>NC_090989.1:69852500-72352500 GCF_041146395.1 Eulemur rufifrons
TGGGCTGGGAGCTGGATACAGGGCAATGGACAAGACAGTAAAGGTCCCACCTCATGGTGCCTTACAGGCTCGATGGGAGCTGGGGAGGACAGGCAATAAGTGACAAGACACATAAAAATATGACATGTCTGGTGGTGGTGAGTGTTCTGGAGAAAATGAATCTCGTAATGGAATAGCCGGGACTGGTTTCGTGTGTGTGTGTGTGTGTGTGTGTGTGTGTGCATGTGTGTGTGTGTGCACATGTGTGTGTGTGTGTGTGTGTGTTAGTGGGGGGTGAGGGAAGCTCTCAGGAGGTGACATCTGAACTGATATCTGAATGGCTGGAGAGATCCAGGCACCAGAACATTCTGGGGGAGAGTGCTGTGAACAGAAGTTACAGCCAGTGCAAAGGCCCTGCGGCGTTTGGCATGTTTGTGCGATTGAAAGACCGCCAGTCTGTTAGCAGACTTTCTTTCCCTCGTGGAAATATGCCTTCACATTCACCGTGTAGGTCAATGAGGAAACCACTTATCCCCCCAGAAAATTGTTTTTCCTCCAATTCTTGTTGGAATTGATACTAAGATCACACAGATTAGTAATGTGTCTGTGGGAGTTGACCAGCCTCAGGGGAAGTGGAGGTGGGAACGCCAGCCTGCGGTGGGGCCCACTCTGTCCCTGCCCACCACCCCCAGAGCAAGTCATCCTGCGATGCTTGCCCCTGTTTGTCCTGAAGTGGGGACAAGGGCATCATGGGAACTTCCCTTGCCTGAGAAGGCCTGAACAGCTCCTCTTTGGGAATGTGCCAAGTACTTGTCAGTCCCTGAAAGACCTGCCCTGCTTCTTCAGGCCTTCCCTGGTGTCCCGCCAGGCTGGAGGATGCCTGAGAGCAGAGACCTGGCTTGGGGAGATGTTCTTTCCAACTGGGAGGCAGATGTCCCCACTTAGTGACTTTTTTGTTATATATTAAGACCTCTTCATTCAGAATTGTGTTTAATCTACCTGTAGGGTTGGATTGTTTTAGTAACTTCAGAATCACGGTTTGCAAATAGGTGCTCCATGTGAAGCATGAAGAGTGTGGAAGAAACCTTCTGGGTGGGCCCTGGGCAGCCCCCAGCAGAGGTGGGATCAGGGTGTGGGCTGAGTACAGCAGGAGGGAGGGCCTGGAACCCCTTGCAGCCAGAGCAGGGCAGAGCCAGGCAGCAGGGATTAGTGTCTATAATGTCTTGGCACTGTGTAAATACAGAATGTATTCTTTTCTCAAATCTAGGTATTCTTGTGTGGAAAAAATTCTACCTGTATTAGAGTTGGGTAATAACAACGTCACCTTTCCTTTATGAAGCTCCTGCTACATTCCTCAAAGAGCCCTGTGACACAGGCATCGTGGTCCTTCCTCATTTTGCAGACGAGCTAGGGTGTTTAAGTATTTTGACCGGGGTTGCCAGGCAACTAGGTGGCATCTTAGCATCTGACCCCTGGACTGTGCTTTTCATAACATGCCATTCTGCCTCTTGAGTCTCAGGAGGCACTGACTCCCCGTCACTGGAGGGATTCCAGCCCAAACTGGACGCCCCCCGAGCTGGGACTCTAACTGCATGGGAGGCATGCGTGCCAACCCGCTGGTGGACATCCATGTTGGCGATGGCATGCTTTCCTACCCAGCGTTCGGGACTAGTTGAAACCTACTGGTTGCTCCTGCAGTAGGTGGATTCAGTATTGTGGGGTGTGCCATAATTGATGGATTTGGGTAGGTTTCCCAAGCTTTGCACTGTCACCCTCCCCTCCAACAACTCTGCATGGGACAGTCTCTGGCTGAGCTTGGGGTGGGGACCCTGGCTGACCCTCAGCCTCTGGCTGACCTGTGGCACTGCTGTCTGTGGCTGGAGGAGCCGCTGTTCTTCAGGCAGGCTTCGGGCTTCCTGGAAACCTGGCATCTTCTCGTGCTCAGAGCCAGCCCTCACCACCTCCCTTCCTGGCTCCAGGAGCGCGGCTGTGACCTGCCTCCCAGTGGGGCAGGCCCAGTGATAAATGAGTTTTCTCCACCAGGTTGCACAAAGGCCTTGGCATGGCATTGTGTCCCCGCTGAGCACTCAGAGGAGTGGTGGCCTGGCTCTTCAAGACTGCTCCTGCCTGGCCCCAGGCTCTGCCATGGCTGGTTGATTCTGCCGCCTGGGTGGGAAGTGTGGAGAATGGTAGAATATGAGGCAAGCTTTCCCTCTCTCTCCCCCTCCTCCCCAAACTGTCCAAAGTCTCTTATATGACACAGTGTTCTCTCACTTACTTGCTTTATTTTGAACAACAAAGTCCCATCTGAGGACACCTTAGCCTGGAAACCCCTCAACCATGACTGAATTTGGATGCTTCTAAAAGTTACTTGAGAGAATTAATTAAAAATGAAAGGAGGCAAAGAAATTTAACACAGACTTAATCATTATTCCAGTGGGGGTGGGTGGGGGTCTGGCCTCCTAATTATAAGTGTGGAATATTGTAAATAAGCCTTTAAAGATCACTAATGAAAGGAAGATTAGTAATTGGCTGTAAATATATGATTATAGGCTGATAAAAAAAAACAAAAACAACTGCTTTAATGATATGAACACAGATTCTTGCGGGATGGGATAACACTTCCCATAACAGCATCCTACATAAATTCACAAGGAAATGTATCCAACACATCTGAAATAGCTGGTGAGGCTGACGTGCTCTGGGTAACTCAGCTTGACTCTAGGGTTAATAAAGTCATTACTGTTGATGCATATGAACGGTTTGAAAAATATTATTTTGTAAGCTGGGTGTGGGAACAATAGAATTTTATAATTAATTGAATTTTTATTTTGAATATTTATATGTAAATAAATTAATAAAACTTACGAATAGTGATTTGACTTTTTTATTGACATCCCTAAAAATCATATATTCATGTTGGTGTAAACCAGTGTTTGAGATCTTGCCTTCCATGTGGGAGTCACCTTATACCCCTGGTTTCCCAGGTCATATGGCAATTCTTCCCGTAGCCCCTGCGGTGGGGGACTTGAGGGAAGGAGGAAAGGGTGGCCTTTTCTGTCCCCTGCCTCCCTCTCCTCTCGTCTCCTCTCTTCACTCTTGCCTTGCTGCCTCCTGCCAGGCACTGGAGCCTGGTCTGGGCTGGGGCTCTTGGGTGTGTCAGACTCCCCCCCCCCCCCCCCCGCCACCATCCTTGGGGAGATCACAGTTTGCAAACCTGTTTTAGACTTTGGGAGGTGTGGCCGTTTTGATTCACACCTGTGCAGTATCTGTGGTTTGCTTCTTGCTGCACAGAGTGTATTCCAGGAAACATATTAATTTATCTTTGATTTGATTTATTATATGAAGTATTCACTGGAGCGGGCTTTGCAGTACAGCATTTGGAACAACGTACTGAGTACAGTTTGTCTTCATAGATCTGCTAATGCTGATGGGATGCCTTTGTCTCCTGTGCAGCTTTGGGTGAGATGGGGCTGGCGGGGGAGTGAGCTGGCTGCTGCTACCTCTTTATCGCCCCTGCTTGGCTGCAGCAGCCCCATTTTTCCTCTTTTTAATGAATACAGTGGCTTCTGCTTCTGTGAGAACCCTCTTGTCAGCTTCCAGCTTCTTGCCTAATTCCAGCTCCCAGTGATGGTTTGTAGGAGTAATGGGGCTCAGAGGGAAAGGCTGGCTCATGAGTAAAGGCTGATCTGTGAAGAGAGGGGACTCAATGGATGAGGAGGGGGAGAGGGCAGGGTGCTCACACTCAGCAATAAGTGCAGCGCGGCGAGCCCTGGCTGGGTGCCTGTCCCAGATCACCCTAACAGACACTGGGAGGTAGGTGCTGTCATTCCTGTAATACCCATGAAGAAATCGAGGTTCAGAGAGGTTTAGTAACTTGCCAAAGGTGCAGTTCACTTAGTTTAGCAAAGCTATACTGGTGGCCTGTCATGCGGCCAGGGGCTGGATACAGGGCCTGGAGCAGTCACAGCCTCTGGCCTCAAGGAGTGCCCCATCCAGCTGAGGTAGGAACAGAGCCCTGAAGAGTGAGTCAGACAGGGTAAGTGGAGCCCCCGTGTGATGTGGGGTGCAGGGAGGGCATTGTGAATTGTGGGAGGGCTGGCGGGGAGGGTTGAAGACTGAATGGGGCCAGGCGCGGTGGCTCACACGTGTAATCCTAGCACTCTGGGAGGCCGAGGCAAGAGGATCGTTTGAGCTGAGGAGTTCAAGACCACTCTGACCAAGAGCGAGACCCCGTCTCTACTAAAAATAGAAAGAAATTAGCTGGACAACTAAAAATATATAGAAACATTAGCCAGGCATGGTGGTGCGTGCCTGTAGTCCTAACTACTCGGGAGGCTGAGGCAGGAAGATCGCTTGAGCCCAGGAGTTTGAGGTTGCTGTGAGCTAGGCTGATGCCATGGCACTCTAGCCCAGGCAACAGAGTGAGATTTTGTCTCCAAAAAAAAGACTGAATGGGAGTTCACCAGGAAGATGGTGGCTGGAAGAGGAAGTTGCAGACGGTGAGAATAGCAAGTGCAGATATACAAGGACATATAGGTGTGGCTGGCAGGAGGGGGCTGCCTGGCTCAGTTCTGCCTAGTCCCAGGAGGAGTGCAGGGGAGGAGAGGTCACCAGAGCCTTGGAAATTTAGATTGTAGCTGAGGGCAAGGAGGGGCCACCAGAGGTTGTGAAGCCAAGGAGAGAGAGAGATGAATTTATATATTTGCAAATGACTCTAGAGGTATAAGAGAGGCTCTTTGGAGCAGGGTGAGGCAGGGGGTAGGGAAACCTGTCGGAGAAGTACAGGGGCAGGGGCTGGAGGGAGCAGGCGGGTGAGAGACTTAATTTGGGATTTGTGTTGGGAAGTAGCATGAACTGGTCTGGATTCTCTATTTGGGGCTGAGAGGCCACAAAAAAGAAAAAACAAAAGAAAAAGAAGCAGCCAGGAAAAAGGAAAACAGTACTTTAGAAGAGAAATGTCAAGAAGTTTTTAAAAGGCTTTTATAAAGAGAGAAAAGATTTAAAGAGTTATGTGAAGCACATTTTAGGGAATGATGAGGACCAATGCCAGATAAAAGTTTTTCTAAGTTTCATAGTGTTTTAGTAGTTTAAGGAGAGCTAAGGACGAAAGCAAAGGCTTACATGAGCTAAGAGAAATCAATATAGGTTAAAGAGAAACATAAGAGAAATAAGATAATAAGAAATATGAGAAATAAGGGAAATACAGGCCAAAAGCAGAACCCAAACTGGAGAAAGCAGACAGGGTGGGGCTGGGCGGGAGGGCTGGGAGAAAGGGCAGAGGTAGGTGACAGGGCAGAGCCCGCCTGCTGGAGAGCTGCTTGGCACTGCCCACACCGGCCCTGTCTTCCGCAGGCAGGGCCAGTGGCAGCGTCCACAGGCCAGTCAGGGGGTTCTCACAGCTTCACCTTCTGCTGCTGGTCCGTGTTCAGGTGGTTCTTCAGGGCAGGTGTGGTGGTGGTTGGGCCCCAGGTGGCAGCCTGGCAGGCTTGTCCTGTCCTGCAGGTACCAGGGTGGGGGGGGGCGGTCACTCGCAGAGCTCTTAGGGGCACGGGGCACTCCGGAGGGAGGAGGAGGAGGAGGAACGCCCAGGCTCCTGGCTTGAGGGCCTCTTGTGTGCAGGGGAGTGACCTGGACGCTGTGTCGGCAGGTGGAGCAACAGGAAAGACTCGCAAGACACATGCGAGCAGCGTGTGGGGCAGGGGCTACACTTCTGAGCTTCTGGAATAGTGTCCGACAAGGAAAACTGACCCAAGGCCCGTTAGTACTCTTGTCTGCTCTAACAGCGGGTGTCTCCCTCCTCTGTTGGCCACTGTTAAGGAACGAGGACACAATTGTGGTGGAAAGACGTGTGTCTGAGAATCGAGACCCAGGGCCGGGTTCTGACTGCCCTTATTAGCCGTGTGACTTTGGGTGTGCGTGGCCTCTGAGCCTCTCTGAGCGTCTTCTCTCTCGTTTGTTCTTTGGAGGCTGTGACAATGACGTCTGCCCCCCGGGGTCCCTGGGGTCAGTATGCATGTGTGAGTGTTTCATAAACCACAAAGCTCTGAACAGCAGCTGGGGGTACCTCTCGACTTCTGAGTGCTTTGCGGAAAATGGTATCTGGTTATTCCTTCTCCTTCTCCTTTCCTTGCACCCCCAGCGTGTCTGGGACACTCAAGAAAGGCTGATCGAGTGGGAGGGTGAGTTTCCTGACGCACTGAGCAGTTTCTGGGTTCCATATTCTGGTGGTCAGATCCTCTCCTGTTCCCATTCTTGGATGAGGGAGGTGGAGCTGGGGTGTCTGCCTGGCCTGTGGACACATGCAGTGGCCGCCAGGGGGTGGTGATGCCTGGTGACGCCTGGAGCCACCCAGACGTGCTGAAGATCCTGAGTTCTAGGACCAGACGATTTAACGTGGTTTCTACCATGTTAGGGAGGCGCTGTCTGCTTCTGCTCCCTGGGCCCAGGTGTGCGTTGGATGTCAGGGCAGGAGCTGATTTGCTGAGTCCTGTGGTTTTCTTGCACCCTGCTGCAGGTCATCTTCCATGATGTCGCTGTGCTGACGGACAAGCTCTTCCCTGTTGTGGAGGCCATGCAGAAACACTTCAGTGCTGGCTCAGGGACCTACTACAGCGACTCCATCTTCTTCCTCTCGATTGCCATGCATCAGATCATGCCCAAAGGTAACCTGGGCTCCCAGGAGCAATAGCTTCTGCGTGTTTAGCTTCTGTCTCCATTTCCATGGCTCCGCACCGCTGGTGCCCTGTGTCAGAGAGAGGAGCTCCCCTGAAGCATGAAAGAGAGGGCGAGGGAGCTTCCTATACAGAGAAGCAGGGGCAGGGTCCTGGGTTGTGCAGCTCCCGGGGCCCATCTACGAGGACAGTGTGAGTTGTGCAGTGTGTGCCTCTCAGTGTGGCGTCCTCCCCGGCCCCGCCCCTTGCCTGTCCCCCCACCCGACTTAGTTTGCTCATTTGAAAAATGGCAGGTTGTACTAGATGATTCTCCATCAAAATTTGTGATCCTATTCTTTCTAGTTTGAACTTGTACTTACCCAATTTTAAAATATCAAATGTAGATGTGAAAGGTATAAATTATGACCAAGTAGGACTTTTTGTGAAACTATGATGCATAATTAAAAGGCTTTTTTGGGCTTCTGTTCCTCCGGGAAAGGAGAGGCGCAGCTGTGGCGTGTGCCTGGCTTCTGGCTTCTCCTCCCAGTGACCCCTGATTGGTCTGGAGCTGTGGATACTGCCCAGCGCTGGCCACAGTGGACCGTGACATGAGTCTCTTAGGGGTCAGAAGGGGTGTTCGGGGCCTTGGGGGTAGCAGTTATCTGAACTGTGGCTGTTATCCGAACGGTTTGCAGACCAGACAGGCCCTGATAGCCCAGGGGACAGCCAGACCATTTGGTGGCGGCCTGCGGTTCCGGCCCAGCAGACTAGAAGTGAAAGAGGAGGGGCCTGGTGAACCAGGAGCTCGGAGTTGAAAGCTGAAGCACAGTTCCCACTGCCAGGTTGTCCTACCCCAGGGGAAAGCAGGCCACCCATTCTGGCCGGCTCTTTGCCTCCATGGACAAGTTCCAGCACCATGGAGGCCTCTGAGTGTTCTCTTAGTTGAAGGCAAGGGCTCGGGGGGCTTCACTGAACAGGAGCTTGAGGGAGAGAGAAACTGCGCTCGCTGAAGGGCACAGGCAGAAGCGCTTGCATTTGGGATCCTTCGCAGCGAGCCAGGAGCAACTCTGTTGGCTCACCAAGCCCTCCCACCCATCCTGTCTCAGGTAGCGCTGACTGAGGAGTTGCGTGACTGCCAGGCTTACAGAGCCACTTAAGGGGCAGAGCTGGGGTTTGAGCCCAGGTCTGTCTGGCATGGAGGCCTACTTCTACAAATAGCAGTTACACCTGCCCCGTCGGGGGCCACATGTGACCTCTGGGCAGGCCCGGTGCAGGAGCTGTGGGCAGCTCAGACTGGAGGAGGGCTGGTTCTTTTTTAGATGTTAGGGGGAAGACAGATGTAGGTGCTGGTCTCAGCTCTGCCACTAACCACTCGCGTGCCTTTGGTTGAGCCACTTGGTCTCTCTTGGCCTCGGTTTCCCCATCTGTGAAATGAAGGACTGCACCCTGCACCAGGGAGCTGTTTCAGCTTGCATTCTGAAGAGCCCAGGGCTGATGGGAATCCCCTGGGGGAGCAGACCCAACCTTTTTGGCACCAGGGACTGGTTTCATGGAAGATAATTTTTCCATGGATGGGTGGCAAGGGGGGATGGTTTGGGATGATTCAAGTGCATTACATTTATTGTGCAGTCAAACCTCTCTGCTAATGATAAGCGGTATTTGCAGCCTGCCCAGCACTAGCATCACCGCCTCAGCTCCACTTCAGATCATCAGGCATTAGATTCTCATAAGGAGCTTGCAACCTAGATCCCTCACATGTGCAGTTTACAGTAGGGCTCGAGCTCCGTTGAGAATCTAATGCCACCACTGATCTGACAGGAGGCGGAGCTCAGGCGGTGATGTGAGCGATGGGAGCAGCTGTAAATACAGATGAAGCTTCGCTCACTCACCTTCCTGCAGGTCACCTCCTGCTGTTCAGCCCGGTTCCCAACAGGCCTCCGACCAGGAGTTGGGGACCACAGCCCTAGGGGTTTCTATAGTTCCTCGGAGCTGGGATAGAGGAGTTTTACCCTCATCCCACCTCTCTCCCATCCCCACCCCACTCCTGGCCGTCTGTCTTGATCTGCTGTATATTATCAGGCTTTGGCATAGGATCTATTTGGTCAAGGGATTCCATGGCTAAACAAGTTTGAAATGGCTCAATGAGATGGGCCTTTGGAGCCTGACAGGTCCTATTGTCCTGCCTGCATGATTGGCCTTGAACAAAATGCCGTGGCTGAAGAACTGCCAAAGGACACAGGAAATCTAGGGGAGGCGTGCCTGACCTCCCTCGCCTCTCTCTCTGTCAGCTAGCAGGTCCCTGCCGACATGTGCTGAACTCTAGGTCAGGTCATGACGTGGGGTATGCAGAGGGAGGTGAAATCCAAGTCCTGGTTTGCCAAGGAAGAGAAGATACTGCAGCCTCATAGCTATAGGACAGCCAGGCAGTGAATTGTTCAGGACCAATGAGAAGAGCTGGGCTGCGGCTGCCTCTCCTCCAGCTTTCCAGCAGTGAGAATTGCTCCAGGAGGATGCTCTGGCCCTCTCTGACGTAGCCCTGCCCAGTAGGTTGGTGTAGCTCAGGGGGGCGATGTCTGCAGAGAAAAGCCTTCTTCCAGGGCCTTGCAGTGGATGCAGCAGATGGATTAGCTCATTGGCGTCCCTCCAGCCATGGCCCCGGCCCTCTGAGGGGCTGTGTCAGGAGGTGGGGAAGGAGTTGTTTTAGATGTGCCTTGGGCAGACCCAAATAACCAGTAGTTTCTTAGGTTCTTTAGGCGAATGATAATGTGCTTCCAGAGCTCTATTTTTACATGTGCCCAAGATCTGCTTCCTAAGAAAAGAGTTATTAGGAGTTACTAAAATTTGATAGTCATAAAATAAAACGAGCAGTCCTTGCGTCTGGGGTGTGTTCTGCCAGGAAGTCTGGCTGCCGCACGGCACTTGGCAGCCTCCCGGAGTTCCTACTGGGCAGATCGCTTGGAATTCCTGCCGTTTTCGGAGGGACACTTTATTTCCAGTCATCATTAATGCTGTCTTGAGTTTGTCTTGATTCTTTATTGCTGCCTCTTTTTGTATTGATTTTTTTTTTTTTAATACTAGAGATGACTGTTGCTTTGTGCTGTGGTTGATGGTTTTGTTCTAGTGTAATGCTGTATCTTTGTTATTTTGGTCATTTTGCTGCTTCATGGCATCTGTTTTTTCCTCCAGGAAAGTGAGAATGGAGCCTGGTCCTACCCAGGAAGTCTGACCCAGACAGGCCCGTGCTTCTCGGAGTTGTGTCTCTCGAGGGCCTGTCTGCTGTTTGCCCCAGAAATCCCGATTATTTCTGTGTCTTAACCTCCTCTTCCCCCTCCTGTAGCATAAGTGTCACCCTTCTGTGCCTAAACTACTTTTAAAATGTTTACTTCTTTTTCTATTTTAAAAGTAACCGTTATTCATAAAAGAATATCTGAAAATGACATTAGAATAGAAAAAAGTTCTCTCTTTGCTACTGTATAAACATCATCACTGTTAATTGTTTATCTTCTTCTAGCATATTCCCAACATGTAGCTTTTTAAAAATTTAGTCAAAGTAGGAATTATGTGATATATTCAAATCAACGAGTCTTTTTTATATATCAAGATATGAAATTGAACCTTCATTTCAACAGAAAAATGAAAGAAATGGTACAAGTGAAGCTGTATCGTGATTTTTGCAGTTAATGGCACACATCACCATTTTCTGTGTAATTACAGTCTTTGAAAATTTTTCGAATGATTCCATGGAGTAGATAAACCTTCGTTCACTTTATCATTTCCCTGTTCTCAGCTAGCTAGATGCTTGTCACATGCATAGTGATCATTCTCCCTGATTAGGAGTCTTTCCTTATGATAGCTCCCCAAGGGTAGCATTACTGGGCCAGAGGTGGTCCTTACAAAGCCAAGGTGTGTCACCTGTCCATGCCCAGCCAGTGCCGTCAGCTCACACGGGTGAGATTCCATATGGTTTTCCAAGCCCGTTGGTGTCTGATCTCACGTGGACCTCAGGCAGCCACATAAGAGCTTCAAGACAGTTGCTTCCCCCACTTGACAGGAGAGGAAAGTGAGCAGCTGGAGGCTAGGCACTCCTCCGAGTTCGGGAGTTCGGGGTTCTCATCCTGGGGCCTGTGCCTCAGGCCGGGGTGCCCAGGCCGGAGTGCCCAGCCTCTTGTACCATTGCAGCCCTTTGCATCTCACAGAGCTTGGTCTCCTCACCCTCTTCTTGGCCCTGCTGTTGCCTTGCGGAGGGGGCCTAGCTGGGACAGGGTTGGGGTAGTCAACCCTGTGCTTTGCACCCTGACTGTCCCCCTTGAGCAGCACCGCCCGGAACCACGTCTGCAGAGCGGGGGCTTCAGGAGGAATGAGGGGGCCCTGCCAGGCAGGACACGTTGGCTCTGATTGTGGTCAGAACTTGTTTTTCTTTTCATTGCTTGTTCAAGGGGTCACATGCAGCTGGCTGGCCGGTCCCATGCTCACACGTTCCTTCCTGTACGCCCTCCACACACACAGCCACTCTCTGCTCCTCACTCACGTTCATGGGGCTTTTATCTTCTCCTGTCCATGGTGTTCGATCTGTCACCATTGGAAGCATCTTAAGCAATGGAAAAGAGAACATTTTGCACAAGTCCACTGCTGAGGCCCATGCCATGCATCCTGCTGGCAGTGTCTACCCCCTTGCAAGTGCCACTGTCCATGTGCTGTGGGAGCCCAGAGATTCTGAAGGGTGCCTCACCATTCCAGATGACAGGCCTCGCTTTACCGCATGGTCAGTACATGGCCGAGTCTGAGTGTCCCTTGATCTCCGTGTCTGCAGGCAATGCCAAGTCAGCTGGGTCTGAGCGAGCCGGAAGGGGACTGGGGCTATCAGAGCAGGAGTTTGGGCTCTGGATGGGACAGAGCTGGGGGCAAAGTGCAGCACTGTGACTCACTGGCTCCGTGACCTTGGGAAGTTACTTAAAAGAGGCCATATGGTGCCAGCGTGCCTGGGGTCACAGCAGCCCCATCACTGATTAGCTGTGAGACTCTGGCCAAGTTACTCAATTTCTCTATACCTTGGTTTTCTCATTTATAAAATGGAGATAACAACCTTTCATACCTCATGGGGTCGTTACAAGAGTTAAATGAGTTAGTATATGGAGCGGGCTTAGGGCAGTGCCTGGAGCATGGCAGACAGCCCAAGTGCTGGCTTGTCTCCTCGCTGGATCTCGTCTCCTCGTCTGTAAGGTGGGACAGAATAGGATTGGCTACACATGATGCCCGGAACAGCACTTAGCACCGTGCCCGGCACATCTCCAGTGCCCAGTGCTTGTGATGATCTGTTTCGGTGGCGATCGTGAGTCGTGCCTCCAAGCATGGCACCAAAGGGTGTGGAGCTAGAGTTCTTTGCAGACTCTTAGACCACCCGCTTTTGCCTTTTGGAAAGAGCTTTCTAGGAAATTCTCTGCAAGACATGTTACCTTTTGCCCCGCAGGTGAGAATGGCCGTCTGGGACCTGCCTTCTTCTCAGGGTTATGTGAGCCAGAAATGGAGTAATGCAGCCAAAAATGCTCCCCTGACCTTTCCCACCTGCTCCCAGAATCGGGGTTCCTGAAATCTACAGTCACAGCACGTGGTTATTACCGCC
Source organism: Eulemur rufifrons (assembly GCF_041146395.1). Taxonomy (NCBI): domain Eukaryota; kingdom Metazoa; phylum Chordata; class Mammalia; order Primates; family Lemuridae; genus Eulemur; species Eulemur rufifrons. Next base: position 69,864,753 of record NC_090989.1, read on the forward strand.
ACCAGCCCCAGCCTGCTCATGTTTCCTGAGGAGGTCTCTGTGGGTGAAAAGATGAGGCAACTGCAAACTGTGGTAAAATCCCTGAAGATGTAGGATTTGGGGCCTGAGCCTCCTCTGCCCGGGGGAACCTCTTGAAGCCTCATGGGATGCTCGCCATTGTAGGACAGAATGGCAGAGCCAGCAGGTGACAGAATGGGCTGGGGCGGCCTGGTCCTGCTCCCAGCCCCCGACCCCAGCATCATGGGTGCCACCAGCGTGAGTCCTTACTCAGCGTCTGTCACAGGGGTCTTGCTGTCCTGAGGCCGCAGGCAGACGACTGGACTCCTGCGAGGACATTCCTGGGCCCGCTTTGCGTCGGTGGTGCGGGGTGGGACAGGCGGGCAGAGCTGTGCGAGGAGCGGAGGCCGGGCTGCAGGCCTGCAGGGCGGAACCCGGTGGGAAGTCCCAGACTGGCAGCTGTCACTCTCGTTCGTTCATTCATGGCCTGAAACACCGAGATCAGTGTGGCCTGTCACAGGAAGCCTTTAAAATTCAATCTTTTTTTTTTTTCCCTAAGTAAAATTATACAAATGTGGTAAAAGCCATATTCAGTTTCGATTTCTTTGTTCTGTGCTTTTTGTACTTTTACTCACCACCATGGGAGGTCTTTAGTATTCTCTGCTGTTCTTTCATATCAGCTTCATAAAACAGAGATGGCTTTTAAGGCTGGCTTATAGAACTTCATTACTTTGTTCGGTCTAAAACCAAATCAGGAAACTTCTAGAATCAATTTTAATTAGCCATCACGAGGCAGACGTGTCCCCAGTGGGAGGGGTTCTGCAAGGGGATGTGTGTGCCTTCTGGCACCTGGGAGTGGGGGGCCAGGGTTGGGGATCCCAGGGTGGCCTCCTCTCTACCCCTGCCTCCGTACCAGGAGAAAGCAGACACCAGGGGCCTCCTCAGCTCCTCGGTGCTGTATTTAAATGGTTTTCCGGTCTCCGAGATCCTTACTGTGAGCAGTGCTGGTGGCACATGCTGGTTCCCACGGTTAGTCCTGTGGCCTTCACTTGCTTCAGGGTGAAGTGGCCTGAGGCTAGACGGGCTCGGGGTGGTTTGCTGTGGACATGGGGGGTCAAGAGGCCTGGGAGTGAGTCCTCACTCTGCCCCTTACTGTCCTGGCTGTCTGATGTAGGGGAGAGGGAGACCCCCTTTCCCCCCAATCCTGCCCCAGAGAGGATGAAATAGAGTCTGATTCCAGGACCCTGCTCACTGGTGGGCATGGCCACTGGGTAGAAGAAGGTCACATACACAAGTGTGGCTTTCCTCCTTTCTGGAGTTTTCTTCTTAGTCCTCAGTCAGGAAAGGTGAGCCGAAATGGGGCTGGCCTGATCAGGCTGGAGGCAGGGCTCCGTTTTCTTCTCTTTCCTCTACCCCTCATGCTCACTGGGCTGGAGGACGGTGAGGTCCTGCTAAGACTGAGCCTAAGCCACATTCTCTAATGTGGTTTGCCAGATAGTTCTTCATGACATCCCAGCTGATAATACAGTGGTGCTTGAATTTCCCATCTGCTGTTGCCCCTCCTGTGTATAAGTGTCTCAGAAACCCCCTTGGGAAGAGGGGTCACTGGGCTATCTCTGACTTTTCTGGCCAAAGTAACATCTGGTATTGCCTAAAACCCTCCTAACTCCTAACAAAGATGTTGAGTGAGCAGCCTAACTTCTCTGAGCCACAGATTCTTTGAAGAATAGGGATAGTGATTGTACAGACCTCATGGGGTTGTGGTGAGGACTGACTGAGAGTGTGTGAGGAGTCCTAGTACCTGGCACTAGTGCTTGGTAAGAGATAGTATTATATTAGGACTTTTCCACTTGGATGGCCAAGTACATATCAGCAATCAAAAGCTCTGATAAGTGCTGCAGTAAATAAAACTTTACCTTTGTGCAACTCAGCATTTCCTAAACATGATCAACAACAGAATGCTTTTTGTTTGTTTGTTTTTGTTTTTGAGACAGGGTCTTGCTCTGTTGCCTGGGCTAGAGTACAGTGGTGTCAGCCTAGCTCATTGCAACCTCAAACTCCTGGGCTCAAGCAATCCTCCTGCCTCAGCCTCCCGAGTAGCTGGGACTACAGGCATATGCTGCCATGCTTGGTTAATTTGTAGTTTTTGTAGAGATGGGGTCTCGCTATGTTGTTGAGGCTGGTCTCGAACTCTTGGCTTCAAATAATCCTCCTGCCTTGGCCTCCCAGTGTGCTAGGATTACAGGTGTGAGCCACTGCACTGGCCCAGAATGTCTTTTTGAGGAAAACGTATTCACATTCTGAAAGAGGGTTGTTCCATAGAACTCACTTTAAGAAATGGTGCCCTAAGACCAGGGTTCAAGATAAGCCTGAGCCAGAGGGAGACCCTGTCTGTACAAAAAGTAGAAAAAGTAGCTGGGCACAGTGGTGTGAGCCTGTGGTCCCAGCTATTCGGGAGGCTGAGGCAGGAGGATCACTTGAGCCTAGGAGTTTGGGGTTGCAGTGAAATATGATGACGCCACTGCCACACTGTAGCCTGGTGATGAAGCAAGACCCTGTCTTCAAAAAAAAAAAAAAAAAAAAGTAATGCTGCCCTAAAGTAAGGGAACTAAACAACATTGGTGTAGGTAGCTCTCCCTCTTTGGGTGGGGGTGTGGGCAGGAAAGCCTCCACTTTCAGAGACAGGCACTTTCTGTCAGTCTTTCCTGCCCCTGTAGTACAGCTGGTAGAGCATGCACTTGGGGGTGACATTTTAATTATTCACGTATTGGTTGTTTATACCATGACTGCTTCCTGAGTGGATCTGAAGTAGCTTTGTGTATGCCTGGCGCTTACTCTGGACCCGGATGCATTAGGAAGGCTTTCCCTGGATCATGAGTCCTGGTGGGGGCCCCGGGGGCAGAGGTGTTTAGAAGGAGGCAGGTGTGTGTCTGGTGCACACCGTGGGTGGAGCACACTTGCAGCACTGGCCAGTGACAGGGTTCAGAGGGGCGTGACCTAGAGAGTGACTGAGGGATCTTGCTGTTGATCCTGGGGAGACTGGTTCTAAACACCAGCGAAGACTCACTGGTCTGAAGGGCTGTGCTGGGAAAGGGGGGAAGCAGGCCTGTTCTGTGTGGCCCTGGAAGGCCACACCAGTTGCAGCTGACCAGAATTTAATTCTGTCACCACCTTTCCTCAGGCCCAGGGGCAAAGCCTTTCCCTTTTCATGTAGCAGGTCCTCACCTGTAGACTGAAGGGCCAGATAAGGAACAGGGGTGCAGACAGGCTGCCTCTGGCCATAGAGAATGCGCTGCATGGTCATTTTATCATCCTCATGGGGGTTTTAGGTAGCAGTGTACCTGTAAGTCGCCCGTTCTGTTCTCACAGGTCCTGGTTTCTGGTCTTCCTGCAATGCCTGCCCCAGCTTCCTTCTCCTTCCCTCTGCTCCCCTCTCCCCAGTGGTGTCCCCTGGCTGGCTCCCTCCCCTCCTTCAGCTCTTTGTGCAGACATCACCTGCTCAGTGCACCTGCCCTGACCATCCTGTGTACGACTGTTCTCCCCCACGGAGTGCCCAGGCCCTGCGCTGCTTTGCTTTTGTTCACAGTGCTTATCGTCATGGGATGCAGAATGCGTTTTGCTTTTTCTATTGATCATTTCTCTGCCCCACTGAGGCGTAAACCCCATGAGGGCAGGAAGTTGTGTGTGTTTCACTTACGGCTGTGTTCCCAGTGCCTAGAACCTTGCCAGACACATAGCAGGCATTTGACAAATATTTGTCAAGTGAATAGATGAATGCATTTTTGTTAGGAGTTTATCCTGAACTACTTTATTTTGGAGGTCACCTCAATATGACAGAGCCAACTGACTGCCTGAAATCCAGCAGCTTCTGATAAACTCCACAGAGTGCGAATATTCCCTGTGGGTTAGTCACAGCCTGGGGTCTGAATTCTCTGGACGGGCCATTTCTTGAGCCTTGAGGAAGCGCGTTGAACTCTGATTTTGGGGTGTGGCAGGTGATGCTTTCAGCTGCTGGGGTTCGGTGTGGCGTGAGGTGCCGGAGTTCTCGTCTGAAAAAAGCAAAGGAAAAAACAGATATTCAAGAACTTGCCTGAGTGAAAACATCTGAATAAATACTGAACAAAGGTTATAAACATGCGTCCAGTGACTTCAGTGAAAACTGTTTTCTGGCAGCTCCTATGGAGCAAATTGGAAGCACTGGAGTTTTTTTGTTCTGAAGAGGGACAGCTGAGCCATTTGTCATAAAATGCTAAAAATAGTAACATGGCAGAGACCACTTTCTACTAGTTTAATGCCAGAATCTCTTTCTAAGCTGATGAAAATAGCCGCCAGATTGGTTGAACAGTCACATCTCCCACTTTGGTCTCCTCCATTAGATTCTGCCTTTTACCTTTCCAAGATCCTCTTTTAAGTTCCTGGCTCTCAGTCGGAGGCAGCGGCTGCGTTCAGTTCATCGCTGCCCAGAGACTGCCCAGCCTTTATCCTCGCCTCTCCTCTCTAGCGCAGGGCCCTGGCGTAGGTGCTGTTGTCCTGCCCTCAGTATTGATGATTTTTAAAGCATCACCTATGACATAATAAGTTTTGTCCATTGTGGTCATTAATCACAGACCTATGAAATTTGGGGGATTCCCACCACCTGGGATAGGAACGAACTGATTAGGATTTGGTAGCCGACCTCCTGCCAGGTGTGCTCTCTCCACCCCTTCCCTTCCTGTTCTTCCCCCTGCCCTTCCTGTTCTTCCCCCTCCACCACCCGCCCTTGTGAGGAGGTGAGACTCACGCAATCAGCTCAATCCAGAGGGATTACTGGGGAGAGGCTAGACTGGAACTTGGGGCAGCTCCGGGACCTGTCTGTTTGGGTGATCCGCTTCCTTTCTCTCCAGTGCTATCATTGCTTCTCTCTGCACTTCCCTATTTTCTCCTCTCTACAACTGCTTTTTAAAAATGTGTTTTTTTTTTCCTGTTCCCACAGAACTGAAGCTTGCGTGGGGTTTTGGTTTCTTATCACTTCCCCATCACGGGCATCATCTCTTGGTATTTTCCATTTTGGGTCTTGAAAGAGGACGATCGGCCAGCCTCTAGGTCATGAATTGCTGATCTTTTTGTTGTCATCGGTCCAGTCAGCTGGGACTGAGCATGTGGGACCATGTGGTGCCACACCCAGCCACCTGGGCCTGCCTCTTCAGCAAGGGTGTGGGAGGCGGGCAGGTGGGGCGAGTGCTGCCCTCACATGCAGAGCAGGCACAGGACAGGGGGAAAGACGTGGCTCAGACGTGGTTTCCCCTCACGACTTCATTTTATAGTGGGGGAATTAGGCATTTACATAGATGCACAAGTACCTGTCATACAAGAAAGAAAGAAATGGGTAGCGTACGAATACCAGCTCCACTGGGGGCTGTTGTAGACTCTGAGATGGCCTCAGTGATCCCTGCCTCCTGGGATTCATGCTCCGGCAGGATCTCTTTCCTGAGTGTAGGCTAGACTCAGTGACTTGCTTCTAATGAGTAGAATATGGCAAAAGCGATGGCCTGTCATTTCTGAGATTATGTTACAAAAGGCTGTGGCTTCCGTCTCGGCTACCTGTTCTCTTAGCTCTCTCTCAGAGCCCTTGCTCTGGAGGAACCCAGCTGCCACGTTCTGAGCTGCCCTGTGCACAGGCCTGCACGGTGAGGAACTGCTGTCTTTGGCCAACAGCAGCTATCCGAGTGAGCTTGGAATTGAATCCATATGCAGTTGGGCCTTGAGATGACTGCAGCCCTGGCCAGCACCTTGATTGCAGCGTGCAAACCAGAGGCATTCAGCTAAGCTGTGCCTGAATTGTCTCAGAAACTGTGAGATAATAAATGTTTGTTGTTTGCAGCTGCTAAGTTTTGGGCTAACTTGTTATGCAGCAATAGGTAGCAGATACAAGGGGATTCAGCACAGAGCTGCGGGAGTGCAAAGGAGAGTGCACCCTCGGCTAAGGAATTTGGGGAAGGCTTTGAGAAGGATGTGGCATTTCAGCGAGGCCTGCCTGGTTTCCACAGAGCGTTCGCCCCGTGTACAAGGTAGACCACCATCTGTGTATAAGAGAAGACAAGGAGGTGCATTTGTCAGTCCCATTTTCCAACATGGATGGGATGGATGTACTGTTTCTCTGCTGCCTGTCTTCTGAGAACCTCTAAATCTTCTATTGAAGAAGGGCAGGGTTTGCTCTTTCCTGGAGCCCTCCTGCCCAGTCCAGTGTGTGGCGTCTCTGATGAAGGTCGGGTCTCCCAGGCCAGGTGGCCTCCATACATGGTACCACCAATAGTGTTCGAGCCTGCTTCGCACCCCATACACTGCTTAGAGAGCAGCAACTCGGGATCCACGGGCCTGGCCACCCCGGTGCACCTCAGACCTGTGTGCCACCTGACAGGCTGCCAGAGGAAGCTCCTCACCAGCTCAGTTGTGGGCTCTGCCCTCAGTGGCTCTTCCAGAAAGGGCTGGTTCAGCCTGTGGTGAAAAATTCTGAAGACCCAGGTCAAAGCCCTGTCTCTTTCTCTTAGATGGCAAGGCACTAGACTCTCTGGGTCTTTTTTTCCCCCCTTCACTTTTTGTTATGGAAAATTTCAAATCTTTACAAGAGCAGAGAGGAGAGCATAAATGAGCTCCCGTGCACCGCTCACCCAGCTGCAATAGCTACCAACTGGTGGCCTGCCGAACTTTACCTCTGCTCCCACCCGCTGCCTTCTCCCTCCGACCTGGGTTATTTCAAAGCAAATACCAGATACCATATTATGACTTTATTCTTAAATACTTTGATAGGTATCTCTGACGGATAAATACTCTTTTTTCTATAAACACAGTATCTATTACATTTAACAAAATCAACAATAATGCCCCATTATTATCTAATATCCATGCAGCGTTTGCATTCTTCAGTTGGTTCAGAAATGTGTTTTTATAGGTTTATTCAAATCAGGATCCAAACAAGGGCCAAGTGTTTCACTTGCTTGACTCTTGAGTCCTTCTTTCTCTTTCTTTTAAATTAAACTTCCAATTGTGAGATAATTGTAGATTACCATGTGGTTGTGAGAAAGAATACAGAGGTCCTTTGCTCACGTCCTCCCAGTGGTGACATCTTGCAAAAGTGTAACAGGACACCAGGATATTGACATGGGTGCAGTCATGTACAGAGCATTTGCATCCCCACCAGGGTCCTTCACGGTGTCCTTTATAGCCACCCCCACCCTTGAGCACTAATCTGTCCTCCACTTCTATACTTTTGTCATTTCAAAATGTTGTATACATGGAACCATGGAGTATGTAACCTTTTGGGATAGGCCTTTTTCACTGAACACAATGCTCAGGAGATTCATTCCAGTTGTTTCATGTATCAATAATTCATTCTTTTTATTTCTGAGTAGTAGTCATGGTAGGGATGTGGGATGTGCCACAGTTTGCTTACCTGTTCCTCCCTTTAAGGACATCTGGGTTGTTCCCGGTTTATGGCCATTGTGAATAAAGCTGCTATGACATTTCTGCACAAATTTTTGTGTGAACGTAAATGCCTGAAGGTACAGTAGCTGGGTCTATGGTAGGTATGTTTTGTTTTATGAGGAATTGCCAAACTTCTCCAGAGTGGCCGTACCATTCTACATGCCCATGAGCAATGTGCGAGTGTTTCTCAAGTCTCTTTCAACCGCAGGTCCTCTCTCCCTCTGCCTCTCTCTTCTGACCTTCCAGCTGGGAATGGAAACTTGTGCTCTGATCATCTCCCATGACTGAAATGATGCATGTGGAACTGCTTTATAAACAGTCCCTAACTGGGTCTGTTAGTGCTTCCCTTTTGTGGGTGTATCTGACACGGTCGCAGACCGTTAGGGAAATACGGTAGGCACCGATGAACTGTCCGCCCCGCGTTCCCTGGCCTGGCTGGACTCTGCAGGGCAGCTAGGGCTTGAGGGTTTTGCTTCAGGCAAACTGTGTTAAAATTCAGCTTGGCTTTTAAAGGACATTAGGGGTTGAAGGAAGTGAGACACTCAAATTGCCTGAGCAACCCATGAAGACCATAGTCCCTGCCCACAGACCAGGCATGCTTCCGCACCCCACTCTGGCTGCTAAGACTGGTCCTCCGGGTCACCTTGTCATTCATTCCTAGCCGCCTGGGCGGCTGGCCGTTCTGACTGGAGCATGGAGATGATGCTGTGTGTGTATGTGTGAGCTGACCTTTTAGCCACAGATCCACGCCATGTTTGCTTAAGAGGTTGACAGTTTTCTATAACACGGTGTATGGCAAATTCCAAGCTCTGTTACAAACAAACATCTGAGGGTTTTTAAAAGCGTTTTCCTCGCCTCCTCCCTTGCACTGTGTCTAACGTGACTAATTTCCTCGTTGGTCGTCTGTCTGCCTTTTCCTTTCCTTTGCTGAGCTGTTGACTGTGCCCCACGTTAGTGTCAGCCTCTGTTCCAGGGGCTGACTTGACTAAAATGTCCCCAAGTTGCTCGGTGATCTCAGACAAGAAGCACAGCAGTTACCTGGCCCCATCAGCATCGAGGATGACAGTCCCGGTGTACTGCAGAGAGGGGTTGTGAGGAATGAATAATAGGCTGGTGGAAAAGACACGTTGCAGCGGACTCGTGTTGGAGAGACACTAACGCAGTGCAGAGAATGCATCTGTTAGGCCATTTGCACCTTACGTCACAGGGCTGAGTAGTTGCTGGGTCTCTGTGCTTTGTCTTTAGGGAAAGAGATTGTGATTTTGTGAGGCTCCCTTCCTTTGTGGGTTTGTCCCGTGCCGGCATGCTCCCCTCCGCACTGCTGTCAGTCCCAGGCCTGAGGGTGGGATTGTGTCTGCTGCTCTCTCAAAGGATGTGTGGATCCCAAAAGGGGTTTCGTGAGGTGGAGGGAGGGTACCGGCCACTCAGCTAAACAAAGGATGCTCTGTTGAAGGCCTAGGAACGGTGGGTCCCTGGCACAGTGTTCCCGTTAATGCAGGACACAGGAGTGAGCCAGATAAAAAGTGATCCAGCATGTTTGAAAAAGAACCAAATAAAACCTTTAGAAATCAAGAGTATAGGGCCGGGCGCGGTGGCTCACACCTATAATCCTAGCACTTTGGGAAGCCGAGGTGGAGGCAGGAGGATTGCCTGAGGCCAGGAGTTCGAGACCAGCCTGAGCAAGAGCAAGGCCCTGTTTCTACAAAAAAATAGAAAAATTAGCTGGGCGTGGTGGCATGTGTCTGTAGTCCCAGTTACTTGGGAGGCTGAAGCAGGAGAATAGCTTGAGCCCAGGAGTTTGAGGTTGCTGTGAGCTATGATGACACCACTGCACTCTAGCCTGGGTGACACAGGGGGATGCTGTCTCAAAAAAAAAGGCTTAGTAATCAAAACAAAAAATTACAGTCAATTTAAGAAAAATCTTTAAAGTGCATATTTTTAAAGGTAACCAATGTACACATGAATTCCTACATTTTTTTCCTACCTACCTCAATTCTACCCTCTTCACGTGTAAGCACTATAAATAGATTTGGTGTTTCATTTTAGACATTTTTCTATGCATTTATAAACACTCATACCAACACACAAGTTTTTTTTAACATAAATTAAATGAAACTCTACGTATTGACCTTCAATTTGCTTTTGTTACACTTAATAACATGATAGATTTTTTTTGCTATCAATGAATATAGATTTACCACATTGATGAAACTCATTTTTATTTATTTATTTTTTGTCTTTTTGTTGTTGTTCTCATTTTCAACCACATGCACGTGGTACAAAATTCAGAAAGTACCAAAGGGCAAACAGAGAAAATAAATTTCCTCCTCACCCTCACCCCCTGCTCCCAAGTCCTCAACACTCTGGAATAGTTCCTCTACCTTATTTTTTTCACTTAAAAATATATCTTGCTAATAGTTCTAAATCAGTGTATACAGGGTGTCTCATTCTTTTTATAGCTACAAAATATTTCAGTGTATGTAATTTAATTTATTTGGCAGTCCCTTGTTGATGGAGCTTTAGATTATTTCTAATTTTTGCAATTGAAAACAGCACTGCAGTTACTATCTTGTTTGTAAGTGATTTTACACATATGCAGTGTATTTGTTGGATAAATTCCTCGAATGAAATTGCTGAGTTAAAGGTATGTGTATTTTTAATTTTGTTAGATGTTGCCAAATTGGCCCCCATCGTGTTGATACACATTTGTGCTTCTATCAGCAATGAGTGAGACTGTCTGTTTCTCTACATCCTGGCGAGCTCAGAATGTAAACACACTATTTGATCTTTGCCAATTTGATAGATGAAAAATTATATCTCTATGTAATATTAAGTTTCCTTTCTCCTATTTTAAGTGAAATTGGATCTCCTTTCATATGATAAGAATCACTGAATTTCCTTTTCTGTGAACTATTTATGCCCTTGGCTCATTTTTTATTGAGTTGTTGACTTTTTCTCACTGATTTCAAAGTGCTCTGTATTTATTAAGGAAATAAACATTTTTGTCCCTGATATGCATTGAAAACATTTGTTTTTTTGTAGTTTGTTGTCTTTTGACTTTTTCTTTTCTAGGAAGATTTTTTTAAAGTTTGTGCTGTTTAATGTATCAGTCTTATCTTTTGTGACTTTCAGATTTTATGTCAAACCTAGAAAAGGCTTCTTTGCTCCAAGATTATAAAAAACATTATCTTGTGATTTGTGGTGAAACACTTTGTAAATTGTAGTGTGTTAACAGAGAAATGAACTATTATTACCCTTAAGAATAGCTGTGGCCTACTTTCTTCTCTGATTTCATCTAAAGTGACTCTTCTTTCAACGTAACCCACATGAATGTCTGTGGGTACAGAAGGCTGGGCGCTATGGATCTGATAGTCTCAGGATACCCTGTTAGCTTGGGCTTGTGGACCCCAAATTGACAGTGTGCTCAGAATTCCCAGGTTTTCACCTTTTGGGCTGCTGGTAGACTCAGCAGTCTATACCTACAGGAGTGAAAGCTGAAGAAACTTGCAGAAAGATGGACAGGATAGTGGGCAGTGGAACTAGAATGCTCTAAAGCCATGGCTAAGTTTTTCCCTCCTCTGGATGATGCTCGGGGAGCATTTGCTTTTGAGGTTCTCTTTATCTTTTGGATGACATATTTTTAGATTTGTTAATGTATTCTATCAGGTTATTGCCAATTTTTGTTGGCCAGGGACCTATTGGTTTCTTTAAGGTAAGCTTGAAATCTCTGCCTTATTCCATTGTCTATTGACTTTAGGATTAGTTTTCCATGTTTATGAGTTTTGTTTCTATGTTACTGGAGGAGAATGTCTCCAGAGTTCTTTGTTCTGACAACTGGACAAAGTGGGATTCGGTGCTCCAGAGACCAAGTTTGAAGTTGGCCTTTGCCAGTCTCTTTGCGCTCTCATTGTTAGCTCTCAGTTACCTGTGCTGACAGAGGGGAGGGGCAGAGGAGTAACGAGGCCCCAAACTTGGAAGTGATCAGAATGCCAAGGCTTTGTGTCCTTCTAGGCCTTAGGTTATGATACCTTTCCTTGGCCAGTCAGGTCCTGTGAGACTTAGATGGTCCCTGAAATGTGTGCATCAGCCCAACTGGGACCTGGGTCTGGAGGGGCCACGAGGATAGGTGTTCTACGCAAAAGTGTGCAAAGCCACTGGAGTGAACCCACGCTTTGCCAAAGAGAAGCCTGAGATTCCGGTACAGTTTCAGCATCCAGAGGGGCAGAGATGGGATCATCAGTAAGGAATTGCCTCAAGATAGGACTTGGGGTAAAGTGAGTATAGAATTTGGGAGCAGGATCTGAGAGAGTTGGTGTTTGCTTTTGTTGGTACATGGTTTGAGAATGTGTAGGGATGGCCTGAAGGCAGAGGGTTAAGACGGACCTCCATAGTTAGGCAGCAGTAAGGAATGTCCCAAAAGCAGATGGGCTAAAAGTGTGTGCTGGGGACTCCAGGATGTATAGAGCACCTCTCTGCTGGGACTGGGGGCCCTTCCTAGCATGCACTCTTAGGAGATCCAGCCTTGTCTAGCTGCTGATTTGAAAGGCAGTGGGCTCAGTACTTCTTCACCAAGGAACGCAGAAGTCCAGTGGCTTTTTGTAAGATGCTGGAAGGGGTTCTTGTGATCATCCAGGCCAGCGGCTCTGAACAAAAGGGTGGATCAGAATCACCCAGGGAGCTTTTTCAAATACTTTGCCTGGGTTCCAACACTCACAGATTTTTTTTTTTTTCAGTTGAGGTGAAATTTATGTACAGTGGAAATAAAGATTTTTGACTCAGGTCTGGGTTGGGTTTGGACAGGGTATTTCAAACAAAGTGCCCTGAATAAGTTCGCTATATATCTCCTTTGTTTTCTTCACTCCTAAATTATTTTGTGGGAAGACTAAGACCCAGAGAAGGGCACAGTGGGCCCTGGAGCTCATTTGGACCATGGGCCAGAACCCAGGTTTCCTGCTTGGGGTCCACAACCCTCTGTACTCAGTGACTGTGCTGCCATTAAACTAGCAGTAACTGGCAAAGCAAGAATAGACCAAAGCTGTGTGATACCTTTGCCCAGCCATTGTAGACAGGTGTTTCCAGGTTCTCTGCATGTTGCAATGTAGCCCCAGATTCCTGCCCTACAGCGTCCATGTGGGTGTTCACATGAGTCAACTGATTGTAGGTCAGTGAACGCCGGCCACCAAAGCCCTTGCCTGGAAGGAGTCAAGCTGGTGATGAAAGGCAAGTTCTACATCCTGTTGCAAGTCTCTTAGTAAGCGCTGGGAGAAGCATTTTCCAGGCTCGATTCCAGAGGAGTAATGGAATTCCGCTACCACTACCAGTGAAACATGCTGTACACTTTAATGAATTATCCCCTGGGAGTGGGTACGCTTATTTATCCTATTTTACAGATAAGGAAGCAGGTTAAATAACGTGGCCAAGGTTACCCAGCTGGCCGGGCTGGAGCTGGAGTCCAAGCCCAGGCAGAATGATTTCAGCACCTGGGCTCCTACGCCAGCTGCTCCATGGCCTTTCAGAGCATTGGCTCCAAAGGAAGTCTTGCAGAGCAGCGTTACCTAAACTGTATGTTCTAGAGAAGCCCCTTATGGCAAATGTGAAAATCAGTGATAGAAAAATATGTGGAAACATAAAAGCATTTGATCCTCTTCTTGGAGATTCACAGTGTACACCATTATACTGGAGTCTTGGAAAAGAACCACAGTTAGGAAATCTGTTTAGCTTTGACTAACCAGCAGGTCCCAAATTAACTTGACCATGGAACATTTCTTTCTATGTCATCCTAAATGACTTAAGACCAGTGTTTCTCAAACACCAGTTTGGGAAATGCCATCATGGCTCATACGTCTAATGTTCTCATTTTCAATGGATACATGTAATCCAGGGGAAGGCAGGGACTTTCCTGAGGCCCAACATGAGTCTGCCACAAGGCTGGGGACCTCTGCAGCCTCAGGTTTGTCAGGACAGGGGCACCTGGAATCCCGAGGGGAGAGAGATGATAACCCCAAGTGAAACTCTTTAGCTTTAGGCCTTTACAAAGGTGGCAAAAAGGTTTGTTTGAAATGATTAATTTTATACGTGAGTATACTCAGCTGCAAATGTTATTTTGAGGAGCTTTGGATAAAATTCAAGTTCCTCCTTCTCGAGGTGGTGATGGGAACCCTGACCCAGTGGCCGAGGAAGCAGGCTGTGTCGTCTGGTCTGGGTTCCTCTCCTGTGGGCCGTGCTTGCTCCTGTCCTGCGCTGACTCCCCGGGCCCAGCAGAGCACCCACGTATCCCAGCCCCTCCTTCAGTTTGCAGATTAGTTTCAGTCCCTGGTAATGCAGTTGCTCACAATTTACGTCCAAATAGCAAGTCTCTATCAGCTGCTTTTTATAGAAGTTTGTTCTTTCCAGTGTTCTTGGCAAAATGCCTACCAATATTTACTCATTAACTTGAGAATTGGTTTTTGCACTCCCATCGGAGGACTCTGTAGTTTTTGTCTGAATTTTTCATGGTGATCAATGTTCTTAGTGGTGAGGGGAGGGGATATTTTGCTCCCTGTGATGAAAGAGTCACTTCCTGCATTGGCTACTAAGAACTGTGGATGCTGTGATCTGGTGAACACCATGGAACTTTTCTTTGATGAGAGAGGTGTTTGTGTCTAAAGATTTTGTTACGTATTACATAATAGTTAATGGCACTAGAACAACACTACTGGGTGTGAATGCATCTCTGCAGTTTAGTAGCTGAAAATAGCAGTATCAGTTTGTGAAGATGAATTGAATGAATATATGTAAAGTGCTTAGATGAAACCTGGCAGGTAGCAAGGGCTGTATCAGTGTTTGCTGTTGTTGCTCTTGTTGGTGTGGCTGGGATTGGGTGGTTTCCACACCCCAGCTCTCCTGACTCCTGGGCCCTTGACTGTTTGTACCCACGCAGGAGCATTTTCTTACTGTGGATACAACATGGCCTAGAGCTCCTTCTTTGGGCCTTAGCTCTCCAGGATGAAATGCCTGGGAAGCTTGTTCCTGATTTACTCCTTTTTGAAGGTTAGGGAGAGGAGGAAGACAAGTTCTACTTTGCATGACTCCTCTCTTTGAGTCTACTTCCTACTTGGAGTTACTCATCCTTTTATGAATCACCTGTGCCAATTATTGCCCCCGGAGTTTGCATCCCTTCCTTCCCAAGCATACTTCCGGGATGTTTCCATCAACCATTGCTCCACAGTAGGAAATGCACCTTAATGTTAATAATCCAAGCCAGATAGAATTGAGTCACCCTAATATACACTATATCCCCAAGCCCCAGTTGAATGGTTATTGGATTATCTTTTGTTATGAGTAAGTCACACTTCTGCAAGTCTGATCTTAGGGAAAAGGGAAAGCTGAGAAGGAAGCCCCTGTGATTAGCATGTGAGCCAGGCATGGCTTAAGTCAGCTCCTCTCTCCAGCTTGTACAGAGGGTGCCTGGTGGGTGAGGCCACATGGGCTGTGCCCTGGCCTCGCCCCTGCAGGAGGGAAGCCTCTGGACTTGTTTTTCTGTAAGCTCCTGTTCTGAGTTAGGGGAATGTGTGAGGTCAAGTGAACAGAGAGAAAGTGATCAGCTGTGTCAAATGCTGATGACAGGTAAGCAGGATGAGGACTGGATTTAGCAACGTGGAGGTTATTGGTGACCTTGACAAGCAGCTTCACTGGAGCAGACAGAATTGTGAACCTGAGTGCAGTGGATATATAATCGTTTCCCTTTTTACAGAACTTTAATTTGTTTAGATTGTTTCATTTTTTGCCATTTTATGATGCCATATAATGATGTTTGTGAACATCTTAAGGTACATAGCTTTTCTTTCTGAATATTATTTCCCAAGGGTAATCATCAAAGTAACATTTCAGTATTATGCCACTAGTATTTGACTTAGTCTGTCCTCTTAAGATTCCCTAAAACAATTTGAAATACATTGCATTTTTGTTGTAAATAAATATCTCAGAGGAAAATAGAGACTATCTCCTATTGTTTGAAGTTAAAAGCTAATTGAGCCCTGAAAACTCATTGCCAATTCAGGACCAAGGGGTGCAGAAAATAATTGCCTCAGTGCATATTGATCTTTTTTGGTCCAAGGTGGTTATGCTGTCAGATAATTGACCAACACCGGCTTTTTAAAAAGACATACTAGTCCCAACACAGAAGATTTTCCTTCTGCTAATTCCTCTGCCTGTCCTCAAATGTGCTACTTCTTTTTAAAAATTTCCATGAAGTGACAATTAATGACTTGCTTAGCTGCCAATTATAGCCAATTTAGTCTCGTCTCATTCAATATTCCTCATTGTTTTGGCATTTTAGTTCCTACAAAGCATTTGTTAAGAATCCCCTTTTCTCTTGGTTTTACACAGTTGGGCCCCAACTCTTTATGTAGTGGGGGAAATTATGAAAAAAAATCCCAACTAAGTTATTTATTCAGATTTAAAAAGAGAAAGCAGAGGCCTCATCCCTCCCTTCCTATGTTTCTGTCACAGGCCTGACTCATCTCTGTGGTCTCTTTCTCCGCCTGCCCTGCCATCGTTGTGTTTCTCCCCCTGAGATCTGCTGAAAGATTGCAGGAGCAGTGCTCAGCTGTCTGTGGGCACACCTGTTGCCCCTGGGGGACTATTTGTGTGTGTCCAGGTTGCTGGTCCAGTAGAGATGCTGGCAGGGATGGGAGGAAGCAGGACTCTGTGGGCTGTGGGGAACGGGGCAGGGAGAGTGGCGTGGCGTAGGGAGCGCCTGACCCCGCTGCCCGCAGCACCCAGAGGGATTGTGAGGCCGGTGTTCAGTTTCTAGAGCTGTGCTGTCCGGCACGGTAGCCACTAGCCACATGTGGCCATTTATATTTAATTAATTAAAAGTGAAAATTCAGTTTCTTTGTCACACTAGCCCTATTTCGGGTGCTCAATAGCCAAATGTGACTCGTGGCTACTGCATCCGATAGCACAGATGTGGGACATTTCCATCCATGCAGAAACTTCTGTTGACCCTCGCTGCCCGGGAGGACTTGGCAGCCTCCTGGGTGGTTTGAGAGGCCCATGGTGAGGGCGCTTGTTCATGGCTGCCCCCGCCCAGACCCTTGTACAGGGAACGGGGTTCAGTGTTCTGAAGACAGGATGTGGCAGGTGATCTGAGCAACCAGGTTGCAACCTTGGGTGCCTGGAGGGAACAGCAGTGCCACTCAGGGAAACTGAGGCAGAATCTCAGACACACCCCGGCTCAGCCCAGTGAGGAGAAAGGGGGACTGTAGCTTAGAGGTCCCTGATGAGGCTCTGGCTCCTTGAAGCTCCCTGGATGTCTTAATGGCTGCAAGACTGAGCCTAGACCCATGCAGATGTGGCTGGGGTCGCTGAACTGCCTGCAGAGGGGCCGGGCCTGCTTGAAGGGGCTCCCGCTGGGGGGACAGGAAGGCAGCTCCCAGCACAGCGCTGCCCCGCCCCTCAGAGCGGTTCTGGAGAGCTACGTGAGTGGAGTTGGGGGTGGCAGAGGGGGCAACTTCAAGGGTTGAGGGACCGGGACACAAAAGCTTTTCACTCATGAATCCCTTTCATGTACACCATGCCGTGGATGGCCTTCCCTCAGGGATCTGGACGGTTCCAAGAACAGAGGGACAAATAGAAAAAAGATTCCTTTTTTTTTTTTTTTTTTTAAAAAAAAAGCTGAAAGAAGCTCTAACCACAGGAAGAGCTGGGCCACTTCTCAGTGGAACTCTTGACAGGAACAATTCTAGCTGCCTGAGGGACTCTGGGGAAGGATGATGGCTTCCTTGGGGGACTCAGGACTACCTTCTCAGAGCACTTCAAGGCAAGCATGTCGTCTTAGTAATAATGCCATCGAGGATGACTGTAATAATAGTGATAATAGCTAATACTTGCATAAGGCTTACTAAGACCCAGGCACTCTTCTAAGTGCAATATATGAATTCATTCAAGAGGACACTGATGAGAACTGTAGTCCAGTTTATCAGTGGAGGGTTGTCATTGCGAAAGGCCTGACACCATGGCATTTAACATCGGCAACCATTGTGATAGCTGGTGTGTTTTATGGTTTAAAAAGAATTTTCATTTTTTTTTTTAAACTGCTTTGTTGATATCCAGTTTACATATCATAACATTCACCCATTTTAAATGCACAATTCAGTGGTTTCAGTAAATTACAGAGTTGTGCAACAACCATCACTACAATCCAATTTTAGAACCTTTCCATCACTCCAAAAAGTTCCCTGCGCTTATTTGCAGTTAAATCTCTGCTCCCACCCTAGCCATGGGCAATCACTGATCTGTTTTCTGGCTCTATAAATTTGCCTTTTTCTGGAAATTTCATGTAAATGGAATCATACAATATATAATCTTTTCCATCTGGGTTCTTTACTTGGTACAATGTTTTTGAGGCTTATCCATGTTGTGGCACATATCAGTAGTTTAATTCCTTTTAATTTGTTGAGTAATATTCCATTGTATGGATGTACCACTTTTGTTCATGTTTTCATGACCTGATGGACATTTGGATTGTTTCCACTTTGGGGCAATTATGAATAATGCTGTAATGAACATTCGCATGTATGTCTCTGTGTGAACATATATATTCATTTTCCTTGGGGAGGTTCCCAGGAGTAGAATTGCTGGGTTGTATGGGAAATTTATGTTTAACTGTTTAAGAAACTGCCAAACAGTTTTCCCAAGTGGTTGTGCCCAATTACATTTCCTCTGGTAATACAGGAGGGCACCATTTTTCCACATCCTCTCCAACACTTGGTAATGTTGGCCATTCCAGTGAGTGTATAAAGGTACCTCATTTAATTTACATTTCCTAAAGACTGGTCAAGTTAAGCATCTTTTCATGTGCTTGTTAGTCCCTTTGCATATCTTCCCTGGTGAAATATCTATTTGAATATTTTGCCACAGATTAATTGTTTGTCTTCTTATTGATTTGTAAGTGTTCTTTATGTAATCTAACATACAAGTTCTTTATCAGATATATGATTTGCAAATATTTTTCTTCCAGTCTGTTGCTTATCTTCCTTTTATTGTTGTTTTCTTTTGGTGTACAAAAATTTTTAATGTTGAAGTCCAATTTGTCAATTTTTCTTTTATGGATAGGGCTTTTTGTGTCAAAAAAGATTTTCTTCAACATTTTTTTCTAGAAATTTTTATGGTTTAAGCTCTTACATTTAGATCTATGATCGATTTTTAGTTGTTTTTTGTGTATGATGTGAGGTAGGGGGATCTGAGTTCTTTTCTTTTTTTCTTTACATGCGTATCTAATTGTCCTTTACCCATTGAAGTACAATAGTGATAAGTAGTTTGAATTATGTTGGCACCTTCATTGAAAATCAATTGACTGTAAATATGAGGATCTATTTCTGGATCCTCATTTCTATTCCATTGATCTATATGCCTATCCTTGTGCCAATTTTACACCGTCTGGATTACTGCAGCTTTATAGTTAATTTTAAGATCGGGTAGTATAAGTTTGACAACTTTGTTCTTTTTCAAAATTGTTTTGTCTATTCTAGGTCTTTTTTATTTCCATATACATTTTAGGATCAATTTGTCAATTTCTGCTAAAAACTCCTCAGGGATTTTGATAGAAATGTGTTGAATTTATAGATCAGTCTAGGAGGAATTCCCATCTGACAATATTGAGTCTTCCAATTCATAAACAGGAAATACCTCTCCATTTATTTAGATCCTCCTTAGTTTTCTCAGCAATGTTTTGTAGTTTTTAGTGTACATGTCTTATACTCCTTTTGTTAAGTTTATTCTTAGGCATTTTATTATTTTAGGAATGGAATTTTTTTCTTAATTTTTGATCATTGCTAGTGTATAGAAGGGTGATTGATTTTGTATCCTGCAACCTTGTTAAACTTGTCTTTTTGTTCTCGTAGTTTTTCTGTGTAGATTCCTTGAGGTTTTTAACATACAAGATCTTGTCATCTGTGAGTAAAGACAGTTTTACTCCTATCTTTCCAACATGATGCTTTTAATCAATTAATTGGCTAATTGATTTTATTTTTTGCCTTATTCCACTAGCTAGAACCTCCAGTACAGTGTTGAATAGATGTGGCAATAGCAGACATCCTTGCCTTGTTCCCGACTTTAGGAGGAAAGGATTCAGTTTCTCACAATTTACATGGGATGGTTGTCTATAGATTTAAAAAGAACTGGATAGATGCCCTTTATCAGGTTGAAGTTCCCTTATCTTCCTAGTTTATTGAGAGTTGTTATTATGAGTGGGAATTGGATTATGTCAAATACTTTTTCTTTTAATTGATACATAATAGATGTACATATTTTTAGGGTCCATGTAATAATTTAATACATTCATATAATTTGTAAACATCAAATTAGTGTAATTGGAATATCTATCACCTTAAATATAGTCAAATACTTTTTCTGTGTCCATTGAGATGATCTGTGGTGGTTATTCTTTATTCCATTAATATGGTGTATTACATTAATTTATTTCAGATGTTACACCGACCATGCAGTCCTGGGATAAATGCCCACTTGATTATTTTGTGTCATTCTTTTTATATCAATAGATAGGGTTTAAGAATTACAGTTTTCTTGTAATGTCTTTGGTCTCATGGAATGAGTTGGAAAGTATTCTTTCCTCCTATTTTCTGATTTTATGGAGAATTGGTATTATTTCTTCTTGAAATATTTGATAGAATTCACCAGTGAAAGTGTCTGGGTCTGTGCTTTTCTCTGTGGGAAGATTTCAAATTATGGACTCAGTTTATTATTATACATATATTCAGATAACTTTTTCTCCCTACTGGTCAGTAATACATAGATTTTTTTTCCATTTCATCTAAGTTGTTTCATTTATTAGTGTAGAGTTGTTCTGTAGGGTCAGTAGTTGTGTCCTTTCTTTCCTGCATCATTTTGTAATTTATGTCTTCACTCACTCACTCTCTCTCTCTTGCACATCAGTCTAGCTAAGGATTTGTCAATTTTGTTGAACTTTTCAAAGTACCAATGTTTGGTTTCTTTGATTTTTCCGTATTTTTTTTTTTTTTTTTTGGTTTTCTCTTTCATTGTTTTCTGCTCTAATCTTTATTCCTTTCTTCTGATTGCTTTGGTTTTATTTTGCTCTTTATTTTTTAGTTTCTTAGGGTGAAGGATAGGTTGTTTGAGACCCTTCTTCATTTCTGATGTAGGCAACTAAAGTTATATATTTCCTTCTAAGTATTGCTTTAATTGTATCTTACACATTTTGATATACTGTTTTTCATTTTCATTGCATTCAAAATATTTTCTAATTTACTTTATCATTTCTTTTCTTGATCAGTGTGTTACTTAGAAGTGTGTAATTTAATTTCTAAATATTTGAAGATTTCCCACGTTTCTTTTTGTTGTTGATTTCTAATTTTAATGAGAGAACATACTTGGTATGACTTCAGGTGTTTCAAATGTCTTGAGACTTGTTTCGTGGCCTAGCATATGGTCTATCCCAGGGAATGTTTCACGTGTACTTTGGTGTACAGACTGTGTATTCTGCAATCATTGGGTGGAGCATTCTACCTATGGCAGTTAGGTCAACTTGTTTGATTGTATTGTTTAAGTTATATATCCTTGCTAATATTCTGTGTACTGGTTCTATCAGTTATCGAGAGTGGGCTACTGAAATCTCCAGCTGTGACTATTGAATTCTCTATTTCTCCTTTAAATTCTGTTACTTGTTACTTCATGTATTTTGGGAATCTGTTTTTAGACATATATATGCACACATTGTTGTTACATCTTCCTGATGTAATGATTCTTTTATCATTTTGAAGTGTCCCTCTTTATCTCTAATACTCTTATTGTAAAGTCTATTTTGTCTCTCCTATTAATATAGCAACTCAGCTCTCTTATGGGTACTGTATGCATGATATAGCCTTTTCCATTTTTTTACCTTTAATCTATATGTCTCTTTGAGTCTCAAATGTGTCATTTGTAGACAGCATATACAGTTGATCCTTGAACAACATAAGGGTTGGGGTGCCAACCCCCTGTGCAGTCAAAAATTCAAGTATAACTTTTAACTCCCCCCAACTTAATGACTAATAGCCTGCTGTTGACCAGAAGTTTTACCTATATCAAACAGTTGATTAACACATATTTTGTATGTTATGTGTACACTGTATTTTTACAGTAAAATAAGCTAGAGAAAAGAAAATATTATTAAGAAAATCATAAGGGAGAGAAAATCTATTTACTATTCATTAAGTGGTATTGAATCATCATAAAGGTCTTCATCGTTGTCTTCACATTGAGTAGTCTGAGAAGGAGGAGAAAGAGGAGGGTTGGTTTTGCTGCCTCAGGGATGGCAGAAGTGGAAGAGGTAGAGGAGATGGAAGGGGAGGCAGGAGAGGCAGGCACATTCAGTATTAAAAAAATCCACATTGAAGTGGACCCATGCAGTTCAAACCCATGTTGTTCAAGGGTCAATGTAGTTTGAATACAGTTTTTTTTTTTAATCTAGCCTGGCAATCTCTGCCTTTGTTTATATTAACTATATTTAATATAGTTAATTGATATGGTTGGGTTTACATTTTCCATTTTGCTATTTATTTTCTGTATACCTTCTGTGTTTTTTATACTTCTGTTCTTTTTTGATTGCCTTCTTTTATGTTAAATAAATATACTTTAGTGTACCATTTTCATTCTTCTGTTGATTTTTTTACTACATTTTTGAGTTATTGTCTCTGTGATTGCTCTAGGGCTTACATATGCATCTTAATTTATCACCATTTGCTTCATATCAGTAAGAACTTAATTTCTACAAAACAGAAACTCTGCTCCAGTAAAGCTCCAGTCTCTCCACCTTCTGTTATAAACCAATTTTTGCTTTTTGGTTTAAACAATTTTATTTTAAACAAATGTACATCTTTTTAAAAAGTTAAGAAATGATAAAAATATTTTCAGTCTTTTCTATTAGTATATATATTTATAATTTTTGGTGCTCTTCATTTCTTCCTGTGGATTCAGGTTACCGTCTGCCATCATTTCCTTTCAGCCTGAAGAACGTCATTTATTATTTCTTGTAAGGCACGTCTGCTAACAGTGAGTTACCTATGTTTTTATTTATCTAGAAATTTCTTTATTGTGTTTTCACTTTTGAAGAATTGTTCTGCTACATATGGAATTTTTAGTTGATGTTTTCTTTTTTCTTTCAGAGCTTTGACTATGTCATTGCATTGCCTTTGGGTCTCCATTGTTTCTGATGAGAAGTCAGCTGTTAATCATATTGATGCACCACTGTGCCTCATGAGTTGTTTTTCTCTTGATGCTTTCAAGATTTTTTTCTTTCTCTTTGTCTTTCAAGGGTTTGATTATACTGTGTCTAGGTGTAGACCTCTTTGTATTTATCCTACATGGGGTTTGTTGAGCTCCTTGGATGTGCAAATTAATGTTTTTCATTAAGTTTGGGAAATTTCCAGTCATTATTTCTACAAATATTTTTTCTCTTGTCTTGTCTTTCTGTACTGCTTCAAAAACTCTCATTGCATGTGTATTGGTATGTTTGATGTTGTCCCATAGGTCTCTGAGACTTGGTGCATTTTTCTTCAATTTTTTCTCTATTTTTTATCTTGGATAATTTCTATTTATCTTTGTTCAAATTCATTGATTCTTTTGCCATCTTGAATATTCTGTTGAGCCCCTTTAGTTAGCTTTAAATTTCAGTTACAGAACTCTCTAACTCTAGTATTTTCATTTGGTTCTTTTTTAAAAAAAAATTGTCTATTCTTTTTGAAAAACTTTGTTTATTCATTATTATCATGCTTTCATTTAATTCTTTAAACATGTTTTCCTTTAGTTTGGGGGGCATATTTATAAAAGCTGCTTTGAAGTTTTGTCTGCTAAATACAAATCTGGGTGCTTTCTATTAATAATTTCTATTAACTGCTTTATTTCCTCACTGTGGGTCATACTTTCCTATTTCTTTGCATTTCTCATAATTTTTTATTGAATATTCCATGTTTTGATGATATATTGCAGCAACTCTGGTTTCTGATATTTTCCCCCAACGGTCATTGTTGCTATTGTGTTAGTTTCTTTGTTTAATAACTTGCCTGGGATAAATTTGTGAAATCTATCTCACTTGCAGTGTGTGGCCACTGATGTCTTTGCTTAATATTTTTTTTTTAAATTTTTGTTTTTATTTTAAAGACTGGATTCCTAGGAGTTACCCCATTATCTGTGTACCTTAATGGGCAAGTCACATATGTTTTAGGTCTTGATTTTCTCATGTAAAATGGGAATAAAATCATGCCTGCCTCATAAAGTTCTTGGGAGGTTTGAATAAACTAATCAATATAAATCACTCAGCATAGTGACTGGTATATAGTAAGTGCTCAGTGGATGTGAGTATTCTTATATTTGCTATTATTGTGTGAGAAAAGTGAGGCTCAAAGAGATCTAATGACACAAGGTCACACATCTGCTGAAAGCTAGAGCAGAGCCTGAACCCAACCCATCTGATGCTACTCCACCAGGCTGCACCTCCTGGTTTGAGATGTCTCTGCCATGTTAAGTCACAAAATTTTTGCATAAGGGAAGGGAATCAAGCATTGAAATAAAAATTGAAAGAAATTTTGCTCTTTCAACCTCAAATTCTACATTCTGCGATATGCACAGCAGATGGAAATGGGAGCAAGCAGTTTTAACTGTTGAACCTTGGGCTAGAAGGGCCCATTTGATCACCTAGTACCGGCAGTGCAGGTCTCAGACTCCTGGGGATGTAAAGGGAAGAGACTGTGCCCATCCAGGAGGCATCTCTGGCCTTTGATCCAGAATGTGCCTGGCAGAGCTCACCTCCCCAGGGCCTTTGTGGGAGTCTGGATTTCTGGAGGGCTTCTGGGGGGCTAGAGTACTTTGTATCATCGTCTGCCCAGCTCAGGAGAGGAAAGGAAACTGCAGCAGAAAGTTTGCAGATCAGAAAGAGGTGCCACGGGGAAGGCACAGCTCCCTTGTCCCTGCCGCCCCACAGTCTTTTCCTCTGGACAGCACAGAGGACTGCTTAGTCTTGCTTCCTGGATTTCTTTCCCCAAGGAGTAGAGGGCAAGTCCTACATTTGTGGTTAGATGGCTAGAGACTATTCCTATTAACTATACTCTTGGGAGGTAAACTAGTTTAATTCCATCCCCTAGAGTTTTTTTCCTGTCTAGAAGTGGAATCTCTAGGATCAAACCTTCTCCAGAGTTAGGTGTTTTCCCTCATATCTAAATTTAGAGCCGAGCAAACTTGTTGAGACATTAATTGAACTCGTGTCCTTCAGATATATTTCATATCACGGAGAGGTTCTTTACTAGGGACTTTGTCAGAGAGAAGGGATTTAATTTTTTAAAAAAAGTTTGACAATAAACAAGGATACCGCTTTGAAGTATTTAGTAGGAAAGGGAGTTTTAAAATATTTCCTGGCATTCATCTAATTTACAAGTGCACAACTTTGCTAATCATGTCCAGGCATGTCCTCAGCCCCAGGTCTTTCCATAATATTCAGAGCGTGTTCACTGGAATGCAGCCTGCATCACTCACTTCCGGCTGCAAATGAAAAAAGTTTCAATCAGTTGGGACTCTACCCTAATGTGCATGCAAAGCAATTAAAATAAAAGAAGCTTAGAGACATCATTTCCAGAGGCGGAATCCCATTTCTTTCCCCTTCTGTGTGTTCCAGCTCTTGAATTATGTCACTCCAATAAATGTAGGGACAAGTTATTAGGAGGAGATTGCCTCTGTGATTGATTGACTACATTCTTACGGCTCCTCATAGTGCTGCATGGATGAAATTTCTGGAAAAAGTTGAATGAGGGTAATGGTGGTGGAGGCAGATATCAAGAGAAGGGACACAAAAGAGATAGTTGGGGGAAGTCGGAAGCAACGCGCAGCCAGTGTTGCCAGTAAGAGGACTTAGGTAGATGGAGAAGTTATCACCGGCACTTCACTCACTCATTCGTTCATTCAGCAAAGATTTATTCAGTTCCAGCTGTGAGCCAAATCTTGCCTAGGTGCTAGGGACACAGGGGTTAGAAAAACAGATGTGGTCTCTGTCCTCGTAGAATGGATAGTGAAGAGAGACATTAACTGGATAATCGTGTAGGCGGTTAATTGACTGTAGCTGTGATAAGGACAATGAAGGGGAACTGCAGGTGCTGTGTGAGTGGGGATTCCAGGGATGTGTGTATGTGTGTGTGTGTGTGTGTGCGTGCGCGTGCATGTGTGTAGAGGGTGTTAAGAAAGGCTTCCTTGAGAGAGTGACATTTAAGGTGAGACTGACAGGTGGGTGGGACTTAGCTGGGCCAGGAGCAGAGGAAGGCAGAGCAGTTCAGGCTGAGAGCATAGTGAATGCAAAGGCTTTTAGGGTGGAGGGAGCTTGATGTACCCTAGAAACTGAAGCCTTACTGGCTGGAGTCCAGCCAGGTGCAGACCAGGGCTGGTGGGGTGGGCAGGTCAGGCTATGTAGGGCCTTGAGAGCCGTGGCAAGGACTGGGAACTTTATCCTGGGGATGGTGGGCTTTCTAACCATTGATGGAGTTTTAACCAACAGAGAAAGTGTTTTGCATTTTCATTTGGTGACTTAAGTGCTTTTTCATGCATTCTTGTATTAGCTAGATAGGGAGGGATACCAGTTTTCTAGGGACAAAAGTGGGTGCTGTTGCTTTGGTACAATTGCCCCACCTGGGAAGAAGGCCCCCATCTTGGTCCTTCGCCACCCTAATCTCCCGAGTGACTGCCATACCTGGGGAAGGAGGAAATACCCTACAAATCCGGCAATCAGAACTTAGCATGCCAACTGCAAAAGAATGCAGAGAACTCTCTAGCCCATGGGCCAAGCGGCATAGGTACCATAGTGTCTGGAAATTAACCTAGAACAACCCGCATGCACAGTAATGCAACTCCCAAATGTCCAATCAAAGTGGTTCCATGGTGACTTCTGAGCCTCTAGGGAGGTCCCAATTCAGGCACTATAAAACAAGACGCATTTGTTGTTTGTCTCTCCCTTTGCTGTGACAGTGGGTCTGGTCATCATCTGTGGCATATGTATCATGCTCTGTAAACCTATATCTTGCTCTTGCTGTGTAATCCTATCTTTCCGTCCTCAATAAACCTCATTTTTGTGCATGCCTTACTTTGGTGTGTCTGGTCATTCTTCAGCCATGAGAGCATCAATAAGTGACATTTCAGACTAAAACCTGACACTTGTGTGGGTGGACTTGAAGGGATGGCCTGGACTTGAGGGTCCCCTTGGAGCACATCGCGGCCCAGTGAGGCGTTCTGTTTGTGGAACTGTGGTCCGAGCAGCGGCACTGGAAGGTTGTGAAGAGGGGAGTGACATGTCCAGAAGCAGCTATGTGGTGGCTGTCACGTTCTGGGAAACTTAGTGTGTAGCCCACGGCAACTGAGGAAGCCAGTCCAGGCATTTGGGAGTGAAGAGGCTTGGACTTCTTGGTGGGTGGCAGGGGTTGCGTGCTGGTGGCAGGTGTCAGGGATCACAGAGCTAGGAAGCTGTAGTCTCGTCTTCAGAGCTTGGGTGCTGGGGGAGCAGGACCTGTTTCTAGGAAAAGAAAGTGGCTGCAGGTCTGAATGAAAGTGA
Organism: Eulemur rufifrons; assembly: GCF_041146395.1. Classification (NCBI taxonomy): domain Eukaryota; kingdom Metazoa; phylum Chordata; class Mammalia; order Primates; family Lemuridae; genus Eulemur; species Eulemur rufifrons. The sequence continues at coordinate 69,891,793 of NC_090989.1, forward strand.
AGAGAGGTGGGAGGAGGGAAGGGAGGGGCTTCTGGACTTCTTGTGAGAGAAGAAGGGGTATCTGACCCCCTTATAGAGAATTTTTTACCAAATCAAACTGGGGCTCACACACGCAGTGCAGGAAGCCGAGAGCTGCAGCGGGAGAAAGAGGCACCTTTATCGCAGGGGGCCGTGCAAGGGAACAACAAACTCCACGATGTCTTACAAGCCAGGGTTTTTACAGGCAGGGGTACGTTTCAGCTGGCAAAATTGCAAATCAATACATGGTTATACATTGGCCCTGCCCCAAAGGGCAGGATATGCTGAAGTGAGATTCAGAGATTCTTGGATTAGTGGGAAGGAATGTTAAGATGGGCGTGAGAGGCCCCTGGAGCTGGGGGAATTTGGAACAAAGAATGGTGGTCAGAGTTCAATTCCTCAGTTCTCCCATCTCTGCATTTTCCATGGGGCGGGGGGGGGGGGGGGGTTCTCAAGAGCAATCAAGAACCTATGTTAAGGTGCCATCTTTCAGTTTATATAGGGAACCAAAACCCCCGGGGACTCTGGCTCACTTGGAGGGCCATCTTCTCAGCAGGTTGCCCGTGCACTTTTCAAGGCTACCCCTCTGCCTGGAATGTCCCTTGAAGGAACTCACGATCGTCTTGTGTTTTCATGCTGGCTACCCCCTACCCAAGCCCCTAAGAGGGGGCCCCTTACCCTTTTCAAAGTAAGGGTTAGGGCTTACTTGCAAACATTTGGGAAGGACTGGAAGGAACTCAGTGAAGAAAGTGAAGATGATGCCCCAGGTCATCCCTTAGCATCTGGAGGGGGTGTCAGTTGCCCCTCAGGCTGGGTCGGCCCAGCTCCCGTGACTACGTGACCCCAGAGTGGAGGGCTAATCTAATGTGTGCCACAGCTCTAAAGGCAGAAAGCGGATCTTCATAAATCAGCACAAATGGCTCTCCTTAGCCATGGTCATTCAGTGACCTCAAAAATCAAAATGAAAAAACAAAAACAAGCCAATCTCTAACCCCTTCCAGACCACAGTTTTGCTCCTGCAGTGGGACCCAAAAATACTCGTGGCCCGTTTTCTGCTAGGTCTTTCTGTCCTCATGGTTCTAGATAATGTCCCTTTAGTACCTTTATTTCTCCCCCATGGCACTGCAGATGTGCCTGCAGTTTCATGTTCCACTAATCAGATTATCATGATGGAACATTCCCCAACTGAGCTGCTTTTTCCATTCTTTATTATTCTAAGTTCAAAGGCACTGAGCATTCCAAAACCCTGATTGTTCTTCTGTTTCCCAGAACAGACCTTTCTTCCCAAATACTCCAGACCTTTCTTCCCAATACTCCTTTCCTTTCCATTCCTTTCCAGTCCTTTCCTTGTCTTTTCTTTCCTTTCTTTTTTCTTTAATGGGAGGGAGGTCATTTGTGGAGCTATGGCTGCTCTGCACGGGGCGGACACGAGGGGCACCAGACTCCTTGCTTCCGTGCAACTTGTGATTTGTACAGGCCGTAAAATGAGCCATATAAAATACCCGACATTTGAGAAAATGGAACTAAAAGGATCATTTAAGATACAGGGATAAACTTTAAAAGTGCCCTTTTTAATGTAACAATTTTATTGGTAAAGATGAATGAGAATGATTTGACCAGAAGTGGAACTTCTGATTTTTTTATTAGCTGAAGTAGGCACTTCTTGCAGAATTATTAAAGTTCCCGAGAATATTTTCTCAGCCCACAGTGTCCATGACAGATTCAAACTCTGGAAGTTTTATAGGCTGGGTGGGAGTTGGGGGAGTTCTGTTGATTGTCTAGAGAGCCCTGAAGAGGGAGTGACCTTGTTTCTGTATAAGTAGGCCTGACTCAGAGAGGCTCACAGGTGTCTTGGGGGTTCTTCTGAACCATTTTGAGGCTTTTCCTAAACTTCCAGAATTAGGAGGCCATTTATTAAGGTGGTCTGAGGTATGGTGACAGCCAGCAAGGGGAGTTGGGATTTTAATCATGTTTTCTGCAAAGGCAGCAAAGACCAATGGCCTTCAGTTAGCCTCTTGTGAGCCAGTGATGTTTGACAGCGTGAAATCCAACAGGCAGTCAGCTGAGGAACGGAGGCTCCACACGGTGTGCCGAAAACCATTTTTCCTTCCACAGTTAGCATTTGGGAAAGTGTTATCTGAAAAACTTGTATAGTCTGTCTTTGTAACACCGAAGCAAGTGCCAAGCTTGTCCGTTGTTGCTTTGTGCTGAATTAACTGACTCTTAATAAAAGGACCAAAACAAGGCACTACACAGGTGGTCTTTGTGCAGGGCTGGCCTGTGTATCTTGCTTTGACAGTTGCCTTTGTTCCTGGTGGGCCTTATAGGTCAATGGTGGAGAGTAAGTGGATTTATGTTTGCTGGGAAGTGTTGCACAAACTAGGCCATTTGTTTTTTTCTTTTTCTCCTCTTCCTTTCTAGATTATAAATTTAGTCTGTCTTCTAACAGAAGATTTTCATTCCAGAATTTAAGACGGTGTTCCTCTCCCAAAATGGTATGCCTCATAAATGGCCTAGGGCCACCAGGAGGATCACAGAGCCCTTCGACCCTGAGAAGTCTCAGGCCTTCCAGCTTTTTCTGCCCCCTCAACCCTCAGACTGGTTCCCTTCAACTTGTGGGGTGTTGAGAAGTGGAGTCTGAATTGGTCCCAAATTGCCCCCTTCCTGAGGACTGGGTAGATAACAACTGGGTTCTGGGCTCCTTGGTAATTCCTTGTTCTTCTTGTTTGCGATCATAGCAGAGCTTTGGCCCCAGTCTGGAGGGACTTGCATCCTTTGGATTCCTGGAAATGGCCTGACCTCTTTGGATTCCTAGAACCAGGTCTCCTTGCAGTGGCCGCAACAGATGGAAACCAGTTTTCAGAGAGCCCAAGAGCAGGCCAGTCCCAGCCTGAATCCCAAGAGCTCAGTGGGAGACACAGTGAGTGGAGCAGGCTGATGAATGTAGAGTTCCCAAACCCGAACCTCATCCTAGCTTTGCTACTAACTGGCTGTGTCAAATTCATCATTTATTTGTCCCGCTTGAGCTTCAGTTTCTTGATTTGTACAAGGAGGATAGTAATATGTACCTCATAGAGCTTCACAGAAAATGAAGGTGATGAAGCATATGAAAACATGATATAAGTGATCATAATATCATTCATTTTTTCTACTCTGGCTATAGATTTTGAAGTACTTCTAGCCTCGGTACATACTTTAGCACCAGGTATATAAGAAGGTTCTCGGTAAACCTTTTTGAGTTTTGGGACTTGTTTTGGCAGCCCCCCCTCTAGAAGTTTTAATTCTGACCTTTTACTGGGAGGGAGGTAGTTGTTGTTATTGTTGAGAGAAAAAAGTAGATTTCACATAAAGGGATGAAAAATGTAAGGTCTTTTGTTCTTTTTATTCATTTCCTTCCTTTCACCAATGACTTTTTGTATTAAGAGCTTCACTCTCTTGATGGCGAAAGCAGACCTTGGCTTATTGCTAGATTTCCGGGATGTAGGGGGAAGGAGAATGGAAAACAAACAGGATGTTTTCTCCTCTGCGGAGCTGTTTCTAAGCTTTTGGCGGTGGGAGTAACACAGCATGCTCCTGTAGTGCGCCTGGCTCTGTGGCCCTGGGGCTTGCAGGCTAATTGATTTATATGGAGAAAGAAGGGAGACAGAACCTTTGGAAGGGAGATGCTACGTTCCAGTCCCTTCTGTAGTAAAAGCTACTATTATTGCTTTTAATAGATAAACAGGTTGCCTTATGCAGTTGTCATTGTCAGGTAAAAGCAGCAGCAGTGACAGTTGACATTAATTGAGCAACTATTAGATGTTAGTCACTACTCTGTTAATTCCTACCTGCACGAGCACCATATAAGGTAGGAAGGTAGATACTGTAGTTTCCCCAGCTTAAAGGTGAGAAAACCCAGCACAAAGAGGTTAAGTGACTTGCCCACGAGCACACCCCTGATGAAGTGGCTGGCACAATATTTGGAAAGATGATGACTAGGAATCAGGGGACTTGGATTGATTGATTAATTAATTGATTAATGTGCCCTTCACAGTGTCTGGCACGAGGCGAGACTCAGCACATGGCGGTTTTTAGTTGCATTGCTTTGGAACCGGCCTGGAGAAGGCGGTGTCTCTTGTGATACAAAGGAAGTGTGTTTGTAGTAGCATATTTTATTGCAGATCTTGAGGCACCAGGGCTCTCAAGAAAAACACTGAAGCTCATTAGGAACTAACCTTAGAATTTGGCTTAGGAGCTTAATAATCATTGTGAGTTGATTAGGTAATTCATTGCTCTGCCCCTCGTATTTCCATGCAGTGGAGCAGCGAAGGGTCCAGGCTGTGGGGAGGAACTGCCGTGGTTCAAACCCCAGCTCTGCCAGACACCACCTGTGGGCACTGAACTGCTCGGGCCCGAGAGTCCTCCACTGTGAAATGAGGGTGATGATAATACACCTGTCTTAAGTGTTGCTGTGATCACCAAATGAACTTATATGTAGCAAGAGCCTAAAACAGGACGTGGTGAGCACTCCGTGTTAACTGCTCACACTATCACTGTTGGTATTTACTATCCTCTACCTCCTTAATCCCCGGCCACATTCCTCAGAGAATTTGAGGTGTTCACTAAAACACAAACGAAAACCAATAGGAACTTCGGGCCAGGGGTAAATTATGTAGAAGATGAAAGCATAGGCCTCGTAGAAAAAGACGTAAAGGCAGGCACAGTCGCAAAAGATGCTCCTCAGCCCCGCACTGCTTAGCGTTGTTATCAGAGAGAAGGAAGCAAGTGAGTCCTCAGGGGAGGCAAAGCTTTCTCCAGCACCGACATCTGAAATAAATTAACACCTTTATTTCTCTTTCGTTAGAGAAAATGCGCTCTGCATTCTAAGCACCCAACCACAATCATATGCTGGAGATCCCTGGACTTTGTCCATATCTTTCGTACCCTGGAGGTTGTGCCCTTATGTCTCTTGTCTAGACTGACTGCTTTGAAATTAGTTGGGCATTTTATATTTTGGTTTGTGGTCAGCCCTCATTAGCCAAGTAGGGGTGAACCACATCACTTACTGTTTTATAGCTAAGGGTCTGGATGACTTCAGCTCTGAGAACCCCTCATGAGCAAGGTCCCGGGCCGGGCTCAGGGTCTTGGCGCTCCTCCCGGGGAGTCGCCTGCGTTGCCCTCGCTCCCGGCTGGCAGACGTGCGGCTGTGGGGTTGGGGCGGGGGGGGCCTCCCCAGTCTGCCTTTGGAGTCTGTGAGCTGCTGGGCCCGTGATCCTGGTCACGTTTGCAGCGGCACTTGCTGCTGCAGCCACTGCCACCGCTGTCTGGTGCTCTTGGCCAGACGGGGCCACATCGTGCTCTCGTGAGGAAGGGGAAGGGCCATGGGGCTGGCCTCAGTGGCTGACTCTTATCTGTTTGTTTGCTTATTTCCAAGGACTCCAGAGCCAGGAAGAGGAGCACAGCCCCCATAGAAAGAAAAAGGAACAGGAAATTATTCAGAAGAGGTTGATAAAATGAGAAAAGCAGCAGGAAACAGCTTGGGAATAGGGGAGACTGCAGCCAAAGGAAGTCAGTCTGGAAGACCAGGCGGCCCGAGGGATGAATCATCCCCAAACCTTCGCGACTCCTTCCTCCTTGGCCCAGTGAGCCAGGTCCTCAGGATGGAAGGGACCGCTCCTGTCATTGCGGGACTGACATGCCACCCCTCCCCGTGGCTTCAGCGCAGATACGGGGCTGTGGAGTGAGAGGCGAGTGTGTGCAGGGCATCCCAGGTTTGCACGCTCGCCTCCCTCCTTCCACTGTGGTCAAGGGCTCTTCCAGGGCCCCACTGCTTGGGGTGCTCAGAGGTTCTTCCGTCCCTCACCAGGGGATGCGTCACTCAGCCTCCCCCGAGCCCTGCTCTGTCGCAGCATGGATTCCTGGCCTGTGTCCTGCCTGTGTGGGGGAGACAGAGCGAAGGCCGAGAGAGCGGGCCCGGGGGGAGCACGGGGAGGTGAGCTCGGGGGCTGCTGAGTCGCACAGCGTGGCGGTGCAGTGCAGCGTTTCCTGGGACAGAAGCCACACGTAGGAAACCATTTGGTAACCGTGGCTTGCTTCTAAATTTGTGCCACATCTCCACTCCTCCAAGGGAAGTTTGGGAAGTCACTTTTTTGTGCTTCCCTCGCAGGAAGGAAGAAACTGAGTCCCCAGTTAGGAACTGCTTACCTCTAGATGGAGACCGGTTTGTTTCTATTTCTAGGGTTTGCCTGTTGGAACTGATTATGAATTTATAACCTAACAGTATCCATTCTGGGGCTTGTACCTCCTCACCATTCCTCTTCCCCTCCGACTAATCGGAGCGCACACGCACACGTCGATCGCTTCGGTTTACGGACTCTTTGGCCGGGATTCAAGTTGAGTTCAAATAGGACGTGACTGAAAACCAGTACTTGAGCTTCCATATCCTTTTCTGGTCGGACTATTGAACATTGCGGTTTTTAGCGGGGATAAGGGAGTTGTTGAACTGGGTCAGAGAATTTCAGGACTGGAAAAACTCTAAGGTACAACCTCATCATCAGTTCTTGAATCTCTTCCATGACATCCCTGGAGCATGGGGGTGTCTAGTGGAAACCACTCAAACTCCTAATGCAGGGAGCTGCTACCACCAGAAGCAGTCTCTTCCATCTCTGGACATGTTTGGATTTTAGAAAGGTCTTTCTTACGTTGTCCAAAACCTGCTTTTATCTGTTGATGCTTATACCAACTCTTGACCTCAATGAAGAAGCCTAGTTCCTCTCTTTCAGAAATTCAAAGGTAGCATTCAACTGGGGGAAACGGCCTTAGTTTCCCTGTGTGTTCTTCACGAGAAATAAGTCTAGACTGCTCACTACCTGGACGCCTGCTTCCAGATGTACTACCCTTGGTCTCTGCTCCCCCTAAGATACAGGGCCCAGATCTGAATGCAGTACTTCCGAGGTGGCCACTGTGAGAGGGACAGACGCAAACTGGGGTACAGAGTAAAGTGTATTCTCACCTCCTCGTGTGAAACCCCATACCTCTGTTGATGGAGCTGCACGCAGGTCCTTAACTGACGGCTACGTCCTGCTGGATACAGAGTTTGCAGTTATATCAGATCCCCTGTGTGCACCTTTTGTTGTGGCTACTCCACATTCTAGGATGGACCCCAGCCAAGATTTGGTTTGAATGTTGAGACCACATGATGGGGTTTTCTGGGGAGAGCAGGGCAGGCTTCCCAAGCTGGTCTGAAAATGAAAGAGAGAGAGAAGGGAAAAGAGAAAGGAAACTGGCTTGGAGTTTTTAGGGTGATCAGGGATTGGGATTGAGGCTGGGGTGAGGATTCCATGTGAGTAGGGGCTTGTGTGGATTGAACCACCTGCTGGTGCCAAAGGAGGGGGAATCAGGCTTTCTTATCAGCTTGCCCAGGTGTGGGGTAGAGGGGAAGAGGGAGGGATGGGGCTTAAATAAGATGCCAGCAATCAAATGTCTAAAAATGGAGTCAGACTATCACACCTCCCTTTCATCAGTTTTCTGTCGAGATGCAGTTTTTACAAACAGTGAAATGCACAGATCTTATGTGTGTAGTTCAATTAGTTTCAGCAAATGCATACCCCCTTGTAACCAACACCCCAGTCAAGATAGACAATGTTTCCATTTCCCCACTTCAGAGGCTACTGCTGAGGTGGGTCTCCTGGCCATGAACTTGTGTGGTTGGTTGGCATGATGCCGCCGCAGGACTGCATGTCCATCCGCATCAGCTCCACCGAGTCTGGTTTGGCGCATTGATCCTGCCTCTCCAGGTGTGTCAGAGACCGATTCCTTTGCCCTTGCTGTTTGCCATTCTGTGTCTGTTTCATGACCTCGGCAAGCCTGGTAAGCGTGTTATCTTCTAACAAGTCCATGATGAAAATATTCAGCAGGATAAGGCTGAAGAGGGAATCTTGGATTTGGGCATTTGAGGTCATCTTGAAATTGAGGCCCTTGTTCAGATGCTGTTCCAGAGACTGGGGACAGAGGAGGGTGAGAGCCAGGCCTTACCTTTGTGGGGCTCACTGCCTAGTGAGTGTCACGACACACAGATGACGGAACATGACGCCATGTGCATACGGTGGAATTATGTAAGAGCGTACTGGGAGGGAGAGAGTAATTCTGCAGCTGGGAAGGCCTACAAGAGGATGAGAAAGAGTCGGCAGGAGGGACTCCCCCGTGGAAGCCCGAGGAAGGGGCAAAGCTTGTGTGAGCAGGACCCTGCCTTCTCGCAGAGGGGGGACTCCTGGCTGGTAGTACTGATGTGAAGGCCCAAAGAGGGAGGGTGGCAGGAGGTCCCTGACATGCTGGAACGGGGAGGACAGCTGTGTCAGCAGGCCTGGGAGTTCCTTCCCATTGGTTCTGAGTAGTTGGCCTTGTCCTACATGGGACTTCACATTTCCAGCAGACCCTGTAGGCATGTGCTCTGTGAGGTGAGGAGTGTTGCCATGGGAACAGTGACATTTGCATCTTCTTACTGAGCTATTCATGTTGTCAGTTCCAGCCCCAAACTTCTGCCCTTGAACGTTCAGAGTCGTTAGGTGAGCGTGAGAGAGTGCTGGCCATGGTGTGACACACGAGTCACTGTCCTGCTTCCTCCAGCTCTCCAGCCTCAGCCACATTGGTATCCCTCCCAACAGGAGGGACTGGAGAAGCTGAGGGAGCTTAAGACACATGGTAAGTTAATCGTGTAACACCAGAGTGTCGGGGAGGTGCATGCTGATGGTTCACAAGTGTGGGCTGTTGTGTTTGAGACTGAGTAACAGAATATTCAAGATCTGCTTCTCCTCGTTTCATAACAGTTCTTCTCAGATCGTAGGGGTGGAGGGTGAGCACAAAGGTATCAGAATCACCTGGATGGGATTTAAACATTCTGTATAGCCCCTCCACCCAAGATTATGATATATACCCCAGGGTGGGGCAAGGTTGCCTCTTATTTTTTCAGGTCATTACTGGAGTATGGTCCTCTTGCTAAAACTATGTCATATCTTTTAGGTGTGTGTGCAGATCAAAGACTGTATATGCTCACCGTATCTATGCCTTGACTTCAGCTGCTACCTATACACTGATGACTTCTGTGTTAGTAAGGCTAGGCTAGGCTGGGCAGTAATCACAAACACATCCTGAAATCTCAGTGGCTTGATACATAGTTTTTTTTTTCCAAGCAGATTTCACTCCAGGTGCAGTGGGTCTCTAGGGCAACTTCCTTTCAAGCCGTGACCCAGGGATCCAGGTCCCTTCTATCCTATAACTATGCCAGATGGAACAGGTGGCCTCCAGGAGAAGAGCTGATGTGATTGTGCAGTGGCTTGTCACTGCTGCAGTCCAGGAGTTAAATGCATCGCTTCCGCTCACAGTCCCTGAGCCAGGAGCTAGTTGTATGGCCACGTAACTGCAAGGAGCCAGGACAGTAGGGTTTGGGTGGGTGCTGGTCTGTTAACACCATGTCAACCTGAGATCTGCTTTTAAGAAGCCCAGACCCATGTCCTAACTATCTCTGGGAAACTCCATCGGAATGTTTTGTGTGTGCGTCAAAGTGAACAGATACAACACAGAGCTCATTGACTTCCTCTCCCCACATCTGCCTTTCCTAACCCTGGCTGACGATAGGTTACCTGAGCCAGAAACAAAGGAACAGTCTTAGACTTCCCTTGTGTCCTCACTCCCCCAATTCTCCCTCACACAAGTCTCTTGAGAGCGTGTGCTCTCTGGTCCTGCCCACAGCGTGGTGCTCGACCAGGGCAGCTGCATGGCCCCTGATTGTAAAAGGGCCTGTCCTGGGAGGGTCCTGCCACTGCCTTCTCAGGCCGTAGGCTGTGCCTGTCTCCCTCCTGTGCTTCCCCGACTGCCCCCTCTGTGGCCTCTGGGGGCACAGCCCTGGTTGCCCTGGGGTGTAGCTGTTTTCCTAGTTGCCCCCAGGAGACACTAAGTTTCTTCAGTAGGGTAGCTCCTTACCAAGTGAATCTGGCTCTGAGAGAGCCTTACTTAAAACAATAGTAGTTGTTGCATGTGCCAAGCGCTAATATTCCAAGCCGCTAATATTCCAAGCCCTCGTGGAGCCTACAGTCTCATGGGAGAGGCCAACCATAAACAGTAAACAAACAAATGTGCAATTGCCTACTGTGAAAGTCCTAAGAAGACAAAGAATGGGGTATTGTGAGCAAGAGAGTCTGTGTGTGTGGTTCCTTGTCCCAGGACCCATTCTGTGTCCTCTCTGCAGAGGAAAAGTGGAAGCCTCACCTGCTTTCGAGGGTCTGAGGTCTGTAGACAAAGGCGGGGTGGTAGCGTGAGAGTTTCCTGACTGCCACAGCGAGGCCTGCGTGAGGCTGCTTATATGAAACTGACAAAGGGGATTATCCACAGTCTTCAGTAAAAAAAGATCACCAGAGAAGTGTCCACGTGGCCTGGAGTCCTTATGCCCTGGGCTTCCTGTCCATCCTCCGAGGGAGGGACAGACAGGAGTGTGTCACTCTGCCTCCCTGCAGTGCCAGGGAGCCAGAGGCTGTGCTCACCAGCGTTCCTGCTGACAGCCTCTGGTCTCGGGACCCGTGGAAGATACCCCAGCAGTGGCATCTCCTCCCTTTCCTTCAGGGAAAGGAGATCACTGCCTTCAACTCTTCGCCACCGATGGACCTTAGCAGTGAGTCCCTGGCGGGAGCCGGGTGCCCCCAGGCAGTGAGCAGGTGCAGAGCAGTGCCTGCTTTCTAAAGGATGTTCACTCTACCCAAAGAGATGCCTGCAAATAGGATTCTGCCGGAGCCTGCCCTTCACCCTGAGTTATTGAACTACCTGTGGTAGGGAGGGTGGGAAGAAGGGAATTTGGAGAAATAGGGAGCTCACTGGCCATTTGAAAATAATCAGAAAGGAAAATGAAAGAATTAGAATGATGCTTTCAATCATTGGGAAAATATGGTTCAATGAATAAAAATGTGATTTCAGGCTCGTTTTTTAGGCACATAGCAAGCATGCCCTGGGAAGTGTTCTTTTGCCAAGTCTTAATACAATCAGAATGTTATTTGGTGTCAAGCACCTCCTAGGTAATAGCACAAAGGACCAGACCCAGACCATAATGGCAAGGGAGAAGTTGGGGGAGGATACTTAGGGGACTTCCCTAAGTCTCCCTGGTCTGTTGTTTCCTTGAGGAGTAGCAGCTACACCCTCTGTCTTTGGACACCAGCCTCACAAAAGTTAGGTGATGGACCCCAAATGCAGGGAAGATGTGGTTCCCTAAGTGGGAGAGCTCTGTGACATCTCTCAAGGTGAGCATCTTCACCGTTGGGAGCACAGCCTAGAGAGCCAGAGTGCCCGAGGGGCTCGCCAGGTTATGCACCAGGACACCTGGGTGGGGAAGAGGCATGGAATGCTGCCAAGTCTTCACAGTCAGGCGTCGCTCAGCCGGGGAGGTGGTCACTCCTCGATACTGCCTAACGCCCCTGCTGGGTCAGGTGCCCGCCTATCTCTGCAGGCACGGACGGCTTTTACGCCTCTCTCCCTCCCTCAACCGTGTTCCTACTCTACTGTCCCCCTCTTTTTTACTTGAGTATGCTAAATACATTCCCTGATTTTCCACGAGTGCTTCCCTTTGCCCTCTCTTTCCCCAAATCTTTGCATTTCTGTTTCCCTGTCATTCAGGTCTGAGCTCAAGTGTTGCGTTTTGCAAAGCCCATCCCCGTCTGCCCAACTTCAGCAGCCCCTCACAATGTCACGTTCCTTCCCATCACTCTATTTTATTTTCTCCACGGCACCTACTGCCATCTGAGGTCACCTTGTCTAGTCTGCATGTTGCAGGAGCAGGACCCTTGGCCTGTCTTTTCCCTGCTTTATCTGCAGTGGCTAGCACACAATAGGGTGGGATAAATATCTGTTGAACGATTGAAAGAATGCGAAGTTGTTAGTCAGGAGCAGGAAAGGCACCCAGTGTCTTAGCGCTCTGCTGTGCGTCACTGGGCGTGTGTCCTGGTGGAGGAATGCCCACCCAGAGGGTCTGTCTTGGTACTGCCCAGGCCTGGGGAGCACTCGGGGCTGTGCTCACACTCAGCAGCGCCCCGCTGGCAGCTTCCTGGGGAAGCTTTTCCTCCTGAGCAAACCCTTCTTCTAGCAACATTTCTTTCCTGTTTTTATTATAGCATCTCAAGCCTCTCATTAGGTACAGAAGGAAACTTTGGTGCAGTTCCAGGTTTTTCTTTTGAAAAGGAGAAAGGCTTTATCCTTGAGCAGAAAATCACAGCTCTGCCTGAGCTAGAAGCCTCTTGACCAACTTCGTTTATATTAAAGAAATTAAGGTTACCAACCATCATGACTGTACTTAAGATATGAATGGAGGTAGAAGTGTTTTACAGAGAAAAAACTTGAACTGGCTTGTACAGAAAAGGAACATTCCTTTTTCTTTTGGTATGTGTGCAGTGTTTCTGTGACCCCACAGCTGTGCCTGGCTTTATAATTGAAATCATTTGGGAATACTTTTAAGATTGTTCAACTCTTCTGTCACTGACAGTTATGAAACTCTGTACCTGCATGTTTATCACTAATGACGCCAATAAAGTTGCAAATAACCATTGTATGAATTACACAAAGGCAATTTCATCTCTTGGTATTGGACTAGAATATTCAGAAAGCAATTTGCCTTGACTTAGCATTCCAGGAACTAGACCATGAACACAATCCTGGGGAAATCTACCTGCTCTGCTGAGAGAAGGCGTAGACCATGGCAGCCCTGCCGAATCGGGGCAGTGCAGGTTTAGAGTATAGTCAAGACACTGATAATCTAGACATCTTCCTGCCAAGATAAGGTTAAAATGTCTTATGTTTCCATAGCAATGCCAAAGTTTTTTTTCTTTCATACAAGCATGCAGGAAATTAAACCACAAAAAAGGCCAAGTTGGATTTCTTAATCTACCCAAAACAATGCAATTTCAAGTCTGGGTTTATGGATGGAAAGTTGCCGGGTAAAAATAGCACTGACTGATTGGACAAATATGCCTCCTCGGGCTCCCAGAGCCGTTGATGTGTGCGCACTCTGCTAACAGACCCCAGAGCTTGGGCGTGTGGAACCTGCACCCTGTAGGGGGCGCTTGACCTGCCAGGAGAACTCAGGCCCACCGTGGGCATCTCCTGCCCAGGCACCCTGCTGTCTCCATACTCAATTCCAGAAGTGTCCAGTCCAGGCTCACCCTGTGTCATTTGGTGGCTGTGACTCAGAGGGAAGCCCCCTGGCTACTTTTGGTGTTGGGTTTAGATGGTCTCTACACTTTTAGGCAGTGGCAACTTTATCACCTTCAACCATCATTGTCCGTGGTGAGGTTCACACAGTCATTTAAGTGTGACAGGAGGGGGGTTGCTTGGCTTCAGGTTACCTCCTGAACACACAGGGTTTCCTGAACTTTCCAGTTCACGATCTCATGCCCTCACCGATCTCTGAGGCTGCGCTTGCTTTACTGAGGACCTTTAGGCTCGGAGCTCTGAGAATGCAAATTGGCCTCTGGAAACGACCCATCCCAGTAGACTTGGGAGGTTTTCTGGGCTCCACAGATAATCAAAGCACCTGCTATTTGTCCTGGATTTCCAAGATGTACTTGGCAAGAGGAAATGGGGAAAATGTAGCACAGATACAATTAAGTATATGAAAGGAAAATGAAACCAGGGGAGAGTAATTCCCAGCTTATTGTTTGCTTTTGCTTTGAAAAATGTGTTTAGAAGCCCAGTAAATCACCTTGTGGTGAAGCAGGAAGGATGCAGAAGTTTCTAGATGAACTTGGCTTAGGGAAAAGGTTATAAAAATGGGTACTTCTGGCTACCTTGAGAAGGAATTCTAAAGAAAGTTGAGGTCATGGCAAAATGCCTTAAATCTGATATATATTGCCTAAAAAAATGGGTATTTTCTAGAGGTAGTTAATGCCTTTAAAATGAACTTTAATTTAAAAGCAATACGTGTCTATTTTGGAAAGTTGAAAAAACATTTTAAAAATAATTGCACATTTGACCACAGTGATATTTTAGCATATTTTTGTCTAGTTTCATATATATGTTTGTATATATACACACATAAATACATTAATATATATTTGACTACTGATAGTCATGTAATATTATATATTACAATATTATAATATATAGTTGTAGTTTCAAATATTAATTTATTTCTATGATTATAAAAGTGTGTGTGTGTATAGTAGAAAACTTGGAAAAATATATGGAGGAAATTTAAAATATAGGCACGCCTTGACTTACAATGAGGCTACATCCCAACAAACCTGTCATAAGTCAAAAATATTATAAGTTGAAATACATTTAATACCCTGAAAAACCCGTTGTAAAGTTGAAAAATTGCAAGTCAAGCCATCTGACGTCAGGGACCGTCTGTACCTGTGACTGCACTACGAGTGAGGGTATGCGGTAGCTGGTCTCCAAAGATGACCTCCGAATGAACCATTCCTCCCAGTATTCACATCACTGTGTAGTCCCCTCGCCTTGCAGGTGGCTGGCTTTGTGACTTATTTTTGACAAATAGGATATAGTGGAAGTGATGCTGCATGTCTCCTGAGGCTGGGTCACGAGAGGCCTTGTGGATCCATCCCAGGGCTCTTGGAACACTCCTCTTGGCAGACTCCCTTTTGGAACCCAGCTGCCATGCTGGACAGAGCCCAAACCCCAGGGAGAGTCCACATGACAGCGCTCAGGTCGATGGCCCTGGCTGAGCTCCTTGCCAACAGCTGGCATCCACTGCGGGCAGTCTGTGTAGCCGCCTTGGACGTCTGGCCGAGGTTGCCAGCCCAGCTGCCATTCCACTGCATCCGTGTGAGACCCCCTAGGAGAGCTGCCCGGCTGTGCCTAGTTGATCTGCGGAACTGTCAGGGGTAATAATCCATAGTTATTTTAAGCCCCCAGGTTTTGGGGTGCTTTATTACAGAGCAGTAGATAACTGGTGCAGGGTGTGGGCGGCTTTGGCAGTAAGACTGTTTAAAGGGAGTGCACAGAGGCCAAAAAGCTCAGGCTCTAGAGCCAGGTGGGCCTGACCTGCCTTCCCTGCAATGTCACTCACTGGCCATGTGACCCTAGGCAAGGTATTCTGGGCCACCATGAACCTGAGTTTTCAGCACTTGCAAAATGGAAAATGTGGAGCTTAAAAGTATTCCAGTGGCTAGCACATAGTAGGTACTAAGTAGATGTTAGTTTCCACGTGGTGATATTAAATGATCATGAGGAATGGTGAAGAAGTAGTAAGGCAGGTCAGTGGCCGCCCTTTGCTGTCTCGGCCCTCTCTCTGGCGTGGCCCTCTCTTGCAAGGCCCACCAACTGAGCATTAGGGGCAGCCCTGCCCCACGCTTGCTGGGTGATGAGTGAGCAGGGCTGGCACCCTCAGGGCCAGGAAAAGATGGAAACAACAGTGGCAGCAGCAGAGAGTACCTAATGAAAACCCTACTGTATTTACATTTTGAGGCTAGGAAAGATGTCATTCATTTCTGAGCCTTCACACTTAGCATAGTGCTTGGCACATAGTAGGAACTTTGTGGCTCACTTGGCTGGGCATGGCTGAGCTCAGCACAGTGCAGTGTACCTTCTGTGCCTGGGATATGTCTGTGCTATTTTGAGAGCAAGCAGAAGGGTATGAGTGAGGGGAAAGGGCCACATCTGTTCAGAATCACAGGATGGTAGGGCTGGGAGGGGTCTCAGAGAGCATCTGTTTCGAACCCCTTGTCCTTATAGTATGGGACAGTGGATGCCCAGAGGGGAAGTGGCTTGCCCACGGTTGGACATAGTGACAAAGCCAGGCCTGTGAGCCAGCGCTCTGACCCAGTGCCTTGGCTACTCACACCTGCCTGAATCCCCGAGTTCACATTTCATTGAATAAGGTAGAACCCATGGCATCGCTTGTTTAAACAAAAACAAAAGTAGGGGAAAGGAAAGGGGGTCTAGTGTGGTCTGGGATATGCAGTTATCTCCCACTTGTTTCTTTATTGATGGAGGTAAGAACGGACAATGGCCCTCTGGCCTGGCGCTGCTGGAGATTCCCTGGGAGGGTCGTGGCCACCCCGAGGTGTGGATGATGGACCTGAAGCCCCAGGATCAGCAGCTCCGCCACTTCCTCCTCGTCCGGTTCCCCGCAGCAGGCAGCGCGGAGCCTGCCGGTCAGGGAAGAGTTTGCACGGCACAACCTCCCCTACGTGGGCGATCTCAGAAAGCTCTTCTTTATTGTAGAGTGCCGACGAATAAATGTAGAAGGAATGAAGGCATCAGAAAGTCACCATTTGGCAACAAACATGGTTGTCATTTATTTAGGCAAGAGTCATCAATGGGGACTAAAACAAGCAGATAAAAATTTGTTAAGGAATAGGATCTTGCCACACGCTTGAGGTCTTTCCCCACCAAGGCTGTTGTTACGAAGAGAAAAATAGTAACTTTATGGTGATCAAAGTTAATGTCACCAGTAATGAGACAGACGGACACGATGAGCCTGCTGATGTGGTACAGGGAGAACACAGCCTCGCTTCTGTGGTGCCCTGGCGATGATGCGCGGCCTGAACCTAATCATAAGGAGACATCAGGCGAACCCAAAGGGAAAGACCTTCTACTACGTAATGGGTCTGTGCTCCTCAAATCATCTCAGGTCATAGAAGATGAGGGAAGACCAAGGAATAATTACAGATTGAAGAGATGTGACAACTATGTACAATCCTGGACCAGAAATCTTGTTTTTGTTTTTAGACAACTGACAAATTCTGAATGGGACTGTGGATGCAATAGTATTGAGGTTTTCACGTTAATTGCCTGACTTTGGTGTTGTGCTGTTGTTATGAAAGAGAGTGTCCTTGTTTCTTAGGAAGTGCATGCTGAAATATTTATGAATTAAAACCTTTTTTTCTTTTTTAGTTTCTTTTTTTTTTTTTGCATTCAGCTGCAGTTCTGTCAATTTGGCATTGCATTTTATGTCTTTAATTAAGATTAAAATAGACAATTCAAATTTTATTTAATTAGAAGAAAAATTAAATTAATGAATTAAATGAAATTAAAATTTAATTAAAATAGAGAAATCAATTAGTGCTTAAGTTCAATTTGATAGACAGATCTTTTCAATTATAGAATCTGTTATGGGAAAAAGTTAAAAAGGGAGTTTCTTGATGGTAAAATATATGGGGACCCCTGCTCCAGGGGGAGGCAAGTCTGTGTTTTGAATGAAAATTGGAGCCTGGATTTTCAGCACAGGAGCCAGTCCTGGAACTTCCCTTCCTTCCTATGTAATTTTTGTCAGACTAATAGCAGGAGGGGCTCCTCTCAACCTCAGTAAACAGAGATGAGAACCATGGAGCTTCGACTCTATCTTGGGGAGACAACTATAAAATGGGGATGATAAACCCTATTTGTGAGATATATATAAAATATATAAAATATATAAAAGTGCCTAACCCAGTACCTGACCTATTGGTATATCATCACTTTATAGATGAAGATAGATCATCTCTTTTTAAAATGTGGTGTGAAAATTAATAATGTAACAAGACATTTTGTCCAGAGCCCTGGCTCAGGAGGCAGGAGATACGAGAGCCATTTGATCACAAGCAAGTCAGTTCGCAAACTATCACAGGGTGACAGGTGTTGCCACTGAAAGATTAAAGCCATATTTTTTTTCCCTCCTGCTACAAAAAAGTAAGGGAATGGATAGTTCTTCACATATAAGCCTCAGAGAGGTATTTCTGGATTCATAAAGTGGAAGGAACTGGTTTTTCTCCTTCAAAGTTGCTGTGATGCGCATTTCTGAGCATAAGGAATGATGCTGGGCCACTCTTTCCGCAGCACCCCCGTGGTCCCAGGGAAAAGCTAGGTGCCATGCCGGAGGGCAGGCTTCTTCCCCTCAGTGAGAAGCGAGAAGTGGGCTGTTCCCTGACCCCACTTACCTTCTTGTATGGGGATCTCAGTAGTACAGATCTCAGTCGCTCTCCTGGGTGTAGTTTCTTGTGCCTGTGCTTAGCTAGAGGAGGTTGAGGAGAACTGCGGCCTTGAGTGTGAGGGTAGTGATGGGCTGCAAGGCACCATTTTGGAGAAGGATGAGTCTGCTGGGTGAGAGGAACTCAGACAGTTCAACCCCAGAATGAGTGGTGGATTCATTGTTCACACTGGGGAGAACTGTTGCCAAAATGCAAAAATCTTCATATTATAGACATGAAAGAGGTAGCCAAGGTGTTAGAACATTGGAAGCAAAACTGTCTGTGCTTGCTTAGGTGCTGTAGTTAGGGACCCACAGATAAGCATCCCTGTCTAGCTCACAACCAGGCAGTGTGCCTGAAATTCATTCTCTGTCAGAGTGGAACAAGGTGTGGCCACACAAGAGGTTTGCCATTAGAGGCAATTTCAGGAGATGCCAACCATCTTTGTATGGGTGCCCCAAAGTGTAGGTATCCTGCTCCTAGAACTCCCATGGGCATTACAGAAACAGTTTGGGGGTTGCTATCCTGCTCAGAGGGTCTGTAGCTCACTGGGATCTGGCCATCTTTGGTGTGGTCCCCTTGTTAATGCCTGGATTCCAAGAGACACAGTGGGACACAAGTGCAGGGGGCAAGACGGGGAGCAAAGTGTGAGGCGAGGGATGGGGGCAGGAGTCCTTCAGGATGGCAGCCTGGGGCTGGCAGGCACAGACCTGATTGTCCCTAGACCAACCAGGGACAGAAGAGGGCTGAGCAAAGGTCCTGAGGGGGAGCAAACAGGAGTCCAGGCAGAAACACATCAGCGGCTCCACTGTAGCCCAGGGACTCTGGGAACAAGGAAAAGGAATCTGGACGTGAGTCAGATGGCATAGACTCAATCCCTATTTTGCCATTATTGACCATGTGATCTTAGCAAAACCTAATCTCTTTGGGACTCCATTTCTTTATGTGTAAAGTGAGTATAATTAATACTTGCCTTCTCTGAAAGTACTGCTAGTTAACTGTTCTATATCCATTCTTTCCTTTTTCATTTATAACGGAATCCTATTTATTTGGGGGTAGCATTATGCCCATAAAAGAATGCATTTTACAGCTTCTCTTGTAGTTATGTGTGGCCATGTGATTAAATTTTGTGTAGTAAGATACAAGAAGAAATTTTAAGGACTTGAGGAAGAATGTTTAAGGGGTCTGCCTCATTGAGACAGGAAGGTGGGTGGGGTGCCCTTTCTCCTTCCTCCTTTCTCTTGCCTGGAATGCTGCCAAGTTGGCTGGAGCCCTGGTAGCTTTCTTGCACCATGAGGTATCTTGAGGATGGAAACCAGATCTAGGATAGCAGAGTGGAAAAACAGAAGAAGCTTGGACCCTTGATAAGTTCTTTTTTTTTTTTGAGACAGAGTCTCACTCTGTTGCCCAGGCTAGAGTGAGTGCCGTGGCGTCAGCCTAGCTCACAGCAACCTCAAACTCCTGGGCTCAAGCAATCCTCCTGCCTCAGCCTCCCGAGTAGCTGGGACTACAGGCATGTGCCACCATGCCCGGCTAATTTTTTCTATATATATATTTAGCTGTCTATATAATTTCTTTCTATTTTTAGTAGAGATGGGGTCTCGCTCTTGCTCAGGCTGGTCTTGAACTCCTGACCTCGAGCCATCCACCCGCCTCGGCCTCCCAGAGTGCTAGGATTACAGGTGTGAGCCACCGCGCCCGGCCCCTTGATAAGTTCTTGAAGCAGCCATACTATCCCTGGATGGCTTAGCTGTAGTCTTGTGTGTGTTCAAACCATTGTTACTTGATATATACAGGTGAACCCAATCCACATGGATGCACGTGCCCCCCTCTGGCTATTGTAAGGATTAAATGAGCTAAAGCATGGGGAAGAATTTTATGGCTGGGAATGCACTTGGAACATTGCAACATGCCATAAATATATAATGATTTAGTCCTGTTATTGTCATTGTCAGTAAACAGAAGGGGTAGACTGCAATGGACAGGTTCCAACAGGGTGCTGGGCCCAGGGGCAGGAGCATGTGTCAGGCCACAGTGTGGGGATGAGGAGCTGCTGCAGGCAACAGGATGAAACCTTTGTTAGGTTCCCTGATTTTCCACTGAATCCATAATGTAGCATTGGCCCAAATGCCAGTCAAGAGGGAGAGAGTGGTTAGAACATGTAGAGAGAGGGCACGTGAGATTAGAAACAGGAGCCCCCATAATTCTAATAAAGAACCTCAAAATGGGGCGTTTGGGAAATTGTACTATGACAGTTTGGACAACCAGTGGTAGCTGTATCATTATTTTCAGAAAACATTTGTTAATTCTGCCCAAAGGGCATTGCCTTCTCCACCATCCACTCCCGGGGGTCTGTGAAAAAGCCTGTTTTGGTGAAGAGGAAAGACCAGTGTGACGAACCATTGTGAACAAAGTCAAAATGTGGTCTTGCTTTCAGCAGGAATGAGAACTGAAGCTTTTGGAGACAAAAAATAATAAGTCTATAGCAGATCCTAGAGAGATCTAAACTATGGAAAGGCCAGCGGGGCCCGTGGATGGCTATACCACAGAAACGGAAGACTGTCAGGTCTGTAATTCCATTTTCTCTATATACTGAACTTCATAAATAAGTACATGAGCTATAATTTCATACTGGCAATAGAAGTGAGAGGAAAATTTACACTGGGTGTTACATGTGTTGTCTTATATAAGTCCCGAAAGTTTTTCAGCCAAGTTCAAAATAAATTCTGTCCTATCTTAAAGTATATGATTTATACCTTGTCACAGAAGGTGCTAAGGACGAAGAAGGAAACTCATGTTACACTGTTGCTGAAGCAAGAGCTGTGTCTTTTCTTGATAATTTGTTTTGTCCCCAAAACAGGAGCTAGGAGTTATAAACAGGAGCTAGGAGTTATGGCTGAGCCGCGGCTAACACTGTTTTCCGTGCTCCATTTTGAGAGGGGGTGAGGAGGGCTATAAGAAAGAGTTTATTGTATAGTGCATATATAAAACTGACTGTGGCCATTAATTTCAACCTCCTGGCCCTGAAACCTTGTACCAGAGCTGCTAACAGGTTGCATAAATCACTACTTAGGAACTCCATTTCCTTTCCCTCCCCCTCCTTCCTCTGAGGTGGGGGCAGGCCGCTAATGTGGAAAACACAGATAATGTGGAAAACGGTGAGGCTTAGGCACTTCCTGTCTGAGCAGAGCCTGCAGAACTGGGCGCTGGTGTGTCCTGGCCATGTCCTGGCCGTCCAGGGGCCCGGAAGGCAGGGCAGCGTGGCGACCAGCGAGCACGGGCCTTTACAGCCCAGCACGTTTGAGTGGGATTATCAGCTCTGCCACTACTGGCCATGTGATCTTGGTTATTATACTTCTTGATTTCCTCATTTATCAAATGGAAATAATACTACTAATCTTGTAGAGCGTGTAGATGATTCAGTGAGTATAATGTGTTTACACATGTTGGTTATTGTCATTAAAAACTCCCTTTCGACTTATTGTGGCAAAAACTCTTTCTTTCAGAAGTTTCTCCGTCAGTCTCTGCTCAATGAAAGGGAACCCCAACAGTCTTCATGCTCGTTGGGGATGAGGGTCTTGAGGGTGGTGGTTATGGGACGTGGGGACCCCTTCTCTGCCTGTGGAAGTCCCAGTCACTGCGCAGAGGTGATCTGGAGCTGTTTGCTGTTTTCATGATGTGGAAACATTTCTTGTTTTTAAAGATAATGGGATTTTAAAAGGGACTTCAGAAGTCTCTGAAGGCTTTTCTCAGAATCTTGTGTGTGATGGATCGAGCGAACTAATCTGCGATTGCTCTTAACACTGACCCTTCCTTGCTCGGTTGTCTTAGACAAATTGCCAAAACTCCCTGGGCATCAGGTTCCTCATCTGAAAATAGGAGAGGCTAATGCCCACCTCGAGGAAGCGTAATGGGGGTTCATTAGCTGAGTCAGTAAACACGAAGCCCTCTGCATGGGCCTGGGCCTGGCACACTGACTTCCTCTCCCTGCCCCTAGAACTTTTGTCTGATCAGGCTGGAGGAGCCCCAGGAATCTGTGCCCAAGGCCTAGGGCGCTGTTCATTTGTAACCCCTGTTCCCGTAGTTAGCCCGTTGCCCGGCAGCTGGGCCCTGCTCTTCAGAGGGAATGTGTAAGGGCACTTTGACAGAGAGGGGAAGGCCCAGCTGGGGAGCCACCCACGTTTCTGTTGGGTGTGAGAAGCACCACGGCCAGTTCCAACCACGGATCCCCTCGGGAACACAGCTGTCTGTCACATGCTCGGACCCTCCAACAGGAGAAGCCAGTCTGGTACGGCTGGCGTGGCAGGCGTGGCACAGGGGGACTGCCTGTCCCATGGGCCTCAAAACAGCTTCTCTGGGGTCATGAGCCTCTCACCGTTAGAGGAGATCGCCACCCCTTTCACTTGCCCTTTGACTCCCGCAGGCCAGAGGTGCTGCTGAACCGCAATTAAAAAGCACCAGAGTATGATAAGGCAGGTGGCAAATCGCTGCGATATTTCCAAGTGGACAATGAGAAAATTACCTCCCTTTCCAGGCAGCTGCTTCCAGGTCCTCAGCCTCATGACGCTGGAGTCACATAGCTTAGCGTTGTCATAATTTCCCCTTCTCCCCAAACCCTCTCCTGGTTGGTGGAAAGCTTGGGCTGATGTTCCGCGGTGAAAGCCCTCTGATGTCTTATAAATATTTATCTCTGGGAAGCTCTGAAGCTGTTTCAAAACAGAAAGAGAAGGCCCTTGCATGGCTAACCTGCCCTCTCTGAAAGCCTGTTTTGTTTCCCAGGATGGTAGCTCCGTGCTTACCTAAGCATATCTTTTCTTTTCATTGTCCTTGATTTATTTTGTTGCGTGTTGTTTTGTGTGTGTTAAGATGTGTCTGCCAGGAATTGTTTCTGGGGATAGGAGAAGGGAGGGGAGAGGAAAGGATACTCTTTTTTTTCCCCTGGATTTTTTTTTTTTAATTCCTTTTGCTGTTTGTTTTCGGGTATCATTAATTACTCACTCTGGGTTGTAATTCCACCCCTGGTCAGATGACATGCTTGTGGCTGGTTTAATTGGAAGCCGATGAGTTGTCCCAAGCCTGTTTCTGCAGGGGACTGTTGATTTGGGAATCTCCCAGCTGGTGCTAGGTCGTGAATGTGGCCTTCTCTGGTGCAGTCGTGCAGAGGTATCGGCTGCCAGCCAGGCCGCAGCCCCGGCAGTAGAGGTGGGGGGGTTCTCAGCCTGAAAACAATCCCCCGACAGTCAGGAACTCCTGAGCACTGCTGCCAGGGCCGTGGCGGTGATAATGGTAATGGGGTCTTGAAAGCTGTTAGCACTTTCAATCTCGTCCTTCATTTTCCACCTTGTTAGAGCCGAGTGGCACCATTTCTTTGGCCTGCAATGGGAGCATGAGAGGGCGAGGGTGAGCAGACACGTTCCTTTGTGAAGGTGGTACCACATTTTTTACTCTACCCCCTGGAGTTGAAGTTCGAATAGAAATATGTCTCAGGCCAGAAAGCCCACCTGGAGTCTTAGTGTCTTTCCCCACTTTGGGTTGACGTACTTCAGTGGCTCCTCTCTCGTGGTCAAACATCCGTCAGTGCTGTGGTTAGGGGCTTCAGCCAGGACCCCTGAACCACCTTCTATACCCTGGAGGCAGCAGTTCTTCCATTTCTTGAAATACTTCAAATCATCCTACCTGATCTCTTGCCAAACTGTTGTCCCCTTTGAAAACCAGTGCTTCAACTACGACCCATGAAGTAGAAATTCTGGAAGCTCTTCTAGGTTCTGTTATCCACCAGGCCAGTTTGGCCAGCATCAGGCAGTTGAGCTCATGCAAGGAGAATGCTTGGCACAAGTGTGTTCCTCCGACACCAGGTGCCCACGCAGGACTTTTCCTAACACGAGAAAGCTTCCTTCCGTCTGAGAAAATGACATGAGCAAACATTCATACTTCAGTTCTTGTTTTTGTGATGTAAACAAATACATGAGAGGATTTATAAGTTTGAATGGCTGGTTGGAGGGTTTAATTAATTGGATGCAACAGCAAACACTTTTCCAGGAACGAACAGGTCTAACTAGAACAGGGAAGGTTTGATAGGGGAGTGGATGGTGAGTATTTTACCACGGGTCACTGTGGGTCTCACGCCAGGCATTGAGCTTGTGTCTCCATGGTGGCTCTGGGTCCTGAATGTTAAGTCTGGCTCCTGCCTCCCCTTGAGGTTAAAACAGCTCGAGGTGTGTTCTTAGAAGAATGTAAAGATCTGCTTGCTCTTTCATATCCATGCCTGATGTTGATGTGAGAATATGGAGAACACTGTTCTTTCCTAAAAGCTGGCTGTAAGGTGTGTGGCTCATGGAGGTCTCATTTCTTTTCTTTGACTACTTACTGGTCTTCAGGCTCACATTTTCTTGGGATGGTATGCAGGTACTCTATGAGCTAATTGTGTTGGGTGCCTGGTTAGTCCCGTGCACAACCTTTGGGCCATTACACAATGTTTTGTGAACTCTAGGTGTTCATGGCCCATGTTGGGAGCAGGGAGGTGTAAGGGCTATTATGATAAACTCAAGGGATTTAGAAGACGAGAGTTCTGAGATCAGCTTTGCCACTTAGCTTGAGTGTGACCCCTGACAAGTCCCTCCTCTTCTTTGGCATTCAGTTTCCCCATCTGTAAAGTGGGTAGGTTGCCCTCAGTTATTACCAGGTTTTCTTTTCATATTTGCCATCCCGGATTATTCTATCCTCCATCTTTCTGTTGTCTTTTCTCAAGACTTGGACATGGTGGACATTCAGCCAGCCTTGGATACTGGCCATTCTTTTGAGTCTTGTGGATGTCTAGTCCTTCTTTTTCTCACACATTCTTTTATAGATTTCATTTTTTCCTTGCTTTGGGGACAATTCTCTCACTCATTTATTCCTTAGATTTCAGTGGTTCTACTGCTGTCATTTCAGCTGGTCACCAACTAGCATCTTATCGGGGCCATCGCTGTGGTGTTACTTCCATGTATCCGTAACGCCTCTCAGCATTATGTAGACACCCCGTTCCCCCGATGCAGTTCCCAGAGAGGGATGGCTAGCCACATCAAGGACCAGACCAGAGGAAAAGATCCCTTTAAAAAAATCTCATCCTAATGAATTCCAGCATTCTTAGTAAGCATCTTTCTCCTCAACAGTAATATTTACAACTTGGCATCTTATTTCATAATTATATAAAAGGATAACCTACCGGACAGGTGCCCACACGATGGTGCAGGCTGCTCAGGGCGGGGCTGTCGACCTCCCTGAGTTGAAGGGAGTATCCTCCCACCTCTGCCTGAAAGGGCATGGCTGGGTCAGTCGTTCACATCAGTGTGAAGGGGTCACTTTGTGTTGCAGTCCCTCATCAGTTAACCTCGTTTGGTGAAGCCCCTCCTGAAGGATGTGTTAACATCTATAAGCAAACCTTTCCTGAAAGGAGCTTTAGGAAGGAGCAGTTGTAAATAATATTAAAGCATCTCAGATTCCTGTGTCTTAGGGCTACGCATGACCTTTCTGGGTTCATTCTTAGCCAGTCCCTAAAGGGCAGGGAAAGCGCTCAGATTTATTGAGGGAGTATTAAGACGAGACTAAGGTTCTGCCAAAATGAAGGAGCTGGGTCTCATCTGGAGGCATCTCATGTCCCTGAGCTGTGCCCTTCCAGCTCGTTCCTATTCTCGAGAAGTGCTTTCTCTAGAAGGGCGGTGGAGACAGGTACACACACAAGTAGCAGTGAGCAGACTCAGGCGGCCACGTGGGGAGTGCAGAATAGGAAGCCACGACTTGTGCGGAGCCTGTCTAGGCGGGCCAGGGAAGGAGGTGTTCAGGCTGCTCATTACAGAGTAAGTAGGGCTTGGATGGCATTGAAAGACCAGAGAGCACACCTAGCAGGCGGTGGCTTTGATGAAGGATATAACTGACAGACTGACTAAATGAATGGCCTTTCCCACCATCAGGAGTATCTTTAACTATAGTGAAATTATCATAAATTCCTGAAATTTCCTTCCCTTAAATTCTGCTTTTGGCCAGCTTGTTGCCCTGCTCCAGAAGTCGTTTGTCTCTCAAGGTGTTTGGCACCTCTGTGTGCTCCTGGGGCCCCGCTCCTGGGGCCCTGGCGTGGGTGGCAGCCAAGCCCACATCTGCCTCCCTGGGGCTCCTCTCTGATCAGAAGCGGGGTCAGGGTACACTTCCAGTACCCTGGGCACGCCGGGCTTTCAAGTCAAGTGGGCCAAGGTTCACATCCCAGCGCCAACGTTTCATTGTTGTATGGTCTTGGGCTATGGTTTTTAACCTTTCTAGGCCTCTGTTTCTTTATCCAAAGATGGAAATTACACAACACACTGGGCAGAGAAATAAACTATTGCCGTTCAATGCTGGACACTTAAAAACCACTCAAGAAAAGGGTGCCTCCCTGTGGCCATTGTTGATGTGACGGGAAGTACCCCGTGGGGCCACAAAGATGAGATCTCATTCTTTCACAGCCCTGTCAACGCCACAACACTGCCGCCACACATCCTTGAGGCTGCCCCACCTCCTGGCTGCACACCCCGTCCCCTACCCTCCCTATCAGCACAACCCGGGAGGGTGGTGCCTGCCTGTCTCATTAGGGCTGTGCCTTACCTTGCGTAAGAGCTGCCTAGACCCTAGATGTGGGCGGGTGGGGTGCAGGAGATGGACCAAAAGAGAGAAATGGCCAGGGCGTGTGCTGTGGGGAGTCCCCAGCCCCAGGTGGCCGACCCTGGATGGCTCATCATGACTTCTTAGTGGCTGCCAGTTTCATTCCTGGACGTTCTTTCCTGGTACACAGTGTCCTTGCCTAAGGCCTCCACTGGGTTCTTTCCCACTGATCCCCAGGGCTGCCTCTGAGAGCAGCAGGCGCCGAGGCCCTGCCCCGTGGTCTGTCGCTGTTCCCGACCGCGCAGTCTAGGGCGGCTTTCCAGAGACCGGCAGAGTCACCGCAAGGGCTTCCCGACATCCGGACTCCCAGGTTATCAACTTTCCTGATTTCTGGGTCTTTGGTATTGTTATTGTTTTTAGTTGCAGGAAGGAAAGCTGTTGTTTTACTCCTCTTGTGTGGGGTGGGTGGCGTGAAGCCAGGCAGGCGGCAGGGGCCGCGCTAGCCGGGACAGACCCACTCCCCTGTGCCCTCTGCCCACGGGGGCCAGAGACACTGGCTCTGGTGCCCGCTCGCCTTCCTCTGGCCTCAGCAGCTGCATTCTCATCTGCTCTGATTTTTTTTTTTTCCCAGAAAAGTCATGTAGAATGTTTTGTTTCTGCGTCACAAAGAAAAATAGAACAAGGAACAAATGAATCAGTTTTTCTTGAATCGTAAGCTGTGATTTCTTCATAAACTAATTTAGAGAATGGCTGTTGAATTTCACAAACATTCCTGAGTGTTTACTGAATGCCAGACCCTGCATGAGGAGGGGATGGGGGCCAAGAAGTGCAAGACGGGGTCCCTGTCCTCAGAGGGCTTCCGCGAGCAGCCTGTCCTCGGAGCGCCGTGCGCCCTGTGCTGGCAGGTGAGAAGATGAAAGGGCGAGTCCCGGTGTCCTGGGGTGGGTGTGGGTGTCCTTCCCTTCTCTGGACTGCGGGCTTCAGCGCCCAGCCCAGACCCTTACTGCGTCGAGCCATAGCAAGTGTCTGTTCCCCAAGGTCTGGATGCCTGGAGCCTCCGGCCTGGAAGGTGTTTCCCACACTCTTTCCTCTTCTCAGCGTCACAGCCTCACAGGGCACGTGACATCGTGCTCATTTTAGCAAACGAAACAACGGAGGTTCAGAGACGTACGATAGCTTTCCCAGGCCAAGTCTTCTCCTGGGTCCCAAGTTCTTGCTCTCTCTCCCTCATTGTTTAGCTCATGCGCCCCGTGAGGTGCTCACACGGTCCCTCTTCCATTTCATGGGTCTGCACTAGCTTTTAGTGGCTGCGCTGTGTGTCTCTCTTTGAGGGCAGGGTCGGTAGGCCTGGGGCCTGGCCCCTCCGGGCGCTGACTCAGCAGGATCTCCGTCAGCCTTGGTTGGGTGCAAGGTGAGGGAATGAACTTCACCACGCCTCCCTCCTCCTCTTCCCACCCCCAGGTCATCTGGAGGCGATGGAAGCAAACAGTGCCGGGTAATTGTGAGACTGAATAATTAGGCTCATTTTATCTTTTTTAGGTACCTGGGTTCCTTCAGCTGTTTCTTTCTGGGCCAGTATCTTAACTTGACACATATCTGGGGCTGTAGAATGTCCTGACAAGGGCCCAAGACCATAACGTGTTTACCGCTCTCTTCCGCGGGTCACTTGCCACCTGTGCTCCAAAGAGGAAACACCTGGGTGCCTTTAGTTGTACGTGGGCTGTCCACATCATGTATCATCCAAATCAGATGCTTCTGAGAGTGAAAGGGTGCGCTATTAACAGTCAGATCGGGACAATAGGCATGCCCTGGAGCACATGGTCGCCTGGTTTTAAACAAAATGGGTGTGTGCACTTGGAGGGAGCGATATGGGCAGTTGTTCGTGAGGATTTCTAGAGCAGAGGGGGCTGCTGGTGGGTGAAAGGCCTTTGTTTCCAGAGGTGACTTTGCATCACTTAGTGACAACAGTAATAATCCAGTGCCCTTTTCTGTACCATCCACCACTTCATTTTCTGTCAATGGCTTAGTCTCCCTGGGCGTGGTTCTGTGTCTTATCATTGTCTGTTTCTTTCCTCCAGAGATCCTGCGGATCATTCAGCTGGACCTAGACCTAAAGTATAAGACCAACATCCGGGAGTTGTTTGAGGAGTTTGACAATTTCCTGCCAGGCGCCGTCATCGGCATAGCCCGAGAGATGCAGCCAGTGTACAGGTACGTTGTGGCTGGGGGGGGCGCCTCCACGCCCCTCCCCGCCTTCTGCCACCCACGGCACGTTGGGATTTATCAGTGTGCAACCTCTCTGTATTTCATATCTTGGGGACATGTGCGTACGTAATGCTTACAGTGAATAATGTTGGCAGGTGGGTCTGCTCTCAGGCTGTAGATGCTACCTCATTATCTTAGGGGAGTTGGTGACATTTTTCTTCTGGAAAGCTCAGTTGTTTTGGTTGTTAGTTCTAGTGAAGCTCAGAATTTTAAAATCTTGGGTTTTGTTTTTAGAGGAGGTGTCAGGATTTAACTTCCATTCTAGTGGTCAACTGGGCTTTCTTGGCCTCTGAGTCACCGGTGACCGCTATTCTACGTAAGCACAGTGGGTGGGCTGGTGGTTTTCTAGGCAGGGAAAGGCAGCACAACTTTGGAACGAAGGGTGGCATCACCCAGTCAGGGAGAACCAGCACATTCTGCCTGGTGCCGCGTTTTGTTGTCAGGTGTGTATCATAGAGAAGTTCCAGCACCTGAGAGCCAGGAGACATGTTCCAGAATATTCACTGCAGCATTGTTCGTAGTAGCCAAAAACTGAAAACAACTTAAATGTGCTATTCAGCAGAACGGATAAATAAAACGTACTGATTCAATTGAATACTATAGAGCAACAAAAATGAGCAACCAGTAGCTACATGCAATGATAGGCAAACTCTAATCTTTAGGGCTGCATACACAGGTCTAAGAATCATGAGGAAAACCAAACCAAAGTGATGATGCTCCTCAAAGCCAGCATGGTGGAGCTGGGGGACGTGGGGGGATTGCCTTTGGAGAGCTGCAAGGCTTTATTTATCCACCTGGTGGTTGTGCACGTGTTTGCATGCACTCTTTTGTGCATAAAATGTCTTGCAACTTAAAAAAAAAACAACAAGAAGGAAATAAATAGCAGAAGCAGGTTTTGTTAAAAAACTAGGCCCATGACCCTAGGTCCAGAAAGTTCCATGTTGCTGACTCTTCATCCATTGGATAGAGCAATAGCTCACCCATAGCCAGAGCTGCCCATAAAAGAGCTGGTGTTTCCATGCCCTCGGGCACGCCCACCCTTTGTTCTCAGCGCAGACCCTGAGGCTGGCTCCCTGCGACATTCCTGGAGTAGGGCCCAGTCATTGGAGAGCTGCAGGGTACAGGCGACTAGTGACTCAAGAGCATGTATTTCCCCTAAGAGGGAAGGGAAGAAGAGAGCCTCAGCTTGGTTGTGGCTATTTGCAAGACCCGGATTACATAACAGGAAATTCCTGCAAGGTCTCTGAATGAGCTGATAACTCCTTGTTCTCCCTCACATAAGCTTCTCACTAGTTGCCCAGAGGCTCTAGGTAGGCCTCTTCCTCTGCGCTGGGGGGTTGAGGGGAGAGGGTTTGGGCAAACACCCACCATCTTAACTACAGCGGACTCCCCTGCCTCATTCCCTCACCTTCATGCCAGGGATATCGTGTTCTTGATCTGACAAAGGGAACTGATAGAATGAGCATCAGAGAGCCCCAAGTCCTAGGTACTAGTCCCAGCTCTGCCACCGTGCTTGCAGCCTTGGTTTCCCCATCTGAGAAGGGGAACAGGTGAGCTCCAAGCCCTTCCTCCCTGGCTCTGGCATGGCGGAGTCACAGCTCCTCTGACCACCATTGTCTTCCCTCCCTTGGGAAGCTGCTTCTCTGCTGGTGAGCTGTGTAGGGTTCTGGGAGGCCTGGTGCCCCTGCGGTATTTAGACTGGGCCAATGATTAAATGCAGTTAGGACTGTGATGCCTTCAAGTCCTGGTTTGGAATCTTCTCATGTAATATAAGTAGAAACCTGGAAAATTCATCACCTTTCATTTAAACAGCATTGGCTAGAATTTATATTTTCTGTGGATCTAGGATGTTAGAAATAGTACAACTTAAATCAATTTAATTGTCTGGGCCTCCCAGAAGAAATCTCAAAGACTTTAGATTTGAAATGAAATTGAGTTTTTCTCACTTTCAGAATCTTCAATTTTCGTTCTGTACCATGAGAACAGCGAGACCTCTGCTGCGGGTAGACTCTGCACAGTGCTGTCTGCAGGGCTTGGGCGCTCAGACGTCAGCAGAAACCTATACTCCTTCGCATGCTGCCTCCCTTCACCCCCTGCACTAAAATGTTTCTGAATACCTCTAATAATTAAGTCTGCAAATGACTGCCCTGCCTGCTGTGTGCCCTGCTGGCTCCGGGGAATTGCCTTTTAATATTTGCAGTCTCGTGCTGGGGCTGAGAATGGTTTGGTGCTGGCTGGCAGACAAGGAGTTGAGCGTGGTTTTTACCTACCTCCATGAGAACACTGGAGACTGCAGAGACCTGCACAATCAAGTTCAGTTGGGTGCTGGCAGGGGCAGTGGGGGGAGCAGGAGGGAGACCGAGAGAAGGAAAGGGTGGGAATGGAAGGGGAGTGAAGAGAGGGTATCCAAGCAAGGACAGACAGAGCTGGCCCTTCTCTGGAGCAGGCAGTCTCAGCCCTGTCTCCCTGGGCGTGGGCATCACAGTTTATGGGGGATTTGCAGCCCGGCCATCTGCCTGCTCCCTACAGAAGTGGCCACTTGTCACTCCCCAGGACTCCCTGCGGAACCGGCAGCGGGCTCCAACAACCAAGTTGTCTCCTTAAACAGTTAAGTAAGGTGGACAAGGGTTTTACTGTAAGTGGAATCTGCTGGCATCTATGAAAAGAAAGGAAAATTTAAAAACAAAACAAAAAAGCACGAAACCAAAACTTGACTGGTTAAGTGAACACATTCTGATGTGGAAATTCACTAAGCAGGAATAGATCTGGATCTCCCCAGCTGTGTCATTTTTATAGTCACTTGTCCCACGGTTACCATACTTGAAAAGGGCACATTTTAAGTCATTTTTATGGCCGCTTCCCCTTTATTGTGTGCCACGAATGTTCGGAACTGGGAGGAGGGCGGGGGAGAAGTATTTCCCACTGTCCATTTGACAAATAGTTGTCTTAACAAATTTTTTTTTCCCAAACGTAGGCCGAACTGACTGTGTTTTCTGGAAAATGACACAGGTTTTGCAGGATATTAGGGTAGGGCTTTATATAATAAGTATGTCCCAAATATGGCATGGGACATACACTAAACAATTATTTGTTGTTTATCTGAAATTGAAATTTAACAGGGTATCCTGTTTGTTTTTTCCCAAATCTGGCAGTCCACGCACATCTATCCAAGATTTAAAAACTTCCCTTTTTAGCAGAAGTGAATGATCCAGTTTTCGTACAAGATCCTGAGTGAATGGGAACAAAGAATACGGGGTGGCCTGGGTCATTTGGGGACGCCCCTGGGGCCAGGAGGCCTGGCAATAGCTTGGCTTCAGGCCACAGGGCTCCTGCTGATCCTGGAGTGATGAGAGAGAGAGAGAGGGAAAATCTGTGTGTGGGGTGTGGGGCGGGGAGGAGGCAGGGTTGCAGCCCTTAGTTATGGTCACTTTGTCCTGGGTCCGGCTGCCTGAGGAGCCTCTGAATAATAGAAGCTTGCTGGCAGGGGCAGTGGGCTTCCGGTTTCATTCTCTCGGGCTCCACAGGCCGCTGCCTGCCCGGTGTGAGCCCAGACCCACCATGAGGTGGAAGCAGCAGGCTAATCCTGTCAGCTGCTGCTAACATGCCAGCAGGCAGGAATGTGCTTTTGTGTTAAGTATTTTAATAGTATACACTCTTTCACCTTTTTAGGTCACATGGTTTTTTAATTGACAGTGCTATGCCAGCCTAGCCTCCTTCCAGATGTTTGGAGTGAAAATGTCCATCCAGCTTCTCTGCAGGCTGCATCATGCTACTCTTGGGCTGGGGCGAGTGTTGGGGAGAGAGTGAGGACTAGCACAGAGGGAGGAGAAGGATATGGACTGACACCTGCCCCTGCAACTCAGTTGCTGTGGGATCTTGGGCAAGTCTCTTGACTTCTCTGAGCTTTGGTCTATTTAGCTGAGAAATGGAGATTATAACAGGACAGGGGGATTATATTAGACAATGTATTTATAGTGCCTGGCACAGAGCAACACTCAGTAGTGACAATGTTATCCAGAGTTCCAGCTTGGCCACCGATTAGTTCCAGGAACTTAGGGATGTCACTTAACTTCTGAGCCTCAGGCCTCAGTTTCCTTATATGTAATATTGGGGCTACTTATTAGCATATGTATACACACAGACACACACACATACATAAATATGATGGTTACTTTCTTGCTCAAAGCCTTTATATAAATTAGTGCTCATCTTTTGCCTTCTCAGCATCTAAACCCTTTGCTATGTTTGAAGAATTCCCTGCCATGACAAGCCCATTATGGAAGGCAAAAAGGCCAGGCACTTTGTTTCCTCGCTTCCTTGCAGCCAGCTGGATGCAGGTGCTGTGTTCCCTTCCTTCCCTCCTGCCCCTGAGGGAATGACCATCGTGAATTTAGTTATCTATACAGGCCAGTTCTTATACTTTTCTATATACCTTAAACTATATAAGGTTTTTGCAAAACAGAAACTGACAGCATTACAAGAAGAAAATAACTAGCCCACAGTAATGGAAGAACACTCTAATATCCCAAGAGAATATTGGAAACCAAGAGCTCAAAGGTGGGGGCCAGGTGTGCATACAGAAGGCTGCGGTACAGGGAGAGACAGAGAGGGACTGCGTCTGCGGTAGGCACCCATTCCCTGGCTTCACCCCGCGAGCCTGGCTTCTGCTTTCCCCGTGCATGGGGTATTTTGGTCCCTGTGACCCTGCACAGAGGGTGAACTTCTGGCCACTCTGCTCCCTGCCAGACTCCAGGCCATGGCTCCAGCCCGCATCACCAATGTGGTTTCCCTGCTGTTTCTGGCCCGTGGAAGTGTTTATCTCATTTTCAAGCCCTACTATGTATGTCCTTTCCCCTTGTCGCCCTCTTTGGCTTAAAAAATTATTATATGAAAGTCTTATGAAAAAGTAATACATTTTCATTAAAAATTGAAATAGCATACAGGGATGATTATTTTTCCAGAAATTTTCTACCAGTTCATCAATGTGTGTGTGTGTAAATGAACTCATGCTCTATATGCCCTTGTGTATCCTTTTTTGGCTCACTTAGCAGTATATCCTGACCTTCCCTATACCTAACTCAGTCTTCCTTTGTTAAACATTGCTAGTCTCCTGATATTTTTATTATCTTTTAACTCTTTGCTCTGGAAAACTTTCAATGTATACAACAGTAGACAGAATCATATAATATTTCTGGGCTTCAATATTATAATATTCATAGAGCTTCAATAACTATCGACCTTTAGCCAATCTTTGTTTTATGCCTACTCCTACCTACTTTTTCCTCTTCCTCTGATGATTTTGAAACAAATCCCAGGCATCACAGCATTTCATCTGTAAATGTCATTTTTAATCAATTAGTTTTTAAAAAACATAATCTGTGTTGCCGGGTTCAGAGCTAAGGAGTGTTATGTGAACTCATAGTGTCACTTTGTCTTCAGGCTCCTCAGTCTGAAATCAGCTGGTGGGAGGGAGGCAGCTCTAACATCCAGCCAGCCAGCACTTTCCGTCCCTCGCCAGATCGGCTCCTGTCAGGATGCTGATGTAACCGTCACGTCTGGAAGCCTTTATGGCTGACACAGATTCAGGGCCATTGCTCAGTAGGCACCAAGCCCTGCTTTGTAGGAGAACCAGCCACCACCACCACTTCAGGATACATAAACCTAGGACTTGCAGGACAAAAGGTATTAGATTCTCTTCCTCACTCTGACACTTGAAGATGAATTTCTTGGCCCTTGTACTTGTGGTTTTTTTTACAGAATTAACCAAGATTGAGCCTGTCAGTTTCTATTAGGTTAAATCTGAGTAAAAGAGAGAAGAGCTTGTCACTTTTTTAAAAATAGTGATTCCTTCACTCCCTGGGAGTTAGAAGTCTGGGCTAACTGCTTTTGCATAGCCCGTGTGAGCTGGAGGCAGAGCTGTAGCCCCTACAGAAATGACACATAAAAGGGGAGGTGTGTACCTGCCCTGTGGTAGATAAAGGTGAGAGGTCTACTATGAGGTTATTATTTTTGAATGATGTTGACAGGAAAATATATTTTAGAAGGAAGAAGGTGTATACAGAAGAGCCCAGGTGGGATTGTGTCACTGTTGATGTGACAGTGTCCTGTCCCCGAGCTAAGCTGGGAGCACCCGATGCCATCTGGAGACTGGGGTTGCTGGGGGGAGGCAGCCGAAGATCTGAGTGTTGAGGCTGAGAGACGAGGCCTGGGTTGAGCATGTGAGGGGCTTCTCGTCCCTGAAAACACCACTCATTTCTGTTCTTTCGTCTGCGTGCACATCACGAGCACCTTGGCGCTACCGAATCAATAGAAAAGATCCACCACGTTTTCCTGACACAGGTGTCCCCCGAGAGGATGAGCAGGGACGCGAGGGAGTGGGAGGGCTGGGAGCAGGTCCGACGTGCGCCCTGTTCGTGCTGTGCCGGCCGAGCGCCAGGCGCGCAGTGGATGTGGAATGAACAGAGGACAGATGTTTAGTCGGGGGATACTTCTTCAGTGGTCCATGGGAGTGAGTGCCATCGTGATCTTCTCACAGGGATCACTTTCACATTCAGCTTTTCTTTGCAAAAACAACCGTGGGAAATGCTGTAATTTCACTCATTGTGTGTGTGAGCCACAGGATCAGGTGCTCTGAGGAATTATGAAGTAGAAATCGTGATTCCTGCTTTCAAGGAGGCTATGATGTGAGGGAGATAGGGCAGGTAACATTTAATAAAGACACAAATGACTAAGATGCCGATACCACGTCGGTACTGTTGTTTAGAGATAGCCGTGGATGAGCCATGAAGGTGTTTGGCTGTAGAAACCGTACGCTTTGCTGAGTGGCCCACCTCACCCTCAGTTTAATATTTTGCCTTCAAAATGCTAGGAGGTGAGAGTCATGCTCCTTTCTTTCCTCTGAAAGGTCTATTGGAAGGGTGGTCAGATTTGCTGTGTGGCTGTAGCTTTTAAGAAGCACACTTAGGATGGACCAAGTGCTGTGCCCAGATGGAAAACTCGCTCAGCAGGGCCTGAGCATTTGCTGAGGGCCTGGCTGTGCAGGAGAGAGGAACGGGACTCTGGCTTCCAGGAGCTGGCAAGCTGGCTGGTGGCACCGCCTCCCCCGACCGCTGGGGGGGGTGGGTCCTGGAAGTGCTATAATGGAGGCACAGCAAAGGAGATGGGCCCAGGAGGACTGTCTGGTTTTGCATTATTGCAACCTGTTTCTTTAGCCAAATTAACATCTCATTGAAAGAACCTCATTTGCAATCTAGGCAGCAAAATAGACTTATCTGTAAGCATCTTCCTGGGGGGAAAAGCAAGACAGCATAGTTGAATCACAGTGGCATGTGTACAAGAGGGACCCGTGACAGAGTATGAAAGGGACTGAGTTAAGTGTGACCAACTCCGCATGAGGGGAATGTCAGTATGGCTCCATGGCCATCTTGCGCACACATTTTAGTTGCATGACTGCATTTCTTCTGCAGGTGACTAAGTAAAATCTATATTCAGTCCCCAGCCCCTCTGCCTCCAGGTTAGCAGCAGAATTGCTTATTGCAGAAATATCAGGCTTTTAACTGAGCTTGGGTTTGAATTAAACATCTATCCCCCTACTCTTGCATTGGGCAACTTCTTTAAATGAGCCATTGACTGTTGATCCTAGAGCACCCCGAGATCTTCTATTTGAGAGTGCCAGAATTGATCCCCAACATCAACGAGCTGCCCACAGGAACGTTTTGATCCATGAACCCAGCTGTCTGTGTTTGGGGAGTTTTCTATCACGATTTGTAAAAGAGGTAGCTTATTTAGGAACCAGAATTGCTGGGCATGGAATGATTAGCTGGATGTTTGCTGTGTCCTTGCCTCTGCCAGTCCTGGTGGACTTTCAGAAATGAAAAGTCGTGGAGATGCTCACAGGACCTCATTACTATCAGTCAGTGTGGCGTGAGGTGCCAGTGCATTTGGCTACTTCTCTGCTTCCGCTTGATCCCCTTGGCCCTGTTAAAATAATATACTGCCTTCCTTAATAAAATCAAGCCCGGTATCTTCCCAGAAACCCTTTCCTTTAATACCAGGGCCATCCTAGCTCCACCGGCCCAAGGATCTCGAACTTGGAATTATAAAGAAGGCACATGATCCCAGCACTCTACTTGGGCTGACAGTGAACAAGAGTTTCATTGTTCATAATGTAATTGCAGTTCATTGATATTCAGCTTTCAGAGAGCCTGGAAGATAGTGTCTAAGCAAGGTAAGGACATAAAGATGAATCATATTATTTAGAAGAAATAGCCAGAGCAGAGGAGAGGCACCCCCATTTCTTCTGCTACCTCTTTCCTGTCTCGCATCCTTGTAGCTGCTGTCCAAGGTGAAAGGCATCATACAGATGATCAAGCAATACACATTGCATAGAAGGAGTCTTAGAGTCCTTGAGGCCCTTTTGGTGCAGAGGAGACCAAAATGGACAGGGAGGAGGAACTGTCTGACCGTCGTTGCCAGCCAGATTGGGAGAGATTCACGGATGAAATGGAGCGCCTGGGGGCATGTCATTAGCCGTGAGTGCAGGTGCCTGCCAGACACCTGCAGACTAGATCAGAAGAGCCCCAGTCCCCACACACTGTATCACACTAAAGATTGGACGGAGTGGGTAGTTGTTTTTTATTTAAATTATAAAACAGGAGAATGTCTCATTAGCTTGAATGTAACATATTGTAACAGGTACAAGAAGAGGCCATCTGTGATTCAGAAACTCAGGATACAGCCTGTAGCAGTTTAATTTCAGTTAAGTGCCTCCAGGAAGTGATACAAGTGATACAAGTTTTTGAAGATTTAAAAATGAATTGTTAAAGACATGGAAGGAAGGTGATGGATTGAAAACCCATTTATGCCCTGGTTCTTGAGTGATGTTTCTGATGATTTTTTGTTTGTTTTTGCATGAATATGGACTCAGTGCTGTCAGATCTATTTTTTTCTTTTCAAAAGGAGCCAGAAATTTGTGTTGTTAATGTAAAAGCTTCTGATTTTTAAATATTGACAATTAAGCAAACAATCTGCTGGCCAAATAAAACATCCTTGTACCAGACTGAGCCCAAGAACTGCTTGATCGAAACCTTTGGTTTAAAGGTTCATTGAGGCAAAAAACTGGCCAAATGCTCAGGACCCTCAGAGGCTTCAGTTGGCTGGTCCTTGGATGCTGATGCTGACAGTTCTTGGGTACATTTCAACTTCGTTTTTTCCAAATATTTTCTCCCATTATTTGAAATCGTTGATTTTTATTGGTAATTTAAAATTCCTTCAAATGTTCTCCTAACTAACCTCTGACTTACCTAATAACAAAATGTCAAGGCCAAACATAATTCTTGTCCAGAAATGCAATTTGAAGAAGAAAATGGAAAGATCCTCAGACTCACCATATATTGGAGTTGGCAATTACTTTAGCTGTAATGTGTGTAAGAGCATCTTTAAACTACTTTCATGTCTGAAGGTGCTTTTAGGAAATTGAAAGCCTAGACAGGGAGGAATGGAGGGAGAGAAATCCCAAGGGAAGAGAAGGAAATGGCGGAGCGAGGCCTGGGGGTGAGAGGCGTTCGTGTGCTCTCTGCTTCCCACAGGGTTCAGTGCTGCCTCTTAAACAAGCCTGGCCGGTGCTGGACCCAGGGAGGTCCCAGTGTGCACGTGGACACCAGCCCCAAATCTTGCTGCCTGCTCAGCAGTGCTGTCCAGGACGCCCTTAATGACCTCATAGAGTGTCCTCTTTGATGGCCCATCTGAAAACGGTCTTAGGAGTCAGAAACGGTTGCATTTCTCCTGGATAATTTATTTTTTTCTTCTGTACAACTACTTAAATATCTTTTTTTTCAGTTGACTAATAGAAAACCTACAGCCGGACTTGTGGTATACCTATCGCAAGCTTATCGTTCTCACAGGATACATTTTGGTATCTTTGTCAGCTAAGATAAATTTCTTCTGAGAAAAAAATGATGGATGAAATTTGAAGAGAAAGAAGGAAAATGTGTGCAATCTGAATTAGGCCTTATTACCTAAGACTCCATTTTCTAGATCTGCCTGCCCGTAGTAAGTAAAGATGAACATCATGAGAAATAGTCCTGGGAGGCAGTGACCATTCAATTTCACCATTAATTTCCTGTTCAAACTAGAACCCTTTTGAGACTGGGGGAGGGGGTGCTATCGATGATTATGCTACAACAACAGGTGTAAGCCAGTGCTGTCTTGGGCTCCCCAAAGACAGTTATCGCCCTAAGTTTGGTGGGGCACAGCAGGGAGGGAGGCAGGGGAAGGGCCTGGGGAGGGGACAGGGCAGGGAGGCGGAGACATTTAGGGTCAGAAACGCTGCTGAGGTGGGCAGTGCATTCATATGGCTGAAATAAGGAGATGATCAAAATACGATTTCACAAAACACATGGTTTACAGCTATACAAAGAGACCTTTTTTTCTTTTCCTTTGGTTCATAATGATTAAAGAGGGGAGTAATAATGAGAACAAATCTCACAGTAAATACATTAACCACATAGTGAGTGAGTTCCACATATGCAGAAGAAATAGGGGTGCCTTTCCTCTGCGCTGTTTAAACATGGAAAACATTTGATGGAATTTTAAACATTTGGTCAATTAGGATGGAAGCTGGCATGGAAAGTAAAGTCTAATTAAAGTTTGAGGTGTACCTTTATACAAGAGGTTCTCAGGAGAGATGGCTTGACCAACGCGGTAGAGATCCCTGACAATACATTAGATCCCCAAGAGGGTGGCACTGGTGTTGGCTGGTGAGCCTTCCGAGGTTTGGTCAGAGGCTAATGAAGTGTGGGCCTGCTGTCCCTGAGCTCTCAGTCTTTGGAGAGGCGGCTGACAGCGTAGCCCTGTCACAGTGTAAGCTCTCTACCTTTGGACAGTTGGCTAACAGAGTACAGCCCTGCCATAGCCTGAGCTCCTGAGTGTCTGTCAAACTTGGGTTTGTATGTATTTTGAAGGCCAATAGTTGAGGTCACATGTAGGATCTGATAAGGTGTGCTGTAACATTCCTGAGGGGAGGCAAAGGTTCACTTCAAGTTCTTACCATAGCAAAACTTA
This sequence comes from Eulemur rufifrons, assembly GCF_041146395.1. NCBI lineage: Eukaryota > Metazoa > Chordata > Mammalia > Primates > Lemuridae > Eulemur > Eulemur rufifrons. Next base: position 69,931,668 of record NC_090989.1, read on the forward strand.
CGTCACTCATGTAGCAAATTGTGCAAGTGTTTGGAATCATTTCAAAGCTACAGAACACAATATCTGGAAAGATGATCTGTTAGAACTAGAAGGGGAATGTTGGACCATTCTTGGGCTGGAATTTGGCTTTCGAATGGAGTGTCAAGGTAAAGAGCACCCTGACCCTATAAATGAATCTTACCAAGCATCTTAGTCAGTTCAGGCTGCTGTAACAAGACCAAAGACTGGGTAGCTTGTAAACGACAGAAATGTATTGTTCACAGTTCTGGAGGCTGGGAAGTCCAAGATCAGCATGCTGGCGGGTGACGTATCTGGTGAGGGCCTGCCTCCTGGTTTGCAGATGACCCTCTTCTCCTTGTATCCTGGGCGTGGGGGAAGCAAGCTCTCTCATGTCTTTTCTTATAAGGGCACTAATCCCATCGTGAGGGCTTCACCCTCATGACCTACTCACCTCCCAAAACCCCACCTCCTGATACCATCTCATGGAAGGTTAGGATGTCAACATGTGATTTTGTGGGGACACATATGCAGGCAGTCACACCAAGGCTGCCCTGACGTCTCCTGGTAGTCCAGATCAGCTCATGAGCTGGAATTTGGCCCTGAGTTGAATAGGAAGATCAAGCTTTCTCTGTTGGGTGGTGCTAACACTGCCTGTAGACTAATTTGCCAGTTTTGAGAACTAACCATTGGGATTTGGCCATAGTTCCATGTAGAAGGAATCAAGATCAAGGGGAAAAAGTAGAGGTAAGGAAATTGCCCCTCAAAAGTGTAAATGTGTCATTGTCACCATTGATTTCCAGCTGGTCTCAAAAATCCCTAAGAGTTGCTTTTAGTGCGCATTAGCTACAGGTCAGAATCTTACCTGCCAGCGTGTGACTGTAAAAGGATGACTCTCCTGCTTTTGTGTACTCCAGAGAGCCTCAGGTACCTTGTGGGGAGGGTGTCGCTCCCCCACTAAGGGCTCAGGTGTTGCCTTAGCCTCCTGGATGGACTTGTATTATGTCTGGAGCAGAATTTCCAGAAGCTGGGAGGGTCCTCATCTGGGAGGAGTCGGCAGGGGCTATAGGTGAAGGCAGCCCAGCCCAGCCCAGCCCAGCCCAGCCCAGCTCTGGGAGGGGCATGGAACTGAAACCTGGACTCCCTTGTGGAATTCACCCACGTGGCCTGGCCCTGGCATTACTCTGGATAAACTTAGGGAATTAATGTGAGGTTGGCCTCAGTCCTGGGCACATTTTGGGGAAGTGGCCCTTGTCCTCTCCTCTCAGCACATCTGAGCTCATCCAAGCTAACTTAGTGACTTTAACAGCTCGGCTATGAGGCATTCCACAGGTATTCGTCTGGGGCCTACTACGTGCCAGGCTCTGCAAACGAGTCACAGGCCCTGCCCCCAACAAGTGGTGTCCGGAGGGCCGGCCCCACACCCACAACTGAGTGTCTTAGCACACTATAAAAGTACCTCTGGCCACACTCCCGTGACTTGGAGGTCCTCTAGACCTTGGTTCCTTCCTGCTGCCTGACTCTGGGGGTCCGATTCCCTCCCCATCACTTCACACCATTTTCTGCCTTGTGGCAGCTCCTTAGCTAGACTGTCTGCTTGACTTTCAAATTCATTTCATGCCAGACATGGTCTCCCGAGTCTTTGACAGCTGCCCGCTCTGCAGCCAAGGGGTCGCCTACCCCTTCCGTGTCCCCAGACTAACGGGTGACTGCCTCTCTTTACTTTCTTGAGCACCTACTGTACGCCAGGCTTTGTTGCCATTTTAAAGGACAAAATCCTTAGCCTGGCATCCGGGGACCTCCACAGTCCCCCTGTCTCCATGCCCCTCTCCTCCCTCTGGGCTTCCCTTGTACCTTTGGTTTCAGCCACACTGAACCCCTGGCTGTTTCCCAAACAGGTTCCAGGCTCACCCACATTTGCGGCCTTTGGGTGTGCTCTTCCCTCTGCCGGGGACACTCTTTCCCCAACCTACCCCTCTGTTTTACCTGCTTATCCTGCAAGGCCCAGGTGAGATACCACCTACTCCATAAAGCCTTCCTGAGGGCCACCTGCACCCAGCTATCACCCCTGCTCCTCAAGCTTGGAGGACAGATGCTTCCTATGAATGCGTGTCTTTCCCTACAAGGCTATGACCTCTTTAAGGACTAGGCCCTTGACTAATGAAACTAGTAAAACTCTCCTCCCAGTCCCACAAAGTCCAGTCTGTAGGCCTGGAACTGAAACCATTCTGCCAGCCATTGTCCACCTCCGGTTCGCTAAGTACATCTTGGAATTTTAAGGCTTTGATATTATTTTTAAATAATGGCATGAAGGAGAGGAAAGTGAACTCTATTCATAAGGATAAGAACAAATCACTTGAGTTTTCTGGAAAGTTACATGCTCTCATTGCCATTGTGGAGATAGACTAAAATATTAGGGAAATTTTTGTCCTCAAAGCCAGGCAGAGCTGGGTTGATCACTGGTTCCACAACTTACTGGCCATATGAGTTTGTAGAACATATCTAAGCCTTTTAAAGCCTCAGTTTCCTTATCTGTAAAATGGGGACGCACCCAGTATATTGGTTATTTTTGAGATATATGACTCACATGTCACAATGCAGGCAGAAAGGATGTTTGAAAAAGCCTGCCTGTTAACTCTGATATGCTGGAGTTTGTGCGCTGTTTGGGAATCACTGGCCCAGATCCTTATTGATAAATAGTTGAGAATGAAATGATGTCATGTACACATCACGCAACACCAAGCAAAGAACAGCTCGATAAAAGCCCTCTCCCTTTCTCCCTGTCCTACACAATGCATAACTTCCCTTGGTGCTGGGAAGTCAGTAGTGGAAATTATTTATAGGACGTAGAGAGGTTACTGTAGAGCGTGAGGTAGGGCCAGCCCTGCAGCCAGAAGGCATTTGTCCTGGCTTAGAAAGTGAGTGTGCTGTGCAGGAAGGGCTCGCATCCTGCCTTGGATGAAGCTACTGCCTGCCCTCTTCTCTTCACAGCCTTTGAGGTTACACGCTGGTTGCCTGCCCTTGGTCATGATGAAAAACAGGGCTTTGCTTTCTCTTTCCACCGTGCAGCAGACCGATGCCAACAGCCCGATGGCAAAGGTGCAGAAGCTGCGGCCAGGCTGGCGCTGACTGTGAGTAGCCATCTGTGTTGTTTTATAAATTGCAGACTGAAAATAGCTTCCAACAATATGGTGTCAAGGATTTTTTTGAAGCACCAGTATTCAAGAGTTTCAAGCTTCAATTTGTAATGTGCCTGTCCCTGCGTGCCTCCTCCCCCAAGCCCCAGAAGAAAGCATCCCACTCCGCTTTCTCTCTCACTTCACTTTCTCCTTCCCCTTCAATGCCCCTTCTCTGCTCTGGCTCCCACAGCCAGCTGACAAGGCCACTGTCTCTGGCACCTGGGCACCGCGGCATGTTGTAATTGGATGATTGGATGATCCCATGCTGCCTGCAGCCCCAACTAAGCTTGTACACATCTTCATGTGACTTGGCCAAGTTGAAGTCTAACCATCTCTTTTTAGACACTCACTCCCTGTGGTCATTTCTCAGTTTAAGAACCTATCTTCTGGGTCCAGATGTTTGTAATTAAGATCCTTACCATCCAATGCCTCTTCTAGGTACAGTTCAGAGGCAAAGAATAAGTTATTATTTACTTCCTTTGGTATTTTCTTGTCCAAGCCTGAGGTCTGCATCCTCTTTTACAGATGTGCTGCAGCCTTCCCAGCAACTCTCTGTGCTCTGTGCTCTGTGAGCTCCCCATCTCAGCCCCTTTGCTCCCGCAAGTGGCTGTGGTCCCATAGGCTTGGACAGGGCTCAACTGTTTACAGATTGGCTTTATGTTCGTATTTTAAATTTGCTCCTCATACTAATTCAGTGAAGTAGGAAGGCAGATAATTTTATCCTTGTTTTGCTGAAGATGCTAAGTTTTGGGCAGGTTGCATTTGCCCACTTGGTCAGGACTATGACCTAGGTCCCTGGCCTCAGTGCCCCCTGCCTGTCCTGTATGCACCTGAGTTCCTAGGTGGGTCATTCCTAGCCCCTGCCCTCTGGTCACTGAATTAGGAAACAGATCTCAAGAGGTTGTGCTGCCTCGTACCCAGCCACCTTGCAGCCTGGGTCATTGGGTCTCTGTTTTGGGGATTTGTAGCACATACTTCTGTGTTAAGAATAGTCTTTCCATTAAAACATTTAAGAGCACTCAATTTCCTACCTTGGTATTTGAGCCATGTACAAACGGCTCTTCCACCTCCATTCATAGTCACATTTGGCAAATGCTGGATTTCTGCTCTCACCTGTGCAGGTCTCTCCAGCAAAACAATTTTATCACTTTTTCTCACAGCACGGTGACATCCCTGGTGATCAGTGTGTAATTAAAGAGAGTTGTGCATGGCTGGTCTCAGACTGTTTCTCGAGGTTTTTGATCATTGGGGAATCTCAGTGGCATAGGTTTTAGTGTGAATTGCATCCAGTCAGGCCTCTCCTAGTTTCTACACTGGAGAGGGAACGCTTTTCATTAGTAGAGGGGTTCACTTTTTGATATGTCTGCAGCCTAGATTAAAACTTCTGTCACCATTATGGATGCATTAGAATAATGCCTGTTTGCCACCCACCCATCCGTCCGTGTAGGGTGACAGGAAAGATTTACTGTGGGTAGAAACCTCTTTAGTCTGAGTTTCAATATCTGCCCCTCAACGCACAGAAATCCCATTCTGCCATCTATTGCAGATCTTTCCTGTGGGTCTTGCCTTCCCGTGCTGAGGCCTGGGTGCTGCGTGCAGAGCCAGCCTGTGTCCCCCAGGCTGTGTGGAGGTGCCCAGTGTGTCATCAGCTCTTGGAAATTGAAACCACTTGTGCTTTGCCTTCCCCCCTCCCATCTCCTGGATGCTTCTCCCCACACTTGCTTGACAAGCGTCCTTCCTCCTGTGCGTGGCGCTGTTTGAGGAGGGGGAGGCAAGACAGACTTGGCGGCTTGGATCTAGTCCCTTCCTATCTGCCTTGGTTTCCTCCTTTATAAAATGAGAAGGATGAATTGAGATGTTTCCTAGCTCTGACAGACAGTTCTAGATTCTATTAGTAGAATTAGAGAATCTCAGGGATGGGAGAGACATCCGAGGGCATCTTTTCTCGAGTTGGAATTCCCCCTACAGCATCCCTGATTTATCAGATCTCAGCTTGATCGCCTCCCACAATGGGGACCAAGCCACTACAAGGCAGCACATTCTATTTTATTATTCATTAGAATGCCTTTCTTATATTAAATTTTAAAATCCGCTTCTCTGTGGTTTCTATCCATCATCCCCCACTTCTGTGCTCTGAGGCCGCATGGAACATGTCTGCGGACTCTCCCCCACTGAAGTCCTTCGGACACTAGCTTTGCAGAGAAGCTCTCGTTTCCTCTGCATCATCTTTTGTCAGGGCTCATAGCTGTGATTCCTGAATGCCAGGAAGTTGGAAATACGGATGAAAAGCCTTCCCTCTCTGCATGGGCTGCCAGAGGCAGGAAGGCAGCCTCTCTGGAGCAAGGCTGTGCAGACACTCACTGGTTCCCTACCTGGGAAACCAGAGTCCCAGTTTGTGGCTTTCCTCAAGTCCCGTCCAGGCATCCTGAGGGCTAACCGACTTAGCTGCAGGGAACACAAATATGTGTGCAGATTTAGTACAGTAACATGCCGCACAGGTTTGTGGCCTAGGAGCACAGGGTTATAAGGTATAGCAATAGGCCATGTACGTGTTGTCTATTGCTCCTAGGCTATAAACCTGGACAGCATGTTACTGTACTGAATGCTGTAGGCAGTTGTAGCACAATAGAAAATATTTGTGTATCTAAACTTATCTAAATATAGAAAAGGTATAGTAAAAATATGGTGCAAAAGATAAAAAATGGTATACCTATATAGGGCACTTACCATGAATGGAGCTTGCAGGACTGGAAATTTCTCTGAGTGAGTCAGTGAGTGAGTAGTGAATGAATGTGAAGGCCTAGGACGTTACTGTACCTTACTGCAGACTTTATAAGTACTGTATACTTAGCCTACACTAAATTTATTAAAAAATGTTTTGCTTTCTTCAATAATAAATTAACCTTAGCTTACTGTAACCTTTTTATTTTATAAGCTTTTTAATTTTTAAAAACTTCTTGACTCCTTTGTAATAACACATCTTAAAACACAAACACATTGTCCAACTGTACAAAAATATTTTGTTTCTTTATATTCATATCTATGTTTTTTTCCTATTTTTTAACTTTTAAATTATTTTTACCTTTTAAACTTTTTTATTAAAAATGAAGACACAAATACACACAGTAGCCTAGGCCTACACAGAATTAGGATCATCAAGACAACGGTAGGTGTTAGGAATTTTTCTGCTCCATTATAGTCTTACAGGGCCGTCATCCGTATTTATGGCCTATCCTTGACTAAAGTGTCATTATGTGACACCTGACTGTATACAATCATGGTATGGAGCATGGTAATTAGTTGCCAAGAGTATGCATCTAAGAGTCTTTTAAATCTCAGATCATCTGCCTGTGGTTGTTATTTATAGCAGAGGTGGTTAAAATATGAGATGTTTATCATGCTAGAGGCTGAAAATCTGATTTTCTTGGAGCAGACACATTCTTATTTAGAGTCCAATAGATGCCATCACTTATGGTACAGTTTCTCCTGAAGGTCTTTGGTCACCTGCTTTCCTGCAGTGCTTCCAAAACTCTTAGGCACCTATTGAATTCTCCAATTTTTCTTCTTCCTACTTTGGAAGAAAGGTCTCGCCCTTCATTTCCATCCACAGAGCTGGCAACTCCATCCACCTGCGGATGTTGGCTGCTGTGAGTCTGGGTGCCATTCAGGAAAAATTAGTTTTCCTCTCCTCTTCAGAGCTTTACACCCTGTGGCCATCTGTCCGTTCAGCAGGAGGGGCACCTCGAGCTTCAGTTGCCTTTTTCTTCACATTTCACACTCCTTGATCTGCCTGGTTCCTTGTCTGCCCCGCTCCCCTCACAGCAGGCTGCTGAGACCATGCTGGTGTTCACACCTGCCCAGCGCCCCGCCCCAAGCAGGCTTTTTTGAATAAGATGCTATAAGCTTTCCTTTCATTGGAACTCAATCAACTGGAAGATTTGGTTTACAGAATGCAGCTACTTCTGCCCTTGTTAACCAGAAAATCCAGTTCATCAGAATATACAGTTTTGATAGAAAGAGAATTGTTCATAGAATTAAACAAACTGAATCAAAATCTCGCTTCACTTTCTCCACTGGTAAAATAAGAATCGTATTGTGCATCTCAGAGTTGTTTGAAGATCTGTGTAAACCTTAAAATACTGCATACATCTGTGAAAGATTAATATTATTATTACTGTCTTTAAACGTTCTGCTTCACTGGGGTCTCCTGCATGGGAGGCGTCAATTGTGAGTCTCCAAGTAGACCAAGAGTAAAGGGGTGCTGTTACCCCTCAGCTCTTCAGCTCTGGCTTGGGGTATCGAGAAGACTCACAAGTCATCTCTCCAGGGAAGGCTGATGTCATTAATTTCCCACAAAACTTTGCTTTCCTCTGGTGCAGTGTAAATCAATGGTGAACAGAAGTGTAGTTTGTAATGATAATAATTCTTGCTTAATGAATGTGTGTCATGGGCCAAGCTCTGTTCTAAGCAAGTGTGTGTTTCATCGCCCAGCTCCCCAGGGCAGTCCTCTTTCTGCCCCCATTTTGCAGGTGAGGAAGCAGGGGCTCAGCAAGGTACAACCTCATGCCCAGTGTGTCACAGCCTGCAGTGACCCTGGAGTGCTGCCCTTGTGCTCCAGTGTGGCAGGTTGGCCCTGAGGGCCCCATTGGGTTCCTAGTTCCTTAGGAGTGGGGGCCTGCCTGGTTTCCCTGCCTGGCTTCCAGCATCTTCCTCTTGGCCCTGCTAGATGCTGACCACCTGCCCAGACTTCTTTCTTCATCACCACATCTATTCACTGAGGCCTTAGGAGATAGACAGGAGAGATGATGTCCCCATTTTATAGAATTTGCCCAAGGTTGCAAAACTAGGCAATGGAGGATCCAAGCCTCAACCATACTCCAGTGCTCTTTTTATTATGTTGTAGTGTTTTATCATTTATGGTGACAATAGTGAGGATGTGGTGGGGACATGGTAAACATTTACTGTAGAGTTTGTCATCTCCTGCCTGCCCCCACCCCAGCCCTGCCCCAGCTCATGCTCAGAGAACAGTCTTCTTGGAAGGAGGTTCTCGGTTGTCTGTTTGAACTGTCATTTGCATCACTGACTTGTGACCACAATGGAGGAAAGAGTGGGAAAGTGCTTTACGAATGGAGTGGGGCTTTCTGGAGGTGCGTTTTCCTGCTACAGCGGATTCCAAGTCATCCGTTGTGACTGCTTATTTGTGCATTTGCTGCAGTGGCAGAAATGGCCATGCCATGGCTAGCCAGGTGCTATGTGTCTGGTTTGCTCTGGGACAGCTGGCTGCAAAGCCAAGGCCTGCCCTTGCTTGTAAGGTGCTGATGAGAATGTGGAGCGAGGTCTGAAAAATCCACCTGCCTTTCAGATCTCCCCTCCCTTTTGTGAACAGAGAAGACTGTGTATGTTTGGAAATGGGAGATCTTCTGCTGGTTGGGTTCTGATTCTGGGGTGATGGAGCAGTGTGGGGGGTCAGATCTTTGGTAATTGGGATTAAGAGAGAAGCTGCTTCCCTCAGCAATCGAGAAGAAACAGGCTGATGGAACAGGTTTACACAAGGGAGAACACTTTCCGGGGTCTGTTTCTGAGGACAGGCTGTAGGGAGGGCCAGAAGGCATACATTGAGAGAGGTGTCCAAGGACGGCTGCGTGTGGAACTCGCAGGCCTCGGCAGTGGTATCGTGTTTATAGATCCTGAGCTGAGCAGACCCCTGGGGTTCCTGCCACCACTGGGCCTGGCCCTACCTCCTTCCTCAGAGCTCGTGGGACAAAGCTACGCTCGATGTGGCAGGAAGGCACCTTTTGATCTGGCTTCAACCTGATCTTTCAGCCTCGCTTCTCTCCACTCCCCTGTCTCCCCACACCCTGCAATTGCATGCACAGTGAGCTGTATGTGGACATGGGTGTATTTGTTCAGATTCTTGAAGGTGCTGGCGGAGTCCAGCCCCCTCCAGATTGTCTGCTGCCTCCGTTCATGCCGGTTCCCTAGCTTGACATCCCTTCCCTGCCTTCATCTGCGGAAACCTACTTATTTTGTAAGCTGTGCTCCAGCATAGCCACTTCCGCGAACCCTTTCCCTGATTGTCACTCCACCCCTTCCCCCTGCTCCTGAAGCACTGTGCTATGACTCTGTAAAGCACTTACTTACTCTGACCTGGTGTCTCCCAGCCAGGTCCATCCTCACCCATATCTGTACCTTTCCCACCCAGCCCTACCTTGCAGTTTCTAGAAGACAGCAGGCTGCATAGTCCCTATCTATTGAGTGGAATCATTGTCACTTCACAGTCAGCTCCAGACTCCTCTCTGAGGTACCAGTGGATGACTTTCACCTGTTGGAGGGGTGCTGGAGCTGTGCCTGGCAGCCCTCAGAGAGGGACCGTAAGCCTTCCAGGAAGTCCTGGGAACTGAGTGCATCACACTGAGAAATTCCTGAGACTGGCAAATGGCAGGAGAGATATACAAATGGCCAAAAAGCACATAAAAAGATGCTCGACATCATTAATCATAAGGAAAATGTAGGGCCGGGCGTGGTGGCTCACGCCTGTAATCCTAGCACTCTGGGAGGCCGAGGCGGGTGGATGGCTCGAGGTCAGGAGTTCGAGACCAGCCTGAGCAAGAGCGAGACCCCGTCTCTACTAAAAATAGAAAGAAATTATCTGGCCAACTAAAAAAAAAAAATATATATATATATATATATATATATATGTGTGTGTATAAAAATTAGCCGGGCATGGTGGCGCATGCCTGTAGTCCCAGCTACTCGGGAGGCTGAGGCAGAAGGATTGCTTGAGCCCAGGAGTTTGAGGTTGCTGTGAGCTAGGCTGACGCCATGGCACTCACTCTAGCCTAAGCAACAAAGCGAGACTCTGTCTTAAAAAAAAAAAGGAAAATGTAAATTCAAACCACAGTGAGATACCAGTTCATACCCACTGGAATGGGTATAATGAAAAAGACAGGACAAGCGCTGGTGAGGGTGTGGAGAAACCGGAGCCCTCATTACTGCTGGCGGGAATACAAAGTGGTACAATTGCTCTGGAAAACAGTCTGCTGTTCCTCACAAAGCTAAGCATGGAGTTAGCATATGACCAGCCATTCCAGTCCCAGGTACATACCTACGAGGATTGAAAATATATGCTCACACAAAAACATGTACAGGAATTAGCATTATTTGAAATAGCAAAAAGGGGGAAGTAACCCAAATGTCTATCTACTGGTGAATGGATAAACAAGATGTGATATATCCATTTAATGGACCATTATTTGGCCATAAAAGGAATGAAGAATTGATACAGGTTACAAGATGGGTAAACCTTGAAGGCGCTATGACGAGTGGAAGGAGCCAGTGGTGAAAGACCATGTTATGTGCTTCCATTTATAAGAAATGTCCAGAACAGGCCAAGATGGTTGCTTAGGGCTGGGGCAGGTGGTTCAGGAGGTTTAGGGGATTAGATAGCTCAAGGGTACAAGGTTTCTTTTTGAGGTGATGAAAATGTTCTACAATTGATTATGATAGTTGTACAACTCTGTGAGTATACTAAAGTCCATTGAATTGTATGCTTCAAATGAGTGAATTGTACAGTATTTGAATTATATGTCAATCAGTTTGTTACCAGAAAAGAAAATAAGGGCAAGAGAAGATATATTGCTGCAATATAAGTGTAGACTTCGGTGTACGTGCTGAACTGCTTTTCACGGAAGGCGATGTCTTCTAATGCTGTCCCTCTCAGCCTTAGCCCGCCACCTGCCCCCCACACGACATTCTTCCCCAGGGAAGAACAAACACAAGTACTGACAGGTCTGTATAAAGTCATTTCTTTAAAGATGAAGGTTTTTATTTCTTTTTTAAGATTTAGCTGCCTTTTTACTTTCTAAGAGAATTAAAATGACTCAGCTTGCATTTGGATTTTTCCCGTGGCCACTGGGAGAAGTCAGTTCTTTCCGTGCCGGTGCATGCATTCGTTTCTTCAATCAGTCACCGCAAATATTTATTGTACACCAGTGTTTTAAGAGCTGCAGAGACAGAAATAAAAGTCTCCACCTTCAGGGAGCTTAAAGTATAAGGGGGGAGACATGCGAGTAAGCAGGTAACAGCTACGTACTGTGGTGGCGGAGGCTCTCTACACATGGGGAGACTCTTTAACCCAAGTAGAGGCAATCAGGGGATGTATCAGGAAGAGGTGACCTGTTGGAAGGAAAGTAGGAGTTGGTCAGAAAGGACATTTTAGGTCAAGGGAGGTGCATGAATAGCCTGGGGTACTTCAGGGAACTGTGAGAGTTCAGTCCAGAGCCTCAACGTGGCAAGTAAGAGCCCTGGTCAGAGGAGGCAGACATGAAGGGCCTCCTAAGCCATGCAGAGGCATTTAGCTTTATTCTATAGGTGGTGGGAAGGTCTGGTTTTATTTTCATTTAAGAAAGGCCAAGTTGGCTGGATGATGGATGGAGATTAGATTGGAAGGGAGTGAAAATATGAATGCCTAGGGCTAAAATGAGATTTAAGGAGGGGAATTAGGTAGGAGGATGAATGTGCCACGGGGTCAAGGATGCTCCTGGGGCTCTGGGCTTGGATATCCTGGTGTGTGATGGTGCCTGTCTGTGAGATGCGAGGGGATATGCAGGCGTTTGTCAGTCCTTTGCTTCCTGAGGAGGCTGCACGGAGGCTGAGCGGTCAGTGCCTGCATAAGCAGACCTGGACCACATGCTGGAAAGTGACAGAGTGTTCTGAATCTGCCGTGAGCCAGCAGTCTGCCTTCCCTCGCCCCACTGCGTGTTACGGCCCCTCATGGGCCCGGGCTCATGGCAGGCCAGGCTCTTTCGCTTGTCTGGACCTTGGGCTCCCTGCTGTCTGTATGAGATGGATTTATTGATGTTTACGCTCCCTTCCCGCTCTGACATTCTGTCATTCTGTGTGATGGGAGTTACACATTTGCACAATTTCCTCTTTGAATTATTTACTTAATCATTTCAGAATTCATTTCTGATCAATAAAATATCTTACTTTTCACTTCCTCTATCTACATGATTTTTTTTGCTCTTTTATTTTTTAATTTTAATGTTGCCTGTATCTCCATTATTAGATGCCACCTTAAAATCTTTGCAAGTAGATGGGGCCTAAGGTATAAATAAATCAATAAAAATATGTGAATTAAAATTTTGATTCAAGTAACTTTTTGGTAAGTTCATGACATCCTTTGAGATAACTGAGATGATACCAGGGAGCACCACAAAACCATGTCTAGGGATTACTGCGTTATAGTCAGTTATCCACGGTTAGATGATTCCAAAAGCTTGGATTTCAGTGTTGCTGTTTCTGCCTTCCCAAGGCCTCTCTTTCAAGCATTAATCTCTGAACATTCAGATTTCCTGGCGGGGTGTGTTGGGAAAGGCTCTTCCCAAAGCAAAGGCTCTTCCAGAATGCAGATGGATGTTCCTGGTATTTCAGGCTCCTCCCACCTTTACGTGTCAGGACCTCTTCTCTTAATTTCTTAGCCTAATTCTGAAAATCCACAAGGAGAATATTTTGCAAAATGGACCCGGGTGTTGGCTGTGGCAGTGGAGTTACAGAATGGCTCGTATGAAGATGAAAGGCCTCTTCTGCTTCACTCGGAGAGTTTTTTGGTCCCTCTCTTTTATAGCACTGTAATTGCATCCCAACCAGGCAAGAAAACCAAATCATCTCCCGCCAGATTTGCAGTGTCTCTGTGGGAGCTCAGAATGCCCCCCAGGGACTTCTCCCCATTTGGAAGAGTTCACAGGTGGGCAGCCCAGAAATGGGGGCAGCGTAAACAGCCTCGGGCAACCCTCACCCATGGGGCATGGGGATGGTGCATCCCTGCTTCAACTTCACATGCCTGGAAGACAGCTCTGGGAGGCCGTCTGTATACTTCTGGAGTCCTGGCTGGATCGAGCACCCATTACCTACAGCATTTGTCTTGAAAACCTGACCTTATACTGGCCATTCCTCCTTTTCTGTCCTTTCTCCCTTCTGCTTCTTAGGATCCCCTCACAATTAAACTATCTGTGTCTAAGCTCTTGTCTCAGCCTTTTCCCCTCCCCCTAATCCTATAGACCTTGGTGAAGAGCAGGCAAAAACCAAACAGCAAAAGATGGTGAATCAGCAATTCCTCGATCTCAGGGCTGGATGGGAAGTTGGGTGCCCCCGTCCTAAGGTACACTTTGTTAGAAAGGCCCCTTCTTTGTGCCCAGCCTAGTGTCTGCCTTGGCTAAGAAATTGTATTCAGTTCTTGAAAACCAATTTCATGGTGTCCCTTGCCTGCCCAGCCCTTCTCAGACCGCTGTTGCCTGGGCAGACCCTGTTATCTTCCAGGTCTGTCCCACTCAGGGGTGGCAATGTTCATGTGCATATTAAAGGCCACCCTTAGTTTAGCCCGGGGGGCGGGGCTCTAATGATTGTGTTAAACCTTCAAGAAACAGCAGCCCTCACCTTTCTATTAATATTGCCCTCTCCATACATCCTTCCAAGCAAGAGGAAGCAACTCTCCTATTTTCGCCATCACTGTTTAGGAGCTGAGTCTGTTTTGTGATAAGGATTGATGAAACAGCTCATGTCTGTCTCACCGGAACGGCTCCCTGCCCTCACCTTCCCTGCTAGTGGCCACTGTTGTCTGGTCAGGGTGCCCAGCTGTTGTGGGGGCGGCTGTGGGGAGAGGCTGCTGTGGCTTCCTGGGGCTCTCCTCACGCAGGCTCTGCCAGCCCCACTACCAGATCCACGCAGCAGGGCCGTGGGCCTGATCCCATCTCAAAGCCACAGGTTCTGATCATGGACATTTCAACTTATTTTAGGCATAATTTCAGTTGAAAATCAACATGGATTCTTCACTCCATTGGGAAACTTTGTATTTGGAAGCCTGAGGCCAGCAGGTGCTGGCTGGGGAGTGACTGAGCTTGGATGCTGGCTGGGGGTCACCCCTCACCTGGAGAGTGGCAATCAGAGGAGGGTAGCTGTCCCAGCCCTCTGCTGCTCACCCTGGGCCCTTCCTCATTGCCCGAACCCCCTGACCCCCGCCAGGCTTTTGAGCTCATTTCCTGGCCCCCAGCTTCCTCCTGCACCCCTCCCGTGGTCAGGCCTGGTTAGGACGCCCCTCCTGCTTGATGGCCCGTCCCAGGGAGGGCCTGCCTGGCTGCTTTCCTAATGCCTGAGCCCCCCAGTAGAAGGAGATGGGCATGGATGAGCCCAGGCCCCAGGCTTTCCCACCTGGCCTTTTTAGGACTGTTCTGGTCAAAGTTTGGGGAGGATTGGAGGTTAGCAGCAGCATCTTCAGGCCCCCGATTTAATATCAGTGCAGCTCTCTGTCAGAGCCAGGCACCTTCCGCTCTTGGGGACGTGCTTATCTCAGGTGTCTTTGATGTCAGTGTCTTCCTTGTTATGTGGTCACTTCTACAAACCTCCTTTCTCTTGTTCCAGGCTATTAGTTTCTTGAGTGTGGGGATCAAGCCTTTCATTTTTTCTCTTTCCTTGTAACTGTCCTGTAAATGTGTAATAAATGAATAATTCATGGGTTAGCTTAGCAGAAGTTATTCATACTGCTGTTTTCCCCTTTGTACGTCAGATGACCCATGGCCACCTTGCACACCCTGCACCACTGATAGAAAATCCAGATGTGTCTTGCATCCATTAAAAATGGTTCAAATGCTGGCCCAGACTCCAGCCTTTCTGGAGCCAGCCCCTTTCTGTACTCTGCTTGGCTTTAGTGGGAGCCGCGGTTCCTGGAGCCCGGCTGGCTATGTCCCGGCAGCACGGGCAGCCTCTCGACACTGAAGGATGGCTTGGCGTCCATAGCTTCATGGGGCTCTTGCATCCGGAACCAAGAGGGCTCATTTTCAAGGTGTCTTGGGTTCTTGGAAGTAGATATTAAGGCATGTGCTCCCGAGTCCATCAGTCAGTCAGGAACTATTTCCTGAGCACTGTCTCTCGCCGGGCACTGTGCCAGGCCCTGGGGATGCATTCATGAGCAACCCAGACATGGTTCTTGCCCCAGTGGAACTCACAGTTTAGCAGGGGAGCCATAGAAATATTAAGCAAATTATTATCAGGGGGGAAAAAGTGTTATTCTGTGCCAGGCCCAAAGGTTTCAGAGCTCTCTCATGCTGTTATCACAAGCCGGTACCCTTCCAGGTGAGTCCTGGGGCTTGGATTCATACCCATAGTTTTCCCAGAAGCATGTCAGTCCTGGAGAAAACCGTGGAATTTTCTCCAGGCAGCTGGTAAGCACCTAGAACATTACCATGTAGCATGAGGGACTCTACCTGGGATCTGGCTTACCGTGTGACTGCTCTGACCCTCTGTCTCTTCATCTGTGAAATGAGGGACAGCCATATTTCTCAAGGTGAGTTCCATGGAACACTAATCCCACAACATGTCCTAGAGAAAAGGATTTCCTGATCAAGCAAATTTGGCAAACTCTGGGGGACAGAGGAGATACATATGTATATTTTTTTCCCCCTCTTCTAGATTCAGGGACCACAATAAAGGCTCTGAGAAGTCCTGAAGTATATGATCCTGTCTTGCTTTGTTGGATATTACCTTTTTAAAACTTTTTGACCCAGATCTCTCTGTTCACATGGCACCTATTTTCCTGAGGCTTTGAGACCCTACGGAGCCCTCTGGGCCATAGACCCCTGAAGGCCCTTCTGCTCTGCATGCTCTAATTAGGGTCTGGTGATGCCCTGGGCTGGGGGACAGAGTTGGTGTGGGGACAGAGGCCCCAGACCCTGTAGCATCCAGCACCCCTCCTTCCTTTGTGATTGCCATGCCTGTGTGATAGCTGGCTGTAAATTTCCTGCAGTGGGTGCCAGAGACATTTTAAGACACTCACCGGTGGTGGCACAGCCTCGGAATCCACATCATTCTTAATTGGTCTCAGAATCATCAGCTCGGAAAAGCATCTGTCAGGGGAAACTTGAGCAGTGTTCAGAGTCCCATTAATAATTCAGCTGACGAGCTCCTTCAGACGCAGGCCTCCCAGCTCTGCGGACTCACTCATCTTCTGCCTCCAGAGATGTTGCGGGGAGAATTCTGTTACATTACTGATGTTAATGACTCAGGCAGCAGAACCTCTGCCCTGTCCTAGAATCTCCAAAGTCTCATCGGTCAGCACAGGAAGACTGATACAGGTTAATCCCACTCTAATTCCATCAGCCATCGTGAAGCGGGGCTTGCTCTGGGGAGGCCCCGGGGGGGGTGAGTGCCGATGGCCGGGTTCGGGCAGCCCCTTGTGCTGGGGTCGGGGCATTGTCCACTATGATGGGAGGTTGGGCCCCTCCACTCCTTCCTATGCTGGTGGTATCCCCAGCCATTCAGAAAAAAATATAGGATTTTTCTTTTTTTGTAAGTTAGAGGCTTACACATTGAAGGCACCTAAAAATATTGGTTGAATCAGTTCTAGCTGCTTAGATCTGGTTGTCATTCCCATTTAGTAGAATAATAGAATGTCACAGCTCAATAGGAACATAGACATCATCTCATCCAGCTCCTTCAGTTTTCAGTGTAAGACAATGAGGCCAGAGAACAGTGACTCTCTCAAGGTCGCCCAGTGGTTCTGTGCAGAGCCGGGCTGGTGCCCAGGCTCCCGCCTCACAGCCCCTCGTCCTGGTCCCCCTGCCTCTAAGCACCTGAGCTCAGCGTCCTGTTTGGGGTGCTGCAGACAGCCCCAGGCACAGTGATGCTGAGACACCAGATGCTCTTCCTGCCCTGGTGCTGAGAAGCTTAGGGGAGCACATCCGTCCCCAGAGTCACGCTGGTGGGGTGGTGAGGTGTGTTTGTTGTGTGCCATCAATAAAGTGAAAGTAAAAGAGCTAGAGACTCTTCCCTCCTCTCGGCTGCCTGCTAAGCTGTGGAGCTTGGGGCTGGCACTCAACTGTTCACATCCCCTGCCCTTGCTGAGGAGTCCAGTGCTGGAATCAGCCCTTCTCAACCATTTGGAGGTTCTGCCGAGGCCCAACTGTGGGGTGCTCAGACATGGGGTGCTTTCTGGCTAGACACTGAGCTGGTTTTCCACCTTCCCCTGGAGCCTGGAGGGTTGGGCAAGAGTAGGTGGGAGATCAGAGCCTGAACTTCCCCATCTGCAGTTTTAACCCTTTTAGACTATTTGAGGGGTGCAACAGACTGAATCATTATCTCCCCAAAATTCATACGTTGAAATACTCACCCCCAAGGTGATGATATTAGGAGGTGGGGCCTTTGGGAGGTGATTTTGTCATGAGAGTGGGGCCCTCAGGAATGGGATTAGTGCCCTTATAGAAGAGACCCCAGAGAGCTCTCTAGCCCCCCATGTGAGGACATTGGGGAAACAGCTATCCATGAACCGGGAAGCCAGCCTTCGCCAGACACAGAATTTTCGGGCACCTTGATCTTGGACTTCCCAGCCTCCAGAACTGTAAATAATTAATTTCTGTTGTTTATAAGCCACCCAGCCTATGGCACTTTGTTAGAATAGCCTGAAGGAAGACAAAGGCGGGTGGAGGAAGACAAACTAGGGCCCTGGGGCCTGGAGTTTCTCATGGAGGCTCCGTCTAGATGCCTTTAGAGATGACTCATCAGCACCCACGGTTATAGATGAGGACGTGGAGGCCTAGCTCGGGCAGCCACGTGTCCGGGGTTGTGGGGCCAGTGGATGGCAGGGCTGGGATCCCTCACAGGCTGCCCAAGACCCCACTTCCTGCAGAGTCTCTGCTGGAGGCCCTCAGCCTTTCTAGTTCGGGGTGTCATCCTCCAGGATAGGACCAGCATGTCTCCTAGCCCCAAACCCCAGTGGGCAGAAAGTGCAGAGGAGGTTTAGGGAGCAGGGACACTCAGTGTGGCCGATGAGGGTTTTGCAGTGGGGTGTAGGGGCAGATAAGATGGAAAGTCGGTCGGGGCCAGGCAGCAAAGAGAAGCCCTCAGAGGCTCTGAGTTCAGCAGAGGACGCAACGCCCAGAGGGACTGTGTCTTAGGAGGTCAGTGTGGAGGGCGTGAGTGCCGAGAGGAGGTAGAGGAGCGAGGTGCAGACGAGCCAGGGTCATGGTGCCTGCTCCATCCCTCCTGGACACAGGGACCCAGGCTCCGTGCACCAGAGGGAGCCCCTTCTTTCCCCTTCTCTCGTAGCCATTCTTTTTCTTTGACTCTGAAGCTGGGGCAGTAGTTAGCTAGTTTCTACCCAGAAGGTGTAGGGAGAGGTAGCCAGACAGGGCCCGGGCAGGCCTGAGTGGAGGGCCGACCACATCCTCAGGTGAAAAGCAGATGTCTTAGGCTTGCTCAGAGGTCTCAGGCCCCCAGAGGTCTCCAAGGCCCTGTAGCTCAGAGGTGCTGCAGAAGTGCAGCGCTGTCAGGGGCGGATGTGTGGGCCACGGGGAGGGGCTCACGGAGGAGGAGTGCATAGCTCACAGGCCACCCGCTGTCATGGTGGCCCCAGCACATGCCACACACGCTCACAGACCCCCTGCCTGCAAACAGCACGGGAGCGCCTTGAGGCCCGACTGCAGGTGAGGACTTGGGGAGCAAGTCCTGGGAGCCCTGACCCCTTGGGGAGCAGGCCAGGGGGCCTGGGGTGGCATGAGGAGCTGTGCCAGTCAGGGGCCTGACCCCTTCTCTGGGTCCCTCCAGCTCTGTGAGCACCTTGAGCTGCTTTGTCCTCTCTGGGACCCCACATTGTAGGTGCTCAATAACTGGGCCACAGAGAAGGGACATCCTGAATGAAATGAGAATGATGAGGCCGGGCGCGGTGGCTCACGCCTGTAATCCTAGCACTCTGGGAGGCCGAGGCGGGTGGATTGCTCAAGGTCAGGAGTTCGAGACCAGCCTGAGCGAGACCCCGTCTCTACTAAAAATAGAAAGACATTATATGGACACCTAAAAATCTATATAGAAAAAAATTAGCCGGGCATAGTGGCGCATGCCTGTAGTCCCAGCTACTCGGGAGGCTGAGGCAGTAGGATCGCTTAAGCCGAGGAGTCTGAGGTTGCTGTGAGCTAAGCTGACGCCATGGCACTCACTCTAGCCTGGGCAACAAAGTGAGACTCTGTCTCAAAAAAAAAAAAAAAAAAAAAAAAAAAAAGAGAGAATGATGAAACAGGTTTAATTTTGAAGTTACTAAAAGCTTCTCCTGGACCCTGGCCCATCTGAGGAAAACCCTGAAGGGATAACAGCAATGCCAACCATCATCGCAGGAATTCAGAGATGTTTGCACTTCTATTGCTGCTGCTGACGGGAATGATAATACTCGTTCATGTCACTGGGACGCACCCTGTGCCAGGCTCTGTGCTCAGTACTTTATGTAGAATGTCACTTAATCCTCATGGCAATTCTGTAAAGTGGATATGGATATTACCCCCATTTTCCAGACAAGAAAACTGAGGCACAGATTGTTTGCATGTTCCCTCGAGGCCAGCCTCAGAGCCAGGACTCCACTCGGCCTGGGGCTCTGTGCCAGGCTCCCATCACTGTGGCCATGTCGGGGCTCATGGGCAGCAGGGGCAGTGGTGGTGTTGGGAGGGCACCCCCAGGAGGAGGGGGCAGCTTCTGTGTTGAGTAGGAGGGTCAGCCCTCCGCTGCATGCCTCCCTCTGCCCTCCTCAGAGCGATCGCCCTGCCCTTGGATCCCTGCTGAAGACGGGTAGAAAGCTAAGCTCTTCAGAGAAAGGAGAGAGACCACCTGAGCCTTGAGTGCAGTCTGATCCTGGAGAAATGCATCCAGTGCCCCAGTCATCCCGCAGGCCTGGGGGAGGGAGCTGTACATCCCTGGGGGAGCAGGATAGAGCCCCCCAGCCCCAGCCCCTGGCCCTTCCTCCTGCCCTCCCCCTTCCAGCCAGAACCCCTGGCCTTGTTGTTTCAAATGCTCAGAGCAGGCTGACCAGCTATTGTTCTTGGAAGTGTTTCTGTGATCTTAGGACCTTTGAGACAAGAACAAACAGCTAGGAAAACACAGGGTAGTTCAAAATGTTTGTGATTTTTGTGCTGCATGGAACAAAAGAGGCATTCAGGAGATTCAGCATTGTTCTGGGGAGTGAGGATGAAACAGCCCTTGGAGGCCTCCTCTCATCTGGGGGCACCCAGCTGATGCTGTGGAATGTGGTTAGAGCATGTCTCTCCGGTGTCAGGCACCTCCTCTGCTTGGAATCACTTTTAATCCTCTCAGTTTCTAGTTCATTCTTTCTGTCTTGTTGGGAAAAGTGGCTCAGTGTTATCACCCGGTCAGAGTCATGTCATACTGGCTACCCCAGTCCCTTGCTGGGTACCTTCAATTACCTGTCCTCAACAGGAATAATAAAGTCATATGTCATCTATAGTTCACATAGCAATTTCATGTGATTTCCATTATTGGACCTTTATATCAGTTTCATTATATAGATGTTATCTTTACTTTCTTTTTATATTAAGAGATGGGGTCTTGTTCTGTTGCCCAGGCTAGAGTGCAGTGGCATGATCCCAGCTCACTGCAGTCTCAGACCCTGGGCTCAAGCAATCCTCCTGCCTCAGCCTCTCCAGTAGCTGGGACTACAGGTACATACCTAATTTTTTAATTTTTTGTAGAGATGGGGTATCACTGTTGCCCAGGCTGGTCTCAAACTCCTGGCTTCAAGTGATCCTCCTGCCTCAGTCTCCCAAAGTGCCAGGATTACAGGCATGAGCCACGGCCTTCTATCTCCACGATTTCAAAGACAAAACTGAGGCTGAGAACAGGGAAGTGACCTGCCTGATGTTTTGCACAGCTAATAACAGAGGCTCCGTGGAACATAGTGCTCTTAGAACTCTCCTGAAGATCCTTCCTTCAGGGAACTAAATGTTGAAGGCTTAGTCCATAGCTTTAAAACATTGTGTACCCACTCTTTATCCATGCTAGATATTTCTAGGATTGGTGCCCAAAACTCCTGGCCCAGGTCCCTCTAATTCTGAATTGGTAGGGATTGCAGTAATTAGTTCTGTAAAGCCTCCATTTTCCAACCTCCTTCCCCAGCAGTTCAGCATGCCCAGTGCTCCTGCCACAGCCCACAGCCCTTTGGAAGGGGACCGTAAGGAAGCCAAGACGTTCCTTTGCCTTCTGGAGGGCACACAGCCTGTTGCATCTGCCCGTTTCTTCTGCCATGTCCGTCTCTGGTTTAAATGGTGCAGCGTTTCCTGCCTAAGTTGCGGCCAGACAAGCTCAGAGAAGTGTCCTGGGAGCCAGGTATGGAAGCTGGGGTGTAGTCATCTGTGTTGTCACACCAGAGGTGGCCAGTAACGGGCTTCTCTCCCATTCTTCAGAGGAGGGCTCTTGAGGAAACTGGACGGGACTTGAGAACTGCCTTCCTCCCCATCATGTGCCACAGCTTCAAAATTCTTCTCATAGAGGAGGTACAGACTTGCCCCTTCGGAGGGCTTAGGGATTTGGGGTCTTTGTCTGCATCCTGTGAAAATCCCCGCTTCACTGGAGGACTGACCACCTGACCTGCCGTCAGGAAATGCCTTAGACGAGTGCTCAGCACCAGTGGGAGGAACAGGGATGTTTAGTTAAGATACGAGCAAGCTGCGGGGTGGGGGGAGCATTATCTCTGTCCTCATGTGGGACAGGAAATGCACTTGTTCCCTGTGGCTCCAAGGGGGCAGGACGTGGAAAAGAAAGTAGAAGCTTCAAGGGGTGAAATTCAGCACAAGGTAAGAAACTCACTAAAAAGTGCAGTTTTCAGAGAATAGCCCCCGTCATCCTGACCAGAATGAGTCTCTTCCGTCTGGAAATTTCCAAGTGTTATCCTGATGGGAAGGCTCTAGCACAGGGACCAGGGAAGGGGAACTCCGGTGCCGACACCTCTTGGCATGTAACCAGTGCCCTCCACAGTGTCCTTCAGTGACAGCGACCACAGAGCCCAGCCCCGGGCAGGCGCCCCAGAGATGCAGGGGGCCAGGGACCCCACTCTCTCTTTCCTCATGTGGGGGCCATGCTTTTGGCCTCAGCCTTAATTTCTCCAAGTGATGATGATGACGGGTCTCTCGCTGATTGCGATAGAGGAGAGGAGCTGAGTGAGCACAGCTTGGCCGTCAGGACTGGTAGCTCTGTGACATCTTATTTCTGCTTCACGCCTTACCGACAGTGGGAGAGGCTGGCTGAGAACGGCAGCCCGCAGACAGCGGCGAGTCTTCCTTGCGAGCAGCGCTGTGAGTTGGAAGCGTGGACTGAGGGAGAGCAGGGACCCACAGAACTGTGACCTTTGCATTTTCATCACTTCCTCAGCATGCACGTGCGAGAGACAGAGACAGAGAGGATGCATGCTACTACCCCTACACCAGATAACTCATTGAATGGCTGGGAATCCTTTCATACTTTTATCTCTGCCTATAAAAATTATAGACAGCTGCATACACACATAAACACACACACAGAGGCATGGTCGAGTTTTTTAAAAAATTGTTTTACAAAAATAGGATCCTGTTAATCAAATTTACTGCATATTGCTTTTCTTGCTCATCAATACTTCATAGAAAAATCCCTCAAGTTAACTGATGTACCTCTCATTTCATTCTGTTTGTTTTTTCCACAGAATAGATGGACCATGTTTTATTCAACCATTCTCATTTCGATGGGCATTCACGTCATCTCCAGTTTTCTCACTTATAAACAACACTGCCATAAACATTCTTGTACGTGTGTGTCCTTCCAAACAAGTGCTTTTTTTCCCCATGCAGAGATTCTCAAGAGTAAGAGAGCTGAGCTGAAGGGCATACGTATTTTTGTTTTTGATGGATGTTTCCGGATTGTTTTCCCGATAAACTACAATTGTCATTTCCATTAGCAGGGAGTGAGGGTACCAGTTCCCTGACCCCCACAGCATTCGTTGGTATTTCCCCGTGCGTGCTGGCTGGCCTGGTGGCTGGACCGTAACAGCTCGTTGTTGCTTTGATTTTCATCTCTCTGACCCCTGGTGAGTCTCAGCATTTTTTCATGTGATGATCTGCCATTTGAGCTGCTCTCCCGTGAATTACCTGTTGTGCCCTTTGCCTGTTTTTCTCCCAGGGCTCCAGAGGGGAGAACGGGATTTTCTGGGTCAGGCGGGCAGCAGGGGTGTGCTCCCACCACAGCCTTTCCCGGGTCCTGGTGATGAGCAGCTCTCCGTGGCTTTTCCTTCCCTTTCGTTTTCCCCTTTGCTGTTCCTCTGGCCCAGATCTTAGGGTCCACAGAAATGGGACATTAAGTCATATTCTCCCACGGGCCCCAGGCCAGGAGGGAGGGGCACAGGAAGTGAAGATACCGGCAGGTGGGGCTGATGGGTCGGCCTGTGGGTTAGTTCTGCTGCTTGTCTCTCGTGTGCCGGGGCACGTTCCCCAACTTCTTGCTGTTGTGAAAGCTGCACCTGTGAAATAGGGAACAGGCGCCCGGCAGTGCTCCTATAAATAGTCCAGATCGTCACTGATGTTCACGAAGCTTAAAGTCTTGCTACTCAAAATGCAGTCCCGGACCAGAAACGCAGAGTCCCGGACCCCACCCCAGACCCACTGAGTCAGAACCTGTGCTTTAACGGGATTGCCAGGTCATTCGCATCACGTTCAAGTTTGAGAGCCACTGGCTTAAAGCATTCTGATTAGAGTCGTAAGAACAAAAAATCTAGTAGAACTTACTTGCCCAGAAAGTTTGCTGCGATTTAGAATTTTTTAGATGTTTCCATAGATTCAACATGGTGTGGATTAGACAGCTCACAGTAGCACACGTTCTTTCTCTTGATCTTGAGATGTCACAATGGTGCCACCTAACAGAATATAGCACCCCTCCCCCTTGGGTGACAGGAAAACTCGATATACCCAAATCCAGCTGGTTCTCCCTGTCCCTGAGCCTGACAAGCCTACGAAGCCCACACTAATAAACAACCCACTGCCACCACCCCAACTCCATTTGTGGCAAATCCTGGATGCTTCAGCTGTGTGACTCAGGCTCCCTGCCTTCTCCCATGTGGCCCAGTTCCACATCCCTGGCCCTGCCACCTATCCTCAGCCTCTTTCTTTTGAGCCTGGAGACAGCCTCCACTTCTCTAATTTTTACACTGAACTCCCCTGATCAGACCTTCTCACCCTCTGGCACCCTCACACCACTAGTTACGCTCCAGCTCTGCGGCCCCCAACCCTCAGTCTGCCGCCCATTACTGGTCCGTGACCTGTTAGGAAACGGGCTACGCATCACCTCCTGAGCTCCTCACCACACCCCCCACCCATGACCCCTGCCCCCATCCCCAGTCCGTGGAAAAATTGTCTTCCATGAAACCAGTCCCTGGTGCCAAAAAGGTTGGGGGCCGCTGCAGCTGACAGAGGCCCCGCCCTTCATTGGCTCTCCTAGCCTGCACCTGCCACCTTACCACGGTCGATGGCTCTGCTCTAAGGTGGGAACACACAGGGCCTCCCGCCAGGGCCACATGAAGGGGTTACTGTTCTGTACTCGGCATTGGCACTGTGGCTCCTGTGGCCTTTGAACTTGCTTGGATTATGCAGCATGGTTTATCAACCAGGGATCCATGCAGGAAACAGAAACTACGCTAGGTGCTTTAAACACAGGAGTTTAGTATTGGGAATTAGGTGCTTACGGCATTGTTGGAGGGGTCTTTTGAATGCCCCCCAGGTGGTACAGAAGCATCTCCCGCAGCCATTTCTGGACTCTCAGGAAGCTGAAGGATGGATGCTCTAAGTTGAGGTGCAGGGGTTGCCAAGTCTGGACAAGAAACCACCACCACAGCCCTGCTTTTGTGATACCCAGGAAGCTGCAGCGTGACCTCTGGCTTCAGGGTGACCATGACCTTCTTAACCAGCAGTGACAGTCAGAAGCTGCATTCCCACCTCGCACATCTTGTGCGAGCACATCTGATTTCTTCTGGCGGAACCTGACTGCCCTGCAGAGCTCCTGCTGCCTGGGAGTCCGGGAAGCATAGTTTCCCCCCTTCCCATCTCAACAGGAAGAGGATGAGAGGGAGGTGTCTTGGGAGCCAACCACGTAGCCTCAGCTAGGTGGGATTTTGACAGGTGGAAGTGGGTGAGGCCCTTCTGCATCCACACTCCAAAAGCCAGCCCCTACGCAGCCCAGTGGAGTGCCTGCACCCAGGCCGCCCCAGTGTCTTCCAGATTTGGCTTTAGCGCCTTCTGCAGGTGGCAGCCTCCTCCATGGGGTGAGCTTTTCCTTCTCGATGACGTGGTTCTACTGCACCAGCGCGGAGACCATAGTGTTTCTTCACTTCTCTGCTTTTCTAAGCACAAAACATACTGCTACCTTCCTGAGTGCTGCCAAAATGATTTCTGTTTTTACTTGATTACTGTTTTATTTGATTCCAGAGTGACAGACTTGACAGAGATTTTGGGAGAAGCTGATTTGGGCAGCTGGATTCAGGGTTCCACGTGGAGGAGAGGAAGGTGGAAACCCAGTGCGGCTTTCCTGGAGAGCATTCAGACCAGGGCTGTTTTTGCAGGATAACGAGTTGCCACCATTATCTGGCAGAACCCAGAGATGGTTCTATGGCACATCTTCATCCTGCCTCCTTAATTGCATCTTGGAATGTGTTCAGCATCTTCATCCCTGGGGCCTGGCGCTCAAGGCCTTTGTGACCTGGCGCTGACTCAGTAGGCTCCAGCCAAATTGGGCTTTCACGGCCCCCTGATGCTGCGCCAAGCTTGCACTTCTTATCTTCGCTTGCCCTGTTCCTGCCAGCTCGGGGGGCTTCTTCTGCCCATCTCCACCTTGAGAAATCCTCTCCGTCATTCATGGCAAACTCAGACACACCCTCTTCATGGCATTTCTTGCCTCCCAGCCCCAGGACCACCCTCTTGCCCACCTGAATATCTTTTTCTCCTGGCCACACCCTTTCCACCTTGTTACTTAGCCTGTGGATGCTGTGTGGGCTTCCTCCAGCCAAGCTCTGCATTCCTGGGTCTGGCTCCAAGTAGGTGTTTTTGGAGAGAATGACTAAATAGTAGAGCAAATGTAATATAGTTACATATAAAAACACACGTGTTTCTATTTAAATTAATTATGTAGTTTTCAGTTCTTTGTGTGACTTGATAGTATTCGATTTATCTGGTTGGCGTTATCTACTTGGTACAGAGTTAAACAACTTCTTCAGGTTTTGTTCTAGATATCTGAATTATGTAGACTCCGAAAGACAACTACGATTGGCCCTCTGTCTCTGTGGGTTCCACATCTGTGGATTCAACCAACTGTGGATCAAAAATGTTTAAAAAAAATGGATGGTTGTATCTGTACTAAACATATACAGACTTTTTTCCCTGTCATTATTCCCTAAACAATAGAGTATAACAAATATTTGCATCACATTTACATTGTATTAGGTATTAATATTATAAGTAATCTAGAGATAATTTGAAGTATACGGGAAGATGTGCACAGGTTATATGCAAATAGTACACCATTTTGTACAAGGGACCTCAGCAACCATGGATTTCGGTATCTGTGGGGTTCCTGGAACCAACCCCTCATGGCTACTGCAGGGTAACTCTACCCTCTCCTGGTATCCATAGCGAACAAGATAAGCAGCATCCCAAACTGAATCTGCCTTCACTTGCCTGATTCACCTTCTAACTGAGCTACATGTAATATTTCTTTCATGAAAAGGCAAAAAAAAAGTTATTTAAACAAAAATTTATATTTTAATAAACGCATGTGATATAGAAATGTCTTTTTTTTTAAAAAAAAAAAAAAAAAAGTAAGTAGAGCAAAAAGCTCCTAAACAGGGAAATCCAAAACTGATCAAAGAGAGAAAGAGCAGCACAGTAGCGAGGTTAAGACCGTGGGTGCTGGGTTCAGGCGCTGGCCCTGTGACCTTGGGCAAGCCACTTAATCTCTTTGTGCCTCAGTTTCCTCTTCTGTTAAGTAGGGATAAGGATAATCCCTACTCATAGGCTTGCTGTGAGAATTAAGATACTTTAAAACGTGAAGTTCTTTGAACAGTTCCTGGCTGATAGTGTTAGTATACGTTAGTACACAACCCCTCCCGAGTAAACCTGCCCACCTTTCTCACCTGCTTGTCACAGACAGTGCCAGGGGTGGGGGTTTTCAGAGCTTCCACTGGATGTTCACCTCTGTTTAAATCCCACACTGTGGCCAAATCAGGTGGAGACTTTTCCCTGATAAGCTCTATCCTTACCACGGAAGGGAGGAAGGAGAGAAAGTTCCACTGACCGAGGACTGGCTCTGGCCAGGCTCTGTGCGAGGGCTACTCACACAGGATGCTGTTTAACCTTCACAGCCACCTCTAGATACGCATTCATGTTCCGTCAAAGAGGACCAGCACCTCGCTTGGGATGACACATCCAGTGGAGGCCCTGGCTGATCAGACGCTGAAACCCCAGCTCTCTTGACTGCTTCGTTTGGGCGTTTCCCGCTGCCCGGGGCTGGGACGGGCTTGCTTTCATGGTCCTGACTGGGTTGGGGGGGCTTGGCAGCCTTGCCCTGGGTTGCCTCGGGACTGAGCAGAGTGGATCAGCGTGGACAGATCTTCCTGGGCCTGGAAGCCCAGAAGCATCCAGCTAAATGCACATTTGCCGGTGCTCGGCCGTGACAGCTCACAGACCCGACCTGGGTCCCAGCAGCCCTTTGCCACGGCAGGGCTGAGGTGTCAGCAAGCCTTGTTTCAGTTCTCTAGTTCATGGAGCCTCGTGGTGATTAGACTTGGTCTTGTTGGTTTGAAGAATAATTATAACTATCTTTTCCTCACTCCTGCTGATTTGGTGTGCCGATTTTCTGATTGGTATTAGCACCCGTATCATTTGCACATTTATGCCGCGACAGTAATGCCAAGTAAACTGTAGAAGAAATGAGTCCTAAGGCATTTACAGGCAATCGTGATGTATACTTGGCATGTGCAGCAGGCACACTCTATTCGAATCAAGATTCCACAATGGGGATAAGCAAATGATGTCTTATATTTACATATTTTCCCCCAGGAGGCATATAATAGTAAAGCCACTTTACCTCTATTTTAAATCTTGAAGTTGAGTTCCTATTTTGAAAATTCTGTTCTGTTGTAACTGAGGTAATACAGCCCCAAGGCTTTCTGAGAACAGCTTGTATTAAAAGTCTGTCTACCGTACCAGCTCGACGGCAGCAGAACCCTGTGAGCCACTGCAGTGTTCCGGCTTGGTCACTGTCAGCGTGTCCCGCTACCCACTGCTTGCAGATGTTCACAAGGACAGATGCACCCTTTCAGGAGAAACACTGGGCACCATTCACACACCTGTCCCTGGAGAACTATCCTAGCCAGATGGAGTACACACAAGCCCACCTACACGTCAGCCCAGCCAGACCCTCTGGCTCCCCCGTCCACTCTCCCATCCTGTCTCCCCATCTCTCTCTCTCTGTCTCTGTCTCTCTTGGATTGACTTGTGGTCCTCAAAAATTCATATGTTGACGTCCTAACCACCACTCCCTCAGAATGTGACCTTATTTGGAAATAGGGTCATTGCAGATGTAATTAGTTAAGATGAGGTCATTAGGGTGAGCCCTAATCCAGTATAACTGATGTCCTTGTAAAAAGGGGAGATTTGGACACAGAGACACTCACACAGGGAGAACATCATGTGACGACGAAGCAGAAATCAGGGCTTTGCTTCTACCTGCTAAGGAATGGCAAAGATTGCCCGAAAACTACCAGAAGTGAGGGGAGAGGGGTGGAACTGATTCTCACGGTCCTCAGAAGGAACCAGTCCTGCTGACGTCTTGATCTTAGACTTCTAGCTGCTAGAATTATGGGACAATAAATTTCTTTTATTTAAGCAATCCAGTTTGTTGTACTTGGTTATGGCAACCTTAGGAAATGAATACACACACACCCCCCCCTCTGGCTTGGGAGAGCCAGGCCTGGTTACTAACCACCTTCTCACAGCACGCTCCTTAAGGTGTCCAGGTGAACTTCTCAGTTGTAACGAAGCCGGCTGCT
Source organism: Eulemur rufifrons (assembly GCF_041146395.1). Lineage (NCBI taxonomy): Eukaryota > Metazoa > Chordata > Mammalia > Primates > Lemuridae > Eulemur > Eulemur rufifrons. Next base: position 69,960,726 of record NC_090989.1, read on the forward strand.
GGGGTATTGGCCTGTGCTGGGGAAGCACCATGCATGTGCCTCCCTTTTTAAAATTATGTGCCTGTTCAAGAATAGAGAACTACAAAAAAATGAAGAGAAAGAATCTGGTGTAGTGCAGAGAGCATGAATTTGGCAGGTAGCTGGACTGGAGTGATTTAAAATCCTGGCTCTGCCACTCTCTAGTTATTTCACTTCCCTGAGACTTCACTGCTTTATCAATATATTGAAAACATATCAATATCAATATTTTCAACAATCCCTTTGTTGTTGTGGGCTTGTGAGAACTAAAGAAAATACAGGTAAAGCTCTGAGCGTAGTGCTTGACTCACAAGATGATAGCTGCCTTAATCATTATTATTAATAAACACTTTATGGGAAATCACTTTAACAGTATATTGTAGAAGACAATTCGTGGATTTACTTTCTGGCTTCATGGAGTGAGGAAGGAGGGGGAGGTGGGAGATGGGGAGGTGGAGACTGAATATACAGTCATGTGCATGACATTTTGGTCAACAAGACAGACCACACATGGGATAGTGGTCCCATTAGATTATAATAGCATATTTTCACTGTACCTTTTCTATGTTTATATATGTTTAGATACACAAATACTTACCATTATGTTACAGTTGCCTACAGCATTCAATACAGTCACGTGCTGTGCAGGTGTGTAGCCTAGGAGCGATATGCTATACCATATAGCCCAGGTGTGTAGCACACTCCCATGGTTGCACGATAAAATTGCCTAACGATGCACTTCTCAGAAAGTGTCCCTGTTGTTGAGCAACACATGATTGTATATGTAAGTATTTTTTCTTTATGGTTTATAAAAATTTTCTAGATTTTTTTACTTTGAACGTGTATTTTACAAACAGGAAATTGATTTTTTTAAAAAGAGAAATATTTTACTAAGTCCCAAATGAGTAAACCAAGAATGAGATTCAGCAGTTTGATAACAGTTGAAGGTTCTTGAGAAAGATTCCAGTTATACCTAGTTCACAGGAGTTCTTTATATCTTGCTCAGATCGCATGTTTTTATAACTGTAGTAATTTGCATTTCTAATTAATGTTTACACCTAGCTGGTTTTAATACGTGGTTATATTTAGTAAAGGAAACTAAGAATAGATAGAAGAGCACTGTAACATGTGGGCCATGCCCAGAACTGGGACTTGTAGCCAGGATGACCTGGGGCTGCCTCTGTTGGCTGCAGCACCTGGTCTGTAAAATTCGGAGCCAGACTCCCCTGCAGGGAATGGTGTGAGGAGGGCAGCTTCGACTGGACCAGTTGGGTTAGGGGTGTTTTCAACCTAATCTCAAGTTGGACATGCTTCAACTGCATGAGAGCTGAGTGGCATAGAGTTGTGTCGCCAGATAACATGGTTTTTGTTGTTTGCACCACCCCAGCCCCAGCACTGGCAGGGAGCGGGTGGAGAAAGGGTCCCACTGTGTGGAGGGCTGAGTGGGTGATCTGTCCGCACCAGAGTTTCCATTTCCCACATTTAGGAAATGAGGTGGTGCCTCTGCTGTGCGGGCCTCATAAGGCCATGAGGATTACCAGCGCCAGGCCTGGAGCATCCCCCGGCAGTGGGAGGCTGAGGAGGAAGGGAGGAATGGTGGGGAGAATGCCCACTGCAGTTGCGAATTTTGCCCCTAGTCCTTGTGGCCCCCTTTCTTCTTTTTGAATGGTGTTTGGACTCAGCTTTCAGTTTGCTGAAACGAAGCTGTACATGGAAGGTCGTTCTAGACAAAACAAAACCAGAGCTCTCTGCTCCACAAGGCAAAGGTCAGGTGCCTCTGTGTGTTTGAGATTTATTTTCATTTTCTAATCCTGTTACCAACAGAAAAGACTCTAAGGAGCCTCAGATTTTATTACCATCCAGACGCGGTTTCTCTGTCGTCTGTGGGATGCTTGGCCAGATGTCCCGGGCTCCGCGTGTCTCCTTTCCTTCCCACCCCGATTTCCCTCTGGGGGATGGCTGGGAGTCCAGCCTTGGCCTAGCAGGGGTAGGTGCGAGGGTCCCGTTCTATCTCGGGGTTTCAGGAGGGAAGCTATCCAGCTTGTTGGTCCTGGGAAGAAGGTGGCAGCCGAAGACAGTAGTAATAGGAAGATGGAAAGGTAGGACTCGGCTCCTAAGCACCCGATTGGGTTGTCACCCACCCTCCCAGCTTCCCAGCTGGCAGCACCCCCAGACCCACCCTGTGCCAGCAACCTCCTCCCCACTGCGTGGCTGCAGTTTCCCGCCTAGCCAGCAGGGGTCTCACGGGCGTCGCGGCCGGGTCTGCACGCAGGTTAGAGAACCACCTCCAGGCTCCTGAATCCCCAGCCCTGGAATGTCCCAGCAGCCTGATGAGACTTAGACGCCACTTCCAGGCTCAGGCAGAGGAAGTGGCAGATCCGGTGAGAGAGGGCGTGTGTGGGGCCAGGCGGGGGCCAGAACCTCCTTGGGGTGGGGGTCGGGGGTGGGTAGGTGGGAGTGCAGCATAAAGCAAGACCATCTCTCCATCGAGAACGCTAATTAATGAGGGAATGAAGGTTTGTTTCCACAAAGAGCTTTTATTATTTTTTTTCAGAGTGATCATATACAGTAACTTTATTAATTATTTGATATCACTGTTTTTGTAATAATAATGTTAGGCGCTTTGACATAAAAAGTCCATGTTTCATTTCAAGCATTCTTTTTCCATAGGAAGCAATACTGTGGTGTTCAAATCAATAGTTAAATGCTACACATCAGTGAAGTGCTGCCTGAAGTTAACCAGAAGTGTCACACTTAATAAAATGTAAATACTCCAGGAAAAGGGAAGGCTTTAAGCTTACTCAGAAGTAATGACATTAGAATAAGGGAAAGTGGGGAAATGAGAAGCATGCCATCAAATGCTGGTGACTGTTAGAGATGTCGCCAAGCAGGGAAAAGGTGAGCCCAGTAAGGGCTCACAGTCTCACTGACATCGGTAGGGTGGCCGGCAGGGGCTCTGCCACAGTGTGGGTATCACTCACTGATATCAGGTGATGGTGAAACAGGTCTCCAAATCATTGCCCTGTGGCCCTGTCTGTGGGCACAGAGGCACCACACCTGGATAGAGCTTTCAGGGATGGACGCTTGTTTCCAGAGGAGTCTGAGCGGCTCGTACCCCTCGGCGCCCAGATGAGCAGGCCTTTAGAACAGCAGACGTGCTTCATTTTCTGTTGACTACTACTTTATATGAAAAATGTCAATAAGCCACTCTTGAGCCATTAACCTTTAAAAGCTGTGTGTTATTAAAGGATAATTTCTTTTTATTATGTCATTTTCTTCCCTGTGTAACACATTTCCAAAATTCACGTACCTTTGAACAGAAATTTAAATAGATTGCTGCTGAATAATTTTGCCCGTGAGCCTCCCCACTGTGGACCTCGTGTGGCACTTTGCCATTGGGCTGAGGTCGAATGAAATAATGTGGAATGTATATATGTCTGTGCTGCTTGAGCTTTGGTGAATACCCTGGGGACACTTGTACTGGCGAGTACTTGGGGAACTCCACATCACACGGTAAAAACTTGCATCTTTCTGAAGAGTCAGTTTTACTCAAAGATTTAGTAGGGGGGAAATTAGCTGTTAAAAAAACATGGATATATTCTAGGGTAGAATTTTAAAGTTTCATAAACCGTTTTGGACAAGGCCATTTTCACACACTTGGCACACGCTCTGTCCCCAGGTTCCCTTGACGTATCCCACTGTTGTATCCCTCGGTGTCGGTATTTTTTGTGGTTTTATCATTTTATCATTCTTGTAATATTATTTTATCATCATGAACTAGAGGTGTGAGACAGAAGTGGATGTTTGGTTACGAAGTACAAACCGGCTGGTGGTTTCCAATGCAGTGCAGCCACGTCGTGATCACCAGTGGGTCTCAAAAGACAGGTTCCTTTGCCTTCTCCCAGGGGGTCCTGATTCAGTTGGCCTAGGGCAGGACCCCCAAATCTGCATTTTCAACACAAACCCAAAGTGATTCTGGCCTGTAGCTAGCTAGACTTGGGAACCAAAGAACCAAACACTTTATTCTAACTGTGGACACTGGGCAAGGAGCTGCACACTGGTATCCCATGGACCATATGGAGGAGGATTTTTTTTTCTTCTTTCTTTTTTTTTTTTTTTTTTTGTTTTTGTTTTTGAGACAGAGTCTCACTCTGGTGCCCAGGCTAGAGTGCCGTGGCGTCAGCCTAGCTCACAGCAACCTCAAACTCCTGGGCTCAAGGGATCCTCCTGCCTCAGCCTCCCAAGTAGCTGGGACTACAGGCATGCGCCACCATGCCTGGCTAATTTTTCTATATATATTTTTAGCTGTCCATATAATTTCTTTCTGTTTTTAGTTGAGATGGGTTCTCGCTCTTGCTCAGGCTGGTCTTGAACTCCTGAGCTCAAATGATCTGCCCACCTCGGCCTCCCAGAGTGCTAGGATTACAGGCGTGAGCCACCGCGCCCAGCCGATTTTTGGTTTTTTGAGTTTGGGTTTTTTGCCTGTACCATTTTGTTGTTGTTGTTGTTACTTTATATTAGTTGCCAACATTTAAAATCAGGGTATTTCATAGCTTTTCTTTAAAACTCAGAATTCGGGACAATACCCAGCCTGCCTTCTCTCCAAAGCCCAGGGCCTCTGCTGAGCGAGGGCTGCCTCTCTCGGATGGCCCGTGCTCTCTGGGTCTCCAGGCCCCCCACTCAGTGGGCACGAGGTCGTACATCCTGTTCTGCGGTCACAGCCTGAGCAGCGGAGTCCCACACACCCTTTCCCAGAGAGCGGGAGTCTGCTGCTGCCCCCTCCCCCTCCTGCCCTTGAGGGAACAGTGACTGGGAAGTGGACCACTTCAGAGAGGACCTAAACTGAGGAGTTATTGGGACTCAGAATCATCTCCTCTGCTTAGTACTTCTTGTCTTTGGGTCACCCTCTCCCAAAACACACCACCCGCCCACATGCCTCCCTCATGGCCATCACAGTGGGAGTGTAGTCCCAGAACGCCCCTTCTGAGCAGTGAATGTCACGGGCCCGAGCTCCCATTTTCCTTTTGCCATTGGCCCCATTCTAAACTCTAGTTCCTTCTGTGTGTAATGTATAAAAAGGAGCCCAAACACCAGTAGGAAATAGTTTTTATAGAAGAACGTGTTCAGAATTCCAAACAACAGACTTGGAGCAGTGCACTGTCAGAGCATCAGACTTGTATACGAGGCTGTGTGAAGGAGGCGCTTTAGGTACCGCCCACCTGGGCTGGCCCTGCTCAGGATTCAGAAGCATGACCCCCAGCTCCTGCTTTCTTCTGAAATATTTTAGTGACTCTCTTTTATTCCATGATGTCAAAGGACACCACTTGGATTGGTCACTTGACGAGATTGCATTGTTTCTCTTTCTCTTCTAGTTGCTCAAGGCCTGAATCACATTTCTCTTGCCTATCAACTTCCCCTTGATAAATTCTAAAGTTCTTGCAGAAGATTGTGTCTTCCCTCATTTATCTGAGTCTAGGTAAAGTCACACAGGCAGTGACTGTCAATAACCTTTAAAAGGCAAAGAATATTTTCCTATTAAAATTTAACTCCTCTCTTAACTAGACCGATTCTGGGTTCTGAGCATGTACAATTTAGGCCCATGCTATTTCTTACAAATTCAGAAATGATGGACACAAGCTGCTGGAGTGGGGGTACATTCCTGCACCCCTCTTTTTCTTGACAGCAAAGCCACCAGATGGCCAGCACTGACTACACTAAGCCCAGTCTTGTGGCCTGGAATTCTAGTCTGTTATTCGGAGCAAATCACCATTTCCATGTAGGGTTCCCAGGCTCCTTTCTGGCCACCTCCCAGAGCACTGACAGTTATTGGCATCAGCCTCCTGTTCTCCCCATCAAGTGCAGGCTGGGAGTTCGGTGGTATCTTTTTAATTCCTTAGACATAAAAATCAGACAAAATCAGAAAACATGCATTCTTGTCCCACACCTGTTAGAATGGCTATTAACCAAAAGATAAGCAATAACCAATGCTGGAGGGTGTGGAGAAAAGGGAACCCTAGTACACCTTGGTGGGAATGTAGATTGGTGCAGCACTATGGAAAACAGTAGGGAAGTTCCTAAACAAGTTAAAAACAGAACGACCATTTGACTCAGCAATCCTTCTTGTGGGTATATACTGAAAGGAAATGAAATCACCACCTCATAAAGATAGCTGGACTCCCATGTTCATTGCAACATTATTCACGATAGCCACGATACGGAAACAACCTAAGTGTCTGTTGATGGATGAATGGATAAAGAAAGTGTGTGTGTGCGTGTGTGTACACACACACACACACACAGAGTCGAATATTATCCACCCTTAAAAAAGGAGATCCTGCCATTTGCCACAATATGGTTGAAACTGAAAGACATTATGCTAAAGGAAATAAGCCAGACAAAGAAAAAAATGCATGATCTCACCTATATGTGCAGTTTGTTTGTTTGTTTAAAATCAGATACACAGAGAGAATAAGATGGTAGTTACCCAGGGCGGGGGGAGGGGAAGGGAATGGGGAGATGGGCGTCAAAGGATACGAAGTAGCAGATGTGTAGGATGAACAGGTCTGGGGATCTAATGTAGAACATGAGGACTGTAGTTAATAATATTGCATTTGGAATTCAGAAATTTTGCTGAAAGAGTATGTTTTAGGTGCTCTTGCCACACATACAAAAATGACTGAGTTGATAGATATGTTAATTTGACTTTGGTAACCATTTCACTATCTATGTGTGTATCAGAACACCATGTTGTACATGTTAAATATATAGAATTTTAAAAAAAAGAAAACATTCATTTGAATCTAACTGTTGGAAAAAATGTAGACTCAGACATGCCAGACATATTTTCTGATATATCCCAATTTCATATATTTCATCTTAACAAAGGACCAGATGTTCTCATTTTCATTCAGGGAATATGTTAATCAGAGCTACATGTGTAACCACCATATTTTACCCAAATCTCACAGAAATGTATAGTGTACAAGGAGTATCCCTGGGGCTAATTAATGTTTAAAAATACTTATTTAAAGCAGGCAGAAGTTGTATGCATTTCTAGAAAAATTAATAAATGGGAAGAGAGTGGTTTTGCAAAAGAGGATGTTTTTACCAGTTTCATCATGGTGACACCCTGAGAGTAAAAATACTAACCAGCCAGGGAGATTCTGTGTTTTTTCCCAGGGTGATTTAAGAGGTTTTGGTGAAGGTGGAAGTGGGGGTACAGTGTTTATTTCTGTGCCGTAAATCAAGATCATGTTCAGGCTGGTGGTATCTGCCCAGGCTCTACAAGGGCAGCGCAGCACTTCAGAGCCCGGCACCTCTGAGGATGACACATTATTTACTAACAGGCTCACTGTCATGTGCTGGGAGATGCTTTGTGGGCTACAGCACCGATGCCGGAGTGTTGCTGGGATTGCTCCAAAAGTCCTTCACAGAGAATGGCAGAGGCCACAACGTGGAACCTAGCTATCTGAGAAGAGGCAAGCTTTATCCTCACTGTTTGATGGTGAACATATACCTGTCTAGAATAATTCACTTCAGTCAATATGGATTGAGTCCCTACTTTTGTGCCAGGCACTGAGCTAGGCCGTGGCGATTCTGATATAAAAAGGCACAGTCTCTGTCCCCAATGAACTTACAGCTTAACAGAACAGAGAGGCTTAGGATCATTATCAATACCACAACCAAAGAAGTGGCCCAAGGCTCAGAGGAATGAGGAGGGAGCTTCACAAAGAACGTGGCCTCTGAGCTGGGTTGGTAACAAGAAGTTCTCTGGTGCACAAGGAGGGAGAAGGGCACGCAGCCAGGAGGTGCCGCAGCACAGAGCCTCAGGGTGGCCTGTGCAGGGACCTCAGGAGCCTGGGTCTGGGTGGAGCATGGGGGAGGGTGCTGGGGACAGGGGAGGAGGAGGTCAGCAGGGGCTGGGGCTGGGGCTGGATCGTGAGGAGTCATAAGTGTTGGACTAAGGACTTGGAGTTAATTCTATAGGCAACGAGGAGCATGATGTCAGTGTGATGCCAGGGTGGAAGACTGCAGACACCTGCCCTCTGGGAGAGGGGTCAAACCCTGCCCCGTCCTGGCTAAATCACACCGCCTGGTGATCTTGGCAGTTGAAATGTCGTGTGTGACTCACTTTCATCCCATCTAGGTCACATTTTCCAAGTCAAGACGCCATGCTAGGTATGTGGCAGGAGATTCAGAGATGAATAGGAAACCAGCCCTGTCCATCTGGCCATCAGAAGTCCACAGACTGGTGTGGGGGTGAAGAGGGGAGGGGACAGATGTGGCCAGACCACTCACTGCAAGGAGTAATAGCTTGTCGTATGAAGCAGGGGGAACAGCGGTGGTGGGGAGATTCATTTTACATGCAAGATTTCAGATGCTTTATACAGTGGCTGGAAATTCCAGATCACCCAAACTTCCACTCCTTTCTTCTGTAGATATTTATTTAGTCTGTCTTTTTTTTTTTTTTTTTTTTTAAAGTAAGACAGGAAGAATTTTTCTTTTCCCTGCCCTTTTTATGCCCGGTGAGAAACAGATCCCAATTGTTTACCAAAGCCACACTTGCAAAACAACGTTTCTTAAGAACCTTTACACTGAACAAGATTTCAGATACAGTTCCTGCACTTAGTTCTTCATGAACCGGCTCTGTCTTTGCTAAATGGCACAGGGAAAGGGCCTTGTGAACAACTTTATTATAAATAACGGATTTCACTTTCGGCTGACTTGAGTGTGTCCAGGCAGACAGTGTGGGCCCCAGATGGCCCTGCTGGGTGGGGCGGCGCAGTGACGGTGTGTGCTAAAAGTGTCTATGGTCATGACGCCTGGGTGGTGATGGACGCAGACCGAGGCGGCCAGCTGCTATTCCAAATGTGAGTCTGTGCACCTGCGCCAGGGTCGGCTTTGTACGTGTGAAGCTGAACAGGTTTATTTCTTTATTTCTCAGAGTTTATTATTTTAATCTCTCGGGAGGGAAGAGGGAGAGGAGAAAACAGACCCTCTTCAACAGAAAGCTGTTGTTTGAGAACCCGACCTCTGTCCCACGTGTCCTCAGCTCCTCCAGTACATTCCACGTTAATTATACCCTACGCTGCTACCGCAGTTTGCCCTGTGGTGTCCACAGCTTTGGGAAACAGGCACACTGTGATTGCAGGGCGGCCGTGCTTGCAGCAGCCCTGCCAAGCCCAGGGGCTGCTCTGGGCTCAGACCGCAGGGACTGAAGGCATTGAGGCGGCTTGGAGACCCCAGACTTTGAGCCAAGAGGCCCAGGAAGGAGTCCCGGGAGCAGGTGGTGTTGGGAGTGTAGGCAGAGAGCGAGTCTTTCTGTCTGGTTCTATTACAAGGCAGGAGAGCCGTCACTGTCAGGACCCGAAGGAAAGGACTAGCTCCCCTCTGGCACACGGGCTCCGCAGCAGGGGCCGGTGCAGCGAGGAGAGGGCCCTGGAGACCTTGCCAGCAACTAGGTCTTCATCTCCTCTGCCACTTTTTAAAAAATTGTGGTCAAACATATATAATGTAAAATTTGCCATTTTAACCATTTTTCCATTCACAATGTTGTACAACCATCACTACTGTCCATTTTCCAAAAATGTGCTTCAGCCCAAACAGAAACTCTGTACCCATGAGGCAGTAACTCTCCATTTCCCCTTCCTCCCCAGCTCCTCTGATCTACTCTCTGCCTCTGTGAATCTGCCTATTCCAGATGCTTCATATCGGTGGAACTATACAATATTTGTCTCTTCTGTTACTCTCTGCTGCCGCCAGGCCCTGGGGCACATTGTTCCCCGCTCTGCCCTGGTGCTGGGCCTTTGGGACTCTGTGGGTCCTTCCTCCTTGTTCATCACTGCAGTACTGTCCGTGGCCCTTCCTGATTCCCCTCAACCAGCCCAGTCTTCCCTGACCAGAACATCTGGCTGAAGCTCCTTCTGCCCAGCCTGCCTGCTGTGTGTGTCCGGGTCCTCTGTGCAAGGGCCTTTTCTCCCCGGCATTGCCCTGGCGAGCTGGGTTTGTCTTGGCGAATGTTCGCTCACGGGGCCCTGAGAGGCAGCAGAGGACAGCATCATAAAAGGAGGCTCCAGGGCCAGACTGCCTGAGTTCGAATCAGACTTCACCACGTATTAGCTGGGTGGCTTAGACTGTATTTCTTAACCCCTGTCAGCCTCAGTTTCCTTGTCTATAACGTGGGGATAATCACAGAACCTACCTCACAAGCTTGTGAAGGATAAATGAGTTCAAGGACATAAACATAACAGTGCTTACATGTGCTGGCACGTGGTGCTAGGTCAGCGTCTGCCATTATTGCCATTATTGTAACCTGCGTCACAAAGTTTTTATGAGAATGAGATGAGATAATTCATACAAACTGTTTAAAATGTGACTGACATGTAATAAGCATGTAGTCAATGTCAGCTACCATGATGCATATGTGTATATACGTATGATTACGGCAAAACCAGCTCAGCACCGAGACTGGTTTGTCTCCAACTTAAAGTTGCCACTGGTCTGGTGTAGGGGACTGGGCCACATCAGGGGCAGATACAAACTAACCTGCCTGCATTTCCTGTTCTTTTCTTCAAAACAACAGAGAAGTGGGAAGTCCCAGCAGATAAATGCCTGGGGGACCCCTCCTCAGGGGTCTGCTGAGCTGAAAATCGGAGCTGCAGAGCTGCGGACATTTGGATGTGTTGTCTCAATTGACAGCACAGTCTTTGCATTTTCACCCTTTTTCCTTTTTAAATCTGGAAACAAATCGTACCGATTTGAATTCTTTCTGACCTCAAGCTAAAGATCCTCACACTCTATCTCAATTTAGAACACTGAGCGGGCTTTACTGTTAATGTGGGTACCTACAGTTTCAATCAAGATTCTCATTTTTTTAAACTCACAAAAGAAAAGTTACCTTCTATGAAAACCAAGCTTTACAAAACTTCTCACTGTGTTCTGACTTAATTGCCATTTAAAAGGCAGCCTCAGCTGTGCTTGTTAAATAGCTGTGTGAAATATTACCAGGGCACAGGGAAGGGTTGGGGCTGGAGGAGGAATGGCCTCCTGGCAAATCTGCACCGCGTTCTGAAGAAATGAGGGCTCAGACTAGATGGGAAGTTGAACTCCAGTTCCCCCAAAGCAGAGGAAATGTTTGTGTGTGCGCATGTGTGTGTATGTATATTTTGTGTTTGTATTCCTGTGTGTATGCATATGTGTGTCTATTATGTGTATGTGTGCATGTGTTTATTGTGTGTTTGTGTTTTCATATATGTGCCTGTATATGTTGTGTATGCATATAAACATGTGTGCATATATGTGCATGCACATGTGTATGTTGGGGGATGCACTGGGAACAGAGTGTGGTTCCAGGGGACCACATGTCGTTTCTCCCGACTTGGAGCCCTCTGAGCACTGTGTCTGCCTCCTTATAGTGATTTTCTCTAGCTACTTGTATCCGCCTACTAGACATGGGCCGGGACCATGGCAGAGGGATCCCCCAATTTCCCCTAGGTGGTCCCAGGCTCAGAACGTACCCTCTAAAAGTATGTTGAAACTGCATAATATTCTGATTAAGGTCAAAAGGGTTTGCTTTTATCTGTGTGCAGGTAATGGCTTGGGTGAAAACTGAATATCAATAAATTCTTGCTGAAGATGGAGTGCCATCAGTCTAATTTGAGTTGGGTCCCTGAGCCCCCAGCCTCTCCCTGGAAATGAGCAAGACCTTCTCTGGAGCTGCTTGAGTTCCTTTGGTCTGGCAATACAGGCAGGGAAGGAGGGGCTTGCTAAATGGTTCTTTCCCCGCCAGATCTGGTGAATGTGGTTTCTAAAAGCACCTAGATCATTTCTGCTGCGCTGTTGAGCTGTGGTGAGGATCCGACTCACCAAGTGGGTATGAGAGTCCCCTGCAAAGGCTGCCCGCCAGCAGCTCAGCAGGAGGCAGCAGACCTTGGGTCCTTACTAGGGCACTCCATGGCTGCTGCTACCTGCAGGCCCTTGCACTGTTGTGGCTCCTCCTAGAGCTATCTGACATGGTGTCCATGCATAAGCACATAAGCAACAACGTCACTTGAGCAATTGCCCACAGCATGACCCGAACAACACTTTCCCCAACACCACACACACACACACACACACACACACACACACACGAGCACTAAGAACTGGGTGTGGAGGCCCTTGGTCTAGGAGACAGGACTTCAGGTCTCCCCTCCCTCCCAAATCATATGGAGTGCAGGTTCTGTGCTAGACCCGGTACTAGACAGTGGAAGGGAAGGGAGGAGAACTCACATCGGCCATCACCTGCTGTGCACCAGGTGTCCACGTGTTACTTCATTGATTCTTTGGCAATCTTCTGAGGCATTATACCCCCTACTGTTACAGGGAGAAAGCTGAAGCCAAAGGAAGAGCAAATGCATTTGCAAGCACACACTTTGTTCCAGGGACAGTTGGACACTGTGTCACCTGAGTACAGCACAGTCTATGGGATGTAATGGTTGGCTCTGTTGGAGATGGGGCCAGAGCACAGTTTGACTGACTCAAAGTCCTCACTCTTTCCTCTACCTTCTTGCTACTCTGAAGTGTGGCCTATGGACCCGCAGTGTCAGCGTCACCTGCGAGCTTGTCAGCAGTACAGAATTCCAGTCTGCTTTTTACCCAGATCCCCGGACAGAAATGTCCCGTGCACAGTAACATTAGGGAGGCACTGCCCTTCACCGAGCAGCTCGTAGGAGAGAGCACCCTGAGAGGGGAAGTGGAGGCAGAGTGGGATGAGCTGAGCAAACCCCCTAGAGGTACCGTGCAGCGCTGAGCTACAGAGGAGTGTTGTGGCAGAGAAGCAGCACTCTCTAAACACGGTGGCCTCAGCAAATGCCTTCCCAGCCTGTGCGGAGAGGAGGGGATGCAGCCTCGAGGTCCCTGCCCGTGTGGACAGCAGCGGCGCTGCTGGGGAAGGACGGCGTGAAGATGGGAGGCGCTGGCACCCACACAGGCCTCAGCTCCCCGCGTCCAGATGCCAGGGCTGTGGGAGGGGTGGGACTCGCAGCCAACTCAGCGCTGTCTCAGTGAGGCATCTGTAGCGGGGAAGCCTTTCTGGGGAGGGTCGTGAGTGTGGGACTGCAGGGCTTGGTTCCGTAAAGGTTCCCTGAGATCCCACGAGGTGTCCAGCTCTGTATGGGGTGTGGGGATGAGTCAGACAGCGGCCCTTCTGTGTCAGCATTTGTGTCTGGACAGAGCGAGGGGTGAGGAAGCCTGATTGGGTCACTCTGGGCCTGCGTGCGTGTGGGCAGGTGCTGTTGGTCTTGGGCAAGGGGCCAGGTGACTCTGAGGAGGTGAGGGAGGCGGCCCTGAGAGGGTGGGAGGCTGGGAGACGCCAGCTGGGCCAGGGGTGTGGATGTGGTTTGAGCAGAGGGCAGACGGCAGGCAGGGCCGTGGGGCCCGGCCTGGCTGTGCCGGACGGTTTGTTCCTCTCCTCCTCCTTCGCCTCCTTCCCAAGGTGTGTCCACAGCCGAGGTGTCTTCATGCCCTTCCCTCAGGCTGAGACCTGGGAGCAGGAGAGGCCAGGGTTGGAAACTTCGCCCTTCCAGTTCTGTGGCCTCCCCAGCAAGACAGTCCACTGGGCTCCACACAGGGAGGGGCCACCGGCCCCAAGGAGAGCAGCTCAGACCTCCCTTCACCGCACCGGGGTCCGTGGCTGCAGGTGCCTCCGTGGGCGAGGATAAGCTCCCAGTTAGTCTGGACGTGGCTCAGGGCAGTGCACGCCTTCCCGGTGCCTGGACGGCTGTGGAGAGAGGTGCAGAGAGAGGGCGGCCAGGAGCCCCCGAGGAGGCCAGAGAATTCCAGAAGAAAGGCCTTAGGAGTAGCATCCCTCAGAACTGCTGTTGTTTTCGGAGGATTCTAATTACTTTGCCCAGGGAATGGCTTGAAGTGGCATCTAATTTTAATGCCAACTTTGATCTGGTTTTTAAAAATTCCACTCAAATCCCAGTTGGCTGTTCCGGTAGCTCCATCCTAATAGAGCTAAGTCACTCTGCCGGCTCCAGGCAGCCCCTGGCACACCTGTGTAGACAGCCGAATAGAGTGCGAGCTGGGGAGAAGTTCGGGAGAATCATCCAGAAGGCCTGGAGAAGAGGCTGTAGCAGAGCAGACCTGAGGAGCAGCCAAGGGGCACATTTCCAGTTTCAAGGGGAAAAATGTCTCTCTAGAAAGTGGGCATGACCGCGCGGGCGCAGGAGAGGAGCTCGGGCACGTGCAGCCTGAGGAGCGTGCACTGCAAAGGTGCCGGCTTCAGGCCACCTGGAAAGGAGGCCACTGCAGCCCAGCAGCTCCAGCTGCCCCTGCCCCTCTCCCCAGCCTGCTCCTCTGTCTGGGGAGGATGCACCGAGGCAGCAGGGGGTGGGCACGGTGCTGCCTCGAGGAGGCCCGGATGGTGGGTGACATGAGTTAAGAGCCGGAACCACAGAGCGTCCAAGCCGGGAAGGCCGGGGAGACCACTCTTCTTGTCCAGGTGGGAGGATGCGGCCCAGAATCCGGGCGGGGCCTGGCCAGTGTCACTGTGCAAGTCAGTGATGATTAGAACAGCCACTGCTGCTCATCCTGTAGCTGGAGTGCTCAAGAGGGAACCCGGACACGGGGCGCTCATCTGCCTTCATCCCCTGCGTCCCCCAGCCCTCAGAGCCAGGCACGATGCCAAGCATCTCCTGACTCTGCTGCTTTCCTCCACCCTCCACACTGCTACCCTCCTCCCCGTCACCTCAACAGCCTCCTGCCTAGTCCTGCTTCTTCCAGCCCTGCCTCCTCTGCACCAGTGCCCACCGGCCTGGGTGACCTTTCTCGTGCACAGGCTGCCCTGCTTCACACCCTTTGTGACCCTCAGTGTCAGGTCGGCCCCCCGACCTTCCTCACAGGGCCCGTCCTGCACCGGCCCCTGCTTGAACTCAGGCCTCTGGCTCCACGGCCCCTGCTGCTCACTGCTGCGCTTGAGCAGAACCGGGCAGACTCTGCCCCTGCAGGTCTGCGGTCCCTGCTGAAGGAGCCTCTGTTCCAGGGCATGAGGGACGGGGGAGCAGCAGAGTTCCAGACCTGGCTGCCTTTGATGAATTGTTTATTTTCTGAAGCAGACAGCTCTGATAAACCCCCGGTAATGTTGCTCCTTGATCCAGCTTAGCACGATTGCCATCAGAGCCAGCCTGTCAGAAGGACAGATTGTTTTGCAGATTTTCTTCTTCTTTTTTCAACCTTTAAAAAAGAAAGAAAAAAAAAAAACAGAAAAGAAAATTTAAAAAGCAAAGACAATGCAGTGGAGTGCTAAGAGGCTTCGGGGCATGCCGTGCAGCCAGCCACGTAGGGATGCCGGGCAGGCCAGGGGCACGCTGGATATTCGGGTGGGCTGGAGACCAGGTCTGCTTTGCTCTGGTGCTCTGTCTGCACAAACGGCCTTAAATGCACCTGCCCCTGTGCACAGACCCCGGCAGCCCTCGGAAGGAAAGAGGCTTAAAAAGTCGTGTGTGGGCCGGGCGCGGTGGCTCATGCCTGTAATCCTAGCACTCTGGGAGGCTGAGGCGGGTGGATCGCTCAAGGTCAGGAGTTCGAGACCAGCCTGAGCAAGAGTGAGACCCCGTCTCTACTAAAAAAAAATAGAAAGAAATTATCTGGCCAACTAAAATATATATAGAAAAAATTAGCCGGGCATGGTGGCGCATGCCTGTAGTCCCAGCTACTCGGGAGGCTGAGGCGGTAGGATCGCTTAAGCCCAGGAGTTTGAGGTTGCTGTGAGCTAGGCTGATGCCACGGCACTCACTCTAGCCCGGGCAACAAAGTGAGACTCTGCCTCAAAAAAAAAAAAAAAAAAAAAAAAAGTCATGTGTGGGTCTTGTGCGTCTTGGGGCATCCCAGAGTTATAATGAGAGGCTGGCCTCCACGAGGCCTGCACAGCGCCGAGGACAGAGGTGAATGGGGACAGCTGCTTCAGGGGCCAGCCTTGGGTGGGGAGGAGGCTAGCCCAGCAGCTCTTCAGGTGCCTCTGTACTGTGTTGAGCAAGAGGTCAGCGCTCACAGCAGCCAGGCCATAACCACAGCCAAAGGGTGATGAGGGTGGTAAGGCCTGAAAGTTCTGAACCAAACTCTGGGCCAGCCCCTGATGCAGTGGTGAGAATGAGCCCAAGTATAGGTGTGGTCTTGCTGCATCAGTCCTGGACTCTACGAGGGTTGTCACCATAGAGTGTGGCTCAGGTTGTGGCTCATAACTGCCCACCACAGCCCACGGGTGTGCCAGGGCTCTCCAAGCTGTCAGAGAGCATGTGGAGCTAAGCCCCGGCTCCCTTGCTGTCTGCACCGCTGTGCGTATCAAATTGACCTGGACAGACTCTTCCTCGACAGGTCTGTGGTCTCTGTTGAAACGCACTGGCAGGCTTAGAGGTGGGGAAGGAGCCTCCACTCTAGAAAATGAGGGTTGGGGGAGAAGCTGAGATTCCATGCCTGGCTACCTTTGATGAGTTTGTTTTTTGAACCAGCTTGGAGCCAGGGTGGCAGGGCCAGGGATGGGGACCAGGACTGTGACGCTGGTGCCAAGCCACGATCCCCAAGAAGTGCAAAGAGGCCAGAAAGGCGTGGAGCCAGGGGCAAGCCCAGATGTCATCTCTCCAAAGCCCACACTCCTCTCCACCATTCTGCAGGGACCTCACTCAGCCTCCTTTTGTCCCCAGCTTGAACTTTCAAATGGCAATTGCTTCTTTTCCTACTGGACCTCACGCAAGAGGATTTGAGTGCTTGATAATGTAAATCCCACGGGATTGCCCTTTGCTTTGGAGAAGGTTACAGCCACATGAAGACTCTGCAGCCGCTCAGATGAAGCACAGACTCTGGAGATTTTCAGTATTTTGAGAGACTTTGGGAGTGGCTGCTCCTTTGGCCTCCCTGTCCTACCCTCGGGTTCACGACGGGTGGAAGCTGCTGTCTTGGGCACCATCAGGGAAGCTTCCCTGCCAGGAGCCGAGGTGTGCTGTCCCCATCCTTGGGGATGGCCGTCCATCCAGGGTGGGTTCCACGGGACGAGGGTCTCTATCAGGGAATATCCTAGTCCCTGAAGCCCGATTGAACAGTTGGGTTGGAGTGGACGGCTGTGGTTTGGTCTCAAAGGGTGAAGGAGCCCTGTGATTGCGTGTAGTGGGGGGAGTTTTGCCGAGAACATCCTTGGATGGTTAAACTCACTAAATTGTAGTAAGTGAAGAACAGGCAGAAAGGCTGACCTAAGCATTTTAGGGGAAAAATTGGATGGGTTATGACCTTTGAGTATGGTTTTCCTCAATCTGGAAAGCGTGAGATAAAACGAGCTGGGGCTGCCCTCTCGCTGGCGTGGGAAAGACCACAGGCGGTTGTGAGGTACCCTGGCCTGTGAGCTGTTACGTGCTGGCTGGGCGACTTTGCCCACGTTGCTTCCACGCTCTGTCTTCCCAGGTGATCTCTGGGTCTTTTTAGCTATAAGATTTGGGGTCCAGCTAGGGCCTGGGCCATGACTGGAACCAGCTTCCTGCATCTAAGTGCGCCAGGGGCGGGAAGCACGCTGGCCAGCCCTGCTGCCCTTCACCCGCACCCACGCCCTGCTCGTGAAATCCAGCTCTCGTGTCCTGTCTTCTGCCCTCCCCGTCTCCTTCTCAGAGAACCAAAGCCCTCTGGGAATCCATTCTCCAATGTTGTTTCTCACCCCAACTCTGAACTGGTGAGAGCACAGAGAGTAGTAATACCCTCCTACCCCGTCCGCTCTGTGTGTGGAGCAAAAGGTGAAGCAGGGAGGGCGCTTCCCCTGCCCCTGCACCTGACCCCTGGGCTTAGCCTCGCAGGGTGGCTGCGTGACCACAAGCACATCACTTAACCTCTCTGGGCCTCCATTTCCTCATCTGTAGAGTGGAAAAATGCTGACACAGGTGGTTGCCATGAGGAATTGGGATAAGATACATGCCACTGAGTCGTGGCTCCAGAGAGTAAGGGCAGGTATCCTTGTCCTCGTCATTTCAGCCACGCGGTGCTTGTCCATAACAGGCTTTGAACAAATGCTGATTGATGACTTGGGTATAGGGAGGATCCTGACTTCTGAGAAGGAGCTGGTGGGGAGACAGGCCTCTGGTGTGGGGGAAACCCGAGCGTGGTTTCCCCAGGGGTCATTTTGGCAGGGAGGGGCTGAGCTGAGCGTGTGGCTGAGGCCTAGGGCCTGTGCCACCTGTGACCTGGGGGAGGGGAGGGGTCCACAGCGCTGCTGCTGTTTGGGTGGGGGCAGAGCCTTGGCTGAGGGCAGGCTGGGGGAGGTCTTTCATCTGGAGTCCTTCAGGGAGGGAGGCAGAAAACTTAGTCTGATCCACCTCTCTTTCCTGAAACCTGAATCTACAAATACCCACATAGGACAAAACTAAGAAGGACTCAGCAGAAACAAGCAAGCACAGTGGTTGCTGGCTGCCCCTTGACACGCACAGCATGTTGCCGAGGTCCTTATGATGGACAACCACCCAGACGCTCCACACTGGATACATGGTGGGGCTTTGTCAACACACGGAGTGAAAGCAAGTGACAGCGACAGCAGTGTTGAATACGCACTGAGGACACAGCGGAGAGGTCAGTCGCTGGAGTCCAGTGATCCTCATGTTCCCTTGAAGTTCGTCCCCAAAAGCTTTCTGGGCAGCAAATCCTAGTCCTGGCATAGAATTGTAGGCTTTCAGGATCCTTGGGCCGATTAGTCCCTTTAGTCCAGGAAGGGAAGTGACTTGCCCAGGGTCACCTTGCTGGTGGGTACAGAGCCAGGTGGACCTGCTGCAGGGCCCACTGCCTGCCGCAGATGACAGCGAAGTGTGTGTGGCATAGAGCAGCAGTCCCCAACTGTTTGGCACCAGGGACCGGTTTCACGGAAGACAATATTTCCACAGACGGGTGGGGGTAGGGGGAGGGTGGAGCTCAGGTGGTGATGCCAGCCATGGGGATTGGCTCACTCGCCTGCTGCTCCCCTCCTGCTATGCCCCCCACTCCCAGCCCCGTTCCTAAGTTTAACAGAAGACAATATTTCCACAGACCAGGGGTTGGGGACCACAGGCATAGCTGAACTTGATGCATGCCCGTGGCTTTCCTTATCTCATCTCAACCTACGGAGTATAGTCCAGAAGCCTGTTTGTAGTCCAGAAGCCTAAAGCACAGAGAGCTTTAGTACCTTTTCCAGGGTAGTAAACAGAAGACCAGGATTTCTGCCCCAGAACCTGCATTCTCAACCCCACGTACACTGGCAGCTTGTTCAAGGCAGTGGACATCTGATGCATGCCAGGCTGACTGCTAACCCGGGAGGGCAGGTGGCTGGGCTGGGCCTTCCCTCCTGTCACCCAGCGCTGTGACAGAGTGAGCAGGCGGGACAAGTGTTAGCGTAGAGTTTGTATGCAATTGGCAAGTGGCTGTGCAGGCTGCTGCCAACTATTTTATGGCCATTTTCAGGATAAAATAATGTTTTTGCTACTCTTGTGGTTTTCAGCTATTTATACAAATAATAAAAACACTCTTTTTTTCTTCTGAGTATGATCCTCAGGCCAGCAGCCTCAGCATTCCCGGGAGTTTGTCAGAAACGCAGCGTCTGAATAAGAATCTGCGTTTAGCGAGATCCCAGGGGAGCTCCAGGCACGGTGAGAAGGGCGCCCCACGACGGGCGCCCGCGGCAGACCTGGGCCTGGCCCTTTGCCGTCCTCCCTGGGCCTTGCTCTGTGCCTGACAATAGGAGCTCCTCAGCGTTCGTGCCAACGTGCCAGTTACTGTTTTGCCCTGACCAAGACCCGAGCCACACGTGTAGGAGAGCGAGCAGGGACAGCCAAAGTCACATGGAATCGGGGGGTGCTGCTCCGATCTTTTCTGGTCTTGAGAAGTAGCACATGTTGCTCGGTGGCCACGCTGCCCCGCGCCTTCGCACCTGGGTGAGCCACACCCAGGTGGCCTCTGCAGCCTCGGGCTCCTGCGAGGGGGAAGGGCACCGGTGTGGAGTGACTGGGTGTAACTGGGGACACAATGAATACACACTACCCCTCCCCACCATGCTTACCACACGCATAGTTCCTCTCGCTGTCCCGGAAAACACCCTCCGCGTGTCCCAGGCACTCTCCGTGATGACCTCTGGTGCCATGGGGCTGTCGGGGGCAGTGAGTCCATTCTGAGGTGACTCTCTCTGGTTTCTTCCACCCTGACGACGGTCCCTTCCCATCCCTAAATCCAGGGCAGGGTAGGCCGAGCAGCTGAGTGTACACGGGTCCTCTCCAGCCCTGGCTTCCGGCTCTGCGGTCGTGGGTCGGGTCCGGGGCTCCCACCAGAACTGAGCTGCGCCTCACAGTGGCGTACAAGCTCCGGTACCGGAGGCTGGAGGGTCGGAGGGTCTTCCAGGGCCAGCGCAAGGCAGGGCCTTGTCCAGAGAGCCGTGGGCCTCCCTGGGTCGGGTCACCCTCCGAGCCCCTCCATCCCTAGCCTTTGTCACGCCGGGCGTCTCATCACACACGGGGGTTCCTGGGCTCGTGGGCCCAACTCCTCTGCCTCGCCGTCCCCATCCGTACCTTGGGGGAGACGTGGCTCCTGTCTGGTGAAGACCCCCACGGCCCTCGTTCACTGGTTTAGACTCCTTCCTTCCTTCCTTCCTTCCCTCGTTAACCCATCCGTCTGAAACTAACAATTGGAAGGACCTTCTGTGAGTCAGGGGCCCACGCCAGGCCCTCGAGTCAAAGATGAGTGAGACGCGGTCCGGTTCTCAGCCCGAGTTTCCTGAGCGCATGTGCGCCCTCAGCTCCCTTTGCTCGCCTGTTGCTGATTCCTCACTGTGTTACCTGGGGCCCTTGGAACTACTCTGTCTTTCTCAAGCCCTCATTTGCACCTGGCCCCTCTTTCCCCATAGATGGCGTCACCTCTCCCTTCCGGACCCCACCCAGAACCATGGCCTCCTCTCTGCTCCCAGACCCCCCAGGGTTCCCTCTTCTCAGCCGGCTCTTCTGCCCAGCTCCCCTCCCCGTCCTGCCCTCGGCCACGAGATTTACAGCCCTACCTCAGTGTCCTCCCCTGTGACACGGAGGTAACAGTCACCGCAGCTGCTTGTCGCACACATTTCAGGACTTAAGACAGGGCCTGGCACATAGTAAGCACTCACTAAGTAGTAGCCATTATCATCATCATCGTTTCCCGACGATCCCACCCCGCCACTTCCCCGTATTCTCTCTTCAGTCTATCCGTCTCTGGCATAGACACGCCTTTCCCTCGGCATGCGGACGCACGCAGCCCGCCCTCTTGGGAAAATATCCTTCCCTCTACCCTCCCTGCATCTGTTCCCTCCCGTTCGCGTGCTCCCCAGTGCTGTGTGCAGCTTCTTGGTCTCTGTCACTCACCTCTCTCAAAGGTCACTGTCGCCTCCTGCAGCATTTCCAAGTTCTTGTCCTCTGCAGCTTTCAACACTGCCAAAGCCTCGGCATGGGTGAGGCACTGGGGGACAGGATAGGCTGGGGATGGGGAGCCAGGAGGACCCGGGGGGACCACTGGGTGGGAGAGGTGGGCACCAGAGGTTCCCAAGTGGCCGTGAGCGGGTTCCACGGGAAGGGCAGGACATGGCGTCAGAAGGACCTGAGTTGCTGCCACCAGAGCAGAGTGCCTGCGCTGGCAGGTTCACAGAGAGCCGAGTGGGTCACTCAGGCGGGGTTTGAGGAGCCTGTGGCCAAGGTGAGGGAAGGGCCATCGGCCTGGCCTTTGGAGTTTTTGGTGGTGCCCCTGGGGACAGAGCAGAGAGGAGGAGGATATGGATGGTGGGCAGTGGTGACCAGCAAGGAGGCGCCAGGCTGCCATGCTGCAATGGACAGCGGGGAGGACAGCTCTGGACGTGGAGCAGGGGTAGTGTGCATCCCTGGGGACTCAGGGCACAGCAGGATTGGTCTCTACTTGGAGGGGGGATATTGAAGTACTTGGCACCACCAGGTCAGAGTGTTTGCATGAGAGGCAGAGAGTGGGCAGTTGATATCAGTAGGAGGGTTTGGAGGGTCCCATCCAGGGAGAGAAGGCCCAGAGAAAGACCAGGGTGGACGGGGGTGAGGAGGTGGGTGAGAAAGGCTGGAGGCGCTTTGGCTGGGCCCTGGTCAGAGGCTGGAGTGGGCACAGCGGGCCTGCAGGTCCTATATCTCTCCTGGCTCCTCTTCTCCTACCCCCTAAATGTCAGAACTCTCTAGAATTCTGTCATGCCTGCTTTGTGCCCTTTGCCTATGGCCTGCACATCCAGCCACCTGCTGGGCTTTTCTATGCCGTGTCCTTGCTGGCCCCTGTTGGAGACTAAACAGGATGTTCCCTTTCCTGCCACCCCCAGCCTTGCTGTCACAGTTCTTGGCCCCACCCTCCCTGTAGTAACCCAGGCTTGAAGCCCCTCCTGTGCCTCCTCCACCATCATCTCTGTCCCTTGTCCTTCCCCAAGTGGCCCATGCAGCCCTCCCAGGGCCTAGCCCCACTCAGGCACATACATGCTCTGGGGCTGTTTGTGGGACTGAGCGAGGGTGAGTTCCCCGGTCTCCACCTGCCTGTTTTCACAGCCCTGGGCAGCAGGTGTCGGGGAGTCCACGTAGCCGAGATGCCCAGGCAGGCTGGGTGCGGGGAACGGCAGGTCAGGAGGCACTCTGCTCCCTGGCTGCGTGAGAACGGAGGCTGAAGCCCTGGAGAAGGGCGTCGCACCCCTCCTGAGGGCACAGGCAGCAGCCGTGGGGAGGCCTCAGGCTGGCCGCCTGCCCTTCCGGAGGGCTCTGGGGAAAAGGAGGCCTGGGGTGTTTGGAGGGTCAGAAGCCTCGCTGTCGGGTGTTCAGCCTCCATGGTTCCAGCACTGTGCCAAGTTTCACAGAGTCCCACGGGGATGGGTTGGTCGCAGCTCATGCAGCTTTGGGAGGAAGACAATGTGGGTCACCTTTCTCGTTCCAGACTCCTGAAGCAGGAAGCCGTATTGAAGCCGAAACCTCCAGTCGGCTGTCTGGGTGGAGGAGGGCTGGTCCCTGAGGTGCCACCACACCCTGAGAGGAGCCTGGGCAGGGAGCGGTGTTGGTAGCTCCGTCCCTTCTGTGGCTGAGCATCGTCAGGGCCACTCCTCGTGGGCATGGTGGGTGCGGTCTGTGCGTGAGTCTGTTCCTGGGGTGCCACCACCACTCTGCAGTGGAGCATCATCTCTGTCCCCTCCCCATGTCTCTCCAAGCAACCAAGGCCCTGGGAGGCCTGGCAGCTCACACGCTGGCCAGAGTCCGGGCATCCGGTTCTAAACTGCAGACGGTCACTGTTGGCAGGTTCCCGTGGGGGAGTCTTATCTCCCCATGAGCCACCATTTTCTGGAGGACAGGGATGTTCTACTCACTTCCTTCTCTGTTAGTCCAACAGGTGCTTTGTTAAATATTCAGGTTACTCTCTCAGCTCTGTGTGTTGCCTGGTGTTCCTGCACGTCTCGGTAAGAGCAGGAGCCGTGGCAGCACCGGCTTCTGGACCTCTCTCTGCTGCCGCCCAGCGCCACTCCCACACCATTTCCAAATCCTCTGCCTTTCCCTTTTCCTGCCGCCAACACCTGCCTCCTCCTGCCGCCCTCCTGGCCAGAGGCTGCCCAGCCCACTGTGGCGTGTCCTCTCTCAGCCCGTTGGGAGCAGCAGGGCTCAGGGAGTTCGCAGAGGCCCGTTCTGGCCCCCACAGGTGCCGTCCGAGTGTGTGGATGGGGAGAACAGGATGCAAATGAACTGTGGGATTTTTCTGCAGCTTCCTCGTTGGAGAGTGTTATGGGTTCAATTGTGTCCCCCAACATTCGTATGTTGAAGTCCTACCCTCGGCACCTCAGGATGTGACCATTTCTGGGAATAGGGTTGTTGCCGATGTAATTAGCTAAGATGAGGTCACACTGGCGTAGGGTGGCCCCTCGTCCAATGTGACAGTGTCTTCCCAGAAAGGGATGTTTGGACGCAGGGACCCATGCACACAGGGAGAAGCACTGGCGTAGGGTGGCCCCTCGTCCAGTGTGACTGGTATCTTCCCAGAAAGGGATGTTTGGACGCAGGGACCCACGCACACAGGGAGAAGGCTGTGTGAAGATGAAGGCAGAGATCGGGGTGGTCCAGCAGACGCCAGGGAATGCCAGACTGCCGGCAAGCCACCGAAGCTAGGGGAGCCGTGTAGACTGGGTTCTCCCTCACAGCCGTCGGAGGGAGCCGCCCTGCCAACCCTCGCCTGGGCTTCCGGCCTCCAGGACTGTGAGAGAAGACGTCTCTGCCGTGGGAGCCGCCCGGTGTGGAGCTTTGTTACGGCGGCCCTAGCAAATTAACAGAGAGCTCGGTGGTCTGTGGGTGAGATGAAGGCCCTGCTGCACAGGCGGTAGGAGAGGCAGCTCTCTGGAAGGCATGGCCTATCTGCCAGCTATCCCGTGCCCTGCCAGGACGCTCCCTTCCTTAGCTGAAGGCCACAACAGCATAGTTCAGAAAACACAGACTTTGGGAACGTGTGCAGCTGAGCTCCAATCCCTGTGCCGCTGTCTGCTCCTGACCTCGTGTAAGTTTCTTCACCTCCCGGAACAGGTGGCTGTGGGGTGGGTGGTAACACTGTCCCGATTAATGCACATCTACTCAGCAGGTGTTGCCTCCCTTCCCACTCCCCTGAACCCCATTCTTTCAGGCTGAGGAAGGGGCTCAGGGGTGCTCGGATTTGCAAAGCAGGGGCATTTGCAGCCTTCAGCACAGGGAGAGGCTCTGGGGAGGCTGGGGATGGGGAGAGGCCCTGGGGCTACGGCTTGAGTGGGAGGAGGGCCCGGAGGAAGCCCTCGGCAAGGTGCCTCCCCCACAGGGTTCCTGGCGGGTCCCAGTGCCCCAGAAGTCCTCTCCTCTCCTGCTGGCACCCTGCTTGCAGCACTGAGGACTGACGCCAGCTGCTCTCTCGGCCTGGGAAGTGCAGGGCCCTGCCTCGGCCCCCAACTTGCCCTCTCCAAGTTCTGGGGATGTTGTGGTTTGGAAACTCAGTTGCTGGCCTGCAGAGAGGGCGGGTGTTTAAAAACAAACACGTGTTTCCTAGAAGGTCCGACCAACAAGGGCAAGCACATGGCTACCACCTGCTCTATTTCCCTTCTGTTGCCCAAGCGAGGCCTGGCCGTCCTTGGGCACCCAGTTCCCTTTCCCAGGGCAAGCGTGGTGGGCTTGGAGGAGGAAGTCCCTGCCAGAGGGGAAAGCACAAACTGCGCCTCCGGAAAGGCCAGCCTTGCCTGAGTAGTGCAGCCTCACCTCGCCACAGGCTTGTTTGAGGGGGGCAGGAGGGAACAGTTGCCTTTTTTGGGCAGGGGCGTTTGTGGAAAAGCATAAATGATTTGCCTGGAAACACGGGGTTTCCCTTCCAGCTACATGACTCTGGGCAGGGTGATTTTTGAGCCTCAACTTCCTCATCTGTAAAATGAGAACAGGAACTGGGAGTGTCTAAGTGTCTTCAGGCCCTAGTAGACTCTGGTTCCATGAGGCGCCCCTCTTGGTCCTACCACTAACAGCCTGTGTGGCTTTGGGAACATTTCTCACCTTCTCTGTCCAGCAGAGCTGGGGGCCTAGGCCTGCTTCAGGCCTTGCTGTCAAGAGCTCCTGGTAAGAGTCTGTAGTGACTGTTGGCAGTGAGGAATGCCCTAGGGACGGGGGCAGTGTGAGGCTGCGCAGTGGCCCCGCAACTCCAAGAAGTCCACGCTCTCCCTGGGTTGCTACCACGAGGCATTGGGTCCCCTGGAGGTTCAGCCTCAGCTCTAGGCAAGACTGACACAGTGTCATTGGTCTGAAATTATCCCCCATCACCCAGCCAGGACCCAGGGTGTGCAAAGAGCCTCTGGGCCAGAATTGTCCCTAGGTCACCCCTCGGGGCCTGGGGTGGATGAAATGCCAGGGAGCCGCCAAGCACTGCCCTTCACTCCTGGCCTTTCATCTCAGAGGGCTGGAAAACGGGGTCCCTTCCAAGTCAAACAAGAGCTAATTGGGCCTGGTACACACACCCCGGCACAGGGGAAACACTGTTTCCTGATTCCGGCCTCTGCTGGTTACGGTTACGCAGCATCCAGAAGGCTTCCTCGGGGAGGAGGCCCAGCCTTGTTTGCTCCTCAGTGACTGTGCTCAAGGCCGAGGGACACTGGAGGGGAGGCCACAGCCAGGCCACATGACACGAGCTTGTCCTTATGAATCTTGGGCCTAAAATGGAGCCAGCCTTCTTTGCCTGACAGTCTACAGCTTGAACTTAGCCTAAGTCAGCACAGGCTTCCAGGACCTTCCTGTGGAGCCTCACGCAGGCTGCCTGGGCTCGGTGTGTGTTCCCATCCCTGCTTCTTCCCTCTCAGAAGTGCAAGTGGAGAACTCTGAGCCTTAGGAGCTAAGAAAGGCCAAGCCAGGAGAAGAAATCTTGACGAGTCAGATGCAAAAGGGTCTATGTTTGGGGTGGCAGGAGGAGGAGGAAGGAATCGTTCGCGGCAGCGTGTGTTCTTTTCTGGGGAGCACGAGCTTTAGATCTGGCCAGGGGCTCTGCCCGAGAGCCCTTCTTGTAGCGACTCTGTCCTTGATCACCATGGAGAGACCTGAAGGGAGGAAGTGACTTTGTTTTCAAAATTGTTTCCAATACTCCTTTCCATAAAGATGGGTTTTCTTCATGAAAACCAGTTCCCTGGTGTTTAATAGGATTTTTATGATTATTAAGACATACTTGATATAAAAAATTAAGAAAATTTGTCATTCATAACTGGAAGAATGTACTTGAAAATTCTTAATTTGCATTTTCCCAGTGGGCCTCATTGACTTCTGGAAAGACGCAGTATTTATAGTGGACCATCTGTGTGGAGGCCTGTTTCCCCGTTGAAATTATTTCTCAAGGGGGCAAAAAGCCTCATCCCACCTAGGGTGGGTCTCCAGGTGACCATGGAGGGTGGGAACAGGACTCTGCACAGGCCCAGATCCAGACATTTAGGGCAATGCAGCTGGGTTATGGGCATGGGAGATTAATCAGAGAGACTTCTGGAAGGTCCAGGACTCAGAACCAGATACCTGCGTTCATACAAATGTTTCTCCGAATGTGCCGCCAGCAGTGTCTGTGGACATGTATGGTCAGCCCAGGCCCCTGTGAGGAAGGGGCAGGCGACTGGGTGCTCACTGCCCTGCCTCAGGGTGGCCTCGGGTCGGCCCCCGAGCTGGGGAAGGGCCAGCAGTGGCCTCATCGCCCGGCAGCCTGGTCCCCAGTGCCTCTGGCCTCGGGCCATGCCAGCCAGATTCAGAAATATAATAAGGTTGAAATCCAAGAGCTGCTCCTGGGAACATTAGCCCGTGGAATCTGAGGCATTTGGATGAAAGGGACCTGAGAGAGCAGAAGCCCTGCCCTGACGCTGAGGGCCGTTCCCTCTGTCACAGCGCGGGCAGTTCTTTCAGGGAGAAGGCACCGAGGTGAAGAGCCTAGGAGGGCTTTGCAAACCACGCCGCGCCGTGGCCTCCCAGGAACGGGTGGTACCACCTAGTTAGGCCGTTTACCGTGGGATGGAAGCTCCTCGCACGTCCCTGCGTCATTCTCTGTGGCCCAAGGCTGGTGCGATTCCTCTGTGAGAACCAGCTGACAGGGAGGCCAGAGAGCCCCTCCATTCCCCTCAGTGACCGCCCCGTTTTTCTGGGTTTCTTTTGGGACAGTAGGAATGCTTTGAACAAGGGCACCCTGGAAATATTTTGTGCTTAGAGAATATTGGTTCCTTTTCAGGCTGTGTTTCTGCTTCAGTGGACAGCCTGGGCAGCTCGCATTTCCAATTTCCTGTCTCTCCTCTGCTTCTCCTGCTGACGCCCCAGACCAGCTCTTTCTGGCTCTTTATTATAAAATGCCTCTTCATCCTGATGGAGTGGCGATGCTGCGCATTTTGTTCCTAAAGAGCCACCTGGGTTATGGTCTCCTGGAAGAACGTTCCGTCCTCATCTCTCTGCTTCTGGCCACTGTGTCCTGAGCCCAGCAAGCTTGGTGCCAGCACTCTCTTAGGTTGCTCTTGCTGCAGACAGGGAAGATTTCAGAGCCTCCTGCTGAGGTTGGTGAGGGTACCCGGGACTGTGGACGGCGTGTCTGCTCCCAGCCTGCAGGAGAGCGGGAGCCCTTCTACGCCATCTGAGCCTCTCCGTGTTCCTGCTCCTCACACGACCCCCTGGTAGATCAGGCGGGTGGGCTCAGTGCTCAGTAAGGCCACGGGCTCAGCGGCGGCAGCGTCGTGTCCTCACAGGGTCCTGCTCCCTGGTTCCACCCAACCCTGACGGCTGCACAGTCCAACCCACACCTGCCTGTCCCTCGTTCCTTGTCAGTCCCATCGTCTTTCCTGAGCCCTGCCGTGCCAGCGGAAGGTGCTGTGGAAGCAGGAGGCTGCACAGACGCACCCCCCGCAGGGCAAGTTCTCCCTCTCCTGGCCCTCTGAGGAGGAAGAGAGGAGATGGCGGAAAGGACAGCTGGACCAGTGGGCTGGCACTGCGCCCTCTGCGGACACGGGCCCTGCCTCTCTGCGCCACGCGTCCTCCCTCCCCTGGGTCTCTACCCCCTGGGGAATGCTTCTGCTTCCACCCCTCGAGGGGTGAGTCGAGTGCCTTGGTGGGACAGCACCTGCTCCCCTTAGTCGGAGGGTCCCTCCTCTCCCACGTGATGCCTTGGTCCGTCTGGTAGAATTTTTGCTGGTTTTCAACCTGGTCCTGAAATTAACCACTTGCAAGAAATAGGGTACAATGAGCAAACACTAGTCACGCTGCATCCCAACCCTGCGTGACCCCGTCCCTGCAGGCTTTGTGGCTGGGAAGATGACCGCACCTCAGTTTGCCCGAGAAGCTCATTCCTGCCAGGGCTGTTATCACCAGACAGGCGCCGGAGCTCTTCCCACTCACCGTCCACACACGCGAGATTCACACAAGGAAGTCCCTGGATTCCACCTGGCCGAAGGGAATGCTTGTCCCCTCGCCAGGATCTAACTCTCAGCACCTTTGTGATACTTGAGACCTCAAGGAAGGTTTCTCCATTCCCAGAGACAGAGAAAGGGGCTGGGCTGGGAAGTGGCCCTGCTGCTGCCCCCTAGGCTGGGGCTCTGGTTCCTGTCCCGTGCGCCCTCCACCTCACCACGCAGGTCCTGTGCTCTGTCTGAGTGGCTGGGGAAGTTACTCTGCCCAGGACCCAGGGGCTGCGTCACAGGCTAAGGAGCAGAGTTGGTGCTGCCAGGATGTCGTCCCCACCCTGAGGACCCCTCTCACCCCTCCCCCTTCCCTGACAGTGGACCTTCTGGTGTTCCTCCCTCCTCCAAGTCACGGGCCCTCCTGCCGTGACCTGGTCTCCGTGGGTGCAGGCGTGGGCGTCCCTGCGCACCCCTCGTAGCGCTCACGAGACCTTGATGTTCAGGAGGCTGGAGGGCAGAGCGGCCAGTGCTCTAACTGTCACTCACAGGAAGGGCTAGGTCTGTCTTCCCTCCTCCAAATGGAAGCATCTGGATAGAGAGTCTCTCTGGCTAGAACACCCCGTGAACTGTGACCCTAGACTGGATTTCTGAATCTGCCTAGGGAGAAATTGAAATTGTGACATTCCCTCTAAAATAGCCATCATCCTACTTGGCCCTTCTACAGCTGCCTTTCACCCTAACCCTTGGTGTGCCCTGAGCTCTTGGTGAGCCCCCAGCCTCTGCCCGGCCTTCCAGAAATGCTGGGGTTGGGGGGCTCGGTGAATGAGGCTTGTCCCAAAGCAGAAAATGGTTTTGTCTCCCGCTGTGTTCAGCCTCCTACATCTTGACCAGGTCACCATTCAGAATTGCTCCCCCCCTTCTCTCTTCCTTCTCCTTTTCAAGATCACAGACAAAGACTAAGGAATAGAAAGTTCTACCTAATTGTTGCTATGTTAGGAATGTGGACTTTGAAGCCAGGTGTCTGGTTTAGTCCCTGCTTCTGCTGCTGTGTGATTTTGGGCAAGTTACTTAACCTCTCAGGGCATCAGTTTCCTCAGCTGTGAAATGATGTACCGTCTCACAGAGCACCCGTCTCTTAGGGTGGTTAAAAGGGTAAATAAGCTGCTTTTGTGATGTCTGCACCTGAATGTTTATAGCAGCACAATTCACAATTGCGAAGATGTGGAAACAACCCAAGTGCCCATCAAAACATGAGTGGATTAATCAAATGTGGTATATGTGTACCATAGAGTACTACTCAGCTAAAAGAAACAGTGGTGATATAGCACCTCTTGTATTTTCCTGGAAAGACTTAGAACCCGTTCTACTAAGTGAAGTATCCCAAGAATGGAAAAATAAACACCACATGTACTCACCATCAAATTGGTTTCACTGATCATCACCTAAGAGCACATTC
Organism: Eulemur rufifrons; assembly: GCF_041146395.1. Taxonomy (NCBI): domain Eukaryota; kingdom Metazoa; phylum Chordata; class Mammalia; order Primates; family Lemuridae; genus Eulemur; species Eulemur rufifrons. The sequence goes on from NC_090989.1 coordinate 69,991,067, forward strand.
AGGAATAACATTGATCGGGTGTCGGGCAGATGTGGGTGGGGGAGGAGATGGGTGTATACCTACATAATGAGTGTGATGCGCACTGTCTAGGGGATGGACACGTTTGAAGCTCTGACTCGGCGGGGGGGGGGCAAGGGCAATATACGTAACCTAAATTTTATACCCCCACAATATGCTGAAATAAGAATAAAAAAATAAAAAAGCTGCTTTTGTACGCTGCCTGGTACAACCCAAGACCATACAAACGTTAGCTATGGCAAGAACAATGACAAAGACGATGAGGATGATGACATTGTGGTCGTCATCCTGAGGCAGCAGAGAATGGTGGAGAGAACACAGGGCTTGGAGTCCAGAGACCTGGGTTCACGTTCCCGCTCTGCCACATGCTGGTGGCAGAATGTCTGCTTTTGTGGCTGTGAAACCAGGATGGAAACGGAGTCTCCTTGCAGGGCGATCGTGGAGACCCAGGGAAGCTGTCTCACCCCGCACACTGGTCTAAATCTGTTCTCTCTCTTCACAGGCACACATTCTGGCAGTTCCGCAATGAGAACCCCAAGACCAGGGTTGGGGGCCCGCCCCCCGAGGGGCTGCCTGGCTTCAACAGCGGGGTGATGCTGCTGAACTTGGAGGCCATGCGCCAGTCCCCGCTCTACAGCCGCCTGCTGGAGCCAGCACGGGTGCAGCAGCTCGCCGACAAGTACCACTTCCGTGGCCACCTCGGGGACCAGGACTTCTTCACCATGATCGGCATGGAGCATCCCGAGCTGTTCCACGTGCTGGACTGTACCTGGAACCGGCAGCTTTGCACCTGGTGGAGGGACCACGGCTACAGTGACGTCTTCGAGGCCTATTTCCGGTGCGAGGGCCACGTTAAGATCTATCATGGGAACTGCAACACCCCTATCCCTGAGGACTAGGGACATCTTGCCTGCCCTGCCCTCGGGGCCTCTGGATTGTCCAGGACAGCCCCAGTGGTGTCTGAACTGCTAGAGAGACACTGCAGGGAAGTCCTCTGTGATCAAGGTGCTGCGATCTCCCACCCAGCGGGTCATTGTCCAAGGGCCACCCACTGAGCACCAGCCTATGCATTGCTGGTGCTGGGGACCCTTTTCCCCTGAAGCCAGGCTTCGTGAAGGACAAACACGTAGCCCCCTTCCAGTGCGCTAGGAAATCAGCACGTGAAGAGCGGGAAGGAAAGAAAATGGTGCCTCTTGCTGTCCACCCCCAAGGAATGGAAATCCTTTTAAGAACCAGCCTTTCTTGGACCAATATAAATGTAATTTAAATTGACAGGCTTCCATTTTGCAAGAAAGAACATACAATACTGCTTTAGCACCTGGTGAGCCAGGGTTTTAACAACCAGCCCAGAGTTTAAGCTTCCAGACAAATGCTGACCTTCCATATATGCACCCCAGGAGGCTGTGCGCACATTCTCGTGATGCTCACATCTCTTGGTGTGGGTTTAAAGATCGCTGCCTCTTTGCAGAAGGCCTTCAGGGCCAGCTAGGGCCCACGTAAGAAAACCAGTCTCATTATTGTAGCATTCACAGCTTTTATCTGCCAACTGTATCACAGAATGCCATTATCCCTTAGTTGTCCAAGCCAGTTCCAGGTGACCAGACTGTAGTCAGAAATCAAATCCACCATCAAAGAACAGAGCTAGGCCACCCCCCGGGACGTGCAGTAGAATTGTCTGGACTGGGAAGACTCGTTCCCAAGCGGAGCCCGGCAGTTCACAGGTGTGAGCATGTGGGCTAGGAAGAGGCACCGCTCACGGGCTCTAGTTTCTTTGTCTAAAAAACTCATCCTCGTTACTTTCTTATTGTGCCATATCAGACCCTATACCTCAGCAGAAATGAAAATGTCATTTCTTTGCATCTGTTGATGGGTTTTGCTGTACGTAAGCTGCAAGCGTGAAACCCCTGGGGGCTCATCTTGTGTGCCCAGCTGAGGTCCTGGGGGGAGAAACGTTGCAGGATTTTCATCTTATTCTGTTTCAATTTCATTTACTTTTTTATTTCATTTTACTATGAGAATAGCTAATAAATAATCTTTGAGGACACAGCGATTCCTGTTGTTTGTTGTCTGATCACGGTTTTCAGTGACATGTAGGTTCTGCGTCAACAGTGTGATTGTGGTTAAGCGAGGCGAGCTCACGGGGTGCCGAGGACCAAAGGGAGGGCGTGTCTGTGGGGGCAGCAGAGCAGGAGGGCGTCGCTGTGTTTGGTTAAAGCAGAGAGTCATTTCATTCTAGGTATTGGCGAGTCTGTCTACCTGGGAGCAAAAACAACCCCACCCCTCTCATCCCTCCTACCCCAGGCTGACTGGCCAGTTACTTTATCCCCGACGGAGTGGACACGTGTCTCTCCCAGCCCGCTGCTGGGACAGGATTGGTCTGTTCTCCCTCTTACTTGATTTCCTATTTGTAGCTAACAGTTATTGAATGTTTGCTGTGTGCCAGCCACTGTATTAGGTATTTATACATGCTGTTGATAATGTTCATGAAAACTTCATGAAGTAATTCCATTTCTAAGTTTATTGTAAGAAAATGTAAGAGACGTGAACAGAGTCATACACTACATTGTTTATCACAACATTTGTTAATAATAGGAAAAAAATCAAGAGCAACTTAAAATGTTGAACAGGGAAGTAGATTAATGTATGCTACATCCATATAATGGAATACTTTAAGCATTAAAGTCATATTTTTGAAGCATATTTAATGCCTCAGGAAATGTTATTAAGAATGCAAAATACAAGATTACGTATAGTATTACCCTAATTTTATTTTTTGAATTACATATATATGTGTATGTGTATGTATAAAAATATACACATACATATATGTGTGTATATATAGATTTATACAAACACATGTATGTATAAAAAGAGAGAGTCTGTTCTGCTAGTTCAACTCCTAAAAACCATGTATTTCAAACACCATGTTAAAAACAATTATTTCTATGAGGTAAAAAGTGAATCAAAGGCTGGAGAATTTTAGACTCATAATAACAAAGCTGGGTTTTTTTTGCAAATTTCAATAATTAAAGTATTTCTTATAGCTACGAGTATATTTTGTTATTACAAGGCAAAAACAATAAACTGGTCAAAATGGGCAAAAACCAAACGACATCCCCTGGCTTGCTTTTGAGTCCCCCTCCTCAGGAGCCCCCTCCTCTATGGCCTGTGGCCTTGACCTTGCAACCCCACGGTGAACAGCAAAATAACACCCCACAGGAAACCCAGGCTGACCAAAAAGCAGCCTCGTGCTTTACCAGCTATTTGACAAATCGTGGCCTGCTGCTTCCTGATTGGGGTCCTGTATAATCAGTGTGGTACAAACATCACTAACTGTGCTGTGCTTAAGTTGCATGAAAACTTTCGCTGTCCAGTATATGCCTGTACCTGAGAGGCGAACAGAAATCTGAAAAGATAACATTCCTGGGTACTAGGACTAAGGTGCTTTTTATCTTCGTCTGTATTTATTTCTGTGTTTTCCACGGTGAATATTAACTACTTTTGTAATAAAGATAAATAATAAATGCTATACATATTTAACCTCACCCCTTCTCCCCAATTCCAGGTAAGTATCATCCTGGCCATTTGGTAGCTCCTGGCTAGCCGTGGTTGACAGCATCCGTGAGAAAACATAATCTAGGCTAAGTTGGCTGTGGGTCTTCCGCTTTCCCTTTGGATGTCCTAGTTCTCTAAATAAAAGTGATCTAATAATAGCAGCTCCAGACCCTGCTTTCATTTCTCAGAGACTGTCATCTTTTGTGTGTCTACAAAGTCCACCCCCCAAATGATAATGGCCTTTGGAAAGCGTGCAGACTTGTTGAAGAGATGTCTATGTGTGTCAAACCAAACAGACTACAGCCTCCCCTTCAATAGCATTTCATCAAGTCAGAGAATGTGTGGGCTCTCTGGGCACCCAACCTAGAGCTCTCCAGGAGTGTTTTGTAGGTTAAGGTAGTAAGTGCAGCTGTGACTTGGCACCTGCTTTGACTAAAGGCCAAACGTTCGCTAATTTTAACGCTTCCTGGCTGATCTCAACATGGGAAGCCCAGAGGTTGGGCTAAATCTGGAGGTTGGCAGGGAGCAGAAATTTCCAAGCAAGTAGGTAGTGCATTGGAGAGAGCGTCACATCCAAGATAGAGGCCTGGCTCTGGGTTCTTGTTCTGCCCTCACTACCTGGGTGATCTTGGACAAGAAAGGTGACCTCTTTCCCCAATTCTAGACACAGGTAATAAGAGCTTCCTCAAAGGAGTGTTGTAAGAGGGAAAAAGATGTGTAAGGACTTGGTAAGCTGTGAAATAATACACAGGTGTAAGGGAATTCTGATAATTATTACTTAAAATATTCTTTTAAAATAAATTGCAGCCATTTGGGGGCCCATTAAATGTGTTGGTAGCATCTCCTTATCCCAGGGAATGAGCTGATGTTTGCTGGCACACTGTCCAATTTTTCACCAGCCGTTCCACTCTGCAGAGGCCTGGGAGTGTCCAGGAGGTCAGGGGCCACCTTAACTCACAGGTAACGTGCTGGAGGTCACCAGTGTCCGGGAGGTCGAGAGCAGGGCTACCTCAGCTCACAGGTAACCTGTCAGGGATCCTCGGATAAACCCTTTCTGTCTCTGGGCCTCTGTTTCTTCATCTGTAAAAACAAGGGGGATAAGTGATTGAATTAGATCTCTGAGCAGCACCTCTGCCACCAGCTGTTTGGAGCAAAAGATATTTAATTTGCATCCATCTGGGTTCACGCATGCTTGTATATAGCAGGGAGTCCAAATCAAATGCAAAACCACACCTCAACTCATTGACCAACTTGGGGTTTATGACCATTCAAACAGAAAGTCACTCAAAATTTACTGTTACCACACTTCTTCCCCCTGCTCCCTCCCCAACGAGGGATGCAGACTGCTGAGGGATATTGGAAATCCAGAGGGAAGCAGCGCCTTCCCAGAGCCTCAGCCCCGGCTTATGGTCCACTGATAGCTGTTCCAGCTTTCGGCTTATGTGAGCAGCTCCCAAAGGGCCTCCCAGGCAGAGCCGCTTTGCAGACAGACCCAGGGCACACAGGGCTCACCTTGGGAGGTACTGAGCCGCAAACCCCCCACCAGGGAGACCAGGTTGAGCTGCCCTGTGGGACTTGAGTGGATTAGCCAGCCACTCCCTAAGTGCTTGCAAAGGACAGAAAAACCCTTCTAGAGTGGAGTGCAGGCTGCTTGAATGGGGCTGGCTCAGCTCCCACAGTGTCTCCACTCACGCCCACATTCCGAGGGGGACGAAGTGTCCCACCACGCAGACCCACTCAGCAGCCTCGCTGAAGGTCGTGCAGTCTCAGAGCCTCAGAGCAGAGGGCCTCAGCACACCTCCTCGGCCAGCTGCCCTCCTCTCTCCAGCCTCCCCTGCTGACGTGTAGGGGTTTGTTTCAGCCCTCACCTGAGCCTGCTGCCCCTCGCGCACGGGCCTGTGCAGGACCAGGTGAGCGTGGGGGCTGCACGCCTTTCCGCCCGTGCGGAGCAGGTTAATGACACTCCTCTCTTCATGACCTCTGCCTGCCGCTGCTCCCTGAGGGCCTCTCTTCTTCATCTACTCGTTCCCTTTTCTCACCATATCCCACTCCCACCCCAACGGCCCATCATTAATGAGCTCACTGTGGATCCCTTGCTCACACCACTGGACACCCACATGGCCTGCGACCACACGTTCACCCGGTGACCCTGCTGTGAACATCCCTGTCTTTCCTCCATACGGACCTGGTGAGGATGTCTTTGTTTTGTGTATCCAGGAACAAAACTGCTGGATCATGAGGGATGCAGATGCTTAATTTTTGACTACTTGGTGCCAACTGCTGTCCTGAGTGGCAGCCCCCTCCCGCCTCTCGCCGGCAAGAGACACCACTTTCTCTCCGCGACTGTATCCGTGTTCACGTGTCTGTGTGCATGTTGGAGTGATCATGTTGGAGTCCTCCATGGCGGGTGGCCCCGTGTTAGAGCTGCCCCTGTGTGAGTGGTTTTATGCTGCTCTGGAAAGAGGCTGGGTGGGAAGGCGGGGGCCCTGGGTTCTGGTCCTGACCTTGCTACAGGACCTTGGCCAGCGGGGGTCCCCTCTGTGAATTGGGGAGAGTCATCTGGCTCCTGCTGGCTGCCCTCCCAGCCCAGCCCTGGCACTTCCCAGCGTGGCTTCACACAAGGCACAAACCCAAGGGCCGAGATTGCCTGCTCGGTGTTTGTAGAATTTCCGTGCCTGCAGTGCATGCTGCCAGGAAGGCAGGTAATCCTCTTCAAGCAACAGAAAGTGACAGCAATGTCAATAATCTTCCAAGGCTAAGTGAACACATGCTTTGAAAAATGCAAGTACTTGGTCATGGTCACGGGCAGGCGGCTTCATGGTAAGCTTAGATCCATCTCATCCTGTCCCATCTTTCAGGAGAATTAACCTTCTCTCTGAGCCAGGAAGCCATGACAACTCCCCCCTTGGCCATCCTTTCTCCATGCCTCTGTGGCTTCTCCCCTTCTGCCTCTCTTCCCTGGCCCAGCCTCCTTCCCAGGGCCCCAGGATTCTCCTTCCACCCCACAGGCCTTGACACTTCCCAGCTGGGGCTCTCACTGTCTGGCTGGCACCCACACCAGGCCCGCCTCTCCCCCACTGAGTGTGCGCTGGTCCCAGGAAGCAGACTCTCAGGTGGGGACTCGCCTGCAGGAGGCTGCCTGGGAAGGGCTCCGTGGGACGGGAAGGGAGAAGTTGAGCCGTGAGACAGTCACGACAAAGGCCACAGCCAATTCCACACTAAGCTCCAGAGCCAGGGTGGCCTTGGGGGGAAGCCCTGGGCTGAAACCCAGGCGCGGGGCCTTCACCCCTCACCTGTCCAGTTGCCGGGCATGGGCTGCCCCGGGCTGAGGGCATAGCTTGGGCAACACAGCTCTCTTCAGCCAGGGGCACTCCTGGGTTCTCTGCTCTGAGCCCTCAGCAGCCAGCACTCCAAGGGGACAGGGCCCCGTCCTGAAGGGGATCTGGAGGCACACCACAGTGTCCCCACAGAGCCTTGCCCCTGCAGGCGAGTTCCCACAGTCTGCTCATGCGCCCTCGCCCGTGGCTCTCTTCTGGGCTGCTCTGGCTTCGTTCTCCTCACGGCCTTCAGCTCTGGGCATTTCCTGCCCCAGCTCTGCCCCTGTCCATATTTCCTGGCACCCTTCCCCTGCCATGGGTTGGATTCTGGGGTCACAGTGGCAAAGACGGTATGTCAGTCCCCATCCCAACAGAGGTGGTTTCACTGCCGTGGGCAAGTGCTCCGAGACGGGGCCATGGGTGCCCCGGGAGGGTTTTCCCTGGATCCAGTCTGCAGGTATGAATGCCTCCTGGAGGATGTGACAGGAACCCTAAGCCATGTGCCCCTGGGGAGAGAGAGCATGGCTGTGTGGCCTTGGGAAACATACTTGATCTTTCCGAGCTGCTCTCTGGCACATATACTAGGATCCCAATTCTACACTAGGAGCTACCATTTTCTGGGAATGAAGACATTACCTGAACCCTGTAGTTAAGGATGAGGTCTGTTCCATTCAGGGTCTGGTGGGACTTGGGGTCCCTGGCGGGGCAGCTAGGATTCTCTTCCTTGTCTTGCCACCAACTTGCTGTGTGACGGTTGGGGACTGCAGGATTACATAACAGAATCATCTGGGAGCTTATGGGGGCAATGGAAACAGTCACAGTTCATCCCAGAAAGGGAGAATGAACATAAGCCAAGCCCGGGCCTCCCAGGAGATTCACAGTGGGGTGGAAAGAGCAGAGGCTTTGGAATCAGAAAGCTCTAGACCACTGCTCAGCTCTGCCATTTGCTAAGTGTGTGGCTTGGAGGCAGGCATTTGGTTTCTCTAAGCTTTGTGTCCCTCATCTATTGAATGGGCACAATATCCCTTCCTTCCATGTTTAAATAACATGAGATATATAAATAAAGCATAAAGCAGCAGGAGCAGAACAGGCCCACAATGGCTGTTCCACCCTGTTCCACCTCATCCTGTGTCTCCTGCCCCACACTCTGTGAGGTCCAGTATTTTCTCAGGACTTCTGCAGGTTCCCAGGACTTCCATCTTCCTGGGTGCTGGCATGAGACCCTGCTCCATGAACAAGCCCCCTCCGTCGAATGCCACCCCCTGGGCCTGCTCTTTTGTGGAATGGCCCACAAGCTGGACTCTTCAGGTTAGATTTAATATGACCCCGCATGGTGATGTCTCCACCCGCTTTGCACCAGGAGGCAGGTGACATGAAGTGGGCCCACTCTTGGTGGTGCTGGGTTTGATGACTTGGTTAAGGTAGATTAGCCACAGCTCTCTAATGTACAGCTACCCTTTACCCTCTGTAAATTATAATTAATCTGTTGGGGATACTTTGCAATTGTGTGAATACCCTGTTCCCCAACAACCTCTCACCCAGTGGTCTTAGCGTCTGTTGGCTTGCCTGCGTCCCTGATTCCTTCTGGACTTATCAGCTCCTCTAAAGAGAAGCTTTCCATCTCTTATCTTTAGTCTTCAGGGCTGCGGCTCTATCCCTGGGCAGCATATTTGAATTAGCTAGGAACTTTTAAATGGGATCAATGCCTGCTCCCCAAATTCTGATTTTTTTTTTTGGTCTTGGGGTCACCTGAGCATGGATGTAAAGCTCCAGATGACTCTGTTGCATAGTCCCCTGGTCCACCCGCCCCCACCCCCGGCCGCGGCCAGCCAGGAACTGGGCTGCACAGCAGGAGGCGAGCAAGGGAAGCCCCCCCCACCCCCGCACGCACAGCTGCTCCCCGTCGCTGGCATCACGGCCCGAGCACCACCCCATGCCAGATCAGTGGTATCATCAGACCCTCACAGGAGGGCGAGCCCCACTGCAAACTGTGCATGCGAGGGAGCCAGGTTGCACCCTCCCCGTGGGAATCCAACACCAGGTGATCTGAGGTGGCGCTGAGGCCTCGAGCCCCCACCACTCCCTCCCCCTCCTGTCCGTGGAAGAACTGACTTCCACGAAGCAGGTCCCTGGTGTCAAAAATGTTGGGGACCTCTGGGGTAGTCCATGTGTTGAGCGTCACCGCTCTGGGTGTTGGAGAGCCACAAAAGGGTTTAAAGCAGAGGAGAGGAGACCCCACTGGAGTTCCAGACGGCCCCCCTGGCCGCAGGGGCGTGGGCTGCGGGCTCCCGAGGGGAGCAGGGCCGGGGGGCAGGGAGGCAGCACGGTGAGGATGAGGTTGCCATTATCCCGCTGCAGCAGCATGCGGGGGAAATCTGAGGACTAATGTTCCTTAGATGCTGTAGTCCTGGGAGTCGTCTTTGAGGAAGTTGTGGTTGAAGTTAATAAAAAAGTAATGAACAATATCTTTCGTATGTGTGGCTGGCCCGGTGTTCCCAGCGTTGTCACACCCCTCAGAACCCACATTTAGAAAGGGCTGGGAGTGCGGGGAAGGTCTGACGGACGCCGGGGCCTGAACGGGTGCCCCCCACGCCTTTGCTCTCCAGCTTGTAGCTGAGCGGCTGCCTGGCTGCCCCTCCTCTGGAAAGTGACTTGTTTAAGACACACGAGGGGAAAATGCTCACTTTGACTTATGATTCTCATTAGTGTTAGGATTACTCACGGTTGGCTGTATCTTGTTCTTTATTTAAAGAACATACATATATAACTGTCAAGAGCAGTAGGCAGGTGGGTGGCCAGTGAGACCATGGGCTGAGGGAGGGTGTTTCTGGCTCGGGGTCCTGACAGAGTGTGGCCAGAATGGTGGTGGCTTCGGGGGCTGAGCCCACCCCCGGGGCAGACACGCGGCAGCTCTCCCCACCGGGAGCCTCTCAGGCCTATCTAGGGGTGACGGGGCCTGACTTGGCACCTCTCTTTTGTGGAGTTGGGGCAAAAGGACCTTTCCTGAGGTACCTGAACCGTTCCCCACCAACAATTTTCTTGCGGGGTTGCAGCCACAGTCACTGGAAGGCCGAACCAGCGGTCGTTCCATGGACCTCTCCCCTCGGCTCGGCAAAGCCCTCCGGGGCAGGCCTGGAGAGAGCTGCTGAGACCTGCCCGCTCCTCCAGACTTCGGGACCTGCTGTCCACAGGCCGCCCTGGCGGGGACTGCCACCCAGGGCCCAGAGCATGTGACACAGGCACTCAGCACCTACAGAGTCCTCCAGCCCAGCTTCTCACAGCCACAGCCACCCGCGTTCCATCAGGAAGCCCCTCGACTTCTCTCTCTCATGCCCCAGGAGCCTGGGGGTGCCTAGGCCTTGGCCATGTCCTGCAGGCCACGCCGTGGGAAGCGCCTGTGACTGGAGAGGCAGGACATGAGTCAGTGACTCCAGTGAGAGGGCCACGAGAGGTGCACACAGGGTGACGCAGGTGTTGAGGGCACAGGCACACAGAGCGGGAGCATGAATGGCAGCTCCTTGGAAGGGGTGGTATCTGAATAGGGTCTTAAAAAGACAGACAGGACTTTCTGGGCAGGGGACGGTGCTTCAGCAGCCAAGAACAGCACTGCCCCTCCAGAGAGGCCCATCTCCTGAGTGAGCCCCTGTCAACAGGAGGACGCCAAAAACGGGGGTGGAATGCCTAGGTTACACCTGTGCATGGACTCAAGTTTCTGTAGCAGGTGATACCCTTTTCCGTGGCTAACGTGAAGGAACTGCAGCCCTGGTTTTGCCAGCACCCTGGCCATGTGACCTTGGGCGCGTCCCTCATCGTCCTCACTTCCTACTTGGTCCTTCCGGCTCTAGCAGTCTGTAGCCTGGAGTTACACATGGGGCCCAGATCCCCAGATGGCTGGCTTGGGCTCAGGCAGTCACTGCCCTCTCCTCTCCACTGTGGTCCCCATTCTGGGCACAGTGACAGGCAGCATGAGGGGTCTGCAGGCTGGTGAGCAGATGACCAACTTCCCCCCACCCAACCCAAGTTCACCCGCGGCGAGATCCCCTTGAAGGAGCTGTAGGCAGTAGGAGGAGGGACACCAGGCTCTAGCTTGGGTGCTGTGTGACCTTGGGCAAGTCAGTTCCCCTCTCTGGGTTTCAGGTTCCTTGTCTGTTGAAAGGGGCAATGCCTGCTTTTGTCCTTAAAGAATTGTTATGTGGCTCAAGGTTGGTGGCCTTTGAACCTAAAGAAGAGCTGTTGGGTGAATGTGGGGGACGAAGACAGTTATGATATTTTCCTTCTGAGGTAGATTCCTGTGGTCCCTCTGTCCCCACAGGGGCACTGCAAATCTAGGCCAGTGATTTTTCCTTCTAGCTGGGGAGGCAAGAATTCATCGTAATTCTCCTTCCTCAGTTCTCCATCTTCATCAAAAAATGAAATTACCTGCCATCCAACCCAGGGGATGCTGTGGGGTTTAAGGGAGGCATATCTGCAAAACAATCTGGCTGCAAAACCAGCTCCTTTCTTTGCCTTCCTGAAGCTCCTCATGTCCCCTGTCCCCGAGGCGGGCTGGGCGGGAATCCTCTGGCCCTCGAGTCCAGGGCTTCAGAAGCTCCTCCTGGCTTCAGGGTTCTTGCCACACTTCCTCCTGCAGCCACAGCTCTGGGGCCCCAGTGGCTTATTGCAGTCTCTGGTCCCTCCCACACTGCCAAGCAGGCCAGGGATTCCCCTGAAAGGACCGAGCTCTTTTCTTTCCTTGCAGTTTTTCTCCCTTTCTTAGAAAATGTCAAACAGAGAAATGCAGCTTAGAGAAAATCAATACCCTCAGACGGAGGAGAACTTGCTACATTTATAGCAAATCAATTCAGCACAAATTTACACAGCACCTGCTGTGGGTGGGGCTCTCAGACCTAGAGGGAATCAGAGCTGGATAAGCCCCTGAGGCGCTGGGCAGGAGGGGGGATGCGCGCAGCCATCCCTAATTCAGATGTAAGCTGAACAGTGCTGCCAGGCCAGAAAACCAGCACCACTCCGAGCTGCCACTGCCCCTGGCAGTTTATGCCTACCTTTATTCATGCTGGCGATAATACATCTAGGATTGTTCTGCAGAAACCACGAAGACAAATAAAATAATGCATGTGAAAAAACTTTACAAGCAGAAACACTTGACCTGTTCTTTACAACAGGTAACCACCAACATTATAATGGCAGGGTAGAAGAGGACAGGTTGATTCTGACTGGGGAATGCTGGGCATGTGTCTTAGAAGAGGTTGGATTTGCTCCTTTAAAAAACGGTATATTTAATAGTATTATGTTTGTCTATAAGTACCAGAGAAATCCCAAATGACAAATGCCTTAAACAAAATATAAGGCTGTTCCTTTCCATAGACATTTCAAAATGTAGGTGGACTAGGCCAGCATGGCAGGTCCATGAGATGAAGGACACTAAGTATCTTTTGGTCTCGTTCCTTTTATAAATATGGCTGCATTCCCAAGACTACTTCATGGTCTAAATGGCTGTTTCAGTTCCAGCTATTACAGCTACATTCCGGCCATCAGGAAGGAAGTAAAGGGAAGGAGAAAGGTACATCTTTTCTTTTCTTTTCTTTTCTTTTCTTTTCTTTTTTTTTTTATGAGACAGAGTCTCACACTGTCACCCAAGCTAGAGTGCAGTGGTATCAGCATAGTTCACTGCAACCTCAAACTCCTCAAGCAATTCTCCTGCCTCAGCCCCCCAAGTAGCTGGCACTGCAGGCACACACCACCACACCTGTCTAATTTTTCCATTTTTTGTAGAGACGGGGTCTCGCTCTTGTTCAGGCTGGTCTCAAACTCCTGGCCTCAAGAGATCCTCCCGCCTCAGACTCCCAGAGTGCTAGGATTACAGGCGTGAGCCACTATGCCCAGCCCATACCCTCCTTTTAAGAAAATGTCCCTGATGTTGTAGTTCCCTGACTAGATCCTAGTTGCATGGCCATAGCTACTTCAAGAAATGCCTCATCTCCAAGCTCTAGGCCAGGAGCCCTATCTGAAGACTGGCCGATATGGGAAGAACATGACCATGCCCGAAGTGGGAAGAAGCAGGTATGAAGTGGAAAGGCATCCAGCTCCTTGTCCTTGTCTTTCAGAACCATAAAGGCCTAAAACCATCTCCTCACTCCACCCTTCCCTGTCCTGCCCCAAGAAGGCAGAGGACACTAGAAATGCCACCGTGGCTTGGATTGCAGCTGTCTATTTAACTGTGTGTCCTAAACACACTTCTCTGAACCTTGAAGGTCAATATCACAGCACTTCCTGGATCAGAAATAAAACGATCAATTGTCAGGTCCAATTAGCCAAGGCCCACCTCTGTGTATGTGGTGAGGACCGCGTCACTCTCCCCTTTCCTTTTAAGCCTGAATCAATCTCTGTATAATTAACCCTGTCTGACTCAGCGTTTAATGTGCGGGTGTGTCTGCCCAGGGCCTGTGGGGGGACCTTCTGGCTTGTCTGACCACCGTCTCTTTGCTAATCCCACCCAGACTTATTTTTCCAACTCTGTTATTGCTGAAATGCACCAGTTAAACACTTAGTTTCAGAGGGGAAAATGTATCAAGGACTGTTTTTACATCCTCCTATCCCCCTGCTGACAGGAAATTCAGGATTGAAAAGGACCTATCTAAGGAACTTTCTCTAGGACTCAAATCCTAGATTTTGCTCAGCCATTTTATTAAGCATCTTAGCTTTTTATTGATAATATTTTTGATGCCTAAGAACATATTTGATGTTCTAGCTTTTTACTGTCATCGACTATACATACAGAATTGTATAGTTAAGTGTATACCCTGCTCCATCTGCACAATCTGAACTTTGCAACCATTTGGCCATTTTTAAAGTCCTGATTTAGCAAAATAAAATTCCATCAGGAAGGAACACCCTAACTGTGGGTAATATGACAGAGCCTGTGTTAGACTCGAAAGTCCTCGCATGAGCTGGAAGGTAGGTTTAACTATCACCCATGTATGGAAGATGACATGGGCTCGGAGAAGTGTGGCTACCTCATTCGTAAGCCACAGGAGCTGGGGCTCAGCCCCTTCCTTTGCCTGTAGGTGTCCTTGGAGGTCCTTGTGCTGGTGTCTCCCAGCTGGAGACCTGTACATGTCTTCCTGGGGTCAGGCAACAGACACTGCCCTCTTCCCTGCTGAGAACATTCTCAGTCCACTGGGAGAGTGAAGCCCGTTTATACCAATTCTCAGGTGATAGGTAGCTTACCAAGGATCTGCTGTCCATTCCACCCAGGACATTTAACAACAGTATGGCAAGGACCCTGACCAACCAGAGTGACACCGGCCATAGCACGGAGCAGAGTTTTGGAGGCCCTGCCAAACCAGGCGTCACCCTTCAGTGGCTGGACCGCAGGAAGGAATCCCCAGGGGAGATGCTGGCCTTGGGTGTTGGGGCAAGTGTACAAACTACTTCAGTGTTTCAACAACCTGCCTGGGCGGTGCATCCTGACTGACCATCCGCTCTGACTAGAGATCTCCTGAAGACAAGACTTGTTCCTGGCTCCCAGGGAGCTTGCGGCCCAGCCGAGGAGACAGGCTCCAGGCTCATGGCTGGACAGAATCAGCACTTTGGTCTAACTGGTCAGTCTGTCTGTCTGTTCAGACATAATGTCCCACAGGCCAGCTACCTACAGACCCTAGAAGAGGACTATCCAAGGGTCCCTGCCCTTAGGAGTGCACTTTTACTAGAAGAAGGAGGCATCTGAACAGGTAACCACAGTGCCGTCTTTTGTTTGGGTTGAATGCTGGGTTGGAGATAATTTTAGAGCACTTTTGTGGGAATTACAGACCCTTAGAGCCTTACAAAATCATCTTTTCTAATTCCTAGTGTTTCAGACGAGCAGACTGAAGTCCAGAGAAGAGAAGTTGCACACTCCAGGCTGGAGGACATGGGGCAGGACCAGACCTCCTCCCCCTTCCCAGCCCCCACCCGTGGACCACATTCCTGCTCCTGTCCTGGAAGCAACTTCAGGGAGGTGGACAAACCACTGGGGGATGACATCTTGACAAGGCGACAAAGGGGCAGGTCACGACACTTTCGCAAGGCGATGTACAAGAACTCATAAGCACGACTTTGCGCAGGGGCCGGTAGTGTGGGGGTGGCTGCCAGCCTTTCCCAGGGAGCCCAGTTCCGGTGGTCCCTGAGGTATCAAGTTATGTTCAATTTATTTGCTTAAGAACACAAAGCTAAATGCACTGTTTTTAGAAAGTTTTATGTCTAAATCATCTAAGTTAGTAAAATAAATCAAAACATTTGAGTTTTGGAATGGTCAGTTGCCCACCACACTCACTTCTGTGAAAGTCCCTGTTTCCTGACAGCGTCCGATAAGGGATTTTTCAGAAATTTGTGGAGCTCTTCTGTGAGACACGGCATAAGAAACCTCGCCTCATCGTCAGTTCTAAAGGCCCAGTTGCACTGCAGCTAAATCACAGAGCTATCGGAGTAGACAGGCTCCCTGTTCTTTACCTCCACCTGGACACTACACTGAAGGAACGTGGATTTGGGATGCGAGTGTCTCTGATTGTTCTGTGCTCCTGGGGGCACAAGACCCTCAGGCTCTTTGAAAGCAGAGGTTCAAGAATCTATGGCCAGGTTCCCCAACAGCTGAAGGCCCTTCCTGCCCCCCGAGAGGTGTCCCACTTGCCGAGGGGTCCCGGGGAGCCGGCATACCCCTGCCCTGGCTGCCGGGAGCCCTGCCTTTTCCTGCCACACTTGTGCCTACAGGGAAATTCCAGACTTCTCCAGAGAACATCTTAACTGCTTGGAATCCTGCTCTTTGACCTGTCTGGGCCAGCTCAATCCTGGGAGGAAAGAAAAGAAAATAAATATAAAGCCGTTTGATCATAGACAGAACATTTATCTTTCAACAGGAAGCTTCCTGAGGAAGAACAGCAAAGGGGTTTGGAATGAGATTGTGCTTGTAAGTGTCAGCCCGCGTGGCAGACATCCCCAGACGGAGCCTCACTGTAGTGGTGTCGCGGTCATCCCGGAGGCCTGCCCTTCTCACCCCGTCCCTCCCTCTGGACCCACAGGAGCAGCTGATGGGCCTGGCCAGGCTCCTTCTGGCTTCCCCAGCGGAGGAGGAAACCATCTTCGCCATTGAAACCAGCAGGAAGCTCGGGTCTTTCTCAGGGCTGTGGAGGGCGCTGGGGGTGGGGGTAGGGTTGGGAAGACAAATCAGGCCTTCCCTGCTAGCGTGTCCCCTGACCTGTTAGGATCCTGAAAGGAGAGGATGCTGGTACCCTTCTGGTTTTGGCCTTAAGCATCGCTTGCCTGGGACCCTTGTCACATCCCCTTTAAGTCTCCCTCCTTGTCTGGCTCTGGCCAGAAACCTTGTATGGCTTCTAGATTCTGAAGAGCAGTAAGGGTCCCAGGAATCCTTTCTGGAAGCTTGGGGAAATCCAGTGGTCTCTGGGCAAAAGCCCATTTGCTAATCTGCTGGTAAAAAGTCATGTGTCTCTCTCTTAAGCTCCACCAGAATAGACGGTGTCTACTCTGGGGGTCTCAAAGGCACCTTAAACTTATCACATAGAAAACTAACTCCACACCTGGCCCCTTTCCCTTTTGCTGTCCCACTGACCCATCCTTCCTTCTGGACATCTGGGCACTCAAAGTTACCTCCATCTCCCCAGTCCTCACAACATTTTGAATCAGAATCCAGGCAATCATTTGATGTTCCAAAGATGTCCTTCGTGACCAACCCATTTCACCTGATTTGGTTGTATCAATCCCTTCTCTTTCATTCATTCATTCCAGACACCTGTGACATGCTGGCACTGTGCTGCAGCTGCGGCCACAGAGGCGAGGAGGATTCGGGCTGCCTGCAGGGACAGCCGCACCACACAGGGGCGGGAAGAGGGCCGTGCTGGCTCTGTGCCTGTTTCACACCCGCACCGTGCTCCATTCAGCACAAATCTGGACAGTTCGCAACAAGAAACACAGGCTGCAGAATAATGGTCAGTATTAACAGCAGAGAGTCAATATGTGGGGAAACTGAATAAAGTGAGCTCTGCAGGCACCATATATTTTTAGAAAATGGAGTCCATTCAGGGAGGAATCTAGACAGAGAACTGAAGCGGCCAGTCAGGGAGAACGTGATAGCAGCAGCCCTGGCGGGGCATGCCAGGCCCTGGCCCGGTGCATTGTGTACCTCACCAAGCAACCCACCCAGCACCTGTGAAGGAGGCACTTGGATTGTTTCCAGTTTCCAGATGAAGAAACAGTATCACAGGAATTATGTGGCTCGCCCACAGTCAGAGCTAGAGCCAGAATTCAAACAAGATCTGACTCCAATGTTTCTGTTAATTACAGCAAGGAAAGGATTCCTCATTTCCACCAGCTTCCTTTTTTTTTTTTTTTTTTCTTTTGAGACAGGGTCTCACTCAGTCACCCAGGCTGGAGTGCAAGTGGCACAATCATAGCTCACTGTGATCTTGAAGTCCTGGGACTCAAGTGATCGTCCTGGCTCAGCCTCCCAAGTAGCTGGGACTACAGGCATGCACCACTGTGCCCAGTTAATTTGAAAAATCTTGTAGAGACAGGGTTTTGCTGTTTCCCGGGCTGGTTTCAAACTCCTGGCCTCAAGCGATCCTCCTGCCTTGGCCTCCCAAAATGCTGGGATTACAGTTGTGAGCCATTTCACCCAGCCTCCACCAGCTTCCTTTTAATCAAGGCAGATTAGGCGTTCATGCATTGGCTAAACTAGCCTTTGAGTGCAGTGAAGTTAATTTAGCACCTACAAGCCAGATTAGCCGTTACATGTTTTGCTGGTGTTCTGGGAACTGACTGTTGGCAATTCCCAGCCAGGTTTTATTTCAAGATATTTGTTGAAATCTCAACCCATGTTTACTTTGCCTACAGAAGGGGAATGAAGAGGGCTGGAAGTCAGGTGACTGATGTAATCCTGGACTTGTAGGTGATTAACAGTGTGACCTTGGAGAAGCCACTTTTCTCTGGTTTCAATTTCCCACGTGAAATGAAGGAATCGCAGGAATTCTCCTACGAGGACTGGAAGTACACGGGCATGGAGAAGCATGCCCAGGGAAAGCTGCAGCCCACCTATGGGAACGGTGAGTGACCCGGGGTGACCCTACATGGTAGCAGGCCTCCAATTTGGCCCCAGTGAGCCCCACCTCCAGGTACTCCCCCAGGTGGAGTCCTCCCCACACTGAACCAGGGCTGGGCTGCACAACCAATAGCACACCGTGGAAGTAAAGGCACGTCACTGCTGAGCTCAGGTTATAAAAAGACAGCAGCTTCCGTGTTGAGTTTTCTCTCTTTCTCTCTAGTCACTTGCTATGGGGGAGCTGTGGGCTGTGAGTAGCCCTGTGGAGAGGCCCATGTGGAGAGGCACCGAGTCCTGTCACCAACAGCCATGTGCATGAGCCACCTTGTCGGCCCGTCCTGTAACCCCAGTCAAGCCTTCAGATGACTGCAGCCCCGGCCCGCAGCTCACCTGCAACCCCTGAGAGACCCAGATCCAGGACCACCAGGACGGGCTGTTCTGGGATTCCTGATCTCAGAAATTGTGTGAGATAATAATATTTTTTGTTGTTTTTAAGCTGCTAAATGTTGGGGGTAATTCGTTACACAGCAATAGATAATGAATACACCCCATACTATAGAACATTATGTAGCAGCTAAACAATGGCGTGGGTCTATGGGTACTGATATGGAAAGATTCCTAAGATGTATTGTTAAGAGGAAATAATAACTACAGAAAAACATGCAGCTACATCTTTTATGTAAAATACCATCAATACTCACTATAGTTTTATGCATTTACATATGCATGTCTATATGTAGTAAGTGCCCCATCATAACATGCCAGTCATTAAGATCAGTTTACCTCTCAGTAAAAAAGTCAGAGGAGTATATAAAAGAGGACTTTTTAAAAAATGCAGTATATTACAGTATATAGTTTTAAATTTTTACCATGATAATGTGTCCATGTATTAATACTTATATCCAAGAAAAAAAATTCTTCTTTAAGCCAATTGTTCTGACTAATTGATCACTGAGGTCTTTTTTAACTCAGGTGTTTTATAGTTCTATTAAAATAGTCATTTGAATGAAAATTAAAAGATTGAGATAACATTTATCACCTCTTGTTGGAAAATATTAGAAGTTTGATAAACCAAGTGTTGGCAAAGATGTGGGGAAATTGGTATTCCCACACACTGCTGCGGGGAGCATGAATTCAGAGTGACTTGGGAAAACTGGTTTGGGTGAGAATAAGGCAATGTCTGCTAAAGCTAAAAATGCAAACTCCACACCCTTTGAAGTCCAGGACTTCCACTCCCAGGTATTCATTCTTTTATGTAGAAACATGCTGGAAATAAGATGCTATTGTGTTTACTTGTATAAATGCTACATTGTAAGTATGCACCAAGGATGTACACTCAGCAGGGCTTGTAAGAACAAAAACTAAGAAATAAACTAAATGTCTATAAATAAACAAGTTGGTGCATTTTTATACCATAAAATACTATGAAACTACTGAAATGAATTAGCTAGACTTATATGTTGCAATGTGGATAAATTTTTAACATTTTAAGGGGAAAAAAACACATTGCCAAATGTTACATATGATCTAATACCATCTATAACGAATATCATTTCATTTCCTAATGTTTCTATGAAAATGATAGGGAAAATGTGTAATGATACAAGCCAAAGACATAAGGGTGTCTCAGGAGTCAGGGAGGATGATCTAATTGAGGGACTAATGAAAAGGGACTTAACCTTTATCTGTAATGTTCTAATTTGATTAAATAGTTATAAAGCATTAGTGAGCAGTATGTAAGAGATGTATTTAAGTATTTGTGTGTCATTAAAATTTAATATAGAAAGAGCCACCTGCCCATACTTTGTCCACTCAGCCACTCCAAGTTCTTTGGCCTAAGAGCTTTGACCGGAGGAGCAGACTTACTGATGCTTTAGGAGCAGCGTGTCTCAGCTCTGGCTGGCTGCATGGCAGTGTCACAGGCAGCTGCAGGAGAAACTACCGCTAGTGTCGCCCATACTCGGCGACTCTGAAGTACCTCGTGCTGTGGCTCTGGCTTTGGCGCTTCTCAAAGGCTTCCCAGGTGATTCTAGTGGACAGCTGGGGGTGGGGGTGCTGAGAACCCCTGACTGAGAGTAGCAAGGACTGAAAAACTGTCACAGAGAGTAGGACACTAAGGAGGCATAATGACGTGGCATCCTGACTGGATGCTGGGACAGAAAAAGGACATCAGTGAAACCCAAATAAAGGCTCACACTTAGTTAATAGTGTGCGCCGGTGTTAGCCTCTTAGCTCTGATCAACGTGCCACAGTCGTGTAAGACGTGAACACGAGGGGAAGCTGGGGGAGAGTGTCTCTGCACTCTGCAACTCTTCTGTAAATCTCCAACTAGTCTCACAATGAAACATGTAAAAGCTCGACACATCATGGATAACTTTTCAGGTTATATTTTAATTCTTGCTCAATTAAAAACATCTTTCAAGGCTGGCCATGGTGGCTTACACGGGTAATCCCAGCACTTTGGGAGGCTGAGGTGGGAGGATGGCTTGAGGCCAGGAGTTCGAGACCAGCCTGCGCAACATGGCAAGACTCCCATCTCTACAAAATATTAAAAAGAAAAAAAATCTTTCTTTTGTGTTTTTGAGTTTTGAATTTTAAAATGTTGAGGGTGGAGCTTTGTCAGACCTGGTGCTCATGCGGTTTCTGGAATGCGAGGGTAGGAGAGAAAGGCCCTCCCCACGGGAAGGGAGGAGTCCCTGCGCCTTTGAGCCAGGGAACCCCAGTGCTCACGGGGCTGCTGCACTCATCGTGCAGGTGGGAGAACAAAGGCCGGAGAGAAGGCAAGGCCATGCCCGGCCTGCAGGGGGTTAGGGGAGGGCAGGGCTGGCCTTCAGACCCACTTCTCTCGATTTCCAAATCTAGGGCCCCTCTGCTATTTCACCTGTGTCCCTATAGTTAACAAGCAGGTGTGTGCGCTGGGGGAACTTGTCTCTGGTCCAGAGAGAGCTCACACTTTAAATTATGGCTCCTTGGATCTCCCTCTGTTTTTGTTGAGGCAAATTTCTCATTTTCCATTACTTATAAGAGACGGGCTCTGTGAGAGGGCTCCAGTTTGCCAGCCGCTACCACTACACAGAAATAAATCATCCTTTAGAATTCATAAATTCTGGAGCTACTTCCACCCCTGAGTGCTGGGGCCCAGTCCAGGCCTGGCTCACTTGACTGATGATGGCTTTGTTTGGATTCCTTGGGAGCACTGGGGTCTCTCTCATCCGCTGTGGGTATTCAGCTGAGATGAATGGGCCATATTGCCATGACACTCCCCAGAGTGTCACACTGCCCCTTGCCAGGCCACTCGGCCGCTGAAGGATCTGCCCGCTCAACCTCTCATCTTGGGTTGGCCTGAGGAAAAGCAATTGCACCTGAAGTCACACACAGTAAAATGCCTCTGATCTAGCCTGGTTGAGGAGAGAAATAAATGCTACTGGCCGAGGCTCTGAGCAGGAGCCCCACAGGGAGCTTGGGGCAGTGGTTCTCCACCCCGCTGTGTGGTAGCATCACCTGTTCTCCCTCCCCCCATTCCGACTGAATGGATTTGGGGGCCCAGTGTGTTTTGTGAAAGTGCCTCAAATGGCTTTAATAAACAGCCAGGGTTCGAGAACACCTGGGTTGGAGGGAAATGGGAAAAGAACCCTGAGGTCAAGCGGACGGGATGAATTATGTTTGCTAAGTCAAGAAACTCTCTAGAGAGGAAAGGGACTTGCCCATGGTTTTGCATATTGTTGGCAAATTAAATTCAAGTTTCAGTTTAACAAAGACCTGCGGGCCCCCCACTCTCGGCTAGGCATGCAGGGAAACTGGGATGTCAGAGACAGCTACTCACCTGGCTGGAACAGGAAGCCAGGGGGAGAAGGGCCCAGTCCCAACCCGCGACTGCTGGGAGAGAACTGGGGGAGGCACTGCCCGGCTCTTACCATGGTCTGCTCTCCCCGACAACTCCTGCACACAGCTGCAAACCTGAAGTGTCGAGTGACTGTCCCCTTTGAACAGCCCTCTCCCTGAGAGGCAGGACAGCATGGGAGTTGATTGCATGGGCTCTGGAAGCAAGCTGCCTGGGTTCACCTCCAGTTCCAGTGCTTCCGAGCTGTGTGACCAGGGCAGTTACATAACCTCTCTGGGCTTCAGTTTCCTCGTCTGTAAGATGGAGGTCATGCTAAATCATATGGTCGTGAGTTAAAAGAGTTAACTGCATCCATGTGAAGGGCTTAATGCAATGCACCATGCACTCATTAAATGTTAGCTAGCGTTATTAGACCCTCAGGCTCAACATTCATGCCTCCTGGTTGGAAGGGAAGGGAAGGGAAGAGAAGTTTCTCTGCAACCCATCTCTGTCCTACTGATACATGAACAGTCTTTCATGCCAGGGGAGCACACCTACCACCTTTAGCTGCCTTTCTCCTGTACCTCCAACCACCTGCTCTCAGATGCCCCTGGGCCTAGTCCCATCTGCAACCTGCATCCACCACTGTCTGTGCTTGGCTGTCACCTGCACCCAGATTCCATCTGTGCCTGGTTCCTGCCTGAGCCCAGGTCCTGCTGTGCCCAGAGACTCTCCTGTCACCACCTTGAGTTTGTGTTTGTTCCAGTAGCATCTTCTTAATAATCGAGGGCAAGTGTTTATGGGGTGAACTGCCTTCAGCAGGAAGGAGCTGGAGGTGTCTTTCCTTGTGCCTGAAAGTGGAGGGCCCGGACGAGCTGGGGTGGGGACGCATTCACCCACTCAAGGGAACTGCAACGAGCAATTCACAGTGACGGGGGGGGGGGGGGGGGGGGAGGAGTGGCCTTGGAAAAGCAGCAAACAAAACCACCGCAGAAGCAGGTAAGAAGTTCCCCGCTCTCCTCGCTCTCCTCGCCACCTCTCCCTCCCAGAATGCGACCCTGGGAAGGTCAGAAGCTGCAGTTAGCACAGGGGGAGGAAGCATTGACAAATAAAGAGGAGAAAGGGAGAAGCTCATTCCTGTTATGGGCCCCATTGTTTCTCCCCGGAATTCACGTATCAAAGTTCTCCCAGTACCTCAGAACGTGGCTGCATTTGGAGACAGGACCTTTAAAGAGGTGATTAAGTTAAAGTGACACAGTTAGGGTGGCTCCTGATCCAGTGTGACTCGTGTCTTATGAGAAGAGGCAACATGGGCACACAGAGTGACACCAGGGTGCGCACACACAGGAAAGACCACAGCGAGAAGGCCGCCCTCTGCAAGCCAAGGAGAGAGGCCTGAGGAGAAACCAAACCTGCTGAGGCCTCAGCCTTGGGCTTCCAGCCTCCACAGCTGTAGGAAAATAAATTTCTGTTATTTATTTAACCTGTGGTAGTCTGTTATGGCAGCTGGAGCTAAGCCACTTTCCCAGTGGGGTGTTTCCTAAGGGCCCTGTCACAGCATTCTGCAACTGTCTGTGGCCCTTGGGGAGGCTCTGAAAGGAGGAGTCTGTGCTGGGGTTGGGGGTCCTTGGTTCTGGGGTGTGTGGCCAGCCCACCCTGTTGTCTCATGGCTGTTCTTCTGAGCTGGCTCTGCAAGCGAGACAGTAATGTACTTCACAGCCAGCAGCTGGGCCGAGAGGGGACTCTGCCAGGTGGCCCAGGCAGGCCTGCTTCCTGTCCATGGACAAAGGGTCAGAGCAGCCTCTGCACTTCTGTGTTCCTGGCGGGCTTGACCATCTGTGTGGTTCTTCACGCCAAGTCAACAGGGAGCTGCTGCACGTTGGGTCCCATGCTTGGCACACACTGGCCACGGGCTTGCCAAGTCCGGTCCAACCTACGTCCCAGTCTTTTTCTTCTCCACACCCCACACAGTGAACCTTGTGGTAGCACTTTTTTGGTGGTAAGTGACAGAAAACCAATTCAAACTAGTATGAACAGTAGTGACTGGGTTGGTGAGTGAGTGAGTGAGAAAAAAAGAAAAACGTAAAAGAAGAAACAAACTAGTATAAACACATAGGATATTTATTAATTCATATAACTAGAAAGTCCTAAAGGGTGAAATTGGTTTGAGGCTTGGCTGGATTAAAGAGTTCAAATGTCATCATCAGCAACATGTCTCTTTATCTTCATCTCCTAATCTCCTGCTTTTCTCTTTGTTGATTTTTTTCTCAGACTTTCCCAACATCATGGCAGAGTAGTTATGGGTAATTCTAGGATTATATCTGAATAAGCCCAGTGAGAAGATTTGGCGAAGGCTCGGGCTCTATTTGGGTCACGTGCCCAGTTCTGAGCTAATTGCTTAGGGGAGTCCTCTAACTGGCCAGGCCTGGATCATGTGCATAGCCTTGTAGCAGGGGAATGGTTTATCCATGTAAAATAGGCTCCCACTTTCAAGGAAGGGATTCTGTTAGCAGGAGAAAAGAAAAGGAGAAAGGATTCAGGGCTAACAAAACCTGTAGCTAGCACAGTCTGCTCCAGAGTGAAATAAATCAAAATTGTTACCATTCCTAGGCCACTCCTTATATTTTCCTACCGCCTTGCCTTAAGTCGGCCCTCCTACCTGTGCTGTAACACAATGGTCCCCAACCTTTTTGGCACCAGGGACCAGTTTCATGGAAGACAATTTTTCTACAGATGGTGGGGGCAAGGTGGAGCTCAGGCAGTGATGTGAGCGATGGGGAGTGGCTGTAAATACAGATGAAGCTTCACTGCTTGCCCACTGCTCACCTCCTGCTGTGCAGCCCAGCTCCGAAGTTTCATGGAAGACAATTTTTCCACGGGTGCTGAGGGCAGAGCACATCAGGAGGTGATGTGTGGCCTGGTTCCTAACAGCCTGGTACCGGGCCAGGGGCTGAGGGCTGTAGCTGTAGTAGAAATAAAATCTGATGACAGACTATCATCAAAGCCCAACTAGATTTTCAAAAGAAGACATACAAATGACCGACAGGTATATGAGAAAATGTTCAACATCACTAAGCATCAGGGAAATGCAAATTAAGACCACAATGAGATTTCACTTCACACCTGTCCAAATAACTATTATCAAAAAGATGAAAGATAAGTGTTGATGAAGATGTAGAAAACAGGAAACACTTGTACACTGTGGGAATGCAAATTAGTATAGCCATTATGGAAAACAGTACGGAAGCCCCTTAAAAAATTAAAAATAGAACTATCATATGATCCAGGAATTGTACTACTGGGTATATAATCCGAAGGATATCTCTATACCAAAGAGATATCTACACTCCCGTGCTCACTGCAGCACTATTCACAATAACCAAGATATAGAGTTAACCTTAGTGTCCATTAACAGATGAATGGATAAAGAAAATGTGGTACATGTACACAGTGGAGTACTATTCAGCCTTAAAAAAGAAGGACATCTGTCATTTGTGACAACCTAGGTGAACCTGGAGAACACCGTGTTAAGTAAAATAACTCAGGCACAGAAAGACAAACACAGTATGATCTCACTTATATGTGGAATCTAATAAAGTCAAACTAACAGAAACAGGGAGTAAAATGACAATTACCAGAGCCTGGGGGCTTGGCGGGGGGTGGTGGGAGATTGGGGAGATGTTGGTCAAAGGACATAGATTTTCAATTAGACAGGAAAAATAACCTCGAGAAATCTATGGAACATCATGACTGTAGTTAATAACAATACATTGTATACTTAAAAATTACTAAAAGTAGCTTTTAAGTGTTCTCACCACAAAAAAAAATGATAGTAAGGTATCCTTTCAAATAACTTGATTTAGGCATTCCACAATGTATACATATATCAAAACATCATGTTGTACAGCATAAATATATGTAATTTTTACTTTTCAATTAAAATAATAAATTAAAAAAACACAACCCTACTGAAGGTCACAATGGCAAGCTCAATAAATTCCAGGACAAAGAACTACTGTAGAGGTGCTTCAATCTCAATACAACACAAATAAAAATTGATAAAACTAGAAAGCAGAAATCCCTATTATTCAAAATTAAACAAAGCCAAATTTTAACTATTTAAACAAATTTTGAAATATCCAGAAGATAATGAGTTACTAATGTGTATAATAAATATAATGAAAATATTTATATATTTAATATCTAATAATATATAAATATAATGAAAACCTTACATTTTATAATACATGGGTAATGCAGCTAAAGTTGTGTTTGTAGGAAAATTCATAGTATGAAATATTTTTTTTAATAAAAAACAATTAAATGGAACCAGCATAATATTTAGTAAGTTAAATATATATCCAAGAAAAGAAAAGGGAATAGATTTCTAAGGGAAGAGGTTAAAGATTAGTGAATTGTTAGACTAGGAAAATGATAACATAAATAATAAATCTGAGGTCTGAATACCAAGAGGTGGAGATCTTTGGTGGCCATGTCAGAAGCTGCCTCCCACACTGAATCATTACAAATCCCCCAGACATTTGAATAAGTAAAAGCTTTGGGGCCCAATTCTCTAGTAATAAAGCAATATGACCAGAAAATAAATCATTCATAAAATAAAACCACAATAACAAGAACCTACATATCAAAACCCAAGGGATACAACCAAAACTGTTCTCAGAGGAAATTTTATAGCACTCATTGCTTATATTATTTAACAAAAAGAATAAAAATTAACTTCACCTTCAACTAAGGAGGCTAATCTTCTTCTACCCCCCAACAAAACAGACTTAAAGAAAATAATCAGCAAGAATAAAATGCATATACCAAAAAGGTAGAAAAAGGCAGAATTGATAAATCCAAGAACTCATTTGTAAAAACCCAATAAAACAAGTAGATTTCCAATAGAGTTAACCAAGAAAATAAAGGAAGACACACCTAACATTAGACTTGAAAAAATGAAAATCACTATATGAGCAAAATATATCACTTTCTTTTCTTTTCTTTTTCTTTCTTTCTTTTTTTTTTTTTTTTTGAGGCAGAGTCCGCTCTGTTACCCTGGCCAGAGTGCCATGGCTTTAGCCTAGCTTACAGCAACCTCAAACTCCTGGGCTCAAGCAATCCTTCTGCCTCAGCCTCGCAAGTAGCTGGCACTACAGGCATGTGCCACCATGCCCAGCTAATGTTTTCTATATAGTTTTAGTTGTCCAGCTAATTTCTTTCCATTTTTTAGTAGAGACGGGGTCTCGCTCTTGCTCAGGCTGGTTTTGAACTCCTGAGCTCAAACGATCTGCCCACCTTGGCCTCCCAGAGTGCTAGGATTACAGGTGTGAGCCACCGTGCCCGGCCTTACATTTTCAAATGAAAGAGTTTACTATGCACTAAATTTGCTAATTGAAAATTCACAATAAAAATTGAAAGCCACAATAAAATAAACAGTTACAGATTATAGAAACAGTTGAGAATCCAAAGAGTCAAATAGAGTTCAAAGAACAGCTCAATAGGTGAATTTGGTCAAAACTTTCCATTACAATTCTTGTGCCATTTGATTTTTCCCAGAGCACAGAAAAAACATCCCATTTAATTCTGTGAAGATAGCATAACCCCAAAACTTGATCATCAGCTCCTCCTCTTGGACAAAGGCTCTCTCCTTAAACTTTTCGTTTCTTCTGCATATTCTCTAAATTCGGTGACTTTCCCCAGGCCTGGCCCTGCTGGACGGTGCTGCAGAACCAGCAGCTCCACAATCTGTTCTCACTTCAGGATCTCTTACCTCTGCCCCGGGCCTCAGGCAGGAGGATCTGGAAGGACTGGGCATGAGCTGAGGATTTTTGCTGCCTGGGCTACCTTCTCTAACAAGAGTGGGATTTATTTCTGCCTCAAAGGACCATTAGGACACTTCAGTTCTGCTGGAGATTTAGGAACACTACAGACAGATCTCCTCAAACCAGCCAGAAAAGGCTGTGTTAATGTTTTTATAGCCCCAGTGCTTTCAAAAATGAATCAGAGCTTGTTCAAGAAAAGCTACTTTCTAAATAGGCTGGAGGGATAAGAAGAGAAAATTGGGACTGAGGAAAAGAGAAAGCAAGGTAGCTAAAATACTAAGTACTAGTATTAAAACTGATCATCTGGTTTGGTTCTAAGCTTCCTGGCAGGCATGATAAGAAGCAAAACATGGAACGTTACATAAAAGATGGAAATGTATTTTCTCAGGAGAGACGACACTTTTGCTGGCACTAAATTTGACAATTATTTTTCACCTAGAGTTAGCTTAAGGAAAATTGGGGCACATAATAGATCAACTCTTCAAAATAAATTCCATAACAAATGCAGAAACTCAGTGCTGGCTGTTTCTTATAGTCACTGTCAAGAAAAGCCCAGAGCAGAAGGTGAAAGCACAGCCCAGGGAAAAGGAACCTACAGGAGGCTGAGTTCCTGTGGTCCAACACGAAAAGCCAAGACTGTAGGGCTTGCTGTCACTCAGTAAAGTGTAGCAGAAGCCAGATTCAGGGGTTAGGGTAGAACTAACTAGGAAGCAAGGACAGCAGCCCTCAAATCTGTATTTAAGGAAGTTGGTGAAAGTGTGGTAAAAAGTGAATGTCTATTTTCAATTTTTTAAATCCCTCCTGGTGCACAGGAGAAACATTTCTTACCTCCTTGGAGTTAGGAGGGATTTGTCACTTCCCCTGTTGCAAAAAGCAGAGGAGTTCTTGCCTTGAGGAGGGGGAGACCCCAGCCTAAAGCAGCCTGCATTGCTGGGTTGATGCACAGAAGTCAGTTGCTCTGGGTAGACACTTTGACCTGCAGTGAACTTTGCCTGAGTGAGGAAAGCAAACCCACCTTGGTTGTGTTAGATGTGGGGCTATTTGTTACAGCCACATAGCCCTAGCCTAGCCTAACTAATACCGGGGGGATGAGCCATGACGGAGCGCCAGTGAGAGGAAAAGAAGGGGGAAGAGAGGCTGTGTTTAAGGAAAAGCCTGGATGTGTTTACAGACTTAGGAGAATGATCCAGAAAAGGTGGAGAAAAGGACTTGCCTGGTCATTCAAATTTAATGGGAGGAGAAGAGAGACACTGCTCCCCTGGGCACGGGGGAAGAGAAGATGAATGAGGAGGGACAGCTGGGGGGGAGGGAGGTCGATAGCTCCTGTCCGGTGGCCTGGATTTCCTCAGTAAATGTGGACATGAGAGTGCTGGCAAGAAGTGGGAAGAAGGGATGGGACAGGATTTGGGTAACTCCCCACAGGGGAATCCTAGGGTGACAGGGAGTGGAGGAGCCTGCTACAGTGGCTCAGCATGGATTTGCAGGAGACCTGGTTTTTGAAAAGTTGTGATCTTTCCTGGGAAACCTCTGCCTCTTTGCAGGGAAGGGATAGTCCCGTTCGCCTGCCTTGAGGAGACTGCAGCTCCCATGCCTGCAGCTGTGGAAGCAGGGATATGGTGGAGGAGATCCCTGAACCGGATGGACTAAATGACCTTTAAGTTCCCTTCCAACCTTGAGAGTTTACGACTCTATAATTCTATGTATTGTAAGGAACTTAACAAAATCAAATTACTGCCATCCTATTCATATTATAGTGACCTGCCATTTAGCTTCCCGGAGGGAATGGACTTAAAAATGCTGCGCACTCAGAATAGATTATGGGATTCCTGCACTCTCACTCCGGGTCAGTTCTCCTAAGTGTGGGAATAATTGTGACGGAACAGCTGCCCGTGGAGCCGACGGACACGTCGCACAGCACTCATCTCTCCAGCAGGCGCGATGGGCCCGCTGAAAACAGAGTGTCACTTTGACACATGTTCTTTTTGTTTGCTGATGACTTTCTGAATTTTCTATTACGGAGTTTAGCAGTTTCCCTCTTGACTCTGGGTTATTAAAGTTTTATTCTTTTCAAAGAATTTTATTTAGTTCTTACATCTTAGAAGCAGCTCCGCAAAGGAGTCAGCGCGAGGGAGAGGAGGGATCCCGTGCGGTTCTGGCTTCAAAGGTACCAAAATCTCTGACTGACGACAGGACCCCCGTCCGAGTGCTGCTTACCCCATGTGTCCTAGAATAACATAAAGGAAACAATGTTCCAGCGTCATGAGGCTTGCTTCATACTGGACGGAGCTGTGGAAACCCAGCCCAGCCCAAAGGGTAGCCCTTTCAACAAGGCTCACGATAGAGTCACAAAATCATTGAACATTCTGCAATTCTCTTCTGGTTTCAGTGCCCCTCCCCCGACTGTTTTCATTGCCATAACAATCCACTTGATGACCAGCAGCAGAGGGATTTTCAGGAGAAATGGGAGGCTTGGGCTTGCTTACATGACCTCCAGCCCCATTAAGGAGATGTTTGTCCCAGGGAGTCTTCTTGTCAGCTTGTGGCGTCTGGTGACATAAACCATCTGCCCAACACACTGAAATATTTCCATATGGAGCAGGCTTTACACCACTTTTTGGCATAAGAAATATTGCTCGAGTCCTCCCTCGAGTCCAGCGTCAGTGGATTAGGGAAATATCAACATCACATAAGCCCCATATGTCAGGGGGAGGCAGAGGGAAAATAGTCTAAGATCAAAGGGATTATCATCCAGTTTAACAGATAATAAACTCGGGTTGATAAATAGCTCAGTGGTGCCTTATGACAGAGAACAAAAGGGCAGAAATATTCATCAAAAATTCTACTCACTTTTTGACAAGTTAGAAGGAGCTCTTCACTTCTGGCTAGAGTCACCCTAACCAGTGTGGCCTATGGTATGTCAGTTACGCTCTCTTGACCTCATGTGCCATCTGAAAACACTGGGATTAAAATGAGAAACCATGGCTACCATCCTTGGCTGTTCCAAATGGCTATTAAATAGCTTTGATAAAAGTTCCATAGTCTATGTGATTCTTTAACACATTGACTGCCACACTAGAAAAAAAATTTTCCCTGGGGACACTGGGTTTTATTAAAACAAAATGATCCTTTCTAATTTGTTATTTTTTATTATTTTCTGTGCATTAATTAAATGCAATGCAATCTCTGTTTTTAGAATTAAATTGTCAATACTAATTGTAATAATCGGAACATCAACAAGTAAGATTTTCACAAACCAACTGCAGGGTTTTGCTTCGTGGGGCCCCAAGCTCAAAACTAGCCTGAGCTAAATACAACTCACATGGCAGTCAATGTGTTAACCAGAACAGAAGGAGAACCATGCAGCAAAATGGAAAGAGAAAAAGGTCATACCACATCCTGGCCTGAGTAGAGGTACTACAAGAGCAACTCAGAGTTAGCCCTCGAAGAGTTTAGACTATCTGTAAGATTCCCTACCGGCTTAAAACACCACAATTCTTATAAGAAACAGTTTCTTGCATTTCCCAAACAGGTACCATGGTAGACGGATAGTAAATAGTGTTGTGAATTGCTGTAAAACCCAGGGAGAAAATGGACTGTAGGAAACGATGGATAAACATGACCCTTCTGCCACAAACACCTGTATAAAATATAACAAAATTGTTGTACACGGGTAGCCAAGTGTGCAAGCAAGAAAGGAAAATTGCCCAGCACCGGAAAGAAAGGGGGAAGTAAAAGCTATGGCAGAGAGTGAATGAGCTGCTGCTGCTTACTCCTGGCACGGAGGTGGGTGGTTGAGGGGAGAGACGGTGGTGGCATGCGGTCGGGATGGCAGTCACGATGTCATCAGTTTCAGGAAACCGGGAGGCTTCGGCTCTCATGCTCACATAGGCAGGAAATGAGGCCTGGGGCCTATGTACAGAAGGAAGCTAGAATGAC
The DNA here is from genome assembly GCF_041146395.1 of Eulemur rufifrons. Classification (NCBI taxonomy): domain Eukaryota; kingdom Metazoa; phylum Chordata; class Mammalia; order Primates; family Lemuridae; genus Eulemur; species Eulemur rufifrons. The sequence goes on from NC_090989.1 coordinate 70,022,624, forward strand.
ACTCTGCTTAAAGATGGCATTCTGGGAGGGCCATGACCTCACAGAATGTATAGATTAGGGAAAAAAAAAACTTGTCCAGTGGCACAGCAAGATAACAGAAAAGCATGTCTGTCTCTGCTTGGGCCCGGAGTAAAAATTTCTCTTATGAGAAATCAAAACTCTGGGCCTGTGCTTCACATAGACTTATGTGTGAATTTATACTATTTAGAAGTCCAGGAAGCTTCCAAGCCAAAGCCCTTAAAATATAGCTGGGCACGGTGGTGCATGCCTGTAGTCCCAGCTACTCAGGAGGCTGAAGCAGAAGGATCCTTTGAGCCCAGGAGTTTGAGTCCAGCCTGGGCAATATAGCAAGACCCCATCTCTTAAAAGAAAAAAGGATTCCATGCTTCTGATTCTTTTGATTTGCCTGTGAATACAATAACTCTTTGGTGGTGGGACTATTCTATGATCTAGGACAAAAGGGGTGTCACAGAATATACAAGACATACTAAAGATGAGGAAAATATCCACCATACACAAGAGTCTGAAGACATATAAACAGAAGGACTAGAGTTCCGGGAAATTGGGATAATAGAAAGCAAGCCAGATAAAGAATGCAAGTGTATTAAAATTAATAAAGAAATTGCCCATGTAAAAACTGTCATATGGACAAGATTACTGTGGTATTACATGTTCAATGGATGAATTTTACAGTGTGCAAATTATATCTCAATGAAGCTGTTACTTAAAAGTGCTCTGAAAATTAATGAGCTAAGCCTACAATTCAAGAAGCCAGAAAAAGCACAAAAACGTAAAGTTAAAGAGAATAGAAGAAAGAAAATAACAAATATAAGAGCATAAATAATGAGCTGGAATAACACGAGAGTGATCTTTGCAAAAATTAATAAAATAGACACGCCTATGGCAAGACTGCTAAAGAAAACAGGAGAAAAGGTTCAAATAACCCACGGCTGGAATGAAAAAGGAGCCGTCACTAGGGATGCCGCAGACACTGCAAAGAGAATAGGATATTATGAACAAATTTATGCCAAGAAATTAGACAATTTAAAAGAAATAGACAAATTCACCCCAGAATTCCATCTGTTATCTGAGAGACAATGGGCCTCTCAGGGTTTTTCACATGGATCAGTTTAACTTATGGAGAGGAGGATGCTGGAGGGATGGAACGGAATGAACTTGGATGTGGGAAGAGGCAGAGAAGAGCCGTGGTCCATTAAGCCTGGGCGGAGCACCATGGAGGGAGGTAACTGGCATGAGGGGACACCAAGAGGGCTCTGGAGCCTCGCGGAGAGCCCCCAGGGGGACAGTGGAGGTCTCTGGGGGCCACCTTCTAGGGATGCAGCATGGTTCCAGCAGGCCCTCCCATCTCCCGATCAGTGAGGCCACGTCCTTCATTCCCACCCTGGGTGGCCATCCTGCTCTGCTGCCATCTGCCCTGCAGTCTTATGAGCTTCCTTCTCCAGTTGGCGTTCTGCATTTCCATCTTGGTCGAGTGAGAGAGTCAGTCCAGATGATGTCTATGGTTCTTTCCAACCCCAGAGTTCTATGAGGCATGTTGTCCTGTCTTGTAGTAGATACAAGAGATATGAAATATGAAGTGTTTGGTGATGTTGCTGGTCCTTCATAAATCCGAGTTACAGAGCAAGCTCTGAAGTGTAGTTTCCACACTGTGTTCCATGGAACCCCAGGGTTCCAAGAAAGATTCTCAGGGGTTTCTGAGGGGTGAAGGGAAGCTCAGCCTAAGCTCAGGGCTTAGGCCTCCTGCCGGAGTGTCATCCTATGAAGCTCTGCCCTTGGCTATGTTATACCCTTGTGAAAATTCATTTGCAGAAAAGACTGAAGTCGAAAACATTATGAAAATCCTCTGCCGTCTAAATTGCAGTCAGAAAATAGGCCTCCGATCATTGACTGTCGATGTCTGGGATTCCCTGCTGAGGCTCCCGACCACGGGGCGTCTGCTATGAGCTAAAATGAGGGTTTTCTTTTTTTCACCATGGATTGTGGGGCTCAGGATTGGCCTGTGTTTGGTTTGTGTTTGCTGCACATCTCTGAGGTTTTCATTGACTTGATGATATATTCCTAAGATACTTTTTAATCTTCCCAGCATCATTTAAAGAGCCTCAGAAGAATGTGAGCAAATCTGCGGTGCAGCTTTTGGCAGAGGTTTGCGAGTTGGCTGGGTGTGCACTATGTTCTCCAGCCTGTGCTGGGTTTCTGGTGAGGAGGAGGGTGGGAGTAGGAGGTCAGGTGGGCTGTTGGGGGGAAACTTGAAAGCAAAGGAAGAAAAGGCCACACTCTTAAGGTCCACCTGATGAGAAAAGATGGCTACGTAATTAGAGCAGAGTCTACCGTATTTGGGGATGGGAATTATGGAAAGAAAAGGCACCGTGCAGCCAGGGCCCTGGAAGACTTGACAGATGGAAGAAGGGTGGGAATCGCGTGGCTCCCAGAAGTAGAACTATGAGCCATGTGTGGAAGTCAAAGGGAGACATATCTTGGCCTGACACTGAGGTCTCGCTGAACTGTAACGCCCCCACTGAGGACTGAACGACCTGCCTCGTGAGGCTGTGTGTGCCCCACCTCAGCAGGTGTTCAGAGTCTGCACGATCCTTCTGGGGAGAGCAGAGGAGAGCATGGGTTATGGACCAGTGGGGTGGCAGGGGGCGGTGAGTGCCCTCTGGCTCTTCTGGCTTCCAGGGAGGAGCTGCATTTCCAGGTGCAGACTCAGCTGCTGTAAAGGTTCAGGGGAAGAAGCCAACACAGTCTGGGCTGGTCAAAGGGGTCTTCCTTGGGCCCTTGCAGTCAACCTTGAAACACCAAGTGCAACCGCTGTGCTCCAGGCAGGCTGTCCTTCGGCACTGGTGAGGCAATGACAGTACGTAGAACTGCGCCGTGACCTCAATGACTCTGCTTGTGAGATACCATCGGGAGACGAGGCTGGGCACCGAGGCCGGGTGTAACCACTAATTGGAGCCGTCACACGGGCCTACTTACCCGGCTCTGTACCTTCCAAGCAGCACTCCGAGCGAAACGCACATTTATGAAATGCCCCATTCATTTCCTGCCAGAGATCCTATCTTAATCCAGGGTCCTGGCCTCCTGGAGAATTAGCTGTTTTTCATAAAACCTTCATAAAACCATAGAACCTTGGGGGGAGAACAATTTCCCTTTGGCAAAGCAAACTTTGTGATTGTGTATTTTCTATGTATTTTCTTAAGTATACGCTTAAATATCTGGTATAAAATATTGGACCAATTTAATGCTGCATCGCTTCCTATCACAAATTTTGGTTGATCTGAGAGAATACACTTAAAAGCTCTGAACGAGGTCTGAGTCACTGTAAATGGTCCCGCCACCAGTTGTAGAGAGGGGCTGGATCCCAGTGTTGCAGGTGTGAAGCTGTCAGACACTCTAGCCCGCCGTCGCTAGGTGTGCTACCTGGGGGAGACCACACAGGTCCAGGGAGGATGGAGACAGGGTTCACCAGCTCACAAAAACAGTGAATGGTATTAACACTGCTTTCAGCTATCCTAGAATGATAAGGGGACAATAAAATCCATAGTCATCATAATAGGGTCAGCTACGTTGTCTCTAGTGTGGGCCTATGGAAACTCTTCACTGTGTAAATCTGGTTGAAATTCTGTGTTCTGAGAAGAAAACCAAGGTGTGGAAGTAGCTTTGCTGTATAATCCCGAAAGCCCCCTGAGTTTTGGTGATACATGTGGTTGCCGGCATGAACACGTGCTCGCTGGCCTTAGATGGGGTGAGCACCGGCTGGAGAAGCAGATAGTTCCCCCCTCCTGTGGCTTCTCTAAGGCCCCATACACATGGGGGAAGACCTGGATTGTAGGGCCAGGGCAGCCGCCCTAGGGACGGCCTAGGACACTGCGTGTGAAATGGGACGGGCAGAGAGGGAAGATGAGCATCGCTGAAATTACATTGCAATTGATGGGAAGGTAGGACTGACTTGTTCAGCCTTTCTCCAAAACAGTCACTCCCAGAAAACTGAGGTCAGACTGACTTTCCTGGCTGCCTGGATCTCCTCTGATCTCCTTTCAGCCTGAACCTCCTTCTTAGCTCCATCTCTCCCCCCTCAGAACTGCATCAGACTTCATCTGTCCTCTCACATTGTCTACCTGGTGTTAAAGGCAAGTGTCTGGACACGCCCGGGCTGCAAGCTGCCTGGGGCAGAGACGACTGCCTTACGCGCCTCTGTCTTGCCTGGGGAAGTGCAGGGTCTGAGGGTGAGCACTGAATGTCTGAGCACAGCAGCAGGGCCCGAAGTCGCCTCCATCTCTAGGTCCTTGGCATATAGTAGGGGCTCGGGAAATGTTTGCTGAATAAAGGCCTGAGGTTCAGGAGGGCAGGCTCTGGGAACTGCCCCAAATGGCCATTTGGATTGCCACTGGATTCCCCTGCATGGAGAGCAGAGGCTGTCGTGTTTGGCTGATGAAGTGGGTGACTCACCTTCCTAAAATCACTCTCTGTGCTGTGGGGAGTCCGCTCTGCAGCTGCCTGGATTGCTGTGGTGTGACGCCCGCACCAACGCCCTTTCGTCCTGTCCTGGGCTCCCGATGGCTGGACCTTGGCCTCCTGCCGTTTCCCTCCCTCTCAGACAGAAGTGGTGCTCTAGAGCAGCCAGCCAAGGGTCAAGAGGAGGAGGCAAGCTGGGGTGCGTGGGGAGAGGTTATTCTGGCATCTTCCCTGCTTTGTCTAGAGGAAGTGCCAGCGGGCCATGGCCAGGAGCAGCTGCCTGCTGCACCCAGGAGACACCCATCCAGAGGGGCTGCTACCAGGAACTGTGAGCCTGGAGAAGGCAGCAGGGCTGGGCTGACTACAGCAGACCCTTCTGGGACCTTGTTCCTCCCTTCCTGTCCTTAGCCACCTCTGGGTCACTGTCATCTGGCATTTCCCTTCTCCAATCTGCTGGGCACCGTCCCTGTCCCCGTACCATCTCTGTCCCCACAGCTGCCTGCGAGTCAGCTGCAAAGCTGCACTATCTCCATTCTGGGCCCTCTCTCTGCCTGACTCTCCACTACACCAAATTTGACTCACCAAAACTATATTTAGCACAAAACGCTTTCTCCTGATTGAGTGAATGTTCTCAGAAATAAAACTACAGGTAGCCTAGGGAAAGAATGGAGCTGGTAAAGAAAGGCATTGCTTTTACAAGTTTTATTCAACACACACTAAAGTGTGCAAATCTTAAGCGTACAGCTCGGTTGAACCTTTACATATGTGCACACCCAGGGAACCACCACCCAGATCAAGACTTAGAACATTTCCAGTACCGCAGAGGGCTCCCCGTAATCAATAACCAGCCCCCATCCACCCCGCCCCTGCCAAAGGTAACTGCTTTCTTGACTTATTTGGTCATACATTAGTTTGCCTGTTCCGAACCTTCCTAATTCTTGGAACCTGTGAATGTGACCTAAATTAGAAAAAGTGTCCTTAAAGATATAATTACATTAAGGATCTCAAAATGAGAGCAGCCTGGATTATCCAGGTGGGCTGTAAATTCAGTAAGTGCCCTTATAAAAGACTGAAAAGGAGAAGCTACAGAGAAGAGAATGAGGCTGTGTAAAGATAGAGACTGGAGTCACGCGGCCACAAGCCAAAGAAGGCCTGCAGCCACCGGAAACTGCAAGAGCAAGGAGAAATTCCACTGGGAGCTTTCAGAGGGAACATGGCCCTTCTCGCCTCCAGAACTGTGAGAGAGTAAATTTCTGTTTCTGTAAATCCCCTTTCTGTGGTAATGTGTTACTGGAGGCCTAGGAGACGGACACAATGCATTACCTTCCTCCTTGCTTAGAATCTGGTGCAAAAGGCCACATTCGATCTTCGGTACATTTCTGTTCTTCACTTGCCAGTTTATCGAACCCTTCTACATAGAATCATTAAGACAAAGAAGAGACTTATAAAAATTTTTTTACATTCCAGGTGAGGCTGAGAGAGTTAATGAAATTAAGTTGACCCAGTGAGCTGGTGCCGGAGCTGCGGCAGAGCCCTGGCCCCAAGCCTCCTGCTACAGTGCTCAGACTTCCGCCCCTGCGACCCTTCCCCTCCCCCTCTGCTGTGTCCCCTCCGAGCCCAGCATTACACCCTGCACGCAGCCAATGCTCCAGACACAAGGACTGGCAGGGTGGGGCTCGTCTCGGGCTCTGTCTGGACTCTCTCCTCCCTGAAGTCCCTGAAAAGGGGTCCCATGTCTCAGGTCACGGCAAGGAACTTCTGACCCCAGAGAAACAATGGGGAGCAGCGAATGAAAAGGCTTTGGGAAAAAACTGGAATTCGTTCTGCAGGTTCGAGTCGGTTTTGTTTATTATAGGACAACAGGCAAGCCCAGATCAGCTCAACCCTGAAGGAAAATAGCGGCACTCCCAAAGCGAGCTCTGCCACCCGGGACAGGAGCTGCCCTTCCTCCCTGGACCTGGGAACAAGAACACAGCCCAGGGCAGGGGCCGGGTTTGCTTCTCCTTTTGTTAACACAGACATTTTTTTTGCCGAAATGAAAAGTGAACACATTATTATATCTCATGTTCTAATTTGATAAGAAAAGCTTCTGTTTCTAAGAAGCAGATTTTCATGTTCTTGTCAACTAAAAATGTCTTAGTGGAAATCAATTTCAGTAACCCATTTCTCCATCTTTCCACCCACAGCAGGGTTTGCTCTGCAAGGACTGTTGGGAGAGGCCACCACCTCCTACCTGGACATCCTAGGCCACAAGCTGAGCTCCAGCCAGACCACAGCCAGGTGACCCCGTGGGAAGGGAGGGCCTTGGGAAGAGCAGAAGGAGCTATAAAACTCCTCCTAGGTTTTGGGGCTGCTTAAACCGTGAGCTGAAGTGAACACAAATAATCTTAATAAAGCCATCCTCCTTCCCGCCAGAGCAGATGGCCTGAGAGAACTGCTTGCTTTCGATATGCATGTCGTTGTAACTGGTGAGACCACACTGTGGAAGCAAAGGGAGTTGTAGAGTGAATGGAACATTATGTAACATCTTGTATGTGTGCAGAACAAAAGAACAGGCTACGTGTAGGTGGACAGAAGTCTGAGTTTGAAGAAAGAGCCCATTCCTGCCTGAAGGACCAAGAATGCCTGACTGCCAGCCTTCCCTCTTCCTTCCTTCAAAAAATATTTGTTGAGCTTCGAGTTTATGCCAGGTATTGTATTAAGTGTTGGGATGCAGCTATGAACAGCATAGATGAGTCTTTCTCCTCCCAGGGCATACAGGGTGGAGATAAGCATTTAACAAATAATTTTAAATTTTACGATAATGATGTATTATGAATTGCCTTGTCAAAAAAAACAGTGACATTTCATATAGGTGTGGGGCTGTTTCTGGGTTCTCTCTTCTGACCCCGTTTATCTTTCCTTGCACCAACTCCGCACTGCCTGTCTGCTGCGGGAAGTCTCCAAATTTACTCTTTTCCAAAATTGCTTTGGCTATTTTGGTTCTTTGTTTTCCTAAACAAATTTTAGAATAGGTTTTTAGATTCAATTAACCATGTAAGTCAAGTGTATGAAGGAAAAGTCCATGGAGCTAAAGATTTTTCATAAATGAAGTTTTTGCCATCAGTACAGACTCTAGTGTCAGACAGGCAATAGGCAAATGATGGATGAGGTAAAAGTTAACTTCCCTTTATTCTTTTTTAGTTTTTTTTTACAAGAGACTCTGAGATTCTGTGATCCTTCCACAAATGATTTGAAGCTGGTGGTTGAATGTGGGTCAGAACTATTTATAGCTGCCCAAACCATCCTTGGTGTATTTTTGCTTCTTTCACTCTTTCTTACCCACAGACGTGTCCATGAAGCTGGGGACATGGTACTGGCCCCTGAAGCAGAATGTGGGGAGGATGGGAGCCTCACCCTGCAGGGTCACGGGCTCATAGACTCTGAGCCCAAATTGCGCATGGGTGATGCCCAATTCCAGGCCTGAAATGCTCCTTCTAGGGATTTAGGGCACTGTAGTCAGGTCTGGCAGATTCAAAGCAGAAAGAGGGTGAAGCAGCCCTAACTCTGGCCAGGCAGGGAGGCTGCCCCTTGCCCAGGGAGCACTACTAGTCCTTGCCATGCTTGGAGCTGACAGAAACCTCCTTGGGTGACGCCCTCAATGGCGTCACCCTCTGGGTCTGCCCTGCTGCGCTAGGACTGCGCACGGCCCCCCTGCTGGGAGCGCGTGAGCTGGCAGTCAGAGCCCAGGGCTGCACATCAGTAGTATGTGCCAGGCTTGGAGGTCGTGCTCATCACCTCCACCCAAGTTCCATGGGCTACGGCTCAGTCCCGGACGGGGTGTGGGAAATGCACTCTAGCTGCGCCCCAGGAGGTCGAAGTAAACACGGCAGTTTCTGCCACAGTGAGATCCTTCTCCCTCCGTGTAAAGACGGATCAGAGCACTGTCAGGGCACAGGGAAGGCCCCATGGAGGAGGGAGCGCTGGCACCGGGCCTGCAAGGACGGTAGGCTCTCCCCGAGGTGGGGTGGGTGGCTTGTGTGCTGAGGCACAGAGGGGGTCCACATACTCAAACTCTTCCCTGCTCCCTCCTCTCCTCCCCACTTCACCACACCCAGGGCATCCTACCAGCTGGCTCAGGAAGGAGTGGTGTCATTTGGGAGGACCAAGGAGGGTTACTTACCCCAAACAGCTTGGGCCACCCGACCTGCACTAGTGAGCACAAATCTTCTTTCTTCTCACAAGGACAAAAGGTGGTCATTCTGTGAGTCAGGAAGATGCTTTTATAGCTGGTAATTACATATTCATTGGGAAATATAATAAAAACCATTCCTCTCTTCATTTACTTAAATGTGATTTTTCTGTAGTCATTATGTAATTATGGCATTTTTCAGTAACATTATTAAGAATAAATGGGCTCCCACTTCTCAACTGTCACACAAATTCAGATGTCCAAAGTAGCTCATTAGACAGGAAGCGTGCAGAGGAAAGGGGCCATTTTCTGGGAGAAGACACTAGCAATGCTCGGGGCACATTTGTCAGATTGTTTGGAATGGGCGGTTGCAGGTGCCTTCAGTGAAGGGCCCGCCTCTCAGCACCTGCCCTCACAGCCCTGCCCAGGAACTGGCTCAGAGAATGCATCGCCTGTGCCTGGCTGGTGGCAGGAAAGGGACAAGCTGAGTGCATATTTTAGAACTTCTCCTGCTGTGTGTTCTTTCTTCCAGCTCTCCCTCTTTTTCTAGATGGCCAGAATGGAGATGGATATTCTTTGTCCCAGAATATAATTTTAAATGGTAAAGTGTGTTTCAAAAGAGCAGATATGGGATCACTTTGGATTGCCAGTGCCTAACACTTACACAGCTATTCCTAAGCTCCTTAAATTATTCACAAGGAACATGACATGAATTGCTGTAAGGTTTGGGAACAGGAATACTGCATACGTCTGCTCAGGTTGTGCACTGCACAATTTGAGGGGCTGTGATACTCACACAGACTACACTGTGTACCTGCATGACTGTAGGTTGGTGGACCTACTGCAGAATCCTGGACACAGCTAAAAAAAAATACAAGGAGGCAGCCAGGACCTCCAGGCTGGTGCTGCCAGGCTTTCTCTAATATCATGATATGTACGTGCTCCACACTTCTGCCAACATGAAGGCAATGGTGTTTGGCTGGCAGGACCTAGGAGGCATCGACTGGGTTTTACGGCCTGGGCAAAGCCACACCGTTGTCCTGGAGACAGGAGGGAAAACTCTCCTGAGAAATGAGGGACGGGGGGGAGGGGGCAAGAGTTTTTGAGGAGGCCTGTTGCAGTAGGGGACTAGGAGACAGGGCTGAGACTGGATGCAGGGGCTTGCAGATTGGGTGCAGGTGTTAAACAACTCTCAGGCAGAAGCTAACTAGGGGACTGATAACCACAGGCAAGAACCAGCTTCAGTTGGCTTGTCAGCTATCTCTGCCACCTTACGTGAACTTTGGCTAATTATAATACCATTTATACTGTGGTTTTAAAGCTTCTCCATCATGATAGTTCCGAAACAACCATATAAAGTATGAAAATGGGAGGGAACCCAATTCTAGGAATTACTACCCAAATTCTTAGTAAAAACCAACCCCTTAGCCTTGAATACTCCTCTCCTTGATTAGTAAGACTTCAAAAGAGCAGAAACCACTACTCCCGGTGGAGCTGCTCTTTTTGAGCTGGCCTGCACAGTCTCTCTCTCTCTCTCTCTCTCTCATACTTTCTCTTTCAATCTTTCAATAAACTGCTTGCTTTGGCTTACGTGGTGCACCCTGAAATTCTTTTCTCCAGGTGATCACCAAGAACCCAGAAAAGCCTCCACTCAGAGGCAACTAACAGACACAGAGGCCCAATGGGAGGGAAAACAAGCGTTTGACGCAGGAGCCGAGGTTTAGAGCCTGCAAACTGAGCCGGGTGCCACACTCCCAGGTTGGACAGTCTCAAGCAAGCTAGTGATCAGATCTTACTCTTTCACTTATGATCACTTCACATCCATTGTACCCTTTCCTCATGCCAGGCACTGTGCCGATGCATTGTATCATCTCATTTAATCCTCCCGGGGGCCCTTTGAGGATGGCACTTCTTGGATCCCTGTTTCAGAGACGAGGAAACTGCCACGTGGAGAGGGTCAGTAACTTGCCCAAGATCACCCAGCACCTGTGCAGTGGAGCAGGGATCTGAACTCAGCCTCTCTGGACCCTGAGCCCCTTTTCCAATCGCTATGCCCTTCTCTGCACTCGAGGTTAGCTGAACAACCTTTAATGTTTGCTTTTGGGAAGTGAGATTACAGGAGGTGGCCGTGAGATGGATAGGCAGATCTGTCCCCAAACCCTGATCTAGCCATCTTTCAACTCCTCGGCATCCTTCCCTCCCTTCCTCTTCTCCTTTCTACCCTTCTCTCGTGCTTTTTCGTGTTATACCCTCCCTTCCACCTAGGCTAGTCCTCAACCCCCTGCCTCTGTTGGGGGGTAGTTCCCAGATCCCCTACTTGTTTCTGTCCATCAACACTAGGTCTTCCCACCCAGATGGTGCCAAGTTTGCTGCCTTCAAGAAGCCTGCACAGGTTCACTTCACTCTTTATTCATCCAATACCTGCTGAGCACCTATTTTGTACCAGGGACCATTCCAAGTCCTGGGATGCCAAAATGAATGAACTGTGTGTCCTACTCTTAAAGAGCTTGCCGTCTAGCTGGGGAGGCAGTGAATAGAATGGACATAGAAGAGACTAGATGTCCCTAGAACAGCATTATGTGCTTGATGGATCACACAGGGATCTGGTTAGAAGGTCTGGGGGGCCTGACATTCTGCCATTCCAACAAGCTGTCAGGTGCTGCTGCCGAGGGCCACCCTCTGTGTAGCAGGACCCCGAGCATTTCAGACGCTACTATAGCAGTGAACTTCTGCTGCTGGAGAAGGGGAGCGCGGAGGACTGGGAGTCTGAGAAGGGCTGAGTGAGGCCTCAGCCAAGTCCCGACGGAAGCCGAGGGGATATGAGCTCTGTCACCTCTTGGAAATGAAATACATTCAAAACTACGCCGAGGGGCATGGGTTGGCTGTGTGTCTGTTCCAGAATACGTCGTCTATCTCTTCTGCCTTGACTTGCTCTGCACAAGTCAACTTGCTTCTGGGAAACGAGGAGATTCGGGCTGGGAGTTGAGGTCAGGTCCCCTCCCGCTCTGACATTTTTAGGAGTTATGATTCCCACCAAAAACAGAACAGCTCCATTTCTTGGCGCACTCCTAGAGCTCGGCAGACAGAAAGGACCCAAGAAATGATACAATTCAATCCCTTCATTTTGCAAATGAGGAAGTAGATCCCAAGAAGAGGTAATTTTCCAAGATGACACAGCGGGTCAGATCGGACCCAGACGCACAGCTGCCAGGCCTGGGCTCCTTGCATTACGGCCCCTGCACTGCACAGCTCCAGCGACTCCATTGCCTTGTATTTCATTGAAACGTCCCCGTGGAGCGGGCCGCAGGGGTCCTGCCTTCCGTGGGCCCCAGATGCCATTCAGAATGAGATGAATAACTCGCCTGGGAGGAATTAACAGAGCCCTTCCACGAAGAGCTGTCGACAGTCAAAATAAAGTATCCCCAGCCTGCCAAATTCTCGTGGAGGGAAATTACAAAGTCCTAGTAATTATCATCTCAAGGAGTTCGGAGTAAACACAAAGTCTCTTTTTTAATCTCAAGTGATTGATGTGAGCAGTACAGCTTCCCTGGTGCTTTAAGTGTAAGAAATGGAACTTGGGTGGCCAGTGCCTTCACTGAGGGGTGTGCCGTGGGGTGTCGCACAGGTGCAGATGCGTATCTGCACCCACGTGAACAAGCACACAGGCTCACACAAGCACTCACACACATGGAGGTCACACATATACACATGCACAATTGCACATACCCGCACATACACCCCGGGACTCGGAAATGCTCAGGGACCATGCTGTACCTGGCAGACGTGGTGCTGGCCACAGTGGAGGCACAACAAATGCCCATTTGGAACTCTGAAAAGCAAACCAGCACACCCTGTAAGCTGAAACCATATCCCTTTGAAAAATAAGCCCCACCTCTCCCCCAGAGGATTAGCTGGGTTGACCTCATCCACTGTTTTAATTAATACACGACACAGCTGGCAGGTGGAAGACTGAAGCTTGAGTTGCATGAACGCAGAATTTCAAATATGTCAACAAGCTTTAATGGTCATTGTGATCAGAATGCTTTGGTTAAATAAACAGGTGCAGCAAGAAATGCCAATAAGCACAGTGTGCCAGGCACTCATCTACAGGGTGGCCACCGCCCTCCCCATCCTGCTCTTGGCCACTGTCCAGACCAGCCCTGCTGTGACAAAGGGATTTGAAGTCCCTGCCCTTCCTCAGCTCATCCAGCTGCAGGCCCACTCCCTGCTGGCCTCTGAGGCAGCCCCTGCCCTGAGTGAGCCCCACCATGCCCCTCTTCCCTGCAGGTGAATTCTGTAGACACTTACTGAACTTCCGCTGGGAGCTGGGTGGGGAGGGCTGAGACCCAGGGGGCCTGGGACTTGTGAGCTGAAGCTTTTGCCCTTGAGCAGCCCCCAGTCAAGTTGAGAACACAGATCTAAGCCCAAGAAACTCAAATTCTTCTTGTGGGCTGAGGCCTTCTCTGAACTTCATCCTCCCATGGTGCCAGCCAGTGCCTAGCCAGTGCCCCCAGGACTCAGAAACAAGAGTTATGCGAATGAATGTGACATTGATCAAGGACTCTGGGAGAGAGGGAGGTTGCATCTCCTGGAGAAGTGAGAAGGCTTAGTTTTGGGGGCCATTGGGCTAGGCCTTGGAGCATGGGAGGAATGTCACAAGAGAAGTTTGGGAGGGGAGAGAGGCAAAGGGAACACACACGGAGGTTGGAAGGTGTCTGCACAAAAGCGAATCCACACACTGATTTGGGCGTGGAGAGCTGGATGTGGGGAGGAATGGGGAGGATGGAGAATTGTCACTGAAGTCAGAGGAGAAGGTGGGGCGCATCACACAGAGCCTTGAATGACACGTGTAGGAATTTGAGCCTCACTCTGTGGGGGAACTGGGAGCCAAGGGAGGCAGCTTCATGCAGACCAGCACTGGCTCATCTTGGGCCTGTCATTGCTGCTGAGTAGAAGGGATAATGACAGCATGGAGGTGCAGGGGGCAGGTGGAGCACTGCGTGTCCAAGTAACAAGCATGTCCCATTCTATTAACACTATGTTGGCACTGCAGTGGAGGTGACCCTTGGGGCAGAGCCACTTGTTTTCCTATTTCTCTATTGTAATTTACATGAAAATGATTGAAAATAACTGCTCCAAATCAGTGTTTTCAAACTCAAGAACATATCCGGGAAACCCTGGGAATCCTTCACCCATCAGTTTGAGAAATACTGCCTTAGCTACTCTGCTCTTTCCTTCTTGCTTAAAAAGACCATATGGACTGCAGAGTTTTGGTCCAGGTCAAAGTGATTTCACCAAACTGTGCTGATGCAATTATGTCACAGGCCAACATTGAGGGGTCTTATGAAGAGGTTAACATGTTTCCTGAAAAGATCTTGTTGAGAATTTGCTCATAACATGCCAGAGTATCCTCTTTTTAAAGACCTAAGTGAGAAAATTCCTCCCGGGCCTTAGAACCAGGAAGAGTTGACCTTTCCTAAATAACTGGTTTCTTCTTACTGTATCTATGCTCTTAGTCTGGAAACTGATCACATTTCCCTCTTTGTATTGGCTGGAAGGAAGCTCAGAGGAAAAAGTTTAGCCCACTTCTAACAAAGTGTATAGTGCCTTATCATGCAGCTCAGAGGCTAATTTTACTGTAACTTCCCAACTTTACTCTTCTTTCCCTTCTAGTTTTCTCACTTAAGTTTTTAAAATCTTATGCCCAATTTATTTTTGTGAGCCACCAAGAATCATATAAATATGAGCTGGAACATAAACAAAAAGAAAATTAAGAGTTGTGGGCATTAAACTGGGAGAAATTTTAAAGAAAATATCGTCCAGCTCTTTAAATTACAGACAATACAGTTAAGACTTTGAAAGCAGTAATGTGTCAGGGTGCCTCAGTGAACGTGGCAGGGTACAGGGAGAGAGAGCCTGGACTCCACCTGGGCTTCCTGATCTGACCACCCCTTTCTGCTGTGCCAGGGAACTGCAAAACTCCAGAAGAAGATTTTTCTAACTCTTCCATGCAGTCTCTTAAACCATCTGTTTGAAATAAACAACCCATCTTGCCCCTCTGGGATTCTCTTGGCATCACCAGCTGGGTTAACGTGCCCCAACACCCTCTATCCAAAGTCAAGGGAAGGTGTGATCTGCATCAGCAGAGTGGGTGGGGGCAGAATATGGGCATTTAAAAAATAGCCTGTTTTAAATAAATCCATTTTGATGTGCACTGTAGACCCTGCAGTGAGCTAGTTGTCGGTGCTGATTAAGAATCAAAGCAGTGGATGCTCCATTTTACTACCCAGAAGAAAGGCAGGGGGAAGGGTGTTTTATAACAATCCATGGGAGAGAGATTGAGAGAGAGATGGGGATGACAGCTTCTCTCCTCTGTTGACACCCAGGCACAGGGAATCAGCCCCGCTGCCTCATTTGGAAACTGTAAACAGCAGCATTATCATAAATTCATCAGGGAAGAGATCTCTAGCCTGACAAGTGGGAGAGTCAGCATTAGCAGTCACAGCACTCTTACAAACAAGAGACTGGATCTGCCTCGGGAGCTAGCTAACCGTCAGCCTTAGTCTAGGTGCTCTGGGGCTCTCCACCTCCCAGGCCTGAACAGTAGAATCTTTCTGATTTTGATGGCAGTTGGTGAAATGTCGTCATTTGTCCTATTGCTGCAGCAGACATGAGACCACCTGGGCCTCTCTGCCTAGGGGACTGGGGTGACCAGCCCCTTGGCTGAGGAGTGGGCCCAAGCTCGTGCTCTGGGCAACCTTGTTGCTCTCAGCTTCCACTGTGGACTCAGAGCTGTGCGTGACAGCTGGGTGGGCTTGGAGGATTTGGGGATTCTGGGTGGTCCTGGAAAATGCTCGTCTGCCTCTTCCAGCTCTCAGCTGAGTCATCGGCTCCTCGGAGATTCTTCCCTGACCTCCCTGACCACTTCTCATTGTACCATCCACCTCTCCCTCTTGGCTTTTGTTAATAGTTGCAACTTTACATGAAATTTGTGTAGTTGCTCGTTTCATGTTTGTCTCTTCCAAGGCACGGTGAGCTCCAGGAGGGCCCACGAGTTTGGGCTCTCACTCGCCGATGTGCTGAGCTCAGTGCTGGGCACATCAAAGATATGCAATACATATTTTTCAGTTGAATGATTAAATAATTGAATGAGCTGGTCTCTAGAGCTTGTGGAGCATCTATTGAACTTGATCCCTTGAATGAGGCCTGTGCCCCATGGGGCTGGGCTGGGGCGGGGAGCACATTCGTTCCCTGTCATTAAGTCCTGGGCAGGGATTATTCCCAGGCAGATGGGCTCAGGACGCGATGGCTGCAGTTGTGTGGGAGAACGTGAGCCTCAGCACAGAAGGTCCTGGGAGAGGCAGGGCCCGGAGCAGGGAGCTGTCTGAGCAGCTGGACATGCTGTGGGGCTCTGGTCCAAGTTTTCATTTTTCAAACATGATAATGAGACAAGTGAGTACAGCTTGTTTAAAGTTCGTATGTTTTAAAATATGTTTTTTATGATTATAAAATTAATGAAAGGAAAAGAAACCCAAGTGGCCAAACTGTATATGAAAACTTCTTTAATAATCATGGCAGTGCAGATTTAAGTGAAAATGAGAGACCATCTCTATCCATCAGCGTGGCAAAAAGTAGATGGGCCAACAGTGCCAGGATTGGGGAAGACGTGGGGAAGCCCTCACACACCACTGAGGGGAGGACTGCTGTGAGAGCCATTTGGGGGTGTTTGGGGATATTTGGTGGATCCTAAAATGGTATACCCAAGGATTTGGGGATTCCATTTCTAGATATGTTCTCTAGTCTGCAGCAGTGGTTCTCAAACTGTCGTTTGCATTTGAACCACATGGAGGGCTTGTTGAAACAGATTGCTGGGCTCTGACCCCAGGGCTTCTGATTCAGTCTGGGGTGGGGCCTGAGAATTTTCAATTCCACCAAGTTCTCAGGGGATGCCTATGCTACTGGTCCTGGGATCACACTTTGAGAACCACTGTTCTAGTTAAACTCTTGCTTATGTGTGCGGGAAAACATGCCCAATGATGTTTATTTCTTATAGAAAAATTAGAAACAAACCCAAAGTCCATGAGTTGAGGAATAGATGAATATATTGTGGCATATTATGTAGTGGCTTATTGTGCAGCAGTTAAGTGAATGAAAGAAATATGTATATTTCATCATGAATAGCTCTAGAAAGATGTAAATTGTAATGCCCTGCAATGATACCATTTTATCAGTTAGTTCAAAAACAATTTAAAAAATCCAATTCTATGTAATCAATATATACAAGTATTAAAATGTGAACTGGATGCACATTTAATCTATAAAAGCTGTTGCCTCTGGAGAAGAAGGGAAGAGAGTAGAGCTGGGGAAGAAGAGAGAAGCTTCTATTCGAATGTGTTGTTTTATTCTTTAAAAAATAGGTCTAAATAAAATAGGTCTGAAAAAATAGGTCTTAATTTTAGGGAGTAGATACTGGTTTTTATCGTACTATTCTTTGTTTCTCTATATTCTTTAAGTGAATTTGTAAAAGGAGTAACACATGTTCATTGTAGAAAATTAGAAAATGGAGAAAAGCACAAAGACAGAAATTAAAAGCATCCCCAAACCCACTGTAGACATTTGGTATTCTTTCCGGGTTGATATACTGACAAAAACCAAATAGGGAGCACACACACTATTTTCATTTTTACAACCTGCTTTTGTGGCTTAATATGATATTGTAAATATTAATAGTTTCCCATTCATTAAATTGCTTTGTGTTAATATCCTTTTAATTAGCTACATAATAATCAATCCTTTGGTGGTACTTTTATTTAACAAAACCCTATTGGTCTTTCGGAGTTCCAGTTTTCTACTGTTATAAATAACAAGGTGGTGAGTATCTTCACACATTCAGCTGTGTCCAGGTTACTTCCTTCCCTGCCTGGAGGCAGCAGTGTCTTTGAGTTTTGAGTCACCAAGCAGGTGACCCTGTCTGTCCCACTGGGCCTGGGATGGGCTGGCTTGGGGGAGTGAGTGAAATAGGTCTTGTGGAAGTGGTCCTTGGGGACTAGTTAAGTTCTTGGAACCCTGGAAGCCCTCAGGGATGTAGCTTACACAGTGAGTCCCCAACGGGCACCCCTCCCCCTCCCTCCACTCATTCAGGCTGGGTAGGCTTTCAGGACCCTAGGTGACCTGGGGCAGGGGCCTGGGGCAGTCAGAGATGAGGAGGCCTGGTCTGGATGGGAGATGCAGGCACAGCCATAAACATCTCAAGTTGAGGCACAAAGTGGGAGAGAACCCAAGGAAGGGCGCAGGGGTTCCGAGGAGGGAGTGGTCAGCTCCACGCAGGGAAGGCAGCTGGGAAGAGTCTGGAGAGGAGGTCACATAAGAATGGGCAGGGCTTTTTTGTTGTTGTTATTGTTATTGGTTTTGTTTTGTTTTTATTACTAGCTTTATTGAGGTCTATTTTACAGATCATAAAATTCAGCCATTATAAGTGCATAATTCAATGATTTTTAGTAACTTACTGAGTGGCACAACCATCACCATAAATCAGTGTTAGAGCATTTCATCCTCCCAGTAAGATTCCTCATACCCATTTACAGTTACTCCCTGTTCCCACACCCATCCCTGGGCACCCGCTGATCTACTTTCTGTCTCTATAAATTTTCAGGCTTAGGTTCCATTTTGAAGGATGGACACTGGACCTTAAATTAAGATAATAGCAGGGAATGTAGAAATCTCTATAAATTTTCAGGCTTAGGTTACATTTTGAAGGATGGAAACTGGACCTTAAATTAAGATAATAGCAGGGAACATACAAAGCCTGGAGACACAGGTGGCTGCTCCTTTCCAGCGGAAAAGCGGCTCGCAGCCCCTGACTTCCAGAGTGAAATTCCAAACTCAGAAGCTTCGAACAGTCAAGAGCTCTGCACCCTCTAGAAGCACGGTTTCTACCTTCGGTCAGGTAAAGCATTTCTTTCCTTTTGCCTCTTTGGTGGTTGGATTCCTGTTCTTCCTGCAGTTCCTAAGCTCACTTAAGTGGATGTAGAGGTGTTGGTTGGCTTTGAAAACACGTTTGGCTGTCAATTCTCTGGCCTGGCAGTCACGGACAAGCTGGGCTGGGGAGGCCCAGCAGAATCGCGCTGTGAGGGCCTGGAGGTCTGCCAAGGAGTTGCAGAGGACAGGGTGGCAGAGTGACCTCACTAAGGGTCTCCACTCTCTCGGTTTTGTCTGACTTGGTTCTGCCATGATGGTCTGTCCTTCCAATTTCCCACCTTAGACCCAAGCACTTTTCACCCTGAAAAAGAGAGGTGTGAGCAGATCATCTGTGTTCAGTCTGTTTGCCTTTATATTAATATAATCAGGTATGATTTAAGATACCCTGTACCAGATTCTTTAAAATTACGTTAAAAGTTCAAAAATAATGTAAGCTCAGTGCAGAAAAATAGCATGACAAATAAAAATCCAAAGTCAACTCTATGACCTCATCTGGAGATAACTACTGATGCATTTGGGGTATGTACTTCCTGTCTTTTATTTTATTTATGTTTTAACTTGAGTGGCATTTTCTTGGCTTTCGTTAAATCCCCACGGCGGTGGGAGGGCTGCCTTAGCTCATCAGGGCACCAGCCTGGCTCCTGCTGGCCGGGCAGGCCTGGGTCCTGGGGCTCCTACTCTGCTCAGACACAGGTTGCTCTGGTGCTTTGAACCCGCTGATTAACCTTGATCTTGGTGTTTCCCTCTGACATGAGCCAGCTGCTCAGCTCTGGGGACAGAATCCCTCTGCCCGCAGCATGATCTGTTGTGTAAGGGAAGAGAGACAACCTGAAGCGATTAACAACTCTAAATTCTCTAAAGAGTATATGGGCAGCAGGTTACAACACATCTCAGGATAATTCAATTTTTATAGAAGCTATTTCCATTAATCATTTATTAATGACTCTCCCAGCTGAGACAATTAAGTAGACCTAGGATTAAAAAAGAGCCCCATATTCATTTCACATCTGTCTAATTACCTTGAGGGTCATGGATCCTGGAAGAATGAAAAATGGGCTCCATTCTTCTTCTTTGTGCTTTGCATTTTTCTCTAGGTTTGGCCTCAGCCCCAAAGGGAGGCAGCCCGGGGAGTTGGGGGGTGTGTTCTCTGGCGTGTGCACACATGACTGTGACACCCAGTGGTGCAGGCTCAGAGGGGAAGGGCGCTGACTCTGTGACATCTGAGGAAGCTTTGGGGGCTGGGGGGAGGAGCGGGGGAGGGGCTGCCTGCGGGAGGTGGAGCCCAGGGTCCCAGCCTGTCTGCTGGAGTTGAGGGTGTGAGATGGGGAGACAGAACAGCAGGTCCCTGGGCTTGTCCCAAAGAGGGCTGGAGGGATCTGGCCCCTGAGCTGTAGAGCAGGGAACAGTGGGCCCAGAGATGTCGCAGGGCATCTCCTGACACCAGGCGCCGCCTTGGGTACCCTATGTGTGTACTCCCACTTAATTCTCCTCCAAACTCTGGGAGTTAGTATCAACAGCCAATTTTGGACTTAAGGAAATGAGGGCTCAAAGAGGCCAAGTGACGTGCTTAAAGTCACACAATTGGTGAGTGCGGGGCGGGTTGGAGTCCGGGTGTCCTGCCCGCAGCATCTTGGCACACAGCCCCGCCTGGCACACTTCTGTCTTGGAGCCCAATAATGTTGCTCCGGGAATAAAACTCCTTCCTCTTCTTTTTCTTTTAAAAAGAAATAAAGTGCCCCCTTGTTTCAGGAAATAGAGATGGTAAGTAAAGAATTTCCAGAGAATCTGGTAGAGGAGGTGAAGAGGAGCTCTTGCCCTCATGTCCTTCCTAGGGTGGGTCCTGCTCTCCAGTTGCCCTCCCACCACAGGACCTGGCTTCCAGGGAGGGCACGGTCAGCGTGTGTGACCTTCCTTGGCGAGCAGGCTGGGAGGCAGAGACGGGAAAGCCCCAGTGTGAGTGTGGGCACCAGGGGCGGCTGGACCTAAAATGGCAGGAACCTCTGAGGGGCAGATGCCAGAGCCCGAGGGCAGTGGTGTTCATGGTGAGACCCGCAGGTAGAAGAGGGCACCAAGGGGTCCTGAGCACTGCAAGTTTTAAGGTATCGCGCTCTGATTCTCAGATTTCCATGCATGGTACTCATTCCTCTCTCCTAGAGCTGATCTCCCTGGGGTGCGAAAAACACCTGGGCCACTAAACAAAGGGCAGCCCTCTTTTTAGAGAATTATTTTTGTAGTGAGGGGATTTCATTGTTTCCCAGGCTGGTTTTGAACTCCTGACCTCAAGCAACCCTCCTGCCTTGGCCTCCCAGGGTTCTGGGATCACAGGGATGAGCCCCAGCACCCAGCTGGCCAGGGGAGACCTCTTTTAAAGACTAATCAAGCCACCAGAACCTCTCAGAGCATGAAACCTTTCCAGGTCTCATATACATTTCCGTTAGGGCTTTAGCAATGGGGAGTGTGGGCTCAGGTTGGGATATTCTGAGTCTAGATATATAGTAGAGTGGAGTAGGGGGAGTAATAATTTTTGTTTAAGAATTTTAACAAATATAACTCTAATGTTTCCTGGGACTAGGATATTTTTCAAGATAGACTAAAAAAGAAATATACAAATAAAACTTTTATGTGCTGTCTTTCATATTTGTGTACATTATTTAATAAAGTAGTTAAAAGTTATTTTATTAAATCATAACATGAATTATTTATCCTAGAGATAATTAATCTTTGTCTTATTCCATTTTGTAAATGTTTCACATTTTTTATCTCCATTTAAAATGTGCTAAGTGTGGGCCAATTTTCTTTAGTGGAATTTATCTTTCTCTTTCATTAAATATATAGAAAAATTTGATCATAGTGTTCAGTGAAATTAATGAAATTATTTCTGATTCTAATTTAATTAATTCCCAAAACTGAACACCAGAGTTCAGAGAAGTATACCTTTTATCATACTCCTTATTTCCTAAAAAACTTATAATTGTGGCTTCAAATTACATCAGTATTACACACTTTATAAATTAAGTAATCAGTCATCATATATTGAGCTATTATTTTGTTTTTATAACTTATAAAATAAATTAAATAATTATATTGAACCCAAATCATGTAAATCCTGACCTGACTATTTTTAGAACACCATCTTATGAGATTTACTCCAAAATTTATTTTCTAGTACGTTGTATAATCTTCCTTGAAATGCCCATTAGCACATTTCTAAAGTCAGACTTTTTCTGACATAACACCTAACTTGGTTGATAGTTTAATAGTAAGGACTAGTTTGTTAATTAAGTTATGTTACACACTTTTCATAAATTGTATTTTATTAAATTTGCAGTTTCTATGTTTTATGAAAATATATATATAGCAAGTGCTAATATAAAAGTATTTTATTAAAAATTGTGTATTGCCAATGGTTTAAGTAAACTAATAGATTTAGATTCCCTAACTTTGTCTGAAAACAATAGGTTAAATCAAGTACCTCTAAGAGAAAGAGTAAGGGGTCTGATTAAGAGTCATTTCATAAATCTTAATAGAATTTTTTGGTGTTCTTTCCAGAAAATGACAAGGAGAATAACTCTAGAGATTGGGTTAACATCCTTTTGCAAGCCAAATGATTTCCAGCTTTTGGTTTTCATCAAAATTGAATAGTAGCTTACTACATGATTTTCAGGCATATAACTCAGTAGTTTGGAGAATTAAATGACATTGCTAGAACAAAACTCCTTCCATTCTCACCTACTGATATGACTAGAGTTTCTTAGTGCTAACATCTAAAAAACCCAGAAAAATAGGTATAGGATTAACACTGGGCCCTGACTCATTAGAGCAAGAAATACATTCTATTCATCAATTAATACATGACCTAGTTGGGGAAAAAGGCAGCTTCATTTATCTCATTAAGAAGATGCATTTGTAATATAAATTTGTTTTTAAATTTTTATAATTATTAAATTTTATATGTTCATGTTTTTGGTCAATTACACGCTACTAATAATTTTAATGATAACTCAATCCAGAATAAAATATTTTAAAACTTTATGGCCATAAAAATGAAAATTTCAAATTTAAATGATTTAAATGTATCTTCATGTTTTTATTACAGTGGAGTGTGCCAGGAAGATGCATAAAATATATTCAAGCATAAAATTGCATTGTTATTAGGATAAGATTCTGTGTGAGAAGTGGAATGAAAAAATGAGCTCACAGAGAAAAAGCAAAGATAGAAATGTTTGAATGTTGAAGAGCTTGTTTATAGATGTTATGCGTTTTAAAAATAGATGGTAACATGCAGAGTATCAAATTCATAGAGACAGAAAGTAGAATGGTTGTTGCCAAGAGCTGGGGGAGGGGAGAAGAGGAAGTTATTATTTAAGTGGGTACAGAGTTTTAGTTTTCAAGATGAAAACGTTCTGGAGAGGGATGAGGTGATGGTTGCACAACAACGTGAATATACTTAATGCAACTGAACTGCACACTTAGAAATGCTTAATATGGTAAATTTTAGGTTATGTGTATTTCACCACAATTTAAAAAAATAGATGGTAGCAGGATTAAAGTGTTAGAATATTTAGATTTCATTGGATACATTCCAAAGAGTGACATAACAGTTTTGTTTTAAAATGTCAGTATTTTCTATGTGCCAGAAATCACATACTTTGCAACTATTTAACTTACAATGACAAATTTTAGGTGTCAACTTAAATGTGTGAGAAGGTCCATAGGTTTTGAAATTATTTTAGGGGTTTCTCCAGCAAAAACATGTGAAGGCTTTTGCTCTAAGGTCTGGGGTTTCCCTGAAGTATTTCTGCAGTTTCACCAAACTGAAGTGTTTTCCACTAAAAATGAAGATCTAAACTGCCCGTGGGAGCATCACCACTCTTACTGGTTTTGTATGTTGGAGCTTTTGGTAACATTTAATTTAAAGGGCAAGGGAGGAACAGAGGGAGAGAGACAGAGAGAAGAGAAGAAGGAGAAGGAGGGGAGAGGGTTGGGGAGGAAGAGGAACATTATCTGTTTTAAAAATAAAAAGGGCTTTAAAACCATTACTCTAGAGCAGGCTTCTGGATAGGGAGTTAATAACACAACCAAGCATGTTTGACCTTGTCCAATATATAAACACTGTTAACTTCTATCTCCCTTCTCTTTTCTTCTCAGGCTAAACATGCCATTTCTATCACCCCTGTGAGCTGGTCTGCAGGCTCCACTGTGCCCCTCTGTGCTGGCCACTCCCCTTTAGATTCTTCCCAGTCTGTTGGTGCTCACTTTCCAGGGCCAGGGGAGGAAAGGAATTCACTGTGGTCATGGTGGTTAGGACCATGAGTCCTACCGCAAGACCAGCTGCACTCCTGCCAGGCACTGAGCACCAGTGTTAGGCACAGATGCACATTCCAGGGCAGCTGTAGCCAACCTGCAGGTTGGGTTCTAAGCTTAGCACATTAGGGTAGAATCCTATATAATACACATTCCCATTGAACATCTCATAGGAAGGCATAACAACGGAGTCAGGCACACTCTCTCTCTGTAAGTCCACCCCAGCCAGTTTTTACTCTAGCACTGGAACTGTTAGTTCTTTGAACATCAGAGGAAGTAGTTGACATGTATTTGGGAACCATGCACCATGAAAAACACGTCTCTTTAGTAAGATCATACTCTTTCAGCAAAATACTCATTCTTTGACAGACATGTGGAAAGTGAGGCCGAGGAGGGAACAACAGATTCGTCTCATGCTCACTTCAAGGGGTGGAGGCAATGCCTTGGGATCAATGACACTATTTACATAATCTCTCTCTCTCTCTTTCCCATCCCCCAGTAAATCTGTCAAATCCATAGGTTACATGTGTGTCTGATGCAGCTACACTCCTTCTGGAATCCTGACAACCAGAGAGCTACTGCAGGGGATGCTGAGTGTTTTCTTGCTCTGCACAAAGTATCTCTCTTCCTCTGCACGTGCTCCTTCTCCTCCTCCACCCATGTGTGTAGATCACAGATGGCCACAGATTCTTTGCTGCTCCCTCCTGGACTTGCCCAGTGACTTGTCTTGACCAATAGAATGTGGCAGAAGTGATGCTGTGTGGGCTCCAAATCTAGGCCTCAAGAAGCCTTGTGGTATCTTGCTCTTGCTCCCTTGGAATTCTGCTGCCGTGTGAATGCGCCTGCTAAAGGAGCCAGGTGCCCTGGCTGAGAGCCTGGTCAGGGCCCAACACGTGTGTGAGGCCATCCTGGACCATCTAGGCCCAGCAGGCTGTCAGCTGACTGGAACTGCATAAATAAGCCCAGATGCAACCAGCAGAAAAACCGCTGCTGGTCTCAGTCCAAATTGTTGACTTGCAGAACTGTGAACCAATAAATGTCATTTTAAGCCACTAAGTTGGGATGATTTGTTAGCTGTTGCAGAGATGGCTGTTTATGAAAATGTGCACTCCCCTTCCGTATTGTGGCTTGTCATTGGGAGGTGGCTACTCAGCCAGGGCTACATTGCCTAACTCCCCCTGTATCGGACATGGCCACTGTATAACTGGCTCTCACCACTGAAATGTGAACGGAAGTGGTGTGTGATGCCTCCAGGCTGAGGCTTCAGGAGTTGATGGGGGTCCTCCACTCTCTCGTTACCCGTCTGTTGACTGGAAAGAGGACTTCTAGGTTCTAGGGGATGGTGAGACCACAAGATATGATAAGCCTGAGTTCCTGTTCACCATGTTGCAAATTGCTCACCAATAAGGAATGCCAACATTGGTCTGTTATGGGAGTGATAAACTTCTATTATATTAAGACTGAAAGTCCAGGGTGTTTATTAGAGCAGGTAACTGTGCAAGAGCTCACAGTTATAAATCTCTCTACCAGGTACTGTTCCACGCACTTCACATTTATGACCTCCGGACAGCCCCACACAGAAGGTGCTTTATCCTCACTCTGACACAGGAGGACACTGGAACTCAAAGGGACTAAGTAACTTTCCCAAAGGAACAAAGGGAATGCCTAGAACAAAGTGGGGCTGGGATTTGATCTGGAAAACCTGAGAGTCCTGTCACTGACTCACTGTGTCCTCCTGCCCCCTCTGGCTCCCAGTTGTCTCATCTGCAAGGTGGGTTGGGAGTAGGAGCTAAAACCCATGAGCTTCCCTCTACAGCTCTGACATCCTGGGTTTCTGTGGGTCTCAGGTTTCAGGTTGAGACACAAAGGAGAGTTGAGTCATGAAGGGAATTCACAGCAGGGCAGGAATGAAAGTCTGCTGCTCAAGTCCTTGGAGGGCCATCTTGGTCTCCAGATTCTTTGATGTGGTCAGTAGGATGACCGGGGAGCTGGGCTGACTTGGCAAATCCTGGGACCTGCAGTGCCTGTGGCTTAGAAGACAGGAGTTAAGGCATGTGACACCTACACGCTGGTGTCTCTCCAGGGAACACCAGCCCCGGCATGCCCTCTCCTCAGCACTTCTGGAAAGTTTGCACTCGGTCATGGGCCCAGTACTGCTGTTGCCTGGGGAGGCCCTGACGGAGGGTATGCAGCATGAAGGCCGTGCCTTAGGTGAGGGAGCTGGAGACGCAGCCCTGGAAGGCAAGCCCGGCTGAGAATTACAATGCCCTTTCCCCTGCATGTCACAAAGAAAAGCAAAAGCCCAGAGAGACTGAACGACTTACTCCAGATTGCCCAGCTGGTTGAGGGCCTAGAAACCAGCTTTGGCTGCTGGTCCAGGGCTCTTGGCCTGCTCCATGTTGCGTGCTGGGTCTGGGCTGGGGTTAACAGATGATGCCTTTTGGCTGTGTTTTGTTTCAAGTTTCTGATGCAGAGAGGAATTTTGAAAATATAGTTGGGAGAAGCTTCTACTCTTAGGAAATCCCATACCTGGGCCATAGAGGATGGCTGGCCGTGCAGGGCTGCAGACCCCAGGGCCTTCAGCGCCCTGCTCCTCCCAGAAGGGCCTGCAGGAAACCCTGTCAGACTGACACCAGAGGGTGACAGCGGTAAGACCTCTGCCTTCTGTGTGGCTTCAGCTCAGACACCGATGTTTTGGAGAGGAAGCCTAGATTCTGCTCCTGGCATGGTGAGTCACCAGCTCCGTGATTCAGTGAGAACCCTTGATTTCCTTATGGGGGTGCTGGGCTGGACTAAATACTCTCTAAGGTCCCTGTGACCCTATTCCTGCAGGAATGGAACAGGTGTTCTGAGAGATACATATATATTTATCTCATCCTCTCTCTCTCTATATATATGCGTATGTCAGCAAGCCTTGAAGCCCAATATTTCCAAAAGGAGCCTGGCTAGGAAAAGAAGTGATGTTAGTATGGTCCGATGACATTTACTGTCCATACGTTTCCTCACTCAAGTGTGTGGGGAAATTGTACAGGACAGGATGACGCTCAGGATGGAGGCATCTGTATTCTTGACCCTTTGCTGCTTGGCGCCATCTTGGATTATGCTTCTTTGACTTGATCTTGGTGCAGCCACGGCTGACTGGGCATCAAGGCCCATCTCTGGGCACGTTCATAGACAGGCTGCTTACGCAACAGCTGGCACGTGGTGGTGCCTTGTTGTGGGGTTGCTATGCCTGGTGAGGCGTCTGACTGGACCAGCTCTGACTCACCTTGGTTCTAAATGATCAGGCTGGGGAGCGTTGCCTCAGCCACGTTAGGCAGGACTCTTTCGGTCGAATGTGACGGAAACCCAACTCACACTTGTTTAAACACAAAGGGGAATTTTTGGCTCCAGACGTTGGGAAAGATGGGTGGAGTAGATATGAGGCATGACTGAATTGAGATCTCAATGATGTTGTCAGTTGCAATTTGACAACAAATCTCACTCCTGTGCTCGATGCTTTTTCTCTTTGTGTGCTGTCTTCATTGATTTCTACTACACATGAGATTACCTGGCGTGAGGGCCCCTACTGCAGACAACCCAGTTTAAATCACCCCAGTTGGTGACCCTAAAGAAAAAGACCTCAGTGTGTGTAAGTCCTAAGGGAAGGCTCTGGTTAGCTGCCCGGGGCCACATGCCCATCTCTGGGGCCCACGTCATATCCAGGCCAGGTTAGGGCAAGGGGACTGCCACTGGTAGTTAGATAGAGTCCTGTGGAATGGGTCATGGGGGAGGAGTAATTTTTTAAATGAGGGGGTGTGGTTATCAGAGAGCGTTTTGGAGAGACACTGTGGGAGCCATCAAAACAATAGCAGAGTAGGGTCACTACTGTTAACAACAATGTATTGTATATTTCCAAGTAGCTAGAAGAGAAGACTTGCAATGTTCCCAACATACAAAAATGATAATTGCTCAAAGTGGTGGATCTTCTAAATACTCTTACTTGATCTTTACACATTCTACACATGTAACAAAATATCACATGTACCCTGTAAATATGTACAAATACTATGTATCAATAAAAAAAATTTAAAAAAAATAGGTCTTTACTAAAGACATTGTATCAGCAACCAGTAATGAACAGAGAGAATTTGATCTAAAGGACCGTTATGCACAAGGTTGTTAACTAGGTGACTGAAAGGGTAAACAGAAGCAGCAGTTGCAGGAAGCAGCTAACGTTCTATGGCTGAGGGAGCAAAGGGGACAATTTAGAAACGCAGAGGAGGGGCCCTGCGGAGCCGGAACTCAGGCTTGAGGAGGGGCCCCTGCTGGCTGGTGCTGGGCTGCTGATCAGAAGGGCCCATGTGCCAGGACCGGACCTCTGAGCAGGGGTACCGGCCAGCTGCCAAGAGCATCTCCTGGGGACCAGGGGATCAAACTGGATCTGTGAAGCTGCAAATTGGTTCAGCTGCAGTACAGTTTGGGTGAAGAATAGTTGCTGGACGGCACTCTCAGAAACAGGAAGCCGGCAGGAAGCAGGCAGGGAACAGACAGGAAAAGCAAGTCCTGTCCCCCACCGCCAGCCTTGCTGTGTCCCTCTAGCGCCCGGGCTGCAGCGCCCTAGTGGAACTGGACTCAGAGTCCCAGCCCAGCATCGCCAAGTGGCGCACAGAGGAGCAGCTTTGGAGCACAGAGGTAAAGGCCCAATAACTGACCCAGGTGTTCTCCGGTGTCTGGTTGGCGTGGCCTCTGTGGAACAGCCTGTCTCCCTCAGGAGGCTGGGAACTCCCTGAGGTCGGGGACATGCCTGACTTACCTGTGCATGCTCTCAGGGCCTGGTGTCCTTCCCCAGGCAGAGCAGGCCCTAGTGAGTGGGCGTCATGCTGCAGTGAGTTGCATGGCAGGATCCCCCATTGGGCAGTGTGTCCTGGGCAACTCTGCCGCCCTCCCTACACAGCCGTTTCCTGTCTGCCTTCCCTGGGGGTGTGATTCCCGGCTGTCCTTGGAGTCCCAAGTGGGGCCAGGGAGGGGATATTGAACACTGGACCTTGGGGCAGACTGGGGCAGGCTCTGCCCAGATCTGGCGAGTGTGCCCTGAACTCTCTTCTCATCCTCACCCACTTTCTGATAAAGTCAGCAATAGGTTCCTGGCGCCACCGTTTATAAACTATGTGGCTTTGGGCAGGTGACTGGACCATTCTGAGTCTCAGTTTACCCAGAATGCCCTCTTCAGTCCCTTAATCCCTGCACCAGGAGACAGGAAGAGACTCTTGGTCCTCTTTATCCCACCCAATCCTCTCCCCATCCCCTGGTCCTTACAGGAGTGTATCATTTAGCATAATGCATCATAATTATGCTTTAAAAAGCAGGTGGTATTAGCAAGGCAGAGATCTGTTTAGCTTGGGGAAAAAATAAAGATCCAGGACAACTGGCACTTGCTGGGCAGAGCTCGGGGACAGCTGCAAAATGAAGAGGGCCTACGGTGTGGAAAGGGGGAGCAAAGGAGGAGAGAAGACGGGGCGGGGGCTCTGAACCATAGGCACCACGGTCTGGGCTCCGGGTGAATTCCAGAGCAGCATTTGAGAAGGAGTCCTCAGGCAAGAGCTGGAGCCACCCAGCCTTCCAGCTGCTTCAGGGAGACAAGCCCAGTGGGGGCAAGGGACCCGCAAACATTTATGTGCCACATGGGAAAATGGAGTAGGCCAGTGTTCAGCACAGAGCAAAGGCTCCAACAATAAATGATCGCTTTCACTCTGTATGACCGTGTCGGTCTGTCCTGTACTATAGGTCTGTGTGCAGGTTTCCCTGCCTCACTTATCTCAAGTTCTTTCAAGACCGAGGCTGGGTCTGAGTTTTCTCCAGTGGTGCTCAAAGCGTGTGTGGGGTGTATCTGGAGACCACAGTCAAAGCTGGGTGAGCATTAGGAGGGCCTGCTGGCAGCATGGCCTAGGCCACTGTGGAACCATGAAGTCTATGCGCTGAGGCAGCAGTGTGAGCTGTGGCAGAGGTGACATTTCTTGGCAAAGGGCACCAGTAGGCAGGCAAAGGAGATCAAAGCACAGGGCCCCCTTTTTCAGACGGAGAAGGGATCAGTGGAGAGCCCAGTGTCCCAAAGACAGGCTAATTGGGTCCCGAAGACTGACGGGTATTCCTGGGCCCACATGGCATCCTTCCACCTTCCGAGCACCTGCTTCCTCAAGAATTTCATTTCCCTTTGTTGAATACAGCTCTCAGGTGAGGAGCGGTTTGGGCTGTTTGAGCTGTTTTGTTTCCCTCCCTTCCTTCCTTCCTTTTTTTGTAATGAACCACTCTTGTGGGAAAATGCCAGTGCTGGGTGACTTTTAGGACTGGCTGGGGGCATGACATTTCCCTTAGCAGGCCCTCACCACAGGGAGCACTGGTCTCCCTCCGTCTGTCCAGCTGACCTGCCATCTGCTCTGCTTGGTCCCTGTGGGAGGTTTGCCTGGGCCACCTTTCTTTAGAGTTGGTGGGTGGAGGGCCAGCAGGTGAAGAGGTGTCTGAGCCCAGGCTTCTAACACTTTTCCTGGGGCCCTGACGTACAGCAGGGGGTGGACATACCTCCTCTTCCTTCCCTGCTTGATAACTGTCCCAGCTGTGCCACCCAACTTAAGAGACAGGCCTGCAGTCCTTGCAGAGAAGGATGGCTCTGGAGCTGGCCTGCTTGCCTCTGTGTCCTAGATCCTGGGTGAGTCATTAAACCTCTTCAAGCCTCAGTTTTCTCACCTGTAAACTAACTACCCCAACGAGAGATTGTGAGGCTTTAATGAGATGAGCAGCGTAAAAACTTCAGCACAGGGCCTGGGCTATGGCAAGCACGATATGGGGCCATGCTCTTGGACTTCCCAGCCTCCAAAACTGAGCCAAAGAAACTTCTGTTCTTTATAAATTACCCAGTCTTGAATATTCTGTTAAAGCAAAAGAAAATGAACTAAGACACAGTCTCACCCTAATCCCACAGGGAGCTTTAAAAAGAAAATTCACTAATGAAATTGAATCTTGCATTTATCACTACCCAATCCTATTTCCCTCTTTCCCTTTCCAAAATAAATTATTGTCATAAATTTGGTATTTTTTTCTTGTTCACTTTTAAAAAATATTTATAGTATATATCTGCATCCCTAAACATGTATTATCTTCTGTGTTTAAAAAAATGTAGATTTGTATAATAAATGATATCACACTTTATATATATTTCTGCCACTTTGCTTTTTTCACTCAATGTAGGGTTTAGGAGATCCATTCATACTGAAACATACAGATATAATTCATTCATTTTAACTGCTGCTAATTAATATATATACCACTTTTATTTTGTTTATTATTTTCTTGATGAACATTTAAATTGTTTAAAAATGTTTTCATTATTACAAGGCTGAGATCTCTCCTCACCCTCATAGAAGAGTTTCTCTAGGGTTGATACCATGGGAATTTGCTGGGTCATGAAATGTGGGCATTTTTCAATTTTAATAACTACAGAGCTGTTCCCTAAATGGCTGTGCTAATTTATCCCCCTATTAGCAATGTATGAATGTTCCCATTTTCCTCATATTCTCGCAATTATCATACTTTTACATTTTTCCTAAAACATGGAGGTTGAAATGGGATCAGAATGTTTTGATTTGTTTTCTGTGAGTCGCCGAGAACTGAGTGCTTCTGTGAGCTGAGCATCCTTCCATGTGTTCACTGACCACTTGGGTTTCCTCTTCTGTGAATTGCCCCTTCGTATCTCTTACCAGCTGTCCAGTGGGTCTACCTCTTAATGAGAGGTAGACCTTTTATATTCTGGAAATGACTTCTTTGCTATTTCATACTGCAAACAACTTCTAATTGGTCACTTTTTTGGCCACAAAGTATTTTAATTTTGATACAGTCACATGTATTGATTCTAAATGGACTGTTCTTTTTATGCTTTGAAAGTTTTCTCTTACCTGATGTCATAAAGATTTTTTCTAATAGCCTAAAAATTATAAATATGTTTTTTAATGAAAATATGTTGATTTGATTTTGTTTTATAAATTTTTTTATTTTTAATTATTATGGGTACATAATAGCTGTATATTTTTATAGGGTACACATGATGTTTTGATAAAGGCATACAATGTGAATTAATCACATCAGGGTGACTGGGGTATTCATCACCTCAGGCATTTATCATTTCTTTGTGTTAGGAACATTCCAATTCTACTCTTTCAGTTATTTTAAAGTGTATCTTAACTTATTGTTGATTATGGTCGTTTTGTTGCTCTATTAAATATTATTCATTATATCTAACTATCTAACTATATTTTTGCACCCAATAACCATCCTCACTTTATCCCCCACTCCCCACTACCCTTCTCAGCCTCTGGTAACTGTCATTCTACTTTCTGTCTCTATGAGATCAATAGTTTTTAATATTTAGTTCCCACATATGAGTGAGAACATGAGATATTTGTCTTTCTGTGCTTGGCTTATTTTACTTAACATAATATTCTCCAGTTCTATCCCTATCGTTGCATATGGCAGGATTTCATTCTTTTTGTGGCTATAAAATATTCCATTGTGTATATGTACCACAATTTCTTTATCCATTTATCCACTGATGGGCACTTAGGTTGATTCCAAATCTTGGCTACTGTGACTGGTTCTGCAATAAACATGGGAGTGCAGGTATACTGAATTCCTCGCCTTAGGATATATATCCAGCAGTGGGATTGCTGGGTCATGTGGTAGTTCTACTTTTAATTTTTTGAGGAACCTCCATACTGCTCTGCATAGTGGTTGCACTAATTTACATTTGTACCAACAGTGTACAAAGGTTTCCCATTCTCCACGTCCTCACCAGCATTCATTATTGATACCTTGATCTTGGACATCCAACCTACACAACAGTGAGAAAATAAATGTCTGTAGTTTAAGCCACCAACTCTGTGGTATTTTGCTATGGCAGCCCTAGCAAACTAATACATTTACCTTTATTTATTTATTTATTTAATTTATTGGCCATTCTTTTCTTCTGGGCTCATTTTCTTTTTTTCCTCCTAGATTATTTATTAGTTCTAGTTATTTCAGGGGTGAATCTCTGGGCCTTAAACTGTCTTAGTATATATTAAAAAAATTCATTTCACCTCACTTTAACTGAATGCTAGTTTACTTGGGTATAGAATTCTAGGAGTGAGTCATAGTCCCTGGGAAATGTGGATCTACCAAGCCCCATCCCACCAACTCCACCCTCACAAGAAGGATTCTCTTTTGGTCATTTCCTCAAAGGAACATGCTGACATAAATGAGAACTTCTTTATAAGTACATTGGCCTTCTAAGTCTGGACATACTGAAAGAGAAGCTGAGAGGGACATGTTTGACACTATAATCCACTTGGAAGATATTTTTTCTGAGTACATTGAAGATGCATTAATAAACCCATCGTCTTACAGTGTCTGTGTTGATGAAGGAAACTGCTGTTTCTCTGCTAGCCATTCTTTTGTAGGTAAATTATATTTTCACTAAACTAGCCTTTATCAGTTTTTTCTTTGTAGATACAGATTTATGTCTATTTATCCTGCTTTGGGCTTAGTGTGCTTATTCAATGTAAAGCCACATGTGTTTCCTAACCTCTGAAAAAATCTCAGGCATTATCTCTTTAAACAGTAAGGACCTCTTTCCCTGTCTCTGTATTTCATACTTCTCAGACTTCCACTGGGTATGGCATGAGTGGCTGCTCAGCTTCCCCTCCACATCTCTTCATACCTCTCCTATTTTATCTCTCTTTGTATCTCTGTGATTTCCCTTTTTCTCTTATCCTGTCCACTAATTCCTCCTTCAGCTGTCTAGTGATTGTTTAACCTGACCACTAATTTTTAAAAAATCAATTATTGTTCATTTCTGTAATTTTCTCTTTGGCACTTTTTAAATCCTTCTGTTTATTTCTTACAATACTCTGTTTTTACTTTATTGGTCTATTCCCTCTCTAATTTCTTTGAATACTTCAAGCATAGCTATTTTAAAGTCCTTATCAGCTGTCCATATAATTTTTAGTTTCTCTCTTGTGTCTATTGGTTGGATCTGCCGATTTTTGCTTATGGCTTTGGATTTCTTTGCCTACTTTGTCATTTTGTGGGTGACGAGTTTTCTTCTGTGGGGGCCCTGCATTGTCTCGATTGTAGAGATGTTCCAGTGGAATGGGATTGTGATTACGTCCACTGTCTCTAAAGAATAAGCAGTCACAGCTGTTGCCAAGGCCCACCTTGACAGAGCCAAGGGGATGGGTACCAAAGAGGCAGATCTCACAGAAATGAGGCATGAGGGCATGTTCTGTGGGGAGGTGTGACTGGGTTTTGGAACGGTTCTGGAGCAGCCAGGATGGCAATCCAAATTTCCATCCCAAAGTGTTTGCAAGAAGTCAGCATTAGTCTAAACAATCTCATCCAAAATATCAGTAACAACTAAAAACCTTCCATTAAGAGAGCTGATATTTGGTTGCTGCTGCTGTAATATGTTAATACTTTTCTATGTATCTTATCAGCTACCAAAATTTAACATTACAATTAGTGATGCTGAATATTCCTGTTGAACATTCCAAGAAGTAATTAAGTTTGGTGAAGTGTTTGCTTGGCAAGTTGAGCTCTGCAAATCGGCTTTTGGTGAATTGGTGTCTTAGCGTTCTATGAACTGGCGTTTGCTGGGTGGACCTAGACTCACCCTTCTGGATGGAGGTGGGAGGGGTGGTGTCACTGAGTCAGAGTTCTCGGGGATGAGAGGCCGACATTGTGTGCAGGAGTCGAGGTGTGACCAAGCCATGAATGGTCCTGCCGAGGCTCTGACTGGCTTCCTCATGCTGTCCCCCCAGATTCCCTCTGGTGAGAGTGTGTGGCATCAGCTTGGCTGAAGTGAACTCACCGTTTAACTTCCAAAGGGTCTCACTGGAGAAATTCACAACAGGAGATATGGATGATACTTGTCCTTGGCGCAGCTCTGGAGGGTTCAGAAGCCTAAGGGTCTCTTCTTTCTCAGAAAGAAAAGGGCTGAATGATCAAGAATCCCAGTGAGGACTATTTGTAAATGTATTAAGGACCTGAGTTAAGGACCTTAGCAAGACAGCTGGGGGCACCAGAAAAGGTCGGAGCTGAACAGTGTATGAGGCAGCCTCACCCCTTTGCCCCAGCTCATCTTTGGGGGTCGGAGGAAGGAAGGAGTGAAGCTGGACCACCTGATGGTTTGCCAAATGCAACCCTGGAGCACCTGTGGGTGGCGGGGTGGGGGAAGAAAGGGGTCCTGGAGCAGGAGGCTCGGGAAAAATCCAACATTTCAGAGCATATCCAGTGTGTCACATCCAGTCCTTCCTAGAATGAAAGACTCTCAGTACTGTATGCAAAAAACTTGTGTCATTTTTGTTTATTTTGCAATCACAAAGTATTAGGTGAATGTATAGGAGTGAGGTAGCTGGGGTGTGGTTGTTGAGCAAAAGAGGATGTTTTGCCAGTTTTAGAGCATTGCTAAACTGGTCCATTTCTAAAAACAAAATACATATTTGTTGATTGACTTGATTGTTAATTACAGCTCTGCTTGCCAATCTGCACAGCTACTTGAGTACAGCGTAAGACATGCTTAATCATGGTTGACATTTTTTCTAAGCGTAGTGTTGGCAGAGTTTGGAAGTTTTTAAAATATTTTTTTTTGAGTTAAGAGGCTTCTTCGGGCCGGGGATGGTGAATAATTTCCAGGGCAGAGCATTGACGAGTTTTGCACAGCACAGGCTTAAGATGCACTGTGATGGGTGAAAAGAGGATTTTATTAAATCGCTGTGTCTTAGGAATGGGAGCAGGTTCGGCCCTTGAGAGAGAGTCCCATGGAGGGGACTGGGGCCACTTGTGCCCTGGTCAGTCCTGCGATCCTGAACTGGTGGCTTCCACACTTGGCATGTATTCCTACCTCCCAGTAGCGTCTCTTTTCATAGTGTCCCTCGGCTCCAGCACTAAGCGGAAAGATTCTACACGCCCCCAAACCCTTGAGAAAGAGAAAACTCTCTAGAACACCACCAGCAACACACATACGGGAAATGAGTCAGATTTTATTTTTAAAAATGCCAGTTCTGCAGAGTAATACACCACACTGGAAACACAGTGTTCTTAAATGTACAAGTTGCTGAATGAGTAGTTTTTGGAGTATCTTGTTGCCTGTGCAGTGGGATTTAGTGGGTTTTTTCCAAAATAGAGAGGAACCCTATGGACTATTAGTTGGTATATTATGTATCTATTGCTACATAACAAATCACCCGGCCCGTAGAGGCTTAAAATAGCCATAATCATTTAATATCTCTCATGGTTTTTCCCAGCAGCTTGGCTGGGAAGTGCTGGCTTGGGGTCTCTCCTGGGGTCGTGGTCACATGTCAGCTGGGGCTGCTGTCATCTGAAGGATTGTCTGATGCTGGAGGACCCTCTTCCGAGGCGGCTGACTCTCATGGCTGGAAAGTGGGTGCTAGCTGTTGGTGGGAGCCTCAGTTCCTCTCCAGCCCTCAGGGCTACTTGAGTGTCTTCCCAGCATGGTGGCTGCATCCCCAGAGGGGGCATCCCGTTGCCAAGGAGGAAGTTGCAGTGCCTGTTAGGGCCTCACCTTGGACATCATACACTATCCCTTTTGCCATATGCTGTTTGTCACTCAGACCATCTCTGGCTCAATGTGAGGAGAGACCACACAGGACTTGAACACCAGAAGTTTGGGATCCTTAGAGGCCACCTTGGAGGCTAGTGCCACCTGAGGTTCCTGAGTTCTACCTGTAATACACCCAGTCAGTGCCAACATTTGGTTCAACTGGGCCATGAAGCTGGCTACCTCCTGATCCTAAAAGGGTCATATTTTCAATTTATAAGTCAGGACTCTGTGTCACCATAGACAAGACCTTGTTTTGCTTCTCTGTGTTCGTACTGTTTCTCTGCACAACAGCAAATCTTTCTCACCCAGGTTCTGTCTAGGTTGGAGTGCTTTGGTGCCTCCAGGGGTTGCTTTGACAACTAGAGCACTTTGTTAGAGAACAGTCAAGGCGCAGCATCTGTTTGAGCTTCTCATACTAAATACAATCCCAGGGTGTTGTTATCTCATTAGATGCTAAATGTTCTGTTGCATGTGAGTCAATATTAAGGAGACATTTCTTAGGAAAAGAAACATCATCTTTGGCTAGCGAGCTTCTTAATTGTAACGGTAGGGAGCAATTATGCTAATTTAAACTGAAAAGAAACTTACTGATGTTGGGTGCTTTACCACAGCACTGGGAAAGTTGGAGAACTGAGCTTAGAAAATGGGCCAGAACAGAAAGGCTGGCAGCACTCAGTTGGACAGCCACGCCACAGCCCAGAACCAGGCTGGGGAGGGGGGTGGTGTCACATCTGCTGGGAAGCACGGAGCCTCAGCTGGCGTTCCCACCGCTCCACTGCCACCACCACCTGGGCCACTGGGCACTCATCACTGCTGCCCTTGCTGCCACCCCCAGCACAATGTCACAGCCACAGACTCTGCCATCACCGGAACGTTGTTTTCAGAACCTACTGATTTTCATCATCAGATGCTCGCTCATGTCTGGGCAGGTAGGAATCTGATTGGTTGAGTCTAAACCGTGTGTGCACACGTTCTAGCTGCAGGGGAGACTGGAAAACATACATCTGCCCTTCTTGGCTTCTATAGTGGGAGAAGGCTCTGCTTCCTATAAAGACTCATAAGGTAGTAAGTTCACAGACACGAGAAGGGTCCAGATGCTGGGCCATCAAAACAACAACAAAACAGACAAATGTCTGCCACAATTAGTCTCCACCTGGAGAACAATACTTTGGCTTTTTTTTTTTTTAATATAGGAAGAGCATGTGAGAAGT
The DNA here is from genome assembly GCF_041146395.1 of Eulemur rufifrons. Lineage (NCBI taxonomy): Eukaryota > Metazoa > Chordata > Mammalia > Primates > Lemuridae > Eulemur > Eulemur rufifrons. Next base: position 70,060,389 of record NC_090989.1, read on the forward strand.
TGATCTGGGCTGACTAATTTGTTGAAAGATCAAAGGAATATCTATAAAAATGTCCAATAAAAAATAATAACATCAAAGCAAGAAGAAATACTCATAACTCAATAATAAAAAGACAAATAGCCCAATTAAAACATGGACAAAGGATCTAAATATACATTTCTCCAAAGAAGATATACAAATGGCTGACGAGCACATGAAAAATGCCCAATGTCATTAGCCATCAGGGAAATACAAATCAAGGCCACGATGAGATACCACTTCACACTTACTAGGAAGGCTATGATAAAAATGACAGATCATAAGAAGAGTTGTCAAGGATGTGGAGAAATTGTAACCCTCATGCACTACTGGGAGGAATGTAAAATGGAGGAGCCACTTTGGAAAACAGTCTGGCTCTTCCTCAAGGGAGTAAACATAGAGTCACCACATGACCTGGCAATTCTATTCCTAGGCATATACCAAGAGACATGAAAATGCCTGTCATGTTAGACAAAAACTTGTACATAAACATTTCTAGCAGCATTATTCATAATAGTCAAAAGGTGGCAACAACCCAAATGTCTATCAACTGATGAATGGATAAACAAAATACGTTATATCCACACAATGGAATATTATTTGGCCATAAAAAGGAATGAAGTACTGATACGTGCTACTACATGGATGAAAATTGAAAGAAGTGACAGACACAAAAGGCCACATGTTCTATGATTCCATTTATATGGAATATCCATAATAAGCATATCTATAGAGAGACAGTAGATTGGTGGTTGCTTAGGGACAGGAGTGGGTCTTGGGGGCTGAAGGTGACAGCCAAAATGCACAAGGTTTCTTTCTGAGATGATGAAAATGTTCTAAAACTTACTGTGGCAATGGTTGCATATAACTGGGAATATACTAAAAATCTTTGATTTGTACACTGTACATGGGTGAATTGTATGATATGTGAATTACATCTCAATGAAGAAGTTGTAAAAAAAAAGAAATAAGTGCTTACTATAGAAAAGTAGAAAGAACACACTTGAAGCTCTGATTAGGGGGAGAGGGGGAGCAAGGGCAATATACGAAACCTAAACTTTTGTAACCCCATAATATGCTGAAATAAAAAAAAAGAAAAGAAGAAAGAAAGAGAAGAATAAGACTTTTCTCAATGTAACCTTTTTGGGGCATATCCTTTCATTCCTTTTCTAGACAAAGCTTTTCTAAAAATTGATTAAAATAGTTTTAAGGATAGTACATATTTAATTTAATCTAGCTTTTTTGTTTAATGTAACTATTTCCCATGTTTTTATTCTTCTTGATAAACACTGTTTTTAATGATTGTACAATATATTTCATCAAGCAGATGTATTATAGCTCCTTAAACATTCCTCACTGTTGAGCATTTAAATTACCTCCATTTTTTTGTTATAAATATGCTTTGATGAACCTCTTTGTTATGAAGTTTATTTGAGATTTAAAAATTGTTCCTTGGGATAGATTCAAATGTTGGGATGATTGCGTTAAAGAGTTTGAATACTTTCAAGATTCTTAATACTCACTGCCAACTTGCTTTACAAAGGAGATATATTATACCTTTGCAAAGGAGATTTTCTCTCTTAAAAGATGTCATTTTAAGAGAAAAAAAATCCCATGCCCTACTCCCCCCAAATCCCTATGGCCTCAACTAGGTTCTCTTTTCCTCTGATGTCCTGCTGTTTTCTTCTCCCATTTCTCTTAGAAATGGATTTGCACTGTGATATATGTAGTCGATACTGGCGGGTTTTTCATCTAGGCCCCTGAATTGATTGCTATCTGATAACATTCAAGACAACATATTGGATTTTTTTTTCAAGGCATAAAAGCACAAGGACAAATAGCACAGGTGAAGAGGCAACAGCAACAAAATTGGGAAGCCGAGCAGCAGCTGGCCATGCGGTAATGGCCTCAGCAGACACAGTGAAGCTGGAGACTGAAGCAGGAGTCGGGTACTCAGGGTCAGGGGCACCCAGTTCTTCTAAAAGTGAGAGCAAAAGTGGCATTCACAAAAGGAGGATTGGTCACAGTCAGATGTCCCAAGATCACCTCTCCCACTCCACACAGCCAGACACCTGTCTGCTCCACACCTCTGCTGAAGACTGTGGTTTTACCCTCTGGAAAGGGTATGACGGCAGCAGTACTGTATTAAAAACAGGAAGAGCATGTGAAAGTTTAGATGGTGAATGTTGAGATACTCCAGCCTTCTTCCCCTACTTAGCTTCCAGAATGTGGGCTGCCAGGTGTACATACTCCAGGCAGGAAGTTTATGAATCTTCTACAGGGCCCAGGCCAAGAGAAAATCCCTGAAGATACTGACATCAGGAATTTTCCATAAAATGGCCCAGCCAGATCACCCCGCCGTGAAGCCCTCAGTCCACGGGCTGCAGACACACCCTCAGCAAGTGTGTGCAGCACCCTTCAGTGGGGTCGGACAGTGGAGGACTGAGCACTCTTCCAGGAGGAAGCGTGGTATGTGTCACTGTGTATCCAAGTCCTTAGAGCTCTTGGTAAAGCTTTATATTTTACTGATGTCTTGGACATCAGTTGTTAATTTCCACATTTTTTGTCTTTTATGGTTGCCATACGTGAAAGGAAACTTTCCTCCACATATTTCCTGATTGCTGGATATGCTTATATGAAAGTTAATGCTTTTTGTGCTTCTTTTGTATTCTACTACTTCACAGAGCTTTGTTATTAATTCTAAAAATTTTCAGATGAATCTTAGATTTCGTGGCATGCCGATTATACCATTTGCAAATTATGATAACTGTGTCTCCTCTCCCTTTTCTATAGCTATGTTTTTCATGTCTGGTTTATTTTGTTTTGGTCCCACATTTTAGAATTGTTAATTAGTAGTGGGGACAGCAAACATTGTTGCCTGTCCTTGGCCTTTAATAAGATTGTTTCTAAGTGTTTTGCCATTGGGTGTTACGTTTAAAGTTGGTTTAGGCCTGGCGCGGTGGCTCACGCCTGTAATCCTAGCACTCTGGGAGGCCGAGGCGGGTAGATCGCTCGAGGTCAGGAGTTTGAGACCAGCCTGAGCAAGAGCGAGACCCCGTCTCTACTATATAAAATAGAAAGAAATTATATGGACAACTAAAATATATATATACAAAAAATTAGCCGGGCATGGTGGCGCATGCCTGTAGTCCCAGCTACTCGGGAGGCTGAGGCAGTAGGATCGCTTAAGTCCAGGAGTTTGAGGTTGCTGTGAGCTAGACTGACGCCACGGCACTCACTCTAGCCCGGGCAACAGAGCGAGACTCTGTCTCAAAAAAAAAATAAATAAATAAATAAAAAATAAAGTTGGTTTAAAAAAGATATTCTTTATCATATAAAGAGAGTATACTTTTTCTTTTTTGCTTCTGTTTTTCAGGACTTGATACAAATTTTATCAACTGTCTTAACTGTACTTACTGAGATGTGCACATAGTTTTTCCTTTGACTTACTGATAAGTTCTACTGAATGAATTAACAATGTCCCTTTGGTAACTATCTTTTGAATGGATTGATTAGACATAGTGGCAGCATCATCAGAGGACACTGGCCTTCTGAGCGTCTGTCCTCGCAGGCAGCTCCCTGCAGGCCCACCGTTGCTGGCGACTTCTGCCTTTTCCTGCAGTCCCTGCAGCCCCCCACAGGCTGGGGAGGTCATTCTAGTCTCTTATCACTCAAGCACGGTCCGTAGCCCAGCAGCTGCAGCATCGCCGGGGAGCCTATTAGAAAGGCAGAATCTCAGACCCACCCCAGATGTGCAGAGTCAGGATCTGACATTTAAGGAGCAGGAGACTTGTGTGCACGTTAGAGACTTAGAAACACTGTTTTCATACAGTGGTACCATAGCTTATCCTAATTTCTCTTCTGCCAACAGGTTAGCCCTCTGGTCCTGCCCAATAGCTATGAGAAGAAGCTCTAGGTTGTTCACCTGTGTGTGTATGTGTGTGCATGCGTGCAAGAGAGAGGGAGAGAGACAGACACAGGCAGAGGCAGCAGAGAGACCAAGAGCAGGCTTGGGTTAGTACACACGTGCATGAGCCTCTTCAGGGTCGCTGGGCAATTATCCTGAGTGAGTGAGCCAAGCTCTCGCTGTCCAGGGCTCAGGGAAGTGAACGCCCCCTGAGCTAGTGTGGGGAGGAGAGCAGAGAGGGAGAAAGAGAAGGCAACAGTTTTTCCTAGAAAGGATCACCTGGTGATTTGCTTTAACCAACTGCAGATGGTGATTCCTAAAGTGTCTGAATCACTGGGAAGGGGCTGCGGGCTGGTTAATTATCTCCAGGCCTGATGGTTAACAGCTGCTGGAGGCAGGATTTCCTCTAGTTTTCTTGGGGCACTGAGCTGGTTAAAAAGAATTAGGCTCATGAAGACCCTGTATGTTTCTTCTTTGGAAAGTGTCCCAGCCTCTGTGTTTGCTTCCTCGTTCCCAAAACAGAGACAGACATCCACACCTCTAACCCAGGCTTCAAGCAGGGATTGGAGAAAGTGTGGACAAATTAGAACGTACAGCAGGAAGTTCACTGTGAGCTCCATAATGGTGAGTTGGTGCTGAATCAAAGATGTCCTTAACATGAATCGCAGGCACAGGATGGTGTTACCATCATCTGACACAGAATCCATTTCCCATGTTTCTCCAGGGAGCTGCCAGGGAAAATGAAACCGGCAGAGCAGAGAGCACAGCCGTCTTCCCAGCTGACACTCTAGGCTCCTGTGAGAAAGAGCCTTGATGCAGAACATCTTTTTAACTCTGGAATATAGATTGGGTCGACTTCAAAGAAGCTTGCATATCAAAAGCATTTTGAAATTAAGTTTTACAAGTGAGACCAGAAGCCATCATTTAAGACAGTGTTAGAGAGAATGACCTAGCGGTGCAGCTCCGATAGTACCACGAAGGGAAAGATCAAAGAGTGTGATTAATCAGCTGCTTCACCGACAGGAGAGGAATGCAGGCATAGGAAGGATGTTCCTGCTGAAGAGTCACACTCTCTCAGTCCTGGGAAAGACTCTTGGAAGAAGTAGATGAGGGAGAGATGAACATTCGTTGATCCTCTGCCAGTGGCCAGGCACTGTGCTAAGTAGCCATGCTTACCACCTCTATGGTGCTCATAAATTAGTTAAGACAGAGCTGGGATTCAAGTTCAGATCTATCAGGCTCTGGAGGTCACACTCAAACACCCCATGCTGCCTTATACTCTCCCATAAAGCAGTGCTCCTCAACTGTAATGTGCCTGTCAGTCACGGAGGATCTTGTTTAAATGCAGATTCTGATTCAGAACAATTGGGGTGGGGCTTGAGATTCTTCTGCATCTTCTTTTTAAGAGATAGGGTCTTGCTTTGTCACCCAGGCTGAAGTGTAGTGACAGAATCATAGCTCACTGCATCCTTGAGCTCCTGGGCTCAAGCGATCCTCCTACCTCAGCCTCCTGAGCATCTGGGATTACATACGTGAGCCACCACGCCCAGCGAGACTCTGCATTGCTAACATGTTCACGGGTGATGCTGACGCCGCTGGTTCATGGACCACAGTTACAAAGGAAAGGCCTTACAGACAGGCTATTCCAGGGATCATAGCCTTGAACATGCACTAGCTTTACCTGGGGGTGCCCAGGCACAGACACTTTTTAAAAGTTCTCTAGTTGATTGTAATGTTGCATGAGGATTGAGAATCAGGGATCTGAGCCACTGTTCTCTAAGTGTGGGATGGAGATGGTGTGGAGGTGGCGCTAGGGTATGATTTGTAACAGAATCATCTTTGAAGTTTTTTCAAGCTGTGGGGGTATGTTTATCTCTCTGCGGATATGTATTATTTCCACACTGTCTGTGCTACCCTGTTTTGAACTTCAGGTATGTTTCCTGAACTCACACCCTTCTGCCTACTTCCTCTTGACATTTGAGGAACACTAAAGTCATAAATAAAAGCCAGCTGGCTCTGGAAGAATCAGATATAATTCAAGTAGCCAGTAAGAACATTTTAGAAAAATTGTAATTAGCGTCCTCAGAGAAATCAAGAGGTTATTGTATCTATAAAAGAAGAGTATGCTACTATACAAAAAGTTGTTTGAGAACAAGAAACAGAGCTAGAAATTCAAAGCATGATCGGTGAAATTAAAAATTTAGGCGCATGAGCTGAATAATGTAGTGGACAAGACTGAAAACCAAATTGGTAATTTGGAAAAGAAATCTCCAGAATATAGAGCAAAAGTACAAAGAGAGAAAATATCGGAGGAAAGTCAAGAGAAATAGAAAATAGATCAGAAGGCTCAATATCTGTTTAATAAGAGTTTTAATAGGAAATGGACATTAAACAGATAAAAGAAATATTTCCTGAACTGAAGAAAGCAGGAGTCTTCAGACTGACACAGTCCACAGAATGTCAAGGATTTATGAACTGAAGGCTCTCTGGTGGAATGACAGAACTCTAAGGGTAAGGACAAAAAGCATGAGAGCTTACAGAGCAGGGAAAAATAGGTATCTTGAAAAATAACAAGATTTAGACTGACATGATATTTCTTTTCATCAGCTATACTGGATGCTAGAAGCCCATGGTGTGATGTCCTCAAAGGTCTAAGGAAAAATGATCTTAAGCATAGACTATAGAATTTTAAACCTAGTCAAAATGTAAACAAGAGGGTGACACCCAAAAAGTCATTTTCAGGTACGCCAAAATTGCAATATTGCTGTATTCGTTTTCTGTGGATGCTGTAGCAAATAACCACAAACTTGGTGATGGAAAACAACAGAAATTTACTCCCTCACCACTCTGAAAGACAGGAGTCTGATGTCAGCATCACTGGTCAAAAATCCAGGCCTTGGCAAGGCCATGCTCCTCTGGGGACTCTGGGGAGACCCCTTCCTTGCCTCTTCCAGCGTTTGCTAGCTGCTGGCATTCCTTGGTTTGTGGCCACTCCACTCCAATCTTTAAGGCCAGCATCTTCAAATCTCTCCCTGATCCGTCTTCAGATTGCCTTCTCCCCTATGTCTGTGTGAGAAATCTCCATCTACCTCTCTCTTAGAAAGACATTTATGACTGCATTTAAGTCCCAGCTGAATGATGAAAGATAATCTCCCCATCTCAAAATGCTTAATCCCATCAGCAAAAAAAAAAACCTTTTTGCCATATAAATTAACATTCACAGGTTCCAGGGATTAGGATGTGAATATCTTTGGGGAGGCCATTTGCCAGCCTACTAGAGTTACCATTCATACACCCTAAATGAAAACAGATTTAGAGAAAGTACTTTAACAAAAAGTAAAAAGGAATTTTAAAAGAGGATAACATGGGAGGCAAAAAAAAAAAAAAAATAGGGCTGGAATTGACCCAGAAGAAGTGAAAATAGCTGAAAGGAAATGATAAAAGTTCTCATGTACAGTTCTCCAAGAAACAGAACCAATAGGGAAGAGAGAGAGAGATAAAAGGAGATTTATTATGGGAATTGGCTCAGGTGGTTATGGAGGCTGAGAAGTCCCATGAAATTGCCATCTGCAGGCTGGAGGCCCAGGAAAGCTGGTGGAATAATTCAGTTCGAGTCTGAAGGCCTGAGAATCAGGGCAGCCGATGGTGTAATGCCCAGTGTGACGCCATGAGGTCAAGTGGATGCTGCTGGTGTAAATCCTAAATTCCCAAGGCCAGAGAACCGGGGCTCTGATGTCCCCAGGCAGGAGAAGATGCATGTCCCAGCTCTAGAAGAGGGAGCAAGGTCACCCTTCCTCTGGCTTTTTGTTCCATTTGGTCCCTCAGTGGATTAGATGATGCCTGTCCACATTGGTGGGGGTGATCTTTACTCGGTCTACTGATTCAAATGCTCATCTCTTCCAGAAACACCCTCACGACACACCCAGAGATAATGTTTGACCAGCCACCTGGGCATCCCTTAGCCCACCCAAACTGACACATAAAATTAACCACCACACTCCACTAGACTCTAGAAGAGCCTCCTTAGAAGAGAAAGACATCATGACAGTGAATTCCATTTTCTTCTTCTCTCTAGGTCCAATCATATTATTGGGATCTTCAGTGAAAAATGTTCGTTAGCCACAATGCTGTTTATCGGTTTTCAACCTTTAGTGTTACCTTAGGTACCAAATGTAGAACACTTTCTTATAGCTACAGAGCAGGGTACAAATGTTATAAACCTTGAAAGTATACAAAATACTATTATACAGTGGGGAGTTCGTGAGAGAGGGGGAGGTATAAAAAAAGAGAAGTTGACAGATGCCCTCGGCTTTCAGAGTGGGGAGTCACCGCGTGCTGTGTGAAGTGGAGAAGTCCAGACGGATTTGTAGTCAGATTATTGAAAGTCAGAGGAGTAACACTAGAAGGACTAGAAGGAGCAAGATAGTGAAACGGAGGCGGAAGTAGTGTGAGGCGCTGACTCCCTCATCCTCCACGCAGAGCTTCAGCGGAGACTATCTAAAGGTAAGCTAAACAATCAAGGTATGTTTGTTTAAAAAAAATTTCTATTATATGAATTTCTATTATAACAGAAATTACCACAAGAAGTAAAACCAGAAACTTTCAGCAGAGGTTTCCTGGGCAGAGCGGTAGTGGGTTTGGAAGAGGATTGGGTGGTGAAGATTGTACTTCTTGCTTTAGATCCTCCTGTGCTATTGGGATATTTTTGACCATTTAATTAAAACCAAGCTTAACAATACAGATAAATACAGCACTTTAACACATGAAGCAAGTTGCCCGAGAGGTTCCCAAGTCTCCTGCCGTATGACCCGTGCCAGGGCCCTTTCCTAAGGGCACAGACGATGACGCAGAGGCGAGAGGTGAGGGGGTGAGCAGGGGGGTGTACGTCCTGTGGGGAAAGAAGAAGCAGGAGGCTCAGCCTGGAGAAGAGAAGCCCCCTGGGGACTGAGAGCCTCGTCCAACACTGGAGGCAGCTGTGAGGCCAGAGGGCACAGATTTGCTTTTTGAGGCCCCAAAGGTTAGAATTAGGAGCAGGTGGTGGGACCTGTGGAAAGACTTCAGCTCATTGTAAAGAGCACAGTGACAGAATGGATGGCCTCAGGAGGTAGTGAGCTCTCCGTCACTGGAAGTGTTCCAGACCAGTATTTGGGGAGAGTGCACGGAAAGGCAGTGCAAAAAGACAGAAAGAACATGAAATTGGGAATCAGGTAACTATGGGCTCTGATCCTTGTCAATGCTTTCTAGTGGCCGTGTGAGACAAACGCATTAGCATCTGGGAGTCACAGTTTCCCTCATTTGAAAACATGATTAATAACTGTTCACTTATAATGTTGTTCCAGAGGCTTAATTGAATACTCCATGGAAAAACTGGCCAATAAAGTGCCTGGCATTTAGCAAGAGTTGAATAGATGGCAGATGTCATTACGGAGAAGCTTGGATGGGGTGAGGGACGATAGGCGGCTCTCCAGGCGCTCCCTCCACCCTGCTCCCTGGGCCTGTGGAAGCAGAGGTGGGGCCCCGGCACTGGCCCCGGCACTGAGCCCTGCGGCCCTGTCTGGACGCCGGGGGACTCTGGGCACGGAGCCCTCCCTTCCATTCCTGCTATGGGACCACGAGGCCAGAACTAGGCTGGCCTCTTTTTTGCCAGCTGGAGCCTGAGGAGGCAGGAGCCTGAGGAAGTTCTGGATCATACCGTGAATCAGGAGAAGGGGCCCATCTGCTGGAAAGATGATAACACCGTCCCGGACGGACACCTCTTCAAAGGAGCGTTGGGAGGCTTGGAAATCACTGTAATTTCTGACCTTTTCACTGTGACTTCTGACCTTTAAAGCGTCCGGGCAATAGCTGCCCCACAAACAGGAAGCCAGTGTAGGGCACTGTTCCCCCCCACCACTGAGGCAGATTTCCATGGCAGCCTGCTCTGATCCTGCGTCTGCCCTCGCAGGCAGCGCGGAGGGACCCGGGGTGAGATGGCGCATTCTCAGCCACAGGCGTAATGGCGCGGCCCTGATGGATTCTCCAGCCCAGACACCAGGCGGGTGCCATGCTCTCCGAGGGCCATGACCAGGAGCCATTTATAAATGCAGCTTCTGCGTAATCACCCGCCCCATCCCTGAAAGGACAGGACCTGCCACGGAGCCGGTTTAATAAACAGACTGAGAAGGTGGCACAGCTGGGGGGAGGGTGCATCTGCAACTCAGGCCCTTATTATTGGCAACAAAATACCACAAGCGGCCCCCAAGAATGTTGTTGCTAAAATGATGGGGCCCTGGGAGTGGCTGGTAGAAGTTGGAGGTGATAACTAAAGGGGTGAGGCCTCGGAGAAAGGGGGTATGTGCCAGCCACAAGCAGAGCTCCAGAGCCATTACTGGGGGGAGGGGGTAAAAGGGAGGGAGAGTTGGGGAAACTATCTGACTCTAGCGTTAGGGCTGAAGACCACGGGCTTTGGCTACTTTGACCTGTGGTGCCTCCCAACCACTCTGCTACCACTTTATTTTAGGCCCTCACCCTTTCTCTCCGGGGTGGACAACACCCTCCTAACTGGTCTCCTTGCCTCAGACTGGGCCTACACCCCTTCTTGCAACTGCTCCAACTCCCCAGACCATTGTCCACATGGATCTGATCTGATCATTCCCAGGCTTGCAGTCCTCCAACGTGTCCCACCTCCTTCAAGGAACTCAGGAAGTGTTCTTTGAATGAATGAATGAATGAATGAACGAAGGAACTAATGGATAAAGAGGCTGGGTGCCGTGCCCACTGAGCACCGAAAGGTGAGGGATCCGGGCCTCAGGCATCAGGGAGCCAGGACATCCCGCAAAGCTGGTAAGGACAAGGGGGGAGAAGGGAGAGGAGGCTGGAGGGGAGTCAGGCCGGGGTGTCCTCATTCGCCCTGGGGCGGCAGGCAGAGCACAAGTGCTGGTCTCTTTGGCAGCTGGTGTGATGTGATCCATAAATTCCTACGCTTGCGCAGCTCTCTGGGCTGCTCTGACTGGGCTGCTGGAGACATTCGTAGAGATAGTGTCGTCACTGCCGAAGACAAAGAGTCTAAGAGAGAGAGAAAGAGAGAGGCTGCAGGAACCCACCCGACACCCCGAGCAGACAGAATTCCCGCAGAGGCACTGCACACGGCCGGCCCGGTGCTGCTGCTCCTGCACAGCACAGAGGCCTCTCTCAAGCATGGATGTGAGTGCGGATCACGTGGGCTTGGTAAAGAACACGAGCCGCTTCTCTTGAGCGCATACCACGGCAGACCTGCTGGAGCCCTCCTCTTCTGAGTCTTGGCACCTAGGCTCTGCTGCGTCCAGGCCAGGACGTTTCAGATGAGGCTGAGCAAACCCAGGAGGGCAGGAAAGGCTGGGCCGTCTCCCGCATCCAGGGTCTTTCTGAGTCCTCCCCCAAATGCCAATGCCCTGCTGGACTAACGACGTTTATTCTAGTGCCTGACACGATCCAGGCAGAGAGCCCCGAGGCAGGAGGCGCAGGTGTCCCTGTGCAGCTTTCCCAGTATTTGCAGTGTCCCTGTTTCCGTATCAGTGCCACATTACATAAGCATAATAGTTTGTTCTCCAAGATTTCTAAGGACTAACAAATGTAGAGAAATATCAAAAACCAGTAATCCAAGTACACTGATTAATGATATGTACAGTTTATATAAAATCAGTGAACGTTGCATATGGAAGTTAAGTGATGGTTTAGAATAATAATTAGGCTAGAAATGCAAGATTGTATTACATGCATATTAAATATTTGTTACACGAATAACTCATAACTGTTTTCAGTGGGCTGAAATGAAAGCCAAGGAAGCAGAGGAAATTCCCAGACTGGAAACTGGTTGGTGTCCAGGCAGAAAGCACGTGGCAACGTTTGACTCTGGGGTTAGCAGGACAGTCGGTGGGGGCTGGGCAGCCGGGAGAGGAACACAGGCCAGAGAGCTCGACACCCAGGGGACTCAGGGATGCTGCAAACAAGCTCAGGGGCAACTGAAGCTTCAGTGAGGGGAAGTTAAAAGTTCTTGAAGTAGAGGCAGGAAAGTCAAGTTTGGCAGGAGGAGGTAATAATGGCTAATCTTTATTGAGTGATTACTATATACTAGGCACTCTCTAAAGTGTTTTCCATGTATTATCTTGTTTCATCTCGTACAATTCTTTGAGGGAGGTGATATTATTGTTATCACCACTTCTATCTATAGATGAAGAAACTGATGCTCTGAGAGCTGAAATAATTTCCTCCAGGTGACAGGCGGCTGCCCAGTGGTAGAGTTTGTGAACCTGACAGCCTAATGCCAAAGCCCAGGTGACTAACCATCACACCACCCTGCCTCTGCAAGGCACCAGGTCGGCATCAGAGCACTTGCATTGCCTTCAGTCTTGCTGCATATTATATCATCCATGGGGTTGTTTTTTGTGGGGGCAAACATTTGTAATATGTGTTTATTTGTATATTTGTGCTAAAATAATAAAGATTTCCTTTTGCAGAAAGCATATTTGACTGCAATTGTTTGAGAGAAGCTTGCCCTTGACCTCTGCATTCAGAACCCAGGGGCACATCTCGGTTCCAGGTTGAATACCTGGGAGGGGAGGTTTTCCCTGTGACCAGCCCCTGCAGCCAGACCAATCAAGTGATGGCAGACTTCCAGATACAAGGGACTCATCATCTCAGATGCATTTTACAATTTTTAAAAATCATATTTTGAGATTTTAAGATATTGTTCACTTGGCACACAATGGTGCTTTGCCTGGAAGTGAGAGCAATGTGCAGACTAGACGTATTCCTACATGGCTAACAAGAAGGAAGACTGCTTCTCTTTCTTTCTTTCATTCTTTTTTTTTTTTTAATTGCTACTTGGAGTACATATTTAGGGAAGATGGCTGCCAGATTTTCTCACTCAGTGTTTGAACATTGTTGCTTGAGTGCATATAACTCCAATCATAACTTTTATTAAGAAACATGCCAGCTGCCGGCGTCCTCAGTCCTCTCTCCTGCCACACCCCAGGCCTGGCTGAGCCCTGGTTATGATGCCTCAGTTGAATCTGTACCAGTAGGGACCTGCTAACTGCTGTAACAAATGATCCTCAAGTCTCAGGGGTTTAGCTCGGTGCAAGCTGCTCCCTCAGAACAGTTCCGTGCGGGTTGGGGGTGAGGGCACTGCCATGCACATCCACTCAGGACCCAGCCTCCGTCCTCTGTGTGGCTTCCCCATCTTCCAGGGCTTCAGGTCTTCCCCCGGATTTTCTGCATTAGTCTGGCAGGCAAGGGAACAGCTACTGTGACAGGTGGCATGGGTGGTTTCAAGGGCTGGGCTGGAAATGGAGTATGTTACGTCCGCCCAAAATCCATTGGTGAGAACTAGTCATGTGGCCACAAGATACGAGGGGCTGGGAAATATATTTGTTATGGGCTGCCTGTGTCCCCTCCAATTTATATGTCGAAGCCCTAACCCCCAGTACCTCAGAGTGTGGTTGCATTTGGAGATGTGGCCTTTAAATAGGTGACTAAGTTAAAAAGAGGCTCAAATCTGATTGGTGTCCTCCGAGGAAGAGGCAATTTGGACACGCAGGCTTTGAGGACTTGCCCGCACACAGGGGGCAAGCGAGAAGGTGGCCACCTGCAAGCCAAGGAGGGAGGACTCGGAAGAAACCAAACCTGCTGACACCTTGACCTTGGACTTCAACCCCTGGAACTGTGAGAAAATGAATTTCTATTGTTTGAGGGACCGAGTCTGTGGTGTTTTCTCCTGGCAGCCGCAGCAGGGCAGGAGCGTGAACGATGAGTTGGCACTGTAGGAGCCCCTCCCCAGAGAGGGGAAGCAAAGTCCCCTCCAGTCACCGCATCTGGCCCAAAATTTAGGATCTTTAGGTGTGTTGGGTGAATCAAAGGCCTTTAAATCCAGTCTCCTGAATTCTTTGGCAACATAATTCTCTCAAAAACTTAGGAAGCTTCTAATCTATTTGTTTCTAGTCAATTCTATGTGCCAGTAGCTGTACCAAGATTTTTTTTTTTTTTTTGAGTCATAATTCTCAGCACTGCCTTATTTTTGTTTGCTTCCTCGTGCGGTTCTTTCTCAGCTTAACGGTGGCTGCCTTGAGACTAGCAGGCGTGGGTAGAAAGAAGGTACAGTCTGTGAGTTGATTTTTGCCCCAGAGCTGATTCACTGTTTAGCCGAGAAGAAAGATTGCTCAAATCTTTTAAAATTCAGACATTGAACGGTGTCTGAGAAAGCAACTTTCACTGTATCATACACAGGGGATTGTCTGTTACAACAGTTAGCGGATCCCCACTAATCCAGACATTAATTTATCTGGGGAGGTAGAGAGAATCCAAAGGGGAAAGAGTTTTTTGGAAGAGGTCATTTTTTCCCATTGTTGCAAGTCTTGAATTTCTGATTCTCTCTCTTCTCTTTTATTCCTTCTTGCAAACTGGCCAGTTTTTTCTGAGCTCATGTTTTTCTTGTAATATCTTACTAAATGCAGCCAGCAACAAGCAACACATAGCATGATATTCTTTTGTACTTGTTTCCATCCTCTTCCCCTAGAGCATGTGTCTTTGACCTCCAGGTTAGCACAGGCAACAGTTTGCACCAGATGTTGTGTCTGAGCATAACATGAATCTCCAGTGACCTCACCTGCCACATCTCTTTCCTCTTTGTGAGGTCTTCATATTTCAGTTTTTGTCATGGAAGTGCCCTGCTTCAAGAAACAAATTCTTGCATTAGTCAAAGAATGCTCATTGCTGAAACAAACAGCTGTCAAATCTCAGCAAACATAACAATTGATACAGAATAAAAGTTTGTTCTTCCTCATGTCATAGTCCGATGTTGATTGACTCAGGGGTGGAGGTGGGAAAAGCAAGAGCTGTGCTCCACCTTGTCACTCAGGGACCCTGGCTCCTTCCATTGTGTGGCTCCGGTATCTGTGGGCACTGGAGCTCATTGCTGGATTTGGGTATATGGTTGGCAGGTGAGGGAAGAGAGATCATGAAGAAGCTCGTGGGAACTTTTCAGGGTAAGCTGCAAGGGCTTGTCCATTGGCAAGAACTATTCACATGGCCCCACTAGAAGCAAGAGCTCTTAGAAATTCAGTCTGTTAGTAGCCCAAAAAGAAAAGGAAACACAAATACTGGTGAGCAGGAGTGTTCTCTGTAGACTCTCTCCTTCCCCCATGCTATAGGTGTTATGGACACAGAGGTGCATCACCCAATTCTCCCTCGAATGAAGCACTTGTTGCCCCAGCTGCAGGGAGGGCTGTCTGCTGACAGCCTTGAATTGTCAGCCCCATTAGGGATCATCTCAGCTGCAAAGAACCACCTCACCCAAGGCCATGTTCTTCCTAGGGTGACCTGCATCCAGTGACTGGGGGGAATAGAGGCCTAGTCATTTTGACCTAAAACATGACAGCTCTGACATGGGGTGTTTTAATTCCAGATCTCTGTGGGATTGGCTGTTGTTGGATTTGCTTTGCAGCTGGGCTTCTGCCTCTGTCCAATCTGGCTTCCCCTCCTTTACACAGGTATTAATTCCGAGGGTACTCACTCCATAAGAAACACCCTACACGCTAAACCCCAACCTCAGAGTCAGTTTCCTTGGAGAAGCTAACCTGAAACAATGGTAAATATTGTTAATACTTCTATCAGGGTTCTTTTCTATTATTGCACTGTTTTATTTCTCTCTGCTATGGCTCTGGCACCTGGAACAGTGCCTGACACATAGTATGTGCTCACTAAAAAATTTTAAAAAATGAATGTATGGCACTCTCCTTTGCCAGACCATAATCTCTTCAAGGGCAAGGTTATCTTTTCCTAGATAAGTGCCTGATACTTAATCATTACTCAAAAATGAAAAATATTTTTTTTTGGTGAATACATAAATAGTGTGAACAGTTAGAGAATGAAGAAAAGGATTTTCTTAGACCCGGGGCCAGTTTAGAATTTCTGTGTAGGAAAGGACTTGGGTGGAATGCTGGTGGTAGGGGGTGTGCACATCTAGAGGTTATCTTGAGCTGAGGTTTTTTTTCTTAGCGCATTTTTATTTGGGATGGACCATGTGAATTACTAGGGGGTAAAGATTGCTCAAGCTGCCCCGGATGTGCTGCCCCCCAAGTGGAAGGCAGTGAAGGTCAGAAGCCCGTGGGGTGGGAGGGGCATCCCTCTCTCCACCCCGGTGTCCTGAGCAGCTGCAGGCAGGGCCTGACAGGAAGGGCTGAGGACAAGGGACTCGGGGAGGGGAGGGGCTCCAGGGGCCATGGGCCTGCCCCTCAGGACACTTAGAGGGAAACCGAGCAGACAAGACAAATTCATCATGAAAAATTAAATGCCACTGGGACGGTAAACGAGACAATACAAATAGATTCGACACAGGTGCTCTTATAGGTGGGCTCAGGGGCCAGGAAGGAACTTGGCAGAGGCCTCTGCCCTGAACCAAAGCAATCTGTTACCCGTTCAGCTTTCAGCTCCACAGACGCACAAATAGAGATGAATGTCAAGAGAGAAAAGGGGATAAATAAAGGTATTAGATGGAGCTGAAATAAATAGAATAAGTGATTGGTGAGAGAAAGACTAGAAAACCAAAAGATGCATGAGGAACTGGATGAATGAGAAGCTCTAGAGAGTGGGGGGAGGGAGGACAGTGAAGATGGAAGGAGAGACCTTACCGCAGGTGGCTCCCTCCCTCCCTTCA
Organism: Eulemur rufifrons; assembly: GCF_041146395.1. NCBI lineage: Eukaryota > Metazoa > Chordata > Mammalia > Primates > Lemuridae > Eulemur > Eulemur rufifrons. The sequence continues at coordinate 70,076,984 of NC_090989.1, forward strand.
GCCAGCGCTGTTCCCCAGCCTCCTCTGGGCTGCCAGAAGGTGAGAGTGTGGGCCGGTGCCAGTCCTCTGCCCCCTGGGGAGGGAGGTGAGGCCCCGGAACCCTTTAGCAGCCTGCTCTCTGCTGTGGGAGGCCTTCCCTGTTCTCCTTGCTGCTTCACTTCTGCCGTCCTTCCTCTGCCTCTCCCACCCACCTCACCTGAAATGCCAAGTCACTCCCCATGTCCACCTTGAATGGCAGACGTGTCATATTCCACGGTTGGAAGCAGGATCTGATGGGCCCAATCCTTTCCCAGAGGGGAAAATTAAATGATGGGATCATAGGGAGGTGTATGAGAAAGTAAATAAATAAATAAAAAGCCCTATAAAATGAGACTTATTAATGGGGTCAGAATTTTGTTTCCTGTTGCTCTCAAAATAGTAACATACTTAAACGAGAAGAATGAAATAAAATAGTTTTGTATGTATTTCTTCAGATAGAAATGAGCACAAAGGCCTAAAATAAATTGACGAGAGACCTTGAATAATGTTAAAACTTAGTTTAATGGGGGTTTGATGAGTGCTTTTTCTGGCAGAATGGAAAGAGGATGGAGTGGGGTCAGGAGACTCCATGTCACCGACGTGGAGTCACCTTGAGCAGCCGGTTCCCCTCCCTGGCCACAGCGTCTCTGCCTTTCAAATGAAGGGATTGGTCAATAAATATCAATAATTTCCAGAGTCCTTCCAGTTTTGCCATTCTAGCCTAGAATAAAGAAAGGGGATAAAAGCGTGATTCCAGCCTCAGGCGGGAATCTCCCTGGGCATCCTTGTGCCGATGCAGCCGACTGGTCAGCGCCGTGCTGCACCCATGCCAGACTGGGAACACACGGGGCTGGGCACCCCAAGTGAGGTGGAGGCGTGGAAATGCTCACAGACCCTAGAAGCTATCCAGGCAGGCAGAGAACGCAGTTTTCCACCAAACTCTTTCCTCGGGACAGGAACACAGGAATCAGGCACAGGCGGTGGCATGGCCCAGTGCCAGGGTTCCCCAAGATTACCAGTTTGAGGTCCTCTCCCTTGTGAGTATAGTTCTATTTTTAGTATCAATGTATTGAGAATATACACACTTACAAAAAGCTACATGGAGCTCTAACACTCTCAAATACATTTGTATTACAACAGCCTTTACATGAATTTGAAAAATAGTAGTGCATGTATATATAAGAAATATTTATTCAGACTTCAAATAATGCACAGAGATTCAGGAATTTTGAATTCCCATAATTTCCGCAGTCTCCCAGTGTTCTTGGCTGTGGGCTGGGAAGCAGTGGTCTAGGGCCGTGGTTCTCAAAGTGTGGACCCTGGGCCAGCAGCATCACTTTTACCTGAGAGCTTGTTAGAAATGCAAATTCTCAGGCTCTGCCCTAGATGTGCTGGATCAGAAACTCTGGGGGAGGGGCCAGCGATACGTGTTATTTTGGACAGGACTAAAGGAAAGCACCATGGGATGGTGAAGTCCCTCAAGGCTAGGAGGGGCAATACAAGGGAAGGGTGGTCCTAGGAACCTGGAGAGGGCTGCAGCTATGGGACAAGCCACTGGGTAGGAGCTGTGCCTTTGATGGGGGAATGCAGTCAGCTTTTGGTAACCCTGAAGGAGGAAGCTGAGCGAGTTAGTCCCCTAACCCCACTCTCCTCCTGCCACCGATCTCCTGCTTGTTCCTTCCAGTAGCTCATGTGGTTTTATCCACACCAATTCTGCAATTCTCCAATGCTCTGACACCAACTGGGTGTGTGTCCAACAATTCGGTTCAATCCTGGCACTAACTCTGGAGTTAGCACAGACCCCACAGGTTAAGGGCTCAGTCCCAGAAGAGTGCCCTCGCTTCAGATGCCATCCACGAGTTCCAGGCCCCAGGCTACCCACATTGCTGTCCAACTTGGCTACAAATTTGGGGGGGTTTCCACTTGAGTTCAATAATTCGCTAGAGTGACTCACAGAACTCAGGAAAATACTATACTTATGTTTACCAGTTTATTATAAGGGATATAAATGCAGGAATGGCCATATGGAAGCGATGCATTAGGCAATGTGCTGGGAGCGTGCGGGAAGTGGCACAGAGCTTCCACGCCCTCCCTGGGCACACCGCTGCCACCATCCCGGCACATCAGTGTTCACCAACCCGGAAGCTCCCTGAATCTCACTGTTAAAGAGTTTTTATAACCCAATCTCTAACCCCGCTCTCCTCCTGTGAGGTCAGGGGGTGGGGCTAAAGGTTCCTGCCCTCTGATTACAGGTCAGGTCTTCTCTGCTGTCCCCATCCTAAAGCTATCTAGGGACCCCACCCTGGGTAACCTTATTAGCACGAACTCAGGCATGGTTGAAAGGAGCTCTTATGAGTAACCAAAGACACTCCTATCATACAGGAAATTCCAAGCGTTTTAGGAGCTCTGTGCCAAGAACCTGGGACAAAGACCCAATATAGTTTTTATGAGACCACATAGCTGAACCCAATGGAACCTGCAGGCAGTCAGCCACAGTCTGGGAATGGCCTCCCAAGGCCCAGGACAGGGCGGAGAAGGGTGGGAAAGGCATCTGGAGGGGCAAGTGAAAGCCCCCAGCACACCCCACCTCACATGCACCTGCTGTCCAGGGGGTCCCCGCACCTCCATCTTCCCATGGGCCAGAGGAGAGAGCAGGAAGTTCACTCCGGCCCAGCTGGGCAAGAATTCATGGTCCCGGCTCATCAGAGGCAGGCGGTGGCTCTCTAGCCACACCTGAGCTCCAGAAGGGCCACGAGGCTGGTTGGGGCCAGGCTCCGGAGGCAGCTCGCTGCCCCCTGCTCCCCTCCTACGCTGGCAGGGGGTTGAACTACAGCTGTTTCCTTAGCTCAATGCCCATGACCTCTTTCTCCCCTGCTTCTCACCACCAGCCCTACAGCCCATGTCTCTTCAGTTCCTGCCTGGGCGGCTGTCACGACCTCCTAACTGGTCCTCCAGGGTCCAGCCTCTCTCTGGCCAGCCATGGAAACCCACAGCCTCCCTAGCAACCGCGGCTCCCAGCCTGCCATAGAAGCCATCACCCCCTGTCCCTCGTTTGTCAGTGTGCACCTCCTGCCACCATGATGCGCGGCCTGTGCCTCCCTGCTGCCTCTCCTGCCTGGCCCCTCTAGGTCAAGCTTCCCCTCCAGGACGCCTTGCCCACCCTCTGAATCCCACCCTTTACACGCTCTCAGGCTTCCAGAACTCTGACAGTGACCTTGTCCCTGTATGCATTTGTTTTCTCATGTGTTTTCCCCACAGACATTTACGGGATTCTTACTGTGCCAGGCACTGGGCCAGGCACTCACGTACAGTGGTGAGGACAGTGGACCCTTGTCCTGCCCTCACGGAGCTTGCCATCAGCCTAGCTGGGCAGACTCGCATTAACAAACAAGTCATACAGATAACTGTAACGCTGAGAGAGTGACAAGTGCTACCCAGGAGCAGGATGTGGGCCAACAGAGTATATAGCTGGTGGTGGGGTGGGGAGGGGGCTTGCTAGAGTCCTGGAAGGCCGGAAACTCTTCCCCAGGGAAGTCACATTGAGCTGAAAGCCAGGGGAAGAGTAGGGAAAGTTAAGGAGGTGAGGGAAGGACAGTGTGTGCAAAAGCCTCGTGTCATATCTGCAATGCCCCTGCCTTACCCTTGAACTGTTACCTGTGGCCTTTTTGAGGCCAGATCTGCTTCCAGTTATGTCTAATATCAGCCCAGGGCCTGTTTCTTATAGGCACTCAAATCCTTAAGTTGAATTAAGTTGATTAAACTGAATTCCCACTTCCCTGTTAGGCCACTGCTGACCCCAGAACGGCCTCCCTTGCCCTCTTGAATGGGGGCCCAGGGCACTTTCAGTGACTGCTGCCATCATAAGCCACATTTGACTTTCAAGTGGTACCTGCAGCCTGAGCCCTTCTGAGCCAGCAGCAGGTATTGTCTGTGGGCTGCCAGGGGTGCTGCAGGAGGGGGCAGGCACAGTGACCACAGTGACCAGCACTATCTAGATGCTTCCCTTGCAAACAGTGACCAGAGGAAGCTGGGGAAACAGCTCACCCCAGCATCAGAGCAGCTTCTGATACCCCGACAGGCGCGTGCCTCACCCTGGGCTGCAGCGTCAGACACAGAGGGCCAGAGGCCCAGAGATGCCAGGGAGGCACTTGAGATGGCCCAGCCCTGCTGCAAATCAGAACCATCATGGTATGACATTTGGATCTGAGAGCTGGCAAGGCCACTGTCTGCCAAGGAGGCCTGCCTAAGCCAACCTGTCAAGTGGGACCACATGTGAACCGCTTCTTGAATCTCCCTTGAATGTGGAAGGAAGGGGGAAGTTGGAGCTGGTTTGTCCTGTTCTGGCTCTCTAGGGACACCACCAGGCACACCTGTCCCCAACGCCCGTGGTGCCTGAGCCAGGTCTGGAATGGGCAGGGCCCCTCACACTAGAGGGGTTGAGGAGAGAGTACATATCCCGCGGGGGCTATCTCCAAGACAAGGATCCAACAGGTGGCCTGCACTCCCCAATCTTGGGCAGCCCCTTCCTCCTATTCTCTCCCTGTGACCTACTAGAGAGCCCCATGGTTTAGCCTGGTGTTCCAGGAATCGAGCACCATCACTCACAAGCTCCCTTCAGGCCCTGCGCTGCAGCCAAGCTGGGCCCTGCCCTCCTTCGCAACACCTTCCTGCCCCTTTGCTCATGCGACCTGGAGTCCTGCCTCTCCACCCCAGCACAGTCTAATTCGAGCCAGCCCGAACTCCACCTTCTCTACAGGACCTCCCGGGGTCTCTACCCTTAGACCTGATGTGGCATTTCTTACTCTCTGGCTTGTCTCATGGCTTCATGCACACTTGCCTGATCAGCCCCTTTGGGCTGAACTCTGTCCCCACCTGACCATCCCTCCTCTCTCCTCCACCTCCCCTTCACCTCCCCTGCACCTAGCCTGGTGCCTTGGCCATGCTGAACACCAGTCAGCGCTGGGATAAGTGCTGGGGGCTCAGCACTTGGGGTCTGGCTGGCCCAGTGGGCCCATCAGCATTCAGGAAGGCCACATAGGACAGTTACAGGCAGCCTCAAAGTCCTCATCTCCCAGAGGAGGCAGAACCTTCTCGCCCCTGGGAGAGCAGAGCTGGGACGATGCACGAAATTTTCTGGGCTGTCAGCCCTCCCAGCGGTCATTACTAATCCCTAGAAAGGCTGTGCTTAGGTCATTTTTCAGGAGAAAATGTATGACCCAGATCAAGGCTGACTCCTGGCAGAGGCAATGGCCACAGGAGCCAACGGCATTTGTCAAGAGGCAAGCGGCACAGAAACCTTGCACTCCGTTCCTCCCAGGGGCCCAGCAGCCCCCAGCTCCCCATCAGCTTCTCTTGCTTCCTCTGTGGCTTGGAATGTCCCCATCATGGGCACATGCTGGGCCTCAAACCACCCCACTGAAGTCTGACAGGGGAGAGGGGAGCAGCCAGCCTGGATGCTGATAGCCCCCAGGGTGGGTGAGCAGAAATCTGGCCCCCTCGGGTCACACTTTCTTTTGGGGGGGCTCTTTATCCTTACCACATACAGAGCCACCCTTTTCCCTGCCATTGCCAGGGCATCTGAGTGACACAGGCACTTGTGATGGTGACAGCTTCTGTTCCCAATGCCTGCCATGTCCGGGCACTGTTCTAAGCACTATATATTATAATAATAACGCATCTTAATCCTCACAACAATATTGTGAAATGGTTTCTATTTTTATCCCTGTTTAATAGTTAGGGAATCCGAGATACAGAAAGATTTAAGTAACTTGTCTAAGATCGTAATAATAGGATTTGAACCCAGGACCATGAATTCCAAAGGTGGAACAGGTATTTATCCTGCTGTTTTTGTGTGATATTCAAAATTCCACTGCCATCAGCTGGGAAAATGCACGTGCATCCTTGAAGAAGTCACCTCACCATCCTGTGCCTGCTTCCTGGCCAGCAGAAAGGACGTGACCTTGGTAAGCAATGGCAGTGAGAATTCATTTTGCAAAGTGCTTAGAGGCCCAGGAGGAAGGAGAGCCAGAAGACATCTGCCTAAAAGCAGTGTGGGCAAGGACACGCACCAGACCCTAAGGTGCTGAGATCCTCCCAAGGCCATGTTGACAAGGTGAGTTGAGATGGCTGGGCCATTGCCAGGGCCAGGCCTCGGTGCTGGCACATTGACCAATGAGGGCGTGGCTTGTTCTGCCTGATGATGTCACCTCTGCAGTCAGTCTTCCTCCATGCCTTCCAGGATTCAATGTCTAATTCCTTATGAGAAACTAAATTAGGCAATAAAACAAGGAAGTCCAAATTTCATCAGCATTTCCGAGGAGAGGGAATCACTCTTGTGGAAGAAACTCCCAGCCCCAGGTAGTTTTTCCCCAACATCTCCCTGTTTTACTCGGCTGCTATTACTAACCCAGGCTGCTGGCTCTTGCCCAATGGCCCAAGCTGGGGCCTTGCATTCATTTTGAATTCCCACGTGAGGAAATCCTAAGTGCATCAGCAACAGCCAGTGATTCATCTGGGAAAGCATCTGACCTGCTCCTTTACCATCCTCCTGCCTACAAGACCCAGATTTGGTCTGGGTTTGGTAATGTTTCCTTCTCCTGGATGGACAAACAGGCACAGGCTGACTGATGGCTTTTCTAGGTGTCTGCTTGGTTCTAACAAAGGCTGATTCGTGGGGAGTTTACAAAATGTGAACTGTGGGAGATTTGGGTTAGAAGTCACCCCCAAACAACGTCATAGTTTGATCCCTGTTGACATTTGAATCTTTTCTGCCATATTCCCAGCAAGTGGTTGTCAAGCCTTTCCTTGCATGCCTTCACTGATGGAGAACTCACTACATCTCCAGGCCAGCCCAGTTAGAAAGGGCAGTTCTTTAGTGTTTTCACAGCTAGACCCTAATTGTTGCAGCAGAAACTCCCTACCAGGGAGGGCAGAAGTAGGGAGCAGGGACCACTTGCTTAGCTAATCCTGCCAGAGGCTCAGCAATATCCCCTCAGCTGTCAGGTCTGATGGGGCTTTGGAGGTGATCTGGTCCCACTGCCTGATTTTACAGAGATGGAAGCAACGCCTCTAAGAGTAAGTCATCAGCGGCAGGGGCTTCCTCTAATACATTGACAGCTAACGTTGGCTGAGCCCTTATTATATTCCAGGAATTCTGATAACTGCTTTATGCTGTACGATCTCATTTGATTCAAGCAGCTGTGAGGCACTTTTCACATGACAGATGAAATAAGTGAGGTTCCAAAAGGTGAAATAATTTGTCCAAAGTCACAGCAGCTAATTAGCGGCAGAGCCTGGACTTGAACCCAGTCCTGTCTGGATCCATGTTTTCAACTACCCTGCTTGTCTTTAAGTGCTGTGCCTGGCTTCACAGCGAGTACGAGTGTTGAATTTTCTTCTGTGGACGAAATGGATTGGGACTTATAATTAGGGATTTAAAGATTCATGGTAGACTCTGAGTCCATGTAAAATTCTGAGGTTGGATCTGTGCAAATAAGAAAATTAGGGGAAATATATAACCAAATGATGGAAATCTGGTTTAACCACTTGTCTACACATCCAGCCAGTTCTTCCCAAGCTGTTCACATGTGTAGTTACAGTGCGAAGACCCAGAGGGTACCTGCTATTCTCGTCAGGAGACTAATTTGTTTCATTTCCTGACTCATATGATCTCCAGGTGAGATCATGAGAACCCAGAGATGCCTAATATTTAGTTTACAAGCACAGAGCTCCAAAAACGATTAAAAACAAATTGCAGCGGAAATTACCATTTGGCTGGAAAAGAAGTTAACATGATCTTATTTAAAACAATGAAAAGAATTTTTTAGCAATTATTTTAAATTAATTTTCCCTAAGGTTAAAACTTCTGTTAAATCAAAGCTACAACTTGAGATTTAGCTGTGAGAATTGCTCTATTATGGAGAGACAGCCTTTGGGTACTTGAATTTTTCAGTACTGAGTTAATTAAGATTTTAGAACATCCCAAGGCACTTGTCAAAGCTCTTATGTTTCCTCCTGTTCTCTCCCAGAAAAGGCAGGAGAGGAAGCTGGCTGAAGTTTCTATATTTCCGCTTGGTTTCTCAAACAAAATCTGCTAGTTGGAACTCAAGATTTCTTATTAGTCTGGAGGCCATTTGGCTAAATGATTCTTCACATTTTCCCAAAGTCAGATTGACCTTCGCTGTGGATGTTTCTGTTGTACTCAACTCTGACGGGGCTGTGTTTGAGAAGAGAGAATCTCTAGATTGCAGGGGGCAATCTCCCTTTTGCCTTTTCTGGTGGTCTTGGAGGGAGCACCATGTCACTTTGCACACAGGGCTGGTGCTGCTGGGCCGGGGGGAGAGTGGTGCTGACCATGTGCTTGGGCCATGCTGGGCCTTTCTGTTAATGCCATTCTGGCAATTTGGAAACGGAGATTCAACAGGTTAGTGCCTGCCATGAATGCCCATGGGTATGCATTCATGGATATTTATATATGTGGTCATGCATTGCTTAACTATAGGGATACCTTGTGGGAAATGAATTAGGCAATTTCATCATTGTGCAAACATTTTAGAGTGTACTTACCAAACCTAGATGGTATAAGGTATACTGTGCACCTAGGCTGTATGGTATGGCCTACTGCTCCTAGACCACAAACCTATACAGTAACAGCATGTTACTTACTGAATACTGTAGAAAATTGTAACACAATGGTAAGTACTTGTGTATACAAACATATCTAAACATAGAAAAGGTACAGTAAAAATACAGTATTATAATCGTATGGGACCACCATCATATATGTGGTCAGTTGTTGGCCAAAACATTATTATGGGGTGCTTGACTGTATTTCCATGAAGCTTTGGACTCTACAAATGTATATTTGATGGTGACTATATAAGAATGAGATTGATAAGCCAAATGGCACTTTGTTTTAGTCATTTTGGTACATGTCAAATTGCTGTCTCAAAAGATTGCATCAGCGCAAACTCCCGCTGGGTCTCTGCCTGGAGTGCGTGCCCACGCCTTTGTCAACGTGGGGTGAGATCAGACTTGTTCATCTTTGCCAATCAGGAAGGTGGAAAATAGTGTTGGCTTGTTTACATTTGTATTTCTTTAGTTAGGAGTGAGGTTAAACATCTTTTCATGTATTTATTGGTCATTTGTTTGGACTTCTATTCATGTCCTTTGCCCGTGTTTTTGTCCATTTTTACTGAATTGTAAGAACCACTGACCTTTGCGTTTGATGTGTTAACATTGAATGTGTTAATGGCAATGCCCTCCTTCCAGCTCCTCCCCCATGGCACATGGGCCTGAAATTAAAATAGGAAGGGGGAGCTCTCTAGGGTCCCTTACTCACATGCTGCGTTTGAGGCTTGACATTCTATGATTCAGAGAACTCGGTGTTCCTAATAATATCTGGTTCTGAAGGAGCCAACAGAAGCTGTTTCTGGTTGTTCAGTGCCTCTTGGCCTGAATCAAGGGCAGGGGTGTTTTCTGTTGTTCTGATCCGGCTCAGTCTTAGGCAGGCCCTATGTGTCCCTTGATTATGAAATTGGAGCTTTCTCAGTAATCCTGCACCTCTTCCTTGTGGCCATCAAACTCTGCTATGTCTTTTAGGCTGTTCTTGTGCCAAACAGTTTCCTGCCCACTCCATCCCCCACTGCCGGGGTGGGGGTGGGGGGTAGGGGGTGGGGGGCGGGGGACGGGGCGGGGCGGGGAGCAGCAGACCTCTAATCAGCTAGACCCAGCATGGTCTCTGCCCTTCCTCGGGGCCTGAGGTTTTAGTCTTCGATTTCTCCTTTGCTTACAGTGGCTGCCCCTGGGGCAGCAGGGTTTGCCCTTTCCCTACTGGCTTAAGACCACAGGGAGAAGTTTCTGGACAGGACTTTATGCTCTGTCTTGCTGAATCAGCTGCTCCTGTCTCCAGGAAAGCACCACTGAGGGCGCTTTCTCCCACGTCCCCACTTCCCCAGTCTTTCTTGAGAGCAGCTGGTGGAGGTTCCTGGCTCAGTGCATGAGTAGTGTGAGCTCCTCTGCGTCTGCAGTCTGTGTCTGTCTGTGAGCCCCCTGCCTGCCCACACTCCGTCTTCAGTGGTCTTCAGTGATCTCCTTAAAGTTCTAGCTGAATTCCTCGCATGCCTGGCATCTCTCCCACCCATGGTCTGCCACATATTGTGAGCCAGTGCACACATACTGTCTTTTCTTGGAAGGACCTGACTTTTCCTAGATTTCAGGCTACCTGGTTAACCTGTAACCTCAGCTCTCTGATGAGCTCAACAAAAGTTATGATTTTGGAGTTTTGCTAGCTTTCTGTCCTGTCGTTGTTAGGGTCCAGCTCTTCGGCACAATGCAGCAGTACTCAGCCTCGCTAGAGCCCTATGCTTGGGTACCTGTGTCATCTATGTGTTTCTTGGGGCAGGGACCAGGTCCTAGTTATTGACGTATCCTCAGCAGTTGGCTTGAAGTAGGTCCACTAATGCTTATGGGATGAAATGGGCTCGGCAGTGGGCAGTCATGTGGGCAGGGAGACAGCTAGAGTCATTGGCAAAAGGAAGGTGCCCCAGAGAGGACAAAAAACCATTGAAGATGGAAACTTGTGCCTCAGATTCCTGTGTCCGTGCCCTTCTACCTCTTTGAGGGGCCCATTTCCACCCACCCTCCCCCATCACGACCCTCTCTAAAGATAAGATCTGACTCAAGACTTTATCCCTCAGGGGGAAATGGATGACTCTCATTCAGAAGCTCTTCCAAAGTGTTGAGAGCCCAGAAAATTTTGATTTATTTATCCACCAGGAGTCTTTTGAGCTCCTTCTTTGTGCCAAGCACTTTTAGGTGCTGCTTAATCCTGAGTCCATTCTTGGGTGTCTGAATGATTCCAACTTGTCTTCCTGTGAGTTGGGGTAATCTAACTCCTGTGATAAATAACCACAACATTTCAGCAGCTTAACACTATAGGCATTTATTTCCCATTCACAGCATAGTCCAGTGCAGACATTCCTGGGCTTTTTCTGTCTTGAACCCTTCCCTCTGCTAGGGCCTCAGAGTCCTGTTCATTCAGCTGATGGAGAACAAAAGAGTCCAAGGAGAAGACACAGTTGCCTGTCAACCATAACAACACATTGGTGAAATACACTGGCTCTATTATTATCTCACTGATGAAAATTAGACACATGTTCCCACCTAGCTGCAAGGGAGGCTGGGAAATACAGTCCCTAACAGAGAAACTGCTTTGTAGCCACAGCTCTACACTCTAGAAGGGGCACTTCGATCTTTGGTAATGTTAACTGTCTCTGCCACAGTCTTGGAGAGATTAGATAGACAAGGATGTTGATCACTTGGTCCCAGCAGGGATTAAGTCTTGAAAAGACCCTACAGAATACTTCACAAACAGCCTCAGCTAGAGGATATTTGGAGTGTGACCTTGGATATTTTAGAGTGTGGGGTGGGGGAGTCTTGGGATGTGAGCTAGGGAGATTTGGGACTGTGAGCTGACCGTTTCCCATGTGTAGGCTGGGGCATGGCTGGGGCTTAGTTTGCCATACTAAGTGCAAATTCCTCTATCTAGCACATAAGTTTTTTCATAATCTTATCCCAACATACTTACCTAGCCTTGTCCCATTACTCCTCTGCTTGTCCCCTGTGATTGGAGTACAGAGGACCCCATCACCTTCCTTATAGAGCAGATCAATATTCATTCATTCATTCACTCATTTATTAAACATTGTGTCACCCTGTACAGAGGAGCACGAAAGTGAATGAGTTAAGTCTCTACCCTCAGAAGTTACAGGGCTTATGTTCAATGACCTTTCAGAATGTGCCTTTGCTGGGAACTCGAAATGCTGATACAAGAAAACCTCCTTCCTCGGGGAAATATCCTTTCATTGCCCTGCCTCTCTCTGAGTCAATACTTGCTGTGGACTCTCCAGCCCGGCCCTGCCGTCGGCACAGTGCAGCGGTCCCACAGCTTTCCCGGCACCAGCCGGCCAGTGAGTGCCAGAGACAGGCCAAGGTCGGGGGTTTCACTGCCTCCTGAGGCACCTGGTGAAATGGTCTTCCTTTTATGGAACTAAACCCTGTTTCCCTTTTGTTCCTACTTTGGTCCTCGGGGGCCACACAGGACAACTCTGCCCCTTTGTCCTCCAGGGAGATCTTCAGACATTGACTGGCTCTTCTCTTCAGAAAGGCCTCTCGCTAGACAACACCTTCCTGCTCTGAGATGCTGCTCACCTCTGGTTTTTTTGCTTACGCCGCCATCTCCTCCAGCCCCACCCCCACCCCACATCCGCACTTGCATCTGTGTGGCCTCTGCTCTCAGGTCACCAGCGCTGTGCCAAGTGATAGCAAAGCACTACCTCAAAACACAGCCTGACTTGATCCAATAAATCCAACATCGTGTAGGAGAAGCTACAAGATTCCTCGCAGAGACAGAGACTTTGTCCTCTCACTCTGTTGCTGACTTTAAGGACGATCTTGCATACATGCGTGCATATTCAGAGATGGGCTTGCAAAGGGTCAAACTGAATTTTCTAGAAGTTATAAATTTGCTCTCCTTCCCTTGCCTTACCATTTTGAGCATTCTCCAAATGACACTCTTTCTGGGGAAAAAAAACTAAATTAGTCTGAAACCCCATGAAATATACTTTAGTATTTATTTATTTATTTATTTTTAATCAGCTGAATTTCTTTAGAGTTGTAGTGGGCAATAAAAATATGGCATCTGTTTAATTGATTATAAGTTCCACCGGAAGATGTGTGTGAGCAGCATTGTAAAAGCTTTTGCCCTGCCTTTGGTTCCTCTTTGTGTCCCGCTTGAGTAATTTCCTCCTACAGCCTTCTGTCCCTAGGCCCACAGGCCTGGTAAATAGCCGGCCCTGGAGAGCCCGGGGAGCCAGCAACATCCTGGAAATCGGAGGCCACTAGGTTAAACACAGAGCCGCTCTCTTTCCAGGAAGGAATGACTGAATCAGAACGACGACCTTGGCTTTCAGTTAGTCCTTGTCCAGCTTTCCCCACTGTTTTCCTCTCTGTGGCCCAGCCCGGTGCCCCAAGCTGTGGGGGAGCTGGAACTGCCCCAGCGCTCCCGACCCCCACCCCTGATTGCTGCAGAAGCCCATCCTGCCTTGGGCGTGCGCCTCAGCACCTCACGTCTCTACAAAGCCCAGCTGAGTCAAGCTTCCTCCCCAGCTCAGAGAAGAATGCCTGCCAGGAAGTTCAAATATTTAGAGAATGTGAAATACAGTATTTTAATGGAACCATTTTCACCTCTGTTAGAAAGAGGATGTAAGTTAGTTGTTGGTCTATCTGCAAATTAGCCTTGTTCACACTAGAGCACTAGATTTCCACACAGCAAATTCTTGGTGTGTTTTTTTTTTTCCTGCAACAAAGAGATTTTGGCTGCGGTGATTGTCTCCATGTGCGCAGTCCAGTGAGACAGGCTGCTGAAATGTAGGCAGTGCTGTCAGTAAAGGGACCTGCCTTTGGATGTTCTCCTGCAATTACGGTGCCAGCCATGTCACAGCAAAACGTCAAGCAGGGTGTCAAAATTTATTTCCAGATACACTGCCCGGTCTTAAAACGAAACCATGATATTAGCAGTAGGATGGGAGAAACTCTAGAGCCTCTTTTGCTAGTTGGCTCCAACACGAGCATATAAGGTTTTTGGTAAGATCTTACTTTTAATTGCTATTCCTCCCATGGTAAATGCCAAACCCTCTCCAACCCGTGCAATAGAGGTGTTGCCAAGAGTAAATTTCATAATTTTGCTTTGTCTGAGATGGGCTGTGAGATCAGTTCTCTTCTTTCTTGAAAGAGATGTATATTTACATCATATTAATAATAAAGATGCTTGCATTAAACAATTAAAATAATAAAGTGGAGAGCATAATTCACATCTCTGGGCTTCTGAGCTCCCAATACCTCACTACTTTGGAATTAAAAAAAAAAAATCCTTTTAATAGTATTGGCTTTTCCAGATGAAACTGGGCTATACAAACATACTTTGAGTATGTGTGATTTCACTTAAAACCTGTGCCCTGGCTCCGAGACTTGATGCGAAACCCAGTCAATTCAGGGAAATGGATAATCCTCACTCCTGGATCACTTTAAGAAAAAGTATTCAGCCTTACTTGAAGCCAGAAAAAAATGCTTTTTTAGAACCGAAGCCTTCTGTGCAGTGTTTGATCCCTGTTAGCGGGGACTGAATGTAGGGAGGGAGAAGCCAAGATACTAGGGCAAAGTTCAAGGTTCTTAGAGACTGGCCTTCTTGGCCTTTTCAGGGCTAACCATCAGTCAGCACTTGTGGCTGAGAAATGGGCTAGGCGGGGGCAATTTGAACATATGTCCTGAGTGCATACGGGTATATGTTTTGCAGATGACGAATAGATTGATAACATTTCTTTGACTTAGAAAATGCCTTTGACCTCAGCTATACAAAAACCTGCTTTACCAGCCTGGGAGACAAATATGACCACATCTGTTTGTAATGTCCAAACTAATTCCTTTAGCCACCCCCACAGCCAGATTCACCGGAAGTCTGTCCCTCTCAGGACGTCCCACCTTGTTTGTCCAAGAATTCTTGGGCTCTCTCAGTCTAAGGGGCTTGGTATGGGCTGAAGAAAGAAAGGAAGAGAAGACCCCGATACAGACCCGGAAGCTTCCACACCAACAGATAGGAAGGATGGGAGCGGATGGGCAGTAAAGTTCTGTTCTTTTCTGACTCCACATCCAGCACTTCTCCTGGCCGATGGGAGCTTCGGGGAGAATCTGCTTGGAGTCCTTTCCAGCCAGCTCACCCCAGCCCCTATCACCCCGGCCCATCAGAGATCTTCTAATCATGTGAATCTTCAAAATGATGGAGTTACGGTTGCTTTTTAGCTCTTCCTTCCTCCCAGCCTAGGTTCCTTGACCTCAGCAAGTTTACCAGCCTCTTCCAGAGGAGGGCAATGGGGTGGAGGAGGGACATGCTTACACTTGGTTTAGAAAATCTTCAAGTCTGTGAATAATTCTAGGTTTAACCCCTCCCCACTCCCGAGGAGAATTCTATGTCCACAGTAGGAAGATCTCACAAGACACAGGATAGCTGTGATGTTTCACTGTGTCACTCACTAGAGAATTTGAGGCTGTGGCAAGTGCTAGCCAGGTGCAAAATTTATTCCCAAGAAAATTACCTTGACAGAGCGAGACTCTGTCTCAAAAAAAAAAAAAAAAAAAAAAAAGAAGAAAGAAAGAAAATTACCTGACCTCAGATATCTGCCCCAAGTAGAAGAGACACCTGGTAGGAGTGACATTAGTTTTAGGGTCTGCTTGCTTAGGCATGTGCACCTGACTCAGAGTACATAGAACCTCGTCTCTGACCACTGCTTTCTTTTCTTCAAAATTTTATTTTAAAATTTTCAATCCTACAGGAAAGTTTCAAGAATAATACAATGATACACATTTATGATCTGTTACTTCAATAAAATATTAAGACTAGTACAATAAATACCCATATATTCATCAGCTATACTGACCAATTTTAATGTGTTGCCATATTTGCACTTTCTTTCTTTCCCCTCCCAGCCACACACAGACACACAGATGCACCTATATCCATTTATATATCAAAATGTGTATATGTATGCATTTACATATATTCTAATTTTGTTTAACCATTTGAGAGTATGTTACAGATGTCATGATTCTTCACCTTTAAATGTTATGTATTGTCTGCAAACAGGACATTCTCCTACATAAACATGATATTCATATCACTTTGAGAAAACTTAACATTAATACAAAACTATTATTAGGTATATAGTCCATATTCAAGTTTTCCCAAGTCTATTATAGTTGGATTTTTAAAATATCTAGGATAAAATTAAGGATCATGTGCTGCATTAAGTTGTCATGTCTTTAGTATCTTTTAATCTAAAATCGTCCCCTGGCCTTTTTTTTTTTCATTCTTATGGCACTGACATTCTGAGAAGTCTGGTTGTTTTGCAGAATTTTAATGTTTCTGATTGTTTCTTCATGACTTGTTTTATGTTAAACATGAGAGATAAAAATAAAATCCTAAGCCCCCCAACCAACTGAATGGACTGCCCCCCAAACACTACACAGAAGGCTTTGGTTCTAAAAGAACATTTTTCTCTGGCTTCAAGGCTGAACTCTTTCTTAAAGTGATCCAACAGTGAGGATTATCCATTTCCCTGAATTGACTGGGTTTCGCATCAGGACTTTGAGCCAGGGCACAAGTTTTAAGTGAAATCACCCCTTTTGGCCAAGGGGACCCCAGAGAAACCTTAAAAACTGAGTTCCCAGCGATGACGGGATGAGAGGTTTGACATGCCTCATTATACCCTATCCCCTGCTAACCTCCAGTGGTCTTTCTTTCCTAAGAGTTAGACAGAAACCAGCCCAGCTGGACTCCCCTCCCTTTTTGTGGTTTCAACACAACTGTCTAGCATTCCTTCCTGATAAGAGACCACTGACCATGGACCATGGACCATGGGCTGGTTCTGGCTGGTTTACAGAAGCTGTTCACAGGATGCCTATGTGCCCTCCATTTCACCTTTTGATATAGAGAACCAAATTTTAATGCATTTAAATGGTAAGTCTCTACCCCAAAGTGAATATGGGGTATATGTAACAAGCATGTTTGCTTGCTACACACGTATGTATCCCCCCTTTGTGACTCTTCACAGCACCTTCCTGTAACCTGTTAAGTATTAATATGTATGCTTAGCCAACCCATTTGACATGAATTCCTGTTCCACCCTGCCCTGCTTTCCATGGCTGCTGGAGGCTATGCTTCTCAGCCTGCAGGATAGCCAGCCTGCCAGCTGCAACCCTTTGTAAGAAATAAAGCTCTCCTCTCTAAATTTATGGATCTCATAATTTTAAGATGACAAACATTTTTGACAGGAATGTTTGGATGGTATCATTTACTTCCCATTGTATTTCATGGTGGCAGGGGTGGGGTTCAGGGAACCTGATGTCTGTTTGTCCCATTATAGGTGACGTTAAAGTTTGATCATTCAATTAAGGTGATGTTGTTTAATTGTTCAG
This sequence comes from Eulemur rufifrons, assembly GCF_041146395.1. Lineage (NCBI taxonomy): Eukaryota > Metazoa > Chordata > Mammalia > Primates > Lemuridae > Eulemur > Eulemur rufifrons. The sequence goes on from NC_090989.1 coordinate 70,094,030, forward strand.
TTAAAGTGATATCAGCCAGATTTCTCCTTTGTGACTAAAATTCATCTTCCAAACTAATCTCATAAACATGACACAAGATCGAACATTATTAGAAACACACAAAAAAGACAAAGAAGTTTAAGATGAGGGATAAAGGAGAAAACAGTCAGTGAATCTGAAGAAAGATTAATGGAAATCATCCAATATGAATATCATGGAAAAAAATCAGACAATATGAGCAGAGCCTTAATAAACTGTAGGAGGATATCAAAAAACCCTAAGATACATGTAACTGTGGTCCCAAAAGGAGAAGATAGAGATAATGGATCATTTGAAAAAACAGTGACTGAAATTTTCCTAATTTTGATGAAATACATAAATTTAGGAAATAAGTTCAGAGAAATCTTCTTCCTCCCCCAAGCCCTAGTACACAAAGAAAACCACACCTGGGCACATCAAACTGCTGAAAACTAAAGGCACAAAACTTTTGAAAGAAGCCAGAGAAAAATGACATATTATACGCAAATAATAATGGTGGACTTGTCATCAGAAACAATGGCAGCCAGAAGGTAGTGGAATAGCATCTTTAAGGTGATGAAAGGGACTTCTGGTTTCATCTCCAACATGTAAAGAGCTTGGAAGTCATGACTCCCATCCTTACAATATGAAAAAGCTGAACAAACTGAAAATCAGCAACTTTTCATGGGCTCTTCAGAGAACTGATGTATCAGGGCAAACTGCCACCATGAAATCTGTAGAGACATAGCCATTAACTAAAAAAAGAAAAAAAAGATAGCAAGGTTTATATATTAATAATTTGGAAAAGGAGAGCTTTATTTCTCATAAAGGGTTTACAGCCTGCAGTGGCCATTCCAGCAGGCTGGGAAACAGGGCTCCTGGCCACAAGCACATGTGCTTCAAGGGAGGGGCAAAGAGAGCAGGATTTTATACTGAGTGGGGTGGCTGAATATACGTATTTAACAAGCTATAGAGGAGTCATGAGTATTTAGGAAAAGAGAACCATGTGCCCGTGCAATGGGGCTTTCTGTCCTTTCATAGGATCATGTTTAAAACTAGCTATCCTCTTTGCCAAAAAGGTGAAACAAGGACACAAAAATCCTCTCTGTGCCTGTTATGAAGACTATTAAAACCTCTTCATGGTTGGTGGTCTCTTATCTGGCCCTTAGGAAATAAAGGCTGATGGTTAGCTAGGGAGGGGTAAAATGGTGCACATCCAACCTCCCATCCCATCATAGCTGAGAACTCAGTTTTAAGGTTTTTCTGGGGTCCCCATTGGCCGAGAGAGGTCTGTTCAGTCAGTGGTGGGTGGGGTGGGGGGAGGAGGACACCTTAGGATTTTCTTTTCAGTTCAAACAGCTAAGATTTGTTTTCCTAGAGCAGAAGCCACTGGAGCCATAAACTGGTAGGACAGTTAAATGGTAATTTTGATGAATTGCTAGAGGCTGAGGAAACTAGTGTGAAGTGAGAAACTCCTGGGGGAGGCAGCTTAGGGGGCCACACATGTTTGTGGGTTTTACCTCCAGGAACCCCACCAGGTTCTGACGGTGAAGAGCCACCCAAGATACCCTCATGGCTCTGGCAGGGAGAAGGGAGGAGTAACCACTGTGCAAAGAACATTCTCCATAACAAAGACCTACTCTCTAAGGAAAAGCACTTTACCAGAGCCTTATCCCATCTGGGGAAAGGCAATGCTCCTACTCCTCTGTCTCACCTAAGGGTCCAGTGGTGGTGAGAAAGCTAAGAAACATCTGTGAAAGTCACAGCCCAGGGATGCAGACCCACTAAGACACTGTGATTTAATCGCTTGATCATAGAATGGTTCGCCTCCCCTACAATTTACCACCGTAGGGGCCAAGGGAAAACTTCCCCTCCAGCCTCTGAAGGCTTGCTGAATATCAACTGCCAAGAGTCAGATTAATAGGAGAAAAAGGCATACAAATTTATTTTAATGGGTGAATTGCAGGAGAATGATAACCCAATAGCCCAGTGGGGTCCAGATGCTTACATAACTTTCTTCATGGAGAGGAGGGAAATAGGGAACGTAGATAATTCTTTTGAGGGGCAATGAATGATTATTAGGGAGAATAAATGGACCTGGGAAACAGAAATCAACCTGTAAATGATTCCCTTTGAAGTTTGAATGAGACATTAACTTGGGAGAAGTTTCATCCAGGTGCAGTGACAGTCCTCAGTCTTCTTTTCTGCCAGGGAGGGGATGGAAAGCAGTTATTCTCCTTGGTGGATCCAGTCTTTAAGCAAATAAGGGAAAAGCCTCTTCCAGCTTCTGCTGATCTCTGAGTGCCTTTAATTTAAAACGCTCATCATCTCAGAGTGCTGCATTTTGGGGTGAAATTATTCTAGCTTCCTTCACCATCATTCCAAAATGGTCCAGTATAATCACAGTTATCACAGCTGAAAGAGTTGAGGACACAGATTCTTTCTGAGGAGGAGACAAAAATAAGGACATTTACAGGGATTTGAAGGTTCTGACCCCTACAGCTACAGAAAACATTAAACATAGCCCAACTTCTAGCCGGATTAACATAAAACCTCGCATGATGGCCTATTTACCTCAGTTCCATTACTCAATACATCATGTCTGGCTTTCAGAAAACTATTATTAGCTATGCTAAAAGGCAAGAAAAAGCAAAGTCTGAAGAGACAAGGCAAGCACCAGACCCAGATATGATACAGATGTTGGACTTATCAGACGGGGAATTTAAAGTAACTATGATTAACATGTTAAGCATCTTTATGGAAAAAAGAAACAAGATGCAAGAACAGATAGACAATATAGGCTGAGAGATGAGAACTCTAAGAAAGAATGAAAAGGAGATGTTGGGTCGTAGTTGTCTATTCTTGGTTCTTAGTGTGATCTTGGCCGAAAAATGACCAGAACACCAAAGTAAGGCAAGCATGAGGTGAAGTTTATTGAGTAAAGTAAGATACGTTCGCCACAGACAATAAATGGACCCCATAACAGGAGGCCCCCGATTATGGTCTGGGGTCCTGTTTTATATTGCCTAAGCTGGGCCCTCCTTATGGTTCAAATGTCACCATCGAACCACTTTGATGGACAGTTGGGAGTTATATAACCTTAGTCTTACTGCCCATGCAGATCTCCCATGAGCCTCTCTGAAAACCCATTTGGGGGGTGAACTGCAATGTAGATTTAAGTTAATGACATGATAATTAGCCTTAGGTTGTTCTAGGTCATCTTACAGACCCTATTGTTCCTGTGCTGTTTGGTCCGCAGGCTAGGGAATCCTCTGCATTCTTTTGCAGTTGGCCTGCTAAGTTCTGATCGGCAGATTAGTAGAGCTTTCCCTCCTCCCCAGCTGTGGCAATTGCTCAGGGTGCCTGCCTTTGTCCCCAGGAGGTTGGCGGTCCCCTACCTAACAGAAATACTAGAAATAAAAAGAAAACCCACTAACGTAAATGAAGAATGCCTTCGATAGGCTCATCAGTACACTGCACATGACTGGGGAAAGAATTAGAGAGCTTGAAGACAGGGCAATAGAAACTTCTCAGACAAAAGTGAAAAGAGAAAAAAAAAATTTAAAAACCAGAAACCAAACAGAACATCTAAGAACTGTGGGACAGTTTCAAAGGATGTAGCATATGTGTAATTGGAATACCAGAAAGGGAAGGAAGATAGAACAGAGCTGTAGAAATATTTGAAGTAATAGTGGCTGAGAACGTTTTCAAATTAATGACAGACACTAAACCACAGTTCCAGAGATCTCAGAGAATACCAAGCATGATAAATACCAAACAATATACATCTAGACATATCATATTTAAACTACAGAAAACTGTTGGGGCCAAGGGAAAATTTCCCCTTTGCTCTCTGAAGGTTTGCTAAAAAATCAACTCACAGAAGGCAGCTTAATTGGAGAAAAGGCATACAAATTTATTTAATGTCTACATGGGAGGCTTCAGAATGAATACACAAAGATACAGGGGAAATTGTCCATTTTTATGCTTAGGTTTGTAAAGGAAAATACAAGTCTCAGGATCAGCCCTGTAGCTACTTATGCAAAACAGAAGGTCAAGCCTGGAGGCTGAGTTGTGCAACACCCCCTTCCAAATGAATAGCTTTTACTAACATTATGCATTAGCCAGAGCCACCCCCCAAGGTAAAAGGCCTTAGAGGTCATATATAAGGAGATTCTTTGCTGGCCTCCCATAAACAAGGACATGCAAATTGTAGCTTTAGGTCTACAGGCTAAGTCTAGCTCCTAAAACTAAAGTCTGTTGATTCTACACTAATAATGTTGATTATAAGTTTATCTTCCCAGGTGCAGAACAGAGACAAGACAAGATCAATCATTCTTCTACTTATCCATCTACATAATTGATGCTTCCTTCACTTCCTTTTTCTCTTTAAAAATTTACGTTACCTTATGTAAAATGTAGAACCATTTGCATCACAGCCCATCCCCCTCCTCTTTTTTCTTTCTGTGTGCCCTCTCCCCTTTAAATACTGAATTCCCAAATCCTGCTTTGGGAAAAACAGTCACAGATGCATCTGTGGCTTGTATTTCTCCCAGGCTTATCCTCAAATTTTGGCTTAATAAACCTCCATTGATTGAGATCTTAGCCTCAGTCCCTTATTTTGGGTTGTCAGGTTCTACAAAGTATGGTTAGCCATGTAGAAATATGATTGGACCAAAATAAGTATGATCTAATGCTAATAGACTGAGTGGGGACCCCAGGAAGGCCTGTTTGTCTATATTCTTCCTGGCCTCTCTGAGCATGTATTTCCTCCCTCTGGGTATGGGGCAAGACCCACTCTGGAATGGAGGTCTGATAACCTACAGTCAAAAAAGTAGGTCAGATAATTTCTTTATAGTCAGTTTTTACACGGAAAGGCAGAGAGAAAGTTAGAGTAGTATTTTTAGGTTTCATGGCTGGCTTTAGGGAAAAGGGTTCTGGCTTCTGTGACTGCCTTGGGGAAGAGAGATTGTAGTTTCTCTGTCTAGCCTTGGAAGAGAATGGAACTGAAGGCAGGAGGGGAAGAGGAGGGCAGAGAAAAACTTCTGCTTCTGAGGCCTTCATTTTGGGGTATTGTACTGGCAGAGGGCAGAGAATCTTAACTATGGAAGAAGAAGAAGAATTTTAGTGGACTTCTCTTCAGAAGCCATATAAGGTAAAAGGTAGTTGAGTGAAATATTTGAAGTATTGAAAGAAAAATCCCACCAGCCTAGAATTCTATATCCAGTGAAATTATCCTTCAAAAGTGAAGGAGAAATAGAGTTTCTCACATAAACAAAAACTAAGGGAATTTATTATCAACAATATGCTCTGAAGAAATGTTAAAAGAAGTTCTCTAGGGAAAAGAAAAATGATATAGGTCAGATGTTCAGATCTACATAAAGAAAGGAAGAGCATTGGAGAAGAAACAAATGAAGGTAAAATCTTTTATTTTTCTTATTTTTAATTGACATAAAAATAACCATTTGTTTAAAGTAGCAATAGTAACAATGTATTGGCTGATGATACAATACAAATAAGTGAATGACAGCCATGTCATAGGGGGTGGGAAAAAAGGATTAAGAATATTTGATCAGAAGGTATCAGCACTACATGTGAAATGACATAGTGTTATTTGGAGGTACGCTTAGATTGGTTTAAAATGTATGTTGCAAACTGTAGAGTAACCACTAAAAATTTAATGAAGAAGCATACTTGACATTTGGGAAAAGAGATAAAATGAAATCATATAAATTGTTCATTACAACCATAAAGGCCAAAAAGAGAGAGAAAACATAACAAAGAACAAATGCAACAAGTAGAAAAAATGTATAGATAGATAGACAAATATAGTAGATATTAATCAAACTATATCAATAATCACTTTAGTGGGGGGTGGGGGGAGGGGATGGGGATATAACTACATGATGAGTGCAATGCTCACTGTCTGGGGAATGGGCACGCTTGGAGCTCTGACTCGGGGGGATGGGCGGTACATGGGCAACGTATGTAACCTGAACTTTTTACCCCCATTGTAAGCTGAAATAAAGAATAACAATAATAATAATCACTTTAAATATGAATGATCTAAATGTACCAATGAAAAGACAGAGTGTCGGGCTGGATAAAAAAAACAAGACTCAACTATATGTTGTCTACAAGAAAACTACTTTACGTATAAAGACTCAGATATATTAAGAGCAAAAGGACAAAGAAAGATATACCTTGGTAACACTAATCAATAGAAAGCTGTCAAGCTTTATTAATTTCAGACAAATAACAGTTCAGAACATGGAAAATTATCAGGGATAAAGAGGGGCATTGCATAATGATAAAGGCATCAATTCTCCAAGAAGACACAACAATCCTAAACATGTATGCTTCTAATAAGAGAACATCAAAATATGTGAGGCAAAAATATAGTTCAAGAAGAAATGGACAAAATTCACTATTATAGTTAGAAACTTCAATACACCTCTTTCAGAACTTGATCGATCAAGCAGGCAGAAAATCAGTAAGGATATAGTTGGCCTGAAGGGCACTATCAATCAACTTGGTCTTACTGACATTTGTAAAATACTCCATCCCAAAACAGCAGAATATACATTCTTCTCAAGCTTGTATGTGACATTCACAGAGATACACCATATCCTGGGCCATAAAAAAACACCTCAACAAATTTAAGAGAAGAGAAATCGTACAAAGTCTGTTCTTAGCCTACAGTGAAATTGAACTAAAGATCAGTAACAGAAATATAGCTGGAAAATCCTCAAATACTTGGAGATTAAACAACACACTTGTAAATAACACATGGGCCAAAAAAGAAGCCTCAAGAGAAATTTTTACATATTTTGAGTTAAACAAAAATGAAAATAAAATTTATTAAAATTTGTGGGGTGCAGTGAAAGCTGGGGAATTTATAGCATTGAATGCTTAGATTATACAAGAAGGAAGATCTAAAATCAATAATCTAAGCTTCCTCCTTAGGAAACCAGAGAAAGAGCCTAAAGCAAACAGAAGAAAAGATATTAGGGCAGACATCAATGAAATTGAAAACATGAAAACAATACAGAAAATCAATGAAATAAAAAGTTGCTTTTTGAAAAGATGAATACAACTGATAAAGTTCTAATCAGATTAACCAGAAAAAAAAGAGAGAAGATAAATTACTGATATCAGAATAAAAGCAGGCTTATTGATTGAGTCCACGGACACTAAAGGATAATAAGGGAGGACTATGAACAACTCTATGCTTCAGTGAAGTTTAACTTTCATCTAAGTTAAATTTGATAACTTAGATAAAATGAATTGACTCTTTGAAAAATTCAAACTACCAAAAAACTCACACAAGGAGAAATAAATAATCTGAATAGGTCTGTATCTGTTAAGGACATCGAATCAAAAATTAACAACCTTCCACAAAAGAAAGCACCAGGATTATATAGTTTTACTGTTGAATTCTACCACATTTTGAAGGAAAAAGTTCCTTAAATGGAGTATCAATTCTCTACCATCTCTTCCAGAAAATATTGGTTCATTAATTTTAACAAGTGTATGATACTAATAAAAGATATAATAATAAGGCAAACTGGGTGTAGGGTATATAGGAACCCTTTGTATTGTCTTTATAATTTTCTGTAAATAAAAAACTATTCTAAAATAAAAATTTATTTTTTAAAAAAGTAAAGTGCTAAAAGGAAAAAAACTGTCAGTTCAGAATTTTATATCCAGCAAAAAAATATCCTGCAAGAATAAACAAAAAATGAAGGCAATTTCAGATAAAGAAAAACTAGGAGAATTCGTCACCAGCAGACCTGCTGTCCAAGAAATACTAAAGAAATTTTTTTCAAAATAATTTATTCCTTACTTAATACGTGTTCATTAGTCAGAAAACTCATCACAAAGTTTACACTTGCATTTTAGCATTTTAGGGTTTAAATATACTGACAGTCCCCAACTTAAAATGGTTGGATGATTTTTCAAATTTACAATGATGCAAAAGTGATATATATTCAGTATAAATCATACTTCCAATATCCATACAACCATTCTGTTTTTCACTTTCAGTACAGCATTTAATAAATTACATGAAATATTCAACATTTTATTATAAAATAGGCTTTGTGTTAGATGATTTTGCCCAATTGTAGGGTAGTGTAAGTATTCTGAGCACATAAAGAAAGTTGTTTGAACTAAAAGAAAATAATATAATACCAGTGGAAGATGGAAAATCAGACCCTCAGAAAGATATAAAGAGTGCCAGAAATGATAACTATTAATGTATAGGTATATATTTTTTAAATTATCATTTTTATCTTAATTTTTTTCTTTTCTTTTTCTTTTTCTTTCTTTTTTTTTTTTTTTGGAGACAGAGTCTTGCTCTGTTGCCCAGGCTAGAGTGCCATGGCATCAGCCTAGCTCACAGCAACCTCAAACTCCTGGACTTAAGTGATCCTCCTCCCTTATCCTCCTGAGTAGCTGGGACTACAGGCATGCACCACCACGTCCAGCTAATTTTTTCTATATATTTTTAGTTGTCCAGCTAATTTCTTTCTATTTTTGGTAGAGATGGGGTCTCACTCTTGCTCAGGCTGGTCTCGAACTCCTCCTCCAGCGATCCTCCCACCTCGGCCTCCCAGAGTGTTAATTTCTTTAGAATACATCTTACAGCTTAAAGCAAAAGTTATAGCATTATATGGTGGGGTTTATAGAATATGCAAATGTAATACTTGTCAGCATAAAAGCTGGACGGTTAAAATTAGTATGGACTTAGAAGGTTTGTATTTTAAGTGAATACTATTAACTCTAAGTAGACTGTAAAAATCTAAGGATACATGTTGAAATATCTAGAGCAACCACTTAAAAATAATGTAAAGAGATGTAGTTGAAAAACCAATAGATAAATTAAACTAGAATTCTAGAGAATATTCAATTAACCCAAAAGAAGGCAGAAAAGGAAGAACAGACCAGATGCAAAACAGAAAACAAAAAGTAAAATGCTAGGCCTAAATCCAAACATATCAATAATTTCATTGAAGAGAAATGAACTAAACACCCCAGTTAAAGGGCAGAGATTGTCAGAATGAATTAAAAAATAAAAGCAAGACTTAGTCATATGTTTAGAAAAGATGTGATTGAAAGTAGATAGAAAATAGATTTAAAATAAAAGGAGAGAAAAATAACATATCGTGCAAATAGAAAGCATAAAAAGTTAGAGTGACTATATTAATATCAGATAAAATAAACTTCAGGCCGGGCGCGGTGGCTCACGCCTGTAATCCTAGCACTCTGGGAGGCCGAGGTGGGCGGATCGTTTGAGCTCAGGAGTTCGAGACCAGCCTGAGCAAGAGCGAGACCCCACCTCTACTAAAAATAGAAAGAAATTATATGGACAGCTAAAAATATATATAGAAAAAATTAGCCGGGCATGGTGGCGCATGCCTGTAGTCCCAGCTACTCGGGAGGCTGAGACAGGAGGATCGCTTGAGCTCAGGAGTTTGAGGTTGCTGTGAGCTAGGCTGACGCCACGGCACTCACTCTAGCCTGGGCAACAGAGTGAGACTCTGTCTCAAAAAAAAAAAATAAATAAATAAATAAACTTCAATATAAGGAGTATTATCATAGATAAAAAGAAATCTCATAATCTTAAAGGAGTGACTCTGCAGGAAGATACAACAATCATAAAAGTGCATGCACCCATAACAGAACTTCAAAATATATGAAGCAAAAATTGACAGAGTGGAGAAATAGACAACCACAGTTACAGTAGGGGATTTTGATACCCCTCTCTCAGCAAATAGAATAATTAGGCAAAATAACAATAAAGACATAGAAGATCTGAACATTATCAACTACCTTCATCTAATTGACTTTATAAAATATGACATCCAACAACTGCAGAATGCACATTCTTTTAAAGTGCACACAATAGATTCACTAAAATAGATCGTATGGCGAGCCTTAAAAACAAAACCATAAATTTAAAAGGATCAGCATTATGCAGAGTGTACTCTTTGACCACAATAGAATAAAATCAAATGTCAAAAACAATAAGATATTGAGGAAAATCCAAAATCTCTAGAAAGTAAGCAACACACTTTAAATAATTAATGGGACAAAAGTAAAATCACAAGGGAGGGTAGCAAATATTTTTAACTGAATGACAACAAAAAGGTAATATAGCAAAATTTGTGGGACACAATTAAAGCAGTGCTTATAAGGAAACTCATAGCTTTAAATTCTTAGCAGAACATAGAAAAGAACTAAAATCAATTACCTAAGTCTCCACTTTAAGAAGGTAGAAAAAGAAGAAAGTAAACCCAAAGAGAAGGAAGAAAATAATAAATATTAAAAAAAATCAATGAAATAAAAAAATAGCTAGTGATAGAGAAAATTCATAAAGCAAAGAGCTGGTGCTTTGAAAGATCATGAAATCTGACAAATTTGTAGCTAGACTGACCAATAAAAAAGAAAAAAATATATATGTATCAACCAATCAGAAATGGAAAGGGAGTTATAATCACACATTCTACAGATCTTTATAAGGTAATAGGAGAGTGTTATAAACTTTATGTCAACAAATTTGGACGTTAGATAAAATGAATGAATTTCTTGAAAAGATAAACGCAAGAAGAAACAGAAAGCCTAATAATTCTGTTTCTATTAAAGCAATGGAATTTATTAATAAAAACCTTTCCATAATGAAAATTTCAGGCCTAGATGTTTCCCTTTTGAGTTCATCAAATATTCAAGGTTGAAATAACACCAATTCTACACAAACTTTTCAGAATATAGAGAAGGAAGGATCACAGCCCAACTCATTTTCCTGAATCTAGCATATGTCTCATATCAAAACCTGACACTGACGTTACAAACAATTAAGAGACCCATCCATCCCATCATGAGTATGATAAAAAATTTCATAACACAATAATAGCAAATTGAATCCAACAGTATATGATGTAGATAATGACCAACTAGTTTTATCTCAGGAATGAAAATTTGGGTTAACATTTGAAAATAAATCAATGTAATTCATTACATTAAGAGAATAAGGGAGAAAAATTGTATGATCATTTCAATACATGCAGAAAAGGCATTTGACGAAAGATGACACCTGTTCAAGATAAAAACTCTCAGAAACTAGGAACAATATCGATCGTCCTCAAACTGATAAAGGGCATCTCTGAAAAACTAAAGCCAGCATACTTATAATAAAGACTGAATTGTTTTCCCCTGAGATTGAGAACAAGATGAGGATTCGCAGTCTCTTTGTCTTCATCCAACACTGCTCTGGATGTTCTAATTACTGTAATAAGGCAAGAAAAACAAAAGCCACACAAATTAGAAAGGAAAACATGAAACTGTCCCTATTTCCAGATGATATGGTTGTTTATGTAGAAAACCTTAGGGAATCTACAGAACAACTGTAAGAACTAATAAATTAATTTAGCAAAGTTTCAAGATAGGAAATTAATATACAAAAATTAATTATAGTCTTATATGGTATCAGCAAACAGTTGGGAAATAAAATTAAAAACAATTCCATTTACCATAGTGCCCCCAAACCTTATAAATCTCATAGGTATTTATCTAACAAAATATGTCCAAAACTTATACACTGAACATTAAAAGTTGATGAGAGAAATTAAAGAATACATAAATAAATGGAGAAATATATCATGATCAATAATTGGAAGACTCAGTATTTCAAGATGGCAATTCTTCCCCCAAAAGACCCACAGATTTATCACAATCTCAAATGAAATTCCAGTGGGCTTTTTAAAAAATATAAATTGGCAAGCTGACTTAAGAACTTATTTGGAAATGCAAAGGTCCTAAAAAAAAAAAAAAAGCACTTTTTATAAGAACACCAAAGTTGGAGGGCTTACACTATTTGATTTTAAAGCTAACTGTAAAACCATAGTAATGAAGACAGTGTTAAACTGGTGAAAGACTGACATGGAAATCAATGGGTAAGAATAGAGAATTCAGAAATAAAATTGCACACATGTGGTTGGTTGATATTCTGCAAAGGAGCTGAGGCAGTTCAAGGGGGAAACAAGTCTTTCAACAAATAGTGCTCCATCAAATGGAGATCTCTATGGAAAAAAAGTGGAAATTAGCCCTTCTATCACACTATGCAGAATAACTAACAAGATGGATCGTAGACCTAAATATAAAATTTAAAACTGTAAGACATGTAGAGGAAAATATTCACAACCTTGGGAGTAGGCAAAGATTTGTTAGAACCAAGAAGGCATGTTTTATGAGAAAAAATGAATCCGTTGGACTTAAATATTACAAACTTTTGCCTTTGAAAAACCCATTGTAAAAACAACAAAGTAAACCACAGACTGGGAGAACTTCCTTTATGCAAGGTACTCGCCACGTCCTTAGAAAGATCTGGTGGGCTGGAGAAGACCTAAGAAGGCAGGTAGAATAACATTCTTGGAAGGTGATGAAAATGTGAACCCTGGAGTATATAGAGACAAAGGGTGTGAAAGGCACAGAAGCCGATGTGTTGCCCAAACCCCACAATAACTGAATGAGGAATGTCTGTTAAAGGAGACACTCTGGGAAAACTAAAACGAGTGGATACTCTACCTAGGGAGGAGGAAATTTTTTGAGTTTGTTCCCATAAGAGATGGCACATAGAGAGGTCCAAGAAGGAGCTGTGTCTACAATGTGTTAAGGGAATCTGAGGATGTTTGGGAATTCCCTTCCTCTACCCTTCTAATGATTGTTGGATCGTTACTGGTCCTCCCTGTGCCAGCTCCTTCCTCCCCTCTCAGCCTTTCCCCCATCCCCGCCCTTCCCACTCACTGTGCTCCACTTAGATCACTGGATGCAGAGCAGGATATCTTGGAGATGTTATGTGTTTTGGCAAAGTCCCATTTTATCTGTGTGTCCCTCCTTCCATGGATCTCGGGGAGGATGCACCATCTCTGGCTCTAGAGCACATCCTCATTGCCAGGGACTGGCCAGGGGGTGGGCGTGGGACCTGGTCCTGACCACAGAGTTCTCGGGGTAAGGACCCTGCATGTAATCACACATCTTCCTGTGTGGAAGAGCTTTGCTATCGCTTCGTTAAAGTTTAGACTTTGAACTAATTCTCATTCTTACCTGGGCTTGAAAAGTCCAGCTAGGAGCCATGGTCCATCTTTGAGTTAGAGGGTAAGGGAAGAATCATGGTATTGTCCTTAGTTTTAATGAGACAGCCCAGCTCTCTGTGTGCTCTGTCTTCTGACACATCAAAGACCACAAATCCAACTCTGAACACTTTGGGGGAGTTGGTCATGAGTGACATTTGTCTCCCCTGGCCATCTTGCATGCCTCTTATTAAAAAGCTGAGCTCTATGACTACCTTGCTTCATACACTGGGTTCTACTAACCTAGGTTTTCAATCACAATTATCTAATCCCCCACTGCCTTCAAGTATTTCCCTGTTTCAATATCTTTTTCCTGTAATTTCAGAACAATTAAATGGGGAGCATTGGGAAGACCTGTTTAGGGACATTGTCGTGTGGACATTTGTCTTGATTAGCCAGGATCACTATGACCTGAAAGTCATAAGAAAGAGAAATGAGCAGCATGAGAGTGACCACAGTCACAATCTGTCTAGAATCTCTGTGTCATATGAGAAAAAATGGACTCTCCCTGGATCTTGTCTCAAAGAATGCTCTGCTCCCCTGACCCAGGAGATAGGGAGGTGATTGTGAGGGCCTTCAGGTGTAAGGCATTCGTTAGGAACAAGACCAAAGACCAGGGGAGCTTCCTCTGAAATAATAAGCATTAAAATCAAAGTAAAGGTCCCTTGGCACAGCTTTAGCACTAACTCAAATTTGAAAAAAGATAGCAGAGCCTCCTTTTGTTTATGGAGTCAAGATAATGTGTCTCTGTTTGAGACTTGTCAACCTTTTAAACTAATGCTAAATAACCAATTAATATGGAAATATATGCACCTGTCCTCCAATATTATCAGTGCCAGATTCTTGACAGCTCCTGGGAGGGTCTGATGAGGGGATAAAGGGAGCCCTACAGCCCTGGTCTGACCCTAGGGGAGCAGCTGGGCTTCCCAGAGCCTAAGGGGAAGGCAGCTTTCCAGCTTCCAGGCAGGAAGGAGGACTGCTCCTTGGAATTGCCAATTCAGGCACAGATGGAGAAGGGAGGCACAAGAGTGTAAAGTCCATGCTCTGAAATTACATCCAGGCAGAAAACAAGGCAACTGGGCAGCTGTTCTAGGAGCAAAAGACTAGTGGCTGCCAGTCAGAGAGAGAAAAAAGAGGCGAGCTACAGAAGTAATCATCACGTCTCATGTATGCAGCAGCTCTTGGGTCTCAAACTCCTGTTGTCTCTAGGACCTCATCTGACCCTCACATCTGGTCTGGAAGTTGGCAGATGTTGCTCTACCGAAAGCAGGCTGTGAGGCCTGGACCGGGTTCCTGTCTGTAGAGTCTGGGTCACAACGGCTGCTGCAGAGTTGTTATGGATAAGCAAACACTTGTCCAGCCAGGACATATGAAGAAGACGAAGACAGGATTCCTGACCTCCAGGAATGCCAGACACTGGCTGAAGCCACCTCCCTACTCTAAGCTACCAGCACCTTTCTTCTGCCAGAGACTCTCCCACCTTCTCCTTTAAGTATCAGCTTAAGTTTAAGTGTCATTACCCTCAGGAAGCCTTGCCTAACATCATCTCCCCAACAAGCTGGATTCTATTCCGCATTCAATACTCCTGATGCACCCTCTATTTCTCCATTGTAATAATTAGTGTACCTGTAACTGTTCAATGTCAGTTTGTATTCCCCACTGGACCCTAAGCATCAGGAAGTCAAGGACAGTCTCAAGTACTGCCTGAGACACTGAACACAGTGCTTGGCACAGAATAGGCACTTGAGGAAAATTTGTTGAACTCAGTTAACTATCTAGGGAGTGACGGTGCTATGGTTTGAATGTGTCCCCTCCAACATTCAGGTGTTGAAACTTAATGGCCAATGTCATGCTATTAAGAGATGCAACCTTTAGAAGGTGATTAGGTCTTGCAGGCTCCTGAAGATACAGCAACAAGGTGCCGTCTTGGAAGCAGAGGGCAGCCTTCGCCAGACAGCCGACACTGCCAGCACCTGATCTTGGACTTCCCAGCCTCCACAACTGTGCGAAACAAATTTCTGTTCTTTATAAATTACCCAGTCTCAGATGTTTTGTTATAGCAGCACACAATGGGCTAAGACAGATGAATAGGTGGGACACAGAGGATTTTTAGGGCAGTGGAAACACTATGTATGATACTATAACAGTGGATACATGTCACTATACATTTGTCCAAACCCATAGAATGTACGACCCAAGAGTGCACCCTAATGTAAACTATGGACTTTGGGTGATAATGATGTGTCAATGTAGGTTCATCAGGCGCAACAAATGAACCACTCTGGTGGGAGCATGTGTGCATGTGTGCAGGCAGGGGGTTTATGGGAAATCTCTGTACCTTCTGCTCAGTTTTGCGGTAAACCTAAAATTTCTCTAAATAAAGTCTTCAGTAAATAAAAGAGTAAAATGGTGTAATTCTTACCTTTATAGATGAGAACCCAGATGCCCAAAGAAGTGATAAGTCTTTCCAAGGTTGCACAGCAAGTTGATTGGCAAGGGTTGGACTAGTACACAGCATCCTGACCCCAACCAAGGCTCCCCTAAAAGAGAGAACTATGGCTGTGTGTCTACATTCAACCATGAGCACAGATGCCTGGCTCGGAGGGGCAAGGGAAGCCAGAGGATGGTGCTCGATTTGTCAAACACCCCTGATGTTCTCCAGTTTACTCTCTGCCACCACCTCATCGGGGTGTCCTCCCTGACCCTGCTAACACTGTTTCTTAGCAAAAATCAGAAGTGTTGACAGGGTGAGGCCAGGCCATGCCACAACCCCCAGGCCCTAGCCAAGGACCCATCCTGGTGTCTGAATCCAGGGTGTTTGTTCATGAGCTGCAGGAACCACAGACAGTTCAAGGTCTTTGGAGAAGGTACAGAACTCAGTGGATATTCTTAGCATACTTGGTAATGACTCCTGGTTTTATGTTCAATGAATACATATTACAGAATTATCATGGGGTATATTTATTGGAGGTGGGAAGTAACTGAGTTTTGTGAAAAGTAATTACTGCCTTCAAGTTGATATAATTATTTGCACTGGTTTGCTGGGTTGCTATCCAATTTTATTTATAGGCAATTTTTCTGATATGGTTTAAACTACTCCCAGAGAATAATCAGTCTCTTTTATTTTCAGGACACTCTTCTGCTGCCACAGCTGGGCCTGGACAGGGCACACGCTGTGCGGCCACTGCTGTGGCCGGCTCTGGATGCTGCACTGGCCGCTGTCCCGGAAGGCAGGGCTGGTCTGGCCACCCCTTACTCTTCTGCACGGAGAAAGGAGTAGGCGTGGGTCGTTATTGTCCGAGTCCTGTCCTGGTTGCCCTTCTCTTGAATAAATGACTGTTCTTTGGGACGCAGGGTCTTGAGGAGAAATGACTGTGAAGATTTTGTAGGGAAAAATAAGGGTAACAATAGAAAGAAAATAAGTCTTGGAGTTACATAGAGCTATGTTCTAATTCTGGTTCTACCGCTTATTATCCAGGTAACCTTAAATTACTTGGTCTTAGTATCTGGTTCTATGAAGAAGGGATATCTAACTTGGAGAAATGTTGAGGGAATCACATGGGGTGATGTAAACCAGCCAGCTCGGAGTCTCGCACCAGCAGACATACAGTGAGATGTTATTGGGAGATGAAGGAAGGGGTTGGGAGAGGTTAACCTCCTTCAGGGCCAGGGCTGGAGGGAGCCCTGGAGAGCGGGGACCATCCTTCGCACAGCCCCCGAGAGGGAGCAGCCTGTGGCAATCTTCAGCTCGGCATGGCCACATTCTGTCACATGGCCTTTCCTCCCTGGACACAGCTGAGAGGGTTGTGGCAGGCACCTGACCCAAGGGCGGCTGATCTGTAGTCTGAGCAGCTGTTCTATGAGATGTCTTAGCCCAAAAGGTTAGACCAAACCAGAGAGGTGGGTGATTAGCTGAGCTAATCAGATTGTCTTTGAATGATCCATGAGGGACAGAAGTAAGCAGGCATCCAAAGAGAAGCAGACACACACACACACACACACACACACACAGAACCTAGCTCTAGCTAAGGCAAGGTGAGTGCTGAGCTAGGGACAGTGAGCTCCTATAGCTGCTGCCTGAGTGCACGGACCCCACAAAGGGCTTCCTGGGCTCTGAACGTCCTTCCAGGTGCAGAACTACGTTCCAGGCCCCAGGGCCAGGCAGCATGTCTGTGCCTGGGTTCACTGGTGAGTCTTGCCCTGCTCGTGGTTCCTGCATTCCCACCACAACCCTTGTCACCTGAGAAAACTCGTGTGAGTCCCTGTTCCTTGCAAGAGAAAGCCAACAGAGCACCAAAGGTGGCTAGAGCAATGCCCTACTTCATAATTTTCTAACAAAATTTCTGTAACTTAAGTAGGAGTTTGGTTTTTTATTGTTGGTTATTATTTTTTATCATTACTCCATTGAAAATTGTTGTGGGTGTGTTTGAAAGAATATAAACCATTTTGTAATTGGTCAAAGTTACTAGCGCAGATAATGTTAAAAATAGTTTAAATTTTTTTGTTGGATATTAAATTCTGATTTCAAGTGACTAACTTCATTGACTCTTTTTTTGATTGCTGAGAGGAAACTTCTTATCAAATTCATTATGTGTCTGCTGAGAATGTCCTTAACCATGTCTATCTATTGTCTTTAAAAATGTTTTACACAGCAAACAGTTTTTTGTTTTGTCTTGCCACAAAATTGCAATAGCTATTCTCTGTCTCTATCTCATTTCTTATTTCTGTTTCTTTTTTGATGTTGATTTCCTTCTTTCAAATCGAATTACTCCACTTATGAGGGAGTGTGGTCACTGCCAACTCATTTTTAGGGGGAAAAAGGACTCTTCTCTACCAGCTCCACTTAGAAAAATTCCAGCGAAAGACTCTGATTGGCTTGCTTGGAACACAAACACACACACACACACACACACGCACACGCATCCTTGCACCAATCACAAGGTGAGGGAGACTGGAGGCTTTGATTGGTTTAATCTGTATCATGTGCCTCCTCAAGGCCAAGCGGATGAGGTCTGCCACCAGGAGAAGAGAAGGAAGGCTGGAGGAGTGGCGCCTAATCACCCTGGGAGGTGGAAGGAGAGTTGGGGAAGGGTTCCTAGAGAGGTTGATCTATTAGCTGAGTCTTCAATAATGAATTAGAGGTCACCAGTCCAAGTGGGGGAAAGGTGAGGGGATTAGGAAAAAGGCATTCCCCAGAGAGGGGACACATGGGAAAGAGCACGGGGCGGGAGATGACATGATGTGGGGAATAAACACCTGCACTAGACTGTAAGCATTTTGAAGGCAGGGACTGTGTCTTGTCCGGCCTTGTCTCCACCCATCTGCCTGGCTCCCCATGTGTCTGTTGCATGAATGAATGGATGATAAACACCAATATTCCATAAGGTGACCATCCCCAGGCAGGGGTCTAAGGGGACTCCTCCATGTCCTCTGAGAGTACAAGCTGGAGCTCCATTAAATATCAGAAAATAACTTTTTTTTTATTTTCCTGGAGAAATAAAAATAATTGCAAAAACTCCCACAGGCAGCTTGGCCACCAAGGCTCTTGTTTGCTGTTGTCAAGCCTGGCTATTCAACTGCACTGTAGGGCATTAGGCCAGACCTTCATTATGAGAATAAATCATCCTTTGTGACACTTTGTAATGCCAAGCCACTTCCACAAATATAAGCCACTTAAATAAATTCCAGATACAAAAGTTTCGATGAATAACACATAACTGAGATATATTTAACATTTTAACATTTTTGTCCACGTTTCATAAGCGCACAGAGAGTCACATAGCTCCACTTGCCACTGAGAAAAGCAGTTCCCACTCCTACCCCACTTCTCACTATCCTGAGGCAGCCATTTTCTAGTCTTTCAAGTGATTCTTTTGGTATTTCCTTCCATAGATGCTTATAGTGTTACCTATTGATTTTGCAATTTGGGAATCACCTATTGACTCCCTGCTATGGAAGATGAGGCTCTAGTATCATTCTCTACTTTTACAACCACCGCCCAGACACACATTCAAGAAGATGTATTTCCTTCTCTCCCGACCTCCTGAGAGAGTTGTACAGTAGTTTGGATTAAATGCATATTCATTGTTTACTTAGTTCTGACTCTGTAAATGCTATTTAGAACTGAGTCATATTGAGTACTATGATTCCTTTCCCTTCCTCCCACAGCTTTCTGTTTACCCTGCAGTTAATGATGGCCATCTTTTTCCATTTGCTAAGTTCTCTACATACTCAACACCAATTTAAACTCTCCCCTGAGTGGGTACATTTTCTCCTAATATGTTAAACACATTAAGTATTCTGTCAATTTAGCTTTCTTGAAGAAGTTACTCTTAGACCTGATCCACTCTGGCAGTCCCTTCACCTCTCTCTAGAATTGGATCACCTCTGTTTTGAATCCCATCTTCTCCTCTTTCTTTGGTTACTCGATCATTTTGGTGGAGCACATTCTCTACTTTTATAAGAAAGAGTGTATGGGAAGTAATTTTTTTATTCTTATACATCTGAAGAAGTTTTTAGTTTATTCTCACACTTAGATACAGAATTCTAGGTGGAAAAAGATTGTCTCGCAGTTTTGAAGGTACCGCTCCATTGTCATGTTGTGTCCAGTTTAGCTGTTGTGAAATTCAGTGTATTCTGCTTCTGATTCCTGTTCCTTTGAATGAAATCAGTCCCTCCCTGTATTAGGCAGAGTTCTCCAGAAAGACAGAACTAATAGGAGATAGGTGATAGATGATAGATAGGTAGATAGATGGATGAGAGGGAATTTAGTAGTGAAATTGGCTCACATGATTATGGAGGCTGAGAAATCTCACCAAGGTTGTCTGCAAGCTGGAGAATCAGGGAGGCCGGTAGCATGGCTCAGTCCAAGTCCAAAGACCAGAGAAGCCAATGATGTAATTCTCAGTCCTAGGCCCAAGGCCTGAGAACCCACGGGGCTGCTAGTAGAAGTCCTGGAGTCCAACGGATGGAGAACCTGAGTTCTGATGTCAACAGCAGAAGCAGTGTATCCCAGCTCCAAGAGAGAATGAATTCACCCTTTCTCTGCCTTTTGGTTCTAACCAGACCTCCAGCTGAGTGGATGGTGCCCACCCACACTGAGGGCAGATCTTCCCCACTCAGCCCACCGACTCACACACCAGTCTTCTCTGGAAACACCCTCACAGACACACCCAGAAATAATGCTTTACCAGCAATCCACGTGTCCCTTAATCCAGTCAAGTTGACATCTAAAATTAACCATCACACTCCCCCAACCCCGAAAGCTTGTAGGTTGTTTTCTTGTTCCCATTGTTCTGAAATTTCACAATAATGTACTGATGTGAGTCTAGTTTTATTCATTTTCCTAAATATTTAATGGATATTTGTAGTCTAGAAATTTATGTTTTTCAATTTTAGGAAAATTTCTGAAACTATTCCTTTGATGATATCTTCTCCATTTTCTTTCTGGAACTTCTATTGTTTGGATATTGGATCTCTAAGACTAGTCCTCTACTTAAAAAAAAAAAAAATCTTTTCTTCCCTATTTTCTATCCTTTTGCTTTTTTGCTCTACTTTCTGGAAGATTTACCTACCTTAACTTTCTTATCCTTCTGTTGAGTTTTTCATTTCTGTTTTCATGTTTTTAATTTACAAGGGCTTTTATCCTATTTTTATAGCATCCTATTTGTTTCACAGAATGCAATATTCTATCTCTGTGAGGCTACTAATGATAGTTTGTTTTGTTTTGTTTTTTTAAGAAAAATGTGTTTTTTTAAATTTCTTGTATAGTCTCTTCCATTCAAGTTACTTTTTTCTTTCTGTTTGTTATGGACTCTTTTATATTAGAGACTTTCCACTCATAACTGGTGATCCTTTGCTGTTCATGTATATCTAAAAGAGGGGCCTTAGCAACTGACCGGAAGCTCAGAAAAGGCAGCCTCATCAACTGTGGTTTTTCACTTTGGGGCAATCTGGCCAGGGACCCCTAATATCAACATCTTTTTATCTTCTCTCTAGGGCTGTTCAGCTGCCCCAGAGAATAACCTTCCATCTCCGGCCTGAAGGATATAACATGGTTTCCAATATTCAGGGTGCTAGGTGGGAGAAGAAAGTGGGTGATCTTCACACACAGTTTGTAAGCTTTCACTGAGTTGCTCTGTTTTCTGGGTGATAGCCCTGCCCTGGATCTCACCTAAGTTCCTTTAATGCAGACCCTGTCTTCTATTGTCTGTTGAGAACCAGCCTCCAGTCTGCCGCAGGGGGCAGCACCCACTATGTGGAGTAGGGGAATGAAACCAATTCTTACATAGACTTTTAACCAATCCTTATAGCTGAACCCTCCTTCACCTGTACTTCCCGGGGTACCTCGTGCCACCAAATCTTGATCCTCTTGAGAGTTTTTCAATACAAAATCAGGGTCTTTCTTGGCTTTGCCAATGGCTGTCTTAGACTTCAGCTTTCTGAGGTCTGCTAAGTCAGATACCACCCCTCCATCTGCCTTCTGGCTTCTAAAGCTTTGTTGTTGATGACTGCTTTCCCACTCTCTTTGTCCTCATAACATTATGTCTTTTGTTTAATTTCTCCTTACTTTGTAAGTGACATTTAGAGATGGAAAGGAGATTAATGTGTATGTTCAACACATCCTTTTAACCTGAAGTTCTGGTCATTTTTTATTTTTAAAAATACTACCAAATAGTTCTTCTAAATAGCAAGATGCTCTGTTGCATTAAAAATAATATTTGGTTAGCAAATGCATATTTCACAATCTTCAGAAACCATGATTTATTTATGGAAAGCAAGGTGACCCTCTGTGATGACAGAGACAGTTATTATCAGGAAACTACAGGCCTGCTCTTATTATGAAATTTCAGGTTTTTATCTTTTTTAAGATTTTTATTTCCATGAATATTAAAGATTTGATATCTGGATGAAGAAATGACATTGTTTCAGAAAAATAACTTAGAAACAGCTAGTGTCTGTCTGCGGTGGTGATGGTGGCTGGGTCCCCAGCGGGACTGGGCTAAGCCCAGTGACTGCTTTGGGAATAAGCAAGTGACCCAAGTTCAGCAAAGGGATTGACTGGAAGTCTACAGGGAGTCTTCTGGGAGAGGTTTTCTTGCTTCTAAAAAAGAGACACAAAAAATAGACAGCTTCTGTCATTCCTCTGGATGTTGTTGTTTCTGGATTCTACACCTCGGGCTGCCTCAGACACCTGGTAGACAGTCTTAGGATCCAAACAAAATTGAGGACAGCAGAGTGGAAGAGTGGGAAAAAAGAGTCCTTGATGACTTTATTGATTTGCGGATTGATCCAAGTTTGGGCTTTCCCTTCCTCTGAACTTCCAGTGATGGGAGATAATACATGTTCTCAAGAAAGCCAATTTGAGTTGAGCATCCTCTACTATTTACAACTGAAAGCATCCTAACTCCATACACTGCCAATATACAAGCCACAGTCTAAGGCAGGAAAGCATTTATTTTTCCAAAATTATGCAGGGCTGGGTGTGGTGGCTCATTTCCTGTAATCTCATCACTTTGGGAGGCCGAGGTGAGAGGATCGTTTGAGGCCAGGAGTTTGAGACCAGTCTGAGTTATATAGTGAGATCCCGTCTCTACAAGAAAAACAAAAGATTAGCTGGGTGTGGTGGCACATGCCTATAGTCCCAGCTACTTGAGAGTCTGAGGCAGGAGGATTGCTTGAGCCCAGGAATTCGAGGTTACAGTGAACTGTGATCATGCCATTTTACTCCAGCCTGGGTAACAGAATGAGACTCTGTCTCAAAAAAAAAAAAAAAAAAAAAAAAAAAATTATGCAGAACTGTTGATTTGTAGCCTGCTCAAATCATGTAAATAGGTTCAAGAAGAATGAGTGGTGTAATATCTGTACAGACATGCATAAACCTCTAGCTTGTATTCAGGTGTGCCTCAAGGTTACTTTTTGAATCAGTATTTATTTCAATATCCCGAGTCTCCCTTTTTATCAAACAAAATTCTGGATTTTTTTCCCCACTAACTTGAGTTATAGTAAATATAAAATAAACTAAAAAATGACCAGCCTGAGCAAGAGTGAGACCCTGTCTCTACTAAAAATAGAAAAATTAGCCGGGAGTCATGGTGCACCTGTAGCCCCAGCTACTCGGGAGGCTGAGGCAGGAGGATCACTTGAGTCCAGGAGTTTGAGACCAGGCTGAGCAACATAGTGAGACCCCATCTCTATAGAAAATTTTAAAAATTAGCCGGGCATGGTGGCACACGCCTGTAGTAGCTACTCAGGAAGCTGAGGCAGGAGGATCACTTGAGCCCAGGAGTTCGAGGCTGCAGTGAGCTGTGATTGCACCACTGCATGCCAGCCTGGGCAACAGAGTGAGACCTTGCCAAAAAAAAAAAAAAAAAAAAAAAAAAGGACCTAGGACAGTGCCTGGTTCATTGCAAGTACTCTAAAAATAATTGTTACCAGGATTATTCTATTTCACGCCCATGTAAGTGTCCTCTAGAAGCACTCTCCCCGCATCCACGTATGTGGCGTGGGCACACAGCTGCTTATGTCAAAGAGGGCAACAGAGGGAGCTGGCTCTAGACCCCTGCCCTGAGCTTTCCAGCTCACCCTCCGCCGGATGCTTCCTCCTCCCCACTTTTCTAATTCTCCCCAGCATCGGCCATTATCCTCTCCTCCTGGCCCCTCGGCTTCACCCCAACCCCTGAGACAGGTGTTCACACACTTCAGTTTGGATCCGTTTGTCCTTCCTCTGCCAGAAGACTTGACTTCCATCCCAGGATTCCTTCCCACTCTGAGGCCACCTCCTGCTTGTTCCAAGAAATGGGGAGAGGATTTCCTGGGGGGCCAGGAAATCCTTAACACCCCCTTCAGTGGGCTGCTTTAGGCCCCCTGGCAGGGGGAGGGCAAAGGGAGATGAGACAAATAACCCTCATGCGGCCCAGAAATAAGGGCCTTGTGGGAGTGCAGGTGCACACTTTGGAGGACAAAGGAAAGAGAACGTCCCAGTTGGTGAGTCAGGAAAGGCTTCCTAGCAGAGGCATGACATTTGAGCCTCGTGGAAGGGTGGTAGACGGGGCAGGAAGGGGAGGGGAGAGCGTGGCACAGCCACTGAGCTCTGTGGACATACCCGGCTGCGGTCACTCATGCATTCCTTCGTTTGCCCGTTTAGCCACCCCTGGACTCCCTTTCCATGTCACAGAGCCATTCTCCCTTTTCGTGTAACCTGGGATTGCTGGGGTCTGTGCCTCCTCCTGTCACTTTGGGCAAGTATCCCTCTTGTGCAGGTGTCCACAGTGTGTAGATTAACGACCAAAAATGCAGGATTGGACTCCTGAGCGTTGGAATCTGTGAACACCCCTCCTCCAGGGCTATCCTCCTGCTCAGCGTCAAGATCCAGCTCCAGACCCACCTACTGTGGGGAGAAGAGCAGGAGGAAGGTTTTACTACTTACCAGCTTCTCTGTGCGGGACCCCGGCTGGGCCTGTCCCCACACTGCCGCCATCACGGTGAGGTCCTCACAAGGGCCACTGCCTGCATGAACTGCGCTCTGTGATGCCAACACCGGAGGTGGTTTCTGTGGTTTCCGGTCCCTCCTCTGTGCCAAGCCCCACGGCTCCTGACGGGGGCAGGCTCCAGAGCCTCCAGTTCACAGCCCCTTTGCAGAGCGGTGACACTGCTGGGTCCTAAGTTCACTGCAGGATCTGGCCATTTCGGGAGTCCAGCCAGCCACTTCCTGAGGATGTGCCATGGTGACTCATGACCAGCCCCCAGGAGAGAATAATCCAGAATCTACTCGCCAAAATTTAACAATAGCAGCAACATTTTAATCGTCTCCGAGGAGTGATGGACGTCACTGCCTCCAGGGGAAGAGGAGGTGTTCCACGCAGCTGCATCCTACACGAGGCCTCCCTTCCTCTCAGGTGGGTGGCAGGGTGGGCAGGATGGGGCTGAGGTGTGGGTGAAAGATGGTGTCATTTTTTTCACAATCAGAGAACTTGAAAGGATGCTCCAGTTTGTGTGATCCTCACAAAAGGATGTGGGGCCCTTCTGTGTAAAATGAGGGGGTTAAACAGGATGATCCCTAAGTCTCCTTGCAGCTCAGAGGCTCTGGGGCTCTGAACCCAGAGCCCTAAAAGGAGGGGTGATTCTTCCAGTTCTTTTCCCTACTACTGTAGTCAACGCAGCACTTATGTCCTGACCCCAGCCAGCTAAACTTCTCATATTTGCTGGTCATTTTTAATTATCAGAAACTCAGAGTAGGAATTGGGATTTCTGGGAAAAGAAGACTCAACCAAACCCTCATCCTCTGCAGCGTCCTTGCCTTCATGCCCAGGGCTTGTCATAGGGGCTTGTCATAGACATGGCCATGCAAATGAGATTTTGGTTCTTGAGAGTGACACAAAGACTGGAGGTCATTTGCAGCAGCAATGCAGGTGGACAGGTGCCTCAAGGGTCCAGAGGTGGGAATGCTTTTGCTGTCACCTGATCAGTGACAGTTTCTTGTGGTGTGACCCTGGTCCCAGCCTCTCTTGGTTCCTGCCTATTTTCTGAGTTTGGTTCTTCAGGCTTGCTGTCGACGCAGTGAGCTCTAATAAATACATATGTAATGAATTCCCTTTCTTCTTAGAGATCCAGACTCAGTTGCTGTTGTTTGCACCTAAGTCCTGGCTGGTACCCTCACCCTTCCCCTGGTCAGGAAGCTGGGAATCTTTCCTGCCTGTCCCTTTGTGGCTCACACACCACTGTCACTGAGGCCTCCGATCCTGCCCTATGATGCCACCTCTGTCATCCCACTGCCACCTCCAGCCAGGGCCCCGTCACATCTGCCCATTCCTACTGCCCCCTGTTGATGGCTCTTCTGGCCTCTGGGCTCTTCTTAACCATGACCACCTACTTCCGGCCAAACCTCAAAGTCCAGGATCAGGCTGTGACCTCCTTTGGGGTTTTTGGCAGAAGAGGACAAAGAAAAAACTGGAGGAAAGAAAGATGTTCAGTGATTGTGAGGGGAGAGGAAGGGAGAAGGCAGGTGTACAAAATACAGGTGCAAGTCAAATGTTACTGACTCCGAAGGCCCGAGGTAGCATAAGCTGCTCCCCCTTCAACGCTACTTACTTTCCTTATTTTCTAAATTCACATCAATGAAAACATATTAATTACCCTTTAAATGGAAATAAATTAACTTAACAAGATGCAGTTTTATCTTGCTATTAGAGTAGCCAAGTTCCCTGAGGATGCATTAATTGATTTTAAATCCAAATCAGCCTAATGCACTCAGGCACTTGGCTGGTAATGGGAATTAGTGATGTCTCCTGTAGGAAGGCTCCGTGCCGTCTCCTGTAAGGAGAAGCCTCCGTGCCAGCTCCTGTTTCTGCTCTTTTTTTCACTGTGGATGAGGAAAGCCCAAGCATGGGTGGAGAGGGCCCAGCAGAACCAAGTTTTTTATTTATTTAGTAAGTATTTATTGAGCACCTACTTTATGCTAAGGAACGGGCAAGGACTGGGGATCCAGTGATCAATGAGACAGCCTTGGTCCTGACTTAATGAAGCTTACAGCTGAACACACTCAAATGCCTTTCGGGGCTTCCTGAAGTTTCTATGCACAGCTCTCCCCTGCCCGGGTCTCTTCACAGGTAGCCAGGCCCATGAGGGTCCTGGCTCTGGATCATTAGAAAGCCTTGTCTGGGCCGGGCGCGGTGGCTCACACCTGTAATCCTAGCACTCTGGGAGGCCGAGGTGGGCGGATCGTTCGAGCTCAGGAGTTCGAGACCAGCCTGAGCAAGAGCGAGACCCCATCTCTACTAAAAATAGAAAGAAATTATATGGACAGCTAAAAATATATATAGAAAAATATTAGCCGGGCATGGTGGTGCATGCCTGTAGTCCCAGCTACTCTGGAGGCTGAGACAGGAGGATTGCTTGAGCCCAGGAGTTTGAGGTTGCTGTGAGCTAGGCTGACACCACGGCACTCACTCTAGCCTGGGCAACAGAGTGAGACTCTGTCTCAAAAAAAAAAAAAAAAAAAAAAAGAAAGCCTTGTCTGGAAACCCAGGAGACTTGCAGGTGTGGACAGCTACATGTCTGGAAACCCAGGAGACTTGCAGGTGTGGACAGCTACACATCGGGGCCAGCTTGGCTGGACTGGTCCCCCCCTCTCCCCAGGCTCTTCTTCCACGAATACACAGCTTAGTGTATCGAATTGGTCCTAGAAAGCCAGCGGAGACTGTCTCCAGTACCATCTCCCCGGCGTCCTCATTTAGGGTTGCCAGGTTTAGCAAATAAAAATACAAGACACTCAGTGAAGCGTGAATTTCAGATAAAGAATGAACACATTTTTTTTAGTGTAAGCATGTTTCATGCAATATTTGGGACATATATTCAACTTGACTGGTGTCCATACTTTATCTGGCGATCCCACCACCCCCCTCCCTCCCCAGTTGCTCCCAGTAACTCCACAGCTGCTCCGAAGCAGCAGCGTGTCCCCAGAGCAGGCAAAATCAACCAGCCACCTTTCAAAATGCCCCTCTTCTCGAGGAATATGGAAGGCAGGTCTGCCCTCAGCTAGCTGTTCCCAGGAAAGAAATTCAATTCGTCCACCTTAGCTGAGCACCGACTCCAGGAGGATACAGCGATGAGTAGCTACCCTAAGGAAGCCAGAGGCTAGTAGGACAAGGCAGGAAGCTATTCATATAGTTGTAATACAAGGTGGGAAATGAAAAATGACTTAGGTGCCAAGGGAATGCAGGGAGGACAAGGTCACACGTACTCTGGTGTGTGGGAGTCTTGAGAGTGTCATGGAGGAGGGGGCTTTCACAATTGGCTACACCCATGACAAATGCCTGAAACATGTGCCTCAATGTTTCCCACAGCCCTAGCACACGTCCCTGAGAAGTCACGTCACAGCTTGGATGTGGTCATCACAAAGCTCCCGGCAGCACCCACAAATCAATCCCAGTTAGCACCCCAAATGAAGGGTGCCGAGTGCTGCAAGAGGGACATTCCAGAAAGGGCATGCCAGGTGGAGCAGCCAAACCAACCCAAGTCATGAGGAAGGGCCTGTGTGTTTGGAGAACTCTGAGATGGCTCATGTAGCCAGAGTCTAGAGCCCCATGTGGAGTGTGTAGCAGGATAGGCCGTCTGAAGGTGCATCGAGGACAGGGTGATGGACAGTCTAGGACACAGGGAGTTGGCACTGCCATTTGGAAGCTGGGCCGGGCACCTGCTGTCCCCGGAGGGGGCCTCCCTGCCGGTGGGCCTGGCTGGGCACTGTCTCTGCTTCTGACGCTCAGTGGACACTGGCTGTGCTGAGTGAGGGAATGCCAGTCACATTCTCAGTAAATATTTAGCTCTCTGAGGTTTGTGAACAGATAATGTTTCAAAGCCTGCTTTATGCTTGTACAACAATTTAATAAGGGAGAAGAATGGCTTCTCACAGGGAGAAGAAAGGCTTCTCATTCATTGCTTCCTCATTAACATGAGCGAGAATTTTCCAGCCAGGCAAACATTTACCGCAGCAGTGACCGAGCCCAGCCCTGATAATGCCCTGAAAGTGGCCAAAGAAGAAAGCCAAGTGCTCCAACTGCCTGTTTGCCAAGGAAGTAGCAAAGCAAACGGCCCCCAGGGGCCGTGGCCACTCAGGAAGGAGGGATTCTTCTGTCCATGATGGTACTGCAGGGATTATTCTGCACACTCAATGCATTGCACCCAGACTGTCCCAGCACGGAGGGCTCTGGAGACAGAAGAGCTACCGGCTGGTTAATTAATGCTCCCCCGGCAAGCTGGGCAGACAGGCTCCAGCTGCCTCCAAGCTGGTCTATTAGCAGGGCCAGGCTCCCTGAGCAGGGCGCTGTGTGTGGAGCTGTCAGGGAATGTCTTTGAGAAAATGAAGTGGCATTGCTAAGTGGGTGCACATAACAGGAGTGAGCCAGCCTGCCTCTCTCTCCTCCTTCTGCCTGCTGCACAGCACCTGCCCTGAGGGAGTAATGCACAAGGGTGCATTTGTGTTCCTCCGGAAACTTCGTTCAAGCTGGCTGCAAGATGGAGCCAGTCTGTGCTCAGTTTCGGGCTAGGCGGGGACAAGCTCATGAGCCCCTCCTGGGTCCACTGTCCAGGTGGGATCCTGCCCCTTAGGCTCCTCTGGACCCTGCAAGGAAAGTAGGGGAGATGCCACTGGTGAGGCCAAGGCCAGAGCTTTAGGGCTCCATCCTGCTCCAACTGGTGAGAACTCTGCCCAGCAGGCCCCGCCCTCTCCCTGCCTGAGTGCTGTCCTCTTTCCTGAGCCCGCCTCCCTGGGTTCTGATCGCCCTGTATGTTTTCACCTTCCCTGGGCCTCCATCAGCGGGCTTCGGAGGCCTGGCCTGTGTGCCACCTGACCCTGTTTTCCCCAAACACTGGAGGCCCTGCTGGAAGGGCCTGACACTGTGTTTCTCTCCATCCTTCCCTTCCCCCCTCCTCTCCCTCCCCCTTCCCTCCCACCAGGAGGGCTGAGCTGGAAACCACAGGAAGGGGCTGGGCTGGTTTGGCTGAGGGGAGAGCCGGGGTGGGGAAATCAGGAAACTCAGGCTGGGTTCCAGCATGGCTTGGAAAGATCCCCAACAGCCAGGGCATTTGACAAATAAAGCTCCAAAAACCCATGATGGCAAGGGATTTTTTATTGCCATTAACCTTTTAAAACTTTTGTTTTGAAACATAGTCCTACCAAGGAAGAGCAATTTGTCTTTTTATTAATCCTTATGTATATAATACCTGCTCATGGGCAGGAATCAAAATAGTATAGAAGGGTATGAAGTAAAAATAAAGGTGCCCCCCACCCACCCTGACTCCACTCATCATAGGTCCCCCTGCTCAGCAGAGGTCTAGGGGCAATTAGGTTTCAAAGAAACAAAAATCAGGATTGAAACTGCAGAATTCAACTAGACTATTGGTGGTGTGTTTGGGGTGGAAAGGGGGAATGTTTGTGCGTGTGTGTGTGTGTGTGTGTGTACACACGTGTGTAAGGGTGGGCTGTGCTTTACCAACACAGGCTCTGCCATCCACTGCCTGGGTTCAGATTCTAGCTCTTCTCTCTTAAGTGTGTGGCGAGTTGAGCGATCTGCTCAACTTTTTGGTTCCTCAATTTTATCATTTGTAAATTGTGAATAACAATAGTACCTACCTACACAATTGCAGAGATCTGAGTGTTTTTTAGTTTGTGAACCTGCAAAACATTTATCATCCTGCTCATACCTGCTTATCAGTCCCACCTCTTTCCGGAACCAGCAGTAATTCTGATAACCTTTCACGTGCATGTCTCACTACACAGTTTATAATGCACTTCACATCCCTGGGAGCAGCCATGTGATCCCCTTAAGAGGTGACGAAACAGAGGCATAAGCAACTTGTCTATGGGCTACAGCTGTAGGCCACACAGCGGGGTCTCAAACCCCAATGGCAGCTTTTCCGGTGCTCCCAGAGGACCACAGAGGCTTGTCTGAGCAGTGAGCAAGGGGCAGGTGACAGACAGCTGGGCAGAGGAGGAGCCCCTGCAATTCCCGTCATCTTCGCCTTCCCCTATGATTTTGTCGTGGCCACTGGGACAGCAATCAGGCGTCCTGGCCCAGGCTCAGGCCACAGGCCTCAGGGGCAAAACCAACTCCAGTAAAGAGTCTCTCTTCTTCCCTCCTCACTTCCTCATTGACATTTTATAGTTTTAATCAATCTCATTGCTTGAAATTTTGTACTTTCAAAAAATGTATGGCTTTTTCTTACTACGAATGTGATAGTTGTATAATGTAAAAAATACAGAGAAGCAAACAGAAAATGAAAATAAATGCCACAGGCCCCCAATATGACCAGCAGTGCTCACCAATAGCGCCGAATCTTTAGCTGGGGTCCCCATCAGCCCTTCCCAGCGTCCACCTACGACGTGATGCCATATGTAACTTTCCACGATTCACAGGATTATTGATTGCAATGATTTTGGCCGGCAAATGGCTAATGTGATTGGAGGATAGCATGACTTAACAGTTTTTAAAGCTGCTTAATTTAAAAATCAAGTTAAAAACTCGACCCTTCATGTGAAATTTGATGAACTTCTTGGAAAAATTCATTTGGTCTGCAATCTGAAACCACTTCACTGCATCAGTTCTAATTCTCTTTGATATTATTATCAGTGGCTTATTTTATCAAGAAAGTGAAGTTGTGCCAGGGTTTCAACAAACTGTTGCCATGCGTCACACACTTAAAGGCCAGTGGGAAGAGAGAGGTGTGGGAGCTACGGTTACAATGCCAGGCGTTGAGTGTCATGATAAAGGTGTGTACCAAGCATCGAGGGAGCGCCCAGAACTGGGGCACTGACCTCGCCCAGGGAGGAAGGAAGGTCTGATGAAGCTTTAGCGAGACTGGACACAGCTGGACCTCGAGTGAACATTAGGAGTTAGTCAGGCAGAGCAAGGACGGCAGGGAAGAGGCTCGGGGAGTAGGTAGGTATGGCCAGCGCACAGGGTAGGTGTTTGGGGTGGGGAAGGTCCACAGAGTTGAGAGACGTAGCTGAAGGTTGGGTAGGAGTGAGATTATGAAGGCCCTTGTGGGCCGTGCTGGGGAATATGGTCCTCACGGGCTCTGGAGGGGACTGCTTAGCACTTTCCGGCCCCTGCCCCCTGCCCTGGCTCTGCATGAGGGGCCTGCTGCCGGCAGGGTGCAGATAGCGGGCTTGGCTTCGCACGCCCCCTCCCCCCACAAGTGTGCTGGGCTTAGGGTGGAGGAGAAAGTGGAGCAGGGTAGGCTGCGGGAGGAGAGGGAGGCTGGGCCCCTCCTGTTCACACTTTTACTAAATCCCTTCAGAGCTTCTCTGGAATATTCTTGTGTTTCTCTTCCCAAGCATCTGTTCAGCCAAGTCATTTATAAATATTAAAATACACACACACACCCCCGCACAAAGCAAAGGAAAGCAATTAGTTTACTGGTTTTTTCCAAGAGTTTTAATATGGGGACTTGGGACTGTAGGAAAATACGCCTAAGAAGATGAGAAAAATTAAAAGCAGAGCAGGTAGTAAACAGACAAAAGCAAGAAAGTAAAATCCAATCTCCTCAAAGGCGTGTTTTAACTTTCGGCTTTTTAGATGTCCTTCTCGTCTCTGACTTGGGGACAGCAGAACCGGAGAGGCAAATGCTGGCTCTGTCGCTAGGTACTTGGGTTTTCCTTGGATGGAGTCTGGCCGTCTGGGTTCTGTCTAGGTGAGACATGTCTTCAGTGGCTGTAAAAGCCCTGCGTTTCCTGAGTTAGTAAGTGGGTCAGACGGAGACAGCCAAGCTGGGCCTTTTTCCACCCAGCCCCTGGGTCTCTGCCTGGTGCCCGCCCGCCCCCACCACAGTGCAAAACCCAGCCAGGCAGGGAGGGAGCCGGGAAGCCACGGAAACAGCTGGTCCTGCTCTGGGTGGTGGCCCTCACTCTTCCAGCTGCTGACCCTGCTGGGGCTGCAGTGGGGCCATTAGGCCGGAGGGGACAGCCAGGGTGCTGGCAACATCGGCCCCTTGTCTTGGCCTCTGGCGTCTGCACTGGAAACAGCTCTGGGGGTGACTCACTCCCTCCTGGCTGGAGGACTCGGGGTGGTGATGGAGTGTGGGCGGGGCGATGGAAAGACACTGGGATTCCACCTCTCTGGGGGGTTGCGGTGGGGGAGGGCGGGCGGTGAGAGGCCAAGGACCAGGGAGGCCCACTTGTTTCTGGTTCCTTCTGAGTTCTCCTCTACAGTCAACTTTATTTCTAGAATGTTTTAAAAGAGACACAGATAGATGGAAGAAAATGGGCCCTGCCTAGTGTGACCAGACGCCTCCCACGTGCCAGGTCCTGAGGATTTGAGCAGGACCCATGTCTACAAGAGCTCCAAGTGCTTCATCAGTACTCCATTAGCCACCTCACCACGGGCCTGGAAGCAGAGGGGGCAGCCCTCTAGCCCACGCAGGAGAGGTTGAGGCCGCTCAGATCCCAGCAGCCTGCCCTTCCGCACATCTCATCTGCACCCTCCCTGGACAAAGAGCTGAGGATTTCCCAGTTCCCAGTGCCCAAGAACAGCACTGAAGCATGAGTTCAATATGACACTCATACATCAGTTTCCCTAGCATGCCCCACTCTTCCATCAAAAAACAGAAAGAGATAAGATGTGAACACCGCATTGACATTATACATCATATATGCCTTCTACGAGCCCTTGTTGGAGCTGCCTGAATAGTGAGTAGGTTTGTCATTTCCATGCTAGGGAGATTTTCATGTTCTCTGAACAGGAATTGTGTCAAGCTTAGCTCTGGGTCATGGTGCCCCAAACTCAGCCAAAAATGGAACAAATTCTGGGCTTAAAGATCACTGGGTCCAGCCTGCTTATTGCCTTAATAGACGTTTGAGATTCAAGAGAGTGGTGGTGTGCCCTGCTGTAAGTGTGCAGTGTGGCTCAGGGTGGCTCTGAGGACATGCCTGGCACCTCCCAATGGGTCCACATGTCTCAGCTTGAGGTGTTACAGTGTTTGGACTGGAGTCTGGGTCAGTCTCCAGCTGGACACACCATTTAATGAGGTGCCTGGCTTTCTGCTTCTTTGAGGAATGGAGTTTGTTGGTAACTTTTAGCCCTGTGTATTCAAGGAAAAGATTGGACCAAGTCTAGGTCTTAGGGAGAAAGCATCATGTCAGCCTTGTCAGTGCCAAGGGTGACAAAGAAGGTAATGGGGTTGATGGTTATATTAATAGAGGTATATTGTCTGCACTGCCCAAGGTAGGCGTGATGCACTCTACTGGACTTCGTGATTTAGAGACAGACAGAGGGGAGAGCCATGGGAGGGCAGCCAGGGTCAGAATGAAGATCTTGTCGATGAGCAGGAGCAGGGAACCGGGAGGGTGGGAGTGGGAAAGTATCTGGGAGCTGGGCATGGAGGACGTGCCCTCTTCACATTTCTGAGGGCTGACCTTGAAGGAGCAGTTAGGCGTTTTCTGTGAGGTCCTAGGGATTAAAACTCAGATCTAGGATGAAGTGGCAGGGGAGAGGATTTCAGATCCTGGAGTTTGAATCAGATCACTACTGGATTCTTTATGCCCCAAACAGCCATTCTCAGGTTTCTGGGTGAGTGTGTTGAGTATCTTTGGAGTTTTCCTGCCCGGGGCGGGAGCTGCCGGGCAGTCTCGATCCGTAGCACCCTTGCCTGTGGGCCTCCAGAGCACTGCCATCTTCACACTCGGCTCCATGGTTGGCATCGGCACTCAGCGCTTTGAGTTTCAGTATGTCTGAAACGGTATTCTGACCCTGCGTTCTGGGTGCCTTGCCACAGCCCCATGTGTGTGGGCTAAGTCTCCGGGCAAGTGTGCTGGAGGAGGGAGCAGGAGGAGTTGTGGATTCTGGGTCTGACTCCCCACTGCTCATCTGGGACTTCCAATAGGACTCATCTGTAAAATGGGTCTAATGATGCCTGCTCTGCCTTTCAGGGTGACCTGGTAAGGATAAAGAGAGACCCTGGAAGTGGAAATACTATATGAAGCATGCTACAGTCCTCAGAGGGGATCAAGTCTTGGCCTCTTCAGCTTTTCATCTCTCCTTATCACACCAATCGGTCTCAATCAATCCAGAAATATCAGATTGCAGGGGTAGGTACCGCCAGGGATTAGACAACAGCTTCACAATCATTTCAATTGCTTCAACTCAAGCTGTTGGGTCTAAGAGAAGCTACAGACCCTGCCTGAAGGAAGTCACAGTAGTGATGGCATGTCGGGGGCTGGGAGTTCCCATCAGAGGAGTCCTCTGGGACCTTCCTCTGAAAAGGACAGTGTGAGCCCCTCCAGGCCAGATGAATCTGTACAAAGGGACACTTTCTCTTGGCTGTCATTTACACCCGCAGCTTTTAAGAAGAAATCATCCAGATTTTCTTTGGAGACTCAAGTGCAAAACAGGGACCAGTTCTTTGGAACCAAATGATCTTTCCAAGCTAAGGAAAGATAAACCAGAGCCCGGCCCAGCTCAGCCCCCTGAGAACCAAGAGGAGAAAAGTTGTTCTTCCCCAGAGACTGGCTCCCTGAGAGAGCTTGAGAACGTTTCCTCCACTAAACACACAGCGTCCTGCAGCAAAGGCTCCAGACTTTGTCAGTCTAAGTTCATTTTCCATTAAGACATGGACTCACATGCCATGTAATTGGAAGCCATCATCTCCAGAACAGTCTCTGCGATATGTTCTCATTTATTCATGCCCGTTGAACCAATGAACACATCTTAAATTAAAGCTCTATGTATATAGGGATTTTACAATATGGGATGTGGCTCGTAAGGAGTAATAAAATAGATGCAGTGTTTTCAAAGTCTAAATTTACTTTTTAAATCTCTGATTTTCATTTACCTTGCCTATTGTCCGAAAAATAACCTTCCTAATTCTCCTCCACTCTTCCAGTCCCACCCCCTCCCCACGAGCTGGTTACACAGCCTCAGTGTCCCCTTCTTTTGCCTCTTCCCTCAAAGATCCAATAGTGAGCCTAGGCTGCTCTCATGCATAGGAAAGTAACTATAACTAGAAGTATCCTGAGGCCACCACTTGTTATTGTGATGATCTTGGATAAGGTCGTTGACATCTCAGTGCCTTAGTTTTGTTGTCTATAAACCAGAGACAATAATAGCACCTACCTCTTAGTGGTAAGGAGTAAAAGTGACAACAGAGTAAAGCGATAGTGCCCAGCACATAGTAAATGCTCAATAAAATGCTAACTGAGCTGTGAGGCTGAGATTTCTCTGACCCCAAGTATCTCTTGACCAGCTCATCAGCAAAGCCCATTAGAGATTCTGTCCTTGGGGTTACAAAGGAATTACTCCTTGTTAATTTGAAACACATTAATCATCCTTCTGAGATTGGTTTATTAACATTTAACAGAGTCTAAAGAAACAAGAATGGGGAAAGAGCCCAGAGCGACTCAGTTTTGCATCTGTGGAATGGGAACTTCACAGAGCTGTTTCAGAGATCGAAGGAGACATGGGATGTGACTGTTAAAGACTGAGCAGACTTGAGGGGTGCTGCTGTTTCCCTCATGGAAGTGAGGGTGCCTGCCCTCTCTTCCCTCCCAGCGTCCCCTCTGCTGTTCCCACAGGGCTTCACCAGAGGAGGCGGGGAGTCAGAGCTCTTGGCACAGGTGTGCGGGGCCAGGATTATTGGGGGAAACAGTCCTGAAATGACGGTCAGGCCAGGCCAGCACCCCGACTTGGGAAGGTGGATCCCACTCTGGGGCTGGTGCCCCTCAGACTTGCTGCGTCCTTTCTTCTTGAAACCTCTGCTCACAGCCATGCCTTGGCTTTGGCCTCCCACTTCCTCGTATGCCCTCTCCAGGCCCCTCCCTCCGCTTCTGCCTGTGTGTCAAGCTCAGAATGGCATTGCAGAGCAGAGAGCTCCAGCGCTGTTCTCACCCTCTGCTCGCCCCTCCTTCCCTCCCAGCCTTCCTTCCACAGTCAACTTGCACAGTGGGCACCACTCCCTGCCAGGCACCTGATGGGTTTTGGGGACATAATGGTGTCCTGGACACACGTGGCTCCCACCCCCACACAGTTCTATCACCCTGGGGGAGCTGTGTGACCTTGGGTGAGCCCATGGCTCTGGGGCTGCCTCCTTCCTTCCAGGCCTTTCTCTGACACCCAGGCCTCCTCTGTTCTGTGATCTTGTGGTTGAGCTGCTGGCAGAGGCCCGAATGCCACAGAGGCAAGACTGCAATTTTAGCTGCAGCCCAAGGACAATCACACTCAATGCCCATTCCTCCCACCTAACTATAAAATACCACTTCCCCAGCCTGATTTATTCATTTTCTATTTTTAAAACCATAAACCATAAAAGCAAGCCCCAAACATTTGCCTAATGGCCATGCAATTCATTGGCTAAAGCCCTGAGCCGCCCACCAGCCAGCAGCAGAACCGGCTCCTCCCTCGCTGTGGAAACCAGCCCTGCTATAGAGTCTGACCTGCCCACGCCCCGCCGTGCCCCACCCTCGGCTGGAACACCGGGTGGGGTGGCCCAGCTTTCTCCCCCGGCGGTGAACCCAGCTCGCGTAAGCTGTCTGTCTTGGCAGTGAGGGCGCCTTCCACAGACGGAGTTCTCCCACAGGCAGCCTCTCCAACTGTGTCCTGGCTCGCCTCTCGTGGGTCAGGACAGCATGTGGTCACTCCGGGAGGCCCATCTGGAGTGGCTTAGGTGCTGGGAGGGGTCTTCTGGGCTTGCCTTGAAGCTGTGTTTGCATAGCAAGAACACTGCTTTCATTTATATTGTATGTTATAAATCAATAAAAATAGCAATATTCTATAAAGATGCATGTATTCATACTTTATACAAGAACAGCATGTCCATATCAGAGATTATTACCACCCTAACACTGTGTTGGGTGACGTGGGGGTTGGAGACTTGGGTGGTGATTGCAAAGGCCACCCTCCTGGATGAGCCAGGCCAGAAGCAGCCTCTGGGAGGGACCACTGGGCAGCACTCTGGGCTTCAGTTTCCTTATCTGTAAAGCTGAAATGAAAGTTCCTATCCACTCATGCCTCTTGAGAATCCAATGAAATAAGCTAACAGGTGTAAAAGCCTTTTGTGAGGTGTGAAGTTCTGTATAAATGGAAGTGTGTCATTGTTGTTTTTATTGCAATCTGGTTACCCAAAAGGAACTAACACTGCGGAGTAGGTTTCCCACAAATTCCTATATCGCAAGCTTCTCGTTTCTTCCGCTCCCCACCCGCTCCTGCTGAGGGCTGAGGGCAGTCACCTGGTAGCGTCTGCGGGTTGACTCAGCAGGGCACATTGGCTCCGTTCATGAACTCAGATGTTCCTTGGAATCTGTCATGCTAAATCCGGTTTGTTCTGACTCCTCTTTCAACCAGAGTTTGCACGTGTCCAGTGAATTACGTGATAAAACGGGCTGGGCAGGACTCAGTTTCCTTATTATAGTTCTGAGCTGTGACTCTGGCCACAGAGTTCAAGCCCCATTAAGGCCAAAGTCTGGGTGCTCCCGGCAGCCTAGGGGCCGTCACCAATGGCTTATTGTTCCTGAGAAATCTGCAGTGACAGCCACAGCACACTCCCTCATCTGCGGTGACATGAAACTCACATGGGTCTTGGCCTCCTCGGTCCTGTACTGCTGCCCAACCTACTTGAGGTGGGTTCTAGGAGTGTCTAAGGAAACCCGGCACTTCTGGGCTGGGGTGGAGCTCAGAGCGACTCCCATCCCCTCTTTCGTTTTATGGATGGGAACCAGACCCCCGGGAGGAAAAGTGACTGGCCTGGGTCAGAGAGAAGTTTGTGGTTGTAAGACTCTTAACCGCGAGCTTCAACTAGGTTAAATAATATCCCCCCAAATTCAGGTCTACCGGGTACCTGTGAATGCAACCTTATTTGGAAATAGGATCTTTGCGGATGTAGTTAGCTGAGGTCATACCGGATTAAGGTGGCCCTAAATTCAATGACTGATGTCCATATAAGAAGGTCACGTGAAGACACAGACACACACAGAGGGAAGAAGGCCACGTGACCACAGAGGCAGAGGCTGGAGTGACGCAGCTGCAAGCCACGTGATGACACCGAGGACAGCCTGCACAAGCTGGGAAGAGGCAACGAAGGATCCTTCTTGGCACCTTCAGAGGGAGCATGGCCCTGCCAGCAACTTGACCTCAGACTTCTGGCCTCTGTAACTGTGACTGCATAAATTTTTCTGGTTTTAAGCCACCCCGTTTGTGGTACTTTGTTACGGGAGCTCTGGGAACCTAATACACGGGCTGAGGCCTTTCCGGCTGTTTCCTGTAGAAGCAGCAACAATGACACAACTGCCCCTCACTGTGCTGCACGCTGAGGCCGGAGCCAAGGAGCCCACATACATCTCATTTAATGGTCACGACAAGCACGTGAAACATTTATTATTATCCTCACAGCCACTCCAGAAGGTAGGGAACCTTTTATGCTTTTTCATTATAATTTTGAATTGTGATTTAGTCATGGTACATAAATGTAAAATTTCCAAAGGGTACGACCCACAGTGAAAGGTCTCCTTCCCACGCAGCCCCATCCCCGCCACCCCGTTTTCTCCTCTGGGGGGCGCTATTGTGACCAGGTTCTTTCAGGGCCTCCAGAGCT
The DNA here is from genome assembly GCF_041146395.1 of Eulemur rufifrons. Taxonomy (NCBI): domain Eukaryota; kingdom Metazoa; phylum Chordata; class Mammalia; order Primates; family Lemuridae; genus Eulemur; species Eulemur rufifrons. The sequence continues at coordinate 70,133,230 of NC_090989.1, forward strand.
ATTCTATAGGTAAACCTGCAAATAAGCCAAAATATTCCCTCCTCACCCCAACACCCGGCTTTTTAAGACTCAAATTTAATATATTGATACTATACAGATGGTTCCATGACTCGTTTTCACTATGCATATATTTCGGAGCTCCTGTCCTAGTCTCCGCAACATTGGACCCAGATGGTTTCTGACTTCCTAAAACCCCCTCTCTGGAGCCACGCCCCTCCTTGCTTTCCTCTCACATTATTGGCTGCTCCTTTGCAGACTCTGTTGCTGGCGGTCCCTCCTCTTCCCTTCTCTAAACGTCTGAGATTCCTGGGCTCACCTTGCCTTCTCTCCCTGCACCCTCTGCCCAAGCCGCCTCTCTCCTCCGTGCTCCCCACGTCCGCAGGCAGCACCCACTTTAATCACGGGCTGCAGCCAGACCCGCACACTCGCCCCATCCCCAGTCCATCCAAGTCCAAGGCCCTGGGACTTCTAACTCCACGAGGGAATGCGATGCTCGACTCTGTACTTCCCCCATCTCCGCTGCCGTCCTGTAACCTGGTGGACTCCTGCAGCAGACTGCTGGCTGGTGTCCTCCCTTCCATTCTTAACCACTGCACTAGCCTTCACCCGATCTCCACCAGCAGCCAGTGTGCCCATCTGCCTACTGCCTGTAGGATAGAATCCAGATTCGTTCCCTGGCTTCCAACCCTGAAGAATTCGGCTCCTGCACCTCTCTCCCCGCCTCGCTGGATGCCATTCTCCCCTTGCCTCAACCTCACTGACCATCTCTCAGTGTCGGGAATGCGCCAAGCTCTTTCCAGCCCCAGGGCCTTTGCATATATGATCCCTTCACCTGGGAAGCCCTTCCCCTGGTTCGCTCCTCTTTCTTTGAGGTTCTGCTTATGTGTCGCCTCTCGGTGAGGTCCCTCTTGTCTCTCCTGTTCGTTTCTGTCTCAGTTCATGTTTGTTTCCTTCATAATACTGTGGCTGTGATTGTGATTATGTTGACATAACATTTGGTCTTTTTACTCTACCTTCCCCACATGTAAACTCTGTGATGGCAAGGACCATGTCTCTCTCATTTGCCATTGTACTCCTGGAGCATAGGACCCTGCCTGACACACAGTAGATCTTTCAATAAAGGTCCATTGACTGAATAATCACATCCCCATTTTACAGATGGAGAACTTGGAGGTTAGAGTGCCCAAATAACTTACCCATGGTCATATCACAAGTAGGTAACAGAGGCAGGAGTTGACACCAGGCAGTCTGACTCTAGAGGTGGAGTTTATATGAGATAAGTTGTAATAGGGGGTGAATTGTCATTGTGCACATTCGGATTTTCCCTGCCTGCAGAGAAGCAATAGAGTCCCACACTCTCATTGCAGTAGGAACCAGACCTCTGCAAAGACTTACTCTCCCTGTTAGTACATCTGATATGGAGATCAAGGAACTGGGATGGTGTTTTTACAGTAATTTACTGCCTGCTTTAAAACCTGCTGTTCTGCTATGAATAAGGGAGACTTTTTCAGGACCGTTGGTTAGTAGGAAATGTGTCTGGAAAAATGATGAGACTTTTTTTTTTTAATATGAAAGTGGGGAGTGTAAGGAGGGGGTTTCAGTTTCCTTTTTTTTTTTTTTTGGTGAGACAAAGTCTCATTCTGTCACCCTGGGTAGAGTCATTGTAGCTCACAGCAGCTTCAAAACTGCTGGGCTAAAGAGATGCCCCTGCCTCAGCTTCCAGGGTAGGTGGGACTACAGGTGCACACCATGATGCTGGCTAATTTTTCTTTTTTTTTTTTTTTTTCTTTTTTTTTTTTTTTTAGTAGAGACAGTGCCTCACTCTTGTTCAGGCTGGTCTCAAACTTCTGACCTCAAGCTATCCTCCCACCTTGGCCTCCCAGAGTGCTAGGATTACAAGCGTGAGCCACCACGCAGGCCAAATTTTGAGCCTTTTAAATGTTCAGCTCTTTCCTTTTCACTGATAAATTTCCACCTTTCTTAAGCAGTTTGACTACAATAGGGAGCCCTTGAAGGTAAGCGAGCAGCGGCTGGGAAAACTGGGCTGTGCTTTAGCGCAATCCCTTGAGCTGCATCTGCAGGAAGGGTGGATTGTTGTAGCCATTCCTCTGGTGGGGGCGGCAGACCACGGAGGCATTTCTCTCCCCAGCCCAGCAGACAGGAAGTGCATTGTGTGCTAGGAAGCACATGTTCTTCCTTCCTTTCTTCCCTGCGCCTGTATGGAGAGTTTTCATAAGCATTATCCTCTCTCCATGAAGGACCTGGAGCGGGGAGGAGGGTAGGGAAATATAGTGGTTCTTACACCTTTTTTGTTTTTAACCTTTTTTTGAAATGTGAGATACACACAGAACTGCACCTCTCATACATGTCCTGAATTAGATTATTGTTCGGCAAATATTTACTCCCCATGGGGAGGAGCGTATTGCCCCACTCCATCAATGTTGGGCTTGGCCGTGTGACTTGTTTTGGTCATTGGAATGTGGGCAGCAGTCAAAGGACACTAGTTCCAAGCCAAGACCTGAAGGGACCTGTGTGTTTCCATTTACGACTCTTGGGCTCCTGCCTGTCACCCTCAGAGAACATGCCTCGGCGAGCTGCCAGCTAAGGGAGGATGAGAGACATGCGGAGAAGCCCTGACCTCAACCCGCAGCCCAGCCCAGCTTAGAACAGCTGAACAGCTGAACACAAGCCAGTCAGCAAAAAATAAATGCTTATTGTCTGCCACTGGGTTTGGGGCTGGTTTGTTATGACAATAGCTAACTGATACAATAAGTGTACATCTCAATAAATTTTTACAAACTGAACACATCTTTGTAGCCAGTGCACACAGCACCCGAGAAGCCCAGCTGCCCTTATACCCCATTCTAGTTGCTTCACCCCTCCCTAGGGACCCACAAACCTGAACTCTAATAGAAGAATTTGTCTGTTTTCTTACTTTAAATAAAGGAAATGTACAGAATATATTCACTTCTGTCTGGTTTCTCTCGTTCATCATCACGATTATAAGAATTATCCCTATATTATTGCATGCAGTTGTAGTTCACATATTCTCATTGCTATTGTGTGAATATACCATAACTCATTTTCCCATTCTATTGTTGGCGAGCATTTGAGTTGTCTTTGTTTTCAGCCATCATACATAGCATTGCTGTAAATTTTCTAGTATAAATCTTTTGGTGAACATATATACACATTTCTGTTGGGCCTATATTAGGAGTGAAATTGTACAAGGGCTTACTCTCCCTGTTGGTGTATCTGATATAAAGATCAAGGAACTGGGGTGGTGCCCTTATAGTAATTTACTGTTTGCTGTTGGGTATACATTAGCAGTGAAAGTATATATAAGATATATGTATATTCAGATTTAGTAGATACTGCCAAACAGTTTTCCAAAGTTCTTATGTCAGTTTATACTCCTGACAGCTTAGGAGAGTTCTGGCTGTACCACATCTTCACCAATACCTGCTATTTCCTGTCTTTTAACATTTAGTCATTCTGATGGGTGTGTAGTGTGATTGCATTGTGGTTTGTAATTTGCATTTCCCTGATGACTAAGAAAGTTAAGCAATTTTCTGTATGTTTATTGCATATTTGAATATTTTCTTTGTGAACTGTCTGTTCAAGTCTTTTGTCCATTTTTTCTTATAGAGTTTTGTCTTTTTAAAATTGTACAAGTTCTTTACATATTCTTGATATGAGTCCTATATGTATTATAAATATCTTTCCATTCTGAGTTGCTTTTTTATGTTCTCAGTACTGTCTTTTGATGAACAGAAGTTCTTCATTTTTATATAATCTAACATGTCAGTTTTATTATTTATGGTTAAGGACTTTTTTGCCTATCGTAAGGAATCATTATCTACTCCAAGGTTATGAAGATGTTCTCCTATGTTTTGTTCTAAAAATGTTATTGATCTGTGACTTAATTTGGATTGATTTATGTGTATAGTGTGAGGTAGGGGTTAAAATACATTTTTTTCTATATGAATATCCAGAACCATTTCAATGAAAAGGCCACTGTTTCCCCCACAGCACTGTAACGTCACTGTTTTTTTTTTTTTTATGTGGGAATTGATAAAAAGTTATGGTTTTCAGGCTAGAGAGGCTAGATTCATGTCTCAGCTGTGAATGACAGCTGGTTTTGAGGCAAGTTATTTCCTGTCTCTGAGTCTCAGTTTTCTCATCTATATTATTTGGGAGTAATAACACTTTTCATCTCAGAGTCTTACAGGCATCAAGTGAGAACATGTGTACAAAGTGCTTAGTACGGTGCCTGTGAGTGAGTGCTATAAATAGCCGCTCTTATTATTACCACGTTTCAGATGTTAGCAGAACTTAAGACAAATGAAATTTTCCTGATCTGGGAAACAATTTGTTGTCTGTGCTTAATTCTGTTTCCAAGTCTCTGTGAGACCTAATGCAGACCAGTGGACCACTCCAAGCTGGTTTTATCTTCTTCTCTGTTCCCTAGCCATCCTCAGCACTTTCTCTCTGAGGCCCTTACTATAATATTTCCAGCCTTTGTTTTCCTGGGCTTTATATGAAATCAACAACCTCCCCAAATATTTACCAATTTTTTCCCCACTTCACTGCTGTTCCGCTTTTGAAGCCATAGACCCAGCTTCCCTAGTGAGCTGGCATCCCTGAGCATACTTTTCTGGTTTGTTTGTGATACCCAGCCAGCTGTTGGCCTGTCCAGCAGGGAACCAGAAGATGCTTTTTTAGGACAACATCCTGTCTTTGTGAAATTGCTTTGTAGAGAAACAGCTGTGAAAGAAGCTTGCTTGGCCAACGTCTTTGGCAGCGAAGTTTTAACTCAATGCAAAGCATAGATAAAATAAACATCGGACATTTCGCACATCAACCTGGTTAGAGTTATGTGATCTTGATGATTAAAAACATTGTTTGCACTCCCGTGGACAAGGCAAGTTCATACTCTGGCTAAAGCTGGAGCAACTAGATTGGAAATAAGTTCCCTGGGGTTTGGCTTCTGTCTATGGAAATGTCAATGGTTTATTCGAGTTTTAAAAGGACTGCAAATGTCACCGTTTGTGATTTTCAAGATCAGGTTAAGTGTTTTTCAGGGGAGATGGAACTAAAATGGTCTGATCCTCTACAACCTGCATTTAAGACATCGTAAAAGCCGGGGCATGGGCCTTCTTGGCATACTGCACATTTATGCAGTCTGCACACATATATGAGGTGCCATATTGTGCCAGGTCCCCCACTAGATGTAGAGGGTAAAAAGACAAATGTTCTGCCATTCCAAGTCCTTTCATTTAGATTATAACACTTAATTCATAATATTTTATAAGGTAGGCAAATATTGCCAGAACAAAAGTTGGTCTTGTATTTAGGCCTTTTATGTCGTGCCTGGTTTATACTCCAGTTTACCTGGACACCTGCCTTGGGCTTTCTCCTTTGGGGCTATTCTGTCTGGGAGAAGACCGTGTAGCAAGGCCCTGCTGAGTAGGGATTGTCAGTGTGGCTTGATCCTGAGGTATTCTACTTTGATTCCCACCAGGGAGCATTTCTTTAGTCTCTACATGTATTTTTAAGCAAGCATACCTAAACTGGTGTCCAAAGTCTTCTTGGTCTCATTACCTGAAATCAGTAGCAAGATGGAAACGCCTCTTAAATCGACTTTGGAGATATTTAGAAATCATATCTCTTTCCATGGAATGAGAATTTATTGGGAACTTTTTATCAGATATCAAAGCCAGTCCATTCTGCTCCCTTCATTTCTAAAAAAAAAAAGTATATATTTCAAATTATGAAGATTCTCGTGCCATATATTGTCTGTGTCATTGACTCATTGGTTAACACAGAACATAGAGTTTTGTGTTTTCAAAATTTTTTTTATTATACATGGTTCTTCAAGTCACAACATGTCTTTCTGCAACTGTTCTCTAGACCAGTAGTTGCCAAGCTTTTTTTAATGAAAAATATTTTTCATCGGTAAAAATTTTTGAGTATCTTTTTCCCAGCATGTTTTATTTATTTTCCAATTATGCAACAAAGAAAAAGCAGAATACGGATTGTTACAGTCTAAAGAAAGCTACTAACATATTCAGGTGGGACTTATTACAACAGCAAGCATCGTCCAGAATTTATCAAACCCCCAGCCTAGATGAGTCAAGCCTAGAAATTTGTAAGTTCATTAAAGTTGGGGAATTCATAAAAGTGGAGAGGTCTTACTTTCTCCTCTACAACCTGTGGAGAAGGGATCAGGAGGTATTTACCTACTCAGAACCAGGTGATGGGACTCAAGAAGATGAGAAATTTCCATAAGAAAGGGACTGACAGACCCACTGCCTGGCCTGGCCTGAGGCTTGCTGAGCTGCCTGAGGTTGCCTCATCTTAGTGGGCACGGGGCAGGGAGGTTCCTCAGAGAAACTGACAAGCATCCCGAGGTGCTGGGGAGTAGGTTATGTGACAACGGGAGCCTACCACATGCCCAGAGCTGTGTAGGTGGGAGGCTTGCTGGAGCTGCCTACACTGCAGGACAGGCCAGGCCAGAAGAGGTGGGAGCGGCCTGCATTGGTGCAGACTGGCTGCGCATGGATGCCTGGGTCCCCAAGTGGGTGGTCCAGAGGACTGTCAGGTGTGAGACATCTGGAGGGACATCTCCCAAGAAGTAGACTATACAGCCTATGAGATTCCAATGATAAAAAACAGGAGCTATAGGACCTGGCCGGGCGCAGTGGCTCATGCCTGTAATCCTAGCACTGTGGTAGGCCGAGGTGGGAGGATCACTTGAGGACAGGACTTTAAGACCAGCCTGAGCATGAACAAGACCCCATCTCTATAAAAAAAAAAAAAATAGAAAAATTAGCCAGCCATGGTGGCACACACCTGTAGTCCCAGCTACTTGGGAGGTTAAGGCCACTGCACTCTAGCCTTGGGTGACAGAGCAAAACCCTGTATCAAAACAATAATAACAAAAATAACAAATGAAAAAAATTAAATGCAGGATCTGATCAAAGATCATGTATTGTATTTATTTTTTTGATAAAAGGGGGGGGGTTTATAAGAGGTCATTCAGAGAGCTCATTGCTAGTGACCAGGACAGTGAGTACAGTGTGTGGATCACCAAGGGGGGAGAGGGAAGTCGAGGGACATCTCCAAATAACACATAAACATGTCCCGTGAAACGGACAGCACTTGGGGTATGCTCACCTCAACAGAAGGCACCAGTAGTCAGATTAAAACAGCACCGACGATCATGGGAGACTCTGCCCTCTTGCTCAGGTGGCCCTGCCCCTGCCCCAGCCCGGAGGAGCTGGCACAGGTGAGGAGCAAAGACATGAAGGGCATGTGGAGCAAGAGTGAAGAGCAGCCCCCTCCCCGGTCCCTGTGGCAGGTCCTCGAGCGGTGGGTGGGCCTGAGATGGGAGAAAGAGAGTATTCAGCGGGATGTGAGCTTGCAGTTTTGATTTGGACTGGAACTTTTTAATACCCGAACATGAGACCATTTCGTATAGCCGAGAGTGACCAGCAACCTGAGGTATCTGCGTGAGATTTCATCAAGGAAGGGAAAAGGAGATCCCAAAAAGCACATATGAAGGCAGCAATGAGAGAAAAAGGAAGCTGTTTCCTGCTTGTACCCTACCTAGATTAGTCCACGCCATAACCTGAATCCATCAGAAAACCTGGAATTTCTTTCTTTGTTTTTATTCAGGTAAGAATAAATAAAAATGGAAATCCTTCTATTGCCTCATTTGTCCTAATAGATGGTTACATGCAGCCCCTGGGGTGAGCACTCACTTTGGAGGCTCCAACCCTGTCCTTTCAGCCGGACCCCAGCCTGGAAGTCCTGGGCAGGGGACCTCAGGAGGGCCAGCTGCTGTCCCCAGCTAGAGCAAACGCTCAGGAAGTGCCCCGCGGCTCCCTTCAAGCCGGCACAGACTGATCATCCATCCATTCATCCAACATCTATTTCCTGCCTGCTCCCAGGTGTCAGACACCGTGTCTGAGCACAGAAAGAGTACAGTGCAGTAATGAAGCGTCTTGTGTGTAGCTGGTGGGGGCGATCCACTGGCAAGATCCCTCTCTAACCACTCCAGCAGCTGAAAAGTACGGGGGGAAAAAAAACAGCCATGATTATGCATTAAATTGGCCATTTTTATTTTAGAGGAGTTTTATTTTAGAAAAGGAAATGAGAGTGAAGTGTGTGTGTATGTTTACGTAAAGATAATTTCATCTAACAAACATTTGCTGAGAATCTACTTTGAGTAAGGAAACACACTAGGCAGTGCTGTGGGGAGAGATTTAGCAGTCGAGTCTGAGCCAGGAGCATCCTTGGCCAGTCTATGACTGTTTCGGAATATCTGAGCATCTCCGACATTTGGAATAGCAGGGCAGTGTGTGTGCCTATGGCCAGCTGGCCCCAATCTGTCTGAGCTAAGAGCAGAGCAGTGGAGCAGGAAGAAAGGGCCTCACAGGTTGACACAAGGAGTGATTTAAATTTCTCCTTGAGGCCGGGCGTGGTGGCTCACGCCTGTAATCCTAGCACTCTGGGAGGCCGAGGCGGGCGGATCATTTGAGCTCAGGAGTTCAAGACCAGCCTGAGCAAGAGCGAGACCCCCGTCTCTACTAAAAAATAGAAAGAAATTATATGGACAGCTAAAAATATATAGAAAAAATTGGGCATAGTGGCTCATGCCTGTAGTCCCAGCTACTCGGGAGGCTGAGGCAGAAGGATTGCTTGAACCCAGGAGTTTGAGGTTGCTGTGAGCCAGGCTGACACCACGGCACTCTAGCCAGGGTGACAGAGCAGGACTCTGCCTCAAAAAAAGAAAAAAAAGGTAAATTTCTCCTTGAGATAAGCAACCGGGTAGCACAAAGCTTCAGCTTTAGACCACTGTCTTCTTGGCTCTCTTGCTTTCCATCTCTTGGTCTAAGGCATGAATGATAACATCGCATCCCTACTACGTGCTGGACAACTTCCGAGGTGACTTTATATATGTGCTGTCACTAAACCTCACCACAGCCTCGGGGTGCAGGCTGGGGCTCAGACAGAGCCTCGGGGTGCAGGCTGGGGCTCAGACAGAGCCAGGGTCTCGTGGCATATTTGTCTCACCGCAGTGGCTGGGCTTTCCCTCCACCCCACGGTGCCTCCAAACACACCCTCCACGGTGAGCATCTTGAGGGCTGAGACCACGTCCCATTCAGCTCTGTAGCCCTCGAAGCCCAGAATTGTGAGGAATGCAGCTGTTCCTTCATTTATTCATCCAAAATAAATATTTACTGAGCACTAATTAAGTTCTAGGACCTTTGCTGTGTGGTCATTGAATATTTGAGAAATGAAAGAGGGGAAGGAGGGAGGAAGTGGGAAAACAGCCGAGGGGGGAGCTGGGTGTACAGTGGGGGCCAGGGGCAGCCCCAGGACCACAGCGCTGTGGAGGAGGCGAGCAGGAGCTGGGGCTGGAGGAACCCCGGGCTGAGAATCACTCCTTGGCTCTGGCATTAATTTGCTGCGTGTCATTGCCTCGCTGGGCTTCGGGTTTTACAGAACTTTCCAGTGCTCCTCAGGCAATTCTGAAAGCTCCGCAAACTGAGCAGCCGTGTGGACTGCCCATTCATTTCTCTTGCATGGCCTTTCCGCGGCTTGAGTGAGTTCCGCTGAGAAGGGACAGCTTTGTTCCTGAGGAATGAATAACTGTGGAAGATTAATGCATGAAGTTTGCTTTTTACACGTGTAGATTTGAGCACTTACTGTGTGTGTGGCACTAACACATCAAAAGTTCATTGATAGATTGGAGGGGGTAGTAGAAAGAAATCTGAACTCATATTTTAAGATCCTGGGTTCTAGTCCTTACACTGCAATACTTTGCTGTTTGATTCTGAGCAAGGGACTTCCTTCTCTGAGCCCTAGAGATGGTGACAATTAAATCAGGTCAATTAAGGGGTGGAAGAGAGTAAAGGCTGTTGGTGTTTTTATTAGCAAAAAGTTCCCTAGGTGATTCAGGTGTGCACTCAGGATTGAGAACCACTTGTTTATATGTTTTTCTTTCCCTTGAACGTTTTTTTTTTTTATTTCAGCATATTATGGGGTTACAAATGTTTAGGTTACATATATGGCCTTTGCCCCACCCGAGTTAGAGCTTCAAGCCTGTCCATCCCCCAGACAGTGTGCACTGCACCCATTAGGTGTGAATATACCCATCCACTCCTCCCCCTCCCTCTTGCCCAACACCCAGTGAATGTTACTACTATATGTACACATAAGTGTTGATCAGTTAGTACCAATTTGATGGTGAGCACATGTGGTGCTTGTTTTCCATTCTTGTGACACTTCACTTAGTAGAATGGGTTCCAGCTCTATCCAGGATAATACAAGAGGTGCTAGACCACCATTGTTTTTTGTATCTGAGTAGAACTCCATGGTATACATATACCACATTTTATTAATCCACTCATGTATTGATGGGCACTTGGATTGTTTCCACATCTTTGCAATTGTGAATTATGCTGCTATAAACATTCAAGTGCAGATGTCTCTTTTATAGAATGTTTTTTTTTCTTTTGGGTAGATGCCCACTAATGGGATTGCTAGATCAAATGGTAGTTCTACTTGTGTCTCTTTGAGGTATCTCCATATTGCTTTCTACAGAGGTTGTACTAGTTTGCAGTCCCACCAGCAGCGTATGAGCGTTTCTATTTCTCCACATCCACGCCAACATTTATTCTTTTGGGACTTTTTGATAAAGGCCATTCTCATTGTAGATAAGTGATATCTCATTGTGATTTTGATTTGCATTTCCCTGATGATTAGAGATGTTGAGCATTTTTTCCTATGTTTGTTGGCACAAATGTCTGATTTATAGGAAATATGAGAAATGGGTTTGTTGCTGATATTACTTTTAGTGAAATAATGATGGAGGAAAATAAAAAGTAAATAGAAGATTTAGAAGAAGAAGAAAGAGAAAGAAGAGAAGAATTGGCAGCCCTCATTGAATGTTCCAACATCGAAGGATTATTATCTTCATCTAATCTCTCTGGACTTCACTTTCCCAACTGTAAAATAAATGGAGAATATCTAATTCCTGGTAAACTGGCTCAATAAATACATAGCCCTGATTTGTAGAATCTGCCCATTTCCCTGATGTGAACACCCCCACCATGGTTGATTTTCACTTATGAATGGTTTAACAATGGCTTAGAGAACTCCTGAATATTTAACAATCACCCTCCCAAGCCTGCACTGGCTACCTCCAGCCAAGCACAATAGGGGGATAAGTGAGTTAAACATATATAAAGTGCTTGGGACAGCGCCTGCCTCATAGAAAACACTCAATACATATTAGTTATTATCATTATCCTTATGGCTATTGATAATGTTATTTTATTTACTCTTATTTTGCTAATAGTACTTTTTGGCTCTCCCAGGACCCAGAACAGTTGAGGGACAGGATTTTTTTTCAGTGTTTTAAGTGTGAACCTTGTAGTTCCTGACACCTATGTGGCATTCTCATGCCGTCTGCTTTAAAATCGGGGGTTATTTAACACAAATAAATCACATTTTGTAATAGTTCATAGTTTATGAAGCACTTTCATGGCTTTTTCTCCTCTTTTGACACCCACAACAATTCTAGGAGATAGGCAGGACTCGCTATTTTGCAGACAAAAAAATTGAGGTTCAGAGAGACTGCGACTGACCAGGGTCACACAGCTTCTGCCGGTGGTGGAGTTGGGTCTCAAAAATATCTGGTGCTCTTTTCCCCTACTGTAGCTGTCACTTAATTTCCAGGAGGCACTAGTGTGGGACACAGGGTTTCCCTGACCAGGGATCCCACCAGGCCTCAGGAGAGAGGGAGAGAAGAAAGGAGGTGGGCAGATGGCCTCATTGACTCTAAGCCAAAGCCCCGAACACTCACAGTGTGGGGGATCTTAAGACGATACAGTTAATTCAGCCTAAATATCTTCAGCGAGCATTTTCAGGGAAGGGATCTCCAGAGGGAAAGATTACTAATGCATGATAAGGGTACAGTGGAACCATCCCTCGCTTTTAATGTGAGCTTGAGTTACTGCAATAATTAAGTTTGGCATAAGGGTATTACGCTGTGTAGTACAAGAAGCCTGTTATCTGTAAAACACCAAGTGCACTTTAATGGAATGGGTATGCCAAGTGCATGTTAAGGACAGGCTGGGGAGGACTCCTGCGACACTATGGAGATTGGTGTCTGCTAAGTTGGGCAGCTGTTGGGGCTCCCCAAATGTGGTTCTTGGGCTAAAAGCCTCTCCGTGCTGATTAGGCAATGGCCGTGTCTCTGAGGAATAGAACACACTATGTTCTGTGTCCTGGGGGGATTATCAAGAAGTGATGTCTGGAGAAGGAGCACACACATCGCATTTATGGTATTTGCAATATGCCCCGGGTCCTGCAATGTGTCTCATGCTTCGAGTGGGCTCACTAAGACGGAGGGCAGGGTGAAGGGTGATTCTCCTGCATTTTCTCCCCCAGCCCTCTGCTAACTTAGGTTGGGTGCTTGTGAGAGGAGTTGGGCAAATGTGGGGTTCTTGGTGGCTGTGACTAGAGCAAAGGGTCCACGTGGAGAATGGGTGCAGCTAACCACTGGAGCACTGGTGCCAGATTTTTATGTTTCAAGGGGAAACTCCCCCAAATGCATCAACATACATAAATAAATGCATGTTTGTTAAACTGCCTTGGGAGAGAGCCTTTTACATTGAAGGTCAACTTTTTCCCTTTAATTTAGAGTTTAAAATATATATATATATTATTAAATCAGTAATCACAAATGACTTGCTCCTAGACCTTTATTATTTTATCTAGCATTGCTTAGAAAAAGGGACACCCCAGGGACAAAGTGGGTTCCAGAAAGCCTTTGGGTCCCAGCCAGCTTTGGAAGGAGCTGTTGGACTCTGGAGCCTCGGAGGATCCTGTTACAGAGCTCCAGGGCTTTGGGTCCCAAATGCTTTCCAGGCTGAAGATGTCCAGGTGAGGCTCTGCAAGTAACTGTCTTGAGATGCTCCCCCAGGGCCCTCATTTGCACACATTCCACAGTGGCAAGCCCCTCCTGTGTTTGGCAAAGAGACCAGCATCTGCTGAGCACTTCCTAAGTGCCAGACTCTGTGCCCATCGCCTTCTCTACATTACTTCATTTAATCACCACAATCACCAATATGAGGTAGCTGCTATCGTCCACATTTCGCAGGAGAAGCAAGATGCCCAGGGGGTCAGCCCAGGAGGCAGCAGAAGACGAAGGGATTGGGACCCGACTCTACTTGCCTGGCTCCTCTGAGCCCTGTGTCCAAAGCATGGGTGGCGCAGCTTGGACCAGGACAGACTGGTTTCTTCCTTGCTCCGGGAAGAAGCAAGGAATATAGTCCATGGCCTATCACAATATTGACACGGAATAAGGACGACTAAAATAAAATACCTACTGAGTGCCAGCCCTGTGTTAGGCCTGCGTGAAAGGCAGTGTGGTATGCTAGGAGGAGTACCGGCTTTGGAGAGAGGAGGCCCTGGATTCAAATCCTACTTGTTGTGCCGTTTGGGGTAACTTACTTAGCCTTTCCGAATGTTGGTTCTCTCATCCAAAAAATGAGTATAGTAATAGTGCAAACTCTTCTTCACAGAGCTGTTGTGAGGATTAAATGAGATAAAGTGAGAGCATAGGAAATGTGCACCAATTGCTAGAATTATCACGTATTCTTCATAAGCCTGCTAAATGCCCATCATGCAGCCTTTTAACAATACAGTCTACAGTTTTGTTCAAAATGGAGTTCAGACTTTATGTCTTTGTTTTCAGTGTATATCTTCTCCCTCTTTTTGAAAATTGGACTGCATCTTCCACTTCTGTATATCAGCTTCTTTTCCTAATTTCCCCAAAATCATCTACCATGCTTTAGCGAGCTTGTGAAGTCATCCAGTAATCTGGAAATGCATTCCATCCTAACTCATGGGAAGTAATAGAAGGTGCTGGGAATAGGGAGGGGGGATGATTTGTTTATTCACTTGTTCTATATTATTTGCACATACTATGTATTATACTATGTATTATTTAGCACCTACTGTGCAAGGTACCATGAAAGACACAAATGTGAAAGCACCATCTCTGTCCCGAAAGAGTGCACAATTTAGGAAATAACCAGACAGTGAGGCAGACTGTTGCACACCTGAAAAGCAGTGTATCCAAGGAAACATGGTGCTCAGTCGGGGAGAGATGTCTTCTGGCTTGGACACCAAGGAGGAAGAGGAATTTGGACAAAGGACTTAACTGTTCAGGAACTGGGACAACTTTGTTAACCTTTGGAACAGGCTTTGAAGAGTGGGTGTGGTTTGGTGGAGCTCCAAGAAGAGGAAGGGCAGTGGGGCTCATGGGGAAATACACAGGACATGACAATGTCTGACTGTCTGGCTGGCTCTTATGAATTATGCGAGAGAAAAAGAAGAGAGAATTTAGCTGGGTGCCAGAGTGTGAAAAACCTGTCTTTGACTTCAGTGGGGAACCACTGAGCCAGGATTTTCAACACAAGAGTAAAATGAACCACACCCAGAAGTGTCTGTCAATCAGACAAGGGATGGAGATCAGAGAGGGGCATGCTAATGTGACAGTCATTGGCCAGGTGAGAGCATAAAGAGCAAGAACTGAAGTGTTGATCCAGGATGAACAGCTTATGGAACAAGCCCTTTGAGTTCTCTTCCAACATCCACCATGGGGGACCTTGCTCTTCTCTCTGGGCCTCGAGTCCCACAGCTGGGAAGTAAAGTGGTTGGATCAGAAGGTGATTTCTAAATGACCTCCCAGCCCTGGCTGCCTCTGACTCTTTGCCTGACACTTTTGTCATTGCTCTTCGAGCTTGCTGGCCAACTGTTGCTGGACAGGGGAGGACTCCCAAGCAGTGCCTGGCAGTTGCCCACCCCCTCTGCCAGGCCACCCCCGACCTGTCCTCAACAGCTGGTGGGTTTTCTTCTATAGAGCCTTGCGAAGAAACCCAACTAATCAAATCGGTTTTGTTTGCTTTGACTTTGCAAATCTTCCCGTACCAAATGATGTCAAAACAAAGGAACACATCAATGCAGCAAAATAATAAAGTCCAGGAACACATAAGAATGTCATTTTATTACAAAGGTGATATTGTAAATCAGTGAAGAAACAATAAATTCAACCAGCGGTACTGGGGCAAATGGCTGTTTAGAAAAAAATAATGTTCCCTCCCTATCTCACTTTTTGGGCCAATATTAATTTCTAGATGGTTTCAGGACAGAAATACAAAAAAAAAATGCTAGAAGAAAAAATAAAGATGTTAACGTAATCTTGAGACGGGGAAGCCTTTCTTAGCATGACACCAAGGCAGTTACAATCAGGGAAGGGATTGATATATTTGACCATATAAAGATTTAAAATTCTGCATCCCCAAAACACCAAAACCATTCCCCAATGTTGTATCATCCCTTCTTACATGTTGCTGGGAAGGGTAGGAAAGCCATTTCTAATTATTTGGACCTAACACGGTGAACCCATTACAGAAGGAAGTGAAGACTACTAGTTTCAGGGAACCTTCACAAGAGAAGGAAGCCCGCATCACAGGCTGGAATGGGGGCCCTCAGACAGGGGGCACGAGAGCCGTCGCCAAGAGGACCACGGGCTCTGGCTCCCTGGCCAGGGCCTCCATTTCCTCTCTGCCCTGGGAGGAGGTGAAGTCTCTGCTGGTTTCCCCTCTCCCACCACCCCACCCTGGGTGGAAGGGACCATCTAGGAAGTAAACAAAGACCCTGCCAGATTTGCTTTGCCCCTTCTGCGGCCTGGAGCTGATGCACTGTCAGTGTGACCAGAGTGAGCGGGCATATGGCCTGGGGGTGTCCTTGGGCCCCTCCCAGGAGTCGCAGGAGCTTTTCTGTTCTGTCTTCACTGCCTAGGTGTCACAAGGGAGGGATTTAGTGTCACACTACCTTCCACAGCCTATGGCTGCATGCCAGGTCTCAGTACCCACAGGAAACATGATGCCACCTGCTCCAGGGGACGACTGGGCCACATGACTCTCAGAGCTCGTTGATAAGTGGCCAGAAGCCTCCAGGGACACAGCACTGCTCATCTGAGCCAGCGGATTCCTACCTTGCTGGGCCTCCCTCAGGGAAGCTGAGAAGGAACACCAGTGTCCCCTGCAGATTGGGAGCTGCCTTTATGGCCCCCTCTGCAGCCATAGGCTGCTGGCCTGAGCAGTGGTCTGGGAATGGACAGCGGGGTCATTGCACTGACCTCAGCAGCAAGTTCACGTGTGGCAATGATCCCAACCCAAGATGGAGAATCTTACAAGTGGCTGGTGGTAGGGGGGCTAACTTGGCTTCCAGGAAAAGAATTCAAGTTGTATCCACAGGTGGAATTTACACATTCCTGGTTCACCTGGAGAATGGGAGCAGTGACCCAAGGAGTGTGTAAGGACAGGGGGAGCTAAGGAGTCCCTGGGGAGGTCAGCCATCCTAAGGGAAGAAGGAGCCGGGCATGGGGGCATGGACGCAGGGCAAAGCCTCCTCGTTGGAGGGATGAGTGGTCCGAGCAGTAGTGGAGACTGATTTGGACCCTGCACAGGCCTCTAGATTCATGTCTGAGCCCTGTGCAGGGGAAAGGCCCTGAGTAAACATGAACTCTGGGCCAGTCCAAGACAAGGCACAGAGAGTGTCAGGGAGGTTCTTTACTGTAGGTGACAAAAACTGATTCTGGCTGATTGGTGCCAAAAAGGAATGCCATGAAAAGACATCACATAGCTCACAACATGGCCGGCCAGCATGACTGGAAAATTAATAGAAACAGAAGGTTACTGTGCAGGCAGAACCACAGCCCAGAGCCAGCCTGGAAAGAAGCCTGCTGCCTTCTGCACGGCCACACCCTGTGCAGGTCAATAGGCACCCTTGATATTAGACAGTGGATGCTGCTGCCACCACCATTACCTCCCCCATCACTGCCACCGTCACTACATCCTAACCATCAGCACTGTCACTACCACCACCATCACCACTACCATCACCACCACCATCATCACCACTATTACCACCATCACCACCGTCACCATTACCATCACCATCACCATCACCACCACCATCACCACCATCACCACCAACATCACCACCATCACCACCATCACCACCACCATCACCATCACCACCACCATCACCATCACTACCACCACCAACATCACCACTACCATCACCATTATCACCACTGTCATCATCACCATCACCTCCCCACCCACCACCACCATCACTACCATTGCCAGAAAGAATTCGCCCCTGCCCCTGCTTCACTGCAGTCACAGGCTCCTGATTCAAAGTCTGAGGTGTGTGAGGCTGATTGGCCCACACCTTGGCCTCAGTGAATACTAGGAAAGTGGGTATCTGTCCTCTTCAGCTTCCAGATTTGTGCATTAGGGAATTCTCCCAACATAGGAGATTGAGGGGAAGGAGTTGGTCAGATACTGGTAGCCAAGAAGAAGAAGGAGGAGGAGAAGCTGCAAGAAATAAACCACATCTTGAAACAGTCTTAAACAAGTCACTTATGCTCTCTGGGCTTCAGTCATCTCTTCCATAATGACAGTCTGAATTGCCAGAGGGTCACGGGAGGGAATGGGTATGAGAGTCTACTGTCAACTGAAGCATGGGCAAATGGAATCATCATCTATCATCATCACCATTGTCATCATCATCACCTGCATCTTAAACGTTGTCCTCTGTGTGGAACCTAGGTCTCTGGACTGCCAGTGCAGACAATGGGGTTGACAGGGATTCCTGTGTCCACATGGTCTCTCCTCCTAACTCAATTTTAGCACTACTAGCATTTTGGATCAGATAATTTTTGTTGTCCGGGTTGTCCTGTGCATTGTAGGATGTTCAGCAGCATCCTTGGCCTCTACCCACTAGATACCAGTAGAGGAGCACCTCCTACCCAATTGTAACAACCATGAGCATCTCTACACATTGCCAAGTGTTCCCTGGGGGGACAGACTCGCCCCTAGTTGAGAATCATTGCTCTAATGCCACCCGCCAGTTTTCCCCATTCACTACTGCCATATTGTCCTAGAGATGAAGAGCTCTCACAGGCTCAGTCCTCCTGCAGCCACCCCAGAAAAAGGCCCAGGCTTTCCCTCTGGTGGGGGGGCTGGGTTCTTGCCAGGAGCATACAGAGTCCCAGGGCCCCCTCATTACTCCTGCAGATGGAGGCAGGGAGGAGGGAAGGAGCAGTCCTAAGTAGCTTAATATTTATTATTCATTGCCCAGCATAACCTCATGTCTAGGCTTTTGCTCACTTGGCATGTGCAACCTCAACCCCACCTTCTCCACTTGCCCAAATATGACCCCTTCTTTCCCTGAACTGGCCAGCACTTCCCCTTTTCCAGAAGCTCAGTTCCCTAATCCAATCCACACTTTTACGCTGTGCCCCATCCCCGCAGTGTGGACTAGCAGTGTGGGGTGGGGAGCCTGCACCTGGGGGCACTGAAAGAAATCACCCCATAAGGATCCTGTCAGAGCAATGTTAGGACACTTCTCACGTCATCACGTGGTGCTCTCTTAATTAGGACCCTCAGGAGAGATCCTTGAATCACTCCTGAGCAATGGGTCAGTTTTTATTTTATGGACTCTGGGTCTTTTTCTAGTTTCCCTTTCCCATTAGCTGTTAGAAATCTTGGAGCCAAATTTGTGGTTCCCCCTTAGCTTGTGTATTTTTATTTCTGGTTCTCCTAGTGTAGTCTCATTCCTGGCTCCATTTTATGTCCTTCCTTTTTTTTTTTTTTTTCTTTTTATTCCTTCTTTTAAATTATGTTCCCTTGTTAGGTTTTATGTATTAATACCTTCTGGTACAAAGCAAGGTATAAATTAAAAAGGTAGATGTAGATAAACTCTCTCATATAAGAGCTATGTATTTTTATGTCTTGTCTTCCCCTAAATTATGTGAATTTCCCAAAAGCAGTAGTTGTGTCAGATTCATTTCCTGGCCCACCCTCCCCACTCCCGCACCCCCGCCCTGGTGTTCAGCCCAGTGCACGTGACATATGCACATTCGCTCAGTACTTGGTGCTTGGTCGATGCCCGGTTCTCTTAGGCATCCTTCCTTCCTCCCTCCCTCCCTTCCTCCCTTCCTTTTTTCCTTCCTTCCTTCTGTCCTTCCTTCCTTCCTTTTGTTCTTCCTTCCTTCCTCTCTTCCTCTTTCTTCTTCTTCTCTCTCTCTTCCTGTTTTTCTTCCTGGAAGACAAAGGCAAGGAAGAGGAAATAGGTACACTTTGGAAAGAACTCTCCATTAGGCCCATTAATGTATTCACACCTTAGGTGTTTATGCCAAAACTCCCTTCTAACAAATACAGCAAGAATCTATAAAGTACATGCTGAAGAGTGGCTCCAGCCAGGAAAAGAGGCATTGACCCCTGGGCAGAATCTCGAGGTCCCCTTGGTGATACTGGTCTTACATTCGGAGGTTACATGGCAGACTTGTCAGCTCGCCATCTTGCCTCTGAAATCGCCCTGTCTTTTCATCTGGATCCAGCAGGCCTCACACTTTATCTTCTCCTGTTGGGCCATGTGTTCCATGGAGACAGTAAATGCTGTGCTCAGGGAACATTTGTTGAATGAGTGGATGGCATGTGAACCTCCCAACCCTGCCATGAGTTAGACAGAGCAGCTCTGATTGTCATTGTCACTATCACGGATGAGCAGGTGAGGCTTAGACACATAATCAACAGTGGAGTCAGGACCAGAACTGCTATACGAAGCCCAAGAAATCTTCTGGGGGTGCAGAAGATCCTAGCTGAAATAGGCATCATCTGCCCATTCTCCATCTTACAGCAAGAGACATTTTAGTGGATATTAGGAAATTCTATAATAATATTAATAGTTGCTAGTCTTTACTTATTGTCTGCCAGGTGTCAGGTATATATTATAGAATATCTCTCATCCTAATAACAACCTTGAATTGGAGATCATGGTCCCATTTTACAAATAAACAAACAAACTTCAAGAAGTTAAGGAGATTTCCCAAGGCCATACAATTTGTAAATGCCACAGCTCGTGTTCAAACCCGGGACTTTTTGACTCCAAATCCCAAGCACTTTGCACCACACACATACATCCCAGCCTGGGCTGTGTACAAAATTCTCACCCTCACCATCATGATCATCTTCATCATCTCCAGTGATGACACTAGAGTGTCAACGGGTACTGGAAGCAGAAATAAATATAGGCCATCTTTTGTGGTTCAATTTGTTTGGTGATTCATAGACATTATTTTTATATTGAAATCAACATTGATATATTAAGGAAGAGAGGACAAGATAAGCATAACTGGTTAGGGGAAAAACAGAACTCCCACAGATCTGTGGGCTCTTTCAGGCTCGGCCCAAGGCTTGTGGGATCTTCCTCAGTGCCTGCCATTGAGACACTTACGTGGAAAATGTTGAGAAGTTTCAGGCTCACCTGAGGAAGACTGAGCAGGCAACGGTAGTCCTAGAGCCCCCCTTCCTGGGGATGCCTGCAGATCAGCACAGGCTCAGATCTCTCTGACATGGGCTGTCTCAGTGCATACAGGCAAGCTGGAGGCAGCTCTCCTTGTCTTGTTCTCAGGCAACTCTGTTATCTAAAGTTTCTATCCTCTTGGAAATTTTAGGCAAATTAAATTTCCTAGGAAACTTCCCATCAAATGATGCTTTCATGTAGTCAGGGAACTGAGCTGCCCCTTTGGTGGCCTCCACGCACCTCTCCCAAGAGATGTAGTAAGTTGGTTTTGCATGGTTAGTGGGTGGATTAGCATCTTTCCTTTCCTTCAGTAGTTCCCAAGCAGCCCAGCACCCGGGAATCCCCTGCAAAGTTTTAACAAACACTGATGCCTGGGCTCTATCCCTAGATTCTCTCTCTGATGTGCTTGGGTGGGTGTGGCCTGGCCATTTGAAAGTGTTAAAAGCCCCCCAGGTGGCCCAGTGGGAGACAGGCATGAGAACCACTGTCTAGTTTTAAGCCAGCAACCAGGATCCCTGGCACTTTAAATCAGCAATTTCAAATAGATTTGAGCTGCAAAACTGCCATCACCTTACCCCTACTGATTAAGAAAATTCAGAGAAAAACTTTCTGCTAAAAGCCTGAGGTAAAAAGGTTCCACTTTTGATGGATGAACTTTAAAGAAAAAGGTTTTGATTTGCTTGAAGTCATCCTTAGGGGTTAGGTTTTTTTGCTTGCCTCTGAGAGTTCTAAAACCCTCTGAAATGAATTAGATGCTAGCAGCAAAGCTTGATGAAATGCAGGTACTAGGGGAGAGTGGTCTGAATTAAAAACCAGAAGGCCCAAGGCTGGCTTCCCTCTTGAGTCATGCCTATGTTTTTCGCAGATGTATTTCTGCAGTAGTATTGAATCCATTCATCCTCCCCACTCCCACTGTCACTGCTGAATCCAGGCCTGGCATCTTCCTGCTGCAGCATGAAAGTCTCCAGACTAATCTCCCTGCCACCAGCCTTTCCCTTCACCAACCACTCTGCATCATGCCCAGAAAGATCTTTCTACAACACGTATTTGATTGTGTCACTCTCCTGCTTAAAAATCCTGCGTGTCTGCTTCCTGATTACATTTGAAATAAAATCTGAACTTCTTAGTACAATCCATAAAGTCGTTCATGCTCTAGCACATGCCTACCTTTCTGGCTTTGCATCTCAATAATGTCTCCACAGCCCCCCACCCTCCATGCACCCCATGCCAAAGCCAAGCAGAATGGTTCACAGTTTTCCGAACATGCTGTGCCGTCTCCTGTCCCTGCATCATTGCTTAGAGGGTTCTCGAGGGTCCTGTGTATCTGGAACATCCTCCCCACCATCTTCTTGTCTTGGCTGAGTCCCATTGGATTTTCAAGAAGCTTCTTTGAAGACCCTGGTACAGGTGAAGCATCCTCTTCTCTGCTCCACACACCTCAGGCATAGACCTCAGTCACTGCTCATTGCACTGTGTTACAATCATCTGTTCATGTGTCTGCACAGGACTGTGGTCTCTTCAGCATCACTGCAGCACCCACCCCACTGTCTGACACATTATTGGTGCTTAGTATGGTTTACAATAAGTAAAAAGAATTCCCCAAATATGTTCACTTCTGCCTTCCAGCAAAATGGGCGCCTGGAGTACTTTGCATGGACACCAAAAAAATAAATCTTTGTCCTGTGTGGCACTTAATTTCCCCTATGTTAATAAAATCTCATGGAAAAGTATCAAGCATTTGTTGAATGACCAGCACTATGGGAGATAAACAAGAGTAAGACATGATGAGATCTGCCCAGGCAAATGCTCTTCCCTCCTCCTTGCTTCTACTGCAGTAGCTATTCCTTAGCTGAATCCCTTCATTCTCCCCAGCAGTGCTGAGGCCTGGGCACGTGTCTCTTACACCACTACACTCAAGCAGCTGGAGGGCAAGAACCATGCTTCACGACCCCTCCATATCCCACCTTGCCTGGGACAGGTGCTCAGGAAATGTTGTCCAATTCTGAATTACGATGAGCTAAAGATTTGGGGATACATTCTGAAATGTGTGCTTTGGGGCCAAAAATTAAAACTTTTGCTTCTGATGAGCATGCCTCAAATCCTTTCTGGAGTAAGGCAAGCTATAAATAAATGAATGGAGGAGAATGAAAATACACATAAATTGAATGAATAAGGATGTGAGGAAATATTTGGCGAAACCCACTATCTCTCACCTATCAGGTTGTTCATTGATTTGTTTACCACCCGTCCTTCCATTCAACCAACTATCCCCCATTTAACAAATAGGGATGTGCCTGGGGCTGGGCTCAAGAGTGATAAATAAGACAGAAACAATCCTCGCACTCCGGGGCTTATGTTCTAATGGGAAATAGACATTCAATAAATAACTGCAAGTGTCCCCAGGAAAATGACAAAGGTGATATGGAAGAGCGCTCAAGACAGAGGGGGGCACACATTTCCCACTCGCTCCCTCATTCATCCCCAGTTCCAGGCACAAATCCTGAATTGGTGGGGCCACTAAATGTTTACCAAAGGAATGAATGAGGGCTGCCTGCAGACTGCGCAATTAACAAAGGAGGATTCATCTGAAAGTTTTACTGGGGAGCCCAAATTTAAATTCACACGACTTTTTTCAAAGCTTCTGTTTTTGTCCAACCTCTGCTGTAAGAAGGAACACAGGCATGTATAACATCAGAGTTAGGACCTAAAGCTGGGACAGTCACATCACTGCCATTAAAGGAAGCACACCTGGCCAGAGGTGTGACTGCCATAAGTTTTACAGTGAAACAGGATCCAGATTGCCCCGCAGATGCACCACTGCTCCTGCTCTACAAAACTTCCGGTGCCTTCTCAGTGGCACCGTGCAGAGTAGCCTCTCCCCACCTCGAGTCCCAGCCGGTGCAGCCAGAGCCAAGAGAGCCCTGAGGGATCACTGCCTGCTTGGTTTCACAGCAGGACTGGCCTTTGCATTTTCTAGCCAGGCATGAGATGGGGAAAGACAGCAAGAGGCGGCTTTGGCATGTCGCTGTGACTTTGGCTGTGGTTCGTGCTGCTACCAATATGAGCCACCTGGAAGACAGAGTCTCCGACCATTGTGAACGAGGCTTTATGATACTTGACGGAACTTGGATTCTGTGGCAGGTGTAATGAGCCATCATTTCCCGTTCCTACTTGGGTCTGAATCTGTAAAACCATCAGTGGGCCCAGGTAGCTGAGGCTCTATGAAAGGTTCTATGCCTTTCTGCCTTCCAGCTTAGGAACTGACAGGTACACAGATGCTAAGGAAAGGATCCAGGGAATGGAACGGGAGACCTGGTTCTAGTCCCAGATCTGCCACCACCCCCCTGACTGGCCTTGGAGAAGTCACTTTTCCCTCTGGGCTCCACGTTCCTCATCTGTAAAATGGGAGTTGGTCTAGTTCAGAAGCTCTGATTTTGGGGATCCCAATCTATCAGAAGTCCTCAAAGATAGTGACAGTGTCTGTGATTTCAAAAGCCCTTATGGGCTTTTGGGAAATTTACATTTCCCAACAAAGGGGCTGACTTGACAGAAGAGCCCAGTTCCGTGGCTTTTGACTGGCCTTGTACAGGGTCTGTATGTTGGGGCCCTTGTGCTAATTAGAAAGCCCTAGCAGCAGTCATCTATTTTTCTAATCAATAATGGGAAATATATTAATTTTAACTCAACTTATTTAGTTTCTTAATATGCAAATTCATCCTGCATGTGGAGCCAGCATGAAGACTATCTTTTGAAAGTGTTTTGATGGTAAAGACATTGGAGGTCCCTCAGAACCCAACGGTCCCTCCAGCTCTGAGATTCTAAGATGGGCTGAGGAGCCGGCTCACCCCCTTCCTCCTGCGCCCTCGCTCCACAGGAAACATCAGCCCCCCGCACCCAGGATCCGGCTGCAAATGCACAAGGGCACAGGCCCATCTGTGTGTTCAGAAAAGGACCAAGAAGTTGGTGATTTGGGATTATGATTCTCTCTCAGTAATCCCTGGCAATTCACTTTTATCATCACCTCAGTTTTCTTTCCTGCAAAATAATGTCCCTTCAGGCCTATCTTAGAGAAATCTTTTAACTGTTGGGTATGCCATGGGGAGAGGCGGGTGGTGGGCTGGAAGTGCAGACTCTTGGAACCAGAATTACCATTCATTGAAGATTACCCACCATGTGCGTGTACACACTTGCACACTCAGTCACACTCTCCTACAAGGTGTAGGTGAGACCCAGCCTTCTCTTTGAGCCCTTTCTTTCTGGCTTGGATGAGAGCAGGCAGCTGGGGTGTTACAGGAAAAATTTTCTAGGTTTGGTACCCGAAACCTGGCAAAGACTGTGAAGGTCATCAGCCTCTCCCTTCTTCCAGGTGCAGCCAGAGAGAGCTTGGCTCAGTGGGATTCTGATGCACCAGTTCCCTGCTGCCCAAGGGAGGACATGAAGGAGGAGCCGCTGGACTCGGCAGGGGGGGAAGGATGCTCAGAGACATTCCATCCAAACTCTCTCTCAAAAAGCCAAAAATGGATCCCTCAGAGCCAGGGTGAGAACCCAGGGGTGAGTGAGATGGATAAAGTTAGGCCATTAAAATTAAGAATTCGTCTCTTAGTGTGATATTCATAGGAGTTGTGCATAAACAGTAACTCAGCCGCCATTACCATCATTGCCATCATCACCATTACCCTGAGAGACAGGCATCTGCTCCATGTCCTGTCATGTACAAAAATAGCTTTCACATCCGTTATCTCATTTGGGCTCCATAACCACTCTGTAGAGCAGGAGCAGCAGGGCTGATTCCCTGCTCCCCACCCCTTGTGGGGATGAGAAAACTGCACTCCAGGAGGAGAAGTGACTTGCCCGAGGCCACTCAGCAGGTGGTAGCAGACACAGGACTTGAACCCAGGCCTCCTGACTCCAGTCCAGTGTGCTTCCAATGACGGCTCAGAAGGCTGTTGCCTTACCAAGAGCGCCTTGGGAAGTGGTGGGTGCTGGAAGGTGCCCTCCTGGGTGCAGAAGACCTCAGTTCCCACTGGGGACAGAGGAGCAGAGACCCTGTGCCCTGACAGAGGCCTGCAAGTGCTCTGACTCTGCTGGGGTTGCCGATGGGCCTCATGGCACCAAGGGAAGCAGGTGATTTTCTGGCTGGCTTACTTCATTGATTGCAGTTGAGCTGAATCTTCAAATTGAGTTTGTCAAAAAAAATTGGTAGCAATTAAAGAAAAGCTTCTGCTCCCCATGGCTGGCTGAGGCACACAGGAGGGACTCTCCCTGCCAGGGACAGCCCTCACCCTCTGGTCCCCGAGGCCCTTCTCTGTAGCCCAAGCAGACGCCCTCGCTGCGAGCATCTCTTGCTTTCCTCAGCAAAACCTCTCCATGCGTTTCCTCCTCCTGCAGCTTCTCTTTTGCTCCTTCCCATCTCCTTTGAATCAGCCCAATCCAGTCTCAGAAATGTGTGCTAAAAGCACCCTGAAGTCCAACTGCAGACACAGAAGCTCCAGCTCCAGAGGAGCCCAGGCCTTCAGCTGACCTCTGTGACACGCTGCCCCTGCGGCCCCCTCCCGGCCTCCCCAGCCCTCCACCAACCACCAACAACCTGGACAGGCTTCTGCTCTGCAGACCCCTGGCCCTGCGCCCTGGCAGGGCAGCTTCCTACCTTTCCAGCCCATGCCCTGCTCATGCCCCCATCCCGCCCTAGGAAACTGCTCGGTCCTCTGGGTTTGAACCGTTTTTTGCCACATACTTCCATGCATCCTTGACTGCAAGTGATCTCTTTATTTGCTAATCACAGTTGGAACAAGACTGCCTCAGCTGATTTATGTTGGCTTTTAAGCACAGATGTTATAGGCTTCTGTATCGCCCTTCCCATTCACAGAATCATGATGTATAAGACTAGGAAGGAGACTTGCACTGCCCCCTTTCAAACTAGAGACACCGAGGGCTTGAGAGGAAAAGCAATTTGCCTACTACAGTCACACGGCCACTAGCCTGGGCCACAACCCCAGTCTCCTGATCCAGCTCTGAGTGTCTGTCCAGGACTCCCTTTTCCTGGCCGGTCTGCTACTTGATCAATCCCCAAACCTTTCAGTCCAGGTCTGGTGCTGATGCTATTGATGCCCAAGATATTGGTAAATGACAGAAGATGTCTTATCACAAAGCAGACAGAGGACTTCTTTGTTTGCTACATAATCATGGCTTTGTTTTCTGCTAGTCTGCATTCACAGTTTCGATAGATGCTTGTACAAATTTCAACTCTGTTCTGTTATACCTAGAACCACCCTGCTGTCCCGTCAGTTCAGGCCCTCAATATCTCTTCCCTGGTTGTTTTCTCTAACCCCATATAATTGCCTGGTCAGTCTTCTAAGAACCCAGCTCTGAGCATGTCCCCCCCTTCTCTAAAATCTTCAGTGGCTCCCCATTACCTACTGATCTCCTTCAGCTGGCATCGTAATTCTCTGAACTGGCTGCAAACATCATCCTAGCTGTGTGTTATCCAACAACTCCCTTTACTAGGCATCTCATGCCCCTCACGCAGCCAGCCTCTCACTGCTGCCTGCACACGGCTGGAGCTTCCCTGACGCATGCTGTTTCCTTAGCCTGTTTCCTTGGCTTAGAATGTTCTCCTCTTTCTTCCAAGCCTCTAGAAAAGCTACCCAGTTCTCAAGACCTTTGACAAACGTCACCTTTCCAGGAAGCTGTCTTAGTCAACCCATGTGACACTTTGAGTTCTTTGTGGCATCGTTCTTATCTCACCTCATTCTGCTTTGTTTTACAACTACTGAGACCCACGTCCCATGTCTCCACTGGGCTATGGGTTAGAGGGCAAGGAGCTGGTCTTTTCCAACTTGGTATGTGCTGCGACCCAGCATAGCAGCCTGTAGGAGAGTCTGTGATAAATGTTAAGTGAATGAGTTCTTTACAGTGCTGTGGTTGCAAAGGTGTCTCCGGACTATCAAGGTTAATATGAATCATTAAAGATAATTATTCGCTTCTGGATTATTAAGGTTTATTCAGTGTCTGCCTGCCTTCAACAGAGCCTGACTCTGACAACTCTGTACCCTCAGCAGAATTTCCTTCTGGAGGCTTGAGGCTTTGAACCCCGTTGTTACAGAAAATTACCCTGAGAGGCAAGACCCAGAAACACACTCATCTCTCCTTCACATTTGCAGTGTGCCTGAAGGCTCCGAAAGTGGGTTGTGGGAAGCTTAAAAGTTGGAGGTAGAGCTGGGAGACAGCTGCCCTCCACACTGGCCTGAGTGCTTGCGGATCTTAAAGCGGTTGTGCACCCTTTAAAAGCAGCGAGTGTTTTCACAGCGGGCATGGCTCCCGATAAGCCTTTCTTTCTCCCGTTCCCTGAGGGTCTGGAACAACCAGCCTGTCTGCTGCGGATTCTGTGATGCTGCCTAGAACTGCATGCTGTTGATTCTCACGTTTTGGACTTTAAAACACTTTATCTACCAGTCCTTTCACTCTGCCAGGTAGATTTTTACCCTTTCACCACCTGTGCACAAGGCAGGATCTGCTGGATTTTTCCATCTGCGTCAATAACAGCTCTTTGAGCTTCCACCAGGCCGGACCCTGCAGAGAGGGCCAAGGCACGACTCTCATCCTCGCAGGGCATGCAGTCTCAGCTCAGACTATGGGAGCAGCAAGCACCCCACAGGACACCCAGCCCGACCTCTTCAGACATCTTCACTCTCAGCCCTGGAATCTGGCTAGAGAAAGACTTGAGTCATTCAGACCAGTCTGAGGAACTGCTTGTGAAAAAAAATGGTCTTCCCTAAAACTTAGGAACTGGGGCGGTGGGGGTGGGGGGCGCTGCACAGCCTGAGGTGAGTGGCGAGGCAAGCGAGCGAAGCTTCGTCTGTATTTACAGCTGCTCCCATCGCTCACATCATCATCATCAGCGCCTGAGCTCTGCCTCCTCAACCCCCATGTAAAAATTGTCTTCCATGAAACTGGTCCCTGATGCCAAAAAGGTCGGGGACCTCTGCTTTACAGGATCCAGGAATGCGGGAAGCCTTGGGATTCCTTTCAGCTCTTCTTGGATTGGTTGGCCGAAACCGTGAAAGCTTAGAAGAGATCCCAGGGGCTCGTGGACGAACTCCTCCAGCAGCAAGGACCCTGTCCAGCACACCTGTGAGAAGAGCACATGCCAGTTCCCACTCCTCCAAGTACACTTCCACAACTTCCATAAGGCCACAGTCAGGAAATGGAGTATTTACCCTATTAATTAATGTATTCATTATTCATTCATCACATTTAGTGCTCCCTGTGTGCCAGGTAGGCGATAGGCAGGGAGTATAGACATCAGCAGGAAAGCCTCTGCCCTCAGAGGACCGCCTGATTCGTGTGCTGGCTGCACCAGGGATGTCCTGTTTCTGAGACAACCTTTCTTTCTTAAATAGCCTGTCAGGTGGGTGCCCTTAGGAATCCTTAACTTTGGCTCTGACATGTTGTTTCCAATTTGTTCACCTATCTCAGAAACACTCCTGGCCTGATTTATAGATGGCTGACTACACTGTTTGTTTCTTCTGGCTAAGCTGGAGCTGCCTGCCAGGCCCCTTCTTCTCTGACTCTGCACCCCCATCTGATGCAGGCTGAAGTGTGGGTTTGGCTTCAGGTTTGTCATACAGGCCACCACAGGAGTTTTTTGGGATAAGAGGCAGATCACTGTCAGTAACCATTCTTTAGGGATTGCCCTGTGAAAGGTGATGTATATATTTCCGGGGGGTGGGGGGGAGTTCTCCCAATCCATTGCAATCTCATTGCTAGTTATTTCCACAAGAGAATTCCTGACGAGTGCTCTGGGAGCTGAACAGGTTATGCAGATGTCCAGGCAGTCAAAGCCCCAAGGCCCCAAGGCCTGAAGGGAGTAGGACCAAGCCTGCAGGTGTGGCCAAGCCATAGCAATGAGATGGCTTGGCCATTTTTCTGTGTCACATTTCCAGGTGAACCAATAAGTCTGTCTTACTAATTGGAGGACTTTAAATTTCACACACAGCATCCACAAATCTGAGTAGGTCTCATTGCCCCTCCGTGGCTTCCTTGGACGGCAGGCTAGAATCCAAGCCCCTTCACTCTGGTTCCCAGGATCCTCCCCACTAACCCCTGCTGCCCTCTGCCACATCCTTATTCCTCAGCCTTCTTGCACTAAGGTTCCAACTGCTCATACCCGGTGCTTGCTTTTGCTTCTGAGTCTTCGAACAATGATACACTTCCTTCTGGATCTCCCTGCCTGCCCTCCCCTAACTCCTAGTCAACGTTAAAGACTGTCTAGAAGCCAGCATAGGGCACCAGGGCAAGACACTTCCCCAGGGCACTCAGTGCCTTCCACTACCAGCTCCTTTCCCAGCAGCTCAGTCAGGAGGCCTGTGGTTGCTACAGAGCCTCCCAGGACATCTCTCTCCAGCTATAACCTTAATATATGTTAATTGCCTACTTAGTTGTCTATTCCCCTTACTGAAATGCAAGCCCCTTGAGACTTGGATTCTCTCCTATTCATTACTGTATCTCCAGTGGCTAGCAGTTCCCAGCATATCGCAGGAAGGAACTCAATAAATATTTGTCAAACTGATTCATTCATGAACAGAATTGCTTCAACAGGACAAATCCTTGATGTCAGGGACAATCTTGAAAAAGCAGGTGGTACCATTAGAAAAATCCTGCGCAAGAAGTCATGAGATCTGGGTTCCTCGTAAACTCGGGCAAGTCACTTCTCCTCTTTGCACAGAACTTCAGTTTTCCCACATCTAAACACCAGAATCCAAATTCAGAGATCCTTTTCAACCTCTTATGGCTTATGGTGGTGAATCATACTTTTTTTTCTCTAAAAATTACTCTTATTCTTCTGAGTTAGGCAACTCAGAAGGCCTGTAAGGGACATCAGAAGACCATCATGTCCAGAAGGACCCTTAAAAATCCATAAATAGCATCAGGGACATGCTTAGAAGCAAGGGCTGCTCTGCTCACTTAGTCCTCAAAGCCTAATTGTCAACACCTCCTACAGACTTCTTCCTGGGCCTGAGGACTCCCTGTCTTGATTTCCTCCTAATTGGCACCCTGGGGCTTGTCTATGACAGCTCCACCATCTTTTCCCTACAGAGCTGGTAAGTTTGCCGAATTCCCAAGATTGGGGATGAAAGTATGACTCAGAACCAAGGCCTGAGAATTGGAAGGGGTGCCAAATTCCAAGAGTGAGCATCAAGTGTCTGGAAATTTACTATAACCCTCCAGGCCCGAGGCTACAAAATCCTGGGCTGGAATGTAGGACAGCAGGTAGAAGGGCTCAAAATTATTCCAAGCGGTCCACAAATCCATCATTGTCTCTAGAGAAAGTCTGGCAACTATACAACTTTCTTGCAACTATACCTAGTTTTTCAAATGTACAACAGAATTGCCGTTATGACCAACAAGATAGACTTTCATTTGAAAGTAGCTCTACATTCATACCAGCTGTCATGTGCTTTCCTTGGTTCAATGGATATTAACACAGATGCTATGACAACTGCTACCATGGGTAGTGCATTGACTCTCAGTTACTAGAACGTCAGCTCCAAGAATACGAAGCCACATCTGTCTTGTTGGTGCTGTACTCCTAACACCTTGTTCAAGGCTGAGCAGGTGCTAGGGGCTTAATAGATATTTGTCAGGATTCAGGGAAATTTTTTTTTACTTTAAAAAGACAGACATATTTGAAAAAGTTAGGAACCACTGGATAATCAGAACAATTAATAAAGTAACAGCATCATGTTTTATAGCCCTTTGCAATGGAAAAGCATTTGTTTTCACATACACAACTGCATCTGGCTCTCAAAAAATGGCCTCGCAGGGGAAGTGAAGCTCAGAGTCCACGAGGCTGCCGCGGGTGGCACCGCAGGCAGCAAGTGTTGAACCAGGGCTGGAGGCTTCCGTTCACACCGCGTGAGTCCACCCACTCTCAGAGAACTGCAGCTCCTCTCTCCCTCTGCTAGCGGGGATGGCTCAGGTGGGTGACAGTCTAGTGGATGAGGCCCGAAAATAAGACTGGAGTTTCATCAAGCTGATTAATAATTGTGAGTTACAAAGACAATGCTTCTTGCATTTAAAAAGATGAAGGAGCTGAGGAAGTTGCCTGAGCAATTGTCGGCCAGCCTCTCCTGTTGTAGCTCTGTTGTCTCCCCTTTTTCTGTCACTACACAGAAGTAAAATGGTATGGGCAAAATGACTTTTTAAGAAATTTCAAGCACATATTTTTGTATACTTTGATTGAGGTCCAAGGTCTAAGGATCATGAAAAAGGGTTGAGATATGAAACCCAATGCAAATTGCAATCAGAAGAATATGGATTAAATAAAGTAAGGTATGTTTGCACAATGGAATTGGATGCAGTAGTTAAACTGACATACATTTATGTTTATTGATATATAATTGACTAAAGCAAGTCAGAGGACAGCAAATACTGTATAGTGTTTTCATATTTACATAAAATTATATACCCTCTTACAAGTGTACAGAGAGACGCTTGGAGTAAGTGATGGTCACCAAATATTTACCAGCTCCGCATGACAGGATTTCAGGTGACTTTTATTTTTGTACTTTGATATTGTTATTCGTATGCATGATGAGGCTCTCTGAGCCCATTTGTATTGCCGATTCCAGAGAGCATAATGCATCCCCGTAGGGCAGTGGTTCTTATTAGCTAGTCCTCACACAGCGTCCACAACTGACTGGACACTCTCAGTCCTTTGACATCTAAGGAAACCAAGCCTTGACTGGCCACGTGGTGAGCTGCCACCGCAGGGCTCGGGTCACAGTGCTCACCACTGCTCTGAGCACTGTGCAAGCCTCTGCTGGGAGACGTGGGGACACCAAGGCAGTGCATGGGCCCACTGTCCATCCTGCCTGCCCAGCTCTGGGTCTCTTTGCATTTGCTTCCTTGTCCCCTGGGAGGTACTCATGAGGGGGGACAGAGGAACACATCTGTCCCCTCCCGGCTGGCCAGGTACTGCAGTGTTTGTGTCCATAGCCTTCACCCCCACAGGCCATTGACCCTGACCAGGCACTCAAGGAATTTGGAGTCCCAGGACCCTGGTGTGGCCTGAAGATATTCCAGGTGTGAGATGATGGGCCAGCTCCCTTGCATTTCTGAGCCTCAGTTGATTCACCAGTAAAATGGGAATAAAAGTGCTGCCCCATGCAAGGACCAAATCAGATAAAGCTTATTGAAGTGATTTGTAGACTTTAAAATGGTCTTATAGTTGAAAAATTGACAAAACAGCAGGGGCTTGGGAGTTAGACAGAGATCTGAATGTGGCCCTGTCACAAACTGACTGTGAGGGCAGTTAAACATCCTCCTGCAGCCTCAGTTTCTGGCCTGTACAATGGGCTGATTCTTCTGTTCCTTGTCCAATCCACCAGCTTGAAACCCTCCCCATTGGAACTGTGATTTGTGTAAGCTCCAGGGAAATAGGGCTCAAATGAAACCTTTTCAAGAACAATTATTCAGATGTTGTGGGGGTGAGGGATGACTTATGGCTAGAATCCAGCTTCCCCCATCTTGTTTTTATTTTTACGCCCTTGAAGTTCAAAGCCAGCTATCTGAATCACTTGCAAACAGAGCCAAAACGATTTTCATGTGTCACAGGAGGCCACGGCCACCGGCCACGCCTCAGGATGGAGCACTAAAAATATCCTCCCGGGGCTATTTTTAAGGCTCTACAGGCTGCTAACCACAGCCCGCTACAGTGGAACTCCTCACTGTGTGCACGCAAAGGTCCACGCAAAGGCTGGACTCCTGGCAGTCCCTCGGGTCAGTTCGGGAGCTGGACGTAAACCCGCATGCTCTCTTCCCTGAGCACTGGGACTGCTCACTGTGCAAAGACCCATGCTACAGGTGCAGCCTTGTACCTCTCTGGGGACCTGCTGGGCACAGAGGGCCACTGCAGGGCCCACTGTGATAGGACCACCATGCCCAGATATGTGCTTCTGCCCAGTGGGGACATTGGATACTCACCCCGCCCATTTGCATGGTCATTTATAATTTTCAAACCATATTCATATCCATTCCCTTCTCTGACCCTCATGGCACTTCTGCTAAATGGATATTATTATCCCCGTGTTATAGATTAGGAAACTAAAAATGTATGTGTGCTCTTATGACACCATTGTTTTGCGATAGAATATAAATTAACTTCCTGATGTGACTGAAGGTGGAATGACCTTGGATAAGCCGACACTGGCTCAGCATCTCTCTGCTCAGTCTCCTACACGGCTGGCCACATCCCACCCTCCGCTACAGTCACATCGGTCACCACTCATTCAATCATTCATTCATTCATTCATCTAACAAGCATTTCCTGAGCACCCACTCTGGCCCAGGCCCCCTCTGTGCTAGGCTCAGAGATAAATGACATCATCCCTACCTGGGGAGGTGACAGTGCCAGGACAGAACTCCAGTGCACGGTAGGCACAGGTCGGGGAGAAGGCAAGAAAGGCTTCGAGAAGGGGGTGACCCCTTTGGGGGCCTGAGGGCTGAGCAGGAGATAGCAGAGCAGTCCAGACAGAGGGAGCTCGTGACAGAGCAGGGAGCACCTGGTGACTGGGCGCAGATTAATGCCATGGGCCAAGCGCAGAGGAGAGCAGCGGGGCAGGGGGGGCTTGGTTCGGGTGTGCGGTAGGGAGCAGCGTGATAAGCAGGAAGTCAGATACACAATTATGGAGCTCGGGGGAAATCAGGCTTGGATGGAACAGTGGAAGCTGGTAGGACTGGAAGAAGCTTATAGAACAGTGGGTCTCAACCGTCACTCATCAAAATCAACTGGGCAGCTTAAAAAAATACTGATATCTGGGCCCCAACCCAAGAAAATCTGATTCAGTTATTGCATTATGGGCCCCGGTATAAGTATATTTTTAAGGTCCCAGGTGCTCCTTCTGGTGTGTAGCCAGGGATGGAATCGCTGCCATGGAGATATGACAGAGCAGAGGTGGCCTGGGGCAGTCCCGTGGTGCTTACCAACACAGATGGGCCCGGGGCGCGCGAAAGCCCGAAATCAGCCTGGCCCCAGGGAGGAGGGCACCAGGAGAGGACAGTGGGACAGGGTGCTGGGAAGCAGGCCCCGTGAGCAGTGTCTGATGCTGCAAGAAGGGCCAGGCAGCGAGAGGACTGGAGAGTGTCCGGGGTTAGCAATGAGTCAGTCCTGGTGACACGGCCAAGGCAGATTCGGGGAGGAGAGCCAGATTGGCCCAAACTTTAAGGAGAGTGGAAAGAGAGGAAGTGAAGATGCCAAGTGTGGACCACTCTGTTAGGAAACTTGGCCGTGAATAGAAACAGAGGGAAAAAGAGGAAAAGGCGTTTTGGCTGGGTAGATTAGAGGAAGCTTCTGTACCAAGCATAAAGGGCTAAGGAGGATAAGTTGCCAAGGCCCCATATGGCAGGGGAAGGCTAAGTTCCTTGCAGGCAGTCCTGAGGAAACTGAGAAACTGGGGTTCAGAGCTCAGTGCAGAGATCAGCCCTAGGAGGAGGGGTGCTGCCCCCTCTGAGGGAGCAAGGACCTGAGACTTTGTCACCTGCCCTCCCTAGAGCCCTGCACATGCACCTGTGCTGTGGCGTGTGTTGATGGTGGATAGACACTGCTCCTTCCCTCTCCCCTCCGGCCCAGGCCCTCCCCCCACCAAGCGTTCAGGCTCCTCTCTGTCCTGCTCCCACTGCTTAAGCTGGACATGCCAGATCCTGCCTAAATGCAGGTGACTCTATCACATTTTGCCCTACCCCTCACCCCCAGAAGTTTTTTTTTTTTTTTTTACCAACTATGAAGGACCTACCATACATATAGAACCAAGTATTTTCAGAGCATGCACGGCCTATTTAACAAACATTTATTGCATAAACTCATGCATGCATAAACGTAAAAACATTGGCATAAATACATTTCTATACATGTGTATGTCTAATTGTGTACCACAGGGTAGACAAAAATGTTCATGTTGGGCACATGTGTGTCACCAAGGTCTCCCTGCAGAGCCCTGCTCGGCCAGTCTCCGTAAGCTGCTCTCACATCCTGAAAAGAAGCCAGCGTGGACACAGGCCCACCCACCTTTCCCAACACGTTCACTGTACTTTAGGGAAGGTCACAGGCCACTTTCAAAGTCCAGCACACGAGCCCTTCTGACACTTGGTCAAAGGGAAGAAAATTTGTCATCACATTTGGAGTTTATGCAGCACGGAGCTCATTTTTTGTTTTCCCAGTAAATGGCTTCTAGGAAGATAACAAGAAGAGGTGTCTTTCCAACACTCATCCTCTTTCCCAGTTTTGCTCCAGAAACATCTGGCAGAATCAGTGACTCAGTTTAAACTTGCAGTTTTTGTTTCCTCATCTACGAGAGCTATAGAAGAATGGCCATGAAGGCAGTCACTCCAATATTTTTAAGCTTACATCACGAATTCTTTTTTATCAATATACTAACAAATGTTATGGAGTATTTGCAAAAAAAAATCCAAATTCAGTACATTTTAATACATTCTTAAGGAAAACTGTTCTAACACACGAATCACTCTCTTTAAGCCAAAAAAGCTTCTTAATTCTAAATTCTAGGTAAAAATGTTAAGTGTGAGGATGATGGTGATAGGCTATTGTGAGATAATGCTTTTTTTCCTACCTTGTGCAAGGCCTTTGGTTGAGAAAAGAGACACGGACCCTCCTGTCCGTGAGCGACAGGAGAAGGAGCCGTGTTCATGCGTGCAATAGCAGGGCACCCGCCCCCCACATGGCACAGCAGTGTATTAAAATGGGTGAACCTGAGCCAGATCAGTGTGATGCTGAATTTCTTAGAGAGTCAGGGCCACTGGCTCACAAATGCCGCAGCCCTACAGAGGTCATCTGAGTCCCCCACACCATTCCACCCTCTGCTTTCCACAACCACAGATAATGGCCCTGGCTTGGCTAGTTCCCTTGCAACACTGAATGTTCCAGGCCTCCGGGCTGCCTTGCTCCTGCCTCTATGACTCTTCTGATCCTGACTGCTTGGACAAGGTGGGGAAGATTCTCTCCCTTAGGATAAGGGGAGGGGGACCCAATGGGGTTACCATTTTCTACCTTAGAGGGCATCTGGAGACAGATATTTCTAGAACTGAGAGGACTTCCTGGCTTCTAGCCGTCTGCCACTCTCAGATACTGAGGTAGGTGCTGAGCAGTTAGATCCTCTAGGCCAAAGAGCCTGTGTGTTTGCATGGAAAGCGGTGGATGAAAATGGTGAAGTCAGGGCTAGGGCTGGAGGGACACAGACTCTCGGGGACAGAGCCGGAATGGCAGCCTCAGGAGGAGAAGAAAGCAAGTAGCAGCCTCAGGATACACCGAGGAGGCAGGACAGGGAGCCTGACTGGGCCTCAACAGTGTGGGAGGGAAGGGAAAAGGAGAAATGAAACGTCTTTCTAATTCCTTTACTTACAATCTGGAATGTGCTGCAGATAATCTGTTGGATCATAGGCCTGCCTGACGCTTGCTAATCCTACAGCTGCAGCCCTTGACTGGGAACACGGGTCCCGTGGACAGGGGCAGAAGTTGTGGAACCATCTGTCCGGGATATCCCACAGGGATTGCTGTTAATTAGGACTTTGCAACCATTTCTTCGAGTAGGAGTTGAAGCCTGGTCCAGTCTTCTACCTCTTCCGTGGCCCTCGTTGTCACTGCCTGGAAGGCCTCACTGGAGACTGTCCGAGACTCTCAAGATTGTAAACAGCCTAAGTGAGCTGCCCTCCTCTGTGGGCAGATCCTGTCCCTATCTGGCCTATGACATCAGCTCACAAAAGTGACCGGGTCCCCACTGGTGCTGAGTTATAAACTGATGTCCTGGCTTTGCACATATGAAATAGGTATTAAAAGCTTTATTTTACTAATGAGGAAAGCAGAGCTTACAGAGGTTACGTAACGAGCTGGTGAGTGGAAGTCTGGTCCAGGCTCCTAACCACTTGGCTGTGCTGGTTTTTATTTTTTTTTTTTTTGAGACAGAGTCTCACTTTGTTGCCCAGGCTAGAGTAAGTGCCGTGGCGTCAGCCTAGCTCACAGCAACCTCAAACTCCTGAGCTCAAGCGATCCTCCTGCCTCAGCCTCCCGAGTAGCTGGGACTACAGGCATGCGCCACTATGCCCGGCTAATTTTTCTATATATATATTTTTAGTTGTCCATATAATTTTTTTCTATTTTTAGTAGAGACGGGGTCTCGCTCTTGCTCAGGCTGGTCTCGAACTCCTGACCTTGAGCGATCCACCCGCCTTGGCCTCCCAGAGTGCTAGGATTACAGGCGTGAGCCACCGCGCCCGGCCTGTGCTGGTTTTTAAAAGACATTCTTAGGTAAGGCAAAGGCTAATGTGAATAATGACTCCTCCTAATTTAATCTGTTTGTAAACTGAATTTTTTAACACATTTCATTAAAATACTGTTTAATGACATGATTTTATCCCTGGTCTGCACCCACAGGATTTTGTTTCTACTTTCTTCCCTTCCATTATGGGATGTACAGGGTATGGATTACCAAGCTTTAGGGAGCAGTGATATCCAATAATTGCCTATTTGATTTTGTAATCCATCCTCCTACCCCTTCCTAAAAATAGTCTCTGGAGGAGACGGAGGCATGCCTGTGCACATGCAAATTAAGCAAATTAGGACACATTTGTTTCCACACATCCCATGGGATTTGAGGGAGCAAGAAAATGTTCTGCGTGGTCTTGGATCCTACACCATCCAGATTGGACGGGCGAGAGGTGTCAGAGAGGCTGTGCCACAGGCTGGCGGCCTGACTGTGGTTGCGTCACCTCCCAGGTGTCAGTGCTCCCTCCGGAACACGAGAAGGTGGATCCGTGGGGCGTACACATCATGTCTATAACCTTTGGTTTAAAAAAGCTAGGACTTTGTGTGAGAATTAGGAGGTGGCAAAATCTACTACCCACACACGGTGGGGGCCTCACGCCTGCTGGGTGGGCAATTCCACCTCTCCAAGGGAGCCTCTGCCCCCTCATTACCTTTTAAGAGAGGCTCTAAAGGAGTCAAGACTTCTCTGTCACTTCCCTCCTTTCATCGGGACTCCTTATATGTCATCCCGAGGGCCAAAAGCCACAACACGTCGATTAGGAGGGAGGCAGGGATTATTTCCTGAAGAGAAAGAAAATAACATGAGGGGAAGGGGGAACTGGAGCCTTTTTCTAGCAACCTCTGGAGAAGGGGAGGCAGCAGTGCCCCCCAGCAGTCTGATGAGCTTCGACCCCCAGGTGGAAGAGCACAGCCCAGGGCAGCCTGAAACAGAAGCGGAGGCGTGAAGAGTGTCTCACACCCAAACTGATCAGTTTGTGGGAAATTTATCCTTAGAAAACCTGGGGCATTTCCTTCTCCTGAGGCCCTTAGAAAATAGTCAGTGCATGTGCTGTGAGGGATGCTGGGAGGAAAAGGCCCCCAACTCATGGGGGCAGAGGAAAAAAAGGAGACACAGGACAGCAGTGTATCATCACTAGGGTCATCAAAAATTAAACAATTATTTCTTTTTAAATCATACATATAGCTTCATTTTTAACATATTTAGTGTAGGCAACTGATATATTTGATTTTATTCTTTCCATTCTTCCACTGATATTTCCCTAGCAAAAGTTATCAGTGCAACTCAGAATTTTTCCCAAACCGCACCACACTCCTGTGCTCTAAGTGTCATTCCCGTTACTGTCAAATCTGAAAGGAACAACCTTCCATTCGTGCCTCTGTTTGCTGGTGTGTGAATGAAGAACACGGTAAATGCAGAGCTCTTCCACCCCTGACGGCAACTAGAGACTTTGCACTCGAGGTCCTCGGTTAACCGCGAGGACGCTGACCACCTGCCCCAGGTACGTGGTGGGGAAAGAGTCCCCTAATAAAATCGGAAAACCAAGCTTGTGCCACACCACGCATGTGTCCGTGCCATGCAGAAACCCAAGACCAAGAAATGAATATCACAACTAGTTAAAAACCAATGAAACCCAAAGGATCTAGCAGGAGAGCGCAGAACCACCCTGGAGGGAGATGTTCATAATGCAAGGAACACACAATGCCTCGGGAAACAGGCCCTGCTGAGGGTGAGTTACTGTTCTCACACACTCTCACACACACCCCAACTAGATAAGAACATGAACCTCAGTTCCAGAGTATCAGCAGCCACAACAGAGAGAGGACAACCCAAAAGCGACTTCAAATAACTGAGCTTAGAAGAGTGAACGGGAGGTGAGAAAAGCAGCTTGGTGAGTGCGCCAACATTCTCAGTAAGTTTTGCTGTGAAGGGGAACAGAGACCGGGCAGTGCCTGGTAGGGGACGGGAGAGGATGGAAGACTGTGTAGTAGGGATGACCACGACCAGGGACAGGGAGAGAAGAGCCGAGCCCTGGAGTAGGGAGGACGGGGAGGCTAGGAGGCCACTGTCGACAGGGAGGGGCTGCTCCGTCTACCAGACCCCAAGGGAGGAAGCTGGTGTGGGTGGAGGGATGGTTCCAGCCTTGGGAGAGAGATGATGAGGCTGTTTCTCTCTAGTGGCTTCTATTGAAAACATGAGAAAAGGCCATCATGTGAGAGTGATGGAGTTTGAGGAAAAAGGACAAAGTATGCAGTTGTCCCTTTGCCGAGGGGCACAGCAAGCTTCCAGGACTTTGGAGGGTCACCAGACAACAGGGAGGTGTGTGATTGTGAGTGCAACATAGGAAGCCGGGCAAAAGAATTGAGCACATTTTCAGGCAAGCAATCCTAACACTAGCTTATTGCCTGGGGAACGTCACCATAACACGGA
Organism: Eulemur rufifrons; assembly: GCF_041146395.1. NCBI lineage: Eukaryota > Metazoa > Chordata > Mammalia > Primates > Lemuridae > Eulemur > Eulemur rufifrons. Next base: position 70,173,456 of record NC_090989.1, read on the forward strand.
TGCCCAGAGGACAAGCCAGCCACTTCATCAAAGGACTCCCAGATGCCAGTCTCTCAAGCTCTGTCCTTGTCATCTGTTCAATTTCTCCAGAGAGGCAGAGTCCAGCCTCCTTCCCAGAGGGCACGGGCCTGGCTGCAGGTGTTCTGTGGTGGGGCGGGGAGAGGAGTGAGGCCTTACTGTCCATTACGTCGGTTTCACGGTCTCCTCCTGTTTGCAGCCCTGTGTGGCACCCCACGACCCTCCACTGAGCCGAGCGGCCCTCAGGTCAATTTATTTAGAGAATGATCTCCATGCTCCTGCTGGCGCTGGTGGGGAAGGGCTGGGGCAGGGAGAGTGGAAGCCCCTGATTGTGTGAGGTGGGGTAAGGAGCAGGGATGGTCAACCCACTGGCAGACTCTACAACAAGGCCTGCTTTTCATGTCTGAGGTTGGGCAAGAGGCCAGTCCCGGCTCTGGAGGTGGCCCAGGCAGTTTGAGTGGGGAATTCTGTCACTCTCTCTGTGCCTGCAGCATGGTGTGGAAGGGGCTGCATGGGTTCCTGCTGGCACAGCCCCTCGGCCCCGTGGGCTCCTCACCCTGTGGCTACAGGAAGGTCTACACTGGGGCCATCTGATGTGTGGGGTTGAGGAGAGAGACTTGGACTGCCCAGCTCTGTGGGAGATACTGCATCTAACTTTCAGTGAACTGGAAGATACAAACAGCTCTCTCCCTATTTTTTCTTTACTTATAAAATGGGAACTGCCCATCCAGACAGGAAACAGGGATGCAGCTTTGATGCCTAAGCCAGATCACAAAACAGATTAAAACAGTATTGGCGAGTTCCACCTCCCTCAGCACCTGCTAGACTCGTAGTCCATTAAGAGTAGTATGCTAAGAGGTTCTTTGCCTTGCCTGGCTGGAAGTTTCACATCCCAGTAGGCAGAAGAGGAAAGAACCTTAGTTCACGGCTGGTTATCAGAATCGGGCAGGCAATGTGGAGGGCCAGTCCTCTGGATTCTCCACCCTGCTCTGCCTCCTAGTCCCAGGTTCCCGTCATCAAAGGCAATGGAGCCAAGTGATGGTGTGTCCAGACAGGTGGAGCAGCGAGGCGAGACAGAGACCCTGCTGTCTGCAGGAGCATCCACAGACCTGTCCTACTCGGGGAAAGCAAGTGTCCAGGAGCCAGAAGGCTTGGGATTGGGAGCCAATGTTTCCCCTGGTGGCCGCAGGCAAATCATACCCTGTAAAGCACAGCAGATTTGGAGTTGTCTAAACTTGGGTTTGAATCCAGGCTCTGACACTTACTGGATGTGTGACTTTGGTTGGACGGTTCACCTCTGCAACCCCCACCTTACTCGTTATTGCAATGGGGACTGAGAGCACCCTTGGTCACAGGGTGGCTCTGAGGACCAGGGGAGGTAGTGTTTTAAGGTACTGAGCACAATGTCTGGCACTTAGGAAATATTCCATTAAGAGTCCTCATGACCAGGAAAAGGACACTAATAATAGAACAGACACTTAGAGCTCAAAGGAACATCAAAAGTTAGTTCTCCTCTCCTTCACTTAGTTAACTCACCTGTAAAATGGAAATACTACTTCAATCTTTGCCTGGTCTTCTCAAATTGTTTTGGGGATCAAAGGGACTGAAGCAGTGGTTCCCAAATGCAGATCTTTGGAGAGTTGTTGTTCCTGATTTTAAAAGACCATCCCTTATTCTGATATCTTGTCATTTGTAATCCCTGTGTGTGTGTGTGTGTGTGTGTGTGTGTGTGTTGGGGGGGTGGTGTTAAAATATCCCTTCTTTTATGAAAGTATGGTGCTATGGATGGTAGTTTGTTTTAATGGCCTTACTTAGCAAAATAAAAGTTGTTAATCCTATATTGGTCCTTTGTTTTTTTGAAATCTTACTGATCTGTGAAATCAAAAAGTCTATGAAGAAACCTCCAAGATAAGAATTTGAAAAAGTTTGCCAATGGTAAGGTTCTGCATGGAGACAACAAAAACAGCAGCACCCCGTCTTGAGCCCCTGTCATGTGCCAGGGATGGCTGAGAATAGATGCGCATTTTATGTGTTCCTCACAATGGCCCAGAAGGCGAGGTGTCATTTAGCCCATGTGACAGATGGAGAAACTGAGACTTACAGAGGATAAACAGCTGGGCTCTTCATCTAACCAGGAGTTCAATACCGAGTCCGCCTGTCTCCAAACCTCACAAGTTTTCCTGGACCACACTGAAGGATTACTACGGAGGAAGCCCTGACACAGCCGCAAAGACTTCAGCACTATAAAAAGCAACCACACCATGGGCTTATGGACAAATCACTCACCCTTTCTCTGCTTCTAGCATCCAACTGGGAAATTAGGTAGAAATCAGGGTCACACTGAAAACAGATGGAGAGTCAAGCTGGGCTGTCCTGGGAAATAAAATTAGCACAAAGAAACCGTTCTCTGTGATTCTCTGTGATTCAGTGCCCTTTGACTATTTATGAAATTGGGAAGTATCCCAGCCTGGATAATTGAGGGAATGCTGCCTGGATACAGAGACGTCATCAGCTGGCCTCTGTCTCTCTTTGGCCAACCAGATTCAATCCCTCTGCCTTCCCGCAGTCGGGCAGGCCCTCCCTTCCTGCTGCTCGTGGCAGTGTTCTGGGTCTCCAAGGCCACCACAAGGCTGGGTGATGGGGGTCCCCCGCCCGCTACACTCTCCACCACCACCGTTCGCACTGTAGTAGGCACGGTGCTGAGCATTGTTTATTTGTTCTTATTTACCCTCTCAGCAACTCTGAGGGAGGTTTTATTAACATTATTTTACAGATGGGAAAACTGAGGCTCATTGCAGCTAAGAAACTGGCTTGAGGTTACACAGTGTGCAAGGGCAGAAGGACAATCCCCATGCCAGCCAGGGCTGCCTGGCTTGAGTCTGTGCCTCCCATTCCATCACTCAGGTGTGCCCTGAGACTCAGGGAAGATCCTAAAACTTTAACATCTCCCAGGCTCTTTTCACACAAGCTGTGCCCTCTCCGGGTGCCAAGGTAGTCACTGTGAACCCACCATGTACTGGGCCATTTGCTCAGGCCAGTGCCAACCCAACAGCTCCTTCCTGATCCATATACCCCAAGAATGGATATGCAGCAGTGTTTATCTCAGATGTGATAATTCTGGTGGCAAGGATACTTCGATTCTAAATCTATCCTTTCTTTTTTAATTTGCAGTCAAGTGCCTTATAGTTCTCTGTTCAGCACTTTTTAATTTATTCTTATAGAAGGCAATTTAACAAGTAACAAATTCCATCTGGTCATTCACATTTTGCTGAATTTTTGTTCGAAGAGGTTATAACATCTCTAAGCAAAGGAGAGGAGTAGTCTTCCATAAGGAGGAGTGGACCCCTTCTCCAGGCCCAGGGGGTTCATAATCCTCCAGTGTGTTGGCCCAGATGTCCCTATCCTGAGTCTTGAGGTCTTATTTCTTCCATTTCTTCCCAGCCACAACCGTGGCATTGCAGACTTGCTGAGTTGGAGAATCCAACCTTCCAGATTAAGTCCTGGGCCTGACCCTGGGCTTTCTCTGTACTCCATGAGCAGGAGATGAAAAGTCTTTGTGTGCTGCGAAGGAGGCCCTTGAACTGTCACACTTTTCCTTAAATTGGTGGTTAGTCACCCTCCGCCTTTCCTTGTCTTTTTCCAGTGCACGTGTGGCCACTCAGGACAGCCACCTGGCTGCACAGTCCTCACAGTCACACTCCCCCAACCCCTAGACAGCGGGGCGGTCACACCGCAAGTGCAGCCCTCCCCGGTACTCCATCCCCACTCACCGCCAGGGAACGTCTGAGCCCTGAACTGCCACAGCACGCCAGGGCCACCCACACCCCACCCGCCAGGGGCTGACCCAGCTCCCCGTTCCCACTGAGGAGTCAGCTTCCTCAGACAACTTCTGGGGCCAGGTGTCTTAGGTTGGGCCCCCCCAGAACCCAGACTCTGAGGTGGACAGCTGTGAGTAGGCTGAAGGGGGTGTGCTCCTAGCAAGAGCGCCAGAGGGAGTGAGGGAGGCAGAACTGCAGCCCAGGTGCAACGAAGACCTCAGACAATCTCACAGTGAGCTCTGGAGCCAGAGTGGCCTTTCAGAGTTGTCCCAAACTGAGGCAAAGGGGCCAGGCCTTTGCAACCCTACATTAGCCAGTCTTCAGATGGGTGTTGCCCTTGAAGAGGTGGCGTGACCTTGAGTGAGGCAGCTTCTCTCAGCTGAGGGCAATGCAGGAGTCATGAGCAGTGGGGAGATGAGTGTCTGTTGGGAGGAATTTGGGTGGTCCACCACAACATCCACGACAGCCCCAAACAGCCTCAGTTTACCGCCGCTGTCCTGGAATAGTTATTAGTAATATGCCTTCCCTTCTCAGAGTGTGCCAGTTGGATGATAAATTTTGCTGCCGTTCTATTCATGAGTCACCTCCATGCCACCCAGTGCATGTGAAGGGCACTGCACAGTAGTTCCTGCCTCCCGCCCCGTCCCCTGCTGAGATCAGCTCCTTCAGTTTCCCACGAGAGCGATCCTTAAGGAGCCCGCATCGTGACAGGTGCTGCTGGGCCCAGGCAGGCTGCAGCCCGGGAGCCATCATCAACTTGGGCAGATCAAGAAGCTTGGAAAGAAGGAGACACAAGGTTCTGCAGTCATGGCTCCTGCAGCCCCAAATGTGACCAAGCAGTGGTTCCCCCAACTAACCCCCGGCCATCTCCTAGATTATCAACCCGCCGTGGCTTACAGTGCCTGTCCCGTGTTCAGCAGCCTCCAGCGCTCTGCCTGTGGAGCTGCAGAGGAAGAGCAGTGTCAGATGTCAGCAAACACAGCCTCCTCCTCCTGGCCACATGCAGCACTGGGCCCCACTTCCCATCCGGCTGTCCATCCTTTGGGGGCAAACCGATGCTTCCTCCTTGGTGGCTGTGGCATGGTGGCCCTCAGCCTCCTCCTGAATGACCTGCGGTGGTCAGCAGGAGGGGTTGACCAGGGTAACCATGAGGGGCTCAGCTCATGAAGGGGGTAACAGTGGTTTATGTGGGAAGCAGCCTTTCCCTGGGCTTTGCCCTTTACTCTGATGCCAACAAAGCTGGAGCATCTGTGTCCAGTGAGTTTTCCTTCATCTGGGAGGATCCCGCTGAGATTCTCACCACACCCCACAGGCAATCAATAGGAGTGGAGAAATATTTCTGTAAGCCATTTTCACCCTCATCCCCAAGCGCAGGCCCAGCTCGCTGGCTGCGCCTTGGAGCCTTTTGGTGCCTTGATCCTGGGCCCAGAGGACTCGGCAGCTGCCCTTTCATGTCAGTGAATCGCGGAGGGAACTCAGGCAGCCCGAGGCCACCCTGCACTCGCCGAGCTGCCTCTGCGGACCCCTCCCTTCCTTTCCAGATGGTGAAAAGAGGTTGGCAGACTGACTAGGGATTCCTCTCAGGGGTCTTTCTGTGGCCTGCTTTTTCTTCCTCCGGATAAGTCAAGATGACATTTCTTCACATCCTGGGCGCTATATATTTTTAATGGCCCTTCAGGGAAGCAGAGTAATACTGGCCCCTGCGGAACAAGGAGCAGCCCCTTTCCGCCCCACTTGCCAATTTCCTCAGACGTACTGAATGGTCGAGTTTATCTGTTTGGCTCTTAAATTCTATACTCTTGGATATGCAAAAACGGTTATAATTAACATCTTGTTTTTAAATAAAAATAGAAAGTTAGCACTCACATCTTGACAACACTTTGGTTAATGAGACAACACTTAATGGGCAAGGACAGAAGAAAGGGGAAGTTCCCTTCAATTGTCATTGCTGAGTGCCTCTATGTGCCAGGCACTGTGCTGGGTGCTTTCGTGCCTGATGCCAACGACAACCCTCTGGAGGAGGCTTGGCACCTCCCAGGACTCTCAGTTTTCAGATAAGGTGAGACACATGAGGGGGTTGTGGCACCTTGGGGGCGGAGGCTGCTTTGTACATCTTGGTGTCTTCTGTGGCATCTGGTAGGATCCCCTGCACATACTGAGGGCCCTAAATGTTTGTTGAGAGAGTGAATTTGCCAAGATCACAGAGCTAGTTAGTTCTCTGAGTTCCTAATCAAATATTCTCTCCACTAATCCAAGCTCCCTTTGTCTGAGTGAGCCAAAGGCTTTGAAAACAATAAATAAACAGCTTTTGGTAACTTTGAAACTGCAAAGAAAAACAAGCCAGAAACATGAAAAAAGAACACATTTTAAACAAAAAACGAGCAGGTTCCAGAAATCCATGATGCTGCTTATCCTCTGATAACCTCACCCGCTGCATCTTAAATGGAACAGATGGGCCATGCCAGATCCACCCGAGTGAAGGGATGGTCTGATTTTTACAGAAAAGTCCATTCGCCTTGGGTCCTCCAGCGCCAGGGGATCTGTGCAATCACCGTGGCTGCAGCACAGCCCGTGTCCCCTGCCTCCCGTCTCCCCGTGTCCTTCCTCTCCACCTCCTCTCAGGGCCTCAGATGTGCCTGGGAGAGCTGTCCTCACGGCAGAGCAGGCCCGTCCACCACGTGAAGTGAATTGAGTCAATGCATTACACTTCAGGCGTGGGAGTTAATGAGATAAAAGCCCAGCCCAGAGCCACCGTGGCATATTACACCCATCAATCACCCACTCCTGCCGACTGAACAGCCTCCTTCCAAGTTGCCTGGGTGAACAGGGGAGGTGCTTCTGGGGCTGATGAATGCTGGCTGAGTTTAAACAACTCTCTGTCTCTCCTGATGCAAGATTTGGGTTATTTAAATAGACTAGGGTCTCTTGCCTTTTCAGCCCTCCCAAGTGAAGAAACTGCTTGGAGTCTACCACTGCAGTAAAATGTTGGAGATGTCCATCCCCCCCCCCCCATGGGGGCCTTCCTTTCCTCACCTCCTCTGTTCTCCTGGCAGTGCTGGGTCCAGGCCAACCCTCCCACCTCCCCGCTGCCCAGCATCTCCTACAGTGTAGAGCACAGGGGGTGGCAATCCATCCACTCGCTTGCTGAGCATGAGGAACACTGGCAAATCCCATGCTTGCTCTGAGGCTCGGTGTCCCGACTGTCAAATCACCTGTAATGACCCCATAGATGCACTCAGTGCAGTATGTTAACAAAGCCCTTTGGCTTTCATCATATCATTCAATATTTGTCCCAGTCCTTTGAGGGGTATTGTTATGCTCATGTATTCAATTAATATCCTCATTTCTTGAGTGCTTGGCGTGTTCTATACATTGTTCTAGGCGTTACTGTCAGGGCTGGGTTTTTACGGGCCCAGCATGCTTCGGCTGCGCGACTCTGCTGAGGGTTGGGTTTTTCAAAGAGAAGTGTTGTCCTGGTTCTTTGTTCCTTTCTTGGAAGAATAGCAAGCAGGGCTGGTGCAATGGAGTGACCACAGACTGGAAGCAATGCCACACAAATGGCTTTCATTGCAGAAAAGAAGGAAGAAAGAAGAAAGCTACACAATTGTAGAAAAGTAGGAAGCTACACAAAGTGAAAATGCGTTCCAGAGAAGGGAATGGGTCAGTCTTCATAAGTGGAGAAAAACGTTGACTCCCAGGTGATTTCCTTTTATTGGCGTGGTCAGGGGAGGCTTACGGGAGGTGTGGGATGTTACCAGATGATTGATATACATGATTGTCAGGTGTTCTGTGTTTTCCTGCAGTCCCTTCCCCTGACTGGTCCCCAGCTTCTCCACCCCTAGGAACCACCCTCCTGGCCCGTATCTGGCACCTGCAGATTTGATCCCTGCCTAACAATTACTATTCAACAAATCATTTTATATAACATTTTATATATTACCCTAAGAAGGAGGTTATATCAGCTTCATTTTACAAATAACGAAATTAAAGCTCAGAGATGCTAAGGAACTGGCTCAAGGTAAATGGCTTTGAGTCTGTAGCCTGGGTGAGCTTTCTACTACGTCTCAGAACAATTGCCTATGCTCAGAAAGAAATTAGAGCTCAAAATGTAGGAATCATCATCTTTTGTCCTGATTTGCCTTTCAATGATGCAAATTTGGTGGATAGGCTGGGGAGGGGGAAATCTTTTCATGATATCAGATCCGAAGGACCTTTCAAATAAGAGAATCCCCAGCCCTCCATAAACTCTCCAGCAAGCTCTCTGGGTGCATTTAATGCATGTGGTACCCAATTCTGGCCTTACTGACACTCTCCAGTGCAGAAGTCAGCCTGGCTTCCAGGATGAATGGTGTGGGGTTGGGGAGACCAGCTCCAAAGGCTGGCAGGCCTGATTTTGAATCCTAGCCTCAGACTTGAGCTGAATTCACTTATACTTTTTGAGCCTCAGTTTCTTAATCTTCAGACAGAGGAAACAATATTTATTTGGCAAGATTCTTGTATAGCTTAGAGATAGTAGCAAAGAATAGGCACTCATTAAATGGTGCTGATGGGGGTGGTATTGGTGGTGACAGCAACTATTATTAATCCTCCCCCAGAGGGTCCCAGTTCAATTCCCTTTACATTGTTCTAACTAAAGAGAAACAATAAGATGGAAACTATTTGAAGAACTAAACAAATAATAATTGCAACAGATTGTCCTTTGCAGTAAAATATTCTAATTGCTTGGCTAGATCTGGAGGCCAAACCCCATTATAATAAATATCATGGTAATTAAAATTCTGTATAATAAAATATTTCAAATCTAAATGATGATGCGCCCTCCTCACTTTAAGCCAAACAGGAAACCCACGTGTGTGGGATACGTTATGGCTAAAGGGGCAGCCATCTTCCCTTGTCCTAATGACATTACATGGGATTTAAATACCCCAGAGTCTGGATGGCAGCAAAAGGTGGAACCCATGTCAAATATTCAAAACCAATAAACTCAAGTCACACAATCTGATTAGTCTCCTGTGCTCAGCATAACTAAATCTGAAACCTTCCCCTCCTTGAAATTGTACCGTAACAAAAGTGAACATATCCCCTATCTTTCTCCGCTCAGAACAAATAATTCAGAAGTCTCACAAAACTTTTATCCTATTTCTTATTGTTTTGGCTTGTTGTCATTTTTGTCATCTCAGTTCCATGTATGTTCAACTACACTCTGAACTTAACTACTTTGCACCAAGGCACTGGGCAGAGCAGAGCGGCTGCCCACCTCCCATTAGCGCCGGCCGCATCCTAACTGTGCGCCACACGTCACACACCTTATTTCTAGTGACCTCGTTTCCTGCCCTCAGGGGACTTGCAAGCAAACAGGGAAGGCAAAACTGTACACGACAACATGGCACACAGTTTAGATAACCAGAGAAGGGAAAGTGCGGAAGGAGAAGTATTTAATTCCAACTAAGAGAAATGAGAAGGTTCCAAAGAGGAGGCAGCATTTGATTTGGACCTTGAAGAAGGAGCATAATTTCAAGATGGGAGGAGGAAGGGGAACCCAACCATTGTAAACAGAGCACACTGCAAAATTTCAAAGACTCCTTAGAGACCAAGTAAACCATGTAGCTGGGTCTTATTTACTGAGAGGGAGAAGAGTCAGTCTGGAGCAAATAGGTCCCTGTATTTGCAGTCACTGCCATGACTGCAGGCCCAGCTAGCAGTGTAGTTCTAGCTTCTTGAGTGGATCATCTTCCTAGTATTGACAAATTCAAATTTGCTAGTATAAGAAGCTCTGAGGGCCCAGGCCAGGAAACACAGGCCTGAAGATAGAAACCTGGTGTGAACATCCTGGACTATTTGTAGAGTCCAGATTGTGTTGGTTTGGGCCCCAAATGTTGAGCTAGGAGAGAAGCAGAGAGCTGGCTCTAATGCCCATAACACGATGCATTAGAGAGCGCCTGGTGAATTATGTGTCCATTAGCTAAGTGGCCCTGGGGCTTTATGACTTTCTCTTTTGGTAAATCAAAAATAATAACAGTAACAGCTCACCATCTTCTCATGCTGTTGGACAGAGCGAGTATTTCATCTGTCATTAAACAATTATAGCTGCTTCCCCAGACAGCCCTATTCTAAGCCCCAGGATAACAAAGCTGACTGAAAGAAAGTCTTTGCTTCCACCCTCATCCACCCAGCCAGGACCCAATCACAAGTAGCAACTGAGCCCCCTTCTTATCAAAGAGGGTTGGCAACAAGAGCCAGTTCAGGAGAGCAAGTGCTTGTTTTAGTGCAGGAACCCTTTAAGAAGGGACCAGATGTCCCCATGTTGAAGCCAAGGTGGTCCCACCTAGAAGAGGTCCCTGACAGTCCCTCCTGATGACAGCCTTCCCCATTCCAATCTGCTACACCCTTTGCTCCCTCCCCCCTCCAGGGCCTGGAGGTGTTGCCAGCTGGCGGGAGCAGCAGCGAGGTGATGCAGAGGTGAGAGTGTCATCTGCAGGGTGAGAACAGGACTTCCCTCTGGGCAGCTCCCCAGCTCCCTGCAGCTTCACGCTGAATCCCAACAACAGCAGGTGGCTGCTTGGTGCTGATTCACCCTCTCGGATTGGCCCATCACTCCGGGCCAAGGTAAAAATTTCCAGACAGTATTTTTCCCCAAAGGAGGAAACACATGAAATAGGAAGAAACCAGTCATTCCCAGATCTTCAGGATGACACACCGTGACGCCATCTATACACAAGAGAACTGCCATGCTGGAGAATCTGTGTCACTTGTTATGACAAGGCAACCCAGGTCTCTTGCAAGGACTCTGTATTGAATGTGTCAACATCCCTCATACGTGCCCTGGTCCAGACTAGGGCAGCTGAGAGTCCTGACGTGACATCACACAGAAACCTCGTCTGCCAAGGCTTATCTCCTGTTCCTTGGCTTTCTTTCATTTTTCTCTGTTTTCTTTTTTCTATATAGGCCTTGGTTCCTGACACGCTCTCATTAATGGCCTCTTTTAATTAACTGATTAATTAATCTATTTATGATGTAATTAACACCGATGAACTACCTCAAAGAACCAGAGCACTGACAATAACATAAATCTGCCTGCGAGTTTCTTCCCCACCAGATCTCTCTCCCGGACCTAGGGGACCACTTGCCTACTATTACCTTTGTTTTATTTTTTTAAGTTTCATTTTATAAAAAATATAAAAAATAAAAAAATAAAGTTTCATTTTATAAAAAATAAATAAAATTTCATTTTATGCATAGTCTTTTTATATTTAGTAGTGTACAACATTCCTTTGGGTCTTAATTTTTCACTCAATATTTTATATATATTAGTATATGTTGTATATGTTCTATACTATATTGAACAGCATGTAGCTATAGTTATTCCTTTTACTGCCATTATGTGGCAATGCTACAGTTTATATATCCAATATCCTGTTACATGGCATTTGTCGTTTCTGGCTTTTTGCTGATATGAGCGGTGCTGCTGGAACATTGTTGTATGAGTTTCTGGTATGAATGTGAAAGCATTTTTTTTACATGCGCACCTAGTAATAAAATTGTTGGGTCACAAGATGTGATAGGATATGTGCTACTTTATAAGGTAATGCTAAACTACGAGCCAAAATGATTGTACCAATTTGTACTTTCAGCGACAAAGTATAAGAGATCCAGTTAATGGACATATTCCACAGTTCGTACCATCAGACTTCCTAAATTTTGCCATCAAATGAGTGCACAGAGCAGTAGGCATTAATTGCTACACCAGTTTTGGAAAGCAATCTGAAAATATCTGTTAAGACGTTAAACAGATTTACTCTTTAATCCAGGAGTATTACTTTTGAGAGTCTGTGCTACAAGAAAAAAAATCACTAAAACAGGTACAGAAGAGTACATTTAAGGACATTTATCACATTATCTTCTGTATTAGCAAAAGCTCGAAACAACCTGAAAATCCATCAATAGGTAATTGGTTAAATAAAATGTGGGAAATACACACACACTTTAAAATGTAACCCTTCAAAACAAAACCAAGCTAGAGATGTGTGCGACGAGTTGGGAAACGTTTGCTGAATGTTGTGAAGTAAGACAGCAAGTTATAGAGTACTGTTCACGGTATGATCAAATGTTAGCTTTTCTACAAAAGGGGGAAGAGGTGACATGGTTGCTTGTATTTATTTGCTTGAGCGAAGAGCAAAAGGAAAAGTGTGGGAAAAATACACCTGGCTGTGAACATTGGTTACCGAGGAAGAGTGGGTCTGGAGGGTGGGAGGAGAGAAGTGCTGAGAAGGTGGCAGAGCCCACTGTAGTCCCTTCTCTGGGCTTCACTACACCCCAGTGTATGTTGCCCCCTCATTTCCTGTTCAGTGTCTTCATATATAGTAAAATAAAAATTCCTTCTCCTGTCGAGAGCTAGCCCCAGCCAACCATGTCTCCAAAGCACCTGCATATGTAATGTTCGAGCCATATAACCCTCACCTCTTCTCTAACCATTCCTTGGGCTTTTTTATGCCCTTGCCTATGCTCATCCTCTTTCTAGAACCTCTACCCTACCCCCACTTTCTCTCCCTCACTGCCTAAAAACCGTGTCTATTCTTCAAAATCCAACCAAAACGCTGAAGCTATCATAGTCCCTCTTGCAGACAAAGAGCTGAGCGCCCAGACCTTGGAAAGAGGGAACCAGGGCAGGGCTAGATGCCCCACCATGGAAGTTCACCAACTTTCTCTCCAGGGCACAGCCTACAGATAACCCTGCTCCAACAAAATTTGGCCCCTATCTGTCTCAAGATGGAAAATTCCAGAAGAGAGAATCCTACTAACCTAGTTCAGATCAAGCATCCTAACCATGTTTTAAAATAATACCTTTCCTACCAGAGTTCTCACTCAACTGAGACCAAAACAAAGGAATAGGCAAATGGAGATCACAATATCATCCGTATTATTGACAAATCTTTTATTGGAGAATGTGGGAGGAGAAAGTGTGCTTCTAAATACAGAGCCCCAGAAGTAGAAAGACCTGTCACCCAGTAGCGCCAGACCAGGGGCACCCCAGCCTCTGGCAGAGAGCTCACCCTGATGGAAAGTGAGAAGAAATGGGCAATGTTTGACCAGGTTCATTACCCCATAACCAGGTGAAGTCCCTCCTCCTTCTCTGAAGAGAAGCCAGGAATGTCACCCTTATCGACATGGAAGGATGTGTCACGTCCCCTTGAAGACGTTGGTCAGAGGGCAGGGTCTTGTCATCAGCAGCCTCACCAGGGCCACATAGAGCAGACAGCCAGATCCCTGAAGGAAGGGAGAGTGGAAACGGGGCAGGAAAACCACAGATGTCCACTGCCTCAGGCTCATCCCAGACACGGCCTGCCAGAGAAGATGAGCTTCCTGCACCCTCCAGATACCCTTGGCAGGGGCCACCCTCACAGCCCCTCCCCCCCACAGGCCCGTGCTGCACCCCTGCAAAGCACACTTGCGACCACCGCCTCATGTCTTCATCGTAGCATTGTGGGGCAAACAAGACAAGGTGAAGAATGGAGGCCGAGTCATGTAAAATGAGGGGCCCACATGGATGAAGCTGCCAGAATCAGTTTTCAGGGTCTTACTTCGCGCTCTCCCCTCCCCAGCTCCTTCCTCCCTGTCAACACCCTGGAAGGAGCTGCAGGAATGCAAACAGGCTCCTGATGAGTGTGAGTGGGAGACTTGAGGTTCAGCTTCACTCCCGTGGAGATGAGGCTGGGGCCTTGGACTCAGAAGCCTCCTGGCCACTTCCCCACCTCCCCAGGCTGGTGTCCTGGCCTTGCAGAGTCCTTCCCAGCCCACGATGACTGCTCAGGTCCGGTCAACACCTGAGCTGGAACATGGGGAGACACACAGCTCAGCCCATCTTACGTCACCTACCTTATGGGAAAAGTTGCAGGTAGAATCTTTTCTTAGGGGTCCCTGAAAATGCCCCTGTACACTTCCAAGTCTGAACAGGCTCCTGCTGGCAGATCAGCTGGCCTGGGCTGGTGATTCTGTACCCATAACATCTGAGCAAGACATGATATTGCTGGTAGGAGAAAATCAGCTGAAAGATGGAATGGAAGCAGATAAACATCATGAGGGTGAGTAGGAATTGGACCGGGTGAACTTGAAGGGCAGTTCTAGCCCAAGGTTCTAGGGTTTCCTGATATGAGATCCCGCTTAGTACATGGGGAACATGTGCAATTTTTTAAATGTTTCTTGAGTTTCAGCTTCCTCATTTATAAATTAGTATTTTCAATGTCTACCTCAACCCTATTACTGCTACCTCCCATAAGCTATACACACCTATAGAATGAAGTAAGCGATATAAGGGCTCCCACATAGTGCTGGGCACACACCAGTCCCTTTCCACGGCCTATGTCCTGATCTTTTCAAATTCTCATTCCCGAAAGCTAAGTTCTGAGTCTTCTCAACAAAAGATGAACTGTCCTTACTCAGAGACAAAGTGGAACAGACTCACTATGCCCATGGAGGGGTGGGGAGGCTCCCCATGCTCCCAGACCCCCTGCCCAGGCCCTGCAGACACAGGGTAAGCACCTGTGATGAAGAGCGAGGAACAAGAAAGAGGGATGTGGGGTCCAATCACTAGCCCAGTGACCTAGGAACAGGCAGGAGGACGTCCCCAGGGCCTTGAGAGGTCTGCTGAGGGCAGAGCCTGCACCAGGAGCCCGGGGGCCTTTTGCTCCAGCCCCACCCTGAATGGCTCTAGGAGACCCCTCCCTTCTCTGGTCTCAGTTTCCCAGTCTTGAGAATGACTGGGTAAGAAAGGACAGCACAGTTGTCACGAGCATTGTCTCTCTCTACCCCTTCCCCCATCTGAAGGGTCCCTCTAAGAATAAGGAGGGGTCACCTCTCAGCTACCTCATTCAAGGGCTGGCTGGCTGTGACGTCACAGCGCTGACGTTCCAGCAGCCCTGATAGCATGATTCCCTTCAGAACTGTCGCTGCGATTAGTGATTTCCACACCCGCATGAAGTGCATTTGTTCTGCTGCTGCAGGATGGGACCATTTAGTGAATTACTTCTTTCTCTAACCACTTGGTGTCCAGGGAAGATTCATTCATTTCACAGAGGCAAGCAGTTTAGTCCTGTGAGTTCACCATGGGCCCCATCAGGCCTCCAAAGCTCTGGAAAATTACCCAAACCTCCCCCCACCTCCAGTGGCTGAAATTACTCAGCACACTGCACAGAATCCTTCACGTTCTTTGGCTGATTGTTAGTTCTCTGCTGAGCATTGATGAAACGCCTTCTGGGTATAGAACCCTGCACGAGGCACATGGGAGATGTGGAAGACAGATGTGCCAATCCTCCAATGACTCACGATAAGCCTGGGGACAAAATCAGTCCCAGGCCCTGGGTCAGCCCTTCTAGTCTGCATTTCTCCAGCTGAAAGACGAGGTCTTGGTTATCATTCATCTCTAAAGATCTTTCTCTTCAGCCTTCTAGATGACTCCACAAAACGCAGCAGCAATCCCTATGCACAAAGGAGAAGGCAAAGGGCCTGCCTGGCTCCCCCAAGCCAGTTCCTGGCAGCACCTCAATACCTACCTTTGCTCGCTGCACCTGTGATGCCTCTCTCGCTCCCAGGCCCGCTTCCCTGAAGCTCTCCCTTGCTTCTGTGGCCATTTGTTAATAGTTTGGCAAGATCTCATGTCTTCAAGCCTTTGAGTTCTAATCAGAGCTTTGTATCTCTGGGGTCTCTATTTGCAAACTGCAAGAAGTAAAGTGAGATCAGTTCACCGATTACAGAGCATCGGAGTAGGATGACCCTTAACCACTGGTTCTACCTCCTTTGCTTTACAGATGAGGATGCTGAAGAGAGGATAAGTCACCTACCCAAGGTGATTGAGGGAGCAAGGGGGGTGGGGCACTAAGAATGGATCCCCGTCTGCCGTTAACCAGGCCAAGGCTCTTTCTAGTTCTTATGTGTAATTATGCCATTCACTTATGCACCCAAAACATACTTATTATGTCCTGCTGTACCAGACCCTGGACTAGGCACCAGACAGAAAGATGAAAGCAAGGGCCTTTCATGAATTTACAGCAGGACAGGTGAGACAGACCTGTAAACACATTGTACCAGGTGATGTCTGCATTGGTGGTAAGTTAGAGGCTGCCCAGAGCATTGTGGCAGCCCAGAAAAGGGACGACTGCACCTGGCTTGGGGAAAGCTTCAGAGAGGAGGTGACGTGTGGACCTGGCCTTAGAGGATGTGACCTAGGCCACGGGGAAGGAGCTGTGAGGTGGCCTGGCCCAATGAGAAGGGCCGAGTGTGTTCAGAGCAACCGGGAGGGCACCAGAGCTCAGCTCAGACTCTGTAGTGGTAGTGAAAAGAGCACAGTAAATTGTGTCACAGGTGTTGAAGGGAGCCAAGTTCTGGGCCATGGCCCATGCACTGCAACCTAAGTTAATGCCACTCTCCTGGAGATTATTCCAGCATTCTAGATTTCCTGTTGTATATGCTCTTGTAGCTTTCTCGGGTGGCTCTCACGAGGGCTGTGAGTCTACCCACACAGGCAGCTTTGAGGACTTAGAAGCCTCATTAAAGAGTGAGCTCTTGGCCTGTCCCAGCTAGAGGGCTGAGATGGCTGGATCTGCCCCTATCAGATCTTCTGCTCCCTAGAGGCAGGTAGGATGACTGCAAGGACAGGGGCCCACAGACAGAGCCAGCCCATGGGGCATGGTGGGTCCTCTGGGGAGGTCCTAGCAGAAGATGGTATGAGTAAGTGAGAACAGGCGTCCATCCTCAGGGTTTGGGGCAGCCCATATGCAGACACCCAGGCCGTCAACCTCAGGGAATCTGGAGGAGGGGTGGTTCAGACAGAGGCCGGCACTGACCAGGGACTCCAAAACCCAAATCTCTCCCCCAGACCTTGGCCTTGATCCTTAGACTCAGAGCCTATCCTGTTGCCTTGAATTTCCCACAGACACCTCAAACTACCATGTCCAAACAGCACTCATCATCTTTCCCCCAGATCCCATGGTTCTTCCTGTGGACCTGCCTTGAAGAAGAGCATCTAGAGGTCACCCCAACCTTGCCCACATTCCGTCAAGTCTGCCTCCAAAATGTCTGTCTCCTCTGCGTCCGGACCACACTTTCCTGTACAAGTCTGCATCATCTCTCCCGTGGACCACTGCAGCAGATCCTAACTGCTCTCATGACATGGAGTGTCTTCCCCCTCTCTATTTTCATCTGGAGTCAAATTTCCAAAGTGCAAATCAAGTCACTTAACCTGCTGACTCCTCAATTCCACCAGAGTAAAATCCAAGTGTCTGAACTTGGCCAGTGGGTCCAGCAGGATCTGGCCCTGCTGAGCTCAGAACAGCGGAAGCTCAGGTCATCAGGCATCCTCCTTGATTCCCTTTTAGTTTGCTGGGCTTCGAGGGCTGTGCTGATGTAGTGATACCCTGAGCCTGGCCTCTGGCCCCTGGGCCTCCAGCCCAGGCCACTCGCCAGGGAGGCTGAATGGTCTGTACCCCAGGAGCCTTTAGGCCCCACAGAGAGCAGAGGGCTGGCTCCCAGGTAAGAGAAGTCATGCCCAGGAAGAGAAGGGTTTCCTTGGGCTGATAGAGACCCTGCTGCTCCCTAGCTGAAGGGCAAATGCCAGGCTGGTCTCCACTTGACCAGCATGGCAGCACACGAGGAGGAAGTCACACACCCCGAGTCCCTTTCATTAGCTCAGCATCCCTAGAAGGGAACATCTCACTTAGAATGAGGAGGGAGAGAGACTAAGCAAATCTCACAAGCTCTCTTTGTTTCTTAGGCTACACAGTGTTGGGGAAATACCAGCCCTTCTCATGGCTTCAATTATCTACAGGTATTTATTATCTCACCACTGCTTGAAATGGCCGTTCTGCTCCACTGTGTCTCTGCATTCGGGCCTTTTCTCATCACTTCTGAGAATATCAGAAAAATAGGACAAGCATTTTTATCAGAGTTATATTAAGACACTTAATCCATGGGGAGAAAATTCTCTGTAATGTATACATTGGATATTATGAGCATACACTTCTTTATCCATCAGAGTTCTGACTTTCAAGCAACAGAAATGGCCTCCAGAAACAGAAAATGAGTTTATTCAAAAGGTATCAGAATTGCCCAGAAGGTTGGAGAAACAAGCAGAAAAGGAGTAGAGGAGGAGGAGGAGGAGGAGGAGGAGGAGGAGGAGGAGGAGGAGGAGGAGGAGGAGGAGTTGTTGAGGAGGAGGAGGAGGAGGAGGAGGAGGAGAGGAGGGGGAGAGGAAGCAGCAGCAGCAGTGGAAGCAGCAGCAAAGCAGTAGCCAGAACCACACTAAAACCATGCCCAGAGCTGGCCCAGGGAAGGCACGGCTGCTCTGCCACCAAGCACCAGACACGACAGCTGGCACTACCAGTATCAATAAGACAGGGCATTGTAAGTGGCACACTTGATGCAACTGCCTCCAAAGCCACCAGAAAGAATTCTCCCCAGGCCCCTCTCCCTCAGATCACTTCAGAAGAGTGTATGCACCCTGTTGCTGAGCTGAGGGCCATGACCTGAAAGTCATCCTTGAATTCTTCCTCTCCTGCTCCCTCTTCCCCTCTCTCATGCCTCACATCCAGTCTGGGACCAATTCCAGCTAATTCCCTTTTCCTAAATTGCCCAGATTTCTTAAATCTGTCTCCTCGCTCCCTCCCTTCCTGGCCTTAGTTCAATCTCTCATTGCCTCTTGGGTAGACTGTCCTACGAGAATTCTTCTGTACTACCCAGAGCTATTGGCCTAAAACAGGTGTGACTTCTGCTGCCAGCTATATCAGACCAACCCTCCTGCCAATAATAACTGGAAAATTGGAGAAAACATACTACATTTTAAAAACTCATTTGAAGTCATTAGAGAGCCACCCAGACCAAAGAGGTGAAAGGCCAAGATCTTGGAAAGAAGGTAAATACAAGGAGGTAAGTCTCATGGATAGTTGTTCTTGAGGCATTTGCCCTTTCATAAACAGCAGTCCAGAGTTTGAGAAACAGAACAAAGCATTTGGCAGTCTTATGGGGCCAGAGAGACAAAAGTTAGAGTGTAGGGACTATCGATCCAAAATATTTCAAGCCTAACTGATAGTCGAAAATGAGAGTTTCCTCTCTGGAAGAATATAGCATCATCCAAATTATCTCTGTTGCAGCAATGTCTATTTTCTGCCATGACGGAAATGCTCTATAATCTTCACTGACCAGTATGGTAGGCACTAGCCATGTGTGGCTACTGAGCCCTTGAAATGTGGCTAGTGCACTAAGGAACTGAATTTCAAATTTTATTTCACTTTATTTCAAATAGCAGGATGTGGCTCTTAGCTGTTACATTGGAAAATGTAGCTTTATACAATGTCTGGCTTTTAATTAAAAATTACCAGGGAAATCAGGAAGCAAGGTGAAATGACCGAAAACCAAGAGAAAAAAATACACATAAATAGTTCCAAAGGAGATCCAGATATTAGAGTTATCAGACATGCTCTTTAAATCAGAGAGGCCACAACTCCCTGTATGCATTAAGTTTGGCCGAATATTATAAAAACCCAAAATAACAATAATTTAAACAACGTAAAACCTTGTTTATTTCTCACATAAAAGAACAGGTGACATACAGAGTTGGTGGCTCCTCTTTCTACTCTGAATTTTTAGTTCTAGCTTTCATCCTCAAGGTGACTTTGTAGTCCAAAAGAGCTGCTGGAACTCCAACCATCGTGTCCAAGTTGCAAACCAAAAGAAGAGGAAATGCAGAATGACAAAAGAGGTCTCTACTTGATAACTCATCTCCCTTTAAGCAGCCTTCTTAAAAGTGCCCCACAACACTCTGCTTATATCCCTTGGGTCAAAACTTACTGATGTGGCTACCATTAATTGCATGGGAAGCTAAGAAATGTCGTCAGCTTCCAGAAATTAATAGGCCCAGCTAAACAGCAGGGTTGTGTAGGTAAGAAGGAAAAGGAGAATAAATATTAGATTAGATAAGTAGCCATCTCTGTTATACTCTCCTGCACAGACTCCTTCAACAACTTCCCATTGCTAGGCACATAAGGCGCTTCCTTGTTCAGCCCCTACCTCTCATTCCAGCTCTATCTCCTATCCCTCTCCCAGATATTCAATATTATAACCATCCCTGGTCACTGGCCACTTCTCAAACACCCAGATGCAGGCCTCCACCGCTTAGTTCCTGCTCATCCTTTAGGCTGGAATGCCCTTTCTCTGACAAGTCTGGCTCATTTTCAAAGCTTAATTCAAAGGTCAGCCTTTTTGTGTTACCTTTTCCAGCTCTCCTAGTTAGAATCAAAACCTCTCTTCTGGTTCCTGTAGCACTTTGTGCATACCTGTATTACATTTGTATCCAATTGTAATTGTTGGTTTTGTTTTCATGTCATCTCCCTTTCTAAAGTATGAGCCTGTCCAAATTGGAAATTTCAACTTATTCTTGTCTTTATTCCCCTAGAGTTTACTAAGGTCTGGTGCATGGTAGGTGCTCCGCCAAGGTTTGTTGCATGGATAAGAGAGTAAGGAATAAATTTAGGCAGTTAACAGGAAAAATGCTTTCCCTAACTTATATAACTCTCACTTTGGCCAATACAGCCTTTACACAGTGTGGGTGATTTTGCGAATTATCTTCGGTATAAGAGAATTTTGTTGTACTGAACATTGCACAAAATAAGCATGCTGAGCTGAGAAGTTATTTTTGTTATTTGTATTCAAATTATTTATATGATGGTATAAAATCAATTTTTAGAGCAACACAATTACAATTAGCAGTCACAAAGAATTAAATTTAATTCAGCAGGGCAAACCAAGCATCACCTTTGTGCTCGGCAGCACGAAAGATGCTGCATCAAATCCTCACCCTTCTCCTTTCACACACACATACACACATACTCACACACTCACTCATATACACACATGCACACCAAGAAAAGACTTTATAAGCACTGACCTCTGAGAGCCCTGGCAAAATAGAACATGGAGCCCCAAAACAGGTGAGAATTAGATTACAGTAAGTGTCATCTTAAGTGGCACCTGTTGACTATAAATCATTAATAGTACCTGTTATTATAAATATTTAGAGGCTGGGCACAGTGGCTCATGCCGAATCCCAGCACTTTGGGAGACTGAGGCAGGAGGATGTTTTGTTTGAGGCCAGGACTTCAAGCCCAGCCTGGACAGCACAGTGAGATCTCATCTCTACAAAAAAGAAAAAAAATTAGTCAGGTGTGATGTTGTGTGCCTGTAGTTCCAGTTACTCAGGAGGCTGAGGCAGGAGGATCGCTTGAGCCCAGGAGTTTGAGACTGCAGTGAGCTATGATCACGCCGCTGAACTGTAGCCTGAGTGACAGAGTGAGACCATGTCTCTAAATAAATAAATATTTAAAGAAAGAAGAAAAAGATGTCAGCAGGAGTAGTTAGTAAATACTTTTGGAGGCAGTAGAACCCTTGAGCTTGTCTTTAAGGGCAAATCAGGATTTGGGCAGAACTGTGATTATCAAAGCATGAAGTATGGGCCATAGGTGGGAGGAGAAATGATTTAGGTAGATACAGACACAACATTCAATAGTGTTGAATCACATAGCAAGAAGATTTTGCCCTTTTCAATTCTCTTTGACTTCTTTAGTTTACATTAAGGAGAGAGTCTCATTGGTGTATCTTTAACAGACAGTGATATCCCTTTCACCAAATTCAGGGCAAGCCTCAAGCCTAGGTCTTTGGAAGATAACAATATTGAGCTAAAATGGTAGCATTTTGTTTTTTATTCTATTCAGCTGTACACGTATCCTATTTATAGCAAGTGATTCTGGTTTCCATCATTTCTTTTCACTTTTAAAATCATTAACTTAAGGACAGAAAAAGAGTCCATTTAAAGAAAATAAGTAAGTGAACAACAGTATAAGTGGTATGTGGAGATGGTAAAAAGCGGTAAATGATACTTCAAGAACTGACGTTTGGGAAACACAAGGACAGCAGAGGTGGAGAAGAGAGATTTCCCGCTGAGGTGAGCACTGGGCAGGCCGAGGGCTCCCAGGGAGCGGGGACCCGGCTGAGGACGGGGAGCCGAGGACAGCAGGCTGCAGGCCCCGGGGGCTGGATGGGAGGGCTTTACCCACCGGGTGACATTTCTTCCTGCGGGTGGAGGAGATCTGTGCCTCGAAACATGTCCCAGTGCTGCTTCCTGGTCCCCGGGCGCCGAGGACAGGGCTGTGTACGTGGAGGGCAGACACCAAGGAGAGTCCCAGTTGGAGGAAAGAGAGAAGAGACCCAGAGGCGAGGCTGGAGATCAGCACTGTCTGACACTCACGCCCAGAACGAGAGCTGCCACAGCAAGTCAGAGCCGCAGTCCCTTGCGCCCAGCTTCTGTCTCTGGCACCCGGTGAAGGGACACGTTACAGAGGAGCGCGGGGCCTGCACGGAGAGGACACGCTGGCCCACGCGTTCTCACTCAGAGACACAGCCTCTGCCCTGCTCCCTGCTCGTGCCCTCATCCGTGGCCTCAGGTTTCACATGGCTGACTTCTCCTTTTTCCCTTCTCTTTTGCTGTGAGGACGGAAATGTAACGCAGCCCCCATGTCCCATAGACTAGAAAAGCAATAAATGTGGGAGGAAGGGGAGTGAGAGTGTGTTCTTGGGTGCTGACTAGGCAATCGACGTGACATTTCCGAGCCCTGCTGTGTTTCTGGCTGATCTGACCCAAGGTACCAAGTAAAGCCACACGAGGTGGAGCCTCCACTTCTCAGCATCCGATGCCATCAATCTAGACCCTGCTGGCAGCACTGACTTCCCTTGAAAAACATTTTTAAAAGAAAAGGTCAGAACCATTTGTTTCTCCACGTGAATTAATTCAGAAAGCCCTGGCTGCGGGTCGGCGCAAGACTCTCAGCCTGATCCCAGCCAGCTGCACCAAACCTCCCAGAACAAGCTCTCTGGGCGTAGTAAGACTTTCTGAGGCAAATTTCCCAGATCCAAGCCCATCCATCAGGGGTTCAGTCCCCTGAGTCATCTGCATCCAGTTGCAGAGCAGAGCAATGTGCGATAGCATGAGGTCTAGGGTTGGATCCTTGGAGTTTGAATCCTGGCCTTTCTATTTACTAGCTGTGTGACCTCAGGTTGATTACTTAACATCTTTGAACCTTTCTGATATGTAAAGCTGGTATAATGAATAATAATAGGCATAGTCTCATAGAGCTCTTGTGAAAATCAAATGGAGTAATAAATGTAGAATGCTTAGTATAGTGTCTGACATATAATAAACAGTCAATAAAAATTGGTCATAATGACTACTCTAGACAAAATAGTCCTGAAACCCAATTGTTTCAGTTGGGTTTCACTGTACCAGTGTGAAACAAACTACTCCAAAACCTGGTCATTCAAAATACAAATTTAGAGGCTGGCGCAGTGGCTCACTCCTGTAATCCTAGCACTCTGGGAGGCTGAGGGGAAGAGGATCGCTCGACGTCAAGAGTTTGAAACCAGTCTGAACAAGAGTGAGACCTGTCTCTACTAAAAATAGAAAAAAATTAGCTGAGCATGGTGGTGCATGCCTGTAGTCCCAGCTACTCGGGAGGCTGAGGCAGGAGGATTGCTTGAGCCCAGGAGTTTGAGGTTGCTGTGAGCTAGGTTGACACCATGGCACTCTAGCCCTAATGACAGAGCAAGACTCTGTCTCACCAAAAAAAGAATAATAATACAAATTTAGTATGACTTCCCATAATTCTGAGGGTTGACTTGGTTTAGCTAGGCAATTTTTTTTATCTGGTGCCCCTTGTGGTTGCAGTCAGGGGCCAGCCGAGGCTGGAGTCATCTGAAGACCGGGCTGGGAGGGGACATCCAAAATAGCTTCTTCCCTCGCATGTCTTACGCTGTGGCTGGGGGATGTCTGAACGCCTCTCTGTTTGCATATGACCTCTTCCTGTGGCTCGCTTGGGCTTACTCACAGTGTGGTGGTCTCAGGGAAGCCAGGCTTCTTACATGGCAGCTGGCTTCTTCCAGAGCAAGCATTCTAAGAAATCAAGAGCTCACACAGCATCACTTTGGCCACATTCACTGGACTACACAGGGCCAGCCAGATTCAACTGGGAGATCACTACCGAGGGTGTGAATACTGGGGCCGCCTTGGAGACAGGGTACCATACTGATCATCAGCCTCTCCTAATGCAGCATTGAAAAGAGGCTCTGGATTCCGAATTAGATAGTTGGGTCCAAGACTTTAGGCAAGTCATTATCACCCTCAAAGTCCCATTTGCTTATGTGTAAAATGGAGATAATGACACATTCCTCGGCAGGTTATTGTGGAGAACAAATGCCATCGTGTACAGAAAGCTCTAGCACAGTGCCTGGCACACGGGGTGCTCATTCCTCCCCCATTCAGAGCAGGGAGAGGTCTTCACCTTGGCATTCTCATCCTTCTCCTTGGGGGGCCACCCTGAGACCAGGCTGCCATCACTCTGGTGCTCCCAAGCTCTGCGAACACACGCCAGCAAGTTACTTAGCTCGTCACCTGCCAGGGTCATTGTTGGCACTGAATAAATAATGCATTATTCAGAGGAAGGGTTGTCAACTCATGCTGCTTTGCCAGAAGCCTTCTGAATGGAATCTCTGCTAAATCTGGAATGAGTTATTTAAAAATTAAAAAGAAAAAAAAAGGTTAGGCCACCTGATCTAAGAAATCTCAGAAATGCTTTTATTTTCTTTTGACCTCTATTCTTTGAAAGCTGCTAGGAACCAGCACACATACTCATTTGGGGCTTAACATGAATTACCAAACAGCTGGAGAGAAATCAAGGTGATGCATTACTGACAATGCTTCTTAATGTCTCGCTCAGGGCACTGGAGAAAGCCACTTAGCCTTGAGTGGCTAGCTCTGTCCCCTGAGTGGCTCTTGGCCTACCCAGGAGGGGAAGGGGCAGAGAAATCAGCAGATGCTTTGCCCAGCCTGGAGCCCCTAAGATGATGGGAGACTGAGGCACCAGTAACTTCGGTACCCTCCTTCTCCAAGCTCTCTCTCCAACTCCAAGGAAATGCTTTACCAAGACCAGAAAGCATCGGACAGACTCACTGCTCCTGAGAACCCATGGGCATTAGCTTCTCTCAGTAGGGAAGGACCGTGTCATATCCAGCAATATATGCACTGCTGGTGAGAGGAGGAGATGACTGAAAACTTGGGGCAGAAACCCTCTTTGGGGAGGTGTCTGTGATCTTTGTCCTGCACCCTTGGGAATACAGTACATCGGAAAGAGCGCAGCCCAGGAATCAATTCTTGCTCCGCTTTTCCTGGCCATAAACTCTCCCCTGCAAGTCCTCCTTCCCGTGGGTTCAGCCTGCAGAACACGCTGGTGGAATGCCACATCTCACGCTCAATCCTGTGCTCTGAGCTTCAGGCTCAGCATCCCATTGCCTCCCCAGCCTCCTCTGGACATCCCATGACACGTCCAGCCTTCTAAGACTCCGCCTCCTGTCCTTTCTGGGTCATGGTTAGTCATTGCCACCCACCAGCAACCAAGACAGGAGCCTCAGCCCCATGCTCGACCCACCCACACATTTAACCTGTCCCTGCACTATCAATCACCTTTGGATACGATGGTTAGCCTTCATCCTCCCCAGCCACCTGGCACCTGCCTGGGTCCAGGCCACCATCATGTCTCTCCAGGACTGTGGGAGTGGTCCTGAGGAGCCTTCCTCTCCACTCATCCTCTGCCTCAGCCGGCCCTAGGAGCCTCCTTCCCCTGGGACCAAGGTCCAGATAAAGGAGGAGACACAAAGACAGCAACTGACTAACTGTGTTTCCTACTCTGGGCCCTTTGTGCCTTCATCTGCCAAGTGAGAGAAATTGGGTAGAATAAACTCTTCTGGAAGCGTCTTCCTGCTCCAAGATTCTGTGATTCATCTGAGGAAGCTTCTGCAGAGGAGATTAAAAAGCTGGATCCTTATCTGACCACAAGCCTTGGGCAGTGTCATCATATCTGAAGGAGGAAAATCACTAACTTCTCCTCAGTGCACATTAATGTCATTGATCTCCTCAATCTAGTCTGCTCAGAGGTGATCGAGTGGAGGGAGGAGTATGCTGGAAATAAAAGGCAGGAAGAATTTCCTTCAAGAACTGCTGATCTTTCAGAGACAGGGTCAGGGAGCAGGCAGAGGCCTCTACATACATCTAAGTGTAAGTGTCCTCAGCATTTGTGGGGTGTGAGGGGGGAGTCAACAGCCACTGTGACATGAGGGAGTAGAGATCAGGTAGGCTGTAGGGCTGGCCCTGCTGTGTGACCTGGAGTAAGTGACTGTCCCTCTCTGGGCCTGCTTCCCCATCTCTGGTTGGAGGACTGACCTCTAGGCTGACATTAAGTTGTCTAAAAGAAGGTAGGTGAGCCTTACAGGGTCCTGGGGTCTGTTCTGGGCCCACAAGAAGCTGAAGATATTTGTTTCTCACAAAGCCTTTGTTTGAATCCAGAAGACTTAACAAAGAAGAAAAACAGGCTAAAGAAGACATGGTAGTTAATTTTACATGTCAACTTGGCTGGGCCTTTGTGCCCAGAGAGTTGATCAAATATTATTCTGGATGTTTCTCTGAAGATGTTTTATTGGATGAGATTAACATTTAAATCAGTGGACTTTGAGTAAAGTAGATTATCCTCCATAACATGGGTGGGCCTCGTCCAATCAGTTGGGGTCTGAATACAACAAAAACTGACCTCCCCTGAGCAAGAAGTTCTGCCAGCAGACTGCGTTGAACACGAACTGCGGCCCCTCTCGGTTTCCAGCCTGCTGGCCTACCCCGTCAGATGTTGGACTCAACAGGCCTCTCTCTCACGTAGGTGTACACATCTGTTGGTTCTGTTTTCTGGAGAACCCTGACTAACATGGGAGCTGTCCCCACCACCCGCAGGAGGGGACACCGGACAGGCCTTAGAGCACCTCAGAATGGTAAAAGCATTGCTGGCTGTGCCAAGGGTACCTCAAGATTCTGAGTCCAGCCTCACCCCTCAGGTGACGTCCAGGCTGCTCCCTGCAGGGAACGTGAGGTGGCACAAAAGCTCTCTGGAATCCAGGAGCAAGCCTGTACCAAAGGAGGATCCTGCCCGCAGGCAAGAGTGACAGGTGAGAGTCAGAAGGGGCCCGGAGTGAGGGTAGAGCCAGCAGTCCAGACCCCTGTTTTGGTAATATTTAACAATGACTGTGTCAGGCATTGTTTGTTCCATGTGCTTTCCTCTCATTGTGTGATTTAATCATCGAACTCTAGGGAGTAGGTGCTATTCATATCCGCATTCACAGATGAGGAACCCGAGGCCCTGTGAGATTAACTAACTCCCCAACCTGGAGCTGACACTGCCATTCCATCTGGTGTATACATGTTAGCTAGCTTGCCGGTGACAACACTGTGAGCTAGATGGCACTATCTATGTTGTTCAGAGGAGGACATAGGGCCCAGAGAGGGTAAGTATTTTCATAATACCACACAGCCAATGGTGGCAGAGTCAAGATTCAATTCCAAGTCCTTCTGACCACATCCCAAGCTCTCTCTAGCCAGCCACGCTGCTACCCACCCGTGTTTGTTGCATAGGGAAGACAGTAGCTATGGGGACTCAGCTATGCCTGCTATTTACAAGCCTACTGATGCCCCAGGTAACATTTCATGAAATTGTTGTCGTTAATCACCATCACCTCAATGATAAGTACACCTGTGCGCAGGTTGTCAAGGACTCGTGCATACTTGTCTCGTTGATCCCACGGTGAGCCAGGACAATTCATAATGTCCTTCGTTCCAGTACGGATGGCTGAGGCCAAGGAGGAAGGATGCAAGCTACCACTTACCACGCACCTGCTGTGCTTCAGAGGTGGGGCCTGGGGTTACCATTTAATTCTCAACACAATCTCACTACTAATTTCATTCTCTCCACAGTCCTGTGAGATGACATTACTGCCTCCACCTCACAGACGAAGAAACTAATAGAATATCCAGTGCCAGATAAGAGCATAGAAAGAATACATTTTCCCAGAGGATTATTAAATTCTTTGCACTGTCCCACTCCCTGTCACTCCTGGGACCACCCATCCACTTCACCCTCCCTTCCTTTTAAAGAAATGCCCCTAAGACTCCCCTTCCAAGTTCCAATTCCTATTGTTGATTATCTCAATTCACCATTGAGAAGAAAATATTGAGAATGTATTAATCCTCAAGAAAAGCAGAGAAACTACCAGCCCGCTCCCAGCGGCTTTGCAGAGAGGAGGCACTTTCATCCCGACGAGCCTCGATCTTGGAATCAGAGGTCCTGGGACAGTGCGACCTGGAGCTGTGGAGCACCTCCCCAGCCACTGCTCCCACCCCCAGCCCACCTCACCTCCCACCCAGAGGGCAGCCATCACCCTCCCTCGCCATTCCCCACACATCCAGTCCAGCAGCAGCTCTGGCCGGGTGTACCTGTCAAACTCTTTCAGAAGCCACAGCCCCTACCCTAGGACCAGCATCCAGGATTATGCCCGTCACCTGCCCAAGGCCATCCCACACTGCTGATGTCCTTGCAGGCACCTACTCCCTCCGCCCACCCCTCTGCCTGGCTATTCACTTTGAAATTCAGTGTCAACCTCCCCCACTAAACTGAAGCCTTCATAAGAGCAGGAATCGTGTCTGTCTTTTTACCATCCTATCCCCAGGGCCGAGCACAGGGCCTGGCACATGGGAGGGGCTCAGTAAACATTTGTCGGGTGGATGGATGGGTGAACAAGGTACTGGACGAATGAGCCCTCAGTATTATGGCACAGCATCCCAATGGCTCGTCGTTTTTGCCCCCTGCTTCTTTAGCCCCCAGAGAGCTCCTCCAGGCCCCCTGAGGATCCAGGCACAGGACTGGCTATGTGGCTTGGCTTGCTCTCCACCACGGGCTAGGCTCGGCCAACCATCAACCCCAGAGTGCCCTCATGCCCAGCCCTCTACCTTTTACCTCCTCCCCGCTCCCGTCTCGTGGGGAGAAACAATCCAACGTGTTCCCCTGCCTTGAATACACCTCTCCCAGCACGACCCCTTCCTCAGCCCTGAGCCTCCCCTCACACCCACGTCTGTGTGGCCCTGCCCAGATCTCCACCCTGGGGCCACCCTGGCTTCCATTTGCTCCTCCTCCCTCGGATCCGAACCCCCCCCCACCGCGCCCCACTGAGGCAGGTGTGGGCTGTGACCTAAGGAACTCAGCGTGTGGCTGAGGACTTCAGTGGTCAGTGCCCTTGAGCTGTCACTCCCTGATGGGCTGCTTCCCCAGAGTGACAGTAATAAAAATGCATCTCGTTGTCATTCTCTAACAATTTGAATTATCTCTGTTCTCTGCTGCAGAGTCCAACTCCAATTGGTTAAAACTTTAGACATATAAGAAGGTAATGTTCATGGTTGTGGGATGATCAAAGTGCTGAGATCGATATTAGTATTCTGTCTAGGGCCTAACGTCTGGGCCTCGTTAGCCACCCCATGGCTACTGTGGGACGGTCAGCCCTGGTCACAGGCTCTCCTGAAGACTTGCCCCGTGCAGATCTGAGTCTTGGGCTAAGCCAGGATCCTATGGTTCTATTTTCTAACAAAGACATAGGTGAGGTCACAGGCAGCAGAGCTCCGAAGCACTTAAACAAAGCAAGAAAATTCTGCAATTTTCCTCCAGGGAAAAAAGAACCCATAAGAACACACACAGTTACTTCTCAGAGCAGCCCTTAGTTATCTCAGTGAATTGGAAGTCACTGGGGTCAACATCATCCAAAAGCATGCGCTGCAAATACTGCCCCCAAGACCTCTCCAGGGGAATATATGGGGGAAGAAAGGAACACCAACATTTTAGGTTTTGTGTACTTTTGAATTCTTCTAATTTTTACAATAAGCATGTTTTATTTTTATAATTAGAAACAACAACAACAAATCCTCCAAATGTCTTTTCCGTTAGGCATAGAATCAAAGAACTGCAGCATCTCAAAGGAGCTAGGGGGCCTTTGGAGATCATGTAGCCCCGCCTCCTCGGCAGAGGAGGAACCTGGGCTCACAGAGGGGAGGGACTTGGCCAAGACCATGCAGCTCAAGGTCACGCACCAGGCACAGGGCCTTGGAATCCATTTCCCAGACACACTCATTTATGAAACTAATTGTTCCACGGTGAATCCAATTGGAACATGGGCTGCTACAGAAAGTGTGGTCTAAAATTTCCCCAAGAAAAAGAGAAAAGACAATGAGGGATGTGTTAAAAAATTGAGTTTGAGAGCTAAGCATGGTGGCTCATGCCCATAATCCTAGCACTAGATGGGAGGATCACTTGAGGCCAGGTGTTCGAGGCCAGCCTGAGCAACACAGCAAGACCCCATCTCTACAAAAAATTAAAAGTTTAGCCTGGGCCGGGTGCCGTGGCTCACGCCTGTAATCCTAGCACTCTGGGAGGCTGAGGCAGGAGGATCGCTCAAGGTCAGGAGTTCGAGACCAGCCTGAGCAAGAGCGAGACCCCGTCTCTACTAAAAATAGAAAGAAATTATATGGACAACTAAAAACATATATAGAAAAAATTAGCTGGGCATGGTGGCACATGCCTGTAGTCCCAGCTACTTGGGAGGCTGAGGCAGGAGGATCCCTTGAGCCCAGGAGTTTGAGGTTGCTGTGAGAGAGGCTGATGACAAGGCACTCTAGCCCGGGCAACAGAGTGAGACTCTGTCTCAAAAAAAAAAAAAAAAAAAAAGTTTAGCCTGGCATGGTGGTGTGCAGCTCCTGTAGTGCAGCTCCTGTAGTCCCAGCTACTCAGGAGGCTGAGGCAGGAGGATCACTGCAGCTCGAGACTTCTAGGCTACAGTGAGCTATAATGACACCACTGTACTCCAGCCTGGGTGACATAGTGAGACCCTATCTTTAAAAAAAAAACAAAAACAAAAAACTAAGTTTGACTATTCTGGAGGTGGGCTTGTTAAAGCTCAAGAAATAAGTGAGAAAATGTGGAGTGAACTAAACAGGGCAAAGGAGATCCCCAGGACAAAAGAGCAATATCTATCTGTCCTTATGCCTGCTGATAGTTCTATATTCCTTTATCTGTGCTTCAGGAGAGATAGAAAGCAGTTGAGTGAACGAACTACTACCACATGAAGGGGGGTGAGGGGTGTGGCCAGGGCGATTGAGACTGGTGGGGCGGCAGGTTAGTCAATTTCATGGCTTCTGCTTTCTCAAGCTCCAGGGAGCAGAAAACCCAAGTTGTAAGAAGATGGGAGAACAAGGAAACACAGGGGCCCCTGGAGGCCCTTTAGAAGCCATGCGGGGGCCACATGGCAGTCAGAGGACTGGCGGCTGATCCGCCCCTACAAGCTAGAGTAACGGGAGGGAGATGAGGGTCTTTCTTTTCCTATTGCTTGCTGGTGTTGAACATTGGCTGCCTAAAATATAACCAAAGCAACCCATCGATAAGAAAAAACTGAATTTATTCTTATTTCCATAAGGGAGAGCACTACTTCAGCAGAACTTAGTAGCAAAGTCAAGATACTTACTGGGAGTCAGTCAAAGTCAAGATACTGGGATTTTGAGGTCTGGTTTAAGATGATCTTTCAGCTGGGAGGGCTCTGGGATAGTTCTTGGGTTTTCTTGGGTTTCCTTTCATGGTCCAAGATGACAGCCACAGCTGGAAGTTGCATTTGCTCATACAAATGCGCCCACGTACAGGAAGGAGCAAGTATTTGGTATCTTTTTATGAATGAAGAAAATATTCCCAGAAGCCTTCACAGGGCTCCCTTTATGTCCCATTGGCTGGGGTGGAGCCATATCCCCAGGCAAAAGGAAAGGGATTAGCTTATTTGGCCTAAACTAGCCACCGAGGCTGGGAGAGTGCCCAGGAAACACTCAGCCACCCAGTGCCTGAACAAAATTGGGAGACCGTTAGCAAGGCGAGGGGGACCTATTGGGTGGGCCAAGTACAGAGTCTACCATGGTGAGAATTTCTGGCTGGACAGCTGGGGTCCATTCCAACTCTGCTTCTACTTCTAAGGTTCTCTCCAGTTTCAAAATCCTTTTATAAGCAGGCACCCCTTTTTAAAAAACTGCTTTTTTTGACTTACTTGTGGCCCAGTTTTCCTCTCCCACTCCCTGCCTCTGAGGCTACAATTAGCCCCTGGTGACACATTTGGCAAGTGAACGCTGTGAACACAGTCCTGATGAGCTGGGTGCAGGCCCAGACAGTAAGGGCAGGAAGCTAATTGCAGTTTTACTCTCTCCTGCAACTTCCTGCAAAAATAGAAATAAATAAGAGGAGACCAGGAAGCGAAACACAAGCCGAAGAAATGCTGGTTGCAAAGAGCATGCCTTCCTGGGTCCTGCCGTGGACCAGGTCTTTAGCGGCCCCAAGACTGGCATACACTTGACAGGCTGGTCTCTCCGCTCTGTCTAGGACTCCTGTGGTAACCTGAGATAACCAGGATTATCTTACACTAACACAAGCCAGCAACCCAAAGCCAAATCTGCCTCAGTGCCCAGGCCTTGAATGCCAAGGCTTAGAAAAAGAGATGGTGGGGACTTTGGCTTTCACTGTGCAAGACAGAGCCCTGGCTCCCAGTAAGACCCACATGGTGAGGATCCTCACAAAATAGGACAGGCCAGGTCAGATTCTGGGCAAGCAAAAAATAAAAGGAAAATGTCCACCATGGGATTTCATGGGCTCTGGCTTGCCCCACCCAGCCACTGCCTGGTACCTTCTGCCCACCCGCTCCCAGACCCACTCCTGGTAGAGCACCAGGAGTGCTCAGAAATTCATGCACGTGACTCACTAGCAACCAGCTCTCGCCAAGCAGCAAGCAGGGGAGGAGGAAGGCAGAACCCTCAGCCCACTGTAATTCCTCATCAGTGGAATGGAGAGGAATAACGGGGCATCTGAGCCACTGTACATGTCGAGTGTGGAAGCCGGAAGACCAGAGATGCAGGCTGCGCCAGTGAGAAGTGAGGACTGGCTGGCATCAGATCGATTGGCCATGTTGGCAACAGCACGCAGCCGCGGGATGATGGCTTGGAGACCATCCATCCCACACCCAGTCACTGAAGCCTTGAGCGTTCCAGACCTCAGCTAAGTGCAGTGGAGGTGACAGAGAGGACTAAGACTGGGATCTGCTCTCAGAGAAGCCACAGACACCTGCCGGGGAGGCAAGGCACACACATTATCACACATGGAAAAGCCAGGCTGCATGGGCCCCTTGGAGGCCAGACAATATTCCACTGAATCACTGCTGGTTCCCCAGCACCTAAAATAAAATTGAATTCTTAGTGACTTCTTACTAGGAGCCCAGCTCCATGCTGTTTTCTACATGTGTGATTTCATTGAACCTAACAGTGTGAGTCAGGTTCTCCAGAGAAACAGAATCAATAGCGTATATAAATATATAGAGAGAAAGAGATTTATTATAAGGAATTGGGACCACATGCGGTGGCTCACACCTGTAATCCCAGGACTTTGGGAGGCCGAGGCAGGAGGATTGCTTGAGGACAGAAGTTTGAGATCAGCCTGGGCAACACAGTGAGACCCCATCTCTAAAAAAAATTTTTTTTTAAACTACTCAGGCATGGTGGAGTGTACCTGTAGTCCCAGCTACTCAGGAAGCTGAGGCAGGAGGATTGCTTGAGCCCAGGAGTTCAAGGCAGCAGTGAGCTATGATCACATCACTGCACTCCAGCCTGGGCAACAGAGTGACACCCTGTCTCTAAAAAATAAAAATAAAAAACAAAGGAATTGGCTTATGCTATAATGGAGACTGGCAAATCCAAAATCTGCAGAGCTGACGTCCCAGGGTGAGTTGGAAGGCCCACAGCTGCCATAGCACCGGGCAGAGCTGATGTTTGGCTTCAAAAGCTGCTAGGCAGGAAGAATTCTCTTACTTGGGGGAGGGTCAGTCTTTTGTCCCACACAGGCCTTCAGCTAACCAGATGAGCCCTGCCCACATTATGGAGGGTAATCTACTTTACCCAGTCTACCCATTTAAATGTTAACCTTATCCAAAAACACCTTCATAAAAATGTTTGACCAAATATCTGAGCACCCTCTGGCCCAGAAAAGCTGACACATAAAATTAACCTTCACCTTTTCAACTCTCATATGATTATTTAGAGGTAAGTTAATTGAGACCCAGCATGAAGTAGCAGACCCAGGATTTGGACAGAGAGACTCTGATTCCAGAAATTGCAGCCTTAACCATTATACGACACTACCTCTCGCTTCAGGCGTGTAGCAGATACTCAGTATGTATTTGTTGAATGAATGAGTGAAAGAATGAAGTACCAAAGAACAGTTTAAGCAAAGCCCCATGGGAGCATAGAAAATGGAGAGAATTCTGATTGAGGTGATTGAGGAAGGCTTTCAGGAATCTCCTTTATGTTCCAGTTTCTCGAGCGGACAGGGAGATGGGAGAAAGGGGTGGGTGGCAGACAGACGCTACAGTGGCCCCATGGTCCCCCCCTTGGTGTTCACGCCCTTACGTAAACCCACCCTTTGAGTATCGGCAGGAATTATGACTTGATGCTAAGCAATAAAATATAGCAAAGGTGACAGGTGTTGCTTCTGCAATTACATGACCTAAGTTTGTAATGCCCACCTTTCTTGGAGACCGTTCCCCTGCTGGCTTTGAAGAAGAAGCGCTCCTGTTGAGCAGACCCATGAGGCAAGGAACTCAGGGCAGGCTCTGCCAACCAGCTGGGGTCCTTGGCTGGACTACGTGCGAGGGCCTGAATCCCACCAACACGCACAGAAGCTGGGAAGCAGATCCTTCTCCAGCTGAACCTCGGATGAGACCACAGTCCCAGCTGGCATCTCGATTACAGCCTTTCAGAGGATCCTGCTAAGTCATCCCTGAATTCCTGACCCAGAGGAACGATGAGATGATAACTGTATATTGTTTTAAGCCACTGAGCGTATGGTAATATTGTTATGCAGTGATAGGTAACTAATACAGCATCATTGGCAGAGAAAAGAGCAGAAGCAAAGGCGTGGAGTGGGCAGGCGTGGGGAACACCAGGAAATGCCTGCTCTGTGTGGCTGGAGCAAAGCTCTAGGCTGCTGGGTGAGTCGCAGGAGGTGGGGGTTGGAAAGGTGGGCTGGCGCCAAACCATAGGGGCTTTGAAAGACAGAATGAGCTACCTGGGCTCTGTTCTGTAGGAAAGGCTTTTCTAGTGATGGTAGACCTGGGAGGGATCTATGTGGGGAGTGAGTGGGTCCCTTTGAACAATCCTCAAACCGTAATATATTGGTGAATGTCTACAGGTAAGTCTGGTCCACGTCTCTGGGTCTTGCAAATGAGCCTCTGGCCAAGACTCTGAGATAGGTAACCCCAAGTCACACTCTTTGGGGGACTCAAGTCAGCTTGTGACCAGGTGAAGGTCAGAACCCAAGGCCTCTGGAGAACAAGGACGCCTCTGAGTTGTGCTGGTTCCCTCAACCTCCCCATCGTCTCAGCACGTGGCCCAGGACAGAACCCACAGTCAGCACCCAAAGGGCCCCCCAGAGCCATCAGGGCAGTGGCCACAGTGGCTCAGCCTCACCCTGCGGTGACATCAGCTCACCCCACAGCCAATGGAGAATTGCTGAGGCACTTTGAACATCACTGCAGGGGATACAACAGCATGACAAATAGTTCATGGGGTTCAAATTCAAGAGCCTGTAGGTGGATCAAAACAAAAACAAACTGCTCTCTTCATTTGAAAAGTATATTTAGTGAAGCCCCTTAGTTTTGTCTCTCTCTCCCTGTAATAAATTAGTGGAATGACCCAGAAGCCCTCATCGGGGTGAGGGTCTGCGAGACAGAGGCCGGGCAGGCCCGCCTGCCACTGGGATGTCGTGTGGGATCGTCAGCTCCCACGAGGAGGACCTTGCTCAGAGGTGAAACTCTTTCTCCTTTAGTTGGGGTTCAGAGAAGAGCAAGCTGCTACGTTCCTCATATTTGCCCAAATGGTTGTTAGGAGAATGGTCAGAGTGTGGCTCACTGCTGCCTGGCGGCCCTGGGCCGTGGATCTAGAGGAAAGTTCTGGTGGGGAAGGGAGATCGCGCCAGTATGGAGAGAAAAGCTGTGGGAGACAGCGCAGCAGCTCTGCGGCCCCGGAGGGAATTTAAAATGTGACGTCCCCGGGACCAGAAATCACAAGGGAGTCCTGCCAGCCCATGCTCAGAGGAATAAAAACTTACCCAAAGGCAAACCAAGGCCACATTCCAACCGTTCCAGTCACTGCCCTGGGCTACAGAAAGAAAAGCAACTTTAAAGGACACCCCAGAGAGAATTTCATTCATCTGGTGGACACTTCTGGGCACCACTGCGGGTATGGGCCAGTCGTGGGGGTAGGATGTGGCGCCTGCCCTCCGGGAGCTCCAAGGCCGGTGGGGAGACAGCAGGAAAACGGGCTCAGACAGGATCTGTCCAGCGAGCTCAGAGCACAGGGAGG
Source organism: Eulemur rufifrons (assembly GCF_041146395.1). Classification (NCBI taxonomy): domain Eukaryota; kingdom Metazoa; phylum Chordata; class Mammalia; order Primates; family Lemuridae; genus Eulemur; species Eulemur rufifrons. Next base: position 70,209,675 of record NC_090989.1, read on the forward strand.
GAGGAGGGGGCCGCCTGAGGAGGAGCTGTTAGAACAGGGGGCTAGGCCGTCACCGAGTGGACACGGGTGGGGAGGACAACCAGGGCCAGGCGGCCTCACGAGCCAAGTGGACCAAAACAGCACACCATGGAAAGAGCACAGTGGACGTGAGGCTGGAAGTGTGGTTTGGAGCAAGACTGAATCCCAAAGCATATTTTTGAACAAGTCAACACAGGAAGATTTCCAGGTCCTGCCTGAAGCTGTCGTCTGCTCTGAGGGAAGAGATTTGGAATAGAGGCACAGATGCCCAAGCAGCAGCCCCTGACTTCCCCCAGGCACACCTTCCTCTCAGGGACTCCCTCCAGCAAGTTCTGGCAGCGCTCTTCCTCACTGGGTCTCCCTTCCGAATCTCATTGCCCACTAAAAGTGAAGCCTTGGTGGCCTTTGCTGGGGACTGGATCTTGCTGTCCTACCATTGTCACTCAAGGATCTTCCACTTCCTAAGACAAAGTCTAAACTCTCGTTCTGGTGTTCCCTGCCGTCCCCACCCTGTCCCCAGCTTCCTGTCCAGGCTGGTCTCCACTCCGCCACTCCACTCCCCACATGGACCCTCTGCTCCGGGACCTCCAAATCACTGCAGCCTGATCGCGCCTCTCCAGCCCCCGCTCACCATCCCTTCCCTGCCCCAGTTCCACACGGCTGAATGCCCATCTGTGCTAGGCAGGGCACTCCAGAGAAACAGAACCAGTAGGACATGTGTATGTATATAAGGAGAGAGAGAGGGACTTATTTTAAAGAATTGGCTCATGAGATTATGGGAACCGGCAAGTCGAAGACCCACAGGGCGGGACAGTAGGCTGGAGACCTAGGAGAGTCAGTATTGCTGCCTGAGTCCAAAGGTACTGTGGAGGCAGAATTCCTTCCTTCTCAAGGGACCTCGAGTTTTTTTTTTGTTTTTTTGAGACAAGGTCTCACTCTGTTGCCCAGGCTAGAGTACCATGGCATCAGCCTAGCTCACAGCAACCTCAAACGCCTGGGCTCAAGCGATCCTCCTGCCTCAGCCTCCCAAATGGATGGACTACAGGCATGCGCCACCATGCCTGGCTAATTTTTCCATTTTTAGTAGAGACGGGGTCTCGCTCTTGCTCAGGCTGGTCTCAAACTCCTGAGCTCAAGTGATCCTCCAGCCCCGGCCTCCCAGAGTGTTAGGATTACAGGCATGAGCCACCGTGCATGGCCATGGTCTTTTCTCTTAAGGCTTTCCACTGATTGGATGAGGCCCATGCACATTATGGAAGATAATCTGCTTTATGCAGTCTACTGATTTAAATATTCATTACATCTAAAAATTACCTTCGCAGCAATATCTAGACTGATGTTTGACCAAATAAGGGGTTACCATAGCCTGGCCAGTTCGCACATAAAATTAACCATCGTACCATCCTTGAGGTTCAGCTCAAATTCAAGCTCCTCCTCCAATCCAGTCCCATTGCCAACTGAAAATGATTGTCCCTTCTAAATTCCCATGTCCTGCATCCAGATCTTCTCTCGGGACATTCAGCATTTGCTTCCCTACAGTACAGTGATTTCTATTTTTCTATTTGTTTGCCTACAAGGCTATGGATGCTGGAATCAATCAAATCCTTATTGCACCACTCAATAAATAGCTGTATGCCCTTGGGCAGGTCGCTTAACCTCGCAAGTCTTGATCTCTGCAAAACGTGGGAATAATACAGTATTTACCTTAAGGAATCCTTGAAGTTTACATGAGACAATGAATGCAAATTACTTAGCACAACACCTGATACATTCTCAGCATTCTGTTCGCTTATTCAGTAAATACCCATCGAGCAGCTATGACATGCCAGACACTGGGGATACACACCAAGTCACTGCCCTGATGGGCCTATATTCATAAACGCTCATATAAATAAATGAATTGAATTTAAAAATCTAATATAAGATGCTGACAAGTACTTTGAAGAAAATAAACTAGGATACATAATATAAGTTAGAGGAGTGAGGAGGAGAAATCTATTAATAGTTTAGCAAAGACCTGAATTAAGAAAAGGAGCCAGCCATACAAGATCTAGGGGAAGAACATTCCTGGCAGGACCTGCAGGAATAAATCTGAGCTAATTATATTGTAATCCAGTGGCTTCCTTTCCTCCTCCCCACAGACCGTGCATTCTGAACTATCTTCACTCGGCTAGACCTTCACCTGCAGACAGATGGTCCTCACCGCCCAGGAGTCCAACAATGGAGGCCATAGGCCGTCACTGATCAGGGAAGATGTCTCGTACCTGTTCCAAATACTGCCTGGCCACCTCACCTTCTCTGGTCTCTATTGAAAATGTGTTTCTTTCCTAAAGGGTCATTGTTACTACGTCACGTGCCACACAGAGTCAAAGAAGGGAGTGAGAATTCCTGGGGGAGGTTGCCCCCAGGCCTTTGGAAGTTGCCCACATGGATCTCCCTTCTTGGACTCTGTGCCTCTTTCTCCCTCCTGCAGCCCTTCCCTTGCAGTGTGCTCAGCCAGCGGTCGTGTTACCCCTCCCCCCCATCCCAGGAGTGGCTGGAATGGGAGGAGGGTATTTTTAATTGTCACAGTGACTGGGCAGTGCTGCTAGCATTTAGCGGGCTGAGATCAGGACAAGCACAGGACAGTCCCACACAGCAAAGAGCTGTCCTGCCAAAAGGTGAATGCAGACATTAACTCCTCAATGTCCCCTCAAATGGTACCAAATCCCTTTCTTCTCTACCTGGATTCTGTCATTCATCTCTTCAGAAATAATCAAGTCTCAGTCTCCCAAAATCCCTACTGTCGGTCTCGTAAATTGGACAGCCTCAGATGTGCAATGCCAGGGCCTCTGCCTCCGAGCGGCTAGTGTTGCTCCACCAAGAGAGGAAGGGCAGCTCAGAGTGTCCACTGGCTCCCCCAAAGGGAGGCATCAGCTCTGATCCTATGCCTGGGCCAGCAGAGAAAAGTGGCGGGGAGGGCTTCCAAGCTGGGCTGCGTGTGGTTAATTTTCCCCCAGAGTACTTAAAACCAAACACTTCTTGCCACTGAGAAGATAAATGTCCTTCCAAGTTCCACCCTTCTAAATGAGAAATATATATTACCCTTCTAGCTCTTCCCCAGTTGGGCTCTGCCTTACATTACAGACTTCCTGCATGAACTTGACAAAGAGGTCCAAACGCTTCTCCATCAAAGGCAATAGTGATGATGGTAGGAGAGGTGGATCCTCAGTTTGCCTTGATGTTTGCCATCATCACCATCACCACCATTATTGCTACTATTAACCACACAAGGCCTTGCACAGAGGCGCACACAGGTAGGGGTTCTGCCACTGGAGGGCCCTGACTGCAGGGGTGACAGTTAGGAAAAGATGGGGCAAGGCTGTGGTCCTCGGACAAACTGACTTCCTGATTATCCTAATGCACAGCATAATGCTCGATTAAAAGTACTCAAGAAAAATCCTCTCAAGGGGAGGAAGAGTGCCAGGGCCCCTGGAAGGGCTCATTTGTCATTGTTTAACTTGGGGGAATTGGCAGGAAGGGGGGGTGATGACGACTCCCTGCAGAAAGCAGTGATCCAGATGGCTCCTGAGAGCCAGCCGGGAGGAGCTGCTTCTCGGCAGCCTTGTTGGCCGGTGTGACTTTCCCAATGTCCAAACCAAAGCAGCCTTTGTGGGAGGCTCCGAGCAGGACCCCTTACAGCAGGAGCTCTGACCCACCCTTCCTAAACAGAATGTTCCTGTTTACTAAACAGTCAGTAGGTGCTCATCGTACACAGAACAAGGTGGCTCAGGACATGGGGGGCCTCTCACATGGGGTAATGGGGCAGAGACAAAGGTGGGAGGACTGAGGAAGGCTGTGCTGGGCACAGGGGCAGAGGAGGGATAAACAGTGGGTCACGGGAGTACCCACCCCTCTGGTGCCTCAGAGTCCAAGAAAGGAGAGAACATCCACTGCAAATACTACACACACACTACACCAAGTGCCTGAAACCACGCACAGAGAGGGCTCTAGAAACTGTAGGCAGGAATTCAGGGTCTTATCCAGCTTGGTGGGGGTGGGGATGAGGTAAGTGGCAGGGGGAGGGGCATGGAGATGAGAGTCAGGAAAGATGTCTGGGAGGGGGTGGCTTTGTATAGGATCGAGTAGGATATAGAGGGCTTGGTTAGGTAAAGATGGGAAATAATCCAGAGAACAGTGGTCAGGAAGATGAAAAGGTAAGATGCATGAGCCTGTGAAGAGGCCAGTTTGGCAGATGCATGGAGTGTAGTTGGGGAATAAATAGGGATGATATTGGGGAGCCGATGAGGCCCATGCTGATAAGACTTCAATGCCGTGTTAGGGAATTTAGACTCTGTTTGCCTCTCCAGATATAGTCTCTACTCCATTGTGGTAGACTTATTGCAAAATGATCATCAGTTATTCCCCTCCTGTGTTCATACCCCTTTTCTGTGTAGCTTTCACTGCTCTCCTGCTCTGATTCTGAGCTGAACCGTGTAACTTGTATAGCTAGTGAGATGTCAGGAGTTCTGCATAAGTAGAGACTTGAAAAGTGATTACATGGTGGGATTTGTCCACTCTTGCTGCTCCGGGAATCTTGCCACCATGTGGATGAGCAGGCTGAAGGCTAAGAGGCCGTGTAGAGGAGCACTGAGGGTCCCCAGCTGACACTCAGCTGAACACAGGTGCATGAGCAATCCCAGCAGAGATCAGCCAGGTATGGCCCAGACCAGCAGAACCACCCAGCTGAGCCCAGCCTAAATTGCCAAGCTGCAGAATCGTGAGCTAATAAATGTTGTTGTTTTAATCTTCTAAATATGGGGGTGGTTTGTTATGCAGCAAAATCTAACTGCCATAGGAATAAGCCTATAAGCAAGGGATCCGGGTTTAGAGGTCCTGGGATATGGGGAAGCATAATTTGCATGTGGGAGGAATTGTGGCTGAAGCACAGACTATAGGTTGCAATGAATAGCTACACATTCTTCTCCTCCCCTCAAGAGGTAGAATCTAGCTTTCTAACCCTTGATTTGTTGATGGCCATGTGACTTGTTTTGTACAAATGGACATAAGCAAATGTGATATAACCAGAGGCCTGAAAAATGCTTCTACTTTGGGGCTTGCCTGCTAGCTGCTCTTGAAACTGTTTGACTGCTTTGTAAACAGGCCCAGGATAGCAACCTGGAAAGTGAGAGATTCATGTTGAGAGAGGCTTCTGTCTTTCTAATCATCTCCAAAAAGGCCATTCTAAACTAGCTGATCCTAGCTAACGCACTGATTGACTGCAGACACATAAGTGAACCCAGCTGAGATCAGTCAGGATCAGCCTAGAGCAGACCAGAAAAACCACCCAAATGAGCCCAGCTTTAATTGCTAATCTGCAAAATCAAGGGTGAAATAAATGGTTATTGTCTTAAGACACTAAATTTTGGAGTGGTTTGTACAAGTCACCTGCCCTATGGCTCCTGTTCTGTGGCCAGGAGGCTGACCTGTACGGGCTGCATCAGTGAGTTCCCAAGTTCTGTGCCTTCGGCCAGCAAGAGGAGATTGAGACCTAGGTGTTTGTCTCCTTGGTTCCCATCCTGCTGGGCTGTGGTTTGGCCCCAGCCTCTGTCAATGGCTCTGTCCTACAGCCACAGCTGACTTTTGGGGTGCCAGCAATCACTCCTTCCCACGCCCCTTCAGGTCCCGGGGGTGGTAACTGCTCCCTGATGCTGCTGGCCCTGGGGTCAGTACTGGACAAGACACAGACTGCAGAAGCAGACAGTGTGACAGAACCAAGAAACTACCTTCAGAGAGGACCCAGGCAGGAGGCCCGTGTCTCCGAGAAGCAGCTGACAGGAAGTGGCAGAGAAGAGCCCAGAAGAGCAGGACTTGGGAGACTGAACGAGAGGCTGGACGTCAGGCTTGCCACAGACAGCCTGACCCAGAAGTCACAGACGTGAGGAGACGGACCTCCACTCCACCAGAGAAAGAGAACAGTCCAGATGTAGAAAGGGCTGGCAAGAAAGGGGGTGGGCCCCCCAACTGGCAGTGCATAAGTGTTCCCGTTAGCTTCTGAGAGTGCTTTTGCAGGGGCCTTACTCTATTTGCATTTAAGGTTTGCACATTAATAATTCCTTCATTAGACTCACATTGCACTTGGCATGCAGGAGTGTGCATTCACAGGCTCACATAAATAAAGGGCTTTAATGAGCCGGCAGCTCTGCCCGTGAGGCGCGCCTGCGCTGCCTGGCAGCAGGCCTGCTCCCTCGGCGACGGCTGGGCACCAGCACACCGTGTGCTGCGGCCAAACTGGCTTTGGTTAGACTGGGGGGGAGGTGTGGGAGGGAAGTAGATGACTGGAGCAAGTGTCAGTCTGAAGGAATTCTGAAATGTTAGGGACAGCCATTCCGGTGAATTTCCTACCACACATCTGAACACACCTGAGGGGAGAGACAGGCCCCTCGTGGCACAAACCAGTGGCCCTTCCCAGCAGTGCTTCTCCCCCAGGGTGGGTGGAGAGTGTAACTGAGCCGGCCCCTGTGGCCCCGTCCTTCCCTAGCTCTGACACTCTTTTCCAGCCCAACTGCCTTGTGTTCTCAGTGGTGGGCAGTGCCCCAGAGGGGGCATCACCTCCCTAAATGCCAGAACGGGCCAGAACTAGAACCGGGTCCCCTGCTCCTGGACCTGTGTGCCAGGTAGTGGGAGAACGAAAGGGGCGCTCACGCAGGTGGAAGGTGGTCTTGGCAGGTAGTGAGCAAAGGACCTCTTTCCAGGAGCCGGGCCTGGAGTGATTCTTCCAACCCTCCCAATCACGTGTCTGGGAATAAAACCCTCCCAGCTCCCAATACCCTTCCCAATATGTCAAAACCCTGCACATGCTACAAGGCTCATCTCAGACACCAGTCCCTCCTTTCATCTTCCCATCCCTATCCTTTTTTTTTTTTGAGACAGAGTCTCTCTGTGTTGTCCAGGCTGGAGTACCATGGCGTCAGCCTAGCTCACAGCAACCTCAAACTTCTGGGCTCAGGCGATCCTCCTACCCCAACCTCCTGAGTAGCTGGGACTACAGGTGTGTGTCACTATACCCTGCTAATTTGTTCTATTTTTAGTGGTGATGGGGTCTCACTCTTGCTCAGACTGGTCTCAGTCACCTCAAGTGATGCTCCTGCCTCGGCCTCCCAGAGTGCAAACACCCCTATTCTAACCGGGCCTGAGCTCTCTGGGCTCAGGTCAGGCTGCATCTGGAACTACCGTTAAATGCACATACACCTTCTTTATGACCCCAACCAAGGACTAGGCTCACATTGCTGCTTCTCCCCACTCCCACCCTCGGAGCTCAGCCCAGGACCTGGCTCAGGTGCACTCGACACACATGAGCTGGGTTACTGCCATCCCTTTACCTGTTCCCCCTAGCTTTATAGACCATCTTGCTTTATTGTTGGCCAGCACCAGTGCCTTCCCAACAAAGCAGGCATACCTTGCCTCTCTCCTTTCACTGCTTGTGGATGAACAGGAACAGCCTCTCAGGCCTCCTTATTGGAAACTTCCCAGCCACCCACCACTGTCTCAGTTAATCACCAGGGCTGAGGGGTAATCTCAAAGCCCAGTAGGCCCTCAGCAGACAGGATGGTATTTGATGGACAGCCCTCCTGCCTGCAAAGCCCTGGTGAACAGCTCTGATGCCACCAGTGTCCCCAGCACTGGCTGGAAGTCTTTTCCTGTTTGCCACCAGGCATGCCCAACCCTGTGAGCTGGGCTTCCATAGTGCTGTCTGGGGCTACCATGGACTCTTTCACATCAAACATTCCTTCCGAGATTGTAAAATTAGATGACTAGCTCTAGCCACTTACCCTCTTCTGCCTATGAGACAGAATCCAGTTAATGCCAGAACAACATATACTGTTCCAAGAGCCTGGCCCCTTTCCAGAATCCCAGCCCTTTCCACATGCAGCTCAAGAAACTCAAGAAGAAAACCAATGTTCTCCCCAAAAGTGGACAACAGCTTGATGGACCTCAGATACATCCTACAGAATCACCAGCATGCACGTGATTTGGAACGGATGGGCTGGAGGAAAGGCATATAGACCCAAGACCCTGATGCTCAAAGACCTAGGAATAATGTTTTTACCACCCTCACCCACCCCCACGATTTCCCAGTGTCCACAGAAAAGTCAGATTATTCTGGGCTTCAGGTACTTCACGTCATGACTCCAATCATTCTCATCTCTTTTCCCGCTAGACCTCCAAACCGCTAGCCACCTTGCAGCACTCATGCTCCCCAAGTATACCCGACTCATCCCTCCCAAGTCTTTGCTCCAGCTACTGAAACATCTTTTGCTTTAGGTTGGATTCTCAGACCCTTCGATGAGGATTCAAGTCTGCGTCTCTTTGGGATGGTGGATGGGGAAGATAATCCAAGAAAATACCAGCAGGATATAGTGGGGAGGAAAAAAAGTCAGTAAAGGCTACATTTTTTGAGCAGGTTCCCATTGTGGGCAACTAAGATTTGATTCTACCTGGGAACTCTGGGAGCCAGTGTCAAGCTCACTTCAGAATTATCCCCACCCAAGAGTACAGGGAACTAGGGTGTTTGCCCCCCAGCTCCCATCTGTCACAAGTGTGAGTTTCTCCTGGGGTGGGAGACACAGACTCTCTGGCATGCAACTCCTGCTTGCACAGGGCTGGAGAGAGCAGAGAGGACGAGGGGACCTTGGCAATGCCCCAGGAGAGCTGCTGCCCCTTCCACACCCCTCCTCCTTCCACGCCCCTCCCCCTTTCAGGCCCCTCCCCCTTCCACAACCCTCCCCTACCCACCATCACTTTTTAGTTTTCCCAAATGACCTGCTCATCAAAGTTCAATGTCACCTCCTCCCGAAAGATTTTCTAATCTTTAGTCAGAACCAGTGACTCGTTCCTTTGGTTTCTACGGACAACCACAGTATAACCGTTAGAAAAATCCTTTCGGTTTTGTCCTGCGCTCAGCTGAAGAGTTAAAGGCTGATCTGAGAACCAGGCAGGATGGTGCTGCTCACGCCCTGCTTTGGTTCCTTTCCTTCCTGCTTCCCCCGAGGTGGTGTCTGTGATTGGCATAGCAGGTCTTTGATCCCATCAACATTAGAAATTAGAAAATACTCCTTGAAAATTATCATTGGCTCTATTGCCTGAATATGTTCTTATCGCAAAAAGGAAAATTTAAGTGATGTTATTTAATTTTTGAAGCAATACATGGTTATTGCTGTCTTCTAATGTTAACAGTCTTATTTGCATAAAGAGATTATATCTATGATCATATAAAAATAAGAAGAAATGCCTAAATCCAAATTGCTCTCTCCAAGTTACCTGGAACTGTAATATTTGCATACACTGAAGCATTTACTTTTGCTTTGAAAGGAGAGAATGCAAATTAAAAAACAGAAGGAAGGAAAGAAGCAGTGCCAAACCCACAGAGGGTAGAAATGGCTGCATGTGAGTGGTGAAGTGGTTTCTGTGAACCATGAAGTGGTTTCTATGGACAGATGGGCATGAGGCAATGTTATTCTGTTCCTGAAATCAACTACCAAGTGTTGCAGTGAACTCCGGAAAAGAGCTGTCCCACCTATGGTTCTACAGGCAGAAAGAGGAACGAGGGGCCAGTAGTTGTGGTTAACAGAGTATGAAGCTGGAGCTTCCATAAAATCACGAAGGAAGTGAGAGACAGAGTGTGGATCTGCTAGCAATAGGCACTTCCCCCGCTAGGGCCCAGCCCTCCACGGGGCGGAGCTGCTGAGGAGCACGGCTCTGCATCGCCATTGGCTTTTCCTGAGGGTCAGGTCCATCTTCCAGGTCAGACACTGCCCTGACCCAGCCTTTAGGACGAAGAAGCATCTGTGAACCCAGAGCTGCCCAACAGCAAGAGCCAGCAGTGGCTGGGTGAGTATGACACTAGGAAGTTGTGGAGAAAGTTCTGGAATGAAGGGGGAAGCTGGCCCCTTCAACTGGCCAAAAAGAGCCAACTCTAAGAGTCTGCGTGCAGGACTCCAGCTCAGCAGCTTCACACATCACCGTCCCCAGCTCCAGGCGGGCTGCCTGCTGTCCTTACCTCCCAGAGGGGATCAGTTCTCCCCAGGGTCACTGCAGGACCAGTACACACTTTTGTGGCCTTTTTTGCTTGCTGCACTTACCTACCTGGACACCACTACTGGTACACACTCCCTGGGGCAGACAACACCTGTTGTCCTCATCTTAGGATACCCAGTTCCCAACACCATGCTTGTTGCAAATTATCAGTAATATCAGTAAATATTTGTCACGTGAATGAGTCTCCTTCTGCCCAGTGCCCCTCCTGAAGCCCTGACCCCCTACCTCCTGCCTCTTATTAGCCACTCTGCTGGTCCAGCAGATGGCTTTGGTTCTGGACTTAGAGGGGACAGTTACAGACACAGATATCTTTTAACGTGAGGAGTGGGTATCTGGATACCTGAAAGAAACAAAATCTACTAAAACCAACCTTAGCTTCCTGCTTATCTACCCACTAAGGGAGAAAAACTACTTTTGCCAGAGAATTAAATTCATATCTATCCCCTTTCCTTCACTCAAAGTCCCACCGATTACTCAACATACATCTCAAAGACCAACTCCCCCATGCAGCATTCCTGACCCCAGCTGGGTGTGACACTGTCCTGTGAGCCCCCACACTGTGCCTTTTCTGGCACTGACAATTTACTGCCTTCTACTGCATTACTGATGGCCAGACTGTAGGTCCTGGTGGGCAGGGGCTGAGTCTGATTCCTCCTGGTCCCACTCACCCCAGCCCCACTCCCACCCTGAGGACCTGAGCAAGACAGGAGGTAAGCTGAGAGAATCGAGTTGCATGGGAGAAAAGGAAGGACAGACAAGAGCATGACTTGGCTCGCAGGGATTTCTGTTGAACTTCCCAAGAAGCCACTGTCTAAGCTCTGAGGCTGGGGAAGTTGGTGTCTACCTGGCTTGGGACCTCCCCTTCTGGGCTCTTGGCGGGGCTCCAGCTGACTCCCTGTCCTATCTAGACTTACTACAACACTAGGCTGATCATCCTGCTTTCCGGGAGGCTTCTTCTAGTGTCTATGAATGCAGAGTTGGGCGAGACCCAAGAAGCACGGAGCTCAAAGAGGGCTGTCCTTCACGGCTGGTGTGCCCTGCCACATGCCCACCAAGCAGGCTTCCGGGCTCAGCAAGGACAACAGCTGAGCCTGTGGGACACTTTCCTTAGTTCACAGCCACTCTCTGAGCCCAGTTCTACCCCTTGGAGCTGCACAGAACAAATCTGCTCTCTTCCCCAGGGCACCCCTTCGGGTGTCTGGGGACAGCTCTCTTGTCCTCTTGAGTTTTCTATCTCCAGGCTACATATTCTCAGCGCTTACATTGTTTTTCAGTTTGTCCCCACAAGGCTATTGTTTTTAAGTGCTCTCAAAAGAACATTCTCTGCAAGGTGAAACAGAAACGAGTAAGTCATGTTGGTACTGACCCGACCCTTTGCTGCATCTCAGCAAGAATAAATACTTTCACGTCTCTCCAGCGGTGCAGAAATAATGGGCAAGAGTCGTATTCCCACACACACTTGCTCGAACCATGCCAGTAAGAGGAGACCGTGAGAGTGTGAAGAGCGTGTGACCTTTCTGGTCTCGTAGAAAGACAGAAGGTTAAGCCCCAATTCAGCTGTTATTTTTTTTTCCTTTAAACCTATGTTTAAACATGTTTAAAGATATCTAGGAAGGGATGAAAAGAGGTTGATTAATGTGTACAAACATACAGTTAGATAGAAGAAATAAGACCTAGTGTCAATAGATCAGTAGGGTGACTATAGTTTATAGTAATATACTGTACATTTCAAAATAGCTATAAGGGAATAATGAGAATGTTTCCAGCATAAAGAAAAGACAGATATTGAAGGTGATGGATATCCCAATCACCCTGATTTGATCTTCACACATTATGTCAATATGGTAGATTATCACATCTACCCCCAAAATGTGCACAGCTATTATGTATCAATGCTTAAATATTAACCTATGAGTGTAGTGTAAGAATACTAAGAGTCAATAATTCAATTGAAAACTTGCGTTTGCAACCTTGGGATAGGACCTGTGGGAGCAGAGTGTGGGCCAACCAGGAACAGATCATCTCAAGAGCAAAATGATGGAAGGAAAATTCCTGAAGAATTCTGAAGAGGTCTTGTTTTAGTGAAGCACTTCTTTGTTTTTTTGTGGGTTTTTTGTTGTTGTTGTTGTTTGTTTGTTTTATGTTTTTTTGGAGACAAGGTCTTGCTCTGTTGCCAGGGTGCAGTCCAGTGGCATCATTGCAGCTCACTGTAGCCTCAGACTCCTGGGTTCAAGCCATCTTCCTGCTTCAGCCTTCCGAGTAGCTGGGACTATAGGCACATGCCACCATGCCTGGCTAACTTCTATTTTTTGTAGAGACTGGGTCTCACTCTTGCTCATGCTGGTCTGGAACTCCTGGCCTCAGGCAATAGTCCCGCCTTGGCCTCCCACAGTGCTAGGATTACAGGTGTGAGCCACTGTACCCATGAAGCACTTCTTAATCTTATTTTCCAGAATCTTACCTTCAGAGAATACTATGAAGTGTTCGACCATTCAAATCCTCAAAAATAAGTGCTACAATACTCACTAGAATCTTGCCTTCCTCCGTTTCTTCCAACTTTTTCTCCTCTTCTTCTTTCTCCTTCCTTTCCTCCTTTTTCCCTCACCTTATTCCAGAATGTATTTGAGATAACAAATGCCTGGATGTTTTTGTGGTCCTGTGCTTTAACAGCATGGAATTGCTCATCGCTTCACATGAGTGGGCCAGTATGTAGAGTCCAAAATCTTTTTGTAATAAATAATTTAGGCCAAAGCTGAACCTTCAGTAATGAGGTCTAACCTGTAATCAAATTAAATTAAATTAGATATCACAGCATTAGATTAATTTCAGCTCCACACATCCATTGCTATTAGGTTCTATTAATTTTTAAAATTGGTACAAAAGCCTTCCTGAAGGTGAATGTTATATAAGCATATCACGTAGAGGATATTTTCTTAATCATCTTTTTAATGAAGAGACTAAGCAAAAAAAAATGTTAAGGTCTAAGAGTTTTCATTGCATCTTCTTAAACCTAACCAGTGACCGTTTTTGAAAGGGCAGTAAAGAACTGATGATAACATCTTTATTTTTGTTTGCTTAAAAGCCTAGGGATGCGTAGGAGATGAAAACATGAACTCAGATCCTGCCAGCCTAGAAGATTTCCAGTGTTGAAAAGAGCATTTCTTCCTTTCTTTCCTAGATAACATAACACCAGAACATTTCCCAACCTCATCCTACACTTTTTGACATCACCTAAAGAGGAAGTCAATTTTATAATACTACCTGCTTAAGACATGAGTTAAGCATAATTCATTCAACAACTTACAACATACATCAAAAATATTGTAAAAATCCAGCCCCGAGAGTCAGAGGAAAAGATGAGGAATGAGGGGGTGAAGGAAGGCTTCGCCGAGCAGCATGTTAACTCCCACCTGTGGTGTTTCCCAAGAAGCCAGGATGTTCTGGGCCTGCCCACCTGTCCCAGCCTGGAAGAGCCTCCCCTCCTTAAAGTGGGGCTTAGAAACAGGTTCATCCCACCGGTGGGGCAGCAGCCCTGGCCCTGCACATTAGAGCAGTGGCAGGGTGAGGGACACTCCACCCTTCTCTTCTTTTCTGAACCCCATCAGGTTCAATTTAAAATATGGGTCATGGCCGGGCACGGTGGCTCACGCCTGTAATCCTAGCACTCTGGGAGGCCAAGGTGGGCGGATCGTTTGAGCTCAGGAGTTCGAGACCAGCCTGAGCAAGAGCGAGACCCCATCTCTACTAAAAATAGAAAGAAATTATATGGACAGCTAAAAATATATATAGAAAAAATTAGCCGGGCACAGTGGTGCATGCCTGTAGTCCCAGCTACTCGGGAGGCTGAGACAGGAGGATCGCTTGAGCTCAGGAGTTTGAGGTTGCTGTGAGCTAGGCTGACGCCACGGCACTCACTCTAGCCTGGGCAACAGAGAGAGAGACTCTGTCTCAAAAAAAAAAAAATAAAAAAAATAAAATATGGGTCATGAATGATATCCCTAGGGGCCTATGAGCTGCTGATGCAAATATCCAGTGCAAATATCTGGGTGACCCCACACTGGTGGAGCTGCCCCGGGCCCATCCTCCCCTGCTTAGAAGGCAGCCCCAAGAAAGCCTTGCCGCATCACTCACTGGGCAATTCCTTCAGCTCAGCCAACATGAATGCTTGGACCAGTCCTGGCTCCTGTTCCTGGGAAATTCAGAAATCAACAAAAATCATATTACTACTGTAGTTAATGTTTAAATATGTGCCAGTCACCGTCCTGTTTTTATACACACTCTCATCATTGATTTGTCACAACAATGCTATGAGGTAGGCACTGCTGTCATCTCCATTCCAAGGATAAGAAACAGGAGGCACAGAGAGGGAGGGAGCAATCTGGCTTCCAAGCTCGAGCTGCTCGCCGAGGCCTCTCCCTGAGACACAGCGCTACCCAGGGGAAGGCAGAGCCAGGCAGCCACTCAAGTGCTCTTTGCAAGTGTCTGAGAACCACATGCATATGCCAGCACCTTGGTTTCCTTCCTTACAGGGACCCAGAAAATGTGCATATGACCACTTTGCCGGGCAGGATAGTGCACACTGTGCTATTTCCACAGCGGTCCAAGTATCACAGCTCGGAGTGATGTAAGAGTCCAGGGACAAGGAATTGTGGAGCCTTGAACCAGGCCATACTGGGAATGTGACACCCAGACCCCTACTCATCCCACCAGAGCCGCTGGAAAATGAACTGATCTGGTATAAATCATAGTGTCCAACACTCATCCATTACCAGGCCCTGCTTTCTGCTGCTAGAGTCTCTTGGTTCACATGTTCCAAATGCTGGGAAGCTTAGGGCTTCAGTTAAGGAAGGTAATACCTGTCCAGAGGGTCTGTACCATCCTCATGGGCAAAAGAATGGCCCCACTTGATACTGCTGGCATGGCTAATTATCTGGGTGTGAGACCCCCCCCTACCCCTGCCAAACTTCTTAAAGAGATTCACAGCATACAAGGCATATTTGTAAAAGCCATGTCATGTGATGCTCAAAAACAACCCTGTCGACTAGCTTAGGATAAGTCATGTATGTTATGCTCATTTCGTAAATGAGGAAACTGAGGCTCAGAGAAATCAAATGGCTTGATACAAAGTCAACCCGCGATTTAATATCAAGGAAACTAAAATCCTGCTTTTCTGTCTTCAAATCCAATATTCGTCTCTCTGCACCACAGCATCCCAGTGGGAAATGAAAAGTCTATATCATCTTTGGTTTTTGATCACATGTGATGAACAAGCCAGACAAGAAAGTTCTGTGACTGCCACTGGATTTGAATCCTGGAACACCTTCCGGGGTGTGAGCGAGCTTCGTCCGTGTTTAGGAGGAAGCCACGCCAGTTCAGCCGGGGCAGCTGAGAAATGAACGGGGCGCGTCACTGAGATGTGCTGCATCCCCTTGGGGTGACCCGACTGCCT
Source organism: Eulemur rufifrons (assembly GCF_041146395.1). Classification (NCBI taxonomy): domain Eukaryota; kingdom Metazoa; phylum Chordata; class Mammalia; order Primates; family Lemuridae; genus Eulemur; species Eulemur rufifrons. The sequence goes on from NC_090989.1 coordinate 70,225,219, forward strand.
GCACTCCCAGCAGCCCTGCAGCCCACCAGGCAGTGCTGAGTGGAAGGACCATAGGCTTGTGGATAGAGCCTGGGACCACGTGCCCCGAGGCTTGAGTTCAAGTCCCTCCTCTGACACTTGCTAATGTGATTTGGCAAGTCATGTACCCTTTCTGGGACTCATCCTCCTCATCTATAAAATGAGGATGAAAAACTCCACGTCCCACCTGACTAATAGCCTGTGACTTGGGAGTCTTCCTGCCAACCTCACTCTGAAAATACTGTCACCAGACCAAAGATACATTGAGTGGCTGGTCTCATTTTTAGGAGGCTGCTCCACTGAGAGATGTGAGCAAGAGGGGTACAGTGCCACCTTTGTGAGGTGGGACAGGGATGGGCTTGGCTACCTGGTTGACTCATGTGCTATAGCAACTCTGTTGGAACCCTGAGCAGTCCTTCTACTCCTTCTAACTCAACTTGTCTGGTTGACATCTAAGTTCTCTCTTGTAGCCCTTAAAGTCTCAGAATCTACAAATCTTGGAAGCTGGTTCCCTCTACGACCCCTGACAATTCACTGTACCTCTCTAAATGCCATTTCCTCATCCACAAAAGCCAGATCACACTTCCTTCCCACCAGCTGCACTTTAATCGACAGTCGCTCCAAACCCGGTGATCTCCTTGGAGGCTGCCTGCCTTGCTCAATCACTCAGTTGTAATGAGGTTATTGCTGGGACTGGCAACTCGCACAGCCTTGGGATTCAAGCAAATCACACCAGACTTTCCAGAAAAGCTGCTGAAGCTCCAGGTGCCCCGGGGGCAGCTGCTGCCCTGCTGAGGTCAGCTGTCCCCCAGCGGCCTCCCTGAGATGCTGCAGTCACAGCTAGGCTTGCTGGTGACTCTTGAAGTTCTCCTGGCACTTGAGCTCTTGGCTTCTCCTTCTTATAAGTGAAATCTTTATGGACAGCACCTGCAGAAGAATAGGAGCGATATGGGAGGTCATGAAATGCCACTCCTGGTCCAGCCCATCTTTAGCTTGGAGGAAGTGAGGAACTGTTGAAAGTTTATGAGTTAGTACAGCAGTTCTCAAAATGTGTACCATGGAGTCAGGGGTTCCATGAAGTCAAAACTTTTCATAATGATATAAAGATGTTATTACCTTTTCTCCCTTGGTTGACATTTGCAATGATGGTGCAAAGGCAACAGCGAGTAAAACTGCCATCCCCTGAGCACAAATCAAGATAGTGACAATCCACTTTGCTGGCCGTCATCGTATTCTTTACTACCACACACTCACGGTGAAAAACAAATTTTAAAAAAAGCCAGGGTCACTTAAGCTTGCGCATGATGAAACAGTAAAAGTTATTAACTTGAGTAACGTTGTTTTAACATTCTGTATGAACTGGTAAGTACATGTGACTACTTCTGCCACATAGGGACACGTGGTGACTGTCTCAAGGAAAAATCACTGTGTGACCTTTTCAGTAGTGAGTTGAACTAATCATGCTTCTCAGAAAACATATTTTTGCTTGAAAAAAAAAAAACTGACAGACAAACTATGGTTATGCAGACTTGGATTTTGGAAGAGATTTTTTTCAAAAATGGATCTCATGAGATTGTCACTCAAGGAAAACAACTGACAGTGTTTGTTGACAATGACAAAATCTGAACTTTGAAGTGAAAATTAGAATTTTGGAAAAATTGTGTTTATCACGGTGAGCTTGACAGCTTCCCAATACTTAAGGACTTTTCCAGTGATATTCCAATGGTGATACTAATGAATGTGCTTTTTAAATATTGAATAATGAAATTATTGACATTTAGAAAATGTATACAACTCAGTGAACCAATATTTTCCAAATGACCAATGTGTGATGTCAGGCAATCATGCTCAAGTAAAACATACAGTCCAAGTGCAAGATGAATGGATTTTAATGTGAGGAAGTACAAGAAGTTTATTGATATAAATAATTTGGCTGGGCATGGTGGCTCACATCTGTAATCCCAGCACTTTGGGAGGCTAAAGGCAGGAGAATCGCTTGAGTCAAGAGTTCAAGACCAGCCTGGACAACATAGCGAGACCCTGTCTCTACAAAAAATAAAATAAACAATTATCCAGATGAGGTGGCCCACGCCTGTAGTCCTAGCTACTTGGCAGGCTGAGGCAGGAGGATCCCTTGAGCCCAGGAATTTAAGGTTACAATGAGCTATAATGATGCCACTGCACTCAACCCTGGGTGACAGAGCAAGACCCTGTCTCAAAAAAAAAAAAAAAAAGTTTATTATCATAGTTTCCGATTTCATATTGTAAGAAACTATCATTTCCTTTTTTTCTTTTCTTTTCTTTTAGAAACAGAGTATCACTTTATTGCTTTGGCTGGAGTGCAGTGGCCCCATCATAGCTCCCTGCAACCTTGGACTCCTAGGCTCAAGTGATCCTCCTGCCTCAGCCTCCCAAAGTGCTAGGATTACAGCCATGAAACACCATGCCTGGCCTAAGAAACTACCACTTCTTGAGTTTGGGCGAAGTATCAAAGAAGAACAGCCATAATTATCTAAGATGACTATTAAAATATTCCTCCCTTTTTCAACTACATATCTGTGTAAGGCCAGATTTTTCTCATATATGTCAACCAAAACAATATAGCAGAACAGATTGAATGCAGGAGCAGCTGTGAGACACCAGCTTAATCTAGTAGGCCAAACACTAAAGAGATTTGCAAAGATATAAAACAATGTCACTCCTGTCAGTGAATTTTTTCTGTTTGGGGAAATACAATTTTTTTTCTTGTTATATAATATATATTTATAGTTTGTACTGGTTTGTACTAGTACATTCTCATATTACAAAGGCAATTTAATGGAAGAATCTTCCTTTTGATGTTTTAGTCATCTGAAATAACACAAACTATATACATTCCAAAAAAAAAAAAATCCTCATTTGGATAACAATAAAAAAGACAAGTTAAACAACAAAAAACTTCCTTTCTTATTTATGTTGACCTGTAATCAGTTTATTATTGCTATTTTCAAATCAATTAGTAAGTTAACATTTGCTAAATTTCTCTGTTTTAATTTCTACAGTAAATTTTTTATTGGCTTTTGTGCACACTAATGTACAGTAAATATTGACAGATATAACTCAGATAAACAAAATCTTTGGGGTTCTCAGTAAGTTTTAAAAAGTATAAAAGAATCCTGAGACCGAATAGTTTGAGATCCCCTAAGTTATGATACCCTGTCGTTCTAGGTTTGTGGGCCCAGCAGCGGTGGGGAAGACAGGCTGCGGCCAAGGACGGGATGGGAGTTTCTGCCACCGGCTGGCACAAGCTGGTGAGACCTGGAGCTGAGGCAGTGGCAATGGGACTGCCCAGGGGGTGCAATGCAAATGCATCATGAAAGTCCGGGCCACTGTGCCATATTTTGTTTTGGTTGCAATGCTGAAACCTACAAGACCCTGGCCCTGGAGTAGACGTGGTCTCCTCTGAAGGGAGTGGTCATGTCCAGCACCAGCTATTTGAGAAAAAGATGAATACTCGGACAAGAAGCAGAAATTGAGCAGAGAAGCAGGAGGGGGATCTTGCTCCAGTTGTCCTGGGTAAGGACCTGAGGAGTCAAGGTAAACGGGCACATCCTCTACTTGGCACTTGCTAAGAGAGTGCCCACCATGGATACAGAGGGCAAGCTAGGGCGAGGCAGGATCTGCAGGCTTCAAAGAGAAAGGCCCTGAATAGCAGGCGTCCTGTGCACATTATACCCTGCGTTCATTTCCCTTCTGTTATCACCAAGTCCCTAGTGGGACAAATCTAATCAGATTTTCCAGCTTTGTCTCAGCTGTGCTAGAAGAAACTAAAGGAAGAGCCGTGTGTTTATGCAGGGAGAATAACAGGCCCTTTCCCAGGTGATATGGGATGGGAGCAAAGGTTAGAGAGAAATTCTCAAGGAACGGAAATCCTGTGAACCAGAGAAACTGCTTCTTCATCCAGTGACAACTAGAATTTTCCTTATAAGAGGTGATAGACTGAAGATATATTTTGAAAGAAAGAATAAATGAATAAATGGAATGAATTGAATGCAGCTGGTGAGGTGACTCCAAAACTTCTAGGACATCTATGTGGAGTTTGAGGTGCCCGTTATACATCCCAGGTGGCGCTGCCCGGAAGACAGAAGGTTGTGTATGTCTGAAGCTCAAGAGGTCTGGAGCCGAAGTATTGGCTTGAGAAACATGAACCACATAGGTCAGTGTTTCTCAGGCTTTGGAGCAATTCAGAGTCACCTCTCCAGGATTATATAATAAAAAGGAAGATGCCAGTCCCAGATCAACTGAATCAGAATTTTCAGGAGTGATTGTGACCCACGCCACCAGGAGTTCTCTGAAGGCAGAGGAGGCACTGAGCTCTCCCAGAAAAAGGAGAAAGAGTGAATTCAAAATGCAGCCACAAACCCAGAAGCATCTAGCTCCCGAGCACCAGAAGTCTGTCGGTAAAGAATGTGGTTAATTCAATTCTAATGGGCTGGCACACTCCAGCACATGGAATACATCCATCACTCATCTTTAGGCAGTGCAAGAGTTCTCTGCTAATATTTGAAGCCTTAAATGTAGCCACTTAAGCTTCCCATATATCAGGCACAATTAGGAATCCCAGAAGCTGCACATGAACCTGGCCATAGAACAGTCAGGGGCAGAGCCAGAAGGCCATAGGTGGCAAGCCCAGCCCTCCCTGCATACAGCTGTGGAAAAGCAGACCCTTTCTCCTAGAAACAATTCCTTTTCCCTGCAGCTCTGGACTGAATGAAATTAACATTTCTGAAACAGGGCCAGAGAACAGACCGTTCTCTGGGGAACTACAAGCTGTCTCTTCTAGCAAAAAACGGGGAAAAGGAAGTAAAACATTTTTCATTTATTAACAAGATTCTTATGGTCACATACAATGGGCCAGATATTTAGATATCTAGATATCTAGACCAAGGTTTTAAACCTTTTCTTTTAAATGTCATTATTTTGTCCCCCTTATGGAACCTATCTTTTGGACATTGCCTGCTTGAATGCATTAAATAATAATTATTTACCCATATGCTAACCAATCAGTGACATGAAAACATGTAAACTTCAGGCCAGCCCTGCCTAACGCACAGAGGGTACTCAATAAACGTGTGCTGTAGGCCAGGCATGGTGACTCGCATCTGTAATCCTAGCAGTTTGGAAGGCCGAGACAGGAGGATCACTTCAGCCCAGGAGTTCCAAACCAGCCTGGGCAACAGAGTAAGACCCCATCTCTACAAAAAATAGAAAAATTAGCCAGTGCATTGGCACGCGCCTATAGTCCCAGCTACTTGAGAAGCTGAGGCAGGAGGATCGTTTGAGCCCAGGAGTTTGAGGTTGCAGTAAGCCGTGATGATGCCACTGCACTCTAGCCCAGGCAACAGAGGGAGACCGTGTCAAAGAAAAATAAAAAAGTATGCTACAATGAATTCAGCCCAATGTCACCATACTAAGTGGATCTATTTTGTACCAAAAAGGAAAGCAAAAATTAGTCCTACAGTCCAATTACAGTTAAGACTTTTTGGAAATAGTTCAAGGACTTGCTTATAGCACCATGGAGCACTAGAGTTCCAGGTAAGCTATGGTGAGACGCATATATGCAAAGTTTATCCGCCAAAACTGAACACTGAAAATGTATGAACTCCTTCCCACGGGGACTTGCAGAAACTCTCAGTGGGACATCTCGGGAGCAAGCAGGGGATGCCTGCTTTGCTGTGGGTAATATAGGTGCCTGAATTGGGCTTCTGGACTAAAGCTAAGATGGTATTGGTCCAAGGATGTATTCTGGAGCCTGTGCAGTTATATCTGGCTGTGGGCAAGTCAGGCTAGCCTTTCAGCCTAGTGATCTCCAAGCATGGTTCCAGGACCACATGCAGCAGAATCATCTGGAGAACACATTTAAGTGCCCACTGCAGACTATGGAGCCAGTATCTCAGGGGAGAGCCCCATCTTCTGCATTGTAAGTCAGTTCCCAGGTGACTCCGCTGCATCACACCGTAAGCACCCCTGCCCGTTACCTCGCACTGCCAGGCATTGAGGGGAGGGCTAGTTTGTGAATAAAGACGGTGAGTCAAGCCTCAGAGAACCACTGAGTCCCCACGAGCAGCCTTGTCTTGGCGTTGACCACATTCCCTCTCCCGCCCTCACAAGGCTCCGGGAGGTGGCGAGGACACAGAGGCAGGCAGGGCCTCAAACCTTCTGCAACTTGCCTATCCTCCGTTTCAGGCCCTCTTCCCCCCCACACACCCTCCTCACCCCCTCGGGCCAAATGGGCCACGTGAAAACACCCCAAGGTAGGGAACATCTGTATCCTCTCTTGCCAGGGACACCTTCCCACTCCCACCACATGGCGACATCTTATCCTTCAAGGCACCAACGACACAGCCATGGCCCATACATTAGAGGCACTCTGACAAGGGACTCAGGAGAATGCACACCTTATCCAGAGATGGTAACACAGGAGGGGACATTGCAGAATGGTGCCCCCTGGGCAGGCGAGATGCGGAGGCACTACTCAGGCATGTATTCAAATCCCCACACTCCCTCCCCTTCCCTGGCTCTGGAGGGAGAGACAGGTGCTTCCCCAATACCTGGCCCCTTGACTCTTGCTGCGGGTCATCCTGTGAGTGGGCCTGCCTTCCCCTTTCCTGCCAGCCTCCATGTGAGGCCCAGGGACAGCTCAGACCTTTAGCTAAGCTCTCTTAACCTGGGGCCACCAGGCCTGCACTCCTGTCTTGGGGATCTGCTGAGGTTCCAAGAAGGGGCAGAATGAGCGGAAAGAGGGAGTGAAGGCAGCTGGAAATATCAATGACGTTTGATGGACTTTCTGCCCCTGGTGGCACCACAACCCCATGCAAAGCAGTAGCCCAGGCCAGGGCAGGCCACTGCTATTTTCTAGACTAGGGTTGTTTAGTGGTGCTTGATTTGGAACTTGGTGTCCTCCCTGGCTCCTGGCACCCCTTACCCTCCGCCCTCCTCTCCCCCCACCTGGTTGATGCACCAAGCTCCCACCTATGAGCTCAGAGACCAAGCCCTGCTTTAAAAAGCCCCGGGCCAAGTCGTCCAGGCACCAGGCAGCTTCTCTGTGGGTGCTGCCTGTGTCTAGCCCTTTCTCTGCTTTAGCCAGAGGGAAGGGGGTCAGGAACGCAGGCTCTCCCTCTGGCTCCCTGTGGGTGCTGACTGTTCCACTGACAAACACATCTCAGGCTGCCTGGCAATCTGCCCTGTCCCCGCCTTGGTTAATCTTGCCATTGTTGCTCTGAGGAGCAGGCGTGTTGATGGCAGGAACCATAGTATAATTCACCGCAGTATAATAGCATGCTGTTCAGGTTTGCAGCCTAGGAACAATAAGCTGTACCATATAGTCTAGGTGTATAGTTGGCTATACCATCTGAGTTTGTATAAATACTCTCTGTGATGTTCTCAGAACATATCCCCATTGTCAAGTGATGCATGACTGTACATATATTGCAAAAATTTTGGAAAAAGAAAAGAATAAAGAAAGTATTATCCATAAACCTACCACCTGAGCAACCTGGACATTTTTGATTTATCTCCTTTTTTAACCAATTTTTTTTTGCACAGTTGAGATCATGCCTATTTTGTGATTTTGAACGTTGCTTTGGGGTTTTGCTATTTTTTTTTTTTTTTTTTGACTCAACATAGTGTAAGCATTTTCCCATGTTATCAAAAACTCTTCTTAGATGTAGTGTGTAATGCCACATGATGTGGGCAATGAACATTTTTGAACACACAGCTTTTTGGATGATTTTCACAGGATAATCTCCCAGAAGTCAATCACTGGGTTAAAGGTATGCACATTTTAAGGCTCCTGATGCATATATTGTGACTATCGTTATCCCTTCTTCCCAGAGTTGGAAACTGAAGCTCAAAGACTGAAGTAATTTGTGCTAAGTCACACAGCTAATACATGGCTAAGCCAGGACGAAAACACAGGGCAAGGTATTTCCTGTCCTGTGGTCTGCGCCCAACAGCACAGCACAGAAGAGGAGGCTGCCGCTTTCCCGCAGAGCATCTGATCTTGTGCAGTGACTGGACAAACAGCCCCGTGGGAGAGCAAATCTGGGACAAATGCTGGTGCACTGAAAGAACACCTGCGGTTCAGGACACCTGGGTTCTGCTTACTCTGTCACCTCAAGCAAGTCTCTTTGGCCTCAGTGTCAGCCCTGCAAGATGAGGGGCTTGGACTGGGTCTGACACATCACCCTTCTGCCCAGATATATCACCCCTAAAACAAAACCAGAAACATTTTAGTTTTAGTTTTGCAAAAAAAGACTAAAGAGAATCCATTTGCTGAAGCTTAAGACTGTAACTGCTTGCTCTCTTGGCCTTAAAGTTGATCCAGCTGGATCCCAAAACCAGCAGGTCAGGGTTAATGAGACAGCCAGCTCCAGAAAACAGTGCCCGGCCGGAATCCGCCAGAGAGCGGCAGGAGAATGCAGTCCTTTCAAGATCAGGTCAGATGGTTGGGAAACACTTCTCCTGCTGTGTCTCAGCACCAGGCTCCGCTGTCAACACTGTCAAGAGATCTCCCTGTCCTCCCCAGCCCTGGGGACAGATGCAGGGTGTCAGTGCCAGCCGTCCAGGGTGCCAGTCTACTGCCTGTTCCTCTTTGTGTGCACAAGGGTGCTGACGGGCAGCTGCCCAGCGCTGCCTGCCCAGGGTCCTCAGGGCATACACTCTGCTGTTCTTGGTTGTTTTTCCAAGTGACCAGGACTTGGGAAGCCACATCAGCAGTTGTAAAATTGAACCCAAAGGGACAAGGTGGGTGGGGGCAGTTGTTCGTCAGATGCCCCAGAGCTTACTGGCTAATCCGGCTGACACGCAGACTGCCACTTCCTAGAACACAGAGGTGGGTGCCTCTGTTCTGGGGAGGGGGGGAGGTCCTGGGATCTGCGGGAAGCTGGCATCCCACACATCTGCACCTGCGTCCGACTCCCAGATGCAGGACAGACGGATGGGAGCATACACAGGCCACAACATTTTTGAGCCTGGAAAAATGTTTGCCCCTCTGGTGGAAGAACCACCTCATCTCTCTCAGAAAGAGGAACGGTGAGCTCATGGAAGAACCCAGGAGGAGACAGGATGGTCCGTGTGGAAATGGGCATACGGAGTGTCGGGAAGCCAAGTACCTGACGGGGACGAGCCACATGGCATGTCATTTCATAAACAAAAGTACACACACACAGAAGAACACGCTTTTTACAAGAACGTGTTCAAACAAAAAGATAAACGCATGAAATGGGTGGTCTATGGAGAAGAAAAGAGATTGGGGCTTGGCGATAATCACTGTTGGCTCAGGAAAAAGGGAGGCCTTGCAGGGGCCAATTACACAAATGTGACATGAATCGACTGAGGGATGTCATTAACGTCCTGGACTTGAGGGCCAACATTTTTCAAAGAAAGTAAAGAAAAAGAGATAAAAGCCAAACAATCCCAGGAGTTGTCATTAAGAATGGTTTTGAAAGGCCTTGAGTTTGTTTTTATAAAGCGAGGAGGTCATTTGAGTCCATGTGGGACAGAGGTTTGGGCACCTTCAGTTCTCAGCCCTGGGAGTACGTTTGAGTCCCCAGGGGACCTTTGAAAAGACACTGGGTACCTGCCTCAGTGGGCATGGGGCGGGCGGGCTTTCGGGTTTAAACGGAGCCATCAGTCTCGTGAGTAGCCAGGGCTGAGAGGACGGCGCCGACGTGCCCTGAATGTGACATCTGGGGTGCTCCACAGGACAGGAGGTCTCGCCAGCGCTGGAGAGGAAGGGTCAGTTGCGGCCAGAAGTGGAGAAAGGTGACTCGGAGGGGGCACTGCTTTGGATGAGGGAGTAGAGAAGAAACCAGAAAGCACGTACGGGTGACGGTGTCCAGTACAGGCCTGGGAGTGGCGCGAGGGGAGCTGGAGCTGCAAGGAACAGCAGTGGCCACTAGGGAACAGGGTCCTCGTGTCACAGACACAATGAGAAAGCCGAGACTCGGAGAGAAAGGGACTTGTCCTGAGTCACAGCCACCCCAGCTCCATCCGTCTGACCAGGGCTCTCTCCACCGTCCCTTGGAGCCCCTGCTTTGCCCGATGGGCACGTCCCATCCTCCCCAACTGACCAGTGCCCGTGTCCGGGCAGGGGAGACGCCACTGGAGGGAGCTGGCAAGTGATCTGAGCTTCCTGAGAAAAAATTAACTAAAGAAGAGTTTAGAAAGGAACCTGCCTAGTTGTTGTTTCCTGGTCCTTTCCCCTCCTCAGGTGCGTGTTTTCATCCACTGCAGACTTTCTATTGCCCTCTGAATGCACATTTCTTCTTAATCCCTTAATTCTGAAAGCTCACTTGTTTGTTGTTCTCTGACTGTTGCCAGCCAGGGTTGGTGATTGTCTTAACAAAACTCTCAGGTTTCCTGCTGCTCTGATGGTCAGTTTGGCCACGCTGCTGAGAAGGGGAGGTCTGTGACCTTGGGGGGGGGTGGGTGCTGAGAGCATTTGGTTTCAGCTGGAATGCATGGAGTGCCCATGTGCCCACGACACTAAATGTTCACATCTGCCCAATTTTTACAGACAAGAAAAGTAAGCTAAAGAGAGGTTATGTAAATTTCAAGTTATGGGCAAGCTCCTATAGGGGAGTTGGGTCTTACTCATTTGTACCCTGCTGGGACCCAGCCCAGTGACAGCACATGGTAGAGACTCATCAAATGCCCACTGAGCTGAAGGGAGTCCTGAGCTGAGATCTGCCCCAGCCTCCTGGCCCCCAGCCCAGCATTGGCTTCACTAGGCACAGGCTGACGCAGCCTCCATAGGCCACCCTGGACATACCACAGTAACATGGGCGCTGGCCAGGTCTGCGTGCAGCCCTGACCTCGCAGGTGTGGACCACACAGCGGGAGCCCCGTCAGCCTGCACCGGCGGCCCTTACAGCTCTGTTCCTGGTTACCTTGGCCCCAGTTGTCAACTTTCTGTCCGGATGTATTGGCAGAGAGCCTGCCATCTGGGTGGGTCATGAGAAGCATTCCAGAAGAAAACCCAGACTCTCGGGGCTGGGAGGGAAATGAAGAGTCATCTAGTTTTAATGTCCACTCTCCTCCCTCCCGCCTCACCCCCAACACACACACATGCACTGCTTCTCTCCCCTCAGACACACACAGATTCTCCCATTGGTTCTTGGACCTGCAGGTACATTTCCAGTTCATTAACATGTATCGATCGATTGATTAATGCTAATGTGGAAGTCATATGCAGGTGTCTTGGCAACAGCCCAGCTAAGGGCCCATTGATAGCCAGCACTGATTGCCAGGCACGTGCGTGGAGATACTTCCATATAATATGCTGTGATAGAGTTACGAACAAAGTGCTATTGGAGCTCAAGGACAGAGTGATTAATTATTAATGGTGGGGACATCAGGGAAGGCTTTACTGAGAAAGTGGCAGGTGGGACGGGCCTTAAAGAATGGGTAAGTTCTAGCTCGCCCATGGGGATAATGAGGAATTAGTCTGAATAAGCTATGACATGACCACAGCTGTGGTCACCCAGAGAAATCCTTGCCCCACAGTGCCCAGCAGGTTCTCAGTGACGGCTGAGTTTTCAGTCACTGGATGTCATTTGCTTGCTTTAGGGATCTTGAGCAAGGCATTGAGGCTCTCTGGCCAGTTTCCTCATCTGTCAGGGAAGGGCAGAAGACAGGGAGGGTGCTGAGGCAAGCGCAGTAGAGGGATTAGAGATGGTGCTCTGCAGGGTGTGGGAGATACTGGCTTGGTCTGCTACCACTTGCCCTCTGTAGGGCCTCTAGCTAGCCACTTGGTCTCACTGAGTCAGTTTCTTCATCTGTAGAGGGAGATGGCAATCTCTGCACCACCTGCCTATGTTTATCAATGAAAACCTTTTGAGAAACATCATGACTGGAGGGGCAAAGATGAGTGCCATGACTGTCACTGAGGCCAGCTGCTCAGGGGCCCTGGGCTGTTGGTTCCTGACCTTGCTCTGAACATGTTCCCATCCTTGCTGTTGAAGTGTATGTCTGTTCCAGTTTCTCTTGCAGCATAACAAACCACCCCATGAGACAGCCATTTTGGGACTGGCATAAAACAACCATTATCTTGCAGATGTTGAGAGTTAGGAACTTAAACAGGGCTCAGCAATTATGATTCATCTCTGTTCCACCATATCTGGGGCCTCATCTGGGAAGACATAAAGACTGAGGGGGGACTCAACTGCTGAGGGTTGTAAGTAGCTGGAGTCATCTTCACTTATCTGTCTCATGATTTATGTTTTCAGGTGGCTATTGCCAGATCACCTATATGTGGCCTCTCCATGCCATCTCTTAACACTGGCTAGTGTGGGCCTCTTCAGAGCACGGTGATTGGGTCCCAAGAAAATGTCCCAAGAGAGAAAAAAGGAAGTGCACAGAATTTTTATGACCTAGCCTTGGAATATGCATGATGTCACTTCTCCATACTCTACTGGTCAAGGCAGTCACAAAGTTCTGCCTGGGCTGAAGAGGAGGGGATACAGACTCCACCACTCAGCAGGAGGAATATCAAGATCACATTTTGAGAAGAGCATGCAGGATGGATACATTGTTGCAGCAATCTTTGAAAAACACAATGGACTGCGATGTTCCTTGCCAGTTGAATGCCGGTTCAAAACCCTCCTCCACATGCTCCCAGCAGCACCTCCTGCTGCCTCTCAGCACAAACCTCACGCCGGGCAGGCCAGCCTCCTTGTGCACCTGGAATATGCCACACTCACCCCCACCTGAGAGGCATGACCCTGATCTGCTCATAGCTCACTCTCTTCTTTCTGATTATCCAAGTCCTATCTCCCAAAGATTCAGGTTTCCATTGCATTTGAGTAACATTTAGGACAAAAAGGGAAGTCTCTTAACAAACTTAGTTCCCAGGGCCTTCTTTATTGCTCTAGTGTGAGGCCTGCTTCTTTCTTAGAAGTAGTAAAAATTCTACCATGCTGAGAATCACTGGTTCTGAAAAATATCCATCAAGCATGGGTCCCCTTCTGCTGTAATCATTACACACATACTTATGAAATTCAGGTTCTTTATCTCTCCTAGACAGAAATAATGACTCTAACAAATTAAAGGCAGCTTGTTTTAAACCAACAAATGGTGTTGCTGACAACAGACGTGTAAATATGGCTATAGTTAATGGTTTTTTTTTCAGCCTTGCTTCATTTCAGCTCATTAGACCCATGACTAATAAAGGGCCAGCTGGCATTGCTCACTAATTACTCCCCAATTAAATCAGGGGCCAGGCCCCTGCTTCCTATGCAGACCCCAGTACCCAAGAGTTCTGGGCATCTAATAGTGCTCAGGAAACACTGAGTGGTTGTTTGATTAAAAAAAAAAAAAAAAAAAAAAATAGAAACACGCGAGGCAGCCAAACTGCGCAGTTCCTCTACATTCTGCCTGGAAATGTGAGTTCCCACTGAGCGCAACAGAAGCCATTAACAGTGGGCAGAGCTCACACATCCATTCCACACTCACAGCCTGGTGAGGCACAGAGGAAAGGTGTTGTTATCCCCATTTTTCTGATGAGGAAGCTGAGGCTCACAGAGGTTAAGGGACTCTTGCAGAATCCACCGCTCCCACGTAGGGAGCGAGAACTTTGTGCTAAGGCTCTTCATTCCCTAGCCCAGACTCCTTTCTACTGTTCTTCCTGCAGTTAGCTGGCTCATTCACTCATTCACTCATTCATTAATTGATGTATTTGACAAATCCCTTAGCAGGTACCTTGTACACAGCACAGTGCAGGCGCTGGGGAAACAGTGCTAAACAAGGCAAAGTCTCTGCTTTCTTCGAGCATGTGGTCCAAAGGGAAAGATGTCAATAAACATCTAAACAACTATATAAATAAGATAATTTGACACATGGCAAGTGTTATAAAGAAAGCAAAACAGAGTCATGGGATAGAGATTGACCAGAATGATGAGGGCAGGAAGGAAGAGAGGGGCCCCTTTAGCAAGGCTTGTCAGGGAAGGCTTCCCCAAGAAGATGATGCTAGAATTGGGACCTTAAGGATGGCAGGAAGCCAGCCATGTAAAGAGCTAGGGGAATAGAGTCCCAAGAAAAGGTTTCAGCAAGTGCAAAGGCCCTGAGGCAGGAAAGGAATAGGCTGGTCAAGCCAGAGGGACAAAAAGGACAGTTAGGTGAAAAGTCTTGAACAATGGAGAGAATAGAGGGGACCAAAAGGTGTAGGGCCCAGCAGGCCACCCCAAGGAGGGTAGAAGGAAGCCAGGACCAGTAGAGGAAGACTTAGCAGAGTTTGCTGCCCTTCCCATCTCCTGAAGGTGCCTGCAAGGATACAGTGGGTATGGCTTGTTTGTTTCTAATTTTTATTTATTTCTAAGGTAATTTTAAAAACAAAAGTATGCCCTTGAGCCCTTCAAAGCCTCAATATGGTAACCGTGTGCACCATCGCATAGTCTTTCTCTCACTCTTGCCATCTGTCAATGGATTTGACTTACTTTAAGGTGCTGCTATTGTTTATGTTAACATGAAATCTGCATCAGTACCCACATATAATAGTAAGCACGTTACAAAATTTTCAATCCAGCTTTCTGTTTAAAATTCCATTTTATTTTTATGGTACATGAATTTATTTTCCAATTATAAAAAATTTAAACACAAGATCTTCAGAAATATCACCAAGAATAAAATTTAAATCTCTCTTAAAGGATAGGATTGATTTAAAAATGAAGGGCTCAAAGTTGGAAGGGTACCTCTCATTCTCCGCTAAATAAATGCAATGTGGCCTCCCTCTCAGCAGGGTCCCTGGCTGGAAGTGGTCCTGTTTGCTCTGGGTAAGGCAGTTTGCCTCTCTGAGCTGTAGATACCTTTTCTGCCTAATGGAGATTACTTCACTGGACTGTAATGAGAATTAAATAAGATAATGTAAGTACAGCACGTAAAACAATGCCTGGCTCAGAGCAGATGCTCAAAAATATTAGTTCTGTATCCATGAGGCCTCAATCAGAGCTGGACATCCAGTGGGTATTCCATCAAGTAGTGTTTGCTTGCTTCTCAGGAAGAACATTCTAGCAGTCAAAGCTACCCATAATTTTGAAATGTGGTCAGTGTGGCCAAAAAAAAAAAAAAAAAAAAAAAGCTACCCAAAACTTACAGATGCCCTGTCAAAGCATCATATCCTATAATTTGCCAGGAACTTTCAATAATAAACTGGAGAAAATCCCTTCTCCTCTCTTAATTTCATTCTCCCTGTAGATAAGTCAGATGCCTTCTCTGGTCCTCATCACTTAATTTCGGTTATCCATCAAATTTGTTGAAGTTATGTTTCTTTGGTATATGCCAGGCGTTGTACTAGATGCCATGGTCCAGCCTGGGCCCACCTCTGGGAACTGCGGGCCCAGGGGTACAGGCCTCTCGGGTGCTGGTCTCACTACGACATTAGCTGCACTCTGGGTCAAGGAAGCCGTGGAACCAGTCTCCTTCTGCCGACAGGGCTGTCTGAGGGATGTGGCACACACGGAAAGAATTGACAGAGGGGATGTTCGGACCCTCAGGACCTCTGTTGGATCCCACCTGCAAGCTGCCCTGGAGACATCACCTGTGGATCCCGGAGCTGGAGAGGAAAGGCCCGGAATCCAGCACTGCTTCACGTCAGTCCCCCGCCCCTGCCTGCCACCTCCCCGCCTGGGCCCGCCTGGAGTCACGGCCACCCTGGCCAGCCTGCAGGAGCCTGTCAAGAAGCAAAACATCATCCCTGGCTGCCCGAGTCCCTTTACATAGAGCTACTAGACTCTTTATGACAGGGATGTTTTCCTAATTGAAAACAAATTCTCCTGAAGTACAGGAAGTACATACAGGAGCCAACCCCACTAAATTAAGAATAATAGCTCACTCTGTGTGCTCTTCAGTTAGGAGATTTAACGGGGACCCAGCAACAGACTAGCTCCAAGTCACGGCAAGGTTGGATGGACTAAAGAGGGAAAGAAGACAGTCTCATAACCACACCTTGTCCCTCCAAGTCCCTCCATTTTGGCCCAGTCACCTTCTGGCACACACCGGCACACCTACACGCGCACGCACACTCTGTTCCAGTTTCCACTCATTCCCTCTGGGTTGCTGTGGGTGTGCTGCCCCTCGCCCAGCCCTGTCCCTGAGTCAAACCAAAGACCGTGTTTACTCTTACCCAACCTTTGGCAAAACGAACATCCCAGGCGCACTTCCTATTATGCATAAAAAACACGTTGTCCTTTTGAAGCTAGGACTGAGATCTGCTATTTGTCCCATGAGTTGCCCCATGGCATGGTTACCAGGAATGAGGACTGGAAGCAGCCTCGCAGGTGCCTCGAGTATCTGACATCACAGCCACTCGACTCTAGCTGGATATAGCCACACTGAGCTCCCAGGTTTCTCATTGACTGATGAGCAAGTGTCAGCCCTGTGAGGCCACCAGCCCTCCCACAATGCAGCGCTCACCATGGCACTCCTCTGTTAAGGAACCACTTATGGACAACACGGATGTCCATCCCTGGGGGACAGAGAGGCACGATGCAGTGTGCGTGCTTCCTGCGGTCCTGTGCTGCACTTTCAAGTCATTGCCTGGATGTACACTTGGCAGTTTGAATGGATCTGAAAACTATAGTGACATAAAAATGTCAAGAGCAGAATAAGATATAGAAAACCCAGCCAGGCATGGTGGCTCACACCTATAATCTCAGCACATTGGGAGGCCAAGGTGGGAGGATCATTTGAGCCCAGGAGTCTGAGACCAGCCTGAGCAACATAGCAAGACTCCATCTCTACAAAAAATAAAAAAAATTAGCCAGATATATGTGGTGGTGCATGCCTGTAGTCCCAGCTACTGGGCAGGGCTGGGGTGGGGAGGCTGATGCAAGAAGGCTGGCTTGTGCCCAGGAATTGGAGGCCTGAGCTATGATGATGCCACTGCACTCTAGCCAGGGCAACAGAGCGAGATCCTGTCTCCAAAAAAGAAAAGACTTATAAAACCCCAAATCACTTACATACATTAAAGCAGCATGCATCCTAAAGACTAAACACCAGCACCTCTTATATAAGAGCATGTGAAAACAAAAAGGTGCATGGCAAGTGTATTAGAAAATGTTGCCTATGGACAGGGAAATGAGAATAAATAAATAAGTATGTCAAGAGAGGGAATTTGTAGGGACCATGAAGATACTGTGTCGTGAACTGCAGAGTGTGATAAACTCAGTCCTCTTCACCAGAAGTCAGAAATAAAGGAAGGACACAGAAATCTCTGACCTGACGTGGGTTTAGATTTCCAACCTCAGCTCCTACTTCCTTAAGCCTCAAGCCAAACAGGATTACCTGCCACTCACAGCACTCCTGCCTTTGATTACACTGCCCTTCTCTAACCACGTCCGCCCCACACCGAGGCTTCCCCCGACTCTTTCTGAACACTCATGGCACTTTCCCTGCTCCACGCAGCATGGGCTGACCCGTGTGCCTGGAAGCACTTCCTTATTTGTAGGCGGAGGTGATCCCAGCGGAGCCGCCGGGGTGGGATGCTCTTTTCAGGGAGGCCATGCCGCAAGGGCACTTTGTGCCTTTGGCCATCGCACTCCTGGATTGCAAGTCATGTCTTCCAAGAACTCTCTTCAAAGGACTTACCCAAAGAGGAGCACTTTCTCTTCATAGAAATCTGACCAAAAAAAAAAAAAAAAAAAAAAAAAAAAAAAAACACCATCACAAAGAAGAGGCCCACAGATATTTGGTGAATGGTCAAATAACAAACTTCTTTCCATAAGCCCTTCTGCAGTTAAGCCACAGGCCCTCTTCCCTGCCCAAGAAGACTCTCTGGAGTCACTTTTCCTCCCGTCCTGTTACTCAGGGGGAAGCTGTGCCAAGTCGCCTCTTCCCTTTCAAACTACTTCCATCCACTTTATCCTCTGGGCCTCCTCTAAAATTAAACCTGACTGTTGAAGCCATTGCCCTGTTATTCCCAACAACCACATCCCACCCCCCCAGCCAACACCAGGCACTTAGCCAGAACCCACCTAGAGTCCTACAGACACAAAGATCTGAGAGTTGTAAGTCTCAGAAAGTAGAGAATGTTCCCTATCCTGGCTTCAGCATATAGGCAGTTAGTAAACATGCATTTTTGATCACCTGTGATGCGCTAGGTGCTGGTTTGGGCCCTGGAGACATGATGGTTAGTAAAGGCAGGCTAGACCTGCCCTCATGGGGCTGGTTGATAATCTACTGCTTCCCAGAGTGCGACTTCCCCCCACTCTCCAAAGACAGAATGTGAATTGTGCCAAATTCCATTTCCACTCCCCTGGGGCCTGTGCAGTGTTGGCAGCACAGGGAACAACTGGCTGGAGACCAGCTGCCTGGTGAGGCCCTGCCAGGGCTGGCACAGAAGGGCTGGTGCTTCTATTCCCAGGGCCTGGCTTCCAACCAGGAAGGCATCTGCTCAGGGCTGGAGCCCAGCATACTCTAATTGTCCTGTGGCCTCGTGGCACTTTCAGCCTATCCATTGAGTTTTTCTTAAAAAGCAACCCCTGTGTTTATTGGTTTTTTGCCCTGGATTTAGGTCACTAGAATTTTCCTTAAGGATGGAAAAGCTCAGAGAACCAGGTCTGGGTGACTCTTTCATGCCAGGACCTGAGTGGGAGGGACTGGTGACATAGTAAGGAGAAGCTGGCCCGATGCCCACGCCTACCACTCACTGCCTCACTACTTTTCTGAATGGCTCTGGCCCTTTCTGAGCCCTTGGACAAGGTATCACTACCTTGTTCTGTGGCCATGGTTGAATACCTCCACTTTGGGGGTGACATCCACTCTAAGAGTTTCTTGAACAGGTAAAATCATGGATGCAGAAGGACTTTTTAAGATCTGTAAAAATGTAAGGTATTATTGGGACTCTGTACTTTCCACTCAATTTTGCTGTGAACCTATAACTGCTCTAAAAAAATTAAGTCTATTAAAAAACAAACAAAAAAATAAGACCTTATGGTGAACCCTGGGAAAGGGGCCCTAGGTTCTTATAAAAGTTCTGCTTCTTTCTGTGTGGGCTTGAGAAGTATGGAAACTTCTCTGAGCCTCAGTTTCCCTATTCTACAAATAAAATAATAGGTTTTACAATACTGGGTTAATTATAGCATACTGCTCCTTTGTGAGGCCTTTTTATTATTTGCCACCTACTAAAAGAGACTGTTCAGAAGGTCAACCAGCAAGTCCCAAGTTGGCAGGAGTTTTGCTGCTCTTAAAGAATGCTGGAAAGCCCAGGGAGAGTACAGTAGATGTCACATAGGGAGCTTACACTTAGCACGTTCAAAGCTGAGCAGGCTTGGGAGGCCGAGGCGGGGGGATCATTCAAGCTCAGAAGTTAGAGACCAGCCTGAGCAAGAGCGAGACCCCGTCTCTACTAAAAAAAAAAAAAAAAAAGTAGAAAGAAATTAGCTGGACAACTAAAAATATATAGAAAAAATTAGCCGGGCATGGTGGCGCATGCCTGTAGTCCCAGCTACTCGGAAGGCTGAGGCAGGAGGATTGCCTGAGCCCAGGAGTTTGAGGTTGCTGTGAGCAAGGCTGACCCCACGGCACTCTAGCCCAGGCAACAGAGTGAGACTCTGTCTCAAAAAAAAAAAAAAAAGCTGAGCAGGACAAGAGGAAAGAGGAAGCCAAGAAGGAGGAGGAAGAGGAGGAAGAAAAGAAGGAGGAGGAGGAGGAGGAGGAGGAGGAGGAGGAGGAGGAGGAGAAGCCGCAGCAGCAGCTGCTGAAGCAGAGGCAGAAATGCAAAAGTGGATATGAAAGAAAAGGCAGAAGGAGAAGAAATAGAAGTCTCAGAAAAATCATAAGCAAAAGCAAAAAAGCAAGAGCAGAAAAAGAAGCCATAGAAACACGCAAATCCGAAGGAGATGCTTAGGAAACAGAAGCAGCACACGCAGAAACAAGCAGACGCAGGGGAAGAGAGAGAAACTGAGGAAGGAAGAGGAAGAGCAGGAGAAGTAGATGTAATAGCCATGGAAGGAGAAGCAACGGCAGCGGGAGAAAAAGCAGAAGAAGCAGGAGCAGAAGAAGCAGAGGAGAAAGAAGAGGAAGAGGAAGGGGAGGAAGAAGAGGGGAAAGAGAAGGAGTGAGAGCAGGACCGGGGGCGGGGGGTGGCAAGGGGGAGACATAGTAGTAGTGAAGGAAGGAGAAGCCATAGCAGAAGGAGAAGCGGCAAAAGCTGAAGCCAAAGCAGAAGCAGCAAAAGGAAGAGAAGTAGCAGAAAAGGCAGGACGAGGAGGAGGAGGAGGAAGAGGAGGAGGAGGAGGGGGAGGAGGAGGAGGAGGAGGAGGAGGAGGAGGAGGAAGAGGAAGAAAAAGCAGCAGTAGAAGGAGCAAATGCAGGAGGAAAAAGAAGCAGCAGTAGAAGCAACAGCTGAAGAAGGACACAAGCAGCAGAGGCAGCAGGAGAAGGAGCAGAGGAAGTGGAGGAGGAGGAGGAGGAAGAGGAAGAAGAGAGGGCAAGAGGGGAGGAGAGTAGCAGTGGTGAAAGGAGAAGCAGAAGCAGAAAAGGGAGAAGCCAAAGTACAAGAAGAAGCAGCAGAAGAGCAGCAGAAGCCCCATCCCAGGCAGAGGCTATGTGCCTGCCCAGGGTAAGGGACAGAGGACACAGGGCTGGCAGCCTGGCTGTGCCATCTGCTCTCCAAACCCCAGTTTCCTACTAGAGACAAGGAAGCAGGTGAACCAGTGAGATGTTCTTGCAATCCTAATCAGTTGTGCCAAAAATATGAAGCTGGGGCCAAGCAGGAAATGTTCCCAAGACAAAAATGAGGATGGAGGAATGAATTTGACCAAGCACCTTCTGTGGGCCAAGTACAGACAAAGGAGACTCAGTCCCTGCTTTCCATGAGCTTTTAGTCTGGGGCTGGGGTGGGGTGGGGGGGAGGCGGTGGGCAGTGCTCAGAGGAGTGGTAGGAATTGAAGAGACACCAGAGAGGCTTTAAAAGCAGTGAGATTTTTTTTTTTTTTTTTTTTTTTGAGACAGAGTCTTACTCTGTTGCCCGGGCTAGAGTGAGTGCCGTGGCGTCAGCCTAGCTCACAGCAACCTCAAACTCCTGGGCTCAAGCGATCCTACTGCCTCAGCCTCCCGAGTAGCTGGGACTACAGGCATGCGCCACCATGCCCAGCTAATTTTTTCTATATATATATATTTTAGTTGGCCATATAATTTCTTTCTATTTTTAGTAGAGACGGGGTCTCGCTCTTGCTCAGGCTGGTCTCGAACTCCTGACCTCGAGCCATCCACCCGCCTCAGCCTCCCAGAGTGCTAGGATTACAGGCGTGAGCCACCGCGCCCGGCCTAGCAGTGGGATTTTTAAAAGATGCTTTTAAAAGCATTAAAAATAACTATAACTACAATATTTGTTAATGAATATACAATGTAAAAGGATATAAATTGTGACATTGAAAACATAAAATGGGGCCGGGCGCGGTGGCTCATGCCTGTAATCCTAGCACTCTGGGAGGCCGAGGTGGGCGGATCGTTTGAGCTCAGGAGTTCGAGACCAGCCTGAGCAAGAGCGAGACCCCACCTCTACTAAAAATAGAAAGAAATTATATGGACAGCTAAAAATATATATAGAAAAAATTAGCCGGGCATGGTGGTGCATGCCTGTAGTCCCAGCTACTCGGGAGGCTGAGACAGGAGGATCGCTTGAGCTCAGGAGTTTGAGGTTGCTGTGAGCTAGGCTGACGCCACGGCACTCACTCTAGCCTGGGCAACAGAGTGAGACTCTGTCTCAAAAAAAAAAAAAAAAAAGCATAAAATGAGAGGGGGAGTAAAAGTGGAGTTTTTATGTGCAATCAAAGTTAAGTTGCTACCAGCTTAAAATAGACAGTTATAACCATGAGAAGTTTTATGTAAGCCTCATGGTAACCACAAAACAACACCCCACAATACGTACATGAAAGAGACAGAGAAAGGAATCAAAGTGTACTATTACAGAAAACCATCAAATCACAAAGGAAGACAGCAAGAGAGGAAGAAAGGAATGAGGGATCTATGAAACAGAAAACAATTTTTTAAAATAGCAATAGTAAGTGCTTACCTAGCAATAATTACTTTAAGTGTAAATGGATTAAATTCTCTAATCAAAAGACATAGTGTGGCTAAATGAATTTAAAAAACAAGATCCAACTATATGCTGCCTACAGAGACTCATTTCAGCTTTAAGGACACACGTACACTGAAAGAGAAGGGATGAGAAAGATATCCTATGCAAACGGACACCAAAAGAGAGTAGGGGTTGCTATGGTCATATCAGATAAGAGACCTTAAGTCAAAAACTGTCAAAAGAGAAGGTCATTATATAATGACAAAGGGGTCAACTCATCAAAAAGATATGACAATTGTTCATATATATGCACCCAACATCAGAGCACCTAAATGTATAAAGTGCATATTAACAGATCTGAAGGGAGAACTACAACACAATAATAGTAGGGTGCTTTAATGTCCCACTTTCAACAATGGATAGATCATCCAGACAGAAAGTTAATAAGGAAACATTGGACTTGAACAGCACAATAGAACAGATGGGTCTAACATACACACTATACAGAACATTCCATCCAACAGCAGCAGAATATACATTATTCTCAAGTGCACATGGAACATTCTCCAGGATAGAGCATATGTTAGGCTACAAAACAAGTCTTAACAAATTTAAGAAGATTGTAACCATATCAAGTATCTTTTCTAACCACAGTGGTATGAAATTATTAAATAGAAATCAATCACAGGAGGAAAAGTGGAAAATTGACAAATATGTGGAAATTAAACAACACACTCCTGAGTAGCCATGGGTCAAAGAAGACATCAAAAGTGAAATTTAAAAATATCTTGAGGCAAATGAAAGTGGAAGCACAACATACCAAAAGTTGTGGGACATAGAAAAAGCAGTTTTAAGATCGAAATTTAGAGCAAAAAATGCCTACATCAAGAAAAAAGAAAGGTCTCAAATAAACAATCTAATTTATACCTTAAGAAATTAGAATAAAAACAAACTAAGCCCAAAGTTAGCAGAAGGAAGAAAATAACAAAGATCAGAGCAGAAAAGAATGAAATAGAATCTAGAAAAACAATAGAAATGATCAACTAAACTAAGAGTTTATTTTTTGAAAAGATAAACAAAATTGATGAGCCATTAGCTAGACTAAGAAAATGAGAGAGAAGACTCAAATAAATAAAATCATAAGAGACCACTATGAACAATCATATACCAATAAATTGGATAACCTAGAAAAAAATGGATAAATTTCAAGAAACGTACAACCTACCAAGACTGAATCATGAAGAAATAGAAAATCTGAGTAGAAATCTGAACAGACCAATAACAAGTAAGGAGATGAAATTAGTAATCAAAAATCTCCCAACAAAGAAAAACCCTGAATAAATGGCTTCATTGGTGAAAACTATTAAACATTTAAAGAAGAATCAATAACAATCCTCAAAGTCTTCCAAAAAATTGAGGAGGAAGAAACACTTTCCAACTCATTTCATAAGGCCAGTTTTATCTGATACCAAGGCCAGACAAGGACACTACAAGAAAAGAAAATTATATCCAATATCTCTGATGAACACAGATGCAAAAATCCTCAACAAAATACTAGCAAATTGAATTCAACAGCAGATTAAAAGGGTCATACAACACATCATAATTCAGTGGGATTTATCCCTGGATGCAAGGATAGTTCAAAATACACAAATCAGTAACTGTGATACATCACATTAACAGAGTAAAGGATAAAAATTATATAATCAATGATCATCACAATAGATGCAGAAAAAGCACTTAACAAAATTCAACAGCCTTTCATAATAAAAACTGTCAACAAATTAGGTATTGAAGGAACATACCTAACATAATAAAGGCCATATATGACAAGCCCACAGCTAACGTAATACTCAACGGCAAGAAGTTGAAAGCTTTTCCTCTAAGATCAGGAACAAGACAAGGATCCCACTCTTGCCACTTCCATTCACCTTAGTACTGGCAGTCACTGGAAGTCAGATACTGGCCTTGCACACCCAGGGGTGAGTGTAGCAAGCATCAGAGTAGGGGACTCTGAGAAGGCCCCCCCATGAAGCTTCTCTCCCAGTCAAGAGGTCGATGACATGGAGATCAGACCTGTCATGGAACAATTTTCCTGCTGAGGGAGAGATGGCCACTGGTCTGTAGCCTACTTCAGTGACTAGAAGTGCCTGCGAGGTGACCAGAAGGACCTGAGGGGGCTGAAGAGCAGATACCTCCAGACTTTGGGAGGATGAGTTTGAGGGGAAGAGCGAGGCAGGAATGGCCAGTACCCTCTCGTGTCCCCAGTCCTCTGAGGCGGTCGCTCCTTCTAGGAAGTGAGCTGGGCTTTAGAGTTGCCTCCAAATCTAGTGAAGATATCCAGCCTGTCCCCGGAGCAGACTTTTCCCAATTCCTCTGAGGAGCTAGACTCCCAGAGCTGCCCCAACCTTCACCCAAGGTTAGAATGAGGAATGGCCCAGAGTAAGCAAGAGTCAGAAGAGTGTGGGGGCTTCAGGCTTCTCCCATTTACCCCAAGGACCCAGCACTGGTTTCCTGAGCCCTGCCTCACCCCTTCCCCAAAATGCATGGGTGCAAGGCCATGAACCACCAGGTTGGGGCTGCCATCTGATGGGGCAGTGTGAGCGTGGGGCTAGAGTTTTCCCTTCTCCCCTTCCCCTCAGGACACTTCAAACCCCACTGCTAGGGTGGGATGGGAAGGAGGGTCTCTCACTCACATGTGAGTGTGTGCGTGTGTTTGTATGACAGAGACAAACAGAGACAGAGAGAAGAGAAAGCAAGAGAGTTGGGATGGAGAGAGCTAAGGTATTTCTAGTAGCGATGGGGTCTGTTGTCACAGGGGAAGTTCCAAGTGATGGCAAGAATGGGGGTGACATGGGGGAAGCAGAGCCGGTAAGGAAAGGTCAGAAAGGAAATTCTTCAGCCTTGCCAGGGCAAGAGAACTTCCTAAGTCTGGTGAATATTAATTAGAAAATGCCTGGTGATGCATTTAGCGTCACAGCACCCAGCAGCGTGCTGGGCCCTGAGACGGCATTAGCGGGCAGCACGGCGTGGCGGCTGGGAGTGCCGGCTGGGCAGTCGGACCTGCCTCCTCAGCGTCAGCCCCACCGTCTGTGAAAGGCCTCCTTCCTCCCATCATCAAGACTGTGTAGAAAAGGCTAGAGTGGTGCCAGGCACACAGCAAATGCTCAATAGCTTGTAGGTATTATATTATTATAGGAAGTATATAATAAACACCTACTGATTGACTATAGAAAAATTCTATTAAAACCTGAATGAACAACAAAAATTTATATTATCAGCAGGTCAAAAGTGAAGGCATTTCAGGGTTTAGGGGACTATTCTCCAAAATAACGGCAGTAAGAGGGACTGTGACCGTTTTCCCAAACTAGTCTTGTCTTTGGGTCTTATTTACTTTGGATGAAACCACCACCATCAATCATCTCATATCTACCTGGGCGGCCTCCATGTTTGTAATAAAAGCAAAATCAGTGACTTTTTCAAGTCTCTCAATGGCAGGCCAAGCTGTCTGTCCCATGCCTATGTTGAAGCATCTTTGCAAAATGCTTTTGAGAGCTTCATGAAGGGAATTGTCATATGATGTAGGAGGATCAAGGCTCTGAGGCACCTCTGAGTGAGAAAGGTAGGAGACGACTTCTGTGCATGATGCAGTCATGATTTATGAGATCCCTCGACTCACCTCCCTGGCCAGGTATCTAAGCCAACTCTCTCTGCATGTGTTGAAATATCAGTTAGCCATGATGGCCAGGGAGGGGGTATCTTCTCTCCCATCTGCCCACTCCCTCCATCTCCATTCTTGTGTTCTCCTAGAGCCCAAGAACCTTGAAAGTGCCCTAATAGCCACAGCAGCCAGACAGATCTTTTTCAAATGCAAATCGGATCATGGCAGATCCCTGCTTAAGATTTTCATTGCTCTCAAGATAAAAAACAAATGTACTGCTGTGGCATTGCAGGGGTCTCCCTCCCCGGCCTCCCCTCCTGCCCAGTCCCTATACTCCAGCCATACCAGGCTTTCTTTCAGCTTCTTAAATACACCAAACTCCTCCTAGTCTCAGGGCCTTTGTACAATCGTTCTCTCTATCTGGAACATTCCCCCGTGCCATTCCCCTTTAACCCTTACCCACCCTGCTCTCAGCCAGCTCCCCCACCACCATCCTTCTCTCCCCATCACAACTCACATCACCCCTTTGGGGAAGTCTTCCCCAACCCCCTAGTCTAGATCATGTCTACTGGTTCCAAGTGCTTATGACACCCTGTGTTGCCCTTCAGATCACTTCTCACGGTTTAAATTTATGTATATATTTGTGAGATTCTTCATTTAATATCTCTCTCCCCTAGGACTGTAAACTTAGCAAGACAGGAACTACAGCTGTTTTGTACACCGTGGCACACAACCACCCGCCCAGCATCCACCTCGCATCCAGCAGGAGCCTGGCAATGAACATGCACTGAGTGAGTGAATGCACTTCTGTCCCAGGTCCCCGGGGCTTAGGAAGCCTGTAGCATAATGAAAGAGCACAGTACTGGGTGTCCAGAGACCTGCGTCCCAGCCTCACTCTTTTCAATCAGCTCTATGACTTTAAGCAAGTCCCTTTTCCTCTGGGGACTAGGAATCCTTAGAAAGATACTGAGGGTCTCTCAGGGCCCTCCCAGTTCAACAGCCTGTAGTTTTCTGTTGCTGAATGTATTCATTCTGGGCTGCCCCTCTGCCAAACGGACGCTGGAACTAGCTGTGGAACGGCAGAACTGGAAGTGAGAATAAATGCTCCTAAATAAACAAATTCTTTTGCTCCCTTTGTTTTGTTGGAACATTTATACTGGAAGGTGGATTTCAAAACTACAGCCAAGGGAATACTTTGTCATCTGCAGTTTAATTCTTCCTTAAACCAGTGACTGAAACTTTCCATTCCCTCTTGAGACAGCCAGAACGTGGGCATAAACCACCACAAGGTGTTCCAAAGGCATGATGTATAGTCTATAAGTTAATAATTTAACATAGGCAAGTCTTTCAAAATAAATCATTTACAACTGTTGATGTTGCACTAAAGAATAAATAAGAACATCCTAGGCACATTAACTTTGGGGCTCTCCTTTTTGTCCTAGAATATATTTCTTCCCCATTTAACATTCATTTATTCTAACTTCCATTCTTAGATCCCTAGAATTAAAATGTCTAGCCTTCTTTTGCTCGGAACACAAAGTAATAATTATTCCACTTTGTTTCCACAGTAGCAGCCGGTGTCTCATATTTGCACACTCTTATTTCTAAACATCATTTAAATGCAACAGAGAGAAAATAGAGTAATGCAAGAGGATCAGACAGGAATCTGAGTCCAGTCACTCCCTGAACAAGACATTTTCTCTCAACAATTCAGAGGCTCTTGATATTTGCACTTTCCCGTATAATGTGTTTTATATGCAGGAGGAACAGTCTGCTTATTAGGAATTAATTGTCTGTGTGTGCACTCTTATTGAAACTAACCTCCAAGAAGCCTGGCATACTGCCAGGGACACAGGCTCTGGGGTTGACACTCAGCATCGGAGACACTTGCAACAGTTTTTCCTGCTTGAAAGTTCTCTTTGCTGTGAGTGCTACAACATAAGAGGCCATCCAGGCCCAGAGCAAGGCACGTAGATGGCAAGCTCTTCTAATGAAGTCACCCCACTAACACTTCAAGGGCATCTCCTTTGCAGTTACGCACATCAAATAAGCTTGAGGGTAAAAGCACAGCTCCCCTGGCCCAGTCCCACATTGTGAGACCCTCGTGGGCAAGTCTTGAACCTAGCACTGTGACAACATGTGCTCCCAACGATCAGCCCCCATCTAGTCAATTCTCAGGCATTTTAAGAAAGTTCCATCTATTATTGGGCTCCTAAAAACTCTTTTAGCTTAAATAATTTGATCCAGGTAACTTGTATCTAAAGCCTGAACACAAAAGAAAATTAAAATATGTCCCAAAGTGGTGTCCTCTTCCATCCCTGTTGGGCAGATCAAAGAAATTTGGGCATTATCATGAAAGAAGTAGCCATTTAGATTTTAATCAGAGGAGTGACTGAATCCCTACCATGCACTAGAGAAAACGGGGGACAGTTTCTCCTCCAAAAAAAGTTGGAAATCTCTGTTGCAAAATTTCTACAGGATCACTGTGGAGGGTGACAATAAATCTATGGCATTGCAACACGTACACTTACTCTTCTCTCAATATGCACTAAACATTTAACTACCTTCATCCCTCACATCTGAATAGCTCTTGACAGTATACAAATGGGTTTTACATATGTGGACACTAAGATACAGACAAGTTAAGTGACTATCCCAGGGCATGCAGTTAATTACCGCCCAAGCCAGGGCTGTAACTCCCAGGGCGCTGGCTCTTAGCCACTCTGTGGGGGTTACTTCATTACCAGGTTGATTGATACTCATGTGCCTTGTGGTGAAGTGAGATTTTCAGAGGCAAGAGAAGCACAAAATAATTTTTTTTTTAATTCTCCAGTGTTTTTTCCAGGATTACTCTCCTTAAGCATGGCTTACATTTATTGTTTTGGGACTTTTTGATAAAGGCCATTCTCACCGGAGATAAGTGATATCTCATTGTGGTTTTGATTTGCATTGGCCTGATGATTAGAGATGTTGAGCATTTTTT
Source organism: Eulemur rufifrons (assembly GCF_041146395.1). Lineage (NCBI taxonomy): Eukaryota > Metazoa > Chordata > Mammalia > Primates > Lemuridae > Eulemur > Eulemur rufifrons. The sequence continues at coordinate 70,253,938 of NC_090989.1, forward strand.
CATACATTTGTTAGCCATTAGTCTATCTTCTTTTGAAAAGCTTCTGTTCATGTTCTTTGCCCACTTTTTGATAGGGTTGTTTGATTTTTTTCTTGCTGATTTTCCTGAGTTCTATATAGATTCTAGTTATCAGCCCTTTATTGGATGTGTAACATGTGCATATTTTCTCCCATTCTGTAGGTTATCTGTTTGCTCTTGTGATAGTTTCCTTGGCTGTGCAGAAGCTTTTTAATTTGATCAGGTCCCATTTATTTATTTTTGTTGTTGCTGTGATTGTCTTTGGGGTCTTCTTCATAAATTCTTTGCCTGGGCCAATGTCTATAAGAGTTTTTCCAACATTTTCTTCTATAATTCTCATAGTTTCATGCCTTAGGTTTAAGTCTGTTATCAACTGTGAGTTGAGTTGGCGTTGATGCGGAGAAACAGGAACACTCATACATTGCTGGTGGGACTGCAAACTAGTACAAGCTCTGTGGAAAGCTATATGGAGATATCTCAAAGAGATACAAGTAGAACTACCATTTGATCCAGCAATCCCATTACTGGGCATCTACCCAAAAGAACAAGAGACATTCTATAAAAAAAGACATCTGCACTCGAATGTTTATAGCAGCACAAATCACAATTGCAAAGATGTGGAAATAACCCAAGTGCCCATCAATACATGTGTGGATTATAAAATGTGGTATATGTATACCATGGAGTTCTCTTCAGCCACAAAAAACAATGGTGATCTAGCACCTCTCTTGTATTGTCCTGGATAGAGCTGGAACCCATTCTACTAAGTGAAGTATCCCAAGAATGGAAAAACAAGCACCACATGTACTCACCATCAAATTGGTACTAACTGATCAACACTTTTGTGTACATATAGTAGTAACATTCACGGGGTGTTGGACAGATGGGAAGGGGAGGAGGGGATGGGTATATTCACACCTAATGGGTGCAGTGCGCATCATCTGGGGGATGGACACGCTTGAAGCTCTGACTCAGGCGGGACAAAGGAAATATACGTAACCTAAACATTTGTACCCCCTGTAATATGCTGAAATAAAAAAAAATTAAAAAACAAAACAAAAAAATACACGGCTTTGGGAAATGGTTTTTAAAATTTTTCGTATCTCTACCATTTCAAGTATTGCCAAAAATCAGAAAGAATTGTAAAAGACTGGAAGTTCTTAGTTGTGTGCAATATATCACCTGGAAAGAAAAAGGCTGGGTGCAGTCTCCCTCTCCCTCTCCCCGTTCCCCTTCCCTCTCCCCACTTTTCTCTCTCCCCTCTCTCCCTCCCTCCCTCCCTCTCCCCATTCAGGTAGCTGAGGGAGTTTGGGAGAGGAGATAAGCTGGCAGACTTTTAGGTGCCTTTCACATTTCCCTTTCAATGAATTTAAGTAAAGCAGCTGTCTTTGTGGACTTATGGCCCACAGAGTCACCTGCTAATGCTGCCTGCCTAGCAGAGGCTCCTTAGTGAATGCAAAGTGCAGAGGCTGGAATTAACAGATACTTTGTATTCCCAAGAGATGGATCACTTGGTGATGCAGAGTTTCCATCTGTAAAGCAGAGGAGAAGAACACTTAACACCTTAATGGAAGGGAAGTATCAATCAGTCAACAAGCATTTCTTGTGCACCTACCAAGTGCTTAGCCCTGTGCATGCAGACAGCCAGCAAGAATAAAGACAGCATAGCTGCTGCGCAGGCCCTGGTCAGCCCCAGCTTATGCGCTTACTGTGTACCCTTGGCAAGCTGCTTCATCTTTCTAAACATTGTTTCCTAACCCTTAAAATGGGACAAAAATAGTACCTCCTTTGAAGTGTTGTTGGGAGGATCACATGAGATAGTATAATTCATATAGAGCAATTCTTCAGTACATGGCATGATATAAGGACCTAATACGTGTCAATGGTTGTCATTTATCTTTTTACCAGTTTTTTTGAGATCTCATGGGACAGGGACCAGGGTAAGTTATCTCTAAGAGTCCCGGAATAATGAAGCCTATATGCTAGTCCCTCTGAAATGGATGCAGTTAGTTTCTGAACATCAAGTTCCACTGTCCTAGATGCTTCTGGGGAGATCTTGAGGGGGCAAGTGTTCATAACTTCTGTAACTTTAAAATAGAAATTATGATCATAAGGGCTACAGGTACATTAGGGCTTGAGTGCTGAATTGCCGCCTTTTATTCACATAGAAAACTGGATTTTCTCCAATAAATATTTATGGGCACAAAAAAAAAAAAAAGAAAAGAAAAGAAAACTGGATTTTTTATTTTGGGGAGGAGTCCCAGGGCCTGAGGGAAAGAAAGTGTTCACCTGGTGGGAAGGAAGCAATGGCTTTACAAGACGTTCACTCCTCCATCCCCCAAGTGGTTACAAGCAGCGTTCAGACGCCAGCTCCGCCACTTCCGGTGGAAAGCAGGAGTCCTGAGCAAGTTATTCATGCCCGCTGAGCTCATTTTCCCATCTGAAAAATAGGCTTGATATTACCTGGCTTAAAGTGTTGTTGGAAGGATTAGAGATAATACATAATGTAAACATATGACACTTGGAAACACGTGACCCAATATGCCCCGCACACGGCAGATACTAACGGTAGCTTATCTAGATGGGAATGGCATGTGATCATTCCTGGGTTAGAAAGGACAGTTTCCTCACGTGAATACGAGGAGGTGTTTAACCAACATTAGTCTTGGTTCTTACAGGCCCAGAAATGAGGAGACCTGGAGCAAGTCCCAGCTCTGCCACTGACTTGTCATGTGACTTTGTACAGGTCACTTTCCCAGCCTGAGTCTCAGAATCTCATCTGAAAATGAAGGGGCTGGACAAATGGCTCAGAGGCCATAAGGCTCAGAAACTCTAATACATTGTGGGTCTAGTGCCTAGAATTATGCTCCTGTGGTCAAAAATACGCATAGCACTTGAAAATGCCCAGCAATTCTAGTCTCAGGTACATACCCAGCAGAAAGTGTACCCAGGAGCATTCATTGCAGTGCTGTTTCTGGCAGAAACCAGAAGCAACCCAAATGTCCAACTACACGGGAGTAGATAAAGAGATTATGGTAGGTGGGCATGGTGGTGTGCACCTATAGTCCCAGCTACTTGGGAGGCTGAGGTGGGAGGATCACTTGAATCCAAGAGTTCAAAGTTGTACTGAGCTATGATCACACTACTGCACTCCAGCCTGGGTGACAGAGCAAGCCTCTGTCCCTTAAAAAAAAGAGAGAGATTGTGACATAATCACACAATGGAATACTACAGAGCAATGAGAATGAACAAGTGGTGATACTATACACTACAAAGTGGATTAATCACATAAACATAATTGTATCCTAGAACTCTGGGAGGCCGAGGCAGGCGGATCATTTGAGCTCAGGAGTTCAAAACCAGCCTGAGCAAGAGTGAGATCCCGTCTCTACTAAAGAAAATAGAAAGAAATTAGCTGGACAACTAAAAATATATAGAAAAAATTAGCCGGGCATGGTGGCGCATGCCTGTAGTCCCAGCTATTTGGGAGGCTGAGGCAGAAGGATTGCTTAAGCCCAGGAGTTTGAGGTTGCTGTGAGCTAGGCTGATGCCACGGCACTCTAGCCAGGGTGACACAGTGGGACTCCGCTTCAAAAAAAAAAACAAAAACATAATTGTGATTGAAATAAGTCAGACATGCAAGAGTATATACTGTTTTATTCCATTTATATAAAGTTCAAAATTAAGGAAACTAATCTATGATGTTAGAAGATAAAACACTGGTTACTTTTGGGTAATGATTGACAGGGATACGAGGGGAACTTCTGGGATATTGGTCAGGTGCTGTTCATTGATGTGGGTGCTGGCTACACACGTGTGTTCACTTTGAAAGCACATAGAGCTGTACATGTGTAATTTGTGTGTGCGTGTGTAAACACATACAAGCATGTTATAGTAAGAGAGAAAGTTTACATAAAAAGCATGTGTAGAACCACCTGTGGTCTCCAGGGTACCCAATTTTATTTCTTTCTCTGTGCCAGACACTGTCCTGGGGAAGGGGTGAGTAGAGGCAGCTGTGAATACAGAGACTAGTAAGAAGACAGAACATCTGCCCTCAAGGAGATCACAGCTCTGTGGAAAGACAGATGGGTAAACAACAATTACAAAGCCATAAAGTGCTATGATGCAGATTTGAGCAGATTCCTGCGGGAATCCAGAGGGACAGAGGAGGTAACATTTGAGCTAGGACTTAAAGGATAAGTCAATAAAGAAGGCAGGAGCACTCTAGGCAGAGAGAGAACCACGTGTGTAAATGCAGATGGGGAGGGGGCCTCAGGGGCTAAGAAGGAGCAAGAATTGATGAACAGGGAGAGAGAAGCTGGGGCCTGGTGTTTATGTTTTAAGTCCTGGTGTCCCAGGCTAAGGTTAATGGACTCTACCTTGCAGGGCACCACAGGGAGCCACTAAAGGATGTTTAAGCAGCAGAGATCTCCAAAAGCAACCCCCATCACATCAACCTAGACTTACAGATAAACTGTCCTCTCCAGCAAAGGCCAGCCCCTCCACCCCTCCACCAGACCCCATACCTCTCGCCTTCTCAAGAACACGGCTCTAGCCGTGCTCCCTCCCTCTCCTGCATTAACTTTCTCTCTCTCCACTGGACCTTTCCACTACCACACAAACACAAAATTATTTCTCACGTCGTTTTAAAAAGTGCTTTCAACCTCATTTCCTCCTCCAGCTGCCACTTTACTGCTCTCTCTTTATGGCCAAACTCCTCAAAATATCATTAATTCTTGCAGCTTCCAATTTCTGTCTTCCTATCCTCTATTAAATGCACTTCAACTGAGTTTTCACCCCAGAACTCCATCAAAACAATGAGCTCCACATTACTAAACCCAGTGGTCAGTTCTCTTGTCTTCGTCTTCCTTGAGCTATCAGCAGCATTTGACCTTGATTTATTTTTCTCCATAGCACCTCTCACTATTCCAACATACTTTATACTTTACTGACTTATCTTGTTTATTGTCTGTATTCCATCTCTCCACAACAAGGTAAGCTCTAGGTGGGCAGGAATCTTGGCTGTTTCGACCATTGCTATACCCACAGGGTCTAGAACAGTGCGTGGCACATAGCGAGTGAATGGGAGTGACACAATCAGATCTGTCATTTGGAAAGATCATCTGTGGAGTGGATGGATTAGTGTGGAAAGACTGGGGGCAGCTAGAACACTGTTTCCATGATACAGATGAGAAGTAACGAGATTTGAACTAGGAACATAAGCGTAGGGATCAAGAGAAGAGAGTCAAGAAATATTCAAGAAATAAATTAGGCAGTTAAAAGTAACAGATTAAGTGAGGAGAAGGAAGCATCAAGCATGACTTCTGAATGAATATCTGGCTTGGAGGACTGAGGGGATGACGCAGCCATTAACTGGGAATTAGCCCATGATGGGGATAAATGCGGGCTCATTCTTTGCCTGTACACCCAAGTCACACACACATGTGTATGTTCGTGTGCACACATACACACATGCACACACACACGCACACATCCATACAACACACATTTTAAAAAATGACCAGACTCTAAAGCCTGGGTCCCACCAGCCTAAGGCTCCAAACCATCAGAGCCATTCCATAGACATCTGACTCCAAAACTCCCTCATTCAAAATTGCCTGTGCAGGCCGGGCGCGGTGGCTCACGCCTGTAATCCTAGCACTCTGGGAGGCCGAGGCGGGTGGATTGCTCAAGGTCAGGAGTTCGAGACCAGCCTGAGCGAGACCCCGTCTCTACTAAAAATGGAAAGACATTATATGGACAACTAAAAATCTATATAGAAAAAATTAGCCAGGCATAGTGGCGCATGCCTGTAGTCCCAGCTACTCGGGAGGCTGAGGCAGTAGGATCGCTTAAGCCAAGGAGTCTGAGGTTGCTGTGAGCTAAGCTGACGCCACGGCACTCACTCTAGCCTGGGCAACAAAGTGAGACTCTGTCTCAACAAAAAAAAAAAAAAACAAAAAAAAAAAACAAAATTGCCTGTGCAAACTAGAGCTTCATTTCAACTGCCACATTCTCCAGATGGCCAGATACTCTATTACTTTTTAATTAAAATAACAGCTGATCCAAATCTGGCTCGTTCAGTTTCTTTGTGTAAAGCCAGGGTGGCCATATGTGGTCATGCTGGTTGTGTCATGCACAAGGACCCCGGCTGAGGGATGAGTAGAGGAAAACCAGCCCAGGCTCTGCCCCCCACGCTGAGTGCCTGTGGGGCTGTATCCTCCTCGAGGAGGTGCCTTGTCCAGATTCCCACTGTAGTGCAGGCTGGTACTGCCCTTGCATCGTGCTGCTGAGGGGTGGGATGTAAGAGGGGTGGGGCCATAGCATCACATGCCGCTTTCTAAAGGACTGCTGAGCACAATCTGGATGTGAGGAATGGGCATGGACAGTTGTCCTTTGAAACAGAATGTGGCTTCTTGTGTCATGTTCTTAAACACCTCACAAACAGCAATATTCTTTCTTATGAATGAGTAAAACAGAATAAGTAGTAAGTGATTGTACTAAATGCTTCATTTTATTAGGAATCTCTCAACTGGGGCTTTTAGCCAAGGGTCACCTGGCTTTGCACCACACTGAATTTCCAACATAGGTACACAGTTGCTTAGAAAATAAGCGACACTTTGCGTGAGTAGGACAAGGCCTATTGGCCAACCAAGGGCTCTTGTCTTTCCAAAAAAAAGATCTAAGAAGATCATAGTAAATGCTTGGCATTCTTGCTTCCATTTTTTTCCTCCCATGGTACTCTAAGACATTGCTAATCAATCTTGATACTCTTTCTTTCTAAGTGTGTATTTGGCCTCAGAACTAGTTTCAACCCAGTAGCCCAAGCAGTCACCCAGAATTGATCCAACAGCCTTGGCAAATATGTTTAATCCTAATTGGCTTCCCTCGTCTGGTCTTTACCAAGTACTTGTATAGTCAAACATACATACTCAAAACCAAAAAGATATGGATATGATAGCAGTGATGTTATATCATGAAAATGAAGCTCACAAATCACCCAGCTCCTTCAGGGTAGCAGATGTTTCCACCCTACACTCATCTCTCCCTTACTTAATCTATATCCACATGGCACCTAAAGGTTCATGTGAGTTGGCAATTCCCACTTCCTTACCTGAAAACCATATTATAAGTGGATTGTATTTTCTTATAATAACAACAGAATAATTGGAGGTTTTGTTCCTGATTAAGAACTTGGCAGGAAATAAATCACAAAGATGATCAACAATATGTCATACGAGCAAAGTTATCCAACAATAGCTTCCTAGGATTAATTAAATTGTGAAACTTTAAAGTCCCTTAAAATGGGCCTAAGTATACTATATATATGGATTAGTCAGTGTTTATAAAGTGCTCACATACCACATAAGAGCTCCCAACTCCCCTTAATCACCAATTTAACCCATCTAAAATGGATACAGGAACTTCCGCAAATGGTAATTAACTATTTAAAAGAACTAGGTTTGCCTTCTTAGGAATTAAGAAGGCTGTGGGGGATAATTTGGGTGATCCAGACTTCTTTAGAGATAAATGGAGGCTGCCAAGGAATATTTGAACTATGGTTTTCTCTTTTTCTTAAAGAGACAACATTAGCTAATGTTTCTTGAAGATGACTCTGTGCCAGGCATTATGCTGGGGGCTCCAACAAACAAAAGTATTTCCAGTGGTCCCCAACCTTTTTGGCACCAAGGATAATTTTCATGGAAGACAATTTTTCCATGGACTTGGGGAGAATGGTTTCGGGATGATTCAAGCGCATTACATTTATTGTGCACTTTATTTCTATTAGTATTACATGGTAATATATAATGAAATAATTATACTACTCACCATAGGTTGGGGACCCCTGATTTAAACACATTCCATTGACCTCAGAGCTGCACTTGCTGGGACCATTGTTTCCAAAATAGCTGTTGCATTATTTAAATATTTGAAATCTTCCTACAGAGTTTAGTTGCATCCTGCATGTCACTTTTTTGTTTATCTTCTCCTTCTGTGTTATATATATTAATGTTGTTACTAATTTTTCTTAATTAACTTTAGTTATTGGAAAGTTTCACCCCAATAGCCTGGAATCTAGAGGTATTTCTATTAGTGCTTTTCAGCCCTGATTGTACATTAGAATCACCTAAGGGAGCTTTGAAACTCCCAATTCCAGGCAGGACTCCACACTAGTTAAATCTGAATCTCAGGTGTGGGACCCAGGTGTTACTAGTTTTTAAAGCTCCCCAGGTGCTTCTAATGTGCCCAGGTTGAACACCACTGTCAGACTCTCTTCCCTAAGTAGAAGCAGGCAGGTGTCCCTCCTGACTGCTCAGCAAACACTTGTCCACACCTGAAGCAAACCTCTCAATGCTATTCTATTTAGTCAGCTCAAATCTCTAGGCAGAGCAGCCATTTTTCCCAGGTAAAAGTGATTCTAATCTCCAGTTATTGGTTAATATGATAATCAGGTAACAAGAGAAAAGCCTTCATGGATGTTGCCTGTTCTTGACTTCCAGAAACTGTCGCACTCTGTTTGGGTTCCTTTTTCTCAGCACTTGGTATAACGTGAGACTCTCTGGACAGTACACACTTCACTCACATTAAGGCCTCCCTCTAAAGGTCTCTGAGAAAGACAGTTTGGAATGAATGTCAGTCCAAATTCCATCCTGGAGTCCCTTATATATTAATTTCCAGGACTGCTGTAACAAAGTACCACAAACTTGGTGGCTTAAATCAACAGAAATCTATTCTCTCACAGTTCTGGAGGCCAGATGCCCAAAACCAAGAGTCCTTCCTTGGCTCTTCCTAGCTTCTGGTGGTTGGCAGTAATCCTTGTCACTCCTCAGCTGGTAGCTGCATCACTCCAGTCTCTACCCGTGTCATCAAATGGCCTTCTTCCCTGCATCTCTGGGTCTCTGTGTCTGTTTTTCCTTATAAGGACACCAATCATTGGATTTAGGGTCCACCCTAATGCAATATGATCTTATCCTAATTTGATTGCATCTGCAAAAAGCCTATTACCAAATAAAGTCACAATCACATGTTTCAGGAGAGCACGAATTTTGGGAGGACACATTCAACCCAGTGTACCTTATAAACTACTTGTGGGTATTGTTATTGTTCAGTGTTCCCAGAATACAGACAGTAGACATTTATCCAAGTCTACCTGCAAATATATTTAGATACTTAATCTTTCTCTAGAATATTAGAAAGAAATCCATCTGCCCCTAAAAGAAAATGATGTAGCTATTTGTAGGTTATTAAGTATGAAATGTCTGATTTCCTTAAGTACTAAGTTTGACAGTTGATATCTTCTGACATTTCACTTTGACACCTCTTGTTTTATGTTTATTGTGAAGGTACATCCTCAGTCGTTCACACCCATGTTTGGCTTGTGATTATCTTTCACATTTTTTGTAGTAATTTTTGTGAAACCATGGATAAGTCAAAAATGTGTGTTATTTTTTAATATGAGTTCTGTCATGGAACCAGTGTAGTGCCGACAGCTCAAAATATCAATGAAGGCCGGGCGCAGTGGCTCACGCCTGTAATCCTAGCACTCTGGGAGGCCGAGGTGGGCGGATCGTTTGAGCTCAGGAGTTCGAGACCAGCCTGAGCAAGAGCGAGACCCCACCTCTACTAAAAATAGAAAGAAATTATATGGACAGCTAAAAATATATATAGAAAAAATTAGCCGGGCATGGTGGCACATGCCTGTAGTCCCAGCTACTCGGGAGGCTGAGACAGGAGGATCGCTTGAGCTCAGGAGTTTGAGGTTGCTGTGAGCTAGGCTGACGCCACGGCACTCAGTCTAGCCTGGGCAACAGAGTGAGACTCTGTCTCAAAAAAAAAAAAAAAAAAAATATCAATGAAGTGTTTGGGAAGCATGTGGCTAATGAACGTCAATGGTTTGAGAAGTTCCATTCTGGTGATTTTAATCTTAAAAATGAGCCACGTGGGCAACCTGAGACCAAGGTGGATAATGATGAGCTGAAAGCTGTAGTGGAAGCAAGTCCATTTCAACCTATGTGTGAATTAGCAGCAAGGTTTGATGTCACTATTCCAACAATATTGGACCATTTGAAACAAATCAGCAAGGTAAAGAAGCTGGATAAATGGGTTCCATCTATTAAACATGTATCAGAAGAGAAATTGTCTCGAAGCTTGCCTTTCTTTGCTGTCACGACATAAAGGCGAACCATTTCTACACCTTATTGTTACATATAATGAAAAATAGATTCTTTTTGACAATTGCAAGTGTTTGGCACAATCGAATATTCATCAATAAAACTGTGGTGTCTGTTTGGTGGTCCAGTGCCAGTATTATCCACTACAGCTTCGTGAAACCTGGTCAGTCAATTAAAGTGGATGTCTACTGCAACCAGTTGGACAAAATGATGAGGATTCTTGCAATTAAGCATCTGAGATTGGTCAATAGAGACGGGCCAGTCCTCTTGCAAGACCACATGTTGAAAAAGCAATGCTGCTCAAACTACAAAAGCTGGACTTGGAATCTCTCTGTCATCCACCGTGTTCACCAGACCTTGCACTCAACTGACTACCACTTCTCCCAGGCTTTGGACGACTTCTTGCAAGGAAAAATATTCAATTCTCAACAAGCTGTGGAAAACGCCTTTCGAGACTTCATCGCCATTCCAGAAGCTCTCTGGGCTTCTTCACTGATGGCATAAATAAGCTACCGTTAAGATGACAAAGCTGCGTCAATAGTTTAGGCGCATACTTTGATTAATTGTATTGCTTCTTGTTTGAGATATGTTAATAATAAACTATACTTTTGATTCAAAATCAGACATTTCATATTTAATGACCTAAAAATTAAGTTAGCCTTTTAAATGTTTTTAAGACAGAGATGAAAAAGACACTATGCTTGTGTTTTTTCAGGTTTTATGTCACGTTTTTAACCATTAAGCTTGTTCCATGCTTGTTTATAAATAGCAAATGTAATATTTAAAGTGTAATAAACTGATTTTTTTTCTCCTAATGAAGCTTGACAGACTATACCACCCACCCACCTACACCCACACGAACTGAACTGCAAACTCCTTGTTTTCTTTTCTCAATTTAACATTGTAACTATTATTAGTAATTTAGATGGCTCAGAAGACACAAAGGGGAGCCCAGGCTGATGGTCATATTTTGTAGAAATTCCTGAGATGATCATTTAATACCAGTCGCTTCTACTTCATCAATAACGTTATTTTACAAAGAGGCAGGTTTTAGCCAGATCTATTGTTTGTTTTGCTCTTCAGCCCCAGACCCCAGGTGTATTTGCAAAATTAAACCATGTTAGGCTTTGAGGAATGAGAAGCGGCATTTATAAAACTCCCAAAGTCCCCAGGGTCCCTGGGCTGACCTAGAGGTCTGAGTCTGGGAATTCTCTATTCCCATTTCCATTTCTTCCTGTCGTGTGAGCTGCCTCCTTGGAGATGTCACAGCCCATATACGCTTCCTTCTGTGCAATGAGGCCCATGACCATTGGCTGTGGAGCATCAGGGAAGCCAGAGAGGCAGCCAGGAGATGTGAACTTGTCCTTGCCCTCAAGTTACACCGGCTTTGTGCTCAGAAAGGCAGCAGGCAGCAGCAGATCAGAAATGGGAAACAGAAAGAAAGCAGTAAAGAGCCGAAAATAGCAATGTGAACTCTGCAGTTGGACAGCCTGGGTTGCAATCTTAGATTCATTTCGGGGGGACAAGATACCTAACTTCTGTAAGTCTGTTGGCTCGTCTGTAAAATGAGAGCACCTGCTTCACGGAGTTACGCAGAAGTAACGTGACAGTGAATGTAACACGTGCCTGGCACACAGTAAGTGCTCAGGAAAGGCTGACTCGAGTGCCAGTTCTGCTGAACGGTCATGGAAGCCTGGATCAGAGTCTTGAGAGGTCATGTTCAGGCTTCACAGGAAGGAATGGCCTAATAAATTAGTGACGTCTGCCCTGGGTGGAAAAGAAGAGTAGTTTTGCTGGAGCCACACAGCTGCCATTCCTGCAGGAACCATGTTGGATTCATCTCTTTCTTCCCAAGCCCCCTTTCCAAGATGCTGCGTGTAGCAGGTACTCATCAAATGTATGGTCAAATATTTAATCGGTTAGTGCTTCCTGCTATAGTAATGTAAGGCCGGAGAAGAGGGAACAGGAACTAAAAGTAGGTTCACAGCCCGAGACAAAATCTCTCTTCTCAGCATGGTTTTGAGTATGTCTCTTTTGTGGGTCAAGCTGTCCCCTGGATAGCATTGAGTCATAACAGCAGGTAATCCTTGCTGTGAAGCTGGACTGACATGTAGTGGTGAAGCAGACACCTGGAGGTCTGAGGGTCCACTGCCCAAAAACTAGAGGCAGAATGCTGAAGAAGAAACAGCCAGGGATAGTTCTGGCTTCTCCCACAACTCAGCCTGCACCCCTGGGAGGACCCCAGCCCCTCTCTGATCCTCAGCCCTTATCCATAAAATAGGGATGAAAATCTCAACTACAGGTGTTGTGAGGCTCAAATAGCATAAGGCATCAAAAGATGCTACACAAAAAGTCATTTTGCAGGAGTAGGGAAGCAAAGAGTGAAATTCTACCTAACCATCAAGAACTTAACAAAATATCAAAAATTATATGTAGTCAGTTATATTCAATTTGTTAGTATTTTCCCTAAATTTCAGCTCTGTTTCCTCTCTCTAAGACTCCTCTATCCCCATCCTGGGATGAGTATTAAAGTGGCAACGAGTGTCCACCTTACCTTTTATGACCAGATCTTTGCCAAAGGTCTGTGGAAACTTCCAGGGAATCGCCACCTCATATAATCAGAAGTTAGATTTTAGCCACACTGCTCTTTGGAAACTAACTGCCGCTGAGAAAAGTGTGTGGCTCCAGACCCTACTTCCCAACCCAACCCTCTGGACAACTAGGAACCAAAGCCAAGAACTCCAAGCACTGCCCCACCAACCACACCATTTTCAACTGCTGTGCCCTCTGTTGTGTGACCCTGGGGAAGTCACTTCTGCTCTCTGGGATCCAGATCCTCCATGAGCCTGGAGCCTGAGCCTGGAGTTGGAGGAGCAGCCCAAGACAGAGCCAGAGCCAGAGCCGCAGAAGCTTGCTGTGTCATGCACCACGGGGGAGTCCACTGAGCCAGAAGGAGCTGCAGAGGGAAGGGTACAGGCTAAGGTCGAAGATTCCAGAGGGACCCTCAAGCCCACAGTGCCTGCAAGGGCCAAACACCATGGGCTGCTCAAAGTCTTCAGCCATACTCGAGCATCAGTGTTTTAGGACAGACGAGCCCCAAACAAGTAGGAAATATGCCTCCAATACAGATTCTACACAGTCTCAGATGACGGCTTTGTGTAGCTGGGTTTGATTTTGGCTGTTTCTTGCAGACCTGTGGCAAAGGAAAAGGGAGCCCTACAGGCAGGAGGCTGACTGGGTCCCGGGGCAAGGAGATCAGAAGTGCACGTCAGCCCTGGGAGGAAAGCCCAGTTTACAGCAAGCATGGCACCAGCATCTGCTCCTGGTGACAGTCTCAGGCTGCTGCCACTCATGGCAGAAGGAGAGTTATTTCTGTTCTACCTACCACACAAGTTATCCAAGGTAAAAGGGAAGGACTTTGTGAAGAACCTGCAAAATGTTTTCTGACAAAGAATCTTAGAAAACAGAAAAAATGAGGGTGTGATAGTTCCATGTCATTGTTAGGATGACATGGGAGCTGCCGATGCTGGGGGCGGGGGGGGGGGGGGGGAGGAGCCCAAGAGGAAGTTGTGTTGCTTGCAGATCAGTCATTAGGATCTCCTAATGGGACTGGGAGGAAGATACTATGCCTGGGGTCTCTGGGGACAGGGCTGGGGCTTGGGACAGAGGGAGTGCTTTTTTATTGTTGTTTGGGTGTTGGGTTTTTTTAAGCTCCCTACGGGATTCTAAGTTTCTGCAAGGTTGAGAACCACTGTTAGAAAATCTTATCTAGGCCTGGAGGCTAGGGATCAGGCTTCTCTGGAGGAACCTAGGGTTCAGAGGTAACCTGGGAAAGGGGGGTGGGGAGAGGAGAAGAGTGAAGGAAGGCGGAAGGAAGGTAACTTGGGGAGAGGAAGAAACAATCAAAATCTGAAAGGCCTGCAACAGTCATTGCTAAATTTGACCCTAGGAAAAGGTAAATCAATGCCTTGTGTCTATGTTAGGCAAACCCAGTCTGCCAGCTGTCAGGCAGACACTGTGCTAGGAACTTTGACAAATGATACATTATGCAGCCATAACGACATACCAACCCGGTGAGGCAGGTACCACGCCCCATTTGCCAGAGGAAGAAAGGGAGGTCTCGAGAAGTGACGTCATTTGCCTAAAGTCACCCAGCTGTTTGCTGGCAGAGCTAAGATTCCAGAGCAGCTCTCCTGACTCCAAGACCAGACAGGAGCACTGGTGAGGAGGCCCAGTTCGGATTTTCTTGGAATTTTGGCTTTGACCTGGACTGAACACATTTTTGTGAAGAATAAAAAAGATGAAACAGACAGATCAATAAGTGCATAAAACCAAGACAGTGGAGACTTTCATGAACCATATGAGCACCTGGGAAAGCCTGAGGAAGATAAAATAAAATCAAGATCTCCAGGCCCCAAGGATTCCCCCATCGCTTGATGGGAGGTAGGTGTGAACTTGTGTTGTTCTTACACAAACCCCCGGAGTGCAAAGGCTAGAGCCTGCTCAGGGTGGGCAGTATACCTGTACCAAGGCAGTCCGGGGCAAAAGCCTTGCTGGTGAGGTCTTCAATTCCCAGCAGACAGCAGGTCCAAGAGAAGCAGCCAGAAACAGAAAGGGAAAGAGGCACTGCATGGCCTGGTTGGCAGGACTGGGCAGGCACGCCATGAAGGACAGCTCCTGTGTCCAGGGTCTCTCGATGCCCCCCCACAGCACCATATCCAGACTCACACCATGAGGGCTCACCATCCCATCCCTCCCCTGGGTCACGTGAACAAATGTGAACCTGAAAGAGCCAGTCCTTCAAGACAGATCCCGAGTGTCTAACTGGGCCTAAATTTAAAATAGAGCCAAACAGCCATTTGCTCACTAGAGGTCACACGAAACTCTGAATCGCCCCAAAACCCATACCTCTGTCCAACTTTGGGGACTCCCAGAGCTCACCAGAGCCAACAAACCAGAGCTCACCTGCCTCAGTCAATCGGTGCTCAGCTGTATCAGCCAACCAGAACTAAGCAAGTCTGGGTTCTTCACTTGCATAAATGGACCTGACTGGGAACCTGGGCTGGAACTTTTACCATAAAACCCAAATCCTCCCTTTGAGCTCTGGACCACCTTCATTTTATACCCATGCTGTTTCCCTGGTTTGCAAACTATTCACTGGAATAAAGTCTCCTCCAAATCCCTTTTCAGAGAACTTTTACTCAGTCATCCCCACCTGTCTCATGCTCGGAATTTCCTGAGTTGGTGCCCTACTTTCTACTTTTATACTTTGTTTATTTTTGTATTATGAAATATTCCAAGAATGCAAAAGAATATAGAGAATAATATAGCATGTACCCACCAACAGGCTGTGTCAAATCTTAACATTCTTTTCCGTATTTTCTCCAGATTTTTTTAAAGACAAAAACCTCACAAATACTGCTAAAGCCTCCACGTACCACTCCCTCATTTCATGTCCCTTCCTCTGTCCTCAGAGGCAGCCACTGTCCGGAATCTGATGTCTACTATTCCCCATGTATGACTTTTAACTTTTACCACATACATGGATATGCATAGATAATCAATAGTATTTTAGCATATTTTAACTTAATCTTTTTTCTTTTTAAGAGATGAGGTCTTGCTATGTTGCCCAGGCTGGCCTTGAACTTCTGGGCTCAAGCAATCCTCTGGCCTCGCTTCCCCAGTAGCATGGACTACACTTGCATACCACCACACACAGCTTTAACTTAATCTTAATGAAATCACACTGTAAACTTAATATAATTTAATATAATATTAATAAATTATAAGATATTTATAGAATAAAATAAATAGATAATATATGAAATATGATAAATAAATATAATGTTAATATAAATTGAATCAAACTGCTACTTGCTTTGTTTTTTTTCCCAAAGCATTTGATTTGGGATTCATCCATGTTAAGACTACTTCATTTATTTTGTTGCTGTATAGTATCCCATTGTATGAAAACACTATAATTGATGTATGCATTCTCCTTTTGATAGGCAATTTTTCCAATTTTTTCCCAATTTTTCATTTTGACAAATAATACCATAATGAGTATTTATGCACATGTGTGGGTGTCTTAGTCTGTTTAGTGTTGCTGTAAAAGAATCCCTGGGGCTCGGTAATTTATCAAGAGAAGAGGTTTACTTGACTCACAGTTCTGCAGGCTGTACAGGGAGCAGGGCACCAGCACCTGCTTTTGGTGAAGGTCTCATGGCGGAAGGGGAAAGGGAGCCAGCATGTGCAGAGACCAAATGGCCAGAGAGGAAGCAAGAGAGAGGAGGTGCTGGCCTTTTTTTAACAACCAGCTCTTGTGGGAATTAATAGAGTGAGAACTTGCTCATTACAGGTGAACCAAGCCATTCCTGAGGGATCTGCCCCCATGATCCAAACACCTCCCATTAGGCCCCACCTCTAACACTGGAGATGAAATTTCAGCATGAGGTTTGTGGGGGACAGGGGGAACATCCAAAATACAGCAATGGGTCTGTCCAGGTTATACATCTAGGAGTGAAATATCTGGGTTGTGAGGAATGCATAGCCCTGCCTAATGCCACGTTCTCCTTTGGTCCCCTTTGCCGATTTCTTGCTATCACAGGTATTTCCCCAGATACGGGCCTTCCTGAAACCTAGGATGTGATCAGAAAATACTACCCACTGAATCAGGAACAGGGAAACACAGGCACTCAGCGCCAATGTGAGTGCCCGCCGTGAGTCAGGCTCTGTGTGTGCTTGTCAGTGTGAGTCAGGGCCTCTGGCCCAGACCTCGTGGAGGAGCCTGGAAATAAAACTGCTAAACTTAGACCTGAAACTGTACCTAAGCCTGAGGTGACCCACCAGCTACATTATGGGGCCCAACCTAAAACAAATAGCTGTCCTTTTTTTAATTTTTACTTTTTAAAATATTTAACTTCATTTTCCCCTGATTATCAAAATAAAATATGCTCTTCCAAAAATTTTAGAAAAATATTTTTTAGTTGTGTTAATCACCCAAAATACCATTTCTCAGAGACATTCACTAACAACATTTTTTCCTATTTCTCTCTAGTCTTTTTTCTTAGTGATTTTTCCTTACATATGTGATCTATTATGTATTGATTTTAAACCTAATATGTATATATTTTTCCATACTATTAAAAACACTATAAATATAATTTTAACAAATTGGGATCGTTCTTTTACTTAGTTTTCTATTATCTACTTAATTGTTTCTGTATATTAGATTTCTAGGTTATTCCTAAATTGTATTTTTACAGTTAAACTACAGTGGGTATCTGTGGGCATAAATCTTTGATGGCCTTTCAGATCCCTATAAGAACATCCTAGAAGTATAATTCTCAGAAAGGCAAAGGGCATTTTCAAAGCCTTTAATACTATAACTACGCTGTTCTCTAGAAAGATGACCATGATACAGGCCACTGACAAGGTGCAGGGAACGCCCAGCCGGTCTGCTTCACTCAGTCAGCCAATTGTGATATCTCTTTACACTGGGGCTCAGAAGTGGAAAGGGAATCTTTAAATGCTGGTGTGCCCAGCCACAGAGTGTTGTGTTTGGTAGAGAAGAATGTTTGGCATCCTCCCAAGCAGTGTGTATTAAGTTGCTTCCTTCCATGAGAACTAACAAGACAGCAAAATGGATGAATCATACTGTGGGAAAGTCAGACTCCACAACCAGGTCTCTTATAGTAAAGACAGTTGAAATAGGCCACTGGGACAGTAGAAGATGTATTATTTAAATTTCCTGAGGTTGAAATACAACAACAACAGTAAAAAAGACTCTGGGTAATTTAAGCAAAACAAAAAGGAATTTATTGTAAGGATACTAGGGTCAAGGGGCTGTGTACTGTTGGGCAGGTTGTACATGGCACAATTCAGGCAGTGGGAGTATAATTCACTTTGTCATCTATGTGAATTACACCTCCTAAAGTTGGGCAGTGCACTGCCTACACAACCATATGTGACAGTCCTGCTGGAGTGTCTCATAGAACAGTGTTTTCTCAAAATATCTGTGCTGAAGGACCAAAATTTTAGAATTATTGTTATTATTTAAATCCATTGTAGATCACTACTTTAGTAAATTAAATCAACATGACTTACTAGAAAAATGAAATGCCACGTGATGTCTCAGCAATGTCAATCATAAGTTATTCAACACTCAGTTCCTTTTTTAATTTTTTAATTTTTTTCTTTTTTTTTTCTTGTTTTCTTTGCTGGCATTCTAGTTGTCAATCAACACTCAGTTTCTGAACTGACCTCACTGTGGACTAGTAACTCATAGTTTGAGAAAGGGCCCTGAGCCACAGACCACACTTGGAGTAGCACAGTCATGGATTGTCCAAATTGTATAAAGATGGGTATGGAATTAGTGGTCTAGAACAACTAGAACCAAGCTGTCAAATGCATCTGTACTTTCCATTTCCCACGTGTTTTTCTCTCTGCCTGTTAGTACTCTTAAACCTCACCGCAGAACGGCTTTCTCTGGATAATAGAAAACACGATAACCAACAGCTCTTTACGTTTTATGTCTTACAGCCTCAGCCACCAAAGAAAGGATTATTGGTCCCAAATGCAAAAATTCCAGAGAAAGGACTCAGTGGCCCAGCCCGGTTCTTTTGCTTACTCCCATAGTTACAAGGTAGGTCACCTGTGGCCAAAGGGTAGCACACATAAGAAAACACCGGTTCTCTTAGGGACAACATGAGTGAGTCTGGGAGCAGTTCTCAGAAGAGGGATATGGTGTTATCAGAAATAAGTGGGTGTGCCAGGCAGACAAAGCGTAGATTTCCAGTGATAGGTCTTTATTTTCCTTTGTCTCATTGAATACTTATTCTGAAATATGTCCTCCCAAAAACAGGGTTCGTGGTCAAATAAATGTGGGGAAAACTATAGATTTTATCATTCCCGTAGAGATTCATAGGGCATATTAGCATATTAAAGGCTCTGAGAATTCTTGTAAAAAGGAAATCTGTTTAGCTATGTTTAATCCAGTGTTTCCCAAACCCATGTGATCACTGAAACCTTTTTTAATATAATGCCCAGTAACACTCTATGGGATTAGTGTTCTAAGAATACATTTGGGGAAAGCATTCTATGGTGATGGATATTCTCCAGAAAGATGTGAGTAAAATCCTTGAAATAAGAAATCAAAACAAACAAACAAAAAAGGTTTAAGCAAACCAGAGAGCTGGGTATTTATAGAAACTGGTAAATTATTTGCAAAGAGTCATTTTATAACTTAATTTGAACACCGCCAAAGCAACCAGTTTCTAGGCGCAGGGGGTTGCGTGCTCAGAGTTATGTGTTTTATTAATACAGGGTACATCTCTGAGTTCTAGACCTTCCCTCTTTGGAGCATTCTTTCCCCAAGGCACTCACAGGTTGTTCAGAACCCTTTTCATGTGATGTCTGATACCCTGCCCGCTTCAGGGTAAGGTGTATCTCTGCAGTTTGCAAAACCAACTTTAATAGCACAGAGACATCTGTTCTTCCCTGTATGCTCGTGTAATAAAAGGACCCCCTGGGCTGAGCAACACACCTGAGAGCAGCCTTAACAGCACCTCACATCTGAGGCAGCCTGGAGGCTGGGCCGACGTTAATAAGCGTAATGAAGGTCGTCTCCTCTCTCACGAGAGATTACAATCTTATCCTAGATGATAAACCAGATTACAGTGGCAACTAAAGAACACAGTAAATTGCGTGGACGTCCAGGAACAGGGGAATAATACAGGTTGGCCTTCAAGTCTGGAAACACAGGTGAATATATAATAAATGGTTTATTGATATTACATTATGAGGCATGATAGTATAATGTCTGTATTTCCAGACTTCATGGCTACTCTGTAGCAAAAGCTATTATTTATAACCAGCAGTCACTAAGTGTCAGAAGGCACCATTCTAAATGCTTCACTTGAATTGGCTAATTTCATTCTCACAACAACCCTATGAGGTGGGTGCTGTCACCCACGGAAATAGGTCAGATAACTGAGGCACAAAGGGCTTCAGGACCTGGCCCGAGGTTGGTAAGTGGTGGAGCTGAGCCTCGAGCCCAGGGAGCCTCACCCTGGAGCCCACACTCTCACCCACACTATGGCTGCTCTCCAGGAGCAACAAAAGTCCCCTAGACTTTGCTGAATAGCAGTCAAAAAGCAGCGATTTAGGGTTCTCTGTCTTGCTAATTTTTTTTTTACCATGGGTGGCATAGGAATAATGATTGTAACACATCTGTACTATTTGGTCCTCATCACAACCCATCACAGCAAACCAGGCAGGGACTATAGTTCTATTTTGCAGATGAGGAAGCTGAGCCTTTAACAGGCTCTCTGCCTACTAAATGGCAAAACCATACCCTCTCACTTTAAGAGTCTCGTGACTTTAATTCATCATATGTGCTGGATTCTGCCATAGCCAGTATCCAAGCTGGTGTCCAGCGATCCTACCTCTTGTGTTGTTTCCTCCCACATGGAATAGGACGCACTTGTATAACCACCATGAGGTGGCGGAAGTGATGATGTGTGACTTGTGAAGCTAGGTCATAAAAGACATTTCAGCTTCTTTCTTCATCTCCCCTGGATCCCTCAGGAGGAAGCCAGCAGCCATGCTGTGAGGACACTCAAGCAGCCCCAACCAGAGGCCCTCTTGGGGAGGAACTGAAGCCTCCCACCAACAGCCAGGGAAGAGCTAAGGCTTTCTGCCCACAACCAGCACTGACTTGCCAGCGTGCACATGAGCCCCCTCGGAAGCAGATCCTCCAGCCCCAGTCAGACGACGGCAGCCCCAGCTGACTTCTAGCTTGCAATTTCATGCCAGACCCCAAGCCAATCCAACCAGTTAAATCACTCCTGAATTCCTGACTCACAGACATTGTGAAGTTATAAATGTTTGTTATTGTTTTAAGCCATTTCAAACAGCTTTTTAACTATTTAAAAAATGTTTGGAGGAAATTTGTAATGTGACTGTAGATACTATGAATAAACCCAAGTTCCAACTCCAAAGCTCTGATCCTGACGGTCGCTAACTGGCTGTGATCTTAAGAAAGTCTTTGAAGCACTCTCTTGGACTCTATTTCCTCCCCTGCTATATAATAATCTAGGCTAACTTCAGAGACATTCTTACGGTGACTAATGAACCATGACAGCTGGGTTCAGGGAATGCTCTGTGGAAAGATGAACTCCTGGCACATATGGGCTAGTTCATGGCAAACCTGCACCATGTACCTGTAAGTATTTAAGGGGCATTTCATTTTGTGCATCCAATCTATCAACTCATGAAAATCTACCTGGGGACCCTGGTGACAATAGTCCACGAATGGTCACTGAGCATCATTTATATTCCTTGCTCTGTGCCAAGATACCCCCCAAAAAGGTGGGTCTTTTCTCACACTGTTTGGTGCACCTGAAATGCCCTCCCCGACCCCCCACCTACCACACCAATCCCTGGCCCAAAGCCCACATCACATGTCTCTGAGCTTGTCTAGGCAACTTCCTCTGACACTGCCCTCGGTACCACCCACAGCAGGAGAAGCCTCGGTGTCTCCACAGAGGTGTGCTGGTGAGATGCTGAACAACCGTTTCTCTAGGAGAAAAAGATTTTCTTGATTCCTGTGGTGTTAATACTTCTACCATGGCTGATTTAAAGCTACCAGCACCACATCCCTGAGAGTAAAAGTGGAAAAAATGTGCACAGTCTCCCAAGCCAGTACCAGCTGTTCCCACATTCCCCTGCATTTCTGACTCCTCTCTCTCCTTAACTGTCTTCTTGATTATTTTGAAATATCCCTGGGACCTGCTCCCCTGCCCCCATGCCCAGCATGTCTCCCTCAGCCCAGGCCTTCCTCGTGCCTGGACTATTGCAAGAGCCTCTTCCTTGTTCTGTCTTCCTCTGGATCCTCCTCCTCCCCATCCCTCCTCCACATCACACAGGGGAGCGTTCCTGCACCATGATCTCAGGGCTCAATCCTTCAAGCCATGTTTTCAATGGGAAGGTCAAAGTTGTTGGGTATCCAAGCTCTTAATGACCAACCCTTGTCTACATCTCATCTTCTCACACATACATACACACAATGCACACACTTAACCCCAAGGAACTTCTCTGATGAACCATGGAACTGTTCATGCCCCCTTGAGATTCTTGCAGCCTAAAATGTCTTCTTCCCGGTCATAAATCCCACTCCGCCCTCTGGGCTCATCAGCATTATCCTCTTGTCTCCACATTCCGTGGCATTTTCCTGAGAGCTTATTGTTACAGAGCTCGCTTACCATGGGGAATCATGGCTAGTTCTGCATGCCTCTGACTTTCTCTTCCCTCCCAAAGCCACAAGCTCCCTTGATCACATGCTAAAGTCTCTGGTCCAGGCCCTGACCCCAAGGGTGGAGGGCAGTCAGTCTCCTTTCCCCAGACATTCAAATTTAAGGACTGATCAAACGGACAATGTCTTGGATTTCAGGTAGCTTCCTTAAAACAAATGCAAAGAAATACCTTAGCATGTTAGCTCTGTACCAATTACTAGGAGACCTGGGCAAGTCTATTCATTCAGGCTGGGTTTTCCATCTAAAAAAGAAAGTTTGTGACCAGATGATCACTAATATCTTTGACACTATGATTCTAATCCAATACCCCATCTCTGTGCCTTAATTTCCTCATCTACAAAATGGGGGAAATAATCTCTACCCATGTCAGAGGGCCATTTAAGAACAAACGAGATAATGGGTATAAAAATACCATTGTAATCTATAACTCTAAAATATTATTCATTTGTGAAATTCAATTTGTGTGTTATAAGTATTTTAGAAGCATTTCCGTAGTTTAAATAGATTTTAACATAGCTGTAAACATCATGGTCAATGTTAATTTAGGAGAAAAGCGAGAACACATTTAAGGCAGGTCCTCCTTAGTGGAGACTCTTCCTATGGCTAAGCAAACTCAGAAACCAGACAACACTGGCTGGGGGAGCTATGGACAGACGTCTCGGGCCAGGCCTGTATCAATAGTTTGCATGATTGCTTTTTATTCCCCAAGATCTACACAAAGGATTGGCCATTTAAATCTAGGCATACCTGTTTATTCTAAGGCTTGTCCTGAATGTTCATTCAGCCTTTTAACAGATGTGCTGAAAAGAATTAAAGTAACTCATGGTTGTTTGCCTTTCCCAGGTAGAGCATAACTAGGCCACTATAATATTTCAAAGCCTCTTCTTTCCATCTTTGTTATTGTTATTATTCAGCTCTTCAAAAACACAGTCAAGATTCATAAGGAAGCCAGGTCTCACTTTGATCTTCAAGATCATGGCCACACTCTGCCCTGCAGCCTCCATCCTCACGTCACAACTCACAATAAAAGTCTAATTAGAAAATCTGTATTGTGTCCTTGAGAATTGGTTCACCTGGAGTGACTGAAGCCATGGACAGCAGAAGGAGTTCAAGTCACAGCATGGCTTTTGCCTGAAAATGATTGCCAACCACTACTCCAAGCTGCAGGCCAAGGAATGACACCCCCTTTAACTGCTTCAGAGGTAAGCAAAGACAAAGAGACAGACCAGTTAGCAGAGAATCTTTTGCAGATGATATTGGAAGTGCAGTTTCTGTTTCAGTCATTCCATTTGCTGTTTAGAATAACAAGTTGAATCCTAAGCAACTCACTTTTTCATCAATATATAGTTATTTGACCTACCAGGTGGACAGAATCAGATGGCCAGATGGCCTATCTACAGATGACTACCTTGCAACAATGTAAAAACCCCTGCTGATAGAAGATACTGAATAAGGAAGAATGACTTACTTCTTTCCACCACACAAATGCAAGAGTTAGCCAAGGCCCCCAGTCCACTGAGCAGCAGAGCAGGGACATCCTCTTTGTATCTAAAAGGCAGCCCAGTAGAAAATAGGCATGAAAGTAAAGCCCGATGATGCTTTTGGGAAAGAACTAAATAGCATTATTATTAATAATGCTGTTGTTATTCTAAAATCTTTGGTATTTGTAAATTAACTTACAAGCAAAAAAAAAAAAAGTCCTTTTCACATGATTGATATTCTGCTAGTACAGCCACACTAATTGGTAAAACATCAAATTACTTCCATACCTGTTGGTAAATGGCCAGTGACTCAAGCCTTGCTATAGTACTCCTTCTTGTGTCACCTAGCCACCATGTGTCTCCTCTGGGACTGCCCTTTCTGCCACATGCATGCACACACCTGTCCAAGATCTAGCAATCAAAGAGTTAACACCTGGCTTAGCGGGGGGGGGACCCCAGGACCTATACCAAGCCAGGGCTAAGGCCAATGTCCATTCAGATTGGTGGGTGTCTGCCCCATGCTGGTTGTTTAATATTTCGCCATCTCCCTTGCCTGTCTGCACTGAGGTGCGTGGGACAGAACAGCCTGCAAAGTTCCTGTGCTCTGCACCCCGCTCTGCTCTCTGCCTCTGCAGTGGCCCCAGTGTGGGAACACAAGTCAGGTGGCTCCAGAACAGCCACAGGGCAAACGCTGAGTGCTGTGTCAGGCCTTTCCTTAGCTGTGAGGGAGGAGTGGGAAACCTCCTCAGTGACTAGCACTTAGACGTGGCCTCCTTCCCCTCGGCTGTGCCCCAGAGCCCAGATTGGGTGACTCTTAAAAACTCGAAATAATAACACATAACAGCCACATGGGCAAGTCCTTAACCTGCCGTCTGCATCAGTTTCCCTCTGTTCAGTCCATGGAGAGAGATAATGACCTATCTTGGGCTTAATTAACATCTGGGCCCTGTTGCTGGGAGATTCCCAAACCCATGTCTCCCTGTAATTGCAAACCTTCATTTATTTGGGCACTTTGATGACAGCCACATAATGGGAGCTATGGCCTGAACCCCACCCGCTGCCTCTTACTTGCCAGCTGCCAACCTCCCTTCCCACCCCCTGCTCCTCCCTGACTCTCCTGCCTGTCTACCAGCCAGTCTTCCGGGATCCCTCACCCATACCTCCCTCTGCCTGGGCCACCCTGTGCTTATAGACCACTTGGAATCGCTAGACCTGGACTCCAGGCCCAGATCTGCCCATTACTTACTACTCTACCACCGCGAGATACCTGCACTTGAAATCCCTAGCACTTTGCTTGCATACAGTAGGTGCTAAACACTTATATGGCTTATATTCATGATTGCCTTTGACTTGCACAATGCCATAAGGTAGCATAATCATCTGTATTTACAAATGAGGGCACCAGACCTCAGAGAATTGCACAGCTTTGTGCAAAGTCACAGGGAGCCTTGGAGAATGGGGTGCAAGCCCAGGCCTGAGAATCCTGTGCTTCTCCTCCAGGTCGTGGCGCCACCGGAAGAGATGAGACTTGTCTCCTTGGCTTCCTTTTCCTTTCCTCCCCTCCTTCCTTTCTTCTTCTTCTTTTTTTTTTTTTTCCTTGATAATGATACATTTATTTCAACAATTTACAGGTTTATCAGTAATGTTATCAAAGGATAATAACTATAATAAAGTAATGTTGCATTCCATTAAAATTCATACTAGTATGCTTTCCAGATAATCCTGGTAGATACGATAAGCCTTTTTAAAAATGCCACTTTGAATCAAAATATTCCTAAAATGCATTATATAGTTCTTTACTTTTTAATTAGATTATTATAGATGTAACATGCTAATAAACAACATAAAAATCCAACCAGTATAGTACAGTATAAAGTGTACAGTAAAAGTCCACCTACCCTGCCCATCCTCCAGGCCAGTAGAGGATTTAGCTAGTTAATAAAAGTGTTTTGGACAAGGGACAGTGGGACCTGTGTCATACATCTCAGTGGTGCCATGGCAGGGGATGGATTCACTCACGGCCTCCCCAGAGCACCACTGACACATCTATCCATGTCCCCCTCTCATCTAGAAAGCAGAGCCTTCCTGCTCCCCAGGTGTCTGGGCTCCCTAGTGGGAGGCAGCTGGGCCACTGTGAAAAGAAGAGCACAGGCTCCTCCTCTCAGGAGGACAAGGAAGTGGAGCAGAGGGACCCTCGTGGCAAAGCTTTTGATGTGCTCTGCACTGGGGAAGAACAAGCTGACTCACTGTCTATAGCCTCTTAGGACAGAGGGGGTACCAGTGTGACAGGTCACAGGGAGACAGGTCTCAGAAGAACCTTCCAAGAATCAGAGCTGCCCTTCCAGGAGCTGGGCTGTCCCAAGAGGAAGAGAGATCTGCTCCAAAGGGCCCCCTCTCCCAAGGGGAGACAGTCCACCTCAAACATTCCTCCTAGTCTGGAGCTAATGTTTTCAACTTCTGTTTCTGGGAAGTTACTTGGTCTCTGGGTCCTGAGCTAGTCAAAGCAGCCCTTAGGACTATGTGCAAAATGAATAATGAACACTTTCACAAACTCATAAATAAATGATTTCCCCAGGATCCTCCCAAAGTCTTAGCTCACATAAACCTGAGCCAGTGGTCATAAAATGAAGAGAGGATGAAAGAGTGGGCACTGTTCCTGTTTGGGCCAATTAAAGTTGTAGCTTTCAAGAGTTGAATATCAAGTATATGAGTAGATGTGGAGTGACCAGGTGTGCCCCCTCCACCATGTTGCAGTCTATATATCTCTTCCTCAAGCCCATTTCCTTTTCCTTGTGAGCACAGAGCTAGACTACATTTCCCAGCTTCCCTTGCAGTGACATGTAGCCATGAACTGAGTTCTGGCCAATGGAACATTGGCAGAAGTTGTGTGTTTCACTTCTGGACCTGGCCCATTAAAATTTCCTAAGTGATCATACAAACTCTTTCTCTGTCCACTGGAGAACATTCTCTGGCCAGATGCAGATAACCCAGAAAGAATTCCAAGACCTCAGAATAAGAATCAGCAAATTTTTTCTGTAAATGGCCAGATAGTAAATATTTTAGGCTTGTGAGCTATACGGTGTTTGTTGTAACTACTTAACACTGCTGTTGTAGAGCAAAAGCAGTCATACACGTTATGTCAATAAATGAGCATGATTGTGCTCTAATAAAATTTCATATGCAAAAACAGCTGGCAGGCCCAATTTTGCCCATGGCTCTTGCCCTAGGAGATGGTGAAGCCTCAATGTAGAAGGAGCCTGGGTCCCTGAATGACTGTCTGACAACCAAGAGTATTCATAGTGAGTATCACATAAGTGAAAAAAATAAACTTTTATCATGTCAAACTAGTAAGAATATGGGATTTGTTAAAGCAGCTAGTATTTTTTACTCTATTTCTTTATACCCACCATATTCTATTCCTTCTCATTGTCAGGTTTGCAAGTCAAGAAATGCACCAAGGAGAAAGAAAACTGGAATGTTTTTTCTGAAATAACCTGTAGAGGTGTAGGGCTGGAGAGAGGTTGCAGGTAGATTTTCAAAACACCTACCCCACCACCATCAAAAAAGTTCCAGAGAACTACACTTCCTTTAGAACCTAGGTCAGGCAGTTTTATGACTCTGGTCAGAGCCCTTGAGGAGACCCACTTTGACAGATGAAGAGAATGATCTTCTGCTTTGTGAGAACCTGTATGATCACCTCATTCTTCCTTTGGTGAGTTGGCTGCCCCTCCTCTGTGTTCCCTTTTTTTTTTCTTTCTTTTTTTTTTTTTTTGGGGGGGGGGAGACAGAGTCTCGCTCTGTTGCCTGGGCTAGAGTGCCGTGGCATCAGCCTCGCTCACAGCAACCTCAAACTTCTGGGCTTAAGCAATCCTCCTGCCTCAGCCTCCCGAGTAGCTGGGACTACAGGCATGTGCCACCATGCCCGGCTAATTTTTTCTATATATTTTTAGCTGTCCAGATAATTTCTTTCTATTTTTTAGTAGAGACAGGGTCTCACTCTTGCTCAGGCTGGTCTCGAACTCCTGACCTCTAGCAATCCTCCCGCCTTGGCCTCCCAGAGTGCTAGGATTACAGGCGTGAGCCACCGTGCCTGGCCCTCTGTGTTCCCTTGATACCTCTTTTTAGGTTGGCTTGGTATTACACGTTTTGGCCTTTTCTGCTAGATTTAAGCTCCGTGAGAGCAAGAAGCATCTTGTCTCCCTAGGTTCATCCTCCATCCCCCCACCTCATCCCCCCATTCTACCCCTACCCCACACTCTCCTACTTCACTCCACAACCAACTCAGCGCTTGGCACCCAGTAGATACATTGTAAATGTGTCTTCAGGGAAGGAGAGAATGGAAATGAAGACATGTGCAGATCAAAATTGCCTAGGTTATAGGTGGGCAACTATATCATTTATCATTCAAACTAGGACACTATGAGAGTGAAATATGGCTCCATTATAATTACACGAAAACACTGGGTATAAATCAGGACCATCCTGAGCAAACCGGAATTTATGGTCCTAGCAGTAGGCCTCTTTGGACCATGGTTTGCAGCAATATAGAGCATTCCCAAAGGGAATTGGTGGTTTCAATTAGTTTAAGGACATTTTATGATCAAAAACAAAGAAGAAAACTCAGAGCACAATGGAAAGGTCAGGATGAGTGATCTGAAGTTTTTCTTGGCGGAAATCTAGGAAGATCAGCATAGCTCTCTCATTGCGCTATGAGTTTTCACTGATGGTTACACGCTGATGCCAACCACAACAGTCTGAGTTTACAGTACAGCTCATATTCACCCTGAGCGCAGTCCCAGGCACACCTACAAGAACACACACACACACACACGCCTCCATTCGAGCAGGACAAGAGGCTTCTCAGTGTTCTCGTGTAGAAAAACCTCAGAACCTCTACATTTCAGAATTAAAGAATTACTTTAAGAGGATCTGCATCTATTTCAGGGGCATCTA
Source organism: Eulemur rufifrons (assembly GCF_041146395.1). Classification (NCBI taxonomy): domain Eukaryota; kingdom Metazoa; phylum Chordata; class Mammalia; order Primates; family Lemuridae; genus Eulemur; species Eulemur rufifrons. The sequence continues at coordinate 70,282,876 of NC_090989.1, forward strand.
TTTGAGAGGTTAATGAAATCACAATTGCAAATATTTGTGGAAAGTTTTTGGAGGGGTGTGTGTGAGTTATGTGTGAGTATAGAACATTAATCACACCAGTAATACTGACCTGGGTTGATAATCAAATACTGACGAAATGAATCCCATTATGCAGAACAAATAAAAATGCAGCCAGAGAGCACAGGGCAGCCACCATGCCCTCCTGCTAGGCTGAGGGAGGAGACTGGGCTGGAGATGGCCACACAACACACGCTTCGGATGGAAAGTCAGCCCGCAACATCTCTGCATGAAGCATGCCATTTAACCCACCTCTTGCTTCCTACTTTTAATAGATTACTTCCTTGTTTTTGCAGGTTTTCCCTTCTTGAGCCCTGGAATATGTTTCGTGGAAAATGTCCGTGCCTGTGGGCACATTTGCTCTGGGGAGCAGGGGGAGCCCCACTGAGGCCCGCCTGGCTGGACTGTGTTATTTCAATCTGAATATTCCAGCAGTAACCACTCCTTTCCTGTCCTGCACTTGATAAAGCATTTACTTATCAATATTTAGATTTTGAGCCTCAAAACAACGTGAGAGTTTGGTTAGGTATTACTATCTCCATTTCACAGAAAGAACTGGTGCCTTGCCAGAAGGAAACCTGCCCAAGGCCAAAGAGCCAACGTGGGAAAATCAGGGCTAGAACTGGGTCTCAAGTCCATTTCTCCTTCAGCTGTACCTTACAGCCTCACCCACAGGAATACAGCCCCTCACCCCACCCTAGCCCCCCAGTCCCACATTTGTTAGTTAACATTGGACACTTGCTAGGACCTGGGTCAGAGGATTGGAGGGGCAGATTTATAAGGTATGGCTGAAACCTGTTTTGATCTCATCAGTGTGAACACCTCCAAAAGGGTCTGACCAGCCATGGACTCTGTGAGCTTCCTTCACCTACAGCAACTGCTGCAGAGGTAAGACAGGAAGGACCCCACGCACCTTGGTGTGTCTATACATCTCTTTCAGACAAGCAGTGTGGTTTGGTCTAGGCACAAACAGTAGTGCCTAATCACATGTTGCTCTTTTAAAGAGATGAGCTCCTCTGCTGGGAATCAGGTGGTGAGCACCAGGGAAGGTTTTCTCTGGGAATCAGGGCCACTGGGGCAGGTTGACATGCAAAGGCTAACAGGTTTCTCTGCAGGGGAAGCCTCCAGGGAGAACAACGGCTGTGGATAAGGAACTGCTGATGGTTTTATAGATCTGTAGGTGGTGCCAGGAATCCTTTTCAAGCCCTGAACTGGAACACAGAACTGAGAGTGTGCTAATGCAGGACCCAGTGACCCAACCCACCCTCCCTCCTTGAACTCAAGAGACCTTGGAAACATCACTTTCTCTTTCTCTGTGCAGGAGTTTAGCTGCAAGAGTAAAACCTTTAGGAATGTGGCTTATGGTGCTAGGAGACCATTTAGAATGTTATGAGAGTTACTCCCTGCACCAAAATATTTCTTACTGCCTACGCTAACCTCCTCCTATCCTGGTGCCTGAAATACCCTTATTATTTGACCTTTCGGATCTGAAAGACTTTTAATATTCAATAGTCCCATATGTAAATGTCAAGTCCCTGAAAAGGTCATTTAGATAAGAGTTTGGGATATTGACCGTAGGCTGAGGAACAAGAGCTTGAGGGGGCAAAGGTGGGGACTTTACCAGTGTGGGGAGGGGAAGAGCCCTGAGTTTCACACACATATGACTGGCTCATATCCCCGGGGCAGTGGGGCTCCCTGCATTACTGCTAAGGGATTCTGAGAGAGGCCACTGCCAAGTTCCCTTGGACAGCATCCGGGTTGCCTCCAAACTAACTTATCCCCAGCCCAAAGGACTCAGAAAAAAGAGTGAAGGACTTGGAGTCAGGAGACTTGAGTTCTGGTCTCAACTTGCTGAGTAATCTTAGGCAAGTCATTTCACTTCTCTGGACCCTAACTTGGCCCTTAGATTCAGTGATGGTCCTCACTTCAGGACTCATCATGGCCTCCAAGTTTTGAAATAGTAAAACGGATACCTAACAGGTGACTCCTGGCTTGGCCAAGGGAATGTCACTTCCGAACCAGTCATTGGTGAGGATCCAGGCACAATAGATCCTAAAGATGAGCGCTGTCCCCAGATCCCTAGACAGTTTCTGGCTCATGGTCAGAGGTTTCTTCTCTTCTGTTCCACTAGGGAATGGGGAAGGCAGAAAAACACTTGACCTTAGCCTTTGATTCTTCAAATCAGAACATTAGTAGTGAAAGTCTTGCTATTTTCTGATGCAGCCCACTAACTTAACCGGGGAGAATTCTGAGGCTAGAGAGGGGAAGTGACTTGACTAGGTCATATGCTGAAGGTCTCTCCTCACAAGCTTTCTGTCACACCACCTCGTTTAAGTCTTCATTTTTCACAAATTAGAGAGATCTGGACAATAACCTTGGGGTTGGAGTGAGCAGAGATGAGGCTCCAATTTCGTTCAAAGCCAGTTCCAACTAAGCCATCCTTTTCCAAACCAGAACCACCCCTCCCTAGAAGGCCAGAGAAGTGCCAAGGACAATCTTGAGAATTGAATCTACTTCATGTAGAGTTGAGGAGTTGAATGAATCCCAGTCTTACTTCCTTATTAAATATATATCCTTAAATCCTTAGTTCCTCCATCTGGGTGATGACCTTGAGCTTGATCAGACCTGTTCTCCCATCCTGGAGTGGAATCACTCCTTACTCCTTCTTTAACATTTCCTGAGTACCTACTAGGTGCCAGGCCCTGTGCTAAATGTGGTGAATCAGAGATGCCTAAGACATATGCCTGTCCTTGAAGAATTCAGCCAACAGGAAGGGTACAAATGATTAATAGCCATGATGCAATGGGAAGAACTCCCTCACCCTCAAACTAGACCTGCTCTTCTAGGGCGCAGTCTCACCAGACCAGATCCCATGGATGGAAGCAAGAGGAAACCAAGTTCCTCTGGGGGCTACTACCCCACACACCAGCAGCATTCTCCCCAGGGAGACACACGCCTGACCTCTTTGCCCCCAGCATCATGCATCTAGTACATATTCACTCACACTTTGTGTGGGGAATGGGTGTTGATGAATAGCATTGCAAATATTTATCATCAAGCACCTATCACGTATGAAATGAGGGGGTACTAAAGAAAGCGGAAATTCAACAGCCAGTTCCTGACATCCCAAAGCTAAAATTCTGTTTATAAGCCATAGGAACCAGAGATATGAGAAAAGAGCATTGGCTTAAGAGTTTGGACCCCTGGTTATGGTCCCTCCTGTGTGATAGGCAGGACAGCACCCCTCTGTGCCTCAGTTTGTTCATCTATAAGTGGGGTCCGGGACCAGAGCATGCCCTGGAACAGCAGGATTGGTGCTGGCTGATGCCAACATGTATGGTTTGGTTTTCCCTTAAAGTTTGGGCGTTCTTTTCTTTGGGGAGATTTAAAGTCTGAGCTGGGTTTATGGAAAGGAGGAGAAATGAAGCCAGCACCAGGTAGGCAATAGGAGAAGCCAGAGGGTAGTGATGTGTGAACAGGAGGAAGTGGGATGGGAGAGAGATGAAGAGGAAGGCTGTCAGAAGGGCCAGTCTCCATGGGTGTTAGAAACAGGACCTTCGCTGGTGCCACTGAACACCCTGAGACACGGGAAGGAAGAAGTGCCAGCTCCAGGGCCATTCAAACTACCAAAATGGTGGTCAGTCAACACTGCCCAAATTGGGTCACCTCAGAGCTGGCAGTAAAGGTTTGATCCCGGGGACACTGAGGTTATGAATGGGGATAAGCCAGCAGGAAAAAAAGGCCCCAGCTAACAGTAAAGCCAGATCCAGATGGGGCTGCTAGAGTTTGAATGTTTGTCCTCCCAAACCTCATTGTTGAAATCTGATCCCGCTTTTGGAGGTGGGGTCTAATGGGAGGTGTTTGGGAGTGAGTGAGTTCTTTCTCTATTAGTTCTTTCCAGAGATGGTTGTTATAAAGGGCTTGGAACCTCCTGGCTCTCTCTCACTCCCTGTCCCACTGTGCGACCTGTACACGTTGGCTCCACTTCCCCTTCTGCTGTGAGTGGAGGCTTCCTGAGGCCCTCACCAGAAGCCGATGCTAGAGCCATGCTTCTTGTACAGCCTGCAGAACCCTGTGCCAAAAAACCCTCTTTTCTTTATAAATAACCCAGTTTCAGGGCCAGGTGTGGTGGCTCACGCCTTTAATCCTAGCACTTTGGGAGCCCAAGGCAAGAGGACCTCTTGAGCCCAGGAGTTCGAGACCAGCCTGGGCAACATAGTGAGACTTTGTCTCTACAGAAAACAGAAAAATCAGCCGGGTTTGGCGGTGTGCCTGTAGTCCCAGCTGCTCAGATTGCTTGAACCCAGGAGTTTGAGGCTGCAGTGAGCTATGACGATACCACTGAACTCTAGCCCAGGCCACAGAGCGAGACCCTGTCTCAATTAATCAATCAATCAATCACCCAGCTTCAGCTATTCCTTTATGGCAACACTAAACAGACTAAGACAGTGGCCATATGCAAAAAGCCTGGAGCAGAGAGTACAGAGTTTCCCACGTGTCAGCCGTGGCTCCTAGCCACAGCAGTCCACACACATTTCTAGCTCTGTCACGCATCACTTACCAGCAGATGCTAGGGCTACTGATGCATACCACACGGAGGACAGAGTTCGCTTATTAAATTACTAAATCCTGTTAGAAAACAGGGCAACTTGGTCCTAATAGAATTTTTATGTTTCTCGTGATTCTCAGCGATTCCAATGAGACTTTTTAATCTCCAATGTGGTGCCAGGGGTAGATTCTACCAGCCAGTTCTCTCTCTGTTCACAAGCAGAACCCTCAGAAACAGCTCTGTCCCCTGGGAAGGGAATTGTGCTTTCTTAGTATAACAGAGCCTTTCTAATTTGTTTAAAATCTACTGTTCTGTTGACTGTGGAGCAGTAAAAGGGATGTTTTCTTTAGGGAGGAGCATGTGTGTGTGTGGAGGGGGTGTTCTCTTACACTGGAATAGTTGAGAGGGTATGGAATACTGTTGTTTATGTTATACCGATACTCCTGCTGCCTTCCCCCTCAACATGTACAACAAACTGCAGAAACGAACATGGGATGTGTGTGCCGAGAGAGGGTGATGAATGCCTCCCCCACAGACTTGCGCCTCCACCTCTGCGACATCTCTCTTGCTGCCGGAAGTCACTGTTTTTCATGCAGTCAATGCTGCATTGTTGGACACGGAGGATTACTTAGGCTGGGAAAGAATGTGAAAGTGTCTCGCTGCATTTAAACCACCATCAGGTTACGTCAAGGAGAAACACGAGCCTCACCTTGCATGAAGGAAAAGCTAAATGTAATGAGCAAACCAGACTTCAGGTGCTTTTTGGAACGTGCATTTCATCTAACTACTTAACTTTGCTTTGATCATGCCACTCTTTTCCCTTCAAGTGCCAGGAGCAAATTAGATATTTGAGGTTTTCTGGGGGGACTGTTTTTGTTTTTCATTCAAAACATCTCTTCTTACTCTAGTGATATCATCCCTGGAAGACTGAGACATAAGAAAGGGTGAATCATGTATCACCTTCGAATCTCTTCTAGAATTACATCAGTCAGAGCCCTGGGGTGCAGTGGGGATGAAAGCCAAAAAGCAGAGGAGAAGGAGAGACGGGGAGGGCACAGGGCAGAGTGGCGAGGGGACCTGGTTCTTTTACAGCCTGATTATTTTCTCCTTCCACCCCCCTCAGCCTCCAAGCCCCCCCCACCTATTTATAAATCAAATAAGAGAAATAATCGGACTTTAAAGAGACAGTTACCTTGTATTTATTGATGGTGTTGGTTTAAATATCATTTGCCTGAAGTTTTTGACCAATCACCATACGTCCATTCGTCACAGATGAAAGCCAACCTTGGCATTCTCAGCAGAAACATAAACTGGATGAGAATGAAGACTCACAGACCCTGCCCCACCCCCAAGTATTAGCCATATTATCTTCACTGTTTTATCTCTTCATCAGTTTCGAACAGCAGAGGAACTTGGCAATGTGTAGAAATAATTTGTAATGTGAAATCTGGTCACACAAGATGGATATGGCCCACACAGCTGTCTGCTGATCAGGCAAGAACACCGGTGTGGAGGCACCCACTGCGGGTGGGTGGGAGGCCAGGATTGGACTTTGCTGACCTCTCTACCTGGAGGGTTTTTAATGTCATTCAATGACGTGTATATGAGGTATTCAAGGAGAGGAATAGAAACTTTCAACCAAACCAAACTATAATAAATTCAAAGACCTGGACCTGTTCCCAATACCCTTAAGAAGAGACTGAATATTTTTTTTTAATATTTCTCACTCATTCCCTTTGCTTTTCTTTTTTAAAAATTGTCTTATGTCTGACCCACTCCCATTAATTAGGAAGAAAATCTTGAACTCTTCTTTCCTCTATGGTTCCGTGAATTCCAGACTCCTTAGGATCTTTGGGTCTAGCTGCTCAGAGCATATTTATGATGAAAACAAAGCAAAGTGGCCTCAGGACAGCAGGGAAGGCCAGGAGTGAGATCCGTTTCTGCAACACAGGAAAAGAGGCCCAAAAGGGCAAAGGGCAAATAGAATTTGCAGAAGGCACAGTTTTGGCAGCATCTTATTACAACTTCCAACTGATCGGGTGTAGCCAAACTAGAGACATCTGTTTGGAGTTTACAACAGAAACAAACACACGGAAAGCATGAAAACACTAAAACATGCACACCCGGACCAAGCGCTAACAGCTCCTCTCTGCCTTGACCTCCACACCACTCCCCCACTGGGTCGTGCTGGGCTGGAGGAGGGAAGGAAATGGGATCTGCAACCTGCCCATCCACCACCCCACCTGCACCATGACTCATTCGCACCATGATCAGAACGTGTCAACTTTTCTCTGGCTTTGGTTTTCCTCCCAGGAAAAACAGAGATGATTCTGCTCCTCAGGGAGCCCCAGGGGACTTTCTTTGGGTTTCTAGTTCATCTTTAAAGCTCCTTGGCTGTTTATAAAGGAGAAGATTATGTGGTATCTTTACACTTGATCATTAGTGTGACCCACAGAAGGAAGTGGTAAAACCTCAGCAGACCTGGAAAGTCACTCCTCCATAAATAATCTCACAGGTCTGAGAGTGGGAAGTGGAATTCACCCTCGCCTCTCCAAAAATTAACTCAGAAAGACCAGAAAAAGTCACACTCGCACAACTGAGTGAGAATATGGGATATATTGTGAAGGCTGGCCCCAGACACAGCACCCAGAGTTGTGGAGGTCCAGGAAGGCTCCAGACTATGCATAAAGTGGATCCCCCTTCCCTAATTCTCTCCAAGCCAAAGACTGTCCTACCACGCCATCCCAGGATTTGACACGTCCCCGCCCCCACCCCCCACGCAGCAGTTCCAGAGGCTCACCTGTTCTGGTAAATTTTCCTCTTTATTCTCCCCCCACTGACGTGCAAACAGAACCAGAACAGTGCTACTTTTAAAAAATAACAAAAATGTTTTATACACATTTCTGTATATACAACTGAACAACATTTTACATGTTTCTTTTGCACAGCAAAAGACATAAACATTCAGCTCTGAGAACACAGTTATGTACAAAATAAAGATGTCAAAAATACTTCACAACAGTGCAAAAATATTTTACACAGTATCATGGAGTGAGATCTTTTGAGCAAGAGGAAGGGGTGTGTGTGTTTCTAAAGGAAAACTCCTTTTTCAGATATTAGATGTCTTTAACTGTAAACAAAATGCAACTTTCTTTCATCTCCCCCCCCCAACAGTTATTTGAGGAATTTGGCAGAATTTCAAGGGTCTGAGTCTTGAGGTAAACAGCCCAAGCTCTTGCACCAAAAAGAACTGCGGACAAAGGGGTGGCATTGAAGCCTCAAACATTTGTGAGAGCAAATCCTTTTTTTTTTTTTTTTTTTTCAATATGTCAATGACAGTGCAAGGCCCTCCCAGGGGGCTGGGGGAGGAAGTTAACCCCTCCTCCTCAGGCCCCAGCTGCCCCACAAACAGGAAACTGGCCGGCAGGAGAGACTTTTGCGAACTTCAGCCCAGCCGGCCTTCCTTCACCCCCTCCCGCAGGACGGCCTCGCGCCTTCCTTGCAGGGGTTTCCCCCGCTCTCACGTCTCCCCACATCCCCAAGCGCAGCCTGAGCCCGCCTCGAACAGAACTTAAAGTGTTGGGGCAAGGGCACGGGGCGGGGAGCCAGGGTGAATTCTGGGCCTCACATGCCCCATTTCCCCTTTCCTGGGCGAGGGCGGGGGATAGGGAGGTTGTCAGGACCACGGATGGGGACCCACAGTGGGGTGCCGGGGGCGCACAGAGGAGTCTTCTGGGAGATCAGCCCGAGTGGGGCTCGTCCAGGCTCGCGCTGTCGGCTGTGCCGGGCGGGTCCACGGCGGTGGCGGTGGCGGAGGTGGCGTCCGGGCCCCCACCCTCGATGGAGCTCTCGCTGCCGGTGCTCTCGCCCGACAGCAGGCGCGTCACCCGCAAGTCGGCCTGCAGAGTGCGCACGTCGTTGCCGAAGCTGAAGTCGCCCAGGTCTCTAATAAGCTGCGACAGCTCGGCCTTCATGTCGGAGGCGCTACCCAGCAGCAGAGGCGGCGGCCCGGCTCCCGGGCCCAACGAGCCCCCGTCGCCCCCCAACGCCTCCTCGCGGCCATTCTCCAGTGTGTCCAGCAAGTCCCCGCACTCTAAGTGCATGGCCACCACCAGCGCCCGCTGCACCTCGGCCTCCTGCTCTGCTGGATCGCCCTCCCCAGCACGGTCCTCCTCTGCCTCCAAGCAGCCCACGGGGTGCTCCTCTTCCTCTTCCTCCTGCAGCTCCTGCTCCTGCTGTTCGCCGAGCAGGTCCTCAGTGATGGAGCCGAGCTTGGGCGCGCTGCGGCTGCGCTCCACCGGCGGTTTGTAGCAGCTGGGTCCGTGCAGGAGCAGCTTGCGCAGCGGCACTAGCGGGATGGTGTGCGCGCCCACCAGCTCCTGCTGCTGGTGACGCGCGTCGTCCCGCCGTTTGAGGCGTTTAAATTCCGCCAGCGCGTTGGCAGATGTCTGGTAGAGTAGCAGGGCCATGGCTTGCGCCTTCTCGGGCTTGGACACCAGCACAGCGTGGCAGCGCAGCATTACCGCCTTGTGCTTTAGCTCGTGTCGGTACACCCATGCGAAGACCTTAGGCAGCCGCGCGTCTGCCACGCAGTAGGTGACACGGTGCAGCAAGTAGAGGTGGCCCGGGCGGCGCAGCGCGCGCTCCTCAGCGTGCACCATGCGAATACCCTGCGCACTCACCGTCAGCTTCATCTTGGTGCCCTGACGGCCCGCCTCGCTCTTGCTCCAGATCTTGCCCACGGCTAGGTCGGTACAGCCGTCGCCGCGCGCCTGGATGGTGGTGGCATTGCCCAGGTAGAGCACGGTGTAAGTGGGGTCCTCGCTGGTGATGTGCAGCTTCTTGCGCTTGGAGCGGAACATGCTGCCCACCCGGCTAAGCGCGCCTTCGGGGCACGCCCGCGCCAGCGAGCTGAGCGCTGAGTAGTGCAGGCTTACAGCGTAGCCCTTGGGCTTGGACGCCTGCCGCGGCGGCGCCTCGGCCAGCAGCTCGAACTTGTGCTTCTTCCACGGCAGCATCTCCGAAGGGCGCCCCGGCACAGCTGGGCGGCGGCGGCGGAGCGCCGGGTGCGAGCCCCGCTGAGCCACCCGCCCCGGCCCGGGTTCAGCCCGGGCAAGACCGAAAAATAAAACTCTGTTGGGAGCGGCCCAGTGGCAGGAGTTGGGGGAAGGAGAGGAGAGATAGTGTTTAGACACCCCGCAGGGGTTGGGCTAGAATTTTTAAGAGAAGACAATGGGGGATGGAAGGGAAGAGCGCGCGCGCGTACACACACAGAACTACCCCCAGGCTGGGCAAGGACGAGGGCAGAGTTTCAGGCAAGCAACAAAATGAGAGGGAACGAGAGTGGAGCAAAATGTCTTAGAAAAAAGCTAGATGCGCGCGTGCAAATAAATAAAGGGAGCCCCAGCAAAAGCACCCGAGATGGTGAGAGAATATGCAGAAACTCCCCAGCGAAGGTGAAAAGGGCCCCCTGACACACACAACTCCCGGGCCTGGGGGCAGAAATCGCGGAAACTCTACAGCGACTGTCCCTGGGGGCCACTGCTCCCCACCCCCAAGGGGTGCTGGAGATGGAGAGCCCCTCGGCTGGGCTGGTCCGAGAATCAGCAGCTTGCCCGAAGTGCGGTCAGATGGCGGGTGCGGCCGGCCGCGGCGGCCCAGCGCAGCAGTTCCGCGGTGGCTCACTGCATCTCCGCTCCGGCCGGACGCCGGGGACTCGCGCTCGGCCGCCTCACTGCCCGGGCTGGCCTGGCCAGGGGAGCGCTGGTCTCCAAGGGCGGGGCGCGCGCATGGCCGGCTCCGGGGACCACTGCTACCTCATTTCTTCCCTTCGGGGTGTCCAACTCCACTCGCGGGCTCTCCTGGGTCGGCTGCCCGCCTTTGCAGCGCGCCCTCTCCGGTGCAGCGAGCGGTGGCCGGCTCGCCCGCCTCACATCCTTGCCGTCCGAGGGGAAGATCTCGGGTAAATATAGGCCGGCGCGAACCATTCGCCGCGCGGGGACAGGGGAGGAGCGGAGAAGAGGATCGGTTTCGGGCTCCAACGCCGGGCAAATTTCTGGTCTCTTAAAGGGACCCGGTAGCAGCCATTGGTGGAGGGAGGGCGGAGACCGATCCAATCTGGCAATTACATCCCAAATTTACCAGCGTCTCTTTTATCTACAGAAACCACCAAGATCTGGGGTTACCCCGCAGCGAAAGGAACTTGAACTGTGACACTCCACCCCCAGGCTGAATTGCGACTCACTGAATAAATGTATGTCTAGATCGAAACTTCTGGGGGAGGTGGTGGAAGATGAGATTATAGACTATAACGTCCTATGCAAAATGGTTAAAAAAACGGTGTTTTTTTCCCTTGTGTGACAGCTCTCTAAGAAGGACTGCTGTTTAATATTATTATTTTCAAAATTGTATTCGATTAAAGGAAACAAAGAGGCACAGAAAACACCAAGACTTATCTTTCACTATCTAGGAGCCCCTTTCTCACAGGTAAGCAGCAGATGGTGAAAAGTGAGGTGAGTGGTAATGTGATTGGAGTGAACAATATAGTATATGGTCAATAAGTAAGGTGCTTCCCGCTCCTAACCACCCCCCTGCCCCCAAATACCTATTCCTGCTTTCGGGCTTCAGAGTAGAACAGTTTTCTGAGCTATATACAATTTCTAAGTAATGCTTGTGTGTGGTTAGAATGCAGTTTACTTTGGCAGGCCAGTCATTTGGTTTTATTATATCATTGACCCATTTTGGATGAGAATTCCTAGTAAAAATTCAAATGACATTTTTTATATGAGTATCAAATAATGTCTGGCCACCCTCCAGTGCGAGTGATAATTGCATCAGTCATGCTTTTCTCATGGGCCAACTGGACAATGTAGTTTTAGTCATGTGACCAGTTTGACCCTTGGCTAATAACTCATTTCTGGGCCCTTAAAACAACCTGCTTGCCTCTATGGTCTGCTCAGTCAAAGCAAAAAGATTTCTGGCTGGAATGTGTGATAAATGTCTGGATGATCCTGCATCAAACTCCCAGGCTTATCCTGGAGGAGGACAGTGGTCCCTCCCCACAGGCCCAGTCCACTAGGGATCCTGGATGTCTCCGGCCTCCATGCCAGATCCTCATGTCAGAACCACTGCAGCTGCTCCTGGAAATTGCTTAATGCTCTACCTTTGCTAACTTTTAACCTTCCTTTGAACTGTAACCCAATTTTCTCGGAGTCATAAGTTCTGAGTTTCAATTTAACTAACTTCTCTGAGTACCTTTTGGTTCTAGGCCCTGAGCTAGGAGCAGATCCAATTACTGTCTCTAAGAAGCTCCTGGGCCAATGAAGAATGTAAATTCCACCGAACGCTGGGCTTCCACTGGAATGTAGGCTCAATGAAAGTACCCTGCATCCCCAGTGTGTGGTACAAATAGGCACTCAATAAATGTCTGTTGAATTAATGAATGAGACATGCATGTGAACAAGAAGACACAGTGGACTAAATGCTAATAAGAAAGACCCAAAGTGCTATGAGAATCTGGAAGAAAAGTTTCATCGTGACTACGAAAATCAGAAAAGGCTTCATGGAGGTGGAGACATTTCAAGAGTGAACAGGATTTCTCCAAACAGGAAAAGATTGAAAGGCTTTCCAAGTATAGAGGACAGCAAAACTAGAGAAGGATATAAATGCATGCACATGCACAGATTCAGATGGAGTTTAATGATTGTGAGAATGAAAGAAGAAAGTTTCCTGATGGTGCTTTTTGGCCCTCCTAGTCTCTAAGGGAAGGAGTGGCCTTTTCACAGCTGACTGGTCCTATGGTGCCCTTTAGTCAGAGCCATAATGCCTTCCTCCTCAGCTGTACTGATCAGTTAATGTAGGAATACCAGACACGGTGTTGGAATGAGGTAGTTAAGACTATCTGTAATAAGCCATTTAAGCCAACATTAATTCCTCAAACTACTGGAATATCTTGCAGTGGCAATGCAGTAGACAGTACATGCTCCAAAAGATAAAAAGTTCTGGTAAAAACATACCACCAAATTAACCTGTGCTAAGCGACCTTCAGCTCGTCCATAATCTCAAATCTAAACTCTATGTAAGCAGACATCATGTTCAAGCGGTTTACATTTCCAAGTGGCTTGGAGGTCCAAGGGGGAGCTAAGGCTGGTCTCAGCCTCTGCAAGAGATACCACTTTGTGCTTCATGTGATGGCAGGGAAACCAGTGGACCACAGTGGCAGGGAGGAGTTCACTGGCAGGCCAGGCTTTTCAGCAGTGGCCAGAGTGCCAGGCCCAGATGCACAGACCCACAGAGCAGCTCCTGTTGACTAGCCTATGTCACGCCTTGACTGCCTTCTTAATAAGCTTGTTTTCAACCTCGGGAGAACACAAAGATTCTAGGCCACTGTGAACACCCCAGTGTGTGAGTCATGCTCCGTGCCTGTGCTCAAAGATCCAGGAAGAGAACCCACTGTCTCCTTGGGACCTGGGCCTGGGCCAGCCTCTGGGGCCTGCTTCACCTTATAGAGAAGCTGGCCACCCCTGCCCAAAGCATACATTCCAGCTGAGGCTGCGGTTCTTCAGCTGGGACAGCTGGCGGCACCATTTATGAGTCCACACCACAGATTCGAGACAGGGCAGTTCCAGAACAGAACATTAGCAAAGTTGAATTGGGAACGGGTTAGAAACTGCAGACTACTTTCTTTGAAATGACATTGCCCCATCTACTGGTAGCCCGCAAAAATGCCACGTGATGGGATGGCTTCTCATAAAACCCGATAAGCCAGTGGTTGAACCAACAGGCAGCCAAGTCACAGCTGGAAGGAAATGCTGTGACCAGGAGTTCCAGCCCCAAACTTGACATCTGAGAGTCAGCCTTTCAGCTTACAGAAGGCTTTTGAACAGGTTCCTTCTGGACCGCCTTATGTCTCGCATGGTGCCCCTTCTCCGCCCTCCTCTAATATCCCACTCACTGGACACTGGCTTCAGAGATGACAAATGACAAATCTGGAATCTTCAAAGTCATTCAGCAAATATTGTTGAGAGTCTCCCATGGATGTGACACAGTTGCTGGATATAGCACTAAAGAAGACAGATAGGTCTTTGACTTCATGGGATTTATGGCCTATGGGTAGAGAGGGCAGATATTACAATAAACAGAGAAATAACTAATAAAATACCAGATAGTGACAAGTCTCTGAAGAAAAGGAAGCAGTCTTAGGAGTGGAAGGTGGCTGTTTTAGACAGGATGGTCAGGGAAGGTGGCCTGGCCAGAGACTCAAATGAGACAGAGCTAGCTATGCAAAGAGATAGGGGACAGCGTGCTCCAGCCTGTGCCGGCCAGTATGGCTGTCACTGGCCACGTGCAGCTGCTGAGCACTTGGAACATGGCTGGCCCAAATGGAGACATGCCACAAGTCTGAAAGACAACGCTGGATTTTGGTTTAGTTTTTGTTTTTTTCTTTATTTAATTTTTGGTTTTAGCTACTTTCATCTCTGTAAGACACACTGGATTTTGAAGACTTAGTAAGACAAAAAGAATGTGAAAGACCTAAATAATTTTATATTAATTATATATTAAATGATAATATTTTGGCTATAGTGGGTTAAATAAAAGATATGATTAAAATTAATTTTGTCTATTTCTTTTTGCTCCTTTAATGTGTCCACTAGATACCTTGGTTTAGCCCAGTGAGACCTGTATTAGATATTTAACCTGCAGAATTGTAAATTTGTGTTGATTTAAGCCACCAAGTTTGTGCTGATTTGTTATAGTAGCAGTTCTCCTCCCATCCAGTCATCTTTTCCCTTATCCTGGCTCTGTTCCCTCTTCCACTCTCCTCAATAGGTACCCTAAATCTTTACTAGTTTCCCAAAGCCACCTGCTCTCCCCAGAGCCAAGCAGAGCTGACGGGGCGCTTCCCCAACAAGAGGGGGCAGTCAGAGCAACCTCCAGCCCCAGCTAGTCTACAAACAGCACATCCACACCGATGCCCACCCCCCTCCTCCAGACTCAGAAGTCTCTCCTCCTTTGAACCTGTCCCCCTCAAAGCCAGCCTCCACACTGTTACCAAACCACAAATCTGACCTGGATCCTCTTCCCATTTTAACCCTTCAGTTGCTTCCCACCAGCCACAGGATGCACTCCCAGCTCCTCAGTCTAACACACGAGAATTTGCAGGTCTGGCACGTGCTCATTCTTCTCTCTGGCCCCCTAATTTATGCTCCAGCAGTGGAAAATACCCTGTACTTCTTCCTGTGCTCGTGAGACTGTCTCTTCCCTGCCTGCCATTGCTTGTGTGGTTCCATCTATTAATCAGAAATGACCTCCTCTTGCCACTTCCCCTGGCTGATTCCTACTCATTTTTAAAGAACCAGCTCAGGTATACCATTTTCTCCAGGAAAACATCCTGCACCTAGCTAACTCCTTCTCCGTGCTCCCTTGTGTGTACCTTTACCTCTGCACTGGCTTATTATAATATTTTCTTTAACTCTCTGCCTCCCCCACTAGACTGGGAGCTCCTTCAGGGTGGGGACTATATTTTATTCACTCTTTGTGTCCCTAGTTCCTAGCATAATGCCTGCCACTAAGTCAATGTACGGTAAATGTTTGTGCAATGAACACTAACCATGTGTTTGTGAAAATAGTAACAGGACTGTCACAAGCACAGGCTATCAGAACTGGAAGGACCCTTCTAGATAATCTAGTCAAACTCCCCTGGTTTTACAGATGAGGAGACTGAGGGCCTGACAATGCATGTGCATGGCCATACGGTGATTTAGTGGCCAAGCCAAGATCAGGACTCATGTGGCCTGAATCTCAATTCGGGGCACTTTCCTTCTGCTAAACATAAGGCCAAAAGCTTTTAAACACATAAATGTGTAGAACTCATGTTCTTCACTTGCTCCCCCTCTATGAAGGGCTAGGTTTGAGGGTTTCATAGGCTCAATTGTTAAACTGAGCGGGAGCAGCCCTCACCAGCCAAACATACTTCTCCCTGTGACCTGACTGTGTAGTCACTCTCTGGGCCCCTTAATGAAAAGTCCACTCGTTAATGGCTTTCACTGCTCCTAAAGAGGTTGGAGTCAAGACTGCCTCAGGACCCCACCAGTGAGACTTGGACCTCTGTAGTGGTCCAGATCCCACACAGGTCTGTGAAAGTATGGTGGCCCATTGGGTTCCTCTGCTCTGCCTAGTAACCTTGACCTCTCTAGCGTTTTCACTTCAAAAACAATGAGACTTGTAACAGTTCCTATTTCTCAGGAAATAGTACAAGGTACAAATAAGATTAAATGCATGTGATAAATACTTGGAGATTTTCAAACTAAGAGCAGAGAGGGTACTAGGCAAGCCAGTGTTTTAGTTTGTCTCTTGTTTTTGAACTTCCCTCTGGGCATGTGGGCCCAGCACATCTATAGCTGGGCTATGCAAATGATTGAGCAAGATAATAGCTGTTCAATCACAAACATCAGCTTAACTGGCCTCTCTATACTAGGTGCTGGAGGGATGCACAGGGCCCCCTCCTTAAGGAGTTTAAATCATCTAGTATTCACTCATTCGGAGAGGACCTGAGGGGGTAGCTTTTGGTATGCTGCAGGAGATGAAACATAGGTGCGAATAAGTTTGATCTGAGATAGTGAAGGCTGAACTTAACGTAGAGTACTCTGGAAACTCAGAGGGAAAATAACTTGTAGTCAAACAGTGAAGAGACCAGGGCCCTCTTTATGGAGGGGGTGGATTTCATGCTAAGCATGGAAGGGTGGGCAGATTGCCATAAAGAGAGACAGGAGAGACAAGTCCAGAGGGAGAGAAAGTGGCTCATGCAGAAGGCAGTCAGTGTTGAACACTAAATGACTGGGCAAAGGCAGGGAATGCTTGTGTATTGAGCCCTTACTACGTATCAGACACCGTGCTAAGTGCTTCAGATCTATCCAAGCATTTCGTCCTCCTAAGAGTGTTGACAGGTCTGTGCTAGTCTCTTCATTTTACAGAGGGAAAGGACTAAGGCTTGGAGGAGTTAGGAAACTTTCCCAAGATCCCCAAAGCGTACTTCTTTGCATCTGAATTGGGCCAGGGCCTGACTCCTCAGGGCCTTGAATGGCAGGCAGAGGCGTCTCCCAAACTGTGATGAGTCACTGGAGGCACTGGAACAGGGACTGCCATGATCAGAGCCAAGCTCCGATACCCAGAGAGAGCAGGGAAGATAGCCAGCCACCCACACCCCAGCCCTGACTCACTGAGGGCCCCAGAGCAAGCTGCTGTCCCTCTCTGGGCCTTTGCCTCCTTGTTTGTGAGCTGAACAAATTTCCTTCCAGTGCTAAGATCACAGAAGACTGTATTCACTTCCTAGGGCTGCCATAACAAACTGCCATAAATGGGGTAGCTTAAAACAAAAGAAGTTTATTCTCTCACAGTTGTGGAGGTGAGAAGGAGGAAGCATCCTTCCTTGTCCCTTCTAGTTTCTGACGGTTGCCTGTGATCCTTGGTGTTTTCCTTGGTGTTCCTTGGCTTATGGACATATCACTCCAATCTCTGCCTCTGTCGTCTCATGGCCGTCTCCCTCTCTGTCTTCTGTGTGTGCATCCAGTATTTCTCTTCTTACAAGGACAGAGTCATTGGATTAGGGCCCACCCTAATCCATTATGTTTTCATCTTCACTTGATTCCCTCTGCAAAGACCCTTTTCCAAATAAGATTAGGTCCACAGGTACTCAGGGTTAGGACTTGAATGTATCTTTTTGAGGGACACCATTAACTCAAAACAGAGGCTGTGACAGGAAATCACAGGAGTAAGAGAGGACAATAAACAGTCAGCAGTCTACAAACTCTGGAGGTCCCAAGCCCCCAGTAATGTTCTCGCCATGCTCTTTGCCATGGAGCCTCTCCTTTCACGGGCTGCTTGCTTGAAATGTTTGCTACTGGGACAGAGCCCAGGCAGGAATGCAAAGGCACTAGAAGGAAACCAAGAGAAGTGAAACTATGAGCCTTACAAGTGAGCTTTCTCATCAGTGCCACCAAAGGCAGGGACCAGTGAAGAAAAAGCAGATTGGGGCCGGGCGCGGTGGCTCACGCCTGTAATCCTAGCACTCTGGGTGGCCGAGGTGGGCGGATCGTTTGAGCTCAGGAGTTCGAGACCAGCCTGAGCAAGAGCGAGATCCCATCTCTACTAAAAATAGAAAGACATTATATGGACAGCTAAAAATATATACAGAAAAAATTAGCCGGGCATGGTGGTGCATGCCTGTAGTCCCAGCTACTCGGAGGCTGAGACAGGAGGATCGCCTGAGCTCAGGAGTTTGAGGTTGCTGTGAGCTAGGCTGACGCCACGGCACTCACTCTAGCCTGGGCAACAGAGTGAGACTCTGTCTCAAAAAAAAATAAAAATAAAAAAAAAAATAAAAAAGAAAAAAAAGAAAAAGCGGATTGGCTTGTCCCTTCTGAAGGTGGAGGGAGGAAAAATTATCACCCCTGCATGGTTAGCTTTAAAGCAGAAACTCTGGATATTTTTTTAAAAAGTGGTTATTTTTAACCTTTTCATTTGTAATAATAGTATTCATAACTAATGATAACTAATTTTGCTAGATAATGGTTCGAGGTACCCTCAACCCTCTCATGACAAGGAGGACAAGATAGAGCTTTCTCCCCAAGTTACAGGAAGGCACCACCCTGCTTTTGCCAATCTAGGCACCCTTTCTGAGACCATCATCGTTCCCCTGCTATTTGCAATACTGGGGTGAGACAAAGGGTAGCAGGAAGAGGAAAAGAACCTGCCAGAGTCAGGAGTGCGTTAAGCACCTTAGTGGTTGTATATTCCAGCACCCACTTTGAGGCATGAACCTGACTTAGAACATCTGACACTTGGTTATCTGGCCTTTGCTTGAACACCTCCAGTGTCAGGGAACTCACTACTTTACTAAGCTGTCCATTCCATCTTTGGACTACTCTGATTGTGAGAAGGTTCAAACAAATTGAACCCAAAATTGCAACTCTGTGGTTTCTACCCATTTGTTCTGGCTGTTCTTGCCTTGTATCTACTCAGAACAATCTTCTCTCCCTTCCCTACGATAGTCTGCCACATAATGGAAATGGTCCCACATATCCCTGGAGTCCCCCTCCTCAGACTAGTCGTACTTCCCTCACCTTTTCCTCATACTACATAGTTTTGCATTCCATCACCATCACTAGGTTGATGTGTTAACACTTATTAACATATTTATTAGAGTGATATAAGGAGAGGGGTCACTTTTGGAAACAAAAAGTAAAATTCTGGTGCTCAGAAGCCCTCCTAATGGAGTAGGGTTTACCTGGTGGCATAGTTCATGGCCCACTGCTAACTTGAGCTATTCAACCCTGGCTGAGTCCTTCTGTTAGGCTGATCATCATTAACGTGTAAGTTCATTGCGGCAGGGAGTTTGTCCAGTGCTGAATGACTAAATGAATGGATTGGAGAAGCCTGGTGCTATGTATCTGCAGATTTAGGAGTTGATGATTATTAATTCTACTTCTAGCTTCCTTTACTTTGTTTGACTTTGCTTAACTTTATTGGGTCTCAATTTCTTCAACTAAAAGTACAGAAAAATAACAATACTCTTTCTCTTTTGACCGTTATGATGGGAAAAGTAATTGCAAAGTCCCCTGTGAATAAAAGACCCTGGATATTCCACATATGAGAGCTGAGAAAAAGTTCATGGGGTCAGACACAGTGTACATAGGATCTTGTAGCCCTGCAGTCCCCAACCCCCGGGGCCTCAGACCAGTACCTGTTAGGAACCAGGCTGCACAGCAGGAAGTGAACAGCAGGCAAGTGAGTGAAGCTTCATCTGTATTTACAGCCGTTCCCCATCACTTGCATCACCACATAAGCTCTGCCTCCCGTCAGATCAGCAGTGGCATTAGATTCTCATAGGAGCACAAACTCGACTATAAGCTGTGCATGCAAGGGATCTAGGCTGCATTCTCCTTATAAGAATCTGATGCCTGATGATCTGAGGTGGAGCTTAGGTGATGATGCTAGCACTGGGAAGCAGCTGCAAATATAGATTATCATTAGCAGAGAGGTTTGATTGCACAGAAACCATAATAAATCAATTGCTTATAGACTTATATCAAAACCCTACCAGTGAGTGGCAAGTGACAATTAAGCTGCATCTGGTGGCAAGCTTTATAGTGACAAATGAGCATCTATCTTACTTCAATTGTACAGCTGCATCTGGTGGCAGGCTTTATGTCAGAATCCAGCAGTTTAGGCCATGTGTAGTCCACCCATTATTTTACTTACCACTTCCATCCATGCCTCTTTCCTGCACTGCGCACTTGTCTCGGTAACAGTTTTAGTAGGCCCACAAGCTAACCCTAGCAAAAATGAATAAAAACGAAATGTCACTGGAGAGCTTCTTTGAACAGGGGGAAAGACCCAATGATGAGACAGCAGAGGACTCTAAGACTGCCAACAAAATGAAAGCTGCCTTTAAAAGAAAATACCAAGAATCCTACTTAAATTACAGGTTCATTGTAACAAGTGACTCACATTCTCCAAGCTCTCTTTGTATAAAATGTGGTGACCAGCTATCCAACAAAGCTGTGAATCCTTCAAGATTGCTTCACCACATGGAGACCAAGCACTCGGCATTAAAATACAAGCCTTTGGAGTTTTTCAAAAGAAAAAAAAATGTGAACACGAAGAACAGGAGCAGTAATTGAAGGCCACCACTTCATCAAATGTGTCTGCACTGAGAGCATCCTCCTTAGTGGCTAACCACATTGCTAAAGCTAACAAGCCCTTTACTATTGGTGAAGAGCTGATCCTGCCTGCTGCTAAGGACATTTGCTGTGAACTTTTAGGAGAGGCTGTAGCTCAAAAGGTGTCACATGTTCCTCTTTCAGCTAGCACCATAACTAGATGAATTGATGAAATAGCAGAGGATACTGAGGTATATTTGTTAGAGAGGACTAATGAGTCACTGTGGTGTGCAATCCTGGTGGACAAGTCTACCAATGTTGATAACAGGGCAACAGTGCTTGTTTTTGTGCAATATATTTTTCAGGAGGATGTGCATGAGGATATATTATGTGCACTTTTGTTGCCAGCCAACACCACAGCTGCAGAACTATTCAAGTCTTTGAATGACTACATATCAACAAAACTGAATTGGTCATTTTGTGTCAGTATATGCATGGACAGAACAGCTGCCATGACTGGACAGCTTTCTGGTTTCAGTACTTGGGTCGAGGAGGTCACTTCTGAATGTGAGTCTATGCACTGTGTCAGCCATAGAGAAATGCTGGCTAGCTGAAAAATGTTCCCTGAACTAAACAACGTTTAGCAGGATGTGATTAAAATTATCAACCATACTAAAGTACATGCTTTTAACTCATGTCTGTTTGCACAGCTCTGTGGGGACATCGACGCAGAGGACACACGTCTTCTTTTTTTTCTTTTCTTTCTTTTTCTTTTTTTTTTTTTGAGACAGAGTTTCGCTCTGTCACCCAGGCTAGAGTGCTGTGGCATCAGCTTAGCTCACAGCAACCTCAAACTCCTGGGTTCACGCAATCCTCCTGCCTCAGCCTCACATGCCACCATGGCCAGCTAATTTTTTTTGTTGCCCAGATAATTTTTCTATTTTTAGTAGAGACGAGGTCTCGCTCTTGCTCAGGCTGGTCTCAAACTCCTAACCTCAAGCAATCCTCCTGCCTCAGCTTCCCAGAGTGCTAGGATTACAGGCATGAGCCACCATGCCTGGCCGCATGTTTTCTCTTATACACAGAAGTAAGGTGGCTTTCTAAAGATAGATCACTGGCAAGAATTTTTAAGTTACGAGAGCCGCTCCAGAGATTTCGTTTAGTAAAAGTCACCACTGGCAGCATGTTTCAGTGACACAGAATGGGTTGCAAACTTGCTTACTTGTATGACATATTCAACCTGCTCAACGAACTCAATCTGTCACTTCAGGGGAGAATGACAATTGTGTTTAGGTTGGCAGATAAAGTGGCTGCATTCAAAGCCAAACTGGAATTATGGGGGCAACAAGTGAACATTGGGATTTTTGATATGTTTCAAACATTAGCAGAGATTTTGAAAGAGACTGAGCCAGGGCCTTCTTTCTCCCAGCTGGTGCATGATCACCTATCTCAGCTTTCAAAAAGTTTGAGCTTACTTCCCAACCACAAAAGACCTCAGAACAGGTAAGGAAGGGATCTGAGACCCATTTCTGAATAAGCCAGGTGAATCAACTTCATCCGAGCTAGAAGAGGATCAACTGCCTGAAATCACAAATGACAGTGGCCTTAAAAGTATGTTTGAGACAACTTCAAATCTCCATATGTTCTGGATTAAAGTCAAGGTGGAATATCCCGAGATTGCCACAAAAGCACTGAAAAGCCTATTTCCTATCTTTGTGAAGCAGGGTTTTCTGCAGTGACAGCAACCGAAATGAGATTATGGAGTAGACTGGACATAAGCAACACACTTTGGGTGTCACTGTCTCCCCCAGATGGGACTGTCTAGTTGCAGGAAAACAAGCTCAGGGCTCCCACTGATCCTACATTATGCTGAGTTGTATAATTATTTCATTATGTATTACAATGTAATAATAGAAATAAAGTGCACAAAAAGTGTAATGTGCTTGAATCATCCTGAAACCATTCCCCCACCCTGGTCTGTGGAAAAAATTGTCTTCCACAAACCAGTCCCTGGTGCCAAAAAGGTTGGGGACGGCTGCTGTAGCCTGTGTCACCCAAGCAAGAGGTCTTTTACATTCCTCTTACGTGCACAATAACTTGCACAGGCAAATAATCAGTTTGATTGCAGTGACTCAAATTAATCATTTATAATAACCACCAATAAATGTCTACTGATAGTAGTGTGACTGGTTAACAATATTGTATTGTTTATTTCAAAACAGCTGGAAGAGAGGATTGTGAATGTTATCACCATAAAGAAATTATAAATGTATGAGGTGATGAATATGCTAAATACCCCAATTTGATTATTACATGAGGTATCACAACATCACACTGCACCTTTAAATATGTATAATTAGTATGTGTCAATTAAAAACAAAACTAAAAGAGTCTGCTGAATTATTAAAACTCGCTTATGTGTGAGAATCCACCCATTTTCAATAGGGATAAACTGAGAATGGCAGATAATAATGGGGAGTTTCACTACTGATTCATTGGCACTCTGCAGAGACTGCCAGACTTTTATTTTCACAACTCTCAGCCTTAGGCAAACTGCTTTAATGTCCTTGTAGAAAGAGGTGCTGTAGAGTATGGGAGAGTCGGAGGAACAGAGCTGTAAGTTTGTCTTGGAACAATTTTTCTGCCACTGACATATTTCTGACCAAGGAGTGAAAGGAAAAACAAAACAGAAACCCACCCACTCTTCCTTCTCCCTCCCCAGACAGATGTGGAGCCCAGAGGCACAACTGTGTGGAATTAGAGAGCTAAAAGCTACTCCAAAGTTTGGTTTTGGGTGTGGGTTTCAGGGCTTGTAACTATATTTGTTTAGACGTGGTAAATCAAGCATTATGCAACACCATGAATGAGGAATACTCCCTTTGTCACTGTTTGGAAGCTGGATATGAAGCTTTGTTTTGTTCCCAAAATCAATGCAGCTTCCTCCAGGGGTCAGCAATTCAGAGAATATTGGCTTCAAAGGAAGGGTTCAGCTATGTGGGGAATCGGGAAGATCTGACCAATATTTCAGACAAGCCTGGTAGATGAGTGTTTCCACTGGTGTGACAAAGCAGTGAGGGGAGTTTGGCTGGGTTGTGTTGATGCTTGAAATGTGTGGGTGGAATGGCTTCTGCGGTTGGAGGGCAGGGACCTGGACTGATTCATCTTTGCAACTCCCTCACTCGGGCAGCAGCCAGCACCTTGCTTCGACCTTCACGACCACCATCATCATTCCCCATGCAATCTCACTTCGTTCCTCTTAATCTGGGTCCCATGGTCTTGTCTCATCAACACCCTCAATTCCCTTCCTCCTTGCCCTCTCTGAACAATTTTCCAGTTTGTTCTCACATTCATTGCTCAGTTGCTGGGGGAAAAGTTTGTATAGCTGTGCCAGCTGGTACCCCCACAAACTACTAGGCAATGAACTTGCAGAACTATCTCATTTGCTAACTCTGCAGGACAGGAATTATTATTATCCCCATTAACCAGATAAGAAAATTGAGACTCAGTTCTTTTGTCATTGGTATATTTGAGTAATGTCCTGGGGAAAGTATTAGAATTATCTGTGCTTTACTTGTCAGCTAGGAATAGTTGTTGCTAATTAATCTTACAGTGTCAATGTCCTTTTGACTCCTCGCCAGTCCTTAGTAAATTACTACTTTATTTTTATTGGGTCAAGATTGAGCCCTTAGACGAATGACAAGAGAAACCCAAAGTGTTTGCTTTCTCAAAATTTCTGGAGGTGGCAAAATCTAGAAAAGGAAACTATGGTGAAGTCCCAAGTTCCTGCTTGAGCACTAGGAATGAAAGATGGCAAGTTTCTTTATATTGTCTCCTATTATTGTTATTATTTTTAATGTAAAATCCACTTATTCTTACTTCATGAGTCAGTTTTATCTTTAACCACTCATCTCCAGAGAGACTGCCAGGAGCTATCTGCTAATTCTATTCCATCGGTCTTCTTTATATCTTACTTCTGGAGATTGTATTCAGGGATTTTAAAGATATACTGTGTCTAAATAGGGAAATGGGAGAAATCATGTTCTGATGCATTCCTTCACTGATCTGGGAGCACTGACTTCTCAAAGCCTTGCCAACTACTATACAGCTTGTTAGCAATTGCCTGGGTGCTTCAATCCAATTCAGTAAGAGTCAGCACTGAGGGCTTGGCAGGGAATTCAGAAATGGGAGGGGAGGGGGTATGGTCCCAGTTTTGCCTGCTGCTAACTTGCTGTTATTGACTTTTAGCCAGTCCACTTCAGTGTCTTCATCTGTACTAGAAGGGAGTACACTACTCTTGCTACTCAAAGTGTTGTTCCATGGGCCAGTAGCTTATCACCTGGAAGTTTGTTACAAACAGAGAGTCCTGGGCTTCACCCAAGACATTATGAATCATAATCTGCATATTAATGAGATTCCCAGGGGATTTCTATGTACATTAAGTTTGAGAAACCCTGGGTTAAATGGATTCTTGATCTTGTAATTTCTTTTTTAATTGACAAGTACAAGTTATATATTTCTTACAGTGCACAACATGATGGTTTGATATATGTATACATTGTAGAATAACTAAGTCAAGCTATGTTAGGTAACATATGCATTACCTTCATCCCGTGATTTCTAAAACACATGCTAACAACCCTCATTCCCCACTCTAACCCCCAGGAATGTATAGGGTAGTGACAAGACTTGGGTTTGATTCCTGACACTGCATATATTCGATCTATGACTTGGGCAAGCTGCTTCCTCTCTCTGAGCATAACAGTGAGGTGGTTCTCCGGATTCATGAGAATGTAGTTTACCCGCACACACACCACTCTAAACTGACTTTATATTCCCATTTGGGAAATCTAACGATAAAGTGAGGAATAGAAGAAGCCCAGGCCTCTAGGACTGGAGCCGGCCCATTGTTTTCACTTTAATTTTAATTACAGGAAAATGTTAATGAAATTGTAAAACTAGAACTTGTTTAAACATTTTCTATTTGCAATAAAGCATCAGTCAGTCCCTGTTGGCGTTCCTTGCAACCTTGCTAAGTTCTGGAAATATTATTTAATTTCCCATTCCGAATTCCCATCCAGGCGGGAACTTTTATTGCCAATTCGCAGCTGGAGAAGACTAGGTAAACAAAAAAAAAATATTTAATTGCTGGGCTCCGCGAAGCCACACGAATGGACGCGCTAGGAAGCTCTCCCCACCTCGCGCACAGAAACACTCTTCCTCCCAGTCTCCACCTCCTCCGGACGGAAACAGAGGGAGGCGGGGTTAGCGCCGCGACTATGAACGGCCGTATTTTCCAGGTGCCCTAGTTTTTCGCCGGACGCTAGAGACCGGCGCACAAATTTGGAATGTACCATTCTTTTAACTCGCTCATTCTATCAAAATTTGAGACATTCGTAAATATATCTATAGGGAATTTCCCAGAACAACTTTCGCATTTATATTATATAATACTGGCAAACTCAAAATATAGAAAGAGCATTTTGTAACAAATCATGCCGTTTTTCCCTCTCACCTTCGGGCCTGAATTACTTGGGCTCGCTCAATCGTCACTTCCGGGGATCGAGCTATGAATGCCGGAAACCGCACGCGCTAAGTGATTTCTGGGGTCGCAGTGTTGCTATGGGCCGGAGGAAAGCTCCGGGTGGTGGGTCTCTGGGACGGGCCCTTATCCGCCATCAGACTCAGCGAAGCCATCGCCACCGTCACACTGATTCCTGGGTAAGACAGATATTTCATCTTTCTTATCCTTTCTAGTCTAGTTTTAAGAGCCTGAGTGCTGCAGGGGTCAAAAGTCAGTGACGCCAAATCCGGGTTTTTTGAAGGGTGAGTAGAAATTTCTGCCAGGCCAAGAAGCAGGTCCTCCTCCTAGCAAGGCACAGAACACAGAGGTAAAAAGCTTGAAAGGAGAGCTAGGCATATGAAGTCTTGAATACCAGAATGTCTTATACGTTTGGTTTTTGCCCTAGAAGCTGTGGGAGCGCTTGAGAATATCTGAACAGGAAAAAGACAAAACTTATTTTTGTACTGATTTGTTCAAAGAATTGATACTCCAGAACCGGTTGGTTGCTACCAGAAATTCCTACTTTACCTTTGTTGTTCCTCCTAGTAGCTTAGCTCACAGATGTACCACTCATTTACAAAGTGTGACAGGACCCAATATTTCCCTAGATCTAAGGAAGGTCATAGTAGGATTCTTAAAAAATGAATGAAGCGATTTGACTTGTGTTAATCATTTTGGTCGTCATTTTCACCATTCATTCCGCCAGGTATTTGAGAAAGTTCTGAGTTCTCAGAGCCTGTGCTAAAGTTAAGTATGTACCTGGTGCTAACTATCCATGTGCCCCTGTCACACCATCTGACTTCCATATAGTCTGCGGAATAAACAGCATACAGTGTTTATGAGTATTCATCAGGTCAGAGTTACTCTAAACATTAGATTACTGGTAATTTTAATTGATTTTAAAGCAACTTGTCATAAATGTAACCTTTAGGAAATAGTGGAAAGATAGAATATAAATTTAAAAAAATTTGATTCTAATCCTTAATTTTTGCTGATTCTATAACCTAGAGCAAACTATATAAACTTTTGGTCCTAATTTTTTTTTTCATTTATTTGTACCCGTATTGAGCATATAGCTTATGATGGTGTTTATCAAACTCTGGATTGTGTCTGGAAATCAATGTAGTAGTTTACAGCTAGCATTTTTTCCCCCAGTAAAATAGAATAAGAAATATCAGAATGTATTACTTGTAATAAGGTAACTTTTGTTTCAGGATGCTTTTGTTTCCATTTTACTATACTAACGTACTTGCACATTTGTATCACCATGTGTGTCACACACCTATGGGTTGCTGTGTAAAATGTATTTCTTATTGTGGGACTCTATAAAATGTGGCTAGCAGAGTCATACAGTCTGGGTTCAAGTTCTACCCCTACCACTTAGTTTGTGATTATAGGAAAGTTATTTTGTCTGCTTAAGCCTCTATTTCATCATCAGTAAAATGGAGATAGAATGAAATTTACTTCAAAAAATTTTGGAAATTAACAATATGATGAAGGGGGAGTGACTCTCATGAGGTAAGAAAGTGCTTATTTAAATGTTAACTGTTATTAGTTGTATTGATTCTAAAGGGGCTATAACCACCCTCAAGACCACAGAATAGTTTCAAGGAAGTTTGGACTTGTTTGGATGTTGAGAGCAGCTGTATTTATTACCCTGTGTCTTATTCATAGTTGCATACAAGTGAACTCAATGATGGCTATGATTGGGGTCGCCTTAATCTTCAGTCAGTGACTGAGCAGAGCTCCCTTGATGACTTCCTTGCAACTGCAGAACTTGCAGGAACAGAGTTCACAGCTGGTGAGTTGCTTATTGCTGAGTGCATATGACACTGGTCATGTTTCTGTCTTGCTGACTAGATACAAGTGTACTTGGAAGTGTTTGGAGAACCCTACTAAACTGAAAAAATGGGCTATCTTTAACTCAAAGGCATATATCCCAGAAGCAGTATGGGAAAATCCAGTTGAACTCCAGCTGTGAAGTACAGAATGTACCACAATTTTTAAATTCAGCTCTAAAAAATTCAGATTATATTTCATCATATCAAGTTCAAGAAACTCAATCTCTCATAGAAAAAAGACCAGTCAACATTATGGTGGATAGTACCACAATTTTCCAGAAACTGTTTTCTAATACCACTATTAGAGGCAAAATCCTGTGTCTGCTGCTGTTAGTTAGGCAATTTGGCTTGTATTTTAAAGCACCAGTTAACATAGTGAATTTTTCCGTGTGTGAAATTTGTTTTAGTCACTGTTCTCCATTGTTATTTTGTGTTCTAAGCAGTTAGAAAAGTGCCTGGCACACAGTTAGTATTATAAACTATTCTTTCTACTCTTACTATTATTATAAATGTGATTACGTTATTTAGTAAATGGTTCATTTATTCAGATTATTTTTATTGACACTAGCTACTCTCAGACGTTGTACTGACTACTCAGAGTACATTGTTGAATAAGACAAATTTTGTTTCTGCAAGATTTTGTTTTACGTGCTATGAAGGAATTCTGTAGAAGACAATGGAGTCATAAAAGATGAAGTTAGTTATCATTTCTATCTGAAGGAAGGCTAAGACCAGTCAGGGAAAATCTGATCCTGGGGCTGACTCTTGAACAATGAGTAGATGTTAGAACAGGTGAGATGATACAGGACCTTTTATACAGGTAGGCAGAGGACTCAAGCCAAGATGTGAAGCAGCAGCCAACTTTGTTCAGAAAATAATGGCTAGAAGTTTGGCTTTGCTGGTGCAGGAGGACAGGATGTCATGAGCACAGACACTGAGAGGTGGGTGAGGGCTAGACTCTGGAGAGAATAAAGGGTTAAGGAAGGCTTTACAGGGTTTTTAGCAAGTGCACAACATGATTTCAGATTTCATTTTTTGATAGTTTTTTATTTGGGGGGATTTTTTTCCAGTTTTAATGAGGTATGATTGACAACTAAAAATTGTATATAGTTGTGGTATACAATATGATGTTTGCTTATATGTATACGTTGTGAAATGATTATCATAACCATGTGATTAATATACCCATTACCAAATTTCAAGTATATAATACAGTATATTATTAACTGTAGTTACCATGCTGTACATTAGATGTCCAGAACTGATTCATCCTAAGTGGAAACTTCGTACTTTTTGACCAGCATCTTCCTATTTCCCCTACCCCTGAGTAATCACCATTCTTTCTTCTTCTGTGAGCTTGACTTTTTTAGATTCTACGTGTAAGTGAGATCATGCAGTATGTGTCTTTCTAAGCCTGGCTTACTTAGCATAATGTTCTCGTTCATACTGTCACAAATATCAGGATTTCCCTTTTTAAGGCTGAATAATATTCCATTGTATATATACCATATGCCACATTTGCTTTTCCATTCATCCGTTAGTGAACATTTAGGTTGATTCCCTATCTTGGCTACTGTGACTCATGCTGCATTGAACATGGGAGTACAGATATCTTTAATGGCTATACGAGATTTTATTTTTTAATGAAAAAAGAGACACTTTAATAGTACTTTTCTTTTCTTTGAACAGAGAAACTTAACATTAACATTGTGTTTCCTGGGGCTGGAACTGGATTGTTGTCTTTTGAGGAGAGCCAGAGAATTAAGAAGCTCCACGAAGAAAACAAACAATTCTTGTGTATACCAAGGAGGTGAGTTGAATAAGAATTTAGAATGGGCTGGGTCGGCAGCTCACACCTGTAATTCTGTGGGAGGCCGAGGCAGGAGGATCGCCTGAACTCAGGAGTTTGAGACCAGCCTGAGCAAGAGTGAGACGTCTTTACTAAAAGTAGAAAAGTTAGCCAGGCATGGTGTCATGCGCTTATAGGCCCAGCTACTCAGGACACTGAGGTAGGAGGATCACTTGAACCCAGGAGTTTGAGGTTGCAGTGAGCTACAATAATGCCACTGCACTCAATCTACCCAGGGTGACAGAGCGAGACTGTCTCAAAAAAAAAAAAATAAAAAAATAATTAGAATGTTACAGAGCATACAAGGCCGCTGAGTATAAATTTTTTAAGTCAGTGTTCACATTTTTCCTGCTTCCTTTTCTCAACTGCCATTATTAGATTCAAATTCCCTATTTTATTTTGATAACTTGTATGTGGAATGTTTTCCCCTTTATGATTGTTTCAGACCAAAGTGGGACAAAAAAACAAGCCCAGAAGAACTCAAACAAGCAGAGAAAGATAGCTTTCTAGAATGGAGACGTCAACTTGTCTGGTGAGTGTTAGACTCTGAAGATTGGCCTTGAAATCCTGAGTTCTGGTACTTTGTCATGCTTACATTGCTATTTGCATTTTGACATTTTAATGACATTAAAAAGGAAATGGGAGTATTATACTAACAAGTGCGAATTGATGCGTGTGCAAACACAACATTGCTGGGTGCATGTACATCCTTTGCACAAAGATGGTGGGTTGGTCACTCTTCAGTTCCTGGCCTTTTCTCCTTTCATTCCCTTCTTCAGCCATTGGGTGCCCTGACGTTGATCACTGCTCTCCTGAGCATTGTTTCAGTAAGAGTTGTCAGAGAGAAATGTCACTTTGTTTGGTAAACCTCCAGGGCTTAAATAGCTTAAAGATAAAATTTGAATTTGGTAGAGTGTGATATAAATATATAGTTTTCATATTGACTTAGCAGGAGGTATATAAAAATAATTTATTAGTATTTGTGTATAGTACTTACTTTTTAATGTATAAATTTGAGCATTTATACTGCTTAAAATTCTTCATTATACTCTGGCAAAGATATAAACTTCTCATTTAAAAACCAGGCTAGAAGAGGAACAAAAGCTGATATTGACTCCATTTGAGCGAAATTTGGACTTTTGGCGCCAGCTCTGGAGAGTGATTGAGAGAAGGTGAGTTACTGTTTTCTTTTGTGTAATGAAGACATTGTAATGGTGTTATATTAGATTTGAATATTGATACATGCTTATAGGCACAGGGTCTAGCAGTTGGATGGGGAATTAACCTATGCAAAGGCCTATTGAGAATTATTATAAAAACCGAAAGAATAATACTACTGCATATTTTTTTAAATATAGGGGTTTTTTGTTATTAGAGGAGTACATTGATAAATATGTGAGAATAATGAACATTTTCTGTATAAGATGAATTCTGAAGCACCTATATAGTTATTTCAGCAAATGTACATTAGTTCCTGGTGATAATAATGGAAAACATGGATATGAAAAAGAGTAGGTTCCTACCTGTAAAGAGCATATATGTCATGGGGCAGAGGCAGATATTAAAGCTCATCTCAGCAGATCTTTGTGGGGTTCACCTAAATGCCAAGCAAAGCACCAGGCACCAGAGGCACACAGATAAATGAAGTGCAATCCTTGCACTCAGAGAACTCAATACCTAGTAAAAATGCAAAGGACAGTATGCTTCCTACTTTGTTATAGGTAGAAAGGCAGTGGGCCATGTCGTAGCAGAGAAAGGAACAGTTGATAAGGATTGAGGGAAATCAAGGGGTAATTTTTTTTAATTGGGCTCTGAAAGAAATGATTTTGACAAAATCAAGGTTTTTCATTCTTTTTCATGTAACACTAAGAAAAATTCCTGATAGAAGTTGATGAATCAACTTTCTCTAATCTCATGTCTTTGGTGTGTAGTTAAAAGGTTTTTTGTTTTCCTCAAAGAGCTTCTGAATTATTTTCAGGGACTCCATAAATAAATCTTGGACTTGAAATGATACTTTTTAACAAGGAACTTTCAAGCTGTAGTTTTTTTTTTTCTGAAATCCATAAAACGAACCTAGTAAGAACTTAGGAAACAGGATTCTTTAGGATTCTCAGAAAAGAATGTGATAACATTTAGCATTGTTGATAAGAAAACAGGACTTGGATTAACCTTGTAAAAGTCACTTAAATTTCTTATTAGGGTGATGGAAATATCAAGTTTTTAAAAAAATTGCTTACTTTGCCTCCCTTTTGCTCTCTGGGGTCAGAGAAAGGGCCCTTGGGGTGGGACGTGGGAGGTCAGATCAGCAAGGCAAATCTCTGAGCACCTGAAGAAAGGGAAGCTTGCTGCCAATTACTGGCTTCGTGCACTTTAACAGAAAGGTCCTTTTGCACTTTTTATGCCCCTAAATTAGCAACAGGTTTCCCCAGAATGAGCCTATTCCTGTTGAAACTTACAGCTTCAATTGCATTACAGTATTACTTGCTTATTTTTATTATGTGATATTTCTCTTTTTTTTATATAGAGGAGAGAACGTGTTTCTAACTCAAGGAATACAGTTATACTACATAGATGTGGATCTGAGTTACATAGAAATATTATTAATAATGTGACTGCTGCCACATCTTTTAACAGGAAATATTTATTGATGTGTTCTCCACAGCAGATGTCTCCTGTTTGGTAACATGCTGGCTAAGCCATCTGCCTCTTTAATTCCAATAGCAATTATCAGAAAAGATTTGATGTATAACATGTCATTGAAATGCAGGAAACTGTGGAGGCATTGAGGGCAGAACACTGTATTCCAGTAAGATAAGGCACTCCCATTGTATTGCGTAAACCTTCCTGCCACATGGTTGGCACTTTGCTCTGCATCCTCATTCAGCGCATGAAGCAAGCTATGTTGAAGCGTCTTTTCTTACTGGTGTTTATAAGCTTATTATTCTTTCTACATGTTTGGTAAGTAGACATGTTTATGGACATTGTGGTTTTAGTTTATTAGGCTTTGTCCGTTTTTTGCAATCATTTTTGCATTTACTGGTAAATCCTCAGTTTGAAAGTGAGATATTACCTTAAAGGAGGAAATACTGAAACCAGCTTAATTAGAGAACTTAAAAACAATTAGTCAAAAATCGGCAAGTCTGTGAGTTCCTTTACATCACAAGATTATGCTGAAATTTTAACTATTCTGAAAGAAAATACTTTTAATTGTCAGAAGCTCTACTCTAAATGATAACCTTGATTCCAGCTGTGACTGCCTTCCAGTGGCAGTCTTCCTAGCCACAGAGGCTAGAGGAAGCGGGAGGCTCCTCCCAGGGAAGTCAGTTTTTTTCCTTGCAATGCTGGGTTTCTGTTGTCCCCACTACATTTGTGAGGGATTTGAGAGGCTTGTCATCACTGCAGAAAGTTTCCTTACTGCTACATCTTCTTATGTGTAATAGAAGAAGTTGGACTTGTCATTCCTGCTTCAGTGTGGCAACTTAAGTTGATATTTTGCTGTTTTGTATTTTTGCTAAGTGTATGCTTTCTTCCTTATCATTCCTGGGCTTAAATAAGATACTGGCTTCAGTGGTAGCTGTCAGCAAGTGATTTATTAGTTTTCTTTTGAGGCCTTAACATGAGTACAGATTAGGGACTGAATACTTAGTAGACTTTGCCTTGGAGTGAAGCATTTGTGATACCCTGTCTCTCCAGGAGAGTTTAATGTAAGTTACAGTGGGAAGTTTTAGCTATGAAACATCATCTGAGCCCCTCTAGGCCTTATCAGAACAGTGGAGTGTTACAGTTAAGAGCATGATTCCTGGTCTAGACTGCTTGGTTCCCATCTGGCTCTGTTACTTACTAGCTGGTGGCCTTGGGCAAGTTACTGAACTGCTCTAAGCCTCAGTTTCTTCATATATAAACTGGGGTAATAGTACCTTAAAAAATTAATATATGTCAAGTGCCTAATACATGGCATATGTTTGCTACTGTTGCCATTATCATGTGGTCAGTGATCCTTTTCACTTCACAATGTTTGAACTATCTTGTGTTTGTTTTTCAGTGATATTGTGGTCCAAATAGTAGATGCTCGAAACCCACTCCTATTTAGATGTGAGGATTTGGTAAGTAAAGTTCGACATAATTGGAACGTGAGTCCTTTGGGTAACAATGAGAGGACGGCACCACTTGTAGCAATAACTGTAGGCAAGCATTCTTACTCTCCGCTAGCTTTATTTAATTAGGCCTCCCTTTGTCCCAAGGTCAGGGGCTTGCATAATGCCACTGTTTAGACAGATGTTTTCTCTTCTCAAACAATTGTTTCCATCTGCAGGGAGACACAAACGTGAGCTTTCAAGCTTTCGTTTAGAAGCCACTTTGTTAATAGATGTTTGCCAGTTTCCCATATTTCAAGAGACACCAATTGAAATAATAGTATTTTATTTATTTTATCATGTTCCTAGTCACTTCACTTCTTAATTCATCCCATTAAGTTCTCTCTTCTTACACTTTAGCTATTACTCCCTGTGGTATTTCACAAGTGGTGAACTGAGTTTATAAAACACCACAGGGGATAATAAGGTGTAAGGATCACATGAAGTAATGCAGTGCAGGCTTTGAGGTAAACACTGCACACATGTGAGATGTTCATATTTCTGTTTGAAGACCATAGTACAGATTATTTTTAAATCCACTGGTGAATAACAAAAATCTTAATGGTGAAACTTCTTTTCAAAGCTTACTGAAAAGATTAGTAGAATACACCATAATTAAAAATCTTTTAGGCCGGGCACGGTGGCTCACGCCTGTAATCCTAGCACTCTGGGAGGCCGAGGTGGGCGGATCGTTTGAGCTCAGGAGTTCGAGACCAGCCTGAGCAAGAGCAAGACCCCATCTCTACTAAAAATAGAAAGAAATTATATGGACAGCTAAAAATATATATAGAAAAAATTAGCCGGGCATGGTGGTGCATGCCTGTAGTCCCAGCTACTCGGGAGGCTGAGACAGGAGGATCCCTTGAGCTCAGGAGTTTGAGGTTGCTGTGAGCTAGGCTGACGCCATGGCACTCACTCTAGCCTGGGCAACAGAGTGAGACTCTGTCTCAAAAAAAAAAAAATCTTTTAACTTCAGAAATGGTTTAAAACTAGGGGCAGTAAAAACTTTTATTGGAATCTTTAATGTAATTAGCCTAATTTTTTTTACTTGTTTGAAGAGACCTTTCTAAATACCTTTGTCTTGCTTAGGAATGTTATGTGAAAGAGATTGATGCCAGTAAGGAGAACGTTATTCTGATCAACAAGGCAGACTTACTGACTGCTGAGCAGCGGAGTGCCTGGGCCACATACTTTGAAAAAGAAGATGTGAAGGTTATTTTCTGGTCAGCCTTGGCTGGAGCCATTAAACTGAATGGTGACTCTAAGGTACCCTGGAGTGTGTTTTCAGGTTGGGTTTTAGGGAGGAGGATTTTGATTTCTGAATAATGTGCTTTATGTTTTGTTTTTTCTTATTGAAGATTTGTGGGAATTTTTTTTCCCCTATGTGCTGTGATATTAGGACAACCTATAAAAAAGTGAATCACATGGCTACTTTCTTTGTGGTTGTTAAATAGTCAGACATCTCCAGTGTTGCACACTGATATTAGCTATAATTTTTAATTTTTTCAAAAAGTTTTAGGCAGGAAGTTGTATAGGAAGTTCCACAATGACCTTGTAATTACTTTTAAGAGAAGTCAACAAAAGGGTACAACTGAAGGATGTAGTATTATAACTTCTCAGGACTTGATCAGAATCTCTTTGACTTTGTTTTGAAAACAAAGAAACTAATTCTAAATTTAGGTACACCACATTATTTTCTTTATCCTTTAACCCAAATTTTACAAAAATAGTTTGGGCTTTATTTTTATTTTATAACAAAATAATAAATGTGAGAAGAAATTAGTAATAGAATCTTAGAGCTGGAAGAGACTTAGAAGTAATATCTTTTTCCCTGTCCTCCCTTTCCTTTTCTCCTGCCCTCTATTTATCCAACATCTGTTTTTGATTATTGACTATTTAGCATGTGTTGAACTAGGTTCATTGAATACAATACCCTCCCCTCAGT
Source organism: Eulemur rufifrons (assembly GCF_041146395.1). Taxonomy (NCBI): domain Eukaryota; kingdom Metazoa; phylum Chordata; class Mammalia; order Primates; family Lemuridae; genus Eulemur; species Eulemur rufifrons. Next base: position 70,318,469 of record NC_090989.1, read on the forward strand.
GAGCTCACAGTTTAATGAACTGTAGCCTCTAACTCTGTGAAGGAATTCCTCCACCTCCCTGTCAAACAGTTCTGTTATTTCTCTGTGACTGTTTTAAATGACAGGGCTCTCGAGACCAGGGAACTCATTCATTTAGAAAGTTCGTCCATTCAGTGAAGCTAAATCAGCCTCCTTAACGTTTGATCTGAGGAGTCATCTTTTGTTCCCTTAGTTCTCTCTTCTGCAGAGTGTATATTTTCTGCTTTCATATTCTTTAAAGACACCATCTCTAGGGCACTCCTCCTGTGTGCCTGTCTGCTTGTGTCAGGATTACAGTTAAAATTGGCTGCACCTAATTGAATATGTTATTCAATAGGTAGTATTTGCCTAGGGCATATACAGAGGGACTCATATTTCTTGTGATCAAGATAGTCTCGTTAATTTAGAGTTTCTGCCAATTCTTCCCTTTCAGGACCTGTATTATACTCTTGGCTCATTAAACCTGTGAGCAACCCAATCCCTCAAACAGACTTATTAAGCAGACATCATCCAATCTTTACATGTGGAAAAAGTTTTTTGTTCTGTTCTACCTAAACTTAGGATAGCACTGTTTCTCTTAAATGTCATGTTAGTGGTTTAGGACCAAGGTAGATTCATTTTTGGGTGTGCAGTTTGCTTTTCTCCCCTTCTAGCTTTGAATCATCTGTAGATTTTGTGTGTTTACCCTTCTATATATTCTTTCAAGTCACTGATACATTTTTAAACAGGATAGGACCAAGGATAATTCTCTGCCAGGTACCACCTTTCTAAATACTTGACATATTTTATTCATTTAATCTTCTCAGCAATAAGTATGGATACTTATTATCCTTAGGCAGTCTGGCTTCATGGTTTCCTGTCTTAAACCGTTATTTCTGTTATTTCAGATCTGTCCTGGGAGTCACCTTCTCGCTGAAGCTTTTAAATAAATATTTATCATTATATTGCTACCCTGATGCACCAACCCAATAACCCTATCAAAAGTGGAAAAAGGATTAGTTTCTATGTCTGTGACATTCCTCAATCTACTAGATTCCAAAGGGAAATGGAGCTGTTTGCATGATCTGTTCTCAAGGAATCCCTGTTGCTTTCTGTTGATGACTGTCTGATTTTTAGGGCTCACTGGCTAACTTGAGGAATTGTTTTAATATCAATCTCTGGATTAGCTATATAGCTCATGGAAGATATTCCTTCTTTCTTTTTAAAAGTTTGATACCATTTGCTTCTCTCAGGTCTTCTGAAATCTCTACTATTCTTCCCGATTTCTTGGGTTATGATAACTTATTTGTAACCATATCTGTATGGTTTTTATGGTTACCACCCATGAGTGGTAAATGATTTTTACCTTTCTCTTTCCAAAGGAAATCTTTCATTAGTAAATAATTTCCACACATGGAGTTGAGTTTTGCTGCTCCAAACACACAGGGTTCTGTGCTCCATGGTGCTTTGCCTTATTAAAGGCAATTATAAAAGAACGTATACATTTGGCAATTATAAAAGAATACGTATATACATATATATAATTGCCTTACTAAAGGCAATTATAAAAGAATGCATACATTTGGGTACCAAACATGACCTTATTTAAAATAGTTTTATATTTATTGTTTTCTTTTCTATCAGAATTTGGTTTTTCTACAGTTCAACTTTTGAAAAACTGTTGACATTTTTCTGAGTTGAGTAGCTCTGTTTTCCCTTAGTTATCTTTATTTTTTTTTTAAAGCCAGTCAAATTTAGCAGTGGGGGGTTGAATATCAACTTTAGTGACACTAATGTTAATAAGTTCTGATAACCCACTACCATTGGACCAGCCCCTTAGTTATCTTTAAATTGCACCGTGTTCCTCAAAAGATTGGCTTTTTTCCTTCTTTCTTTTAAATTTTTTTTTTTTTTGAGAGACAGGGGTCTTGCTATGCTGCCCAGACTGGACTCAAACTCCTGGGCTCAGGCGATCCTCCCACCTCAGCCACCTGATAGCCGGGATTACAGGGGTACACCACCATGCCCAGCTCTTTTCATTTTTAACTGCAATGTCCTTTTATTGTTTTTAAGAATTTTCTGAAGCTAAACTGCTTCTACCCATAGATTTTTTTCCCATTCAAGTACTAACCAGGCCCACCTCTGCTTGGCTTCCCAGATAGACAAGATCAGGCACATTCAGGGTGATATGGCAGTAGTCTATAGCCATACACTAGCCGTAGTTTTTCTACTGCACAATCATGTTTAGTTCACATTCTTGCTTTTAGGCTTCTTTCGTATTTTAAAGTGATTTAAAAGAGCTCACGGTGAGGACACCCTGATTTCTTTACATTCATTGCTCATTTATCATAGAAAGTTCTTCCAATTTTTTGATTTTCTTATAAGCCAGGTGTTTACTTGAGTTGCCAAGCATGCTTATGAAATCATACCTATTTTTCTTGACATTTTGTTTTTATCTCTGCTTTTCTAAAATTTTGAATACATGTTGGACTGAACTCATTGTGTCTCCTTCTGTTCCTGTTGATCATGATAATGCTAATTTATTTGCAGATGATACAAGGTTTGTGTCACTTTCAAATCCCAACAGATTCACCCTTGTTGATAAGAATTACTAATGCTGTAAATTGGCTTATTTCTGCTTTGTTGTCGGTAGAGATTCAGGAGAATTGACACACCCATGTGTGGCAAATGATTTTTACCTTTCTCTTTCCAAAGGAAATCTTTCATTGGCAAATAATTTCCACATACGGAATTGAGTTTTGCTGCACCAAACACACAGGCGTCTGTGCTCCATGGTGCTTTGCCTTATTAAAGGCAATTATAAAAGAATAGCAATTTTTGAAAACATTCAAACCACTGTCTTTAAAAATGCAAATGTAAAATAAAGTACAAATCATAAATTATGTCCTTCTTGCTTTGTGCAGAGAATGTTGAATGTTATCAATGAGAAATACTTTGCTTTATTCTACAGCCCATTGCAAAATAAGGTACTGCCAAAGAGTTCAGTTTAACATGGGCTTTTCCCCTTGCTTTCTTTAAAGAGTATTTTAAATTAAAAAAGTAACACACGTTATTTATACAGAATTCAAATAATACAGAAATATATTAAGTAAAAAGTGAAGGTCTGCTGCTTGTCCCGTCCCACAGAGCACCACTGTTGATGGTTTGTCCTTGCTCCAAAAGGCTTGCACTGTGTCCTCCCTGTATTCACCTTTTCTAGACTCCATCAGAACTTTGCTTGTCCTCTGTTCATCAAAGCCAACTCATTGAGTATTTTGACCAGAGTATAAAGTGCAGTTGTTACAGACTTCTGAGCTTTTGTGGTTTCTGTTATTTCATTAGGAACAAGTAAATGGAAATGATGGAGAAGGCAGCACAACTGAGTTTGAAAATTCCAGTTTTGATGAGTCTGAAATTCCAGACAGTGAGACCGACCGGGATTCTCTCTCACTTAGTGAAGATTCCACTACAGATGAAGACGACACTGAGTACGAGGACTGTCAGGAGGAGGAGGAGGAAGATTGGCAGACATGTTCAGAAGAAGACAGCATCCATGAGGAAGAGGCCTGTGGCCAGGACTGGAAGGAAAGCTGTGCTGCAGATTCTGAGGCTCAGGGCAGCAAATCCCCACAGAAGAGGCAGATACACAATTCTAGCCACCTAGTGTCAAAGCAGGAATTACTGGAACTCTTTAAGCAGCTACACACTGGGAAGAAGGTGAAAGATGGGCAACTTACTGTTGGACTGGTAAGATGAAATGCATCATAAAGTTGTTACCACACAAGCGTCTTTATTCTCCATCCTTTGGTAGCTACATAATGACCCCAGAGAACAGTCAGGCTTCTGCCATCATAGGGAACATTATTTCCCTCCTGTTGCCCACTGGCATCTTGGGCTCAGGCAGTGTGACAGGCAGAGCCTAACTCAAAAGAATGAACTTCCTCAAGGCCTATATTGTTTACATACCTGTTCATATTAAATATATTCTCCAGTCTCCTTCCTGTTTGGCTCTTCCTATCATATGAATTACTAAAAGAGACTAGAATGAGAGAGCTTTTAATGTTGTCTCCAGACTTCTGGTCCAGCGTTCCTTTGGCATCCTGTGATCTTTGCCAACTTAAACTGTAAATGTTCCAGATCCATATTAGGAAGAATCCCGACATCTTGGGGCCAGGCAAAATATGACAGATGCTTTAGTTGTATAAACGCTACATAGCACATAGGGAAAAGGAGATCACATCTCTAACTATATGCACCCTAATTCCAAAAGTGGATATGGAAGTGCCCAAGACCCAAGAGGATATGGCATGGCTCCAGGTAACCACATCCTTAGCTAAGGAAATGTGAGATGTTGGAGAAAGTATTTATTATAAAGTTCTTCCACCTAGGAGAACAAAACAGTGGAGGACAGGAGATTATGGCAGGTTGGAATAGGTTTTACTCACTCTACAAACATTTATTGGTCACCTGCCACATGCTAGGCATTCTGCTGAGCCCTAAGTAAAAAGTTACTGAAAATTAAAATCAGTTGTATGTTGTGATTATTAAAATGTCCGCTCATAATCCCGGATTGGGTTAGAACTATACAAAAAAAAAGAGAAAAAAAAAAAAGATAAAATGTCCGCTCAGCTTCAGCCAGTGTGGAAGACTGCAGATGGGGCAGTGAAGGAGGCAGGTACGAGGGGGTGAGATTTACTGTAGCATCTGCTGCTAACAGCAAAACCTATAAAAACAAAATGCACATAGCTTGACCATTCATCGCTGTGTCTGAATTAATATACCCACACCACAGGAGAAAAAAAAGATGTCTGTCAAGAGACAAAGCATCTATTTCAAATAATCTTCTGAAATAACCAGATGCTTATGCTAGTGTTGCTACCATTTATATAGTATCTTAGGGTCTTTGATAGATGTGCCATTTGTCTATTTGGTAACTTCTGAATCTGTTCTAGGTGGGCTATCCTAATGTTGGTAAGAGTTCAACAATCAACACCATCATGGGCAATAAGAAAGTATCTGTATCTGCCACCCCTGGTCACACCAAGCATTTCCAGGTATTTCTACAGTTCCTTACCACTCACACACAGCTTTTCTTTCCCTTCATCTGCTATATGCCCAGCATAAACCTCTTACTTGTCTTTCAGACTCTCTATGTGGAACCTGGCCTCTGCTTGTGTGACTGCCCAGGCCTAGTGATGCCATCTTTTGTGTCTACCAAGGCAGAAATGACTTGCAATGGAATCCTCCCAATTGACCGGATGAGAGATCACATCCCACCTGTATCACTGATATCCTTTCTGCTTCAGAAACACTCTGGTTGTTACATGTGTATTAGGGCTTCATGTTTGTTTTGGACATTTGAGGAATTCGGGTTTTATATCTTAAGAATGGAGAATCTAAAATACTAGTGAACTGCACAAGTTTATACAGTGAGATAGCATCAGGACTTCAGAATACAGTGAGATAGCATCAGGACTTCAGAGTTAGAACCTTATCTCCTGATTTTTCAGCAGTGTAGCCTGGTATAAATGGAAAAGCCCAGGCTTTGGATACTCAGCCCCATGTTGCAAACCGATTTTACGCTGCCATTTGACTATTTGAGTGACCTTGGAAAACTTAACTTTCCAAATACTTTACTTTTCTATAAAATGAGGAAGATATCATCTGTATCTTAGTTGACTATGAGTACTCAATCGTTATAGCTAACACTTATTGAATGCTTGCTGTGTGCTCTTCTAAACACTTACCAAGCGGTATTTCATTTATTCCTCAACTCTTGAGGTGGGTACTGCTGCTATTTCCACTTCCTTGAGGAAACTGAGGCACAAAGTAGTTAAAATGTTTGCCTAACATCTCACAGCTAGTAAGTAGTAGATTAGGAACTCTGCCACCTCTCAGCAGCATAATGAGTTAACTTACGTGAAGCGTCCAGGATCACTATTACACAGGCATGAAAAAAGTACTCAAAGTTAGATCTGCTAAGAACTGTGCACAGTCTTACAATTGTACCCTACTTACAAGCTAACAAGCTTGTCTGTTACTGTTTTGTGGATGCTGGCAGAAGAGAGGCGTCCGCTCAGTGAGCCTGTGGCCCACTAATCTGTTAGCTTTTGAGTAGAGTGAAATTCTAGACCTTGCATAGTCCTTGACAAGATGCTTCATGACTACATTTAAGACCGCAGCTTTTTGTTTACTCCAGTTTGTTTTCCCATTCTGTAAGAAATGAGTAAGAATTAGTTTCTCTCTAGGATAAATTAAAAATAGCAGATGACTAAAATGGAATACTCTACAATTGTTGTACTAAATCTACGTATAGCAACCTGGGTAAATCTCAAAACAGTACACGTACATATATAGTACCATACCATTTTTGTAAAAATTTTCATCTCATAAAACACTTTGTATTTGTAGACATGTATGTACTTAAAAGTATGCAAAGTAGACTGAAGGATGCACCACAAACTACTTAACTCTGGATGGGGGAAGAGGCTACAACAACTCTTGTGGGGTTTTTTGGTAGAGACCAGGTTTCACTATTGCCCAGGCTGGTTTCAAATTCCTGGCCTCAACAATCCTCCTGCCTTGGCCTCCTGAAGTGCTAGGATTAAAGGCATGAGCCACCATGCCCAACCTACTATAATGTTTTAAAAGCTTAAATTTTTAAAATTTAAATTATTTGAAATATTGTTGATTCTCAGTAGTTGGAAACACAGGTATTATACTCTATATTTTTTAAGTCCCTCTGTAAATGAATAATCAGACACGTATTGAGCATTTACTACAAGCTACATTAGGTTAAGTGCTGTGGAGGATACAGGCATAAATAGGAGGTGGATCCTGCCCTTTAAGATCAGTCTGTGGTGGATGTGAGGCATGTACACGAATAACTGGGGTTCAAGGTAGAATATTGTTAGTGGCTTAAGGAAAATATAGATAAATTGTGGGGGATTAGACATGGGAGGAAAAATAATCTTAGACATTAGACACAGACTCTGTGCTATATCTCTAGATTAGGATTATCTCACAGATTTATAGTTTATTCAGAATCTTGCTTTTCAATGGTAAAAATGTGTCATCTTTAAGGTTTATTACAGATATTTTAATACTTGTTATTTTAAAATAATTTATTTGGAAGTGGTCATTGGTGCACAAGGCTTTGTTTTAAAAGGACAAAAACAACTGTGTCTTTTAAAATTGCTGAATAACTGTACTCATCCTTTGGAGAAGAGAAAGGATGTTTGTCACAGAAGTGGTAAGATACCATGTTCTTACAGGCATGTGTCGGATGCCATGGGGAGGATGGGGTTGGTTTAAGAGAATGGATTCCTTAACAAGCTTATGTTTGCCAGAATATTCCCAGACATGTTTTAGAAGCTACCTATGGCATTAATATCATAAAGCCTAGAGAGGACGAAGACCCCCATCGACCTCCAACGTCGGAAGAACTGTTGACGGCTTATGGATGTGAGTCTTGATTTATTTTAAAACATGAACAAATATTTCCAAAGATACAAATTTAGGATTTTTCTTTAGCATTTTTCACATTATCTTCCAGGGTTGATGTTTTTGTTGTCTCTGCGGGTCTTGCCTACAAAGTAGCCTAAAGCAAAAGCCTTTAGGCCTTTTGCTACCTTGGTGGTACCCAAGTGCAGGCATAGGAGTTCTGATCTGAAGCTGTGTTGGCTTTTTCTGGAGTCTTCGCCCAGACAGAGAAGAAAAGGGATGTTTGGGGAAAAATGAATATGCTTATCAGAGTTGGAGAGGAAAGTTACAAGGGGAGCATCAGAAAGCAATTCCGCCAGAGACTGGGACAGGGCAGAACTTGGGTAGGATAGGGGCATAAAGCATCCCCCTGCCCCTTTCATCAGCCCCTTATAAACTTCATTTGACATTAAAGTGAATCCATAGCTCTCCCACCGCCACGTTTTACCCTAGTTCTACATAGGAAGCTATCATTTCCTACTTAAATATAAACTTTAAAGGTGGTCTGGAGAATCTGTGTCAACCTAAACAAATAGCAATGTTAGAAACATTTCTGTGCCTATGTGGCTTGTATTTAAAGGGATTGTCACTGGCTGGGAAGGAATAAGTTATTTGAGTATTTATTGACAGAGAAAGGTAATTTGATATGAACCACACTTAAATCAGACCTTGAACTTAGACACTCTAAAGAGAATAAATACTTACCACTTGTGGTGAGACTACTGTAATTATAGAATCACAGAACAAGAAAAGACCTTAAAGATCACCCACCTTCTAGCCCTGCTTTTTAAGACAAGTAATCTGAACTCAGAGCATGGAGATGACTTGCCCAAGGTGAGGTGGCATAGCCTAGATGAGACCTCGCTCCATGATGCTAGCCTGAAAAATAAGGAAAGGTGGACTTCCACCAAACTTTCAATTTAATTTGACTTCCAGATAAAACTGAAAATTATGTGAGTCTTTGAAGATTTTTTATCTAATACTATCTGATAAAATTAGAGTGAGGAAAAGGCCAGTTTATAAAAACAGACGACCACTCACATACAGTTTCTAAGATCACTATCTGCAGGTCCATACAGAATAAAGTCTCTGGCAGTAAATTTTAAAAGACATTGCCAAATTACTCTCGTTTTACATTGTATTTCTGTAAATACTAATGAAATTGAGCAACTTTCGGTGCTTGTTGGCCATTTATATTTCTTCTGGAAATCACCTTTTTCTATGCATTGTTTCTGTCTTAATGATTTGTAGGAATTATTTGTTATGTGTGGTACACATGTTTTTCCCAATGTTTGTTTATGGTTTCTTTGGCCCTATAGAAGTTGACAATTTTAATAGACTATTTTTTCCTTTTTGGCTTGACAACATTTGGTATTTGATTTGTAAAGTCCTTCCTTATCCCAAAAAGATAAAACCATCTTCCTGTAATATTTTTTTTTAACTTGTAGATTTTTAATATACCTAAATTTATGTTTGCGTATTATGTGAATTAGGATTCTCTTTTCTTCTAAATTGAAAAAGCCAACACACTTCTAGTATGTAAAGGAGCTGAGTTTTTAACCCAGCCTGTCTGCTGAAGCCTGTGTTCCTAACCACTATGCTGTGCTGCTCTATTCTAATTGAATTAGTAGTGAAGGGATCTTTAGGTGTGTCATTAATTAAGAAAACTTGCTCTGCTGCTGTTGGTGTTGTTAATAATGACAACATAGCATTCTCCTGCCTATAGCCTCCATGAATAAATGTTTAAAATGAAGGGATAGGCCAGGTGCAGTGGTGTATGCCTGTAGTCCCAGCTACTCAGGAGACTGAGGCAGGAAGATCACTCGAGCTCAGGAGTTTGAGGCTGCAGTGAGCTATGATCACACCTGTGAATAGCCACCACATTCCAGCCTGGGCAACATAGTGAGGCCCCATCTCTTAAAAAAAAAAAAAAAAAAAAAACTGAAGGGGTGGAAGAAGTAACTGGAGTAGAGAGAAATTGAATGTGTCCTTTATAGTGTGGTCCTAGGTGGTTGTTAGAATAGTAGATGTAACTGTAGAGTCTATTCTCCTTGATTATCAAATGTTTTTAATGCTAAACAAAATATATTCTACAATGATAATTTTTAAAAAGTAGGAGTAGAAATGCATAGTTAGTGTAGTAATAGACTAAATGACTAAATGTACATCATCTCAGTTGTCTTTGTGGTGATAGTCTGTTTTCTGTGGTTTTGCAAAATTCGTTTCTCTTCCCAGATATGCGAGGATTCATGACCGCACACGGGCAGCCAGACCAACCTCGATCTGCACGCTATATCCTGAAGGATTACGTCAACGTGAGTGAACCCTGCTTCCTACTGCTCTCAAATAAGCAAGTCTTTTCCCACATACCGTGTGCTTAGATAATGGCAACCTATTAAGTTATAAAGGAGATATTTTTTCATTGAGGTTGTGTTATAACTGGGGTTGTGTTCTTGATCCAGGGTAGTTAATATCATGTGGATTATACAAGTGACTAGTAACATACGAAAGGAAAGATGAAGACTTCTGAACCTATTTTGAGTGAAAATTATCAATTTATGCATCTGGTTTTTTGATTTCCTACAGCCCTTTGCTTGTTTCAGTTGCAGTTATTGTCGCAGTCTTCCTTATAATATAGCTGTTTACATCCCTATCTCTACACAATAATAATGGCCAACATTTCTTCAAAGGTAACTGTGCTAGGAATAGTTCTGTTTTACAAGTGTTACCTAAGTAAAAATACATAAATCTGTGAGGTTATTCTCCTATTACCATTAAGAAGGTGCTATTTTGAGTTTTTGTTATTAGTAAGATGGGAGTTAACAGTGTCTGTCCATGAGATCATTATGGGAAATAAATGAAACACTAAGCTCAGTGCTGGAAGCATAATAAGCCCCCAATAATTGTTATATATTAAGTTTAACTCTTTCTACAAATAAGCGTTACAGGGCCCTGGTAATAACTAATTGTGAGGATTTTGCTGCTCCTCTTCTCAAACCATATTAGCAGAGCTCTTGGAGCATAGAAATAAAAGTGGGCAGCCATATGGTCTTGCCTCAGTTTGGGAAGAAAGTAGTTAATACTATTGGTATAGATAAGTCATTTATTAATTTACCATTTATTTAACTGTGGAGGATGCAAAGATGAGGTTAAAATAGAGCTTTTAGAGCATTTATGGTGGAAAGAGGCAAATTTGTACCCAGTAAGCAACTGCAACCCACATACAGGAATCTGGAAACTATCGTAATTTCAGTATTCTAGCCCAATATCCCCATTAGTACAGTCATAACTGTCCAGTTGTGTCCTGGGTTTTGTTTGGAACACATTCGCCATAAGTATAATCATATAAATGTATCGAAGAATGCTTTAGTTGAAATGCAAACAAGGTAAAAAGAACAGAGAAGACAGGGATTTCATTCTAGCCTGGGGGCCATGGGAAGAGCTAGGTCTCTAGAACACTTTTGTCATTGGTGTATTAGAGTAAGGACTCTTCAGTTGCAGTAGACCAAGACCCAACTCAGCTAGCTTAATCAAAAAGCAGAGCTCCATCAGAGTGTGGCTGGTTGGAGGTATCTCCTCTGAGGACACAGATGGTACTCAGGATGCACTGTTATCGTTGGTGTTGTCTTCGCAGGGGAAGCTGCGGTACTGTCATCCTCCTCCTGGAACAGATCCTGTGACCTTTCAGTACCAACACCAGCGACTCCTAGAGAACAAAACAAATGGTGATGAAATAAAAATGCAGCCAGCTGGAAATAAAAAAGCAAAGCAGATTGAAAATGTAGTTGACAAAACTTTTTTCCATCAAGTAAGTTTTAAATTTTTGCTTTAACTTCTGATCCAGCACACCTTTTTAACAGCTTTATTGGGGTATCATTCACATACCATAAACAAATTTTAATCACCCCAAAAAGAAGCCCATACTCGTTAGTATTCATTCCCCATTCCTCTCTCCCCACAACCCTGCCAGCCACTGATCTCTTTATAGATTCGTCTATTCTGGACATTGCATATCAACGGAATTATTTACTATGTTGGCTTTTATCACTATGTTATTTCACTTAGCATAATATCTTCAAGATGCATCCATGTTGTAGCATGTGGCAGTACTTCTTTTTATTACCAAATCACATTTCATTGTATAGATACACCACAATTTGTTTATCCATTTATCAGCTGATGGACATTTGGATTGTTTCTACCTTTTGGCTGTTAGGAATAATGCTGCTGTGAACATTTGTGTACCAATTTTTGTGTGGATGTGGGTTTTCAATTCTTTTGTGTATATAGGTAGGAGTGGGGTTCCTGGATCATATTATAGCTCTATATTTAACATTTGAGGTGCTTTCCAAAAGTGACTATACCATTTTACATTCCCACCAACAGTGTATGAGGTTTCCAATTTCTCCACATCCTTGTCCACATTTATGATTTTCTGCCTTTTTTATTTTAGACATCTTAATACATGTGAAATGGTGTCTCATTATGGTTTTGATTTGTATTTCCCTAATGACTAATGATGTTGAGCATGTTTTCATGTGCTCATTGGCACATGTATATTTTCTTTGGAGAAGTGTCTTTTATTGAGTTGTAAGAGTTCTTTTTATATTCTGGATACAAGTCCCTTGCCAGATTTATGATTTGCAAATATTTTCACTCATTTTGTCAGTTGTCTTTTCTCTGAGCCAACACATTTGGTGATAGAAAGTGCTAAAGAAACAGACTTCACAAATGTCTTCTGCACTTTGAAAATATTAATAACTTTAATTGCTTATATCACAGCTATAATTTGTAGGCAGCATTTTAAAGGACAAATTTATGTGCAGGAAAGTTGAATCATACAGTTGTTTCTAATATACTTTAAAAATGTTTTTAAGTGACTACTATAGCAAAAAAGGCAGGGAGGGGGGATGTCAGCTGTATCCAGAGGAGGTTTCCATATTTATCCGGTGCTTTATCTGTGTGCATCACATGATGAGCCGGGAAGGCAGGCCAAGCAAATGTTATCATCCCCATTTAGACCACCGAGGATATTGAGGCACAAAGAGACTAAATGATTTAGCCAAGGGCACTTGTGTTTTTTTTTCTCATTTATTTATTTATTTTTTTAATAGAGTCTCGCTCTGTCATCTGGGCTAGAGTGCTGTGGTGTCAGCTTAGCTCACAGCAACCTCAAACTCCTGGGCTCAAGCGATTCTCCTGCCTTAGCCACCTGAGCAGCTGGGACTACGGCTACACACCACCATGCCTGACTAGTTTTTCTATTTTTTAGTAAAGATGGGGATCTCACCTTGCTGAGGCTGGTCTTGAACTACTGACCTCAAGGGATCCTTCCGTCTTGGCCTCCCAGAGTGCTAGGATTATAGGCATGAGCCACCATACCGGCCAAGGGCACTTGTTTTAAATTACGAAGCTAGGATAGAACTTAGATATTTATGGCTCCTAGTTTGAATTATTTCCAAATCTGTGCTAATATTTGGAAGAAAATTTACCAATATGCAGAAAGATTACAAGTTCTTTCTTGGGCCTACAGCTGTCATACAGGACATTTAATTTGAATTTGTAAAATGTTTAGAAAAAATGTCTACAGGCAGTATACAAGAAAACTGAAAACCTATCATTAACTGTAATATAATTCATGTGTCTAACCTTTAGCCTCTAGGGTAATATTTTACTATTATAAGAAGATTTTTGGGTGTTACTTTATATTTGCAAATCATATTGGATTAAATTTATTTTGCTAAGTAAACTTAAAATCTGTTTAGAGTCAGTTTCTAATTTGGGTGAAGCAGGTTGAGTTTTGATATTAAGACAGAGATTATGGGTCTAGTTATAGACAGTTACAGATGGCATTTGAAGCTATGGGACTAAACAAAGTTGACAAGGGAATGAGGAGGGAAAAGAGATAAACTAAACATGGAATGCTAGGAAGAGAAAGAGAACCAGTGAAAGAGGTGGAAATTCACTGAGTGATTTACTATTGCTGTTTATCTTGAAGTGGTCCATAAGCAGTACCATTCATACCCCTTAAAGCTGTGGTCCCCAGCCCCTGGGCCTGTTAGGGACTGGGCTGCAGAGCTCCACCACTCACCCCTGTCCATGGGAAAATTGTCTTCTGTGAAACTTAAGAACCAGGGGGCCACACAGCAGGAGGTGAATGGCGGTCCAGCAAGCGAAGCTTCCTCAGTGTTTACAGCCACTCCCCATCAGTTGCGTCACCGCCTGAATTCTGAAAAGGTTGGGGACCACTGCCTTTGGAAGGATAGCCTGTTGATCTCTCAAATGATGTTTTCTCTTATTTCCTAGGAGAATGTGAGAGCTTTGACCAAAGGAGTCCAGGCTGTGATGGGTTACAAGCCTGGGAGTGGCATGGTGACTGCAGCTACCGGGAGCTCTGAGACCGTGGCTGGGAAGCCCTGGAAAAAACATGGCAACAGAAACAAAAAAGAGAAAAGTCGTAGACTGTACAAGCACCTGGATATGTGAACTTGGGCTGCAGTAGAAATGGCATCTGTGCTGTGCAGATGGAAAATTACAGAAGCTGCTTGTGCCTGTAGAACTTTCCAAGACACTGGCACTCTAGAATGGACCCTGCTCTCATAGAGCACCCAACAGTCTTGATGTCAAGGCTCAGGGGCTCCAGGAAACACCAACTCTGACTAAAAGTAGTCATCTCAGAGCCCCAGAAAACTCCTATAGGAGGCTGAACTTAAAGGAATGAATGATGTGTTTGTTTGTGTAAACATATTCACAAATGCATACTAATTTGTAAGTAATTTGTAAGTCGGAAATTTTTTGAAAAGATATTAAAATTAAATTGCCATTAACAGATGTTTTATTGGTTTAAGTAGATAAACTGCCATTTGGACATTCTTGACTGGGATTTTAGATGGACTCTTTTGAGTACATTATTTAGATTAGTGGTTCTCAACCTCATACACACACCCCTAACATCCCTGATATGGCAGGAGGCTGGGGGGGCTAGTGTGTGTAGTTTTAAAAAGCCCCTGGGGAGCATGACTTTCCACGTAGAAAACCACCATCACCATGAGCCACTGCTACAGAGGAAAGCATGTGTTCATAGTTAACCCATTTGTAGAGAGACCCACAGGGAATGAGATAGAGGCAGTTAATCAGCTAGTTTTTGTTTTAGGCACAGGGATCCCTGATGTCCTTAGTACTATGCACGGGTGAGATGGGGGACATTTTACCTTGTACAGTCACTTTATAATACACTATGGCTACTTCAGACCCTCACTTCTTTACTTTGTAAAGAAGTTAAACCCCTCCCTTTTGCTCTGAGCCTCATTATTCCCTTAATTGAGGTCCTTAACTTTGTTCTGTATCATAAATGTTTTAGGGACACTCCAGAAAAATACACATTCCCACATAAACAATTTTGTAAAACATCAGAAGATGTACTGACAACTTAAGGGTCACCCATGAATTCGTAGTTAAGAAGCCCTGCCTTTAACTGATCATAATATATTTAAGATATGTTATTCCAGGGAAAATGTTGCATCTAGATGTCTTAGTTCATTTTTTATTGCTATAACAATACCACAAACTGGGTAATTTATAAAGAAAAGTTTAGCTCACAGTCCTGGATGCTGGGAAGTCCAGGAGCATGGTGCTGGCCTGTGCTGAGGGCCTTCTTGCTGTGTTACAATGTAACAGAGGACAAGAGCCTGCAGCTCAGGTCTGTCCTATAAAGCCACCAGTCCCCGTCATGGGGGCCCCACGCTGATGACCTCATCCAAACTACCTCCTAAAGGCCCCACCTCCAAATAGCAACGTAGGAATTTGGGGATCAAGTTTCTAACATGAAACTTGGGGACATATTCAAACCATAACACCAGGGTATTTTAAAAATTATGTTTATTCATCCATTTACCACATATTAATTGGCCAGCTACCTTGTGGCAGGAAGGACAGTCTGGAAAATGACAACCCCTGAGTAAGGCCTGAAGCAGGAAGGAGCTCTGGAGAGTCCGCAAGGGCTGGATCACATGGGGCCTTAGAGCCGTGAGGGGATTCTGGATGTGTTCTGAAAAGCAGCAGGTGAGCCAAGGAAGAGTTTGATGCAAGTGAGTAATGAGACGTGTTCTTATTCTTCACTTAAGTATCAGGTAAGTTTCTTCCAGATCAAGGCTGAGGCAGACTTAGAAGAGGCAAAGCTGAAGATGATCTAACCCTTATGCTTCTCCCTCTGCAACATCCTTCCAGGCATTCTCTTTTCTCTTAGAAAAGTGAGCATAAAAAGCTCGTGATGGAAGAGGAACAAGTATTGGCATTGGCAAATGAGAACAAATTTCATTCCATTTACTAAAGAGTAAGCACAAGTGTGTGGCAGAAACTTTCATACTGAATGAACAAAGTATGTACTTTCATGGAATAAGTTTTGCCTTAATCATAGTGACAACAGCTAAAACATAAGACTTCTTGGAAAAAGCCTAATCATGTATAGTGCTTTCATGCTTTTGATTAATTTTTGTAACAATTTTACTGAAATAATTCATATACAATCCATGTTAAGTGTACAACTCTGATTTTTAACATCATCACTGAGTTGTGCAACCATCATCACAATCGATTTTTATACAATTTCTTTACATTTTTTTTGAGATGGGGTCTGGCTATATTGCCCAGGCTGGTCTTTAACTCCTGAGCACAAGCAATTCCACCTCAGCCTCCCAAGGAGCTGGGACTGGGACATTTTTATCACTCTAAAAAGAAAGCCTGTACCCTTTAGACATAAGCTATCAATCTTCCCATTCCCCTCAGCCCTAAGCAACCAGTAATCTACTTTCTGTCTATATAGATGTGCCTATTCTGGGCAGTTCATATAAATGGAATAACCAGTAAGGATGGGTACTGGTTAGTAAATGCCGCAGCTTCCCTGTCACCCAGTGGGTACATTCTGCAAGTTCCTTGAAAGATCCTCAGTTAAACTGAGCCCCAGTTGCCCAGAGCTAGAACCATTTCATTAACTCACCTTTCATTTCTTTCCTCCCTTCCCTCCTCCATCACTGTCTCCACTCCCTCACCTCTGCTTTCTGGAACTGCCTCCCAAACAAGCTAACTGAACCCAAGACCTTGCTTAGAATCTGAGGACCCCAAGTAGGACACCGTAGAGGGGGAATTTCTATTTTCTCCTTTGCTTCTGCCCCAAATGTGTGTTGTTAAGCATCACTTGCAACTTTTTTAAGTATTCCCTCACCTTGTGGAGGTTAGTACTCTAGAATTATGAATTGCAGTCATTATCATTATCACTTGAATTTTTTCCAGCATTTTATTACAAGAAACGTACCACCCTTTTTAAGCAGAACCTGCTCTACATCTGTCATCTGTTTACCTTCAGGAAATTAAAAGGAAGCTGAGGTTTTTGTCAAGAAGCCAATAACAACACATGTTTTCTTGGTGGGTAAACTGGAAAATGTAGCAAAAATCTACTTAGGGCCACCTTGTTTTCATAGACTTTTCCCCTCTCCAGTCTCTGGAGAAGTGAGGAAAATCATTCAAAATTCTCACTCTTAATAACCATTTGTTGTATGTTGTGTTCAACGTACTCTGTCCAGCTGAGTGTGAAGAAGACAAACGGGAAGGAAAAGGCTGTCTTTACAACTCTCCCGCATAAAGGGAGGCATTCTAAAGGGGAAACGAATTCTAAAAGCAAAGGATTATGTAAGTGAAGAGTCCTCAGCACACAGCAGACTCTGAATTTTCTAATGTTTTGTTCAAGTGTAATATGTACATAAAGTGCACGAGTCATAAGTGTAGAGATAGCAGAGTTTTCACAACACATCAAGGCAGCCAGCACCCCGATGGCGGATGGCGGCACAGAGCACAGAGCACGGCCAGACCCGAGAAGTCCCTGTGCTTCCCCTCAGTCGCTGCGCACTCCCAAGGGTGACCACTATTCTGACCTTCCTCTGACTCTGAATTGTACATAAACTTACTCTATGTGTCTGGCTTCTTTAATCCAACATTGTGAGATTCCTCCATATTGTTATCTGTAACAAATGGTAGCTCGTTCATTCTCGTAGTTGTACAACGTTCTATGGTGTGAATATATCACAATTTATCTGTTCTACTATTGATGGCTATGTGGATGGTTTATAGGTTTGGGTTTTTAAGAACAGTCCTACCATAGGTGTTCTAATACAGTGCTGTACAATAGAACTTTCTGTTGTCATGGAAATGTTCTATAATCGGTGTGAACCACAGCCATATGTGGCTAATAAGCACTTGAAATGTGGCCAGTGTGATTGAGGAACTGAATTTTTATTTGTATTCAATTCTAAGTATTTTAAATATTATATAAATAGCCACATATGGCTGGTGGCTATTGATCAGCTCAGTTCCAATATATGCCTTAGAGCGAACACCGTATGAGTTTCTGTGGGTGTCTGTCTAGGAGAACTGCTGAGTCACCACATGTGCCTATGTTCAGCATCAGAGACACGCAATGACTTTTACTTTCATTCCTTCCTCTTCTATATAAATCTCTGTAGAAAATATGAAGAAGAAATATATACCTCTTGAGTTTTATTTTTATTTCATAGGTGTTGGAACTGAATTTTGTTTTTATAGACTTAACTGGATATTCCACATTTGTCCTCACAGGAAATTGTGGTAAGGAATGGGATTGTCACCTCTCAATTTCCTCTCAGGTATTTCTTTCTTTTTCTTTCTTTCTTTTTTTTTTTTTTTTTTGAGACAGAGTCTCACTCTGTTGCCCAGGCTAGAGTGCCATGGCGTCAGCCTAGCTCACAGCAACCTCAAACTCCTGGGCTCAAGCGATCATCCTGCCTCAGTCTCCCGAGTAGCTGGGACTACAGGCATGCGCCACCATGCCCGGCTAATTTTTTTCTCTATATAGTTTTAGCTGTCCAGATAATTTCTTTCTATTTTTAGTAGAGACAGGGTCTCACTCTTGCTCAGGCTGGTCTCGAACTCCTGACCTCGAGGGATCCTCCCGCCTCGGCCTCCCAGAGTGCTAGGATTACAGGCGTGAGCCACCTCGCCTGGCCACTCCCAGGTATTTCTGAGTAGAAGGAACTCTCCTCCTGTTGCCAGTGGATGTGAACTAGCACTTGACTGACTCACAGGCCGGCAAGATCATCCCAAGTTTTTCCCATATGTTTCATTGTGGGGCAAAGGGATGTGGAGGTGGTGACATTAAACCTGAAATATCTGTAAATCCACATTATACTTTTGTTCTTCTCAGTAAGGTGTAGGTAGAATCCCTGGTTCTGTTTCTGGAGACTGAGGGTCCGGGGTCCTCCTAGGGTGCCCATGAGACAGCGTCTGGACCCGAGTGTATCTTCCCTTCTCCAACTGTGTCCAGTGCGTGGGCAGACAGACCTGGGAAGTGCTCCATGACATTAAGCCCTACTCCTGAGCTTTGGGCAAACGCTGGTTAGGTCTCTTCCTAAGTCTCTTCTTGGTGGCCACAGAGGACAAGCAAGTACTGCTAGCACTCAGGAATGAAATATGTCCTTTTCTGTTTTTTCTTTTCTTAATCTCCACCTCTTATCTTCATTGTGCTCTTCTCTGATCTTTTATGTAAATTACTAAACATAAAAAGTGGCTACCATAATTTTTTCTAGAGCACAGCTAACCCTGCTGAACCCCTTCCAGGACAGAACCAAAACCAAACAATTTGGCTTGTGTGTTCAAAATAACACAGGCCAGATTGCCGTGGCTGTTGGGGATTTGGAAGCAGCAGCAACTGAAGGGAGAAATATTTTACAGAATCATTTTAGAAAATGCACTTCAAAAAAACCGAGCATTTTTAACACTTGTTTTGGGTAGTTGCTGTCCTTTTTTAAATTGAAGTGGGGTTTCAAGTTTTCGGTTTCTTCATTTTTTGTTTTTTGGGGTTTTTTTGGTTTCTTACCTATCAGGGAACAGAGAAGCAGAATAACGATTTCAGGAAAATAAAGTATGATTTGAATCCAGTAGGCAAGATGACAGACATGTGTTATGTCAGTTGCTACTCAGGTCTTCACGTAATACTTGGCAGCTACTTGTACTCAAGCTATTTCTTTGCTTAAGACTCAGTCTCTAGAGACTTCAAGCCAGCACTTTTAAAATGTCTTCCAGAGACCAAGGCTTCTCAAATTTAATATGCATACAGACCATCTGGGGGGGTCTTGTTAAAATGCAGATTCTGATTCCTGAGGTTTGGGTGGGGCTTGAGATTCCGCATTTCTAACAAACTCTCCGCTCATGCTGGTCCTGCTTGTCCAGGGACCACGTTTCGAGTAGCAAGCTTATAGACACCTTCAGAAGCTCACTGCTAAAGGTATTGACCGCTAACTCCTGCCTGACCCAATCGAAGAACAGAATGGTGAGATTTGGGGGAGTTAGATGGATTTCCTATTTTTAATTTATATATCTGGTCTACTTCTAAAGTAGGCAACTAAAAGTATTAAAACACTTACAGGCAGGGCGTGGTGGCTCACGCCTGTAATCCTAGCACTCTGGGAGGCCGAGGTGGGTGGATCGCTCAAGGTCAGGAGTTCGAGACCAGCCTGAGCAAGAGCGAGACCCCGTCTCTACTAAAAATAGAAAGAAATTATATGGACAACTAAAAATATATATATAGAAAAATTAGCCGGGCATAGTGGCACATGCCTGTAGTCCCAGCTACTTGGGAGGCTGAGGCAGGAGGATCGCTTGAGCCCAGGAGTTTGAGGTTGCTGTGAGCTAGGCTGACGCCACAGCACTCACTCTAGCCTGGGCAACAAAGTGAGACTCTGTCTCAAAAAAAAAAAAAAAAAAGACCACTTACAATGTTTTATATAAATTAATAAAACATTGAATTTTTCAAAAAGGATTCTTGAGTCCATAGTGATATTCAAAAAAAAAAAAAAAAAAAAAAGAGAGAGAGAGAGAGAGAGAGAGGAAGGGGAGCCCTTTTTAACAAAAGAATCCCAGTTAGCAAATATAGAACGAAAGATAGAATCACCTTTTTGTAACCCGTAATGACATCATTGATTCGGGCAAATATTATCAATAAATGCTCAAAGCACTGAGTGTATAAAGGTTCTTGAGGAACCGCATAGTCATGTGGTTTTAAAGTATCACCCGTCATTACTTATTAAATACAGAGGGAAGAGTGCGTTTCACAACAGAGAGATCTGGCAGGCATCGCCTTAAAATAAGTCATCGCCAATAGTATCACAACCTGACATTCTGTGCCCCTGATGTGGGAAGTAACCAATATTTCCTTGTACTATTTTTACAAAAACATTTAAGCTCAATCTAATCACGAGGAAACAATTAGATAGTTCCAGATTTGGGATATCTTACGAGACAAGAGACCTGCACTAAAGAGACATGCAACCCAGTGATTGAATGCTGAACTGGGGAAGAAATGCAAACACTATATTACAAGTTACTAAAACAATTGAACTTTTAGTATGGATTACATATTAGATAATATCACTGTATCAAGGCAGTAGAGTGTGGTTATGTCAGAGAACATCCTTGGAGATATACACACTGATGCATTTAGGTATAAAATGTCATGATATCTGCAATTTCAAATGGTTCAGAGCAAGAGAGAAAACAAATGTGGCAAAATGATAACAGTGAATTTAGGTGGGTAGTGGGCCTTCTTTCACCTTTTCTGTAGATTTAAAATTTTTCAGGATAAAAAATTAGGAGGTAAGGGAACATAAAATTAGACAGTAGAATACCATAAGGTCCCAGGAGCCATTTAGAAGAAGAGTAGACAGAATTGTACCAAAAGACTGGAGTCAAGCAGTTATCACAATAAACAAACACATAGTTCCTATCTTTAAGCTTTGCCTTTGCCAGTCATTTTCTTTCGAGAAGTGGGGTTCTCCAGCTCTCATATTGGCACGTATAAACTCGGCAGGGTTCTGGTTTCTTTCTGAATTGTAAACTGCAGTGTGAACTTATATTTTTTTTTAAGTAATTACTTCAATGCAAATACTCAAGTACTGAATTCTATGGGGTTTTTTTTGTTTGTTTGTTTTTTGTTTTGTTTTGTTTTTTTTGAGATGGGGGTCTCACTCTGTCATCCAGGCTGGAATGTAGTGGCGTGACCACAGCTCACTGCAGCCTTGAACTCCTGGGCTCAAGGGATCGTCTCACTTCAGCTTCCCCAGTTGCTGGGATTACAGGCGTAAGCCACGGCAACCAGCTCTGAATTCTATTTACTTGGCTCTTTAAAAAGTTGGTTGCCTCGCTGTTAAACAGCATTCATGGATGTTCATCTCTTTAAAGATGTAGGGCTTTCCTTGATGGACCGTTTCGACATCTGTCAGTTCCATTAGCCCTTTCCTAGCTTCTAAGCATCACGAAGTAAGTGGACTTCAGCAGTCAGATTTTATAAGTGACAAACTTGAGGGGGAAAAGTACAGAAAGGTTCACAAGATCATGCAGGGAGTTGATGACTGCTACGGTTTAAATATGGTTCTTCCCCACCAGGCTTAGTGCCCAAGGTGTTGAGAGGTGGTGGGACCTTTAAGAGGCGTGTGGGGCATGCGGGAGCCCTCAGGGGGAGGACTAATGCAGTCACCCAGAAGTGAGTGAGCTCTCGCTCTCAGGACCGGATTCCCTCCGTGAGAGCGGGTTGTTACAAAGCTAGGCTGCCTCTGTTTTGCTCTTTCTCCACAGGCTGGCTCCCCTTGCACTTCCCTGCCATGTTTTAACACAGCACGTGGCCATCACCAGAAGCTACCAGATGCAGCTGCCCAATCTTGAACTTCCCAGCCTGCGGAACAATGAGCAACATAAACCTCTTTCCTTTATAAATTACCCGGTCTCAGGTATTCTGTTATAGCAACACAAAACGGACTAAGACAGAAACCTTCACAAGAAAACACAGTGAGTTGATGACAGAGTTCTAAATAGAGCCCAGGATCCCAACAGTCCGGCCACCTGCTTCAACCACAACACCCCAGCATGTCCACAATGGGATTGATTAAGATTTGGAAAGCGGCCGGGCGCGGTGGCTCACGCCTGTAATCCTAGCACTCTGGGAGGCCGAGGCGGGCGGATCGCTCAAGGTCAGGAGTTCGAGACCAGCCTGAGCAAGAGCGAGACCCCGTCTCTACTAAAAATAGAAAAAAATTATATGGACAACTAAAAATATATATATAGAAAAATTAGCCGGGCATAGTGGCGCATGCCTGTAGTCCCAGCTACTCGGGAGGCTGAGGCAGGAGGATCGCTTGAGCCCAGGAGTTTGAGGTTGCTGTGAGCTAGGCTGACGCCACGGCACTCACTCTAGCCTGGGCAACAAAGTGAGACTCTGTCTCAAAAAAAAAAAAAAGTAAAAAAAAAAAAAAAAAAAAAAGATTTGGAAAGGCCATTGCTTTTCTCTTAGAATTTATTTCTCTATACCATGTAAACCAGACAGATGTAGAGTTGTTTTTGACGTTACTGTTTGAGTAGTAGCCACAAGCCCTTCCTCTAAATAATGTGTTTTACAAGAACGTTGGCAGGAAGCAACGTGATCTCCAGGAAGAGAAAGGCATTGAACTGCTGGCCTGTCTCCCTCCACGGGGCTGGGATTTATGGCCACCATTAGCTGCCCACTCCTGCAGGACTGCCCAGGTTGCTGCAGCCCTTCCTTCTTCAGAAGGACAATGCCTGAGGTCGTGCTGCCTCTCCCGGCAGGAAATGCCTATGAGCAGTGACGAGGCCCGCGGCCCGGGAGGACAAGAGCTATGGTCCTCTTGTTAATTTTTCTTTTTGGCAAACTCTGAACCACGGCCAAAAACTATTATGTTTAGCTCCTGGGCAGCCGCTGGACCTCTGAGGAGCCTGGTAAAGGAACTGATTCACTTCCTGAGGGCCGACCATGTGCAGAGCCCTGTGGGAGGTACTGGGAGAACCTGGGAGGGGTCCTAATGACAGGGAGGAAATTGGTTAGCAGACACATGTTCCCTACAAGATGAAGTACCGATTCCCTCACAACCAGGCTGCCCACTGTCTCTCTCGCCTCATCTCCTGCCTGTTCTGCAGCCCCTCTGCTATTTGCCTTTCTCCGTACACCTCTTCCTGCCTCCAGGAGGGGCTCTGCAGGGCTGCTGCCATGGCCTCCTTGCCAAAGGCAAACATTCTCCAAAACCCAGCTCATGTGTTATTTTTTGAAAGCCTTCTCTAGCACACACCCACTCACGATGTTAGGTGTCAATAAAGCACTTTAAACATGCCCCTACTGTAGTGTATATCACATTTTTATGCACTGTTTAAAAATCAGTTTATTCATTCAGTAAATATTTGCCTTATTATGTGCCAGGCAGGGGCTGAGGATACAGGTATGGACTAAACAACCCTGGCTGCAAAACGCTCACAGTCTGGTGGGAAGACAATGCTCGTCACCCTTTAAAAAGTGCCCTAAGCAAGGAGGAGAGCAGGCACAGGGGCTTGGCCCCTACAGGACACTGATCAGCCTAGGTGAAGAAAATTGCAGCGGAGGAGTTTTGGAGGGAAAACCAAGAGTTTGGATTGATTGATTGATTGATTTTGAGACAAGGTTTCACTCTGTTGCCCAAGCTGGATTGCAGTGGTGCAATCATAGCTCACTATAACCCAAACTCTTGGGCTCAAGTGATCTTCCTGTCTCAGCCTCCTGAGTAGCTGGGACTACAGGCACATGCCACCACGCCTGGGTGATTTTTAAATTTTTTGTAGAGACAAGGTCTCACTGTGTTGTCCATGCTGGTATTGAACTCCTGGCCTCAAGAGATCCTCCTGCCTCTGCCTCCCAAAGTGCTGGGATTACAGGTGTGAGCCACTATGGCCAGCCAAGAGTTTGGTTTTAGGCATGTTCAATTAGACATGCCAGTGGAGATGCTGATTAGGCGGTTGCATGTGTTAGTCCAAAGTATGAGAGGGAGGTATGACCTGGAGCTACACATTCAGGAGGTGCAGGCACAGGGATAGTAGCTAAAGCCAGAAACATGAGATCCCCAAGAGAGGGTAGGTAGGGAAGAGAAGAGAACCAAGAAATGAGCCATGTGTCTCCCCACCACTGGACCTTGCTCGTGTTATAGGTAAGAACACAAAAGTGCAGAGAGGATCAGTGCTTTGCCCCGTCATAGCACAGCTACAACAAGGCAGAGGGAGAATTCCAGTCCAAGGTTTGCAGGCTCCAAACCCAAGGTCTTCCCGTCGCATCCTTCTAGGAGCCAGCATGTCCAGTGACTAGGAGCAGCTCCCCCACTGAAGGCCATCTCCATAACCCAGTTTCTTAAACGAATCCACCAGGAAGCTTGTGGAAATGAAGTATAGCAGGCTGAATCATGGCCCCCCAAAGATACCAGGTCCTAATCCTCGGACCTGTAAATGTTATCTTATATGGAAAAAGGGTCTTTACCGTTGTGATTCAGTTAAGGATCTCAAGATGTGGAGATTGTCGTGGGTTTTCTGAGTAGACTCTAAATGCAGTCACAAGTGTCCTTATACAAGAGAGGCAGAAAGAGGTATGACATACACAGAAGAGAGGACGATATCACCAGGAGGCAGAGAGTGACAGGGTGATGCAGTCAAGGCAGGGAATGCTGGTAGGCACCAGATTCTGGAAGAGGCAAGAGGAAGAATAAATTATCTTCCTACAGCCCCCAGAAGGAGCACAGCCCTGCTGACACATTGGTTTTGGTCTAATGAAATGGATTTCAAACTTCTGGCCTCTAGAAATGTGAGGGAATCATTTTCTATGATTTTAAGCCACTAAGTCTGTGCTAATTTTTTACAGCAGCCACAGGAAACTAATCCAGGATGATTCCAAGGACACATGTGCAGAGAGCTGGATTTAGTGAGTCTGCTCTTCTGACAGGCAGTCAGGGTGATTCTGACACCCACCACCCATGGACCACACTCCCTGGCCACTCAGCCAGGGGACTCCTAGGAAAAGACTTAAGCCCCTGAACTGGGGGAGTTTAGTCTGGGCTCCATTCCTCCATAGAATCCATAGTTGAATTTCGGGGTTGGGGGGCCATACATTTCCTTAAATTGTATGGGAAATTGTGTGTGGATGTGCAAATATGTTCATATTTTTCAAGAGTGAGTTTTTTTCAGATTCTCAAAGGGGTCACAGAAAAGCTTAAGAACTAACTATTAATATGATTCTAAGAACAACTTGTTGAGGTGTGTAAACCGGGTCCAGGGTGGGTGAGGAGGAATGAAGCCTCTGAGGGCTTATGCTGGGCCTGAGGGAGAGGGAAGCCATGACAAAGAGTGAATGAGGGTGGGGCGCGGTGGCTCACGCCTGTAATCCTAGCACTCTGGGAGGCCGAGGTGGGCGGATCATTTGCGCTCAGGAGTTCAAGACCAGCCTGAGCAAGAGCGAGACCCCATCTCTACTAAAAATAGAAAGAAATTATATGGACAGCTAAAAAAATATATATATATAGAAAAAATTAGCCGGACATGGTGGTACATGCCTGTAGTCCCAGCTACTCGGGAGGCTGAGACAGGAGGATCACTTGAGCCCAGGAGTTTGAGGTTGCTGTGAGCTAGGCTGACGCCACGGCACTCACTCTAGCCCGGGCAACAGAGTGAGACTCTGTCTCAAAAAAAAAAAAAAAAAAAAAGAGTGAATGAGATTAAGAGTGGCATCTTGAAGTCTCTATGCAACTGAGAATACAGGTAGCCCTGCCCGAGGGCGTGAGGAGAGGTGACACAAGACATGTCCCTACTTTAGCAAGATGGTCAGTGACTAGATTATCTCTTGAGAACAGTAGGTAGACAACCTCACCAGAGGAGCCAGGATCTAGACAGTCATAGGTCAGTATCTGAGGGAGATAAAGGCAGACATGACCATTTATAATCACACTGGACATACCAGAACCCCCGAGGAAACAGAAGGCAGAGATTTCCGCCTGGGGTTCCTTCAGTGGTATAGGCAGTGGTTCAGCAAGAAAGATGCTATGGGTGCTTATTATTTATAGACTATGAGAAACTTGGGTTATGCATTTTTCCTTCTAATTTAACCCTTTGAACCATTCCTTAACTGATACTCATTTTATATCACTCCCTCTTAATGGTTTTATTATTTTAATTTTGGTTAATATATTTTAATTTTGCCTTTCATTGTTCAATGGATTATTTAATGTCTTTCTCTCCTACTGGACTGTAAGCTTCACAAAGGCAGGGATACATGTCTGTTTTTCTCAACAGTGTGTCCCCAGCTCCTAGCACAACACCTATCTTAGTCCATTTGAGCTACTATAACAAAGTACCTTACACTGGGTGGCTTATAAACAACATATGTTTATTTCTCACAGTTCTGGAAGTTAGGAAGTCCAAGATCAAGGTGCTGGCAGATTTGGGGTCTGGTGAGGGCCTGCTTTCTGGTTCATGGACTGAGCCTTCTCCATGTGTCTCCACTCATGACCTGATTACCTCCTAAAGGCCCCACCTCCTAATACCAGCAAATTAGTGATTAGGTATCCACACATGGAATTTGAGGGGACAAACATTCAGGCCATAGCAATACCTGACATATTGTATTTCATTTCTCCTGTGAGTGGTCATAACTTTTAAAAACGACTGAACAAGTAAAATAGTGTAGCCACTTTGGAAAATAGTCTGGCAGCTCCTCAACACGTTAAAAATAGAGTGACCATATGACCCAGGAATTCTACTCCTAAGTACATACCCAAGAGAACTGGAAACCTATGTCCACACAAAAACTTGTACACAATGTTCACAGCAGCATTATTTATAATAGCCAAAAAGTGAAAACAACCCAAATGTCCATCAACTGATAAGAGATAAATAACTGCTATGTCCATACAATGTATTATTCAGCCATAAAAAGTAAGTACTAATACATGTAACATCCATGAACCTTAAAAATGTCAATGAAAGAAGTCAGCCACAAAAAGGTCACATACTGGATGATTCCATTCATGCCGAATGTCCGAAATAGGTAAATCAAGGCTACATGTGGAAGGTAGGTTTGTGATTCCCAGGGCTGGGAGTGTTGAAGGGGAATGGACAGTTAACTGCTAATGGACAGCGTTTTTTTCAGGGGGTGGGGTGGGGGGTGGGGAGTGGTGATGAAAATGTTCTAAAGTTAGACAGTGATGTTGTTTGCACAACTCAATGGATACACTAAAAATCACTGAATTGAACACTTTAAAAGGGTAAAGTTTATGGTATATAAACGATGTCTCTGTGAAGCTGTTACAATATTTTTAAAAGGGAAAAAAATGAAATGATATAGTCACGTATCATTTCTTAAATGTTTTAAGCAAACTTACTAAAATTATGCCAATAGTTTGTTTTCAAGAACAGCAGCCCTGCCTACCTGAATTGTGCGCCGGTGTGACTGGGTGGAGGCCCGCGGAGTCCAAAGATAACCTGGCTCCCGGGCTGCGGGGGCCGCGACCGGGTGGCGACTGGGTTGGGGCGGAGGGTGCAGCTGACGGCTTCAGAAAGGAGAGTGAGAGGCTGAGGTAGGGGTATTCGTTCCCCCGCACGTCTGTCTCCTCCCTCCTGGCTTCCCACCCCACCCTCTGTATCGTACCTGGTTCGCGATCACCTCGGGATCCCCCGCTCCCAGCGCCTCGCCGGCGCAACTGTGTGTATTGTTTGGCTCGAGAACTGCGGTGAATCAAAGAAGGGACAGCGTGCCTTACGGTGACCCGGCAGGGACTCGGCCCCCAGAGCCCAGCGGCCGCCCGGCTCCGGCCGCGGGATGTGGGCGGAGGGCGCCCGCATAGGGGCGGCGGGGAGCGGGCGCCGCAGCTGTCTCGGGGCGGGGGCCGAGCCTTTGTGCCGAGGCCGCTGCCGGCTCCCGCCGCTGGGGGGCGGCCTCCGTCCCGCCGACCCCGACAATAGCGCGAGCGGGGGGCGCCGCGCGGGCCCGGAAACTTTTCCCTGGCGCCGTGGTCGCGCCGGGAGCGCGCCCATCTCCGGCCGCGGTCAGTGCGCCCGGCTGCGGCCGCCGCGGCGGAACGGAACCCAGGGAAGGGGGCGCGGGGCGGCAGCGCCCGGGGCTGCCCGCGGCGGGGGTGGCTGCGCCCGGGTCCCCGGCCACGCGGGAGGCTCGGGCACCCAGCCGGGCGGAGCGCGACGCGCCGAGCCGCGCCATGGGGGAGGCAC
Organism: Eulemur rufifrons; assembly: GCF_041146395.1. Taxonomy (NCBI): domain Eukaryota; kingdom Metazoa; phylum Chordata; class Mammalia; order Primates; family Lemuridae; genus Eulemur; species Eulemur rufifrons. The sequence continues at coordinate 70,347,047 of NC_090989.1, forward strand.
CCAGCCCCGCGCCCGCGCTCTGGGACTGGGACTACCTGGACCGCTGCTTCGCCCGCCACCGTGTCTGCATCTCCTTCGGCCTGTGGATCTGCGCCTCCTCCTGCTGGATCGCCGCCCACGCGCTGTAATGGGGCCGGGGACCCGCGGCGCGAGGGGGTGAAGGGTGTGTCGTGGGGGGGAAGTGGGCGCTAAGCCCCAGGTACTGCCTCTTGGAAACCTAGAGCAAGGGGCAGAAGGGGGGATGGAGGAAGCTGCACGATTCCACGATCAGATCTAGCATTTCCCTGTAGACCGAAGTCGGATACTTCTTTCCGGATTCCATGCACGAGAAAGCTGGGCTGTGAGCCAACAGGAGCAGGCCGGGTGGTGCAATGGATGGGGCCCTGGACTGGACACCACGAGTCCTGAGTTGTGTTGTCAGCCCTTCCCCATTGACTCGCGGTGTGAGCTGCACAATTTCTAAAGCCTCTGCCACGTGTGAATGGGGATGGTACCTCGCAGGATGGATGGGGTGAATGAGTCAGTACCGGCAAGGCACTTAGTAAGTGCTCATTAAAGATCATTTTTATTGCTCCAGCTCTGCCACCAACTCTTGGGAGCCTGGTAAGTCCCTCAGTGCTTCTGCCTTCAATTTACCTAAGACCCTCTCAGCTTGAAGCGGGGTGGTGACGATCTGACTCTGGCCACAATCTTTGCCTTGGTCTGTCCAACACCGGGAGTGGTTTGACCAGGCAGATGCCATAGCCTGAGTTCTAAGAGTGAAGTCGCCAGTCTTCAGCCACCCTGTCCCAAGCACAGAAATCCACAAGCAGGGCCGGGGTGGTGCCACCCACGTATTCCTTGGTTGGGGAGAAAGGTGAACAGCCCTGGGGGAGGCTGGAACCGACTCACCTTAGCACTCAAAGGATACTCCCCTCAGGCGTTGAATGGTGCAGAGATGCTGCAGCCCAGCACCCGGTGGCTGGAATACCAATACACAGGCGCTCAGCACATTTACTGGGGGTTCAGTTTGCATTTATTAACTCATTCAGCCCCTGCCACAACCCCATGGAGTGGGTACTGTTTATTAACCCCACTTTCAACGAGCCCTAAGGTCCTGAGAGGTTAAATAGATTGTCTGAACAGAAAGAACAGAAACCTCAGATCCTACCGAAGAGGGTCTGGCTTGTAAGATTGAAACTATCCAGATCAGAGGCTGGAAGCTGCTGCAGCGCTGTACGTACATTAGCGCATTTGTTCCTCACAGCCATCCTGAAGTCAGCGCCATTAGGCATTTTACCAGCCTGGAACCCAAGGCTTGGAGAGGTTTAGTAGCTCCTTGGAGAAGTCCCGGCTGGCCAGCCTGAGAGCAGAGCGCCTGCCTTCTCACCCTGCCTGGGATCTGGACAGAGGCATTTCAGGACCTCATCATCCCTGAACCTCCATTTGCCTTTGCGGAACGTGTCTCTTCCGAGCAGTGTGTGGGCTGGGTTAAGGTCAGCCCCAAGAGCTGGGGTCGTGGCTGAGAACAACAGGGTTCAGAGCAAAGCCTCCGCATGTGGAGCGAATGACCTGCTGTTAACTCACCTTATCACCGTAGGCCTCAGTTTTCTCCTCTCTCAAATGGGAGGGTTGAAATAAATTATTTCTAATTTGGGTCCAACTCTGAGAATCTCTAAGAGTCTCTGCTTTTTGGCCTTGAATTAGTTTCAGGAGCCTAGGGCCCGGATTAAAGGGTGATGTTCCCACCGGGAGCTTCGGGCTTGGCCGGCAGGTTGGGCAGTGTTTAGGAGTCTTCTGCCCTCATCCGTGCCTCCCGCAGGCTGAGGCTCAGAACCAGCCGAACAGTCCTGAGGATGTGGAGGGCCACCCTCTGGGTAAAGGAAATGAAACCAGAGCTGCAGTCATGCCTCAGTTTCTCCTTAGAAATGCAGCAGGGAGACATCTAGAACAAAACATTTCTGAGATCCCGTCGATGCAGAGAGACCTTGGCCCCTTCTAGCCTGTCCTGCCCTTCTGCCATGTTCCTGGGTGGCCGGGGAGTGGGGGAGGGCCCTAGGGAGAGAAGCCATAGCAGTGCTGGGGGACAGCACCTCGAAGTGCCAGAAGGCAGGAGTGTGCTCTCCCTGTGTGTAAAGAACATGCTCAGCTTGGACGCAGGCCAACAGAAGCCAGGCCACCCCACTGCACGGATGGAGCAGAAGAATTTCACTTTGATTTCAGAGAAACAAGTTGCCTTTTAAATGTAGGCAATTAACTCTGCAGTTAACAGCAGCAATGGGGTTATGTTTATAACCCTCCTGCTTCCATTTTGAAAAATAAAACCTGACAGCTAGTTTTTCAGTGCTGAGTGGTAGGTCATTAGATGGTGTGGGCCTGATTAGGAGAAGGAAGGTAATTCTTCCTTAGAGAGGTGGGTGTCCCCACATGGTGTGAGGTCTAGCTCCTGCCATGGGCTTGTTGACCTCAGGCTTAGTAGTCTTTTGATCTTTTCCCATCCGTAAACTAAGCTCCAAAACACCTTCTAACTACCTGTGGGAGAAGGTGCTCCATAAGGATGCACAGTCACAGCTGCCCTTTTCAGACACCTGCTCGGTCTGTCCCTAAACTCACGGCTCCTGTGTTCTCTCTGCACCCCTGTCACTCCAGGCTTCTCTATCTGAGATGTGCAAAGAAATGTCGGCAGGGCCAGTCGGCACTGTGCGCCGCGTGCTGCCTCCTGACCAGTCTGTGTGACACCGTGGGGGCTGTTCTAGCCAGACAGCTCACCATCCAGGTATGTCGGGCCCACAGGTGACAGTGCTCAGCCCAGCACAGGCCTGGCCTCCCTTTCTCTGCTGCAGCCGTGGTGCCTTCTGTCTCACTCCTTCAGTGTGCGGAGCACAGTGTCGCCTCACGGCCTGTGCCCTTGCTGCTCCTTCTGCCCTCAAGTGCTCTGTTCCCCACGACCACACCGCTCACTGCTCACTCCTTCTGCTCAAAAGCCACCTTCTCAGTAAGACCTCGCCTGTTTAAAATGGTGACCTACCTCTCCCATTAGCTTAAGCCCCAATACATCATATACTTTACTTATTATGTTTAGTGTCCCTTGTATGTTACCCCCACTAGAATGTCAGTTCTACAGGGCAAGGATTTATCTACTGTCATGTCCCCATCACTTAAAACAGCACCTGGCACCTAGTAAATGCTCAGTAAATAGCTATTGTCACAGTTGTGTGAGCTCCAGCTCATACAGGGGTGGCTGAGTCTTTTCCCAGGTGGTGATGTGGGCTTTGGGGCAGGTGAGGAGTAGTTTCAAATTTCCCAAAAGTCTGGGCCCTCCAACAAACCTGTGTAGAAGGGTCGTATCCCAAAACACAGATCCCAGAGAAAACCTGTTGGACCCACTGTGGGGGGGCACTCATGGGGCTGGTCTTGGCCTCGTGCCCATCCAGGTAGGATGAAGGAGGGCAGCCTAGTGGTCAGAGCACAGATCTGGAGTGTTCTAGACCCTGCTGTGAGCCGTGTCATCTCAGAAGCAAATCATCTTTCATTCTGGGTGCCCATTAGCTGACAGAATATCATGGGGCCCAGCTCAAGTCCAATAATAACAGTTAAGATGAAATACTTAACTACATACTGGGCATTAAGGACTTTTTATGTATTGACTCATTTAATCCTCACACCAGCCTATGACGTGTGTGCTCTCATTATTCGTTTTACAGATGTGGAAACTGAGGCATAGAGAGGTTAAATAGCATCCCTAAGGGCACCCGTCTTGTAAGTAGCGGCAGCAGGATTCAAACTCCACGCTGCATGCTCTTACCCACTGCTGGAGCCTTTACAGGTAGTTTATTTTCCTCCAAGCGCTGGTCTGAGCGCTTCCTTGTGTTAAGTAGTCTGCTTGACAGTCTTTGAGGGAGGCCCTATTATTATGCCTATTTTACAGATGAGGAAACTGAGGCCCAGGAAGCTCAGTGGCTGGGCCAAAGTTACACAGCAGAGACTGCCCCATGCAGGGGAAAGAGTGTGGAACAGAAGCAGAGAGCTGGGTTCTTAACCTGTCTCTACCGATGGCATCTGCATCACTTGAGATCTGTCATTTAAACACAGTCACCTCGTCAGTCAGATGAGATGTTAGTAGACTTTTCTCAGGATTGGTGGGAGGCGTCACGGGACTAACGTATGTGGAAGCAGCTCATCAGTGTAACCCTGGGTGGAGGGGTCCCAGGAAGACAGGCACTGCAGTTGCTGAAAAAAGATGTTTGACCGCCAAGACTATTTCCATTTACTCCCAGGTTTTCACTGGTGCCTACCTAGCAGCTATTGACTTGGTGAACTTTGTGTTCATTCTATTCCCAGTCTGTGGATTCAAATTCAAGTCTAATTCAGGTGAGTGTGTGGCCGTTGTTCCTGTCTTTATTCATCCATTCATTCATCGGTACCCTGAGTGCCTACTCCTTGTCATGCCCCCGAGCTAGGCCCCTGCCAGGCAGACAAACGAGCGAGGTTCCCAACCCCAGCCAGATGAGGGAGAGGGCCCTAAGCAATCATTAGAGCTGCTGGTTGGGAGATGTGTACATACTGTGGGCAACCAGGGATGGGGAGGGGCTGCAGAGGTCAGGGAAGCTCGGGGCGCTGGACCAGGCAAGGGCATTCCCGGTGGACAGGACAGCGTGACGAAGGCCAGGAGAAGGCTGCGGCATAGTTTTGCCGGTGAACAATGGTATCTCAGCATGCAAGGCCAGGGTGGCCCAATGAAGCCCCACAACTTCTGGAAGTGAATGTTGGGATCAGGCGTGGGCATCACAGGCAGAGCAGGGGCTGGAAGTGCCTGAGATGGGCTGAGTAGCCCTGAGTATCTGGGACTGGGAGTCCCGGAGAAGTACAGCAATGTGCCTGGACCCTTGTCGAAAAAGGAGGGAATGCCTGCATCTGTGGGTATGGTAGCATGCCCTCGGCTGCTCGCTGCTGCCCAGGGGAGAAATGTTCTTACTGGAACTGCTCGGAGGAGTGTCCGTCTCATATTTCAAGGAAAGTTTCAAAGATGCTGCTTAGTGCCCTTTGTCCTGCTCAGTTTAGGTGTGTTGGCACAAACACAGTCACTCATTGATGCATTCCCCAAGTGTGTGCCGGTTCTGCTCTGCGCAGATCATAGGAACTGCCGGAGCACTGTGCCGTCCTTGGGATTCTAGTCTAGGAGAGGCGCTGCTGTCTGCACGCAGATGCATATGATAAAAGATAACATCATCCCCGCCTGAGGAGGGAGAACAGCGCCAATTGTGGGGGTGGGGAGGAAAGGCTTCTTAAAGAGTGGCACGACCACAGGGCCTTGGGGGGTGAGGAGGATCTGGCCTATAGAACAACGTGGGAACCCATTCTGGCATCAGGTGAAGTCAACACCAGTTCTTCCCACGCAGCTACCTCAGGAGTTCTGGGTTCCAGGAGCCATGTGGGATCTTGGTGTCTGTTGCAGATCGGGGCCCCCGGGGCAGGAAGAGGAGGCAGCGGCTCAGGGCCAGTGTATTTGCCCTGGCTCTGCCGCTGAGCCTGGGCCCGTGCTGGGCTCTCTGGGCCGCTGTCCCAAAGGCTTCAGCCACCATCCGAGGACCGCAGAGGAGGCTACTGGCAAGCGTGCTGCAGGTGAGGCTGAGCCACCACGGGAGGATGTGGGGTGGTGCAAATGCCCTGGGGTGGGCCCTTGCCTTTGTTAGGAGAAAGCTTCTAAAAGCAGAAAAGGACTCCTCAGGTTTGGCTGATTCTTGGGACACAGCGACATTCTGTGCAGAGTGCTGACAGCATGTCACCCACCTGTTCTCGCAGGAAAATACCAAACTCCTCGGCTACCTGCTGGGCAGTGTCGCTGCCTTCGGCGCCTGGGCTTCCCGGATTCCCCCTCTCTCCAGAATCGTGAGGCTGCGGCAGGGCTAGGGCTGTGGGTCCTGGGGTGGAGCTGTGGTGTCACTGTGTGTGACAGCGAGGAGGGGTATGTGGAGAGTGGGCTGCCCACTCAGGGTGTCCTAAGGACTGCGAGAGCCTCTCAGGGAAAGCCCACCGCCTCCTCTCCCACTTCCCGTAGGAATGAGCAGCAGGCGCTCAGGACAGAGCCCCTGGGGCTGCATAGACAAATGTCCCCTTAGAGAGCAGTCAGGTCCTGCAGCTTTGCACAGATCAAGTGTCTCGCTGGTGGGTGTTTTCCAAGCCTCTGGAGCGAGAGAAGCCCCTTGTTGGCCAGTCCTGTGGGGGACACAGATGGGAGCTGAGATATGTTCTCACCCTTGGGGCGCTCACAGTCTCATGCAAAACGGGGAAATGTGAAGCTGGATCTCTTAATACTCTAAGAAAGAAACAAATGTTTGGGGTTTTGGAAGAGAGAGAGAAGGCTGCTATGCTATTCAAATGAGCGAGGGTGGCCGCAGGTGGTGGGGAGGTGTCCTGTTGGCTCAGAAGGGAAAGTGGGATTTGAGGAGGCAGAGGCTTGGGACGGCAGTCCAGGCAGAGGAGAGCACACAGGAAAAGCCACCGTGCGGGATGGCACCTGGGACAGCTAGTCATTGTGGACGTGTGGAGACTGCTCTGCCGAGTTTTCGCTGCAGACAACTCAGACAACTGTTCCGTCTCGCTGACAGGACAGTGGCCAAACCTAACACCATGAAATGTAACAGGCCCATCATTTAGTCTGAAAAGAAGCACTTGCCCAAGAGCATCATGGTTCTAAAGCAGTGCCAGGGGACAGGATTGGGGGCTGGCGGGTGGTTAGGGGTGGTTTGTGTGATGCTTCGGCCAGAGCCAAGAATGCCAGAAACCTCTGGGGTGGGGGGGCAGGGGACTTCCCCAGCAGTGAGGGAGGGAGCCAGGAGCACTGGGCTGGCTCAGCAGCCCCCTGGGTACTCCAGGGTGGGGGCTGAGCTATGTCACATGAAGACCTTTGAAGGGGCTGGCACAGTGCGCTGACCACCAGTAGTTGCTCTGTAGGGCTGCCATAAGGAAGTATCACAATCTTTGAGCAGTAGAAATTTCTTACATCGCGGTGCCAGAGGGGAGAACCCCGAGATCAAGGTGCCGGGAGGGCCATGCTCCCTCTTCAGGCGCTAAGGAGGGGTCTGTCCCAGGCCTCTCTCCCAGCTTCTGGCAGTTTCTTGGCTCATGACAGCATAACTCCAGCTGCACATGGTGTCCTCCCAGGTGTGTGTCCCCATTTGGCCTTCCCTCTGTGCCTTTCTGTGTCCGACTTTCCCCCGTTTATAAGGACATTGGCCCTTATAAAGACAGCTAAGTGTGGTCAGTGACAGGCACTCTGCTACCGGTTGTGTCAGGTGTGACGGGCCCAGAAGAGGGAGTTACTTGCTCACCTTAGAGTGGAGGCGGAAGGGGAAGTTTCCAGAGTTAAGGTCCTGAAGTATGAGTAGGAGTTCAACCGGCAAAAGAAGCAACTTGAGCAAAAGCTGGAAGTGTAACAGTAGTAGTGCCCTTGGGGACTGCCGGTGGGCAGAGGGCTTGCCCCCACCCCGCTACACCACTGAGTGCCCCGGGTCTCACGATCCAGCGTTCCTCGCTGCCCAGCCCCCTCCTCTCTCTCTGCCCAGTGCCAGGGGAAGACGTTTTCCTCCATCCACCTGTGGACCCGGCTCCTGTCGGCCCTGGCTGGCCTCCTTTACGCCTCAGCCATCGTGGCCCATGACCGGCAGCCCGAGTACCTGCTGCGGGCCACACCCTGGTTCCTGACCTCCCTCGGCCGAGCTGCGCTGGACCTTGCGGTATCCACCCCAGGGCTGGGGAGCTCACCTGCCTGCAGCCACCAGAAGCCTGCGTCTCATCCCCACTCTGCCCCACGCCCTGTCACACCCGCCTTCCCTCTTGCTAGATGGAACTCTCCCAGCAGTCAGGGAGGTGGTTTGCAGCCTGAGGCAGACACAAATGCAATTATTCGCAGTTTTGTGTTTTCCCTTTTTTTATAAGAAGAAATTATCTGTCGGTTGGAGCTCTCTGAAACAGCAAGGGGGAGTGTGAAGGTTCCTGGCTCCGAGGGGAGAGGACCCAGGTTCCAGCCTCAGTTCTGTTCCCTGCCTGGGCATCTCATCCTGGGTGGTCCCTGCCATCCTATGGCCGCTTCTCCTCATCCTTGCCTTCCCCACAGGCTGGGCAGGGCTTTGCCAGCTGCCCCCGGGCAGGGGAGTTGTTCCCTTCCTGCTCTCCGTGATAAGGCGCCTGCCTTGGAGAGGCCGAGACAAAAGCTGACCAGTGCTGCCATTTGCCAGTGACTGCTGAGCAGCACCCTGGTCCCCAGGGGGTGTTGCCAGATGTGCTGACACCCAAGTGACCTTGGCAGAGCTTCAAGGGCAAGCTGAATGCAGACAGTGGGCGCGAGGGAGGAGATGGCGGGAGATGCTGACAGCGAGCGGTGGTGCTGCTGTGGGGGTGCGGTGTGGAGGCTCCTGGGAAGAATGTTTTCTTGCCTATTCCGGCTTCTGGTGGCTTCTAGTGTTCTGGGCCTGTGGCAGCATGATTTTATTTTCTGCCCCTGTCTTCACGTGGCCTTCTTCCGTTTTTGCATCTCTGTTCTTGCCTTCTCAGAAGGACTCCAGTCATAGTCATTGGGGTTAGGGCCCTCCCTAATCCACTGTGAGTTCATCTTAACTAATTACGTCAGCAAAGACCCTACTTCCAAATATGGTCACGTGCCGAGGTTCCAGTGGACATTAATTTTCAGGGACACTATCCAACCCACTGTCTATACTCTCACTATAAGCCAGGCCCTTCAAGAATGATGTTTTTCGAAATTCTTTTGTTTAACATGTATTTGCCACACACTTGTTAGAAAGAGGGTCTTTTTTATTTTTTAATTTTTTTTTTTTTTTTGAGACACAGTCTCACTCTGATGCCCGGGCTAGAGTGCAGTGGTGACAGCCTAGCTCACAGCAACCTCAAACTCCTGGGCTCAAGCAATCCTCCTGCCTCAGCCTCCCGAGTAGCTGGGACTACAGGTGTGTGCCACCACGCCCGGCTAATTTTTTCTATTTTTAGTAGAGACAGACGGGATCTAAGGGGTCTCGCTCTTGCTTAGGCTTGTCTCGAACTCCTGAGCTCAAGCAATCCGCCCGCCTCGGCCTCCCAGAGTGCTAGGATTACAGGCCTGAGCCACTGTGTCCAGCTCTAGGAACAGGGTCTTGTTGGGTGCTGGGCCCTTGTGGGGACAGGAACATAGAGTCAGACCCGGCTCTGTCCTCAAATAAGAACACGTCTGACTCAGGGCAGAGCCACGCAGGACAGTGCTGGGGAGAGACGACAGCCCAGGCTGGGGGGCGCTGGAGAAGCAGAGGGTGTACTAACTAGGTGGCTGGGAGTGCTCTGCCTCCTTCTACCTTAACCACCACCGGCTCAGATCATTTTCCTTTCGTGCGTGCTGAGAAGCAAGATGAGACGGGCCTTGGGATTTGCCACCGAACCCAGAGAGAGCCCCGACACCCAGGCCCTTCTGACCTGTGCAGAGAAAGAGGAAGAAAACCAGGAGGCGAGGAACGAGGACAAGGTCTCTGGCTGGAAACCTCTGGTCCCACCAAAGCGTGTACTGGCATGGAGTGGACAGGGGTGGCAAGCCTCAACAAGGGCTGGGGCTTGGGAATTCTGGAAGTTCCGCTGCACCCGGCCTGTTGGTCACTTAAAAAAGCCACTCTTCCTGTCCAAAGCTAAGGTGACCCTGAATGCAATGGGATCCTCCATTTTCCCAGTTATAATTTTTTTTAAGTTTTTTGGATCACTTACTGAACTTAATACACTTTTAGCAATGTGGATGAAATAGTCAAATGTCCATGCTATTGAGTAATTTACTTAGATATATAAATACACGTACTGTATACATTAATATATTAATTTTAAAATAATTTGATTTTTCCACTCATATTCCATTAAAAAAATGTAGTCCCACTTTCATACACATCTTTGCCATCCACACGGTCACCACCACCTAACACGGTGTTCCAGAGCCCATCACCACACTAAGCTGTTTGGTGTGGCCTTCGGGAATCTGCGTGTGATGCTGTTTCCAGAAACTCATCCCAAGCCACAGGACCCATTTGCTGCTTGTGGTCACTGCAATGTAACCACTTACTCTGTTGCTTTTTTTTTTTTTAGTTGATATTGCTAAAAGGCTGATCTTTAAAAGTGTTGTTTACCATAGCACTCAACATTTGCAAATATGTTGCACCACCAGTAAGAGTTAGCGTGTCTAGGGAAAATGTGTTCGGTCTCCTTTTACTGATTCAAACAGGTGACCTCTCCAAGTAGACAGAACTTACTCTAGTTGAGGCAGTTTGTCTTCATCAGAAGTTCTTGGTTCCAAATAATTGAGAAAGTCCTTCATAGTACAAGGAAGCTTGTAAGGACTGGAATATAAGGTAGTTCCCTCTTTTCTAAGATAATTATTTTAGGGAAAAAATTCTCACCTGTTACCTGGGCTCTTCACTACCTTAAGTTCCTCTTACGGAGAGTGGGACTGAGGCCGTGCGTGAACTTCCCCGTGGCTGGGACAGAGGAAGTGGGAGGGTGCATGTGGACGGATAAAAGGGAAAACTACTCCTCCAGATGTTCTCCAAATGGCTTAACAATGTAATCTGAGTTAATGAAATAGAAGAAAGTGGCATGTGACAAAGGTAAAAGCATGTATATGGGTGCTTGGACCAAAGAGCCAAGTTCCCATGAAGGCCCTAGTGGGAAATTATTTTCATTTCATTCTAGCAACTGTTACGAAATTTAGCTCCAAGAGGGAGCTAATTATTAAGAAGGAGTTCTGTGTGTCTCAGTATTCTGAGGGGAGAAGTGGAAGCCTGCGGAGCTCCTATGGCACCCTTTACAGCAATGGTTCTCAAAGCGTAGGCCCTAGACCAGCATCACCTGGAAAACTGTTAGAAATGCAAATTCTAGGCCTTCACCCAAATCTCCCAAATCTGAAACTGAGGGTGTGGCCCAGCAATCCGTATTTTAACAAGCCCACAGAAAAGTACTTCTGATGAACCCTAAAGTTTGAGAACCAATGCTTTACAAAAGCATTTATTTGGCACCTACTGCAGTGGTTCCCAAGTTTTGCTCAGTGTGCAAGAGGGTGGGAAGCAGTCATGCAAGGCTTCCTGGAGGAGGCGCTACTTTAGCTGAGGGCTGGGCAGGACAAGGCAGGGACGTGTGTGAGAGGTAAGGAGCTCTCCAGGGCTGTATTGGAAGGGCAGATGGAGGGACGTGAAGGGGAGAATAACCTTTTCCCGCTCCCCTCCTAGGTTCAATGGCTGGGACCTGTGAATCAAACTGGTAAAAGACTAACAAGATTAGAATCATCTGGGGAGCTTCTAAACTATCCAATGTCCAGGTCACATCTCATACCAGTTAAATGTCTGGGAGGGAGAACGAAATATTAGTAGTTTTGTTTTTTAAGATCCCCAGCTGATGCTGCTATGCTACAAAGTTGGGGAACCACTGACCTACTGTGACCTCAGAGAGATACGACACATTTTATAGGAAGCAGAGTGAGATGTGCTGTAAAAAAAAGAAAGAAAGAAAATATCCTGAGGGTTCTCTTGAATAAAATGGGGCCTTATTTTTTGCCTCCTGACTTTAAGAATTCCCCTTTCTGTCTCCACTTGAAAGAGTTCAGATTGGGTGCCTCTCACCACACTGTCACACCACAAGTCACTGAGGACGATGGCAGCAATCAGTCACTACATGGAGCTGACCGTTGAGCCCGTGCAGCAGGTGAGTGGCTGTGGGCACAGCCAGGTGTGCAAGAGGGTGGGAAGCAGTCACGCAGGGCTTCCTGGAGGAGGCGCTACCTTAGCTGAGGGCTGGGCAGGACAAGGAAGGGATGTGTGAGAGGTAAGGAGCTCTCCAGGGCTGTAGTGGGGGGGCAGATGGAGGAAAGTGAAAAAGAGAAAAATCCCCCCCACACCCTCCTAAGTTCGGTGGCTGGGACCTGTGAATCAAACTGGTAAAAGATTAATAAGAGAGAAAAAAAAAAAGACAGCTTTAACTGCTTGGACAGGGAAGTTCACAAAGAAAAATGTAACTCAATAAGGTGGCCAGGTGATTGAGCCTTATGGACCGTCTTAGGCTAAACAAAGGAAAAGGGCTTGGGGCTTCCGGGGTGGGCAGGCGAGTTCCGGGAAGGGGAGGGGAGGAACGGTGTGGTCAGTAAGGGCTGCTGGTTATGCAGGTGATAAAGGACTCCGGAAATAGCTCTCTTCCTGGTACAGACATCTTTATAAGCATGAATCTCCTCTATACTGTATTTTTCACCAATTATAGGAGGTAAATAGCTTCTGCTTTTGCTGGTTTTCAGTTGCCGTTAGTTCAAAACAATCCATATGCCAAGGAAGCATATTTTGGGGTGGCATGTTCTGGTACACTTCAGGAGTGAGGGGAGGCCAGGGTCAGATCATCACACCCTGGTGCCTGACTGTCCTCTGGAGGTGGTGGGGGGCAGGGAGGCTTGGGTGCCCAAGACTCAAGGTCAAGGTCAGATGTGCATTTCAGAGCCCTCACTGGGGCACAGTGGCCTGGGGGAGAGGAGAATAGCAGCAAGGCAGTCAGGGAAGACGCAGCGTGACCTGAACCGAGGTTTTTCTGCCACCCTTACAGGCTGTCCTTTCCTCATGGCTTCTGCTGGCTCCTCCCTGTAAGCGTGACTTTAGAGTGGGAGTGCCCCAAGCCCTGTCGTAGGAGGGCTTCCTTCCCCTGGTGTCCTCTTGCGGTCCCACAGTCCCCCAGCCCTGAGTGCCAGTTCTTGCTGACTCCCCTGTTTCGTGTCCCCATCCTTCTCTCCCCGCAGTTCCAGTCTTGGCTGCCCAGCTGCCTAGTCAGCGTCACCATATGGCGTCTCACACTTGCCGTGTCCAACACGGAATTCTGGATTTCCATGCCCAGACCCCACTTGTCCGTGCAACAGTTCGAGCCAAAAATCCTTCTCTTCCCTCGCTACACCCCCATGCCCATCCAGCCCATCCAGCCCATCCGCAAGTCCTATAGGTGCTTCCTTTAAAGAAGGTCTGGAGTCCAGCAGCCTCCTGACGGGCCTTCCTCCCACCGCTACCAGCAGCAGCTCTGTTACAAATGTACATGACATCTTTGTTCAAACGCGCCTCTGGCTTTCCCCTCAGGCAGAACAGAATCCAAACTCCCAGGAAGACTTGCAAGGCTCTGCCAGCCCAGGGCGGCTCCTCCCTGGCTGGGCCCCCTCTCCTCACCTGTCCACTCCTCCCACCTGTCCTCCCCACCTGTCCACTGCTCCCACCTGCCCACTCTTCCCACCTGTCCACTCCTCCCACCCGTCCTCCCCACCTGTCTGCTCCTCCTACCTGTCACTCCTCCCACCTGTCCTCCCCACCTGTCTGCTCCTCCCACCTGTCCACTGCTCCCACCTGCCCTCCCCACCTGCCCACTCTTCCCACTTGTCCACTCCTCCCACCCATCCCCCCCACCTGTCACTCCTCCCACCTGTCCACTCCTCTCTGGCTGCACAGGGTTTCTCTCCATTCCTCTGCCCAGAATGCTCCTCCTCCTGATTTTTCACATGCTGCCTCTTTCTTATCATTCAGACTTCAACTTAAACCTCACCTTCTCCAAAGCCCTTCTCCAGCCACCAGTCAGAAGTAGCCCCCATGCCCCACCTATTCCTCTGTTTTAGTACCTGTTTAATTCCTCTGCAAAGCACTTAATCACTATAGTACACTTTTGTTTGCTGTCTGTCTTGCTGTTTGCTGAGATGTAAGCTTTGCCTTCTGCCTCGTTCACTCCAGCTCCTGTAACCCACAGCCCTGAACTCCCGGTAAACACAGGCTTTGGTCACATAGTGGCGGGGCCCTGTCAGCTGCACAAGGAGAGTCTGGGCCTGACAGGTTTTGCTCTTTGCTGATGTTGTTCCTGGGATGTCGGCTGCAGGTAGCCCTGGGTGTGACGTGACGAAGTTCAGAGAGATGCAGAGCGTACTTTTCCACTTAGGAGCCCACGCCGGATGCCATTAAGCCGTTCTGATGGCAGGGAAGATGGCTGGGTGTCGTGGGAAGCCCTCGTGGAAGCATAGGGAGCTCTGGCAGCAGCTAGCTGCACTAGAAAGTCCTAACTCATGGAACTTCTGAAAAAGAACAGTGCAAAGGTTGTATGCACTGCAACCGTTGCAGTACCGCCGTCTTGAGTGGATTCTTGCTGGGAACAGACTCCATGACACAAGGTCATGTTCCTTCTTCCTTCCACCGACCACTAGCACGTTTTTGAGCCTTCACCGGCCTCTTCCTCCTGTGTCCACCAGGGGGCGAGAGGGGGCTGAGCCCCAGTGTCCAGCCTGGGCGGGACGCGCCTCCCTCCGCCCTAGGGGCACCGTTCGTTGCCCTGTAGCCTGTTTACTGAGGGCCAACTGCTTGCTCTGAGTACACGATAACAGCCAACACCTGCACGGTGCTTGTGGTGGGCTGGCGTACTGGCCTAAGTGCTTCACATAGGTTAACTTTCACCCTCACAGCCAACCCCTGAGCTGTTATTCTCATTTTACAGATAAGGAAACTGGGACACATAGAGGTTAAACGACCTGCTCAGGGTCACACAGTTTGTCGGTGATGGAACCAGGCTGCAGACCTGTGTCGACCTGAGTTTGTGCCATTGACCTCTCTGCTGTACAGCCTCTTACTTGGCGTAACGGCTGAGACCAAGTGAGCAATCGATAAATGGGTGATCATTATTATTATTATTGTTGCTAAAAATTGCCACATCTAGCCTATGAGGTAGATACTATTATTTCTATTATTATTTTATTAACAATTAATAACATTATTGTAAATTGAGGCAAAGAGAGGTTAATGTGCCCAAGATTCCATACGCAGTTGGAAAATCACAGAAATAGGTTTCAAACTGAGCCTGCGTGATTGTGGAAACTGAGCTCCTACCCAGAGAGCAGGCTCTCCCCGCCGCCCTCCTGCTCCTGCCCAGCTAATGCGGGTGTCCCAGTGGGCACTGCCAGGGGAGACATCCTGCTGAGCATGGATACGTGTCCCACTTGGACGGCCATCTGGAAACGGGTAACGGGAGCCGCAGGGGTGCCCCCCACTTTCCCAGCAGCCCCCCCGAGCGCTGGTCCGAAGGGGAGATTTTCCATGAGACACCAGGAGAGCAGCCCTGTCAATTGGGCCAAGCCTTGAGAGGGGCAGAGGGGCGTGGGGCCGTGTGAATCACCTGCCTTATCATCCGCTTACAGTGTTTGAAAACTCTGTTTTGTCTGTTGACTCAGGTGTGGCCAGGCCCTGGGAAGTTATAAAATTTATCACTGTTGTTCCTGGGAGACACCTACTTCCCCACCCCACCCAGAGGTTTCTGTTTCAACATTCTTCCCAGGTGGGCAGCAGGGTGGCACCTCACCTGTGTTCTTGGGCTGCTTCCAGAGTGCTGCCTTTGTTGCTTCTGTGTGCTTTCTCTGCCTTTCCAGCTGACTCTCATGTGAAACTGTAAGCTTAACCCGTCGAGCGCTGAAGCCCTGCTGGATTTGGGGTCCAGTACGGAACCATTCTTCTCTTGTGTCCAGGGCATTTACATCTGAGCTCCACGACAGACACCCCTTCAAGGGAGACGACGCAAGGATTATCACCCCCTTTTACAGATTAGAAACTGAGACTTAGAAAGGACAGCTTTCTGAGGCCACGTGGTTAATTAGCGGAAGCCGTTAGTCCTGAAGCAGGTTGCTCACCTGTCATATGTCAGTGGAATGCCCTGAATCCTGCATGACTTGGCAAGTCCAGTGATCTCTGAGGAAACACCGTGAGGAAGCTCTGGTCTGAGATAGATAGATATTAATTAGATAGATATGAATAGATAGATGGTAGATAAACAGGAAGAAAATGTCACAAGTTTCTTCCTCCATTAAACATTCCCAGCTGGCTTTCATACTCTGCTGGTGGGCAAGGGAAAGCCTTTATGGAGTGCATGTTTGACAATAGCTACCCAGATTTCAAATGCACGTGCCCTTTGATCCAGCAACTCCACCTCTAGGAATTTATCCTTTAACTACTTTGAAAGCTTGGAGGTACAGTGTTGATTGCAAAAGCAAGAGATTGGAAACACCCTAAGTGTCCATCAGTAGGGGACTAGTTAAATAGATTGTGAACACCTACGAGGCTACCAAAAAACCCCAAACTGCTAATATAGAACTATCTTAAGGCATATTGTTCGGTGAAAAAAAGCAAGGTACTAAAAAAAGAGAATATAGAACGTGCTACCATTTGGGGAAACGGGGAAATGTACATCTGTGTGTTTGATTGTATGTGCACAGACTATCCGGAAGGACACACAAGAAACCGAGCCCTGGCTGGCTCTGGGAGGAGAGCTGGGTGGCCAGGGGACGAGAGCACAGGTGCACGCTGTCCTGCACGCCCTCTCGTGCCTTGGGAATACTGAAGTACTCTGACTGTGAATGCTTTGACAATTCAGCAGTGACAAGGTAAACTAATTGTCCTTTCCCACACACCTCGCAGGCAGGCTGCAGTGCCACCAGGCTGCCCGGCGACGGACAGACGAGCGCTGGAGACGCACCCCTGCAGGAGCCCCCCTCGTACCCTCCGATTCAGGTCATCCGGGCCCGAGTGTCTTCCGGCAGCTCCTCCGAGGTGTCCTCCATCAACTCCGACCTGGAGGTACACGGCTGTTGCCTGCGGGCGGGGGTGTGGGTGCCGTCCTTCGCCGGTTCTCGCAGGGGCTCCCTGCGGCTTGCACGGCTGTTCTCTAACCTTGCCCTCGCTAAGCTCACGCGCGCTAACTAACGAACAAGCCTCTGCGGGGCTCCCCCGGTCTGTGTCAGTACCGAGAAAGGTCTCCACCGTCACGTTAGTCAGGGGGACACTGCACATTGGAATCCAGTCTTCGCGGGTCACTCACACAATAAACACCTGAATAATACATTTCTAAAAGTCTCGGTGTTTCCCAAGCCCGTTGGACCATGGAGGACCATGGAAGCTTTCTCCCCCCTGAGGAACACCAGCTGTGTCCTGTTGCACTGGTGCTGTCATGCCCAGGTGGGCCCTGTGGTGGGCACCGTGCGCAGCACTTTTGTAAACTTTACTTCATTTTGAGTTTTTGTATCTGTGAACAAAACGCGTGTCACGTCTCGGATACACAGACAGGCATAACTCGCAGGTGTGAGCCGTCCTAGCGCACTGGGTCCCACAGCTGTGCTCCCCGGCCCCATTCTGTGAGGAAGTTTCCATTTATCTATGGAAAAATGAGAACAAGGACAATGTAGCGGCCACTTGAATGTCAGGAGACGGTTGCCAGCTGTCTTTTTTGGTGGTGGAGGAAGGACTGTCTTTCGTTTTGAGTTTATGTCCTCCCAACTTTTTTGGTGTTAAATGCCCTTTTATGAAACGGTGGTAATAGTAAGTGGTAGTTGGTGTTGAGTTTTTGGCTTGGCCTTTAATGGCCTTATTTGGAAAAATACTCAATTAGCCATTTTAAGTCCCCCAAATTTGTAGAACTTATACTGGACCGTGAGATCTAAAACTCAGAGCCACTGACTGTGAGATAAAGTCCAGATTCCTCAGTATGACATTCCAGACCTTTCACAGCCTGGCCAGCCTCACGCACCGCCCTGCCCTCACCTAGCACTCTGCCCTGGCCGGGGACCCTTCTCTGTCCTCAGGCCTCTGGGCCTCTCTTCCTGGGGTTCCCTCTGGCCCCATTTCCATGGGTCAGAAGCCTACCCAGAGAGTAATGGGTAGAATTAATCTCCCCCCAGAGGTGAAGGGCTCCTTCCTCTAAGTGCCATGAACACATACTTCTCTTACACAATTTCCAGTACTGGCTGTGTAGCCTGGTGAGCTGTGGGGCCTGGGTCGCCTTCGACTTTCTCTGTGCCTCCATCCTGGGATGCAGCTGGCCACTGAGAGCTGGGTTAGGAATTCTGCATCCTTTGGGGTTGTATTCCTGTGTCATTCTGTGTTGCGTATTTCCTGGATCCAGTCTCAGAATTTGTAGGGCACCCAAGGCTCATGTCTTGGCAGCCTGGAACCTGCAGTCTTGGCAGAGATCTAAGTCTAATGAGAAAGGAATGAGCTTGACAGCAAAGTGTGTTCAGTGAGGAGAAGGGACAATTAAGTGTGAGTCAGGAAGGGGCTGAGGGGACGGGGAAACAACATTTGTTCAGTGGAAATGGGAAGTTTTTGCCACCTGCCCTCAATTGAGATAAGCATTGGACAGTGAACTTGAAAATTTCCAAAACTTGTCCTTATAGCTTGTTTGGGCCATTTCTCTTTTTTGTGGTTCTTGTTCTTCCTCTGCTCTCCTATCTCTCTCTTTTCTTGAAATCTATTGCTTAAATACGTAAATTCCAAGGGGACAGGATGACAGTCTTAAATTGGGCGAATGGAAATGAATGCTTTTGCCTGTGTTAAAGGGATATATTGTTACAAGCTCAGCTGCCCTGGCCTACCCTCCCCTAATCCCTCCTGTCTCCAGCACAATATTCCTGCTTCACACCCTAAGATACACAGACACAACAAATGACAAAGCCACTGAGGTCCTGTAAAGAGACAGCTTAACATTTAACTAAACCTAGATGCTAGCAGGTCGAACAGGATTGTAAAGCTCCCAATATAGATTGTTTAGTATATGAGCAAAAGACCTTCTGTTCAGGTATGTGATCCTTTGGGCCTTCTGGTCATCTATATTTTCTGTTCCTAAAAGTAATACATGTTTTTGTTAGAAAATTTGGCAAATGTGAAAAATGTAAAGAAGAAAATTAAAAATAACCCCCAAGCTCACCAACCAACCGATAGCTGCCTCCAGGTGGTCTGGGCATGCTTGACACGCTTCTGTTTTCTTGAAGCAATATTCCTGGAAGGTCCTGGGTCATTGGTGGCTGAATGTGAGCCAGAAGGTGTCTCTGAGCAGATGAATGTCACAGTGTGCTTTACCCAGCCATCGTGTGACTTCTTCACCAACATTTTCCTAGGGTGGGAATTTGAAAGACACACGAGTGAGTACAGATGGTCTGGCCCAAACCAACCTCACAGGGGTGGGTTCCTTGGTAAACTGGCCACAGCTGAGAGTCTGAGCCTCCGCCTCACTCTTCCAGACCATATTCTTGAGAGACAGAAGCACAGAGATTAATGTCAGGGCTTCAGGTGGTCACCTCCTCTGGCTCATGACTTCTCTTGCTCCCAAGAGAAACATAATCCAAATACTTCATGGCATTGGGCCCAGACAACCCAGGGTGTCTACCCTACTCATAGACTGCCCCCACGCTGGCATCCTCTGAGGTGGGCTGCCGTGCCCTCAGCCGCCCCCGTTCCTTGCTGCTGACCATCTCAGCTTCTGCTTGACCTCCTGGGCTGGTAAGTGAAGGCTTTCAGACCCCCACTGTCGAGGCTGGTGGGCCTGGGAGCCACTCTGTGTCTTTAAAGGTGACGTGTTTCTTTCTGCCATGGTCTCTCTGCTATGGTTTCTCTCTGTCATTTTGTGACTTAACTCTGAGGTGGTGGTTTTATGTCCATGTACTGACTATTTTGAATGCACTTGGGGAAGTGAAGTGACAGGTGCCTCAACAATACATGATACCCACAGCAGTCTAGTTCATGCAGTGTTTTCAAATCCACGGGATGGTCTACACTTTACTAGGACAGTTTGTCTTAAAAGCCTTAAGGCAGGCGGCTGGGGCTAAGTGAGTTTGAGCAACTTGCTTAAGAAAACATAATAATAATGAAAAGAAGTGGCAGGCCTGGGATTCGAATCCAGCTCTGTCTGCTCTGAAGCCTCTCTTGTTAACTACATTCCACTGCCTTGGCAGAGACTGACACCCAGGAGGTACGCAGGACCACGTTCGTTATCCATTATCCCATTTTACAGATGAGAAAATGGACTCTCTTCCCAGGGGTCTTTCCACTCACCTGCGCTCTGACGCTGTTCTCAGGGAGCGTCCTGATAGGACAAAACGTGGGGATTTACAAATAATTCCAGTGACGGCAGAACAGAAGGTTGAGACAGACAGGACCACAGGAGCCAGGGGAGCTCACATGGAGGGAGAACGTGGATTATTTTCATTTTTCCTCAACTATCCCCCTGGCTGGACTGGTGAGGGCACCAGATGAATGACATGGGAGCCTCAGTGTGGCCAGTGGCCAGGCAGCAGGGCCATTTGCTTGGGCCGTGCAGATTCTGGACATCTGCACGGGAGCTGGCCAACTCCACAGGGAGTGGACCCGCTCATGCATTCACTCGCCACCCACGGGGTTGGCCCCCTCCTGGCAAAGCCGAAGTGCACACTGAACAGGTGTGGGACAGGAGCCCTGTGCCCGGGGTGCCCGGGGTCCACATGCAGGGAATGGCAGCCCAGCGGGAGCAGGGCTTGCAGGAGTAGCCTCTCCCTTTCTTGGGCAGCCAGAACCTGTGTTACGAATGCAGGTTTGACTGCCCCCAGCGTGGGAACTGCTAACGGTAACCACTTTTCACCCGAGTTTTTACCTAAAGGGGCACAGGGATGTACGTGCAGGGAGACACTTTGAAATCTGGCAAAGGACCAAACACTTGTGTGGTGAAAGTCATGACTCCTGCACCTTTTAAAGGTTTTATTTCTTTGTTTTTTTCTTTTTTTTTTTTAATAGCCTCTGGGATTCAAGAAAAGATTGAGTCCACCTTTGTGACAAAAGGTTGTTTGGAGCATGTAGTCATTTTTGTCCTTCTGTGTTTACCAGCAATGTCACGGCCCTGGTATAAGCTTTGCAGGGATTCTGCAAGGAGGCTGTTTCTGTCACTGGAACCAAGTCGCCTACTGGAGAATGACTGACTTGCAGCTGTTGCAGTTGTGTGCGTGTGTGTGCGTGGGTGCGTGGGTGCGTGGGTGCAGCTGTGTGGGGCGTGAGAACAGCACCAAACACCAGGTCGCTCTGTCTGAAGAGGGCAAAGTCCCGGGCCCGTGTGGCCAATTCTGTGCCTAAGGCTCTTGATAGCCGAGACTGCTTGTGCCCTCTCCAAGTCCTTTCCAGCACAGCAGACCAGGACAGAGTCCCTTGGACATTTGCCATTCTTAAAACCAGTCGTCCTTTAGGGGAGAAAAATGTGTGTGCAGAAGAGACTTTACTGGCCCCAAAGGGGAACGGGGCTGTGCAGGGAAAGAACCCTGACCTGGGAGCCAGATGTGCACAGGGGCTTGTCTGGGCCTTGGGCCTGCAGGGCCTTCTCAGGTTTTAGTGTCTCCCTGTGGAAATGGGAATCATGAGACCTGCCCTCCCTCTACTACAGAGTGAGTGGGAGGGCCAAACGGGTGCTGCTGGCTCTTTGCAACACTGCCCAGGGGGCTCCTCGTGGTGCAGTGGGAGACAGGCTGGGAGTGGGGGGCCTAGCTCCAGTTCCGGCTCTGGCCCTGATAGCCATGGAGCCTGTTCATTTCTCTGGACCTGCTCTGAAAGTAGAGAGAATGAGCTCAGGGAGGGTGGTGAGGCCCCACAAGCTCAGACTGTGAAGGAGCTTTGATGCAGTAGGGCACTGTTCACATAGTGCTAAGTGGGAAACTCCAGCTTTGGACTGGGCCCTCTTCAAGGTCCCACTCAGCAAGGGGACCCTAGGCGTGGAAGTGTATTGTTGGAGGAGGTAGACAGACGTTAATTATATTGAGTCAATTCTTACAAACGGTGGTGCCCAGACACCACTCTGAAAAATCTCTTCTGCATCCTCACTCTCTGGAAGCATTTCCAATCCTGCTGCCCCAAAGCCAGGTGAGAGCCTGACTACTTCCACCTGGCCTGGTGCAGGGGCTCCCGACTGAGCTCTCTGCCTCCCTTCACTTCTGCCCTACACTCAATACAGCAGAGATCTCAACACTCGACCCTAGCCCGATGGCCTCCCTGCTTGAAGGCCTTCCGCGGCTCCTTGCTGCTCACAGTTTAAGTCCAGGACAGGTCCCCATCTGTACAAACACTCCAGGTCCTTCTCCGCATATCCAGCCAGCTCTCATTCTCTTTGCTTATCTCTGTCTTCTTCTACCTTTCATGGCTAAACCTCCTGCCCCTGGGAAACCTTTCCTGATAGTCTGAGTAAGGCTGCCAGATTTAGCAGGTAAAAAATACAAGCCACCTAGTGAAATCTGAATTTCAGGTAAACATACTTACGATAAAAAATTATTTGTTGTTTATCTGAACTGTTATTTGAATATTTGAGTATTATCTGAATATCTGTTTTATCTGGCAACCCTACTGCTGAATCAAACTTGATTGTGCCCACTTTTAACCCTTCCCTGGGCCACTTCTTCAGCTCCTCAGAGCAGCATTTGAACAGCAGAATTTCTCCCAGCCAAGAACAGGTGCCATGGCTGCCAAGGCCTTTCCCACTGGTGGTCCCGGGATTGGGCCTAAATACGGCGTTTGTATCTCCTGGGACAGAAGCTCGGAGATGCTGGTTTATCCCGTGCTGCCTGTCACTTTTACACACCAAGGCTTCTCCTTTGAGGCCCTCTTCTTCCAACCTGGGGATGTTTCTACAGTGAAGCTGTGTCATTTTTATAAAGGAAGCCAATCCACTGTGGATCAGAACTTTTCTCTCATTGATCCAGTTCATGATGGGTCTGTTCAGACCTGAACAGAGAGAGGTTTGAGTAGTTAAACCACCCAGAGCAAGGGCTGGGTACAGTGGCTCATGCCTGTAATCCTAGCACTCGGGGAGGCCAAGGTGGGAGGATTGCTTGAGGTCAGGAATTTGAGACCAGCCTGAGCAAGAGCAAGACCCCCGTCTCTAAAAAATAAATAAATAAAATAAAATAAACCACCCAGAGCAACCAGTCATTGGGAACATTTTGCTACGCAGGCCTTGCCCTTGCATACAGCACTCCGTGGCTATGAGCATTTCCCCCATCTCACACAGCACCCAGGAAGGAAAGGCAGTGCAGGGAATTTGGGGCCGTTAAAGACAAGGAAGTAAAGTTTGGGGAGGTAAAACTGTTTGATGCAGAGTCAGTGCTATATTACTGGTGAATTACCTATAAATATTGTGTGGGTTTAAAAAAGAAATATGATGAGATTTTTAAGCACGTGGTATAATTTTTTAGTGTCTAAGATGGCAGGTCAGAAGGAAACCTATTTAATGGAATCTAGGAGAGAACTGAAGCTGGTGTGTATCTGGCCAGTCTTAAAACTTTATATTAATAATTCGTCCCAAGTCCAGCACCATCTCACCTCCCCAATCTTGGGGAAAGTCACTTCTCTCCAAATGTTAAGAGTGTAGAGTAGGACAAATGGTTTCACCCAACTTCCATAGTCTAAAATTAACCCTAGACAGTGACCCTATTTCCTCAATGACTTAGACACACACCAAACTCTTCAGAAATGAAGGAAATGTTATTACATGCCAAATAGACAAGGGCTATAGGGTGCTTCTTGATTTCAGAAGCATAGAAAAATGTGCTTTTATTTATTTATTTATTTATTTTTATTTTTATTTTTGTTTTGAGATAGAGTTTCACTCTGTTGCCCGGGCTAGAGTGCAGTGGCGTCAGCCTAGCTCACAGCAACCTCAAACTCCTGGGCTCAAGCAATCCTCCTGCCTCAGCTTCCCGAGTAGCTGGGACGACAGGCTTGTGCCACCATGCCCGGCTAATTTTTTCTATATATATTTTTAGCTGTCCAGCTAATTTCTTTCTATTTTTAGTATAGACTGGGGTCTCGCTCTTGCTTAGGCTGGTCTCGAAGTCCTGAGCTCAAACAATCCGCCCGCCTTGGCCTCCCAGAGTGCTAGGATTACAGGCATGAGCCACCGCGCCCGGCCAAAAGTGTGCTTTTAGAAATAAGATGGATTACTAATAAAATGCTACAACCAGTAGTTCACAGAGGTGGTAGAATCATGGTCCTGAAAACAATGTAAGGATATGTGGAAATACGCACTGTATGTTGAGGGAGAAAAGCCATTTGCACAATTTGATTATATTATATATATATTATATGTTTCAGTGGACCATCAATAACTGTAGAGGCT
The DNA here is from genome assembly GCF_041146395.1 of Eulemur rufifrons. Taxonomy (NCBI): domain Eukaryota; kingdom Metazoa; phylum Chordata; class Mammalia; order Primates; family Lemuridae; genus Eulemur; species Eulemur rufifrons. The sequence goes on from NC_090989.1 coordinate 70,370,978, forward strand.
TTTAGGGATAGAATTATGGGAGATATTTATTTTGTTTTTTGAAAAATTTTCTATAATGAATATATTTTCCTCATGAAACAGAGAAAAGACAATTTATTTATTTTTATTTTGGGCGGGGAGGCCTCACTTACAAAGATTTGGGTTAATTGTGCTCCTTAGGCACATTATCATTAGTGGTTTAAAAAGTAACTTAAAAAAATAATTGACTACTGCTTCCACTAGAGGTCACTCTTCTTAAATTTTAGACTCCTGTGAGGCTGAAGATTCAGAAAGGCGAGGTTTCATTTCAATGCAGTTGGGGGACTCAAGCCTATTTGTTTGCTTGGCTTTAAATAAACTTTTTATTTTGGGATAATTTTAGATTTACAAAAGAGTTGCTAAAATGTTAATAGTACAGAGTTCCTATATGAACTTTGCCCATTTCCCTAAGCTTCATAGCTTACATAACCATGCTACATTTATCAAAACTAAGAAATTAACATGAGTACATTACTATTAACTAAACTGTAGACTTTATTTGAATTTCACCAGTTTTTCCATTAATTTTTTTTCTGTTCTAGGATACAATCCAGGAGACCACATTGCATTTAGCAATTTTTTTAAACAAAATACCCACTAACTATAATAACCTCAAATTACAATTTATATTGTGCATGAAGATCTATATTTTCTAAAAAGGTGAAAGTTAGCATTTTTTCTTTAATCTCTCTCTTTATTTCCATTACATGTGTAAGTTATTCAACTTTTCAACCCCTACTTTATGTCATCTACATTTCTGCTTTTTGCAGTGTGTGTGGAACCATCATTTTTAGTAACTTGTATCTCTTCTGATTTTTTTTTTTTCAGTTTATGTTTCCCCAGCGGGATGTTCTTAAAAGATGAATGCTAAGGAATTATCACTAATTTTGTTAGGTGTAATAGTGACATTGTGCTTAGGATCCTTTTTAAAGATACATTCTGAAATATTTACGGATGAAATGATTTACTTTAAATACTTCAGCAAATAAAATAATTGGGGAGCTAGATCAATAAAACAGGATGCATCCTTTGGTATTCATTAGATCATTCTTTTGCTTTTGTGTATGATTGAAAATCCTATAACTGAAGAGTCATTTAAAATGAAAATTTAAAAGAGTTGAACAGTAGAGGCTTTGTTTTAATGTGGTGATAACCCCCAACCCTGTGGCCTGTTCAGATTGGCAGCTATTCAACTTAATAGACATTCACAAATCAATAGCTCTATGTCAGAAATCCACGTCTCCCAGGCATCGCATGAGGTGCTGGAGCAACGACAGCAGACAGTGGTGCCTGCCCTTCAAGAACTTGAGTCAGACATTTTTGAGGTTTGGAGAGGAACCAACCGTGCAGTAAACGCTGATTACAAATGAGGTTTGGCTGGTAGCAAATACCCCATATTTGCAAGGTGGGGATTTTATTGGCAACTCTCTTTCTTAGTTTTATGGGTTTGAGATGAATCATCTCAGCCATGTGGTTAATAAATGGGAGATTTATTATTATTACTGCTACTCCTAATACTAATAATTTCTAATAATAGTAATTTTTAAATCTCTACAGATTAGAATTTTTCCCAGGACCTGCAGCCCTTCATAATTATCGCAATTATGCTATTGATCATTTAACTAAATCATAACTGCTAATAGCTGCTGCCTTGCTGCTTGCTGGTCAGCTGTCCCTTCGTCCCCCAACCATCTGAGGGCCTGTCTTCTGGCTCACTGAGCAGACGGGCTGGCACTGAGCCCTGCTCTGCTCTGCAATGGTGGCAAAATCTGTCCAACGCTTTCTCTGTCTCTCTTTATTCTGCAGCAGAAGTATTGGGAGGCCCTAAACTCGGAGCAGGTATGGACAATCATGCTCTCTCTCTCTTCCAGGAGGGACTTCTGATGGCTTGATTTCAGTTCCTGTTTTTGTTAGACCTCCTGGGATGGCTGGGCCCATGACAAATTCCTTTAGTAAGAAAAGAATGTAGAAGGCCAGGCATGGTGGTTCATGCCTATAATCCCAGCTCTTTGGGAGGCCAAGGCAGAAGGAGCACTGGAGGCCAGGAATTCAAGACCAGCCTGGCTAAAATAACAAGACCCCCGTCTCTAAAGACAATAAAAGAATGTAAAAACAAGAGGCAAGTCTGAGGATCAATGGGATTTTCAGGGCTCTCTCAGTTCAGAGTTCTTTCTGCTTTGGGGGGGTATTCAGGTAACCCCAAACTATCTAGTAGGGTCTCAGAGGTGTGTAACATGAAGAAACATATTTTGGAACAAGGGTCTGTGAGCAAGCAGAATAGCTGCAGGTTACTAATGGTAACAGTGCTGGGTGTGGCTGCAGTGGCTGTTGGAATAAACAATTCCACACATTTTCATTCTGAAACCTCAGGCAGCTGTCTCCATACCACCTTTGCCTCCAAGTGACAGATGAGCATGTTTTATGACAACTATCTGTGCCTGTTGTCTCCCAAGATTATTTCTGATATGAAAATAGATCTTTTTTTTTTTTTTTTTCTTGTTTTGAGACAGTCTCGCTCTGTTGCCCGGGCTAGAATGCCATGGTGTCAACCTGGCTCACAGCAACCTCAGACTCCTGGGCTCAAGGCATACTTCTGCCTCAGCCTCCCAAGTAGCTGAGACTACAGGCATGTGCCACCATGCTCGGCTAATTTTTTCTATATGTGTATATATATTTTTAGTTGTCCAGCTTAATTTCTTTATATTTTTAGTAGAGATGGGGTCTCACTCTTGCTCAGGCTGGTATCAAACTCTGACCTCGAGCGATCCTCCCACCTTGGCCTCCCAGAGTGCTAGGATTACAGGCATGAGCCACCGCGCCCGGCCAAAAATAGATCATCTTTTGCTTACATTCTCTTTCTGCCTGGTTTCCAGCAATGCTTTTGATTACTTAAAATGAGGTTTTAAAACACATTATTCTGGGGATTCTGAAAAAAGAGATTTTAATATTTTCTAAGACTTGTGCCACTTTAAAGAATTCACTTGATTAAAGTGGCAAGTTGTTTCTATTTGCAGGCGGCTTCCGGATTCACAAGAATAACTCTTAGGAAGCTATTTAAGAAGCCGGAGCAGTGGTTCTCAATCATCAGGGCATCTAAGAATCACCCTAGGAGCTTGTTAAAATGCCAAACTTTAGGTCTAAATCCACAGATAGGGGCGAGGGTGGGCCCCCAGCCTCAGTTTTTTTCTCCAGCAGCCTGCGTGCTTCTGGTGTGGCTGGTCCAGGACACACTCTCAGAACAATGATCTAGCCCTCGGGCCTCAGCTTGAAAACAGCATTCATCAAAGAGCACACAGTCATTCCTCAAACAGAACGGGCCTCTACTTCCGCTACTGGGCACATGGGTCACGTACTCTGAGGGGCCTGGTGAGCTCTTTTACTTGGGGTCTTTGATAATGTCAGGAGGGAATGTGGTTAAAGGTGTCCAGCCAAGTCTGCAACTCCAATGTGAGATGTTCACCCTGGCGGTGGCTGGCACAGCCCCGAACACGGACAGGGGGCTGAGCTGCACCAACCAAGTCATCTTAGTCCCTGGCCTGCAGGGTCACTGGGGATGAGGTGGTCTTTTTAACATGATGTTTTTTTTAATCACCAAGTATTAGAACTCAGCTCAGTTATTGCTGGTAAATCACTAATTGAATTGGGCTCTTTATTTTTGTTCAAAACAAAGCCACAGTTTGTGTTTTATAACTGGCATGGCAGAGCCATTATCTGCAGTGGCTCAGGGAGCCTTGAAGACCTTATCTGGGGCCGCTAAGGACTGGACTGTTTGATTCAGTTCAAGTTTGAGCAGCTGGTGGAGTGTCTGTCTTGGAGTGTGTGTCCATGCCTGGCTCTGTTATCTTGCCCAAATAGATCACCTGACCCACACTGACACATCCTGTGTCACCTTGCTTATTTTTTCCCTGGGTCAAATGTGACTTGTGCCTTAGAATCCAGTCACAGAAGATCAAATGAGAGAGATGTTATTATCTAGTTGCTGATCCAACACCACAGCTTACACATAAGGAAACCGAGGCCCAAAGCAAAAGCAGCAGGTTAGTGACAGGAGGAGGACTCAAGCCCAATCCCCATTTGCCTCTGTGGCTGGAACTTCAAAGGTAGCACTGGCCAGGCACGGTGGCTCATGCCTGTAATCCTAGCACTCTGGGAGGCCGAGGCGGGTGGATCACTCGAGGTCAGGATTTCAATACCAGCCTGAGCAAGAGCGAGACCCCGTCTCTACTAAAAATATAAAGAAATTAGCTGGACAGCTAAAAATATATATAGAAAAAATTAGCGGGTCATGGTGGTGCATGCCTGTCGTCCCAGCTACTCGGGAGGCTGAGGCAGGAGGATCGCTTGAGCCCAGGAGTTTGAGGTTGCTGTAAGCGAGGCTGACACTATGGCACTCTAGCCTGGGCAACAGAGTGAGATTCTGTCTCAAAAAAAAAAAAAAATTAGGATAAAGGTAGCACTAATCCCCTTGATCTTGACTCAGGTGCAAAGTTCTCTCACTAATCCATCATAGTAGAACAACAGAATTTTGAAAACAGCTTCATCAATGTTTATGTGCCCACTTTTCCTCTTACCCCAGCAAATTTCAATTTTCCATATTGCTCTAAGAGTGATGAAATATTCATCACTCTGAATTGGGTTTTGACAAGTCTGCTGAGTCTCAGGTATAGAGGAAACACCATGGGGGCAGGAAACACCTGTGTCCTGCTCCTGAGGAGCTCATCACCTGAGAGAACAAGGCAGATGTCCAAAGGGCCAGGCAGTCCACACTCGGGTGCAAATGAGTGGTATAGGTCATACAAAGAGAGAAGGAGTGAGAGCTCAGTGGGCTTGGAGGAAGAGGTATTTACCTGGGCCATAAAGAATGGGTTGAGTTTGCCTGATCTTTTCCAGGAATGAGTGATGCATGGAGCTAAGAATTCTCAGGATAAAGGGTACATGACTCAATCTCACTAGATAAGGACCTGGTGAAGGCAGGGAACAATGGGAAAAGAGGGTGGGAAGGCAAGTGGGGCTGGTCTGTTTAGGATGGCTGCTCATTAATTCTTTCATTTAAAGTTACACTTGCTCCCTTAGGTCCTATAAACACAGGCCTGGGTCACTTGTCCGTACCTATTTGTCCTTGCCTGTGGCCGGGTCGTGTCGTGAAAAGCAGGACTGGAGCTGTTGCCTGGGGTGGGGAATTGTAATAGATGGGAAGGATCTGTTCCACCCAGGTACCCTTTGTGTCTTTTCTCCACAGTGGGACCCTGAAGATGTGAACCTTGAAAGACACAAAGACAGCATGGAGATGCTCGGATCCCAGGTGCACAGGGGCTCTTTGAGGCCAGTAGACTTGACCTCTGATGATTAACACTAATACCTTTTGGAGCCAGCCCATCAGCTCCGAGCCCAGTCAGGTGTTTGTCAGTAACTGAGCACGGATCAATCTGCTCCAACACCCGTGGCAGGAATTTAAGCTGCTGCAGAAGCTGCCCAGGAGAGTGAGGAACCAGGAGCTGTCACTGAGCTGGGCTCATCAAGAACATGGCTCAGAATGGAGCTAAGACTTTGGGTCCTGTGGACAGACTGGGATAGGCCCAGAGTTTGTTCTGAAGATTAGAAGTTCACAGACGGCTCTTGCTTTGTAAAGATAAGCCTTCATCCAAAGGACATTGGACCTTTTCCCTTTATTCCCTTGAGAGTCAACCACAAACTCAATACCTGCTAGATGCCAGGAATGAGCTCACCTAACAAACAGCTAATGTGTTTGGATCTCAGCAGAGTCCATTCTTCAAGACCTGGCTAAGCCCAGGAAATGAGAGGGGTAGACTCACATGCTGGGGTGTCTGGGGCACACAGGAACTGACAGTTCTGGCTTCTGCCCTCCAGTCACCCACTCGAGTTAACTGCTGGAAGTTAGATAGGACTGCTCGGTCAAGCGTTTGTGAGCTCATTGGTATTGCAAGGACATGCAAAACAAATTGCTCTCGGTACCAGGACTTCCGTGAAACTGACAAGGTGTGTGCTGAGGCAGGGTTTGCAGGTGAGGGGGACTGTGTGCTTCAGGAGGTAACTAAATGCATGCAGAGGATAAGAGGCATGATGGGAGGTGTTAAAATTCAAGCACAACAGTCCCATTTTTGGACAATTTTGATACTGTGATGAGTGATGGGCAAGGTGCAAGGAATGGGGCTAAGGCGGGAGTGAACACTGGGGTGAATACATTCTGACTGAAGTATCCCATTGTGGAGTACAGTATGACTCCCAGCACAGTCATAGAAGTCTGCCACGAGGGAAGCCGGGAGAAATGCCAAGAAACAGCTCTGCTCCTGGCTGACCCACAACCGTCTGTGTGACTCAGCTGCAGCTGCCCGTTCCTCCTGAGGAGTAGTGCAAGCCCCAGCAGCACGAAGGGGGTGCCTCGGGGAAGCAGGTTGGTTCTCCAGTGCTCTGCATAGATCCGAACCCCCTGGGTGACTTCTGAACTATAAGTGAACTTAAAGCCACCTTATTTATCCCCTTTACCCGAACTGTGTTGGTCCCTGGTTGTCTTTTAAGGGAAAGTTGGCTAAAGTCAGCTTTGCTTTGTGATCTTAACCACTGAAGTTGTACTTTGAGGAAAGAGTAGGATTTGAATGGAGGTGGGGAAGGGGAGAGCCTTCCAGCAGATGGAATCGTAGGGAGGATTGGAGGCAGGGAAAGGTGGAATCTAGACAAGGAGAATCTGATGTGGCTAGAATGGGTGGTGCCCTATGGGCTGAGAGGGTGGGAGAAGAGGCTGGAAAGGAACCAAGACTGGAGGCTAGGGAGTTGTGCTTGATTCTGTGGCCAGTTGGTAGCCATGGAAGTTACCAGAGTAGGAAGATGACTGATTTGTCTCCGGTAGGCCACAGCTAACTGGTGAATTTTTCATCTCTATGTCTATACCTTTTCAGGAAGCAGAAATGTACAGTCATGGGTACACAGCAAACATGAGTAACATGTTTAATCTAAAGAGTATATTGGTAACAGCAGGGTGGGAGGACTTATTTTTAGAAAGGCAGAAGTCATGGGGATAGGATGACATCTCTGGAGTTTGCCTTTAGCACATCCCCTTTTTCAAGGTTGGATCATGCTTCCTGGGGTACCAGAAATCAATTGGACCCTGGTGGAAGTGGCTGTCCACCCAAGAATATCAAATAATCTTGCTGACTTTGAGTAGCACAAACCATTTCAATTCCAGATGTTATCTATCTCCCTAGATCCCATCATCCCACCTTGCACCCTGCACAAGCTTGTTCTTATCATTGTGGTCTCAGCTTGTCTCAAAGCTGAGACTCAAGTCTCTTCATCCACAGTGAAACACTAAACTGGGAATTTTGAAAGCAGTTTGGCTTCACTGTTCAATGAGAATCTGCATGTATGCAAAGCTCTGCAACAGTGTAGCCTTTGTGAAGAGGTGCCAATCAAAATGCCTTTCTCCTAGTAGGAGTGGGCCTCTGTTGCAGCTTGATCTCTAGCCAGTGAACTGGCCAGGAAGGCAATGGGAGTTACTTTCCCCGATGACCCAGAGTGGTGCAACGGAGGGGCTGGGGAGCAAACCATGTAATCATCCTCTCCTGCCCACTCATCTGGAGATAAGTAATATAGTCTGGTTGTACTATCACCTGCATGGCTTGGAGCATGTTACCTAACCTTTGTGAACTCCTGAGGGAGACTGAAAATAATGCCAATCTAGAAAGCTTGTGATGAAGACTAAGTTAATTAACATATGAAAATGCGTAACACAATACCTGACTCAAAGCAGACTTTAAAGAGGGGTTAGTTTTCTTCCTCCCTATACTTCCTGCACACGTGCTGAGACAGTAACCAAAGAATCTGATCTACAGATGGAAGGGATTTCAGAAGTAAGAATCCCCTTAACAGCAACCCCAGTTAGTGATTATCCAGCCCCTACTTAAGCTTCTCTAAAAAAGAGGATTTCACCGATTTCAGCTGCCAAAGAAGCCTTTATCATTTAGGGAGAGCTCTGATCACTAAGATTTTCTTAAAAGCCTGTCTAGATCCTGAAGAACTAATCCCTATCTCCCTCCAGCACTTCAGTATGAAAAGACTCATGAGCATCACCTGATGACACACTCATAAAATGTTTGTTACAATGGGGTATGAGCTCCTAGAGTAAGGAGAGGCTCCAAGGCCAAGGAGCATGGCTGGGTTCCAGTTCCCAGGTCTGATTCAGTGTGATCCTTGTCAAGTCATTTCCCTTTCTGAGTCAGTTTCTTCATCTGTAAAATGAAAGTTAGGCCAGATTTCTTTCCTTTTTTCTCTTTTGTGAATATGCCAGTGTATTTGTTTCCCATGTAAAACTGACATCCGTATAAACTCTCAAGAAAGAGACATTAAAAAGCCAAATTTCAGATATACTTTAAAAATAGGTTTAATTATGTAATATATACTTCTGTTTGATTTTATTCATTTAAGATTAAAAAAATCTGTATCATTAAGGAAAAAAAGGATAAAGGAGTCTTAGGAGTATCTCCAGATAGTATTCATTTTGCAACACTTCCAAGATTGAGCTTCCGCATTCTCCAACTGTGCAGGTATCTGCTCTCTCTTCAACTTTACATTGTTTTTCCTGACATTCAGGTCGATGCTTTGGCAGAGGAGGCTCTGCTTTGAAGGGACCCAAGATATAGTGCATTGCTGAGGAAGATGTCTTCAAGAAGTTTATATATGCCTGTAGGATATTCCAAAGGTGAGAGGAAAGATCTTAAGATAAGAAAGAAATCCAAGGAATGGTGCTAAATCAAGTGACTTAGCATCTAACTTGCTTTTTCTTTTTACCTAACTCTGAAAGCCAAATAAGGCACCGGGCATTCAGAACTGCTGCTTTTGAGCAGGACGCGTCATTAAACTGCGTTAACTTCCTCAAGAACCTCCGTTAATCTGTGTTTTGGAGAACTCAGATTCCTCCCAATCTTGTCGGAAATTTTCCATCAGCTGTCAGTATTGTTGGCAGAGGGTTTGGGTCTTCTCTTCCTCGTCCTCAGGATCTGCCGCTGTGATTGCGATGGAGTTTAGTCCTCCGGGGTAGGGGTGCTTGCCCGGCCCTTTTCAATTGCCGGGGCTCATCCACGAGCGAGACAGCAAATGGTCTCCTCTAACTGAGGGGACGGGGAGAACCACTGTCGGCACTCGTCAGAATTGAATCCCGGCTCCCACGGCCTACCTCCTCTTCGGAGAAGCCGCAACTGCCAACATCTTGCGGTCCGTTCAAACTACCGCCCAGATACTTCCGGGAAGAAAGGAAATACGCGGCTTGGCGCGTGCGCACTCCGCAGCAGCCGCCGCCGCCCGCGAGGAGCGCGAGTCCCACAAGCTCCGCCCCGCCCCGCCCCGCCCCGCCGCGGGATCCGGGTTCTGCCCAGCGGCGGCCGCGGCCCAGCGGAGTCCGAGGGCAGCTCAGCAGTGCGCGGTTCGCCTCGCTGGCTTTTAGGGAGACAATTACAACCTTATTTTACGGTTTGGAGCGTATATGAGACCTCCCAACAGCCTAACGGTGTGCTGTAAACCATTCTCTTCTTTGTTTTTAAGTACATTAAAAATATTTTTTGAAATAAAAATAGTTCAGGTACAGGGTTTAAAAAAAAAAATAAGATTGTGCCAAAAGGTTTATGAAGAAAAACAGGCCGGGCTCCGCGGGTCACGCCTGTAATCCCACCACCATGGGAGGTTGCTTAAGGCCCCGAGTTCAAAACCAGCCTGGAGGGGGTTGCGGGGGCGGGGGGGGTGGTGCTGTAAAAATTTAAAAATAAAAGAAAAAAAGACCAGCCTGGGCAACATAGCAAGATCTCATTTCAAAAAAAGCCAGACGTGGTGGTGTGCGCCTGTAGTCCCAGCTACTCCAGAGGCTGAGGCAGGAGGATCGTTTGCGCGAAGAAGTTGGAGGCTGCAATGAGCTATGATCCAGCTGCTGCACTCCAGCCTTGATGACAGTAAAACCCTGTCTCAAAAAAGAAAGTAAAACAACAGTTCCCTGCCCCTTCGCCCTCGAGTCCTGCTTGTCAGGCAACTGCTTGCTTTTTTTTAATGTTTTTAGTTTTGAGGCGACCAGTTTTAACTGTTTTGCTTATTTTAGTGGCTTTCTCTATTATGTTTGATTTCGAACCAGCTATAAGGCTCTAAGATTATATATTTTTTCCCCCTGAGCTAGATTATCCCCAGTTTCCGTTAAGGACAGGCTAATGAGGCACAGCAGCTAGGACAGGGCCACTGGTATATTGAGAACTGCACATTAAGAAGACTTCACGTCTGTGGGTTCTTGTTCCAGGGCTTCCCTGGCCACCCTGTTGTTCCTGAGCTTGAACCCACCTTCTGAGTCCAGCCAACTTCAACTCACATCTACCCTCAGGGCGTCCTGGTGAGTTCCATTCCTGTGCTCTGGACTGGAACTTTCCCTTCACCCTTCCACCTCTCCTCCTTACAGGTGTCTTAGCATTTGGAGTCTCCAGTGCATGTCTGAGGGATTTTTCTAAACCCACAACTGGAACAAGGGCCCTCATACACTGCAGCCACCGCAACCTTTCCCAAGGACAGCCTGGCCACAGATGAAAAGAGCCATTTTATAGGCCTTGCCTTCTCACTGGCCATCACGCTTTGTGGGATATGTGTATCCTGAAGCTCTGATATTCAAATATAGACTCTTAGACTCCACCCTGGAGGATTTCTTAGGTCTGGACAGGGCTTAGGAATCTGAGCAAGCTCCTCAAGTGATTCTGTGACAGAGGATTTACCACTTTTTGAGAAATACTCTCCTTGGGAAATTACTTTTATAACTGATCTATTTGTATGAGATATTCTTGTAAAACTACTTAGAATAGTAAAAAAAAAAAAAAAAAAAAAGTGATAAAGCCCCCAAACCACACTGATAGGAAATATTAAACATTATACTTTAATGAAGAAATATTTTGCCATTAAACCTAAAAGAGCGTAGAGCCACTAACTGAAGAACAGACCTGAATTACCTTGCAATCATCTGGGGCAGTGCCTGAGTGCCTTGCCTATTCTCATAACATGAATCCGAGTTCTCACATGGTAAAAAAGTTTACACAAGATAATGTCAGGTAACAAAATAGAACACACGAGAGCATGTGCCACTATTCGCAATTGTAAGAAAAACATTTTTAATAAGATCAGAAAAGTCTTTTAAGTCATTAAGTTTGGTTGTAAAGGGATTGTGTGGATTCTTTTTTTCTTTTTTTTTCTTTTTTTTTTTTTTTTGAGACAGAGTCTCACTCTGTTGCCCGGGCTACAGTGCCGTGGGGTCAGCCTAGCTCACAGCAACCTCAAACACCTGGGCTCAAGTGATCCTCCTGCCTCAGCCTCCTGAGTAACTGGGACTACAGGCATGTGCCACCATGCCCGGCTAATTTTTTCTATATAGATTTTTAGTTGTCCATATAATTTCTTTCTATTTTTATTAGAGACGGGGTCTCGCTCTTGCTCAGGCTGGTCTCAAACTCCTGAGCTCAAACAATCCTCCCGCCTCAGCCTCTCAGAGTGCTAGGATTACGGGCTAGGATCCACCTCGCCCGGCTGGATTATGTAGATTCTTACAGTAGACGTTTGTTAAATATGGAAGCACTTAAGTACATCCTCCAATTAAAATAACCTCCCTCTAAAATTCAGTTTCCTTTAAAGTGTGCAGTATAAACACCTTTTATTCTGAGAGAAGCCCATTGGTTCAAGCAGCTCCTGTAGTTTCAGCTCATTGCCAAGGAGACCTGATAGAAACTACTCCCAAAACAGAGAAAATAATGCAAGAGAGACCCCTGGGAAAATATGATAGCCAAGTTGCTGTCAGGGCAGGGAAGAAAAAGGACAGAATTTTTCTAGAGGCCTTAGTCTGAATAAGGAAAAGAGCCTGTGAAAAATAAAATAACTTTATCATGGATATGATTATGAAGTTTACCCTTTTTGATGCCTTATATTCCCTCAGTTCCTTACAGGTTAAAAAAAAGATATAATAAAGTTAAAATAAATTTAAAAATAATGCCTTATAAACTTTTTCAATTAGTATATATCTATTTATAATAAGACAAAACAAAAGAAAGTTATAAATACGTATATGCTCCCCCAAATAAAATCCACATAAATATTAGGAAAGGGTAAATTCATAAATAACTATGCTGTACAAAAATGCACATATTTTTTATCTTGCTCTCTGTGTATACATAGAAATGATGTTTTCTTTGTATTTTTCAGTATTTTACACATTTTCCATAATGAATATATAATTTCTTTTTAAAATAGATAAAAACAAACTGAAAAAGCAATCCACCATTTGGCAACCACCATAATAATAATCAACAGGCAAGGACTTCAGTAGTTGCTAAAATCACTGAGCGAAAGGTTACTGAGAATAGGGTAGTGACAGGGTCTCAAACTTATCACCCCACAGATATCATGAATTACAAAAGGAAATGGTTTTTTTAATAATGATGAAATCTCCTTAATAAGGATATCAGCTTAAGTAATCATATTCATATCATCAAAAATGGGATAAAATGACATCACGTGTCTCCTGATGTAAAATCTGGAGCAGGATACATCATCACCTATGAAGTGTTCTTGACAAAATATTTTAATCTAAATGTATTTTTGTGGCAACAACCACATAAATCCATATTGTGGGACATTCTACGAAACAACCAGCTTGTATTTTTTTAAACATTAATGTCATGAAAGACAAAAAAAAGCAAGAGAACTATTCTACTTTAAGTCTAAAAGCTGAGCACAGGCCGGGCGCGGTGGCTCACGCCTGTAATCCTAGCACTCTGGGAGGCCGAGGTGGGCGGATCGTTTGGGCTCAGGAGTTCAAGACCAGCCTGAGCAAGAGCGAGACCCCATCTCTACTAAAAATAGAAAGAAATTATATGGACAGCTAAAAATATATATAGAAAAAATTAGCCGGGCATGGTGGTGCATGCCTGTAGTCCCAGCTACTCGGGAGGCTGAGGCAGGAGGATCGCTTGAGCTCAGGAGTTTGAGGTTGCTGTGAGCTAGGCTGACGCCACGGCACTCACTCTAGCCTGGGCAACAGAGTGAGACTCTGTCTCAAAAAAAAAATAAAATAAAATAAAAGCTGAGCACAGTGGCTGATGCCTTTAATCCTAGTACTTCAAGAGGCTAAGGTGGGAGAATCGTTTGAGGTAGGAGTTCAAGACCAGCCTGAGCAAGAGCAAGACTCTGTCTCTACAAAAACAGGAAAATTAGCCAGGCCTGCTGGTGCACGCCAATAGTCCCACCTATTTGGGAGGTTGAGGCAGGAGGATTGCTTGAGCCTGGGAGTTCTAGGCTGCAGTGAGCTATGATGACGCCACTGTACTCCAGCCTGGGTGACGGAGCAAGACCCTGCTCAAAAGAATAAAATAAGAGTCTAAAGTGGGGGTAGGGTGGGAGGAGCTATATGGAATTATTGGGACAATCAGGGAAATGTGAATATGTGCAGTATATTAGCTAACTTAATTATTTCATTTTCTTGAGAGTGATGGTATTATTATGGTTGCATAGGAGAATGCCCCTTAGGATATACATGCTGAACTGTTTAGGAGGGAAGCATTATGATTTTTCAACTTACTTTTAATGTTTCAGCAGAAAAAAAGTATATTTTTCAGAAATACGTATGTACATGGATAGAGAGAAAGTAAGTGTGACAAAATGGGAACAATTGGTGAATCTAGGTCAATCATATAAACATATTCATTGTATTATTTTTTCATCTTTTCCGTAGGTTGGAAGTTTTTCAAAGACGGTTGAGGGAGAAAGTATAGGAGTAAAGAAAGACTCTCACAATTGGCCCCATCATGAATGGCTCTCTGAGGATCTCCATGACACCTGCCAGTAGAAGACCCTGAAATTCTAAGCCTTTGTGAAGGAAAGAGCTGGATTACCTGGGACTGCCTTTCAAACAGCTTCCCTAGTGTGGCTGCAATCTGAGCTGACTAACTTTGTCAGGCTGCAAAGGGTGGACAGATTCCAGTTTGTCTGGTAGTGAGAAAAAAATAGGCCCCATATCTTACCCAGCCCTGATAAGGTGCCTCCATGGATATGAGTAATGGTCAGACCCAGGGGATGAACCAGGGCTAAGAAAGCTGGACAATGGAAAGTCTGGAGCACCGTGACAAGGAAATTCTTCCCCTGAATTGCCTTTTCCTATTGAGATAAGATAGTACACAATAAAGCGCCAGGCTCAGAAGTGCTGCCGCCAGTCCCAGGGGGAGCAGCCTGCACTCCGGCCTGAGCCCAAGCACGGGAATGTCTAGCGCTGTCTGCTGTCTGCACCGGGTGGTCTCCAGAGAGCTGGGGTAGGGGGCAAGCCCTGACTCCCACCACTCACCGATTCCCAGTATTCTTGTTTGGGGAAAAAAAAAGATTTACCCCTCTTTTACCTGCCTTACTGGATGGTCGCTGTGCAAACTGAAAACGAACCATGAAAGGGCCTTTCAAGTCCTAAATGCCAAAAAGATATCAGTTATTATTGCTTCCTCAGCATGAAGCAATTCATTTTGTAGCTTTCTCTCTTTCTTTCTTTCTTTTTTTTTTTTTTAAGGAGATGGGGTCTCGTGATTTTGCCCAGGCTGGCCTCAGACTCCTGGGCTCAAGCAATCTTCTCACCGCCGTAGCTGGGACTACAGGTGCGACCACTGCACCCAGCTGGTTCCCCCCTTTTTAGGTTTAGTTCCAGATTTCCTTAAAACTCACCTGGATGTCTTTTAGTTTCCCCAAGTACGTTTTTATTATGAGATTGTATAAGTAAAGCCCTGTGAACTTCCGAGGAGGCAGGACTGGGACACTGGGAAAGGCTGCACTGTTTCCTGAGTGAGCAGGGAGCGGCAGAGGATGTTGCCCCACTGGGAAGTAGATCCCGAAGGCAAGCAGTGACTCACCCACACTGTCCGAGTGAGTCAGTGTCCCCTCCGAGGGAGTGCTGGCAGCGCTCTGCTTCCAGGGCTGGGAAGCAGGGCCTAGCTCAGTCCTGGATGTGGCCCTGGTGTCTCAGGGCGGCAGAACAGAACCCAGAGTGGAAAGGGAGCCAGTGCCTTTGGACTGGTCTTCAGGGGGAGAGGATTGAGCTAATGGAGTTGTGATATAGAAAAAAATTTTAACTCAGTGTAAGGGAGAGCTTTCATTTGGCCGTGTCCAAGCTGCCATGGTTGCAGAGAGCTCCCTGTTACCAGCGTAATTCCAACACAGCCCATCACTCCTCCTGTAAGATGGCTTGGGGAGGATGCACCATTGACCAGAGAGTTGGATCGAATACATCAGGGCTTTTGCAATCTTAAGAATCTGAGCTATTTTTATGTAGCACTGAATTTGTATTAACCGATCCTCTGCTTAGTAGACATGTGACCTTGGACATGCTTATTGCCTTTCTGAGCCTAAGTTTTCTCAGCTATAAAATGGGATTATCTCATAGGGTTGAAATAAGGATCAACAGAGATAATAAATGATTCCTGGTAAAACTATGCATGTTGTTCTCACCTTTCTCTCAGTAGCCTGTGACCCACAATTCAAGGGTGACCAGGTGAGTGCCTGGACTGACTGTCCCATGGGTCAGGGCAAAAGTCACATTTATGCTAGGGGCCAGCATTAAATCAGATTTCACTAACCATCCTCCTGGCCCTTTTTGTCTTCCCTGTTCCTCTATCTTCATTCCTCCTCTCTTCTTTTTCCTTATGTTCATTCAACTGACACTTTCTGAGGGGTCACTATGTCCAGGGGACCCTGCTGGGCTGAGGAGCATGTAAAAAACACCCAGTCCATGCCTGCAAATGTGTCTCCGCCTGGTGGGGAGAGAGGCTGGGAAGAGGCAGAGGCTGGACGGGGAAGTGTTCCCCCAGAAGAAGATGTGGCTGCTTGGGCCTGGCTTTTAAGAACAGTGACTTCCAAGTAGAGAAAGCAGAGGAGGGCAGGAACAGAGTGCCTGCTGTGTGTCTTGGGCCCATGTGCTTTGCTCGTTTGCTCTGTCCTTAGACAGCTCCTTCCTCTGCTCATTGTCCCGCCTGCTGAGCACACCCCCTTTATAAGAGAAGGGGCGTCTGGCCAGGTTCTACATGCAGCTTCTTTCCAAGCAAGAGCATTTGAAAACTAGAAGTAGTTGGAAACACTGCTGCCTGCTCAGTGGGGGCTGTGACTATGACTGTGAAATAAAGCAGTCATTTCCAACCCTGGCTGTGCACCAGGATCACCTGTGGTTTGTTTTTCATTTTGATTTAATTCAGATTTCCTGGCCCCACCCTTCATGTATTCTGATTCAGTGAATCTGGGGTGGGGTCGCTGTAATTGGTATGATCTGCTCTCACAAATTCGGGGGTAGAAATAGTGTCACATCATCCTTGTTGTTCCAGTTCCGCACTAAAGAGGGCACACGTTTTATCGCAGAAAGTCCAGAATCCCCCCCGTGAAACTTCTCACCTACCTTGAATTTTCTGAGAACCCTAAAGGCTTATGAAATTCCAAAAACTGAAGAAGCTACGATGGGATTAGTCCAGCTTCCATACCCAGAGGAGAGAGAATGGATGATGAGCAGTTCACTACTTTTCTTTCCTGTGCCTCACTTTCCTCATCTGTGAAATGGGAATAGAAATATTTCCTACCTCATAAGATTGTGGTAAAGGCTAAAAGAGCACAGAGAACATAATAGCACATAGTAAGTACTCAATAAATAAGGGCTATTGCTGTAAGGCAATAGGGTTAGTGGTTAGGGATATAGGCTGTGGAGCTAGACTGCCTGGATTCATGGCCTGGTAGCCACTCTAATTGTGTACCCTCCATGCCTCAGTTTCCTTCTCTGTACAATGGGGGTGATAATGACTCCCTCTGAGAACTATTATTAAGTGTTATTAAATGAATGGGTAAGTATAAGGCACTTTGATCAATGCTGGGCAAATAACACAAAGAAATACTAGCAGTTATGATTACCTCTGCTGTGACTTCTCACTGCCTCATGGTGTCACTGTCGACACTGGTCCTGCCCTGTCCTGAGCTGGTGCCCACCAGCTGCTCCTAGCAGCCTCTCAGACCAGCTATGGCCCTTCAAGAAGAGACCACCCCCACCCCCTTTGCTAACCTTGGCGAAGAGAAGCCCCACCTGGGCTCCCAATATAGCAGTTCACCTACATGGCCTCCTTTCAGGACGACAGCTGACCCCAGAATGCTGAGTCAGACCTGCTTTCAGCTCCACTCTCCTGCCCTCTCCTCCCCAGAGGTCCACACTAGGATCCGAAGCTTTTCTTTGGCCAACTTTGGGCCTAAAGGGTCCAAGTGCACTCTTTTCCCCAGACAGAGAGGCTATCCTTTTAATGGAAATTATCACAATAAATCCTGGAATCCCCATACCCCACTCTGTTCAGAAGGCTGTCCTCTGTGACTCCAAGTGATTCGCCATCCTAGAGAGATACCCCAAGTGATTACCAGGGCTCAATAACTACACTTCTGATGAAACCATTGCCACGGTTTCCAAAGCTAGTTTTTTGCTTTCTTAGTGAAGGAGGATGGGAAGCCCACATGTCTAATCTCTGCTTGGAAATGGTATTATGTGTAATTTTCTAAACGCTAGGCATGATTCTAACATGCAGCCAAGGTAGAGAGAATCACTGAGGTACGAAGACTGAGACCTAATGGTTATTAACACTCACCTGCACAAGTGGGAAGCTGTGTGTGTATTCCTTTGAGGCTGCCATCCCTCAGAACATTTTGATCCTAGAACATGGGAGCTAAATCGGTTCTCAGAGATCAGCTTGTTCAATGATTCTCAGACTCAGTGCGCAGTCACCGGGGTGTTCTGCTTATAATACAGATTCTCAGGTCTCAGCTCCTGATCAGAGATGCTGATTCAGTAGGTTGGGGGTGGATGGGTGGGTGGAAGCCCAAATCCTAGTGAGATGTGCAGTGAGGGATGCTGGGGGGTGGTGTGGCAAGGTGGGCAGGGAGTTGGGGGGGGGGGTCCTGGGCAGGGGGTTAGGAGAGGCAAGGCAGCACCTTGCATTGGATCAGGTGTGAGGAAATTGTCGTCAGAAGCTGAAGACAAATCACAGTTCTCAGTTAAATCTCAAATCTCTTGCCAAATAATAAAACCCCTGTCTGGCTGTCAGGGCATATTTTCAGATGGAAGAAAACATACGTCCAAAGCAGGAATCCCAATATCAGAACCCTCTGTGGGAAAGGAGGTGAACCCTTGGGAATGGAAGCTGGGAAGACAATTGCTGCCAATGGTCATCGGGGGAAACCTCGGGCTCCAATGACCTCATGGCTCTTTTCTGTCGCCGGTGACTGGACACTCCCTTCCCCTCTGCCCACCTCCACCCACAGGCATATCAGGCCGATGACCACATGAGCACAGGGGAAAAGTGTTCCCCATTGATAACACACATTCTCACATGCTGCCGTGGCTGCTGCCCCCCTTCCCCTGAATGTCCCGTGATGTCAGGCTGAGCAAGGCAGAGTGAGGTCAGCCTGGAGCTCGTGCTCTCTTTCCCCAGAGACCCAGGAGTTTTTGAAAAGTTGCATAAGGGCAAATGCATGGTCATGCCTTGAATTCTTTGCGTGAAACCTTTAGCTCTGGCAGCTCAGGTCTCCTTTGTCCCCTGGCTCACTGTGTATGATTTTGTTTTTCTGAGCAGTGTTTACCAGGAGAGGTAAAAGAATATTTCCATATCTCCCCTCGGAGGGGTCAGCAAGGCAGCCTGATCGGCTGCAAAGCCGGGAAGAGCAAACTGTGTTCAAATGCTACCACCTGCAGGGCCCACCCCACAGGAGGAATCTCCCCCTCTTCCTTGCATTCTGGCAGTGAGTGGCCCTAAGGTGTCCCCTCACTCCCAGAGAGGCATCAGTCCTTCCAAGTTAGCGGTAAAGAACGAAAGTTGTGGACAGGGTCTCCTGGGTATCAGCATTCACAACCAAATGCAGAGAGACCGCCAGAAACAGTCCTTTCCCCACACGGTCGTGCTCTCAGAGCTCTGACCGCTCCCCAACCCTCCCAGGCCTCCTACTTGGCTAAATATTCGGGCAGGCGCTGAAACAATAGCCTCGCTAAAGCAGTGGTGGGCAATTACTGGAAAGTCATGTGATTGTCCAAATTGAACCAATTTGTCAAAGACCATTTTCCTTTCACTCCTCACCTCCCCCACACCCCACGATAAGATAGGGTCCCCAGAGCACAATAATCCTTTCCTGAGATACAATTTAGAGGCTCCTGAGAACAGAAACAAAAGTGAGGCTAATTTTGGCTTTTCGGAGACTAAAGAAAAGCACATAGGCAGGCCCTGTCCTGCTCAAGGAAGCCAGGGTGGGCCCTGTTTGGTCCCTCCAGGGTATCTGCTCAGATCACCAAGGGATTTGGAGAACAATGCCAGGAGGGTGAGGGGAGATGGCAACAGTCCTGGCCCTGGCTGCAGTGACCCAAGCCTTGCCTGGACTCTGAAGAGATCTCTAAAATGACAGCTATGGCTTTAGACTTTTAAAAAAATTGTTTTTTTAACTGCAAACTTACCACCCCTCCCAAATAAATTAACAAATTAAGATTCAGGGATTCTAGCCGAGCGTGGTGGCTCATACCTGTAATCCTAGCACTCTGGGAGGCTGAGGTTGGGGGGATAGCTTGAGTTCAGGAGTTCGAGACCAGCCTGAGCAAAAGTGAGACCTCGTCTCTACCAAAAATAGAAAATATTAACCAGGTGTGGTGGCATGAGCCTGTAGTCCTAGCTACTTGGGAGGCTGAGGCAGGAGGATGGCTTAAGCCCAGGAGTTTGAGGTTGCAGTGAGCTGTGATGATGACACTGTACTCTACCCAGGGTGACAGAGAAGACTCTGTCTCCAAAAAAAAAAAAAAAAGATTCAGGGACCCCGTAGTGATTCTAAGGCTCTTCAGGGCCCTGTGAATCCCCTCAAGTTGTGGGGTGATATTCGAATGCATCTATACTTTTTTCTGGGCATTCCTTGGCTTTCCTCTGATTCTCAAAGGGCTCTGCGATTCAGGAAAGATATGAATCTCTAGAAGGAATGTCTCCCCCAAGCAGAACTGCAGTCTTTTATGACAATGCTGGGGATTCCAGTGTGCATTAGAATCATCCAGGTTTCAAGGTAAAATGTAGATTCTGATTCAGTAGGTCTGGGAGAGGCTCAACAGTGCTCTTTTCCGACAAGCTCAAGGTGAAGCAGAGCTGCTGGTCCGTGGACCATACTTTCATGTATCAAAGCTTGATGGCAAGTGGTGATTTGCTTACCCGGAGCCTGTACTGTGGCTACAGCCTCCTGAGTGCCAGTCCCTATTGCCACAAGAGTGATCTCTAGGCACAATTCTAATTACATTCTTCTCCCTCCTTAAAATCTTCTGTGTCCCCCCGGCTTGTAAGTTAAGACTCCTCAGAATACATAAACAAGATATTCTGTAACTTTCTCCACCCTGTGTATTCTCCCACCGTATTGCTCATAAGCAGTTAATCCCACCCATGCTGGACTACATAAGGGCAAGGACTTGGGAGTCAGACCAGCGTCTGCATCTGTTTCTGCTATTTACTAGCTTCACGATCATCTGAACTCCATTTCCTTCATACGTAGAAAGGGAATAAAAATACCTATCTCGTGGATGCAAATGAGACTGTGTACGTAAAGCATTTAGCACAATGCTTTTGTGTAGTAAATGCTCAGTGAGCGGTAGCTGTTGCAACTTAACCGTGGCTCGCCCTACAGTTTCCATTTGCTCACATGATCCCTGCTTGGACGATGCTCTCAGTACTCCTTCTCTGCCACCTCTTGCTCAAACTCTTCCTAATCTCCCCAAGTGCCATCCAATCTTTTACCTCAATTATAATATCAAGGATGATTTCTTTCTATACTCTGCCTACAGCAATGCCCAACATAGTTTTGGACACATATTAATAATATTTACTAGTAAAGTTTTATGAAATTGAATTGCATTCTTAGTTCTTTTTGTTGTGGGTGTATATAACATACCTATAATATCTACTCCTTAGCTACAATGAATATATGTGTTGCTGTAGTTTGAATATTCATATTCACATTTAATCCCCAATGTAACAGTATTAAGAGGTGGGGTTTAGGAGATGATTAGGCTTTGAGGGCTCTGCCCTCTTGAATGAGATTAGCAACCTGATAAAGGGACTGGAGAGAACTAGGCCCTTTTATTGCCTTTCCATCTTTCTGCCACGTGAGAACACACCATTTGTTCACCACTTTTGCTATTACAACCCTTCCACCATGTGAGGACACTTAGCCTCATCTACGAGGAATGGGCCTTCGCCAGACACTGAACCTTCCAGCACTTTGATTTTGGATTTTCCAGCCTCCGGAACTGTGAGAAATAAATTTGTTTTATAGTTAGCCCCTGAATAACACACGGGTTAAGGATACTGACTCCCCACACAGTTGAAAATCTGTGTATAATTTTTTACTTTCCCAAAACTTAATTACTAATAGCCTACTGTTAACTGGAAGCCTTACTGATAACACAGTTAATTAACACATATTTTGTATGTTATATGGATTATAGACCATATTCTTACAATAAAGTAAGTTACAAAAAAGAAAATGTTGTTAAGAAAAACGTAAGGAAGAGAAAATATATTTACTATTCATTAAGGTTATCAGATTAACAGATCACAAGAAAAGTAAGTACAGTACAATAAGATATTTTTAGAGAGAGAGACCACATTCATGTAACTTTTATTACAGTACATTGTTATAATTGTTTTATTATTAATTGTTATTGTTAATCTCATACCAAGCCTAATTTATAGATGAAACTTTTAATCATAGGTACGTATGTATAGGAAAAAACACAATATAGACTGTATACTAAGGTCCTGTGCTGTCCTTGGTTTCGGGCATCCACCAGGGCCTTGGAACATATTGTCTCTTATCTGTGGGAGTATATACTGTATTTCCTACTCTCAAGTGGTTTGGGCAGATATTCCAGTTCCCTGCAAAATTAATCCTGTTGAGTATTGGTGCTCCTATCCAAGCCTCAATTTCCCAGTAATAAAGAACCTCATTCAAGCAGTCTTTCCAGCTTACAAAGATCTTTCACACACACTAATGAGACTGATTTTTGTCATAACCCTGAAAGGTAGACAGGGCAGGGTTCCAGATGCCCATTTGGAAGTTGAGACACCAGAAGCTCAGAGGAATTAAAAGATCTATCCAAGGTCTTGTAGCAGGTAAATCAAACATTCAAAACCAGAATCCAGCCCTACAGAATCTTGATCTATAAGCCCTTTCGGCCGTTACAGGATCTTGGATCTCTTGGCTAGGAAAAGATCAAGCAGGATATTAAAGCAACCCCCCTGCTACTCACTCTCAGTGGGTTTCCTGCAAGAAGAGCAGGGATGAGGTGAGGTCTCGCAGCTGTGGGTCACATGGGCTGGGAGGAAGGTGGCCCTTCTGAGTGTCAGTTAGCCAGAGAGGAAGCTGCATCTTAGAAGATGAGCCATAGACTGTCTCCTGGTCTTCCCGTTGCTCTGAACTCTGTAGACTGCATGGAGCTGCCTGTCTACTGGGAGAGCAAATGGCTTCTGCCACATGGGCCTTGGCAGGGAGGCAGACCACAGGCGTCCCTCTATGAAGACAAATGAGCTGGAGTGGGAGCAGATTTTCTTGATAAATGTGACTTTCTGTGGCAATTTCTCATCAGTTGTCCCTCAATTTTTAACAAAGCTATATTTAGCTGGGAATTAGGGACCCACTTTCCAGCTTGGTATTAGCACCTGTAATAATTGGGATTGCCAAGGAGAAAGTCGTTCTCAGGAAACAGGAGCCAGGGTGTGTCCCAGCTGCCCCAACCCCTCCACGTGGAGGTGGCTCCAATACTACCTTTAGGATGAAGGTTGCTTTTATTGAGGAAACCCATCTGTTTCTGTAGATGGGGAAGATAGAGATTTCCGGAAGTCACTTGGAGGTACTTCTCAAGGATTGGGGTTCACAAGCTTGAGTCCAGTCCCAGCTGTGATACCAACTAACAGTGTGTTTGGGTCAGTGCCTGGACCTCAGCCTCTCTCTGCTGAGAGCTGTAAATTATGAAGGTGATTCTCAGCTCTGAACGCACATTCAAATCACCTGGGGACCTTTTTAAAAATTACCCCAGCAAGGGCCTCACCATGAGACTCTTAATCAACTGGCCTGGGTAAGGCAGGTGACACTCCCCCAGGTGATTTACTGTAAACTCAGGAGAGGACAATCTCTGAGCTCTCCTGGAGAGCTGGGCACAGCCCAAGTTTCCGTCTGGTCTGCATTCCACAATGCACCATGTGGCCTCTCTGGCCTTTAGACTCAAGACCAGAAAGACTAGAACGGACAGACTATAGAGGTCAAATTCCTTATCTTATAGTGGCAGGTCCCCTGGGGAATGACGTGTCCCAGGTCACCCAGCAAGGCAGAGCAAGCAGGTGTCCGGCCTCCCGGCTCTTAAGCCAGTGCCCCTGCCATGATGCCATGTCAGGGGAGTTACGGGTGAGCAAAATAATACTTTTGCCTTAAGTTTCCCCCATAAAACTTTCATCTAATGGTGTTTTGGAGTTTGGTGAATATTTATCATTCCTTCTGCACTTGATAACTATGTGTCCAAGCCCCAGAGAGGCAGGTATTATTATCTACAGATGGAACCACAGGTTGAAGGTTGAGGTTTATCCAGGTCACACAGTGTGATAAAATGTATGATGGAAACAGAGGTCCTGTTTTCCTGGAAGAAAATTTCTTCTTTTTCACCAGGACTTAGCTGTTCAGAAGCAGCAGGTCTCAGCTCTGGTGAGCTCCCTGAGGCACGGGAGCACACCTGTCAGTGGTGGCTCCTGCCCTCTCGTGGTCCCAGGAAAGAGAAGGGAGAGTGCGCTCTAGGCGACATTTCCTCTCTAGTGGGGCAGCTCTGTGTCTGTGCTCTGGGCACTTCCATCTCTCTCTCATGTTTACCAAGCCCTTTCACGGTTCGTCCACTGGTTTCCCCTGCCCCCGTGTTCTGGCTCTAGCTATCTTGGGTGTCCCCAGCTGCACAATTCCATCCGGAAAGGCAAAGTAGCAGGAAAGTTTTCGCCAGGGCGTGGGGGAGGTGATGAAAGGGAAAAATGTTAGGCTTCCATTTGCTCTGTGGGTCAGTGGAACAGCTGCAGAGGTGCTCCCACAGTCAACCTCACTGCCAAAGTGGAAACTCCTGCCGGTTCCTACAGAGCATTTCACGTCACCACACACGCACACATGAGCACACACAGGCACGCACACGCACGCACACACTCTTACAGCTTTCTGTTTACAAAGCGTAGGAAGACTATTTTAATCCAAATCCACTATGTCCTGTAGACTTCTTTTTAGCTTTGCTCAGTGAAAAATCATTGCTAAAGCCCTGCAGTGGTTTCACTACCCCTTCCCGATCATCTCTAAGTCCACTTGGAGCCACAGACAATATACATCCGGAAAATGCATCTAATAGATGTGTAACAAGCAAAGAGTGTGTCCAGCCCAGCGACGGGTCTTTGTGTGGCTTTGCTTTGAAGGTGCAGCAGACACTTCTCTTTAGGGAAACTATAAACTCTTCCCCCTGTGGGAAGGCTATTTGGGCTGATGGAAAATCTGATAGACCAAGAGCACCAGCCAGATGCGGTGGTTCACGCTTGTGATCCTACTACTCTGGGAAGTCGAGGCGGGAGGATCGCTCGAGGTCAGGAGTGCAAGACCAGCCTGAGCAAGAGCTAGACCTCGTCTCTACTAAAAAAAAAAAAAAAAAAAAAAAAAAAATAGAAAGAAATGATCTGGGCAGCTAAAAATATTTATAGAAAAAAAAAAATTAGCCGAGCATGGTGGCACATGCCTGTTGCAGTCCCAACTACTCGGGAGGCTGAGGCAGAAGGATTGCTTGAGCCCAGGAGTTTGAGGTTGCTGTGAGCAAGGCTGACGCCACGGCACTCACTCTAGCCCAGGCAACAGAGCGAGACTCTGTCTCATTAAATAAATAAATAAATAAATACAAAAACTTTTTGAAGGCCAGGTGCTGTGGCTCACCCCTGTAATCAAGGTGGGAGGATCACTTGAGATCAGGTGTTTGAGACCAGCCTGAGCAAGTGTGAGACCCCAATTTTACCAAAAATAGAAAAAATTAGCTGGATGTGGTGGTGCATACCTGTGATCCCAGCTACTTGGGAGGCTGAGGCAGGAAGTTCACTTGAGCCCAGGAGTTTGAGGTTGCAGTGAGCTACATTGATGCCACGGCACTCTACCCAGGGCAACAGAGTAAGACTCTGTCTAAAAAAAAAAAAAATTTTTGATAGAGAAAGGGTCTCACTATGTTGTCCAGACTGGTCTCCAACTCCTGGCCTCAAGCAATTCCTCTCACCTCTGCCTCCCAAAGTGCTGGGATTATAGGTGTGAGCCACCATTTCTGGCCTTAGAAGAACAGAATCTTAAAGATGAGTTTTTAAAATTTGGTTCTGGGCTTTCTGGAATTGGTTTTCTAAACTGACTAGATTTAAAGGTATTAATGACTCTGTTTCCAGTGGTAGCAAAGGCATTGAAAATCCATGGCATGATATGGCAATAGAGATACACAAAATACCACCATGGGGTGCTCTTACTCAAATTCCTATAAGAGGCAAGATCCTGAATGACCATATATTTGCTACCTTAGAACATTTTAGTCAAACCTACTTTTATAACGGAATTGAACAGTTGTCCCTAACTGCACTGAATAAACTGGGAAAAGAAAAGAATGAGCTCAGGGCTTCAAATTCCCTGCTCAAGTTTTGCATGAATGATCTGAAAGCTTCTGTATCTGCCCTGAAAAAAAGCCTATCTCTGTAGCTTCAGGACTGAGATTTCTGAAAACAAAACCAGAGTCTCTTCCTCCAAGTGGCTAAATTACAATGTAAATTCAATTCCCAACTTTGCAGGAACTTTTGTTAAAGCAACGGTATTCATTGGGAAGGAGCAGGATCCTAAAAATTGGAATTGGGACATATGGGCAAATCCTGATAAAGTTGGGAACATCAAAGCCCTAAATTCTGCCAAATCTTTTTTGTCAGAAGTCTAAAAGTCTGGAAGTCTTAGCTTTAAAGGGAGAAATGCTTCCACCAGGGAACACAGCAATGATTCCCCTGGACTGGAAGTTAAGACTGACAGCCAACCACTTTAGGCTTCTTATGCCTCTGTATTAACTGGCAAAAAGGGGGTTACTGTCCTGGGCAAAGAATAAGAACATTGCTAAAGAAACCTGATACACAGGGTACATTTTCTATCAGTCCTTCTTGTAAGAAACCAAAAAAAAAAAAAAAAAAAAGAAAGAAAGAAAAAGAAGTGAGTGCGTGTATGTATAAAATGAGTTATTTCCAAAGTTCCAAAATAAGTATTTGAGGGATGTCATGGTCTTTTTTATGTGTCAACTTGGCGAGGCTCCATTCCCCAGTTATTTAATCAAACACTATTCTAGACGTGGCAGTGAAGGTACTGTACTTTACAGATGTGAGTAAAGTCCATAATCAGTTGACTTTAAGTAAGGAACATTTTCCCAAATAACCAGATAAGGAAAGTTTTCCCAAATAATCAGATAATTCCATTAGGTGAAAGGCCTTAAGAGCATAGCTAAAGTTTCCCCGAGGAAAAAGAAATTCCACTTGAAGGTTTGCCTGACCTTCCTGATGGCCCGGGCTATGGATTCCAGGCTTACCTAGCCAGCCTCCATGACTGCCTAAAGCCAGTTCTTTGCAATGAATCTCTTAATATATCAACATATATCTCCTCCTTGTTTTGTTTCTCTGGTTGGATCCTGACATACAGACATAAAAACCTTTCTCTCCAGAGCCCCTCCCATTTCCCACCTTCCCATTCACTGGGGAAGCCCAAGAATTAGACAGGAGCACGTGGGCATAATTTCCTCGAGTTAATGGAAAAGCACAGTGTAATGAAAACCTACAGTTGGGAAGACAGAGGGACCTGTGCTCCTCTGCAAAATGAAAGGTTAAAGCTCTGTTGACAAAAGGAATATGGAGTACTTATGCAGACCCTTTGAAAGTTAACTAATCCTTGAGGTGCAAGACGTGCCTAATTTTTTTTCTGACACATTTGGGTGAGAGCCAGCTATACTCTGAAACGGGAGTCCCTTTTATCCCGAATGTCCTTTATGTCCACTGTTGGGTCCCAGAACCACCTCTTCCCTGTACCCAGTGGCAGAAAGTGGGGACAGAAAAGAGAGATGCTGGAGGCAGCACAGTTTACAGGCACAACAGGGGACTTGGACCTGCAGATTTCTGATACGAGTGTTGGTGACTCATAAAAATGTGGTTGGGAGATGCAGGGGTTCCAGGGGGCTTCAAAAAGAAAGAGGGAATATGAGAAGGGAGAAAAGGCTAATGTTAGGAAAGGAAGGGACATCCACATGATTGTAGGGCCGGGAAGCCCAGACTTTCACTCAGGGCAAAAGGACAAAGTCTGGAGGCAAGGGACACATGCATGACTGCCCACACTTCCCACTCTACAGGGTTCGCGGTCATCACTGGAGCTTTGAGCAAAGAACTGCTTACCTTTGCTCAGGTTCTGAGATCTGAAATAGGGAGAGGAAGACCCGTCCTCCAAGGTCAGTGTCAGGAATTGGAAACACCGTCACTGAGGCTGCCAGGGCTGCAGTGAAGGGGACAAAGTGCCCTTTGCAAAGTGACCCAGAAAGCAGAACAGTGGGTGGAAGTTACAAGCTTACAGATTTCGACTCTGCCAAGAAACACCTTCTAAATGCTCTTTCTGACTAAAGAGAAATGAGCTACCTTGGGAGGCAGGGACTTTCTTGTCCCTGTAGGTGTTAGTAGATACAGGGTGACCACCTCACAGGGATGGTCTGGGAGGGATCCAGGCAGCGGCCTCTGAGGCACTAGTCGGCAATATGACTTTATAGTTACTGAAAGACTTAGATACTGAGATAACTTTAAGAATATTTGGGACCAGGAGTATATTCTATTCTAAGCTCAGAGTTAAAACTCTTCATAGAGAGTCAGGGCTAGACAGGATCTTTAAAATCATTTTGTCTAACTTCCCTCTTACCCTCACCACCAATTTTACATAAATAAGAAAATTAAGGCTGGATGCAGTGGCTCACACCTGTAATCTTAGCACTCTGGGAGGCCAAGACAGGAGGACCGCTCGAGGTCAGGAGTTCGAGACCAGCCTGAGCAAGAAGAGCGAGACCCCGTCTCTACTAAAAAATAGAAAGAAATTATCTGGACAACTAAAAATATTTAGCAAAAATTAGCCGGGCATGGTGGTGCATGCCTGTAGTCCCAGCTACTCAGGAGGCTGAGGCAGTAGGATCGCTTGAGCCCAGGAGTTTGAGGTTGCTGTGAGCGAGGCTGACGCCACAGCACTCTAGCCTGGGCAACAGAGTGAGACTGTGTCTCAAAAAAAAAAAAAAAAAAGAAAGAAAGAAAGAAAAAGAAAGAAAGAAAGAAAGAAAGAAAAAGAAAATTAGGGCCCCCCCCCAAAAAAAAGACTAACTCAATGGGGCACAGCTAAAAAGTGTATCTGGGCTGGAACCTGGAACTTTCAGGCGTGTTCCATCTCTCTACATCTTTGCTGGGCTCTTTATCAAATCTGCCCAGCAATATCTGGAAACTTACTAGGAAAAAAATAATGGAAACAATTAAACCTTGACAAATGACAGCTTCTTCAGATATGATTTAAACACAAAGAACTATAAGGAACTCAACTGCTGAAACTCCGAGATAACATCAAGGAAAAGGAGTCATTTCACATAAATCTCAGAGATGATGTCATCTAAACACAGTAGTTAGTGGAAGTTCCAACTCATCATGAAGGAAATGATTCTTATAAATAGTTTTGATCTGGAGATACTGCTTGGCGTCTTAAAATCATAGTCTTGAAATAGGAAGACCTACCATAGAGGTCATCTGATTGAGGGCACAGTGACCCTGCTAATATCAGCCAGGGTCAATGCCACTCTCAACTCTGTTTCCATGGTACTTTGTATTGGCCACTGCTCTAGTATTTTGCACATTAAAGTGTACCAAATTGAATGGCAGTTTTTCTTCCAAAATGAAAAGAGTTTTTTTTCTGATGGTAAAATAAACATGCTCATTGTAAAACTTCAAATAGTACAGAAAAATAAAAAAAAGACTTACCAGAAATATTGTCACCCAGAGATAACCATTTCTAGCATTTTGATAAATATTATTCAATTATTTCTCCATGCACATGTTTATACTCACGCATCCATATTTTACAAAATTGGGACCAGAGTATAAATGCAGTTTTGTCACATTTCACTCAACCCTTTGTATAGATCTACATTTTCATTTTAATGGCTGCATAGCAGACCATTGTATGGATAAACCTTAACATAATTAACCAGACTCAGTTTGATGGATTAGGTTGGTCTCAGTTTTTGTTTTTGCTTTTTTGACACAGGGGCTCCCTCTGTGACCCAGGCTGGAGTGTAGTAGCCCTATCATACCTCACTGCAGCCTTGAACTCCTGGGCTTAAGCAATCCTCCCACCTCAGCCTCCCTAGTAGATGGGACAACAGGTGTGTACCACTATGCATAGCTAATTTTTTAATTTTTTGTAGAGATGGGTCTTGCTATGTTGCCCAGGTTGGTCTAGAACTCTTGGCCTCAAGTGATCCTCCCATCTTGGCCTCCCAAAGTGCTGGGATTATAGGTGTGAGCCACCATACCCAACCCCTGTTCTCAGTTTTTCACTAACATTGGGGGTTATTTCCCTCTTTAGAGAGAGAGGTCATCTTAATCACCCACGAGAGGGTGAATCATCTTTAGAAACTAAAAGTAGATTGCTTCCTCCAAAGTAGTAAGCAGGGTGGCTGTGGGGGTAAGGCCTCCGGAGAGTGAGTGGGTGGTGGGAGGCTCTATTGTCTCTTCTGGAAAAGGAATTATAAAGGGCCCTTTGGTGCTGCTGGAGAAGCTGCCACACTTCAGGGGAAGGTCTTGGGGTATGTCAGAGCCTGGAGCCCATCCTGACCCCAGCTGACTTCCAGGTCAGCTTGCAAACCTGTCCTTGCTACCCTGACCCTAGCAAGAACCAGAATTGAGGACCGGACCAGCCCCTGGTCCAGGGTGCAGCTCACCCAGACCAACTGCTGCTCATGGCCGCAGCAAGAGTCATGGCTGCCCAATATCTTGGTCACCAAATGAGGCCAAAGCTTCATCCATTTCTGGGCTTTGGCAGATTGTCAAACCAACTGCTACTCTGTCACCAACCCTTCCCCTTATAACTATAGTAAGAGACGTCATCATCAATTAATTCCCACGGGTGCTACATGAATTGGAGACGGAGGGGCTCTGGCACACACCCAAACTCTGAGGACAACCTGGGTTACAAAAGTCCCACCACAATACCTGCAGCTGAGGAAGAAGAGGGTAACAATGCCACAGTGGACACCTGTATACATATGTCTTTCCATGGGTATCCAATTATCTCCTTCACAGAAACTCTTTAAGTGGCATTGCTGCATCTGTGGGAAAATGCTGAACAAACCTTGCAGTGATGCTGGGGGGCCTGGGAAAGGCCAGCTGGCCAGCGGCTGAGAACCTTCACAGGGCAGCAACTTAGGACAGAAGTAGCCACTGTTCAGAGTCTGGCCTTGAGGGTTCAGTGGGCCCTGGAGGAGACAGAGCAGGATGACCCGTGAGGAGCTTATGCCGAGACGGATACCTGGTGGGAAGCAGGCATTGGGGTCAGCCTGACTAGCCAGCCTGCTCTCTCTTGTTGTGGGAAATCAGGATGGAGGCCAAGTTACAATCAGAAGGCTACTGGTCACCCTAGAATCAAGTAAGGGGCGTTAGTCTAGAGATCTGAATGAAGGCCTGATGCATCCGTCCCCCGACCAGGGTGATATACACCTTTCAGGTGACAGTGGCTGCAAAGGAAACTCAGGTGCGTTGCAAGTACAGAAACTGCTCTGTGGCTAAGGCGAACCCCTAGCCATTCTCCTACAGAGCCCTTCTGTCCAGCAGTCCTAGGGGGCTGGGGACTCACAGATTTTCTTGCAGATTAAGAGGCTACAGATGAGCCAAGTCATACAGTAGGGCCTTATTTATTTCAAATAGCCTATCCATATCTTACTTTTTCATTCATCCATTCTCGTAGTCACTCAGTCATCAAATGATGGCTGAGCACTGCTCAGGTCCTGGGAGACAGCAGTAAGTAAAATAGACAAAATTCCTGCTATTGTGGAGTTCAGATTCCAATAGGGAGAGAAAGACAGTAGACAGATAATCACATAAATACACAATATTAGAAACAAGTATACCATTAATTAAATAGGACGATTTCTAACTTTAAAAATCTTTCTGTAAGATATTAGACGGTGATATTTGCTATGAACAAAAATTAAGGAGGGTAAGGGGTGGGAGAGTGAGCGAGTGGAAGTGGAGAAAAATTTTCTTAGGGTAATCGGGGAAGGTCTCTCTGAGAAGGTGACATTTGATCAAAGATCAAACTGTATAGATATGGGGGGTGGGTAGGCCAGGTGGAGGGAAGATCAAACCAACGGCCTTGAGGAGGCCAGAGCATGCGGGGGACAGCAGAGGTCAGCGCGGCTGAGCACACAAGCAAGCGGAAGCAGTGGTAGGAAGTGGGGAAAGGGAAGGCATGAGGTGGGGGAGTCAGAGCAGGGGGGGATTTGCAGGCCTACATTGTGAAAACTGGACTCTGTATGACGTGGCATGCCACCAAAGGGCAGAACTCACTTTTCATAAGGAGTCTGGCTGCTGAGTGGTGAATAAACTGATTATTCTATTAAATAATGTGTCAAAAATAGAGCCCTATAACATTAGGAAAAGGACCTTGGAGATCATTGAGACTTCTGCTGCTCAAAGTGTGACTTCTGGACCAGAATTGGCAGCACTTGGAACTTGTTAGACATGAAGCCTCGTGGACCCCACCTCAGACCTTCTGAGTCAGAATCTGCATTAACAAGACTCCTGGGTAACCTATGTTTAAAAGGAAGTGGGAGAAACACTGTTCTAGTCCAATCTCTTCATTTCACAAGTGATGAAACCGAATGTCGGTCCGAAGCAGTGACTTGCTTGTGATCACGTGTTGATTTCTCAGCAGGGCTAAGGCTAGAGCCCAGGGCTCCCCGCTCTGGCGAGCCCCCTTTCTGTCGCACCACATCGGCTCACATGGTTACCAGGCTAATAGCTTGTGATATTCATTCAGTCAGTCAATCAGCCAATAGTTCATTCTCTCGCTCATCACTAAGGCACCAGCCCACAATGACATACAATCATCTCACCAAATATTTTTACCCTTTAAGAACTCAAAAGCAAGTCAAAAGAAACTGATAAAAGTCTAGGCAAATTTAGCTTAAAACCTAACAATAGCAGCCCTCCCTTCTCCCCACCACCACCCTGCATCTCATCATCTATTGAGATTTGCTGGAAACACCCAGGATGTTTAGGTGTGGTGCCCCCTGAAATGTTTCTTCCTCCAGAAGGGTGGGAAAGAACACACATTTCATTGTCTTCTCAGGAAAAAAAAAAAAAAAGAAAGAAAGAAAAAAATCCCCCAGGGCCTGGAGCAATTAAAACAAAAAAATCCATGTGTTGTACCACCCCAGGATCTTAGAGATTAGACCTAGAAACCCGGGTCATGTCCCAAAAGGGAAGAGTCAAGAGAGGAAGAACTCTATTTTCAGGGATAGATAGGGTGAATGGCTGGAAGTTTCTACAATGGGGAAAAAAAAGGCTAGGTTATCATTTCTGTCATTGCTATTATTGTTGTTGTTATCAAAAACGTGTACATGGTGCACTTAAATTATTGTCCCTTTAAAACAATAAAGGTGATAACAGAGATTTCTTTGTGCATGTGCAAACCCGAAGAGAATTCTCTTATGTGCCAGCAGTTTTGCTGGAGGCCTGGCCATGACTGTTGGGATGCAGGCAATTCCAGGGGCAGGTCTAGGTGTGTTGTTTGAGACTGAAAAGGATCAGAGGGCTCTCTAAAGAAGTGGTTCTGGCAGAGCGGGAAGGGCACTTCCAAGGGGAGAAAACTGCTCCCCAGACTGCTTGAGCAGTTCAGGTGGTAGATGGTGAGGAGAGATGCTGAGAGAAGGGAGAAGCCGGCAGACGGGAGACACTTCGGAATGAGACACCTACCTTAGGGCAGCCGCCTGGATGGGAGGAGGGGAGAGAAAGGAGGGCTGGAAGACGGCTCTGCAAGAGCAAACCTGAGTGATGGGTGGGAAATGTGGGTTACCTGGACAGTGCCTCATTTCTGTATCAGCCAGGGCTGTCAGCACCGGCTGCTGCCCACCCTTCTCCACGCCTGCCCGATCTCGGTGTCCGGCACAACAAAGGCTTATTTATTCCCCACTCATGTCAAGGGATGATGTGGGTGGAGCTGCACTCCTGGGGTGGCACTTCTGCTCAGCTGTCTTCCGAACAGAGACCTGGGCATCCTGGCTGTGCCCATCTTGTAACTTTGCCACCTTGGAATCTTTTGCTTCCAGACGGACAGACAGAAGAGAAAGCAAAGCTTGTTTTTCACCACCATGAAACGGAAGTGACCCCTGACTTGTTTGCTTCCAGCAGTGAGACTTAGTCATGCAACCATTGCTAGGGAACCCAGGGAGGGCCTGCTGCCACTCTGGAAGCTGCCCCGTTGCCAGGGAGCCTGCCACCGTAGGAGCTGTTGGTCACTGTGAGTACCAGGGAACTTCCCTTGGTGTCTCCTCATGCCAGATCACATCATGCTGTGCTGGCTGGACAGTCCCTGGTTGGCATCAGGGTTTGAAGGACAGCAGGGAACACTGGTTCTGGGAATCCCCCCTGGTAAATGGCAAAGCCCTGTGCCACATGTGCCTTTGTTGTTTATGGTAGTCAGGCTGTACGACCTTTGATGCTCCTTCCAGCGTGGAGATTTGATGACAACTGTTCAAAAACTTTGGATTCTTGCCCTGTCTCTACCACTACCTTGCTCTCTGATCTCAGAGGAGTCCCTCTGTCCTGGGCCTTAGCTTCCAGAGCTGCAGTAGGAGTGGGCCTGCCTGAACAATCTTTACTGTCCTTTCTGGGCCTGAGACCACCCCATTTCTGCTTCTCCTGAGCCCCTGGAAAGGAGAGAGGCCTGGAAAACCTTCCGGGGTCACTGCTGAGGCTTTGGCCCTACCTAATCTGCCCAAGATTGCGTCAACAAACTCAGAGACTCCTTCAGCTGGCTGGCTGCTGGCATTCAGTAGCTGGCAACTATCCAAAAAAAAGCAGGACCTGAATCGGTAGAGGGAGAGACCCAAAGACCTGTGCCAGGGCCAGGGGTCAGATTTCAAGGCAGCAAAATGTATGTTCTGCCTGCCTGGACCTCTACGAGATCCAGGTGTGAGCAAGGTCTGAGCAGCCATAGATAGGAGAGCAAGTGACATCAGTTACAGTGCCAGCAGGCAACAAAGGTACATTCAAAAGTGTTTGGGGAAGGGGATACAAGTTTAAGGAAGGGGACTCTTTACAAAGGTGTGGCCAGAGATAAGCAACCAACAAGCAATGGTGAGGGACCCAGGGACTGGGACCAGGCCTGAAGGGCAAGGGCGACAATGGTGTGACCACAGCCTGTAGGAGCTGGAGTTGTGGGAGGGGGCCCTGCCCACAGAAGCCAGAGCCACAAAGGGATGACATGGCAGGAAAACAGGGATGAGCCAGTGCGGATGGGGGTGGGATGGAGCAGGGAATACATATGTCAGCCTCTAATCTCTTGCCAGCACCTCCCATTGGCCAAACCCAACAGGAAGCCAGAGGAACAGGGAGCTGGTGATGCAGTTATAGAAAACATCAAGGACACAGAGCAGGAGAGGGAGTGAATAGGGAGGCACATAGAGGAATCACCAGCACGTGGGTCTGGGGCTCACCTGGTCTTTCTCCCCAGCTCTGTGATGGGGACTTTGAATGGCCTGGACCAGGTGGTAGGCGCCCAGTGAAAGTCCCACCCAGGCTGGTGATGACAGCAATGATAAGGAGATGGTGACGTGTTCGTTATCCTAGATTTACATAACCATGTTTTCCTACAACAGTGTCTGGTTATCTAAAGCATCTTTCACGGCATCTGAAGGAGCTGGGTCAAATTCTCTGTGTCTTGCATTTGAGGTTGCTTTTAGATACAGATTTGGACCTCGCTCTGCCTTTTTCCTGAGTGGTAACACTAGCTGCTCTGTCAGTCCTGAGAGAGTTGAGAGAGTGGGATAAATTTAGACCACAGAGTTATTGTGCCTGGGCCAATATTTGAAATATTTGATGTTTAGCATGACCTTGACCTCCATTCCCTGCATAATCGCATGTTCCCTGTCCTCAATTTGACCAGCTTCTCAGTCTCCCGCCCCCGTGCTCCTGTGTATCTCCCGCCCCACCAGCTATGAATAGTTGGTGTGCACAATGAGACTGGGTGTCGGGCCGTCATCAGTTCCCACTCTGTCAGATACCATCCCTGTCAAAACAAGTCAGCTATGTGGAAACCCTCACCATTCCTCCTGCCTCCTTTTGGAATGCACTGTTCTGACTGCAAGTACAAAGCAGCAATTTATAAGCATGAGTTGGTGCAGAAAACAAGACACAAAACCAAGAAAATGGATATGACACAGGATAGCATGAAATTCAGAACTATAAACAGGGAGATTGAATGGAATCAGGAATAAGGTGATGTTTCAAGATTAACCTGCATGAGATACGAAGGCCAAGAAACCAGACCTTGAGTATTTCTTTTATTTCTCTGCATGCACACAAGTTCACTATAGTATTACTGTCAATACATGATTTTAATCTGGCATGTTTAAAAGTCTTTAAACAAACGTGTTTGTGCATGGGTCATGCTTTTTATTAGGTTATTAAATATGAAATGTCCAATTTCAAATCAAAAGTTTAGTTTATTACATCTAAAACAAGAAGCAGTATACTTAATCAAAGTATGCGCCTACACTATTGACACAGTTTTGCCATGTTATTCGTGGCTTGCTTATGCCAGCAGCGAAGAAGCCTGGAGAGTGAGTGGTGATGAAATTGTGAAAGGTGTTCTCCACAGCTTGTTGAGAATTGAATATTTTTCCTCACAAGAAGTGGTGGAAAGCCTGGAAAAAGTGGTAGTCAGTTGGTGCAAAGTTTGGTGAATACAGTGCATGACAGAGAGTTTCCAAGTCCAGCTTCTGTAGTTTGAGCAGTGTTGTTTTGTGTGACATGTGGTCTTGCAAGAGGATTGGCCTGTCTGTATTGACCAATCTCAGCTGCATAATCACAAGCATCCTCATCACTGCATCCCATTGGTTGCAGTAGACATCCATTGTAATAGATTGACCAGGTTTCATGAAGCTGTAGTGGATAATACCAGCGCTAGACCACCAAACAGACACCATTAGCTTTTTTTGATGAATATCCAGTTTTGGACTATGTTTTGGTACTTCTTCTTTATCTAACCATTGTGCCAAACACTTGTGATTGTCAAAAAGAATCCATTTTTCATCACATTGTTAATGGGAAAAAAAACCAAACTCTGTAAAGTAATTTTGAAGAGATTTATTCTTAGCCAAATTTGAGGACCATGACCCAGAGCCGCGCCCAAGAAGCCTTGAGCAAGTGGACTCGCTGTGGCTGGGTTACAGTTTGGTTTTATACATTTCAGGGAGACAGGGGTTACAGGTAAAGCCATAAATCAATACGTGGGAGGCATACATTGTTTTGGCCTGAAAAGGTGGGCCATCTCAGAGGGGGTGTGGCTTACAGGTTATAGGTGGGTTTAAAGATTCTTTGACTTGTAATTGGTTAAAGACATGAAGTTTTGTCTAAAGGATTGGAATGTTTTAACATAAGGAGCTGTTTATCAGAGATAAGCCACCTACATATATTTGTTGTGTAAATTGAGGACCTGAAGGTTTGTCTTGCATACCCTCAGGCCTGTTAAGGGTTACAAAGGGTGTCCCCAAGAAGGGAGGGAGTCATGATGAGGCATGTCTGACCTCCCTCCTCCTGGCAGGCAATTTAGTTTTAGGACATTCCTTTGGCCACGAGAGGGTCCATTCAGTCAACTGGAAGGGGGTGGGTGGTGAGCCTGAAGATTTTATTTTAGTTCACAACATGTAACAATGCAGTGTAGAAATGGTTCGCCCTTATGTTGTGACAGCAAAGAAAGGCAAGCTTTGATTTCTCTTCTGATGCTTGTTTAATTCATGTGGAACCCATCTATGCAGCTTCTTTACCTTGCCCATTTGTTTCAAATGGTTCAATATTGGTGGAATAGTAACATCAAACCTTGCTGTTAATTCACGCGTAGCTTGAGATGGATTCGCTTCCACTACAGCTCTCAGCTCATCATTAACCACCTTGGTCTCAGGTCACCCACATGGCTCATTTTCAAGATTAAAATCACCAGTATGGAACTTCTCAAACCATCAACATACTGTGCATTCATTAGCCACATCCTTCCCAAACACTTTGTTGGTCTTTCGAGCTATCTGCGCTGCATTAGTTCCATGATGGAACTAATATTGAAAATTAACACGAATTTTGACTTATCCATGGCTTCACAAAAATTGCTCTAAAAAAAATTGAAAAATAATCACAAGCCAAAACACGCATTTGAAAGAATGAGGATGTACCTTTACAATAAAAAAAGAAGAAACCCAAGAAATATCAAAGTGAAATATCAGAGATAGCAACTGTCAAACTTAATACTTAAGGAAATCGGACATTCCATACTTACTAACCTAATAGTACTATTAAAAAACGAAAAAGGATACAGAAAGTTTTTTTTACTCTATCATATAGTATACTGTTTTTCAAACTGTGGGTCACAACCACATGAAATTAACTTAATGCAGTGTGGTCAGCATTTTTCAAAAAACGAAATAGATCAAACATGAGGATCAGAGTATATTACATGCAGAATACACACATGCACACATAAACCTGTGACTGGGTGTTGACTTAAGTGTACTCTTGGCCGGGCGTGGTGGCTCATGCCTATAATCCTAGCACTCTGGGAGGCCGAAGTGGGAGGATAGCTCCAGGTCAGGAGTTCCAGACCAGCCTGAGCAAGAGCGAGACCCTGTCTCTACTAAAAAATAGAAAGAAATTATCTGGACAACTAAAAATATATAGAAAAAATTAGCCAGGCATGGTGGTGCATGTCTGTAGTCCCAGCTACTCAGGAGGCTGAGGCAGGATTGCTTGAGCCCAGGAGTTTGAGGTTGCTGTGAACTAGACTGACATCACGGCACTCTAGCCAGGGCAAAAGAGTGAGACTCTGTCTCAAAAAAATAAAAAAAAAAAAAGTGCACTCTTCACTGTGGGCCTCAGCATAGTAGAGCTGGCTGGGTGTCAGGGCACTTGGGCACTTGTTCCAGCAAAGCTATTAATCTTCTAAGCAGCTTCCTCTGGACAGCTGTCCTCTCTGGCCTTGGTATCCTCATGTATAAAGTGACACATTTGAACTGAATGAGCCCTAGGAGCCTTTCAATCCTCTCACTTAACACATATTTATTGAGCACCTACTAGATACCAAGCCCTGGGATTTAGCAACAAATAAAATAAAGACCATTCCCTAAGTTTATATTCTAGTAGGGGGATGACAGACAATAAACAACCAAATGAACAGATAGTAAGCTGAGTACTGCTAAGTGCAATGAAGAAAAATAAAGCATTTAAGGGGGCGAGAATGCAATGGAGGTGAGGAATGCCACTTTGGTAGAGTGGCCGGGGAAGGCCTTTCTGGTGAGGAGGCATTTCAACAGAGACATGAAAAAGTTAAAAGATGAAGCCACACAGATATCTGGGGGAAGAGTGAGTGCTCCGAAGACTGAAGAGCCCTGCCTTGGAAAGGGTAGGAGTGGCCAGAGCAGAGTGAGCAAGGGGTCAGGGGTGGGAGAACAGCTGGGGAGGGGCCAGGGCCAGGGGAAAAGAGCCCTGGGGGGCATTTCACCAGCAGAGAGACCTGATCTGACCGGTGTTGTAAAAGGATCCCTGTAGAAGTGTAAGGAGGCCAGTTAAAAGGCTCCTAGAATACTCCAGAGGTAAGATAATGACATCTCGCTGTAGAATGGTAAAAAGAGAGAAGGTCAGGGGGATTCTGAATATATTTGAAGGTAGCAGCAAGTGGGATTTGCTGACGACATATATGAATGGAGGGAGAAAGAGGAATCTAGGATGACTTCAAGGTTTGACACCTAAGCAGCTGGAAATAGTCTCAATTTATGGAGATCATGAAGATTATGAGAGGAGAGGTGTGGTCTGCGTGCGAGTGAGATGTGAGGTCGGAGATGCTTATTGAACATCCAGGTGACCGTGTTGATGGCACTTGCACATCTGAATCTGGAGAGGCATTTTGGGAGTCAGCAGCACTTGATGATACAGAAGGCCAGAGGGCTGGATCAGATAACTGGGGAGTGATAGACAGAGATTAGAAGAGCCCCAAGAACTGATCTCTGGGCCTCTCCAACATAGAGAGGCCCAGAAGATGAGAAGGAACCAGCAAATATTATTCAACTCAGTGACTCTTTTCAGAAGAGGTTGCTGAACAGAGGGAAACCAGAAAAATGTGGTCTTTATTTAGAAATAATTAGCATGGCTTACCTACCAATCACTGCTAAAATGATCACTCCTGATTACAACAATAACAGCATCTTGTGCAAAGCTAGCTAGAGGACTGCTGGCAGGTTAAATGGAAATGTGTATTGATTGATTCCGAGTTTCTTCCAGTTTCTTGTTGTAAAAAATTGGGGGAAATTAGAGCTTTGTTTGCTTTTAGCAACCTATTCAGACAGGAGGAAATTGACCCCCAGGACTTCCCTGGCAGCCCCCATGCTCTGCAGGGAGCTTCAGGCTGGGTTTCCCAGCTCTGCTCCAGCCAGTGCAATCTCCATTTAAAAGTATAATTGCAGTGCCAAGTCCCTGAGCTCCCTGAGGAATCTCTCCCTCCTTTCTGTGAAGGCAAGAGAGACTAGCCTTGTTCTGATGCCGTTCTAGTGCTTTCTCGGGCTTGTCAACAGAAAAGAAGCCAAACTCTGTAAAATAATTTTAAAGAGATTTATTCTTAGCCAAATTTGAGGACCATGACCCGTAGCCATGCCCAAGAAGCCTAGAGCAAGTGGACTTGCTGTGGTTGGGTTACACTTTGGTTTTATACATTTTAGGCAGACAGGGATTACAGGTAAAATCATAAATCAATATGTGGAAGGCACACATTGATTTGGCCGTGGGGGCTTGTAGGTTATAGGTGGGTTTAAAGATTCTTTGACTTGTAATTGGTTAAAGACATCAACCTTTGTCCAAAGGTTTGGAATGTTTTAAGATAGGGAGGTAAGGAGATCTGTTAATCGGACAAGACCTATATTTGTTGTGTAAATTGAGGACCTGTAGGTTTGTCTTGCATACCCTTAGGCCTGTTAATGGGTTAAAAAGGATATCTCAGCCGGGCGCGGTGGCTCACGCCTGTAATCCTAGCTCTCTGGGAGGCCGAGGCGGGTGGATCCTTTGAGCTCAGGAGTTCGAGACCAGCCTGAGCAAGAGCGAGACCCCGTCTCTACTAAAAATAGAAAGAAATTATATGGACAACTAAAAATCTATATAGAAAAAATTAGCCGGGCATAGTGGCGCATGCCTGTAGTCCCAGCTACTCGGGAGGCTGAGGCAGTAGGATCGCTTAAGCTGAGGAGTCTGAGGTTGCTGTGAGCTAAGCTGACGCCAGGGCACTCACTCTAGCCTGGGCAACAAAGTGAGACTCTGTCTCAACAAAAAAAAAAAAAAAAAAAAAAAAAGATATCTCCAAGAAGGGAGAGGGTATGATGAGGCATGTCTGACCTCCCTCCTCCTGGCAGGCAATTTAGTTTTAGGATATCCCCTTGGCCAAGAGGGGGTCCATTCAGTGAGACAGTTGTGGGGAGCCTTAAGATTTTATTTTAGTTCACAGGCTTTAAGACTAACTCTCCAACAAGGAGCAGACAAATGTTTAAGTTTAAGAGAACTGAATGCAAGTCTTGGCTCATTAAAACTTGTCCCCTTGAGAAAGGATTCCAGACTGCAATGTTGGGAAAATGCGTGGGGTTGCAGGGTGTGTCTTTCTGCTAGTGCTGGGTGTCAACGGCAGTTCCTGTCAACCAGTTGGATGCACAAACAGTCTTCTTGGGAGGTACTGGTGGCCACAATGAGATTACAGGGGATAGCAGCAAACTGCTATATTAGGAGCCACCACAAAAAGAACTAGCAATTTTTGCACCCCAGGAAAACTTCCTAAACTGTCCCCACCACCATTCTCCTCTGCAGGCTGGGCCTCCTTCTCCTTCACAACAGATTCGCTGATCCTGTTGTGATTTTTCTGGGCATGAAAGCCAGGGTCCTGTGCATTCCAGGAACTGTATCCCAGGCCTTCACCCTCCCTCTCTTGCAAACCTTGCTCTTAGGGCACCAAACTCCTGAAATGATTACAACTAGCTTGTCAGACAGGCTGAATCAATTTGGAAGCACAGCTCCATGTGGTTTAGATATTATCTGAATCAAAAGTAAGGACCTCTTGAACATTCTTCAGGCCTCTGAGAGTGTACTCATCATCTCCCCAGCTCTGCTGTCTAACAGACAGTCTGTTCTTGTTCCTGGCTGTACTGCCTTGCTCAGGTTATCTATTATTTTTAAAAGTCCTTCCCTAGTTTCCTGTTGCTCATAGTATGGGGACTAACCTTGGTGGCCTCTCATTCAAAGCCTCACACCATTTAGACTTTCCACAACAGTAAACCGTATCCTCTTAAACATCCCCTGCACATAAACGCACATACATGTGCACACATGTGCTCACACATCGCCCATTCTATTCATTATGACCACAAGGTCTTTACCCCTAAAGTCTTCCCACACGTCTAGGCCTTTGTCCAAGTCTTTCCCTTGTCCCTTGGCTCTCACGTCCACCTTCTCAAACCCTAATTCACACTGTTCTCTGAGCTGTCACAACACTTCATAATATGGCTTGCTGCAGCCTGCATGGCACTCGAGATAGTTGTGTAAGTTCCTGCCCTCCTCTTCTCTCTCGGATGCAGGTGAACAAGGAGGATGAGTTCTCTGAAGGCAAAATAGCACTGTGATAGTCACGTAGCAGGGGCTTGGGAATCTTCACAAAAATAAAGGAAAACTTTGCTAATTCCAAATGATAGCAGGGGCCGTGTGCAGTGGTTCATGCCTGTAATCCCAGCGCTATGGGAGGCCGAGGCGGGAAGATCGCTTGAGCTCAGGAGTTGAGACCAGTCTGAGCAAGAGCAAGACCCCATCTTTACTAAAAATAGAAAAATTAGCCCAGCTACTGAGGAGGCTGAGGCAGAAGGATCTCTTGAGCCTAGGAATTTAAGGTTGCAGGGAGCTACAATGACACCACTGCACTCTTCCCAGGGTGATAGAGCTAGACTTGGTTTCAAAAAAAATTTTTTTAATTAAAAAAAAAAAAATGAGGCTGGGCGAGGTGGCTCATGCCTGTAATCCTAGCATTCTGGGAGGCCGAGGCAGGAGGATCGCTTGAGGTCAGGAGTTCGAGAACACCCTGAGCAAGAGCGAGACCCCATCTCTACTAAAAATAGAAAGAAATGATCTGGACAGCTAAAATTATATATATAGAAAAACATTACCTGGGCATGGTAGTAGCATCCCAGCTACTCAGGAGGCTGAGGCAGGAAGATCGCTTGAGCCCAGGAGTTTGAGGTTGCTGTGAGCTTGATGCCACGGCACTCTAGTCCGGCAATAGAACCAGACTCTGTCTCAAAAAAAAAAAAAAAAAAAAAAGACAGCAGGCTAGCAGCTCCCATTGTAGTTTCTCTAAAGGTCCTGTAGGAGGACTCTGAAAAAGATGAAAATTCACACCTTCAAAAACAAAGAACTACCATGTGACCCAGAACTTGAGCATATCAAATGCCCTCCAGCTGTGGTTCCAACAGGGTGGGTGGCCGGATACTCGACCAAGGCAGTTACCTGAGCACAGGCTCAGAAAAGTGCACCCCTCCCTTTGACCCAGCAATTCTCTTGCTAGGAATTTATCCTAAGGAATAATTAAGTATACTGATAAAGAATTAACCACATTGGTAAAATAAGAACAAATTACATTTCCACCAGAAAGGATAGGCTGAAAATTGTGACATATTTGTGTAAGGGTATACTATATGTCCAATAAAAATTATGTTCCAAAGGTATGCTTATTGACATGGAAACATATTTATGATTTATTGTTGGCTGAAAACATTCAGGTTACAAAGCAGAATACATCATCCAATTTTTCAAAATAAAAACTTACCAAAGATATATACAGAGGATAAAGGCTGGAAGGGCATGTATCAAAATGTTTACAGTGATCATCTCTGGGTAGTAGAATTATAGTTACATTCATCTTTGATCCTATTGGTTTATATCTGCGATGAACATGTTTCTTCACTAACATATGGAAAGGCAAGGAATAGAGAGCCAACAGAGAGACATGGGTAAAAGTTTAAATTCATTAGCAGGCAATCTGGGTTGGATTTCATCTGCCAAGTATTTGCTGGAGAAAGTTCCTTGACTTTTCTTATTCTGTAAGATGTGCATAAAAATGGTGGCTAAGACAATACAATAAAGAAAAGACAGTCCTTTCAACATATGGTGCCAGAACAACTGGAAATTTACATGCAAAAAAACAAACTAGACACAGACCTTACATCCTTCACAAAAATTAACTTAAAATGGATCATAGACCTAAATGTGAGATACAAAACTATAAAACTCCTAGAAAATAACATAGGAGAAAACCTACTAAATGACCTTGGGCACAATGATGCCTTTTTAGATACAAAACCAAAATCATGACCCGTGAAAGAAAAAAAAGCTAAACTGGACATCATTAAAATTAAAAACTTTTACTCTGTAAAACACAAGGTCAAGGGAATGAAATGACAAGCCACTGGAAACACTTGCAAAAGACACGTCTGATAAAGGACTGTTATCAAAATAACTCCTAAAACTCAACAATGAGAAAATAAACAACTCATTTAAAAAATGGGCAAAAGAGGCCAGGCGTGGTGGCTCACGCCTGTAATCCTAGCACTCTGGGAGGCTGAGGCGGGTGGATCATTTTGAGCTCAGGAGTTTGAGACCAGCCTGAGCAAGAGCGAGACCCTGTTTCTACTAAAGATACAAAGAAATTAGCTGGACAACTAAAAATATATACAAAAAATTAGCTAGGCATGGTGGCGCATGCCTGCAGTCCCAGCTACTTGGGAGGCTGAGGCAGAAGGATCGCTTGAGCCCAGGAGTTTGAGGTTGCTGTGAGCAAGGCTGATGCCACGGCACTCTAGCCCGGGCAACAGAGTGAGACTCTGTCTCAAAAAAAAAAAAAAGGGCAAAAGACCTGAATAAATACGTCACCAAAGAAGATAAACAGATGGTAAATAAGTATATGAAAAGATGTTCAAAATCATATATCATTAGGGTATTGCAAATTAAAATAACAATATCATACTACAACATACCTATTAGAATGGCCAAAATCCAACACACTGACAACACCAAATGCTGGCAAGGATGTGGAACAACAGAAACTCTCATTCATTGCTGTTGGGAATGCAAAAGAGGGCAGCCACTTTGGAAGACAGTTTGGCAGTTTCTTACAAAACTAAATATACTCTCACCATATGTATTAGTCAGCTTGAGCTGCTATAACAAATTACCATAGACTGTGTGGCTTAGACAATAGAAATTA
Organism: Eulemur rufifrons; assembly: GCF_041146395.1. Lineage (NCBI taxonomy): Eukaryota > Metazoa > Chordata > Mammalia > Primates > Lemuridae > Eulemur > Eulemur rufifrons. The sequence goes on from NC_090989.1 coordinate 70,415,702, forward strand.
ATTTTTTCACAGTTCTGGAGGCTAGAAGTCCAAGATCAAGAGTCCATCCTATTTAGCCAGGCTTGGTGGCTCACGTCTATAATCCCAGCACTTTGGGAGGCCCAGGCAGGAAGATCCCTTGAGGCCAGGAGTTTGAGAACAGTCTGGGCCACATTAAAAAAAAAAAAAAAAAAAAAGAGTCCAGCTGATTTGATTTCTGGTGAGGACTCTTCCTGGCTTCAGATGGGCAGCTTCCAGCTGTGTCCTTAGGCGGCCACACCAGGGAGCCAGAGAAGGAGCTGTGAAAAAGAGAGGGAGAAGAAGAGGGAGAGAGAGAAGGAGGGAAGGAGAGAGAGAGAGAAAGTACTCTCTCATGTCTCTTCTTCATTTTTTTTTTTTTTTTTTTTTTTGAGACAGAGTCTCACTCTGTTGCCCGGGCTAGAGTGAGTGCCGTGGCATCAGCCTAGCTCACAGCAACCTCAAACTCCTGGGCTCAAGTGATCCTCCTGCCTCAGCTTCCCAAGTAGCTGGGACTACAGGCATGTGCCACCATGCCTGGCTAATTTTTTCTACATATTTTTAGTTGTCCAGTTAATTTCTTTCTATTTTTTGGTAAAGATGGGGGTCTTGCTCTTGCTCAGGCTGGTCTGGAACTCCTGATCTCGAGCGATCCTCCCGCCTTGGCCTCCCAGAGTGCTAGGATTATAGGCGTGAGCCACAGCGCCTGGCCACATGTCTCTTTTTATAAGGACACTAATCCTACCAGATCAGGACCCCACAGTTATGGTCTCATTTAAACTTGATTACTTCCTGTGACATAATACAAAATGTATTATTTAGTCTCTGCCCTTGATTCCTGACATGGAGTTCCTAAAACCTTGTCATTTCCTGAGTGATGGGGTGATGGGAGCTTCTTACACAGAGCTCCTAAATCCCTTGGGAATTTCCTGGGTGATAGGCGCATCTTTTGTTTTGTTGAGGCGACTCCCAGTGGGCTCCTGGATAGCTTCAGGATGGGTGCTGGTCACCAGAAAGGCCAAGCAGGCTGCACAGGAAGCACTGCAGCAGCATGTGCTCAGCTTCCGGTTGCTTCCTGTCATGGCAGAAGGTGAAGGGGACGCGGCATGTGCAGATCACATGGCGAGAGAGGCAGCAAGTAGGGGGTGGGTACCAGACTCTTTTTAACAACCAGCTCTTGCGGCAACTAATAGAGCAAGAACTCACTCATTACCAAAAGGATGGTACCAAGCCATTCATGAGAGATCTACCCCCATGACCTGAACACCTACTAGCCCCCATCTTCAACATGGGGGATCAAATCTCAACATGAGATTTGGAGGGAACAAACATCCAAACTGCACCACCTTGGGACCCATTACTTGTGACTAGCATTTGTAATAGGGGCAGTCTTGTGGGACTGAGACCTTTAGCCCATGGAGTCTGATGCTAACTCTAGGGTAGTTAGTGTCAGAATTGAATTGACTCATTTGATGCCCCTTTGGAGTCCAGAGAATTGGTTGTTGGTGTGGAAAAAAACCCACATATTTTGTATCAGAAGTGTTGTGAGTAGAGAAACAGTTTTTTCCCACTTCCTCAGAGGCTCCGTCTCTAAATACAGCCATATTGGAGTTAGGGTCTCCACATATACATTTGGGGGACACAAGCATTCAGTCCAATTATACGATATGATCCGGCAATTGTGCTTCTTGCTATTTGCCCCCCAAAATTAAAAACTTATTTCCCACAAAAATCTACATATGGATGTTTTATCCATAATTGCCAAAACTTCAAAGCAACCAAGATGTCCTTTAGTAGATGAATGGATAAATAAACTGCTACATCCAGACAGTGGAATATTATTGTGCTAAAAAGAAGTGAGATATCAAGCCATAAAAAGACACAGAGGAACCTTAAATGCATATTACTAAGTGGAGGAAGCCAATTTGGAAAAGCTTCATACTGTGTGATTTAACTATATGACATTCTGCAGAAGGCAAAACTGTGGTGACAGTAAAGAGATCAGTGGTCGCTAGTGGGTAGTGGGGAGGGAGGGGTGAATAATAGACAGAAATCAGGGGATTTTTCGGGCAGCAAAACTATCCTGCATGACACTATAGTGGTGGATGTATGTCATTATACATTTGTCAAAACCCATAGGATGGACAGCACTGAGAATGAATCCCAACGTAAACTACAGACTTTGGGTGATAATGATGTGTCAGTGTAGGTTCACTGAGTGTGACAAATGTGCCACTGTGGTGCTGGTTGTTGGTGATGGGGGAGGTTGTGTGTGTGTGTGGAGGCAAAGGGTAAACGAGAACTCTCTGTACTTTCTATGCAACTTTGCTGTGAACCTAAAACTGCTCTAAAAAATCAAGTGTAATTTTTAAAAATGTCTGCCTCACTGGGTTGCCATGAGAGTGAAACGACTTTATTGCTGTAGAACTGCTAGAATAGCTCCTGGCACAAGATAAGCATTCAATACATTTTAGCTAAAATTCAGTAAAATCAGCAAATACACATAAACATAAAGAGATTTTTTTTTAAATGCAAATGAAAGAAGATTCCCCATCTGGCTGGAAACTGCCAGATACTTCTTATCCCAAACCCAGAGAACCTGGCTCTGAGTGGAAAAAACACGAACTATTTTTTCCTCTGCTCTCACATCACAACGGCCAACACCGAACATTTCTGTGACCAAATGTGTGGGCATTTGTCCCCACCAACATGCAAGCAATGAATTCTGCAGCAGACACCAGCTGGGTGTCCTGCAATTCAATTCTGACTCTATCTACCTAGAGATAGGGTCAGATCCCGCAGGCTGAGATCAGTCCCCTAGACTGCCCCCCTGCCCATTCGTCACACAAGTCTGGGCCTCCAGAACTTCTGACCAACCAGCTTCACGGTGGGGTTCCCACGACTCCTTGGGGTTTGATTAATTTGCTAGAGCAGCTCACAGAACGCTGGGAAACTTACATTTATCGGTTTATTATAAAGGATATTACAAAGGATACAGATAAAGAGATGCATGTGGCAAGGTATGGGAGAAAGGGCACGAAGCTTCCATGCACTCTCTGGGCACACCACTCTCCAGGCACTGTCATGTGTTCAGCTGTCCAGAAGCTTCCCGAACCCTTTCCTCTGGGCCTTTTATGGAGTCTTCATTGGACAGGCATGATTGACCATCATGTACAAATGTGGCTGGACAAACAAGGGTACGATCTATTATAACAACCACTAGCCCGAGTGGGAAAACCCAGCAAAGCCTGTCCGTTCAGATTCTTCCTGGCATCTGTGCAGCATTCCTTCCTGCAGGGGATGCGGCAGGACCCCTTCTGAAATGGGGGTCATATGACCTTTAATCAGGGAAGGTAGGTCAGAGACTTTCCTTATGACCAGCTCCAGGACAGAAAGGTGGGGGAAGAACCCTGCCTTTGGGAGAGAAAGGAGCAGGTGAAAGGAGGGCAGGAGACAGAGAGAGAGATTCTGTTTTCTGAGGCCTGATTCTGATACCTACAGCTCCCTACCTTATGACAAAAGACTAACAGGGGCTATGGGAGATATAAACCAGGAAGTGTGGGTGAAAACATATAATATATATATATATATATATATATATACACTTTTTTTTTTTTTGAGACAGGGTCTCATTCTGTCACCTGGGCTAGAGTGCAGTGGTGTCATCATAGCTCACTGCAGCATCAAACTCCTGGGCTCAAGTGATCCTCCGCCTCAGCGCCCTGAGTAACTAAGACCACAGGCTCATGCCACCATGCCTGGCTAGTTTTTCTATGTTTTTGTGGAGACACGGTCTCGCTAGAACTCCTGGCCTTAAGCGATCCTCTGGCCTCTGCCTCCCAAAGTGCTAGGATTACGGGCGTGAGCTACCGTGCCCAGCCTGTTTTGTTTTTATGATGGGGATAGCTGAAGCATGTTTAACTTAAATACCAATGAGAAAGGACACTTCCTCCATGTACTTAAGGGACAGGCAGGAGCATGGGTGCAGATGTAGGGTGGGAGATGAAGCAATTCTCATGCAAGATTTTTATTTTCTTTGTAAAGTTGAGAGCCAGATCATTTGCTAAGAGTGCAGAGACTCTGGGAAGATTTGGAGATCTGGAGTAGAGGGGAGAAAGTTTGAAATTTTCTCCATGGGGAGTAGGACAGCCAGAGACTAAAAACCCGCAGAGGGATTGCTGGGTCTTTCCATGTGCCACATTCCTTCTGCGAGTTTTTCCCTACCTCTGATTTCACTGCCAGGATACTGAGGCCCAGAGAGAGGAAGCGATTAGCCCAAAGTTGCAAAGCAGTTAGTGGCAGAGCTTTGACTAGAAGTCAGGAGTTGAGGCCTCCAGTTTAGAACACTTCCATGCCAGGACCACCAGTCATCTGCTCAGGTGTCTTCCCTTCATGATATGCAGGACAACAGGCATTTTTCAAAAAATAGGCTCCAAGTTCTTAGTAAATGCTCTGTCACTCCCTCACACAGAGCCTGGCATGTAGCAGGGACTCGAACAGTGTTTTTCCGGTGAATGAATGATTAGAAATCAGGCTGCCCTTCTGTCTCACTCTTCCTTTAAGGGAAGCCCTCTCTTTACATACTTCCCGTCTTGCTCCCTCACCTCTCTTTCAGAATAAGACAGGGCTGGAGCAGAAAGGGTGCCTAGGCCCCTTGGCATTTAGGGCAACGTCGATTTCTACAAATCTCCTTTCCTAAATTGGGACATGGACAATGTATTCGTTTATATGCACCCCACCTTGTTCCAAAAAGGATTTAATGCTTCTAGGGTATATCAGTTGCTAAAAAAATAATAAGACCTTCTGTTTATTGTGGGTGTCCTAATGCTCCACTGAACTGGATTTGGCTATTACAGATTCCACTAATTAATCCATGATATTTCCTCGGGGGCTTGGGCGCACATTATGTAAATGAATGCAAAATAGATGGCGAATTAGAATTTCTACTCCCAAAACTTGTCACATTATAAAGATAGAATCAAGAAGGAGTAATCATAATTTATCCACTCAATGGGCCTGCTGAGCTAATAAGATTTTTTTTGTAGTTACATAGATGTAAAACCTATATGAATGCCAACTAGAAGACTCGTAACCTTGCTACCAGGGGAGACAGGCCCTTGACCATGGTATATGCAATGCCCAGAGATGCAGACAGTCTTAACACAGCGGTCCCCAACCTTTTTGGCACCAGGGACCATTTTCATGGAAGACAATTTTTCCATGGACCAGGGTGGGGCGGATGGTTTGGGGATGATTCAAGCATATGACATTTATTGTGCACTTTATTTCAATTATTATTACATTGTAATATATAATGAAATAATTATACAACTCACCATAGGTTGGGGACCTCTGGTGTAACAGATAGAACAATATACATGTGGCAGTTAGGGGACCCCTGTTCTAGGCTTGGTTCTGTCACTGTCTTGCTAAACCACTTCTCTCCTGGGTCTGTTTCTTGCTGGACTGAAGTGTTCCCGCAGCTTTGACTCTGAGCCTTTGGAATCTCAACTATTTCTGGCTGTGAACCAGGCCTTCTACAGCTTTGGTGTCTCCCCGGGCACAGCAACCACCTGCTTGTCCCCAGGCAGTCAGTACATACTAGTGAACACGAGGAACATGGGCCTAATGGGTCAGCTTACTGCTCTGTGACTGGCAAGGGCTCCGGCTTTGGTCCTCGCTGCGTGTTCCGGTGTCTGAAGCTCTCACTGCTGCACTCTAATGCAGGGCAAGCTAAAGTGTGGGGAGAGACGGAGGCGTAAAAAGTCTAAAAAAAAGAAAAAGAAAAAAAAAATTACAGAAAAAAAGAAATAAAAATAAAAATTAAAAAGTTAAAGAGTGTGTTTGGCTTGGTGGCATTAACTTTCTCCAACCCTTTCTAACAGCTGAGCAGGACCTGGCTCTGAAACGAATTTCTAAGAAATACCATGTCTGAACCTGTCTACAGGCTTGGCTAGGGGATTACACATGTGATGACAGGGCAAAGATCATGTAGTAGCTTGCCTGGGGGGAAAAATAAAGTCTGCCTGTGGCCTGGACTTCTCTATTTCTGCTTCCGTTTCCTGAGCCCTGTTCATGACCACGGCACCGTGCCAGGGCTAGGCAGCCAGGCCCGGGCCGGGCAAATGAGAGCATGAGAGCACTCGCAGGAAGGTGGGTGGGCTGTGTCTTTGGCTGAGGGGTCTCTAACCTCCAGGCTAAGCCCCAGGGTAGGGCCACCAGGCCCTGGGAAGGGAGCTATACCTCCAGAATAGGAATGAGTGTTCTTTCCGGAACACGTGAGTATCCAAGTTGCCAGAAAAGTCTCTTAACCCTGCTGTTGTAGGCACTTTGCTACGCACTGGGAACTTAGAGATGGATAAAACATGATTCCAGCTCTCAGAGGAGTTCACAAGTGGCTGATCATTAAGCGACACTCTCTCCAACCTTGAGAAGTCCCAGGGAAATGGCTAAAATCAAGTTCCTGGGCTACAGAACTGAGGACCAGACTCTTAATACTCTTTGGCCTCAGCAAGATGCTGTTTTGCCAGGAAGGCCTGAAAAAACCCGCTGGACTTTACCCCTTCCCTGCACAATCCGTGGACTTTACTGCAGTAACCACTTTCCTCTCTGACCAGACACAGGTTGGTTAGACTGTCAGAAAATCACTGTTTTCTTTTATACTTAACTTGCTATTGACAATGACTCTGCACGTACTCCCTCACTGTCTGCAAATCTGAACCAAGAGAGGAAACCCTCCCAGCCTTCACCCTGTGTGTCCCTTCCTTTGTCTCGTTCTAATTTATATCCTTTTGCTATAATAAAGCTGTATAGTAAGTATAGCACTTTGCTGAGGTCTGTGAGTCATTCTAGCAAAGTATCAAGCCTCATGCCTGAGGCTGGTTTTAGGAAACCCCCCAAACCTACAGTTGGTGTCTGAAGTCAGCACAGCCCTACGGGGACTGTTCCCTCTGACTATGCTGTTTGGCAAACTCCTTACAGATGCCACGGCAATGCAATGAGAAAATGGCACTGTTTTCCACAAGCCACACTGTAACAATTGATACCCACATGTAAACAAATGAACCTGAACCCTTACCTCATACTAAACTTAAAAAAATAACTTGAAATGAATCACACACCTGAATATAGGAGCTAGAACTATAACATTTCTAGAATAAAAAATAGAAGAAAATCTTTATGACCTCAGGTTGTACATAGTAAATGTACATAGTACATAGTACATAGTAAATGTGCCCACAAAAAGCAGGAAAAAATGAAGAGTTGGACTTCATAAAAATTTAAAAATTTTACTCTTTGAATGATGCTGTTAAGAAAATAAAAAGTCAAGCCACAGACTGGGGTAAAACATGTATCTGTCAAAGCACTTATATCCAGAATATATAAAGAACTCTGATAGTAACCAATTAAAAAGAAACCAATTTTAAAAACAAGCTAAAGATTTGAATAGACAATTCACTAAAGAAAACATGCAGGTGGTGAATAAGTGCATGAAATGACATTCAACATCATTAGTCATTCGGGAAATGCATAGTAAAACCACAATGAAGGTCAGGATGGTGGCTCACGCCTGTGATCCTAGCACTCTGGGAGGCCGAGGCAAGAGGATTGCTTGAGATCAGGAGTTGGAGACCAGCCTGAGCAAGAGCTAGACCCCATTTCTACCAAAAATAGAAAGAAATTAGCCAGACAACTAAAAAAATATATAAAGGAAAAATTAGCCAGGCATAGTGGCGCATGCCTATAGTCCCAGCTACTCAGGAGGCTGAGGCAGGAGGATAGTTTGAGCCCAGGAGTCTGAGGTTGCTGTGAGCTAGGCTGATGCCCCGGCACTCTAGCCCAGGCAACACAGCAAGACTCTGTCTCAAAAAAAAAAAAAAAATATATATATATATATATAATAAAAAAAAAGAAATAAAAGAAAAGCAAGAGACTATATAGCGTGAAAAATGACAAGATACTCGTGTCTATGTATCATACTAACAATACTGATAATAACGATCAGAGAGGAGATGATGTTGATGTTGATGATAATAATAGTAGCTAAAAATTATCAAGTAGTTACTATGTACCAGGAAGTAGCCTAAGAACAATACATATACAAACTCATTTCATTTTCGTAACAACCATCTGAAGTAGAAACTATTATCTCCATTGTACAGACCCCTTGGCTGGGCATTGGAAGGTGAGTAGGAGTTAACTAGGTGAGGGAAGGGCATGGATTAAATGGACTCCCAGGAAGAAGGGAAAATGTGTACAAAGGCACCGAAGCATACGAAAGCAAAGTGCATTCAGGGGTCCTGTGAGTAATTTAGATGGCTGGCACCCAGAGAGAACTAAGAGACAGGGAAAGATAAGCTGAGGGAGCTCATGAATGGGTGGATGTAGATGTTTGTTTCTCATTTTCTCTTGCTAAACACACACACACACACACACACACACAGCCTTTTGCAGGCCCAACCTTACCAATCTGTGGTTTCTCATGGAGTTCAGGGGAAGACTCTTCATTAGGAAGTGATGCCTAGAGTGGGATCCAAAGGTTGAGTAAGAGTCAACCAGACAGAGAGGAGGATGCGAGTGTCCATGCGGGGGAAGCAGCGTGCGGTGCCATGGCTGCAATGGTTACGAACTGACTGGTGGTCGGGATGGCCAGATACAAAATGTAAAGGGGGAGGAGACACACATGAGGCCAGAGAGGGTGGCAGAGGCCAATCCGAGTAGGGCCTGTAGGCCACATTAAGAAGTTCAAACCTCAAGGAGATTACAAAATCAATCAATGGAAAAGAAATGATCAAATCCACTCTAGGCAGGCCATGCACTAGGGGCTAAGGGAGATGCAAAGATGTGCAGGGCATGACCCCAGCCTTCAGGAAGCTTACAGACCAGCTGAGAAATGAAACATGAGCAAACATAAGGGTGGTGCTCGATGGTGAAGAGCCACCTTTGATAATGAATAAATGTGGGCTGGGCGCGGTGGCTCACGCCTGCTTCAGACACCAGTGTTAAATCCAAGCCTTTGGATTTAACTGACTGACCACCTGCAGGTTGGGATTTCCATGCTCCCTTTTTTGGATTTGATCAAATTACTAGAGAGGCTCACGGAACTCAGGGAGACACATTTATTGGCTTATTACAAAGGATATTTAAAAGGATAGGAATAGCAAAAAGAAAGAAAAAGAGAGAAAGAGAGAAAGGAAGGAAGGAGGAAGGGAAGGGAAGGGAGAAAAGAAAAAGAAAAAGAAGAAAAGCAAAACAAAAAATAGAAAAAATTAACAGTCAGATGAGGAGATGAAGAGGGTGAGGCCTTGAGCATAGGAGCTTCTGTCTCCAAGGAGCTGGGGTGCATACCCTCCCCGGCACGTGGATGAGTTCTTGTTCTCCTTCCTGCAAGTCTCCACGTGTTCAGCTATCTGGAAACTCTCTGAAACCAGTCATTTAGGGTTTTTATGAAGGCTTCATTATGTAGGCATGATCAAGCCATTGGCCATTTGTGATGCAACTCAACCTTCAGCCCCATCACCTCCCCAGAGGTTGGGGGTAGGCTGAAAGCCCCAACCCTCTAATCTTGCCTTGGTCTTTCTTTTCACCTACAATGTGCGAAACACTGTTCTGGACACCTGAGTAGAAAGAAGACTCTTGCCCTGTAGGGAAGTTTGTAGCCTGGGGAAGGGACAGGGGAGGAACAGAAAAAAATTACACTAATAAAAGGAATCATATGATGTCTTAAAATAGGCTTGCAGAAAAGCTGTGAGGAAATGGGGTGGTACTAGTTTCGCCTGGAGGTGGAATTTGAAAAGAGCTCTGAAGAATGGGCAGAAGGGGCAAGATTCCTGAGGGACAGGCAGGGGGAGAAGCCCCCTTTTAGCCACAGGAAGAGAGAATTCGTGGGCCCCTCTGCCCACCTCCACCCGTCTTATTGCCTGTACCTGCTCTTCCAAAAAGAGAAAAGGCCAAAGTATGTACAACTTTCTCTCCAGTAATAAATAGGAATGCAAGGAGCTTTGCCAGGCATTGCCCAACTGGTAGCTCCAATTCATACAACAACAAAATGGTGGCAACTGCTGTCACCATTTTAGTGAGAAAACTGGATTTCAGAGCCAGAACTTGTCCCTGTCCCTGGTCACACAGCTAGTAAGTGAGAAAGCCAGAACTGAAGCCAAGTCTGCCTGACTTCACAATTCATTTTCTTTCCTCTGCTCCGTGTGGCACCTTTGAGTTGGTTTTAAGGTCTTGTGCAGCCTGAGCAAGAGCGAGACCCCATCTCTACTAAAACTAGAAAGAAACGATTTGGACAACTAAAAATATACATAGAAAAAATTAGCTGGGCATGGTGGCGCATGCCTGTAGTCCCAGCTACTCAGGAGGCTGAGGCAGAAGGATTGCTTGAGCTCAGGAGTTTGAGGTTGCTGTGAGCTAGGCTGACGCCACAGCACTCTAGCCTGGGCAACAGAGTAAGACTCTGTCTCAAAAAAAAAAAAAAAAGATCCTGTGCTACTGGATAGCACACTAATTTATCTGCCTTGCTGTTACTATACCATCAGTCCAAATCCAGGTGCGAAGGAGCACCCTGAGACCGGGAGAAACATCATCCTCTCGACTGAGGCTAAACCCTGGGCTCCAGTGGATTCAACAAGGTGGTTATTGAGGAGCAGACCCTGTGCTTGGCGCTGCAGGTCATCAGGGATAATACACGCAGTAGGGCACTGCCATCAGAAATAATCTTCTTTTTTTGCTTGTTTGTTTAGCTTTTCTGTGGCTTCATTCTTTATTTTCCTTTTTGTTTGTTTCTTTTTTATTTTACTATGGAAAATTTCCAACATAAAAGGAGAGAGAATGGTATCACGAACTCCATCGATCCAATCACCCAGCTTCAGGGATTAATAACTCATGGCTAATCTTATTGTACCATGAATCCCTCCCTGGATTATTCTGAAGCAAATCATGTCATCATATCATATTTATCCATATATATTTCAGTTTGCCTCCTAAGTCCTTTTTACTTGATAGGTTCCTCCTCCTTCTAATTTAATTGTTGAAGAAGCTGGGTCATTTATTTCATAGAATTTCTCATGGGGGGTCTGAATTTTGGTGATTGCACCCAGCAGTACCATATAACATGTTCCCTGTCCTCGGCATGTCCTGTAAATGTGTAGTTGGATTTAGAGTAGTTGATGAGATTTAGGTTAGTGACTTTGGCAAGACTACTTCAAGACTGATGTTTTTCACCAGGAAGCACTTAATATCTGGCATTTGTCTTTTGACAGTCGTTGGTGATCAAAGTCCCAGTCCAATAATTTATTAGAGATTGCAAAATGGTGATATTTCAATCCTTCTATTCCTTCTTTGCTCAATAGTTGTAATACGTCTAAAACAGATTTCTCTGATCACCCATGCAGTTAACCTATGATATATTTATCATCAGAAAGGTAAAATAATTGCTTCTTTCTCTCTATTTAACAATTTTCAAAATAATGAATGGATCCTTAGCACCTACCAAAGGTGATGAATAGATTTAATTTTTTAAAAATATTGCTATGAATTCATAGTTTTAAACATATTTGATGAGTTTCCATCCATTGCAGTTATAGTTCTTATTTCAGTTCAAATTATCCCATCGTTGGTTAGCGGGAGTTGTCTCCTGAGTCCTTTTGATGTCACTATATTGTCCTCGATAGATTTTTAACTATCTGGTGTATAATCTGACGTTCCAGGTTCATCTTATATGCTTCTTCCAGGAGATTCTAGGAGCATGGATCTGCAATCAGCCATTTTTTCCAGGAGCTCTGGTTTCTTTTAGTAAATGACATTTAGAGACCATATTCTGTGTACAAGGAATGCTTGCTCCTGAATTGATCATGTTTTCTATAAATGATTTTTTAAAGGAATATACTTCATGAGTTCTTACTGGTGTTTCCATTTCAAATTTAGGTATAAAGGCTTCCTATTCAACTTTATTGAACTTACATCCATACTTCGTTTCTCCCTTGTCAAACATCCCAGTTTTTTTTTTTTTTTTTTTTTTTGAGATGGAGTCTTGCTCTGTTGTCCAGGCTAGAGTGCCGTGGCATCAGCCTAGCTCACAGCAACCTCAAACTCCTGGGCTTAAGCTATCCTCCTGCCTTAGCCTCCCAAGTAGTTGGGACTACAGGCATGCACCACCATGCCCGGCTAATTTTTCTATATATATATTTTTAGCTGTCCATATGATTTCTTTCTATTTTTAGTAGAGATGGGGTCTCACTCTTGCTCAGGCTGGTCTCAAACTCCTGAGCTTAAACGATCCACCCGCCTCGGCCTCCCAGAGTGCTAGGATTACAGGCGTGAGCCACCGCGCCCGGCCACATCCCAGTTTTTAAAACAACCAATATAATTGCTCATTGCTTTATCCCACGGCACACACAAAACGGTCTTGGAATTACAATACCAATGCTATTACATTTCCCATTTCATTACTAAAAATAGTTTCGGATATTCTGTGAGGTTTTTTTGTTTGGTTTGAGTTTGGTTGTTAGGGAATATCCATTAGGGATGTGCAGTCAGATTCCTGAGTTTTAAGGTCATTTGCCATGTCTCACTGTGTAATTGGGCCACCAACTTAAACAAATTTACTGGTTTCATTTTGTCAAATCTCATTTTGCTTTATGATTTCTTCTCTTTTTTTTATTTCTTTTTTTTTAATTTTCTTTTTCCAATCTCTGGCTTGAAAATGTTTTATGATTTTTTTAAAATACTCTATTTACAAACTTCCAAAAGAAATCTACAAAACAAGATATTTTAAAAGCCTGGCTTCTCTCCCAATCCTCTCACTCTGTTCCCCCCCCTCCTCCCACAATATACACAGTATACTCATATTTCCCTCTCCAGGGAGAGCACACATAATAATTTTCTTCACCTGGCTTCTTACTCACAATGCTGCATCCTGGCGATCACACCACAGCAATATAGAAATACCCATTTCCTCTTCCGGCTGCACAGCAGTCCATTGTGTGTATGAATCCTAGGTTATAATATTTACTCACTCATTAACTGTTGATGAACACTGAGTTATTCCCAGTCTTTTGCAAGTACCAATAGTGTTGCAACAAGTAGCCTTTCCTTTATCAATTAATTTTTGAATTTTTCACTGTGTGTCCTTAGGATGGATTCTAGAGGTGAAATCTCTGGGTCAAAGGGTAAATGTCTATGTACAATTGATATTGCCACATTTCTCAAGAAACTTACTTCGGTAGTGTAAGGGATTACAACTGCAACCATACAATGAAGGGATGGGGAGTGGAGGAAAAAAACCAGGGACTTCCCTGAAGGGCTGACACCAGCCTCCCTGTAGGAGGGACTCACCTGTACAGGTGGTTTGTTCACATGCTGCTGGGAAGGTTAGGGAGGGCCATTTCCCAAATCCTCACAGAAAGGAGGGAGTGCCCTTCCCCGAGCCTGTTGCCATGGCCTGCCTCACCGGCTCCTTGCAAGGAAGGCAGCGGATGTGTTAAGCAAAATCAGCCTCATAAATTAAAAAGTGGGAAATAATCTAGCAACTTATTACTATCAAAATTCAGTCAGTTCTCACCCTCAGGAAACCAAATTGCGATCAGGAGCTGGTGCCCTGTGGGCTGCAGTAGCACACTGCAGACGGCGACCCAGGCAGGGCAGGGCTGCCACCTCCCTCAGCTGGGAGGATGGCAGGCCACGTTTCTCAGCCCTGCCTTTTCAGCTTCTGATAACACCCAAGATCTCCTGAGAGGTCCCTGACAGCACAGCAAATAGCCTCTATTTTTGAATGTCCTCTCCAGCAGGGTGTGCCCCATCTGCCACAGGCACTGTCTGGAGAAGGGCAGATCCACCAGCTCCTTTCCAGCCCTGGGCCAGCCCACTGAAGGCCCCTCTCCGACGTCTCCGCCAGACTTGGCCACTGGCTGCCTGGGTTGTCACCACGATTGCGAAACCTTGCTTTGCATACAAGGCTGTACACTTCCTGAAGATGGGAGGGTCCTGTCTGGGTCACCACCATGACCCCCAAGGTCCCTAGTGTTGACACGCAACAGCTGGTGTAACTAGAACTAGGGCAGCCCTAAAATGGGAACCTCTTCCAAGGCTTTTGTGAAGACTTATAGATACTCCATTACTTAAGATGGGGTTACCTCCCCATAAACCCATCATAAATTGAAAATATTGGAGAGTGTCTGTCCAGTTATTGTTAGTATTAGAGTAGGTCCTTGATAAATGTTTAACAAGTGAGTAAACAAATAGTGGTGTGAAAAAGTATGGTGCGAATAAGTGTCTCAGGAGTTTAGATTAATGTGGGGGGTGGGAAGAAGGGAGATTGGAGATGATAGGATTTGCATATGCTGGCATAGGGGAGTGGATTTTCTAGGAAGGGAACAATTACGTAAACATGCACTATTTATTTGCTGCAACATCCTGGCCACATGAGTCCTATGAGGAAGTTGTGGGGAACAGGGTCCAAAGGTAGTTACTTGTTACTAAATGATAGCTGACACCATTCAAGTGTCACTTGGTGCTGGGAAGTGAGCTCAGTGCTTTACCTTGGTGACTTTATTTAATCTTCAAGACACCCTCATGATGTGATTACCATTATCATCCTCAACTGATACATGAGGAATTTGAGACACAGCAAGGTTAATAATGAATTTACCTGCAGGCTAGTGAGAGCCAAACTATTAAAAAGCCTTTAATGCCAAACTTGGAATTTGAACTCCCACAGGCAGAGGGGAGCCATTGAAGGGTCTGGAGCAGAGGAGTGACGTGGTAATATTGGTGCTTCCGAGAAAAGCTATGTGGTGTGGTAGTTAGGAGTTTGGAATTTGGTACCAAACTACCTGTTCTTTTAAAAATCCCAGTTTGGTACCATGGAGTTCCACTCAGCCACAAAAAAAAAAAAAAACAAAAAAAAAACAACGGTGATCTAGCACCTCCTGTGTTATCCTGGATAGAGCTGGAGCCCATTCTACTAAGTGAAGTATCACAAGAATGGAAAAACAAGCATCACATGTACTCACCATCAAATTGGTATTAACTGATCAACACTTAAGTACACATGCAGTAGTAAAATTTATTGGGTGTCGGGCTGAGGGGGGGGAGGGGATGGTCATATACACACCTAATAGGTGCCGTGTGCACCGTCTAGGAGATGGACACTCCTGAGTCTCTGACTCGGGTGGGGCAAAGGCAATATACATAACCTAAACATTTGTACCCCCGTAATATGCTGAAATAAAAAAAAGAATCCTAGTTTGGGGCTGGGCCAGTGGCTCACATCTGTAATCCTAGCACTCTGGGAGGCCAAGGTGGGAGGATCGCTTGAGGTCAGGAGTTCGAGACCAGCCTGAGCAAGAGTAAGACCCCGTCTCTACTAAAAATAGAAAAATTAGCCAGGCGTGGTGGCGCATGCCTGTAGTCCCAGGTATTCGGGAGGCTCAGGCAGGAGGACCGCTTGAACCCAGGAGTTTGAGGTTGCTGTGAGCTAGGCTGACCCCATAGCCCCCTAGCCCAGGGTGACAGAGCAAGACTCTTTCTCAAAAAAAAAAAAAAAAAAAAAAAATCTTATTAAAATATAAAAATCCCGGTTCTGCTACTTGCTAGCTATGTGATCTTAGACATATTATTTAGTTGCTCTGTGCAGCAGTTTCCTTATCTACTAAACAGGGGCAATAAAGGCCTTCAGCTCACAGGGTCTGGGAGGAGTAAATGAGATGACACATGGAGAACATAGAACAGTGATGCCACATAAGTGTATGATGACTGTAGCTATTACCAGTAGGTTAGCTATTTAGCCGGTGGCCTGGAGAGAGGTCAGTGGCAGGGAGGCCAGCAGGAAACATGGACAGAGCAGCGCTGCCTAGGGTGGTGGCAACTGGAATAGAGAGTACGATTTTTTTTTTTTTTAGACAGGGTCTCGCTCTGTCACCTTGGCTAGAGTGCAGTGGTGTCATCATAGCTCACTGCAACCTCAGACTCCTGGGCTCAAATGATCCTCCTCTCTCAGCCTCCTGAGTAGCTGGGACTATAGGCGTGGGCCACCACCCGTGCTCGGCTAATTTTTCTACTTTTTGAAGAGCGGGGGTCTGGCTCTTACTCAGGCTGATCGTGAACTCCTGGCGTCAAGCAATCCTCCCGAGTCAGCCTCCCAGAATGCTAGGATTACAGGTGTGAGACATCTACCTGGCTGAGAGTAAGAAATTTTAAAGTAAGATCCAGTAGGATTCAGTAACTGCAAAGGTGGGATAAGAAGACCGGTTATGGATGATTCTCAAATTCCCAATCTTACTAACTGGGAAGGAAATGAGCTAGTTTTGGGGGGCAAGACCACACTTTGGGAAGGGGTGTGATTATGGCTGAAGGCTGCCAAGAGGACCCTGGGTTCTATTGCCAGCTCTGCCTCCAGCTGGCTGTGTCTCTTGGCCAAAAGCAAGGGCCTCCCCATCAGTCCAATGAAGCTCTTACACTTGCAATCTCAAAATTTTCTCCCAACTCAGATATTCCCCAAATTTACCTGAGTCACCTTATAGCACCGGGAAAAGAGGATGGTGCTGACAGCCTGGCTCTTGGGAGCCTTTTTGAGGGCCGGGGGCAGGTGATGAGAGGAGGCAGGGACACAAGCAGAAGAGGCCTCCCCTTTTATTTCTTCACACTCGCCTAAATGTCCTACCTAAGGTCTGCAATAGCCCCTCGGCCAGGCTCTCCACAACAGCCTCTGCCAGGGATCCTCGCCCCTCCCACGTTCTGGGAACTGGTGTCCCAGAAAGTCAAATGCAACGTTTATTTGATTTAGCCGCACTTTCTTCCACGTGATTGGTTCCTGACTTGGGCTTTGTGTTTCTACCAGGTTAGAGAAGAAAGGGAAGGTTGTTTTGAAAAGTTCACTATCCTTGACACTGGCCTCAGAGACAGAGTGACAGTGAAACCAGAACTCTAGGCAGGCGGTGGCAGCAGTCCAGCAGAGCTTGTGTTTACCCCGAGGGTACACCTGGGGGAGTGGAGCCACACCTTGCCGGTGTGTGGCCTGGTCCTGGCCTCAGGCCGGAGCTTAGCGCCCTCCACACAGGTCCCCCTGTAGGAGGGTGGGCAGTACTCTTCTGAGAAGAGCTGCATTTTGGGATAGAGTTTCACATACAATAAAACAGAATGACAAAGCCAAGGCTGAATAATGCACATGCTGAATGCATGCCAATCAGCCTAGATAAAAACAAACACCTGGGAGGACTTTTTTTTTTTTTTACAGTAAAATACCAGTTCCACAAACAGCAGAATAGGAGCACACAGGGAGGTGCCCTCTCTCCTGTGCCTAGACCATTTCCCTGAGGTTGTGACAACATTTAGAAAATAAACTCAGGAATTAAAAATTAATCCTAACATATAGTGATTGATGCTAATTTTAAAAACTTTAATTGGCTCTCAGACTTAATGATTAGAAGAAACTTTAACCTTACGTAGGCTTCTGTCAGCTCACACAGAATTGTCACTGTCACTCCTGTCAGTAAACTTTTATTGGGAGCCAAGCATAGTGATGTATGCCTATAGTCCCAGGTACTCAGGAGGCTGAGGCACAAGGATCAGGCTTCAGCCCAGGAGTTCAAGTCCAGACTGGACAACACAGTGAGACCCAATCTCTAAAAAAAAAAAAAAAAAGAAAGAAAGAAATTATTGGGCATTTTTGTATTAAATAAGATCCTGTTTTGTCAAAAGTATTTTATATACTTTAAGCACTGTGCAGGCCAGACACAGTGGCTCATGCCTTTAATCCCAGCAATTTGGTAGGTCAGGGTGGGAGGATCATTTGAGTCAAGGAGTTCGAGGCTGCAGTGAGCTACGTGATTGCACCACTGCACTCCAGCCTTGGTGACAGAGTGAGACACTGTCTCAAAAAAAAAAAAAAAAAAAAAAAAAGCACCATGCAAAGATGTTAATGTGTTTGGTAGATTCATAGACTCCAAAAATATCATGCCCTACATTGTACAGATAGGGAAACAATAGCACCAGGCTCTGATTCAAGGATTCAAGGAGATGAGAAATGCAAGTAATTGATAATCTAGCTCGAGAGAGAGAATATTGAGAACTTAAACCCATAGTTTAATTCTTGCTTCACTCGAAGAGAATGTACTGGTGCTTCTGAGGGTGACCTGGTGACCCAGGATCTCAAATCTTCCAAGCAAGTTTGAAGAGACAGTAGCAAAACCTGAAAGAGAAGAGAAGAGGGCACAGGAGTGACTGGATCTGGAAGTCACTCCCTGGATGGACAGCAGGCTGCTGAAGACTGTCAGTGACTGAGAACCTCAAAGGAGGTGCAGGCTCCAGAGCAAGGTGGCACTGTGGAAACCTAAGCAGCAGGGTGCTTGGCCTTCTGGAAGACCGCAGTGCAAGGGCACTGGGGCACAGTATCTTTCATACTCTCCTTCAGTCACTCATGTTTATTTATTTATGTATTTATTTTACCAATGCATAATAGATGTATCTATTTCCAGGGTACATGTGATAATTTAATACTTAATACATAATAATTTAATTTTTAGAGATCAAATCAGTGTTATTGGGATAGTTGTTTTTTCTTTTTTTCCCATGGCCCCCCGCCCCCTTCTCCTTCCTGTTTTTTCTTTATGGTATAAACATTTGAATTATTCTATTTTTTTTTTTTAGAGATGGGGTCTTGCTATGTTGTCCAGGCTGGAGTACAGTGGCTATTCACAGGTACCATGCTAGTGCACTGCAGCCTCAAACTCTTGAGCTCAAGCCATCCTCCTGCCTCAGCCTCCCGAGTTGCTGGGGCTACAGGCACGTGCCCAGCTTCACTCACATTTATGAAGCACCTCCTCTGCTTTGTGCTACAGGATCCTGGCACAGAGAGCAGGTAGGAGGTCATGAAGGCTCACTGTCAGCATGGGGGACAGTCAGGACCAGTGGTAAAAGGGGTAAGGGGAGAAATGGGAGATACATTTACACTTTGTGAATGGAACAAGAGTCATTCATCCCACAACAAACATCTATCAAGCACTTTCTATATGCCAGAAAAGTTCTAGACATGGGGAAGACAGCGAGACAAAATGCCCTTATAGAATATTACATTCTAGTGGGGAGGGAGGAGATAGACAATAAGTAAACTATTGTCTGTAATATGGCAGATGGGAAATAATGCTATGGAGAAAAATAAAAATAAACGAGGATGGGGCAAGGAGCCCCAAGGGAAAGGGGTTGCAACTGTAGGGCGGTGGGCAAGGCCTCAGTGAGGGGGTGATATTTAAGCAAAGACCTGAACGAGGGAAGGAAGCAAGCCATGGGACTATCTGGTGCAGGCAGAGGGCACCACACGTGCAAAGGCCCTGAGGTAGGGGTGAGCCTGGTGCATACACACCTCCAGTGAAAAGTTACTAGCAAAACACACGTGGTGTTTAGTTGCCACAGGCAACTTTTTCTTCTCTGACATTTAGTCTCGATTTCTGGTGAAATTTAGCAATGAATACCCACACCCACACTTGTATATCAGCTAGACCATCTCCATAAACACTAGAGCACAGTCTCCCAGCTTAAAAGCTGCAGTGATTGTGGGACCCACCACAGAGCCCCCCCTCCCCCCGTAGTGGGCTCAATACTCTGGGTTCACCTTAACTTCACTCTCACACTCAGAACAAGTTGAAACTCACTGGGCTGGAAGCAAAGGTGGGAATCTTAGAAACACACAGCTGTATCACGTGCTTGCTGTCTTCTGATTTGCTTGGCTCTGAAAACTTAGCTTTTGGGCTTTAAACTTAATCCCAACAGACCTGAATTGATGCCTCTTAATTATGCCTGTGATGTAGTAAATCAACACCCTATTAGGAAGTCATTCAACTATTAAATATTTAGGAACTTATTACAAGAGAATTGCAACACGTAAGCCCTCAGGCGGGAAGAGATGCTGTGATTCTGTTTTGCCAACAGAGCGGCACTAGCTGACACTTTGCAAAACAGGGCTGAGCTACTACTGGTCACATGCCCATTCGTGTACTACATCAAACCAAAAGTGTAAACCTTTTTAAATAACTGTAAAACATCTAGTATAACCACCCCCTCAAACTTTTCTACCTAATTCTTTTGCCTCTTTTTGGTCCCCTTTATCAGGATTTAAGTTGAAATTATGACCTGATTTGCAGAAAGAGAATATTCATTTATTTAGCAAAAATTTTCAATATTGAGTATTTTCTCTGCACCAGGGACTGCTGTAGGCCCTTGGGATATATCAGCGAATAATCTGCCTTTGTAGAGTTGATATTCAAATGGAGAAAAATGACAATAAATAAAAGCATGACAAATAAGAAAATTGTATAGGGTAATAGACAGTGACAGGTAATATGGGAAATATAAGCAGTAGGGCCAAGTATTTTGGGGGATGCGGAGAGGGAGCTGCAGTATTCAATGGGGTGGTTGGGACAAGTCACACAGAGAAGGTGAGACCTGAGCAGACTTGATGAAGATGGGACAGTTAGCCAAGCACATCCCTGCAAAGAGAGGGACCAGCCAAAGCCAAGGCCCTAAGGTGACACGTGCTTGCTGTGTCAGAACCTAAGGAGACAGTGTGGCAGGTAAGGAGCGAGCCCAGGTAGGATAGGACGAGGGGATGTCAGAGAAGGAAGTGGAGAGGGGGAAGCAGATTAGGCAATGCTTTGTAGCCTGCAAACGAACCTTACTGGCTTTTCCAGTTTATGGAGGAACTGGAAGAGGTCAAGCTACTGGACAGACAGAGCTGGTTCTTTGAATAAGCAGAGTGGAGATCTGGGAATCAGGAGACCTGGACTACGCTTTTCCTTCATCCACTAAATTAGTTGCCTGACCGTGGACAAGGCCTATTTCAGAGCTTCTCTCCAGGGTTGAACTAGATTATTCCTAAGGTGCCTTTCAATTTTAAGAGCCTATGACTGCAGGCAGCTGTCTCCAACATGTGATTTGAACAGCAGGGAAATAAATGTCTTGCAGTCCAAAAATCTCACACATCTGCAGGCGCCAGACCTAAAATCCCCAGACAAGCCTCAAGGCATCAGGGTTTCTGGAGTCTTGGGACCCCTTTGAAAAAGATCTGACAAGAACTACAGAATTTCTCCCCTAAGAAACGTAGAGCTAATGTGCACATAGAAGTTGCTGATGTTGTAGGGACTTCGTAGAGTCCTTGAAGCACAGCCATGGGCCCCACGTCCCCCGCAAGGTGAGCCATGGGCCACTCACTCAGCATCCCTGCACTAAGGAGGCCTATTATTCCCCTCGAACTTTCTATTATGAAAATCAATCTTTCATACATTTAGAGAAATTGAAGATTAGTACAACAAACTCCTGTACATCTTACCTTTAAGTTTTTTAAAATGTTGATATCTTACTATATTTAGTTTATCTATCAGTCGTCCTTTTTTGGTTATTGTTAACCCATTTGAAAGTTACAAATATAATATAATGACACTTTATCCCAATATACTTTCAGCATGTATCTCTTAAGAATAAGAACAATCTCCTATTATACCACAAGCCCATTATCACATTTAAGGCCGGGCGTGGTGGCTCACGCCTGTAATCCTAGCACTCTGGGAGGCCGAGGTGGGTGGATCACTCAAGGTCAGGAGTTCGAGACCAGCCTGAGCAAGAGCGAGACCCCGTCTCTACTAAAAATGGAAAGAAATTATCTGGCCAACTAAAATATATACAGAAAAAAATTATCCGGGCATGGTGGCGCGTGCCTGTAGTCCCAGCTACTCGGGAGGCTGAGGCAGTAGGATCGCTTAAGCCCAGGAGTTTGAGGTTGCTGTGAGCTAGGCTGACGCCACGGCACTCACTCTAGCCCGGGCAACAAAGCAAGACTCTGTCTCAAAAAAAAAAAAAGAAAAAGAAAACTGAAACTTGTTAACCTAAATAACAGAGAGTTTAGGTGTGGATTGTTGCAATGAGAATACACATGCCACAGTAAACTATGTGTGCATTAGGGAAGGTAAAGAAAGACAAAGATTTTTAAAGGAAAAATGAGGAGGATTTCATAATTGTTTTGAAATAATTATCCTTGGCCACAAAGATCAGTAACAAGAGTGACACCCAACCGAGAATTGGACAGGCAGTTGCTGGGCAGATGTCCTCACAGAAGTATCTTTTGTGTAATGCTGCAACAATGGCCTTTGTGCAAGCTGCCGGTTTTTGCAGTCTTTTGTGATAGTTTTTGTTATCGGGCACTTATGCATGAGAACCCTCTCTTCATAGCCTTCTTTGACTCTATTTGTCAGGGTTTTCTTTTTTTTTTTTTAAACACAAGCAATTCCATTTTAACTCTTACAACTTTCACAAACCGATTCCACAGTCTTTTATTCAGTCATATTCTGATTCCTTTTATTCTGGGAATTCCTATTACACATTTCCAGGATCCAATCAAGGTTCGAATATTGCATTTGATTGTGTTTTGCTAGTCTATTTTATTCTGAAACAGTCTCTCCATGGTTTTGTCTTTTGACTATTTGTTTTCATGATGATAACTCTTTGGAATTGTTCAGACCAGTTGTATTATACAACATTCCCACTTCCTGATTTGACTGTTTCCTACTTGTGTCCTGTAACTCATTCCTCTGTCCCTGGCATTCTCTGTAAATAGGATATCCAAAAGAAATTTGTGAGTTTGAATTAGATTAAAGTACAACATAATCCGGGAAGGAGTAATCCCTTCTCTAGGCATCTACTGGATTAAACACCGTTTTAGGTTGTGGACACTTTAGAAGACTGTCTTTGGCTTTATAGGACTCCACCCTTAGGGAGGATCACCTAGGGAGGGACATGTGGTTATCGAGAGATAGAGAGACAGGGGCACGGTTTCCCTAGCTGTGAGAGGAACAACACTGAGTTTGTTTAGTCCTGAAATTCAACTGTAAGAACAGATACCACATTTGATCTTAGCCAAAGGCCGAGTAGCGGTAGTCCTGAAATTGATCGTTTTTATTCTGTAGCCCTCAGTGTCCTCATTTAAAAATTGGAATAATAATAATTTCATTTTTAATGGATTGTTGGGCTCAAATGAGGTAATAGAACATAAAATGCTTTTTATGTAAACTAAGATGGAAGCAGCTCTGGTTTAGGGACTGTAACCAAGTGCAGATATGCCCTTAATTCATCTCATGTAAGTGAGCAAAGTATGAATCTACATACCTTTATTTATCTATCATCAACCTACCTACCTACCTATGTATCTGTCATGATGAATTTCTTTTTTTTTTTTTTTTGAGACAGAGTCTCACTCTGTTGCCCAGGCTAGAGTGCCATGGCGTCAGCCTAGCTCACAGCAACCTCAAACTCCTGGGCTCAAGGGATCCTTCTGCCTCAGCCTCCTGAGTAGCTGGGACTACAGGCATGTGCCACCATGCCTGGCTAATTTTTTCTATATATTTTTAATTGGCCAGATAATTTCTTTCTTTCTTTCTCTTTTTTTTTTTGTAGAGACGGGGGTCTCACTCTTGCTCAGGCTGGTCTCGAACTCCTGAGCTCAAACCATCCACCCGCCTCAGCCTCCCAGAGTGCTAGGATTATAGGCGTGAGCCACCACACCCAGCCCTGTCATGATGAATTTCTGATAGTCCCAAGAGTTACTGGAAATAGTGGTAGGGTTCAGGTTCTTGACGGTGATTTAATGTAGTGGTTCTCAGCCAGGGGCAGTTTTGTCTTCCAGAGGACATTTGGCTATATGCGAATACTTTTTTTGGTTGTTACAATTGGGGAGCTGCTACTGGCATCTAGTGGGTAGAAGCCAGGGATACTGCTAAACATTCTAGGATGCACGGGACAGCTCCCCACAAAGAATTATCTAGTTCAAAATGCCAATAGTGCTGAGGTAGAGAAACCCTGATTTAATATGAGGCATAATTAAATATTGGATCTTAGGCTATAAGTAGTTGCTATAAGTTGCTATAAGTAGTCACATGGAACTTATTTCTGAATTTTTGAAATAAAAACATTGTCCCATCATCACATCAATTCCCTGAATTTTTATAAAATACTTTATGAAAATTTTATTATAATTTATTTTAGGAAAAGCAATGCCCCTTAGGAATGATCTTTTCTGTAATCAAAACTATACAATTGATTGCAATTTCATATAAGCTTTGGAGGAAACTCAGTTGAACCATAGCAATTATGTTGATTGAAATGGTTAACATTTGTATCTCCATTTTTTCTTTCTGTTTTTCTACTTCAATTCATAGTTTGCAATTTTATTGCATAAAACTTTGGTGTAAGTCACCTCAATCCCTGATATGTGAGGGCTTGGTGTAGGATTCTGGTCTAAGATCCAATATTTATTTATTTATGAGACAGAGTCTCACTCTGTTGGCTCGAGCGATCCTCCCGCCTCGGCCTCCCAGAGTGCTAGGATTACAGGCGTGAGCCATCTCGCCTGGCCACTTCATTCTTTTTATTTTCAAATAATATTTCATTTATGGATATACCATTTTTTATTCATTGATTAGTTGATGGATATTTGAATTTTTCCCACTTTTTAGTTATCATGAATAATGTCACTTTCAACATTGGTGTACAGGCTTTTGTGTGAACATATGTTTTCAATTCTCTTGAATATATATACCTTGAAGTGTAATTACTTGATCATAGGTAACTCTGTTTAACATTTTGAGGAACTACCAGACTTTTTCAAAGTGGCTGCATAATTTTACAATCCTACCAGCAATGTATGAGGTTCCAATTTTTACACATCCTTGTCAACACTTGTTATTTCTATCTTTTTTCTTTTAGCCATACTAGTGAGTGTGAAGTAGTATCTCATTTTGTTTTTTTAAATTTGCATTTCCCTAGTAACTAATGGTGTATCTTTTCATGTGCTTTTTGTCCAGTTGTATGTTTTCTTTGGAGAAGTAGCCATTGAAATCCTGTTTTATTTTTATTTACTTTTTTTTTTTTTTTTTTAGAGATAGGGTCTCACTTTGTCACCCAGGGTGGAATGCAGTGGTTGATCATAGCTCACTATAACCTAGAAGTCTTGGGCTGAAATGATGATCCTCCCACATTAGCCTCCTGAGTAGCTAGAACCACAGGCACGCACCACCATGTTCAGCCAATTTTTTATTTTTTGTAAAGACAGAGTCTGAGAGTCTCGCTATGTTGCCCAGCTGGTTTCCTACTCCTGGCCTCAAGTGTTTATTTTTAAATTGCGTAATTTCCTCTTATTGTTGAGTTGTAAGAGGTCATCATATATTCTGGACACATGTCTCTTATATATGATTTACGAATATTTTCTCCCATACTGTGGGTTGTCTTTTCACATTCTTGATGGTGTCCTTTGAAGCACAAAAGTTTTACATTTTAATGAAGCCCAATATATCTGGTTTTTTCTTTGTTGTTTGTGCTTTGGTGTCATATCTAAGATACCACTGCCTAATCGAAGATCATGAAGATTTACTATGCTTCCTAAGAGTTTTATAGTTTTAGTTCTTTCATTTAGATCTATGATCCATTTTGAGTTAATACTTGTGTAAGGTATGAGGAAGGAGTCCAACTTCACTCTTTTGCATACGGATATCTATTGTCTGTTGAAAAAATTAATCTTTCCCCCACTGAATAATCTTGGCACCCTTGTTGAAAATCTGTTGACCAGAAATGTAAGGGTTTATTTCTGGACCCTCAATTCTATTCCATTGACCCACATGTCTAGCTTTATGCCAGTACCCCACTGTCTTGATTACCGTAGCCCTGTAGTAAGTTTTCAATTTGGGAAGTGTGAATCCTCCAAATTTTGTATTTTTCAAGATTGTTTTGGCTATTGCTGGTCCCTTGCATATCTCCATATGGATTTTAGGATTGCCAATTTCTGCAAAAAAGGCAGCCAGTATTTTGATAACTATTTCACTGATTCTGTAGATCAATTTCAGGAGTGTTGTCAACTTACCGATATTAAATCTTCTGATTCATGACATGGGATGTCTTTCAATTTATTTAGGTCTTATTTAATATCTGTAAATGATGTTTTGTCATTTACAGTGTACACCTTGTACTTCTTTTGTTAAATTTATTTCTAAATATTTTACTCCCTTTGAAGCCATTGTAAATGGAATTGTTTTCCTTGCTATTACGTAGAAATAACAATTGATTTTTGAGTATCGATCACGTACTTAGGATCCTGCAACCTTGTCGAACTTATTAGTTCTAATAGTTTTTTGTGTGTGTTTGTGTACATTCCTTAAGACTTTCTATATACAAGATTATGTCATCTGTGAATAGAGGTAGTTTTACTAGCCTTCCTTTGTAATCTGGATGCTTTTTATTGGTAAAGGTTTTTTTTTTTTTTTTTAGACAGAGTCTTGCTTTGTTGCCCAGGCTAGAGTGAGTTCCATGGCGTCAGCCTAGCTCACAGCAACCTCAAACTCCTGGGCTCAAGCGATCCTCCTGCCTCAGCCTCCCGAGTAGCTGGGACTACAGGCATGCACCACCATGCCCGGCTAATATTTTCTGTATATTTTAGTTATTTTGGCTAATTTCTTTGTATTTTTAGTAGAGATGGGGTCTCCCTCTTGCTCAGGCTGGTCTCGAACTCCTGAGCTCAAACAATCCGCCTGCCTCAGCCTTCCAGAGTGCTAGGATTACAGGCGTGAGCGCCTGGCCCTAATCTGGATGCTTTTATTTCTCTTCTTGACTAATTACCCTGGCCAGAACCTCCAGTACACTGTGGAATAGAAGTGGTGAGAGCAAACATTCTTATCTTCTTCCTGATCTTAGGGGAGAAAGCTTCCGGTCTTTTGCAATTATATATGATGTTAGATGAGGGTGTTTTGTTTTTTTTTTTTCCCCAGTAGAGACAGGGTCTTGCACTTGCTCGGGCTGGTCTCAAACTCCTGAGCTCAAATAATCCCCCCGCCTCAGCCTCCCAGACTGCTAGGATTACAGGCATGAGCCACCGCGCCCGGCCGGGATATTGATCTTTAGCTTTCTTATTTTACGACAGGGTCTCACTTTGTCACCCAGGCTGGAGTGCAGTGGTATCATTATAGCTCACTGCAAGTTCAAACTCCTGGCCTCAAGAAATCCTCCTGCCTCAGCCTCCCAAAGTTCTGGGATTCAGGTATGAGCCACCACACCTGACCCTTTATTTTTCTGTTCTTGTGATATCTTTGTATGGTTTTGTTATCAGGTTAATACTGGCCTTGTAGAATAAGTTGGAAAGTGTTTTCTCCTCTACTTTTAAGAAGAGGTAGTGAAGAATTGGTATTCATTCTTCTTAAAATTTTGCACAATTCATCAGTGAAGTCTTCTGGTCCTGGGTTTTTCTTTTTGGGAAGTCTTTGGATTACTAATTTGATCACTTTACTTGTTTAAGTCAATTTAGATTTTCTATTTCTTCTTGAGTCAGTTTTGAAAGTTTGTGTCTTTCTAGGAATGTATCCATTTTATCTAGCTATCTAATTTGTTTGCATACCGTTTCGTATAGTATTCCTTTATAATTCTTTTTATTTCTGTTAAGTTAATAATAATGACCTCTCTTTCATTCTTGATGTTGTAATTTGAGTCTTCTTTCTTTTATTCTTGGTCAATCTAGTAAAAGTTTTGTCAATTTTGTTGATGTTTTACAAGAACCAGGTTTTGGTTACATTGGTTTTCTCTAGTTCTTTTTATTCTCAAATTTATTTCCACTGTAAAAAATCTTTATTTTTTTCCTTTGTAAATGTACTGTTAAGTGTTTGTACAATATCTCATTGTGTAGATGTGTTATAAATTATATTCCAATTTTGCTGAGTATTTTTGGAGCTTTAGATCCCCCCTCCATTTTCTCCCTATTATAAGTGATAGCAAAGTGATCATCTCTGTGTAAGCAGCATTTCCTCTGTTTTAGATTCCTGTATAGGGTAGCAGTTAAGAGAAATGGCTTTGCAGTGACACCATGGTCCTTCTGTTTACCCAGTTCCGCGACGGACAAGTCATTTATGTCTGGATTTCTTCATCTGTAATGTGGGATTGGTAATCCCTTCTTGGGTACCTAGGTTATGTTGTTATTATTATTATTGCTTTCTTTTTTAGGGGACAGAGTCTCTCTCTGTTGCCCAGACTAGAGTGCTACGGTGTCAGCTTAGCTCACAGCAACCTCAAACTCCTGGGCTCAAGTAATCCTACTGCCTCAGCCTCCCGAGTAGCTGGGACTACAGGCATGCACCACCATGCCTGGCTAATTTTTTTCTATATATTTTTAGTTGTCCAGCTAATTTCTTTCTATTTTTAGTGGGGGGGGGGGCTCTCGCTATTGCTCAGGCTGGTCTGGAACTTCTGACCTCGAGCGATCCTCCCACCTCGGCCTCCCAGAGTGCTAGGATTACGGGAGTGAGCCACCACGTCTGGCCTATTATTGCTTTCTATTATTGAAATACCCATGGCAGAGGATGTGAACATTTCTTAAGAAAGTTGATACATAAAGAAATATTTTCTGGCCGGGTGCGGTGGCTCACGCCTGTAATCCTAGCACTCTGGGAAGCCGAGCCGGGTGGATCGCTCAAGGTCAGGAGTTCGAGACCAGCCTGAGCAATGAGCGAGACCCCGTCTCTACTAAAAATAGAAAGAAATTATCTGGCCAACTAAAATATGTATATATAGAAAAAATTAGCCGGGCATGGTGGCGCATGCCTGTAGTCCCAGCTACTCGGGAGGCTGAGGCAGTAGGATCGCTTGAGCTCAGGAGTTTGAGGTTGCTGTGAGCTAGGCTGACGCCACGGCACTCACTCTAGCCTGGGCAACAAAGCGACACTCTGTCTCAAAAAAAAAAAAAAAAAAGAAATATTTTCTATTAATCCTTTGTATAAACAATAGGAAAAGAAAATAAATAAATGTATGTTAATATATAAGGAAGGAGTCACTTCCAAAGATCCAAGATAGTATTTCAATGGTCTTTTTTATGTGTCAACTTTTCTAGGTTATATCCCCAGTTATTCAAACACTAATTTAGGTGTTACTGTGAAGGTATTTTGTAGATGTGATTAAATTCCTAAGGGAGAACACCCTTGATAATCTGGGTGGGCCTAATCTAACCATCTGAAAGGCCTTGGGAGCAGAACTGAGGCTTCCCCGAAGAAATTCCAGTCTGTCTTTCCTTATGCCTGCTGGGCAGATTTCAGACTTGCCTAGCCAGCCACCACAATCATATAGGCCAATTCCTTGCAATAAACCTATTATCTATCTACTGATATTACTTCTCTGGTTGAAATCTGACTTTTACAAGGAGAGCCAAGGTGACTGGAAATAAAATTAAAAATTTTTAAACTTCCTTCTCCAGCATTTACTGAGGCTATAGGTTAATTTGTGAAATATTTTTTGAGTGGCTACTGCCTGCTGGTTACTGTTCTAGTTGCTGGGCTATGGGATTGAATAAGATAGAGAAAGTTCCTGCCTTCATGGGGGTTACATATCAACAGTAACATTTACTGACCACCTACTACCACTGCTGTCCCTTGGTATCCACAGGGGATTGGTTCCAGGGCCCTCTTGCACAGCAAAATCCCCAAATGCTCAAGTACCTTATATAAAATGGCATAGTATTTGTGTATAACCTGTGAGCATCCTCCTGTATACTTTAATCTCTAAAATACTTATAATACATAATATAACATAAATACTACGTAAAGAGTTACTATACTGTATTTTTAAAATTTGTATTATATTGGACCCTTGAACAACACAGGTTTGAACTGCATGGGTCCACTTATATAAAGATTTTTTCCAATAAATATATTGGAAAACTTTCTGGAGATTTGTGACAATTTGAAAAAACTTGCAGATGAACTGCATAGCCTAGAAATATAAAAAAAAAAAATAAGAAAAAGTTAGGTATCTCATGAATTGCATGAAAATATATGTAGATACTAGTCTATATGTTATTCAACTGTTTGTTATTGGTAAGGCTTTTGGTCAACACTCGGCTATTAGTAGTTAGGTTTTTGGGGAGCCAGAAGTTATGCAGATTTTTGACTGTGCAGGGGGTTGTATTCCTAACTCCTGTGAGGTCTAGTTTATTTTTTTATTGTTGTGTTGTTATTTTTTTTCCCCAAAATTTTTGATCCATGGTTGTTTGAATCTGAGGATATGGAACCTGCATAGAGAGGGTTTCACTTTGGTTGTATATGCAAGGCACAGTGGCTACATAGTTGTGGGATAGACATGTGAACATGACACTACCTTCTCTCTTGGAGCTTGTAATCAGTCTGTGAATATTTGAGTTGCTATAGAGGAGGGTAGAGCTGAGCATGATTTTTATTTGCAGGAACATATCATTTTTTTTTTTTTTAAGACAGAGTCTCACTCTGTTGCCCAGGCTAGAGTGCTGTGGCATCAGCCTAGCTCACAGCAACCTCAAACTCCTGGGCTCAAGCAATCCTCCTGCCTCAGCCTCCCGAGTAGCTGGGACTACAGGCATGTGCCACCATGCCTGGCTAATTTTTTCTATATATATTTTTAGTTGTCCAGCTAATTTCTTTCTATTTTTAGTAGAGACAGGGTCTCGCTCTTGCTCAGGCTGGTCTCGAACTCCTGACCTCGAGTGATCCTCCCACCTCGGCCTCCCAGAGTGCTAGGATTACAGGCGTGAGCCACCGCGCCCGGCCACAACGTATCATTTCTAAAGAAGAGATAAATATCAAGTATTTCAGGAATAATCTGAAAGAGCTATTGGGTACCTCTTTGAAGGAATATTTGACATCCATGGGGTCCTGAATTTTCTCTAGCACTCATATATATTTAAAAAATGAAACTAGAGTTATACATTTATTTAAAGATACCCGAAAGAAAACACATTAGCTTAACTTATAAAAGGAACTTTTTATAAAGTGCCAAGAGGTTTCACGTTGGTTGTCTTTGCTGGTAAGGTGAGCTATTAAGTGTATTTAAGGAGTATAGTGACAGAGAAACCTGGAAACAGTAAGATGTTTCTGGTGTGCTCTGCCTTAAAGTCTTGTTCCTTTTCATTTCGGGGCTGCAGCTGTTGTGGAATTTGCAAACTCGAGCTGTTTGGACTCTGTTTCCTAGGCTGAATTAGATTACAGATGGAGGTGTGTTTTGGCCCAACTCACTTCTGAAATGTTTATGAAAGAAATTCTTTGGCAATGGGACTTCCGTACTGGAGCTGGCAATCGGTATTGCCTTAATCTACCAATTCTAGTGAGGCATCTTTGCTTTGAGAAAAAAAAAAAAAACAAAAAATAAGAGCAAATTTTTTTTGTTTGTTTGTTTTAAACTACCTTGAGGATGCAACTGTCTTCAGCAAACAGAAGATAACAGACAGCCTTCTGGAGATCTTGAGACTGATGGGCAGTTTATAGGGCGGTGAAAATCTACCTACCTGCGTGGCGCAATCAGGCGACCTAGGATCATTCCACTGAGCAATTTCTTCTGGTGCCAGGAGCCCAGAGGAAAAACTCAGTTCACCACCTGTAGCTGGGCTTGTTCAGAGTCTGCTTTAGGAGCCAGAACTGCCAGCTCTGAAAATAGGTCACAAGTGACTGGCAGTCCCCGAGAAGCTCACAGGAAGTAGCTGCAAAGGTCAGGGGAAGTTTTAACGTCTGTACAGGAGGCCAGGGAAGGACAGGCTTTGAGGAGCTTCTGGCGTCTGCAACGAGCACTTAGAGGAGCTGCCTCGGAGACAGAATGACAGGTGTGGAGACCTGAGCCTGATGCCTCAGTCCCGCAAAATAAATAAATTTTGCCTTTGCTATGCTGTGCAAAAACCCCATCTCTATATAGAGGAATCATCTTGTAGGACTCAGGGGATGATCATGAGGGGTTTACAGCATTAACTGTAGAAACCTAATACAATATTCCCAAGAGGAAAGTCAGGGTTGGGATAAACAATCTGAGCTAATTCCAACTTTGAGGTGTTGGGATCCTATGAAGTCAGACACATATTTCTATGAATACATATTTTCATGGATCATTTGTTACTGAAGTTTATACCTATGCTTGAGAATGTTATTCACTGACAATTGTTAGAGTACAAACGTTAGAATATAGTTAGAATCTTTTTTTTTTCTTTTTTTTTTTTGAGACAGAGTCTCACTCTGTTGCCCGGGCTAGAGTGAGTGCCGTGGCGTCAGCCTAGCTCACAGCAACCTCAAACTCCTGGGCTCAAGCAATCCTTCTGCCTCAGCCTCCCGAGTAGGTGGGACTACAGGCATGTGCCACTGTGCCCGGCTAATTTTTTTCTATATATATTTTTAGCTGTCCATATAATTTCTTTCTATTTTTAGTAGAGACGGGGGTTTCGCTCTTGCTCAGGCTGGTCTCGAACTCCTGAGCTCAAACAATCCGTCCGCCTCGGCCTCCCAGAGTGCTAAGATTACAGGCGTGAGCCACTGCGCCCGGCCTTCTTTCTATTTCTTTAGGTCTTCTTGACTTAATGTCTTTCAATAAGCCTAGAATCTTGATATTATATTCCACTTGTCTTATTGGCTTAGCAACACAATTTTGGAACCAGCTTGACCCTGGGGACTATCAGGCTCAAATAATAATCAATGTGTCACCCCATACAAACTGGTAGGATACCACAGAGGAGGGGCTCAGCACACTTTTTCTGTAAAGGGCCAGGTAGTAAATATTTTGGGGCTTTGTGAGCTATATGGTCTCTGTCACAACTACTCAATGTGGTCAGCTGTTGTAACCCAAAGGCAGCCAGATAAACAGGTAAATGAAAGAGCATGGCTGTGTTTCAATAAAACTCTATAAAAACAGGCAGCTAGCTTTGGCTTGGGGCCCTAGAGGGTAAAAGCATGGACTCTGAAGTCAGGTTCAAATCCTGGCTCTATTACCTGCTAGCTGTGCACCTTTAGAGAACTTAGTGCTTCAGTCTCTTCATCTCTAAGTTGGTAGTAATACTTTATCCAACAGTGTTGTTATGAAGACTAAATGAGTTAGATTTATAAAGTACTTAAATGGTGGCTAGCAGATAGTAAGTGCTGTATCAGTGTCTGTTGGATAATTAAACATCCTGTGAAGTGGTAATCTTATTGCCATTAAAATTGAGATTCAGAGAAAGAAATACTTGACTTATAAGAAGGCTAAGACTTGAATTTCGTTTCCCCATGTCCAATACAATTGCTCTTTTCTCATCAGAGGTCAAATCATTACATCTAAACACAGGGAAATTCCCTGTAACAGCCCATGAGTCAGGCCTTGGCCCTTAAAACCGTAATTTAAAAAGACTGCTTGTATTTCTTTTTTCCCCATCCACATGAGGAGTTACTATAAGCAGCACTGTGCTGGAGCCAGTTTGTATTGGCTCACTAAAGCTGATTGCTAAAATTTCAGGAATTTCGTGAACCGGTAGTTAAACTGTTCATAGCTTTAAATTGGCTGTGCTGGAAGTATTTACAACATGAAATTGTCAGGTGCTACAAATCAGGACTCTGTCTCTTGGAGGGCCAACTGACCAGCACATGACTGGCTGTCCAGCAGCAGTAAGCATTCCCCTCCAACAGGGGCCCCATCTCCTAGATAGGCAGTTGGTAAATAATGTTCAGTGGCATGTGAACCACCATATCCAAGGGCACCATGGCCTCATAAAAATGCCAGGCCCATGGTTTTTGTTTAGTGGTAGCGGCAAAAAATAAAAAAAATTACATGCTTTGCTTAGCAACAGAAACGAGTCAGTGGTGGCCCTGGACTCTGATTTCTAGACATCTGACTCACAGGTCTGCTCCCTGTTCCTGTTCCAGTACACACACACACACACACACACACACACACACATACACACACACACTGGCCTGTGTGGTTCAAGCTAAGTAGAGAATGAACGGCTTAGGAGGCAGTGAAAGAAAGAGAGGTAGAGCTTGTTGGGCAAACATCATAATGGAAGTACTTTTTCTAGGAAACACAGTGAGTGCTGTGGTGGGTTTTCCTTTGTTTATTTATTTTTTTAATTTTTTTTTTTTTTTTAGCTATGTCTTAAGATGAAGTCTTTCTTACCTAAACAAATAACTTCTAACCTTTTGTGGAAGCAGCAGGGGAATACAAAAGAGGGCTGGACTCAGTGAGAAAGATTCTTAGACAAGATACTTCCTCTTGTGAAGTTGTGAGCCTCATTTTTCTTCTTCATGAAATGGGAATCCTAACCATTCCATTGCTAGTCTGACATAGCGGCTGTGACAATCAATGATAATTTGTTATTCATGTACTTGACATACTTATTATTGAGTACCACTGTGTGCTATTAGGGGCTGAGGATCCAGATGTGGCTGAGTAAGGAGGTTCTTGCTAATGGGGAAGTCAGAGCCTGGGTGCTCCAACAGAGAATCCAGAGGATGGATCATGATGGTTTAATTGAGTCATAGTGACCAAGAGTTTGGCTCTGGAGTCAAGTTGCCTGGATTTGAATCCTGGCTGTGCTGTTTACTATCTCTGTGAACTTGGGTGTGTTATTTAACATTACTTTTTCTATTCTGTAAAATGGAATTTTTAAACTTTCCTTAATTTCATCTGTAAACAGAGTAACAATAGCATCTACTTCTTAGAATTGGTATAAACATTAAATAAGGTAATATATGTAAAGTTTCCCACTTTCTTCATCTACACAAATGAAAATAATTGTAACTACTATTTTTAGTATTGGCATTGTTGTGATGATTAAATGAGATAATACATGAAAGTATTTAGAACCCTAGAAACAAAAACATGAAGAAGACTAATGGAAGACACGAGCACTGAATAGATACTTACTCAAGGTTGCAAATGCAGTAATAAAGATCTTCATAGAAGAGGGATTCTTAACTTAGCTTGGGAATTAGGGAAGGCATTTAGAGGTGATGTCTGAGATTAAATTCATTCATTCATTCAGCAGACAAATATTTGAGTGTCTGTCGTATGTCAGGCTTCATCTAGTGCTGAGTATATCGTGATAAACCAAACTGACTCAGTCTCTGCCAGTAGCAGCACGAACAGATGGTTTGGGGTGGAGGTGGGTGATGTTTTATGGGTCCCTTCTCCAAAATTCTAAAGTCCTTTTTGCATTTACAAAAATGGACAACTGGCTCACAACTGTAATCCTAGCACTCTGGGAGGCTCAGGCAGGAGGATCACTTGAGCTCAGGAGTTCAAGATCAGCCTGAGCAAGAGCATGATCCTGTCTCTACTAAAAATAGAAACAAAAATTAGCCAGGCAACTAAAAATAGAAAAAATTAGCTGGGCCTGGTGGCTCACACCTGTAGTCCCAGCTACTCAGGAGGCTGAGTCAGGAGGACCACTTGAGCCCAGGAGTTTGAGGTTGCTGTGAGCTAGGCTGACGCGACGGCACTCACTCTAGCCCGGGCAACAGAGTAAGAGTCTGTTTCAAAAATAAAATAAAAATAAATACATACATAAGCTTACACATAATTAAAATAGTGATAATGACTGTAAAGAAAAATAAGTAGAAGTCATGAGGAAGTAAAGGAAAATTATGAGTGGCTAGGGAAGGCCTTTCTCAAGAACAATCGACTCTGTATCTGTGGGTTCCACATCCTTAGATTCAACCAACCTCAGATTGAAAATATTGAAAACAAATAAAAAATAACAATATAATAATAAAAAATAATCCAAATAAAAATAGAGTATAACAACTATTTTTATAGTATTTACATTATATTAGGTA
This sequence comes from Eulemur rufifrons, assembly GCF_041146395.1. Classification (NCBI taxonomy): domain Eukaryota; kingdom Metazoa; phylum Chordata; class Mammalia; order Primates; family Lemuridae; genus Eulemur; species Eulemur rufifrons. The sequence goes on from NC_090989.1 coordinate 70,451,302, forward strand.
CTACAAGTACTCTAGAGATGATTTAAAGTATATGGGAGGATATACATAGGTTATATGCAAATACTACCCCATTTTATACAAGGGACTTGAATTGAGCATTTTAAGATTTTTGTATTGTGGGGGGGGGGGGCGGTCCTGGAACCAATCCCCAGCATACACCCAGGGATGGCTGTATACATATTTAAACCAAGAGTTGAACTTGTATGCAAGAATTAGGCAAGCAAAAAAGGGAAGAGAGAGAAAGAACAGGTTGTACAAAGACCCTAAGGCAGGAAAGAGATTGCTGTGTTTGAGGAAGTGAAAGAAGGCCTAGAGTAGTTGGAAAGAGGTTGGGAAGGGATCTTGGGTGAGGATGGTAAGGGTGGAGTGCCAGCGACGGGAGGAGTGGTTCACACCCTACAGTGGACCTCGTACGCCGAAGTTCACATTTTATTCTGTGTGAAATGGGAAGCAATTTCATTAGGAGCCATGCTCCAGGTCACACGGGTAGTACTCAGGCTGCTGTGTGAGAATGGGTCGGAGGGGGTCAAGGGTAAAAGTGAAGAAATCAGTTGGGGGCTAATGCAGTCATCCCAGGTAAGAGATGGAGGTGGCTTGGATTTTAGCGGCAGTGGAGATAGAGAGATGGAAGGATTTGAAACAGACCTGGTATTGGGTTGGCTATGGGTGGCAAAGGAGAGGGAGATGGAAAGAATGATTCCCAGGTTTTGGGCTTGAGTGGCTGGATAGGTGAGAGTGTCTTTGCTAAGGTCAGGAGGCCTGGGGAGGAGCTGGCTCGGGGAAGAAGGGCCAGTGATGAGTTGTGGACAAGTGAATTTATGTGGTACTAGTGAAACACCATGTGAAAATGAGAAGGAAGTATGGCCCAGGGACGCTGTGGAGAGGCCTGAGATGCAGGCATCTGGTTGAGCGTCATTACTGTACATGTGGATGATAGCTACAGCGTGGCAGGTGAGGCCGACTGGGAGACAGCATGTGCATCAGAGATCTTATCCTTTTTTTGGGTCCCAGATACCTTCGAGAAGCTAATGAAAGCTCCATTTTTCCTTTGAAAGTGTTTACAAGGCCCGGCGCGGTGGCTCACGCCTGTAATCCTAGCACTCTGGGAGGCCGAGGTGGGCGGATCGTTTGAGCTCAGGAGTTCGCGACCAGCCTGAGCAAGAGCGAGACCCCATCTCTACTAAAAATAGAAAGAAATTATATGGACAGCTAAAAATATATATAGAAAAAAATTAGCCGGGCATGGTGGTGCATGCCTGTAGTCCCAGCTACTCGGGAGGCTGAGACAGGAGGATCGCTTGAGCTCAGGAGTTTGAGGTTGCTGTGAGCTAGGCTGACGCCACAGCACTCACTCTAGCCTGGGCAACAAAGTGAGACTCTGTCAAAAAAAAAAAAAAAAAAAAAAAGTGTTTACATTCAAGTTTAAGACATTTATAGATCTCCCTGAAGGCTATCCACAACATTCGTAAGGTTGATAGATGCCAAATTAAAAAAAAAAACAACAAAACCTTATGGAGAGAAGAAATGGACTCTGGGTTGAGCCCTGGCAAACAGCAACATTTAGAGGCAGCATAGAGGAAGCACCCACAAGAGGTTAAGAAGGAATAGGCAAAGGGAAAGGCAGTATGTTATCAAAACTAAGAGAAAAGTCCTTCAAGAATGGGAGATACTTACTGCTGAGAGGGCTAGATAGATGAGGCCTGCAACGTAATGTGTCCACTAGAGGTGGCAATGGTAGTGACCTTTGGGAGGCCTCGCACCATACCTGTGGAGGGTTATCTCTGCAGGAGGAGGCTTTGCCCTTCTGGTGCAAGAAGAGATGCAGGATGCAGATATAGGATGATGTATAGGTTTGTGGGTGGGAAGATGAGGATGTCCCCTCTTGATGGCCTATATTTTCTTAGTGAAATAGGAGGTAAGGGGACCGTGAGTGGGGAAGACAAGCAAGGATGGGGATTTTGAGGATGGCAGAGAGACGCAAGATAGTCTTTGTGGAAAGTGAAGTCAGAGCTGCATACTAGTAGGGCTGTTATCTATGTGCAGTTGCGATCATAGGTTGGCTCTTAAGGAGTGAGTAGGATCAGAGGAGGGAAGGGCTGATCCCAGCATGAACAGGGGCCCAGGCCCAGAATCATCATGGGCTGAGAATCAGTAAGCCTTCCAGAAACTTCTTAAGACTTGCTCCCAGTCCCTTTCTCTCCCGTCTTGCGCTTCTCCTCTTTCTCTGGCTCCTTCTTTCCCCTCAGCCTATAAACATGTGCAAGCCTTTCCTGGTGACTCAGCATTTCCTCCCAAGTCCGTGTCCAAATTCTCTAATCTCTATACCCAAAACATCTGTAGCAGTAAACTTTTGAAATATTCAATTGCTCTTTTCTTTTTCTTATGGTTTTTCCTTGTCTGGCTGTGTGTTGCCTTATAGTGGGGACTTTGGCTGTATCTTAAATTTTGGGGCTCTTTGTGGTCTTTTAAAGGCCTGAGTATATTGACAGGTTTATGCTGGGTAGCTTGAAGGTACACACTGCAGCCAGAAGCCTGGGGGATCCCTTAAGATTTTAAATAGGTGTGTGCTTTAGGGAGTTCACTCTGAAGGCTGAATAGAACGATTTTTCTGAAGGGGACTGTTAGGAGGCTGCTGCAACAGTTCAGGCTAGAAAGGATGGAGGCCAGTGAGAAAGGCCACAGGAATTTGTCTTATTAAGGAGGTAAAACAGATAAGACTTGGTGATTGGGTAAGGCAGAGGGCTGAATTAAGAATGACTCAGTCATTCCCAACTTTAATTCTGATGACTGTGTAAATAGTAGTGCCTACAGCTGAGGGAAAGGCGGCTGTGAAAGCAGAGGATGAGTTCAGTTTTGGATATGCCAAGTGTGGAGTGTCCCTGTGATTGCTAGCTGGAGCTGCCTGTCTGGCAGTTGGATGTTTGGTTCTAAATTTTGTGGAAGACGCCTGGGCTGTAGACGGCAGATTTGGGAGTTGAAGCCATGAGGATGGCAAATTCCCCAAGAATGAGTGGAGTGAAAAGAGCCATGTTGGCATAAAGTGGAGTCCTGCATTTAAGGTGCAGATTCACAATTGGTGGCACTTAAGGATGTCACCAAAGGAAGCAGAGGCCTTTACTGAGCTGTGATAATTGGGAGAGTGCATGCTTCTGGACATCAAGGTAGTAGAGAGCTTCCAGAAAGTGAAAGCCATCCAAGATGTCACATGTAGCAGAGAGATCCAGAGAGATAAGGCCAGAGGAATACCTGCCAGGTTTGGCAAAATGAAGGTCATGGCTTGCCTGAACAGGGTGAAGAAGGCTGTGAGTGGGAGGAGAAGCAGCCAGACTGCCAAGTGTGGAGGAATGGGGAAGTGAGGCAGCAGGGGAGACCACCGTTAGAGGTATGCAGAAGGAGAGAAGCACTTGGAAGCTAAATGGAGAGGACACTTCGAATGGAGGGTTGGCTTGACAGTTTTGTTTTTAGGACTTGGAGAGACTTGAGCTTGTTTAAAAGCTGGGAGGAAACTGCAGGATTCAAGGAAGCAGAGAGAGGTGGAGGAGGTTTTTAGGGCCCAACCCCACTTAGACCTGCCTTTCTTACAGTTTACTCAACACTTCCACACCCTTATCTCATTTAATCATTCAACACTTTGAGGTTGGAAACAAACGGTGTGGCTTGAAACAAAACGGTGAGCCCAGGGGTTGCCAAGACACGTGTAGGCGTGAACTCATGCCATCCAGTGCGCTGTCCACGCCAAGCAGCGCGCAGAGAAATGCCACGAAACTGTTCAGCTCCACACAGCGTAGGGGCCCGGGAGGCGTGCTCCTTGCCCCTGATGAGGCGCTACCAGTGTCGTGGACTCGAGGCGGTGTGCTGTCCCAGAGGAGGTATAATCATGTGCCACAGACCAGGGGTGGCAGTCCCGGACAAATGTCCGAAGGTGAATGCTTCCTGCCCCCGGTGAGGTGTCAAGTGTGGTGGACGGGCCACGCGCATGCTGTCCCCTGCTCTAAGACGCTTAAGCAGCTAAGAGTACTGTTAGCGGTAAGACGAAATAACAACAGCGGTGGCCCGACATCAGGGCGCGGGCCAGGTGGACCCCGGGCCGGAAGGGGGCCGGAGCCCAGGACAGCAGGTGGCTGAGCTCGTCCCGCGAGCGTCGCCAAGGGGACGCCGTGAAAACCAAACCTGAGATTGAGATATCCGGCCTGACCCCGACATAAATCTAGTCCGAGGGAAGTATTTAATTTGCCTGCGGCACGGTCGGAAGAAGCCCCTTCCCGCCGGGGGCGATTGGGAGGCGGGTGGGAGATTTCTCCTGTGTGCGCCTTCCTGTTCTCCGGCCGAGGCTGGCGCCCAGAGCTGGTTGTGAAATGAGAATCATAGTTTTTGTCTGGACGGAGGGTAAAGGTATGAAAGAGACCCGGATTGGGAGATAGGATCTGGTTTCCTCTCCACCTTAATAGCACAGGCTTCCCTTATGACCGCGAGTCTGGGCAAGTCCAATGTGGTCACTGGGCCTCAGTCTCCCTGCTCAGAAAATGGGGATTTGGACTATGACCTTGCCTTGCATGGTCAGGACAGCAAATCTCACCTCATCCTGCGAAGAAACGCCGCCTTCCATCACAGTCCCCCACCGGCTACCCTGCTCTTTTGCAATGCTTTCCCCTACCGTTTCTTTTCTTTGCTTGCGCCAGGGACTGAAGGCTGGGGTGGGCGGTGCCTGAATGTAGCCACACCCACTAGTCGGGCCCGCCCCTGACGTCCCCTCCGCGCCCCTCCGCCCTCGGCACTGGGATGAGGCAAGCACGTGACCTCACATCCGGCGCGGGAGTCCGGAGCTCGCGGCGCGCGCTCTCCGCCTGCCCGCCGGCTTTCCCCGCAGCGTGATCCGGGCGCCGCCGCCGAGGGGAGGGGGGTTCGCTACGTCGCAGGCGGCGGGAGGCCGTTTCGGAGTGCACACCGCCCCCCTCCCCTGACCGCCTCCTGCTGTCGCCCTCCCTTGTTCTCGCCCTGCCCGGCTGCACGCCGCCGCCGCGGGCGCCGAGGAGCAGAGCGCGGACGCCCCTGCGCCGGCCCGGCCCGGGCCCGGCCGCGGCGCCTCCTTCCCAGAGCGACCAGCAGCGCGCGGCGGCGGCGGCGGCGGCGGCGCCTTGAGCCGGAGCGACCCGCGGCCGCCGGCGCCGGCCGAGGGCGATGGGGCTGGGCTGAGGCGAGGCGAGGCGGCTGCGGCGGCGACAGCGGCGGCCCGGCCCCCCGCGGCCCCTTGGCTGCCCCGGCTGGGAGGCCGCCGAGGAGACGGCGCGGCGGTCGCCGGTGAGTGGCCCAGGCGAGCGGTGTTGGGCGGTGGGTGGTGGTGATGGAGGAGATTAGAGAAGGCGAATGGTATCGTCCGGGGTGGAGGGTACCAGGTGAGTTTACGGTCTGCGTGCTCGGGCCGGAATTGGGCATCACTTCTCAGGGAAGGTGTGTGGGCTGGGGAGGGAGAGCTAAGACCGGGGAATTTCTTGGACAGGTGAGGCGAGGAGGAGGGATCCACGTTGTGGGTGTGAAGGCCTGGTGTGGACACGCTGCCTGCAGGGAGGGCGAGTGGGTGAGGGGGCCGGGGAACGAGGTGGTAGTCCAGCCCATTTAGAAAGTTAGGGAGATGGTGTGGTCTTGTGGTTGAAGGTAGAGGTGTTGGCAGGGCGCTTGATGGGTTTGTGCGGGATCCTAGTTTGTCCTTAGCCACGGAGTGGTAGAGCTCCTTGCCAGTCTCCGTATTTTACAGGTAAAATACGTGAGTCTGGAAGAAAAGTGATTTCCTACTTACTTAAGGCCTCTCACTTGGACACTGTGTCAGTGAGGACTAGAAAAACCCAGGGCCCTTTAGTACTTCCGTGGCCACTCTCTGTGGCCTTTCCTTCTCCCCATTCCCTTTACAGAGTCAGGTTCTGGTGGAAGTATGACCTGTTTTTTTTTTTTGTTTTTGTTTTTTTTTTTTGCGGGTGGGGGGGAGTTGGTAGGGATGAGGGGAAACGTAATTGAGTTGGAGATTGACAGTAACTGAGTTCAGGGCTTCCCAATTTGTAAAGCTTTTGTGACAGGTGTTTATTGTTTCCTCTTCTCATAGATCTGACAGAAACATCCTAGGATCTTGGTGTTTGGACATAGGAGGTATGAATCACTCACATAATTAGCTACTTTTAATCATCAGTGTCTTACAGCTATATTTAGTGGTTCTGTTAGTGCAAAATGAATGGGTATGGAGTTGTAAACCTAGAAACAGACCTGTGTTCCTCTACACATGATTCTGAACTAGATGAGTAGAAAGTATTGGAGTGCGTAATGGCTATTTTAGATCTATGAGGCAGGAAGTTAGAATTTTAAAAATCTAAGAAATGCAGGGACCTTAAAGATTATTGCAAAATAGTTTTCTAGCTAAAACGAAGATGTTTTGATTTGATTCTTTTGAAGGGTGAGTAGATAGTTAAAAATACCCTTTGGTTAGAACTTAGCCTCTTTACCAAGGCACACATATTAATTTTGTTTCACTGGAGTGTATGTGACATTCTTTTCTCTAGAGGATTGTTGCTTTGCCAAATAGGCTTATAGTTGCTAGCATAGATGAGTGTGGGCATCCCATCCTAATTTATAACCCCCTTTTAAGGTGAATCAGTTCCTGGAAGTTGTTTGAAATAGTAAACCGGCCCGGCGTGGTGGCTCATGCCTGTAATCCTAGCACTCTGGGAGGCCGAGGCAGGAGGATCGCTTCAGTTCAGGAGTCCGAGACCCTGTCTCCACTAAATATAGAAAGAAATTAGCTGGACAACTAAAAATATATATAGAAAAAATTAGCCGGGCATGGTGGCACGTGCCTGTAGTCCCAGCTACTCGGGAGGCTGAAGCAGGAGGATCACTTGAGCCCAGGAGTTTGAGGTTGCTGTGAGCTAGGCTGATGCCACGGCACTCTAGCCCCAGCAATAGAGTGAGACTCTCTCTCTCAAAAAAGAAAAAAAACAAAAAAAAAGTAAACCTATTATTAATGATTATATAACTTTTGCTAATGTCTTTGTTTTGCATTATACACAATTAAACCAGGCTGAAAGTAACATAGTTAAGTAAAATTTCCGAACATTGTTAGAACAATAGTGCCTGTTTTTGATAAGGGGATTGGGTAAGAAAATTGACACTGGTTACTTCAACTTATAAGTGGTACGGTTATAATTAAATAAAAAATATTAAGTAGCAGTTTATTTTGAAAATAAAGTTGACTAGCTTCCAGATGGTATAGTGTTAAATTATGTTGTAGGAAGGCCAATTTCTTTGTCTATGCCAAGTAAGCTTTATTTTGGGAGACCTCTGATAATTAAAATTTTAATTTACAACTTGTTGGAGATAAATAGGATAAATTCCTATATAGGTAGGAGACTAGTTTCATAGTAATTGAAACAAAGATGTATATACCTGTATGTCTAAACAGTATCTTCTTTCAGTTTGTCTTGTTGCTGAAAAATAAGAAAAAAGAAAAACAAAAAGCCAATGTCTTCTGATGGGTTTTCTACTTGGTTCTGCTTATCAGATATTAGAGCTAAAACACATTTGCTGGTTTAGCTAGCTCTTATTAGTTAACTCATTTGGGCAATATCAGTTTCGCATCTGTCATATTTCAAGTACGGATTCTTATGTAGATAAGAAGTGTATCTTGGCAGCTACAGCATGTTGTAGTGGAAAGAGCAATGGGCTTGGGAATCAGACCTGTGTTTGATTTCTGATTTTCTTTTCTTTCTTTCTTTTTTTTTCTTTTTTTGATCAGTCTCACTCTGTTGCCCGGGCTAGAGTGCTGTGGCATCAGCCTAGCTCACAGCAACCTGAAACTCCTGGGCTCAAGCAATCCTCCTGCCTCAGCCTCCCCGAGTGCTAGGATTACAGGCGTGAGCCACCACTCCTGGCCTAGATTTCTGATTTTCTTAACTAGCAGTTTGACTTTGACCAATGCTGATAGTTACTGAGTGAGCTTACTGTATACCAGGCTCTTAATTAAATACTTTACGTGAATTATTTCACTCAGTAATACTGTCCTGAGGTTCAGAGATGTTAAGTTGCCCTGTCACATACCTTATAGACCTAGAAATAGAAACATTTTTGTCACAGTACAGTAATATAGTAACATAGAGCTAGGATTCTGGCTGTCTTCAAAGTACTTGGACTGTAAGTTGCTTAACTTCTCTGACCTTTTTTTCATACTTTATTAACAAAGAAGTATGCTAATAGCACAGAGGGTGTTGCGGATTAGCTGAGAACATATGTAAAGAGAGTAGCACTCTTCCTGGCACACAATAAATAGTTTTTTTCCTTCTTCCGTTCCACGTACTGAATGAAGCTATGCTTGTGTAGCATGGTGCTTTGTAACCACTGTGAATGTGAAGTTTAAAATAGGAGTATATGCTTTTTCCCTAAGTGGCCTGAGGTGATCTGTGAAAATGGTTTGCCATTCACTTGACCCAGAAAACTCCACAAAATCATGCAAGTTAAGAGATTCAAATCTTTATGTTCACTTTAAGAACACTGATGAAACTGCCCAGGCCATCAAGGGTATGCATGTACGAAAAGCCACCAAGTATCTGAAAGATGTTACCCTAAAGAATGGATGTGTACCATTCCGACATTACAATGGTGGAGTTGGTAGGTGTGCCCAGGCCACACAGTGGGGCTGGATACAAGGTCATTTGCTCAGAAAGAATGCTGAATTTTTTCTGCACATGCTTAAAAATGCCGAGAGTAATGCTGAACTTAAGGGTTTAGATGTAGATTCTCTGGTTATTGAGCATATCCAGGTGAACAAAGCACTCACTCAAGATGCGGCACTGAACTTATAGAGCTCATGGTCAGATTAACCCATACATGAGCTCCCCTGCCACGTAGAGATGATACTCACTGAAAAGGAACAAATTGTTCCAAAATCAGAAGAGGAGGTTACACAGAAGAAAAAGATATCCCGGAAGAAACTGAAGAAACAAAAACTTACGGCATGGGAATAGATGCAACATAAAATAAATGCAAATAACAGTAAAAGGAAAAGAAATATGAATATGCTTTAATCCTAAGATAAATAATAATCTTAGATATACTTAGATCATATTACTGTAGACATCAGTCTACTCTATGGTTAAACTCAGGGAGAACAAGCAGTGATACCCTGTGGAACTTTGTCTTAATTCTATATTTTTCCTCAGTAGTTTAGGTGACAGTGGAAATGAGAACTTTGTACTTGTAAATGACAACAAAGTGGTTGTAATTTCGAAAATCTTGGAAGACAGAGATAGAATTTCAAGATGATGTTGATAATGTGGTTTATCTAAAGTAGATTCTATTGCTGGTGTACTTGGTGACCTAAACTAACTATATAGTACTAAGTGGGTGACCTTTTATGTGAATGGACTGTAAATTAAATAGGAATTAGCAACTTATCACTTATTAAAGAGAACTCTCTTAAAACAATTCATAGTGGCCTGCTAAAAGAAGTTGAATTAGTATCTGACATCTGATGAGATGACATCTGATGCATCACCAGAAGGATTCTAGTGATGGAATGTGTACTGAATATGACATATCGCCTGTGGTTAAATCTGGATCCAAGAGGTAGCTATGAGATTTTTAGCCTTTGGTTTTGGAACATAGTTTATATGAAATGTAGCTGACTGGTCTATGGAGAGAGTAAATCTGTAGTCATCAAGACGATTTTCTAATTAACCCACCTAAATAGTTCAGATAATGTGCAAGAAGCAAAAAAATAATTGTTAGATTCTTACTTGAGTTTTGTTGATCTTTATGAGAGTAGAGAAATAAGAGAGGTTCAGAATTGGAGCACATATTTTAATTCAGACTTAGGTAAATCTTTTTTTTTTTTTAATTAGTATGGAAAATGTATTTATTACCTACCTAGTATTTTCCTTAATGGGTTTATGGTTTCTTTTACCTATATGTTTTATGGAACTACTCAGGCAAATGCCTTCTTTGGGACTCATTCGTTTTTTCTGTGTGCAGCACAGTTGAAGAATGGAGTATTCTAGTTATAGATACACTGGGCATATCACCAACTTCCAATGAATCAAAAAAACAATCAAGGGCTTTTAACCCTAAAACTTTCTAGAGACAAATTTTATCATCTGTGCTAATTCAGAAGACACAATGAAAGCCATATGGTCATGGTGATCATATTTCCCAAATCGTAAATTTATCTCATATAATCTGAGGAATACTCATGGTGGAAACAACAGGAATGAAAATTTAAATCCAGGAAGTGTGGTCCCATGAGCTGCACGGCTACCATTGCTTGCCTATCCCATCCAAATCCAGACTTAGGCACATCTTGAGGAAAGTAGATATTTATAAGGTAGAAGGTCCTGAAGGTAATGATAGTGATCCTAAGCATTATGAGCTAAAAACATTTGTATCAGTAAGGTTAAAAATAGAGGTAATGTAAGATGATGTGAGTAAATGTAGTTGGAAAAATGATGACTGTTATAGTTAAATGATTTTATGCTAATCAGTAAGAGGGGAGAAAATGGAGTGAAGCCAAAAGAGAGCTGTCCAAATAATTACATGTCTGAGACTGAGTAAAGTTATTTCAGGATAGGGATTGCTGGAAAGTTTTCATACAACAATTCTTCGGAGAGAACTACCGCAACACCAGACCTGTTAACGTCTTAGAAGCACAGTGTCATATTGGGGCCTTTGCTGGAGTTTGAGGTGGTAAAACATTAACTCAAACAGTAAACTTTAAGACTGCCAAATAAATCTGTTAATCAGAATTTTGTCTCTATTGTTCATTTGCTTCCTATGCATTTTACTTTTAAATGATCATTTAACAGTAACTAGTTAGATAAGAAATTAAATTTCTAGAAAAAGTGAGTTAACTATGTAAAGTAGAATTTCCTGATTACATGCTTTGGAATTTGCTGATGTTTATAGAATTTTTTTCAAATTTTAAATAAAAATACTTACAACTGTTGTTGGGTGGTAAAGTGAAAGATAGTTCTGTGTCAATGATAGCAAGCTAGTTTAATTGACTATTTTATTTTGTTTTTCTTATTGTCTTCACAAAGGAGTTGGACATTGAAATAGAGAGGTGTGAAACTGGAAAATAATTCTGAGAAGTCATAGATTATTTAGACTAGCCCCTTTTTTATGGAGGGGAAACTGCTGTCTAGAGAAGTGACAGCATAAAGGATCTGGGGTTAGTCTCTTAGTTGGGTATTCTTTTCACTGTCGCCTTTATTTTGTACTCTGCAGTAATGGGACATTTCAAAACTCAGCGTGTTGGTTTTTTTCAACTGAGAGCTACCTTTTAAGGGTTGCCTTTGATTACTTGACAGACTTCTTAAAACTATTTTTAGTTTGTTTTAAAATGAGTCATGGAATTGCTCCCACATATGTGTCTAGGGTGGCTTCATTATAGCATCCCTGTTGCTCTGTTTGTGAAATGGGATGGAAAATATCTTAGTTATTGAGTTATTAATTTATTTTGATATAAAAGACAAGTGTTTTGATTCCTAATTCTTTTTGATTGATCTAAAGAGCTGAATAAAGTGAAATCACCTTTTGTGTAGGGCCTTTGGGCCTAAATTGTCATTTAATGTGAAAATCCTGTATAATCAAAATTATCTTTGAAAAAGTGCTTAAAAAGGCACCAGTTTTTTAACCCTTATGCAGGGTGGGCAAAAAAATAAAATAAAAACAAAAAGAAGAAAAAAGGCACCAGTTTGAAAACCAGTTAAATTGACATACTGTCTTTCAAGTTCAACAGCCAGTGTTTCCTCTAGCTTTAGAAAGGTTACTTTTTTGGTGAGCTGGAATCCTAATAAGCTGTGTGAGATGCCTTTTGACAGGTGAGTGGGACTTCAGATTGACTGAGGAACAACAGATTTATATTTTCCATTTCATGGTCACTCTGGGATAGGGACATAAAGGCAGGCATCCTGCCACCATTATTTAAATGATTTTTCTCTCTTGCTTTGCTTTTCCCCCAGTATAGGTAGTTGAATTGGTTTAATTAAATGCATATATGATGTGACTCCACAGTGTGAATAATGGAGAAAGAAATTAAGTATTTATGAAAATCTGCTATCTCCCTAAGGTTATACCGTGCAGAGATCTAGCATAATTAAAAGGCTAGGTAATAAAGTTGGGAATATTGGGAGATTGTTAGTACTTTGTAATTCTGGGTTGATACTCAACTACTCTGAGTGTTTTTAAGAGTTAATGTCTTCCTTACTGCTAGCAAGATCTGTATTGTTTTAAAAGAGCTATATAATTTATTAATGCTTTCCATGAAATCTAAGGTGTCTGAACTTAAATATTGCTATGAGAATAGCACAGTAAGAAAACATCAGTCTTTAGAAAAAATTATGGTGGCTAAAGATTTAACAATAATATGCCCTGGGAGAGGGCATGGTATATTGGATAAAAATGTGGGCTTCAGAGTCATATACAAGTGATTTTGAATTATAGCGCCATTACTAACTAGCTCTGTAGGCTGGGTTAAGTAAATCACTTAACCTCTTTTATTTTCTTTATTTGCCAAATAGAGATGATAAAACATACCTTAGAGCAGTGGTGCTGAACCTTTTTGGCACCAGGGACCGGTTTCATGGAAGACAGTTTTTCCATGGACCTAGGGGGGAAGGGATGGTTTGCGGATGATTCAAGCTCATTACAGGGTTTATTGTGTACTTTATTTCTACTATTATTATATTGTAATATAAAATGAAATAAGTATACAACTGACCATATTGCAGAATCAGTGGGAGCCCTGAGCTTGTTTTCCTGCAACTAGACAGTCTCATCTGGGGCTGAGGGGAGATGGTGACTGTAAATACAGATGAAGGTTTACTGGCTAGTCTGCCACTTACCTCCTGCTGTGGAGCCTGGTTCCTAACAAGCCATGGACTGGTACTGGTCTGTGGCCTGGGGCTGGGGACCACAGCCTTAGAGAATTATTAGGATAAGAGTCTGAGTAAATGGTAATTTACTATTATATGTTAGTTTAGTAATATTTAAGATATTCAGAACAAGTTGGGTGTGTGTATGATTGAGGAGTGTTGTTGTTTTTCTTTGTTAACTAGAGTATCGGGCAATAATGATGTGATAGTCAAGCTTTTTTTTTTTTTTTTTCTTTGAGACAGAGCCCTGGGTAGAGTGCAGTGGCATCATTATAGCTCACTGCAACTTCCAACTTCAACTCCTGGGCTCAAGTGATCCTCCTGCCTCAGCCTCCTGAGTAGCTGGGACTACAGGTCCCCATCACCACGCCTCACTAATTCTTTTCTTTCTTTTTTTTTTTTTGGTAGAGACAAGAGTCTTGCTCTTGCTAAGGCTGGTCTTGAACGCTTGACCTCAAGTGATCCTCCTGCCTTGGCCTCCCAGAGTGCTGGGATTACAGGCGTGAGCTATTGGTGTCCAGCCTGTTCAAGCTTTTCATAGTGAAAACACAGCATGATTTTACACCTTTAGTAGCAACAGCCTAAGAAGCTCTAGATGTTAACCTTATGTATCTCTGATGTACATTTTATGTATATTTTGATCTTTCTGTTTGTGTCTCTAGTGTGTTTGCAGTTGTCTGTCTTCTTCCCTATCCTCTATGTTGCTTTTACCCCAGTGTCTGTCCCTGGCCACATTATAAAATTTAAAACTGGGTTTAATTATGTTTATTTAATAGGACTTTGTGTGCCTTATTTTCGTTTAAAAATACTGATTAGCAAAATGTTTCTACATCTTTTTTTTTTTTTTTTTTGCAACAGAGTTTCACTCTGTTGCCCAGGATAGAGTGCCGTGGCATCAGCCTTGCTCACAGCAACCTCAAACTCCTGGGCTCAAGCGATCCTTCTGCCTCAGCCTCCCGAGTAGCTGGGACTACAGGCATGTGCCACCATGCCCGGCTAACTTTTTCTATGTATTTTTTTTTAGTTGTCCGGTTAATTTCTTAATATAGAGACCAAAATTGCTCACCATTTTGTTTGATATATGTTTGCTTACTTAGCTGTCTAGCCTATTAGGCTTGGCTCCTTGAGGTTTGATTTTTTTTTTTTATCTTTTTTTTAATTTTTAAATTTTATTTTTATTTATTTTTTTAGGGGGTAGGGGATTGTGAGGAGGGGTGTTCAGTTGCCTTGGTTTGTTTTTTTGTTGTTGAGGGTCTCACTCTGTTGCCCTGGGCAGAGTGTAGTGGCATAATTGTAGCTCTCTGCAACCTTCAACTCCTGGGCGCTCTAAGCGATCCTTTTGCTTCAGCCTCCCCTGGTAGCTGGGGCTACAGATGCTCGCCACAACGCCTGGCTGGATTTTCTTTTTTTCTTTCTTTTTGATAGAGACAGGGTCTCACTCTTGCTCAGGCTAGTCTTGAATTCCTGAGCTCGAGCAATCCTCCTGCCTCGGCCTCCCAGAGCGTTAGTATCACAGGCATGAGCCACCTTGTCTGGCTGAGGTTAAAAATTTAATCTTTGTAATTGCAAGTATTTAGGCCAATAGTTGGTACATGATAGGCAATAACATTCTAACAAGTGAGTTTTTATGAAATCAGAAGTGGTAAACCATAATGATTCTTGCTAGAATGCTAATTTATATTTGCAGATGTATTTTGAATTATTAGAGTAGTTGGGCAAAATCTTAGTTTTCTTCATTTGCCTTTTTCTAGTCAAACAACAGTTTGGGGTTAGATTTTAAGGGATTACTTAGAATAAAGGCACCGTTTTAAATTTGTTGGTGAACAGATTGGTGAGATTTTCTGTCTAATGAAAAATTAACCATAAGTGATCTCTAACTAAAACAAACAGAGGTATTTGACCCAAGAAGAATGGAGGCCAGCCGCGGTGGCTCACGCCTGTAATCTTAGCCCTCTGGGAGGCTGAGGCGGGAGGATTGCTTGAGCTCAGGAGTTCGAGACCAGCCTGAGCAAGAGCGAGACCCCGTCTGTACTAAAAAAATAGAAAGAAAATGAGCTGGACAACTAAAAATACATAGAGAAAAAATTAGCCAGGCATGGTGGTGCATGCCTGTAGTCCCAGCTACTCGGGAGGCTGAGACAGGAGGATTGCTTGAGCCCAGGAGTTTGAGGTTGCTGTGAGCTAGGCTGACGCCACTGCACTCTAGCCCGGGCAACAGAGTGAGACTCTGTCTCAAAAAAAAAAAAAAAAAGAAGAAGAAGTAGAAGAATGGGTGACCTGTGGGATTTCCATAGTACTAGCTCTAGTTCTGCCTCTGCCAGTAGTACCCACCATAGCTACTGTGCACGAGTTGATAAGGAAATGGGGACACTTCAGGGTAGCCCAGTCAGGAAGAGACTGTCATATTCTTATATGGGCCAGTCTTTCTTAGTGATAGAACTGCAATGCAATGCCCACTCCCACATCCACATCCTCACCATGCTTTTTTTTTTTTTTTTTTGCTATTTAGAGATTTATTTTAGGTTTGTCAGCTTTGACAAGCTGTCACTCATTTACCTATTAACTACCAGACAGAGGGACTCTTCCCCCCCCCACCCCCCAGGGACTCTTGATTAAGAAGAAGAGGAACTAGTTGATCTGAAGAACACAGTGCTGTGATGGGGGTTGTATAGAGTTACATGAGGTCCCCAAGGGACCTGGGGAGAAGGTATTGGGAGAGCTGGGAAAGGGGCATAGGGATGAGGTATGCTAAAGACAAAACTTACTTTGTCCTAAAATTTTGCCCAGAAACAGAGGAGAGATTCCACCCCTTCCTTACCCTGGTTTTGCCTTATTTCATTCATTCAGTTGCACTACTGGGTACTTGGCCTGGTTCCCAACTGTTAAGGTTTTTGCTCTGTAAGTTGATTATCATTTGACAAGTGCTCTGCCAAGGTGGGACAAATGTGGGAGGAGTTCTCTGCTAGGAGGCTGAAGGGACAATAAAAAAAAACTTAGTAGCATGAGGTGGTTCTGGAAGGACTAGTATGAGCTTCTTCGGCCAGACTAAGT
Source organism: Eulemur rufifrons (assembly GCF_041146395.1). NCBI lineage: Eukaryota > Metazoa > Chordata > Mammalia > Primates > Lemuridae > Eulemur > Eulemur rufifrons. The sequence goes on from NC_090989.1 coordinate 70,467,258, forward strand.
TGGAGAAGGTCGTTCTTGGCAGAAAGAATAATGTATATAAAGGAACAGAGTCAGGAAATGGTGGGGTTCTTGTGTTCTGTATGAATGGGATGTAAGGTCTGTAAGGGGTGAATGATAACCATTGATAAGTGGCAGATGGTCTTGACAACTAGGGAAGGCCAGCTTCTGCAGGATCCTATAATATGTCTTGTAATGAGTTTTGACTTTGTCCTTGGAGCCCTGTTGGGACTCCTTTCCACCTGAATTCCTCATGGTAGGGAAATATGTAGTATTGTGTGTTATAAGACTTCAAAATCTTGCTAGTGAGAGGCCTGCTGAACTTTGTTTAACTCAGTATTCAGTTTATGTTAGCAGGGGATGTCTTTAGAAGATTTTTTTTTTTTTTTTTTTTTTGGGGGGTACTCTTACCAGTTTAAGAAGTGTTGCAGCAGAAATGGAAAGCTATTGAAACTTCAGGCAGAGAGAGAAATGATCATATCTGGTTTTCTTATAGACCTAAATGAGGGAGACTAGGGATCAGGACCTGAATTAAGGCAATGCCAGTGGAGATACTTGGTGAGGTGGATTTGAGAAGGGTAGAAATGATATAGAAGATGTGGGACAGGAAGGGGTCTAAGGATGACTTCTAAATTCCCCACGTGGCTTTTTAGGTAAATCACACTCATTAAAGGAGTAGTGGGAGTTGGTGATGGGTAGGCATACAGATTTTTTGGAAGAAAGATGAAATGAACCTTTGAAATTTTAGCTGTCTGTAAACATGTATAGTGGGTAGTTGAATCTGTGGCTCTGGAACTCACTAGTGGTTACTGCTGAAAATACTGATTGGTAGTTGCCATCATAGATGGTCAATAGAGTGCCATTCTTGGTCCCTGATGAGATTGTAACAAAGAGCAGAGCTCAAGGAATATTAATAATAAAGAAGTACACAGGCCGGGCGCGGTGGCTCACGCCTGTAATCCTAGCACTCTGGGAGGCCGAGGTGGGCGGATCGTTTGAGCTCAGGAGTTTGAGACCAGCCTGAGCAAGAGCGAGACCCTATCTCTACTAAAAATAGAAAGAAATTATATGGACAGCTAAAAAAATATATATATAGAAAAAATTAGCCGGGCATGGTGGCGCATGCCTGTAGTCCCAGCTACTCGGGAGGCTGAGACAGGAGGATCCTTTTAGCTCAGGAGTTTGAGGTTGCTGTGAGCTAGGCTGACGTCACGGCACTCACTCTAGCCTGGGCAACAGAGTGAGACTCTGTCTCAAAAAAAAAGAAGTACACAGAGGGAAGTTTGGGCTTGGTAACCTGCCTACCTGCCCCAGAACCAGGCTAGTATAATTTGAATTGCAGTTCAGAATTGTGGGAGGTAAAAATGGGCATTTGCAGGTCATCTTAGGAACCTAGTTACTATTTTCCTTATGCAAAAATCTATTTCAAGTACATTTGGAGCAACAACTGCTTTTCAAATGATTTTTTGGATAATAGCCCCTTTGTTGCTGCCTACCTGTCATCCCTTAATTTGTTGGTAAGGCTTTTTGGTGTAAAGTTGCTCCATGCTTGACTTTCTACGGAAAATGAAAAATGTGAATCTTGGTTAAGTGAAGATTATTTTTTCCTGTTTTTAAAAGTCCCTATTGATTGAAAATGGGTGAGTAGAGTAGATAATGCCTGTAAGAGTGTTTTGTAAGTAAACTAAGTATCCCTGTACAGATGTCTGTTACTATTGTGGTTGATATAGTATCCAAATATATTGCTTTTTTCTTTTAAATCCTGGATATTGGATTACAGGATGACCATAGGAAGTTAGAAAGTTAACATTTCTATTCTTGCCATAAGTAAGGCCATTATCCCCTTCAGTGGCAATTTACATTACTGTATTTTTGAAATATTTGTTGAGTATAGATGTTAGGGGCTTTGTGCTTTCTTTCTTTTAAGTCAGCATTGGGTAGGTTTCAGATTGGAAAAAAGAATAAAGTGGAAAAACCCAAATTCATGTAACTTTAACAAGTTGAGCCAAGTGCCTATTAGTTACAATTATAAATTTGAGGGATTGTACTTTTTGTACAGAACAGTTTCCTAGTGATTTTTGTGTTTCTTTTTGGTTGGATCTTCAAATCATGATGTCTGGAAGAATTAAATATGAACCATACTGTAGTATAGATCATGAGTAAAATTAATTTTGCTTTCTTGCAGTCATAATACAATAATTCTGGAGTGAACCATGCTGAGTTAATGAAAACAAATTATTTTTAGGTTTGCTGTTAATAAGAAAAATGAAGATTTCAGAGATTTAAATGTATCTCCTTAACATAATGAAGACTTAGAAGTATAATCCTCTGGAAAGTTTTCTTCTATTCTTCTTTCTTTTTTTTCTTCTCTACTCTTGCCTAGTCCTGACCTTCCCCCTTTGCCCGCTTTTGCTCATCCTGACTTTTCCTCTGCTACTCTGTTTTGGTACCTTTCTGTACATATTATTTTTGTTTTATTATGTAAGTACGGGGTAATCTTTTTTGCATACTTTAATCAACAATTTAAACTCAACGTTGTATAATATTAATACTACCAGCGGTGCATATTACTTAACTGAGATGACAATAGTTTGAACAGTGAGGCCAATTTTGACCATATGTGTACAATAACCGCTGTATCATAGTGGTCACCTGCTGACAGCAGCAGTAAGATTTCATGTAAGCTGCATCCTGATTTTAGGTATGGTAAAATGTGAAAAATATGAGTCTAAGAATGAATGAATGTTTAAATTTCAAAGATTATCTTTAAATTGTTGGTTGCAATGTCAAAAGTTATTAAGAAATTTTTGATAGTGTTACAGTTTAAAAGAAATAGTCACTAATTTGCATGAAAATGGAAGAAACATTCATTTCCATTACCGAACAAAAACCCTTTCCTTACCTCTGAACTTAATGATAATTTTTAGTTTGGGCTGGGTGTGTTGGCTCACACCTATAATCCTAGCACTTTGGGAGGCCGTGGCAGGAAGATCACTGGAGGCCAGGAGTTCGAGACCAGCCAGAGCAACATGGAGACTCCGTCTCTACAAAAACAAACAAACAAACAATTTGTTTTAGTTTGGGGAATTAGGCTTACTTATGAATTTAGTTTGTTTTCACAAGCTGTTAACTGGAATTCTTGTCAGATCCTATTGTATTAAATGCCTATGCCACATACTTTCTTTTTGCTTGTTTTAAAATACTCTTATTTGTTCCAACTAGATGTTTTTACTTGTAAGTACCCACTCTCACCCTCAAAGAGTTTGTACTCAATTTCATAGGCCTAACAATGCAGAGGAATTTGAAGAAACTTTATGATAACCTCTGCCTTACAATATGTACACCTTCTGAGATAATGTTAACTATTTGATGTGTTTCTTATACCTTTCTTTTTGGTCTTTTTAAAACACATCTACAGTTATTTGGTTGTTACAGAAATAGCATGTGAACCATTCCCTTTTTCTTGTCTTTATGTATTATGTAGATCTATCTTGGTTTCTATACATAAATTTAACTCACATCCATTCTATGAGTAGGCATTCAGGTATGTTCTAGGGTTTTTTTTCCTGCAACAAATAGTGCTGCAGTATACATATTTTGTACATACATACTTATGTATAGGTAAAATGTGTCAGGGAATTTTAAAATTGAGTTTGTTGGATAAAGTATGTATAGGTTTTATATTTAAATATACTCTCAGTTTTATAAAAAGGTAGTGCAGATCCACTCTTAATAGCAATATTAGGCCATTAAATATGAAATGTCCAATTTCAGATCAAAAGTGTAGTTTATTAGATCTCAAACAAGAAGCAGTACGGTTAACCAAAGTATGTGTCTAAACTATCAACACAGTTTGTCATCCTAACAGTAGCTTGTTTATGTCAGCAGTGAAGAAGCCTGGAGGGAGAGTGAGTGGTGATGAAATTGCAAAAGGGGTTCTTCACAGCTTGTTAGAATTGAATGTTTTTTCTTATAAGAACTGGTCCAAAGTTTGGAAGAAGTGGTAGTCGGTGTAAGGTCTGGTGAGTACAGCAGATACTAGAGAGTTTTTTAGTCTAGTCTCTGTAGTTTGAGCAGCGTTGTTTGTGCGACATGTGGTTGAATGTTGTCTTGTAAGAGGATTGGCCTGTCTCTATTGACCAATCTCAGCTGTTTAATTACAGCCATTTTCATCATTTTGTCCACTTGGTTGTAGTAGACATCTGTTGTAATGATTGACTAGGTTTTATGAAGCTATAGTGGATAATACTAGTACTGGACCACCAAACAGACATCGTTAGCTTTTTTTGATGAATATTTGGTTTTGAACTGTGTTTCAGCACTTTTATCTTTATCCAGTCATTGTGTTGAACACCTGTGATTGTCAAAAAGAATCTATTTTTTTTATCACATGTGACAATATGGTATAGAAATGGTTCCTCTTTATGTTGTGACAGCAAAGAAAGGCAAGCTTTGAGATGATTTTTCATTTGATGTTTGTTTAATTTATGTGGTACCCCTCTATCCAGCTTCTTTATCTTGTGGATTTGTCTTAAATGGTCTGATATTGTAGGAATAGTAATGTCAAACTTTGTTAATGTATGCATAGGTTTAGATAGATTTGCTTACACTACAGTTTTTAATTTATTATTATCCACCTTGGTCTCCTGTTGTCCATGTGGCTCATTTTTAAGATTAAAATTACCAGAATGGAACTTTTAAAACATACCACGTGTTCATTAGCCACATCTTTTCCTAACACTTGTTGATATTTTGAGCTGTCTGTGTTGTATTGGTTTTACAACGGAACTCATATTTGAAAATAATATGAATTTTTGACTTATCTATGGTTGTATAAAAATTGTACTAAAAAAAAGTTTGAAAGATAATCACAAGTCAAAAGGTGTGTTTGAATGAATGAAGATATACCTTTACAATAAAAATAAAACGAGAAGTGTCCAAGAAATGTCACAGATATTAACTGTCAAGCTTAGTACTTAAGGAAATCAGACATTTCATATTTAATAACCTAATGTAAGGGTGCTCCTTGTCTGCTTTTTTTTTCATTAATTGAATGGACAAATAATGTTTTATCACATAATTTTATACTTTAAATAAAACCATCTTGTTCTCTAATAGTTTCATGTACTCTTTAATTGTTACTGTTCTCTCCCTTGCTTCATAACATTGTTAAGATCCCTAAATTCTAGTTTCAGACAGTGTAAATTTGGGAGTAATCTATATAAAGGGAGCATTAATATACCTACCTTCCCCCTCCCCATTCTCAGTTGTTTTGTGTTTACTGCATACCTTATTTTTCTATTGAGACACATGAATGCAGCGGCTCTCTTAAAAATGCAGCTCCTCCTTTCCATGTTAGGATCCAGTGGCACTAAAATATCTTGTATATAATTTCTCATCTTTAATCCCTATCGATGACTTTGGATAACTGCAGTTGCTCTATTTATTAAGACTCAGCCTTTTCCTTACCAATGTTGGAACGTCACCTAGTGGTGAAAGAGTATAGCAGCAGGCCATATATAATAGCCATGCTTGTGTAGATCAAAACTTTTCATGGTTGAAATCTATCATAGGAATTGGTCCACCTACTTTATTTAGTAAAGAAGAAGTTGAGACCAGGCTGAAGGAACTTGCATAATAGTTCATGTTGAAGTAATTGTCATTTAAGGACAAATTAAAGTTGACTCCTAGTATGTGCTCTTTTCATTTGTTTTGGGGGTGGGGGAAATTGTATGTCTTCCTACCCCTAATATAGTAATGATCCTGGCATATATATATACCTTACTACTTAGATGAATTAGTTTGATAAACATAATTTAGAATTTGCTGCTACTTATGCTGTATTATGGGCTAATTCTTTTCCTCAGCTAGATCAAAATGTAGAGAAGATAGAAATAAATATAATTAACTGTAGCTTAATACTTGTTAAAGGAGCCTTGAAAACGACTACTTTCTGTTGCCTGGGGTAAAATCACTTAAGAGTGAGATCCAGACAAAGGGAATATCTGATAGAGCACCATGAAGCCTTTTAAAGGTTCCTACAAATTGTAGAATTAGAAGTTTATGCATACGGTTAACCAACTATTCAATCTTCCTTCTGGCAGAAACATTCAAAAAGCATTTAAGTCTTTTCCTCACTCTCATTTCAGCCCAGAGGTAGCCATTGTCATCAATTCATTGGTATATTTGGCTTTTGATTATCTTAGGGGTAGGTGCCAGTTTTCTCTCTAGGCCATTTTGATTCTGTCAGATTTAGAATATTCAGTTTCTAGGATGGATTTTATTACTGTTTCATATTGCCTGCTGCAGTATTTTTCATGATAGATCGTAGGATTATGAAATGTATCTAGCAATTACAACACTTTAATAACACTTAAACCTTGAATGTGGAGGTTTTTATTTTATTTATTTATTTTTTTTGAGAGTCTAGCTCTGTTCCCCAGGTTAGAGTGCCATGGCATCAGCCTCACTCACTGCAACCTCAAACTCCTGGGCTCAAGCAATCCTCTTGCCTCAGCCTCCCGAGTAGCTGGGGCTACCAGGTACATGCCACCATGCCTGGCTGATTTTTTCTATTTTTAGTAGGGATAGGGTCTCACTCTTGCTCAGGGTAGTCTCAAGAACTCCTGAGGCCAGGCGCAGTGGCTCACACCTGAAATCTTAGCACTCTGGGAGGCTGAGGCAGAAGGATCGCTTGAACCCAGGAGTTTGAGGCACTCTATCCTGGGCAACAGAGTGAGACAATGTCTCAAAAAACTACAACAACAACAAAAAGAACTCCTGAGTTCAAGTGATCCTCCCACTTCGGCCTCCCAGAGTGCTAGGATTACAGGCATGAACCACCACACCCTGCCAAATGTGGAGTTTTGAATAGTCACATATGTGAGAAATGTTTAAGGGAAAGTATGAAAGTTTAAAGACTAGAGTAGCTTGAATAATTAAAATAGACAATTTCTTGTCACATAAATAGACATTTAAAATGCAAACTTTTATTATGTTGCATATAAATGATTTGTATGCATTCCTTTATTATAAAGAGAAAGTAATTTATTTTATACTTATTTATTTTGTGAATTTTGTTTGGTTTTTTTTTTTTTTTTTTTTGAGACAGAGTCTCACTCTGTTGCCCAGGCTAGAGTGAGTGCCGTGATGTCAGCCTAGCTCACAGCAACCTCAAACTCCTGAGCTCAAAGGATCCTCCTGTCTCAGCCTCCCGAGTAGCTGGGACTACAGGCATGCGCCACCATGCCCGGCTAATTTTTTCTATATATATTTTTAGCTGTCCATATAATTTCTTTCTATTTTTATAGAGATGGGGTCTCGCTCTTGCTCAGGCTGGTCTCGAACTCCTGAGCTCAAACGATCTGCCCACCTCGGCCTCCCAGAGTGCTAGGATTACAGGCGTGGAGCCACCGCGCCCGGCCAGTTTTGTGAATTTTGAATAATACATTTTTAATTTGTCAGCCCACGGGTAAGGTTTTCCTTTTTTTTTTTTTTTTACGAAATATTATACAGACAATATTTTGTATTTCTGTGGTATCAGTTGTAATGTCTCCTTTTTCATTTCTGATTGAGCTTATTTGGGTACTTTCTTTTCTATTTCTTGTTAATGTAGTGTGAGGTCTATCAATTTTGTTTATCCTTTCAAAGAACCAACTTTTTGTTTCACTGACAGTCTTACAACGTGGGGTTTCTCTCAATAAAAGTTGATTTTTTAGACTAGTGTATATAAATGATAAAGATGTATATAAGAATTTAGGCTAAACTCATTTTTCATATTGATCCTAATATAGGTAATTATATTATCTTCCTAATTATAACTTATTTTGTTATAACTATCACATTGTGTTGTAACATATAAAAAAAAGCCCAATTATACAAAGACTCCACTTTACCAGTGTAAATACAGTCCTGGTTTGGTGTATATTGGATACAATGGTCTTCCTTAAGCCTAAACACAGAAACAAAAGCATGTATTATAAGAGAAAGTCCAAGATGGGAAGTGATAAAATGGGTATTGAGTAGAGCTTTGTTAAAATTGAGCTGGTATCCCTGTAAAATTTCCATGTATTCATTAAATTATATTATGTCATTCTTATTGTTAGGAGTGATTTGAAGTTTTAAGGTTTGCCTTCATAAAGAGTTGTCAAAATTTGATTATTATACTTGGAAGATTCAGATTTTTGTTCATTTTTTTACATATTTGTAATAGATACTAAAATTGAGATTTAGTGAGTACAGTTAGGATTTTACATTTATTAGGGCATATTTTATTTCAATTGCAAAGGTAGAACTGCTTTTACAAAAAGCAGATTATCTTCTTAGTTGCTATGGATACTACAAATTTGAAAATAAAATAATATTCAGAATGCTAGCTGTGCTGTTTATATATCTTTAAAGTCCCCTTGTGTGGTCCTTAAAGTTGGGTTTATCAAATCTTTATTTAACATTGGTAGGTATGTTTAATCCTCATAAAATCTGGGACCATAAAACAAAATGGGGTGAGTCCTCATTCAATAATACAAGTTGTCACTAAAGTCTTGGTGCAGCTTTAATTTTAAAAATTAAACCCTAGAAGTATATATGTTACAAACTTATAAAAAAACACTATTGGAAGATTCAGTTAGTTGAATTTCTTTTTACTTATTCAGTTTTGTGAATTTTGAATAGCACATTTTTAATTTTCATTGTTTACTTCAATATTGCTGAAGATGGCAAATATTGACTGAAGTAAAAAATTAAATTAAAAATGTATTCAAAATTGCTTTATCTGAAGTTTTACTTGAGTTACAGATCATTCTCTAAATCACCTTGTGAAATTACCTACTTGGAAAGATCTAGGCACATGCATAGAATATTCTCAAGAAAACTTAGTAAGTATGTACATACTTACTATTATAATATTGTTACAGCTCATGAGAAACTCAGGTTTGAAGAAAGGATGTCTTAGAGGTTTGGAGATTTATGTGCCTGTTGAAGCCAACTCATCTTGTTTTAGGAAATGAGAGCTGACTAACTTTTGGTCTAGGCTAAAGGTTGTATTTTAGTTGTTTTTAGTAATTAATGTGAAAAAAATAAGTAAACTTTCCAAAACTCATCTTGTTTTAGGAAATGAGATCTGACTAACTTTTAGCCTAGGCTAAAGATTACATTTTAATTGTTCTTAATAATTATATAATGTGAAAAAAGTAAACTTTAAAAATTAACATTGCATTAAACTTAGTGAGTTTTTATTCCCAACAGCTTCACATTGTACTGTGCTGCTTTTTTTTTTCTTTTACTTGCATAGCAAATCAAGTTTATTATAAATTCAAGGAAGGGTTTGGTTAAGCACAATAGCCTATAAGCTCCTTGCTATTTAGATAACATCAAGACTCAGGCATGCACTGTGGAATTGGGACTTCAGTGAGCTAGCTAGCTAGCTAGGATTTATTCACATAATAGGAGCGCTTCCACTGACAGATGGCAGAAGGGTATATCTTCTGTAAACCCATTTAAAATTGGTGAATTAAAAAATCCTTAATTTTAATGTCTTAATCACTTTGAAAGCAGTTCGAACAGAACCCAAACAAATATTTGGTGTAAAATTCTCATTTGAGTGGATTTTTATGTTTAGTTTTATTTTATTTTTATTAAGAGCCAGCTTTCAAAAGCCCTGCTAGTATTATCAACAATTGAGAGGAATGATGATATAGTGCTATTGGTAAGAAAAATTTCTTCAATTTGTTTTCTGTGATGTATGAATTGACTTGATTAAAAACCACGTGTTCCAAAAAACCAACAAAGTTATATTTCTGTAAATTAAATGGATTTTAGAAGTTTTCTATTAATGGTTTAAATGTGTAAATGTATATATGGTAGAATAGTATTTAATATATATTTTCATCTTGATAAGCAGTATATTGTTTATGTTTATTGGTTTTTTTTTAATTGTCATGTAGTCATTGAAGTAATGTTTAAGGATTTTTATGCATGTATTTTAAATGTAAGAGCTGTTGCAATTGTCTTATTGGAGTTTGCTAAAAGTTTTTGTAAAAAATGAATTCCTGGTAATTTCCTATGAGGTATATAATATGTTTAAAGTGAATAATAATTGGTAGTTTTTAGAGCAACTTTTAATTTAAATTATCTTAGCATTTTAACTTTGGTAAAAGTTGGTAAGACTTAACAATTTTACTTTAAAAAGTAACTAAATTTTAGAGAAATTACACTTGTAAAGTGAGTAATGATATAATATGGTCAAGAATTGTATTTAGAAAAGTATGAAAATAGGTTGCTATGGACAGTAAACTGTATAATATTAATAGCTCATTTCAAAATAGAGTGTTTCCTGCTGTGGTCAGTTTTTAACTGTAGAAGATGAGATGAAAAGTTAGTTATGCTGGACTAAGATGAACTCATTCAAGAGATACTTAGGGAAAAGGTTTTAAATAGTTATAAGTACATGGGCGTAATGAAACATTGAATTTTAATGGCAATTCCTTTTCTAAAATTGTAAAACATGCTTATTTATCTACTAATACATTCTACATAGGAAAATTAGGATTTACAGAAGTGAAAAGTACATCTGTGTTTCTAGGGAGTGGAAATAAGACAAGGGTGAGGAATAGTAAGATTCAAAAACCAATAGCAAAAATAGGTGAATTAAGAGTTTATGGATAATGCCTGGTTGGTTCATAGTAGATTGAGTTAGTGGATTTGGGCAGAGTGCTCAAGATTTTATGGTTCTTTGTGCCAGGAATGAATGTCTTCTGAAAATTTCTTTCTATTTCAAAGCTTCAGATTGTTGGCTTTTATTTTATATATATATATTTTGTTTGTTTGTTTGTTTGTTTAAAAAGATGCTATGTTGCTCAGGCTGGACTCTTAACTCTTGGGCTCAAGCAGTCCTCCCACCTCAGCCTCCTAAGTATCTGAGACTGCAGGTGTGCCAGTGCACCTAGCTATTTTATTTATTTATTTTTTAAACCTTTCTATTATGACAATTTCTACATATTAAAAAGCAGAAATATTAGCATAATGGACTCTCATGTATCCATTCACTTAGATTTTAACTCAGTTTTAGCAGTTATTAAACTCATGTCCATTCCCTAACCAGTAAAGATGGGTTTTTTAATCTTAAAATTTTTTATTTGGAAGTAACAAAACCTACAGAGAAGTTGGTGTATTGGTGTGAAGTTGTTAAGTTCCTTGATTATCTTTCTGATTCTTGCAGAACCTGTAGTGATGTTATTCCTGATATTGGTAATTTGCATCTCTCCTCTCCTTGTTTTCTTTCTCTCTTTTTGATGAGGATAGTTAAAAATTATCAATTTTATTGATTTCAAAGAACCAGCTTTTAGTTTCACTTTTTTCTCCATTCTTTCTTTGTTTTTTATTTCAGTGATTTCTTCTGTGGACATTATAAACCCTTTAGTGGTTACTCAATTTCCCTTAGTGGTTTCTGTGTGGGAGTAATCTGCAGTTCTTTTTCTACTTAAGGTGAAAGCTAAGGTTGTGACCTTTCTTTTGGATACTAGAATTTAGTGCTGTATATTTTCTTCTAAATACTGTTTTAGTGACATCCCACAAATTTTGATGTCTTCATTTTTATTCAGTTCAGAATACTTTGTAGTTTCCACTTTGATCTCTTTGACCTGTGGGCTTTTTAAGAAGTATGTATTTTTGGTTCTTAATATTAATGTTTAAGAATTTTCTACTTAACCTTTCCTTTATTGATTTCTAATTTAATTCCATTGTATTCAGAATGTTCTTTGTATAACTTGAGTATTTTTTATGTCTCAGAATGTGTTCTTTTTGGTGAATGTTCTGTATGCGTGTTAAAAGAATGTGTATTCTGCTGTAGTTGGGTGGAGTCTTTTATAAATGTCAATTATGTTCACTTGTTCAGATCTTCTGTGTCCTGTTTTTGTAATCTGCTTGTCTACCGGTTATTGAGAGAGGAATATTAAAGTCAAATCTGCAATAAATCTGAATTTCTGTTTTTCTCCTTTTGGTTTTATCTGTTTTGCTTTAATATATTTTGAAGATCTAAGTACATACTTGCTTAGGGTTGTGATTTTCATCTTCATTATTTGATCCTTTATCACTGTGAAATGACTACAGTCACTTTAGTTTTATTTTGAATAGTGTTTACATAAATATCTTCCTTTTGTTTTTAGTTTACTCTATTTATTTATTTATTTATTTATTTATTTTTTGAGGCAGAGTCTCACTCTGTTGCCCAGGCTACAGTGCCGTGGCGTCAGCCTAGCTCACAGCAACCTCAAACTCCTGGGTTCAAGCAATCCTTCTGCCTCAGCCTCCCGAGTAGCTGGAACTACAGGCATGTGTCACCATGCCCGGCTAATTTTTTCTATATATTTTTAGTTATCCAGTTAATTTATTTCTATTTTTAGTAGAGACGAGGTCTTGCTCTTGCTCAGACTGGTCTCGAACTCCTGAGCTCGAGCAATACTCCCGCCTCGACCTCCCAGAGTGCTAGGATTACAGGCGTGAGCCACCTCGCCCAGCCTCTGTCTTTATATTTAAAATACATTTCCTGTGGGCAGCATATCATTAGATTATGCTTTTAAAAAATACAGTCACAATCTCTGTCTTTTAATTGCTGTGTTTTAGAACACTTATTTAATGTGATTATTCATAGTAGGTTTAAATCAGCCGTCTGGCTATTTGTTTTATTTGTCTCATTGTTTCTTTTTCCTTTTTTCTTTGTTTTGGTTGTTAGATCAATTGAGTACTTTTTAAATTCTGTTTCATAGCCTTTGTTGGCTTTTTAGCAATGAGTTTTTGATTTTAGTGGTTACTTCAGAGTTTATAGTATACTTCTTTATCTTAGTCTACCTTCAAGTGATATTCAACCACTTCGTGTATTGAATAAGAACTTTACAACTGCTTATACTTGTGTTTTTCACTGTTCTTTGTGCTATTGTTGTCATGTATATTTACCCACATAGTTACCAGTTCTGATATTCTTCATTCCTTCCAGGAGATCCATATTTCCATGTGTTATTTTTTTCCCCCTGCCTGAAAGGTCTGTATTTATTTATTTTTTTGAGTATAGATTTGCTGATGAAGAATTTTTTTCAGGTTTTATTTCTGAAAAAGTCTTTATTTCACATACATTTTTGGGAGATATTTTTATTGAGTATGGAATTCTCTCAAGTTTCTTTCTCTCAGTGCTTCAAAGATGTTGCCTCACTGTCTTTTCATTGCAACTGGATTGCAGTGATAGTTGCACAACTCTAAATTTACTATTAAAACTATTGAATTGTATATTTAGAACGATGAATTTTATGGTCTTTTCACCTGCATTGTTTTGGTAAAAACTCTAATGTTATTCTTCTCTGTCTTCGTTTTTATTAACATGTCTTTTTTCTCTGGATACTTTTAAGATTTTGTTTCATCACTTTTTTTGAGCAGTTTGATTACATGACTTGATATAGTTTCTTATGTTTCTTTGATTAGTATTAGTTGAACTTCTTGGATCTGTGGGCTTGTAGCTCTAATGTGGAGAATTTTGGCCATTATCACATATTTTGGTTTCTGCCTCCCCTGCTCTTACCTGTATATTAGAGTGCTTGACGTCCCATAGCTCACTGATACTGCTAGGATTTTTCTTTCCATGTCTTTTTTCTTTCTTTTCTGGATAGTTTCTATGACTATGTCTTCAAGTTTATTGGTTTTCTTCTGCTATGTTTAATCTCCTGTTAATCCTACCTATTGTGTTTTTCATCTCAGACATTGTACTTTTTGACTTCTTAAGTTTAATTCAGTTCTTTTTTATATCTTTCATGTCTACTTAATGTTTAATCTTAGTACTTTCTTTTTGAATAAATGGAATACAGTTATAATAGCTATTTTAATGTCCTTGTCTACCAATTTTTTAATGTCAGTTCTGGGTCCTTTTCTATTGATTGGTTGGATTTCTCACTATGTGTTGTACTATATTTTCTTCTTTGCTTGACTGTTAAGTTTTAATTGGATGTCAGACATTGTGACTTACTGAGCACTGGATATTTTGTGTTGTAGTAAATATCCTGAACTCTCAGGCAGGTAAGTTACTTGGAAACCATTTTATTCTTTCAGGTCTTATTTTAAAGCTTTGTTAGCTAAGAGTAGAACAGTTTTTGTTTGGGGCTAATTTTAGCCCATTATTGAAGCAAAAACTTTCTGAACATTCTCCCTTATTCCTTGTGACTAATGGAGTTTTCCGCTGTGGTTGGTGGAAACAGGCACTGTTCCCAGCTATGTGAGTGCTGGTGGTTTTCTCCTCTTAATCGTTTTGCATGGTTCTTTCCCTGGCCTTTGGTAGTTTCCTCACAGATAAGTACTGATCATCACTCAGCTGAAGACTTGAGGGGCACCGTCCTGTCTTGGTGTTCCTTCTCTGTAGCGATCTCTCCTCTGGTGATCTGACCTGCAAACCTAGTTGCTTTGGTGCCTCGGCAGACTCCCAGGTTCTTCTCCCCAGCTCAGTGAAACTGCTGGACTCCCTCTGCATTCCCTGTCCTCTTTTGTGATTTGTGAAGTCTTTTCAGTCTCCTGTGAAGGAAGAGCTCACCTAGTTTGCTTCCTCTCAGTTATCAGCTTCCTTTGTTATCTGATGTCCAATTCCTTGAAAACCATTACATAGTTTGTTTTGTTGTTGTTTTAGGCAGGAGGGCAAATATGGTCCCTGTTATTTCAACTCGATTGGAAGCAGAGGTCTCCAATAAAAATTGGAAGTAATTCTTTCCTCCAGGAGACATATTTTATGTGGTAGTGATAGGAAACGATCAGAATTGGTTATCAAAAATGGCCTCAATGAATCTTGAGTGATGATCCTGCAATTCATTCTAGAGCCTAAGGAAGAATCACAGACTAAAGGTTAAGAACTTCAGACTAGTATTCTTTAGTAAGAACAGTGTTAGAATGCCTTTGCCTTACCCTTTAAAGGTAGGACTGTGCAGGATTAGACCATACCTTACACATTTAGGCAACGACAGTTACTCTTTTCTATAGGGAGAGAGATGGGCTTGCTTATTCTCCATAGTCTACAGCAGCAGGCATAGCCCTGTGAGAATAACCGCCATCTCAAGTTGTATTGATTTGATGGATCATTATTACCATGGTGGAATATCTCTGGCTTTGGGACTGTAACACTGCTCTAGATGGAGAGGAACTTGTTACTAAACTGCCCAAAGGGTTTTGTATGGTAATGTGGCTTATTTTAGAGAGTTGGACCTGATACCTGTAAGGCTTCTTTTCCACAGCAGTATTTATATTGGTTTTGTTAATGATATAACATCAGGAGGTTCAACTGTCTCATGTGTGGGATTGCTTTAAAATTCTGTGTTTGTTTTTACTTGGCTTTTAATTCATATCATGTAAAAGTAGGTAGCTGTTACCATCTTAGCACCAATTTTTTTTGGTGGGGGTGGGGGTGGGGGCGGGGAACAAAGTCTCGCCTTGTTGCCCGGGCTAGAGTACCATGGAGTCAGCCTAGCTCACAGCAACCTGAAACTCCTGGGCTTAAGCGATCCTTCTGCCTCAGCCTCCGGAGTAGCTGGGATTACAGGCTTGTACCACCATGCCTGGTTAAGCACCAATTTTTTATGTTGTGTATTCAATATGTTTTTGAGTGCCTACCATGTTTCAAGCCTGTGGTGCACTAAATAGATGAATGTATGGAATCTGAAATGAGGGAAGTAATATTCCCACTGTGTCTTGCAGAGATCGACCTTGTCTAAAACAGAGGTTCTCAAAACTTTTTGGTCTCAAACCCATTTGCACTCTTAAATTTTTATGGACACTAAAGAGCTTTTCTTTATGTGGGCTATATCTGTTGATACCATGTAATGAGTTATGTATAATGATAAACTTATTACATGTTAAGTAACATTTTTTTGAAAATAATCTATTTTTAAAAAAAAAATTAGAAAACTGGCATGGTTTTTACATTTTACAGATCTCTTTAATGTGTAAAATGTAACTGAGTCTGATATTTGAAATACAGAAAAAAAAATGGAAAAATATGCCAGTGGGCTCAATGAATTTTCTCTCTGGATAAGCTTCATGGGTAGTCAGAAGCAATCAGCAAGTTGCCCAGTAGACTTGGCATGAGAATGGTGAAGTGAGTTAGTTGTGTGCTCTCCAGCAGGAGCACACCTACCACAGCAATTGACTCTTGGCCAGGGATTGCCATTCAAGTAATAGGCGCTCAGTAAATATTTGTTGCATGATTAATTTAATAATCTCTGATAGGTTTTTGGGTTGGTCTCACTGCTGGTGCTGTACCTATTTACTATACTTCAAGGGATAAATCTGAATTGTGTGAAGTACATTTAGCTCAAGATGATTAAACTAGGCCACTTATTTGAATCTGGGGAATGAAAATGGAAGAGGTTGTTTATAGTTCCTCTCAGAATTTAAATTGTTCTTTATCAATGCTGTTACTAGTATAAATTAATGAAATACGCCAAGTTTTGCGGTGGTAACATGGGTTCAGTAACTGGTATACCATTGAAAATGTCATTAGCAACAGTTAACACTTTAGTGAATACTTAAATGTCAATTAAATTTGATACATGTATCAACAAGATATCTCCCACCAGCAAGTGTTCATCATTGCCTTGGAAGAATTCAAATTTAATAAAAACATTTTAAAAGAACACTTTTATAATATAATAGACAATTGATAGGATGAAGTTTTACAGTCTACCAACATGTAAAATTAATTCACTAAAATTTGTTTCTTTTCTTCCATCAGTTATCTTCAACTGTTCTGAAGCACAAGACCTTTAAACCACTGTAGATATGGACAAAGAGGAAAGGAAGACTATCAACCAGGGTCAAGAAGATGAAATGGTAAGCAGTTTTTGTTATTTACTGTGAAGTATGAAGAATATATGTCTACACTTTATTATTCTAGGGGGAGTAGAAAAGTATAATTAAAAAACACGAGCTAACTCAATGAACTTCTTTTTTTTTTTTTTTTGAGACAGAGTCTCACTCTGTTGCCCAGGCTAGAGTGAGTGCCGTGGCATCAGCCTAGCTCACAGCAACCTCAAACTCCTGAGCTCAAGCGATCCTCCTGTCTCAGCCTCCTGAGTAGCTGGGACTACAGGCATGCGCCACCGTGCCCGGCTAATTTTTTCTCTATATGTTTTTAGCTGTCCATATGATTTCTTTCTATTTTTAGTAGAGGTGGGGTCTCGCTCTTGCTCAGGCTGGTCTCGAACTCCTGAGCTCAAACGATCCGCCCACCTCGGCCTCCCAGAGTGCTAGGATTACAGGCGTGAGCCACCGCGCCTGGCCTCAATGAACTTCTATTCTCAGCCTGTGTTTTTGAATTGGGATCATATAATATCTCTATTTGTTGGTTTTAGTTTCTATTTTTATTTTTAAAATTTTTTTCTTTTTTATTTATTTTTATTTTATTTTATTTTTTTAGTTTCTTTTTTCACCTGTCAACTCTTAAAAACTTAGGGAGCAGGCTGGGCGTGGTGGCTCACGCCTGTAATCCTAGCACTCTGGGAGGCCGAGGTGGGTGGATCGTTTGAGCTCAGGAGTTCGAGACCAGCCTGAGCAAGAGCAAGACCCCCGTCTCTACTAAAAATAGAAAGAAATCATATGGACAGCTAAAAACATATATAGAAAAATTAGCCGGGCATGATGGTGCATGCCTGTAGTCCCAGTTACTCGAGAGGCTGAGGCAGGAGGATTGCTTGAGCCCAGGAGTTTGAGGTTGCTGTGAGCTAGGCTGACGCCACGGCACTCTAGCCCAGGCAACAGAGTGGGACTCTGTCTCAAAAAAAAAAAAAAAAAAAAACCCGCTTCGGGAGCAGTATGTTCTTGCATTTGGTGATTTAAGAGGTTGTGTTAGCTAATACTTAAATATAATCCCAAATAAAAATTTCTGATTTGATTTATAAAATATTTTAAAAATCAGTGTACTAAAAAAGCTTCTCCATTTTTTGTTGGAGTGGAGCCAGAAGTATGTCAGATAAAATTTAAGAGGTCCTATGAAATGTAAAGTCAGATAATCAAGGAATAAATTTGTAGTATAAGTATGTCCCAAATGTTACGTACAACAAACAAATTAATGTTATTTACTTGAAATCTAAATTTAACTAGATCCTCTGCATTTTCATGTTTTAAACTTGGCAACCCTTGTTGGGGCCAGGAGGAAGTAACCTGAAAGATTTGAAGTAATTTGGGTCAAATTCTTAAGTCACAGTGGTATTGGGACAACTAGCAAATCACTTGCGGAAAAAAAAGTTAAAATCTTGATCTGATCTAAATGCAGTGTGACATTCTGGATTATATCCTGGTACAGAAGTAAGACATTACTGGAAAACTGGTGAAATCCTACGACTGAATTTAGTTAATACTAATGCCGTAGTGTTAATCTTTTGATTTTGACAGCTGTACTGAGATGTTAACATTAGGGGAGACTAGACAAAGAATATACAGGAACACTGATATTTTTGCAACTTTTTAATAAGCCTACGATTATTCTAAAATCAAACATTTATTTTAAAAAAACCTACCTCATTACAAAATAAATTTTGGAAGAATGAAAAAGGTATGTAAAAATAAAATTTTAAAAGTTCTAGAAAAATATACTAAATACGATACACTATGTCAGTGGGAAAGAACTATTAAATATAAAACCATAAAATATAACTTTGACAATGAACTTGTCAAAAACAGAATTTAAAGGTAAATTATGGATTGGAAAACTATTTACAGTTCATTTGCAAGACAATAGTACCCATCTGAAAAAAAAGAACTTTGGAATTTATCAGCTATATGATTTGATAATTGTGTGGTCACTGTCCATGCAGGAGATTTATGGCTACAATTTGAGTCGCTGGAAGATTGCCATAGTTTCATTAGGAGTGATTTGCACCGGCGGGTTTCTCCTCCTCCTTCTCTATTGGATGCCTGAGTGGCGGGTGAAAGCAACCTGTATTAGAGCTGCAGTTAAAGACTGTGAAGTGGTGCTGTTGAGGACTACTGTAAGTCCACGTATTTACTTATAGCTGATTATTTGGGGAGTAAAAGAATGTCTTTGTATGTAGACATATACAGGATATAATGTGGAGTGCTAATTCTTATATTTCTAAAATATGTCTGTTTGAAGTGAATATTATTACAGTAATTAGAGTTTAAAGGAATCTTAAAGATGATCAAATTTACCCCCTTCAGCTTTTGATTCCCTGAGAGATTAGCTACTTGTCTAAGGGACTGGCCCTTCAGGACTATAATTAAGATCTCTCATTCACTAGGCCAACTGCTAGAGATGCTGCTGCATCTCAGGCTTTTTTTTTTTTTAAATCCTAATTGGAAGCATTTTGTAAGAGGCTTTAAATACCTAGTGTCAGCATACACATTGATAAATTAAGGAATTACTCATGATCTTTTATGGAATATTGATGTGTCTTTTGGTGAAATATGTCATAAAATTGTGAGCACTTAGTGTTTGAATTTAACATCTTTATGAAAAGGTTTAATATTAATATTTAGTGAGTAGGAAATGATGCTTTCTCAACTAGAGATGAGTAAATAATATTATGTAAAGAATGGAAAGTAAATAAAAATAGAGGCTGTTAAACAATATATATAATTGACTTGTTACCTCTCTCCCTTCCTCTCTCTTCTAAGGATGAATTCAGAATGTGGTTTTGCGCAAAAATCCGATTACTGTCTCTGGAAACTCACCCATTTTTGAGTCCAAAATCTACAGCTAATAAGGTTTCTAATGGCCATGCAGTTCGCTTAATTGAGAATCCAGCTGAAGAGAACAGGCATGAGTTGAGTAAATATCCACAGACTCAGTTGCAACAGGTATAGTGATTTAGTGTCAAAGTTTTGTTAAAAACCAAAATTGTTTCATTTTATGCTGTCAGGTATAGCTTCTAATTTTCTGTTTGTAGTTATTACTGCTTGAGGTAAATTTACATGCATCTAAAATACTTATAACACAATTTAGGTATTAATAGAAGTAACAGATTACAGTCACAAGTGATGATATGTTTTTTCATATAACATTTGTGTATGTTCTACAGATTCGTTATTTCACCCACCATAGTGTAAAGTATTTCTGGAATGATACCATTCACAATTTTGATTTCTTAAAGTAAGTATCTTTCTTTTGTTTGGGTTATATTGTAAATGCCTTGAAAATGTTCTAGATACAAATAATTCATTTTAATATTACATAAAATTGAAGAGGTTTTTATTTCATAACTTTATTCACTTAACTAACAACTCCCTGGTGTTATTTGAAGGCTCATTAATGGCTTTAAAATAAGTCCCATGTGCAACTTGTACCGTGGCAAAATTTACATAGAAGAATCAGTATGATGCCAAAATTACTGAGTCTGAATTCTTTTCAGTTTCACCTCAAAGTGAATTTTGAGTACAGCTCATAGCCTATATTTTAACGTAGAGTATCTGAATCACCACCTTTTAATTTGCTGACAGTTACATCCAGTTGTACTTGAGGAATGCAGTAGTAGACAAATAGAAATTTGTCAGTTTTACTATGTGGATAAAGAATGGGACATTGTCAAATGTGTCACACCTTTGGGTAGGACAAATTGTAGTAATTCCTTCAAATTTATGTTATGTGGAGCACTAAATGAGCACTAAATTAATTAGAATTCTGTTTTTATTGCTGTTGTTAAAATGATTATTGTAAACACTTAAATATCATTGCTTTAGATTGCCAAAGGATTTCTTAATTATAGCAGTAAAAACAAGAATCATGTTACGAACATTCAAAATATTCGTGCCTGGATCTTTCTTCAGACATACTAAAGAACTGGAACATTCTGGAATGCATCTGGGCATTTCCACATGCCTCGTTCTAAAGACAATTCCTGATTAAGAACCATTGCCTTAAAGAAAACTGCTAGTGAGCTGCTTTTTTGTTGAATTTTTTTGACTTGGCACTAGTCCCTGCTGCCTTCTGGAGAAGTCATCAACCTCAGCGGGAAGAAATGTCAAACATATTTGCTGTGTGGCTTTTACCAGCCATAGAAACTTATAAAATTTAGACTTATCCCAGTGATAGCACTGAATCATGAAGCTTACCTTTCCTATCTGAAAAAAGGGGGAAAGGATTTGAATTAAGTATGTGTAAGATTCTCTTTGCTTTAGATTTCTATAACTGGTATCTCAGTTAAGCATAATTAAGACATTTTTGGAAAAAGTAGATATGTTAGTTGAATCCCACTTAGAATTATTACAGACTTTAGGCATTGTCTATGATTTATAAATTCTATGCTTCTGACCTAGGTGTTCCTTAGCTTAGGGAAGGATTTGGACTGGTGCTTTTGTGGAGATTGAAGAAAATGAATAGAATTTCTTAGTTTGAATAAAAAATTAAAAAGGAGAAACTACAGATAGATAAAAAGTAAAACTTGTTCATTTTTAGTTTGGAATTCTCAAGTTAGTTATGCTTTACCTCAAAGTTTTTTTAGTTTAATTATTGGTTCTTAAACCTTTGGTACAGCCTTAAAGGATAATGATAATAACTTGAGTATTTAGAGTCATCTTATGTGATGAATGCATTGGATAACTGAGAAGTTGTTGTCTTTGAGGCTTAGATTTAATTATTGTTTATCTTAATTTGAGACTTTAAAATTCTCATTCATTATATCTAAATTTTTGTAAAGGTTTCTAAGAAATTGTAAGGAAGTCACACTTTTAAAATCAGGCATATAGAAAAATGAGGCGTTAAGAAATTTGGATATTTTAAACATTGTTTAAAGTAAAAACTTTGGATTTATTTAGGGGACTGGATGAAGGTGTTTCTTGTACGTCAATTTATGAAAAGCATAGTGCAGGACTGACAAAGGGGATGCATGCCTACAGGTAATTTTTATCCAACTAAAGTTAGATCTATTCTCAAAATTCCTGAAATCACTAGTATATACAGTCAACCCTTTGCCATATAGTTATACATATTAATAGACATTTAAATATTACAGACAGAGCAGTTGAGAATGTATTGGTATTTTATTTGGGTAAGACTATCTCAGTTTTAAGAATTCTAAAAATGTTAAGGCTAATATTTTGAAGTTGATACCCCTGAAATTATACCATATTTCATCAATTCTAAGGTGCACATTTTCTCACATTTTAACATTTCTGAAATTGGCATGTGTCATACAGTTGGTGGAGTGTTACCTTTTACTTGACAGCATTTTTATCTTTCTTGATCATACGGAAAGTAATGGAATGTCTTATAATTGATAGCATCTTAGATTTTCTGAAATACCTTATTTGGGATTGTAAGCATGAGCTCAAATTTACAACAATGAAAATTTGTGAATTGGGAGACATAATCTTTTTAATTGTTATCCTTTGTTAAAGCATAAAAATATGCCAGGGTATTGCATATTTTAAAGATAAATGCCATTTTCAAGTTAAATTAGAAATTTTCTTGTACTTTTGTAGCATGTTCTTTCAAATGGTTAGAATACACAAAAAAAATCACTCATTCAGACTTCATAAAAGGCAAGAATTACTATATCATATATAATTACTATAAGAAGGAATTGAAGGATTTAAACAAGTTTTTAAAAGCATTTTTTCTTTTTCTTTTTGAGACAGAGTCTTGCTCTGTTGCCCTGGGTAGAGTGCAATGGCACCATCATAGCTCACTGCAACCTCAAACCCCTGGGCTCAAGCAATCCTCCTGCTTCAGCCTCCTGAGTAGCTGGGGCTATGGGGGTATACCACCACGCCTGGCTGATTTTTCTATTTATAATACAGATGGGGTCTCACTTTTGCTCAGGGTGGTCTCAAACTCCTCAGCTCAAGCAATCCCTCCCGTCTCAGCCTCCCAGAGTGCTAGGATTATAGGCGAGAGCTACCGTGCCTGGCCAAAAGCATTTTTTCTAAAAGTCAAATGCGCAGTGTTTTGGAATGAACACTCTTAGTACAGTATTCTTATTAGAAAAATAATAAAAGATCCCTCATATTTGGTTTCTTGCAAAAGTGAACTCTAAGATTATTGAATTGTTTTCAAGGTTGGAGAAGAGAACCTTTTGCTCATGTGGTTATAGACTAATGGGAAAGATAGTTGTCACATACAAAGATGTCAGGCAAAATGAAATAAAATGCTAATAGTAGTTATCTAATATTGACTTCTTGATTTAAATATTGTAGATAGAGAATTTGAATTGTAGAAGACAAGTATTTAGAAACATGAATTTAAGAGTAGTCCATGGTTTGAGCTTTATCTAATGCAATGCCTTTACTAAATTATACTATAATTATATAATATAATGTAATGCTATTGCTGTATTTTCCTATTATAGGAAATTGCTTTATGGTGTAAATGAAATTACTGTGAAAGTGCCTTCTGTTTTTAAACTTCTAATCAAAGAGGTAAGATTATTGAATATAACTCAACAGTTGTGATCAATAGATTTGTCAATATGGAAAGAGTTATTAAGTAACAAGATATTCTTGGTTTTCTGTTTCCCAACTTTTCTTTGCTTATAATTTTACTTGAAAATTAAAGGTGGAGAAAGAATTTGGGGCATGGATTTTTTTAAAAAAATTGTCTCATTTTGCTTTTATTAAATGTTGACTTGTGGCCGGGCGAGGTGGCTCAGGCCTGTAATCCTAGCACTCTGGGAGGCCGAGGCAGAAGGATTGCTCGAGGTAAGGAGTTCGAGACCTGCCCGAGCAAGAGCGAGATCCCGTCTCTACTAAAAATAGAAAGAAATTAGCTGGACAACTAAAATATATAGAAAAAATTAGCCAGGCATGGTGGCGCATGCCTGTAGTCCCAGCTACTCGGTAGGCTAAGGCAGGAGGATCACTTGAGTGCAGGAGTTTGAGGTTGCTGTGAGCTAGGCTAATGCCAGAGCATTCACTCTAGCCTGAGCAACAAAGTGACTGTCTCAAAAAAAAAAAAAAAAAAAGAAAAGAAAGAAATGTACTTTATTGCTAAAGCAGAATGCAGAACAGCTAAATTTATACACTTTAGCCTTTTCTAGCCGACTCTATATTTGGGTGGTATGAATATAAATGGATGCCAATAATTTAAATTAAGCTTATTTAGCAAAATTCTAGTAGTTTAATGATAAACAAGAATATGATAACATATTGTCCTACTCTTTAAGATAGAACATGTTGCCATTTGAGTACTATAGAATTTATCCTAAAAGTATCTTTTTGGTTACTTGTCAATGAAAAAGTGGAGAATCTGCGTGGTTATATCTCATTCAATTTGACTTAAAAATCTTGTTTTCTAGGTTCTCAACCCATTTTACATTTTCCAGCTGTTCAGTGTTATACTGTGGTGCACTGATGAATACTATTACTATGCTCTAGCCATTGTGATTATGTCCATAGTATCGATTGTAAGCTCACTATATTCTATTAGAAAAGTAAGTCCAAATTTATTATGGGTTTCACAACTGTATTTTGTAATAACATGTAAGCTGAGTATAATAGCTTGATATAAGGTAAATACTCAATGTAGTATTTTAGTTGTATGTACTGTTTTCTTCTCTTCTTACCTTTTTTGTTTGTTTGGGTTTTTTGGGGGAACTTGGGGACGGCAGGTATGTTTTAGAGTCAGACTACCACTTGACTGCTTAGAGGACAGAGATCTATAGTTGCTTATCACAGACTGGAATGCTGGAAGGCTGGTTCTACTGTTTCATTAAAACAGTCTCATTAAAGTTCTTATTTTGTCTTGAGATAAAACAGCAAATATTCTCTGACTCTCTGCCTCTTGACATTTTATAAAGGCAGAGTAGTATGCATTTACTGTATTAACTTACTGAGGGAGGAATGAGTTCATATGGGCTTGTTTTTAATTTCGTTTTCCTCTTTCAGCAATATGTTATGTTGCATGACATGGTGGCAGCTCACAGTACTGTGAGAGTTTCAGTTTGTAGAGTAAATGAAGGTAAGTACTTGAAGTGACCATTGGAAGAATAAACCAAAAAAGATACCCACTAAGCACTAATGTGTGAAGTAAGCCCAAGGTATTATACATATATTAGTGCATTCATTTTTTTAAGAACTAAAAATATATATTTGGATTCCTGAGTGTGTATCAAATTCATTCACTTATGTAAAATTGTATTTTTCTTTTCTATGTGACAGGCATTGTGCTAGGCTCTGGAGATTTCTTCTAGGGGCAGATGATAAACAGTAATAATAAAGTATGACAGATGCTGTGATAGCGAGAGGTCATTTACTGTAGGTATCAGGAATAGCTTCTTTGAAGTATTTTTAAGTGGTGACTTTGTATTAGCCAGATAAAAGGTAGGTGAGAAGTTGGTAAGGGGAAGGTGAGAGTGGGGAGGAGAGGGTTTTAAATGCCCGAAGGCCCGGCAGTTATTAGTAGGAATCATGTGGTCATGTAAGAACCAACAGAAATTCAGTATGGCAGATGCAGCAATTAATTGACAGCTGGGCCTTCTAAGGCAATAAATGTTAAGGAATTTGGACTCAAGCCAAAAGGCGATGGAAAGCTAATGAAGGATTTTAAGCAAGAGAGTGATATCATTTGGCTTCCATGTTCAAACTGGTTTAGAGGGGAATAATACTGAGGGCATGGCCTCTTTATCAAGGTAGGGGCTGTAGAGATGAAGAGAAGTGAGAATATGTTTGAAAGATAATAAATGTGAGTATTGAACAGGATTTGGTGAATCATTGGGTATTAGATCATGGAGAGGTGTCAGACTGGGTGGATGGATGTTGGCACTATTTAATTAAATAGGGAAACTTGGAAGAGGAGGATTGTAGGAAGGGTAATGTTTTGGATATGTAAGTTTGTCTGGTGAGATGTTGAAGAGGTAAAGGAGAGGCAGTAGCCACTTTGATTTATCCAGAATACCAAATCGGTCTCCATTCTCTTAACTCAGTAGACTACATGCAAGGGATTTCTTCCTTCCCTGTGTTTCCTAGCCACTTGCTACTTTAGCTGGGAGGATCTTCCTCCCCTAGCTGCTGTCTTGGATATATGTGGTTTATTGGTACTTCTCTTCCTGCTCTGCTGCTGCTGAAGTTATTGCGGATGCTAGAACAGACATACCTTTCAACTTGTATCTTCCTTACCCACTTTGTATAGTCTTACATATCATTGATATATTTTTTTCTGATACACATAAAAGGAATAGGATTTCAAGTGGCATTAAAGCTTTAAGGAAAGTCAAGTTTTAAAATAGGGGCCTTATTTTAAAAAAATGAAGATTAATACACCTACTATGTACTAAATATTCTATAAAAGTTCATTTCCTCATAATTTAGTAAATGACTTCATTTTTTTTTTTAGAAAGGAATGAGAAGAGTATTTGTCTTACAGACAAACATAACAAAACAATTGCTTTCTCCTCACTCTTCTGCACCTATAAACTAATGTGACTGTCTTCTGAGCACAGTGTTAACCTGAGACGGGTGTGGGGGGTGAGAGGGGAGGGGAGAATGAGAGGAAAAGAGAGAGAATGCCTAAATATAAGGTGATCCTAAAGAAAACCTTTTACCCATGGCAAGATATTTTCAAAAAGTGTTTAGCTAACTTAAATTTATAAAGAAATAATGAACTAGATAAAATATTATAATGTTTATTTAATAAATTTAGTCACATTTAAAATAATTAAAAAAAAACTAACGTATGAATATTGAGAAGGCAATGAGACAGTGATAGTGAGAAAAAGAATACTATAAAAAATGCTGTTTAAAGAATGTTAAATTTTTCAGTGCCTCTTGTTGTTTCTGTGGGACTATTAGAAATCTGAGTTTATTTTACCCGTTTCAGGGGAATCTCTTGTGTGGACTCAGAGTGTCTATTTTCTGAGCCTGCTAATAGCTACAATTGACCATTGACAGTTGTCAGGAGTGTGGGAGTTACTGACTTGCTTGGTCAGAGGGTACTTGGTGTCACCTGTGCTCAGTTGGCATCCCATCAGAGACAAACCAGCTGACACACCACGCTTTGTTTGCCTCGTAATCTTATTGGTCAAAACTTTCCATTTATTGGAATTTTCCTGCTTAACCCCATTATATTATTAACTTATTCTTGAGATCAGGGTGACCTTTGGATAGATTGTTTGCTATAGTTTTATTCCAAGTTAAAGAATATTCTTTTCAGATTTTTCTTTCTTTCTTTAAATTCAGAAATAGAAGAGATCTTTTCTACAGACCTTGTGCCTGGAGATGTCATGGTCATTCCATTAAATGGGACAATCATGCCTTGTGATGCAGTACTTATTAATGGTACCTGCATTGTAAATGAAAGCATGTTAACAGGTAAACTAAACTGAATGAGTAAATATCACACAAATTGTTTATAATATTAGGATTAAGCAGTTACTGATTAAGCTTTCTCAGAATTAGCTATGTCATTCATATATCTTTACTCATGAATGTAATTAATGTGATGGATTTTGAAGATTTTTGAATTCAGAGTAGACCAAATTCTGCATTATACTCAGCTGTGCTACTAAAGTACTATGTTGATGTTGGCCATATCTCTTGGCCTGCCACTGGCCACTCTTTTGACATTAGGAAATGGTTTATAGTAGGGAAAGAGGAAAGAAATCCCTTGCCCACAGAGAACGCAACATATAGTATTTGTTTCCCTATTTGATGTGTAAAAAATGGGAATAAATAAAGATTTTATAGCTTTCTTGAACTTAGGAGAGGTAAACATTAAAATGATTTCTCGGCCAAGCGCAGTGGCTCACAGCTGTACTCCCGATACTTTCGGACACAGAGGCAGGAGGATCACTTGAAGCCCAGAGTGTGAGGTCACAGTATGCTATGATCCGGCCACTGTACTCTAGCCAAGGCAACAGAGCAAGATCTGTCTCAAAAAAAAAAAAAAATTTATAAAATGACTTCCCTTTGGAAATTCACAATCTGGAGATAGAGCTTTATATCTTTTTTAATCACGTGATTTTTAAAAAATTATCATAGTCAATCTGGCTAGAAAATGATTCCTATATATTTTGAAACTGTTAAGAGCCTTGTTTAGACATATACATATTCCTATATACTTGCCTTCTTTGAAGCAAGAAGAGTGACTACTCCAGAGGATTAAATTTTAAGAAGAATTGGCTGTTTGTGATAGTTTGAGAGAACTTCCATACTACTTATTCTTCTCTTCGCTCCCTTGCCCAGATGCCTTTTTTCTTCCTTATTTGGGGGGCGGGGGCAGGGGTTAGAGGTAGGCCTTCACATCTTTTGTGTACTTGAGGTAACAAGAATGCTTTCCACTTTAGTTATTAGGGATGAGAGAACACATACAGTGACTATAGCAGCTACTTGGTCTCTCTTTGAAATTATTTCAAATTCTATGACACAGTCATTTCCAAATATATAATATAAACTAGTGTTACCTTTGAATCACAAATCACTTCCTGGAATTATTTTGGGAGACAAAAAATTTAGTATTTCTAGGTAAGGAAAGCAAGTATCCAAAAAGCTAATTCTTTAAGCCGTGTTATCTACACACAGAACACTTAATAGCTATTGTAAACAGTATGTAACATTTAGGATTTTTAAAACTTTAAGATTTTTTTTGTGTTTGATACTGCTTTCATTTAATAATTTATGAACTTTTTTTTTTTTCCCTAAGGAGAAAGTGTTCCAGTGACAAAGACCAATTTGCCAAATCCTTCAGTGGACATAAAAGGAATGGGAGATGAGTTATATAATCCAGAATCACATAAACGACACACTTTGTTTTGTGGTACGACTGTTATTCAGACTCGGTTCTACACAGGAGAACTTGTCAAAGCCGTAGTAGTTAGAACAGGTAGAAAACATTTTATTTAATCTCTTCTTGCATGTTTTAGCATATTTGTTACCTACTGAATGTTTAAAAAGAGATTCTGTGTTGGGAGATAATTCTCATTTTCTTATACAAATATAAGTAATTTTCTTCTTTAATTTTTTGAAAGGATTTAGTACTTCCAAAGGACAGCTTGTCCGTTCCATATTGTATCCGAAACCAACTGATTTTAAACTCTACAGAGATGCCTACTTGTTTCTACTATG
Source organism: Eulemur rufifrons (assembly GCF_041146395.1). Taxonomy (NCBI): domain Eukaryota; kingdom Metazoa; phylum Chordata; class Mammalia; order Primates; family Lemuridae; genus Eulemur; species Eulemur rufifrons. The sequence goes on from NC_090989.1 coordinate 70,496,280, forward strand.
TCTTGTGGCAGTGGCTGGCATTGGATTTGTCTACACTATTATCAATAGCATTTTAAATAAGGTATGTATGTAGGTCTGTTACAAGGTTTGATCCTTAATTATTTATCACCTGTAGCTATTGAAGATTTGAAATATGGCTAGTGAGACTGAGGAACTAAAATTTTAAGCTAATAATTTTTTTGTTTTGTTTTTAAGCTAACTTAATTTTAATTTAACATTAAAGTCATGAGTTTGATAGTTGTTATTTTAGAAAGCACTGTATAGAACATTTCCATCATAGCATACAGTTCTTTTGGATGGCTCTGACTTCGATGCTGTCTTTTACTTGCTCTTTTTGTGACTTTAAAGAAAAAAAAGAGGAAAAAAAGACCCCACATACTCACCAGAAGCTTTATTTTCTCTTTGACCTCTGGGATAGAATATATAGGATTAAAATGATTTTTGATTACTTAATTGAAGACATCTCTAAGGGACCTTGTCAAATTTCTCTTTTCTATCCCCTGCAGAGACTGGCATAGTATGGTGCTTGTGGAACGAGTCAGTATCTGATAAAGTTTGTTGAATTTGCTTTGAAGTGTGTCATGTGTAAAGTACATAGGACTATGAAAGTGAGAGAGAAGTGTCTTTTAAAAATAGCTGTCAGTCTATAATCCATTAACAATTCTTTGAGTTTTCTATTTTACAGACTCTCTGAAGGGAAAACATTTTAAATGGTTAATAGATGTATATACATACACACTTAAATATAAAATTGAAAATGGTTTGTAGATTTTCACTAAGGAAATGCCCACATTAAATTAGTATATATTTAATATTGGGGGTTTGACACTTATCTTTGTGTTAATTGTAGGTAGAAGTCGGGGTAATAATTATTGAGTCTCTTGATATCATTACAATTACTGTGCCTCCTGCACTTCCTGCTGCAATGACTGCTGGTATTGTGTATGCTCAGAGAAGACTGAAAAAGATTGGTATTTTCTGTATTAGTCCCCAAAGGATAAATATCTGTGGACAGCTGAATCTCGTGTGTTTTGACAAGGTTGGTTCAGTTTCATAATCATCCTCAAAAGATTACTTTGTAGCCTTTAAGTATTTAGATTAATGTTTTCCATTTTCTTTGTCAACTAATTTGTACACATTCTTTAATGTTCTCTAATTGTCTTCTTCCTCAAATTATTAGGCATATGCATCATTTTTATATACAGTTAGTCCTCAATTAACATCATCAATAGGTTCTTCAAAACTGTTACTTTAAGCAAAATGAAGTATAATGAAACTAATTTTATCATAGTCTAATTGATACAAGTGTTAAGTTCCTATGGGATATTTCTGGTCACAAAAACATCAGCAAACTTCTAAATAAAGACATAAAACATTACTAACATTAAACATTGAGATAAACAGGAACTATATACACATTTAAGAAAGATTAATAAAAACATAATTATTTACACAGTTATTAGTTTTTAGGGTCACAGGTGGCCAGAGGCTATCCTGGCAACTCAGGGTGCAAGGCAGGAACCAACCCTGGATAGGACACAGCATCCTATTTTGCAGGGTGCACGTGTTCTCTCTCTCTCTCACAGACTGTGACCATTTATTATACAAGCCCATTCACCTACCATGCACACCTTTGGGATGTGGGAGGAAACCAAAGTACCTGGAGTAAAACCCACACAGACATGGGGAGAGTGTGGAAACTCCTTACAGACATTGGCCCAGGCTAGGAATCAGATTTTTCCCCCTCATTAATGTTATAGCAAAATGACATTATTTGAGGACTTGCTGAATTTCTTATTTTCTCAATTTTCAGTGCTGTGGATATTCCTTATTTGTTCAACTCTGTAATTAACTAATTATTCACATCCAGAATTATGCCTTGTAGGAGTAGTAAGTAGTAGTAGTAAAGATAATATGATCTTTCATGTTTTTAGATAGTAATTCTTATTTAACAGAATAGGCTCCATATCCATATATTTTCTGTGGTTTTATTGCTCTTAAGTATGTACGTGTAGAGGTCTGCTATATAATTTCATCAAATATGTTTCAAAATTACAAGGGTGTCACCAGTTTTATGGTTTTATGTAAAAATGACAAATTATGTGACACATACCTTGACTTTTACAAAGGTTTCTTTTTTTCCTGAGCTAAAATTAGTTTTCCCGAAAGTTCTACTTTGAGAATTAAATCTGAACCAGAAAACTTTCCATCAAGCTCTTTTTGGTAACTGATTTGATAAGAATTTGATTTTTGTGCATTTCTTTATTACAGAACAAAAATATGAAACATGTTTTGTTAAAAAAAAAAAGGTCATTTGCACCCATAAATATTTCATATTTATCTGTTCTGGAATTATCATTTACGTTTGGTCTTTTTTGGAAACTTGATTATTAAAATTTTTAAGCAGACCCCGAAGTGGAGGAAAGGTACATGCATAATAAACTGTCATTTACTCATTACCCGGCTTTAACAGTTATTGGCATTTTGTCAATCTTTCATCTATCCCTCATTTTGAAGGGGCAGTATCAGACTTTATATTATTTCACCCATAACTACCTCAGCATGTGTCTTTAGAAGATAAGGTGTTTTAAAAAAAATATACAACCACAAAACTATGACTCTTAAAAAATTTAATAATTCTTGAGTTTTATCTAATATCCAGTTCATATTCATATTTCCCTGCCTGTCTCTAATTTTTACTATTTGATTTTTCAATCAGAATCCAAATAAGGATTACATTGCTTCCAAGTAATCTCTAATAGTTGCCTTTATTTGCCCCTCACCCCCATTCATTTTGTTGAAGAAACCAGGTCATTTGCAGCTGATTGCTTTCTCCTGATATCATTTAACTTATTCCTCTCTGCCCCCTGTACCTAAATTCCTCCCTCCTTTAATAGGCATCCTGTGTTGTTTGATAGATATGTTGATTGGTACATCCTTTCATTGTTTTTTTAATAATATAAGCACATAAATACATAGTTGATACATATGCACCCCCCCACCTTATATAGAAGACCCATACTGTATGTTCTACACCTGTTTTCCCACTTTAACCATATGTCCTAGAAGTCTATCAGTATACTGAGATCTTGACTATTTCTTTTCTTTCTTTCCTTTTCTTTTTAAAAAAAAAAAACTCTTTATGGTGCTCCATTGTATTGTATGCAGCATAGTTTTTAATGCTATGTGGTTGGTTTTGTTTTTTTGTTTGTTTTAGACTGGAACTCTTACTGAAGATGGTTTAGATCTTTGGGGGATTCAACGAGTGGAAAATGCACAGTAAGTATTAGCTAGACTTGATAATTTATTAGTTGATTTTTAATAAATAACATGCAACATTCAAACACGTAGGATGCAATATAACAAACAACTGTATACCTACCACGAAGGTTAAATCGTTGACATTATGCCATATTTGCTTCAGATCTCTTCTTTTAGAAGATTAAAATATTGCAGAATTGCTAAAGTCTCCATCTATCCCTTTCCTTATTCCTATCATCATTCTGAAGTTTTGAAAATGTTTGCATATTTTATATTTTCACTACATATATAATCTGTAAATAAATATATATGAGTGATATACTGTACATGTGTTCTGCTGCTTTTTTCCTCTCCTAACATTGTTTTCAAGATTGTTCGTGTTGATATGTACAGATATAATTTATTAATTTTAACTGTTCTGTCTTATTCCATTATATGATTAAACCATAACATCTGTTCTGCTACTAAGGGATAATTTAGTTTTTTCTCCTTTTTTCTCTGTACTTTCACAAATAGTGCTGCAATTAAAATTCTTACACACAACTCCTTGTGAGCATGTGGTTTCAGTGAGCTAGGTCCCTATGAGTATAAATGCTAGGTCATAGCATGGGTACAGATTCAGCTTTACTAGGTAGCCTAATTGCCATCTAAGTGGTGGTGCTTACTTATACTCTCCTCCTTGGGGCGGGGATAAAGATCTTTTTGCCAAACTTAATATTGTCAGACTTGTAAATTTTTCCAAATGAATGGATATATAAAGTGGGTATTTCATTGTGGCTTCATTTACATTCTCTTTGTTACTTATAAAGTTGAGCCATCTTTTCACATTTTTGGAGGAGGAAGGTCATTTAACATTCTTCTGTGTATTGTGTGTTTATTAAATATATCCTAATCTTTCTATTGTGTTGTTAAATCTTTATCTTATTCATTTTTAGAATTCCATTTTTTGGGTGGTAATCTTTTCAGTACTATATATTACAAATACACTCCACCAGTCTCTGGCTCATCTCTTTGCTTTTGTTGCCTTTTGAAGTGCAGATGTTTTACTACTATAGTTGTGTTTATGTCATTTTTTTCCTCCTCAGAAGTCTGCTAGATTTTGGTTTATATAGTTTGAAAGATAGTATTGTACAGCTAATATAATTTCAAGAGTTGTTACATTTTCTTACTAAGTAGTATGTCACATTGTGACCTTATTTATTGATGCTAATTCATGTTGCCTTAAATTCTCTTTCATCTAATATTTATGTAGCTCTACACCAGCTTTCTTTTGCCTAATATTTATGTAGTATACCTTTGTCACCTGTTAACTTTTGAGTCTTTCTGTGCTGTTGTGTTCACATTTATTCAGATATATTTGAAATTATTTCTGTCATACCTCACACCAAATGGCATACACATTTTCTTATTCTCTTTTCTCATTTTCTGAATTTATACATCCTAATCTTTTATAGTTTGTTCTTTCTTTTGAGACAGAGTCTGTCTGTTCCCCGGGCTAGAGTGCCGTGGCATCAGCTTAGCTCACAGCGACCTCAAACTGCTAGGCTCAAGAGATCCTCCTCCCTCTACCTCCCCAGTAGCTGGGACTAGAGGCACGAACTACCACCTGGCTAATTTTTTCTATTTTTAGTAGAGATAGGGGTCTCACTCTTGCTCAGGCTGGCCTTGAACTCCTGAGCTCAAGCGATCCTCCTGCCTTGGCTTCCCAGAGTACTAGAATTACAGGCGTGAGCCACCGTGTGCTCAGCCCCTGGTTTGTCCTTAAATTATTAATATTCGTACTTAACAGTTCAAAGTTTTTGGGTGTCAATACTATCTTCTACACCCAAAACCTGTGGACTGTTGTAGAATACTTTTGATTATTCCTCTTCTTACGTATTTGTCTTTTATTTTTTCCTCCCTCCTCCTTATGTATTTGTTATGTATTATTTATGATTATGATTTTGTACTTATATAGTCTACATACTTAGATTTACCTAGGTGTACAAATATCTTAACCATTGCTTCTTGTATCCCATTCATCTGGGTTAAATTGCCATCTTCTGTAACTACAGTTATTATTTTTATTTCATTGTCACTCTTGAGTGATGGTGTAACTATACAGATGTCTCAGTTGATAGTTGTGTTCTTTCAGTACTTTGAAAATGTTACTCCTTTTCTCTTGATGTCTTTTGTTACTGCTATTGAGAAATCTTAATCTCTTTAGTAATCTCTTTCTCTCTGGTTGCTTTATAAATATTTCTTTATCCTTGATTTCTACAGTTTCACTGTGATCTTTTTATGTGTTTTGCTTCTTGATTCCAAGAATTCATGTTTTTCATAAATTCTGGAAAATTTTCAGTCTCTTTTTCTTCCACTGTGGTCTTTTCACCCATACTTTGTTTTTTTTTTTTTTTTTTTTTTTCCATCTGAGAATTGTAACCATGTTTGTACAAGAAAATTCACTTGGTTCTTTCCAAATCTGCCCCCACCTCCACTCCCTCTATGATTGTCTTACTCTTTTTCTAAGTCTAACTGAAAAATGCCCTTTTTTGCATTCTTTGAAATTGCCCTTCTATTATCTCAGATTTGTGGCATTCTGACTGTGTCTTTGTTATGTCTGTTGACTCTTCCTCGTGAATTGTTTCCCAGTGTATGTTTAAATTATGGACTCATCCTTAGCAGTATTTTTCTCTGAGACTCCTTTGTGGCTGTGTTGTGGGGAGCTCCCCTCTAGAGAAGTTTTAACTTTACTTGGCCAGGCATACCAGTGGTATCAGTGGTGCCAGACACACTTATGTTACTCTATAATCTGTGGGTTTCTGAACCAGGCAGTAGCATATATTCAAATTCAAAACCCATTCTGTGTAGTGTAGTGGTTCAGAGGCCTTCAAACCAGACTTCTGCGTTTCATCCTTGCTCTGCTACTTAGAGGCTGTGTAACTTTGGACAACTTACTTAACCACCCTGTTTCAGTTTTCTCATCTGTGATGGGATCATGAAACACCTTCCTATGGTATGAGATATAATGAGTCAACAATATATGTAGATGTTCTTAGAATAATGCCTGGTGCATACTAAATATTATGTAGATACTAGCTGTTTTCTTGAACTTTGAGTGAGAGAAAAGAGACAGGCTTATTCTTAGTTATGCATTTGAGTCTGAGGGTAAATTTTTTCTAGTCTACCGTTTTCCCAAGGGTGTTTAGCTCTTCAAGAGCACTGGCTTTCTTGGGTCAGAGGGATTCTCTCAGTACCCACTCCCCAGCTATGTATGGGGCCAGGACGTTGTTTCCTGTTCCTTTGTGAGCATTAAACCCTAACTCCTTAGGGTATTGCAATGCCACCCCTGCTGCCTGCCCCCTGCAGCCCCCCATAGCCATAGCATCAGCTCAAGTTCACACCCCTCTGGTTTTCCTTTCCCTTATTTCTGGCACTTGAAAATTTTCCTTACTTATGAGCTCAGTTTTGGATTTAAAAGTTTTGTTTGTTTGTTTTGTTTAATTACAAAACCCGAAAAGGCCTTTTTAGAATATTGTCTTTAGAATATGAAACTAATTCAGTGTGTTTTCTGTTTAGATTTCTTTTGCCAGAAGAAAACGTTTGCAATGAGATGTTGGTAAAATCTCAGTTTGTTGCTTGTATGGCTACTTGTCATTCACTTACAAAGATTGGAGGAGTGCTTTCTGGTGATCCACTTGATTTGAAAATGTTTGAAGCCATTGGATGGGTAAGTTCAGTATTTTAAAGTATGAGTAACTTTACTGTAAAAGGAACTAACTGTAATTTTGTAAAGATACATCGCTCAAAAAGTGTCTGTTAAAATTTTTTTTTTTTTTTTGGAGACAGAGTCGTGCTCTGTCAATGGGGCTAGAGTGCCATGGCCTTAGCCTACCTCACAGCAACCGCTAACTCCTGGGCTCAAGCAATCTTTTTGCCTCAGCCTCCCTAGTAGCTGGGACTATAGGCATGTGCCACCATGCCCGGCTAATTTTTTCTATATATTTTTAGCTGTCCAGATAATTTTTTTCTATTTTTAGTAGAGAAGGGGGTCTCACTCTTGCTCGGGCTGGTCTCGAACTCCTGAGCTCAAACAATCCTCCCGCCTTGGCCTCACAGAGTGCTAGGATTACAGGCATGAGCCACTGTGCCTGACCAAAAAGTATCTGTTAAATTAACTCATTTAGACACCTTTAATAGAGGCTCACCCCGGTTATGTTTATAAGATAAAGCAGGGATCAGAAATTTGGGGCAGTAGGCCAGAAGTCAGTAAGAATGTCTTGAGTGTCACAAGTAAAAAAGTATAAAGTAGTCATTTGTGTTCAGTGTTCCTTTGTACCCATTGTCTATTTTCTGTTGATCCCCTTTTCTCCCCCTCCTCTGTTTTTGTTTACAACTTCCTTCTGTATTTGCCACTGGTAATTTTAATTTCTAAGTGCTTTTGTTCTCTGGTTGTTACCATTTTCAGCATTCAGTTCTTTTATACATGTTACTATAATTTTTAGAGTTCCTTCTGGCTTCCGAATTTATTTATTTTCTTTGGGGACAGTTTCTTTTTCTTTTTTTCTTCCTATGCTTGGTGTCTCTCCTTCATGCATTTGATTTTTATTATGCATCTGGATGGAACTTTCCTGTCAAGAGTGAAGGCATATTTGGTAATTCTAGGTAGCTGCAGTGAGGTTTGTATTCTTGCCTGTAGGTATGTTAGTCTATTTTTCTGAGAAGCTGATTGGGGTGGGGGTCTCAATAGGTGTTCTTCACTTTCAGAGGAACAATTGCAGAGTTAGTCTTTCACTTACTTTACTCACCCATTCTCACCACGCTTGCACAGCAGAGCTTTTTACTCTAGAATGCTAACCCTCATGTTAGCAGCCCTTATTTCTTTCAGCTGGATAGTTCATATCTCTAGAGATATGATTTTTTGTTTTGTTTACCTTTGCTATTCTGGCTGATAAGAAATGTTCCTACCTCTCCTGATACCCTCTTGTGTTTATTCTGGGCTACTGTTTACTTCACAGTTATATCTATCATTATGTTTCAGTTTATCCTTTATCTCCGTATTAGAAATTGCCTCTCTCTGCTTTGCTTTCTGTTTACTTTTACAGGATTTCTTCTCTCTCTCTCTCTCTCTCTCTCTCTCTTAACATTTTGAAAGGGAAGGAGGTGGGTGATTGTACAAGTGCTCCATCTGCCATCTTCTGAAAGCCCACAATAACTACTCTTGAAATTTAATTCCTGACAAGAGGCCCCACTTCATTTATAGAGAGAAAAGCAAAATTAGCCGATTTATCTTTGTTCTCTAAAGCTTTTCTCCAACTTTTCAGCAGATTTAGTGTTCAGTATTTGTGGATCTTTTAAAAAATTGGTTAAAGTAAATTGGTATAATGAAATATTTTATTGTCTCTGAGATGCTTTGATGCTTGATCTTACCAGATCTTATGTATCAATGGAATGGTTTCACATAACCAGTCACAACTGCTACCTGATGTGATTGATATCGTATAATATTAGATGCAACTGAGTTTTAGAGATGTTAACATGTGAAAGAAGAATATGTCTAGGAATTGTATAAAGTTGGCTAATTGTTCACAGTTCCCCTCCCCATTATTTTCTCATTGATTGATCCCTCCTATTAATTTGTTTCTCTTTTATGTGTGTTTAATATTGGTTTTTGTTTGAATTTTTTTCACTCAAAAATGTTTTTAAAGTAAGGTCAGGAACAGTAGTAACAACCAGAAGTGTTCAAGCTGAAATTCTAAATTCTATTTCTTTACTTCAGCCTATTCTCAACCCAGCGGTTCTACTAACCATGTCTGATCTCCATATACGTTCAAATTTTCTACTGTTAGCAGAAAGGAGTCCATGGATGATCAGAATTTTTGGAACTGTGAGAACCTTCTGTTTTTTGCAGAGCTAGTCTCTAAACCCAACAGCTTATAGGAATGAAATGAGAGAAATTTGTCTCTATTTCTTTCTTCTGCTTCTAATGTCTATCTCTCCTCTCCCATGGGTTGCTAGGCATCTAACTAACCAGCTTTGTTTATATTTTGTTTCACTTATGTTACTAATCTAGTAGTGCTCATTTGTTCCTGGGACAAAAAAAATTTTTTTAATTCACTGAAAATGGCCATAATGTTCCATTTGAAAATGGAATGAGTGTGTTGAATTTTATGAAGCAAGGCATCAAATATTTTCCTTTCAGATTCTGGAAGAAGCAACTGAAGAAGAAACAGCACTTCATAATCGAATTATGCCCACAGTGGTTCGTCCTCCCAAACAGTTGCTTCCTGAATGTATACCTGCAGGAAACCAAGAAATGGTATGAAATCACATAAAGCTGGATAATACTGTTGAAGCTTACTTAAATTTAAATTTAATTCTTATTTTGAAATGTTGCTAGAAGAGGGAGTCGTACGTGCTTTATTTAACTTGTATGCAGATAATGAATATTTTAACTGCATTTATCAGAAACTACACCTCTGGTGTATTGCAGGCATTCTTTATAAAAATGTTGAGATTTAATTCTTACTACGATTAATTTTCTTCCCTGTTTACTGAACAGCTTAATGTCCTGTGATTAGTCCTTTTAGATAGCATCTAAATTTCTAGAATTTAATAAAAAGAAGATATGAAAGGCTTTATTTTTAGGTGAATTTTAAAATATAGTCCCCTTAGTGTAGTCTGGTGGCAAACTTTTGTGCCTTCATAACACTATGGATTTCTCAGAATAATTTAAAGTCTGGATTAGATTAACATGGACATCTTTCCAAGCCAAGTCATAGGCTAGATACGAATGCTGGAATGTCCCTACATACTTATAAGGGTGACCAGTGTAGCTTCCCAGATCCTGCTTTGTTTGTTTTAACTCTACTAAACTAAAAGGCTTATGGACCAGGGGTGGTCTGAACTCCCTCGCTGTTTCCACCAAGGGCAGGAGCTGAGTTGCCTTTCTCCTTGGTTGAGGTACATACAGCACCACCACCCTCTTTGTGGGCCCCCCTTTAGGCCTCTCTGGATATGGGGGCAGCTCAGAACAGGTGGGAACCTGAGGAGGATCTCTTAACACCATAGTCTTACTTGGCTCCAAAATTCCTTTGCAACACTAAGGATTTTCCCATAAATAAAAGAAAACTTGTGTATATTGTAAATATATATATATATATTTTTCCCCCTAGTTTATTTTAGTAGTTAATATTCATGATACTAGAATATTTGAAAATATTTAAGAACATACTTTTTAAAAAATGGGAGGTAGTATAGAAAGAATCTTAAAGCCTGACTTTGAAATAAAGTTCCTTGCTTTTTTCTAGGTAATGTTTTGTAGGTGCTTAGTAAATTTTTTCTAACTTGAATATGTTAATAGACTTAATCTGTATTATTTCTTTATTCTTGTTTTGCTTTGTTTTTAGGAGCTGTTTGAACTTCCAGTAAGTGAAGAATGTTTACTTGTTACCTGAGTATATTTGTTTTTATTCTGAAAGAATAATAAATGCTCTGTGCATCTTTTGAAACTATATAGGCTATTTATGAGATAGGAATTGTTCGCCAGTTCCCATTTTCTTCTGCTTTGCAACGTATGAGTGTGGTTGCAAGGGTGCTGGGGGATAAGAAAATGGATGCCTACATGAAAGGAGCACCTGAGGTCATTGCCAGTCTTTGTAAGCCTGAAACGGGTAAGGAAATAACTATGCTTTGGATAAAATTCTGATATTTGTATAAGCTCCTATTAGCAATTGTAACAATGAAATATGCTTTTTCTTTTAAAAGTTCCTGTTGATTTTGAAAAAGTTTTGGAAGACTTCACTAAACAGGGCTTCCGTGTGATAGCTCTTGCACACAGAAAATTGGAGTCAAAATTGACATGGCATAAAGTACAAAATATTAGCAGGTGAGGTTGATGAGCAGCTTTCCTACAGTGTTTCCAGTATGCATCATTTAAGTTTATATAAGTCATGCACAATAACTGGCACCTGGTTGGGCATTTATTGAATAGTAATTGAATGTATGCAAATATATATAATATAGTGTCCTTTTAGGTGATTGTGGTAAGAGTACATTTTTTCCCCACTATCTAATTTCCTTTGTTTCTATGTTGACTATTTACTTATGTTTGCTTATATTATTGTAACATGGTGTGTTTTTTCTTAGAACTCTTTGAAACATTTTCAGTTCATTAGTTAAATATTTATCCAGTGCCTACTGTGTGGCAGGCACATTCTGGGAATAGTAAACATAATTTTACAGAAGTTTATTTTCTCTGAATGACCTCTCACTTTTGCCCAGTGGTTGGATTCAAGTACCAGTTTAGTCAGAGTATCATGAATCGCAGTAGCCACTCTCCTCCCACCCCACTTCTCTCCAAATCCCCTCACCCCACAAGTCAAATGGCATTACCAATGTCCCATTTCCATCTATGTATAAATATGGGTTTCATATTCAAGGGTTGTCACTTGTCTAGACTACCTACCTTTGAGGATAGCATTTTTGTTTAGAGATTTTTACATTTTATAAGCAGAAAGGAATATCCATTAGCTTTCCTGATAATTTTGCCTATTTGGGGGTGGTGGTCATACTCTCTTTATGAGTGTTTAAAAATAAAAGACAAAAATTTAAAAAAAAAAAACAAAAAACCTGTACCTAAATGATCTGATGCATATGCGTGGTTGGGAACCACAGATGTATCATGTTAACATTATATCCTAATTCCTCCGAGGGCACATTAATCTCTTCTCTATGGCTTCACCTTTTGCCAGTTTCCCCTTAAAGACTTACTAATTTACCTATAGTTCATGAGCCTTTCATTCAGACATCTTTCTATGCCATTGGATAGGCTGTTCCTTCTGTCCAGAATACACTCTCCCTCCCTGTCAACTTTCTTCTTTCTTTTTCATCTTTCGCCCGGCACCCTCTCTGTGGTTCCATTCTATCCTGTAGGAACAGGTTTTAGCATTTCTCTTAGAGCTTCAACCTTCATATCTCGAATGCTGGGCTATTCATTAATTAGGGGGCAAGATTTCCATGAGCTGTATCATTCACAGGAGACTTAGGAAACCAACTGAAGCCGGAAACTAGTGTCCTATAGCAAAACGGCTCTGTGCTTTTGACACAGTAGTTTCACGTTGATGCCACTTTATGCTTTCAAATGCAGTTTCAGTTTTCAAGGCTTTTTTCTCCTGTTACTACCATCAGTATCATTTATATTAATTTTCTCAACTATTCTTTGATACTTTTACCACCCATTGTTATATATTACTTTTTTCAAAGATGTTTAGGTTTCATTGGTATGCATTTCAAACACCTTTTGTGGAATTTTTGTGTAGAAAAATCACTTGGTTATTGAAAGTCTGTAATTCTGGCCCCTAACCTCAAGCCGCCTTTCCCCATTGGAAAAAAACACTCTATGATATAATTTTGGTAGCTTGAGATTTCTTACAAATGCAGCTATATCACTGAACAGACTTTATCTAATATCATGCAGAAGCATGCGTTATTAATATTTTTGTATGCCTCTCTGGTTGCATGTCTGTTTCCAACAAAATGGTCTTGAGAGTTGAGATCATGCCTTTTCATCTTTGACCTCCCAGTGACTAGCATAATGCTCGATGCACTGTGGATACTCAAGTCATTGAAAAATAGCATCTTGATTATTAATATTTTCAAAGACCCATCTCTGGGTACTGAGTAGATCTCATTGTTGGACTGCTAATCGTTCTTGTATTGCATTTCCAGCATCCAGAATTGTGTTATAGAATTGATTAAAGACTTGATAATGAATCTACTATAACTGTATCAAATGTGCTTGTGGTACAGTTTTTCGCTTTTAACATTTAAGTTAGGGTATGTTGTAGGGGGATAGTAAAGAATAGATTTATGCTTACGTATTTTTGCATAGAATATAAGATGAATATTCTTTAGTACTAGTGTTTTACAAAGATACATATTTCCAAATGATTTTTATATTTCATATTTCAAAGGTTAAAATTTAATTTCAAAAGTATTTCTTGGGAATTGCTTTTTCAGATTAAATTTTTTTGAGATATTAAACTCATAAATGCACACATGGTTTATTCAGCATATAGAATGCTTGAATTTATAAATATTTTAAATTGCTTTATCAGCATGAAGGGAACAAGACTTACTCTCTTTACTAAATCACTATGTATTAAAACTTCTTTTTCTGCAGAGATACAATTGAAAACAACATGGATTTTATGGGATTAATTATAATGCAGAACAAATTAAAGCAAGAAACCCCTGCAGTACTTGAAGATTTGCATAAAGCCAACATTCGCACTGTCATGGTCACAGGTTAGACTTTATAAAAGAACACAGGAAAAAATTAAGCATGACTCTTAGAGTTCAAGTTATATATTATTGAGGAATGATCAGTTAGTTACAAAAGCATATCATATAGTAGCTCCATCCTATGTTGTCCTGTTTTAGCACCAGATATTTTCCTAAGGTATAAGATAACTTTGCAGTACTCTCTTTGAGGTCTAGGAAATTCTATAAATAGAAAGTATAGTGAAATAATAAAGGGTACACTATACTTTTTGTTGTCTCTCTTTATTCATATATTTCTTATAGCTCTCATTGTACCTTGTTTTGTGTTAGTTACTTGTAGATTTGCCTTCTCTGCTAGAATATAAGGTTCTTGAGGGCTAGGAGTATGTTTTACTCATTTTGAGTCCTCTGCCATTTTTAGAACAACTAAGTGCATAGAAAATGATTAACAGATTTTTGTTAGAATTAAATTTTTATGTCAGATATTATATTTACTGTTCTAGGTTGAATTCATAGTAGTGAAAATAACCTCTTTTTTTGGTTTGTTTTTGTTTTTTTGACTAGTACATCTGAATGATTCTTCTGGTGCTACTATGCTGTTGATAACTTCAGATAACTTCTATTCCTTAGCTATGTAAAATTGTGGTAGCTCTGGTTTTTTTCCTTAGCAAACAATCAGATTTAAGATGTTTACTTTTTGGCATTTATGTGTTCAGTAAGACTTACATGAAAAAGCCTGTGTACATTTTTTTGTTTTAAACTATGAGATCCATCTAATAGCATACTTCTTGCCATGTATCTCAAGGTAACTGAGTCCATTAGCATCCCAGTAATTCTAAAGTTTCATTGGTCAAGGCACTTTTCATCTGTATCTCTTCTTCCTCCTTCTTTGCCAGAATATATGTCTTTGTGTCTCTAGGGTCGCAGGAAGACGCCCCTGAAAATAGTGTGTGAGAACTAGGGAAAGAAATACCTTGGTTCTGGTAGCAATGGGATCCCCAAACCTTTGTCTGCTTCTCTCCCTTAAGATCCTGTCCTTGCTTCTCTTCAGTTCTTTCCTTCTCAAGATGAGAAGTTGTTTCTCTTGCTTTTTGTTACATCTATTCTCATTAGCTTTCTTAGCTTTTTCTTTTTGCATAATCTTGCTTTTGTAATTCATCCTTTTCTATGCTAGTGTTCTTACACAGACCACCAGTCACTCACTCTTAGGTTATTTCAGCAAATATTTATTGAGCACGTGCTCTGTATATAGCACTGTGCCATGTATTGTGTGCATACAAATAGTGCATGACTGGAAAAGATTGAAAATTGTATTTGGCTTTAAAAATTGTGGGTGAGAATGTTTTGTCTGTTTAGCGTATACATGCTTTGCATGATTCGAGGCTTCCTTTGAAGTATTCCCAGATTTTGCTACTTTTAAACTCTAGGGGTAAGGACCATAAAACATCCTCATTCTGTGTAGCCCTGTCATGGGGACTGTAGTAGATTCTCAGTAAGTGCTTGTTTGGTACCTTCATCTTTCCATTTTAATTTTAATGCCTTTAAAATATTTTGAAAATTAGGTGACAACATGCTGACTGCTGTTTCTGTGGCTAGAGACTGTGGGATGATTCTACCTCAGGATAAGGTTATTATTGCTGAAGCATTACCTCCAAAGGATGGGAAACTTGCCAAGATAAATTGGCATTATGCAGACTCCCTGACACAGTGCAGTAATTCATCAGCAATTAACTCCGAGGTAATGTCAAGATTAATTCTCCATTTTGAAGCTTGCTTGTTTAAATTTAGTCTGAAAAACTAAAAAGTAGTTCATTAAAACACAATAAAACAAAAACTAGATGAAAATAGAAGCCTTAACTAGCTCCTCAGATTATGATTCATTAGGACTTGGGTAAACCCAGGAATCTCAATGTGTGAATTTAGTTATTTAGCCAAAATTGAGAACCATAGTCTTAAAGTATGAGAATACCGAATATTGATCTTATTTTTAAAGTAATTATCGATAAATGATGCTGGTGGTCCATAACAGTCATGGATCATTTCAAAATGAAGGTGATATTTAATCTTTAAATTTGGAACAAACATATTTAAAATAGAATTGTGTTACTTGGTTTAGATGCCTAAATTTTGTTCTGACTGTCTCATACACAGGCTATTCCAATTAAATTGGTCCATGATAGCTTAGAGGATCTTCAGGTGACTCGTTATCATTTTGCAATGAATGGAAAATCATTTTCTGTGATACTGGAGCACTTTCAAGACCTTGTTCCTAAAGTAAGTGATTTGGGTTTATGTATGTGTTCACATGACTATGTTGTGAGCAGTATTTTTAAGAAATTCATATTTTTTTTCCAGTTGATGTTGCACGGCACTGTGTTTGCTCGTATGGCACCTGATCAGAAGACACAGTTGGTAGAAGCATTGCAAAATGTTGAGTAAGTATTGTTGGAGTTTTGTTTTTGTTTTTATGAATTAATTTCACTTTCGATCCCAGAAAAGTAACTAATATTTTATTCATATATGTAATTGTCACCTGCAATGAGGTAGGTGAAAACTTTAAGTGCTTCTTTATAAGAGGCTTATGTGCTTATTTATTTTGCTAAAGTATGGTTTCTACAAGTCTTTCTCCAAGTAATACCTTTGAGGTAGAGTTCATTCATTCAGGAGCTCTATCTTGATAGAAGTGACTATATATATAGTTTTAGTAAACAGTTATACTTAAAGTTTTGGAGGTGGAAATCTTTGCTGATAACTTTAAAAATGAGTATACTAAAGATTATGTAGGCACAAGCCTTTTTGCACTAAAGATGAGGAAATTGAGACACTGAAATGATTTGCCTATATTGTGACAGAAATAGGACTATAGTCCACGTATTTCACTTGCAAGTTGGTGGTGTTTGCAAAGCAACATGCCTGTGGTCGTTGTAATAAAAGGATTCATTAGTTTCAGGGAGGAAATTGGTCTATTAGCTCTGTATAGAAATCTTAGTTAGTTAAATGTCGTGTATTTTAAGGACTTAATTAAAATCTTAAAATTGTTTTGTTTCCCAGCTATTTTGTTGGGATGTGTGGTGATGGCGCAAATGATTGTGGTGTAAGTATAGTTTTTGTGATTTAGTTTTGTAGTTCTTATTCTAGCCTAAATCATATTCATAAAACTTAACCACTTTTCTTGAAATTATTAGGCTTTGAAGAGAGCACACGGAGGTATTTCCTTATCAGAGCTTGAAGCTTCGGTGGCATCTCCCTTTACCTCTAAAACTCCTAGTATTTCCTGTGTGCCAAACCTTATCAGGTAGTACAAATTTAAAATTTTCTCATCCCTTTGTATCTTGCTCTAAAAGTACAGAAGGGAAAATTATCATAAAAAGTAACATAAATTGTTTTATTGGTGTATTAGCAGATGTCCAATCTGTAACTTATAGTAACAGATTGATTGCTATTCCTCATCTCTTCCAGTTCTACTCTGGCTTAGTTCTTTTAGTGGACAAGTGCTTTGTTGTAGCTGCTTAATGTTGATGTTCATCTGTCAAGATATAATTGTGGTTTGGAGGAGGAGTTTAAAATGCTTTTATTCGCATACCAACATTTCTTTTCACAGGGAAGGCCGTGCTGCTTTAATAACTTCCTTCTGTGTGTTTAAATTTATGGCATTGTACAGCATCATCCAGTACTTCAGTGTTACTCTCCTGTATTCCGTGAGTATTAACATTGTATACAGGGATGGCACTTGATGTTAAGACATTTAAATTAAGATGTTGAGCATACATATTTGATTTTGAACACATCCAATAAAATGGAGTTTATATAAGTTGTATCTGTAAATTTACCTTTGGTTTAATGTAGTTTGAGTAGTAGATTGAAAATCTCACTAATCTGGAATAGCATTTTTCTTAATGCGAACAACTGTGGCTTCAGCCTTGGGAATAAATGATGATTGTATTCTTTTTTGCTTTTAGTGCAGATTGGACATCTTTCTTAGAACATTTCAAAATGTCAGGCTATGGAATATTTCAGAATTGTAATTAGCTTTGCCATACATCTATAGGAAATGGCCAGAATGAAAAAAGATGTTTCAGCAATAGTTCGTAGGACTTTATGCATTTAGAGAAAAAGCTAAGCAGTGGTATCCATAGGTATTCTATTGGATTTTATAATTGAAGTGTTCTAATTGTAGATTTTTCTCTAAATGGACATTGGTGGCATCCCAAAGAATCTTTGTGAAACTATCCCTTTTTACCATTAGTAAAAAATATCAGAAGGAATGGTGTTATGTTAAGGAAGCTTCAAGATGCTAATTTACAAGGTTGAATATTTTGAGTAAAATATTTATGTTTTCTTTTTACCAGAAAACTTTTTAAAGGTTTTTTTGGAATGATTTTTAAGGAGATGCCATTTATACTAATATATTAAATTGAATGCTAAAATATATGTTATATTTGATTAATTTAAAAGGCAAACGCATTTCAATTTTAAGCAGGTCCAAGTGTCATTTTGAAGTCATCACTATAGGGGGGAAAAAGACAGAAACCTGGGGATAATGCTATAAAAATGGTTCCTGAAAACTAATTGTTTTAAAAATTACTTCTATAGATCTTAAGTAACCTAGGAGACTTCCAGTTTCTCTTCATTGATCTGGCAATCATTTTGGTAGTGGTATTTACAAGTGAGTAATTTGCTTTGTTATTGATTTTAAAGCATATGAAATTCCTATGTGACTTCTTAAACTTTGGTAAATTTACATCAACGGTTGTAACATACCTCATACGTCTCCACAATCCTTATAAATAAATAAAATTCTTTTATTACTGGTTCATATTTTTCCCCATTTGTTTTCCTGTTCTGTCTGTATTTTTTTCCTTAAATTTAAAATTTATTTAAATTTCAATTTCTTTAATTTTCCTTAAATAAAGCCATTCTCCTATGTAACTAAATACACTTATCAAGATCGGGAAGTTTAACACTGATATAATATTATCTAGCCCAAAGTTTATTTTCTGGTTTTGTCATTTGTCCCAATAATGTCCTTTATCCTTTATACCCATTTTTTCCCTAGTCCCCTAGATTAGAACCAGGATGTAATCTAGGCCTACAAATTTCATTTAGTTACCATGTCTCTTTAGTCTTTTTAAATTTGGAATAGTCCCTTTTCCTTTTTTGGGGCATCTTGCCATTATACATTTATGAATCAGTATAGGCCAATGAGTATGGTTTTGTCTGATTTATTCTCATTAAACTCAGGCTAGGAATGTCACGGAACCAATACTGTGCTCTTCTAGATGCATCATATAAAGAGGCATGTTCTAGCATTGGGACTATTAATATCAAAGTAAATAATGATAATGGGATATGACCCACTGAATCAAATAAAAATTCACAAATCCATCTATAAATAAATAATTGAAAGAGGAGGGAAAACTCTTACATAAAATGCTAACCAGTAAGTACAGAAGGACTGTTAGACTATGGAGAGATTCTGGTCTTACTGGTATTACTATAATCTTTGCTGTGGGAGCTGGTTCTGCGCATTGTAGGATGCTTAGCAGCATCTTTGGCCCCCTTCCTACTGGATGCCAGTAACACTCTCCAAATTGTGACAATGAAAAATATCTCCAGACATTGCCAGCTGTTCCCTTTGGGTGCAAAATTATTTCTGGTTGAGAACCACTTAGACAATCTTTAGTAGATGATAAAACTAGTGAATGGAAGATTGATGAGAAGCAGGGTTTTTACACCATCCCAAAGTATCTTTTTACAAGTTATTAATTACAAAGGAAAAATAGAAACTTTACAGTGGAAAAGTTGGAGGACACCACCTAAATAAGTGATCAAAGCCTCTTTTTTGTAATGTTCCTGCTTTGTTTATATTGCATTAAACTGTTAATTGTCTTTTTGAGAGGAAGAAATACGTATTTTAGTTGTTTCTTGTTAAGATGGATGAATTGTAGAGTGCTAAAGTTAGGGATTTTAGTGTACCCATCACCAGATTAGTGTACATTGTACCCAGTAGGTAATTGTTGATCTCTCACCCCTCTCCCACCCTCCTCTTTTCTTGGTTTCCAATGTTCATTATATACTTTATATCCGTATATACCCATTGTTTAACTCCCCCTTATAAGTGAGAACATATAGTATTTGGTTTTCCGTTCCTGAGATACTTCACTTAGGATAATGGCTTCCAGTTCCAAGTTGCTGCAAAAGACATTCATTCCTTTTTACTGCTGAGTAGTACTCCGTGGTATGTGTGTATACATACACACCACATTTTCTTTAACTGCTTATTAGTTGATGCACACTTAGGTTGATTCCGTATCTTTGCAGTTGTGAATTGTGCTGTGAAATATGTATTATTTTAACTGTAGCTTTGCAATTAAGGATTCAGAAAATAATGGGTACTTAGTTAAATTTATAAAGGTCATAATTAATTTTGTAGTTTTTGTGCGTATATTTAGTATTATGTTTATTTGTACTACGGTTGCCTCTTAGTTCCGACAGAAACGTAAAGAACAGATTATTCCTGAGGCATTTTTGAAACAGCCTAAATTGTTTACTTTTACAGATTACTTAAATATGTATGATAATCTGGTTTGGTTTTAGGAGATTTTCATATGAAAGAATTGTTTGACAAAAACAATTTTTTTTAAGTTGCTAAATGAATCTGATTATGTCTTTTATAGTGACAAATCAATTCCAATGCAAACCTTTCCTCTTGTCTTTTCAATATAGTGAGTTTAAATCCTGCCTGGAAGGAACTTGTGGCACAAAGACCACCGTCAGGTCTCATATCCGGGGCCCTTCTCTTCTCGGTTTTGTCTCAGATTATCATCTGCATTGGATTTCAATCTTTGGGGTTTTTTTGGGTTAAGCAGCAACCTTGGTATGAAGTGTGGCATCCACATTCAGAGTAAGTTGGTCAATCCATGTGAAAAATCTGTATAAAATGTGTGCAACATGTATGATGTAAAAATGAGTCTAGAAATTTATATAAAAGTTTTCATGGAGATTGATTTAAATGCTTAAATAGTTTGGCCTGGATTTGCTTTTGTTACATTGTAACTCCTATTTATAGGAAGGTGTTCAGGCAAAGTCCTAATAATCACTGCCAAGGTAGGACTGTAGACCAGTTTCTTAATTTGCTGCCGAGCCTTTCTTTTCTTATCTGTAAAATGAGGAAGTTGGTATTAATCTCTAGGGCCTCGTCTAAACCCAGAGCATTTGTGCTTTTAAATTTTCTTCCTCCAGTTTAAGAAATGGCATTTTAAAACTTAAAAAACAAGAGGTGGAATTGTCTTAACTCTTTCTAGAGTTCATTTGTAGCAGATTAGCATTTTGTTACCACTTACTTGTGTTTACAGTAGCTAATGTTTTAGTGATGGATGTTGGGGTCTTCTCGTACTCAGTTCCGTGCAGGCCTGACAGTGCTGAAGTAGAAATGAGGGAGAACCATAGCTAAAAACTACTGAGGCCATCTCAGTGCCAAGTGCTTTCCTGGGCATTTACACAAGTCATCTTAGTCTCCCCAGTAACCCTGTCATGAGGGAGGTGGTACCCACATTTACAGGTGAGGAAATAGGCTCAAAGAGAATAAATACTATTTTTTCAGCATTAAAGAATGATAGAGCTGGGCTGGGTGCGGTGGCTCACACCTGTAATCCTAGCACTCTGGGAGGCCGAGCCGGGCGGATCGTTTGAGCTCAGGAGTTCAAGACCAGCCTGAGCAAGAGCAAGACCCCGTCTATACTAAAAAATTAGAAGAAAATTAGCTGGACAACTAAAAATATATATAGAAAAAATTAGCCGGGCATGGTGGTGCATGCCTGTAGTCCCAGCTACTCGGGAGGCTGAGGCAGGAGGATCACTTGAGCCCAGGAGTTTGAGGTTGCTGTGAGCTGGGCTGACGCCACGGCACTCTAGCTCAGGCAACAGAGTGAGACTCTGTCTCCAAAAAAATAAAAAGGAGGGGGGGATAGAGCTGTCAAACTCATGGTCTGGTTACTTTCACTATGCTAAAGTTATTCATAAAACCAAGGGGTGCTTGATCCTGATTTTTTAACTAATTGGAATGTTTGTCTAAAGAGAAAACCCTTAATACTCTTCTACCTGTTTTATGTATCTTATCTTGATATTGTTGAGTCTTTTGCTGTAAACAGCACTTTATTTCTATTTTCATAGTGATTCAGGTTAGTTAAGGTAAAATTGGTTGCTTTTGGGAAATGAGTATTGTTTACTAATGCAAAAATTTTTTTTGTGTGTTCTAGTGCTTGTAATACAACAAGAAGCCTATATTGGAATTCTTCACATCTAGACAATGAAACCGAACTTGACGAACATAATATACAAAATTATGAAAATACCACAGTGTTTTTTATTTCCAGTTTTCAGTACCTCATAGTGGCAATTGCCTTTTCAAAAGGAAAACCCTTCAGGCAACCTTGCTACAAGAATTGTAAGTTTGTTATTTATTGTGATTTTTACCAGGCCTTCCCTGTTTATAACTGATGTAGAGAAGAGTTATAACTGTCCTTTCCACAGTCAATTAGATCTTCACAGAAAGAATGAACCTAATGATTTAGATGGTTACTGTCTTGTTTTCTTTTTGTGGTAGTTGCCACCCTAAATTTAAAATTAAGGTCACCAGCGCTAAACATTCCTGGTTTTCACATCCTGTCGCCTCTGGCTCCAATTTTTATTTCTGCAACCCATTTTAGAGGGAGTTAGAATTGGAAGCAGGAACAGAGCTTCCTCATTTGGAACTGTGGACATTATACTTTCCTTCTGGTGGTCTGTATAGCACCTGCTGTCTTTTCTTTATTTCTGACACTGGGACAGCCAGTGTTCACCTCTGGAATTCTTGCTTTCTGTCATCTTTGCATGCCACTGCAGAATGGCGGCTTGTGCCTCCGTGTACTTGTCTGTTTATGGCAATAGCATACAGCATTTTGATTGATCAAAATTAGGGTCTATGGAAAAATATCAGTTACTATATATAAATCGCAAGTTTTTAAAAATTGAGAATATACTAATGTATGGGACAACTTTTAGACTTTGCAGTATCTTGGAGTGACTAGGAGTTACTCTCTTCCTAGAATTGTGAAGAGATGTCAGTGTGGTTGGCAGAATGCGAGGTCAGATTTCAGCATGTCATAGGAGTAACAGCTATTAGCATCTCTATCTCGTAATAGAGTTTATAAAGCATTTTCACAGACATTATCTTATGTATTTATTTTTTTTACTTATGCCCCATGTGGTTTGTAGTGCAAATTTTGTTACTTTATATTTTGGACAGGTAAGATTGTAATTTGTTTTTACTGGTAATTTTTCCTTTTTTTTTTTTCTTTTGGAACTGTTTCTTCTCTAACAAATAACATTATCATATATTTATTAGTTATATATTATTGCATAACTATGCTAGTAACTGTTACTGAGTGATATTAGAACCATGCTGTGGGACAAAAAGCCTTCCATAGGTTTATCCCTGTGCTTCTAAGAGGATTTTATAACTAAAGGTAATACTATAAGGTGAATTTAATAATTAAGGCTGATATAAATGCTTTATTTTTAAGTTCATTATTTTTAAATTTCATGCAAATATTGAGCACATCCAAGGGTAGCTAAAAACATTTATGAAAGAGCATTACTTTTTTAATATAAAGAAAACTGAGGCCAGGAGTGGTAGCTCATAACCTGTCGATTGTATACTCTGAGAGGCCAAGGTGGGAGGTTCACTTGAGGTCAGGAGTTCGAGACCAGCCTGAGCAAGAGTGAGACCCACGTTTCTACCAAAAATAGAAAAAAATAGCCAGGCGTGGTGGTGCTCGCCTGTCGTCCCAGCTATTTGGGAGGCCAACGCAGGAAGATCACTTGAGCCCAGGAGTTTGAGGTTGCCATCAGCTGTGATGATGCCATTGCTCTCTACCCAGGGCGACAGAGTGAGACTCTGTCTCAAAAAAAAAAAAAAAAAAACTGATATTCAGACTGGTTCCTAAGTAAGTTGACTGTATCAAGAAAGTTAATTTTAGAGAAATAAGTAAATCTACCCTGTCCATACTCTTAGAATTAAAAGAGAAAGGGACAATATTAGTTGCGTGTTTTTAAAATGCATCTTTTATACGATTTGGAAAACATTTAAAAAATTAAATGCTTAAGAAATTTTATATTCTCATTTAATTGCTAATTGACTTGAATAAATACTACTTTATTGTTGACTACTGGACTATTTTTTTTTAAACGTGTATTAAAAATTGTATTTTAGCAGAAATACAACCACAAAACTGTATTGTCCTTGCTATAAGTATAAGCAGCTTGTGCACTTCTGCCAGTGGATAAACAGAAGTACATTCTGTTATTAAAAATGCCTCCTGAAAAATACAAAAGGAATGGGACAGCTGACATACACGTTTTGCTAGTTTTCACCTCTTTTCTGTTCGTCATTAAAGTCCACTGGAGCAGTTCTTTGCTAGGACCTGCCAGTTGTTGTTCTCTATTTATATGCAGTGTATAATGTATTAAATTTGTCTTGGGATTGTTTTTAAAAATTAATCCCAGTTTTAGATGTTTAAGGCATTCTCTCCAGAGTTTTTTGCTTTCTTCTCTTTCAATTTTGTTCTACGTATCTTTCTTTTTTTCTTTTTCTTTTCTTTTTTTTTTCTTTTCTTTTTTTTTTTTTCTTTTCGAGACAAAGTGTTGCTGTGTTACCCAGGCAGTGGCACGATCGTAGCTCACTATAACCTTGAATTCCCGGGCTTAAGAGATTCTTCTGCCTCAGCCTCCCAAGTACCTAATTTCAGTCTGTGGTTACCCATTTTCAACTAGTGCAGTTATATTTTCTCATTTGACTATACTTTCACTTCAAGGGCCATAGTGATAGGCACTTAATTCTTATACTCTCATTTAACTAGATGTGATTTCTTGGGATTTGGCTTCATTTTTTGCTGAAGTTTCTTGCTTGATCCCTGCAGTTTACTGCTTGTGAAATCCAATTCCTTTCTCTGTCTATGAAGGCATTGTTACTGAATTGCCAGTATCTCTCCTGTTCAGGGCCTATGTATCATTTTCCTGTCCATCTGCCATGACTAAATTGGTTGCAACAGTTCAGATACCTAGAGGTGGTACAGAATAAGGTGGCCTTAACAAAGATAAATGACTGTGAAAAGGAAGGGGGATGGAAATAAAATTGCTTGAAATTTGTGGTTATAGATCAGAGGCCCCAGTTATTGTTTGGAAAATGAACAAGATAAGTATATACTGGGGATGAATATTGTATGTATATTTACTTTATGTAAGGTTTTATTTCTGAGTCACTAAGGGAAATATGAAGAAAATCTTTTATGCTACCTTATTTTGATGCCATATTCCATCAACAAATCTTTCTTGGCATAAGCTGGAACATAATAATAACTTGAATTTATATATTACTTTATATTTTGAGTACTTAAAAAATCTATTTTTTCCTATGGGATTCTTATCACATCCTCATTTTATAGATAAAATAGATTGACTCTCAATGACTTGTTCAGCATCGTGTAGCTTTTTTTTTTTTTTTTTGAGACAGAATCTTGCTCTGTTCCCCAGCCAGGCTAGAGTGCCATGGTGGCAGCCTAGCTCACAGCAACCTCAGACTCCTGGGCTCAAGCAATCCTCCTGCCTTAGCCTCCTGAGTAGCTGGGACTACAGGCACACACTCCTGGCTAATTTTCCCTATTTTTAGTCACCTGGTTAATTTTTTTTTCTTTCTATTTTTAGTAGAGATGGGATCTCATTCTTGTTCAGGCTGGTCTCAAACTCCTGACCTCGGATTACAGGCATGAGCCACTGTGCCCAGCTGGGATCATGTAGCTTTGTAGAAGAACCAATCTAAAACAGAATCTAAAACTTTAGCGTAAGGAATACTCTTCCCTGGTCCCCAATGACCATCAATCAACACAGAATTTGTTTTGATAACTGTCTTCTGGCTAAGAATGTTTGCACTTTAATAGGATTACTAAGTGATCACTGATAATGCCAGAAGAATCCCAGAGCTGAGAGAATAGGCTACTAGAATTTATACCTCTCTAAAGTGAATACCCGATTTTTCCATTCTTGGTTGAAATTCTTAATTGATTTTTAAATTTGTGTGATTATGTAAGTCCAGCAGCCATCTAGCTCACATGGTACCTTTTCTCAGTAGTGCCTCTTTTTCTCTCGAGGCTAAACAAAGATAGATTCCATTTTTTGTTTTCTCCTTCGCATGGAAATCTTGTCGGATTTTTAGAGGTGAGATCAAAGGGATGGCTTTGGGAGAGAGACATGAAAATTTGAGAAACACTGTTTAGGGTAGATATGAGAAGCTTCTGAGCCTGAATCATTTTTTTCCTGACAACTTGCATGTGTGAAGAACTGGATCTCAAATCTCTTTTTGCTGTAATTGTAAAAATGCAGTAGGGTTTGAAAAGCATTCCGTATGGGTTATTACTTTATTGAAATAAAACTCTTTTGCAGTTTCCCTGGGTCTCTGTGGCATTTGTATTCTGACCATTTCCTTTTATCCTTTTTCTGATTTTGTCTTTTTTCATTTCTGTGTTTCTCTACTTCGAACCAACACTTTTCTAAGCACTTTTTCTTTCACTGACCGTACTAACTACTTGAATGACTGTACAATGTAAATCTACTTTAGTTGCTATATTTATGAAATAGTGTTACATTTGCTATTTATAATTTAGTAGAATTTTAAAAAAATAAAAATCTAGAAAAAATTGCTTTTTACCCAGCATGCATCCCACGTTTTTTCATTCTGTTGGTCAGTGGCTCATAGTGGCAAAGAATCCCTACTTTTGACATGAGCATTAGTACAACTTTCATCCTAAGCTGCTGGAACTACATACACATGTGTATATATGGTATATATAGTTTTTTTAAATAGTGATCTGAAACCCAGAGGTATTTATAGTTATATAAAATATATAAACATAAAAAATAAATACCATAGTATTGTTTCTTATAGAATGATAAATTGACCCATTGTTTTGCACTGCTATATTAGCAAAGATTATATTTGCAGATAACTCCCCATTTAAAAATAGCATTAAGACCCTTCATTTTCAGTCTATAAAAAGGACATTAACTTCTTTACCAGTCTGAAGGCTTCATGAAAAGGTTTTGATTATACATCGTCTTAGTAAAGTTTGAGTTTGAAGCCGACTTCAAATAGGAACTTCTAAATAAATGTTCAGACCAAAGTAAAAAAGGGGAAAAAGCATTTGGGGCTATTAATATAATTGGAAAATTTCCAAACCTCTCTTATGGCTTATTATTATATGAGTAGGCTTGTATGTACACACTTAGCAGAAAGGCCATGAGCAGGGAGTTTTATTTTTGACTTAGGAAAGTGAATTGAGTACTGCTGGTTGGATTTGCCATTCCCAGCCACCATAGCAAGCCATGAGGTTAGCCCACATTTAAAATAGTAAATCAACTTGAGTCTCTTGGCTTTTGGCTAACATTTTCTTTGGAAATATTTTCACAGAGTAAATCAATGAAAAAAATGGGATTCATTTAACAAAAATATATTTAAATTGAAGTTAGAATGCCTCTATTTAGGATTATGATATACCTTATACTGAAAATAAATGTATTCGACATGTTTACAATCAACAATAATTGTCATCAAATACATGTTTTAAATGATCTAATTTTTTCATATTTAGTCTAGTCCCTTATTTGTGAATTATATATTGGCCTGATTGTTTTACAAAGTAGCTATCTATCTGAGAGACATACAAATGTCCGTAAAGGTCTGTATCTTATTTATTTTTCTTTTCTTTTTTTTTTGAGACAGAGTCTCCCTCTGTTGCCCAGGCTAGAGAGTGCCACGGCATCATCCTAGCTCACAGCAATCTCAAACTCCTGGGCTCAAGCAATCCTCCTGCCTCAGCCTCCCAAGTAGCTAGGACTACTGGCATGCACCACCATGCCTGGCTAATTTTTTCTGTATATATTTTTAGTTGTCCAGCTAATTTCTTTCTATTTTTGGTAGAGACGGGATATCGCTCTTGCTCAGGCTGGTCTCGAACTCCTGAGCTTAGACGATCCACCCGCCTCGGCCTCCCAGAGTGCTAGGATTACAGACGTGAGCCACTTCGCCCGGCCTATATCTTATTTTTTAGTGCTGATTATTTTTTGAAGTACTTTTAAGGTTAAAGTTAATGGGCTTTAAATATCTGTAACATCACATCACTTACTTGAATCTTTTGGGGGCCCTGAACAATGTCTCATACTCTAGGAAATAACAGAGTGTATGCGTTATTTATTTCACAGTGTAAGTGAAAGTATTTAAAACCAGATCTAGGAATGTTGGTATACCAGTTGTTACTGGATACCTTTTTATTTAAAGGAATTTCCTAATTTAACTGTTTTACTTTCTTTTCCAGATTTTTTTGTCGTATCTGTGATTATTTTGTATGTTTTCATATTATTCATCATGTTATATCCAGTTGCCTCTGTTGACCAGGTTCTTGAGGTAAGGCTTAAGCACATCATTTATTACTGGTTATCTGATGGTTCATAGTAACTGGGATAGCAGTAGTAAGATGGTAATTATAGAAAGTTACACAGTATTGCATGAAATTTGAGTAGCTAAATGAGACTTCTGGATATCTTGTACAAGGGTTTAAGATTTATCCCCCTCCATTGCTTTTATGTTACTGGGGAAAGAGACTAAACTGTCTGCATTCCTCCCTGCCCCCAGGATCTCTTCTTTTTTATATTTTCTAAGATTCAGTTATGTTAACTCAAAGATATTTTAAAAAGAGTAAGGAACATGATTAAAGTAGCAGCTTTTATAGGCTATACCCATTCAGTCTCTGCATCTCGTTCCTTGTCCATTTCTCTAAAAACAAATTAGATGCCCCTTGGTCTTTAAAAACAAAAAAGCCCTTATTCCATTATCTGATTACTCTCTGTCCTTTACCAACCTACTTAGTGAGCAGTCTATACATGCTGCCTCTTTGCTGGCCATTTCGTTTTTCATTCTTTTCATTAAAAACTTCACGAATGGTGAAATACTTGTTTTTCATACAAAAGAATATGCATGCATGTTTAAGTTATTAAGCATAATAATAAAATTATAAAAAAAAATCCACCATGAATCCATCATCTAACCTAAAATAAGAGTGACTTTACCTGAGCTTCAAGTCAGTGACAAGAAGGGGGTGGGGGGGACAAAAACATAACCTTATCAATCAATAAGTCACACTCATGAACCTTTCTTCAAACACCTCAAGGGAACCCCTATTCTGATTTTTCCCCCTCATTCTCTTTCTTTTCATTATACACTTACTGTGTATATTTGAAGCCACAATAGATCGTTTTTGCCTGCTTTTGAACTTTATGAAAATGCTATCTTGCTCTCTGTATTTTTCTGTGACTTGCTTTTTCCCATCAACATTGTTTGTTGATACAATGTATTTCACTTTCATTGCTGTATAGTATTACATTATAGGAATATAGTAAATTCATTGCTCCGTTTTCTGTTGGTAAATAATTAGGTCCTTATAGTCTTTTCATGTATTAACTGGCTGCCATGAACATTTTTTTTTACATGTCTCTTGGTGTATGGGGGTAAATAATGGTGTACCAAAGAGTAGAGGTGGGAGAAGTTCACCCCAGGTACGAAAAATGAGGAGGTGTGCAATGCTGTAGAGAATTTAAAAACAGTAATTAAGCCTACTAAAAGCCTATCTGCATTTAAATAATTTTAAAGTACTAATGGAGTCGAGCATTTTTTCATGTTTATTGGTCATTTTTATTTCTTCTGTGAACTGCCTCTTCATGCCTTTTGTCCATTTTTTGCTACTAGGATGTTTTCTCGTTCTTACTTACTTTTAGAAGTTCCCATGTATTTGGCTATATACTGATAAATATCTTCTCCCACTTTGTGGCTTGTCTTTTTACTTTGTTTATAATATCTTTTTTAAAATTATAATTTTTTTAGTCACATTTGATAATTTTTTTTTCCTTTGTGGACTTCTTTTGTCTTAGTTCGGCAGACTTGTCCGTCTTAAAGTTTAATAAAGATATTCCTCTTTCACATTTAGTCTTTAATCCATCTGGAATTAATTTTATGTGTAGCTTTTGAATAGGGATCAAATTTTTTTCCCCTCATGAATACCCATTTGTTTCAGCATTACTTATTGAATAGTTCATCTTTTCCCACCCATCTTCAGTGATACCCTGTATCCTATATCAATTTTCCGTATATATGACTATTAGCCTGTTAGGGGCTCTGTATTTTGCTCTTTAGTGTTCTTTGTGCTAGTAGTTGATTGTCCAAATTGCTATAACTTTGTAAGGAATCTTAATGGTATGGTTAGGCATCTCACATTGTTGTTCATCACGAACTTTTTGGCTGTTCTTCTTAAATTTTAAGTTTAGCTTATCAAGTACCAGGAAAAGTCCTCTTGTAATTAGAATTACACCAAGTTTATCAAATTTGGAGGAGAATTGGTTAGTTTCCCTTTCTGTGAACATATCTCTTTCTTTCTTTCCTTTTTTTTTTTTTTTTGAGACAGAGTCTCACTCTGTTGCCCAGGCTAGAGTGAGTGCCGTGGCATCAGCCTAGCTCACAGCAACCTCAAACTCCTGGGCTCAAGTGATCCTTCTGCCTCAGCCTCCTGAGTAGCTGGGACCATAGGCACGCGCCACCATGCCTGGCTAATTTTTTGTATAGATTTTAGTTGTCCAGCTAATTTCTTTTCTATTTTTAGTAGAGACAGGGTCTCGCTCTTGCTCAGGCTGGTCTTGAACTCCTGAGCTCAAATGATCCGCCTGGCTTGGCCTCCCAGAGTGCTAGGATTACAGGAGTGAGCCACTGTGCCCGGCCTTCTATTTCTTTAGGTCTTCTTGACTTAATGTCTTTCAATAAGTCTGATAATTTTCTCTCTAAAGGTTTTTATACATTTTTTTGTTAGATTTATCCGTAGAGTATTATTCTTTTGTTCCCTTGATAAATGATAGCTATTTATTTATTTTTAGAGAAAGGAGGGGAAGTGAGGTTGGGGGGAAGAGAAGGGGGAAAAATGATGTCTATTTAAAATGACATTTTCTAATTCTTTCATGCTGGTGTATTCAATGTGATTATTTTGGATATTCATGTAATAACCAGTAAGCCTTGTCAGACTTTATTCAGACATATATATTTTAGATTTTCTAGGACTTTCTGTTTAGACAGTCATCATATATAAATAGTTATAAAATATGTATACATACATATATTTTTTTCCCCTGTGTGCTACTTGGCTTAATTACAAAATATTTGTTTCTGACAGTTACAGTCCTTATATACCCTCTCTCTATTTTTCATGTCTGTATATATTAATATATTGGTTGTAGTGATAGTTTTAATCCTTATCTTGGTCATAACTGTAAAGGGATTGCTCCTGCTATTTCATCACTGAATATATTGTTTACAGTAGATTTCTAGTATATAGCCTTTGTCAGGTTAAGGAAGCTTCCTTCTATAGTGTTGTTAACATGAATGGCTTTAAAATTTTATCTAATGCTTTTCCCACAGCTATTGAATGATCACATAATTTTTCTTCCTGGAGAATGTGGTAAATTATAGTTGGCTAATACTCAAATATTCAACTAACTTTGCATTCCTAGAATAAATCCAATTTGGTCATGATGCATTCTTTTAAACCCCCTGGATATTAGTTGCTGGTATTTTGTTTGGGGTTTTCACCTCCATTGCATGAATGAGTTCAGACTTAATTCTCTTATCTTGTATGTTATTGACAGTTTTGGGTAGGTATATGAATCTTATGGAATGAATATTCCATTTCGTGGACTTTTTCAAAAATTTAACTAGCTCTGTTTGATGGATATTTAGATTATTTCCAGTGTATTACTATTATAGATAATGCTGTATTATAAATCTTTGCACACTTTTATTGTGGACATATGTCTACTTAAAGGCTCAGTGTGCAGAAGTGGAATTGCTTGGTCAAAGGGTATCTAGAATTTTTTATTGAACTTTGGAGAGGTTGCCAGGTTATTGTCTTAGCAGCAGTGTGTATGTCTGTTTCCTTACATGCATCATTGAGGGATTTAGATAAGCACTTTAAGCAAAAGAGGAAAACATTATATTTCTCTCCCGCGACATGCCACATGTGTCGTCTGCTTTACAGCCAGACTTGCTCTTGAAATACTGCTACATTCAGCTCACCTCCCACACATTCATCTAGTCTAGCAACTAGCCCTGCGAATCTGCTGAAACTGCCCTTACCAAGGCCATTAACAATCCTCTTGTTGGTTAAGTCTAGTGAACTTGTCTCCTCCAAATGTTTTTTTCCAATCTTACTTGGCTCTCTAGCAGTATTTGACCAATTGGCTATGTCATCATTCTTAAGACATCCCCTCTGGAATTGTGTGATGCTTTGCTCTCCAGGCCTTTTCTTACCTCTATGCCGCTTCTTTTTCATTCTCTGTGTCGTGGCTCCAATCCCTCTGCCTATTCCTCAGATGTTAGTGTTCCTCACGTTTCTGTTCTTATCCTTGTCACCTTTATATTCAGGTGATCTCACCTACAGTTATGACATCACCCTCTAATCGCCATCTATGTGTTAAAAACTCAGCTTAGTTCTCACCACTAAGCTTTAGACCTGCATAGCCACTGACATACTGACTATTTCTTGAGTGCTCTACCCAATAGTAACCTCCATTTTAACATTTTAAAAACTAAGCTCATAACGTTCTCTCTCAACCCTGTTTATACTCTGTTGCTTGGTACCACTATTTATCTTAGTCAGAAGTGTTTGTGTTTGTCTGGCTATTGTTGTCTTGTCCTTCTCTTTTCATAGCCAGTCAGTTGTTAGATTCTTTCAGCTTTCTTATTCTGAATCTCTGTTGTTTTCCTAAGAAAGACAATAATGTTTTCCTAAAAAAGCGATAATGTTTTCCCCAAATCATGTTAGATCATGCCACTCCTTGGCATCTAGCCCAGTATTTTAGGTAATCAGTAAATATTTGCTAACTATAAAAGGATGAATACATTAATGTTTTTTTCCCCTTTATTTTTTTAGGCCTTAGAAATTAATCAGATTTAAAAGTAAAAACTTAGCTTCTTAGTTCTCTTATGAATTTGTCTTTATAATAATGTGAATTTTTACAATACTTCATTATTAGATTGGTATTTGCCTCATTGTTTAAAGACAGGTTTTTGTCCGGGCACAGTGGCTCATGCCTATAATCCAGGCAATTTGGGAGGCCATGGTGGGAGGATCACTTGAGGCCGGGAGTTCAAGACCAGCCTGAATAACATAGAGAGACCTTGTCTCTAAAAAAATAAAAATAAAAATCAGCTGGGCATGGTGCACCTATAGTCCTAGCTACTCAGGAGGCTAAGGCAGGAGGATCACAAGTTTGAGGTTACAGTGAGCTATGATCAGGGCCACTGAACTCTAGCCTGAGCAGCAGAGTGAGACCCTGTCTCTAAAAAAGTTAAAAAAGAAAGGGGGAAAAAAAAAGATTTTAAAGGTAGGTTTTTATTTGAAAAATAGGGACTTGTTAGAAATTTATGATCTAGTAGAGCATGGACTTTTAAGTCTGACTAGGATTTTACTCTAAGCTCAGCGAATTAATATTTTCTTTAACCTTGAGTTACTTAAAACTTTGAGTTTTATCATCTGAAAAGTGGATGGATATAATATATACATTGTGACATTGTTGAGGATTAAACAGATAATGTGTGTGAAGGTGTTTGGTATATCATAGGATTTCAGTAAATTTAGAAATTATGATATAGTGCTATATTATCAACGGCGTACAATTCTAACTTTAAATTTTTTGTCTTACAGATAGTGTGTGTACCATATCAGTGGCGTGTAACTATGCTCATCATTGTTCTTGTCAATGCCTTTGTATCTATTATGGTGGAGGTAAGCACTTCAGATAATCAAATGGCTGGCTACTTTGTTGATTTGGGATTCTTAGATAATGTAATGGTAAATGGGGGAAGAGGACAGGTGACATTATGGAAACCCAACTCAGTTTCATTTAAGGCAGATTTATTTAGCCTTCTCTTCTTACCTTTTCCTTGAACTGATAGTAGACATATTAAGGGATATGACTTAGTTGTACTCATGCAGGTAGGGGAAAATAAGCAGTGAGATACAGCAAATATTAGTGATGGGTAGCCCATTAACTGCTGAACTAGTAGCCATGAAATCAGAGTGGGCATTTCCCATCTGTGTTCTGGGATGTAAAGTAAAATCTCCCATTTAAGGAAGGAAAGAGTGAGAAGGCTTTCTCCAGGAAATATAGTGAATATTAATAGCAGGAGAGTTTATTGAAAGTATAAAATAATGACCACTATGGACTTAACTAATTTCAGCATTGATTACTGGAACTTCCTCCTTGGTATTTACTTTTAAGTGACCTCTAGAATTCTTAAGTACTCTTTTGATTCATCATATATTGTATAGTTACCCTCCTATTAGGATTGTCTTTAGGTCAGCTTCTCGAAAAGGAGCTAGCAAGTTCTCATTTGCTACTTATTAAACTTATGTCTGCTCTCAGAACTGTAATCATAATTCACTCCTACAGTAGCAATATAAGAAATGGAAGAGGGAGATATAATTGTGATTTTTAAGTTAAGGATTTCATAGCATAGGCTTTCACGTTAAAATTAAGGTAATTTGTCCAGAAATATGTATGCTTTAGTAGTAGTAGTCGCAGACTTAGAAATTATGCTTATTTTCAATTATCTCCCCAAAAAATGACTTGGTATTGAAATTTGGGATATTACGAACAACATGGATATTGTGGTACTGACCCTTTTATGGTGTCCAGTAGAATATATTTTTTCTATCTTACGGATGCTAGAAAGCACATCTAAGATACTGTATTCTAAAAGTGTTCCTTTTTCTGAAGTATAAGTTCATCATTTCAGTTAAATGCTATTCTTAATATCTAAAAATTATTTGTGTTGGATGCTGATGAAATCATACATATCTATAGCTACAGATATATAGATATAGAATTAATATTAGATATTAATTCAATGAGAACAACTCATTGTTAAGAAAAAGACTTCAAATTATATAAGCGTTGTTTTAATAATGGGAAAGACCTGAGGATTCATATAAAAACCATATTTTGTGGAAAATTTAGAAGTCCCATTTTATCTAGAATTTTATGATGATTTATATTTTTTACAAAAGTCCTGTTACTCTTTATCCTTTTGCAGTATTAACTGAAATTCTCTATATGAAAACCAAATCATGTTTTTCACTAATGATGCAGCATTGTATGAGTCTTTTAACATGTGCACATTAATAAAGAATTACTTAGTAATTATTAATTCTTAACTCACTGGAATATCTCTCAGAATTTCTTCCTTGACATGGTCCTTTGGAAGGTTGTGTTCAATCGAGACAAACAAGGAGAATATCGCTTCGGCACCACACAGCCACCACAGGTTGGAAAACAGCCCTTACTGTCAATTCTTCATGTGTATTGAGGCTCTTTTAGTTGTGTACTCAGCATTCTTTAGGCGGTTTTCTTGTGTGTTGCTTAACCTTTTTGCTTATGTCTGGCATTTCATTTCTTGTAAGGAGTCCTAGAAAATTTATGGCAAACATTTGTTATAGGCTTTTCAGGACCAGAAATTTCATAAGTCTGTTTTCCATTCCAATCCCATTCTTCTATGTGTGTAAAGGTCTTGTCCTTAAAGGTGAGAGTCAATTTTTCCATTTCTGTCTCCTTTAAATTTTATGTCTTTGGTTTTCATGGGTCCCTTAGAAGCTAAATGAGATTCATGCAAACAAGTTTTGAAATGAAAATTGTTTCTTCTTGGACCTGAGTCCAAGGCCAAAATTTTTAAAAATTTTCTTTTCACTGTCTCATTCCTTCCTAACCAACGCCAATATTTTGAAGAATTATTTGTGACTTCTTGTCAGTTACTGTGCCTTAATTTGGGGTGGCTTTTTGGCTTTCCCCAATGTATGTCTCATCATTCAGAAAATGATGGGCTCATTTTTAGACAAACTGTGGTTTAAGATGTTTGACTTTTTGGGCCTATTAAGTAGCCAGTTATTTGAAAAGTGTTACAAGCTGTGTGGTAAAAAGAGAAGAGAAACAGATAAATAAAACCCATTTCCTAATGTTAGGATGTTAAAGGATAGCTCTTGATATAGATACAGGTTAGACTTACTTTAAACCAGTACTGTTGAATCAAAGCTCTGTGAGCCAGCGTTTTGGGCATAGAGAACTTGACAGTATAAAATTTCACGCCTTCATTGCCTTACCCATTGCTGTTTGTAGGTATGATGTGCTTGTTACAAATGGGAGTTCCGAGTCTTTCATTTATCCTCAAGCCATAAGACCCTTGCAGAGTTCAAGAGGATTCCCTGGCATTTCTGAGCTCGGTCACTCACTTATTTTTAGCCACCTTTTACCTAAGTGGCAACTTTCTGAGCTTTGTTTTGGAAATTCAGCAGGCTTGATGCCCTGGTGTAATGCCACAGCATTGCTTTATAAGAGGGCTTGTAGAGTGCCGTTTGTGTTATCTAATGCTTTATGATGAATAATGATGGTTTTTTAATGATGAAATGAGT
The DNA here is from genome assembly GCF_041146395.1 of Eulemur rufifrons. NCBI lineage: Eukaryota > Metazoa > Chordata > Mammalia > Primates > Lemuridae > Eulemur > Eulemur rufifrons. The sequence continues at coordinate 70,532,393 of NC_090989.1, forward strand.
CTAGAATCAGCCTCAGTTTTTTTTTCTTAAAGCAAAGCAATGTAATACTCAGTTGTTCCTGGTAGGCAGTATGACCAGAGTTGTCTGAGGGGCTCAAGTCCTTTTCCAAAATTTTATTTGGGTCTATATATTTTTTTCCTTTTGGTTACCTCACTACATTATTACTTCAAAAGGTTAGTTCGGGCTCATATCATCAGTCCTCATGTGAAATATTTGTATTATATTCCCAAAGGGAAACATTTAAACAGAGTTTTTATTTCCTTCTAAGAGATCTCTGACTATTGATCTAAACAGGAAATGCATGTTTGGAAGAGGAGGTTTATCCCAGTTTAGTAGAAAGTAGGTATCATAAGGCCTTTTTAAAATATTTGAATTGGAAATCCCCCCTCATCTTTCACCCAGAATTAAATGGCAGAAAATTCTATTATTTGCTAAGTCTCTTTTCTAAAAATTTATTAATAAGTATCTGCCCTTGTTATTTTTTAAGAGTTGATGTCTGTCATGTGAAGTTCTGCCTCTTCATGTGTTGAGGGGAGCCAGTGAAGGTAGAGAGTTCCCAGAGCAGGTAGGCGCCAGCATGCCCCATGTGTTGGCTAAGTCTGAAAATCATTGAGTAGACAAGAATTGTGGTCTTCCACTTCTATGGTCATGATGAAGAAAGCATTTTTAAAGTATTGGCTTTAGGAAACGTCTTAGCACAAAACGATACACTTTCATCCTCTGACACTTCTGTGTGTAATGTGGTTTCACTGTTCACATTCGTGGCCCTTCAAGATCCCTCCCCCCACCCCTTTTTTTGTTTTTGAGACAGAGTCTCAGTCTGTTGCCCAGACTAGAGTGCTGTGGCGTCAACCTAGCTCACAGCAACCTCAAGCTCCTGGGCTCAAGCAATCCTCCTGCCTCAGCCTCCCGAGTAGCTGGGACTACAGGCATGCACCACCATGCCTGGCTAATTTTTTCTCTATGTATTTTTAGTTGTCGAGCTCATTTTCTTTCTATTTTTTTAGTACAGACGGGGTCTCGCTCTTGCTCAGGCTGGTCTCGAACTCCTGAGCTCAAACGATCCACCCGCTTTGGCCTCCTAGAGAGCTAGGATTATAGGCGTGAGCCACCATGCCTGGCCCTCTTCAAGATCTAATCAGTTGTATTACTATAAGGCTATGGTTCTCAATCAGGGGCCATTTTCTTCCCCAGGGGACATCTGGCAGTGTCTGGAGACATTTTTGGTTGTCACACTTGAGCGAAAGGGGTTCCTGTTGGCAGATAGTGGGGTGGAGGCCAGGGATGCTGTTAAATAAACATCCTGTAGTACACAGGATAACCCCTCACAACAAAGAATAGTCTAGCCCAAGATGTCAGTAATGCTGAGGTTAGAAAATCCTACAGTATGGTGAAAAGAAAGTAAAGGTGACAGTGACTTGCTACTCTTAGGACTTCTGTGGCTGCTGTAATTCTCCCCACCCCGGGCCCCTGTTGACTTCCGCCCTTCCTGTGCTCTTCTTTTCTACTAGACAGCAACTCCTAGCCTTTTATATTATTGTTGGGGAAGAGAAGTCCTGTTCCATCGTTTCCTTCCTTACCATGGAGACAGGGGAGTGGGGTTGAAAGCCTCAAAGCTTCAGGCCTTAGACAGTTGAATTGGGAAGTCACTTTACTTGGAAATCTGAAGTAACTATATCCAAAATACCTACAAGGCACTGTATAACATCTCCAAGATCCTCCCAATCTTAAGGCATTTCTAACTACATTTTATACATAAAGAAATAGCATTCAGTTGATTTGTCAAGGTTATGCATCTAATACATGGCAGAGTTGGAAGTTGAAACCAGTGTTTCTGATTTTAAGAGGAATTTTTTTTTATCAGTTTGCCACATTGCCTCATGTATATCATTTGTGGGACCATGAAGATATAAACTACTACAATGATCAAATGACAAAATGGAGACATCTACTGTTATCAGTATCTATCATATTAGGCTATTAAGTATGAAATGTTCAATTCCTTTAATTATTAAGTTTGACAGTTGATATCTCTGACATTTCACGTTGACACTTAAAAAAAATTTTATTGTAAAGGTACATACTCATTCTTTTAAACACACAGTTTGGCTTGTGATTATCTTTCAAATTTTTTTAGAGCAATTTTTGTGAAAACATGGATAAGTCAAAAATCCACGTTATTTTTGGATATGAGTTCTGTCCTGGAATCAGTGCTGCACAGACAGCTTGAAATATCAACACAGTATTTGGGAAGGGTGTGGCTAACGAACACATAGTATGTTGATGGTTTGAGAAGTTCCGTTCTGGTGGTTTTAATCTTGAAAATGAGCCATGTGGGCAACTTGAGACCAAGGGTGGATAATGATGAGCTGAAAGCTGTAGTGGAATCAAATCCATCTCAACCTACACGTGAATTAGCAGCAAGGTTTGACATTACTATTCCGACAATATTGGACCGTTTGAAACAAATCAGCAAGATGAGGAAGCTGGATAGGTGGGTTCTGTGTCAATTAAACAAGTATCAGAAGAGTAATTGTCTCAAAGCTTGCCTTTCTTTGCTGTCACTATATAAAGGTGAACCGTTTCTACACCATATTATTTGTTACGTGTGATGAAAAATGGATTCTTTTTGACAATCACAAGCATTCGGCACAATGGTTGGATAAAGATGAAGTGCTGAAACACAGTCTAAAACCAAATATTCATCAGAAAAAGCTGATGGTGGCTGCTTGGTGGTCCAGCGCTGGTATTATCCACTACAGCTTCATGAAACCTAGTCAGCCAATCACAGCAGACGTCTACTGCAACCACTTGGACAAAATGATGAGGATGCTTGTGATTAAGCAGCTGAGATTGGTCAATAGAGACAGGCCAATCCTCTTGCAAGACAACACTCGACCACATGTCACACAAACAGCACTGCTCAAATTACAGAGGATGGACTTGAAAACTTTCTGTCATCCACCATATTGACCAGATGTGTACCAACTGACAACCACTTCTTCCAGACTTTGGACCACTTCTTGCAAGGAAAAATATTCAATTCTCAACAAGCTGTGGAAAATACCTTTTGTGACTTTATCATCACTTTCTTTCCAGGCTTCTTCACTGCTGGCATAAACAAGCTAGCGTCAGGATGGCAAACTATGTTGACAGTTTAGACACATACTTTGATTAATTGTACTGCTTCTTGTTTGAGATATAATAAACACTTTTGATTTGAAATTGGACATTTCATATTTAATGACCTAATATTTTTATAGTAGGTACTTTGTATACATTCTCTCTCAGTGTAATGACAACCTTAAGAGACTTTATATCAGTGATTTTCAAGAGAGGATATTTGTCAAAAGTGCCTTCCACTCCACCCTAGACCTGCTGAAAACCTTCAGTGAAGGTCCGCATCATCTGTGGTTTTCTATAAAGCTTTACTCCTGTTTGAAGAGATCTGTGCTATATATTCTCCTTAGAAGCAGTTCTGCCGCCAACCTTGTATTTGGTGAACTGAGGGCACTTAATAGTCGATATGGAACTAGAATCATACTAGTGCGTAGTTTGATCCTGCCTGAGGATTTGTGCCAGACTTATGTTTTCTTTTTGGTGAAAAATGGAAGTAGTCCTTTTGCCACTTAGAATGTTATTTGAGGTTATTTAGATATTAATAGAATGCTAATACTGATTGTTTGTTGTTTTTTTTTTTTTTTTTTTTTTTTTTGAGACAGAGTCTCACTCTGTTGCCTGGGCTAGAGTGAGTGCCATGGCGTCAGTCTAGCTCACAGCAACCTCAAACTCCTGGGCTTAAGCGATCCTACTGCCTCAGCCTCCCAAGTAGCTGGGACTACAGGCATGCGCCACCATGCCCGGCTAATTTTTTTGTATATATATATTTTTTAGTTGTCCATATAATTTGTTTCTATTTTTAGTAGAGACAGGGTCTCTCTCTTGCTCAGGCTGGTCTCGAACTCCTGACCTTGAGCGATCCACCCGCCTCAGCCTCCCAGAGTGCTAGGATTACAGGCGTGAGCCACCGTGCCTGGCCTGATTGTTTGTTTTTGATTCAGGATTGGTATGGAAGAAGACTTATGAAAACCGCAGTGCCATTATAACATTTTTTTCCTTTAAGCATGGCTTTCTATTTTACATGCTACCCATGAAAACATTTCCTAAAAGATACTGCTGAGTGTAAACTGGCATTCGGGTTTAAGAATGAACAGCTTGAAATGGTCTAACAAGCAGGAGAATTTTAGCTATAGATTTCTTTGAAAGTTCCTTATGGTTTCTCTGCTGAACTATTGTAGCCTCTTTCATTCTCTGAGGGGATACATTTGGCTACTTAACCATTCCTTTCAGAAACAAACTGAAAGATCCAGTTGCTATAGCTGATGTGTTCTCCTGCTTTAGGGATTTATGCCCCAGGTGCCTTGGGGAGACCCGAGTGCTCATTCTGAGCCCCGTGCCCTGCCTCACCGCCTTCATGCTACACGGTGCTCGCCTTTCTTCCCTTGCACCCATCCTCTCCCCCGATGGGGTTCTCATGCCAGCATGCCGGCAGCACCTCTTGTTTTCCCAGTGAATTATATTGTGTTTTGAGGGTGTGTGTGGTAGTTTGTGTTTATAAACGAATAAGCCTTTGCTCGCATACAGTGCACTTTTTGTGTGTGATATTTGGGGATGGTAAGGGTAAGGACAAAAACATGTTTCTAATTATGGTGAAGCGAGGATATCCCTAGTGTTCCTCTTGACTTAATTTTTTTGAAATTGTGACAAGTATACATTGTTTTTAATAGGGATGTGAGGATTTTTTTTTTAAAAGCACCCTTACAATGAAAAGAATCCTGTTTAGTTGTGATTCTGTTTGCGATTAAATTAGTTTTAATTTTATTGCTTGTCTTTCTATATATAGGGAACAGTGAATTTATGTATATATGTATGTGCCTTAAATTTGAATACACGTGGCTTTAACTTTCCTTAACTCTGCCTGCTATACATTGCCCGTCAACCTGGCGGAGTCATCTGGCTAGACAAAGTCTATGAATGTTGACTTTTTCAAAGTCAGCAATCAACATCACCTTTATTCTATGATCCTGCTACTTGCCATAAAATAAAAAGTAACAGCTTTCAGATTGATTTAGGAACAATAATCTTTTCCACAATTAGATTGAAGAATTTAAACACTTTGGGAAAAAGCCCCAAGTATTGAACCATCATCTCACATTAAATATTGTTTTGGGTTCCTACTCTAGATAGGGATTATTATCTGTTATTTTGGATCACTTAAAGAATCCTATACCATAGTGTCTTCTGTATCCCAATGTAAATAGTTTCCTGTGGCATTCTTTTAAGGTGATGGTAATATAATAACTGTTATGACAATGAAGAGGCAACTAGATGAGTAATCTTCAAATATTTTTTTTTTTCCTGAAATGTAAAATAGCTTACTTGTGACTATAATTTTTGCCTTTAAATTCTTGGTAGCAGTGCAGCTTATTGTTTTGTTGACAAATAAACTAGAAGACCTTTAAAAGCCACTGCATCATTGTTTATCATGCTTTCAGTGGTGCAATGGGGAAGAGGGAAAGAGTAGTAGGTTCCTCCTAGTTGTTTCAGTAAGATGAGAAAGATCCATTGGGTGAACTATAAAAAAGTTTTAAGAGCTTTCATTTAAAAATATTTTTGCTGTTCTCTGTTGGCCCATTTAGAAACACACATTTCAAAATACATGTTATATAGCAAACTTGGCTTTCTTGATCATGAGGCCTTTTGGATGTTAACATTAGAAGATGTACCTCAGTCATGTTGTGCTTCCACTTTGTGGAATTACCTCAGTTGAGATTAGACCTAGCGGTAGCCTGGGTTATATGTTGGGTGGCAAAACAAAACAATCTGGGATTTAAATGTCACTTCAAGAAGCAACAGCCAGAATAATTAAGTAGTTCTATTCAGAGGTGAATATAACTACTATAGACATTGGTATGATCATTACGTTTTACTTCATTTATTTCAAATTTCCATTGAGACAAGTTATGAGGTCACTTTTTGGTCCCCTGTTGAATTTACATTTCTATCCATTAGCCAGGGACTCTTTTCTTATTCTCCAAGGATTATTTATCTAAGATCACATTCATTAAAAACATCAGGATTGATCAGAAGGATTTCAGTGACAGCAGAGTTTTTAATAATGAAATAATACTAAGAAGTAGTACTTGCTTTGCACCTTTCTATGTACCTCTTTCCAGTTGTAGAGCACCAAGGAAAACCATCATTATAAAATAAAGATATCCTTTTATATTAGTAAGGATGTGGTTTTAAAAGACATAATTGACTTTAAACATGATTTAAATCCTAATTTTGACCTAACAATATTCACCTCATGCTTTGAAAGATATTAATAGCAAGAAGGATATTTTTACACTGCTTTCTTCCCAAAATGATCAGGTGGATAAGTTGCTGGGAGCAATAATACCAAAAGATAGTTTGGGATAGAATAGGAGGGTTAAATGTTTTCTCTTTCTGAATAAAGTTATTCTGAATACATTAGATATTTTGTGTTATAGAATCCAGATCTTCAAGTTATTTAAAAAATTTTATCAGTCCACAAGAGGATAGGTACATAAAATGAAGTAAATTCCATGGGTAAGCAAAAAATGTAAAAAAATAATCAGTACCTAAATATTTGAAAGCTGCCTTTTTTTTTTTACTTGGATTTCTCCCATTTTTTGTGTTCAGAAGTCATTTTCTGTTATTTTTCTATGCTAAAGTATGCTTTCATAAACCTGTTAAAAACAAGCTCTTAATTGTTCTTTTTTCTTTATTTTCTTAGGCGTCAGTGAACCGGTGGGGAAAATGCTGCTTGTCCTGGGCCCTGTGCTGTAGAAAGAAGATGCCAAAGGCCAAGTACATGTATCTGGCACAGGAGCTCTTGGTTGATCCAGAATGGCCACCAAAACCTCAGACAACAACAGAAGCTAAAGCTTTAGTTAAGGAGAATGGATCATGCCAAATCATCACCATAACATAGCATATAGCAAAGAATCAGTCTCAGTGGCATGCTAATAGCAGTATTCAGGAGAATGTGGTTTTAGCATTTTCTGATCCTGTGTGTCAGAATGGCACAATTCAGTTTCTGTCCTTTCTGATATAGTCGCTGAATTGAGAAGTTTTTTTTTTTAAAAAAAACAAAACAAAACAAAAAGATATTGGCATGACAGTTAAATTAACAATCTGTAAAGTTCTATATCTTCATTCAGTAACTTGTTATATACATTTCCAGAATTTTCTTGATTGTTACCCTCTTTACATTGGGCACAGGAGAAATTTGGTGTTTGGTAGGTTTTTAGACATTAGCTTCTGAGACTAGTTTATCCCTTTAAATTTATTTTCACAACCCCCTTATTAGAAAAGATCTGTATTTATATACAAGCCCTAAATTTGTGATTGAGAAAATTTGTCAGCCTCCAGTGAAACAGATTGAATGCCTATTTTGATTTGATTCTAATATTTCTTCCAAAGAATTCTATATAAACATGCACCAATTCCCTTCAATGGCCTAGAGTTAGGAGTGAGTTTGTATGATGTTGCTTATAGAACAACTCAGGTAATTTCCATATATGGTTTTATATTTTCTGTACAAACTGCCTGGGTTTTATTTTTCTAATCGGCAAGGTGCTTCACTGCCTTCTTGAGATATCCCTCAAACCTATTAAATGGATCTTGTGCTATGTGTGGTGTCAGTAGTCTAATTTGCTTCAACTAACTGTTGTAGAAGAACTGTTCCTAGGAAAAGAGATAATTTCTTTTGGCAGTAGATGTCGATCCATCTTTTTAATATCTTTCAAACCTGTTTTGTTCCCCCTCAGGCTTTGTGTTATTTTAAATGTCTTTTTATTTTCTACTTCTACATTTTTAATTACCGAAAGACATAGGATAATAGGAAAGGTTTCTTTAAGTTAGAAATTTACCTCATAAGATTTTTTGAGATTTGGTCTATGTCTCTCCTGTCAATAACGAGGCTTGAAAAAAACTGGATTTGAATGACTGCTGTTTTTCAGAGCAACATGAACTTGGTAAGAGTTTGTTATGTGCCATTAGGTGGCGCCAGAGGTCAGAGCATACCTATTTTGGGTTGGAGAGTGACAAATGAGCGTATTTGGTGTGGAAATTTATGGGAGAAAAAGTGGAGGGAATAAAGTTGAAAAACAGATATTCATTAAGCCAAAAGAAATGTGGAAAATATTTTTCACCTTTCTGTTTTGCCTGAGTAATATTTAAATTCTAAACAAAATTAAAGTAACTTTTAAAATGCCTTTATAGGTAAACTCCAGCAGTTGATATTGCTGCGACATGGACACTAAACTCTTAAAACAATGTGACATTATCCTGTGTTATTCCTTAACCAGTAGCGTGCTTGTTCTTTCTACTTCCAGCTGATCATTATTTTCCTAGCATGTACTTACCGGTTTACCAAATTTTACCCAGAATTGTAGGACCAAATAAAGGGTTCTCATTCTTTATGCTGCAAAGATCTGAATGATGATTGGTAACTGTAGAGAAATGTAAGTTACACTCAGGATCACTGTTATTACTATTGCCACTGATGATTCTTACAAAAATGTAATTGAAGTTTTCCACCAAAATGTACAATATGATATTAATACACATTAGATGATAATAACAGTTGTTCCATGAATGGTTCTATGAAGCTATGCATCTTAGACCTCTTGAGCTGTGAATTAGCACTGTTTTCTAGAGTTACTTATTCACTTGATCGTTTTATAATTTCCATATTCATTTTAAATATGCTCAAGTGTTCAGTGATTTTCAGAACTGTAAATTTTATTCTTTGATTTAAATACTGAGGCATATAATTAAAGTAATTGCTAAGTAGCAGCTTAAAAATCCAATTATCAGATTGTATTTAACATCTTTAACAGCATGATCATAAAGAGCTATTTTTGACACCCCTTTTTTAAAATTTAGAGCTAATAAGGGTTTTATATCTCATCTGTCCATATTGTTTTCAAAAGAATGAGGTTTTTAGGTAGGTGGAAAAGCATATGTAGGAAGATTTGAACATAGAAAGGTGGATTATTCAGGTTGAGAATGTTATTTGAAGAATGTGAATCCAGGTGTGGGTCCTACTCAGTGCCATAGGTAGACTGAGTCCTCTGTGTAGGTCACCATTACATAGTAAGTTTGATTCTGAATTTCACATTAAATTATTTGAGTTTATACAGACCTAAATTTTAAAATCTGTACATATATTATTTTGATGTATTAAGATGAATAAATATTGCTGATTTAAATTTTATTTATGCACATACTTAAAGGACAGAAATGTCTGGGAAAGTAATTGTTAAATAATGATATGTAACTTTTTAACTTTTTAAATAAATAACAAGATTTTTAATGTGTGTCTCCCTCAGGGTTGTTTAAAGTTTTTTTTTCTCCCTCAAGTATAAATAGTGGTAACTATATGTTTTGTATCTTCGAGCACCAACTGCTGTAAAGCAATGCTGCAAATAATGCTTGAATAAAAGTGGCTAAGCCAACAAAAAAAATACAATACTTTTTATAGTAGTTTTATAATCCTTAAATTCGAAAGCTTTCCAAATTGCACTTGCATTTAAACAAAACTGTTGCAGTTTTTACTCTATTTATTTTGTTTCTCATGTTTATGAAATTACTGCACAGTTTCAAAGGCATGGTAAATAATATATCAATGTTTATGTAGTCTGTTCCAAAAACAGCTATAGATAACATCTAGCAAAGAGGAAAATTCAAGCTTTAGAAAACATTCTAATATTTCATGCATGCAATTTTGGCATATCTAAAAATAGGTTTTTGTATATTTATGATGGGAGGTGGTTGGGAACTTTTAACAAAATGGGGTGTTAATTTTTGTACAGTCTGTGGGCATTTACACATATTTTTAATGTATTAAAATTTGGTAATTATGTGTACATTAAATTAAAATAGTTACTTTATGTTATGATTTGTGAATTCCCTAAGATCTTGAATTTTTTTAAGTAACTTTATATCAGAAATGATACTGCATCTTTATATTTTTAAAATTGAATTGCTGCTCAAGAATGGTACCCTGTTGTCAAAAAGGCATACATTCATAATTGTACATTCAGCATTGTAAATAACCTTATGAAATCTTTTTGATTGAAGCTATTCAAAATAAAAATTTAAATGAATGAATAACACTTCACTCTTCTGTGTCTTTATACCTTTGTTTGCTTTTTAAAAGTTACATTAATACTGCTGTCTCTGGATTTACTTTCCTGCTTAATAATTCCCCATTTCCTCCTTCCTTCCTTTCTTCCTTCCTTCCTTCCTTCCTTCCGTTCTTCCTTCCCTTTCTTCCCCCTCCCTCCCTCCCTCTGTCTTCTCCCGTCCCCTCCCCTCCCCTCCGTTTTCCTCCCCTCCCCTCCTTTCTTTTCTTTCTCTTTCTCTTTCTCTTTCTTTTCTTTTTTCCTCCCTCCCTCCCTTTCTTCTCTTTCCTTCTTTCCTCTTCTTTAACTTTAGAGTTTTAAAGGAAATAAGTACAACATTCCACATATCATGTTTGTGACCATCCTAGGAAACCCATCAGTCAGATACAATGTAGAGCCAAATGTTGAATTGTCAGGAGGTCTAAGGGAAATATTGAAATATAAGACTAGGGACTTATACTCTATTAATAGTTGGGAGGATCAAACTAAAAAGTTAATGCCATATAAGATATGGTAAGTTTGAAGTGAAATGGCATCAGTGGGTGCAAAAGAGCACTCCAGGGAGAGGAGAGAATGTGGGGAGAGAAAATGGTCGTAAAAATCCCAGACAAGGTAGGATTTTTGTTGGGCTTTTGTGTTTGGGTGGGAATTTTCATGTATCCCAGGTTCTCCACGAGACATGCAACCTCTGCTAGGGAGTATAGCTGGCTGTGGTGTGATGGGTTGGGTGGATGAAGGCCTAGTTTGAGCCCAAGTTCTTTCCAGTCACTATGGTTTGTGCAGCATATGATCATGTCTCCACAGCCTGCCTGTGGGCATAGTTCTGCATGTCTCTCCTCCTTTCATACATCACTGCCAAGTGCTGTATTCTGAATGTATACTGCAGGGAAGGACAGAGTCCTGGGAGCTCTAGGAACTTGAGTGAGGCTGTCGCTAGTCCAAGTTGGGGTTGTGGTTACTTGGTAAGTGCAGAGACCTCTGCTGTGCCCTGGCCTCTGAGTCTCCCCACGGAGGAAAAACTTGCAAGCAGACACCTGCTCTTCAATGGCCAGACCCCTTAGGTCAGGGATCTGTGACTTTTATACAGCAGCTGCCCCTTAGGACAACAGATTTCTGACCTGTTTAATGGATAAAAAAATCCAAAAGGCTTGAAATGGTGGAGCCATCAACTTCACTGCTCCAAATACTTTTCATTACCTCATCAACTTGCTCAGTGGGTGGGCTAAGAGTGTTCCCCACTGTCTGTGACTTCCATACCCACTCTTGCCTTCCTGGACAATCAGAATGTCTTGCTCTCTTCAAAGGACAGAACTTGGAGGCCATTCTGACGGGAGGTCTTCCTGGGGAAACAGGCTGAAGAAGCATCACCAGAATTTGACTCGCCATTGTACCGTTTCACAGCTTGCCTTCCCAGTCTGTGCTGTTGACTCCCTGGCCTTTTCAGGGGTAGGGGGCACTTTCACTTGTGCCTATGCATGGCTCTGGAGTTGCTTCCCTTGGTGAGAACTGAAAGACCTCCCACCATACCTGGCAGAGGCAGTGGCTCTTCCCTGTGGTCTAGGACTGCATGACTTAGAAGAGGATTTCAGTCAGTTCAGCGTTTACTGGGCTTTGCATTTGGCTACAATTACATCAAAGGCTGATTAGATTCCGTGATGTAGGCATTCTTTATTCTGGATATTAATCCTTTGTCAGTTACAGGTGTTACAAATATATTCACTTGGTTTGTCTTTTTGCCTTTTTTCTGGTGTCTTCTGATGGAAGTCTTTGTAGGCAATATTATCAAAGAATGTCTAGAATACAGTTGTTAAAGACAGACATGTTTTGCATACAGAAAAATGGGCAAAAGGAAACCCAAATTTCTCAGAAGATGAAGCCCAGGTGGCCTTTAGTTGTATGAAAGGGTGCTCAAGTTCATCATTGAACAGGGAAATGGAAAGTTAGAACCATGCTGAAGATAGTTATATGAATGGCAAAAAATTAAATTTAGTCAGTACCAAGTGTGGGCAGAGACACATGCGACAGAGACACAGGGACTGTCACATGTGATAGCTGGCTGTGCATGTCAGACCCCCACTTCAGAGAGCAGCTTGACATTCCCAAGTTCAACTGAACATGTGAACACCCTTCAGCCCAGCAATGCCATTATTGAACATGTTCAAGAATGTTTTTAGCCTTATTCTTAAGAAGGAAAAAAATGAGTGGAACGTTTGATAATGTTTTGGGCCTTATTCCTGAATGGAGAAAGGAATTTTTTAAAAACCTACCAAAAACTGAGTGGAGAATTGATTGGAACCATGTAGCATGAAAAGGAAGACCCAAGTAAGCGTGGCCCATTTAGTAGTGTGGCTGCTGCAATGATCCAACTGTATCACTAAACTTTTCTAGCATCACAGAGTCATATTGTGCTGTTTTTGCAAAAACTTGTATCCCTCCTGCTCTTATCAGTCAGCCTCAAGAGTAGTACTGAGGTTATATATGGTGTCTTTCTCAGTTTGAAGATACTTGTCATTAAAAACCAGAACATGCCCTGTGAGATAGGGTCCTTTCCCTGACTTACTCTGGTAAAGTCTTTGTAAAGTCTTTATCTGCAGGATGCAAGGACACCTCCCTCTTCCTTTGCAAAGTGCTGAATCACATGCAAAACTCTAAGCCTTTCAGTTTGCTTTGGGGTGCAGAACCGTTTCAGGTAAGGCCAAGTATTTTTTAAATTAGTATAGGAAATTAGAGGGCTCGGTTAGTCTGTATGCATAAGAAAGAAAATTCGGCACAAGAAACAATTTGTGTAAAATTTCATTTATGAAACATTTGGCAGATTCATATTGTGTGCATTCACAGATAATTCAGTGCATGAGTATTAATTTTTATTAAGCATTTTAGAAATGGTAGCTCCTTATTTATGGTTAATTCAGAAATGCTACCTTCATGTTCTAACTATGTGACCCGAGTTAAATTACTTAACATTTCAGTGCTTTTGTGTCTTCATCCTTGAATTGGGGATAATAATACCTACCTCATCCACTTATTGTAAGGATTACATAAATGCAATGTAAATAAATAAAGCGCTGCAAATGCTGCATAGCATAAAGTGATCGGTATTATTATCTGCTTAGCTTGGCTGTTAGTGAAGGTGTTCGCTGGTTTGAGGTGTTCATTGTTTCAGTAGAGTACATTGGTACTGCAGAAATAGCATGATTGTGAGAAAAAGAATTAGATAGTGGTGGTTGCAGACTCTGCCATTCCCTTCATGACTGCTGGTCATTGCCAACCCAGGGTAAATTATAAAGTCAAGAGCAGAGCTGTTTTCACAATGGACACTGCTTTGTAATATCTTCAAGCTTGAATGTGAGAATGATCATTTTAATTAGTTTTCTCTAGGTAAAGATCTTAAAGTATCGGCTGTTTGGTAGCTTGAAAACGCCTTTATTTCAATGCTTTAAATTGAGTAGAAAATCAATTAAACAAAAGAATGAGACCTCATCGTGTAGAATGAATGTCTGTCTTTTCACCACCCAGGGAAATCTGCACTCCTAAGAAAAGAGGGAGTGAGAATCCTGGCTCTGCAAAATGTGCGGGGTTACAAGATTCAATATGGGCGTAAACGCCTTGTGTGTTGACCACTGACCTCCCACTGTTGCCTTTTCAGACATGCTGAGGAGGACCCTGCTGCTGTGCGCGGTGCTCGGGCTCCTGCGCGCCCAGCCCTTGCCCTGCCCGCAAGGCTGCAAGTGTTTCTTCCGGGACTCGGTGCAATGCTCTGGGGGCGACGTGGCGCGCATCTCGGCGCTGGGCCTGCCCACCAACCTCACGCACGTCCTGCTCTTCCGAATGGGCCGCGGCGCCTTGCAGAACCACAGCTTCAGTGGCATGACTGTCCTGCAGCGCTTGATGCTCTCGGACAGCCACATTTCCGCCATTGCCCCCGGCACCTTCGATGACCTGATAAAACTGAAAACCCTCAGGTTGTCGCGCAACAAAATCACTCATCTTCCAGGTGCGCTACTCGATAAGATGGTGCTTCTGGAACAGTTGTTTTTGGACCACAACTCACTAAAAAGCATTGACCAAAACATGTTTCAGAAACTGGTTAACTTGCAGGAACTCCTTTTGAACCAGAATCAACTCAATTTCCTTCCTTCTCGTCTCTTCACAAATCTGGGGAACCTGAAAGTGTTGGATTTATCGGGAAACAACTTGACCCACCTGCCCAAGGGATTGCTTGGGACACAGGCTAAGCTTGAGAAACTTCTGCTGCACTCGAACCAGCTAGTGTCTCTGGATTCGGGGCAGTTGAGCAGCCTGGGCGCCCTGATGGAGCTGCAGCTCCACAGAAATCACATCCGTTCCATCGCACCCGGAGCAGTCGACCAGCTCCGAGGCCTGAGTTCTTTGACTCTTTCCAGAAACCACCTCGAGTTTCTGCCCTCTGGGCTCTTTCTTCATTCGCACAATTTGACTTTGTTGACTCTGTTTGAGAACCCGCTGGAAGAGCTCCCGGGGGTGCTTTTCGGGGAGATGGCCGGCCTGCACGAGCTGTGGCTGAACGGCACCCGGCTGCGCACCCTGCCCGCCGCCACCTTCCGCAACCTGAGCCGCCTGCGCACGCTGGGGGTGACTCTGAGCCCGCGGCTGAGCGCGCTGCCCCCGGGCGCCTTCCAGGGCCTGGCGGAGCTGCGGGTGCTCGCCCTGCACTCCAACGGCCTGACCGCCCTCCCCGACGGCTTGCTGCGGGGCCTCGGCAGGCTGCGCCAGGTGTCGCTGCGCCACAACAGGCTGCGAGCCCTGCCGCGCGCGCTCTTCTCCAATCTCAGCAGCCTGGAGAAGGTCCAGCTCGACCACAACCAGCTGGAGTCCCTGCCTGGCGACATGTTTGGGGGTCTGCCTCGGCTGACCGAGGTCCTGCTGGGACACAATCCCTGGCGCTGCGACTGTGGCCTGCGGCCATTCCTGGGGTGGCTGCGGCAGCACCTAGACCTCGTGGGCCGAGCCGAGCCCCCGCGCTGTGACGGCCCTGGACAGCGCGCCGGCCTGCCGCTCTGGGCCCTGCCGGGGGGCGACCCCGAATGCTCGGGCTCCCGGGGCCCCTCTCCGCACACTCCCGCGCACGACTCCTCGGCAGCCCCCGGCCGCCCTGCCCCGGTGCCGAGTAGCCCAGAGCCCTGGGCGTGGGCGCACCTGGTGGCCACGGACAAACGTCAAGACCATAACCTCTTCTGGTGTCTTTATTTTCTGCTTTTAGCCGCTCAGGCCATAATAACCGGGATCATTGTGTTTGCTATGTTTAAAATCGGCCGGCTCTTTCGAAAATTAATCAGAGAGAGCTCTTGTTTGAGTCAATGGGAAAACCTTGTAATTAATTAAAACGTGACCAGAGTATCGTCAGATGTGGCTTCGAGGAAACCAGACAGCCTGCTGCTGTTTTCCTCTTCCTCTTCTCCCCTCCCTTTCTTCCTCCTCTTCTTTCCCACTGCCACCTCTTCTCCTTTCTCCCTCCTCCTCCTCCCTCGCTCTGCTCAGAGTGACCTTTACATTTGCAAATTGTGATTGCTGGCCTGTCTCTGTGCCCCTCAATCGTGTACTCCTGGAGGACCTCAGATTGTGTGTGACCCATCCTTACCCCACTGTGCCTGGCTGGGCGGCGTCTGGTGGAGAGAGGGCTCTTCAGTGTTTACTGCGTAGGGTACAAGCCCAGGCCGGGCCGACTCCCACACTGAGCGTCTGGTAACAGCGTGCGAAATGAATGAATGGATAAAATAAACACACGTGTCCAAGTGAGGATGGCTTTTCCCTAGGGGGAAAGTGTTGATTGTTCTCTATATCTACTTTTATTTGAAAAGTAGAACTCTTCCCATTCTTGCCCTTGCCCTGCTTTCTTCCCTTCACGTATCCCTGACCTGTGGGCTATTTGGGAGCTTGGGACTCCATTCATTCAAGAGTATTTCCAGGGTGGCCCCTGCTGTGATAGGCTGAGACACAAAGAGAACACTGAGCCTTCCCTCCAAGCTCAGTTGTGCCCACATGTTCTGGGAGCCTCCCGTGAGTTTCCAGTTGCTTTACATCACTGAACCGTGTCATTTGGAAACTGAATTGTTTTTCATTTCCTGGAACTAAATGCCACCTCACTTTGCAAGCATTTACAGAGCACCTAACATGTGACAGGTGCTCATGAATGTAATGATAAGCTTGGCTCTAGTTTAGCTCATAACACTCCACATTTATTCTTCCAATTGAAAGCACTGAAACCTTTGTTGCTGTAACTGGATGTCTGTGCTTGTGAGAGGCAGTGGCTAAAATGTGAGTTCAATCCCAGCTTCACCACTTGCAAACTGCATAGGACTGTGGGCAAGACACCTACGTATATTCTCTAAGCCTTGGTTTCCTCACTCTGAAAAGGGATAAAATAGTATCTGCTTCATAGAGTTGTTGAAAGAAATAAAGACAATGAAGCAAATGACTTAGTCCCATGTCCTGCATTTAGTACATGCTTAATAAATATTAGGTATTAATGTTATTCTTAAAGGATGAATGATTGTTGCTGGCATTATTTGTAAAGAGCTTTGAGTTGATTTTTTGATCTGTATATAAGGGTAAGAGCAAATTTTCTTAAACTGGAGGTACATTCAAATCAGTCTGTCTTCACCTATGGGTGGTCTCAGCCCTGGGTCCTCAGGCTTTGTGCTCACAGTCCAGAGCAATGGGTCCTCCCAACACCACCACTTGGATGTGGAGCAGAAAGCATTGGATCCTGGAATTTGCAGGTGGACTTTTCCTTCAAGGCCAAGTTCAAATGCCTCCTCCTTGGTAAAACCTTCCCCACTTGCCCAGCATACTAAAGTGTTCCCTGCTGGGTCCTCTCCTATGAGAGCACTGGGCACACCGCCCCCCATTGGTCCTGGTTACCTGTCACTCTAGGGTGTCATTCTAGAGTATCTGTTTAATGTGCCTCCTGCACTGTAAGCTCCTTGACCAGACCTTGTCTCAACCACGCTTTAACTACACATTCTTTCCACTGCCAAAATTTTGAAATGATTTACAGCATAAAATCCAGACTTTTTTTGATAGACTATGAACTCTAATTCTAACCACTACGCTCTCAGGCAGCTACCTAGCTCTCTAAGCCTGTTATTCCCCACCTGTAGCATGAGGATAATAACGGTCTGGACATTGTTGCGAGGAAAAAATGAGATAATCCACGTCCAATAGTTAAGTCAGTGGCTGGTGCCTGTGGGGCTCAATGGAAGTTAGCTGTTATGATAGCGCTTTCAGAATGCACTGTTTTCTAACGTTTCTCGACACCTTTGCACATGCTCACTCAATCAGCAAATATTTGTTTAGTACCTACTTTGTACCAGGCACTCTTCCAAGTGGAGGGACGGAGCAGTGGATAAAACAAGTACATACTTCCATGGGGTTTACATTTTGGTGTCTCCTCCAACTATGACATCTCTCCCAAACCCCTGGCCATTATCTTAAAACATTCAAAAAAGTATGTAATGTAGGACAACTTGGACACCTCAGCCAGCTTTATAAAATCTTTGTACTTTGCTGCATTTGTTTCAGATATTTTTAACAGAATAGAATATGACAGGTAATGTTGAAGTCTCCTGTGTGTATCTCTTCCCTCGTCTCATTCCTCTCCTCTGCTTACAAGTAACCAGCTTACCAACTGTGGTGTTTTACATCCCTATATACATTTTTATGCTCTCCCTGCATGTGTCTATGACCCTGAACAAGTGGAAGTAATGCTTTGCAGGTTTTCAAGTTTTATATAAATGATGTTATTCTGTATACAGTGTTTTTAGACTTTTTTTCTGAGCCAAAA
Organism: Eulemur rufifrons; assembly: GCF_041146395.1. Classification (NCBI taxonomy): domain Eukaryota; kingdom Metazoa; phylum Chordata; class Mammalia; order Primates; family Lemuridae; genus Eulemur; species Eulemur rufifrons. The sequence goes on from NC_090989.1 coordinate 70,550,432, forward strand.
TAACTTGTGAAATTTAGCCATGATGCATTTGGCTCTAGTTCATTCATTTTAATAGCTATATAATATTCAATTGAATGAATATACCATGATTTATCTGTTTTTTTGTTGATAAACATTCATTCCTAGTGTTTTTTCTTTTCCTTTTATTCCTCATTACTACACATTCTCTACAACTTTTGATAATGTCAGAATTTTTAATTTTTTTCAATGTGATAGGTATGAAATGGTATCTCATTGTTGTTTTATATTTCCTTGATAAGTAGTGATGTTGAATATTTTTAAATACTTATTGAACATTCAGATTTCTTCTGAGAATTATCTGTGCATATACATTGACCAATTTATAATGGGGCATTTTGTTTTTTTCTTATTGATTTGTAGAAATTCTTTATATATTGAGACACTAATCTTCCACAAGTTATATGCTTTGCAATTATCTTTTTTCAGTTTGTGGCTTCTTATTTCATTTTACTTATGCTGTCCTTTGTTGAACAGAAGTTTTCCTTTTAATCTAGTCAAATTTAGCAATATAACTATGGCTTGTGCTTTTAAAAAAATTTCGTTTATGAAATTCTTCCTACTCTCAGGTCATAAAGGTCGTCTCCTCTGTTTTCTTCTAGAAGTTTTGTTTTTCACATTTAGGTGTTTCATCCACATAGAATTTATTTTTGTACACGGTGTGATGTGGGGAACCAATTATATATTTTCCAAATGTATATCCTGTCATCCCAGATCATTTATTAAATAATCCATCTTCTCCCCATGGATTTGAAATGCCACCTCTGTCATTTGTCAAGTTTCCATAGATGCAGGGGTTGGTTTCTGGGTTCTGCAGCCTAAATCATTGGTCTGTTTGTTTAGTCCCATATCACACTTATGGCCTGCATTATTGGAGCTTTAATACTTTTTGGTATGAAGTTACCTCTCCACCTTGTTCCATTCCTGGCCCTTGGCAATTCTAGCACATTTCAGGGTCAGCATGTCACACTCCACTGAGAAAACCTTCTGGGATTTTGACAGGAATTGCAATGAATTTATAAACTAATTTGGGGAAGAATTTGCATTTTTTATAATGCTTAGTGTTCTTGCCAGTAAACATGTTTATCTTTCCAGTTATTTAGGTCCTTTGTAATCTTTCAATGATGTTTCAGAACTTTTTTCATAAAAATCTTGCCTACATTTTGTTAGATTTATTCCTAGGTATCTGCCTGCTTTTTTGATTTGTCATTGCTATTGTAGATGATATCTTTTTAAAAATTATATTTTCTAATTGTTTATTACCAGCATATCAGAATGCAATTGATTTTTACATCATTATCTTACATCTGGCAATAGTTCTAACAATTTGCTTCTTCCTATTAAAATTTTTACCCATTATTTATTTATTTTTCTATTTAAAAAAATCTTATCTGCACTGGCTAAAACCTCCACTATACGGTTGAATAGAAATGATGATAGTGAGCATCCTTAAAACCAGCTTGATTACAAATGGTATGCTTCTAATGTCTCACCAATAAATGTGACATTTCTGTCCTAGTTTGCTAAGTGCATTTTAAAATCATGAGTAGATATTAAATTTTTATCAATTTTTATCTTAGCTATTAAGATGCTTATATAGTTTTCTGTGTGTGTATGAGGTATCTATTGCTGCAAAACAAATAATACCCTAGATGTTGGTGGCTTAAAACAATAACTTTATTGGCCGGGCGTGGTGGCTCACGCCTGTAATCCTAGCACTCTGGGAGGCTGAGGCGGATGGATCGTTTGAGTTCAGGAGTTCAAGACCAGCCTGAGCAAGAGCGAGACCCCGTCTCTACTAAAAATAGAAAGAAATTAGCTGGAGAACTAAAATATATAGGAAAAATTAGCCGGGCATGGTGGCTGGCACATGCCTGTAGTCCCAGCTACTCGGGAGGCTGAGGCAGGAGGATCGCTTGAGCCCAGGAGTTTGAGGTTGCTGTGAGCTAGGCTGACGCCACGACACTCTAGCCCAGGGAACAGAGTGAGATTCTGTCTCAAAAACAAACAAACAAAAAAAAAAAAACAACAAAAAAACCCACCAATAAATTTATTATCTCACAGTTTCTGGGAGTCAAGAATTTGGAAGTAGCTTAGTTGAGTGGATCTGGCTCAGCGTCTCTCATCAGGTTGTCATCAAAATTTTGTCTGGGGCTCCGGTCGCCTTGACTGTGGCTGGAGGATCTGCTTCCACAGTACCTCACTCGCTCCGTTGGCAGTTCCTTGCAGGCTCATGGCAGGAAGCCTCAGAACCTTGCCATGTGGGCCTCTTTAGGGCTGCTAGTGTCCTCACAATATGGCAGCTGGCTTCCCCCAGAGCGAGTGATTCAAGAGAGAGATTTCAAAGCAGAAGTCCACATCTTTTGTGTTCTAGCCTCAAAAATCACATTTCATCATGTCCATAATATCCTACTGGTTTTCACAGGTCAGCCAATTCAATGTGGACGGCACTACACAAGAGTGTGAATACAAGTAGTGAGGATTGCTGGGAGTCATTTTGGAGTCTGGCTACTCCAGTATGTGTGAGTTGTGTGCATGGTGTTTATTTTTAACTACTGATTTAACTTTTTTTCAGTGGTTATAGATCTATTCAATTTTCTATTCCCTCACTTTTGTTACATTATATATTTTTCAGGAAATTGTTCATTTTTTTCTCTAAGTTTTCAAATTTATTAGCCCAACATTTTTCATAGTATTGTTATTTTGCTTTAAATTCTCTGCCGTGTCTATAGTTGTCCCTGTTTTTCATCTTTAATATTGTTTATATCCATCTTTATTTTTTCTTGGTCTTGCAATTTTTTTTTTTTTTTTCTGTTTTACTAAGGGCTTTGTTGCACTTCTCTGTTGTATCATTGGTTTCTTTCTTTCTTTTTTTTTTTTTGAGACAGAGTCTCACTCTGTTGCCCGGGATAGAGTGCCATGGCGTCACCTAGCTCACAGCAACCTCAAACTCCTGGGCTCAAGCGATCCTCCTGCCTCAGCCTCTCGAGTAGCTGGGACTACAGGCATGAGCCACCATGCCTGGCTAATTTTTCTATATATATTTTTAGCTGTCCATATAATTTCTTTCTATTTTTAGTAGAGACAGGGTCTCGCTCTTGCTCAGGCTGGTCTCGAACTCCTGAGCTCAAACAATCCGCCCGCCTCGGCCTCCTAGAGTTCTAGGATATCATTGGTTTCTATTTCATTCATTGTCAGCTTTTATCTTTATTATTTTCTTCTTCTATTGTCTTTGAGTCTATTTAGTTGGTTTTTACTCATGACTTCTTAGGTCAGATACTTTGTTCATTAATTTTCTTATTTTCCTCTTTTTTTAGGCTATAAATTTCCCCTATGTAGTGCTTTGGCAGTAGTTTCAAAGTTTTAAGATGTGGTATTTTTGTTAATGTTAATTCTCTGTTTTTGTTCAGTTCTTTATTTTCTCATTTCCATTGATTTTTTTTAAATTACAAATTATTTAGAAGTGTGCTTTTTATTTCAAATGCATTATCATTATTTTTTTTACCTTTCTATGATTGATTTCTAACTCGATTGTGGTCTCTATGATCCCAATTCTTTGAACATTTTCAAGACTTGTTTTATGGCCTAGTACACAGTCATTTTGTAAATGTTCTATATGTGCTTCAGAAAAGAATTTATATATTCTCTTCTAAATTGAGCTCAGGATATTATACATCCAATAGGTAAAGCTTGTTTAATTGTGTTGTTAAGGCTTCTGTAAACTTACTAATTTTTTGGTTTGCTTGTCAATTGCTGAGAAGAGTTTGTCAATTTCTTATTATAATTCTATCAATTATATATTAATATATAAATAATATAATGTATACTATATTTAAACAGAATTTTAAAATTATGTTTTCCTCATGAATTTGACCTTTTATAATTATATAGTGTTCGTTTTTATCCCTGTAATGTTTTCTTTTTGAAGAAACATCTTTGTATGTGACTTTTTTTGGTAGCCACCAGTTTTTGATTAGCCTGTCTATGATATATATTTTTCCATTTTTTTTTTTTTTTTTTTTTGAGACAGAGTCTCACTCTGTTGCCCAGGCTAGAATGCCGTGGCATCAGCCTAGCTCACAGCAACCTCAAACTCCTGGGCTCAAGTGATCCTCCTGCCTCAGCCTCCCGAGTAGCTGGGACTACAGGCACGTGCCACCATGCCTGGCTAATTTTTTCTATATATATTTTTAGTTGTCCAGCTAATTTCTTTCTATTTTTAGTAGAGATGGGGTCTTGCTCTTGCTCAGGCTGGACTTGAACTCCGGAGCTCAAACGATCCACCTTCCTCGGCCTCCCAGAGTGTATTTTTCCATTCTTTATTTTCACCTTTTCTCTTTAGTTTTACTTTAGGGGTAACTTTTGTAAACAACATTTAGCTAACATCCTTCTGTAATAATGGAAACTGATCTGTTCACATTTATTTTGGCTTACTGATATTTTATTACTATAAAGCTGTTTTGTGTTTCCATTGTCTTTGCTATTCTCTCTCTCCTTTCATACCTTTTGGTAGGTCTATAAAGTTTATATCACTCTCTCTCTTGTTCTTTTAATTCTTTTTAGTGGTTATCTTTTTTTAAAAAATAATGCCTACTTAATTATAAAATTTCTCAACAAATTTTTAAGTATTCAATCTTTCTCTTGTCTTTTCAAACGTGACATAGATTTTACTATTTTAACTACCTGTTGAACACACAGACAACCGTCCTCAGTCTCTTGTCATCTAACTTTTGGTTTGTCCTTTTGAAATTTGGTTTTAAAAATTCTTTTGTAGGCCAGGCGCGGTGGCTCACGCCTGTAATCCTAGCACTCTGGGAGGCTGAGGCGGGTGGATTGCTTGAGGTCAGGAGTTCAAGACCAGCCTGAGCAAGAGCGAGACCCCGTCTCTACTAAAAATAGAAAGAAATTATATGGCCAACTAAAAATCTATATAGAAAAGACAGCCGGGCATGGTGGTGCATGCCTGTAGTCCCAGCTACTCGGGAGGCTGAGGCAGTAGGATTGCTTAAGCCCAGGAGTTTGAGGTTGCTGTGAGCTAGGCTGACGCCACGGCACTCATTCTAGCCCGGGCAACAAAATGACACTCTGTCTCAAAAAAAAAAGAAAAAGAAAAAAAAAATTCTTTTGTAGTTTAATTTACTGATGTTATATATTTCTGCTCATGTATTAGATTGAACCCTCTGAAATTTCTGATGTTCAATCATTTTTTGACTTAAAAAACAACAGTTTCATGTGATTCAACTTGAAAGTTCTGGCAACATGTGTCATTCTTCCAGCCATAGCATTTGTAACTTGGGATCTCACCTTGTGTCTTGCCACCCACCACAGATAGTCTGCTAATGTCTTGCTCTGTGAGTTGACATCAGTGTTCCTACTGCTTGCCCCATGTCCTCCTATTCCTTCCACCTTCCAATTTCTGTCAAGATTAGTCATTTTTGTATTCTCTTATCATAGTTAAAATTTTGGTGATTGTTGAAAAACTTGAAAATGAATAAAAAGTTGATGCTGTGGTTTCTTTGTAAATATTGTTTACTGTAGTGTCATGTAGTCAGTCTATTGCCCTTGCATTTCCTTGCTAGTACTTCTTTTGTTTTTCTAGAATTTCTAGAAACTACTCTGGGCCTCCTGCCCAGCTGTGTCCTGGGGTTCTCTTCACACTTTCCTTGGTCACTTCCACTATTTCCTAAATTCCAGGTCTTCATCTTTCTTGTTGACGCCCTCGTTTTATAACTACTTAGGAAAAGGCATACAGAGAGTGTTTCCTTTTCTAAGCCCTGGCCTGCAAATTTCTTTACTCTATTTTCTCATCCTTGATGGCTAGTTTAGCTGGGAAGGGAATTCTAAAATAAAAATACAGTCTTGCACCCAGGTCACTGGTGGGAATTTATTGTCATTATTAATAGGTGACCTCTTTTTTTCTTTGTGAAAGTCTTTAGGATCTTCTCTAAGTCCTTTGTGTCCTGATTCAGTTTGGTGTGCCATGGATTGCTCTTTATTTCAATCACACAGGCAGGCACTTCTGGGGTCCTCTGGAGACTTCTGTCTTTCAGTTTTGTGAAATTCTTATTTTTTTGTCCTCTCCCCACCTTTTTTTTTTTTTTTTTGGAGACAGGGTCTTGCTCCATCTCCTAGGCTAGAGTGCAGCAATGTCATCATAGCTCACTGCAACCTCCAACTCCTGGGCTCAAGCGATCCTCCCACCTCGGCTCCCAAAGTGCCGGGATTACAGGCATGAGCCACTGGGCCTGGCCTTTTGTCCTCTCTTTTATTCTTCCTTTCGCTTTTCTCTTCTCTTTTTAATTTTTCTTTTCTGTTTTCTGGAAGACTACTCAACTCTGTCTTCTAACACTTAATTAAAAATTTTTATTTCTGTAATTGTATTTTTAATTTCTGAGATCATTGTTCTTTAATTATTATTTTTTAAATAGACTCTTATTCTTGTTTTATGGATGCAGTTTCTTTCTGGATTTATCTTAAGATACTAGAGTTTAAAATTTTTGAGTTTTTAAAGTTCCTTTTTACTTTCTAAACTATATCTTCTTTCACTGGGATTTCTTTGTTGTTGTTTACTAGCTTGCTTGTTTCTCTTAACTCCTTGGTTGTTGGTTCATATTTTAAAAGTGGGGCAATAAAAATAACTGACTTGGGGAGCTTTTTGCACATGACCAGTGAGCTTCATTTTAGGGCTCTGGGGTAGCAATCCGAGTGTGACACTGGGAACATTTACAAGCCAGAATGTTTGGAAAGGATTGTTTCCCTAGGACCCTGTAATTTCTCTAAATAACTCTTTTGTTTGTTTGTTTTCCTAGGGATGGAAGCAGAGGCGACTGTTCCATATACTAGCTTTCAAATAACTCCCTGGCTTTTGTTCCCACAGCTCACACCTGTCCTGCCTTGTGCCTGGGATAATCAACCTTCAAGCCTCGCTGGGGTCTGATAAAAAGATGAGATCTCTCTGCTCACACTGGCTGTGGCTCCCTCCTCCTCACCTACCACTCCTTCTACTGCTCTGTTCCATAATCTTGCTGAAATCTCCCTCTCCCATTCCCTGTGACACCGTGGGTTGACACCATTTCAATTCCTTTACCACCATCTAAGCGGGGTCCTTGGAGGGAGAGGAGATAACTGGGTTCAATCAATTTGCACGTTTAACTGAAGGTCCATCCATTTCTCTTCTCCAAGTGAATAGAATTCTCCAGCTCTGGACGTTTTCTTGACTTCTCCTGGGCAGAATCGGGTCTTCTTTGTCCTGGGTTCCTCTCCTCTCCTCTCTCACTGCGTGTTGTAATTGACTTTTCTGTCTGTCGCCCCTGCAGGTCAGGCTGTGAATCTGCTGACATTGGAAGTGACCAAGTCTGGGGAGAAGTCAATCTGGGCTTCCCAGCTTTTAAAAGTCACCATTACTACCAGGGCATACCAAAGGCAGAGAGACTCCAGGACTCACTGCCCAGTAGCTGCACACACCCTTATTAGACACTGGAATGTTACAAGATGATTCCATCAATGTCATAAAGAGACAAACATTAATTGAGTTCAGTGGCTGGGTCCAGAGGACTGGAGGCTGCGATGCCTGGGGGAAAAAACAATGAACAGCCTCTGCCCAGTGACACCCGCATCCCCGCCTCCTTCCACCTCTCTGTGCATGCTTCCAGGTGCTTCCTGGCTTTTATTACCCCAGCTCAGATGCTGATGCTTCCAAGTCTAACCCTTGGGAGGGTTCTGTGTTCAGCTGCTGCCACATTCAATGAAACTTTATTAAGCATCTAATACATACCTGGCACCATGAGGTCAATTTTCCTAACCCTCACAACCACTCTGGGAGGTGGGTATTATCATCCCACTTTACAGATGAGAAAACTCAGGTCCCAAGTTGGGGTAGTGATGCACCTAAGGTTATGACTGGCAGAGCTGTCACATGAGCTCAAGTCTCTGGGCTTCCGGCCTAGAGCTATGCTAAGCACTGCCCCTCCTGTGGCTTCTCCCTGCACAGGCTGGGTCAGCTGCCCAACTCGGGGCCTGCTGGTCAGAGGGACACAAGTGCCAGGAGGACACTCACGTTCATGGTCATAGACCATCCTGACCTAGGTGTTCTAGTCCTTCCAGCCTGGGGAAGCTCCCTGGGCGCTGAACATTGTTTGTGGGGGTCTAGGCTGATGCCTAGAGGGAAAAGAAGAGGGAATAAAGAGAGGAACGTGGAAGAACAATGGGTGGGGAGAGAGGTGGATGGGAGGGAAGGAAGTAAGAGAAAGGAGGTAGAAGTGCAAGCACAGGCCATCGGCGGGGACAGGCCACCGCGGACAGTCCTGCAGGCCCAGCCAGGACCCAGCAGGAGCCATCCAGAGCCCTCAGGAGGCATCCTGGTGTGGTGGGAACCGCAGAGTTGGTCTCAGCTCTGCCACTGACTCGGTTTCCCCATCCACACCAGGCTCTTATGAGGGTCAATGAAGGTATGGATATAAAAGTGCATTATAAACTGAAGAGCTCATCGGCAGGGAGGGTCCCTATGTTACTGGCACAGCAGGAGGGCAGGATGGTGTCTGCTCCATTGCCCCCGCCCCCAGAGTGTGACCCAGAACAGTCTGGTCTGGCACAAAAGAGACCCAGGAATGAGGAGGTTAACATGGATGCAGGCCATCTTCTAGGCGAGCCTCTCCCATGTCATGGTCCTCCCTTCACAGGCCCCTCGGCCCAGAGCTCCCACCCTTTCCTCCTGACCTCCACTGCGGGGACCCCCTGCGGCTGCCAGAGCCCCAGCTTGCTCTTGGGAAGGAGGCAGAGGGTCAGGCCTCCTCCTTAGCACCAAGCCCCTGGCAGTTTATGTTCCCAGTGTCATCCAGCGAGAAATGGAAAAATGTCAGAATTTCGAAGTTTTTGTCCCATCAAGATCAAGTTCAAATTCACCATCAGTTCAAAATCTTCTCAGTTGATTCGCAGGACAGGAGGAGAGGAGAAGGCATCAGTGAAATCATGCAGACCGCTCAGCTTTGAGTATGGTATTGCTCTGTCAAGTCATTGGCCCGGCGACCTGCCCAGGTGCATCGCGAAAGAACACGGTGTATCCAGGGATGAGCCTCAGAGAACCCCTTGGGTATAGCTGACCCCGTGCACCACGGCCCTCGCACTGCACAGTACCCCACTGTGTCCAACGGAAGTCACTCCTGGGCACTGAGATCTGTTTATATGCAAGAGGGTAGAGTCAGAGACTTGACAATGGCACTGCTAGCTTTGAAGGAGAAAGGGGCTGTGAGCCAAGGAATGTGGGCAGCCTCTGGAAGCCGGAAAAGCGAGGAAAGGATTTTCCTAGAGCCCTGGCAGGAGCGAACCATGATGCTAGCTCAGTGAAACCCATGTTGGATTTATACTCATTTGTTACAGCAGCGACAGGAAGCGAACCTTCCCATTTTCATGTCTCCGGGACAGGTACAGCATCTGGCACATTTTACTTCATTCTATATGTACTGATTTCCTCAACTGAGCTCCTTGGGGTTAAAGCTACTTATCAATTAGTTTTTCCCTCACGGTGCTGGCACAGGGCTTGGCCCGCAGTAGGAGCTCAGGGTGCAGGCTCTGCCGATGGAGGGATGTGTCCCACGTGAGCCGGCATCCAGAACCGGCCTGACAGAGTCACCTCCAACACATGCTGTCTATCGGGGAGTTTCCTCTTTGGATCCTACTGCCCTTAACAGAGTTAAATATTCTTCTTTCTTATTAAGGTTTTGACAAATCAAGATTTGCCACACATGCTTAATCATTCTGAGTCACAGGTGCCCATAAATTTTCTTTCTCTGAGCAAGTGTGGCTTTCCTGCCTCGGTCTCTGGAGCCTGGCTCAGGGAGCGAAGACGCCAGATACCAGGAAGGAGGGGCGTCTGGATAAGCCACCTTCTTACGTCTCCAGAGGGAGGGGATTTGAATACTGGCCTTGGATTCAAATGTTCTGCTCCATCCTGGGAACCACAACTGATCGATGGAGAGAGTTCAGTGGAAAGTAACTAGGATGGAGGGTGGGGAGGGAGCAGCTTGGGGAAGGACCGGAGCCCAGCCCTGTGGAAATGGGCTGAAAGAGCCAGAGGTGTTCAGCCTGAAAAAGAAAGAGCTCGGGGGTGCTGGGTGCTGTGTTTAACCAGTTAAAAGGTGGTACAAGGAAGAGGGAAGAGATATTCCACGTGGTTTTAAAGGACAGAATGAGGACTAATTGGTAGGAAATGCTGGGGGGGCAGGGATGAGATTTTGAGTACAAGGAAGAACTTGGCCAGTGCTATCCAGGGAAGGAATGGGCCTCACTCACGTGCACCATCAGCTGCCTCCTGGGGAAGGGTTCGGGCTGAGACCAAGCAAATGTAAGACAGAGGAATGGCAACGTTTGTGGAGAAAGGTGTGAGGCTGGAAAATGCTCTTCTTCTGTGCCAGTCACCCCTGCTCTGGGTTGAACTGGGTGGATATGGGTGTACCCTGCTGCCCAGGCTTTGGTCACTTGAGACATTGGCCATGGCCTTGTTGAGCTGCCCTGCACCAAGTGGAAGAACGATTTGCAGGCACTCTGTTGCTTTGGGTGTCCAATGCCCTGGGTCGGTCCACATCCTCACACACACGTAAAACCAGCCTTCCCTGTCACGGGCGTTTTGCAGCTTGCTGTTTCCAGGGGAGGGGGCCTGTCACTGGCCCACAGCTGCCTCCTTGGGTTTTATCTTCCCAGCTGTCTTCGGAAAAGCTCAATTACAGCTTCATACATAGTCCTTACAGGGCCGGCCCCTGCCAAACGGAGGGGGCCAAAGTGTGGGTCTTGTCCCCTCCCCGGGCTCCTTCCTCTGGACACAGCACCCCCCTCCCCGGGGCGTCCCCTCTAGGCTCTGGCCTTTCCCTCCTCCCTGCCCTTGACATCAACTCGCTATCCCGAGTCCCGCTCCTGTCCTAAGTGACCACTGAAGGGCTCTGTGCGGTGACTCTCTCTCGAGAGGTTAGCAATGCTGTGACAGGTCACCAGGTCCTTCATCAGTGGAGAAGGCAGGGACCCGACCTATCAACCGGCCATATTCAGACTTCAGATACAGGATTAGAGAAAATGGAAAAGTGGGAAGATGTTTCCAGATGCAAATCCCATCAAGCTGCAGCTGGGTTCAAATTGTTACTCTGCTACTGACAAGCTGTGTGACTTTGAGTGAACCTGTCCCCTCTTGGGCCTTGGTGTCCCCATCTGCAGAGCGGAGTCTGGACCAGAGGGCTCTTCCGCCCTGATGCTCCGGAACCCTGAGTCTAGCTCCTGAATCGCAGTGCTCTTCTCACCCCTCACGTTCCTACCTCTGTCCATCTACCTCTGTCCTTTCAAAGACACATCCCTGTCACCTGTCCCTCCCCCACCCCCACAGGCTGCACCTGAATGGCTGCCCTGCTCACTCCCTCCTAACCCTCAAGCAGCTGCAGAAAGGGCCCTTTCCCAGAGCAGGTGGAAAAGTCCCCTTACACGTGCCTGCCCAGGCGTCCCTGTCCCCACGTGCATCCCACTGCCCTCACCACACTGCAGAAATGCGCCTGGCTGGCTGTTCTCATGGCTCCTGGGAGGAGGGGCCCTGGGGAGGTCCTCTCACAGTCCCTGGTTCAGCCCATGCGGTGACTGGGCGCGAGGCTCCTATGAACTGGGAATAGTACCTGTGTGCTCCGCAGCAGGCACCTGCCACCCCATTCCTGCCCGCAAGGTTCTCTTTGTGGCGCATCCTCGGGCACCTCAGCACAGAACCTCCCTTTTCCTAGCGCAATAATAAGAGGTCCCCTGGGGACCCTACTGTTACCCCTGTGGGAAGATGCACTCTTGGGGCACTCACAGTGAGAATATGGGTGAGAAAGTGCTTTGCCACTTGCAGAGCTCTGTGTGAGGAATGGCCTCGTTCAGAAGGTCTGCTGAGAACCCCCAGGACACAGTGAGGCAGGCTCTCCCCAGGACTTGGTCTCTCCCTGGCAGCATTTAGGGATGCACATGAGGTCGGCAGGTGCTTCTGTGTCTGGGGTCAGAGCTGTTGAGGTCAGGCCATCCCTGGAGACGCTTGGGGGGGGGGAAGGGAATAAGGGCTTGGCTGGGCCCCTCACTGCGTGGCCCTGGGCAAGTGCTTCTCTCTGGACCCAGTTCCCTCAACTGTAAAGCGAGAAGGTTCATTTCCATGCCGTAGACACCCACATGCCCCTACTGTGGCCTGGCTCTGTGGGCTAAAGGATTAACTGCTTCTCTGGGACTCCTGGACCACTCAGCCCTTGGGTGGCCCCCAAGGCTGAGGCAGCATGGCCAGCCCAGTGACTGGATGCGGGCCCCAGCGGAGCGACAGATGCCCCTGCTCGGGCTGCTCCCGACCTCCCTTGCTTTGGGGAGAAGTGGGCTGATTCCCAGGGACCCATCCCCACCACAGGCGACATGCTTCCTGAGCACATCGTCCTCCTGACTGGTCTGCCCGGTCATCCTCTTAAACAGCCCAGCCCTTTGGGCTTGGTTTATAGACTGAGTTACAGGATATCACTTAAAACGCCCAGTTGGAAACCAATTTTTACATCTCCCTTTCTTCCTGAGAAATTCCTGCTTTTGCTCAGATTAACCAAATGCTTCCTTTTCTGGGCATTTAAAGACTCTCTCTTTTTAGGCAACTTGATTTCATAAGAAAAGGTCAACTCCAGCATGGTGGGTCTGTATATTTTGGCGGAAAGGGCAGGGTTGGCCTCGTGGTCGCCTGATGTTTAAAAGCTCAGGTGAGAGGAATACTATTTAGGGAGAGATGCTGGAAAGAGATGTGATTCATCCACCCCTCCCGATAGCCTAAAATACGTCCCTCAAATAAGCCAGAGGTCAGAGAGCTGGGGCCGGGACCACACATCCGGGCCCTCAGCAGAATTTGCTTCTTGTCCCGTGGTGACCCCCTCAGCTCACAAGGAGGGATGTTGTAAGAAACAGCCCTGTGGAGCTCATGGCTCTGTCATTAGGATACCTGTTGCTGGGGACATTTAGACTAAGTGACAAAGCATCCACTGTGCAAAGACGCTGAGGAGAAATGCTCACCTGGGCCACGCCCAGGGCTGCTCGCACCCCTCTTCGGCCACTCCTGGTATCTGGCTGCATAAATGCATTGGGATTCCATTTCCTCGTTGCCCTTAGGAAGCTTAGAGGCAGAGGTATGGCCCACTTTGGCAAGGTTCCCCTCCCCGTTCCTAGCTCTCTGCAGCTCGCTTCCTCCGGCAGGCTCAGCCTCTTCCCCAGCCACGAAATGCCAAGAGCCCCGGAAGCCTCCACTCTCTCCCAGGCAGTTTCATGGGGCCTGGGCTCCAGTTGCCTTCTGTATCACAGTCGCCATTGGCTGCCTGGAACAGACTCACATGGAACAGACTTGTTAAGCCGGGATGGCTCTGCTCCCGTGCCCGCGGCTCACACAGAGGCTGACCATCCAGCGCAATGCAACGGCTCCACAGTGCTGCCCGTGACTCCACCATCTGTGGCCTGTGGCGTTTGTCCCCATGGCTGTAGCACCTTCTGCCTCATGTCTGCATTTCAGAGGGGAGAAGAGAGAAGAGTAGGGCAAAACTGCATGCTAGCCAAGTCTACCCCTTTAAAAAAAATAAGTAGACATTTTTATCTCCTAACATCCATACAGACAAGTGCAGAAATCACATGTGCAGCTGGACGAATGATCACAAAGTGAATTTTGAGGTGTTCACTTTCAGCCTTCACTGTTGTTCTTCCTCCTTTTCTTCCCACTTTTAATTTATGCTATCTTGTTATGTTTTATCTGAGCTGCCTCAAATCCTTTCCGGAGCCTGGAGAGATAAGAATAAACACACAAATAGATGAACGGGCGGGTGGGCGGATCTGTAGTTCTCTGACATGTCCAGGAAGCTGATCCAGCCAAAACTACCAGTCCTGAGGATCCCAGCTCCAACCCTGAGAAAAGTCCTCCCGGGAGCAATGGGATAGGTGGTCAGAGCAGGGTGAGCCCAGGGCGTCTCTCCCCCTCCTCACTTGTCATCTGGGTCTCCAGCCGTCCTGCATCATCCTGCACCCATCATGAGCACCACCATGACATTCCTGTCTTAGGACTCCTCTGCTGTAAGAAGCAAGGCTAGGTCATGTCCCTTAATCTGCCAGGAAGGAAATAGCAGATACTGGGGAAACCCAAGCCTGCCACTCCAAGGATTCAGGTGATGGCAGTGGAACCTAGGCTCTTTACTGTCCTTTCGCATTTGTTAAACAGCTATTGGGACTGGGCAAATCAGTACCATATTGGCAGGTGTGGTGGGCAGCGAGACAAGAGGGTCTGAGATTAGTCAAGGAGGATGCAGGTGTGAACCGTGAACAAGTTTTACCTGGCTGTCTCCCTCCCTCCTTCGCTCCCTCCCTTCTTCTCCTTCTTTACCAGATGAGATGGGGTAAAAAGATATGACTTTTTTTTATAGACTAACAGGCTGTCATAGTGGTTATCTCATGCCGTGTCCCCACTTTATGGATGGGAAAACTGATGCCCAGAGGGAGAAGTGACTTGCTAAGGGCCGTGTTCTGGGTCTCTAGCTCTCCTTGTCTTTCTTGAACCTCTTTATCTGGCCACTGGCATTTTTCTCTTCCTTTTGGATTGCTCACTGAGAGGAGTCCGGGACGGGGGAGGTGATGAGGAAGGCAAGTTTCTCAGCAAGGGGGGCAGGGCGGGGGAATGGGGCTCCTGGATCGAGCCCACGTGCCCCGTGTTCAGCGCAAACTTCAGTCATGTAGGGCATTCAAAACAGACCTGTTCATTCATGTAGTAATTAAGGAAAACACAGCAGCTCTTGCAGCTCCCATCCCGACCTTTAATTAGGTGTGGTGACGCTGGAAGCTGCTCCAGCCGTGAGGACTACCGAGTTGTTAGCTTAATCATTTCAAAGGCTGCTCTGTTTTATTGTGACATAAAATTTGGAAGTCTCATATTAAAATGTACAATTAAATGTGACTTGAATAAATTGCTTTAGGCCAAAGAGAACTTTTCCCTTCTTCCTGCTGCAAGCCCTGTCCCCTTCCCGCCCCCATCTGTTAACTGTCTGCTTCCAAACTCCCTGAATCCCTCCAGAGAAAGGAATGGGAGGGTTCTTTGAAAACACGATGCTTTAAAAGACATTTGTCAAGCTAACCAGTGTCCTGGAGACTAGGGGGACAGGAAGGCAGCCTCTCAGGTCGGGGGGTCCAGGTGGGCTGGTCTTGTGATAAAGTGAAGAGACCACCGTCACCGCCACCGCCACCCTTGCTGAAGCCAGATCACCTATGGAGAAAAGTCCAAGTTGCTCCGCCGGCACACAGGGCCCTCACAATCCAGCTGTCCGCCCACCCCCAGTTCCCTTTCCTGCTTTCGGGTCTTTGCTCCCCCTGCTCTGCATCTGGAACGTCCCCTCACCCCTGCAGCCCTTTCCGAATCCCACTCAGCCTCCAAGCTCTGTGTCTACGTCCCCACTAGCGTCCCACCATGACTTCCTTGATCTATCCTGGCTGGACAGATTTTTCCCTCCTCTGTCTCTTCAGCGCACGTTGCTTGCGCGAGGGCAGAGCTGGCGTTGCTTTGGGTGCTTTATGCTCCTTGCTTAAGTGTCTTGGTCCTTGGGCCTGGGCTCTGGGGGACGGGCTGAAGCTCGTTCCAGTTTGTCTCTACAGACCCCCAGCAGTGTGCCTGCCTGGAGCCCAGCTGATGGCCACCAAGGTTTACAGGGACTTTTGTTCATCTAGCCTGTGGGTCCAGCCAGTCCCTAGGATCCTACCAGCATGACCCGCCTGGCAAAGGAGCAGGACACTAGGGGCTAATTCCAGGCCAATTCTGGGAGGTTCCTCTTGAGAAACACTGCACGGCCCGTCATGGAGAATGAGGTCTTTAAACTAGAGAGAATTCAAGGAATGTTTTCTCCATTACAAAAATCATCAAGTCAGCTACAAAATGTGAAATAAATTTCATAGATGAAATTATAAAAGAAGGAAAGATGGCTCGTATTCTCGTCACCTGGAGACAGTCTTCCCTGAAGCTCAACCTACGCCAGCCAGACGAGGGGCACTGAGTTCCGCCCAGAACAGAGGGGGTGGTTCTGCCACCTGTCCGTGTCCACACTGAGCCAGGGACCGGCTTACTTAGACCAGCTCTCTGTGGTCTTTAATTTCATAGAATAAACTTTCGCCAGTAAAATGGTGGTCCTCCAAGCTCTTCAGTAGAATTTCATCTGAGGGATTGCTTTTTATGCCTGTGTGTGGTAAAATATATATAACATAAAATTTACCAATTTTTATTGTGGCAAAACACATAAAATTTACTATCTTAACCATTTTAAGTGTACAGTTTAGTGGCCTTAGTACATTCATATTTTTTTTGAACCATTACCACCATCCATCCCCAAAACTTTTTCTTTTTTAGACGGAATCTTGCTCTGTTGCCCCATGTAGAGTGCAGTGGCGTCACCACAGCTCACAGCAACCTCCAACTCCTGGGCTCAAGCGATCCTCCTGCCTCAGCCTCCCGAGTAGCTGGGACTACAGGTGCGCCCCACCACACTCGGCTAATTTTTTCTATTTTTGGTAGAGACGAGTCCTGCTCTTGTTCAGGCTGGTCTTGAACTCCTAAAGCGATTTTCTCACCTTGGCCCTCCCAGAGTGCTAGGATTACAGGCGTGAACTACCACGCCCGGCCTCCCAAAACTTTTTTGTCTTCCCAAAGTGAAACTCTGTACCCATTAAATACCAACTCCCCATTTCTTCTCTCCTCTAGCCCCTAGCAGCCACCAGCCTACTTTCTGTTTCTATGAACTTGACCACGGTGGTACTTTATATAAATGGAATCATATAGTGTTTGTCCTTTTGTGACTGGCTTGTTTCACTTAGCATAATGTCTTCAAGAACTTTCTTCTTTTATAAAGTTGAATAATATTCCATTGTATACTCCACAATTTGTTTACCCATCCGCCTGTTAATGGACTTGGGTTGCTTCCACCTTTTGGCTATTGTGAATAATGCTGCTGTGAACATTGGTGTCCTATACAAGCATCTATTCAAGTCTCTGCTTTCTTTGGAGTATACACCCAGAAGTGGAATTGCTGCATCATATGGTAATTCTATGTTTAATTTTTTGAGGAAATGCCATACTGTTTTCCACAGTGGCTGCACCATTTAACATTCCCAATAGTACACAAGGGTTCCAATGTCCCTATATCCTTGCTAATACATGTTATTTTCTGTTCTTTCTATAGTAGCCATCCTAATGGGAGTGAGGTGGTATCTTATTGTGGTTGTAGTTTGCATTTCCCTGATGATTAGTGATGCTGAGCGTCTTTCCATGTGGTCTTGGCCATTTGTACATCTTCGTTGGAGAAATGTCTGCTCAGATCCTTTGCCCATTTTTAACCAGGTTGTTTGTTTGAAGGTCGCTTTCTCACGTGTAAAACACTCTCCACCCACTGCTCCCAGGCATGACACTCTGACCAAGCAGCCTCCTCGGCACACTCATGACTGAACACATCATCGTCATCAGGAGCGGATGCCGGGGACCGAGAGCAATCTTATGCAACTCGCCTTTGGAGAAACACCACTAATAACCAGGTATGGATGGAGATGAGTCTGGGAGTTGTCACCGAGGATTTTAAGAAGGTGACTGTCTGCTTGTTTGTCCCATTGCTATTATTCTATATATTTTTAGTGTTTCTGGCTTCATTCTTCCCGCATGAGGATGGTGCATAATACTTTATTTAGACCAGATTTTACCCCTTTGGACAAGTGGGAATAAAGTCATTTCCTCAAACACTGCCTTTTCCCTGCTTACTAAAGCAACACTCCTGTAAGAAGGACACTCCCACTTGCTGAGCACCTACTGTGATTAGGCCCTGAGCGGGCATCTCACATGTGATTTCCTCCTAATCCTCTCATCAGCCAAGTGCAGCAAATTGTTATCTGAGTTCACACATGGGGACAGGGAGGTCAGGGAGGCAGGTCAGGACGGGCCAGGCTGGGATTTGCAAAACACCCGGGAGCCTAAGCCCTTCTGCGACAGGGAGCACTTCTGTTCCTGGCTCAAGGAATCAGCCATCAAAGCAAGGGGATGCTGGGGAACCGGTGAAGGCCCAGGCGCCTGGCGAGGAAGGTGAACCCTGGGGGAGAAGCCACGCAAGGCCTCCTGTGCCAGCAAGCGCTGATCAGAGATAACACCGACTGCCTTATGCCTAGTGACTCCAAAAGAAACATGGAAGACCTGGGCTGGGGCTGCTCTCTTTTAAATTTCAGATTCAAAAATACAGGTGACGGGCCCTGGGTGCCCAGTGGCACTGTGCACTCATGTGCGGAGGACAGAACCGAACGCTAGCCCTGTGACTGAGAGGCCTGGGAGGCTCCAGGTGGGACAGAGGAGTTTCGTTCATTAAGCTCCACAGTCCTTAAATGTCACTTCACTGCTACTGCTCCCTGTTTCCCCCTTTACATGGTTTCTGGGGACCACACCTGAGCGCTAGGTGGGCGTCAGGAGTCTGTTTCAGGAAGAAAATGGCGTTTACTCTGTCTCTTCTCTCCTGGGCATTTCCACTCTGTCTATGGACATGTTTAATTCTCTGCCATTTTACAAAATGCCTGTGTGCTGTGAAACTACTCCGTATGGTACTATAACGGTGGATACACGTCATTACACACGCGCTCAAACCCCCGGAACGTGCAACACCAGGAGTGAGCCTTGCTGTAAGCCATGGACTCCGGGTGGCCACGATGTGTCCATGTAGGGACGTCGGTCGTAACAAATGCACCATGCAGGTGGGGATGATGATGATGGGGAGGCTGTGCAAGTGTGGGGCAGAGGGCATATGGGACACCTCTGTACCTTTCGCTCAATTTTGTTGCAAACCTAAAACTGCTCTAAAAAATAAAGTCTATTAAAAAGGAAGAAAAATATCTGGATGTGGTGTATCACGCCTGTACTCCTAGCCCTCTGGGAGGCCAAGGTGGGAGGATCCCTTGAGCTCAGGAGTTCAAGACCAGCTTGAACAAGGGCAAGACTCCATATTTTTAGCCGGGCATGGTGGCGCGTGCCTTGTAGTCTCAGCTACTCGGGAGGCTGAGGCAGGAGGATCGCTTGAGGCCAGGAGTTTGAGGTTGCAGTGAGCACTCTACCTGGGGTGACAGAGTGAGACTTTGTCTCAAAACAAAAAAATCCCTATGTCCCCTCAGGACTGCCCTTCACTCCAATTCTTGCCTCCAGGACTCTGCCTCCTACACCTGCTCCTTCCACTGCCCTCTGTGCCACCGACAGTCCGTCCCAAGGGCTTCTTAAGGTCCTAGGGACCCCCATTCCCCTTAAACTCTACCCGCCTTCCACTCTGCAGCACACTCTGTTCTGGACTCTGTGGCCTCCCTCACTGCTGCTTCATGGTCCCTTTGGGGGCTCCTCTTCCTCTGCCTGCCTCGAATATTGGGGGACCCCAGGGCTGCCTTTCTTAATCCTCTTCTTACCTCATTCTGCACCCAGACTCTTTGAGCATCTGATGAAAGTGATGAGCTGTCTCCCCAGAAAAGTACACACCCATGGCACATTTACACGTCCTTTGATGCACATTTTCAGGGACTTCATGGGCTGCGTTTCCCTCTCAGGCCTTCAGGTTTGGGGAGTCTGTTTTAAGGGATGGGGCTGGTGGACTCCAGATGGAGCATGATTTCTGGACAATCTGCCCCTTCTCTATGGCTTGTTACATTTCTGTCCCCAGCCAAGACCCATCCCCTGAGCTCAGACCTGGATTTCAGACTCCACTGGACAGTCCATTTTGTGGTCCCATTGGCCTCAAACTCAGCCTGTCCAAAGAGGTCTGCTGTCCTGCCCACACTTCCCCCTCTCCTGTGTTCTCTAATGGTGCCAACCACCCGCTCAGTTACCCTGGCTGAAAACCTGGCCATTTGCCTTTATGATTTTTTTCTCTTTCATCACCTGTGGCGCGGATGGCTAATGGCCCTCCAGGAGCTGCTTACCCCTCCTTCTACCATTATGAGTTTTAATTTTGTACATGGTGCTAGAGACTACATTTCCCTTGCAGGTAAGGGCAACCACATGACTGAGTTCTGGCCAGTGGCATGTGAGTGGAAGTGATGTGTGCAGCTTCTAGGCCATGCCATTAAAGGGAAGGACTGAGCCCTTCCCTTCCTCCTTGTGCCTTTGCTTTGGCTGGAGTAGGAATGTGAAGGCTGGATCTAGAGCAGCCACTTTGGGCCATGAAGTGGCAATGATGGATTGAAGATGGCAGAACAATTACATAGATGGGGTCTCAGTACCTGATACAGTCAAGTCACCATTCTGGCTCTAGAGGGGAAATAAACATCCACTTGTTTCAGCTCTTGCTGTTTTTGGCTTAGTTTGTTATGGTAGCCTAAGCCATATCTGGCAGCCTCACTGCATCACCCTGCTCACCACCATAACCAACCCATCACCATGGCTTCTAACTCACTCCTGCTATAACCTGCTGATTCAGTCTCCTTTCTCCATCTGTCCTGTCTTGCTTGGGTTTCATCCTCTCCCATCTCTGTGTGTCTTGCTATGTTTTAAAATAAAGACTCCCTGTTCCCATTCCCCCTAGAAACCCATCTCTAATACTGATGCCAAAACTCTCTATTCCCGATACCGGTGTGACTCTGCCCTGGCATCATTGACAGTTCAGACCAGATCATTCTCTGTCGTGGGAGACTGTCCTGTGTGCTGCAGGATGTTCAGCAGGACATTGCCAAACATGCTTTTGTTGTTCTGAGAGGGGGCCAAAATAACCCTGGTTGAAACCACTGCTCTGCACTGATCTGGCTGCCTCTCCCCGCTGCGGAACCCTTCTGTGGCCTTCCCCGGCTGGCAGAGTGAGTCCCAGTGCTGAGACCCTTCACAGATTGGGTCTTGCATAACTCCCAGGACGGTGTTTGCACTTATTTTGCACATGCACCCAGGGCTGTGGTATTTTGCATGATTTGCCACATGCCGAATACCTCACAGTCATTTCATGCCTTTGTGCCTTTGCAAGTGTTATTCTTTCTTCCCAGAATGCCTGAGTGCCTCCACGTCTTACAGGCTTGGTCCGAGTGTCACCTCCTTGGAGAAGTCTTCCTCCTGTGGCCCAGGCAGTCTCCGTGGCTCCCTTGTGTGGTCCCATCCCCACACACCTTCCACTTGAACGTGACTATGTGCATTTGAGTCCCCTTGGAATGAGTTCACTTCTGCACGCCCGCACCTGCTCAGGGCCTGCCTCTTGCTGCATGCTCAGTGTGTCGGCGGAACGCTGGGGCTCCCTGGTGCCCAGTCAGGACGGGCGAGGGCAGGGCCTGTGTGTGGTGTGTCCACGGGCGAGGAGGGGAGAAGGCTTGGGGATGGGTGGCCTGCTCACGGGCCCCATGGGGTGGAGGACGGCCTGTTGGAGGAGAGGCCAAGGAGGTAGGTTTCAGCTTAATAGAAGGAAAGACATAAGGAAATAGAACTTTATTTTTATATTTCAAAATAGTTGTTCTAATTACCTATCAGATACAATTCAGGAATGCATGTTTATGTAAATGAAACATAAAACAGCACATAGTTATAAAAACATCCTTGTTTATCCCTGCTTCCTCACTTGCTACTGGGGCGGTTTTGTGTGTATCCTAGATATTTTTCTGTGCCTTCATATACAGATAAAGAGAAAGACCCACATATGTGTATATATGTGTGTGAATACACACGCACACCATACAGCCAGAGGAAATTTTCTCTCACCTGCACTGTTCTTTCCTGTTCCTCCTCAGCTGTGTTGGAGAAAGTTTTTGATAAAACAGAGTACGTCTGCAGAGACTTTAGGTGGTGGAACATTCCATCACAGTCCTTTTATGAGAGGTGGCCCTGTGAGCAAAAGGGATGCCTGTTGGTCTCTGAGATTCGCTGCTCTGAGGAACAACCCAAAATTCCTCCTTCAGAGAACAGCCAGGGCCTTGGGAAGGAGCGCCACTTAGGGCCTCAGGGCGTCGTGGCCTTCTCCTTTTCCAAGACAGGCCACGGAGGGGAGAGCAGATGGAGGAGGACTGGGGGAGGGGGCGGGAGGGAGCCAGGCAGAGTGGGAGGCCCCGATGCCCATCCGAGCCGACCCTGTGGGCGCTGCAGGCCATTCCGTGGGAACACTGACATTTTGTACCATCTTCTGGCTTTTTGTGTGATCGTGATTGACAAATAGTAAGACTGTTTTCCTCACTGTTTCCCATTTGTTGAGGTACAACTGAGGAGTTATATATTTAGTCTTTTTTTCCTAAAGCCAATAAGTTCATTCATATTACATGTATTAATCTGTGACTTGCTCTTTTTGCTTAATACGTCTGTTATGTTATTCTTCTTCAGCAAATAAAGATGAATCTCATTTTTTAAAATTGTTTGGTTTGGATTTTTGTGCTGTGTGTGATCAACGCCTTAGGGACGGACATTTAAGTTTAACAGCGATCTGTTGTTACGAACAGTGTGACACCACAAGTTCATTCTTGAGCATGTGTGTCTGTGCACATGCACTGTTGTGTCCGTGTGTGGGGGGTTTACACATTTTAATTCTGACAGCTATTGCTCTGTAAGTCCTCTTCCCCCCATGGTGCGTGATGCCACCCACATCCTTGCCTACCCGGTGTCCCCCATCTTTTTTATTGTGCCACTCCACCAGGGGACTTTGTGGGAGGTAATGACCTCCCCACTCCTGAGGTGGACTAAGCGGGACCCATAACTCCATCTATTGAGGGTGCCGGGGAGGGGTTCCCCCACGGAGGGGAGGCTCGACCCCACGCCCCCAGTTCCCTGGATTCTATGTTATTAACTAGAATAGAGACACGTGCGGGGGGTGGGGGGAGGGAGGGGAGTCCCCCTGAGGCAACGCTGGCCCTTCTGGTTCTCCCAGGGGGGCTGGAAGTGAACCCTGAGGTGCCAGGGCCTGTGGGTAGTAAATCAGGCTCTTACTTACACCAATAATAGTGAAATTATTCACTTCGGGGGACGGACTGGGTGCCGTCTGCTTCCCCACAAGGGGAGGGCCTCGATGTGTGGAAACGCACAGGCCCTGCAGCTGCGTCTCTGTGGCACCCTCAATGAACTGGTCCCCCTGCGTGGCCTGGTTACTGCATTGGAGACCCCATCCTGTCATCAGGGCCAGAGAGGACCCTCCATGATACCTGGAACCCGCCATGCTGCACCTCCTACAGCATGGCTGCCACTGTGCCCCTCCTCCACCGCCCCAGCACCTCTGGTGGCTCCTCCTGCCTGCAGAGGACACCGCACTCCCCAGGGCGGCATCCCAGCCCGCCTCAGCGGGCTCCAGCCAAACGCTCCTTCTTGCTCTGACTTGGCTTCCTTAACCCACTCACCCCACATTTCCAGATCCTGCTCATCTTTTAAGGCCACCCTCTACGTGCAGCCCCAGGCCCACTGCTTTGAACACTCCCATATTTTCAACCTCACCCTGAGGAAGGTTCCGTCGGTGACCTCTCACACCCCCCGCTCTGCACCAGGCTGAACGCAGCCGTGCTTCAGTCTGCGGTAGCTATGTGTGTCTGCACACATGATCCAATGGTGGGGCCAACAGCATGGAATCCACAGACTGGGGTTTGAATCTTGGCTCTGTCACTTAGCATGTGGCCTCGGAAATTAGCTAACTGCTCTGGGCCTCAGTTTCCTTATCTGAAAAATGGGGGTAATTACTACCACTCACAGGATTATTTGACAGATCAGTTTCCAACTGTGCTTGAGTGTGTGTGTGTGTGAGTGTGTGTGTGTGTGTGTGTGTGTTGACCTCCCTGGGACATTTTTGTGTGTTACAACTTGGGGTGGGGCTGGCATCTAGAGGGTAGAGGTGAGGGATGCTGCTAAACACCCCGCAATGCATAGGACAGCTCCCTACGACAAAGCACGATCTAGCCCCCAATGTCATAGTGGCGAGGTTGAGAAACCTGGTACAGATGAAATAATGTATAAATGTAATAAGGTACCCAAGGGGTCTCTGGTTCACAGTGGGTACTTATGGAATGTCTACTCGTAAATGCACCCGATTCATTCCTGTGTTGTCCACAACTCCCAGCACAGTGCCTAAAACAGAGAAGCTGGGTGTTAGGATTAGGGAGGAAGGAAGAGGGAAAAGAGGGGATATTCTTATTTTTGCAGGTTCGATGGAAAGTTAAAGACCCTGTTTTGGGATGCGGAGGGACCAGGGTAGTGGGAGGGAAGGTGTTCTCCACATGGACTGTTATACGGAAGGGAGGCTGGGGGTCGAAACTTCAAGCAGTGCCTGCCCTCCTTGGGCTCCTGTCATTTCATGGACAGGAAATTTTCTGTTTCTGGCTCTGAATCACGGAGCCACAGTGAGGAGGAATGTGGCATGATTCAGGCTGCAGGGCCTGACCATGGCAAGCCACCCCAACGACTATTTCAGTAATGACACTACGCATTTTTATGTCTTCCTTTCATCGCAGATCTCAAAGCACAGTGCAAGCATTAATTAAGGCTCTTGGCACTCCACTAGGCATGGCGCGTAAATATCACTCTCCCCACTTGGCTGAGAGGGTAAACTGAGCCAGGAAAGGGCCGGTGGCTTCTGCCCAGAGTAGCTCAGGCCTTGTTGAGGAGGGCAAGCCGGGGTTTGGCAGCCACTCCACCTTCCAGCTATGACTTCTGTATCCTCTTCGCAAGCCCGCTTGGTGGGATCATGGAGAAAAAGGGTTTCCTGTCCCCCACTGTGGTAGGGGGCAGGCAGGGCGGCAGGGTGTGGGCTGTGACGCAGGGGTGAAGGGCACAGGGGAGCCCCTCATTCCCAAATACACCCTTGACTGCCCTTCATCAGGCCAGGGACAGGCGTGCACCTCTGGGAGCTGCAGTTAGGGCACAGACCTTAGCGGCAGGGGAAATAGAAAAAACACTGTTTTCAGGAGGGCCACAGTGGGGCAATTTTATTTTTCCTTGGA
This sequence comes from Eulemur rufifrons, assembly GCF_041146395.1. Taxonomy (NCBI): domain Eukaryota; kingdom Metazoa; phylum Chordata; class Mammalia; order Primates; family Lemuridae; genus Eulemur; species Eulemur rufifrons. The sequence goes on from NC_090989.1 coordinate 70,575,374, forward strand.
ATTTAAAATAAGTGCTTTTTCCAAAATGTTAACAACAGGTGGATTGGGTTAAGCATATGAGTTGTATTATTCCTGCAAATTTTATGTAAATTAAAAACATTTCCAAACAAAAAGTTTAAAATAAGAAAGCAGGAAAAGAAGGAATGCATTTTCTAGAGCCACAGGCAGAAGCACTTGTGACTACTCCTGGGAGCAGGGAAGTGACAACCTCTGAATCTTCCCCAGCTCCCAGGGTCCCTGTCCCGTTGGCCGGTGCGGAGCAGCAGGGGTCCGCAGTCACTGGGAGAGGGTTTGGGGGTGGCGTGAACCCCCCTCTCCGGAGCCACAGTGGCCAATGCAGCCAGGGAATCCAAAACAAACACTGAGGGAGAGGAGACAAGAGGAAAATGTGCTCTTATTTTAAAAATGTGGTCGAAGAAAACCTCTTCCACTCAGGAACGCAGGCTGTGCGTCCCTTGGCGGGGCGTCCTGGACGTGGGGCGCTGCCCTTTGGCCTGCAGTCCCCCTCCCAGCGGCGACACTGCCCCTGGGTGACTCACGCCCCGGGATCGGTTAAATACCGGGCCGCCCGCGGAGCAGCACTCATGCTGCAGCCTTGAGCCGTCCGTCCTCCTCTCGGGCTCCCTCTGGTCGCGGGCGCGGAGCTGCAGGTAGGTGGGTGAGCAGCCCTCCCTCCTCCGCGAGCCGCCCCCCACTCCGCCCCGCCTTGTCTGCTGACCTGGCTCCCCTGGAAGAGAGTCCAGAAGGGGCAGGGCTGGCGGGGTGCCCGCGGTGCTCTCAGGAGAGGGCGAGGTAGAGCCTGCGCTGGGGGGTGCTGGTGTCTCATCCCCTCACTGCCTGCCCGGGCGCGGGGGACCGACCGCCAGCCCCTCCGCGGATGCCTGGCCGGCCTGTTGAGCCCCTGCCCTTCCCATCCGGTGATGTCAACCTGGGGCGCTGAGATGCTGGAGACCTGCAAGATAGGCTGAAAGCTGACTGCGTTGTCACACCCCTTACTCACCTGGTTTACCTCTCTCTGGGTATCAGATCCACTGGGGAGAGTTTTCCTTCGTAAGGTTCAGATTATTGGAGCCTGTGTCCTCTTTGCCTGCGCTGCCTGTGGTGGCCGCCGGTGGCCTGCCCTGCATCTGGGTCTGTCCAGGGACCAGCTGGACCTTCCTTCACCGGGTTTTTTCAGGCCAGAGATCCTGTCCTCTTTGCACAGCCGTATAACTGCTGTGGACTTGACTTCAGCAGATGTGCTGGCCCCTGCCTTGCAGTTCCAATTTGGACTTCAGCCGTGGGCGCAGAATTGTTTGGGTTCTAACTTTGCATGTGGCTTAGGGGATCCCATGCTGGCAGCTTCCCCCCTTGCCCACTCGGCATGATGGTCTCGGTGGAGACTGACCGCTTTGGGCAGGGAGTCAGGGCTGGAGACGGGTTTGTGCTGAGGGGTGGTGTGCATTTAGAGTCATTACTCTTGGACCTTTACCCGTGTCTCTGCTCGGACGTACAGCCAGGACTCAGGGCCAAGACACCAACTGTGGAAAATCAGAACTTTCTGGACCCTCCCACCAGTGCCAAAGCACGAGAGCCATTCCACCTCCAGGGCCAAGTGTGTTACCGCAGGGCAGCTGCGATCTCCCTGGGATGACACGTGCTCAGATGGAAGGTGCTGGCTGCCGTCTACCACACGTCACCTTCTCCTTTAGGGTTATCTGAGATTATATCGCCTTATCTCAGGCAGCTCTCAGATGTGCTGGTGCCACTGGCTCTGTAATTGAGAAATTTCACGGCTGGTGCTTCTTTCCCTCTGCATCGATTGAACATCTGGGGTAAATTCAGGGCCAGACAGCCCAATTTGCCTGTGGTCTTGAGTCAGCCGGGCGGGCTCAGCAGCGATGAGGCAGGCGTGTGAGAGGGGGTGCGGCGAGGCCGGGGGAATGTTATGGATAGACCCCGAAGAAAGACAGGGCACAGGAGGTTCTCCCCAGGGCTGGGGGACACTACCTTTGCTTGCTCAGTAATGGAGGGGGTGGTAAGGCAGGGGTGGGAGTAGATCCGGACGTGGAGAAATGAGAATAGATGGGAGAGAAGCCGCCCTGCCTCGGTCCTGCCAGTAAACAGGCTGTGACTGCACATGGCAATTTGCTGCCCTAAATGCTGACCACGGAAGAGTGGCTGCAGCTTTAGGTTTCATTGACTCTCTTGGTATGGGGACACAGAAGTTAGAGATTGCTTTAATCAGGGACAGAGCTATTTCTGTCTGATTTGGGCCCCAGAGCTAGCCGGAGAAGGGGGCTGTTCGTGGACCGTGGCTTCTCCCGTAAAAGCCCCTTTTGGGAGGGTCTGCCTGTTCTGCTGGCCAGTTAGCATCTGCCGCCGTGCTTGCCAGGCTAATTACGGTCCTGCTCTGGCCTCTGCAGGAAGCCAAGTTCCACCTCCCCAACCCTGGGAGGGTCCCCCACAGAGACGCTGGAAAGGAGTCACGTTTTCTTGCTCATTTTCTTCTTAAAAATAATGAGCAGCATTTGTCTTTGAAGGGCCATGAGAGATGAGGGTCACCACCTTAGCAAGGGAGAGGGCGAGGATGTGGCCAGTCTTGCCGTGATGCTTTGTGTTTGGGACGGAGCATTCTGAAAGCAGGGACCTGTGAATGGGGCTATGTGTTGTGAGATTACTGGGGTCAACCCCTTGGTGACCCCTTCTGCCCCTTCCTTCCACTCCTCCAGGCCACTCAGGTGGAACTGAACAAATTGGCAAGCATCAGAGCAGCCTTGAAGAAGAAAATCCCTGAAACCGTGCAGTCTGGGAGTTGGGAGAGGCACTTGGCCTTGGTGCCAGTGCTGGGCAGGTGGAGGGTGGTATATGCCCCTCGGGTCATTGTAAGATGGAGCGAAGCCCCCTCCTCCCACCTCCCAGGCACTGCCAGGCACGTGGTTGACAAGGTCCTGCAGCACCAAGCTCTATGGGTAGGGGCCCTGAATGGGTGTCAGGAGTCTCCAACTGACCGTGGGACCTTGGGCAAGTCCCCTCCTCCCTGGGGTCTGCCTTAGTTTTCCTGTCTACAAAATGACCAGATGGTTTGACCAGATGGTCTTGAAGAGCCCTTGCACCTCTGATGCTCTGAGCTCTCAGCACTGCTTCTGGAAGCAGCTTCTACTACTGGGTTCAACTCAGCACAAACCCCAGGTTCCTGACAGGTTGTGGAAGGGACTGCTGAGGAAATAGTGACAGGGGACCTGGGGGAGGTCGTGGCATGACTGACAGCCTCTCGCATCCTGGGTTATCTCTGTTGTTGGTGGTCAGTGGTGCAGGTCACGAGTGTGGGCTTCTGCTGGTCTGAGCCTCAGGTGGTGTTTCCGAGTGTGGTCTGTGGACACCTGCATCAGAGCCACCTGGGGAGTTTGTTAAATGTGCAGAGCACCCAGACCTGGGATCAGGATCTCTATGGGTGGCATCTCCAGAGATTCTGATTTTGCTCAACAACAAAAATAACAATCATCACTAACATTTATTGGGTGCTGACATTGTGCCAAGAACTAGTCTAAGTGCTTTATGTGCCTTAACTCATTTAATCCTCATAGCAGCAACGCTATGAGGTCAGTTCTATTAAACAAGCTTCCTAGGCGATTTTTATGTGCTGCCCTGGGGGATGGGAAGGTCTGAACGCACTGAGGCCTGAGCTCTAGGCTGGGCCTCTCGGTCAGATGGTGACTTCAGACTGCTGGATTGAGCACCAAGGTGCAGCGTGACTGAGGACAGCACTGGCCGTGGGGGGAGTGCGGACAGCCCCTTGGCAGCTCCAAGCCTGGCGTCTCCCTTGGGAGCCCTCAGGTTGCTTGGGTGACATCTCTCTGCAGATGAGGCCATGATTGGGCAGCCCTCTGTGGAGAGAGGGCTGAGGCCAGGGAGAGAGATCCCCTCTCTGGGCCTCAGTTTCCCCAGGTGCATTGGGAGAGGGCATGGCCAGAGGCTCTTGAAGGCACCCCTCAGCTCCTGGGTCCCAGGAAATGGCTACTGGCCACGTGCAGATGCCTAAGTGCCAAGTGGGAGTGCCCTGCCTGGGGAATTGTGGGGCAAGGTGGGCCTGGAAAGATGGGCGCCGCTCCTCAAGCCTCGGCATGAAGGTGGGGCCAGGCCGCGTGTCACTGCTGGTGGTTCAGTGTGACCTACAGAGAAGAGAGGATGAGAATGGGGGGCTTCAGGCCAAATTTTCTTCTTGCCCCCAGTCAAGGGCCTTCGCATGTCTTTACAGAAGGAGAAACTGAGGCCTGGAGAATTTACCTAAACCCACTCTCCAACTTAGTGTCAAGGCCAGAGTAGAACATTGGTCTTCCAGGCTCTCTCCAAAAGTTTTGCTCTGTGGCATTAAAATAAAAAGGAGTCTCCTTCCAGGGAAACTCGTGTTTAGGGAATGTGAATGATGGTATTAAACTAAAAAAGTCCCAACCCACCAACCAACAAAGCCTAGGACTTCAAGGCTAATTATGGGTTCACTCATGACTCACAGGGTGTTTCTGCTAAGAGACCCTGGTTCAAGCGCTTCCACTCCTGGGGAGGGACTGTGTAAGAGTGTCCAGGTGAGCTGTCTGTCCGTCCTCCTCTCTGTCTGCTTGCTGACTCCACGGGGCAGTGGCAGACACCAGGCTGTACCCCTCCCCAGGCACTGGACAGGGGCTGCCCCAAGTGGCTGAGGACGTGCTTGGCTGCCTGGGGGAAGAAGTTGTAATTACGGCAGCTTTGTGGCCCTTTAACTGCCATCATCACAGCTGCCAAGCAGCACTGGGCAGCGTGGGCAATTAGGCCGCTGTGTGCTGGGCTCCTGAAGGCCTCGGGCCACTGCGCAAGCCTGCGTCACTTGCTGGAAATCTCAGGGCCCCTCATCCCCCTGAGGGCTCTGCAGCTGGGCTTGAGGTGAGCTCTTTGGAGGGCTAGAACTTTGGAGCCATCGGTGCGAGTTGCGGCAGCAAGACGTGCTGGAAAACAGGAAACTGCTACATGTGGTGCTGGGGTGGGCTCTGCAGATGTGAGGAATTATAAAAAGAAAAATCTGCAACTTCTTGCAGTATTTGTTGCACCGAGTGTGGTCCATTTTAGACAGCAGTGGCCCTGTTCCCATGGGGAATTCTCTCTCCACTCCTCCTCCCCAGCTGGGGAGCGCAGACTCAGGGGAGGCCATATAAAGATGGGTCCTCGGAGGGTGCCTCGTCCTACACTGTCAGGTAGACATGGGGAAACTCAACAGAGACTGCTCTGGGCTGGCCAGGTGACGGGCACTTAATTTAGTCTTTGATACTTGGGCTGTGATGCCATTTTGAAGAATTGCTGAGTATAGGGGTAGACATTAAAAATAAACAAGTGCTAGCTAGCACGTCACTGGGAGCAATTAGAGCTTCACCTTTTGTCAGTCAGTCCAGGGGGTAAATGTCTTATACACACATATACCAAGGGGACGAGCAGACACCCACACCTGCCCACGCAGACACCTGTGAGCACAGGAACAGCTGTCCCAGGGGATGGGTCTCTTATCCACGCTCTGGAACTCAGCCTTAGAATCCTAAAATCTTAGGATTGGACAGGACATCAGCTGTCTTCCAGTCCAGTGCCCTACCGGGTGTGGGAATCGTCTCTACAGCTTTCTCACCACGTGGCTGCTCAGCTGCTGCCTGATCACGTCCAGTGGTGGAGCTCTTGCTGCCTCGGTGAGGTTGTCCATTTTGGCTCTGGACAAGCTGTCTTCGGTGGTGGACTGACATCTGCTGTTCCACAACTTCTGCACACTAGTGTTGACCCCTAGAGCCACCCCGAGTTAGGTCACTTTTTTTATCCCATGGCAGCCCTTCATGGATACTGGGAAAGTGCCTGTGGACTCCTCACATCTTCTCTTCTTCTGGCTGTTCATGCACAGCTACTTCAACAGGTGCACAGATGTTCTGGTTTCTGGGTCCCCTCACCATCCTCTAGAAGTTCTTCAGGAGGCCAGTTTGTCACTGGCCTTCTTAAAGTTCAGAGTGGAACTGAGCACAGCACTACAGGTGTGGCCTGATCAGGGCAGTACAGAGTGAGACCATCACCTCCTTTGTTCCACACTTGATACTTCTATTAATCCAGTTTCAGATCACATTAGCTTTTGTGGGCAGCCTCCTTTCTTTGTTACTGTCAATAAAAAGCCCAAAGTCTTCTCCTAAGGTAGATGTTGAGCCACTTTTTCTGTGCCCCCTATTTAGGCAGTTAGTTTTCTGTTCTTAAGTTCTGGAGCTGACATTTGTCTATACAAGTGTTTTTTTTTTTTTTTTTCTTTTTGTTGTTGTTGTTTTTTAAAGAGATAGGGTCTCCTACTGCTAGAGTGCGGTGGCATGATCATAGTTCACTGCAGCCTCAAACTCCTGGGCTTAAGTAATTCTCCTGCCTCAGCCTCCAAAATAGCTAGAACAGGTGCATGCCACCCCACCCGACTAACTTTTTTCCTATCTTTTGGAGAGACAGGGGTCACACTATGTTGCCCAGGCTGGTCTTGAACTCCTGGCCTCAAGCGATCCTCCCGTGTCAGTCTCCCAAAGTGCTAGGTTTACAGGCATGAACCACCACACCTGGCCACAAACTCAATTTTTTGTATGTGTCCGTAGATTAATCTGGCCTCATTCCTTTGCATTTAGACTCCATTGGCCAAGGTATTCTTTTTCCTTTGTTTGTTCCACTGTTCTACATAGTCAAGTCCTTAATGTGAAAGTACAGCAGGTCAGGCTTGGGTGGGCTGTGAATAAGTGAAAATCAAGGTCTGTGTGGGTGGGGGATGGGCTTGTGGGGTGGCAGGGGAGGGGTGCATGGGGCTGAGGCCAGATTGGATTATTGGAATATTTTGCGTGATGGGCAAGGCTCTAGACTCTATGAGTTCAGGGGCACAAAGAGAGACCAGAGAAATACCTTCTCCATCAGCATTATATGTCATCGTTTGAAATTCCTTCCTCTGACTCGGGATTTTTTGCTCATTAAAAGGAGAGACACTGCTTATCACTCAAAGAACTCACCGAGGCATCTGGAGACCTGGGCTTTGAGCTCTGAGCCTCAGTTTCTCTGCTTCCTGACTCTCCATACAGTGATGGGAATGTATGACCAGTAATGACTGCTTAACCCTTAAGGAGATACAGACCCTTCTGAACCTGGGATGGAAGTTATAGATACTTTCATGTACACACAGAAATTCTTAGCCCCTTGACCAAGAATGCCACAATGAGAAGCACTCGGAGGCCCTCCTGCCTGCAGGAGTCTGTATGTCCATGCCATGGCTCGGCGAGGAACAGCTGCACGCGTTCACACAGCGCTGTGCGGTGCCCTCGCGTCCATTCTCCCGCCTGCTCCTCACAGCAGCCCGAGAGCGGGGCAGACGTTATCATCCCCACTTAACAGATGAGGAAGCTGAAGCTTGGAGGCCTCAAGCTTCATTCAAGGTCAAACTGTTAGTTAGTGGTCCTTAGACATTCATATACTGACCAGCACCCATGCCCCGTGTCTCCACATTCTACACACACACACATTTATCCGTATTTATCATCATCTTCAAACACCCAAACGTTCATGAATTTGCCTCCGTTCCCAGATCACCACTGTGCCTGAGGAAGCATCTGGATCTCACACCTTTTAGCTCAAAGTGCATGCTAAGTTTTCTGGAACCCACTCAAGGCCACCCAGTGTTTCTTTGTGGAAACTGGGACTCACACCCAGAAGGCTGGCCCCAGGCATGGGCTGAGCCCCAGCAGCCTCTCCCAGCAGACAGGACGTGGTGCAGACACATCATTTCCTTTTATTGGGAAGGTGGTTTGAATTAAACCTAGACGAAGCACATGTGAAAGGGTTAACAAAGGGCCAGGTTGCTGGCAGTGGTGACAGGGCCAGGTATGGGAGGGGAAGGGCTGAGCCTTCCCTGCAGTCCTTCCTGGCAGGTGAGCCTGTGGTGTGGTCCTGACTCTGCTGGCTGCTGCTCCTTCCTGAAAGCCACCATGTTTGTGGCCTCAGCATCTTCCCCCAGGTTCAGGCCTATTTATTTGTTCTCAGTCCTTCTCTGATCCTCCGGACAAGGCTATGTTCACCCAGCACGTTCAGGTGCTGCAGACAGATAAGATGCAGTTCCTGCCCTAAGGAACCTGTAGGAGGAACCTGTATGACCTTGAAAAGCTTATTGACTAAGGAAGGAGACAGCCAGGAATGACAGACGGGAACACAGTGAGTGCCGTACAAGGCCGCTGAGGCATGGCCAGTGATGGAGGTCGGGAAGACCACCTGCCTGGGAGAGTAGCCAGCACTGACCTGTGGAATCTGGGAACGCATCCTAGGGGTGAGTGCATTGGAGCTGGACTTGGAAGTATGGGGAAGATCTGGGTAAGACCGAGAACACTCCAGGTGGGGGGAATTGCTTGAGCAAAGGCACAGAGGTAGGGAGTATGGGGGAGGCAAAGAGGCTGCTGGCCAGAGCAGAGGGAGCCTGAGTTGGGTACGTGATGATGGGGTTCAAAGCCAAGCCACTGTTGGCACTGCACATTGACATTGGCTTAAAACTAGCTGGTGTCAGTGAGGTGACCCTAATAGTGTGTGCTCTTTCTCCTTGCAGAGGCCATGTCACTGAAACATTATCTACTTTTGCTGGTGGGCTGCCACGCCTGGGGTGCAGGGTTGGCCTACTACGGCTGCCCGAGCGAGTGTACCTGCTCCCGGGCCTCCCAGGTGGAGTGCACCGGGGCGCGCATTGTGGCAGTGCCCAGCCCTCTGCCCTGGAACGCCATGAGCCTGCAGATCCTCAACACGCACATCACTGAACTTGGCGAGTCCCCATTCCTCAACATCTCAGCCCTCATCGCCCTGAGGATCGAGAAGAATGAGCTGTCACATATCATGCCCGGGGCCTTCCGCAACCTGGGCTCACTGCGCTATCTCAGCCTCGCCAACAACAAGCTTCAGGTTCTGCCTATCGGCCTCTTCCAGGGCCTGGACAACCTGGAGTCTCTCCTCCTGTCCAGCAACCAGCTGTTGCAGATCCAGCCGGCCCACTTCTCCCAGTGCAGCAACCTCAAGGAACTGCAGTTGCATGGCAACCACCTGGAATACATCCCTGATGGCGTCTTCGACCACCTGGTGGGACTCACTAAGCTCAATCTGGGCAAGAACAGCCTCACCCACATCTCACCCCGGGTCTTCCAGCACCTGGGCAACCTCCAGGTCCTCCGGCTGTATGAGAACAGGCTCTCAGATATCCCCATGGGCGCTTTTGACGGGCTCGGCAACCTCCAGGAACTGGCCCTCCAGCAGAACCAGATTGCCATGCTCTCCCCCGGCCTCTTCCACAACAACCGCAACCTCCAGAGACTCTACCTGTCCAACAACCACATCTCCCAGCTGCCCCCTGGCATCTTCATGCAGCTGCCGCAGCTCAACCGTCTCACACTCTTTGGGAACTCCCTGAAGGAGCTCTCTCCCGGGGTCTTCGGGCCCATGCAAAACCTGCGAGAGCTTTGGCTTTACGACAACCACATCGCTTCTCTGCCTGACAACGTCTTCAGCAACCTCCACCAGCTGCAGGTCCTGATCCTCAGCCGCAACCAGATCAGCTTCATCTCCCCCGGTGCCTTCAACGGGCTGACGGAGCTTCGAGAGCTGTCCCTCCACACCAACGCGCTGCAGAACCTGGACGGGAACGTCTTCCGCATGTTGGCCAACCTGCAGAACATCTCCCTGCAGAACAACCACCTCAGACAGCTCCCGGGGAATATCTTCGCCAACGTCAATGGCCTCATGACCATCCAGCTGCAGAACAACCAGCTGGAGAACCTGCCTCTGGGCATCTTCGATCACTTGGGGAACCTGTGTGAGCTGCGGCTCTACGACAACCCCTGGAGGTGTGACTCAGACATCCTTCCGCTCCGCAACTGGCTCCTGCTCAACCAGCCCAGGTTAGGGACGGACACCCTCCCGGTGTGTTTCAGCCCAGTCAATGTCCGAGGCCAGTCCCTCGTTGTCATCAACATCAACGTTGCTGTCCCCAGTGTCCCTGAGGTGCCCAGCTACCCAGACACACCAGCGTACCCAGACACACCCAGCTACTTCGACACCACATCCATCTCTTCTACCACTTCATTAACCAGCCCCATGGAAGACTACACTGATCTGACCACCATCCAGGTCACTGAGGACCGCGGCACGTGGGGTATGACCCGGGCCCAGAGCGGGCTGGCCATTGCCGCCATAGTCATTGGCATCATTGCCCTGGCCTGCTCCCTGGCTGCCTGCATTTGCTGTTGCTGCTGCAAGAAGAGGAGCCAGGCGGTCCTGATGCAGATGAAGGCGCCCAATGAGTGTTAGAGAGGCAGGCTGGAGCCGGGCTGGGGAGTGGTGGGACTGGAGGGTCTAGGAATTTCATCTTTCTGCTTCCACCCCTGGGTCCACAGAGCTATCCCCTGATCACTCCTTCTGGGCCCTGGAGAAAGGTGCCCTCAACCATTCCTGACTTGCTGTGTTCTCCTGTAGAATCAGGTCTTGCAGGACCTCCTTACCACCAGGGAGACCCACTGGCCAAGGCCAAATCCCTGGGGGATTTCCAACTCACATCCCTGGGGCTCCTTCAAGTGGGCTTCTCCTCCACATCCTCACTGCCTGTGCTCCAAGAACAACCCTCCCTGCACCCAGGCCCCTTCCTGGCCTCTGTGGACTCAGTCATTGCAAAGCCTGCTCACTTTTTGGGAATAGTTCTCCGCCAAGACAGCCCTCTCCTCAAAGTATTAATAGTATGTAAGTTGATTTCCCTTCTTTTGCACCTCTTGTCTGTGCTGTGGCTTGATCCCTCAAATGAAAGTTCTCAGCTTGATTTTCTGCTCCTGGGGGCAGGGTGAGTTCTCACCTCAAAGAAGACTTCAACCCATTTAGCCGATTTCTTACCCACTGCTGAGTGCCCTGCCTTTGCTGTGAAAGAGAGAAAGAAAAACCATACTGCTCAGTTCCTGGAGACAGAGCCGTCATCAGCATCTCTCCTGTGACTTTCATCTGGAAGGCACCAGCACAACAAGTTCAGCCTTTTAGAGAATGATATTTCCAAACTGCAAACTTTGCTTCAAAAATTTTAGCCCTTTAAGGAATAAAATCATGTAGAATTTCAGACTTCTAAAAACATGAAAATCAGCTTATTGGTACTGGATGGAGAATGAAATCTGGTACCTGGGGATCCTTGTGTTCACCCCTAGGGTTTTTTTTTTTAACTTTATATTGAAGTGCACACGCAGAACAGTGGGAACATAACGGTGTCCAGCACGATGGTGAGTTGTCACACACTGAACACACCCGTGTAATCAGCATCCAGATCAGGAAGAAAAAACTTCACAAGTGTCCCCACCCCAAGCTTTTCCTGGAGAATACTGGTGTTTCTGGAGATGGCATGGACTTACCTGGGACCTGGCGCCCCATGAGCCAGGGTGGGTCCCTCACAGCCCCCCACAGCCAGCCCGAGCAAAGGCCCAGCTGCCCGCAGTGGAGGAGATGTGGGATGCACAGGACAGGAGACACTCGCCTGGACGGGAGACCTTGTCAAACCCTGAGGCGCCGAGACCTGCGGCACCCAGGCGGCCCAGGCCAGGAGCATGCTGACTACCGGGGCCCGTGCAAACGCACCCCTCCCTGCCAACACGCCATCTGCCGCTCATTGGCGGCCCCTCTGCCTGGGGCCTTTTATGGGCATGACATGCCTGTATCTGTTTTCAATTTTCATTCTCCATTTGGGGGAAGTGAAATAGCTCAGAGATGAGATCCTTTAAGTGAAAGGCCAAGTGTAATGGAATCTAGCAATCTCTCTAACGCCGTGGTAAAACCCTCCATCAACGTTGCAGTCAGCTAGCAGCTAAACTTCAGAACTTTCATCTACAGCAGGCAATGTCAGGGTATACCGACAGGTCACACTGGGTCTGGGGGTGCTCTGGAGCTCCCTTTGCCTGTGGTCTGGTTATGAGAGTTGAGTTGCTCTGGGTTCTTCTCCTCCCTGAGCTACAGTGAGGTGAACACCAGCCTTTGCTGTCCCTCTCGCTACACACATACTCACCCACAGTCGGAGAAAGTGCTCACGGCGACGCATGTCTTTTTCTGGACAGCCGGTCCGCCAGTTTAGAAGTAAAAACAGTGAAATGGAGGACTTTGGGTCCCATGTCTGCCCAGGAAAGAAGTTCAGCTGACTCTGCAGGGAGCGGGAGATCCAGTGCCCGTCCTGAGCGGCTCTTGCTAGTTCCCTGTGTTCCGCAAGACAGCTGTGAAGTCCTCTGGGCCTTACAGCATTATGCTGACAGGGTGACCAGGTTTCCCCCCAGTCCCTGGACAAAAAGGGCCCAGGAAGGGACGTTTGTAAACACTAGTGCATGTTGTAGCTTTTTGCTCTCTGTCCTAGGGAACCTGGGAGAGGTGGGGCCTGTCAGAGTCAAGAGATTTCATCTCCCCAAGGCAAATCCGGGTCCTCAAGGTATTTTCAGAATATCTGTAGCAACTGGAGGACATGTACAAGCCTTGCCAGGACCTAGAAGGAAGTGAGCCCAGAGCCTGGGGCATCATTCCACTGACAGTGGCCTACGACATCGGTCCTGGGGCCAACAGGGGCAGCCCAGCCTGTTCTCCTAAAGACAGGAAGCACGGCTCAGCGCCATGTCCCTTGTACCCAGAACTGTCAGGTGCTCCTGGTGAGCTGACTCCGGGCTCCAGCATCTCTTCGTGCATAGGCACAAATGGGATAGGGACGGAGAGAGGTAGGAACCCTCCTCATCCAGTGTCCCCCCTGCCAATCCTAACTCAGAACCCCTGGGCATTAGCCGTGATACTGGGGTACCTTCCTCTCCGGCCCAAAGGCTGGCCTGAGGCAGCTGTCCTCAGATAACGCCAGCCAGAAGCACAGCGCTTGGGCGAGGGGTGGGGACCCTTTGTGCGAACCCTCTGAGCCTGCCTCTTCCTTTCTCCCATCAGAGTGATTGGATGGAGCGTCCAGCCTCCTCTTCCTCTGCAAGCCCTTCAACCTCTCTGAACCACCCGCCAGAGAGCTGCCAGAAAAGCTGGGTAGAGTCTCTTTTCCAACAGGATGATGCATTTTCTCAATTCTCAGGGCTGGAATAAGCCCCTTGGTCCCCGCAAAGCTGGAGTAGGGTATAGAATTCGGTTTGCTTCCCCTCTGTTCACTGGCTCCTGGCCAGTTCCACCCCCTTGTGGAGTGTGAGGGGGGTGGAATGTTGGGGAAAGATAACAAAAGCCAGTTAGAAGGACTTTTCTTTTTAAAGTGCTTACTGTGCACAAGCACCCTTCAAAGCACTGAACGGGCATTCTTTTTAACCCTCCAACACTCCTGCGACATGAGCACTACCATCGCCCCCTTGTGGTAGGGTACAGAACCGCCTGCTCTTCCGCACATCATTCAGTAGGCTGTGGATTTTACTTCTCTCTTCAAAATTCATGCAAGAAAGGCCTGTCTTGGGCTTTCATCATTAAACCAAAGAAAATTGGGAGTCACTCTTCTGTTCTCCCCGTAGTCTCAGCCATTGGAACCTCACTTGGACCAAATGCTTTGTAAATACAGAAAAGACTAAACTCACCCACCCATGCCAGAAAACTGGCCCCTCTCTTGGGAATTGCTGGGCTGTGTGTGTCGTTCCTCTCTGTAGAATTTAGAGGTACGACACAGTTCCTAGAGCTTTTCATGGGCGACAACACGACTTCCACAGCCTTTCAGATGTCCATGCAGGGCTGTTCCAGGTGGACTTCCAAACGCAGGAAGCTGTGGAGAGCACACAGCCGGCGTCATCCAGATACCTAGGGCTGGTAAACAGACACGGGTGTACCCTAGCCTTTTGCTGTGAACCACTCAGAGATTAGCCCACAGATCTCACAGTCAGAACTCCGGGCTGCTGGGGAGGTGGAGGTGGTTTGGGGAAGGAAGCCATCGCTTGGCTCAGACAGGGTGGGCCGCCAGGAAACTCCTCCCAGTCCCAGGTTTCTTCTTCTCCTAGGAGACATTGTTCTCGCCAACCCACGGCCTCCAAGCTGCCTTCAAAAGTAGACCATGTTTGCCTTGCTTAGAGAATCACCGCAAATAGTCCCAGGTGCTTGGCGATGCATTTAGAGATTTCTAGGCCCCCAGGGTCTCATGAGCCCTGGTGGGCAGGGTAGGGGGTCTATCTTTTGCTGGATGCTGCTTGTAATAAATTCGGTGTACAGAATCAACAATAAATGGTTTACACAGGACACGTGTGCTCTCTGTGGACATCTGGGGTCTCACACCCGTGGGTTCTGCTCCTGCCACATTTGTGCAAGGCCGACCCAGACGGCGCCTCACAGAAAGTAGATTCTGGGTTGAGAACAGGCCTTTGGAAAGTGAGTGGGAACCAGAAAGGAGACAACAAATGACATTTATGGGCCACTCTGGTGGGAAGGGACCTTAAGAATAGGTTCAACCCAATTTTATAGATGAAGAAGGTGAGCTCAAGGATGGAAATGGATTTCCTATGGTCACCCTTCAACCAGTGGCTGAGCTAGTCCTGCGACGCAGGCCTCCCGGCTCCCAGGCTGCAGTTTCTTCTATGCCACCAGGAAGGCACTGACGTTCACTCTGCGTTTTTTCAAAACACACACACACACACACACACACACACACATACACACACAGAGTGGCAGGTGGGTAAGACAGTCCTGCCCACCTCTGGGCTTGTATCACTACTTAGCACCAGGCGATGAGTGACAGGCTCTCAGAAGCCACTGTCTGAATGGAGGGGACTCCCTCCAAGTGTCTAGGGGTCCCCAGGACTCTTTCAGTCTCTAGGTTTTAGGGGCTGCCCCAGAGGTTGGTGCGGGTCCAGCAGTTAAGAGAGGGCTGAGCTGCTGTCCCTTTATCCTACCATCGTGCCCAGGAAAGGGGCTTCAAACCACATTGGCCTGGGCTGTCTTAGTTCGTCGGATCCCTCTTGCCAGGTGTAAGCCTGTCCCAGGAGGTTGGGCCAGGACAGGAGTCAATAATGTTCACTATATTACAGGGCCTTATTATCTCTTCCCTAACCACTGAAACTTAGTCCACTCAGGGAGGTTTCTGGAACCTTGGATCATGGGGAAAGGATTAAAATCTTCATCCTTATCTCCCAGAAGATCCTGGAGTTATTAGTGCAAATCTCCCTCCACACATGCACAGGAATGCCCAGCGTTCTTCTAGCTGTAGGTATCTGCAGTTTGATTTCACGCACACACACCCCTGCCTCCCCAGGCCTCTGCCACACCCATTCCACAGATGAGAATGCAGAGACTCGTAGAGATCAGATAACTCATCTAAGGATGAGCTAGTTAGTTGAAGAGTTGGAATTCAAATGTGGATCTATCTAATGGCTAATTTCTCTCGCTCACCATGCCATGTTGACAAATGGACAAGCTGCATTTCTGGAGGTGAGTGTTGCCTTGAGAACTTGTCCAGAGCCCAGGGCAGTGTTGGGCTGTTCCCAAGCCTGTTTGTGAGACCCCCTGTCCCTCACCATTCCTCCAGGCCGCCAGCCTGGGTGCCACGGAGGGTGGGGCTGGGCACACTTTGTCCACAGCCTTTCTCCCCTCTGACAGGCACCTGCTCTCCTCTGCCCAACTGTGGATTTGTAACGCGTCTCCACTGAAAAACGCTTTCTTGCTACACTCTATCAGACCTTTACAATTTGGCTGATGCAATCAGCTTACATGCTAAAGAAATATTAGTTCGCACTTGTAAAAAGAGTGAGATAAATGTTAACACCACGCAAGAAGTTAAAAAGCCATCAGACTACTTCGAATGGTAGACTCCTGGCACAGAAAACGATCTTAGATTGCTTGTCTAGTTCATCCTTTCTCCTGCACTCCTTAAAACATACACACACCCATGCACACTCACACCACACACACACTCGCCACACACACCGCACACACAACACCCCCTCACACACACACTCGCCACACACACCACACACACAACACCCACTCACACACACACTCGCCACACACACCACACACATTCACAACATCCACACCCACTCACCACACACACATTCACACTCACCACACACACCACACACACTCACACACACACACTCACACACACTCACTGAACACATTCACACACCACACACACTCACACTCACCACACACACAACATCCACACCCACTGACACACACACCACACACACCATACACATTCACATACACTCACCACACCCACCACACACACACACCCACTCACCAAACACACTCACACACACACATCCACACTCACCACACACACACACACCCACACCCACTCAAACACACACGCTCACTCATCCCACACACTCTTCACCGTGTCCTGCAGCCCCTGGTTGAACACCTCCAGAGACAGGAAAATCACTGCTTCCCAAAGCACCTTCTCGAGTCCTTGGGTAGCCCTGAGCATGAAGGTGTTCCTCTCCATATCGCGCCATAATTCACCTCCCTATGGTTTTTTCCCTTTTTAACTCAGAAAGGGTTTAGAAAATTAGTTCATTAGACAAAACAAAACAACAAACCTACAACCTCTTAGCACTTCCCCGGCATTGGGAGCCCTGCGGGGGCCCTGGCCGGCTGCGCGGAGCTCAGGCTCTGAATCCTGCCCCTCAGTTCACGAGGAGGGTGTGAGCGCAGCCCCTGCCCGGGCCTGGCCAGCCTGGCAGCTGCTGGGAACTTTCTGGGGCTCAGCGGGTGCCCTTGGGGTCCTAAAGGTGCCAAGCCTGCAGCCTCAGGTGGGCTTTTGGCCCTGCCTGGGAGCTGCACGCGGGAGCAGTTCAGGGTCATTTTGTAATCTTCACAGGCCGTGCCCAGACTCTCTCCTGTCCTGTGACCCTGGTGACATTCTGGGAACTCCTAGGCCACGTGAGGGGAGGAACCACTGCCCGGAACTTTGCTCAGTGCTGGGGCTGGATTCAGCTGACCACAGGCCACACCAGACGCCCCTCTGCTCCCGAGGAAGACCAGGGTGGCCCGGGCCTCACGGTAGGCTTCCTGGGGTCACCTCGGGGCTCCTGGGTCTGTGGGGGCGTGGGGGGCAGCAGAGGGGCTTGCCGCTCTTCCCGGGTTTCAGAGCATTTCCCAGCTCCAGGCGGAGCAGTTTCTGGGCCCCCCTCCCCCGGGGGAGAAGGCCCTGCGGGGCTGGTGCTGGGGAGGCGGAGGAAGGTCGGCAGGGGGCTGTGAAATGAAGGTGGCCCGTCCCACCCTCAGGGAGCTCCTAGTGGGTGGGGGGATGAGCAGGGTGACCAGATGGCCGGGTTTGCCTGGTTCTGCCCGATTTACACTTGTCATCTTGGCACATTTGTGACTAGCACACCTTTTCATTCCCGGAAGTGTCCTGATTCATGTGATAACGTGTATGGTCACTCCAGGAATAAAACCTGCAGGCAGCTCCCCTTTTATGAACATTTGCCAGGCATTGTGTTAAGCACTTTATATTTACCATCTTATTGAGTGCATTGATAATCCAATTGAGTACTAATTTTAACCTAAGGGCTGGGGTTACAGTTATGGCTGGGGAATTGTGGCTCAGACAGACGGAGTGGCTTGCCCAAGCCCACACAGCTGTAGGTATCGGTGTCAGTGTGAGCCCAGGTTGCAGCCCAGGCAGAGCCAAGCTGCCCGCTCCACTAAGCAGGAGGAAGAGTAAGGCCTGAGATGTGTGTCACTGAGCGCCGCAGACACAGTCCCTTCACCCAGCACACAGGGCTTGCACACCTTCTTGGTGCCCAGCCCCGAGCCAGGTGCTGGGTGCAGAGCTGGGTGCAGAGACACTGTGGCAGGACCCCAGCCCCACTGGCTCGGTTGAGTGGGTGCAACCAACTAGAACACAGAGCAGAAGAGCCCAAGCATTCAACAGAGGACAAGAGGGGACTGTGGATTGAAGGAGAGGCAATCAAGGAAGGCTTCCTGGGGGAAGTGTGACTTGCACTGGCCTGGGAGGGTGAGTAGAATCTGGCCAGGCAGTAACAGGGAAAGGCAGGTGCAGGCATTCTAAGTGAAAGGGATTGTGCAAGCGAGGGTCTTGGGGGGCCCCACAGTGGGAGAGGCCAACAGTGCCCAGGTCACAACCTCCTCAAGTTCCAAATGTTAGCCATCTTCTCTTCCAGATTGCTGACACAGCTGACAGACAAGCTCCTTTGCCCTTTGCAATATCCCTGCCAAGAGGGAAAGAAATCAAGTCCGCCCCTACTATGTGCTTAGAGCTGTGCTTTGCAGTTCACATGATTATCTCAACCGTTATAATAAGACAGCTTTCAACTTTATTGCAAAAGTGATATATGTTTCCTATTTATAAATGTAGAACCTAGACCGGGCACAGTGGCTCACACCTGTAATCCTAGCACTCTGGGAGGCCAAGGTGAGCAGATCATTTGAGCTCAGTAGTTCGAGACCAGCCTGAGCAAGAGTGAGACCCGGTCTCTACTAAAAAAAATAGAAAGAAATTATATGGACAACTAAAAATATATACAGAAAAAATTAGCCGGGCATGGTGGCACATGCCTGTAGTCCCAGCTACTCGAGAGGCTGAGGCAGTAGGGTCGCTTGACAGAGAAGTTTGAGGTTGCTGTGAGCTATGATGACGCCACAGCACTCTAGCCCGGGCAACAGAGCAAGACTCTGTCTCAAAAAAAAAAAAAAAAAGTGGAACATACATTATTAAGCAGAGGGACAAAATTTAAATCACCCCAATTCTATTTTTCAGAGATAACCACTGCAAATATTTTGTGTATAATCTTCTATTATGTTTTCTATGCACAAATATGCCTTAAAAGTGGAAACGTACCATTTTGGGACTCAATGTATTTCATTTAAGGTATTGCAAACTTCTTGTCAATAAATGCATATCTATAATATAATTTTAAAGACAGCACAGAAGGTTTCCATTGCATTCGTGTAGCACAGTTCATCTAACCAACCCCTCATGTTGGACATTCAGGTTAGTTCTATTTATTGCTATGGTCCAATGTCTGTCATCTCATTTAAGAGCCACAGTAGCCTTAATTATGCTGTAATTTAGGTATTATGGTGGTGATTATAGAGATTGTTCTGGAGTTACAGTTGCAGAAGCTGGTACTCTGAGAGGTGGCTTTACTTCCTGGGACACAACAGGGCGGCCGTGGGGTAGGCTGGCCAGGGCGGGAGCAGAGGGCAGGACCCAGCCCCGGCCTGACCCCTGGGCCTCTGGGCTGATTTTGCTGGGTGGAAACGAAAGGAGCCCAGGTCCAGGGAGCAGCAAGTCTTCTTTGGGGAACTGGATGAGGCAGCCAGGAGCCCTGGACGAGTCTCAGAAGCCCCTCTTTTTGCTTCCAGATGAGCTAGATAGAGCCCAAGTGGCAGAATCCAGCCGTGCTGGTTAGGCAGCTGCCACGCGGTCAGTGTCGAGCAGCAGTCCCCTGGGCTCCCGTCACCCTCTGGAAGGAGTGAGGTTTAGCTCTGTGGTGGATGACAGACTGGCTTGAGGCATGCACAGAAACATACCAACTCTAGAGCAATTTGAGAAGAGGAAGGAGAGGGTATTTGCACCCAGCCAACTGAAAAAACAAAACAAAACCATAAAAAGCCAGACTTCCTTGGCTTGCTGAAAGTGTGGAACATTTTTGTGGGCATTTGCTTATCTTATTCCCAGATGGGGAGCAGGAATCCTTTGGCGGTCTCCCTCCGGTGCCAGCCTCCACAGTCCCTGGCAGGGGCACGTCCCTTCTCTAGAGCTCCCCAGTATCCTGCTCTTTTGAGGGTGGGTTGGGGAAGGGGCCCAAGCCCAGGGCATCTTGGCCAGAGCCCTTTGAATCTGTGCTCGGACAAAACAGTTGCACTTTCCCTTGGCCAGGGAGGAGAGAGCTGCATGATCTCATCAGGTTTTCCGTGGCTAATCTCTGTGAGCGCTTCAGGACAGAGCTGGGGCTGGGCTGAACTCAGAACAGTCAGGGTCACGGACGTTGCTGCGCACTCACTGTGCGCCAGGGCCTGGCCTTGAAGCTTCTTGTGCGTTTTCTCATTCAATTCTCACGACCCCACGAGGGAGCTAGTATTGTGTTCACTGTTTGGAAGGTGAGGAAAGTGAAGCACAGAGAGGTCAAGTCATTTTGTCAAGGGCACAGAGCTAACAAGGGGTGGAGACAGGATTTGAACCCAGACTGTCTGACTCCCAGCCCCTCCAGAGTGATGTGAGAACGAGTCTTGGGCCGGGAGTGGCTCATTCGGAAGTTATCAGTGCTCTGCACCCTCACTGTGGATACCATCCCCGCCTCCCCACCCCCTGGCCCACTGGATGGGGTGAGACGGGTCTTGCCCTGGGCTTTAGCAGGCCCTGTCCTGGCTGTCCTTCCCCCATGACACCCCCAAGGGGTGCCAAGGGCACTTGCCTATCTAGAGCCTGTGTCCCCATTTTAAGCCATGCTTCGGCTGCCCAGGACCGCAGCCTGCCTGGGTTGCCTCCCCTGCCCCCTCTTCCCTGGGCTGCCCACACCACGGAAGTGCGCCCTTCGGCCTATGGGGTGCCCAGGGGCAGCTGTGGGTGGGTCTCTACTCTCAGTACAGGAGAGTCAGGCGGGAAGAGAAGGGGACAGACAGTGGGTGGGGCCCTGGAATACATCCACTGTGACCTGCAAATGTGACGAGTGGGCCTGCCCACCCAGGCATCCCACTCCCTGGGTGCAGGGGACTTGTGGGGTCTCAGCAAGCGTCAGGACAGATGCCAGCTCTCACTGCTGTGTTGTGTGCCCTTGGGCCAGTCACTGTAGCGCTGGAAGCCCCTTTCCGTCCTGGGCATGTGTAGGTTTGCTCTAAGGATCAAGATGTGTGTTCAGGAACTTTGGGAACTGGCAGGTGGGAATGGCCCCCTCAGCCCAACCCCCACGTCGGAGGTGTCCCTCCTCCACCCCCCTCACCCCCCTCACCCGAGCCTAAGCTGATTTGCCACCCTTGATTTCCTCTGCCACCAATGCCGTAGTCTCAACTCAAGGCCTGAATTCCAGAGCTGCTGCTTTTCTTGTCGGAAACTTCTAATTCACATTATTTCCAAATGACAATGGATTAAAAGTTCGAGGCACCCGTCAAGGAAAGAGAGGGAACAGACTCAGGTTGGCTCAGCAGAACAGGCACACTCTCCCCAGGAGGCTCGAGCTTTCTTTTCATGGTGCACCTCTGGCTTTGGTCCCAATTTTCCTTCCAGGAGTGACTTGGAAGGCCAAGAGATCTGGGCTCTATGACCTGAGCCCTGCTGGTCCTCTCCTGGGGACCTTGCCCTACGCTCCCTATAGGAGGCTGGCCAGATGTCTCTAGAGCCCTCACATCCCAGTGTTGTGTGGCCCACCATTCCAGTGGAAATTTTTCTAGAAACTACCTTTGAGAAACAATGGCCAAAGGGATTAGCAAGGAAGGACTTGCACACTGATGATATCATTGCATGTTGAAAATATGAATTGCACCCTTCTTACTCTTGGAAGGATTCGAGGCTGCTCTCGTGGCCTGGCTCGGGGTCATTTGGTCTGGGTTGAGCCGTTCCAGGGAAGGGCTGCCCTGTCTCCCAAGCTGCCTCAGAGAGCTCTGCTCAGCAAACCCTAACTGAGCCCACGGGAAGTCAATGCTGCGCAGGACGCTGGGCTAGGGGATGTGCGCACTGTCTTCCCACAGGGACAGCCATGAAAACCCATCCTTTCAGAGCCTATGCTAAGCGTTAGTAGAGACCTACCTCTGGGTTCTGTTCCTGGGGTCAGAGCAGGCTTCTTTCAGGACCCCTAAGGGTTTTGTGTAGGTGCCTCTGGCAGCCCAGGGGGTGGTGGCAGATGTGGATGGGACACAGGCTGCCATCCCTCTGCAGCCAGAGCCCTCTGCTTTTGTTCTGTCTTCTATGCAGCAATCTCCAGAGAATAAACAGTCTGGGGAAGTAGAACCAGGAGGCACACGCTGGCCCGAGGCTTGTTCCTTTCCCTCACGTGTGGGAAGGACATTTTCCTTTTCCTGGAAGAGGCAATTGCAGGAGTCGGATTTTAACCCCAGGCCAGCAGTTGTGATTGGTAGAGTCCTTCCCTAACACCTCCTGTCGCTTACTCAGCACCTGTGTGTGCATCAGAGAAGCCTCAAGGGAGGTCTGCATTGTCTCAGGGAGAAATTGTCCCTTCTCTGTTGATTAGGTAAGAAATTCCTGGAGAAACTGAGAGTCACTGAGTGTCTGAATGGGAGAAAGATATAGGGGAATTTCGTAAGCACTGGGTTTTTTTTGCGTTCGAAGACATTCAGCCCGAAGCTGAATCTTGGGGTGCCAGCAGAGGGCAGCAGAGAGACAGCCAGCAAAGACTGCCAGGGGCCGAGAGTCCCCAAGGCCCCCCAGTAGGGGGGGGGCCTACTGAGGAGGCCTGAACTCTTCCTGAGGAGAGGCAAAGTGAGAAAAATTAAGATTATGTTGCAAGAGGGTTTTCTTTGTTTTTTAAATTTTTGGTAAATCCAAATGTATTCTATCTAAAGAGCATTTTGTTGTTCTTACTTTTTTGGTGCTCAAATAACCTTTTCTGTAACGATGGTGGCTTGCAACCTTTAACAACAGTTAACACACTGTTAATTACTCACTCTGTGTCAGACCCTGACTTAAACCATGCGGATTTATTCATCTCATGCTCACAATTACCCCACCATGGCAGGCACTATTATCCCATTATACAGATGAGGAAATCGAAGCACGAATGGATTAAGTAACGTGCCCAAGGTCACATACGAGGAAGTGGTGGACCTGGGATTCGAACTCATGCCACTAAGACCAGCAAGCCTTGTAAATAACTGCCGAGAGTGGGGACAACAGTGGCCTGGAGAGCGCACATCCTCTAAAGGGGCAGGGACTGCTAAGCCCCTGCTAGTCTTGCTGTGTGGGAATGTGGGACCACTGTCCCCAGATCATCCTGAAATCTGGACTTTTAATGGGACATTTCTCAATTTTTACATGTTGGCTACTGATTCATATATAAAAAAGATCACCAAGGAATAAACAAAACACACTTGTAAGCCGAAACCCCCATCTATGATTTGTGGGTAGGTGCTGGCAGTTTAAAAAAAAAAAAAAAATTAGCAAATTAAAAGTTTGGAACCCCCTCCCTTATTTTAAAAAATCTACTGGTGTGTGGAGTCCCCGAGTCTGGGACCCTCCTGTCCACACGACGCTGGAAGTTTCCGCGGGCCCTGCGTGGCGGGGGCAGAGGCAGGCAGGAGCGGGGCATTTTATCGGCAGCGCTGAGGAGACTGTCTCGTCTCTGTGTCTGCACTTGTCCTCAGCAGACCGTGCAAACAGCAGATGCCAGGATCTCCTCATAGTTAGGGTCTGATGTGCTGAAATTTGGAAACTCAGGGAGAGTAACGGTTTAGAAATTCCCAACTCAATAATAATCTGTCCATATCTTACACATCATCTTTAAAAATTCTACAATACCCATGTGGTCTCCTTTTATGACTCCCTGCCATGCCTCTTTATCTCCCTTCCGCTGCTTTCTCCAATCTGGAAAGAACACAGAAGGTCCAAGAGACCTGGGTCTTGGTCCTGCCACTGCACTCACTTGCAGGGTGGTGGTGGACAGGCCACATGAGACCTTCACTGTCAGGAGGTGACAACCCAGCCCCCTTATCTTGAAAGGCTGCTGTGAGGTGATATGAAAATAAACTATTAAAAATATAGGTTGGGCATGGTGGCTCATGCCTGGAATCCCAGCACCTTGGGAGGCCGAGGCGGGAGGATTGCTTGAGGCCAGGAGTTCAAGACCAGCCTAGGTGACATAGCAAGACCCTGTTGAAACTGTCACTAAGATGGTGGCCCCTCATGAGACTAATCCTCGGTCACAGCCTGATCCCATCTTGGGGCTCACTCTCTGCTGCTCTGTCCCCTTGCCACACTGCCCTTGGTGAAGGTGCCCTTCCTGTTTTCTCTCCCTCCTCGAATCCAGAAGATGCTCCCTGGAGCCTGGCTGTACTGGGCCTCCCTCCTGCTCCTGGCCAGGCCCGCCCAGCCCTGCCCCGTGGGCTGTGACTGCTTCATCCAGGAGGTGTTCTGCTCAGATGAGGAGCTGGCCGCCATCCCGCCGGACATCCCACCACACGCCACAGACATCATCTTTGTGGAGACCTCGTTCACCACAGTGGAAACCAGGGCCTTTGGCGGCAGCCCCAACCTGACCAAGGTGGTCTTCCTCAACACCCAGCTGCGCCACTTCGGGCCAGATGCCTTCGGGGGGCTGCCCAGGCTGGAGGACCTGGAGATCACAGGCAGCAGCTTCTCCAACCTCAGCACCGACATCTTCTCCAACCTGACCTCGCTGGGCAAGTTCACCCTCAACTTCAACACTCTGGAGGCGCTGCCCGAGGGCCTCTTCCTCCACATGGACGCCCTGGAGTCCCTCCAGTTGCAGGGGAACCGGCTCAAGACCCTGCCCAAGAGGATCTTCCAGCCTCTGACGCATCTGAAGACCCTCAACCTGGCCCAGAACCTCCTGGCCCAGCTCCCCGAGGAGCTGTTCCACCCCCTCACCAGCCTGCAGGCCCTGAAGCTGAGCAACAACGAGCTCTCCGGCCTCCCACAGGGCGTGTTTGGCAAACTGGGCAGCCTGCAGGAGCTCTTCCTGGACAGCAACAAGATCTCGGAGCTGCCCCCGGACGTGTTCTCGCAGCTCTTCTGCCTGGAGAGGCTGTGGCTGCAGCGCAACACCCTCGGGCACCTGCCGCGGACCGTCTTCTCCGCCCTGGGCAATCTGACCTTTCTGAGCTTGCAGGGGAACATGCTGCGCGTGCTGCCCGCCGGCCTCTTTGCCCACACCCCAGGCCTTGTTGGCCTGTCCCTGTCCCATAACCAGCTGGAGACTGTCGCCGAGGGTGCCTTTGCCGGCCTGTTTAACCTGAGTTCCCTCACGCTCTCACACAACGCCATTGCCCACCTCCCAGCCGGCGTCTTCAGGGACCTAGAGAGCTTGGTCAAGCTCTACCTGGGCAGCAACAACCTGACGGCCTTGCACCCAGCCCTCTTCCAGAACCTGTCCAAGCTGGAACTGCTCAGCCTCTCCAGGAACCAGCTGACCACGCTTCCAGAGGGCATCTTCAACACCAACTACAACCTGTTCAACGTGGCGCTGCACAGCAACCCCTGGCAGTGTGACTGCCACCTGGCCTACCTCTTCAGCTGGCTGCACGAGTACACCGACCGGCTGCTGAACATCCAGACCTACTGCGCAGGCCCCGCCTACCTCAAGGGCCAGGTGGTGCCCGCGCTGAAGGAGGAGCAGCTGGTGTGCCCCGTCACCCGGGACCGCCTGGGCTTCCAGGCCCCAGGGCTGGACGACAGGGAGCCAGGGGGCAGCTGGGATCTGGCGGTGGAAGAAAGGGCAGCCCGGAGCCGGTGCACCTACAGCAACCCCGAGGGCACAGTGGTGCTGGCCTGTGACGAGGCCCAGTGTCGCTGGCTGAACATCCAGCTGTCTCCTAGGCAGGGCGCGGGCTCTCCGGGACTGGCGTACAATGCCAGCCAGGCGTGGGACCTGCGGTCGAGCTGCGGCTCCGTGCGGGTCACTGTGTCTGTAGTGGCTCGGGCAGCGGGGCCCTAGGAGCAGGCACACAGGCTCGGGGGCAGGTGGCCTCTGGGGCTGGCCAGACGGCTGGTGAGGGTGGGGGGCCCGAGGGGAGCTGAGTCTGCGAAGCTTTGGTTTTTCAGGTGAAAGACACATGGGTGGCAAGGGACGTTACATCTCTGAGGTTGGGGGGGATCAGGCCTGCTCCCAGCATCTCCCCCTCCTTTTCCTCCGTCACCCCTCTCGGGGCCTGCGGCCCAACAAGGCCACTCTTATGCTTTGCAAAGCACCTGGAGAATAAAATCCCCCGGCCCGATGTTGCCCTGTTATTTCATGTCCACCCGCTCTCTCCCCACCCGGCAGGCCCTGCACCACTGTTCCAACCATACAAAGCGGAGCCACCCCCTTTGACATCTGGTTCAAAAGCCAAGTGTCTGTTTCCATTTCTCTCCCTCGGATTGTGTTTTTAGCTGATATAAAGAAAAACAGGAGGTGACAGAATCAGAGGTGACCAGGAAGCGCACGGCAGGGGTCTGACTGTTGTGTGCGGCATCCGTGGTTGGCGCCCAGCTCCATGCCGCGCCCGGGAGAAATGGAGACAAGACGGTGCCTTGGGAAGGGAAGCCCCGGCCGCTCGGCTTTCATGACACGCGGCCCCCAGAAGGGAGGTGGCTTTGCCGCTCAGC
Organism: Eulemur rufifrons; assembly: GCF_041146395.1. Lineage (NCBI taxonomy): Eukaryota > Metazoa > Chordata > Mammalia > Primates > Lemuridae > Eulemur > Eulemur rufifrons. Next base: position 70,601,604 of record NC_090989.1, read on the forward strand.
ACACGTGGCTGTGCCTAAGGAGAAAGAAAAGATCCGAGGTGTGGGGCACAGGCTGGGTGGGCCGGGCGACAGGCTTCAGTCCTCAGCCTTCTGACAGCATCTTCCGGCCCTGTGGGCCGCACTGCAGTTGTTCTCAAGACACCAGCTGCCCTGTCACCCAGCCCAGCCTTCCCTCAGCCTTCCGCAGCCACTTCCTGCATGCTGGCTCCTCAGGGCTCAGTCATCCACCTCCCCCGGCTCCCGCATGCAGCTGGATGGGAGTAGTAGGAGTGGGGCCTCCTCTGCCCGACTGCACCCCGCCCGTCCTGGGCTCAGCTCTTTCTGGCTCCGCGCTCACATCTGCCTTCTCAGAGCCTGTGTTGCTCTGGTCGGCCACAGACACATCTAATCCAGGCCTTGTCCTCAACTCCTCCTGAGTCCCCTCCAGCAGAGCTGGGCCTGTTCTCCAGTCTCTCCTGCCCCTTAATCCTGGTGGCCAACTAGGCAATGAATGCTCAGGCTTTCAGCTTCTGAAATCCTTCCAGCCATTTCTCTTTCCCATTCCCAGACTCTCTGGATTGAACCCTGCACAGCCTGGGACCTGGTTTCCGAGCTGCAGTGTGGACTGGCCTGGGGGAAAGGCTGGGGCGGGGAGGGAGAAGTGAACCAGACAGACAGCAGGCCCCAGGAGCTCACCGTGTGTGGGCAGGGATCAGACAGGGCACATGGAATGAAAACACAAAGCAGGAGAGGTCAGCGCATGCAAGGGCTGGAGAGTTCAGAGGAGGCGAGGCTAGCAGGGGCCTCAGGGAGGGCTGTGACAGGCAGAGCAGGGGATGTTGCAGGAAGAGCTGGGGCCAAGGGATGGAGCCGGGCAAGAGGGAGAGGTCAGGGCCACCTCGGGCCATGGGGAGAGGGAAGGATGAGGAGGTACAGCTAGGAACCCACATGGAGCCCATTCTGCAGGGCCTCTCCGAGTGAGGACTGTGCTGGTTTCTTAAGGACGCCCTGGCGGTTACTGAAGGGCATGCAGAGGCGATCCCAGAGGCCAGGGATGCCAGGAAAACAGATTCCAAAGGTTTCAGCAACCTACCTGCACAGACACAGAGGGATTGAACGACCTAAATGTGAATTACCGAAATGCACATTGAAACAACATAAGTATCACTTTATACCTATTAGTCCTGCAGGATTTAGAAAGTTGGATCTCACCAGGTGTAGGCCAGGATGTGGGCACAGGGGAAGCTCCAGGTACTGCTGGCCATGCCTAAGAAAGGGTTTGGCGAGGGAGGCAAGTGGGTGGGGTTGGGAGATGTGGGAGGGAGAAGCCCGGGGTGATCTCAGGTTTCTCTCCTGTGTGGCTGGACAGCAGTGAGGCCATGGACCAAGGGCAGGGGCAGGTTTGGGGGAAGGGAGGTGTGAGATGCCCACATTAGACTGGAAAGCACAAGCTCTCTCATTTCTTGGGTCTCACTGTGTTGCCCAGGCTGGCTGTGAACTCCTGGGCTCAAGCAGTCCTCCTGCCTCAACCTCCCGAGTAGCTGGCACTACAGGCATGTGCCACTGTGCCCAGCTTGTGGGGCCATTTTAAAAAACAGGCTTCCTGAGGCCCAAATCAACTAACCTCTGAGGTGATGGAAGCCACTTCAGCAGATTCACCACAGCAAGACTCTCACATTCATTTGGTTTAAGAACCATCCTGACAGGTCCTTCCCAGGTTGGGGAACGTGGCCTCAGAAAGGCCGAGGAGCCTTTGGTGTGTTGGGCTGCTGGTGTCCACCTAGGGTGACACTCGCTGTCTAAGGAAGGACCCCCCACCGAGCACACAGGAGGAGCTTCAGAAATCTCCATCCAGTGAATGCCCATCTGAGCTGCAGCCATGGTCCAACCTGCCACGTCCACTGGCCAGGATAAAGGGACAAGATCATCCAGCAGACATTTTTACAATTATATTTCCCCCTCAAAATATAACTCTGTGTGAAATTAAAATCTAATAATTTCTCTCTGTGCCAAGTGCTGTGAGGAAAGATCACTGGCCAACCGCCAGCTCAGACCACCAAGGTGAGCCGGGGCAGGTCTGAGTGTGCCGTTCACTTGGGGGCCCTCATGTCCCATCTCCTTGTGGCGTGGTCCAGTCTTGTCCAGCAGTACAGTTTTTGATGGGTTCTGGACTAGAAATCAGCACGCCTGGGTCCTCCCACCCCTTCGTTAATATCTGGCCTTGGCTCTTCCCTGGGCCTGTTTCCTCATCTGTGTAACTAGGAGGTTGGTTCTCGATGCCAGATGAACCCTAGAATCACCTGGGGAGGTTTAAAAAAGACAACAATGACAAAAACCAAAACACAGGCACCTGGACCCCATTTTCTGAGATTCTAATTAAATTAGCCTGGTGGTGGGGGGGGGTGGGTGCAGATATCAGCTCTTGTTTGTTTGTTTAAACTCCCCCGGTTATTCTAACACGGCCAGGGTTGGACACTTGGGGCTGACTGTGTCTCAGGTCCAGGTGTAGGTCTTACGGTGGCAATCTGTAGCTAGGCGCAGGGCAGTTGTGCACGGCTAGCCTTGTCAGCCCCACCTGGCGTCTGCTCTGGATGACCCATGAATGAAACCAGCCACAAACACCACATATAAAAATATTGTATGAGTATTTCTTTCTTGTTGATGTTTTAAATTTTATCATCCTTTATGTCCTTGCATTTTTTCAAAACCTTTAAAATTAAAAAATATATATTTTTTGTCATTTTTTAGAGATGAGGTCTCACTATGTTGTCCAGGCTGGGCTCGAACTCCTAGGCTCAAGGGATCCTCCCACCTCAGCCAGCAGGGGAGCTGGAACTACAGGTGCATGCCATTGTGGCTGGCAGTTCTTGCATTTTTGAAGAAACAACAGCTGGGAGTGCACGGTGCCTTTTTTCCTCACAGTACCAGGATGGCTGTCATTCCAAAGCTCCTCCTTCCAGCAGGGGGGACTCCCTCCAATGAGCTTTGACTGCTGTACAGTTCTTCAGTCATGTCCTGCCCCGTGCCAGCCATGCAGCCCTAGACAGGTTGCTAAGCTATCTGCGCCTCCGTTTCCTCACCATTACTGTTCGTCATGTAACAATACCCACCTCATAGTGTTACTGGTGAAGATAAAATTAGTGCATTCAAATAAAGCACCCAAAACAATGACACATAGTAAGTTGTCCAAAAATGTTATTTTGCATTATTATTTTTGTTACTATCATTTCTAGAAGAGAACTGTGGGTGAAAGTGGGCATGGGGTAGGCAAGTACTGGCCAACTGCTTGACCATCACATTTGTTTTACCTGTTCCCGGTGGTCTGTTTCCAGGAGAATGTGAAAACTGCTGTTTACATATCAAAATTGTAATATTTGAGAGGATTGGAAATGCAATTTAAAAAATTGTTCCGTGGCAACAGTGGATATTGGAAAATTGGGCGGTGCTGTCAAAGATTAGCCGATCCCGCACGATGCAAGTCCGAGGGTGAATTCGTTCTCGCACTGTGTTAGCTGGCTTCCCCCACGCGCACCTGAGAGCCTTTCAAGCCACCTACCTGCAAACGCTCCTATCCTGGTCTCACGGCGCCCCCTGGCGGCCCGAGGAAGAACGGCTTTCCGGCCCTTTAAGGGAAGTCAGAACGCGGTCCCCAAGAAGGGACACGGGAGCATTGACTCGGTGGCCCAGGACACTTCCTGGCGGGCGGGCAGAGCTGTCGCCGCTTCTGTCCCCTGCCCCACGAAGAAGCGCCAGGTCCACTCAATGCCCACGCGCCGCCACCTCGTGGGCTGGGAAATGCTGGGGCGTTCCAGCTCGTCCCAGGGATGCCGCGCGTCCTGCACAATGACTTGTCCCGCGTCCCCCGCCACTTCCAAACGTGCCGCCAGACACTGACCTGGTGCAAACCCTGTCGGTAACGACGTCAGCCAGGAATCTGCTCCTGTAACGCACATCCACGCGAACAGGAGGACCTGTCGTCCGCAGACTGTTAGTGTTCCAGGACCTCAGCTGGCAGGTGCGTGCTGGGAAGATTGGGCTGTGTTTTCTTCGGAATTTTATCGAGTTGTTCAGCATCTTGGAAAATCTTTTTTTCTTGGCAATGCTTAGCCCTTATTTCAAAATGTCAAATATAAATAAAAAGCAACTTCTCTTAAATTTATCCTTTACTCATTATAAGTAGGTGAAAGTGACTTTGTCATATCTCTAGTGGGGCTTTGGACAAGCACTCCACGTGGAAATGAACAGTATTTATTATAAATTACCTTTTATTTCTAATTTATATTACAGTTAGAACATTTTAGCTTTTAATTCTCTGCAAGGTCCGATTCTATTATCTGTGACTCTTTACTTCAGGAGACGAAAGCGGGTGTTACAAATGATTTGTTATAAAAAGGAGCATTGGGACTGTGGGGAGGAGATCCACTGTTCGGAAGTCACAGAAGGAGCAAAAACCAGATGGTCTTCTTTAACCGGGGCCTGGTGGTTACTTCCTGACACTGCTTTCCCCTTGAGGGAGAAGCTGCAGGTCTCTGCCCGTGGTTCTCCTCCCCACCTGGGTGTGAGAGCGCCTCTCACTTCCACTCTACCAGGGGGGCTTTGTAAAGGGGAGTAGAGAGTCAAGGTGCACTTGGAGGAAAAACAAAGTCAGTGTGTTAGTCCGTGTTCTCCAGAGAAACAGAACCAGTAGGAGATAGAGAGAGAGACAGATGATAGACTGGGATTGGCTCATGCAATGATGCAGTCTGAATCCCAGGATCTGCAAGCTGAAACCCCAGGAAAGTCGTGGTGTGATTCCGCCCCAGTCCAAAGCCCTAAGAACCAGAAGCCAATGATATAAATCCCAGTCCGAGGGCAGGAGAAGATGAGATGAGATGTCCCAGCTCAAGCAGTGAGGCAGGAAGAGGGGACACATTCCCCCTTCCTCTGCCTTTTGTCCTACTCAGGCCTTCACTGGATGCCGCCCACCCTCCCTGGGGAGGGTGATCTGCTTTAGTGAGTGTGCTGATCTAAATGCTAACGCCATCTGGGAACACCTCACAGACACAGCCAGCAACCATGTCTAATCTGGGCACCCTGTGGCCCGCTCCAGTGGACACATAAAATGAACCACTGCAGTTAGGAAACCTGATTAGGGGCATCAGTTCTATCTCAGTTTTGACACTTCCTTTCTCCTGGCCTCCAAATCTTCTGCTGGTAACCAGGGGCTGAAAGCTTTGGTGGATGTGTTGCGTGTCCCACCTCCCGCTCCAACCTCCAAGGCGTGCTGCCTCTCTGGCAGGCACCCACCACCTCGCTTGGCCTGGAGGGGGGTGGGCTCCTCTCTGGGGGAGGACTCGGCCAGATTCTAAGCTCTCAGACATCTAGGGGTAGCTAAACTCCTCAGCCCCGGCTCAGGCACAGACTGCCCTCACGGCCTTCTAGCCTGGCCCCTCAGGAACATTTTCTGCAATCTTCCTGCCCATGGGTGCACTCAGTGATGGTGGGCTCCTTCCGCATGCAGCTCCGCTTCCCTGGGCAGCTTGATTGTCCAAGCAAGCCTCCCTGTAACATTCCCACTGGCCTTGAGCAGGTGGACACCCTTGTCCCCACGGCAGCCCCTCAGAAGCCCTCGGTCATCATCCCATCCCCCACTGAGCCTTGCCAGCTGCAGCTTCTCATAAGCAGTGGCTTCTGACAGGCGTTGGACTTCAGTCCCACTGTCTCCACTCACAGAAGCCATGGCTGTGGGCCTTGGTGAAGGAAGTGCCTTATTGCAGGGCTGGGGCTCCAGGCCGTGGTCCCATGGTGGGCGGGGGAGCCATTTGCCTTGAAGCTATTGCCTGGCAGGTTTCATCCATCCCTGACTCCAGGGGGCTTTTTATTTCTTTCTCAGAACTGTGTGGCTGGCCTCCGGAGGCTATGGGTCAGCCTTCACAGAGAGATTCTTCCCGGTCAGGGACATTCCTGTTATTGGACCGGAGCATTAATGCCCCCGCAAGGTGGAAAAGTGGAATTTGTGCGGCGTCTGTCTAAGACCTTAAAAGCAGGCACACTGCTAAGCTGGAAGGCCTGGTGTGCTCGGGGGTTTCTAGAGACCTCACTTATGAGGTGTGCCGCTAAGGTGCTCAGACACCACCTTGCCAGCTGCAGAAATGGAAATTTAGTCTTCGGAATGACAGAATGAATCAGGAGAAGAGACCGATAACTGTGAGAGTTGGAGAAACTGTTCCTCAACATTACTGACATCTCTTTCCTGCCCAAGGAACCAGGGTGCCAGCCGATTTTTGTGCACTTTGCTGAAACTGATCTCTCTGCTCCCCGCTACCAAACATTTCAGAGACTGTCCTGGCTGAATGTGCTCTACCAGCAGAGACCAGAATCAGTGATACCACCCTGGGTGAACTGAGCGTTCAGGACAATGGGACTGAGTTTTTTCCAGAAACTCCTTGAATTGGAAACGATGAATTTGGAAAACAACTTCTCTGGGAAGCTCCCATCTCATATCTTCTTTGGGCCAATCAAGCACTCACACAGGAAACAGTTCAAATTAGCTGGGCCGCTCCAGGCCAGTTAGGCAAGGCCGGGCTCCCCGGAGCAGGGGCCAGGTTGGAACAGCTCTGTGCTTCTGCCAGAGCCCCTCAACCAATATGCTGGTTATTTCTCATAACCAGAGATTGCAGCTGTGCTTCAAAGAAGCATGGATTTGGGAAACTCACAGATTTCAGCTTGGAGGCCAATTAAATCCTCACTTTAAAGCATGATGGGTTTTCCTCTTTTGAAAAATTTTAGGAGTCTCTCCCTGGAGCCACCGAGGTGGTAAGCTCACCTCAGGGCCTTCTGCACCCCCATCCAAGCTCTCACCCGTGAGACTCCTCCTCAAGTGGCTGCAGAGGATTGCCCTGCTTTGCTTGCCGATGGCCTTGCCGAGGCGGCACCATCCTTGGGAGCATCGTGAGTGTGGTTCTGACTACTGAGCCCACGACCATGCTAACAACCACCCAACCCCCACCCCTCTGCAGCCAACAGCACTCAGCCTCCACCCACACCCTCACCAGCCTCTCTGTGCCAGCTGCAGCCCTCCAGCCACCTGTCAGTGACCAGCCCTCAACGACAGCATTTCACAATCCCGATGACCTTTTAGGCAGCTGTGATCCTCAAACTCCAGCCCTCCTGTCACCTGCAACCCTGCCCAGGATGCCAGTCTTTGGGGTCTTCTTGCCATGGCCTTGGAATGGAGCCCCAGTGAAATATGGACGGTCTCTAACTTATGAAGGTTTTGACTTTACGACAGACTTATTGGGGTATTAACTGCATTTTCGACCTATGATATTTTGGACTAATGATGGGATTATCAGGATGTCACCCACTGTAAGTTGAGGAGATCTGTAAACCTCCATTTGCCTAGACTTCTAGTCCTTCCCCAACAGCCACCATGTGCACCTCAGCCCATTCAAGGGCTCCCACTGCTTGTTCTGGGGAGGTGCCTGCAGCCGTGCCCTCCATCTTACCTGTCTAACCTTTCCAAATTCCACGTGCTTATGTCCACCCCTGTTGTCAGCAGCACAGAAAACACCTGGGAGACAGCTTCGCTGACCTGGCATTCTCACCCTCTCCCCTTCCAGGGCTTTGGTGGAGGTGACCATCAACACACCTGCTGGAGTTTGTTCTTGCACCTGCACCCAGCGCTTGGCTAGTTTGTGGTCGTCACCAGCTGTGCCCATCACCATGGCACCAGAGGCCTCTCCTGTGTTTCTGAGGCTGAGACAGTTGTAGGGGAGGGAGGTGAGTCCCAGAACAGGATTCCAGACACATGGGGAATCCCATTGAGTCCCCCAGAAGCCAGTGTGGGTACATACCTGCTCCTGCCCATGAAAGGGGACATATGACTTCTTGGGAGAGGAGAGGGGACATATGGGCTAGACTTGGAGGCTGAATGGGGTGCTTTGTATTCAATACCAGGACTGATTTTATTTTTGCTCTGAAATCTGTAAACCACCATATTTTGGTGTGGGATATTGTTTTGACATCTGTGAATCTGGCAAACATGTAAAGTCTCCTGGAGGCTTAAAAACTGGATCTATGAAATTGTCATATCCTATTAAATGGCCAGCCCAAACCCTAGGGCATTCGCTCACGAACCCATCCCATATTTAAATTGAAATATAAGAACTTACTCAGCTGGGTGGGGTGGCTCACGCCTGTAATCCTAGCACTCTGGGAGGCCGAGGCTGGTGGATCGTTTGAGCTCAGGAGTTCGAGACCAGCCTGAGCAATAGCGAGACCCTGTCTCTACTAAAACTAGAAAGAAATTAGCTGGACAACTAAAAATATATATAGAAAAAATTAGCCGGGCATGGTGGTGCATGCCTGTGATCCCAGCTACTTGGGAGGCTGAAGCAGGAGGATCACTTGAGCCCAGGAGTTTGAGGTTGCTGTGAGCTAGGCTGATGCTATGGCACTCACTCTAGCCTGGGCAACAGAGTGAGACTCTGTCTCAAAAAAAATAAAAAATAAAAAAAGAACTCACTCATACAAAATTTCACTATCCAACCAAAATGGAGCTCTTACCCAGGGGAAATTAAATTAAAATATCTCCTGAACAGCCAAAAGAAGTTCCCAGGGTCTTAGATGAAGTCTCATGCATTTGCTCAGAGGAACGTTCTTCCCCTCAGAATCTGTCGGCCTTTACAACAGACACGGGCCATCACGCTTTGGTCATGTGATTTCCAGACTGTAGTAGTTTAAAAGCAAAAATGATAAGTTGGGAGGAGGGCAGTGGTCCTGCTGGAGGAAAACTCCTGAAGAACAGAGAGCGATCAAAAAAATGACAAAATCAGACATGAACTCCGAAAGAGTAGCCTGGGCCATTTCGTGGCGGGTCCCCATAGCTCCCGAGGGCAGCACGCTATTCCAGCACGGGTGAGTGCCGAGGGAGCCACGGTGCCCGAGCTGCCTGGGAAAAGGTGACATCACGTATAGCGCTGTCTCAGGTTGTATTCCCTGATAGCAGAGCTTGGCACAGGTCTTGGGTGCGGTTTAATTGGGAGGGGATCCCAGGAAGCAGTAGCTTGAGACAAGGAAGGGGAAGCCAGTGGAAGGATGGCTATGGGGGCTGCTGCCGGGGGCTTCCTGAGAAGCATCCAGAACTCTCCAGATTTGCCTTCCAAAGCACAGGAGGCACTTAACCACCGCTCACCTCCGGCATCCGTTCCCTGCGCTCCCAGGCTCAGCGGCAGAGGGGCACCGGGGACACCGTGGGCAGAGATGAGGAAAGCTGAGCGTGAGGTGGCCGCCTGGGCTTGCACAGGACCGTCCCCACAGCAGCTGCTGAAAACGAGAGGGGCTGCAGGCACCTGCTCCAAGTACCCTCTGCTTAAAGCAGCCGCAGCCATGAGCAGCATCCGCCACAAGGAGCATAAATATTAAACGTTTTATCACTCAACCAGCACGTCCTCAGACTGATGTTTGCCGAGGGCTCTGGGTGGACAAGGCAGCCTGGCCATGCGGAGACAGCCCATGCGCTCCGTGGCCAGGCATGCGAGGGTGCCACGGCTGCACTGACCCGTGTGAGCCTTGTTAAGTGGAGGCTCCTGGGGACTTAATTTGTCCTGGCTTCGGGGTGCTGATGTGCAGCTTGGTCTGCCAGCCCTCCTTTGGGCAGGGCCGCTTATCTAGTCCGACTTTTTCCTCTGACCACCTGCTGCTTTCCATTTGTGCTCCTCTCTGGGGGCGTTGGAGGACGATCCATTCACTTATTGCACAAAACTTTGCTGGGGTCTCAGGCCAGGACACCAGAAGCAGACCGTGAGCTGAGGGTTCAGAGGCAGGTGATTTATTGAAAGGAGATGATCCCAGGAGAAACTGGTAAGGGGTGGGCAGTGCAGGACAGGAATGGTGGGGAAGCCACATGGGGTGTGGTTTCAGAGGAAGAGCCAGCCCTGGCCGGATCCAGCAGGAAAGCTCTGGAGTACGAATTGTTTCTCAGAGTTTGCCCCAAGCCAGGCAAGGGAGCTGGGCTTTTAGACCCCTCTCCAGCCAGCCACTGGCTGCAGACCACCCCTCTTCCCTGACGTAGCCTGAGGACAGTTCCCCAAAGCGAGTTAGACACCCAGGTTAGGTGCGCAAGCACCCAGAGCGGGGGGAAAGGCCACGGAAGCAGTCAGGGACCCCGGGGTCTGATGGTGCATCCCCAGTGTCCACCGTGGTGGCCCCCTCTGTGCCAGGCACTGGACTAGGGTGTGGCTTCCCTGTGTGTGTCCTCTGTCTGCTCGGAGAAGGTCTGTATTTGGTTACTCCTGCCACAAATGTACCTTAGCTGACCTGGGTCCGCCCTCTGACCCTAAGGAAGTCACTGCCTCTTTGAGGCTCAGTTTCCCCTACCCGAGTGAAGGGGTTGGGCACGGTAAGACCCTCACTCCTTCTCTCAACTCTGTGGCCACAGCAGCTTAACATGGGGGTGTGGCTGCTGATAAAGAATGCAGTGTTTAGCGATCATTTTGTCAGCCCTTAGATAGTTTGTATCTGGAGATACATGATTAAAATTCTATTATAATTATCTTATTAGATGGTAGAATGGAGTCATAATTAATACAAGCATTTTCTGTAAATTCCATCACAAGAGCTCAGGAGAGAGTTTGAGAGAGACTGAGGAGTGTGTGTGGGGGGCGTGTGATTTTAGGGAGATGTTTTTGCGGTGGTGATACACCCAAGCAAATAAGGCCTAGGAACAAAGAGCATGAATAAAAGGTAACTGCCACATGAGGCAGGACAAAGGAAGTCTAAGCAGTTGAGCTACCTTTTACTTGGCTTTCCCCCCCCCCCCCCATTTCAAGGAACACAAAGATCAGCTCCTCCATGGAGTAACTGTTTTGTGGCCAGGGAAACAGTTTTTGTGGGGGGTCATTGGTGGCACAGAACCTGCCATGACCAGATCAACAACGTGGATGTAGCTCCATGGAGCCCACCTTGGAAGAGATGGTGTCTCGAGTGATGGGAGTTTTTCTGCCCATCTCCTGCATCCATAAAGTATGTTGGCAAGACATGGGGACCTCGCACAGCAGTGTGCTCCCGGCTGACCCCTTCTGTGCCTGGGAAGGAGTGTTGTGCCCCCACGAACGCTTGGGGCCAGGGCGGGTCACAGCGGAAGCCTGAATGCCAACCATATAAAGAAGGTAAGACATAATCTCTGTATAAAGCACAGTCATTCTTAAGACAGGCCCCTGCGGGCGTGTCCTGCACACTGGTCCTGCCTCGGTTTGCTGTGGACGGCCCAGTCTGTCTCCCAGACCAGCCCTGTGCACACTCATGCTGGTGGCCCTGCAGCTACTTCCTCTCAGCTCAGCTGCCTCCCTGCTGTCTGTGATGTGTTCACAGGACCAAGGCCAGGAGGGACAAGGTAGGTTGGCTGTACTTGGGGTGCCACCTACTGCTTTGCCTTCTCACTCACTTCAAATGTGAGTCACAAGGCAGAGCCAGAGATGGGTCACAAGGTGAGTGTCCAGCCAAACCTACCAGACGATGGCCTTCAAGCGCAGCAGACAGCAGCAGTGCCATGCCACCTACTTCTCTGCAGGTGTTTGTAATCCCAGGAGCGTGTCGGCCTCCACCCAGCCCTCGTCCCAAATGCCACGCCCATCAGTGTCATCACCAAGCCCCGGCTAGATCTGGTATCCACTCCACATCCCTAGTCTTCTGGGCGTAGACAGAGTCTTGCTGTTCACAAAGTGCTTCTGTGTGATTTTGAGTCTCGAAGTGGGGGAGGTACGGATTCCACTTTACAGATGGAAACCAAGGCCCAGAGAGCATCCTTCTCTTGCTCAAAGCCACACGGCATTGCTGTCAGAACTGGGATGATGCCATGGGTCTGACAGCCTCTCTGGGACAGCCCTGTTTCCACCACAGCATCCTTTGTCCCCCACCTGAGGCCTGGCATATCCCTGAGCCACCCAACAACACCTTACCTTGCTCCACCCAGGAGGCTCAGCTACGGGACAGGGTGACTCAGGCATGAGTCAGCTGTTGCCTGGGCTGAGAAAAGCTGGAACAGAGAGCCACACTCACGCCTTCACTTCTACCTCTCCAGCCCTCCGAGTCTGGCTTCAGTTGCAAACGAGATATTCCTTCCTGGAGGCACCTCTCACTTTCCACATTCACATCTGGACTCACCCGTCTCTGCTGTCCTCAGCCGCTTCCGCTGGGGCTCCTGTGCTCACATTGGCCTGCAGCCCCCACACCCACACCCCTCCCTCTCTGGCTGCTTTCTGTCTCGGGGATACATCCCCCAGGTCCCTTGCACTCTGGGCTTGCAAGTAGGTTTGGCCCATAGCAGGTGGCAGGCGAGAGGGGGGCAGAGGGGAGAAGCCAGGGCATTCCTTCCCCTGGCTCTGCTCTCGGAAGCACGTCCAGCAGGGCTGAGGGCCCCCGCCCCACAGCACAGGCCTGCCCTTGCTTCTGCTCGGCCGGCAGCTGTAGGCATCTGGGCTCCCGTTACCTGCCTCCCTCTTTGCCCGTCCTGCCCTGGATGGTGTCAGTGGCTTCCTCGCATTGCTCATCTCTGGGCCGCCTCAACATCTTGTTTGGCTTCTCAGTTTTTATGCCACTTATGCAACCAATCTCCTGTATTAAAGTCCCTCTGTTTGAAACACTGGTGTGGTTCCTGCTGCCTGCTGGACCCCTGGCTGACACAGTTCCTTCTCAGAGGATGGCACTAGGTCAGAGGGCTTGGAGTTGTTGATGTCACCTCTCTCACTAAGTTAGTCAGAAGACTGGGCCTCCTCCTCTCTGGAGCCCATCCCACCTCTTCCCCCCATGCGGCAGCCTTGGGCAAGTCCTTATCATCTCCGCCCTGGATGGGGACCCCAGCCTCTCCCAGGGCACCGCCGGCCTAGCAGCCACCACCTCCCCACAGCTGCCCAGTCTGATCAGTCCATGCTTTGACGAGGCCCCCACTGACTTTCCAAATCAAGCCAGCACTTTAGGGCTGGCTCTTCCAATCTGGACCCACGCTGCCGGCCAGCCCTGCGCCATCCTCCACGCCCCGTCCTCCCACCGTGAACCCCACACCCCATCCCAGACTGCCGGTCATTTCCCAGACATACTGTGCTCTGACCTCTACCCCTTTGTTCTACCCCTCTACCTCATTCCTTCTGCCTGGGCTGCCCTCTCTTCTGTACTAGTGAAAGTCTATCGATTGATTCTACAGCAACTGCTGCCTCCTCTAGGGGGGAACATATCACTCCCCACTCTGCCTTCCATGGTCCCTCATACCTGCCCCTTTAAGAGCCCTTCTCACATGTGATGTGTTTCTCAAGGGCTGGGACCCTGCCTGAGCCCTCCTGTACCAGGCACCTCTCACTGAGACCAGCTCTTGCACAGGAATCCAGGAAATGTTTGTCAACTGGAATAGAAAGTGCTCATTGGAATCCACTGGCCTCCCAGTCCCTTGCAGACAGGGCCTGTGCCCAGGTTCCTGTCCTGTTTGAACGATCAACCAGAGTTAGGGGCCTCTCCTCATCTGACTTCAGGGCTGTTCATTTTGGTGACATTTGCAATGATCCTGGTTAATGTTTAATCTCAGTTTCTTTGTTTTCTGTAAAGCTGATAACAGTGTGTGTAGCAGGGAATGCAAAAGAGCAGGACCCACAAGAGGAAAACAAACACCCACCCCATTTTGACTTAACAATTACAAATTAGTCATTTTCCCAGAGCTTTTTGGGACTGCAATGGAAATGGATTCAAAATGTTAAAACGCCCTGAAATGATATAACCATACAAAGACCATTATAGGCCCCTAGAGTTAGATTTTATACATCAGCAATGTGCTGGCCTCTAGAAAGATTCAGCCTTCCTGAAACTTCCATCAGTGTCACTTCTCTGCATCACAACACAGACGGCTTTCTGGGGGATCCTGGATAAAGTCTGAACTCATCAACTTTAAATTGAGGTCCTCTCTCTCAGCCTCACCCTCCCTTTTCAGCCGTGGCTGTCTTGATGGGAAACTTCTTTTGCAGCCAGACATTCTGTTTACAGATCCCAGACCGCCACGAGGTAGGTCTCACTTCTGAACCCTTTAAGGACAGGGTAGAGTAGTGGTTAGGACTGTGAGGTCCAAATTTGGGCAGGCCAGGGTTCACGTCCAACCTCCACCATGCCTGGCTGTGATAGCCACACCGCCTCCAGGAAGCCTGCTCTGATTTCCCTGACCCATGCCTATACATTTTTCCAGTGCCCATCTGCTCCAAGTGCAGTCCCACTGCCCCCAGTGGACATTGAAACCTCCACGGTCTTGTGATATATATTTCATTGGCATTTATTCATGTGTTCGTCTAGTCTCTCCACCTGGACTCTAAACTCTGTGGCCAAAACAGGTCTGTTCGGGGTCTCTGAACGCCCCTCAGACTGCCTGCACGAATCATAACTGTAGAAAGCACTTGCTGTTGGCTCACTTTGGCCAAATTTTAAAGTCATTCTACACCAGCCAAATAACAGGACAACAAAAGATAGAAACATACCATAGGCTGCGGCTAGAGGAGGCCATCCAGTCCGCTCTCGGGACAGGATGCTCAGTGTGTACAGATTTGCTTCTGGTGTCTATAATATAAGAGGCCTCTGACCTGTCTCTTTCCCCTGAGATTTCAGAAGAATAACCATGAACGAGAAATGAGTATGTCTCCACACTTGGGGTCAATGGCTGACACTCAACTTTCAAACCTGCCCCTTCTGAGCTGTCTAGCACAGGCCGCCTCCCACCTCGTCCTCTGCTGCAGATCCCCTGTGTCTGCGCTGCCTCAGGGCCTCTGCAGCAGCCAGGATGGAGCCTGGGCCTCCACCGGACCTCCTTAGTGCCTCCTGCCCGAATGGTGGGTGAAGAGCAGAACTCACAGGAGCTGGGGAGGAAGAGAGGATGTGTGTGAGTATTTGAGATTTGAGGTTCCCAGGATAATAGGACACCCTAGAACCCAGGAACCTTGAGCAAGTTTCTTCCCTTTTCTGGGCCTCAGGCTCCCCTATATGCCATGCAAGATAATCGGATCAGACAATCTGGAAAGTTCTATGCAGCTCTCCAGAAATTTCGGGGAGGATGTGAAGAGGTCTTGCTAGCCTGGTCACGTGAGGCCTGACCAAACAGTGTTTAGAGCAGTGCTTCCAAACCTTAATGTCATATGAATCACGGGCATCTGTACAAAACGTAGATTCTAGAAGCAGAGAGTAGAATAGTGGTTACCAGAGGCAGGAGAGGGTGTGGTGCGGTAAGGATAGGGGAGATGTTGGTCAACAGGTACATGGTCACAGTTAGGAGGAGCAGGTTCTGGTGCTGTATTGCACAGTAGGGTGACAATAGTTAAAAATATTGTATTTTACATTTCAAATTAGCTAGAATACAGGATTTTGAATGTTCTCACCACAAAGAAATGACAAATGTATAAGGTGATGGATATGCTAAATATCTTAATTTGATTTTTACATAATGTATATATGTATTGAAATATCACACTGTACTTCATAAATATGTACAATTATCATGTGTCAATTAAAAACAAAATTCAAAAGGAGATTCTGATTTAATGGATCTGAGGAGCAGCCTTCAAACCTGCATTTCCTTTTTTTTTTTTTTTTTTGAGACAGTCTCACTCTGTTGCTTGGGCTATAGTGCCGTGGCGTCAGCTTAGCTCACAGCAACCTCAAACTCCTGGGCTCAAGCGATCCTCCTGCCTCAGCCTCCTGAGTAGCTGGGACTACAGGCATGTGCCACCATGCCTGACTAATTTTTTCTACATATATTTTTAGTTGTTCAGATAATTTCTTTCTATTTTTAGTAGAGATGGGGTCTCGAACTCCTGACCTCTAGCGATCCTCCCGCCTCGGCCTCCCAGAGTGCTAGGATTACAAACCTGCATTTCTAACAAGCCCGCAGGTGGCTCCAGTGGTGCCAGCCCACGGTCGACTCCCGGAGCAGTGTAAGTTCAGCAGTGGTTCTCAAGGCGCGATCCTGGGACCGTAGCATCAGTATCACCTGGGAACCTATCAGAGCTAGTAAGGCCCAGCCACAGACCTGTTGGATCAGAACTCGGGTGGTGCCTCGCAGGGGATGCTGATGCGTGCCCAAAGTCTCTGAACCACTGCCCTAAGAGAACTGCTTCAGAACTTGGAGGTACGTAGGAAGCACCTAGAGAGAGTTTGTAAAAATACTGGTGCCTGGGTCCCGCTCTCAGGGGTTCTGATGCAACTGAAATGGGGTGCCTCCTGGGCGTCAGGTTTTCAAAAGCTTCCCAAGTGATTGTAACATAAGGTCAGTGAGCGCTAGAATGGGACTAATCATCACTAGGGTTGCGGCTCAGAGACGCGCGAGCCTCGACTTCCCCCGAAAGCGCTCTCCGGCCACCGGCCACTGGGGCGCGCTGTTGCGCCGCCTGGGCGGCCGCGGGCGGCGGCGCTGCGGGGAGCTGGGGCTGGGGAGCCCGCGCTGCTCCAGGGCGGGCGCCTCCGGGAGCGGCTCCCGGCCGAGGCCTGCACTCCCCCGTGCATCTGTAGCTAATTAATGCTGGCCGCGGCCTCGCCGCGCGTGACGTCAGCGATGAGCTCCGTGCTGGGGAAACGCGGCCGTGGCAGCCGCTCAGCACAGGCTGCCTCGTCCCGGCGAGCCCCGCTGCCGCCCCCTCCAGGCAGGACGCCGGGCTCGCCTCTGGCACTGAGCCCTTGTTCGTGCCGCTCCGATGACGCGGGAGTTTCTCCCAATTTCCACGCAACTGGGCACCGTCTCCTGCTCCATCTTCCCCAGCAGGACCCTGCCCTTCCCCTGCCTTGTCAAGACCCTCGGGGTCCCGGGAAATCCTGCAGGCCCCGGGGAGCCGCCAGCTCAGCTGCAGAACCAACTCGAACCTTTCTGGGTTTCTCTGCTCCTCTCAGTTCCTTTCCTGCAGGCTGCTCTTCCTTTTTCTCTTTCCTGAGCTGTGTGGATCAGGTATTTCCAGCCAGCGTGTTTTCGTACTCAGGGTGGGAAAGATGGGGCCGGGCGTTGCTTCCCTTTACCGAGGCAGATGAGGCGGTGCGTTTGTAAGGAACATTGTGTGCATGTGTGGGATGGCTGGGGGGCTTGGTTGTTGATGGAACTTCAGTTTCCAGAAAAAATTACCCCTTTAAGCAGGGTGGGAGTTTATTCTGGAGAGGAGAGCCCGGTCGGGTACAATAACGCTCTCTGCACGATCCCCGGTTGGGTGAAGTCTCCCTCCCTCCCGGGGGGCTTTCCCAGCCTGGCGCCAGAGTCGCCTTATCATAAATCTCCACTTCGTATTTCATCCCTGCGCACCCCCGCCCCACCTGTTCGCAGTTGGGCTTCACTGGTGTGAAGTGGCGTGTGGGGAAGGCGTGTGGGTAGAAGATGCTCGCGCACCTCTGGTCTGGACGATGCCCCATTACCCTTCCGGCTTCCGCAGCTCATAGTTGTAAGAGGAGAAAAGGTAGTTCTGGCCGACAGAGTAGGGCTCATTCCTGATTCCTGCCTCCAGCCTGACTTCGGGGGGCCTGCACCTGGTTTCTCCCATCGGAACCCCCAGCCCCTCCAGTGAGGTGGGCGCTCCCTGCAGCCCCAGGGAGGGACACAGACTGTCAACCCTGAGCGGATGGCACAGAGCCAGGCCAGCCCAGGTGAGGAAACTGAGGCCCAGAGAGGGGAAGGGATTTGCCCTGGGTCACACAACTGGCTCCTGGCAGATCCCCGTTTGTGATAATTCCTCAGATGCTCCTGCTAGGGTCTGGGGTGTGACACTGTCAGGCAGTACTGAGGGCTCCAAAGGGAACAGGTTTGATTTGAAGAACATTAGTCTCTTCTGAATCCAGATGAGTGACCTCTCCCCAGAGGCAGATGTCATTCCAGAGCTCAGCCTGACCCTGAGACTGCAGCCCCTGGCCAGGGGCTCTGGGTAAAAACCGCCTCCTAAGGGCTTCAGGGGTATTTAGCCTGCCAGCCACAGGGTCCCCCCACGAGGGACAGAAGGCCAGGGAAGAGGTGTGGGATGTATGGTTCCTACTCCTTCCAACACAGACTCTGAAAGTAAAGGTCCAATCCTTGAACTGGATTTCAAATTGGGTTGCGGCTGGCCAAGGAGATTTTAGGCAGCCACACGTTTGCGCAATTTCCCTATTGCTTCCACAATGTGCCTGGCAGGAGCCCAGCTGGAGATCAGACGCTCATGAAACATCAGCTCTGGGAGGACCAGAGAGATTCACGTCCATGTGTCACGGGTAAGAAACTTGAGGGGAGGCCAGGAAAGGGACTGGGGCAAGGTCACCAGACAGTGGGCAGGGCTGGAGCTTGGACACAGGCTCTGGACTCTGGATCGTGCTTCCCCACCACTGTCCTGCTTTCTGCGGGGACAGATGCCCTGATCCCACTCCGCAGGGGCTGCTGTCTTTTCCTCTCTTTGGGGTGTGTAATGTGTGCGTGTCTGTGTGTGTGTGTAGACATTTCCTGTTTTGTCTTTCTACCTCCAAATCCTATCTGCTTCCTAAAACCCAGAGAAAAAGATTCTATAACCTCAGTCACCCGTTCCAGGATCACAGTCAGGAAATCCTTGCTCCTACCTCACCCACATCCCCCATGCTGGAGCTTAAGTCCCTCCAGGTGGGGCTGGCAAGAGTCTGTGGGACTTACTCCAAGGGCCCCGGGGAAGCGGGCGGGGCTGTTTGGGGAGGAAAGATCACCCGGGAGTGCATGCCCCACAGGGCTGCCTCCAAATCCAAATTGCAGTCCTCTGGCACGTGAGCTCACTCTGCCTGGGATCTTGAATGATGCTGCTTTGGCGGGGGTACTGATCCTAGCCAGTGATTTATCATCTGTTTACTCAGAGAAACTGTTCATTTCTGCTGGTGGGAAGGGAAGGAGGGAGGTGAACGTGTGTCCTTTGAGCTGCAGAGGTAGCCAGCAGGGATGACTTATACACTCCCCTGACGGGTGACCCCCATTAACTCTTCCTCCCTGCCTCTCTCCACCTGATGAGAAACAGGGAATGCGCTCCCTCCCATCTGGGAGGCTGCAGATGCATTTTCTGCTCAGAAGCCATTGCTTGCAAAATTCCACTCGGAAGAGGAGGAAGGAGGAAAGAAGTACCAGCACCCGCTGTGGAGTCCTGCTCTGTGCCCGTTATCTCACGGGATCCTTGCGCTGCGACCCTAAGGCATAGGCATTGTCTCCATTTCACAGATGAGAGAACTGATGCTTGGGGATCTTGAATTGTCTAAAGCCACACATGGAGTGAGCAGAGCTGGGATCTAGACCCTGTGGGGCTAGGGCCACAGCTCGTGCTCTCGCTCAGCCAGGGTTTCTCCAAGGGTGCATCTTGGGCCACTGCGTTGCGGTCACTTCTCATTCAGTCAGTTGTTTTAAACAGGCAGTTGCTGACCGAGGCACTGCTCCAGGCTCATGGGATTCAGCAGCGAAGAAGACAGGCCCTGCCCTCCTGAAGCTTCCTTTATTGATGGAGACTGAGAATAAACAAGTATAAGAAATAAGTCAATTATACGTTAGAATAGAAGGTGCTAGCACTCAGGAAAAAGGGGAGTCGGAGAGGGTGATGGGGCGTGAGAAGGTGTGTGGGTTGCAGTTGTAGATAGAGTGGTCAGGATAGACCTCAATGAGGTGGTGTTTGAACTGAGACTTCAAAGAGATAAGTGTTTTGCTCTTGAGCCTGTGCTTCCTGCGCCTGCTTCAGACCTCCTCATTCAGAACCTTGGGGACGGGCCGGAATGTGTATTTTAAGAAGTTGTTTATCACACCAAAACTTGGAAATCCCTGCTGCTTCTCCATGCAGAAGACTTTTACCTACCAGGTCAGGAAGTATTTGCTCAAATCCAGGTGTGGCTCTGGGGGTTCAAGAATGAAGCTGGAATGCAGAGCCCGGATGCTGACTGCCTGCCCGTCTTGATAATTGGCTAATACTCAGTAACTAAACAGGCAAAATGCAGCTGTGACTGTCACTGGGCATGGAAAGCTCTGTGTCTGTGCAGGGCAGGATGTCCCGTCAAGGTGCAAACGAGGCTACTGAAGCAACAGGTTGAGACGATTTGGATTCTAGGTCGGGCTCACCTGTGGTGAACTTGGACGAATCACTTGCTTTGAGGAGTTTCGGCTTCCAGATTTGGGAAGTGGAACTGCGGAACCTTCCCCTCCTTACCTTGCAATGCTGCCACCACCTCCCCCCGCAGCCAGTCTGTGCGTCCATCCGTCCACTCATCATCCCTGCCGCCATCAGCATCCTCACGTCACCATCAGCATTTCTGGTGTGGCCTGCATTCAGACCAACAAAATTCCAGTCCCATAAAATAATTTGGAACATACCTAGGACTTACTGTAAAGGAATTTAGGCTGAAAAAATAATGAAGAAAAACTGTATGAAGAGTAATTAACTGGGATATTGAGATCTTTAATCTTGGAAGATTTGTTCGATGAGGTCCAAAGGTGGGGTTCGTGCCGCTGGCCTGGGGGAGCCAGACAAGTGTCTTGTAACTTCAGTTGCGGTGAAAGCTGCGGTGAAAGGCAGCTTCAGATTTCCCCTGATGGCGGGGAGCCCTGCCTCCGTGCCCAGCCCCATTAACTGTTGGCTTCCCAGTTGCTGAATCCAGCCAAAAACATCCTCTGCCGTTTGAAGTGCTTATTGGAAAAGCAGATTTCATCTTGGCTGGAGCTCTGAGCAGTTCCTTGTGTGGGGTACTCCCCAGGGCTGTAATTGAACACAAGAAAGCATCGGCCTACTTTTGGCATTCTTGCTTTCATCTCAAAGACACATTTAAAAATTTATATTTAAAAAAAGTCAGGGAAAGGGGCCAGCGCGGCTCACGCGGCCACTGGTGCCAGAACACCCAACACAGCAGCGCCAGAAGCGAAGGCTGCAGAGGATTAGAAGGGGGGATTAGGACCATCCCGTGTGGCGAGGCCTCACGCCCGGCTTCCGCGGCCCAAACTGCAAGGTGCTTTCGAGGCTGGGCCTCAGTGTGATCTGGGCTTTGCAGAGCAGTTCTGAGGGTTCGGATCGGGTTTCCTCACACCAGTCCAGTCAGGTGAGAATTCTCTAGAAGCCCTGGGGAACACAGGACTCCAAGCCTGCTGGGAGAAAATACACTCTCTTCCCCATCCAGACTCATGGTGCCACTGGCTTCCAGAGGCCCTTATCTATACTGGTGACCACGCATGAGGGAAAAAGGGAAAAGGCAGGATTCTGAAAACAGTAGGTGTCTAACGCTTGTATGTTAGCATGTTCTCACATACACAAGGATTGCAGTGACAACCTTTTCCTACAACTCTTGTTAAGATTTTCTCTAGGGGTCGATGTAAGGCTGAAACGTCAAGCTTCATGGAGGACTGAAATAAAGTAGCATCCTGGAGAAAGAGGAGCCCTCACACTCCAAACATACACCCAGATACCTAGTGTCTTAGGCTCCACTGCCCCCTTGAACAGGGTTATTGTTGCATCATCAGCTTGTGCTCCACTATGACCCCTTAATCTTTTTTTTTGAGACAAAGTCTTGCTCTGTTACCCAGGCTAGAGTGCTGTGGTGTCAGGCTAGCTCACAGCAACCTCAAAGTCCTGGGCTCAAGGGATCCTTCTGCCTCAGCCTCCAGAGTAGCTGGGACTACAGGGAGGTGCCACCACACCCGGCTAATTTTTCCTACTTTTAGTAGAGACAGGGTCTTGCTCTTGCTCAGGCTGGTCTCAAATTCCCGACCTCAAGTGATCCTCCCGCCTCAGCCTCCCAGAGTGGTAGGATTACAGGCATGAGCCAACCGTGCCTGGCTGACCACTTAATCTTATTTAGGAATTTTTGTTTATAGCAAATCATTCTTTGTGCAGTTGGTTTCTCCTCTGAGCATAGGATCCTACATTTATTCCTGTTTTACACTAAGATCATTGATACCTTGTGTTTTGAAAAAAAGAAACAGTTGTTTGGCTTATAACAACAAAAATACATCCAGTAAGATTATTAAAATAGTCATCTTGTTTTCAAGACTGCAGAAAGGAGGAGGGAAGTAAATATAGAATACCTACAGCTATTATTACATTTAACTCTGAGGCTCTTAGTGGCCAAGAACAAAAGAGAAAAGCATATGGATTCCTTAGGAGAGATAAAGTCCCATTCTTGAGTTCTAAGAGAAATTTCTGAGGGGCTCCTCTAGTGCGCTATGATAGACCAGCGTTTTGATGGCAGTTTTATAAAAATACAGGAGTAGTTTGCACATGGATGTTTTTTGTTGTGACCCTGAATCAGCATTTAGCGCATCATAGTGACTAGTCTGGGAAGTGAAAGTGATCTTGGGGGTCGAATAGAATACAGGAAACCTTAAGAGGACTGAGAAAATCAACTGGCCTGTACATCGCGCATTCCGTACTCAAGGGTACTTCGAGTTGGATCTGGGACAAAAAAGAAAGGCAAGCTGCAGAAGGAGTAACCGTATGGGCCAGATTACATCTCAGGGGCACGGTTGCGCTGCACTGTGTCATTCCCTGCCCCCGGCAGAAAAGGAGTTATCCCAGCGAATACCCACGTTTTGGTCTTGGTGCCACGTGCATGGGTGCGTGCGTGTGTATGTGCGTGCGTGTGTGTGCGAGTGCGCACGTGAGTGAGTGTGAATATGAGCCCTCCTCCCCTGTCCCACTCCCCCCCAACACCCCCCCCCCAACACACAGAGCAAGACTCTTGGCGTCCTGGAATCAGCGCCTCTGTCGGTAGTTGATTTTGATAACCGGCCAAAAATACAGGATCTTTTCAAGGTCTGAAGATCATTAACTCTTTGGAAGAACAACAGGACCGTTTCTGAATGCTCAAGACTGACAGCCTGTTGGCGATAGGCTTAATTACTCCAATTAAATATTCAGGAATGGAGCCAGGCGAGCCGACAGGATTGTGGGAAGGAGCCTCTGCTCCTTGGTTGCAGAATTCCCGGTCAGGCAGCATTGAGCCCAAGCAAGCGGAACGCTAGATTCCCAGGCCCCCGCCGTCCTGACCTGTGACAGTAGTTTCCCTCCTTTAGGAGGCATTGACTTTAGACATGAAATTTAAAAGATGTATTCATTTATCATTAACTGAGGACCTAGCATGTTCCAGGACTGTGTTAGGTCCTAGAAGTGCCAACAAACAGGTTCCCTGCCCTGGAGGAAGTGGAGGAATCTACTCCCTGCCCCCAAGTATAAGATATCCTAATCACATGTGGGATGAGAACATAATAGGAAATAACAGTAAATTCTCAATTTCTACTTTATTTGTCCCAGACTGTAGCTTTCCTTACCGGGAACAACAAGCCCATTTTCTTTCTGTATCATCACAGTGACTATCAGTGAATATTGGATCTGGTATGACTTTGGCATAAATGCTCCAAGTTTGGTTGCCAAAAGTCCCTTTGGAATTCTGAGAATGGGGCCCTCACCCCCGGGGAGAAAGCTGCTGCAGTAGCTGGGGTGGGTCGAGCCTGAGCGCTGGGTGACCGCAGTGGGTGGCTGCCCTTGCATGCTCCTCTTGCCAGGTGGCCTGAGGATTGACGCCTGAGAGGCCACCGACCCTGGCCATGAGACAGGCCAAGCTCCTGGCCCACGTGGGGCTGGAAGCCATGCCCTGTTCTCACGTCCACGCTCCAGCTAAGGGAGAGGCTGATGACTCCCAGCCTTACTTCAGCACATGACAAACAGGAAACTTTCTGGCCCTCCTGAGATCTGTATGTCGGGGAGCCGTTGGCACCGAGGGAGCTAGAATCTTGATCATGTGCTCATCTCTAACCTTGGAGTCACAAAGCCATTTCCTCCCTAATATTTCAGCGTGTAGCCCTGCTGTCAGCATCAAGAGAGACTATAAAGAAGTTTGATCTTTTTCCTTTGCAATAGACAGTTGTTCTTAATCATCTTCTACCTCAAAACACCTGGGGGGTTTTAGCGCAGTCCTTGGACCGGCAGCATGGTCAGCATCACCTGGGAGCTTGGGGGCAATGCAGATCCTTGACCCCACCTCGGAGGTGCCGGATCAGGGACTCTGCAGGTGGGGCCCGTGGCCTGTGTTTTATGGAGCCCTCCAGGTGCTCCTGGTGAGGTTCCAGGTCCAGAGTCACCGAGGAAGAATAACTCGCTGTGACAGGATTCTTGGTCAGGAGCGGCTCTCTGGGGCATGTGCCAGAATCTCTGGAATTGGGTGTGGAGGTGGCACACACAGTCTGCAAAGGCCCCTAAACCCATTATAATCGGTTCCCCCACCTCACCCTAGTCTGAGAATCACTGATCTAGAAACCGACTTGGCATTGGAGGAACCCTCTCAGGCAACTGTCTCTGTATTTTGATGATTTTTTTTAAAGCTTTAAAATTTTTATTTTAACATTGGAGTAACTTGTGTTTGGCCTAGAAATCTCCTCCATAGTTGGATATAAAGACTTAATTTATACAAGCTGAGGCTTAAAAAACAGTTCCCTCCTAGGGATTTTGAACAAAATCCATCTGGTTCAGCTTGCTGACGAGCAGTAGGTTGGGGCAAGAGCCCACCCCAGGAGGTGGAAACCCACCCTTGAGCCATGTGCCCCTCACCAGCTCACAGGGTGGGGGAGCTGCAGCCTCAGCACACGCTGGAGTTAGGACACCAGGACCCGTCAGGAATGGGTGCTGCTTTGCTTACTGTCAAGCCAGCGTGCACATCTGCCCTTTTTTCCTAACAGGCTTCTTAAAGGAAACAGATGTCAAGAGCCTCTGTTTATTGCCTGCAATGGGGAGAAGACCCCAAGTTGTTTGAAGTGTTTGCAAGTGGTGGTAGATGTGGGTATTTTTTTTTTCCTCTAAAAATGTTATATTTGGGAAGCCACCCTGGATTTGGGGAGAGGGTAGGTGTTTAAAAAAAGTAAGGAGAGTTCACTTTAATGCAGCCCCTCTCACTATCTGCAGGTGTTCATGCTGCTGCTACTTGCCAGAAAAACAACTAAAGGAAGGAGACTGGCTTCTTAGAAAGTGTGTTTTCCTGTCATAGTAGCCCAGGAGGGCCTGTTTATCTAAGTGACAGGCTCCGCCTCCCCAGAAGGTGGTATTTCCCTTGTGGCTATTGAGGCAGGAAGCAGGTGGCAGGGAGCTGACCCCAGAGCATCCCCCAGAGCGGCCCTGGTTTGCCACCAACCGTGGCGGGTGCTGATCTCGCTGATCGCTGGGTGGCTCGAGGCTCTGCGAGATGGAGTCAGCTGATGTGCTCAGCAGATCCGGCTCTGCAGGCTGCGAGGCCTCTGGCCTCTGTCATGTGAACACGAGTCCCAGAGCTGCTGCACTATGAGCAGATGGAGGACAAACCTCCTGGCCCAGTGCGAACCTGACAGGATCCCTCTTGCCTGGGGACAGGAAGCCAGGTCTGTAATGGACGGCGGTACCTGAGCCCTGCCCTCCCCGTCTCTAGCATGCAAGCGCTACAGGCAGGGGACTGTGCTGGTTTTGTTCACTCAGATATCCCAAGCATCTAGGACAGTGCCTGGCACACAGGTTCCCAATAAATATTTACTCACTGAACAACCAAATTCCTCTCCCATCCCCCAACCTTCCTGTTACACCTGACAGGTAAAGAATTAAAGGCCTTTCCCTGGGCTGTCAGCTGCTCTTCTGGTGCCCTGGGGACAGAGAAGGGGTCTGGAGGGAAGACTGTCTTCCTGCTGCAGATGTTTTCAAGGGGCAACTCAGAATGAGAGATGAAATGAGTTCCCAGTACCAGGGACACCGGGCCAGTGTGTCAGCTGCTTATAAGCGTTGACAGAGACAGCTGCCCACATTCCCACCTCCCCAACACTGTGCACCGGAGTCCGGCATTTAAGGCAAAGATAGATGAGGTGACTCAGACACACAGGCCTCTGCGGACATTTGGAGCAACTGCTTCTCTGGCAGTTTACTTCTGAACCGGCAGTTCACCCAGAAGCTGAAGGGCCACCTGCCAGGGCGGCACAAGGGTTGCAGCATTGGCGGGCACTGGGCTGGAGAGTGTGGCGGGGCCGGGCACTCCTGTGGGTTTGTGGTTCCCGCAGAGCGCAGTGTGGCGGAGGGCTCCCCGTCCACCGGCTCCTGGCTGTGTGGTCCTTGGTCGAGGACCCAGACCCTAGCTTGAAGGACTCTGTAGCATGCCCTGTCCCACCCCATCCCAGGCAGAACCTCACCCCATGGCTCTACCTTGGACCAGAGATTCCACACAATTTAAATTACTAGTATTATTAGTAGAATATTAGTAATTTTGATAGAAAAACATTCCCTGGGCCTTGACTAAGCAGTGGAATTGTAATGCTGCCTGTAAGAGTAATGTGTTGTGGTTTTCAAAGTTTCCCTTCTGCCTGGAGGTGATGATACTGGTCTCATGGTGCCCTCCTTGTGGGTATGGCAACAAACATCCCCCTGGCACTGTGTCGGCACTGGAGGGCCATGGTGAACAGAGACAAAGTGCCTGTCCTCATGGAGCTTACAGTCCATCTTGCCTTACACCAACTTGCCTACCCTCCTCCTCAGTGATGACTTGGTTTCCTATTTCACAGAGAAGATAAAAGCAATCAGAAGAGACTCTCAGGCGTGGTGGCTCACGCCTGTAATCCTAGCACTCTGGGAGGCCGAGGTGGGCGGATCGTTTGAGCTCAGGAGTTCGAGACCAGCCTGAGCAAGAGCGAGACCCCATCTCTACTAAAAATACAAAGAAATTATATGGACAGCTAAAAATATATATAGAAAAAATTAGCTGGGCATGGTGGTGCATGCCTGTAGTCCCAGCTACTCGGGAGGCTGAGACAGGAGGATCGCTTGAGCTCAGGAGTTTGAGGTTGCTGTGAGCTAGGCTGACGCCACGGCACTCATGCCTGGGCAACAAAGTGAGACTCTGTCTCAAAAAAAAAAAAGAAGAGACTCTCATGAGCTTCTGTCCCCACATCACCCACACCCCACCTTATGCTTCTGCCTCCTTCCTGTTCAATGGACGAACTTTCCATGCTCTGGCTAAGGCCAGCCCCTGTACCTGACCATCCATCCCGTGTCCTCCTGGCTGCTCAAGGACATTGCCCCAGTGTCTCCCTTCCCCCTCATGCACCATCAATCTTCTCTCTCTACTGAGTCTCTCCTAAAGCAGTCTACTGTGCTGTCGCTTCTCCCGTCTAAACACACCCTCTCTTAGCCCCACAGCCTCCCCCAGGAAGATGGCCCCAGTTCTTTCCTCTTTACGGCAAAACTCTTGGAATCGCTGTCTGTACTTGCCATCTCCAAATCCTCTCCTCCCATTCCCCCTTGAATCCAGCCCAGTCAGACTGTCACCCCTGAAACTGTCCTTGTCAAGGTCACCGATGTCCTCATTTTGCTAAATCCAATGGACATTTCTTGGTTAGCAGCATTTGACATGGTTGGTCCCTCCTTCTGTGTTGAACGTGGTTTTCGCTATTACCTGGATGTGCTTCCACTCTGGCTGCTCCAGTTCAGTGTCTTTTGCCAGCTTCTCTTCATATTCTGACAAAGAGGTACAAAGAAGGACATCAAAGTTCAGCCCTGGGAAGTCTCCTCTATCCATCATCATTCATTTTAAATGATACTTATATGCTGACTCCAAAGTTGTGTCTCCTCAGAACCCACTGCCTAGTGGACATCTCTGTGTGGTGGCCAACAGACATGTCACCCAGCACTGAGCTGTGGCTCACGCGACCCCACCCCACACAGACCCCCTCTGGCACAAAGCTTTCCCCATCTCAGTTAATAGCAGGTCCACAGATCCTCCGTGTCCTCTTTGATTCTTCTCGTGGGCTCATACCTCACATTGCCTGGGTGGTGGAGTCCTGTGAGCTCCACCTTCAAAATTTGACAATTCCCATCATGTTCATTGCTGTCACCTTGACCATCCAACCATTAGCTCTTGGCTGGAGTA
Organism: Eulemur rufifrons; assembly: GCF_041146395.1. NCBI lineage: Eukaryota > Metazoa > Chordata > Mammalia > Primates > Lemuridae > Eulemur > Eulemur rufifrons. The sequence goes on from NC_090989.1 coordinate 70,629,438, forward strand.
TTATAAAAGACTCCTAGATGGTTCTCCCACTACCACTGTTCCCCCATAATGCCCTCCCTGCCAGTCTGTTCTCCACACAGCTTTCGGGAGTATGTTGGATCATGTCTCCCCCCCCATCTCACTCTGAGTGCCAGCCACATTCATTCCACGGGCCTGCAGGGCCCTCTGTGGTCTGTGCTCCGTTATTGCTCTGTTTCTCACTAATCTCCCCTTTTCTCACTTTCTCCTGCCTCAGGACGGTTGCACTTACTGTGTCTTCTGCTCGGAACCCTTAGTAATGCCTACCCTGAACATCTTATTTAAAACGGCAACCCATCCACCCACATCCCCCCTCCGCCACCCCTGCTCTCTTTCCTGCATTGTACTGACCACTCTAACTCAGCGGCACACCAGTTCAGTGGTGGTGGTGGTGGGGAACCTGCCTGGGGCCTAGGGAATAAGGAGGTGCATTGTCTGTAGAGAATTTAAAATTATTGTAAAATTTACTTAAAATGGGTCCACTTTTTATCAGCACGGAGCACAGGCAATTCTAAACAATTTTGTCAGTACTCCTTTCAGCCAGGGTGGGCCACCCCCACTAACTCTCCACTACTTTAACACATTCTATATTTCCCTCGTTTATTTTGCTTATTGTTCATTTCCCTGCACCGGAATGTAAGCTCCTCAAGGGCAGGGTGTTTCGTCTGTTTGGTTCACCACTGTGTTTCTAGTATCTACCACATGGTAAGTGCTCAGGAAGCTTTAGTTGAATGAATGAATGAAGTAGAGGGTTCTACGAGTACCCTCAGGTGGGGGTTATCAGGAGGGTATCCTGAATAAATTGGTTTTGGGATTGCCCATCCTTAAAGAGGAGGAAGATACTCTATAAGCAGAAGGAACAACAGGTACAAAAGCCTGGAGCAACCTGACTGCCAGGGTCCTGGGCCAAGGGTGGGAGTCAGAATTCATGAGTGTCATTCACCAGAATTTTACCCTTCATAGTGTTAATGTTTAGTAAGGGAATGTGTTCCTTGATTGCTAGTTGGCTGAGGGTCCTTGTTGACGTCTTGCAGAGGTCTGGCTGTCACTTTTAATCATAACAGCTATTCCCCTTTCCTGCTGAAGGACTCCAGGCCTCGGGTGGTGAGCACACCCTCCCTGCACACCATCAGAATCCCCACTTCTCCCCTTGCCTTCAGTGTGGAAGCTGAGAGACCACTCAGAAAGCTGTGGCTACAGTCCGGGAGAGGGATCCTGAGAGCAAGGAGCTGTCTCCAGTGCCTCCTGCTCCAGGAAGCCTTTCCTACACTCTCTTCCCTCTTCTGGGCAGAGTTTGTATTCTCCTCCTTTTGGTTCCTGGTTTATTTCTTTAACACTTAAAACATAATATCATCTTTATTTGCTTCTATATTTGTATCTTCTACTGAATGAGACTCCAGTAACAGATATGGTGGTGACTCATTTCAATTCCTGGTCCTTAGCACAGAACCTTGGAGGAAATCAATAAATGTTTGCTGAATGCGTAACAAAGCAAAGCAGATATCATATAAAGTACTATACCAATGTCAAATAAGTATAATAGTTACTATGATGATGCTTTTGAATACTAATCAAAATAATGAGGGTGACTAGTTCATGATTATATAGAATATAGCAGCAGTCCCCAACCTTTTTGGCACCAGGGACCAGGTTCACGGAAGACAATTTTTCCAGGGAATGATTTCAGGATGATTCAAGCACATTACATTTTTGTGCAGTCAAACCTCTCTGCTAATGATAATCTAGCCGCTCCCCAGCGCTAGCATCACCCCCTCAGCTCCACCCCACATCATCAAGATTCTCAAGGGAATGCACAACCTAGATCCCTCGCATGCACAGTTTACAGCAGGGTTTGAGATCCTATGAGAATCTAATGCCCCCGCTGATCTGACAGGAGCTCAGGCAGTGATGTGAGCGATGGGGAACGCTGTAAATACAGATGAAGCTTCGCTCACTCGCCTGCTGCTCACGTCCTGCTGTGTGGCCCGGTTCCTAACAGGCCACAGACCGGTACTGGTCCTGATCCCAGTCCTCGGCCTGGGGGTTGAGGACCAAGGGAATATAGAATATATAGAATATACATCATCTTTTTCTGTAAAGGTGATATGTCATTTAACTTTGTTCCTTAAAGTTCCAGAGGCCCCAAATCATCCACAATTATTCAAGATTATCAATGCAGAGTGCCTATTAAAGCACTGAATATGTTATAGCTTCCAACAATTGTGAATTAGACGACTGAAGACCATCTTTTTTTTTTTTTAAATAAAGTAGTGTTAACTTAAACACTGCTTTTATATACATGCGAAATCTGAGATGTGGAGACCAGCTCAAATGCCAGTGTGCTGATTCATGTGCATTTGGCAAGTGGGCCATTTCTCATTTCTGGCGAGAAATCGTATAGGCTTCAGAAATAAGTCTAATGAAGTCAGATTTTTAACTAGTTCAGTCAGAGTTCAAACAGTTCAGTTAATATTTAAGTATTGAGTTAAGATAGGTTAAGCAAAATTAATTTTGAGACTTTCATAGAATTTTTAAAAAGCAAAACTTTAGACTTAAAGTTGACTGTTTCATCATATGCAATGCAGTTGAGTATTAAATATATGTTAAACTTTTCATTTAGCAGATTTCTCCCCAGACTTTTAAAACTACCACCAATAAATATTTACGTATTCTTCCCCCCTCCCCCCACAAGCATCTCCCCCCTACACATATATACCACTCATTTTGAGATCCTGTTGCTCCAGATTAAACAAGCTCTCTTCTCAAGAGCAGCCCATAGGATTTTGCTCCAGGCCCTTGGATAATTTCACCACGTCTGGTTGACTGGGCAGGGCTGGGAATCTCATTACCGAAGCCTTCCACTTCCTTCCCAAGCCAGCCCTCTAGAGCTTCTGTCCCCACCTGTTAGGAACCGGGCCGCAGAACTCCACCTTGCCCCCTGCCCCGTCCGTGGGAAAATTGTCTTCCATCAAACTTAGAAACGAACGGGGGTGGGGGGTGCACATAGCAGGAGGCAAGTGGTGGCCAGTGAGTGAAGCTTTATCTGTACTTACAGCCGCTGCCCATCACTGGCATCACAGCCTGAGCGCCACCTTTTCCCCCTCCCCCATCCCATGGTGGGGGGGAATTGTCTTCCATGAAACCAGTCCCCGGTGCCAAAAAGGTTGGGGACTGCTGCTCTAGAGGAAGGCAGGATTGCCTGTCATCCGTCCTGGGCCTCAGCCCGCCTTGCTTGCAGCCTGTTCACCTAATGTGTTTCAAGAGCATTTCAACAGCCAAGCTGTCATTTGCTCCACCATCCCAGATGGGGAAAAACCTGTGTGGCAAGTTTGCCTCAGGAAGACTGCAGTTGGCCTCTTTGTGCTTCTGGGCAGAGTCCCTTCACGTAGAGCAGACTGGGTGTTTGCCACCCGGACTAGGAGGCTTTGAGAGGAAATAATCTTATCTGAGAGGACAGCAAGTGGAGTCACTGTATAAATGCGGGGTCTAGGGCTGGGAGGACAACACTTCCTCACCCATGCCTGACGTGTGCTTGCACACAAGTCTCCAAACACTGCAACATCTTTTGGCTGTTTTAAAGTCTATTTTAGTCTCAACTAGGGGTTTCTTTCACTGGCATATCTAAGTTTTCAGACTATCCAATGGGTTCTTGTTTCTTTTTTAATAACAAAAAACAAAACAAAAAAAAATCTTTCACAATTGATTCATGATCACTGTAGAAAAAATAGGGAGAAAATGTAAATACAGGCTAAAATATACACACATCAAAGAAGGCAGACCAGTTATTAGGCAGGTTTGCCAGAAATCAATCCAGCAAGAAAAAGATGGTGTGCTTTGAAAACACCAAGTCTATTATTTCTTCCCTTTCCCCATTTGCAGACCTCAGGTACAACAGCTGGTGTGCTGTGAACAACAGGTATCTGGTGCCCAGCATGAACAGCACAAAGGAACAGGACTGCGCTAACTAACCCATCTGAAGGGCCACAGTCGCTGCTGTTCTACCTTTTCCTCCTTGCTCCCAGCGGGTATTCCTGACTAGGCTGTGTGGGCTGGGATCTGGGGAGAGGTTTCCCAGTCCCCAGCTTGAATTGCTGTCTGCTCCACTCCGCAACAAATCGCCTTCCTCATCACCCATCTCAAATAAGATGGAACAAATGGTCTTCTGTTGGGATGGAGGACAGATCTGTAGCTGCTCCCAGCTGCCTGTGGGTTTGTGCTTCACACCTGTCCTGCTCAAGCCTCATCCGATGTTATCACGAGTCCTCTGTGCAGGCGCCAATGGGGACAGCCTTTTCACTAACCCCAGGGGGGCGCTGAGAAGCTGGAGTGCTAGCTCTTTGGTCTTTGGGAGGCTCGGCTGGGAGGCTGCACTCTTATGCTACTGGTGAGTGTTCTTTCGCCCATGCCCTGTGGGTGCTGGCCAGATCCTCCCATGCCCTGTGGGTGCTGGCCAGCCTCCCTGAGCAACACAGTGTGGCAGTGACTCAGTCTGGAATTGCCCTCCAGCCACCCGGGGAATATCTGTCTATTCTGATTACCCCCTGGCTTCCCACAACATGGGCCATTTGGCTTGTCTGCGTGTCTTATGCATCAAGATTTGCACTGTGCAGCGCCTGCCCAGAGGGCTTGCGGCAGGCTTGGAAAGTCCCTCTGAAGAGGCGTGTAGTCCGGCAGGCGGCAGGGTGGCCCGGGGCAGGCTTTCTCTCAGCAGCGAGCACGCACCCTGGAGCACGCACCCTGACTAGCAGACCTCACAGCTTCAGAAACACTTTCCAAAGCTGCCCTCGTTGGTTGCGGCCGGTTCCATACTACAATGACACCGTAATTGTGATCTAAGCAGCGTCTACTACAAAGGGGCATATTGCATACTCTTTTGTTCACTCTTAAAACTGCCTAGCTCCATTCTGCCCAACAAGAGGCTCAGAGAATGTGTTTGCGCTCACACGTGTCTATTTTCCGTCTGAAACCCATCCTGACCTCGCATGCCCCGCTCCTGGTTTATGGTCAGCAGGTGTGTCCAGACAGCGGACAGGAGGGTCAAACAGCTGTAGGGCAGGAGTCACTGAGCAGCAAGGCTCTTCTACATGCGGTCCCTCACGGTGGTGGCTTTGGAAAGGGACGCGCCCTGGCGCGGGGGCAGCTCCCTGAGCAGGTCCGGAGGGGCCAGGGCGAGCCTGCCGGCGGGGCGGGGCTCGGGGTGCAGCGCGGGCTCCGTGCGGGCCCAGAGCGGACAGCAGGGCCGGGGCCGGGCGGGACCAGCAAGTGGGCGGCGGCGGCCGCTTGGAGCCGCCGGCGGGGCTGGTGGTGGCCGCGGCTGTGGCGATGAGGGGCGGACCCGCTAGTGTGGCCGATGAGGCCGTAATGAAGCCCGGCGCCTGGGCCCCTTTGTTCCCGGAAGACCATTTCAAAAGCCCCTTCCTCAGCCCCCGTGCGGGGCGAGCGAGGACAATGGCCGGAGTCGCGGTGGGCAGAGCGGAACGCCCCCTTTGGAGAGGCCTTTCCAGCCGCGCGGCCGGCTCGGAGGCTCCGGGCGCCGCGGGGACCGAGGACCGGGGCACCGCACGCGGGTCGCGCGCTGCCCTTAGGGGCCAAGAGGCCAACAGTAAAACAACAACAACAACAAACAACCAAATCTCGCCGTTGCAGGGAAGGGGCAAATCGCTCGGGCCTTGTGGCCCCTTGGCAGATGGCTTCCCGGTCCCCCACCTGGCAGGAGAGGAACTAGTCGCACCCGCAACTGCGGGACTCATCGCCGCGTTTTCCCGAGTGCCACTGTGGCACATTCCTGGCCTTTGCAATTATTAGGAAATGAGAGGATCTTTTTTCCTTCCACTCTTGCCCTCCACCCCCACCCCACCCCTTCGTTTTTCTTCCAGGCATGGAATTATCTACTTTAGCAGTTCAAAAGACATTCCATTCCCATGACAAAAACAGAACCGGTGATGCTGGCATACCGTGGCCCTCTTTCTTATAGGGAGATTCAGGCAATAAATCATAATGAATGAAAATTTAGAATGGCATTTTTTTAACCTTTAATGGTATACCTTGCTTATTTTCCAAGTGCCACTTACAGCTCCAGTTTTCACATTCTGCAACCAGGATCCATCTCAGACCCTGTGCTGACAATAGTGAATTTTATTCCTTTAATGTTAATACAGTCTTAAGGAAAATAGGTTGAGGGGATTCATTTTGAACTCCCTCTCAGCTCTAAAATTCTTTGTCTATCACTGAACAAAGGCTGACCAAAGATTTTAAAACAGAGTGGGAAAACTATGGCCATGGCAAATATCTGTCTGTCCTATTCAGTGCTCTTCTTTCCTGTTTGGCATGCCACCTACTTCTCTTCCAGAAGCAATGACACACGCACGTATCCACTTTGGCTCACCCAAGACAGGCTCACACGAGTGTATGCCAGAGTATCTGGAGGTAGGTGATCAAAGATACTGTAATCCATCAGGAGACAATCAAACTGGACAAGAATGAAAGGTCAGGGGGATATCTTCCCAAAAGAACAAAGTATTCTAAAAGTTTGAACCCATCTTTAAACAAAACGATCTCACTCTTTCATCCCTAAATGTGTTGCAATGTGCAGCTGGGCTGAAGGATGGGAGAATATCTTACTAGGTAATTGCTTCCAGTGAGGGTCATTTTCGGCTTCTCAAAACATGACTCCGATATGTCACTTTGCACAGGTATCTTTCACAGCTACCTGGGCCTGGTGGGTCTGAGAGTATTTAAGTCTGCCCCAGAGAGGAGCCCAGGCACAGAGACTGGGGGGCTTCTGTAGGAAGCACAGTGGAAGGGACAATGGGCCAATTCTGGCCCAGCCTGTAGTCTCCCTCAGAGAGGTTAAGGAGGAGAGCACATGGCCTTTGAGCTCCCATGTCATCTGTCCTGGGGCTTAATCAAGTTATCATATCACCCCAGTGTCTCCCGGCCTCCATCCATCGATTTGAATGAAGACAAAAATTTGCAGACAAATTTCTAGCAGCAGGAAGTTGGTGCTCTCCTGTGAGGCTGGATGAAAAGCACCTGTAACCTTGCCGGCCTCCATGCAGCCCCTGCTGGGAGCCGCTTCAAACAGCAGCCTGCTGGCTTCAGAGCCTGCCTGTCAGCGGAAGCTGGGCTGGGCTGCAGTGGGGGGAGTGTGCTATTATGTGTTTCAAGAGAAAGGCCTGGAGCAGGCTCAGCCGTGGCCAGGACGGCACAATGTGACCAGCTGCCCACGAACGGGTAGCTGGACGCTTGCACCCTCCTTTTGATATTGGCCTGGAGTCACAGAAGCTAAGACAGGCCAGGCCCGACCCTCGTGATGGCTTGAGGGGTATACTGTTTCTCTCTCTTTGTAGGAAGGGTGAGAGTCAAGGAACTCTTCACACTGCCATCAAAGCCACACCTCTGCTCCTCCCTGAGCAGCAGTTTCCTCTTTGTGAAGTTCAGGGATGTTGTGATTTATATCTAATCTGCAGGGTGGAAGGGAGAGACAGTTTGATGTATAGACTGAGCATTGGCTGAGGGTCAAAAGGCGTGTGTTCTAGACCTGGCTCTATGACTCGGGGAAGCGGCTTAGCTGCTTTTTTATTCTTAGTTATTTCACTTGTAAGATGGGGATGATATAGGTAGAGGGTGCCTTGCTGCTCTCCCGAGGGGGTGGTCCTGTGGGCATAGGCAGGGCTGGGACTCTGCTGGGCAAACCCAGAGATAATCAGGCAGCAAACAGCTGCAATGGGGACCAAATTCACGGGTTTTGAATCAAGGCGATAATAGATGCTGATCAATAAATGAAAAAAACTTGAAAACCACATTACTAGTGCCCCTCAAGCCCTTCCAGCGTCGATGCTCTATGATTCAATGTCACAAGGGGGATAGGAGAGAAGCGCTATTAATTAGCATTATTATTAGCATTATTATAAGAGTATTCCATCTTGAGAATAAGATAATCACTGGATGGGAAATTCATAGTCATTAGCAGGAAAAACCAGAGGGTATGATTTTTAACACTCTGTGGGGCTTGTTGATCTGATCAAAATCAAATTTTCTGAAGTCCACACAAATTGAACTTTTTGACATTTTGATGCCAGTTTCATAGCCTAAAAAGCTAGAAAGCTGGTCTATAAATCATTCCTTATCCCACCTCTGCCCTTCTGACTGTTTTTGTTCTTTAGCTACTTTGTGACAGGGACCACTGACCTTGAACCTAGGTGACAGCTCCAGCCTGTTTCCTCATCTGTAAAATGGGGTACAGTTTCTCTGTCTCCCCAACTCACGGGAGCATTGGCAGAATCAGCTGGTCAATAGGTGAGAAAGTGCTTTGTAAAGCATAAGGTGCTGGATAGGTTTATACATATGTACACACATGCACACACTCGTAAAGGACCAATATTACCCATTTGACTGGAGCCTGAATGAATACCTTGGGGAGATTTTGCGGCCTTGTAAACCTGACAGTATGGATCCAATGCCTTGGATGATCTGGCTCCAAAGTGGCTTCTTCATGCTGAGTTAACACCTGGCTGCTGGCTCTGAATGTGTAGGTATAGGGTGCCTTGCTGCTCTCCCGAGGGGGTGGCCCTGTGCCCTGTATAGGCGGGGCTAGGACACTAATACCCAAACCCAGAGATAATCAGACAGCAAACAGTTACAATAGGGAGCAAGTGCTCTTCATTCCTTTCTTCCTCATGTCTTTGCCCCTAAGCACCTCCCCCACCAAAAGAACCATGACACTCCCAAACATCACTGTGTCGCTGGCCACGATTATGCCTCTGCAGTTTCTTTCCTCTGCCAAGATTATCTACCTTCTCTGCTTATTGAATTTGTCTCTTTTTTCAAGGTCCTACACAGTGTCACCTCCTCTGTGAGCACAGAGTCTTTAAACTCCTAATCAGTCAGTACTGACTACCTCCCCCACTCCCCGCTCCATGAAGTCACTTCACCACCGGGTTAGTATCAGCATTGACCATGCACCCGCCTCTCTCCCTGCTTGCTGTGAGCTTCTCATGGGTAGAAACCACGTGTAATTCTTCTTGGTGTCACAGCACCCAACACAGCTGTTCATGGACGGTAATTATGCATTAAATGCTGGATGGCATTTCTGCTACTCCTCGATGTGTCAGAGAATGACATGGAGAGATTGTGGAAGGGGAAGAAAAGATGAATTTTTTTCCATTTATATTTATTTAAATTGAATCCATTTTTTGTTTTGCCTTGAATCCCAGCCAATTTGAAAATAGGAAAAACTGCCCTAATGTCACTGGCAATTTAAATGTAAGTGTAATTACATTAGTCAGTGTTCTCTAGAGAAACAGAACCAATAGGAGATGTGTGTGTGTGTGTGTGTGTGTGTGTGTATGTGTGTTTATTTATTTATTATGAGAATTGGCTCACATGATTATGGAGGCTAAGAAGTTCCATTATCTGCCATCTGCAAGTTGGAGAACCAGGAAAGCCAGTGGTATAATTCAGTCCAAACCTAAAGGCTGGAGAACTGGGGGGCTGATGGTATAAGTCCCTGTGGCTGAGTCTAAAGGCCCACGAACCAGGAGCATTGATGCCCGAGGGCAGGAGAAGGTGAGTATCTCAGCTCAAGAAGAGAGAATTCACTCTTCCTCTATCTTTTTGTTCTATTTGGGTGCTCAAAGGATCAGATGATGCCCACCCACATTGGTGAGGACAGATCTCCTTTACTCAGACTACCGATTCAAATGCTAATCTTTTCCAGAAACCCAGAAATATTTTACCAGGGCATCCCTTAGCCCAGTCAATTGACATATAAAATTAACCATCACAGTAATTATGACTCCTTTTTAAGTGTTTTGGCCATGCCCAAATAAGACATTCCTTTGCTGCCTCCTAAGAGACTTCAGGAAATCCTTGCAGAAATTGTTCCTGGCCAAGCAGACAGGAAGGCAGTCCTGGTCAGGGGCCCAGCCTCACAAAATGCCCCTTGTGTACTTAATCCCCTGGTTTACTTCATTAAGAAGGTACAAACTTCACATTCTGGCAAGGACCCAGTGGCAAAGGTACAGTTTCCCTATGCCATATTTATACTTTTAATCAGAGAATGGTTTGACTGTGAGAGCATCTCTTCCTGTAGTTCTTAATCTAGGGTCCTTGGACCACCAGGGATTTATAAAAGTAGTAAACAAAGGCTCTTTGATCCTTTTCAATATTTCAAAAAGCCTGAGATAAGGAGGCTGTACCTACATATGGAGTTTCTATGTATTTTGTTTTCTTTTGGTTTTGTTTCAGTTCATTATGGTAGTATTGAATAATTCATGATAGTGAAAAGTTATACAAACTATATGTAATTTTTAGGTCAAAATATTTTTTAATTGAGGTGTCATTTACACAATAATATATCTACATTTTATGGATGCAGTTTGATGAGTTTTGGGCAATTGTGTACAGTCATGTAACTACCACTGCAATCAAGATACAGAGAATTTCCATCATCCCCAAATGCTCCTTCATGCCCCATCACTGCCAATACACTCTCTAGACTCCTGGCTCTGGGCAACTGCTAATCTGGTCATTATAGTTTTGTCTTTTCTAGAGTTTTATATAAATGTTAGCTTCTGTATTTGGCCTCTTTCACTTACCATAATGTTTTTGAGATTCATCCATGTTGCTGTATTTATCAATATTCTGTTTCTTTTTATTGCTGGGTAGTGTTTCATAGGATAACCACAGTTTGTCCATTCACCAATTGATGGACATTTGGGTTGTGTCCAGAGTTCGGCTATTATGAATATGTGGCTGTGAATGATGCTGTGAACATTCCCACACACAAATCCTTGTGTGGACGTGTTTTCATTCTCTTGGGTAGATACCTAGAAGTGGAATTGCTGGGTTGCATAATGGGTGTATGTTTATAAGGCACTGCGAAAGCCACTTTTCCAAAGTGGCTGAATCATTTTACATTCCTACCAGCAGTGTTTGAGAGCCCAGTTGTGTTACATCCTTCCTAACACCTGGTGTTGACAGTTTTAAAAGGAAATTTACCCATTCTCATGGGTATATAGGGTATTTCATTGTGGTTTTGCATTTCCCTGTTGACAAGTCATATCCATATTGGCTATTCATATATTTTCTTTGGGAGGTGTCTGTTCAAATATTTTGTCCATTTTTAAAATTCATTATTTGCTTTTTTATTATTCTGGATATAAGCCTTTCATGAGACATATATTTTGCAAACATTTTCTCCTAGTCTGTGGCTTATCTTTTCATTTTCTTAAATGTATCTTTAGGTGAACAAAAGTTTTAAATGTTTATGAAATCCATTTTATTATATTTTTCTTTTTATGATTAATGCTGTTTGTATCATGTTTAAATAACCTTCGACAACATAATATCCCAAAGATTTTCTGCTACGTTTTCTTCTAGAAATTTTTCTATTTTAGCTCTTATGTTTAGGTCTATGACCTAATTTGATTATTTTGCAAATGATGTGAGCTAAGGTCTAAGATTTAGTTTTTACACCCATAAAGATATCTGTACCATTTTGTGAAAAGACTATACAATTCAATTACTTGGCACTTTTGTAAAAAAAATCAATTATCTATATAAGTGCAAGTCTATTTCTGAACTCTGTTCTATTCTATTGATCTATATGTCTAAAATTATGCCAATGCCATAGTCTTGATTACTGTGGTTTTATAGTGATCTTGAGATCAGGTAATGCAAGTCCTTCAAACTTGTTTGTATTTTAGAAATTATTCTGGCTATTTTTGATTCTTTGCTTTTTCATATAATTTTGGAATCAACTTGTCAATTTCTCCAAAACAGTTCATTATGATTTTGATTAGGGTTGTATAAAATCTATAAGTCAGTTTGAAGAAATGAACATTTTAGCAATATTGAATCTTCAAGTGGCAGTGGCGGGAGGTAAAAAAAAAAAAGAGTCTTCAAATCCATGAATATGGTATACCTCTTCATTTATTTAGGTTTTCTTTAATTTCCCTTAACAATATTTTGTAGTTTTCAGGGTACAGTTCTGGCACATCTTTCTTTAAATTCATTTCTAAATTTTTAAAATACTATTTATAAATAGAATTTTTAAACCTTTACTTTCCAATTATTCATCACCTGTATATAGAAATACACTTGATTTTTAATTAAACTTTTTATTTTGAAATAATTATAGGTTCACAGAAAGTTATAAATGTAGTACAGACAGAATGTACTTTCCACTCAGTTTTTCCCAATGGTTACATTTTACATGGTTATAGTATAATATTAAAACTAGGAATTTGACATTGGTACAATGTATGTGTATAATTCTATGTCATTTAATCAGATATGTATATTTATGTAACTACCACCACAATCAAGATGCAGAGCTATTCCATCATCACAAAGGTTTCCCTTGTGCTACTTCATTATAGTCACACCCATCTCTTCTCCCCATCCATCCCCAACCTCTGGCAACCACTAACTTGTTTTCCATCACTATAATTTTGTCATTTCAAGAGTGTTATGTGTATGAATTCATACAGCATGTGACCTTTTGAGCTTGGCTTTTTCCACTCAGTATAATGCCTTTGAGATCAATCCAAGCTGTTGCATATATCAGTAGTTCATTCCTTTTTATTTCTGAGCAGCTTTCTTTAGTATGAATGTACCACTGTTTATTTAACCATTCACCCATTGAGGAACATTTTGGTTGTTTCTAGCTTTAAATATTTCAAATAAAGTGGCTAAGAACAATCCTGTATAGGTTTTCATGTTGACATAAGTTTTCATTTCAGAAATCTCTGGGATAAATACCCAGGGGTGCAATTGCTGTGAGGTATGGTAAATGTATATTTAGTTTTTTTAAAAAAAAAACTATCAAGCTGTTTTCTGGAGTGGCAGTATCATTTTACATTACTGCCAGCAATGATTAAGAGATCCAGTTTCTCTGCATCCTGGCCATGATTTGGTATTGTGGTTATTTTTTAATTGACTTAATAGATATGTGGTGATATCTCATCATGGTCTTAATTTGCATTTCTCTAGGGGTTAGTGATGTTTAACATCTTTTATATGCTTATTTGCCATTTGTATATCCTCTTCATTAAAATGTCTCTTCATTTCTTTTGCCAATTTTCTAATTAAATTGTTTGGATTTTTTACTGTTGAGTTTTAAGAGTTCTTTATATATTTTAGATATGAGTTGTTTGTTAGATATGTTGTTTGCAAATATTTTCTCGCAGCCTATAACTTTTCTTTTCATCCTCTTAAGAGTATATTTTGCAGAGCAACTGTTTTTAATATTGATGAAGTCCAGTTATTTTATTTATTTATTTATTTATTTATTTTTGAGACAGAGTCTCGCTTTGTTGCCCGAGCTAGAGTGAGTGCCATGGCATCAGCCTAGCTCACAGCAACCTCAAACTCCTGGGGTCAAGCGATCCTACTGCCTCAGTCTCCCGAGTAGCTGGGACTACAGGCATGCGCCACCATGCCCGGCTAATTTTTTCTATATATATTTTAGTTGGCCAGATAATTTCTTTCTATTTTTAGTAGAGACGGGGTCTCACTCGTGCTCAGGCTGGTCTCGAACTCCTGACCTTGAGCCATCCACCCGCCTCGGCCTCCCAAAGTGCTAGGATTACAGGGATGAGCCACCACACCCAGCCAAGTCCAGTTATTCATTTTTAAATTTTTTATCTTTTTTTTTGCTTCTGGCCTAAGAACTCTTCCTTAAGCCTTAAGTCCTGAAGATTTTCCTCTATGTTATCTTCTACAAGTTTTATAGATTTTTAAAAATAGTTTACATTTAAATCTATGGTCCATTTTAATTAATTTTTATAAAAGGCATAATTAGCTTGAAGTTTCTTTGCTTTTCTTATTTTTTTTTTTAACCATGAATATCCATTTGCTCTAGCACTGTTTGTTAAAAAGACTATCCTTTCTCCATTGCATTGCTTTGCATTTATTTTGCACCTTTGTCCAAAATAAATTGGCCCTACTTTTGTGGGACTATTTCTGTGTTCTCTATTCTGTTCTTTGATCTTTGTCTCTATCCCTCCTGCTTACTTGATTACTGATGCTATCTAATACATCTTAAAATCAGGTAATATGATTTCTCCCATAATTTTTCAAAATCATTTTAGTTATTACACTTCCTTTGCCTTTCCATGTAACTTTTAGAGTAAGCTCATCTATGTCTACAAAAAATCTTGCTGGGATTTTGATAGGAATTGTGTTACACCTATATAGCAATCTGGGGAAAATTGACATCATTACTATGTTGAGTCTTCTTATCTATAAGTATGGTATGTCAACCATCTACTTAGATTTCCTTTAATTTCTTTCATTAACATTTTGAAGTTTCCAACATATAAGTCCTGGATATCTTTTGTTAGTTTTACACCTAAATATTTCTTTTTGTTTTTTTAGTGGTTGTAAAGAGTATTATATTTTAAATTTTAGTGTCCATGTATTCATTGCTAATGTATATAGAAATACGGTTGATTTTTGTATGTTTATCTTATGTCCTACCATCTTGCTGAACTCAGTTATTACTTCTAGAATTTTTATAAAAGATTTATTGGGATTTTCCAAGGAACAATCATGTCATTTGCAAATAGGGAGAATTTTATTTCTTCCTTTTCAATCTGTATGCCTTTTATTTCCTTTTCTGGCCTTATTACCCTAAGTAGAACTTCAAGTGTTATATTGAATAGCAATGGTGATGTGGACATCCTTGCATTGTTCCTGATCTTAGGGGGAGAGTATTCAGTCTCTCACCATTAAGTATGGTGTTTGCTGTAGTTTGTTTCTTTTTATAAATGTTATTTATCAAGTTATGGAAGTTTACCTCTATTCCTATGGAGGGATAGTTTTTATTATGAATGAGTGCTGAATTTTGTCAAATGCTTTTTCTACATCTATTGACATGATCATATGTTTTCCTTCTTTATTCTATTAATATGGTGAATTATTAATACGTTGATCCTATCAATGTGGTGAATTACAATCTTTCATTCCTGGGTTAAATCCAAAGGTCATAATGTATTATCCTTCTTTATATATTGTTAGATCTTATTTTCTAAAATTTATTTTTGTGTCTATGTTAGTGAAGGATATAGTTTTCTTGTCTTTTGATCTCTTTGTCTTGTTTTGGTGTCAGGGTAATATTGACCTCCTAAAATGAGTTGAGAAGTATTTCTTTCTTCTCCATGTTTTGAAAAGGTCTATGTAGGATTGGTATTTAGTCTTAAACACTTGATAGAATATACCAGTGAAACCATCTGAGCCTGAAATTTTCTAATGGAAAAGTTTTATTTACAAATTCAATTTCTTTAATTAATATGAGGCTGTTCAAATTTTTATTTCATCTTCAGTCAGTTTGGTAATTTATGTCTGACAATGGATTTATCCACTTTATCTAAGTTATCCAATACATTGGTCTAAAATTATTAATAGTGAATCCTTTTAGACTATTGATGTCTATAGGATCTGCACTAATATTACCTCTTTTATTTCTGATATTGATTATTTGTGCCTTTCTTTTTGAGCAGCTTAGCTGTAGGTTATAAATTTTATTGATTTCTTTTGAAGACCAGTTTTTGTTTAATAGATTTTTCTCTATTGTCTATTTTATATTTTATTGATTTTTGTTGTTTATCATTTCATTCCTTATATTAATTTGGGTTTAATTGCTCCTCTTTTTCTAATTTATAAGGCAGAAAATTAGGTCATTGACTAAATATTCTTTTTTAATATAAGCATATATAGTTATTCATTTCCTGCTAATTATTTAGTGCATGCCACATATTTTAATATGTTTAATTTTAACTTTCACTCATTTCAAAACATTTTAGATTTCTCTTGTGATTTATTTTCTGATCCATGAATTATTTTACAAGGTGTTGTTTAATTTTCAAGCATTTGGGGTTTTCCTAGACATCTTATTATTATTGACTTCTAATTAAATCCATTGTGGTTGGAGAACACAGCCTGTATGATTTTAATCTTTTTTAATTTACTGAGACTTATTTATATATCAGTATGTCATAATTCCTAATAAACAGACCATGCACATTCAAAAAGAATGTATATTCTTGGCCGGGCGTGGTGGCTCACGCCTGTAATCCTAGCACTCTGGGAGGCCGAGGCGGGTGGATCGCTCGAGGTCAGGAGTTCGAGACCAGCCTGAGCAAGAGCGAGACCCCGTCTCTACTAAAAATAGAAAGAAATTATACGGCCAACTAAAAATCTATATAGAAAAAATTAGCCGGGCATGGTGGCGCATGCCTGTAGTCCCAGCTACTTGGGAGGCTGAGGCAGTAGGATCGCTTAAGCCCAGGAGTCTGAGGTTGCTGTGAGCTGAGCTGATGCCACGGCACTCACTCTAGCCAGGGCAACAAAGCGACACTCTGTCTCAACAAAAAAAAAAAAAAAAAAAAAAAAAAAAAAGAATGTATATTCTTGCAATTGTATGTAGTATTTTACAAACATTAATAGCAACTAGGTCAAAGTGGTTAAAATTGTTCAGATTTTCTATGTCTTTGCTGATGATATTTATCTAGTTGTTCTATCTCTTGCTGAGAGTGAAGTGTTAAAATCTTTACTTATGATCATGGAATTATGTGTTTCTCCCCTTAGTTCCATTAATTTTTACCACACATATTTTGAAGCTCTGTTATTAAGTCCATACATATTTATGATTGTTATAGTCTCCTTTTGAATTAATCCGTTTATCATTATAAAATCTCTTTTTATTTTCTCAATATTTTGCCTCCAAATCTATTTTATTTGATATTACTATAACTCCTCAAACTTTCTTGATGTAATTGTTACATGACAGCTGTTTTTTTTTACCATCTATTTCCAGCTTATATTTCTTTATATTTAAAGTACGTATATTTTTATAAACTGTATATAGTTGGGTCTGGCTTATATTTTTATTCATTGTGAACAACTCTGCTTTTTAGTGGAATGTTTAGTCCATTAAATCTTAATATTATTATTAATATGGTTGGGTTTGCATCTACCATTTTACTATTTATTTTCTATATGTCCTTACTCTCCCCGCTTTGGATTCTTCCTTTCCTGCCTTTTATTGGTTAAATTTTATAATTTTATTTAAATTTATCGATTGGCTTTTAGCTATACTTCAATGAAATTTTTTTCCCATGGTTGCTCTAAGAATTATATGTTTATATGTTCTTAATTTTTGACAGTCTACTTATAGTTAATATTTCATACAAAATGGACAAAATTTGCTGCCATGTAAGTTCATATACCCCCTCCTTTCCTTATGCCATAGGATTATATGCATTACATCTACATGTACTATAACCCATGCAAGGCAGGAATACCGTTTTTGTTTTAAACAGTCATCTATATTATAAAGAGATTAAGAAGAAAAATAGTAGAGTTTTGTATTTATCCAGATATTTTCTATTGCTAATATTCTTCTTTTGCTTCTATGGATCTGAGATCCCATTTTATATCTTTTCCCTTCAGTTTGGAAAACTATTTTAGCATTTCCTGTAGTGTAAGACTGTTGGTAACAAATTTTCTCTGTTTTCTTTTAATCTGAAAATTTATTTCTTCTTGATTCTTGAAGAATATTTTTACTGAATCTAGAATTCTAAGTTGACAGGGTTTGTTTTTTTAAAAATTATAAAAAAAAAAAATAGGTATAGAACACCAGTGCATGTTTTTTAAATTTTAACACTTAAAAATGTTGTTCTACTCTCTTTTGGCCTTCATGGTTTCTGATGAGATATCAGTTCTTAATTGGATGATTGTTCTCCTGTGTACAATGTATCATTTTTTTCTTGCTCCTTTCAAGATTTTATCTTTGGCTTTCAAAATTTGACTATGATATGACTCAGTGATGTTTTCTTTATGTTCATGCTGTTTGCTGTTCGTTGAATATCTAGACTCTAGATGTTCACTTTTATCTTTTATCATATTTGAGAACATTATTTCTTTAAAGTTTTTTCTGCCCCATTCTCTCTCTCCTCTTCTTCTGAGACTATGTTTATGTCCAGTGAGACTGCTAATTTATATTTATGTTTCGCTCTTTTTTCTCTTTGTCCTTTGCATTGGATAATTTCTATTGTTTCATCTTCAAGCTCACTTTCTCTTTACTCTGCCATCTCCATTCGGTTGTTAAATCCATTTGGTGATTTTTGAAATTTTTTCAGATATTGCATTTTTGTAATTCTAGAGTTTCCATTTTTATCATTTTTATTTCTTTGCTGAGATTCCCTATCCATTCACTATGAGCATATTTTCTTTTTACTTCACTGAATATAGTTATAATACATGCTAGAAATTCCTGTCTGCTAATTACAACGTTAGACCGTCTTGTGGTTGTCTTAGCTGATGTCTTTTTTATTGTAAGAATGTGTTTTAATTTCCTGGGTGTGTATGTTGAATAATTTTGGATTATATTCTGGACATTATGCATGTTTAGCTGTATAGATTTTGGATATTGTTATTTTTCTCTGATGAGTATTATTTCTATTGGTTTTTCAGGTAATTATCTTGGTTGGATTCAAACTGCAAACTCTGTTTCTTAGGCAGCAATGCCAACACCAGCTTAGACATTTCTCCAATAGCTTAGCTGCCTTGAGGCTTCTCTGTGCACGTGAGGCTCAGAGTTCAGGCAGAGATGTAGGCAGACAGAATTTTGGGACCCTCTCTCTGGTCCTTTCCCTTTAAGGATTTTTACTCTTTCTCTCCACTGCCATGATTTTTTTGGTTCCAAGACTCCAAAAGTTTATTTATTTATTTATTTTCCACCAGTGCTTGCCCCTCCTCTTCTCCCTGCTCTGCATACTGTACCAACCGCATCTGGCCTAAACTTAAAGCTGTAAATATGAGGACTCACTCTCCAAAGCATGAACTCACCATCATGATCTACTTGCTTTTGTTCACTGAGTGTGATGTTACTCAGCCATCAGAAGTGGAAGTTGACTATACTAACCTAATCACTGTGTTAACTTAATCACTAGAAAATGAGTGTTATCTTTCTTAATAAAGCAAAGAGTGGAGTGATTTCAGCCCTAAATGAATGCTCAGGGGGTGAATCTCTCCCCGGTATCAACTCTTTGCTAGATTACCCTCAAAGATAGAGTACTCACTATCTCATCAAACAGCCCATTCCATTTTAGACAATTCTGAGCATTTGAAATATTAATATTTTTCTTTGATATACTCAAAATATTTTCATTTCAGACACCACTCTTCAGTCCCACTTTCAGCCCCCAAGGCCACACAGAATGAGCCCAATTCCCCTTTCCCACAATGTCACTGAAAGCTGTCTCAGTTCCTCAGTCTTCGTAAGAGTGGAATTTCTAGTCTCCTCATGATTCTGGTCTCCTTCCCTTGAGCAGGATTCTGTAACCACATAGCGCTCTTAAGACCTGATGCCCAGAAAGGTCCCAAGGCCAGGGCAAGGTTTGGGCAGCCTAGAGGCAGCTTATGTTCCCGTTGGGCTCTTCTGGGAGCCATGTTGCAATTGACTCATGTTAAGCTGGTGGTTGGTGAGCACCCTTGGGCCCTTTTTATCTTTCCCTACATAAGTGCACACACCATTTTTCCCCAGCTGGCCTCCCAGAGCTGTCTTCTAATGGGTCCAATATCAAGCCTGAAAGAATTTGCCATCATTAGAAGCTGTCTTGCTCTGAGACCTTTCTCACCCTCAGGGCATAATCTTGGGCAGGGCTTGGAATCATGTGCCTCAAGGCCCTTAAATCTGTTTGTATCTTTGCCCTATATTTTCAGAAAAGTTACCCTGCATCATGAGATGGCTTATATTCAAGTTAGGGTCTACATAACCAGTGGTGGGCAAAAATAATTAATACTGTGTAGAATCTTATGGTTTGCAAAACAGTTTCTATATCACCTCCTTGGATCCACAGATTAAGCAGAAAAACTGTATGAAGTGGGTAGGGGAGGGTGTATCATTCCCATTTGACAGATGAGGAAGTAGAGGTTGTAGATAGGCTTCAGGCTGCCAGGACTAGGGACAAAGTGTAGTCAAGACCTATGGAAGACTAACCATTATCTATTTATCATGAAACCCTTTTCTCAACATCTCATGGGCTTCAGGCTTCCGTCTGGACTCATTTTAGCCATCCTCTGGGTAGTAAGTTTTTTCCTCGGGGCATTTTTGGATACAGATGATCTAAACTAATCCCCCTGTCCCCTGGCCCCCAGCCCCAAGGGGTGGGCTAGGAGTACAGCTGTGCATAGTAACGAGGGAGAAGGGAGTCTCTAGGCTGCTTTCCAAGAAATTGCTTCTAAAATCATTTGCCTCCAGCCCGAAACAAAAGCTCAGGTATGGAAGCTTGGCTGCCCGACCTTTTACCTTTTACATCCCCGGAGCCAAGCTGTGGGGAGGAGGGGACTGCCGCACAAAAGGGTCTGAGGAGTGACCCGGCCTGCCTCAGCTACCTGCTGTTCACCACAATGGGATGGAGGCCCCGGCTGCCTCTGGTGGCAGGAGAAAAGGGCCGAGATAATGACAGGCTCGGCTACCGCTGCTCTCTTCAGAGAAAGGAGAAGAGGGAGGAGGCAAAACCTCCCGGATAATAAAGAAGTAACAAATGAGGAATAAAAGCTTATGGAAGACATCTTAACCCAGGGATGAAAAAATGTCAACATCTGTGAGGCTTTCTGCACCAGCAGACCCAGGCCCTAATGAAAACCCTCGAAAAGCCATTCATTGGAGCAGAGGCAAAAAGGCTACATTTTTCTATGGGGTTTCGAGGGTTCGAGGAGGCTGCCCTCTCCCTTCGGATGCTGCTGAACCAAGCGCTAATGTTCCTCTCCAGCTTTATTAAGGACCCGGGGGCAGGAGGAGAATGGAGTGCCGGGACCATCTTTATCCCGAAGCTGTGAGGTGGGTGGATTTAGGAGCAGGCTAGATGTCTGCACATTGAGGCAAGGAAGAAAAGCCAGAGAAATTAGAGAAAACGCTGTTGAACAAGGGTCTCCTTTGACCAGGGCCTTTAGGAAGGACGGGCTCCAGGAAAAGTAATCCTCTTAGCACCGACTTACGTGTGTGTACAAAACAGGGAAATCAAATCTGAATGTCCTCATTGCATTTGCTAAAATACCTAATGAAAACACAAAGATTCCTTATTTTGATCTTTACCTTTCATTCAGAAGCTGGAGAGGGGCAGATGTTTGCTTATAAGGCTGATTTTAAAGATTCAAACTGGGAGTCTGGGATGGGGGAGGAGCCGACCACACTCCTTCCAAGGGGTGTGAGTTGCAGAACTTTGGGCCTTTGTATCTTCCCCTGGGGTTTTCGACACCCTCCTGCCTGTGTCTTTGAGACAATATGTGCAGTTTTATTTCTCGGGTTTGTGCTCTATGTTCACCGTTGGAATGTCTCTCCAGAAACCTCAGTGAAAGAAATCTGAAATCCTGGCTGACAAATGCAGCTTCCTGAAAAGAGTGGGGGAAGTTAGCCTAAAAAGAAATGAGCTCCCAAATGAGTGACTGCCTTGAAGCTGGGGACCATTGTGCCCTATCCAGAGAGCACCAAGATAGTACTCACCACACCCACACATCCACATACTTACACACACACACACACACACACACACACAACATACCCACACATACCTATACCCAGCCATACACCGCCTCACACTTACAAACACACACCTGCAGGTAAGGACCCCTACCACTCACCTCCATGTACACACACACACACACACACACACACCGTTCTAGTTATAGATACACATACTCCACCCCCAAATACACTTGCTACCACCTCCATTCACTCAGGACTGCCTTAGTTGGGGTTATGGGCCAGCATCGTCCGTCTCCATCTCCTTAACACACACGTCTTTCGATCAAATGTTTCAGTTATGATTTGGCTCTAAAATGAAACAAGATGCAAGTGACGGTAAGTAAAATGTTTCGGAGACTGCCAGGGAGACTTTACCTAAGCTAAAACAGGCGAGTGTACTTTGATTTTTTTTCCTTTCCTGTGTTAGCGGGCTATTTCAAATTCAAAACTGTTGTCTACCATTGGGATAGAAAAGGAACAGAGGTGGAGGGGCAGCCACAGAGAGGCTGACTACGGATTGGCTCTGTGGTCCTAGGCTGTCAGGGCAGGTAGTGAGCTCCCAGGACCACAAAGTATTTAAGCAGTGGTCTGAGAACCCCCTGTCATCTGTCATTATAAATTGGAGGGGATCCTCACGCTGGGTGTATGGTTGAACTGGATAAACTCTGATATTTTTTGTAAACCTAATACTAGTAATAATGTTATTTATGAGTACTAATCATGTGCTAGTCACTGTTCTAAAGGCCTTGTGGATTCCCTTATTTAATTTTCACGGCTCTCTGATATAAAGTCTCTCATTATGCCTGCTTTGTAGATAAGGAAACCAATCTAGAGCAGTTAGGAACAGAGCCAAGAGTGACAGCCAGTATTCGAAGTTGCACCCAACACCAAGCTTGGGCTATTTACCTCACACTGCAAGGCCTCCTAGGAGAACTTGATTCTAAGTGGCTTTCCGATCCCTTCTTTTTTGGTCAGCAGGAGGGGACTGACTGTGCATCCTTCCTGGTTCATGCCCCGACGCCCTAGCATCTGTCCTCTCTGTTCCTTTGGAGAAATGAGGGAACCTGGGAACAGCTGCGGAGGGTTCCCCATCCAGCTTCTAGGCCCCAGAACCACTGGGGTGGTCGGACGCTCCTTGCCTGCAGCAGGAGGCACCCAAGCCAGAGGCCCCCCATGGCGTGCAGACCCCTGTCAGCAGCTGCTGTGTGGCCCTGGGGTCAGTGTGAAGAATGGCAGCCCTCTGAGTGGCCCCTTCTCAGACTCTATCCCTCAGTCCCCGGGTCCTCTCTGCTGAAGCGAGAACACAGTCCACCTAGAGAAAGTTCCCGAGACACCTCTGGTCCTTTCTGTCTCCGTCATGCCCAATGTTCCAAGGGGTAGGGGAGCTGTAATCACAGATGTGAAACCTTCAGAGATCACTGGATCTAGCTCCCTGTGGTGGCTCTAAAGATGTGTCCTCAATTTCTTCGATACTACTCCCCTCAAGAGGCAGAGCTCAGTCATCCTCTTCTTGAGTGTGGACTGGACTTATGACTAGTCTGACAGAGAATAGAATATGGCAGAAGTGATGGATGTCACTTCCAAGGATAGGTGAAAGAAAGGCAGTAGCTTCTGTCCTGGATTCCCCATCTGTCTCTGTCTCTCTGTCTCTTAAATCACTTGCTCTGGGGAAAGCCAGTTGCCATGTTGTGAGGCAGTCTATGTCGTGAGAGACTGAGGCTGCCAACAGCCACTTGGGTGAGCTTGGAAATGGATCTTCTGAGCCTGCCAGCAGCCATGTGAGAGGTCTTGGGAGCAGATCTTTCCCAGTTTAATCCCAGGGGGATCTTGACTGCAACCTTGCAGGAGACCTTATGCCAGAACCACCCAACTAAGCCACTCCAGACTCCTGACCCCAAGAAACTATGAGATAATAAACGTTTGTAGTTCTCAGCTGCTACATTTGGAGGTAATTGTTAATTCAGCAATAGATATCTAATGCACTCCTTTATTGTTCATTTGGGAGAACTGAGGCCCTGTTGGGGAAAGTCACTTACCCAATTTCACAAAGGACAAATCAGTTCTTGAAATTGACGCAGATATTGTGACTTATTGTCTAGTGCTCTTTCCGCAACCTCAGACTTCCTCTTACTCTCATTTCCCACAAACAAATGAGAAGTGAATTTGGCAAACCTATGCCTGCCTGTGAGTGCAGATCGTTCTGTTCTGAGCAGGATGGACACAGCAGGAGATGCAGTGACGGCATAGGGTTGGGGACAGAGAGGGTCACTTAGGGGTGCCCTTCGAGAGTATAGCAATCCCCACATCTGCCCCCTTCCCAGGGCTTGTGTTTTGGCTGACGTGGGAAGTTCAACCCACCCATATGAATTTTGAATTTAATACAGAACTTACCACCCAGAGATGACTGTGTGAAGTCAGTGTAATTTGCCTGTGTTTATTTTTTTATTATGAACTTAAGCAAAGTTTATGGAAAAAAAGGAACCTGATGATCATGAAACATAGGTATTTACATCATTCCAGATTCTTTGTTTGTGTTCTTTGCACAGCTGTAATGGCCTGTGCAGACTACTTAGCGTTTGCCGTCCTCACTCAGCAAGTGTCCGTTGTGCCGCAGGCCTTGTGTGGCTGGGAACTCAGATTGCACTGTGTCTGGCCCCCCCCAGACCACCCTCCTGTTCACCAAGTCACCCCCTTGCCATCCGCTCCTCACTCTCCGACCCCCTGGCTCTGCCCCGGTTCCTCTCCCGCTCAAGCCCCTGGCTCACTCTGTCGGAGCACCACTGTATGCTGGGCCTGGAGTCTTGGTGCTCTCTCAGCTCTGTTTGGGGCTGGTCCCAGCTCCTCATCCTGCAGAGACAGCAAGCACCACTCTCCCCAGCCCCAGAGGCTGCACAGCCTGGCTACTGGTGAGGGGCCTTAACTTCCATGGTGACTCAGCTCACCCTGGGCTCTCGGCACATCTCCCTCCAGTTCTTTTCCACCCTGCCCGAATCCTGGGGGCTGGGGGCCGGGGGCTTGTTAGAATGCAGGTGCTGGGCCCTCACCCAGTCCTGGATCTGGAGAAGGGGCTTGGGAATCTGCATTTTTAAAAGCTCCCCAGGTAATGTTGGCACTCCCTAAAATTTGCTAATGACGACCACGGCTCTGATGTCGCTTGTTGTTTGCAACTTGGAGTTGATTGGCCTGGTGTTGTAGTAAATTTTGGAGAGACTGTCACAGGCAGCCCTTGATTCCCCAGGCCTAAGCCCTCAGCTGGACTGGTCCGGCTTCCATCTGTTTCCTCCTGGTTACCTGCCTCTTCCTCATCCCCTGACCTCTTTTCACCTACAGCAACAGGAGGTCGGGAACAGCCAGGAAATTGTTCTCATTGGTCCATTCTACTTCTTGTTGGAAGCCAGGAAATGGTTTCTGAGGGAGGAACTGGCAATTATTGGCCAAAATGAGGGCTGAGAATTTACTATTGACCTCTAAGAGTTGGTGTCATGTGCCTTGGTGCATGAGGGATGGGTCACTTGGGTGAGGGCTGGGGTGGTCTGTAGCAGGGACCATGGGTGGGCTTTGAGGGAGGTGCCTGATCAGTGAGCCTCCCAAAGCACCCTCTCTTGCATCCTCCCGCCCTACCTGTGGGGGCCAGTTCCCCAGGGCTTCCAATTCACTGCTTCCTCTCAAATAGAGGAAACCATTCCTGACCTGCCTGGGGTTTACACACTGTCCCTGCCCTGCCCTGGGCTCAGAGCCCCCAGCTGTAGGGTGAGGAGTTCCAAGTGGATGGTCTAGGAAGTCCTTTCCAGCTCTGAGGCTCTGTGTTATTTGCTGCAGATGAGGGTCTCTCAGTACCACCTAGACCCCACCCTGGACACAACCTCCTCCTCTCCCATTGGTGGTCTGGACCCACAGCATTGTGGCTTGGTTGATTCCCCTGTAAGTAGAGATCAAAAGAAGCTCTCATCCCGAGTCCTGTGAAATCCAACTAGGCTGCAGCATCAGTCAATCCAAGTGGGGGAGACAGGCTGGAGGGGGCTTAGAAAGTGCTGGGGGCTGCAGGCATGTTGACTTTCACACTTACACTCCCAGTGCCCTGATAGCAGGTGGGTGGGTGGGAGATGGGCAGGGAGCCAAGCAGCAGCCAGCTCCTGGCTTTGTATAATAGCTTTGCTTTGAGGCCTGGGGTGCCTGAATTCTCCCCAAGGCATTTCCCCTAACTGCCTGCCCCCTGAGAAAGAGCCCCAGTGGTTAGAGAACCCAGGGGCCTGTGCACAGTGGGAGATGTAATCGGAATCTAAGCAAAGTTTGCAGGAGCAGGCAGGAGCCCCCACCCCCAACAGCTGTTCTTCCCTCCATAGCAGATAGACTCAGCCTCCCCTGAAATACCACCCTGGGTGTCATCTGTGTTGCCTGCAGCTGCAGGCACAGTGGCTTCCACTGCTGCTACTTGGGTCTTGTGAGATGTCAGTCAAGAGAGCAATTATTTCACGCCTGTAATCCTAGCACTCTGGGAGGCCGAGGCCGGTGGATTGCTCAAGGTCAGGAGTTCGAGACCAGCCTGAGCAAGAGGGAGACCCTGTCTCTACTAAAAATAGAAAGAAATTATCTGGCCAACTAAAATATATATAGAAAAAATTAGCTGGGCATAGTGGCGCATGCCTGTAGTCCCAGCTACTCGGGAGGCTGAGGCGGTAGGATCGCTTAAGCCCAGGAGTTTGAGGTTGCTGTGAGCTAGGCTGATGCCACGGCACTCACTCTAGCTCGGGCAACAAAGCGAGACTCTGTCTGAAAAAAAAAAATAAAAAAAGAGAGCAATTATTGTTTGCAGCCCAGGATGACCTGTCCTTGGTGTACCCCATCACGGGCACATTCCTTCTCCCACTAGCAGCCCAGACTCCTCGGCTGCCCTTGGCAAGCCCTCGCCTGTGAGTCCTCCACACAGGCACCCAAGGAAGGAAGCCACCTTGGGAACAGGAGGGGCGCCTATCATCCGCTTCTCCTCTGCCTGTGGGCCCCGGAGTGAGACAGGCTGAGGCCTCCTCAGGTTCTGGGTCATTTGTCCAGGGGCGGGAGCAGTTCCATTCATTTGATACTGACTTCCACAGCCGGAGACTGATTCATAAATCCTGACCCAGACGCATGACAGCAACAGCCATCAGCGCAGGGTGTATGCACAAAGCTGCCATGACTGGGGAGAAAAGCCAGGGCCGGATTGACTGTGAGGGTCGGGATGCAGGATGGGGCGGCAAAGATGAGCCAAAGATGTGATTATCACAAACGCGTGATTAGGGCTGTGAATGAAAAGCAGCTTCTAGTCCTGGCTCTGCCATTCACAGGCTGAGTAATCCTGGGCAACATCTCTGGGCCTCAGTTTCCCTATTGGCAAAATGCCAGGGTACACTGACTGATAGTAAGTGTTGTGCCAGCATTTATGTTCTGTATTTTGTGTCTCTTCTGTAAGTTTCTACTTTCCAGAAGGGCATGTCTGGGGAGGAGCAGCTGAGAAGACAGGAGGCAGAGCCTTGAAGGCAAGTGTGAGAACGGGGTATGCACAGCAAGGGACTTCCCAGGGTCAGAGAATTATTTTCTCCATTCCGAAGATGAAGAAACAAACTCAGAGCAGCTAAGCAAGCCCACCAGTGGCTGAGCCAGGACTGGGACCGTACTTTCTGTTTGGTCTTTCTACTCAACGATCCCTGTCCTTCTTCTTCCATCACCATTTGTCAAACTCCTCCGTCCGAGCCCCCTCAGTACCAGGTCCACGTGGCCTTCCTGGAGGCCCCCAAGCAGAATCAGTTGCTCCCCTGCCAGAGCCCAGGGCACCATGTCCACCCTCCTACTAGTCTCTTAAATTCTCGGACCAGAGATTGTCCGCCCACCCCAGCGGCCTGGGAGTCCCCTTGAAGGCTGGGACTTCTATTTCCGAAGTCTCTCTCTCTTGGTCCTAGCATAGGGAATGGTGCACAGAAGGCATTCCGTGGATGAGTGTGACATTGACATGACTCCTAGGGTTCTTCTGCCTCAACAGGTGGATTCCTCATGTCTGTCACTTCCCCCTGGGCCTCAGAGCCAAGGCTGTCAAGGTAACCCCCAACCCAGCCCCTAGAGTGGTCCCATGTGTTGAAGCACGTGCCCCAGTGTAGACAGGAGGCCGAGAGGTTCCCCCTCTGTCAGTTACACCCTGAAGGGCTGGAAGACCAGGCAGAAGAGCGGGATTACTGGATCCCCTGTGCTTGCCTGTGGGGAGGAGATTGCTGAGTGCCCTGACTGCAACCCTCTGCAACCGCTGTCATGACTGTAACCTCTCCATCTTCCTACCATAGCAACAGCAGGTCAGAAGAAGCCCAGTGGGGACAAGGCCCAAGTATGGTTTAAGTTTCGCTGGCCCCTAGCTCTGGGGGAGGTGTGTGGAGGGGAATCAGCTAAGGGGTTTGAGAGTTGAACAGAATGCGTTATTACCCTGTGCTCTGTGACTCTTTTAGACATGAAGAATGGGCCAAGCATGGAAGGACCTTAGGGCTCCGGCGGCGGGTCCAGCCCCATGTGGGGCACGGGGCTATCTGAGAGTCAAGAGATTTGCCCCAAGCCATGGGGAGCTGTCTGCCCACGCTCTCTGCGCAGGCCTTCTCCCTCTGGCTGGGGGAAGCTCCACACAGCGGCCATGTGGTTTCAGGAGGTGGCAGGGCAGGGGCACAGAAACAGCATGAGCTTTGGAGTCAAGAAAACCCTGCATTTGAATCCTGGCTCCACATCTTCTGGTGTGTTGCCTTGGCAATGACTTCATCTTTCTGAGTTTCACTTATTTTATAAAAAGGGGATAATATCTGCCTTGCAGGTTGCTGTCTGTTTGAAAGGAGACCACTGTTTGGGCGTCCTTGAGCGCACAGTAGGTACTCAGGACGTGTAGCCCCAGGCACTCCCCTTTCCTCATTGGGGCTGGAGGATAAGTTCTTGTCCCTAAGGGGGAGCTCATCCCCTGACACTTCCAGTCCTGCCTACGTCCATACTCTGCCAGTTTTCCCTTCTCCGAGGTTGCCCAGGGGAAAAGGGAAATTGGGCTGAGGGGAGATGGGCTTCCCCAGCTTCTGCAAGGCCAGTGCCCAGAGAGGCCACAAGAACACTTGCCCTGGGGTTTTGTTTGGCAGAATCCGGCTACCTGGGTCCTTCCCTGACCAGCTATGTGACTGGGGCAAGCTCCTTCTCTTCTCTGAGCCCCAGGGTCCCCGTGGGACTTTGGAGGATAACGACCGGCCTGTCTGCACGTTGGGGCTGTTGTGAAGATGCCTGTGAGCATTTTATACACAGTGAAGTGCTGTGCAAACACCAGGAGCCAGCACAGTTTTCCTGTGAGCACCGCTGTTTTTGAGAAGAAACTTTAAGAAGTAAAAGTGCCTTACACTATATTTTGCAAAAAAAAAAAAAAAAAAAAAATTAGCAGCAGGAAAAAAATGGGGAGGGAGAGGTTAAAAAGAAAAAAGGATTCAAGCCAATAGCTCCGACTCCCTTGTCAGCCAACTAGAGGAAAGAAGTGAGTAGCAGAAGTTTGTTTCCAAGGGAGTTTCTCTGAGCCAAGAAGAGCGGCTGCCAGCCCAGCCAGGGCCTGGGGCCAGGCCTCCTCCGGGGGCAGAGGCCTCCCTCGCCTGCCCTCCCGGGCCTGTTTCTCCCACTGTGTGTCAGACCAGGGCTCTTCTGGTGCTGCGTTCAGGGCGCCAGGAGGCCTGTGGGCCTGACCTCTCTGGGCTGGATCTCCTCCTCCTCCTCCCTGGAAGAGCCTCAAGGGAGGGGAGAAAGGGAGGAAACTCAAACCCCTTGCTGGGTGTGCGATTCTGAGGCTTAACCAGAGGCTGTCTGCTGACTACCCAGCTCTCCATCAAGGCTGGGGCATGGTGGAGGGACTGGGTGTGGGGGACACTTGGGAGGCTCAGGGAGCCTGCAGGAAGGGCCTGGGCAGTTGGGGTGGGGGCAGGGGACCCCCCCCTTCTCTGCTGCTTTCCCTGCCTGACGCAGAGCTGGCTTGGCTTTCCTTGGCTTCAGCCCTCCTTATTTCTCTGACCAGGTAACTTCTTTCCCCATTTCTTGTTTTTTGCCTTTGTCCCATGACTGCCAGCTTAGGTTCTCCAGTTGTCTCTGGAAACAAAGACAAAGCCCCCAGAACAGCCTCCCTCCCCCTTTCCCCTCCCCAGGGGGCAGCCCCCCCCCACCGTGGCCTGTGCTCCCCACACTGCCTGTGAATGGCAGAGGGAGCCCCGGCCTGCCTGGCTCAGGCCTTCAGCACCTTCCTTAGGTGGCAGGGTGAGTGGGGACCTTGGCAGCAGGCATGCCACCAAGTCAGGAAGTCCTGAAGGCTCTCCAGGGCCCAGTTAGAAAGGGATGAGGGGGTAGAATTGGCCAGAAGCCTTGCCCTCCTACCAGATGCTCCTGAGCACTGGCTGGTGGCTGTGACTGACACTTAGTTACTTAGTTCTCAGCACAGGTTGAGGCAAATGGGGTTGGTGGAAAGGCCTGGCTCCAGGGCAGGACGGTGGCGCGTAGGCAGGGGAATCTGTTCCTTCCCACTCCGTGTGGTAACAGCTCACACGTCACACCAGGCCTGCAGAGAAAAGGCCAGAGTCAGCCACTCTGACCCCTTTATTTTATAGATTGGGGCTCACCAAGGGGCAGAGCCTGGGCCCGAACCCCGGCTTCACGGCTCCCAGCCTGGTGCTCATTCTGCCCCCTGCCACCTCTCACGGAGGCAAGAGCGGCCACGCTGCCCACGCACCGAGGACTCCGAGGTGTGCGGGTCAGATGACTGGAGCACCAGGTGCGGTTCTCACAGAAGAAAGTACTACATGCCCAGCTGCGCCGCCCAGAGCCAGGGGCTCCTCCTTTCCCGACCTGTCTGTCCCGAGGTGTGACGGGATGGGCATTTCTTGGAGAGGATTTTGTTGCTCCAGTTAATTTCTAGATGCTGGAATTTCCAGTAAAATAGTCAGGGGCCAGTTCCAGGCAGTGAGTGAGTGAGCGTGTGTGAGTGTATGTGTGCTCAGACATGGCAGGGGTGGGGATCTTCCGGGTCAGGCAGGCGCCTCCTGGGAGTCAGCTTTGCGGGTGAGCTGTGCCGGCTTCCCAGCACCACTTCTGTCCAGTAGCGGAATATACATATTCTCCCGAAGCTGTTTCCCCAACAGCATCTCCAGTGGGGGTGGATCGGGGAGTGAATTGGAGGAGAGGACCTGGGAAGGCGTCTGAGATGGTGTTTGAAATGGGGGCTTCATGTGGTTGCTGTTATTGGAGTTGCCAATGCTGCCCCACCCCCACTCCACCCCTCCACTGGGGCCCTTGTCATTCATCACTTATGGGGGGAGCCTGCCAGCACCCCCTTCAGCCCCAGGTTTCCTGGGCTCCAATTGCTAGCATGGTCTTCATCCTGGTGGATGTTCCAGCCTCATCTTCACTGGCCCTTATACTTCCCTTGGCTTCTTGTGGCAACAGACCACTCCCTATTCTGCAAGTGTCTTCTGTGCTTTTCCCTGCCTGCCTCTGCACCCCGGCTCACGCTGTCTGCTTCCTCCTTCCCTGCTCCAGCCACACGAGCCTCCTCTGAGTCCCTGGACCCAGCCAGCTCATGCCCACCGTGGGGCCTGCTGCACCTCTGCCTGACACCCCTTCCATCTGACTACCACCCCTGCCTCGGCCCGGCCACCTCCCCTCCCTCCCTTGCAGCTGGACTTCCACGGCTGCCCCCTTGGCACCCTGCCACCCTTTCCTCTCACCTGCACTTCTCCCTGCACAGAATGTAAACCAGCATTTTGACACTTCAGTAATTTCCCTTTCTCCATGTGCTGATGAACTGCTTGAGGGCAGGGCTGCTCCTCATCCACCACAGGCCCAGTATTTAGCCTTTAGTAAGCACTTGAGAAAACATCCCTTGAGTCAAAATGATCTCTTTCTCACTGGCCTGAGAGCCCTTCAAAGGCAGGACCCAGCCCCACACTGCCAGGATGTCCATAAATGCTTAGTAAACGGAATTTCAGTCACGCTGCTGTTGGGGAGAGTAATCCATAGTGTTTTCTATCTCTAAACATCTCTCTGCTTGCAAAAAACTTCCAGGCTGTCTTGGTTAGCAACCATTCTTGGTTTTCAAAGGTGAAAAGCAATTTGCCACAAGCAGAGAATGACAAATCTTCAGGACGGGAGAGGAAGGAGGGAGGGAGCAGTTACAGAGGAGTGGGAGGGGACAGCAGGCTGTCAGGCCACCTCCTGAGCTTTGTGCCACTGAGGAGGGAAACAAAGGAGCCTTATTCTCAGAAAATCCTATTTGCTCTTTAAGGGACCAGGAAAACACTTTGTGCTCCTTTCCCTGTTTCTCATCAGGATCTGTGAGTGCAAAGCATGGAGATGCCAGCCAAGGGCAGCAGGGACCTTGCAAATCACCCCACACTATTCAAACTGTGAGGTTTAACAATATCCACGAATGCTCATTCTCCCCACCAACTCTGAATGGTTGCAATTAAAAATGAAGTTCCCTCATTTTTGGTCATTCAACCGTGTTTTTGAGCCCCCACCAGTGTCTGCTTTCCTGGTACTTAAATTAAATGCACACGTAAGCAAACAAGAAGACATCAGACAGTGCTCGGCAGAGAATTATTAATAACACTAGGCAGTGATGTAGAGCTCACGGTCAGGGAAGACCACCTGGAGGAGGGCAACTTCTGAGATGAGGAGGGAGGTGCCTGCAGAGATGGGAAGAGCATGCCGGGCAGAGGGCATGGCTAGGTCCAAGGTCTGAAGAGGGAGGGAAGGAGAGGACCACAGGGTGGGTCACAGAGGCAGCGGGCACCAGATCGGGTTTACCTCCTTCAGCCTGAGTTCACGTGGAGTGGAGCTTGGTGGGAAGAGAATGGGGACTCAGGAGATGTGGCCGTAGGTCTCATTCTACCATGACTTGCAGCAGGACAGGCCTCAGGCAAGATGATTTTCACGTCTTGACTCCGGTTCCTCTTTGGTACGTTACTTCTCTTCTCCCCGGTGATGGTGACTCCTGATGGTGACATCTGACCACCTGCAGCCCTGAAAAGCCATGCCATTCCCATGCATGTCCGTTTGTGGTAGAGATGGGGACAAGATAAAATGCAGTCCCTTCTGTCATGTTAATTTGCCTGAAGGAACTCAGCACTTTCCTGGGGGTCTGGGGCAGGCCCCCTTTTAAGATGCAGACTGCTCCTCAACTGGCCATGGCTCTCTGGTGCTGGTTTTCCTCACGCCAGCAGCTGATCTGCAGCTGGCCGCCTGCTGGCCTGGTCCTGCGGACAGGGGCGGCTGGACAGACAGGAAGCTCCACACGGCTGCGGGTTCCAGCCTCCAGAATTGGCCTCCTTAGCAACGGGCCAGCACCCGGCACCTTGCTCCCGTCCTGCCTTAGGACGACTGGAGTGTGGGTGTTGGCTGATGAATGCCACGCACCCAACTCGTGTGTGGCAACCAGGGGACCTCCCAGCCCTGAAAGCTTGGCCCACCACGTTTCAGGGTGGGTTATTTCCATGCGAGGACTTGTTTTTCCTGGCACCGGGAAGGCCATATGCTTTGTGGCAGTGAGTGCGAGGCTCCTCGTGGGCTCTATTTACACAGCAAGGGCAGAGATACGCTTCTTTTTGTGTACACAGAAGGTTATGTGGAAACAGAACCATTTATAACCCATGAAACTGCCTGTCCTGATAGACACCCGGGCCCTTCCTACATGTGGATAATATGTACAATATGTGTAGCGCTTCGGGCGGTACCAGCAGCAGGCTCTGGCCAGGCACTGATGTTCTCAATAACCCTCTCAGGCGGTGCTCGCTAATGAGTACCAGGGACAGCCGCGTCCCGGGGTGAACACAGAAGCCTGGGATCTCCAGGAAGTGGGGAGGATCCCCTAATACCCTGAACTCACCAGCCCCTGTGTAGCATCAGCTCCCACCACCACTGTGTCCAATCTGGCACAGATGCTTCTAGTGACCGGAAGTGCTCTGGCCATGAACACAGCCTATCCTTTGTTGGAAAGTTCTTTCCTTCTGATAGCAGTCAAAATGCGTTCGCTCTCGGGCCCTAGTCAGACACTTTGGGATCAAATAAAGTCCCGTCCCCGCCTCGCACGACTGTCCTTTGCTGTTGGAGGACAGTCCTCTCCACCGGGTTGAACTGCCCACATCCTTCATCTGCTTCTCCTGCGACCTGATTTTTGACCTAGTTTTGATCCCCTTCTCAGTTCTGTCCCAGCCCCACTGACTTCCTGAGAAACGTGGCTCCCCCAGTGCTCCCTGCACTGCCTGGAGAGGGCGGGGCAGGGGACTCCTTGTGTCCTCTGAGAGGCAGGGAGCTCCTTCTACCCAGTGAGAAGCTGGGAGCTGAGCTCCAGGGCCACCCACTCGTCCTGCCCTCAGGTGGGTGGACAGACGCCCACTCCGGCAGCCACCAGGGGCCTGGCATGGGTGCTCCCTGGGCCTCAGAGGAAATGGCTAAGGACTGCCCAGCTCTGCAGGTCGGAGGCTCACACCCTCACATGGAAAATTGGAGTTTTAAATCAGGTCAAATAACACTTTATACAACTCTCGCTTTGGTAATGGGGAGAAGCGTCACTAAGTACTGCGCCTTAGGTGGTTTCGCACATGTCTTACATCTAAGACTCGGCGCACCCAGGACGGCGGGTGCAGCAGGGATCCCCGCCGTCGCACGGCTGAGGAACCAGGCTCAGGGGGTGAGATGACACGCCTCGGTCTCACGGGTGGATGGCAGCGCCACCCAGGAGCCAGAACCCAGTTTGTGAGCCAAACCCAATGCCTTTCCCATGCCCTTGAGCAGCTCAGCCTTGTGGTGGGCTGGGGGTGGGGCGGATAAGACACGCTCAGGATGCAACAACCAAAGGCTTAAACTCCGCGTGCTCTCTGGCACAGGCTGGCACAGCCCTGAGGCTCAGGCCGTGCGCCTCCTTCCCTCAATGCAGCTCTGTTCAGTTCGTGCAGCGAGGGGCAAGGGAGGGGCTGAGTGCCGTGGCCCTTCCTGATGTAGCTCTCAGCCCACTACCAGAGGCGGGGCGTGCCCACCCAGCCTGGGCCTGGAGGCGGCCAGCGAGGTGGCGGGTGCCTGCCTGGCTGCTCTCCTTGGTGCCCGGAAGCCTGAGGGCACGAGGACTGGCTGCCTTCCCAGAAAACACAGATCACTGTCTGCCTGCCTGCTCTGTCCTTGAGCTCAGGCCCAGCTCTGTCCCATGACAGGATCCGGGCGGCGGTGGCGGCAGGCCCTCCCCTCTGGCCCAGCGAGGAGAGCAGGCTCCAAGGCCTGGGCGAGCCTCCAAGCCAGGGTCTCCAAGCCAGGGTCTCCAAGCCAGGCCTCCAGGGCCTGTCCCCAGGACCCTGGGATCCCCAGGGACCGCATGTGGCTGTATTCAGCGCAGGAGTCCTGTCCAGGGAGCTCAAAGGAAGGACTTTGTTTTCAGGGAAGGAGACAGGGCAAGGGTCGCCTCCCCCTCCCTGATGAGTGAGTGGCTCCAAAATGGCCTCTCTCCAATCATCTCTGCCAGAGCAGGGGTGACGGTCCACTCTCGACGGGCAGCCTGGAGGCCTCTGCAGTTTCTGTTGACAGGGCTAGAGTCATGCCCCACCGCCTCCGCCTGAGCCTTCCAGCTGCCCTGGGCCTCAGCACAGCTTGTGTTTGGTCGAGGTAGCTGCAGCAGGAGACTTTCTGAACCTGGATCTGACCAGAGTGGAACGCCTGTGTCTCCTGGGAATAGTGGGGTCAGGCCTGCTGTTGGAAGGGAAGGCTGATCCTGAGATGTGCGGAGTTTGAAAAAGCAGGATAATCTGGCAGGGGAGGGGCGAGTCAGTCAGTGAACATGCTTTTAATCAGGAACTACTGTGCACTTAGGGCCAGTGGCTGAGGGCAAAGAAAAGAGCCAGTCGGGTTTTCAAGATAGGGTGGCGTTTGTGTGTGGGGGTGGAGGCGCTGGGCCGTGATAAGAAGGTGGCCATGTCTTCCTCCATGCCAGTTTTGAAGCAGATACACTGAAAAAAAACCTAGGGGAGTAGAAAGAAAAGACCTGTGTCTAGTCCCAGTGCTGCCATAGAATAACTGCCATAGATGGACTCAGTGTTCTCATCTGGGAAATGGGTGCTAAAAATGTGTCCCCTGAAAGATCACAAAACTGTTGGGGGGACTGGCTGTGAAAGGGCTTTTTCAGCTGTGAGGGGTCGATGTTGTGAAACGTCTAGCAGGGCTGGTGGAGGCCCCTCTCCCCGAGCAGAGATGAGGGCAGCCAGAAGGGAGCTCGCATTCCTTCCCCACTAGGAGGAGCGCTGGGCACTCCCAGAGCCTGCCGCTCAGGGCAGAGGGCAGAGAGGAGCAGAGCTGGCCCTGCCCCCTCCCCCTCCCCGTCCCAGCAGGACCTTCCACCCGCCTGCCCTGGCGCTGGCAGACTTTCAGAGGGCCGAGGAGGCCTGGCTGCCAGGAAGGGTGGGGCTGCCACACTGTGACCGGGCCAGTCCCGGAAACTCTCCAAACCTTGGACCTCAGCCGCGTATCCGGCGACTCTAGGGGTGGTGGCAGGGCCTGTCAGGGGGACTGAGGGCGTGTGGGATGCCGCTGAGGTCAGGTTGCTGGAGATTTCCAACAGGAGAAAGGAAGAGCTGTGTTTTATTCCCTCCTGGGGCCAGGCTCGGTGATGTACTCGCGGTGTTCACAGAAGTGGTGGCGCAGCCTTCAAAGATGCTTTCCGACTCTCAGATGCTACCACAGGGCCGTGCAGGTAGCCTACAATTATTAATTTTATAAAACAAAATAAAACAGTCAAAACTGTGTAAGAGTGTTCACCATGTGTTAGGCACTATGCTAAGCTTGTTATCTGCGTGAATCCTTCAACAACTAAATGAGATGAGATTATTAATTATTATACCCATTTCCTAGATGAGGAAACTGAGGCTCAGGGGGCAAGAGTCACTTGCCCATTGTCACATATGTACTAACTGTAGGAGTCTGGATTCAAACCCAGGTAGGTCTGGCTGATTCCAGACTTCAAGATCTTAACTTTCCTGGAAGGCAGGGCCCATAGCGGACTCATCTTTGCAGAATGCCTGATATCGGGCAGGTACCCAATAAAGATATATTGAATGGAGCCTGCTGCATTTGGGGCCCCGGTTGTCTCCTGTCGTAGATTGAGAAGTGACGTGAAATGTGCAGCAGGACTTAGCTCGGCGGCCAGCACATAGTAGGTGAAGCCGAGGCCCAATTCTCCTCCTTTCTACACGACAAATCTGTGCTCATGCGTCATAACTTCAGAAAACACAGCCTCCCCTTGGGTCCTTGTTTGGGGAAGGCTGTCAAAAGTCCCAGTCAGACCCCCTCAGCCTTGGGAGGGCACGGGAGCCAAAGGCAGAGCCTGTGACTCTCCTCTGTGGCCTGGGTGCCCCCGGTTTGGGTGTGGGGAGGAAAGACGCCTGCTTCCTTGGCTGCCGTCACTGAGGGAGCCCTCCTCTCCCGCCCTGATGGAGGTGACGCGGCCCTGGAAGCTTGGCCTGCTCAGAGCCCTGAGAGCTTGAGTCACGCAGTCTGGCCCATGTATGTGAGAAGCAATGACACTGTGTCATAGGGACGCCAGGGCTGCTGGGGCCTCGTGCAGCTGAACGTGAGAGGGGAAGAGGCCTGGCGGGGGGGGGACAGCTGGGACCTGTTAGATTCTCTCCCTGACCCCAGTCTCCTGGCAGTGGGAGACGGGACCTTGGCAGATGTAGCTGTGATCAGAAGAGAGCAGAGGAAGGAAGGGACTAAGGGCAGACAAGCAAATGGGCTGCCTGATAGCCAACCAGTCGGACCTTTGGAAGAGACCAGCACCCTCCGATGGGCTGGGTGAGAGGACTGGCCCCTGGAAAGGAAAGTTGCCTCTGCAGATAGTCCCAAATCCTCTACTGGTTATTGCAATTAGGGGGAATGTTCAAACTTCATCTCTGCCCGAAGTTAGGCAGAGAAAGAGAGGATCATTTTTCGAGGATTATCTGTTTCCGGTGCACTTTTGAAAAGACAGGGAACCTCTGTCACCAGGTTTTAACCAAACACCAGATTTTATGTTAGATTGTGCTGTCAGTCTTCAAGGCCCTAGTGACCTGTGGCAGGCAGGCAGTCAGACAGACTGATGTGCGTGTGACAAGAGCGTGCTGGTCTCAGAAGCAGGAGCCCTGGGCGTGTCTCAGCGCAGAGGACTCACTCATCTTTGAGCCTCAGGCTCTGCATCTTCCAAATGGGGACTCGCCACTTTTCAGGGTGCTGTAGAACTGAGCGACAAGATGTCTGTATGGGCTTTTGTGGGTGTAGAACTCGGATAGAAGCCTCGTGCCTGCAAACGTACACCCTCGAAGGAGAGCCGCTCGCCTCGTTCTGGAGCCATCACCATAGCACCCTCCGGAGTGGGCGCCTGTGATCCTCATCTCATAGCCGTGGAATCAAAGACAACCGGATTCAAGATCCAGCTTGTCCAAACTCTCCCCTAAAGGAAGAGTTTACTTTTCAAAGTGCTCAAACTCCCTCCCTCTATCCTTGTCTTCCTTTCCTTCCCTCATTTCCTTCCTCTCTTCCTCCCACAAATACCTTGGCGCGCTCACTCCTTGCCAGGCACTGGGCTGCCTGCGGGCCCAGCAGGAGTGAATGGAGACAGATATGGGCCTCACCCTCACAGAGTTGACGGTCCAGCACTTGAAAGTCTGCAAACAATCTCTGTTGAATACCTCTGGTCACGGGGTGCTCACTACCTTCTGGGACAGCCTATTGTGTGGGTTAGTTAGTTTTTCCTTATTTAAACTGAATTCTGACCCCCTGTCATGCTTATTCTGACCCTGGAGCTTTATAGAATAAGTCTACCCCCCATTTCCTATGCCACAGCCCTTGAAACGTGGGAAAATAAACATGTTATGCCTGGCTAATATTCTCGCTCTCCAACTTCCACTTGTGAAAGAGAAGCTGTTTCTCCGTGAAGTTAAAGTCCTTAAGGTCATAATAGCCCAGGCTGGGCTGCACTCTGGGTGCCTGGGCTCTGTTCCCGGTGCACCTGGGGCCGAGGGAAGCTGTGTGGTGGAGAGCGGCGAAGAGACATCGGCGAAGGTTTGCAGGTGGCAAGGGAGCGAGGGAGTCTGTCGGTCTGGAGTGTGGGGTGTATGCGAGGTATGCTCTGGCTGTCTGCCCAGGACAAGCCTGAGCTCCAGGGTTTCTGGTCTGATTCACGGCTTCCTCTCTTCCCAAAGGAATCCCCTTTATAGCTCTCGCAGCCTGACCCCAGCGTCCCTGTGAACGTCGACTGACAGCTGCACAGAGTGTAGCCGCCACGGCAACTCTGCTGGGTGCCAGCTGGACGTGCTTGGTGGCCGGGGCCCTGGGAGCCACCTCTGGGGATGTCAGGGGAGAGCTGCAGGCCGTCCTTCCGTCAGCAGGAAGCCCAGCCACAAACACTTGGACAGGAAGCCCTAGAGCTGGCCAGCTGAGCGAGCTCTGGTTTCTCCTGCGTCTGAGGGTTTGGCCCAGGGTAGAGGAAGGCGAGCCAGGTGCTGTGGGCTGCGCTGACAGGGCGGCGGACTCCCCTTTGGGTCGGGAATGTGGGTTCAAGGGTGTGAGCGGAAAAGCATCATCCGGGCTGGGGCAGAAGGAGGTGCTTCCTGGAGGAAGGGCGAGGGAGCAGGGAACACGGAGTTTACCAGGGCTGGGCCAGCTGGCTGAGAATTCGCAAGGACCCTTTTGTGACTGCTCCAGACAAAATGTGTTCCTAGGTCCAGTCCTCCAGCACAAACTTTGGGGAACACACACGTC
This sequence comes from Eulemur rufifrons, assembly GCF_041146395.1. NCBI lineage: Eukaryota > Metazoa > Chordata > Mammalia > Primates > Lemuridae > Eulemur > Eulemur rufifrons. The sequence goes on from NC_090989.1 coordinate 70,668,778, forward strand.
AGTCCTGTAGGGCGGGATGTCCGCATTTCCAGCTTGAAGAATGACTCCTCTCAAAGGAGGATTTTTTTTCATAACTTACCAACCTGCATTGTGAGTGAATTTATAAAAAATAGAGTGTGCTCAGACAGGGACAAAGGCAATTTTGCGTCCAGGACTGACATTTTTGCTTCTAAGTTCTATGCATGAAGCAGTCTATGTGCACATACAACTGCCATGGTTACCGTAAGCTTTTTCACAGGCTGGGCATGGTGGCTCACAGCTATAATCCCAGCACTTTGGGAGGCCAAGGCAGGAGGATTGTTTGAGGCCAGGAGTTAGAGTCCAGCCTGGGTAACATAGTGAGACTCTCTCTCAAAAAAAAAAAAAAATTAATCAGGCTTGGTGGCATGCACCTGTAGTCCTAGCTACCCAGGAAGCTTAGGTGGGAGGATTGCTTCAGCCCAGGAGTAAGCAATGATCATGCCACTGCATTTTAGCCTGGGAGACAGAGTAAGACCCTATCTCTAAAAAACAAAAACAAAAAAAAAACAAAAAACTTTTCACGGGCCATTTGGACTTTTTCCCCCCTCACATTCACTTCTTACAGCCTGATAGACCAGGAAGAGATGCTGGTGTCAGGGGACTGGGAGGTTAAGTGTCTTGGCTCAAGATCACACAGCTCAGAAGTGGCAGAGCCCAGGCCACACAGTGACTTCTGGTGCTTTGGAAAGAGACCCAAATGATTACTTTCCAAGCACGTGAGCATCATCTACCTTATCCTGGATTGAGTGCAGGCCCATTGGAGGTATACTCTGGGCTAGCCTGCTACCAATATCTAATTCATTTATCAAAGCCCAGTGTGAAAACCTCTTCTTGGATACATCCTGTCTGTGGCTTTAGTCACTCTCCTTGGCATGGTCACAGTTCTTTATTTGTTCCAATAATCTACATTTGATTGTAGTATATGTTCTTTGTGGCTCTGACTCTAGACCAAGGGTCAGCAACTTTTTCTATAAAGGGCTAGATAGTAAATATTTTAAACTTTGTGGGACGTGCGGTCTCTGTGGCAACGACTCAGCTTTGCCATTGTGGTATAAAAGCAGCCATAGACAATATGGAAACAAAAGGGCACAGCTCTGTTCCAATAAAACTTTATTCACAAAAACAGGCAGTGGGCCAGAATTGGGCCCCAGGCTGTGTAGTTTGCTGACTGCTGCTTTAGAATCCTTGAGCCAAAAACTTACTGTTTTTATACAACCACAAGAACTCTCCCCACCCTCAGTCCCATGTTAGGTTGACTACATTTATATTTTGTGCTTAATAGGAGCTCAGTGTTAGTTCAATGAAATAATAAATGAATGGATGTGTGTGCAAATAAGACCCTTACAGAACTCATTAGGCTTCAATTCTGACTCCCACCTAGGAGTAGTATAATGCGGTTGAGGCTGATGTTATTGAGGGGAATACGCAGGCCTGGTTTGAGCGCCCGCTCTGCTACTCCCTGGTTGTGAAAACTTGGACACGTAAGTGACTCTTTTCAGTCATAGTTCTCAGTTTGCCCACCTGAGATCTGGGGTAACACCTAGCTCAAAGCATTGCCGTGGGATAAGTCGAGAATGCAGGGAAAGCGTGGGGCCCGGTGCTGGGCGCACAGTAGGTGCTGGCAAGATGGGGGGAGTTACTACCTGGACGGATGTAGTGCTACTGCTTCATGCTGAAGGTCAGGTTCCGGACTGGGCCCAGCATTCTCCTACCCTGAGACACACAAAAAGAACACTATGAGAACAAACAGAAAGCTATTCCTTAGCCTGGAAAAAGTAAGCTCATGGAAACCCAGGGATCTTGCAGCAGTGTCCCCATGTGACTTTCCTGTGGGCACCCCAAACACGCTACGTCCAAAATGACCTCCTTATCTCCGCCCTCCACCTCCCAAGTTGCTCTTTCTTCTCCGTCTCCCCAGATTCTGAGCCAGAAACCTGAAGAGCATCTGCATCAGACTTGCCCCCTCCACCCCCATACGAGCAATGCCCCCAAGCAGCCACCATTGCCAAGCAGCTCCATGCCACTGCCTGGCCCGGGTCTGTCACCTGTGCCGTGATGGCAGCTACGTCCAGTGGCCCCCTACGCCATCCATTTATCCACCTTGCCAATTGATTTATGTTTCAAGATACAAACACCTGGTTTTGTCCTGAGGGTTTCTGCAGTCATAGACAGCTCCCCATCAATGTCCAGTTCCTCAGTCAGAGGCTTCTCCACTGGTCTCCGCTGGTCTCTGCTGGTCTCCGCTGCTCTCATCAGCCTTGTCCCTTGGCATTCTTTGTTTGCCACATAGTTTAGCCTCACGGGTGGACCTCACTATATACATTCTTATCTCTTGCACTTTTTTTGTGCTATTACCTGCTTCTTCTCCCTCCCAGAATTTTCATCCTCTCCAAGCATCATAAATCAGTCAATAAATAGTATTCTGTAGCCCCTGAGTTCCTAAACACAGTTTTTGAAGGTATGTCACTCAGTTCAGGCTTGGAACATAGCTCTGTGAAAGTCTGTACCAATGGTATGTTTTTTAAAACAGGGCTTTCCCCCCCACCCCCACTAAGAAGGAATTTAGATGTCAGATGCTTTCTGTTTAAAAGCTTCCTTGGGATATCCGAAATATCCAGGCAATGGGCTTATGGACCGACTCTTTCGTAGCAAACTCGAGGCTTCCGGTCCGGAAGGGTAATGACCGTGGGTGAGTAAGGTGCTGTATTTGATTAAACCAAGCTTCCAGGATTCCTCTTGTGTCACAGAACACAGGGCTCCTTCCAGCAGCAGGAGCCCCCAGTAGACCCTGTCATGAGCTGGCAAGTCAGCCCGTGACCACTCATGAAACGAACATGACCCCGGCTGTTTCTTGGCCTCCTACAGCTTCAAAGCCCTCAGCCCAGTGAGTTTGGAATGAAGAACGGGGCCTCCAGGCTGCAGGAACTGGAGGAGTGAAAAATTGCACTGATGTTCGCCTCTCCTCCTGTTGACAGGTGATGATAACGCTCATTGTCCTTGGAAAGGGTCCCAAGTGCAAACACGCAGGGCTGATCCTTCTGGCCTCTGTGTTTGCCTCTCTCCACCCCACACCCAGCCGGTCAGTAGTCTCACCTCCTGCCCACCAAGGGCTCACTGAAATCCTACCAGCTCCTCTCGCTCCCCTGAGAATGGGAGACCAGAACTTTTACCCCCACCTGTTTGCATACCAGAGTTAACTAATCGGGTCCTTTCTTCTTTCCTGATGAAATGACAAAGTATTTTGTTTTTTCTTTAAGGGAGCGATATGTAAGGGGTAATTCATCTCAGAGGTCAGCATGGCTGAAAACTTGGGTGAATAAAATCAAATGTTTTCCTTAAAAATAGAAAAAAGACATTTGTTTTTGCTTAAAATCTGCCATTACTAACCTCTCGGATGTAAAACTCCTATTCAATTTAGAAGCAGTGAAATGTAATGGCCAGAGAATGAAATGGAAAATTGTCCTTTAATTAAGAAGGGAAATTAGCTTATCTCTATCTTATAAACTACTACTTTTGATGCTAACTCACCTATACACTAAGGCTGTTAGAAAAAACATTGTTGGATTGACTTTTTAAGTGCTTTGAATTGTTAGTAAGGAAGTACTGTTAGAGGCATACCTTGGTTTTGTACTAAAACCTCAACTTATTAAACACACAAATGGATGGATTTTGGCATTGTAAAACAATCTGCAACATTAATGAATATCACAATACATTTAAACTGTGATCAGATTTACTGAAGTTTAAACATTTTCGGTAAACTTTATATGGAATAAAGCAATTATAGGACTTTTCAGTATTGTATGGATTAGGATTAGATTTAGGTTTAAACAAGGCAGAAATTTATTTCTCTCTCATGCAAAAGTCCAGGTGGGTGGTCTGGGGCTGACATTGCCTTCCCAGTATCAGCAACCCAGGCTTGTTCATTTATTCCTTCACTTAGTCAACAATTTTTTTTTTTTTTAGCACCAATTAGACACTGCAGTTACAGCAATTGGGAAGTGGGGAACAGACAAAAATCCCTGCCATCATGGCATTTACATTTTGTTGCTCCACTGTGCATGTCCTTGACCTCCTGACCCAGGATGGCAACATCTCTGCATTCTGGGCAGCAGGATGGAGGAAGGAATGAAGGAGAAGGCAAAGGGTGCACCTTTGTAATCTCTTAAGGAAGTTTCCTAGAAGCTGCGTGACTCTGTCCTTGCATTGTGTGCAGTGATTAGTCACAAGGTCCCACCTAGCTGCAAGAGAAGCGGAGAATATAGTCTTTATTCCAGGTAGCTACTATGTGCCCAGATGAAAGTCTATCATTTTTTTGTTTTTAATTTTTATCAATACATGATAGCTGTACACATTTATGGCATACCTACCTGTGATATTTGGATACATGGATACAATGTCCAATGATCAAATCAGGGTAATTGGGATATCTATCACCTTAAACATTTAGAAAGTCTATTAAGGAAGAAGTGGGGCCGGGTGCGGTGGCTTCTGCACTCTGGGAGGCCGAGGCAGGAGGACTGCCAGGGCTCAGGAGTTTGAGAAAAATTAGCTGGGCATGGTGGCTCGCACCTGTAGTCCCAGCTACTCAGGAGACTGAGGCAGGAGAATCTCTTGAGCCCAGGAGTTTGAGGTTGCTGTGAGCTATGACACGGCAACAGAGTGAGACCCTGTCTCAAAAAAAAAAAAAAAAAAAAAAAAGGGAAGATGCGGAGATGAATAATGGGGGAGGGGGGCTACCAGTCTCTTTCACAAATAAAATTTGTAGTTTTTTAATAACACATTTTATTTAGTCCAATATATCCAAAACATTATCATTATAATATGCAACCAATATAAACCTTATTTTATATTCCTTCTTTTTCTACTAAGTCTTTGAAATCCAGCATATGTTTTACACTGATGTCACTTACAATCCCTTATTCATTCACTTACATCAGCTCTCCATTCAGACTGCCGCGTTGGCCCCGCAGCTCTGGATCCTGGCAGCTCGAAGTGTGGTCCAAGGGCCAGCAGCGTCTGCAACTCTGGAGAGCTCGTTAGAAATGCAGACTCTCAGGCCCTACTTCGGACCTACTAAATTAGGATCGGCATTCCAACAAGATCTTTGAGTTATTCATGTGCACATTAAAGTATGAGCTGCACTGCCCAATAATTCTTCCTCAGATGAGGATTTCCATTAGAAACTAATAAAAAAGTCTAGAGAAAAGAGAAACTACCCCCAGTGAACTCTCTGGAAATAGAGCATAGAAAATCATCAGATCCCATCTTTCCTTTTTCTGATCCCATCAGACTACTAATTAGACCTTCTGAGAAGGGGCAATTTTAAAGAACTTACATCCAAACAAATCAACTAATTGTGGTTAACTGACCAGAGGAGAAACTTTAAAAACCAAACAGCATACAATTGTTGGATTATGAGTGGATTTAATTTTCAAGGCTATTCTTCAATGCCATGAACATAGTTTTAAAATACAGTGGATTTCTCTTAAATTTCTTGCCTAGTTTTTAAATAGTTTTATTCAGGTATAATTCATATACCATACAATTCACAAATTTCAATTGTACAATTCAAGGGTTTTTCATATATGCATAGAATTGTGCAGCCATCGCCAAAATCAATTTTAGAACATTTTCATCACCCCCAAAAGAAATCCTATACCCACTGGCAGTCACACCCCATTTCTTCCTGGCCCTAGGCAACCACTAGTCCACTTTCTGTCACTATAAATCTGCCTATTCTGAACATTTCATGTAAATGAAATCATACCACACATCGTCTTTGGTGACTGACATCTTTCACTTAGGCTAATGTGTTCAAGGTTCATTTATGTTGTAGCATATATCAATCCTTCATTCCTTTTTATGGCTGAATAATGTTCCATGGTGTGGTTATAGAACATTTGGTTCATCTATTCATAAACTTGTGAAGTTTTAATACAAAAGCCAGACAAGGAGGGGAAAAAAAGTAATGAGGAAATCAAGGAAATAACAGCTCCTATAGGATTCAGAGTCACAGAGAATCAGAACCAAAAAGAATTTTAAAAATCACTCAGTGCCTTATTTTGCATGTGGAGAGCTGAGACACAGCAGAAGAAAGCCATCTGCCCAGGGCCCTCAGTCCGGGCGGGGCTGAGACGGCCCTGACTCCGAGTCCTGCGCGGTACCCTGCCATCAGACACCCACGGCTCCTTTCAAGGTAGCCATGGAAGCAGTCATCCTGGCAATAGCAGGGAAAGGCACACGTCTTTTTATCTTAGCCTTGGTCTCAATTTCAGAAAACTATTTGGAGTTTAGAACCCCAAGGAGGATCTGGAGTTACTTTTGGAGAACTGGTTGGAAGATCTGCAGTGAAATCTTTATCTGCTATTCTGGACCTCTTTCCACTTCACTTTCAGCTGTATCTCCTAATCTTCAGAGAGAGCGTATTAAAAACTCAGGAATCTAGTACATCATAGCTGAAATGACCTCCACGCCACCTGCTCTAAGAGAGACACATGGAGGGAAGATGGCTTGCCCAGTGGTCTCCTCTGGCATGTGACAGCCATTGTTCATTGTTCACAGGGCACCGTTTCTCTGTGGTTCTCTCCCCAATGAGTGCCCTGCTTGCAAATAAGAGAAGCTGGTTCTCACTCATGGTGCCGCCACCCCAGGGTGTTCGCTGCCTCTCCGCTGGACTCTTGACTCTGCTGCCACCGTCATAAATAATCTCTGACAATCTCCATGTCTTTGTGCTATGCTGCTGGATTCAAAATCTCAGGCATGAACATGCGATTGGCCGAGTGCCTTGAGGTGTGGAGTGAATGTCTGCTTCCCTTCGGTCTACGTGACAGGGGGCGGGGCCATAGTTCGCTGTTTGGAGATTCTTCTAAATTAGGAAGACTGGATACTGGGTAGTCAAACAACAACAGGTGTCCGTGACAGCTATAAATATATTGTTCTCAAGTGAGAAAAACACCAAAGCTTTGTCCCACCAAACAATACCAGTGTTGGGCAGTGACTCAGGCAGGCAGCAGCCAGGAGAGACAGGAGGTAGGTGTTTAAAGGAACACTGAGCACCTTTCTAGAGAGATGTGTTCCATTCTGGCTCTCAGAGAGACAGAGGCAAGTGGAGTGGGGCGGCTGGTGTCCAGTGGCAGATGCGATGTTTCTAGCAACCAGAAATGCCTGCCAAGGAAATGAAGTGATTCAGAAGGCGGGGCCCCCCACATACCTGGGAGTCTCCACACGGAGACACTGTCCAGGGGAGCAGATGCCCACAGGCACAGGAGCCTGTAAGCTTGTGCTGTCCACGGCAGTAGCCGCTAGCCGCATGTGCCGTTTGAGCACATATCAAAATGACAATCATTCTGCCATACTGAACTAAGTAAAATATATCATTATAATTAATTTTGCCTGTTCCTTTTTTACTTTTTAATGTGGCTATCCTAGGGAATTTTAAGTCACCTGTGTGGCTCGCTTTATATTTCTGCTGTAAGGTCTCTTCTGGCTCTGAGATGTTTCATGCTAACACAGGCGCCCAACCCCAGGCTTTCTGACATCCCTCCCTTCAGGGCTGCACCCTGTGTCCATACTGGTGGGGCTCTCACGGGCGCAGTAAATAACAACACCCTGTCCTCTTCCTCAGTTCAGAATCAGCAGAAAGAAAGCATCACCTTTACTGCCGAATTGGGGGAAAATGTGGCTTCAGATGTGTGGCCAAGCAGGCTTGCTCATGTGTCACTTGGGGATGGATGGGCTCTCTTACCTGCCAGTGCCCGGCACGCGTGGCCAGCTGCAGGCCTGCCCAGCAGGCTGCCTCCTGCTCCAAGAAGTGCAGGGACTGAGCCCCCAGGTGCAGGTTCTTTTCCTCAAACTCACCAATTGGACAAATCATCCTGCTCCTACAGAGAAGCGAGGCTGATGTTTCTCCCAGTGCTCCCAGTGCAAGAAGGTGTGTGGGAGAAGGGTAAAGAGGTGGGTGTGTCCGCCTTAAACTTCCAGAAATAGTCCAGCATCCAGTGTGGTGAGATGTGGGGAGATTGGGGTTTGGGGTTGGACCTCTGGGGCCACCAGTTACTCAGCCTAAGCTCTGTCTTCTCGCTGGTGCTGGTGACACCCCCATGGCCATGCAATGCGGTGTGTGTAGAAAGACACGTCTCCTTGCTGACTGCCGGCTCAGTGCTCAACACAGGCCAGCTATTGTTTCGTCCCCTACTTGCTGTGTACCGTGTAGCACATCGAGCACACTGCGGGTCGAGGCTGGGGTTTTCCTGTCTCTTACTAACCGCTCTTGTATCTGAATTATAGAACTGTGGGATTTCAGAGCCGTTAGAGATCCCAGATACCATCTCGTCACGTTGCAGATTAGGTAACTGGTCTGTAAACGGGAAAGGGAGGTGTCAGCTAGGAAGAGCGCTGTGTGGGGGTGGTAAGTGACACGTGTAACCTCTCCACCCTCCTCCACCCCCTCGTCACCACCACTTCCTAGACCCAGTAATTCAGGAAGGCAGCCTGTCTGACCAAAAGGCAGGAAGTCCACCGGGTCCACTCCCATCCCGGTGGCAGTGGCTGGCGGCTGGGTTCTATTCTCAGGCTGCCAGCGACCACAGTCCCTCTGGGCGTGTCACGCAAATCCTGACTGTTCACTTTAGTTCCAGGATCTGCCACACTCAAGAATCTATTTCTTAGTTGTTTCTGCTTTCCTCATATTTCATATCACTGTGACAACCTCGGATCGTCTCAGGTTCCAATGGAGCTGTCCCAGACCCAGCATCTGGGAAGAGATAAAAGGATATTTTTGTGATTCTTGGTTTTTTTTTCATGCTTTTTCTGTTTACTTTATTTTTTAATCAAAAATATTGAGTTTAATATCTTGATGCAAATCTATTTCTGATTCATAAGTGTTTGATAATAAAAGAATTTGACATTTTTCTTTAAATATTTTTTGAAATCAAATTATCTGAGAATCGTTCAATAGAGGACATATTAGGAAATCAATTTTTATCTTAAAATAAATTTAATTAAGCCAGTTTCACTTGCCATTAACCAGAGTGTGATTCGCTCATTCTATTGAAACCATGTCTCTGAATATTGTCGTTTCTCTAATATCCTGTTTTGTATATACAAAATGCATTCTAATCATTTACTCTAGACAGGCCTGCTCCTTGGAGAGTGATAGAGATTGATGACAAGGAACAAAGAATTTTCTCTTTGAAGAAAAATATACGCAGATGCGGCTGAGTTTGCTCACAGTTCTGTTCACAGCACAAATTCGGAGGAGAATCGGAACTGGAGTCAGAGACCAGGACTTTCACGTCAGCTGTGCCACCTTTAAACTGGAGACCTTGGGCAAGTCACTTCCCTCTCAGCTGCCTCTTCTCCAACCTTAGGGGACTGGCTGAGCCGAGCCCTGTCACACAAAAATGGCCTTGGGATTAAAGGGAAGACTCTGGCCCTGGTGCCCCACGCCACGGTGGATGGCAGGAGTGGCGGCCCAGCAGGTGCTGGTGCAGGTTGTTTACTGTGATATGTGGGGGGAGGTGTGTGTGTGTCTTGGGGGTAGGGGAGATGGTCTTCTGAGCAGGGACTCCTGCAGCTAACCACCCATAGCCTCCCTGTCCTGTAGGGTGAGGTCTCATCCATGTTAGGAGCAACCAACCGCTTTGCAGCAGGAAAAAGTCCTGACCCAATCACTCTAGGTTTGCCTTCCACATCGTCTTCTTTGTCAATCAAACAGCCTTTCTTTGGCACAAATTTTTGAAACTCACCTATTCAAATGAGGCCCCTCCTAAGGCAGATGAGCTTTAGCATTGAAAATGCTTTCTTTCCATCTTTGGTCGGCTGTCTGCTCTCATTTATCCCTGGCCTTATATTTCAGCCTGACTGTGATGTCTGAGTATTTATTTTAAGCAGTCAGCCTGGACTTCATCAAAATGACTGTACTTTAGGGAATCCAGTTGTAGGTCGGATATCTGGGGTTTTGGAGTGTAAGCTTGTCTCTGGCCCTAAGCTCCAGAGGGGTAAAGGTTGGCACTAAAAGTGCGTCTTTATGATGGGAGCAGGGAGCATGAAGAAAATGGGGCCTTCTCCTGCTGTGGTCAAAGGCAGCCGGCAGTTCCAATTCCATTCAAAGAGAGCTCAGCGAGGGCCCAGCCAGGGCACCGTGCTGTACTCATCACCCGCGCCTCCCACTTGTGGCTGAAAGTCTACGGTTCCTAGGACAGTATCCATGAGCGCTTACTATCTGATCAGCTCTGTGCCAAGCGCTGTGTGGGATCTAGCAGGGGCCAAATCTAACACATGGATGATTATACCACATACATGCTGGTGGCTTTTCCTCAGCTTCTTTCAGGGGTGCAAGCTTCATACAGTGGGTTTTGGCCGCCACGCCTGACAGCCCTCCGGCAAGAAGGGGCCGGCATGAGTTTTGCTATCACAATCCCAGTACCTGAAGCACCTGGAGCAGGCTGACTTTTTGCCTTTAGTTCTAGCTCCTCATCTCGGGCTAGAACTCTGTCCTAAACCCTGCTCTTCTGAACAGGGGCCCATGCAGCTGGCTAATCTCTTGCTGCCTTCTTGAAACTGCTCCTCGTGCCTTCAGCTGGGGTTCTGCTCCAGGCAGGATGGCCCCTGGCTTCCACCTTGCCGCTGTTGCATTGGCCCTGCAAACAAGGATGACCAACATAGACTCGTCATTTCCCTCAGCCCCGCCAAACTGCTTCTATTTCTGTATTTCCCCCTCAGGGAAGAGCATGTCCCCCGACCTGGGCACTCAGCTAGAAACCTGAGAATTGCCTTTAGACCATTCCTTCTCCTTCACCACTGTCGTCCCATTAAAGTGGATTGTATATCTCAAACTTGTCGGTTTCTCTCCATTCCCATTGTTGCAACCTTACCTCAAACCACTGTGTCTGGGTTGCCCACCCTCACCGTCTCAGCGCCCAGCACCCAGCACCCAGCACAGGACCTCTCGAATGGGTGTTCACGACCTCTGTTGAATGGATGACTGTGAGAGTGAGAGAAACAGGGAGCCAGCGGAGACCTTCCATGAGGATCTGACCCTTGCACACCTCTAGAACCTCCTCTCTCCCTTGCGCTCCGACTTACCCTCTGCCTGGCAACCATCCTGAACTCCCTGCAGCTCCCTGTACATCCTGGGGTCTTGTCCACCTCTTCCAGAAGCCTGCTTTTCTCCTCATGTCTGAATTAGATGGCTCCTCTGTGCCCCAAGAACCACGTGCCTGGCCCATTTCCTAAGGAGCACATGTCCCACCACGTTGGCATGGCCTTTTTGCCTGTCAGTTGTTCTGTCTTGACACTAAGTTCCACGAAGCAGGGTCTGTGTTTTATCAATCACTGCATTCCCAGCACTTAGCACAAAGTATATGCTCCTTGAATATTTGTCAGCCACAGGTAGGTCTAGAAACTCCTGCTTCTGTGCCTAATGCCTCCTCCCTTCGAGTTTTCCCCCAGCCCTATCCCCCACCCCCAATCCACCTGGCTTCGGGCGCTGGTCACTCTGAGATGTGCTGCTGTCCACGGGCCAGCTCCACGTGGCAGCATGTTTCGGGGCACTGGCGTCACCCATTCCATTCTTCCCCACACCGGGTCACTTGCTACAGTGTCCTGACCTGCACAATAGGGTGTGCTTTCTGGCCGTGACCTCCCAAAGTCCATCCAGTGCTCACGCCTTCCCCTGGCCTCTTCTGACTGGTCTTTTTTTTTTTTTTTTTTTTGAGACAGAGTCTCACTCTGTTGCCCAGGCTAGAGTGAGTGCCGTGGCGTCAGCCTAGCTCACAGCAACCTCAAACTCCTGGGCTCAAGCGATCCTCCTGTCTCAGCCTCCCGAGTAGCTGGGACTACAGGCATGCACCACCATGCCCGGCTAATTTTTTCTATATATATTTTTAGCTGTCCATATAATTTCTTTCTATTTTTAGAGGTGGGGTCTCGCTCTTGCTCAGGCTGGTCTCGAACTCCTGAGCTCAAACGATCCGCCCACCTCGGCCTCCCAGAGAGCTAGGATTACAGGCGTGAGCCACCGCGCCCGGCCTGACTGGTCTTTTGTGGTGGTTTGTGCTGATCTCGATCCATTTCGGTGGCCTGTGAACTCCACCCCCCCACCTGCCCCCAACCTCCGCAGGGTGACATCCAGTTCATCTCTGACCACCCCACCCCGTCCCCACAGCCCCCAGAACAAGGGCTTGCTTGTGCATTGTAGGTTTCGGGAAAGGCTTCCGTTGGGTTGACCTAAAGGCTGGGTGGGGAGGGCTCCAAGAGGGGTGGGGCTCTGGGAATTAGGGAGGCTGGAAGCGAGCCCTGGAGGCGAGGAGGAGAAAAGAGGAGCTATTCTTCCCCCAGGTGGGGTGAAGTCGAGCTGCTGAAGGACTGTGCAGGAGCAGCAGGGGACAGGGGATGCGGGGCTTGGGGGCAGAGCTGGGGGAGCAGAGGTGTGGCCTCAGTGCCTCAGGGCTGCCTGTGTGTGCCCCTCCCTGGCCACGGGGCCCTGGGGAAAGGGTGCCTGGCTCCCTCTCTGCCCCACTCTCCCGAGTGTGCCTATCACCTTTCCATCCAGGTGAGAATCAAGACCGTGAAGTGCTTCATGTCTGCTCCAGAAGGGATGTGCGCCAAAGGTTTGCTGTCTTCCTCACGATCACCACTACCATCCTGCTTGCCATTTCTCACGTCCGAATAAAGCTGCACAGAGTATCTGATATTAATTTTAGTCTCTCGTTGTGACCATCGCAGCTGCCATTGTTTGCTCTAGTTAAAGACACAGAGGTTCAGAGAGGCCAAGGCGCTAGCCCAAGGTCACACAGCTGTCTTGGAGTGGGGTGGGAGAGGGTAGGTTGAGAAACCTGCTCCGGAGTCCCCCTTAGAAAATGTTGGTGGGGCACAGCCGGAGTCTGTGTGTGCACATGTGTAAGGGTGTCTGTCCTGACTCTCTCTGGATGCACCTGTGTCTGTCTATGCCCCGTGTGTCGGGAGGTGACTTTGTAGGTGTGAACTTGTGGAACTGCGCTAGGAGCATCGTTGGGGCTGAGTGTGTGTGCATGTGGCCTGGGCGCGCACACACGTGCACGCGGGCACTCCGCCCCCTTCTCAGATGTCTTGGCTGTGGGTTTGACAACTGAAACCCAGCTGCACTCTGGCCGGGAAACATCCGCTGTGGAAACCTAGGAGGAGCTGACAGTCCCTAAAGAGGGGTTACACACGCTGCCAGCGAGCGCTCCTGGCCTGCTGCCTAATTCCCTGCAAATGCTCTTTAAATCTGTTTCTAATTTGGACTCTGCCTTCCCCTGCCCCCACCATCCCTTCCCACCCTCCCAACTTGCCTGAAACCAGTCAAATTATGCTGAATAATGGCTGCAGAGGGGGGAGAGTGCTAAAGGGCACCAGTGGGCTGTTGGAGGGTGTAATAATGTCACATTTTAATTTACACAGGGAACATTGCAGGAATCAAAACCAATAAATAATTTGGGCTGCACTAGCAGCTGCAGCCAACAGTAACTCCTGCAGGTCATGCCACTTCCTGGGAAGAAATCACTAACTGTCACACCCTGCGGTCCACTGTGCTTGAGAAAACCCATGTGCATATGCACAGATGCACAATGCAGTGTTTTCTCTCTGCAGGGCGACTTGTGTTTGGAGACGTGCAGCATCAGCAAGAATCTCTCCAGTTGTCTGAGTATTACCCAGATGTTCTGGGTATTAAGATTCTAAAACAAAATGTGTCGTCTGCATATTTCGCAGTCCTGTGAAATACTCAACTCCAGGATGTCCCAGATTCATGGGAAAGTGTATACAAAGCAGAGTGGAAAGCAGGGTCGTGTCTATACATCGATGGCAGCTTTGAAAAGCTTATTTACATGCAGAGAAAGGTGTGGCGGGGCCGCTGGGAGACATCTGTTGCAACTTGTTCATGTTGAGGGGTCAGGGATGTGATTTGAGGTACAGTTGTTTTAATAATTAATATGGACTTAAAAAGAATGTGTGTGTTCTTTGAAGGCAGAGGACTTACTCTACTTACCCTCTTTGGTCCCTTGCAAACCAGTGGGTTGGGGTAAGGGAGCCCAGAGGTGGGGGGTGTCTTGAGATGGTTCTCACCTCTGCCTTCTGGACGGGTCACTGAGGAAGGCTGGAGGAAGACAAAGCTGTGGGTTTTCACAGTGTCTGGAGGCCACTGCAGGGAGTCTGTGGTCATGGTGTTCTGGAGCAAAGCCCCATTCCCTCCCACTAGCCTCCTGAGTGTCTGCAACTGGTGTGTGCTCCAGGGTTGGCTGAGGGGGCCTGGCGGGTGGCCCACTCCTCAGCTGGCTCTACAACTGCGGGAAGGTGGGGTTTGCAGCCCTCAGGGCCACTGCCTTGGAAGCTGTGCGGCTGTCAAGACTCTGGGCCTGCAGCTTCTCCATCTGGCTGGAAAGGAAGCAGGGAAAGAAGCTGCTCTGGGTTGAACGACACTCTGCAGACTTTGCTCCCCTTCCCCTACCACATGCCAGACCCGGCCCTGCCAGGGCACCCTGGGAAGAAAGGGGTGTAGGGAGCCCACACTTGTGTTGTGCACGGGGCCCGTCTCCGATTGCATCCCTCAAGGCACTTCCCATTCATATCCTTTTCATTTTCAAACTGTCGGCATTTATTTAATTGTGCATTAGGCTGAGGACTCTGCATATGTCAGAGCCCCATTTGATCCTCAGAACATACCTGTAGGTATGTGTGGCAGAGGAGGCTGGCTGTCCTCTGTGAGTGCACGCTTCCCTGTCTGTAGCATGGAGTTCCTGCTGGAAATAGCTGCTCATCCAGGGGCCACGTTTTCCAGCCCCCTCACAGCTAGTTCCAGCCCTAGGACTGAGTGCATTGAGCTCTGGCCAGTGCAGTGTGAGCAGAAGTGAGTTGCTCCACTACAGAGCCTGGCCCCTGGGAAGCTCCCAGGAGGTACTCTCTAAGCTCCACCCCCTTCTGCCCCAATGCAACAGGAGCAACCCCACCATGACCTTGGAAGCTACAGATTGAAAATGGCAGGACCTCTGTCACCCTGGGCTTTTGAACGCCCTGTGTGGAGGAAAGGCTGCTCAGACAGCCTGTTCCCTGTCCAGTGCTGAGCAAGAAATGAACTTATATTCTATTGTTTCCAAGCTGTTATACTTTTGGGGGTTTGTTTGTGTTAGCAGTGAACTTACCCTAAGTGATCAATTAGGAATTTTCACTCCCATTTTAAAGATGAGGAAACTGAGACTCAGAGAGGAAAATACATTGCCCAAGGTCACATATTTAGCAAACAGCAGAGTCAAGATGCAAGTGTAGGCCTCCCGGGTTCAAGGTCGTGCTCTAGTTATGTGAGTTTCCCCAAGTGTGTTCCCCAGAACACTATTAAAATCACCACTATCATGACAACTCCCCCCCTCCCCCCCGCCCGCCCAACTCTCAGGCTTAAATAAGTTCGGGAGATGCCAACTTAAGGTCAACAGGTTTCTTTGCTGCAGCTCTTTTCAGGGTGTCACCATGCTAATGACAGCTGTGCATTACCACCAGGGGATCTAGCAGAAGCGCTTTCCAAATTTGTGAGACTACAGCAGCCTTTTCTCCACAGAGCTTCTTGTGAGACTAGGATGCTTGGAACTCATTTCGGTAGAGGTTGAACTCCAACATGCTGTTTGTTACGGGTTGAATTTTGTAAGCCCCCCAGCCCTAAAAGAAAGACACATTGAAATCTTAAACCCCAGGACCTCAGAATGTGGCCTTATTTGGAAATAGGGTCTTTGTAGATTTAACCAAGTTAGGATGAGGTCATTAGGATGAGGCCTAATTCAATGTGACTGGTGTCCAGTTTGGACTCAGACAGACGTGCACAGAGGAAGGTGACGTGAAGGTACACAGTGAACACTGCATGAAAAGAGAGGATTGGAGTGACGCATCTACAAGCTGATGAATGCCAAAGCTTGCCAGCAAACACCAGAAGCTAAAAGAGGCCAGAAGTTTTCTCTCCGAGAGCCCTCAGAGGGAGCATGGCTCTGCCAACACCTTGATTTTAGTCTTCTAGCCTCCAAAACTGTAAGAGAATCAATTTCTGTTGTGTAAGCCGCCCAGTTTGTGGTACTTTGCTTTGGCAGCCCTGGAAAGTGAATATACTGCCTCTGGCTCCTTTCAAGACCAAAGTTTCTTGGCAATATTATCTTACTGATAATCATTCAAATGACAAACTGGGGTGGCTTCAGTTTACTGAAAGACAGATGAAGGAAAAGAGAGCCCGGAGGGACAAGTGGTAGCACCACAGAGCAGCGGAGGGTTTCAGCTCGGGCGCTGGGCTGCCGCTTGGCACCTGGCTTTGCTGCTTCCTGGGGCCACCCCTCCACCTCTCCGTACACAGCTGCCTTTTCTGCAAGGGTGATAATGAGCTAACACTCACTCCATAGGTTGATGGGAGGGGTAAACAAATGAACATACCTAAAATGCCTAATCTAGCACCTGGCAGATCGCTAGTGCCTGTTCCTCTGAGATTGCACAGGCAGGATTGCATGGCAACTTTAGGGGCAGACAGACCCGCAGTTGAGTCCACACTCCGCTCTTCACCAATAGCGTTGGTGTGGACCTTACTTAATCTTTTGACGTCTGGATTGCCCCATCTACACCATGGAGAAAGCAATGCCTACTGTTAAAAGCTGGTTCTAAACAAGGTAAAATCATGACTCTGAAATAGACAAAAAATGAACACATATTTGTAAGGCTTTTGGATGGTCGGCACCAGAGAAAGAAAGACAAGCAGAGTAGAAAGGGGTAAGCAACGAGGCTTGGTGAGGGTAACGAGTCCCAAGAGAGGGACCCGGGCGAGGTTCCCAGGTCCCGGGGGAGAGGGGCCTGAGAAGTCGCACTGCCCAGAAGTCTTGTGTGGGCTTATATATGTTTTAGAGTTGGGGGATGGGGGTCTTTCGGTTCCCTTATGGTTTTAGGGTGGGTATTGAGAACTAGGAGGGGCTGGTGGTATGTATGGATTTCAGGAACCGAGACCCTTATCAGGGTAAGCATCCAGGTGTGGTTATTCTTTAACTTAGCTGTACCTTGCAGGCATTGTTTTCAGCAGATCTCGTGGGCTTCTTCTTTTTCCATTAGGGAAGGGAGGGGTGCCCGCCACCAGCCTTACAATATTATCCTTATTAATGAGTGAACCAAGGAGATGTTATGACTGGATTTAAAGGAGAATTCAAAGAACAGATGTATTTATAGATCAGTAATACTGATTTTCAATTGGACACAATGAACTAACTGGCTTTTGTGCAGTGCTGGAGGGTGGACAGACCCCATTTGCATGTCCACAATCAAGGGTCATTGTGTATCTTCTGTTCCCTAAACTTACAGAGCTGTAAAATTGGCTCAAAGGCTAGAAACAGATAACCCAGAGAGTGTGCTCGAAATAATATATAGTTTTCTCTTGGAGAAACCCTGCAATCTTTTTTTGCTTATTTCAAGTTTCCTTATAGTCTCTCACATATTTATATGCGTGGGATTGGAAAAAAGATGCATACATGAAAAAAGCAAGATGCTGAATAAGGTATGATCCTATTTTTGTAAAAACAAACAAGCTGTGTGTGTATATATGCACACACGAGTGGGCGTGTATGCATAATGTTGATTAAATACAGACAAACGTCAGGAAGAACACAAGCACTGTAATCAGTGGCTACCTCTGGAGGGCAGGACCAGAGATGGTGAAGATGGAAGGAGCCTCTCATGACTGATTTTCTAAACTTCTGTGCTGTTTGAATAAAAACAAATACCTGCTTCCCAGTATATCATGAATAGAGAGGTCTCAATGAGAAAAATGTCTATCGTGCCTCACGCAATGTGTGGCATTCAATGAATCATGGGTTTCATGTTGTTATGAATTTACATTCAAAGACCCTGGGGGTGGGGTTGTCCTTGGGAAGGAAATCACTAAGGAGAACCACCCTATTGCAGCCCCAGGACTTCTCCCTTTCAGAGAAGCTACTTTCGAAATCCTAGACTTGCATTTTGGCTCCCTGCAGCTTCGAGGACACCTCCTTCCTGAGTTACAGCCTTGGGCTAGCTAATGTCTGTTTTATTTCCTCAGCCCCACCCGCAGCCCCACCCTCAGGCCCACCCAGCGTTTAGCTGCAACAAACTCCTTGACCACAGGAGGGAGGCCTGATGGGCCAAACTCCCGGCAGAAGGGCTGCCTGTGCCCAGTGTCCAGACGGGGGCCAAGAGACACCCATAAGCTCCACATGAGTCTGGGTGGCCTCTCCCTTCCAAGGGGTGGGGTGCTGGTCACAAGGGGCAAAGAGACAAAATTGAGTTTTTGTTCATGCAATGCTGAAGATCTAACTTTAACCCCTGATGCATCTTCCAGAGGTGGCCTCGGTGTGTTGGAGAGGACTTGGAATGGGGTCAGAAGACCTGAGCCCGGTGCAGGTTTGGTCACTGACTAGCTGCTTCTCTGTGGACTATGCCTCAACTTCCCCATCTTCCCAGTGGGAATAAAACAGTGTTTTTCTCCAAGGGCTATATTGAGGCTCAAATGAGGTGATGTCTTTGAGCTGTGGGCTTCTATAGAGACTCAATTTTGGTCGATGCAATGAGGTATTTCAGGATGCTTAATATGCTATATTATTAATAGCAAATGTTATATTGCTGTTACCCTGTGCAAAGCCCTGTGGTATGTGCTTTACATATATTTAGTCATTCAATATTCACAGCAGCCCTATGAGGGATGCACTGTTATCTAATACCCATTTTACAGGTGAGAAAACGGAGGCAAAGAGAGGTAAGTAACTTCCCCCAAACCTGTCCATGGCAACATTCCCACCTGGACAGAATTCTTCCTCAAGGACCCATCTCTTCTGCAAACTCACAGATTTGACTGGGTTTTCTTTGCCTTTTCTTGTCCTTTTTATTGTAAGATATTTCAACGTGTAAGAGTAAAAAGACTATCATAATGAATTTCCATGAATCCCCTTTACCTAGCTTTGTTAATTACCAACTCATGGCCAATCTTGCTTCATCTTCCTCCTCCTTCTCTCCCTGAATTATTCTGAAGCAAATTCCAGACATCACATGTACATGTATTTTGGTATTTCTGTAAGATAGTCTCCAAAAACATTAACCATAAAACCATTAGGTCACCTAAAATATTTTAACAGTAATTCAATTATCCCTTAATATCATTGACTATTTCAGTGTTCATATTTTCCAGGTTTTCTTATACATCTAAATAAATGAATTTGTTTATTTGAATTGGGATCCAAAGAAGGTTCAGGTTTACAGATTGTAATTGGTTGATAGGTTCCTTAAGATTTTTTTAATTTATAGGTTTACCCCTAGATATTTTCTCTTGCATTTTTGTTTGTTTGTGTGTCATTGTTGTTTTAATGAAACTGGGTAGCTTGCCCTACAGAGTTAACCACAGTATGGATTTTGCTGAATGCACCTGTATGGTTTGTTTATGGTTACAATTCCTCTGTTCCCTAGATTTTCTGTAAAATGGTAGTTATATCCAGAGGGCAGCCCAGATTCAGGCTTTTTTTTTTTTTAATAGACTATTTTTTTTTTTTGGAGCAGTTTTAGGTTCACAGCAAAACTGAGTGGAAAGTACAGAGATTTTCTATATACCCTCTGCCCCAACAAATGCAGAGTCTCCTCTCCCGTTGTCACATCCTGCACCAAAGTGGTGCATTTGTTATAAGTGATGACCCTACACCGGTTCATCTTTGTCACCCACAGTCCATAGTTTACATTAGGGTTCACTCTTGGTACTGCACATCCTATGGGTTTGGAAAAATTTATAATGACATGCATTCACCATTGTAGTATCATACAGAGTAGCTTCACTGCCCTGAAAATTCTCCGTGCTCCACCAATTCATCCCTCCCTTCCCACTAACCCCTGGCAACCACCGATCTTTTCACTGTCTCCATAGTTTTACCTTTTCCAGAATGTCATA
Source organism: Eulemur rufifrons (assembly GCF_041146395.1). Taxonomy (NCBI): domain Eukaryota; kingdom Metazoa; phylum Chordata; class Mammalia; order Primates; family Lemuridae; genus Eulemur; species Eulemur rufifrons. The sequence continues at coordinate 70,688,735 of NC_090989.1, forward strand.
TAGTTGAAATCATACAATATGTAGCCTTTTCAGATTGGCTTTTTTCACTTAGTAATATGCATTTAAATTTCTCTGTGTCTTTTCATGGCTTGTTAGCTCATTTCTTTTGAGCACTGAATAATATTCCATTGTCTGGATGTACCACAGTTGGTCTTCTCACTTACTAAAGGACATGTTGGTTGTTTCCAATTTTGGCAATTATGAATAAAGCTGCTGTAAACATTCATGTGTAGGTTTCTGTGTGGGCATACGTTTTCAAGTCCTTTGGAGAAATTCCAGAGAGTATGACTGCTGGATTATATGGTAAGAATATATTTCATTTTGTAAGAATCTGCTAAAGTGTCTTTCAAAGGGGTTGTACCTTTTGCCTTCCCACCGGCAATGAATGAGAGTCCCTGTTGCTCCTCATCCTCACCGGCGTTGTCAGTGTTCTGGATTTTGGACACGCTACTAGGTGTGCAGTGCTGTCTCATTATCATTTTTATTTGCATTTCGCTGATAACACATGATGTGGAACATCTTTTCATATGTTCTACTTGCCATCCGTGTATCTTCTTCAGTGAAGTATCTGTTAAGCTCTTTGGCCCATTTTTAAATTAGATTGTTTGTTTCTTATTGTTGAGTTTTGAAAGTTCTTTGTAAATTCTGGATACTAGTCCCTTATCAGATATGTCTCTTGCAAATATTTTTTCTCAGTCTATGACTTATCTTTTCATTCTCTTGACAGTGTCTTTCATGGAGCAGAAATGTTTAATTTTAATAAAGCCCAGCTTGTCAATTTTTTCTTTTACAGATTGTACCTTTGTTGTTTTATCTAAAAAGTCATTATGAAACCCGAAGTCATCTAGTTTTTTTCCTATGTTATTTTCTAGGAGTTTTATAGTTTTACATGTTAGATTTAGGTCTGTGTTCCATTTTGAGTTAATTTTTGTGAATGGTGTAAAGTCTGTGTCTAGATTCACTTTTTTGTATGTGTATGTTCAGTTGTTCCAGCACCATTTGTTGAAAAGACCATCTTTTCTCCACTGTATTGACTTTGCTCTCTTGCCAAAGATCAGTCAGCTATATTTATGTGGGTCTATTTTTGGTCTCTCTATTCTGTTCTATTGATCAATTTGCCTATTCTTTTGCCAATACCACACTGTCTTGATTACTGTAGTGTATAGTAAGTCTTGGAATTGGGTAGTGTCAGTCTTTAACTTTTTTTTTCCTCCTTCAATATTGTATCGGCTATTCTGTATCTTTTGCCTCTTCATATAAACATTAGGATTAGTCTGTTGATATCCATAAAATAACTTGCTGGGATTTTGATTGGCGTTGCATTGAATCTGCGGATCAAGTTGGGAAGAACTGACATCTTGACAATATTGAGTCTTTCTATCTATGAACATGGAGTCTTTACTTATTTATTTAGTTCTTCTTTGATTTCTTTCAGAATTTTGTAATTTTCCTCATATAGATCTTGTAAATATTTGGTTAGATTTATACCTAAATATTTCATTTAGGGGGATGTTAGTATAAATGGTATTGTGTTTTTAATTTCAAATTCTACTTGTTCATTCCTGGAAAGCAATTGACTTTTACATATTAACCTTATATCCTGAAAACTTGCTATAATTGCTTATTAGATCCAGAAGGGTGTTTTTGGTTGATTCTTTTGGATTTTCTACATATACAATCATGTCATCTGAGAACAAAGACAGTTTTATTTCTCCCTTCCCAACATATATACCTTTTATTTCCTTTTCTTGTCTTATTGCATTAGCTAGGACTTTCAGAAGGATGTTGAAAAGGAGTGGCGAGAGGGGACATCCTTGCCTTATTCCTGATCTTAGTGGGAAAGCTTCAAGTTTCTCACCATTAAGTATGATGTTAGTTGTAGGATTTTTACAGATATTCGTCATCAAGTTGAGGAAGTTTCCCTCTATTCCTAGTTTACTAAGTGTTTTTATCATAAATGGGTGTTGGATTTGGTCAAATTCTTTTTCTGAATCTATGGAGATGATCATGTGATTTTTCTTCCTTAATCTGTTGATGTGATAAGTTACATTAACTGATTTTTGAATGTTGAACAAGACTTGCATACCGGAGACAAATCACACTTGTCATGGTGTATAATTCTTTTTATACATTGTTGAATTCAATTTGCTAATATTTTGTTGAGAATTTTTGCATCTATGTTCAGAAGAGACATTGGTCTATAGTTTTCTTTTCTTGTGATATCTTTGTCTGCTTTTGGTATTAACATGATGCTGGTCTCATAGAATGAGTTAGGAAGTATTCCTTCTGCTTCTACCTTCAGAAGAGATTGTGGAGAATTGGTGTAATTTCTTCCTTAAATGTTTGGTAGAATTCATCAGTGAACTCATCTGACCTGGTGCTTTCTGTTTTGGAAAGTTATTAATTATTGATTCAATTTCGTTAATAGATATAGGTCTATTCAGATTGTCTCTTTCTTCTTGTGAGTTTTAGCAGATTGTGTCTTTCAAAGAATTAGTCTCTTTCATGTATCAAATTTGTGGGCATAGAGTTATTTATAATATTCCCTGATTTTCCTCTTAATGTGCATGGAATCTGTACTGATGTTCCCTCTTTCATTTCTGATGTTAGTCACTTATGTCCTCTCTCTTTTATTATTGGTTAGCCCGGCTAGAAGTTTATCAATTTTATTTATACTTTAAAAGAGCCAGCTTTTGGTTTTGTTGATTTTGTCTGTTGATTTTCTGTTTTCAATTTTGTTGATTTCTACTCTAATTTTTATTTCTTTTCTGCCTACTTTGGATTTAATCTGCTCTTCTTTTCTTAGTTTCCTAAGGTGGAAGTTTAGATGATTTGCTTTAGATCTTCCTTCTTCTTAAATATATGCATTCAATGTTATAAATTAACCTCTAAGCACTGCTTTTGATGCATCCCACAAATTTTGAAAAATTGTGTTTTACTTTTATTTAGTTCGGAATATTTTAAAGTTTCTTCTGAGATTTATTCTTTGGCCCATGTATTATTTAGAAGTATGTTGTTTAATCTCCAAGTATTTTGGGATTTTCGGCTTTCTGTTACTGATTTCTAGTTTAATTCTAATGTGGTCTGATAGCACACATTGTATGATTTCTATTCCTTCCTTAAACTTAAGTTGTGTCTTATGTCCCAGAATGTGGTCTATCTTGATGAATGTCCCATGTGACCTTCAGAAGAATATCTATTCTGCTGTCATTGGATGAAGTAGTCTATAGATGTCCATTAAGTTCAACTATAACCTCACTGATTTTCTGTCTACCGTATTTGTCCATTTTTGATAGAAATGTGTTGAAGTTTCCAACCAAAATAGTGGCTTCATCTATTTTTCCTTGCAGTTCTATCAGTTTTTGCCTCACCTATTTTGATGCTCTGTTAGGAGCATATCCATTAAGAATTGTTACTTCTTCTTGGAGAATTGACTGCTTCATTATTATGTAATGTTCCTTTTTATCCCTGATAATTTTCCTTGCTCTGAAGTCTGCTCTGTCCAAAATTAATATTCCTATTCTTTCTTCTAATTAGCATGTTATATCTTTCTCCATACATTTACTTTAACTCTGCATGTATATTTAAACTTTGTTCTTATAGACAGCATGTAGTTGTTTTTCAATCCACTTTGACAATCTCTTGTCTTATAATGGGTGCATTTAGACTACTGATATTCAAAGTGATTATTGATATAGTTGGATTAATATTACCATATTTGTTACTGTTTTCTATTAGTCACTCTTGTTCTTTATTACTGTTTTTATCTTCTCTTTTTTCTGCCTTTCATGGTTTTAATTGAGCATTTTATGATTCCATTTTCTCTTTTCTCTAAGTATATCAGTTTTGTTTTTTTACTTTTTTAAGTGGTTGCCCTAGAGTTTGCAATACACATTTATAATTAATCCAAGTCCACTTTCAAATAACACTATAACACTTCATGGGTAGTATGAGTACCTTAAAATAATGAAATAATTCTAATTCCTTCCTTCCAAGTCCCTTGTATCATTTCTGTTATTCATTTTGCTTATATATAAGCATATATAATTGAATACATTGTTTCTATTACAATTTTGAACTGATTGTTTCTGTCACATCAATTAAGAATAAGAGCCTGTAATCCTAGCACTCTGGGAGGCTGAGGCAGGAAGATTGTTTGAGCTCAGGAGTTCGAGACCAGCCTGAGCAAGAGTGAGATCCCGTCTCTACTAAAAATAGAAACAAATTATATGGACAGCTAAAAATATATATAGAAAAAATTAGCCAGGCATGGTGGCACATGCCTGTAATCCCAGCTACTCAGGAGGCTGAGGCAGGAGGATCGCTTGAGCCCAGGAGTTTGAGGTTGCTATGAGCTAGGCTGACGCCACGGCATTCTAGCCCAGGCAACAGAGTGAGACTGTGTCAAAAAAAAAAAAAAAAAGAATAAGAGAAATAAAGGTTTTTATTTCACCTTCACTTATTCCTTCTCCAATTTTCTTCCTTTCTTTATGTGGATACAAGTTTCTGATCTATATAATTTTTCTTCTCTCTAAAGAATTTCTTTTAACATTTCTTACAAGGCAGATCTATTGAGGAAAAAATTTTCTCAATTTTTGTTTGTCTGAGAAAGTCTTTATTTCTCCTTTATCTTTGAAGGATAATTTTTTGGGGTACAAAATTTTAGGTTCTGATCTAGGTCTGGTTCTGATGCTTGCTCTGTGTTTTCAGACTGTGTTTTTTGCCTTTTAGTATGCCTTGTAACTTTTTCTTCATAGCTGGGTATGGTGTCCTGGGTAAAAGTAATTGCTGTAAATAGGCCTTAGTGATGTAGTGGTAAAGTGTGGGGGAAACAAATGCATTCTACAGCCCTGTGATTCTGTCTCAGTCTTTTACCAAGCCTGTACCTCTGGATTGTGAATTTCACACATACTTCTTGGTCCTGTCTCCTCCTTTTAGGTGGGACAGGAAAGCTAGAGTGGGCTGGAATTGGGTACTTTCTCTCCCCCAGGTCAGTTAGGCTCTGATAAAAACCCCAATAGTTTAGGCCCCAGTAAAATAATTTCTCTTGAGAACAGAACTTGTTAAGAATGTTCTGGTGTATTTCAAATGGTTCCATTTCCCCTCCCTGTACTGGAAACATGAGAGGATTTTTCTCCAATATTCACTGTGAAAACCAGGTCAAGCTTTTGGGGATAAAACTCACAGAAGTGTGGGATCCCCCCTCCGACTGGATATTCTTGGATTTTTTCACTCTTAGGGCTATCCACAGTGAACCTCCAGCAATTAGCCAATTACAATTTAGGTTTCCTTCCCCCACCCTGGTTCCCATGGAGAGTTCTCCTCTGGTATGTGGTGATTCTCTGTATTCATCTGCCTGTCTCTCCATTTTGGGGAAAAGTGATTGGCCCTGTGACCTCTCTTCTCTTATGGATCCAACAAGAGTTGTTGCTTTTTAAGTTTGTTCAACTTTCTACTTGTTAGGATGTAGTGGTGACTTCCAAGATTCATACATGCTGAATTGGAAACTGAAAGTCCTTTCCAGACTTATTATTTATTTTTTTTAGCAAGAACACATCCTGGGTGGTATCCTTTCCCCCTCTCCAGCTCCCCAATTATTAATCTCTCTTTATTCCAGTATCTAGGATGCCATCTTAAAAGAATGTGCACTGAGAATAGAAACACCTATGTTCTATCTGATGGGCAAGGCTGAAAAGGCTCAAGACAGCAACTAGAAAACTCCAAGTCTTTACCTGCACCCACTATTTAGCTAGGAAGTCTTCCTTTCATAGCAATATTAATAGTAACCATCACTGCTAGAGTGCTTGCAATGTGCCAAGTACTGTTTAATTGCTTTTAATTAAACTAATTTATTCTTCTCAACAACCCCATGTGGTTGGTATTAATATTATTACTGTACAGAAATGAGGAACCAGGCCTAGAAAGATGAAATCACTTGCCTAAAATGTCACCGCTGTGTTTGCCGGAGAGAACAGTCCTGTCTTGGGGAGTCCTTGACTTAGGAACGCTCCTGGCTTCTATCATCAACATACTTTGAAATGCTGCATTGTCACCCTGACTGACCTCTCAGGATCTCAAAACAGTGCGTCAACTGCAAATTCCTCTTTTATGTCTTAGGAGGTTTTCCTGCCAGGGCAGCCACTCTCATCCAAATTTCTTGTCTCAAGTTCCCCTTATAGACATAAGAATTATGCTTTCTTGTCAGGCATTAGTTTCTAAGCTAGACGCCCCATCTGCCTGGAGTCCTTTGGCCATCTAGAAAACAACGCTACTTACCTTTATTTTGAAGCTAGAGGACCATACTAATGCTTCCCGTAATGGCAATCTGTTAGTTTGACCACTTTGCAAACTATCTACTCCCTTTTACCGTCTAGCCCTCACCCTCTGAAAAAGAAAGTTCACTCTCAAAAGTTTTAAGAGTTGGAGCTGTTCCTAACTAGCTCTGGGGGTGTGGCCAAAGCCACAGATCTCCCTCTGTTTAACCAGCAGAACTGGGGTAGTGACCTTTGTACCTCAGAGAGATGTCGCTTGTCTAAGATTCCTCATCTGAAAAAGGAAACTAATAAAATATTACGTAAAAACTTTAAGAACGAAACCTACAAGTTCTATTGGGAGCTAAATCTCTCTGCTCCCAGAAATGTGGAGCAGGAGGAGTGTAGGGGAGCAGCGGTCCCCAACCTTTTTGGGACCAGGGACCAGTTTCATGGAAGACAATTTTTCCATGGACCTGGGGCGGGGGAGGGGCTGGGGGAGGCGGAGCTCAGGTGGTGATGTGAGCCAAGCGGAGCAGATGAAGCCCTGTTCCTAACAAGACATGGACAGGTGACCGGTCTGTGGCCAAGGGTTGGGGACTGTAGGGGTAGGGAGTGGAGAGTGGCAACAGAAAACAGAAGGTAATGCATAGGACCAGCTACCTGATTGGCAGGGCCTATTACAGAATGAAAATGGAGGGCTCCTTGTTCAAAAATGATTGAGAATTTCAAGATAGCATCAGAGCTTTAACCAAATGTGGGGCCCTTCTAAATGCAGCTTGTATGACTGCACAGGTAACATGCTCATGAAGTCGGCCCTGGCAATCAGGGCTCTCACAGGGACCCATCAAACAAGTTTGTAAATGGTAAAATGTTTATAAAATGAGACCCGGCTAGGCTGGGTTGTATATGCTGCCACTTTTAGTTGTGGATCAACTAACTCTGAACTGTGGAATACTCCAGAGAGAGGCATAGTAGGAATAAACAGTGAATGTCCAAGGGAAAAATCTCAGAGTGTGTGAAGACACCATGGCAATAATGGCCTAGCACAGTGATTTACACCTCAAGGTGAGGGGCAGTGGGGGAAAGTAGAGTGTGAAAAAGCACACATTAATTTAGTCATCAGTCATACAAACCATAAAAAGTAAAGCCCTACAAAATCTTCTTGGCCTATTCAGATGCAGAAAAGGTAGGGCAAAGCTGTGTTAGAGAAGGTTGAGCCTTAGCTTTTTCTTTTTTGAAAAAACAACCATGCAAGGAAAAACATTTGGAAGAGATCCGGAAATGGAAATGGCAGATACAGATGAGATTTCTTCAGGAGGGCCCACAGCAGAATGGAAGCTGTGGAGAGCATTCTCCCACTTCCCTTGCAGAGAAGTTGACCACCATAGAGACAGGCCATACCCATAACCTGGGCAGACAGGTCTGGGGTTGTGCACCAGGCAGTGGTTTCCAGCTACCTCTGCAGAATCTCAGAGCACTTCCTTCAGGACACCAAGGGATAGGAATCTACACTGCACGCCGCCATGAGGCACCATTCACTTTCTAGCCTGCATGGAGAATTGTACTTCGGGATGTTTTTCTCTTGTTCTATAATGGGAGTTGCATAGTGTGACTCAGCATTTTTCTCCTCTGCTTATTATAGGTAGCTAGAGTGTTCCATAAAATGATGGCTTTCCTATTGGTGGTATTGGGGTCCTCCCTGCTCTATGGCCTTGTCTTCCCTGCTATGGCCAGGCTTAGGCTGAGAGGGAAGGGATGAGTGTGACCTATGTCCTTTCCCTTTTCTACTTCCCCATGCAGCACTCCAATGAGTCCCCTGAACAGATGAGACTGACTTGGAGAAAAATCACCCCAACACCAGAGAGCAAAACTTGGTCTTCCTGAAAAGTCACTTAATATAGGTTTAATGCTCATTTAATCCTTAAATCTGGCTAATTTTTTCCCTGGCCTGGTGGTAATTCACTATGGTTGTAAGTGGAAGGTTGAGGGCCACAGTGATTAAGAGCACAGACTCTGCAGGCAGCCTGCTGGAGTTCGAATCCCACCTCTGCCAACACTAGCTCTGTGACCTTGGGCAGGTTGCTTAACCTCTCAGTGCCTCAATTTCCTCATCTGTAAAATGGGCCATAATATTATGGGTGGTTGAGAGAGAGATTATATGAGTTAACATAAGAATGTAATATGTTATTATTATTAAATGAGAAACATGGTTAATGAAATACACATTAGTAATATACAAGTATTACTAAATCCAAAAGATCACCCTGCTGGTTTCTGAGGAGCGTGGGTATTACGCAGGGTCAAGTGTTGGTCTGTGGCTGAAGTGTTTAGTATTACTATCTAAAAGCAGGTTCCTGACTGACTCAAAAGTCACCATCCCTTGTGTCCAGATGAACAGATTCTTTCTTGCCTTCAAAGAAAAATTAGAAGAAAATAACTGATTTCTTCTGTGGAGCTGGACACGTTCCAGAACTTTACGGCTGTGCTTTAACTTGATGAATGGCTGAACTGCCAGTGGAGACCCTGACAGGCTGGGACTGCTGGGATGTTAAAATAAAATGATAGAAAATGAAGACAATTCAGCTTGAGTTTCCACAGGGGCATTTGATCCAACCAGAATTCTTTCCAGAGCAAATGAGAACAGACTGAGCCAACACCTGTAACAACATGGTCAGTGTCACCGCCTGAAGGGCAGCCACCGGGAGATGGAAAAGGAAATAAATAGCCAGGGAGGGCAGACAAAGGAAGGACACAGGCCTGGGGACCCAACGGCTTAGTCCCACTTTTGAAATGATGATGGAAAATTTTAAAACCCACCACAGTTTAAAACAGGAAAAGAAGAGGCTCCCTGCTTGGAAAAGTGATGCCCGGCCGGGGGTCAGTCCTGTTTGGACGACTCCATGTTGGAGCCTGTGTGTGACCCTCTGGGTCCTCTGGACTGGTCTGTCTCAGGACACTGTCCCTGCAGGTGGCTGCACCAGGGAACCATCAGGCTCCAAACTGAGGGAGGTGAACTGATCTTCATAAAACTAGAAGCTGGCTGGACGCAGTGGCTCACCCTTGTAATCCTAATACTTTCGGAGGCTGAGGGGGAAGAACACTTAAAGCCAGGAGTTCAAGACCAGCCTGAGCAAGAGTGAAACCCCATCTCTACAGCCAGGCATGGTTGTGCTGGTCTGTAGTCCCAACTACTCAGGAGTCTGAGGCAGGAGGATCTCTCAAGCCCAGGAGTCTGAGGCTGCAGTGAGCTATGATGACACTACTGCACTCCAGCTTGGGCGACAGAGGGAGACCCTATCTCAAACAAAACAAAACTAGAAGCTAAAACTCTGGCATTCTATCTATAGCAGTTATAAAACTATAAAAATTATTTTAAATCATAAAATAAAAAAATACACATTATATTACAAAAAGCTTAGGAAATATAGAAAAGTAGATATAAGAAGAAATTCTTCATATTCCACTACCTGTGACCAACACTTGTTAAAAGTTTGGTGTGTTTTCTTCCAGACTCAAAAAAAAGAGTGATACAATTTTTTAAAAAATATAGTTGTGACTGTATCTTAATATTATTTTATAATATTTTACCTCTTATGACAAAATTTTATATATATAATTGAATGGCTATATAATTCTATCAAAATATTCATTATTAATATTCTTTTATAAAAGGAAATTTTGACTATTTCCCTTTTTTACTAGTATAAATAATGCTACAATGAGCACTTTTTAAATAACTGCTTTATTGAGTTATAATTCATGAATCATAAAATTCACTTTTTGAAGTGTACAATGCTATAGATTTTTAAATATTCACAGTTGTACAACCATCATCACTATCTAATTCCAGAACATTTTTATAACCCCAAAAAGAAATCCCATACTCATTCCTCCCTCTCTACAGCCCCTGGCAACCACTAATCTATTTTCTATTTCTATGAATTTGCCTATTCTGAACACTTCATGTAAGTGGAACCATACAATATGTGATCCTTTGTGTTTGGCCTCTTTCACTTGGCATAACATTTTCAAAGTTTCATTCATGTTGTAGCATATATCAGTATTTGATTTCTTTTATGGCCAAATAATATTCCATTGTATAGATGTACCACATTTTATTTATCCGTTCATCAGCTGATGGACATTTAAGCTTCCACCTTTTGGCTATTACGAATAATGCTGCTATAAACTTTCATGTACAAGTTTTATGTGGACATATGTTGTCAACCATCTTGAGGATATACCTAGGAGTGCAATTATTGGTCACATGGTAACTCTACATTTAACTTTCTGAGGAACTGACAAGCTGTTTTCCAAAGTGGCAATATCATTTCACATTTCCACCAGCACTGTATGAGGTTTCTAATATCTTCACATCCTTGCTAACACTTGTTATTTTTCTTTTTTCTTTTTAAAATATCCATCATAGTGGGTGCAAAGAGATATCTCAGTATTGTTTTTTCATTTTCCTGGGGACTAGTGATATTTAGCATCAGTGGTCATGGTTTAGCATCTTCATGTGCTTATTGGCCATTTGTATATTTATTTTCTTTGGAGAAATATTTATTCAAATTCTTTGCCCATTTAAAAATTGTGTTATTTTTCTTTTTATTATTAAGTTGTAAGTGTTCTTTTTATATTCCGGATAAAAATCCCTTATCAGATATATGGAGAAAATGTAAACATTTTCTCCCATTCTGTGTATTGTCTTCTTACTTTCTTGGTAGTGTCATTTGATGCACAAAAGTTTTAAATTTTGATGAGGTCCAATTTATAGATGTTTTCCTTGGTTGCTTATGTTTTTGGCATTGTATCTAAAAATCCATTGCCTAGACCATGGTCACAAAGATCTACATCTTTGTTTTCTTCTAAAAGTTTTATAGTTTTAGTTGATATTTAGGTCTCTGAGTCTGTGTGTCATGAAAATACTAAAGATTATATTCTAGAAAAGAATTTGCTGGGTTAAATAGCATGAAAATTTTGAAGTCTCTGGATATATACAGACAAATTGCTTTCCCAAGTGGTTGAACCAATTTGCATGCCTAATAGCAAGCATGAGAGAGCCCATTTCATTTTATCCCATAAAGCTTTTTTAAGGTTCCTATTACTCTTGTTAGACTAGATATAACCAAATTCTTGCTATGCTTCCCCCAACTGTGCCATTCACTCATTTCTGACCAGAGTTTTTTTAGATATTAAGATATTCAGGAATGAGTAATTTTTTGTGTTGCTATCACTAATGTAATTGACTAAAAATTGAGATAACCATAAAATGACTTATCTCATAATTGAGAATAAACATCTGCTGAGCATCTCAGTGCAAAGTGCCGTTGAGGGTGGTGGGGCGGGTGCAGGGGGCAAAGGAGAGGGAGGGGATATGCAGATGAATGAGACACAACCTCATCCTGCCCAGGGCTTGTATCCCAGCACAGGGAAAGCTCACGTTTGTAAGGAGCACTCTCACAGTGCGTACCTGGGGGTCCTTCCAAACAGCTCGTGTGCTAGTAGATGTGATGTCATCCCTACTGTAACGACGAAGAAATCAGCTCAGAGGTGAAATGAATTGTTCAAAGTCATGTGACTAATGAGGCAAAAGAGTCAACCAGTATTCATTGAGTAGCGGCTATGTGCCAGGCACAGATCTAGAGGTACAGTGATGAACAAGGAGCTTGCATTCTGGTTGAGGGGAGACAGACACAAACAGGTCAACAAATAAAGAAGAATTTCATGAGGTGGGGTGGAGGGCTACAGCTGTACCTAGTGTATTAATCAGGGCTCTCTAGAGAAACAGAACCAACAGAGCGATTATATCCATCTATCTATCTAGACAGATTTTTAAAATGAGGAATTGGCTCATGCAATTATGGAGGCTGAGCAGTCCCATACGGCCAGCAAGCTGGAAGCTGATGATGTCGCTCCAATCTGAGTCTGAAGGTCTGAGGACGAGGAGAGCTGATGGTTTAAGTTCCAGTTTAAAACCCGGCATGCTTGAGACCCGAGAAGAGCAGATGTTTCAGTTGGAGACTGAAGGCAGGAAGAGACTGATGTCCCAGCTCAAGGAAGACAGATAGGAGACAATTCTCTTTCTTGAGGGGTGGTTAACCCTGTTGCTCTATGCAGGCCTTCAACTGATTAGATGAAAGCCACCTACGTTAGGAAGGGCAACCTTCTTTACTTCGTCTACTGATTCAAATTTTAATCTTATCCAAAAAGCACCCTCCCAGACACACCAAGAATAATGTTTGACCAAACACTTGTGCACCCCATGGCCCAGTCAAGTTGACACGTAAAATTAGTCATCACCCCTAGGATTGATGAGGGCCTCACTGAAGTGGTGTCATTTGAGCTAAGAGTGTAAATATTTGGGGAAGAGCTTTCTAGGTAGAGAGAATAGCAAGTTGTGAGGTGAAAACAAACCTGAATATTTTAAGAACAGCAAAAGGACCAGTATGCTTGGAAGGAGATAAGCAAGGAGAGGATTAGCAGGAGAGGAAACTGGCAGGGTCAGATTGTGTGAGGTTTGTAGACCATGATTAGAAGTTTGTATTTCATTCTAAGTAAAGTGGAAAGGCATCGAAGTGAGATCAGAAAGGTCAAAGTGATGAAATGAAAAGGGTACATAGTGTGTGTGTGTTGGGACAGGGAGACCAGTTGCAAGGTCAAGGTGATGGTGGCTTGAATAACGGTGAAGTCAGTCAAGCTGGTGGTCAGAGGTTGGATATATGTTCAAAGTAGAGCTTGTAGAACTTGTTAGTGGGTTGAATGTGAAACGTGAGATTTATAGATGAATCAAATATTACTCTGAGATTTTGGTCTGAGCAACTGGATGGATGTTGGTGCCGTTTTTCAAGATGATGAGCATTTGCTAGGGCTTTGGGGTGAACAGTGGAGTTTTGGAGAAAATAAGTTCTCTTTGGGCCTCATTAAGTTTGAGTTTGTTACCACCTCTGACTGGAACCCAGGTCTTCTGTCTTAATCTGTTTAGGCTGCTATGACAAAATACAATAGACTGGGTGGCTTATAGACAACACAAATTTGTCACAGTTCTGGAGGTGAGAAAGTCCAACATCAAGACTGTGTCAGATTTTGCGTCTGGTGAGGATTCACTTCCTCATAGACAGGCTGCTTCTCACTCTAACCTTGCATGGTAGAAGGGGTGAAGGTGCTCTCTTGGGCCACTTCTATGAGGGCACTAATCCCATTCATGAGGGCTCCACCCTCATGACTTAATTGCATCCCAAAAGCCCCACCTCCTAATACTATCACTTTGGGGGTTAGTATTTCAACATATGAATTTGTGGGGGGGACATAAACAATCACTCCATTGCATGTTTTATCCAGGACAGGTGTTTTTCCTAAAAAAACCAAACTATGTATCCATTCAAAATATATTTATTAAGCACCTGCTATGTGCAAAACTCTGTTCTAGGTGCTGAGAAAACTGCACAGAACAAGCCAGATACAGCAGGGGCGTTATCACCAATGGTGCCAGACATGAGAACTTGCAATACTTTACTGAGGCTTAGCTAAGTGCTGGGCATTGTGTAAAATTCAAATTGAACCAGACACATCCCCAGTCCTTCAAATGCTTTGAATGGATACTTTAGACAGAGAGACAAATAACAATTGATAGACATACATTAGTTCACAATACACTTACCAAATACCTGCTATATTCCAGGCACTATGCTAAACCTGCTACATGCTGACAGAACAAAAATGAATTAAAAGTTCACTCTCACATGGAGGAAAGAGGTAGGCAGGCAAATGATTTTAGTTCACTGCGGTCAAGGCAGGACAATATGGAAATACATATATGGTGCTTCACTGAGCCCACTGTCCTGTGTTAGGGACACTACCTAGATGAGGTCATATCTCAGCTGTGTCTTGCAGGATGAGACGGCAGAAGAAGAACCAAGGCATTCTGGCTAAGGGGACATTGTGAGAACAGGACAGGTGTGGTGGGTGGGGTGGGGTGCGGGGAATGGAGCTGAGGGGCTCCAGATTTATCCTGCAAGCAACAGGGAGCTGCCGTAGAATTCTCAGCAGAGGAGTGAATGTCTGGGCTTGCATTTTGTAGCTTCACATATGTGTGTAACTGGTGGTGGTGGAGGCTGGAGGTGGCCGTGCCAGCCAGGAGGATGAGGCCGAGGACGACATCTGGGAGAGAAAAGATGGGAGCCTGAGATGAGCGAAGACAGGGGTTCTGTGCAGTAGGTGAGAGTTCTGCGATCCTACAGATGTGGACGGGTGGGAGGTTTTCACCAGGGAGCAGGGGTTGAGGAGGGCCGAAAGTGGAACTTGGGGGAACTTGGACCTAAAGTAGAGGTTGGCAGGGACGGTTCAAGGAGGGCTGTGGTCCCTGATCATAACCAAAGGCGCTTCCCTTCACTGTTGCACAATTAAGTGAGGTCACTTAATGCAGCGATGTTGTGGGTTAGGCACACCCCATTTCAAAGGCAAGGAAATGAAGGGTCAGAGAGGTTGAGTAACGTGCCCAAGGTCACACACTACATTGCAGTGGCGTGGGTTTTCACCCCCTCATTTTGCTTTACTCTCTTTTGCCCTATATCTCCCCGGTGCTGTGGGTTAGAACCCAGGCAATGCCACCCCAAGGCCCAGAGCTTGTGCCTGAGTCCCCGCCCCTCGCAGCCCTGGCTGCCACCTCCTCTCGCCCAGCAGCCCCTCCCCCACGGGGGCGCGCCCCCTCCCCGGAGACGCGTCTCCTGCGTTCTCTGAGCCCCTGCGAGAGCGCCTGACAGCCGTCAAGCTCATCACCTCTGAGATCAGAAAGGCTCGGAGGTAGACATTAGTGGTTGCGAGCTGAGGAAACACACAGAAGAGCAATTAAAGCGGGCGCATGGTGGCAGGCCTGCCTTTAATGGTTTGCAGCTGCAGAGAGCACTGGCCTCCCCCTTCGGGCTCTGCCCTGCTGCTCGGGCTGCCTGTCTGTATTCGGCATCCTGACCAATTAGATCCCCATGTGTGCTGCAGGCGTGAAAAAATAGAAAG
Source organism: Eulemur rufifrons (assembly GCF_041146395.1). NCBI lineage: Eukaryota > Metazoa > Chordata > Mammalia > Primates > Lemuridae > Eulemur > Eulemur rufifrons. The sequence continues at coordinate 70,704,001 of NC_090989.1, forward strand.
TGAATAATCCTTCATTCTCCTCTGCATGGTGAGCAGCTTTGATCCTCTTGGCTAGGTGGCCCTGTTCCGTCAGAAAGTTCATCTCTTCTCCTTTCCCATTTTTTTTTTTTGAACTAGTTTCCTTGTCTCAAAGTGACATTAACCTCCACCCAGAGACCTGTGAAATGACCACAATTCATCTTCAGACTCTTCTGATCAAAGCTGGGTAGGATTTTTTTCCCCCCTCTTTTTTAAACTTGTGCTACACAGTCCCTCCTTTCTAACATTGGTTTGCTGCCAATGTTTCCAGGCTGAAATCAAAAGGAATAGTCTATTAATATCAGGCTTCTGTAACAAGGCCACCATTGTTTGCTTCATTTCAAAATACTTATGGTCTTCTGGTGAGAGAGAGATCATGAGCAGGGGTGTGTGCGTGTGTGTGCATGTGTATGTGTGGGTGTGTGTGTGTTTAGATAAGCAATTTCAAAACTGGGTAGAAATAGAGGTAGTTAATAATCTTGGTTCATTTCAAATGTGTGCTACATCTCAATGACTCTATCTATAGATTCAAATACTGATCACCTGTTTTATTTTGAAAGCGCCCACCTCTTCAAGGTGTATTTGGTAGGAAGACCTATTTGAATGCTGCAAATGAGGTGGAGTTGATGCTGGTCGCTGGTCAGGTGGTGTGAAGTACCGGCAGTGGAGAAGAGTTGGGGGGGGCGGTGTTGGAGGCGGCTGTGGAGGAGGAAGTGGAGTTGGGAGCAGTGGGGCTAGTGTGGGGGCTGGAGGAGGAGGTGGAGGGGTGCTTGAGGGGGTGGTGGTGAGTGCTGTTGGTGTGCAAGAAATGGGGGAGGTGGTGGAAGTGGTGAAGGAGGAAGGAGAGGAGGGGTTAGGGGTGGGGAGGTGGGGGGAGAAAGTAGAGGAGGGGTTGGAGTGGGGAGGTGATAGTGGTGGAGGGGGAGATGATGTCTGAGCAGAGTGACTGAACACAGGAGCAAGCCGCTGTCTGTGCTTCCTTTGCTCTGTCCCAGATAGTCCCACAAGCTGGGAAGAATCCAAGGCTGATCCCAGGAATCCCCAGTTTCACCCAGGAGCATGAAGATCCTTTTCCCTTGGGTCACTGGGGAGGTTTTGGGTGGCAGTCACTCCCAGCTGGGGCCTCTTTGGGTAACCTTTGTTGGAAACAGCTCTGCCTGGATCTGTCCCCATCAGAACGGGATGAGGAAATTGAGGTTGAGAGGGGAAGCCATGTACTTAAAGTCTCAGAAGTTTCAGAACAAGCCTCCACGTCACTCTCTGACTAAAACTTCAGTGCTCGCTCCGCACCACCGCATCCTGACCAGAGCAATTTTGTCTTGGAAAAGTCCACCACCAGCAACTGTCCTGACTTCTTGGGAATGACTTCTGGTCCAAAGGGATAGCTTGATGACCCTTAAAAAAGCCTTCCCCACGGCTTCATGGTGTGTAGTACCAGCCACCAGAGGGACTGTGGCTGGCTCGTCAGCAGGGGCAGAGAATTCATTCCAGAAGCCCCTCCCTGCCTCTCGACCTCCCCTGCTCCTGTTCTGCCAGCTTCTCTGGACACAGGTCCACATCATTCAAGTTTGTGACACACGTTCATTACAGTGAAACTCTGCTGAAAGTGGCCAGTGGGGTGGGAATTACCTGGATCGTCCAAACTGAATGTGCTTGGGGCTCTTGAGTGAATTGTGTGTTTCTGTAAGAAAAATAAACTGGGAGTTCTAGGGCCTGGGATCTAGCCCTGTCTCTGCTGGGCTGTGTGGCCTTGAACAGACCATTTTTCCTTTCAATTCCTCAGTCTCTCATTGTGTGAAATGACGTTATTGAATTAGAGGATCTCTGCCAGCTCTGACACTCTATTTTTGTTTAGGGGAAATTAATGCAACCATCAGAGCTTTGCTGGAGATGGTTCCTGACCTTTTGAGGATGGAGTCCTATTTTTCCATTGCTCCTGGCTGGTCCTTTTCCGAAGGTAGGGAAAAGTGGGCCTTAATTTACCTTTTGGCAGCCTTTGATAACTGGGTGGGCCCCATCATCCAGTGCCCATGACCCTCAAGCCACACCTAAAAACAGACTCATACCAAAGTCAGACTGATCTTTCCACACTCACCTTAGAGGAAAGGTCACAGGTTTGGACGACAGGGTTCCAAAGTGGCCTGTTGTCACCTGTGACTGCACATTGCCGGAGGCAAGAAATGCAAGCCAGAGCCCCAGAATAAAGCCAGGCTACCCTGAGGCCAGCCGGGAAGCTGTTGACATTGGTCTAGAGAAGCTGGCAGAACAGGAGCAGGGGAGGGCGAGAGGCAGGGAGGGGCTTCTGGAATGAATTCTCTGCCCCTGCTGACGAGCCAGCCACAGTCCCTCTGGTGCCTGGTACTACACACCATGAAGCCGTGGGGAAGGCTTTTTAAGGGTCATCAAGCTATCCCTTTGGACCAGAAGTCATTCCCAAGAAGTCAGGACAGTTGCTGGTGGTGGACTTTTCCAAGACAAAATTGCTCTGGTCAGGATGCGGTGGTGCGGAGCGAGCACTGAAGTTTTAGTCAGAGAGAGTGACGTGGAGGCTTGTTCTGAAACTTCTGAGACTTTAAGTACATGGCTTCCCCTCTCGACCTCAATTTCCTCATCCCGTTCTGATGGGGACAGTAATAATGCCAGGTCCTACATTGCCCTGAGGGTAAGAGCACTTTTGGAACTGCTCGATATTCCACACGTGTTAAAGGATTTTCATTACTATGTCTCTCCATGACTTCTGACTTGCCTTGAGGGGGCAGGGAGGGGATGGGTGAGCTGGGTGGGACTCTTCTGACACACCTGAGCTGCCTGCAGCCATTGCTGACTTAATTACAGATTTCCAACTGGGAGAGCATCACTTACAGACTAATTGAAATATTCTCTGAGGTGCACTGGCTGTACCCACATCGGAATGCCTCAGAATATATAATTACCCAGTTGAAGAGCCAGACCTTGAAAGGAAGAGACCCAACATTTCATGAGTAGTGACTATATAGGAGGCTGGGTGCTTTTCACGGTGGATCACAATTAATTCCTGTAAGGTAGATATTATTATCCTTGTTTTACAGATGAAAGAGTAACATGCCCAAAGTCACCGAATCGGTCAGTGGAAGAACCAGGATTCGAACCAGGTCTGTCTGTCTGTATACGTCTCCACTATACCTGACAAAAATGTAAGTAAATAGGCCGGGGCGCGGTGGCTCACGCCTGTAATCCTAGCACTCTGGGAGGCCAAGGCGGGTGGATCGCTCGAGGTCAGGAGTTCGAGATCAGCCTGAGCAAGAGTGAGACCCCATCTCTACTAAAAATAGAAAGAAATTATCTGGCCAACTAAAATATATATATAGAAAAAATTAGCCGGGCATGGTGGTGCATGCCTGTAGTCCCAGCTACTCGGAAGGCTGAAGCAGAAGGATTGCTTGAGCCCAGGAGTTTGAGGTTGCTGTGAGCTAGGCTGACGCCATGGCACTCACTCTAGCCCAAGCAACAGAGCAAGACTTTGTTTCCAAAAAAAAAAAGTAAGTAAATAAATAAAGAGGCATTCCTGGACAAACTCCGAGGGGAAGGGGCTTTATTGTTCTAGGTTTTGCTTGCTCAAGGGCTCAAGGGCAGGGGCAGGATTGCCCATTTGTTAAGGACACACGAATGATAGGTCTGGGTGTCGGTGCTGGTGCAGACAGGTCCTCAGGATATAGCAACCTTGCAATGCCTAGTGAAAGGGGCCAACGCACCCCTTCCACTCCCCAGCCCTAAGCCAACTAAGACCCAGAGTGACAACACTAAGTTGTATGGGAAAGTGTACGTAATGCTCAGGAGACTCTGTTTATAAAGGAGACAGAAGCAGATGTCACATTTTTGGTTGTCCCTCTTGTGGGAACTGCTGCTGTGTCCCTTCTTCCCCATCTGGATCCTTCTCATCTTTCAGGTCTTGATTTAAATGTCCCTCATCAGAGACACTTTCTCAGATGATTGGATCTGGAGGCTGTTCTCCCGTTTCTCTGTCTCATTGCACACCCTCCTCCCCATGCCAGGTGCACTGGTGACAGTTTTTAATTATATGTTTATTCATTACCTGTCTCCACACTAGTCTTCCACCAAGGCAGGTCTGTTTCTCCACCACATTCTACCGAGTGCCCAGCACGGAGCAGGGTTAATGGGTAAGTGAGGTGGTTGGAGTAAAGGGGTTTCTGTGCTTGGAGGGGTAAAAAGTGAATTATGTGAGAAATCAAAGCATCCAGAAGGAAGAGCAGACCCAAGCCTCTAAATATAAGGATGTTTATTTCAGCACCTGTTAGAGCTGAACAAGGAGCCTAGCATCAGGGGCTTCCGGGATGGGCAGGGGGCTCTCTAATGTCCTCCGTGATCCGAGCACATGCCAGCCCTCTGCTCTGCCATCCTCCTAATCACATGAAGGGGCTGCCACAGTTCCAGGGGCACGTGCTGACCTGACCACACCTAGTGAGGAAGAGGAAATGTGCTCTTTTTATTAGAGGGCAAAGCTTTTGCAGCAGGCTCTCAGCAGATTTCCTGTAAGATCAGGTCCCTTGGCCAAGACTGGGTTCTACTTCCATGCCCTAGCTTCAAGGAAGGTTGGCAAGAGAGTATCTGGCATTTCCGTCCTCTGAGGTGGGAGGTGGGCTTCACCAGTAAACAAGAAAATGGGGATGGGGTAAGGACAGTCTTGTGCATGGGCACCAATGGCTGTGTCCACTGCATTTCCTAGATTAGGCCCTGGAGGCTCCCCACGGTTAGAGGCTGGGCTTATAGGCAGTAGGATAAAGAAAGACCATACTGATTTGCTAAGTAAAGAAAAAGTCCAGATTGCAATAGTTCCCTGATGCATTGATGTGAGTAATGGTAAACCTTCAGAGTTCAGAAATGCTAAATAATTCCTCGGATATTTACTACGAAATTAGCCCCATTTCCTTGCAGCTGAGAGATTAGACCTGGGCCATTTTCTTAGAAGACCAAGTTAAGGAGGTTCCTGTGCTGAAATCATAAGGTCACCTGCCCAGTGGCTAAGTGATGAGACCTGAGAAGAACTAGGGGGCCTCTTCTTCCCCACCCCCACCCCACCCTCAGCTCAAGCCTGAAGTTCTATTAGACTTCAGAAATTCCTCCATTATTGTATGTCCCTTGGGTTGTACATCTGGCTGCTTACTCGCCGTCTCCCCTGAGCTGTCTAATAGTCCCCTTGAACTTAGTGCATCCCAGACCTACTCGTGGTTACCCCAGTGCCTACAGATTTGCCTCGTTCCCAGTCTTCTCCATACTGCTAAATGCACCACCATTCACCTACACTCAAGCCAAAATCAAAGAATCAGGTTTGATTTCTCTGTTTCCCTCACAGCCCACATCCAACCCACCAGCAAGTCATGTCACCTCTGTCTCTAAAACGCATCCCAAGTCCAGCCACTTCTTGCTGCCCTCGCTGCTCCTGGCCTCGTCCTTGAGCACTCTTCTCTGGGCTGCACCACTGCAGTGGCCTCTGGATTCGTCTCCCTGCTTCTGCATCCCTCCTCGTAGGCCATTCTCTGTGGGGCAGCCAGAGTGGCCTTTATGAAATGTGAAAAGATCACATCACTCCCCTACTTAAAAACCTCCAATGGCTCCCTGATACCCACAGAATAAAAGTCAGTCTTCCTCGTGGTCTGCAAGAACCCCAGTGGTCTGCCCTTTGCCCACCTCACTGACTGTACAAGCTTCTTTTCTCATGCTCTAGCAGACTGGCCGGGTCATCAGTGCCGTCACAATAGTCACTTCCTCTGCCTGGAATACTGTCCCCAAGAACTCTGCAGGCTGGCATTTTCACAGGATTCAGTCTTAGCTCACATGTGGCCTTCTCAGAGAAGTCTTCTCTAACTCCTGAGCTAAAATAGCCCACGCCTCCCGTCTCGAACTTCTTGCCATATCTTATTTTCTTCACAGCATTTGTCAATATCTGAAATCATTTTATTCACTGGTTTACCTTTATTATCTGTTTTCTGCAGCAGAATATCCACTGCATGAGCGAATAGTTTGCTTATTGCTGCACCTTCTGCATTAGAACAGGGTCCGTATTTATCTGTTGAGCAAGGATGAATCTGAAAGCCTTTGAATCTTATATTAAAATACAAAAACTCTTTGCAAGAAGAAAGAAAGCAACAGCCTTTCTTGGGCATTGGAGAGGCTGAGACACTGTAGGGGACAGAGGGTGCCAAAAATAGAGAGGAGAGGCCTGAGACAATATTCTGATGGGTGGGCTTAAGAGCATAAAGGAAGGACGGGTGGTGGTATGGACAGGCGGTCCAGGATGTGGTCTTAGTCCACCGTGATAAATTTGGAGATCGAAGATGCTAGGGTCCAGGAGAAGAAAGTCACTCAAAGATCTGGTGGAGCCCTTGGCATTATGGTGTGAGCTCATCCACTAACTCTCTTTGGAATCTCAGGCAAGTCATTCAGCCTCAGGGCATCAGGCTGTGTGATCACTGAGGTTTTGCCAACTGTGATTGCTCCGTGTTCATTCAATGGTTCGTTCAGTCATCCAGCAAATATAACTTGAGCACCTACTGTGCTCCTAAAATTGTGCTACGTGCTAGGCATGCAGCAAAGGACAAGGCACAGTCCCTCTCCTCATGGAACTTCTAACACAGAAGACAGATATCAAACAGTTACACAAATAACAAATACATGTGTCACTATGAATTGTGATGGGAAGGGCAGTGACTGGAGCGATGAGAGTATATAAAGGAGCATCTTATGGGGACTGCAGGACCAGAGAAACCTACTCTAAAAAAAATGATATTTTCTTATTTTCAGAAGTGTTCAAGCATTGGGGGAAGGGATAGGTGGCTTTGGGGAGTGTCTGGCTGAGTCCTTGACGGTGGGCTGTGCCCTTGGGCAGATGCTCTCTCAGCCCAGGGATGGACCCTACTGCTGCTTGTGCATGACATGGTGGGCCCTCCTGCAGCCAGGAGGGTGAGCTCAGCGGGTTATTCCTGGGCTGAGGGTGGGATGGGGAGAAGTTCCCGGCAGTGTGAAGAGCCAGTTTCCTCTGTGTAGCAGATGCAGGTGAAACTGGGCATTATCAACTTTTTTTTTTTTTTTTTTTTTTGCCAATCCCTTGATCCCACCCAGCCAAACTCCTATCAATAGTCAACAAACAGAGGTGTGAAGTCGGGGAGCTGCCCACTCACCTACTCAGTGTGGGATTTTGTGGTAGATATGAATCTTAGTGCATAACTTTATTTGTGCAAGAAACACCACTTTGTTTTGTTTAAAATTATGTTAAATCTTGCTCCATGCCCCCATCCTTCCAAGTGCGGAAATTAAATTCTAGTCATTACTGGGTCTCCCTCTTCTGCTGCCCTCAACAGGTCTGGGGGAAGCTGAGAACCCCTGAGTCCTTCTAGGCTCGGCCTTCCTAGTGCACCATGGAGCCCTCTCTCTCCGGCTCTGCCACCTCCTCCAAAGCACTGAGGCTGAGTACAAGACTCCAGAGTCCCCTCTCTGAGGCTGGGAGAAATTTCTCATCACTCTTCTTTCATGGGGCAACTTTAAAAGGTATGTCCAGGACACCTGGCATCATCCCTTCACTTTGTCCCCTACAAAACATAGCAAGAGATTCAATTTTCAGGTAGTATTTTGCTTACTGCCCTACAGAAACCCCCAAGGCAGGACTGTCTACCTGCTTGGAGGGCTTGCAAAAATTCAGGAAAAATGCACACAAATCAATACTTCAGAAAGATTGTTTTGCCATAGAAGTGGAGCTCTGCAGTCAGGGAAAACCTGCATTTGTCTGAGTCCTGGCTTTACCTGGGCAAGTCACTGCCTCTTTAAGTCTCATTTTTCTTATCTGCAAATCAGGGAGCATCATAGTAGGACCCTTTATTGGAATTGTCATGAGAATTAAATAAGGACTGCATGTGAAATACTTAGCACAGTGTCTGGCACATGGCAAGTGCTCAATAAATATTAGCTATGATTTTGCTGTTATATCATGTTAGCTATGGTTGGAAGGTACACTCTTAATTGTTATCCACTAGCTTAGTGATTACATAGAAAGGTTTTGTGGAGGGTGGTCTTCCCAGTGCTGCTGAACGCTTCCCACCTTCCACCGACTGGGAGCCAGGCTTGGTGAGGCCGGTAGCATTTTTCATGCTTTTTGAAGGGCAGGTGCAAGTCCAGTCATGACGTCTCTCCATCAACATTCTTGTCGAACCCATAAAAATGATCTGTCCTCCTTGGAGATTCCTACTTACTGTGTAGCAGCGTCTAAATTATACCTTTCCTGCTCAGACTGTTTTTTTTCCTTTCCTCTGCAGCCCTGCCCCCACTTCTCCTCTAAAATACTACAGGTAAATATCATTTATATTGATTTTGTAAAACTTTCCCTCTGGGGAACCCATTCGCACCCCCTAAAAGTCTGGAAGTCCAGCTTCTGATTATATTTTTCCTAAGGCTAAGTCCAATTTTTGTTTGTTATGGAAACATTAAATCTTTTAAAAAAATAAACATCCTTAAGTCTTTGGGACAAGCATGAATGTGATGCATGTGGGCTGTGTGCATGGAAACATTAAATCTTAAGGAAAAAACACCGTTAAGCCTTTGAGACAAACACGAGTGTGGGCTGTGTGCACACACTGGTGAGAGAAGAGGCGAGGCCGGGAGGATAGCAAGGCTTTCACAGCAACGTCGGGAAAGAGGGGAAGAAGAGAAGGAGCGTTTCTGGACCTCGGGTAGAGAGAGACAGAGACATACAGGGTGAGGATCTGGGGAAAATAAAATGAGAGCATACTGCCTGTGTAAGTTTCCGAGGTTCCAATCTACAGAATGACTCAACGTAGGAAAGAAATGACACTTGTACCCAGTTTGTCAACCCTACTATGTGGCTGATCCCAGAATAAAATTGCCTGGGTGTGGCTTTAGCTTTTGAAATGCAGTCAAATTGTCCATTAAAGCCATTTTCCTTACATGCACTTTTTTTCTCATTTCTTTCTGACTTTGAGCCACTCTGTAGATTTCTACACAGTGGATCATCTCTGCATGTATTTTCTACACCTTCAAGAAACAAGACATACTATTGACCTTGTGGGTTTTGCTGATAATGTGTTTGAGGACTAGCTTTCATTTAGTGTCTGAGATGTGTTAAGCATTTAGTAGTGGAAGCTTTATCAATGTGTCTGAATCAACCATACAAATAATCCTGTGTGGGAGACATTATTTTTCTCTTCTATAGATGGGGGAAGGGAGGCTCAGAGTAGTTAAATAAGTTGTCTAGAGTCATGTGATCTCTAAGTACAGAAGCAGGGACTCAAACTGGGTTTGGTTCAGGCTGACTTTCGAGAGGATCATCTCTCCAATGTTCTACCACCGCCTTCTCCAGCTTCCAGACTATCAACGTTCATGGACCACATGCCTCATGCTGCCCGCCCTTTCCCAGCTGCATCCGCTCAAGACATTGGCCTCCCCCCCACCTTTGAACTTCCTTGACCTCTTGCTCTGCCTCTCAGTGGTCTGCAGAAGGGCTAGGACATCCCAGGTGTACTTTGAATATTTCTTGACCTGACAGCCTCCCAATGATATTGTTAACCCCTTGACAACAAACACAATGTCTTACTTTAACAATTAAATGAATCTCTCTAATATGCTTGTGTTTCTGTTTGGATTTTCCAGTTTTAAGCATTAAATCTTAAATTCCCACCATGTAAGACTAGTTTAGGTCTTTCATCCTGTGCCCTGGCCCCCCACCCCCAATATACAAAATCTGTCTGGAAAGTATCCGGCCATTGTTAACAGAACCAGAACGGTTTGTGCAACATCGATGTAACCTGGCAGCCAAGGCGAGTGGACTGTAATGCGCACGTGTGAACAGTGATGACTTTGCTGTGCTGGTCAGTAGGGCCTAGATGTCGCTGAGTGAGCGTGTGTACTGTGTGGCCGTCGCATTCGAAATGACTGAGTAGTAGAGCAACGAATCTGCATCAGATTTTGCATTAAGTTTGAACATTCATTCCTCCACCGCTGAAACTATTTGGATGATTCAGAAGCTTTTGGGGACGATGCAATGAGTACAGCACAAACAAAAGTGTGGCACAAACGCTTCATACATGGTTGAGAATCTGTTGAAGGGGATCCACGTTCTGGAAGGCCTGCAACAAGCAGAACACCCGAGAATGTTGAACGTGTACGTGTTAGGTAAAGAGATGCTGGGAGAGCTGTGTGAGGTCCCAAGGGGCCTGCTTTGAAGGGGACTGAGGCATCATTGTCCTATGTACAATATATCTTGTATCTTCTTCAATAAATGTCTTTATTTTCATATTACATGGCTGGATACTTTCCAGACAGACCTTGTTCACACTCTTCTTTCATTCCCAATATTATTGTATGCTAATGTCATTTATTCAACATTCTCTGTTTATGTTATTAAATATAAATTATATACATAACTGAGCCTTGCAGTACACTGACTACTTTTCCTTTCCTGAACTTAGTAACTGTATTATTTTTTCATGTGTTTTGTTTCCTATGTATTAAGCAATAATTAAAGTTCAAACTCTGTTGAAGTTCTGAATCCCCTCCCTGGTTATTTAGATGATCAGGTCTCCTATCAAATTCGCCTTTCTGCAGAGGCTGTCCCGGGGCTCTGCCCCGCAGTAGCGGTGGGCAGCTTGCCCTCTCTACCTGGGGGACACACGGCCTTCCTCTGGGATCCCCTACAGTGGCCTGCGGATTGCCTCCGCTGTCCTTGTGGGTTGGCTCTCCTGTTTCCTGCAGCCCATGTCTTCCTCTTTCTTGGTTTACTTTCTCATTTCCAGTAACTTCACAAGAAAAGGACCATAAAGCATGTTTTTTTAATCTTGGTATCCCCAGCTCTTAGCATCATATGTGCTAAATTAGTGAAAGAACAGAAGAAAGGATGGGAAGGAAACATCAGCAGAAATAACGTTATTACAAATCTAAGGGATAAAAAGGCAACAACTTAATAAATACTGATAATATGATGTTTAATAACTGACCTAAGTTTTCAATTTGTGATTTATATCAGTAATAAGGAAAGTTCACAAGAACACCTGGATTTAGAGAACTCTTCTCTCATCTTTTCATAGGGCAGGCTGGCTGTGGATGAATTCATTAGCGTTTCTGTGTCTTGGTTTCTTTGTCCCTAAAAAAATAGGGATGATAATACCTACTACGGAAAACTGTTGTGTTGAGTGAGAACTAATAGCTGCTGAGTACTTTCACATGTCATCCTATGAAAATGGTATTCAAATTAAATTAAATCATTTATATGCAAAATACCTAGCACAGTGCTTAGCCTTTTGTAGCACTTGGCAAGTGGGGATGACTTCCCTTGTTTCTCCTCTTAAGAATGCAGGGCACTCTGAATTGCCAAATGCAACAGGATCAATACTGTTGAAAATGGTTATAAGAAACTTAGATTTGGATTCAGATGTGGTAGTGGCGAGAGAGCGGTGAGATGCACCATTGTAATCTTGGCTCTCACCATGACTTGCTGGGTGTCCTCAGAGGAGTCTTGTTCCTTTTCGGTACTTTCTTCAGTAAAATGCAAGGCACCCCACCCCAACTCTGTCCTGCCATTATCTTGCTCTGTGAAGTGCCCTTCCAGATCCCAACCAAGTCCACCCAGCTGCTGTGAGCACAGTTTGCTTGCGAGGTAGATGCTATCTCTGCCCCTGGCACCAGCCTCCTTGAGGCCTGGGGCCTGGGTTGACATCCTGTGAGGTTGACTGGGAAGAAGCCCACATTACATTCTTGTGCAGTGTAATGCAAAACAGATCCGGCCTTGGCTCCAGCCAACACCGGGAAGTGGACTTCATCGTAAAAGCCACCTTGTCAGCGTCAGGCCTGGGTGATTAATGACTCTTTAATCCCGCAGCAGAATACCTGACAAAATACGCTTGGGCCAAAAAGGCAGAACAAACCTAATTAGCCTGGTCGACCCACTCACAAGGTGTGGGTTGCTAAGGATCCCAACAGCTTGGAAAGGAAGCCTCTCCCTGCCTGTCCCTTTCAGGTCTGTGAAAGAATCAAGTGGCCACAAAGGGGAAGGGACTCCATTAAAAGGAGGGGGCTGGCCAATGAATAAACATGCAGGTTACCGTGTTGATATTTCGCTGAATGCCTGTGCTGAAGTGGGGTGTTTGGGGCCTCGGAGGCCAGCGCCCCCGGTATTGTGCTGGGGGAGGGACTGGCCATTTGAAGTCAAGGTGAGGACATACTGGGGGCAGATGGAACCTGCTTTGTTTGTGAAAGAGTTTTTCTGCTATTTATGCTAATGAGTGGGAAGCACTTCTCAAGCATTGCAGATGATTCTGTAATGAGGCCCGGCAGAATGTGCCAACATTGTTGGCCCAGGACAATCTCCAACTCCCACTCGCCACATTAGCAGCCCCTTTCTTTACATGAAGGCCCTTGGAGGGTGAAAGAGGACAATGAAGGAAGAGTGAAAACATCACAAAGAGGGGCTTTTGTTTCGCCTTCCTTTGAACCCTCTCAAAAGCCGGGTTTCAAGGGGTGTGTTGGGCCTGCCTTTCAACGTTACTGAACCCAGAATCCCCTGTTGTTTAGCAACATAGAAAGCTGACCTTAATTGACTCCACTTCTGAGCAGGCTTTGTAAATCACTCTGCCCCGGAGTGGAATTTCCTGATGGCGTCTGTGTGTGATATATAACTTTTATACACAGCATACCAACATGCCAATGCGATATACACACCTTCATGCGTGTACAATGATTTACAGCTTACAACTCATTCGTTCTTTAGTTTCTTTCTCACAAGGACCCCACCTGTGGATTAGGAATCCTTATATCCATTTTACAGAAAAGAAAATTGAGGTTCAGAGAAGTTGGGTGACCTGTCCAGAGTCACGTATCAAGAAAGAATCAGAACCGTGGCTAGAAGCTAGATCTCCTTGACCCTTTCCACTATATTGCAGTGATTCCAGGGATTGTAGATCATGCCTATGTGTGTTACAGAGCAACGTCTTCAGTGATGGGTTTCCTTAAAGCATTATTTTGGGGAGGAAGAAAAGAATTTTTAGGTTATGATGACATTTTGGCTTTTCCCTTTAATTTCTGGTGGTGCTAGCATTTCCTTGACAAGACTTCTCCTTCCACTGTAGTCTGGCAGTGCCCAGCCTTTTTGTACTCACCCCCTTTCCTTTCTGATTCCCAAGTAGCACAGCCGCAGGCACATGGCTGTCAGGTGGGGCAGTGCTGGGAGCTCCACCTTCCCTGTGGGATGATGCTTCACTGAGCCTCATCACTTCCGGGGGCGTTGGGAGGAAGCGGTTCCACCCTGGAGCTCATTTGGAAGTTCAGCCACAGTTTGAGCCTGAGAGACATGTCCACACCCTTAAAGCCTCTAGACTGGAAATAAAGCTGACTTTGCACATGACCATGCGCAGGACCTCATGCTTAGAAGGGCCTAGTGCTTGGTTTAATGTTCTGCTGTCGCTGTCTTGACATTTTTGATGATTTTATCTTTGAACTTCTGTTTTGTAAGTCAAGTCCAGTGAAATAGTGGAGCCAGGGAGATATATGCAGCTGCAGTCCTTGCTACCCCACTTCCACAGAGCATTCTCCAGGCCCCAGGAGAACAGGATTCCAGTGGGCCATGATGCCCAGGAGCGCCATGAGACTCGAGGAGGTGAGCATGCTATGCCTGCCCCCAGTGGCCCTGAGAGGCCGTGCTCTCCATTGAAACCAGAATGAAAGAACACAAAGAAGTCAGTGGTGTTCTAAGAAACATGATTAACCAAAGAAACCAATCATATCCTTTCTTACTCACCTTACTTCCCTTTATTAGCAAACCATATGCACTGAAAATGACAAGGTGGAGAGGGTTGGAGAATGTGTGTATATTACCAAGAGAAATAAAAACAGCGGGGTTAGTTTTGTGTAGCACTTTCACTGTTCTGGTAAGAACAAAAAATATATGCACATAGAGTTTATGAAATAAAAATTCTATAATTTTGGTGATTCTGCATAGGATTAAATGCTCTTACATTTGCATTTAAAACTGGCACTATACAAGTTAAAGAATGGTAAAACTCACACTAATAATTTAAAGTTTTCACTTCTCTTTAGTTAGAATGACATTAAAGCAAACACACAAATTATATAGTAGGCCTGTTTCTGGCAGAAGACCTACAGAAATGAATATCATGTGTTAAAAAAAATTCTGTGATCACAGATCTTACAGTTAACTAATTAGCTACTCTGTTAATGGTGCTGTGACTTCCCTGAGTTTTATTTGGATGCTGTGTGGGGCTGTCAGATGGTGCTGAACTGCTCTGTGGGCAAAGGGTGGTGTGGTAGAGGCCACTGTGGACCTACTAGCTATGTGATCATGGACAAGTCACTCATCCCTGGGCCTCTATCCTCTTAATCTGCAAAAGGGAGATAGCATATGTTTTGCCCATTTGTCAGGGGCTCCTGTAAAAGAATGCATGTGAAGGTGTTTTGAAAAATGCAGAATGCTGTGTATGTATAAAGTACTTTATAATTTTATTACTAATAAAAAACTGCAAAGCAGAAATCATGAACATTGCTGTCTTTATTCCCTCTGACTTATAAATTAATTTTGAAAGTATTCCTGCCAAATTTGCATCAATCCAAGTTCACTTTTTTTCCTTTAAACAAATCCATTAACAACTGTTTGCAAGGTTGTATGGAACTTCAATATATTCACAACTTCCCCCTCTTTTCAGTATTACAATATATATCAGTGTTTTTAAAGGCTAGAGTGGTTTGGCCAAATAAGGAAGTTTTACTCTGTAGAAAAAAACAGAATATAAAGTTGTTTATGTAGTTTTTCTGTGATTACACAGTTGTCAAACTTATGCATAGAAAAATGACAAGAAAATAAACCAAAAGCCTAACAATTAGAAAAATAAACAAGTTGATATAGAAGGAGTCACAATCACATAGGGCCTTATTCATAACATGGTCTACTGTTTTTACCATAAAGTTTAGATTACTTCTGGATTAAAATATGTTTCTCCAAATGTAACAGCTGCTCACAGGCAAAGTCTGATTAACCTGCTGAGACTATAGAGAATGTACTAATCGTATCCCTCCAATGCTAGCATCATAAATAGGTCTCTGTTATATAATAAGAACTCATAACAAATGACAGACTGATAGGGTAGGATAAAGACTGCAGTGCAAGGTAAACATCTTTTCCCTGTAACATTTTTTTTTTTTTTTTTGAGACGGAGTCTCACTTTGTCATTGGGGCTAGAGTGCCGTGGCATCAGCCTAACTCACAGCAAACTCAAACTCCTGGGCTCAAGCGATCCTCTTGCCTCAGCCTCCCGAGTAGCTGGACTACAGGCATGCACCACCATGCCTGGCTAATATTTAGTAGACATGTGGGTCTCGCTCTTGCTCAGGCTGGTCTCAAACTCCTGACCTCAAGTGATCCTCCCGGCTCGGCCTCCCAGAGTGCTAGGATTACAGGGATGAGCCGCTGTGTCTGGCCTCTCTGTGACTTTGAGAAAGTAATTTCTCTTAGCTTGCGCTTCAGTTTTCCCATTTGTACTTGGGGTGGAGTGGACCATGAATTTGAAAGAGCCTCCCATCACCAACATTCTGTGTTTTGATGGCTGACATGACCTTCAAAGACTTAGTGCCAATATCACCCTCAGGGCTACCTGAAGTGAGGCAATTAGTACACACAAGGATACTCGACAAAGAGGTTCTGTGTCCCAAGGTGATGCGATGCAGCAGATCCGGGCTCTTGAATACCTGTTCCAAGTCCAAATCAAACCTGCCCCTCAGTCGATGTCCTCTTTCCTAAATGGGACTCATTCTTCCAGGGTGTGAGGCTCTTTCCCTGTTGCTCAGAGGGTGGGCGTCACCTTTTCTCTGTGGTTGCCTGGGCATCGCCAGCACCACCCAGAGCCAGCACAGCAGGTGACTCCTATGTGTTTGTTGCAGACTGACTTATGGTTTCAAAATTTATTACTCATTTTATTTCTTTCCAGACTTGCACACACTTTAGAGACAGAGCCCTCATCAAATTCATCTCTCGTTCCATGGCCCCTCATGTACCCACAGGGCCCAGCACATAGCAGGAGCTCAGTAGATGGGAATTCAAATCGTTCGAGGAAACTGGAATGGTGTCTACACCCACTTTGCTGAGATAGATGTTCTTGCTCATGAAGGATCCCAAGCTGTCCTAGATCAGTCTCAGTATCTGCCTCCTGTCCGCCAGTGGGAGGAATGGGGAGGCAATTTGTGCTTTCTGGGGAAGGTGAGGACAATAGCTAGAAACTGTCAAGTTCCAGAAACTCTTACCAGTCTTGACTGAAAACCATATCTTTCATGACCTCAGGCTTGCCTTGCTATGCAGTCTTATTTAAAATGGCATTTAGAATATACTCTAATCCTATGACCCAGAAATGAAAAATATTATGAGACTGTTCATAGCAGCTATATTCATTAATAGCCTCAAACTGGAAACAACCTAAATATTCATCAGCAGGAGAATGGCTAAACAAATTGTGTTGTATTCTTATTAGGGAGTCCTGCTAAACAATAAAAAGGAGCAAACAACATGGACGAATCTCAAAAGCATCATGCTAAGTGAAAGAAGCGGGACACAAAAGACCACATATTCTATGACTCCATTTAAATGTAGTTCAAACACAGAAAAACTAATTGAGCGTTCTAGAAGCCACAACAGCGATTATCTGGGGGTGGGGTGGGAAGACTGGAAAGCGGGGCACAAGGAGGGAATTTTTGGGGGTAATGGGAATGTTCTATAACTTGACTGGGGTGGATGATACACAGGTTACATTTGTCAAAACTTATTAAATGGTACGTTAGAAATCTGTACATTTTATTGTTTGTTAAATGAACACTCAATTTTAAAAACTCACAATATTTGGAGCTGAGGTTTATCAGCCTTTCCATGGCTAGCTGTCTCCTGGATCAGATACCAGGAGGGGAGATTGTGATTCGTGCAGCTGTGGCCACACTGCAGATTTCCTCATATCCGCAGGGGTGGCCCCAGCACGTGGCCCATTTTTCATCCAGGCACTTTGCTGGCACTTCGTGAACGCCTGTCTCTCCCGGGGCTCTCTCCCGGGACCCACAGCAAACTCTCATCTTTCTTCCCCTTGGCGCTTCTTCAGCTCTCAAGTTCTTTCTGCATTTTCTCTTCTCCAGGCGAATCCCTGGGTTTCCACCCGTGCTTCACTAGAATGGTTTCCAAACCATTCTTTCTCGTAGTTTCTCTCCCTTGGATGTCTTCCAGCTGCCCAAGGCCGATGTAAAAGATTCCTTGAACACTTTTGCTGACAAACTTGACTTCTATCTTCAAAGTGATTTTAGCAGGAGGAGGCAGGCTATAAGCTTTTGTCTGAACAACCCATCAGGTTACATTTTATTTTTTTAAATGGAGAAGAGAAATGAAAATGTGGTGGGAATACCACAAAGGCCCCTGGGAATGATTGACGCACATTTAGGCAGACAACGTCTTTGTGTGATGCCAGGGGGCTGATACATTAATAGATATAATTTGTAGACTCCCAAGGAGAGGTTAAAGAGGAGAGCACAGGTTCCTTTGAGTCGACTTGGTGCTCCCGTGTCATCTGTCCCCAGACTTAATCAAGTTATCATATCAACCCAGTGTTTCCTGGACCGCAGCTCTCTGTCTGAATGAGGAAAAAATTTGCAGACAAATTTCTAGCAGCAGGAAGTTGGTGCTCTCCTGCAAGGCTGGATAAAAACTACGTGTAACCTCTCAAGGCCTCCCTCCCGCTCCTGCTGGGAGTTCAGTTCAAGTGGTTCCCTTATTTGATTACGCCTCTCAGGCCTTCTCTGGTGTAGGTATCCAATTCGCTGCCGTGCCCACCGGCTCCCTACGAAGCAGAAAACATTAGAGTCACTCTTTTGTGAAATTATAGGGAGGCCGAGTGGGCCAAGCACTTGTGTGTGCCTGTGTGCGCGTGTGCGAGGAGACACAGAGATGTGTATAAGGAAAGGAATGCTGTTTGTTAGCAAATGTGGCATTGATTTATAATCGCTTCCTTTAGTCACAAAATGACTGAGTGTCATCTCCAAATTCTCATGGTAAAAAAAGAGACAGAGGAAGAAAAGATTCCTGCTTAAGTGCATTATTTTCTTAAGAGTTTGCAAAAGTTTTATAACATGTATAATTTACAATTAGTGGACCTAATTCTCCCATGGTAGATTTCTTTCTTCAAGTTATAGTGCTACATATTTTATAATGAGAGTAGGAATTATAATTGTCTTTGTAACTGTTTTCACTGGACTCTTATTGGGCTGATGTTGATGAGTTGGTAGATTTGCATGTATTTATCTATTCATTATGAGTGAACAAAAAGTGTGGTGTGATATGCGCTGTGAACATGTGCCCATTCTAGATTGCTTTTTTTTTCCATTAGTTTTCTTAAAAATATGAAAAAGCATTTATTTTCCTGCACAGCCAACAAAAAGAAAAAAAAATGGGAAAAGAAAACTTTGCAAGGCAATGTTTTGTATTCATGTTCAGGAAATGTCAATGTAATCGAGGAAAATTATGGTAACGTCTTTTCATCTTCAGGTGCCGGAGACCTACTTACGGCTAAGAATGCAGAGCAGCAGAGGCACGTTCAGCCCGGCCGCCCTTCGGCGCTGGCGAAGTTGGACTTGTCGGTGCGCGTTGAGGTCGGTGCGGGGCTGGTGAGAAATGGAGTTATCATTCATCTATTCACTCCCGGGAGGGGAAGGAAACGCACCCTCCCAAACTCAAGATGCCTATTGATTTATCCCCTTTAACGGGCAAGACTCTTGAGCGCCGACGTCTTTGGGCTCGTTAGCGTTTTTATTGAGAGAAGAACTTCCCTCCCAAGTTCCCACAGGGGCCGGGGAGTCAGGGGAGCCTCGAGGGCGGCGGCGGGGCGAGCGGGCGGCTTTTATTTTGCGCCATAAAGGCCTTCACAATGTCTGCTGGAATTTCAACAGTTAAAGAGACCCCTCCGCACAAAGGGGCGCTCCGGCAGTAATCTGGAAATAAATTTGATTTTCTGAATTCTTTGGCATCTGGTGACAAAGGGCCAGGTATGGCGCCGCGGCGGGGGTGATCCTTGCAGAAGGCGGCCGCGCGGCGGGGCGTGCGCGCCGGAGGGACAAAGGCGGCCGCGCCCGCGCCACAAAGGCCGGGCCAGGGGCTCCCCGGCTGCCGCTGTGGGCGGCACGGAGCACAGGGGCGCCCGCCCCCGCCCCCTGAGCCCCCAGCCCCGACCACCAGCCACCAAACATCCAGTCCCCGGTCCCCCAAGCCCCTAGTCTTCGAGCCCCCAGTCTCCAAACACCCATCCCCCGGAACCCCAACCACCCCTGCAGCCCGGAGCCACCAGCCCCTAAGCTCCCGAGTCTCCAGCGCTCGACCACCGCCCCCCACCCCCAGCCCCTCAGCCCCAAGCTCTGGGGAGCCACTTCGCGGGCTTTCCCGGCTCAGCCACTGGCCCCAGCACTGTCACTGCCACTGACCTGGCTGCTCAGAGGCTGAGGCCAGGAGGCCGAGCACACGAGGGACGCTCACTCTGTCTTAAACCTGGGACTCCAAGGGCCTTCCGCTGGGGCTGCGAGCAGCATGAGACTTTTAAAGCTTAAATCAACTCATCAAGAAATGTCAATTAGCCCCTTTCTTAATTCAGCCTTTTGCTGGGGTTTTGGAGGGGTCACCAGAGATTCCCCTCTCTGTGATGTTTCCCCAAATCCCCTCAGGCTCAATGAACAGAAGATGTCCCCTTGCCTTTACTTATCAGGTTATGTTTTGTCATTTCATGAATTTTGCCTGTCTGTCCCTTTATAAGTTCCCTTCAGGGTAGTGGTGGGTCTTATTCTTCCTTTAGTGACAAAGCAGAAGTGTTGGTGGGGAGAGGTGCTGAGAAATGTTGCCGCTAGGCCCCCAGGGCTGGAAGGAGGGCCTAGTGCATTCACATTCATTCAAAAGCTCCAAGCACTGCCGTCGTCCCTCCCCAGCCCTGCTCTATCCCGGAAGGTTTTCGCTTCCTCTGGCTTCTGTTGCCTCTTGCTCTTCATTCAGTCTGCTGCTGCAGCACCCATCAGACTCTCCTGGAGCAGGGAGGGCAGGGCTCCCTGCCAGCACGGCCAGGAGAAGGTGGACTCACCCTCGCACTGCCCAGCCACTCACTTACGGAGATGCCTGCAGAGCCACGTTTCCTTGCACTACCCTGGGACCCTCTGACAGCCGCCACCTCAGACACTAGCCTCACTTTGGTTCCATTCCTTTCATGTCCAAAGTGGGACAGTCCACAACGCTGATTTTATTGGTAGGGGATGTCAGGATTCCAGAAAAGCAGGCTTGGAAAGGAACAAGATCTGTTAACATGCAGCTTACTGAGGCTCTTACACTTCCTTTGAGCAACTCTGTTGGTAAAAAGGAGCCCAATATCTGTAGCTGATATTAAACTACTGGTTACGGGTGGCCAAATGTTTTGGTGCAGAAATGGGCCTCCACTGCTGGCCTAATTCTTCCTCAAGCTTCATTCATTTTGGCAGATTCTTCTACTTTACCCTTTCTCTCAGAACCATCCAGGTGTTGGTCAGGGCCAGGGTTTCATCTGAAGCTTGACTGGGGAAGGATCTGCTTCTAAGCTCAGGTCACTGTTGACCTGAGGGCCTCAGCTCCTTGTGGGCTATTAGCTGAGGCCACCCTCAGTTCCCTGCCATGTGGGCCTCTCTATATGGCAGCTAACTCTATCTAAGCTAGCCAGGGAGACAGTCCACAGAAAAAGTCTGCTAGTAAGATGGGTGCTACAGTTTGATGGAAGATGAGCATGGGATCGACACCCACTACTTTTGTCCTATTCTGTTGGTGAGAAACAAGCCACAGGTCCTGCCCACACGGAAGGGAAGGGATCTCACAGGGGTAGGAACACCAGGACTTTTGTTGTAAATCTTAGGCTCTTTCTTCTATAACATACCTGCATAATACAAGTTTAGAATTTGTGAAGCCTTGCTTCTGGATGAATAGATTTTTTAATAAATTAATAGATAAATAAAATTTGTGAAGCCTCCGGTTCTGAAAAGCAGGCCACTGTCTCTATACAGCAATCTTTGATTGCCCCCAGGTTAACTGCCAACCCCAACCTCAAAATCACTGTGATCCCCCACTGAGGAACTCAAGGAACCACTACTCTCCCCTGGCCCCAATAAAATATCCCCAGACCAAATGGTAGAAAGGATCCCCTTTCTAGATCAATTAAATCAGAAAAATTTAAGAACCTCAGCGTTTGCTTTGTCTCCATCCCTACTTGGCTGCAACCCCCTTTAATAGGTGAGAAAACTGAGGTCTAGAAAGGAGAAGTGATTTATTCAAGCTCACAATAACACTGCCCGTTTCTCTTTCTTTTCAACAAATTTAAAGCAGTCACAGAGACTGTAACCGACCACAGGAAGGGCTGGCCAATGGGACACCTGGAAGCAGGGCTCAAAGGCCTCTTCTGTCCCATCTCTCCACGGCAGCCTGCAGCTCTGGGGCTCCAGCCCCACCCAGGGCCTGAGACCAAAAGGAAGACAATCAAACAAACAATAGCTCTGCTCCCAACAGGCCATGTTGCCTCTTGCTGGAAAAATCTGCTCAGATAATGAATTCTGGACGTGCAAAGTCTACTTAAATTGTTAATTTCCAAGCGATCACCTCACTGATAGATAAAGCATTGTGTAATATGACTTTGGCTTTGTGTCTGTAATTTCAGTAAGATTACAATTCCCCCCTCAAGAGGTGGAAGTTAAGTCTAATTTAATATGAAGTGTATGTGTGTGTTTCTTTTTTTCTGGGTCCAAGTCTTTGTCTCACTAAATCCATTATACCTCCTCTCTGCCTGTCTGCACTGGAGACAAAAAGTGGCATTTTCTGGCCTCAGGTCACTGGATTTGGCCTAACAGTCTCCCAGCAAAGACAGAAACAAAATTTCCTCCTCTACTTGTGCTCTTCTGAAGGAGACCTCTGGCTGCATTCACCTCCCATTGTCCTCAGAGAATAACCGAAGGAACAAATGAAACAGGATACAATGAGTTCTGTGTCTGTTCTTCATGAGTTTTGATGAACTTGTCTCTTTGCTGCCGTTGAAGAGCTGAAATCACGGCATTTGTTGGGATAATTTAGAGGATATGAAGCGCTTGCTCCTTGGACAGGCTAAGTAGTTGTGTGGGATGCCTTTGAGTTTTATCTCCTGGGCTCTAATGGACTTTCTGAAGGCACTTGTTTTCCAAAAGAAATCAGAAATATACTTCAGAAAAATAACCATCAAATCATTTGGGAAGAAATAAGAACATTTATTTTAGCAATAAGATAATCTCTTCTGGGATTCATAACTAACTCGGCGGCGGAAATGTTTCTATTAATATTTTAAATAAAGTGCATATCAGTATCAGGAGAATGTGGATGGATTTTCAGTGCCTTTCAGATCCACCGATCACAGCATTTGCTGAATGTGGACTGCCAGACTCTGCCCCTTTGCACACACTGCTCTATGTTCCTGGAGTAGCTTTTACCTCCTCTTTTGGACAGACTTCTTCGTTCTCACTTGGTAGGGTCTGGCTAGAACATCCTCTCTGCCATGAAGCCTTCTGCAGTTCCCACTTCCCCACCCTCTCCTCACTGTGCACGGTGAGCGGGGTGTCATGCTCCTCTCTAGACTCTCACAGCCCCCCTTTTTAGCCCTATCTGGACATTGCTGTATTCGCCCCGGGAGATGCTGATTGATGAGCATGACAGCAGGGATTTCATCTCAGTCATTTCCAGAGGCCTTGCAGGATTCACACAGCTCATAATGGCTCACGTTTGATGGGCAGATGAATTGGTAAATCACTTAGAAGAAAATCTCCTTGATTGGTTGATTTGATATCTTGTTAACAAATTATTTACTAGTATTCTTGTGTCTATGAAGCCAGATATCCAACAGCATTGAAATGATACAGAGCTGCTTTATACAAACATGTGCTTTAAAGAAGATAAAGACTTCCAGGTAGTAACATAATACTCTTGGAAATCAAAAGGAGATTATGCCTCTAAAATCCCATATTCCTAATCATTTATTACATTTACTGAGCCCTCACAATGTGTCCAGACAGTATGCTAAGGGTTTTATGTAGACTATCACAAAGTCCCTTGGGGGTAGGTCTTGTTATGCTCATTTTAAAGATGAGAAAACTGAAGTATGAGAGGAATTAATTTACCCTAGGTCACCTGGCTAGTGACAGAGACAAGTGTAAGAGCCTGAGTTGCCTCACTCCAAAACCCAGGTCATAACCTCTAAAGGAACACAAAAACTTTGTCTAGGGTATGCATAGGCTGGAATTTAATTCAATACTTATTGAGCATCTGTGGCATACTGGTTCCTGCCACGGCACTGTGAATACACAAATGCAAGAGATTGGGTCTGTGCCCTTTAAGTTTTCTAAAGAGGGGTGGGGGTGGGACCTCAGACAAGCACACAATTTATTAGAATGCAGGAGAAAACTGGCCGGCGCGGTGGCTCATGCCTGTAATCCTAGCACTCTGGGAGGCCGAGGTGGGCGGATCGTTTGAGCTCAGGAGTTCGAGACCAGCCTGAGCAAGAGCGAGACCCCATCTCTACTAAAAATAGAAAGAAATTATATGGACAGCTAAAAATATATATAGAAAAAATTAGCCGGGCATGGTGGCGCATGCCTGTAGTCCCAGCTACTCGGGAGGCTGAGACAGGAGGATCGCTTGAGCTCAGGAGTTTGAGGTTGCTGTGAGCTAGGCTAACGCCACGGCACTCACTCTAGCCTGGGCAACAGAGTGAGACTCTGTCTCAAAAAAAAAAAAAAAAAGAATGCAGGAGAAAACTAAAATGTCATAAGGAGGCACCATGCACCCTAAGGGTTCTAAGAGGGAGCATGTACCATCTGGTGGGATGGATCAGGAAAGGCTTCTGGAGGAGATGGCATGTGAGGTGAGCCTTGAAGGATGGAGAGAATGTCATCAGGTGCTTGGGGAGGGAGCCACATAGAAGCTGTGGATGAGGGAACCTGTGGGACCAGGTGGGAGTATCAAGAGAAGAGGTAGGAGGGTGGGGGGCCAGCAATGGGAGTCCAGGGCTGCCTGGGGGAGGTGGTGGCTGGTTTGGTGAGCAGAGCCAGGGGCTCTGTGAAATCATCTAAGAGAACCTGCTGTGTAGACGGATGAAGCACTACAGTGGGCCTGAGGCTCCAGCTACTAATCCAGTGGTTCTGTGAGACCGTTCTAACTTGTCCCTCCTCTCCCAAGTTTCTGTCCTCATTGTTGCTTTGTAACCATGCTCTACTCCTCCAGCTCCCACAGCTTCTGCCCTCCCCCCATTACCTTTTAATTTTGATCTGAGAGTTCTATGGGAATTTCTTCTTACCCTTTCTAGTTTAGTTTGGAGGTGCCTCGGTCACCGATGCTGATCGCTCCTTGTCCCAGGTCTGGGATCATCCTCTGATCGCTCCTTAGCTCCTCCTCTGTGCCCCCAGTAGCACTCAGCCATGGAGCCCCAAGTTTTAAACAGCATACATTGGTTCTTTTGGCCTCTTTTGGCCTAGGCAAACATTATTAAAATGCCATTGTCTGTAAAGTCAATAGGAACTCACTCATGAGAATCCACTTAATGGCTTTGAAATGAAGCACGGCTCACAAGTTCAACCTGAAAGGTGTTCAAGGGAAGGCACACAGGTCTGCCATTCCCATCACTGGTTACCCTCCACCTAAATGCGTCCAGGTCACCATCCAGCAAGGCCTGGGGAGGTAGCCCATGGCTCTGTGAGGAGCCTCAGCCCCTTCTTTCTTCTGCTGAGTCACCAATGGGGGTAAGTCCAAACCCCCTGGTGAGAAGCCCAGGCCACGCTTCAGGAGTTTGGCACACCCACTTCTCTTCGCCCTGTGGCTTCTGCTTACTCATGCCTTCCACTCCTGGTGGCCTAAGGAGATTGCACAGAAATCCCAAACATTCTTTGAAGGGGGTACCTTGGTTATTCATCTTTGGATCCACTTAGCATGGTGCCCTACACGCAGACGTCATTCAATACGTGTTTATTGACTTGCTTCTTTCCTGTTCACTGGGTTTCATGGACTTGAAATCCATTCTCTACCACTCCTCTGGTGATCTTGTTCCACAAGAGCAGTCCCAGGCATCCAGCTCCCTTCACCTGGCTTTGTAGGTTTTGGCTTCCAACACTGTCATCACCTGCTTAGTTCTTTCTGAACCTCCTCCTACTTATCATGTCCTTCTAAAGCTATCAAGTCAACAACTTGACTCCCAAATGAAGACAATAGATTTGAGAATACTTTTTAAACTCTGAAGTACTGTGCAAAGATGGAGAAAACAGCAAGAATAATAATGAGTTTTCTGTAAAGGACCATAGTAGCCAAGAATAGTGATAGGAATGCTGGAATAAGGAACAACTTTAAAATATTTAGACAAGGCAAATCAAAGTGATTTAATTATAGTAATCTTAGGAGAATAATCCTTCCTTCCTACCTTCCTTCCTTCTTTCTTTTCTTTCCTTTTTTCTTTCTCCCTTCCTTCCTTCCCTCCCTCCTTTCTTCTTTCTTTCTTCCTTTCTTTCCTTTCCTTCCTTTCCTTCCTTTTTTCCCTTTCTTTCTATTTTTGAGACGGGGTCTCACTTTGTTGCCTAGGCATGAAGGCAGTGGCATGATCATAGCTCACTGCAGCCTCAAACTCTGGGGCTCAAGCGATCCTCCTGCCTCAGCCTCCGGAGTAGCTGAGACTACAGGTGCACGCCACCATCCCTGGCTAATTTTTCTAGTTTTTGCAGAGACGGGGTCTCTCTATGTTGCTTAGGCTGGTCTCGAGCTCCTGACCTCAAGTAATCCTCTAGCCTTAGCCTCCCAAAGTGCGGGATTACAGGCATGAGCCACCAAGCTCAGCCATAATCATCTTTCTTAACAAATATTGATGTAGTATATCTTGCAGATTTTTAGTTGGAAAACAAAATGGATTTCTTTCAGTAATATATTTATAATTTCTATTCTGTCTATTTCTAGAAATTATTTGAGAAACATACAAGTTATCAGCCAGGAAAAGAGAAAGAATTTATTATACATTGGCTCCAGCTTTAAAACTATGTGACCTCTTCCCCCTCTGTCTTCCATTTATAAGACGAGGGGGTTAGAACAGATACTTTGTAAAGCAGCAGTCCTCAACCTTTTTGGCACCAGGGATGGGTTTGATGGAAGACAATTTTTCCACTGGCAGTGGGGGTAGGCAGAGCCCAGGCGAGAGATAAGGAGGGGAGCGACTGTAAATACAGATGAAGTTTCCCTCCCTTGGTGCCCTCCTTCCTAAGTTTCAAGGAAGACAATTTTTGTATGGATGGGGTAAGGGGGTGGAGTAGTGGAGGGAGCGGAACTCTGCGGCCCCGACCCTAACAGGCCGAGGACCAGTACTGGGGTCAGGGACCACAGCTATAAAGTCTTTTCTAGCACTGGTTGTCTACGGTTTATTGAGAAAACCAAGTCATTTTCTTTTGTGGTTTCTTGTAGGAATGAGTTCACTTTCCAGGTCTTTTTTTCTTGGCGTGTATCTCATTATTTGCCATTCTTTCCTGTAGTTTTTTCTGACTAGACCGTGAGCCCTTCCATATCAGGACTGTGTCTTGTTCAACTTTGTGCCATCTTAACATGTGCCTGGCACACAATAGATGCTCTATAAATATTGTCAAATGAATAGAGTAGAGATGCTGAAGACAGGTGATTAATAGGTAGGACTAAAGAAACTAAACACTTGTGTGCTTAGAAAATACTTCACTGGGAGAGGACGGGTGCGATGGCTCACGCCTGTAATCCTAGCGCTTTGGGAGGCTGAGGCGGGAGGATCGCTTGAGGTCAGGACTTTCAGACCAGCCTGAGCAAGAGCAAGACCCCATCTCTACAAAAAATAGAAAAATTAGACAAGCATGGTGGCGTGCGCCTGTAATCCCTGCTACTCTGTCTCAAAAAAAAAAAAAATAATAATAATAAATAAATAAATATAAGAAATCAAACAAACAAACAAAAAAACCAACCTTACCGTGAGAAAAAGATTTTAAACAACCTGAAAGTTTTCTTCAGGTATTCTTTCCCTTGTCATCTGAGGTTGGTAAATAAAGTAACCCTAAAAAGTTTGCGTATCTCTGCTGTACTTGGTAGTAGTTTTCTGACTTCTTTTAGATTTAGCTGGTGTTTGGCCATCTCTGATCTTGGACAACATTTTAACATCATAAGCAGCTTCACGAGCTGATGGGAAGGCTACCATGTACCCTTAGCCTCTTGTTCACAAGTGCCTAGGATGTGTGGTTGGGTAGCTCATCATTCCATCGGAGCTGTGGTGATGTCGAGACATCATTTCTTAAATGGAAAATTCAGTCATTTATCCAGATGTTTTGTCTTCAAGGAGTAAAATCCTGACCTTTGGTTTATACACACACACAAACACACACACACACACACACACACACATATCTCAAGGTCCTTATCACGGGGTCTATTGACTTCAAGGGGTCTCAGAATATCCCGAAAGTGGATATGAAATGTTGAGACTCTGCCAAGACTGCTAAGACTGGAATAATTTTCTTCCCATTAGAATGACTGGCATAGTCTTAGTTTGGTCATTGCTTTTCTTAGGGCAGTTTACATTATCTTCGGATTTATTTTCCTGTTTGAAAAATTAATTTTATAAATAGGGTCATTCAAACAGGGGACATTGTTTAAGGACGACGCTACAGTTTTGGTAACAGCATGACATCTCATGCATCAGAGTCTGAAAGTCTCATTTTTCTCCAAGAGTGGGTCCTAGACAGCACAGATTCCAAGGTCTATTGGCTGCTGGAGGCCTAGCCAAGGGGGTTCAATTTCCAAACAGATTCGGTGAGCAGAACGTACTCTGTAAACCCAAGTCAAGAGTCTGGAAAACGGCTGGACAAATGCTATGCCTTGCTTGGCTGAGCGGATAGAATGAGAAGAAAAAATAAATAAAGAGAAGATGAGGACTGAAGTCATTCAAAAAGTAAAATTCAGAGGTAGATAAATAAAAAGAGGGGAAATATTTTTGCTGGTCTGAATTTGAAGAAATGTCGAATTGAGTATTTAGGGACCTGTGCAAATGAGTCCAGCCCTCTTGTTATATAAATAGGGAAGCAGAGGCTGAGGAAAGGTCCAGAACTGACCAAGGTCACATAGCTAATCAGAGACACACCTGGAATTGGAACCCAGATATCCTGACTGCAGTCCTGCTGAAAGGACACCAAAAAATCAGCCAAAACTTATCTCACTAAGATCGTGATGTTCAACAGAACCAGAGGGTCAGAGAAGAAAAAGCAATTTAATTAGTTATGATCCACCAATTCCATTGGCCCCCAATGCCTTCCCCTCTGTCTTTCTTTGAAGAGGGTTGATTAAGGTTCACCAGTTCAGCTGTCCTCCCAAGCGTCTAAGAGGGCAGCCCCTCAGGGAATAAGATCTTATCCAAATCCGTTGTTTCTTTGGCAGCCTTTTTTTCAGTCGTTAAACATACAACAATTCAAACATTGGCACATGTCTCTTTATTTGGCTGGGTGGCAGATAAAATTTTTGAAGAATTAACGAATATATTCTCATCCCCCCTTTCCCTTCACCTCGGGCTCACCCAACAGACACACACACATCCGGGATTTCCTTCCACCTGGAGGCCCTTCCTCTCCTGCCCAAACAACTGGGGCCTAATCCCATCACTGGCTGCTTCCTGGGAGGGTGTAGCAGCCTAGCAAATACTCAGAGAGCCAAGACTTGGATTCCTGCGGCAATGTTGCCTGGGAGAAGCAGGGGACAAAGCAGGAAGAGTGGCCAGGGTCAGCTTACGAAGGCTTTAAATGCCAAATAAAAGAGTTTTCTCTAGATCCTATAGACCATGAGATGGCCAGAGATGTCTTTAAAGGGGAAATAACGTGATCAGGTTTAGTGTTTAGAAAAGACTGTGGTTGAACTGCGGAGAATGGGGTAGAGGAGAGTTTAGCAGCCGGGAGACCACTGACCAGACCGTGGTGAGTGTCGCAGGGAGAGGTGCTGATGGCTTGACCTTGGGTGGCTCCAAAGAGGATAAAAACAAAAAAAGCAAATGGATTCAGTAGAAAAAAAAATTGAATGGAGACTCGAAAGACTCTGGTTGTGAGGAGCGGGGAGATGGAGGGGCCCTGGTGAGGTTGGGAGGGGGGAAGTGGACAAGGGGAAGTCCAGGAAAATGTGATCTCTGGCCTGGGAGCTGCAGTATAACCAGGGGGGAAGTGGGGACCCTTGGACAAGAGGGTATGGACAGTTCTACCTTGGGCACACTGAGTTAAGGAGCTCGGCAGACATGCGGTGGATACACCCCGCAGGGGGCTGGAGACGCGGGTCTGGGATCAGGGAGGGACTTCAGCTAAAGATGAGGACTTGCAAGCCAGATGGTGATAGAAGCTGGGAGCAGGTTTATGCCTAAATGAATGTCCCCGACCCTCACCATAATCCCTGTGTCCTATACACTATCATTGCTTCATCTTGCTAAAGCACAGCTCAGACCCGAGTACCCTACTGATGTGCACAACCTTCACTGGCTTTTAAATGTGTACTGAAAGCTTTCTTTCCAGGTCCTCATGGCCTGGACTCACCTGCTCTTCTAGAATTAGTCTCCTTTGTGTACAAATACCCTACACTCCTTACAAATTAAACTGCATCTTTTCTCAAATATGCCTTACTCTCCATGCTCATTCTCTTCTGTCTGCTTAGAATTCTTCCATTTTTTCCTGTTGAAAGCCTATTCATCTTTCAGAGAATGAAATGGAATCTTTCTTGGTCAAGATTGGTGATCTTTTGGGTTCTATACTTCTCTGAATTGTGATTAGATGATATTTTTTCTCTGGGATCCCCCTCCACCCACACCCACCACATGCCTGTGACTCTCCTACCCCCCAAAACTGCCTGGGCTCAATTCCACACAATATGCTTCAAGGAAGGGACGCCTGGGCAGAACACAGAGAACAAGTAACTTGGGTCCTGGCTTTTGAGTTTCAAAAGTCAAGGATGTGGAGTTACAAGCACCTAGACTTTTGAGTTTACATTTTATACAATAAATAATAGATTTGAAAGACTAGATTATAAACCAGAGTTCTTTAACCCAGATTAGATGGAGATTGTCCAGACTGGAGGGAAGGGGGTTGGAGGGAATATGATGAGGGAGAGAGGTTTTGTGGGGCTCAGGACTAGAGAACAAGGCCCGGGGGACCACCCAGACAGAGGAGGAGTCAGCCTCCTGGGATCACGCAGGCTCTGCTCTGGTGACACCCAGTCTCCCTCCCAGCATGTCTCCATCCCCCCACCATACCACCACCCTTCCTGTTGGACCATGGCTAGCGACCTCTGTCAGTGCCCGAAGACTTTGTGCCATCTCTGTGGCTTGCTCACGTGGACAACTTCCTTTGCAACAGCCAGGGCCTCTTCTGTGGATCTAGTCATAGCCCCAAGATAAAGGGTGGTCTCCCAGACATCCAGAGCCCTGCTGGTGATGTGAACTCCTCCCCACATCGTGTCTACGCTGCTGGGACATCACATGGGAATAGCTCAAAATCTCCCTGTTGCAGCGATACATTCTGTTCCTTACTTCTCTATTGGCATTAGACCACAGCCTTTCTCCTGTTTTAGATGTTTATTACTCTGGGTATCTCTGTTTGCTTCTCCAGAAATACTCTGTACCTGTTTCTACTCTGCTCTCTTCCCCAGAGAGCTCAGTGTGGGCTTCAGGCTTTGGGCTTCCTGTTGGGTTCAGCCAATGGGCAGCCCTGACAGGAGCTTGGAGGGAGGGGGAAGGTGTCAGGGTCTTTATTCTCCTGGCTTCCTCCTGGCTGGGTTGCCCCCTCTGACTGCTCCTCTCAAGTGAGCCCTCCTTGAATGCTTCTCTCCGTCAGAGTCCCTGTAACCTTCTCTTGTTCCTTCCAAATGAAGGTGGTAATGATTTCTATGTTACTATCATCCTCAGGATACCACACTTATCTCTTTTTCCTACACCCTGCCTATATCTTCAAAACCAGTGCCTTTATTAACCCTTCCTTGTGACTTCTGTTTTGTGCCAGAACCCCTTTGCAGCTTATATTTGCCAGAGATGGTTACAATAATATCTCCCATCCCATAGCTCTTCTTATAGTGTGATTTTGACAATTCACCTTCGAGAGGAAGTGACACTGTAACTTCTGAACTAGTCACAAAAGATGATACAGTTTCTGCCTGATTCTCTTGGGACACTTGCCTTTGGAGCCCTGAGCCATCATGTAAACAGTTTGACTTGAGGCTGCCATGACTTGAGGAAGCCCAAGCTAGCTCATGCAGGGAGACCACATGGAGAGTCCCCGAGACGATGTGCAGAGTGAGATTCCTTGCAGGCTCCCAGCTGCTTCGGGAGCTGCATCTGACTGCAACTGCAGGAGAGACCAAAGCCAGAACTGCCCAGCTCAGCCCTCCCTAAATTCCTGTGCTATGGATACTATGAAGGATACTAAAATCGTCACTGTTGTTTTAAGCTGCTAAAATTGGAGTGATCTGTTGTGCAGCAATAGATAACTAGGGTAGCCCCTGACTGACATGTTACAAAAATATCTGGAGATGTGTGTCTAAAGAAGCAAATAGAAGATGTCCCTCTGGGCTGTGAGTTTCCTGTGATGAAGGAATCACACCTTATTGTATGCCCTAGAGTGGCTATCACACAACAGTCCACTCATGAGGATTTGTAACTGGGTCCAAAGGATGTGGCTGATTTGAGTTTTGGTCCTCAAGGAAGATTTGGGTGTTTGCTCACTTGAGAAATAAGAAAATGGAGAACACTGCATCGCCACCCACATGAAGGACAGACTGTGAATTCTACTTCTTCCTCTTACACATGTGCCTCTTTGAACCCCATTCACCAAGATCAGATGTCCTTCAGATTTAAGATATTCTTTTCAAATAATATTTGCATTAAGAAGCTGAACACTAATTATGCCAAAATGTGCTTACGGATATTCCCAAAGACCTACCTAAAGCCCCACACTAAAGGCGGCCTCCTGTTTTCTCTCAGCTGTGCATGTGTGTTTTGTCAGTTCAAGGCCCGAAAAAGAACTGTCCCAAACTGGAAATTGAGTTAGATGTGGGGAAAGAGGCCATTGCCTGGATCTGAGATGATGGGTTTGGAAACTGGGTGTGCCAGAAATTTCCTGGAAAGTTTATTTTTGCTAAGTTTTAAGCCTGACTTCAGACCATTAGAGCTCATGGATAATGCCAGTTTGTTCAAACATGTAAAGAGCCAGCTGTCCCTAGAAATGAGGTTATCTCTTGCCAACTGAGAGTTCTGTGGTCTGGCTCGCCTATGTGCTTGAACACTTAACTTTTAAAGCAAATTGTAAGTAAAGGTCAGAGAGATGCTGTGTTGCCAGATGTGATATGAGTTCCTCTAGACCAGTGCCCTTCCCCAGGGCATCCTGTAAACGGGTGGATTCTGCCTCAGGTGTCTGGAAGGGGGCTGAGATTCTGCGGCGCTCAGACTCCCAGGTGCGGCTGATGCTAGTCCACTGACCGCACTTTGAGGGCCCCTTTCCAGAGGGCCTGGCCTGCTCATTCCAGGGAGGTCTCTGCCTGACGCACTTCCAGGGGGCAGCCTTCCCATTGGGTCTCAAAATGCTTTTTTGGTTTTAAGAATCTTCCAGTAAAATAAAAATGCCCTTGGGTTCAAGTGGGGTGCAGAGAGGGTTGCCACTTGAATTTAGGCAACAATAGTACGTCATTACTATTGTTAAAGAAAAAACTTATCCAAACACTTGGTAAAGATGACAAGGCAGACTGTATCCAAGGGGAGCTCAGGTGATAGGTGCAGGGACCACTGCAGCAGGGTCTCGCAGTAGGGGAGAGGCTGGACTCAACCCCGACTCCAACAAGGACGAGTGGGGATTTATAACCAAGCAGGGTGGGGGGCCAGTGGGTGGGAAATTGCTGGGGGGAAACATCAAGGATAAGGGGTTCTGGCTACAGCGGCTTGATAGAATTGCTGCTGAAGGCAGGCCCGGGTGGGATTCTTAGCACGATTCTTATTCACACAGGATTCTACAAGGACAGAGAGAGAAGTTCAAGGTAGATTCCAGTCAAGCAGAGGGCTCAGAGGAGCCCAGCTAAAGTTGTGGTCAAAGAGGAGTCTTTGTCACTATTTAAAATAAAAATTAATAATAACAACTAAATTTATCAAAATTTACCCTTTGCCAGGCCCCATTGTAAAAGCTTGATATGTTCTGTTGACTCATCCAGTCCTTACAGTAACCTTGTCCTATTTATCATGTCCTATTTATTAGACGTGAGGAAACTGAGGCACAGGCGAGTTAAGTTCCTTGCTCAAGGTCACACGGCTGGCGTGGAACAGCACTGAAACTCGCTGCCTGCAGGTCCTATGGAGAACACGGGAGGCCCCTGCACACAGCCAGGGGGAGGGTGTGAGGGGTCAGCCTTGCCAACCCCTTAGTGTCCCTGGGACCATGTGTCTACATGCTTGTCCCAAAGTGATATTTGTCCACATTAAGCCATTCATCCGTGTCTCTATTGAGCACTTACTGAATACGCACCAGGCTCTGCACTAGGCACTAGGGTCCTACAGCTGAATAAGCCACATTCCTTCCTTCAAGGAGGTCAGAACTTCCTGGAAGAGGCTGGACTGTGTGGGCACCAGAATGACAGAAACAAACAAACCCACAGCACAGTTGCTAATCTCATTGCCACTTCCATTGCCCACCCCAGCAGACCCTTTCACATGCTAAAGTTGCAAACCTCTGTCTCTAAGCACCTAACTCTCCCCATTGGTGCCTTGGTTGGCAGGCTTTACCTGTTCCTGTCTCTCTGTCTTTGTTTATT
This sequence comes from Eulemur rufifrons, assembly GCF_041146395.1. NCBI lineage: Eukaryota > Metazoa > Chordata > Mammalia > Primates > Lemuridae > Eulemur > Eulemur rufifrons. Next base: position 70,737,920 of record NC_090989.1, read on the forward strand.
CGTGTCCTCCTTCTAGAGTGTCTCTCAGCCATTTCCCCTTATCTCAATCCTACCCTCCTACCAGACACGGGCATTTCCTCCAGGGAGGCTTCCCAGATCCTCCAGCAGCATCTCCTGTCGCACCGTCTAGGCGCTTCTCATCACACAGGGGTCAGGCGGGTCTTCGCTCATCTAGGGTGAGCAGCTGTTCCAGTTTGCCTGGGGAGCCTCCTACATTTCTATTGCCGCATAGCAGATCTGACAGCTTAGCCCAACACCCACAGTAGCTCACAGTTCCACGGGTCAGTCAGAAGTCCAGGGCACTACGTGGCCGGGCTCTCCGCTCAGGGTCTCAAAAAGGCTGAAACTCAGTGTCTACCATGCTGAGTCAATTTGTTCCCAAGCTCATTTAGGTTGTTGACAGAATGCAGCTTCTTGCACTGTAGGCTGAGGTCCTCATTTCCTTACCAGCTGTCAGCTGCAGGCCCCACTCACCTCCTAGAGGCCAACCACATTCCTGGCCGTGTGACCCTTCCATCTTCAAAGCTCCTGGAATCCTGCTTCAGATCTCTCTGCCTCTCTGTCTCTGACCTCCAGACCCACATTTAACCGGCTTCTCTGATAAAGTCAGGCCCACGCAAGTAATCTCCCTATCTTAAAGTCAACTTAATTACATTGGCAAAATCCCTTCACAATAACACCTAGATTTAAGGTTTGATTGAATAACTGGAGGTGTGTGCATGGCAGGGGCTGGGAATTTGGGGGGGGGGTCCACCTAGAATTCTGTCTCTCCCATACTTGGGATGCAGAACTCTGGGTGCTAAAGCTGGGACAGTCCTTGGCAGACTGGGGTGGTTGGTCACCCTGTTAGCGAGTTCAGCAAGGGCAGGATTGGTTATTCACTCCTCTTTCCCACTTCTAACCCACAGCCATGCGCATATCAGGTGTTTGGTAAGATACACTGTATCTTGGTGGCATGTATCGGTATCATGCAGCATTAGGACAAGTAGGGCAGAGTGACCAATAGCATGGGTACAAGTCAGACAAAACTGAGTTCCAATTCTACCTTACCAGCTTTGTGGACTTTGACTTGACACCTGAACTCTGAGCCTCATATCATTTTTTCCTTCTATAAAGTAGGGATAGTAACAATACCTACCTAAGAAAGTTGCTGTGAGGATTAAATGAAATCCTGTACATTAAGCATTGAACCCAAAGCCTGGTGTACAGTAAGCACTCCGGAAAGCCAGCCATTGTAATTGCTATTAGCCAGACCGGAGCCAGTTGAGTGCTAGGAACTGGCATTGCCTGTGGTGCCATCTCTAAGGCAAGATGCACGGTGAAGGGCTGGCTGGTCATTCATTGTCCCCCAGCGCTTTGAAAAGTAGAAGGGCTTTCCTGCAGTGATGTCCTGGCCAACCTAGGTAACTGAGCTCTACTCTGAAAATTCCTCTGGTAATTTAGTGCAAGAAACACATCTTCCTTCAATTTAAAACTTTTGGGTGGTATAGCAGTACAGATGTTAGATATTTTGTGTGTATGACTCCAGAGGGTAGGGGATGGGTCGGTAATTCTGAGTCCTTTGAACATCTTAGGGTTTCTCTGGATGAAAGGTGCATGTTGAATGTGGCATTTTATGAAATTAAAAGAAAATAATTTTCTGCTAAAACAGCTGTGGGGTCTCTGCACACCAGAGGGATGTCTCAAAGCAGTCTGTGTACCTCAGAGCACATGGCCTTTTGGAAAACATCTGGAAACTGCACATCCAACTTCATACATGGCAGATCAAGTATGAAGTTGTTTATTGAGGAATTCCTCAGTTTCAGGGCATTTCATTGCAAAAGAGAAGGCCTTCATCTAGTGCAAACTTGTGCCATGAAAAGTGTACTAACGGGATTTTATTGTTTCAATTAAAATAATTTCAACTTTAAATGATTCTTTACAAAACAACACACAGACCCAAACAAAAGACATCCAAACTTCCCCTTCTCCTCTTCCTCCTCCTAAAGTACACAGCTTTGGCCTTAAAGGGGGATTTACTGCCTTTGTCTCGAATCCAACAAACCAGGTGGTCACACAATCAGCAAACCAGTAACAATTACCGACATTACAATTTTCTACTTCGCTGCCATAAACAAACACTGAGCAATGGGGCAGAGAAGGCCTGGAACATCAGCAACTTGAATAGAAAAGGAAGACAAACAGAATTGTGTCCCAGGATTTAGACTAGGCCTCAGGCAGCTCTAGAGCTAGAAAGAAAAAAAAAGAAGCAGCAACTTCCTCCCCTCATCCTCCTCCTCCTCCCAACACAAATGTTCCAGTGAAGGATCCCCTAATGCCTAAGCTTAGAGGAGCTTAGTAACTGTAACAGGCCCAAACAGGGGCCGTTGTGACCTCCGCAATAAATCACTTGGGTAAATCGTCGGGGAGATAGACTTCCCTCGCTCCCTGCCCTGAACCGTTCCTGTGGGTATTTAATGAGTTAAGCTTGAGAAGAAATTAAAGGGAAAAAAATCGTCTTTTCAATTCAGTTTAGTTATGTAGGTCGTATTTCCCATCACGAGTGTTATTTTTTGCAATATTTCTTAAATCTCTGAGCAGTCCTACGCTCCTTTTCCACATCATTTAAAAGAAAGTTCTATCCCCAAATGACTTTGACATAATTTACAGTGGTCTTTTTTTTAGTGATTGTCTCGGGCTGTCCTGGGCCAGAAAGGACTTCAGAGGTCACTTAAGTCCAGTGATTACCTAGCGTGGCTGGTTGTCAGCACCAGCCCGGAGGTGCCTAGACCTGCAGCATCAGGATCTGGGACTTGACCTGGAAAATGTGCTTAAATGTTTCCCCTGCCCCTGGGTGAACCTGCTGTAACCTGTTGCTGGATCTATATCTGGGGACCAAAGGGGGTCTGAGTCTACTCCCCACCCATATTACCCCCAATTTATAGGCCTGAAAACTGGAGTTTCAGAAAGAAGTTGTGATAGGCCCAAGGTCATCCAATAAATTAGTGTCAGGAGTCTCCTGACTCTCAATTCAAGACTTCCCTGGAAGGGTCTCCTCTTTGGCTCACTGAGGACCTGGGACAATGCCCCAGCAGCTGGGTGTGCTACACTCTGAGGAAAGTGGTCACTCTCCAGGAGCTACAGATCATGACAGTGATTCTGACTCTAGGCTCAGGAATGGCCATGTGGTATGGTTAATGCCAGCACACTTTGAATTTGCAGGGAGGTTACTTCTGGTGACCACAGTCACATCCCAGAAACCTCACTATTTCTTACCCAACTGGTTCCATCTAGCTCAGAGTCCTCCAGGTCATTTCTCTTGTCTGATTTGTTTGCTCAAGACAAGTCGTTACAGCTAAATTTGAGATTCACAGTAGCAATGATAGCATTACTGGTGGACTCACTCACTCACTCACTCCCTCCCTCCCTTCCTTCCTTCCTTCCTTCCATTTTTTCTAGAAAATATAGTGGCTATTTCCTTTAGCCACTAATTCTTGGACTATTTTCATTCACTGGAATTTAATGAGCACCCACAGAGCTAAGCGGTAGTGTTAAGAGGCCCACTGCAAACACATCTCCGTGCATAGAAAATGCTTCCCTGAGTCCTAGTCAGGATGTTTGTTGGGAGCTTCAGTTGAGGGCAGCTATATGTCTGGACTCATGCCTATTTTCTTACTAAAAAAGTTTTTATTCACTCTGCAATCACTCTTTAATTTTGCCACTGCAGTCTGCAGTAGGGTTGGGGGTGGTGGGAGGGAAACAGTTTTCACCTCTAAAAGTCATATGAAATAGGCTGGGCGCAGTGGCTCACACCTGTAATCCTAGTACTTTGGGAGACTGAGATGGGAGGATCGCTGGAGGCCAGGAGTTCAAGATCAGCCTGAGCAAGAGCGAGACCCCATCTCTACAAAATATAGAAAAATTAGCTGGGCGTGCTGGTGCGTGCCTGTAGTCCCAGCTACTCGGGAGGCTGAGGCAGGAGGATCACTTGAGCCCAGGAGTTTGAGGTTGCTGTGAGCTATGATGACCCCACTGCACTCCAGTCTGGGCAACAGAGCAAGAATCTGTCTTAAAAAAAAAAAAAACAAAAAAAAAAACAAAAAAAACATTTACATGAAATAGTTTGTTCATGATTTTGAAAACCAATGACCTCACTTAGCACTATGTCTTCTCTTCTCCTCTTCTCTTTTTCCCCTGTTTTTCCCTCTTTCTCTCCTTTTTTCCCCCTTATCCTTCATTTTTGTTGTTCTCCTCTTTCTCCCCCTTCTTACCACCAACATCATCATCATTTCCTACCCCAGCACCTGGCACACAGGGGGAGGAGGAAGCGGTGGGGAGGAGGAGGAGAAAAGGAGAGGAAATTGCTGAATGAATGAACACAAAGTGTAATTATACGATTATCATAGCTCGGCTTGGGGCACCTGGGTGGTGGTCTGGGATAGTGCAATCCACAGTTTCACCATTTGGACTGCTGTTGCAGTGGGCTCTTTCCTGGAAGGGCCTCCTGCCACGTTCTATTTGGTGTGGGGAAACTACGTGAAGGTTACGGTTCATTTTGAAAAGAGAGTGAATTTGGTGGTCTCAGTGCCCAGCTAAAATTCTCTTCTCCCTCTCCTACAACATAATCTCAGGGATTGATTTTTATTCCTACATGAGATGGACCTCAGCTGCAGCTTGAGGGGCCTGAACATACCCATAACAGCTAAAGTAAAACCCACCAACTCTACCCCAAACCAATTCCTTATCCCACTAACATTTTTTTTTAAGCACCATAATTTTGTGACCTAGGGGTGGACCTACATTGAGTGCCATGCTGAGCCGTATCCGAGACTGAGGCCAAAAAGGAAAAAATAAGTTATAGATCCTCTTTATGTAAAATTATAATATTTCATGAATCTTCAATGTTTGAATTAATTTTTATTTTAAAAAGTATTGCATGAAAAAATTATTTATCTTGATTAATTGAGTTTTTTGACACCCCCTTAAAGTTTGTGCTCTGCTCTCGGCTTTACCGAAACCCATCCAGATGCTCCCAGTGCAATCTGGTCAGTGACCAAGTCCCAAATCCTGCTGACTGTGACTCTCTGATGGTCTCTCTCTCTTTCTGGTCAGGATGATAGCAGCAGCCTCCTAACATGCCTTCCTACTTCCATCCACCCTTGTTCCCTGTCAATCCTTTTCCCCAGTGAGTTTAGGGCAACTTTCTAGAAAGAACAAGGCTGCCATATTGGCCTGGCAAACCAGGATTTCCCTCACCCATATCCACTGGCCCCTCCCCCTTGGGGACAGCCTTGGGGCTTGGGTGGGGCTGGCCTCATCCCCACTTCTAGGGGTGGGCCCCAGTGTTAGCTCAGGCTGGCTCCAACCACAGTGAGGCCCAGGGCGTTCCTGGGCAGCTACAGGAGAGAAGACCTCTCTCCCCACTTTGAGCTGTGCTGTGTGGATGTCAGGCCCAGAAATGCTGTAGGAGTTTGGCTGCTGTGGGAGAGGCCAGCCCAGGAGGAAGGTGGCTCATGGACAGAAGAGCTGAGAGAACAGCTGACATTCTAACAGAATCTGAAAGGCCCCTGCGTCCGGACTTGTCCACTAACTAAGCCAATGGATTGCTTTCCAGTTGAAGGCTGTTTGGGGGCGTCCTCACTGAAGTAGCTGCCCGGTGTTCCATGGTAGGCCATTGTTTAACCCAGCCTCTATCGTTGGGCTTTAAGATAATCTCTGTTGTTGTTGTTTGTTTACTTGTTATTTATAAACTGCTGCAATAAATATCTCTGTATAGTGCTTTTGGCATATGTAAAATATTTTGTGGGAAAAATAACTAGAAGCGGAATTTCTGGACTACAAGGTGTGAATACTTTTATTTTTATAAAAACTGCCAAATCACACTTTCAAAAGGACAAACGACCACTAATAGAGTTTGAGAGTGCCCAGGGGTGAAATACTAAACATATTGAACAACATCTACCCATCGATGCAGATGTTAGCTATCAGCCTGAGGTGCTGAAGCAGGGTCCCCAGGGGTCCTCTGCTGGGCCAGGTGTTACTCTTTAACAGCTGGAGGGTGAGATGTCAGGGGTCTCAGGAGAGACCAGGGTAGCCAGTTGGCAGGCCCCTGAGAGGGTTGGGGTCAGTAGCTGTTTACCAGCCGTCACAGACGCACTGACGCCCATTGATCTATCAGCCTATTCTTGCACCAGTGCTGGATGCTGTTTCGGGTGCTATGTCACTTACTATATAGCTTTATAGTACGCGTGATGTTTGGTGAGACAAGCTTTTCTTTGCTGTTCTTTTTCAAAATTCTCTTGGTTATATTTTTCCATTTTCGTTCCCAGAAGAAGTTTGTGCAAAAAGCTTAGCTCTGATTTCTGGATGGCTAATTTCACCTTCTGCTGGAGAAGGAATGCCTTATCCCTTCCCAAGGCAGATCTTTGACCGTGTCTACCAGCCATTCCTTGCATTATTTTTCTGAATTAACTAATTAAAACCAAAAATAAAGTAACTACGTGGAATACATGTCAGAGAGAATGCCATGCCAGAAAAAGGAACGGGTGGAAAGAAAGCCCGCAGCCTACTGTATCCCATTTTACGAATGCGAACACTTGGATCTGTCGAGGTGACTGAGTGTGGGTGGCAGAGAGGGGACAGGGTTCAGGGCTTCTGACCAGCAACCTGGAGCTGTGGTCCCCATACCCCCCTGCCCCCGGCCAGGTGACCTCTGCCCTGCAGTGCTTTTGTGGACAGTTTTCAGGGCACACTTGTGCTGATGATGTCATCTTTCCTGCCTGCTCACAAAACTAGTCAACGGAAATGAGATGGTGTTCGACGTGCATCTGAGCCCTTGTGGTAAGTGTCCCAGGCACTTCTGGGGACGCCACTCTTCTGAAGAAGAAGACCTCCCTTAACCCTGATGTATTTTCTTCATACACATACCATCACCTGAAATGTGATTTATGTTTTCTGTTATCTGTCATGGCTGCCCCCTTCCCCAGGACAGGAGCTCCATTAGGGCAGGGACTTTGTTTTATTTGTGACTGGATCCCCACAAGCCTAGAACAATGCCTGGCACATGTGCTGCCCGATGAATGTTTGCGGAGTGACTGGAGGCACTGAGTGGCCGGGGACGCTCTTGTGGGTTTGTAGCCTGTTTCTCCAGGAAGATGAGGAAGTTGGCACCAGTGAAGGCCACAGCTCTGCTGGAGGTGCGAATAGGGCCAGAATTTGGGCGGGGAGAAAAATAGAGACTGAGGTCTCAGGAGTCTTGGCACCAGGGCACCAGGACCCCAACCAAATGGCCCTAGAGAATTTAAACAGTTCTTTTTCTCAGTCACTGGGTCTCTTTCCAAAACTTTTAAATGTTAAGGAGTAACAAAAGTAGGGAGGTTGTTTATGATCTCGTTGGTCTTTTTTTTTTTTTTAAACCTTGAAGCTGAGTGAACAAAAACAATGAGGCTCAACCCAGAAGAATGTCGAAAGCTGCATTTGGTTGTTTCACCCAAGTTCATCAGGCCGTTCAGAGGTGAAAGAGGAAAGATACCATGGAGTGGGATTGAGGGTTGGTTTCTTGCGAGTTTGGCCAAGTTCAGAGGACAGTTGACACACATGGCTTGTTACCCGGTCTTCTCAGGACCAGGAAAAAGTAACTACAAATATCTCTTCACTTCACTAATCCCTGGTCTCCTCACTTGTAAAATGGGGGCGAGGGAGACCTACTTTGCAGCATTTGAGGATGAAAGGAGCTGGTGAGTAGGAACGTGCCCTGTAGACTGTCAGACATTGTACAAATGCGTTATTGTTTTCCTCATAAAAAGGGTTTGAATTCTGCACGGCAAAGGTGGCATATCTAAATGGCAGGATAATTGACTGAGATATCAATTTGTAATTTGTTCTTATGGTATTTTTCCCTCTTTCATTCTAGGAAGATTGTTAGACTTTTGCGTTTCCTTGTCTCAGGACTCCGTGGGCCAAAGGACTGAACGCAGGAGTTCCTCAAGATCATTCTCTCTCCCCCATGGCTTTGCTTTGGAGAAGATGGTGCTCACTGGGGAGGGAGGCAGCCTGGGAAGACGGGGAGCATAGGCAGGAGAATCGGGTGGGGAGAGGGGAGTTGGGCTGGAGGGGTCCTCCGGACTTAAGAGAGAAGGGCTCTCAGGCCCTTACTCCCGTCCCTCCCAGGGCTGCAGGGTGGAGGCAGAGCCTGGGAAGGAGGGGCTGCTGGCCCAGGGACCCCCATCTTTGCAGAGGCCACAGCCCAGGAGCAGAGGAGCTGCCCGACCCGCAGGGACCTTGGCTGTGAGGATGTCATCTGTGTGCTGGTTGGGACTGGGAACCTGAGGCCTCTCTCATGGCTGCCCTTCCTCCCTTCCACGGCCCCATGTGGGTGGTGCCGCTTCTGGAGCCCCATTCACCAGTGACGGACTGAATTGGTGAATTTCACTAACCCAGTGAACCAAGGGCTCCTAATTAGAATTGATTTGTTTTTAGGAAAATCATGTGACATTTCTCTTATGCCAAGTTTGTGAAATAAAGCCCACTGCTCCATAGAGAACACAATATTTGATAAACGCCCTTGGGCAGATGTGTTAGGTAAACAGCAATTCCTGGAAGAAACATGCCCTGAAAGAGCCAGTAGAAATCAGGAAATCGTGGTCCTATTTTTGCCTCTGACACTAACAAGCCCTGTGGCCCTAAGTCAGTCACTTCCCCCATCCGTGCCTCCCATTTGTTTACTGGTTAAATGAAAGGATCCTGGACTAAATTCCTGGTCCGTGTTACTACCAATTTAGAGTGGATTTGGGAAACACGAAATGGTTACGCAACCTTTTGCTTAAGTAAGGATATAGTTTCAGAAGCCGTTCCAGTACTGCTCCTTTCCACTTCAAAAACAACTGACTTTTTGAGAAAGCAGAGTTTCAGCGATTGCAGAAGCCAGCCAGAATAAATGTGACATCATGACTGTTACCTGCTTGAGCAACACTTGTTCACGCACTTGTGGTCTCTGTTGGGATTTTGGTCTTTGTGACAATATGTACTTCTTGGGATTTTTATTTGAAAAGGAAAAACGCCTTTGGGAAAAAACCCAACCCTTCCACAACTTGCTCATCTTTCACTGGGGCTGGAGTAGTGTAAACATGACTGTGTGAGGCTCCGTGTTTATGTTTTCTCAATGACTTCCAGATCAAATTTGCTGTGTTTACAAGATGGAGACACTTTTTCTAACCGCCGGCACTGCAAACCCAAATGGGCCTGGCGCCCCAGCTGGGCTCTCTCTGCTTCCAGTTATCCCGGTCTTTGACGACACCTCTGTGGGTGCCCCCAGCAGGAACAGCCCTAGCTCAGCTGCTGCCTGCGGACACTGGCTTTTCATACTCAAATCGAAACAAGATGCCAGGTTATTATTGTTATTATTTTAAACTTGAAGCCTTAGGCCCAGGGAGCGCTGACTGCAGAGGCGATCTTTTCTTCCTCCGTGTTTGACAATTGTTTTAATTTTCCCTGTGTCTCCTCCAGTTCTTACCTCATCCAGACCCCATGAATCTCACTTTGAAGTTTCTCTTAATTCCCTTGAATCATGAGCACTGTTAACCTAATGCCCAGAAGCCGCTGGGTGCCATGCGGGTCGTCTGTTAAGGCACCCATTGGTGTTCCAAAAAACTTCAAATACAGAGCCCTTGGATCTTTTCCCTTTTTAAAAAATCATATTCTTTTAAAACAACCATTTCATTAAATTCCTTTATGCTAGATATTTAGCGCTTATAAGAGATGGTTCTTCCACCGGGTGCAGTGGCTCACGCCTGTAATCCTAGCACTTTGGGAGGCCAAGGCGAGAGGATTACATGAGCCCTGGACAACACAGCAAGACCCTGTCTCTGCAAAAGTAAACAAATAAATAAATTAGGCAGGTGTGGTGGTGGGTGCCTGTAGTCTCAGCTACTCAGCCCCAGGCTGAGGCAAGAGGATCGCTTGAGCCCAGCAGTTTGAGGTTGCAGTGAGCTATGATTTGAGTGAGCTATGATGGCTCCACTGCATTCCAGCCTGGGTTACAGAGCAAGATCCTGTCTTAAAACAAACAAACAAAAAAAAATAAAATAAAAACAAAAACAAAAACCCAGAGATGGTACTTAGACCATGAAGCTGGCATCCCAACTAGCTGTCTCGAACACATCCTTTCGGGGTTTTGTCAGTGGATAATGGGGTGCGTGGGCTCACCCATCCCTGTCTACCTTCCCTCCAGGGAGGCCGCGGCACGGGGAGGAGGGAGTGCACTTGGCTGCCGGAGCCTGAGCGCCCACCACCAGCTCTGCCTGGCTCCGTGACCTTGGTCAAGCCTCTGATTCTCTGAGGCCCAGTTTCCTTCTCTGCCTTCTTGCTTCACAGGGATAAACTGACTGCGGTTCTTCCGGGCATGGCAGGTGTGAAAGGACTTTGTACCTAGTAAAGCACTGTGGAAGTCAAAAGGTCCATGGTCTCCAGGGACAGAGTTCTTGAGAAGGTGACTAAGGAGGAGCAGGGGCACTGTCTGCTGCTATGCAATTGGGGATATTTGTAAAAGCAAGTTCTGGGTTTTTTAAAAAATCATACACATCCCTGACATTCAGACGTGAGGTGTCCCAGTGTCTGTGCAGCACTCTCCCTTACCTCCTCTGGGACTCTGTCCTTATGGCGGCGAGTCAATTCCCGCTCTGGGGCCCCAGGTGCCACTCCGTCAGCGGGAGGGCGGGGCCTGCTGGTGTCGCAGGAACTTTCCAGCTCCAACGCGCTGCGATTGGAATCCATGTTTCTCAAGCTGGTGTGTAGGAAGATGAGATGGGATTAGAGGGGAGAAAAAGAAGAATCTTTAGTTATACTTCAATTGATGGGTTTTGGGGAAATAAATAAGCAAATGGAAACTTTATCGCCGGGAAACTCAAATCTAAATCAATTTCAGTGACCATTCTTATTAGACGGTTCAATTTCACCCAGATTATGTGTTCTCTGGCCACCCCCCTCACACACACAGACCACACACAACACATGTGCATGCATCACATATACACTCATTTCCTCTTCCTTTTTCTTTCTTTCTTTTCATTGCACGTGTCTTATTGTAAGCTATTGAAAAAATTTTTGAAATTGGGTAAGTAAAAATGTTTTATTTTTAAAAGCAAAACAAAACAAAACAAAACACCAAGATTCATAAAGGAAGTAGACTGTGTTCTTTTCTATTGTCTGTACTATAATCTTGTTCCTGCAACTCACAGTACAGGGAGCTCTGCTGGCTGTTAACCAAATACAGCCTTGACCTGGGTCTGGCGATTTCCTAGTCCTGGCTCTGATGCTGATTGCTGTGTGACCTTGGGACTGTCACTTCCCCTCTCTGGATCACAGCCACCTCATTTAGAAACTAAAGGGTTGGACTAGATCATCTCTGAGGTGTCTTCCAGACTTAAAGATCTTTATTGAGGTGACTTTCACTTTAATAAAACCTAATGTCTGAAACAATCAATACATAAAATCCACCCTCCCCAAATACCTTTTTACTTATAAAGCAGGATAATAAAGGTAAAACTGCTTGTGTCATAAAAAATAAAATTTTAAAATAGCTGCTTCATTTTAGAAATAGTTTGATTTACGTGTAGCATTTCAAATTCCCTCATACCTGTAATTGATAAAATTTCATCTCGTTGGACATTGAAGTGACGGTTCTTTATCCTCAGCAGCTGACCCTGCCACATCCATCAGACAAATTCCCAAGAAACAGCCCCCTAATGTTCGGCTGAAATCTCTAATGAGTGTCATCAAATCATGCTTAATGTTCACTCTGGTGAGTAGTCACTTTGGAAGCATGTGTTGCTCGCTCATTACCATTTTATTTCTACCATTAGCCACCTTCCAAAATATAAATCACTGCTAACATCTCTCAGAATGAAGGTTAACCCTCTCCCCTCAGAGCTGATCATCATCATCGGAGGTGACAAGGTAGGGCATTGTGGAAAGAACAGGGAACACCGAGTCAAAGGATCATGCGTGGTGTGACCTTGGGCAAGTCACTTCCCCTGTCTGGGCCTCAGTTTTCTCATATGTGATTTCAGGGTGGTCCAGGTCACTCAGAAGGGCCCTTTTGCCCTGCTGTGAGCTAAATGTTTGAGTCCTCCCCTCCCCAATTCACATGTTGAAACCCAATACCAAATGTGAAGGTGTTAGGAGGTGGGGCCTTTGGGATGTGATTATGTCAAGAGGACAGAGCCTTCGTGAATGGGATTAGCGCCCTTATAGGGGCTGAAGAGACCAAAGTCCTCCGCTGACACTATGTGAGGACACAGCGAGAAGGCACCATCTATGAACCAGAAATCAGGCCCCAACCAGACATCGAATCTGATGGTGTCTTGGTCTTGGACTCCCAGCCTCCAGAACTGTGAGAAACAAGTTCTGTTGTTCTTAAGCCACCTAGCATGCGCTATTTCATTACGGCCGCCAGAGCGGACTAAGACAGGCCCTGATGTGCAGGGATGTTGTCCAATAATCTCTGCAGTCACTGGGCTGCTGTGCATAGGAAAAGTATCCCTGAAAGCATCTCTGATGACTGCCCCTCCCTTGGTTCACGCCTGTGTATAACAGACCCAACTCTTAACACCCTTTGGCTTTAGAAGGAGGACAATGGTTCTTCAAACCTGAGAAAATCCTCATAAGGGAGAGAAATGGGGAGTCAACAAAGGAAGTGATTTAATAAGCATGAGCTGAGACCTTCGTTGTATTCATCTCCAACCCTCTTTCCCCTCCTACCCCACAAGAGCCCAGCTCAAGTACAGTCATGAGTGGCTTCATGATGGGGATACGTTCTGAGAAATGCATCCTTAGGCAATTTCATCATTGTGGGAACATTACAGAGCGTGCATACGCAAACCTGGATGGTCTAGCCTACTGCACACCTAGGCCGTGTGGCGTAGTATATTGCTCATAGGCTGCAAACCTGTACAGCATATTACTGTACTGAGTACTGTAGGCAATTGTAACACAGTAGCATTTGTGGATCTAAACATAGACAAGGTACAATAAAAATATGGTACAAAAGATAAAAAAAAAAAGGTACACCTGCATAAGGCAGCTCCATTATAATATTATGGGACTACTGTCATATATTAGGTGCTTGGCTGTACCTCCTGGGTTGAATTGCATTGAGACGCAATATCCTGTATAATCCTACAAGAATAAGTACACATCTATGGGTAGGTGGTTTTCAGTGTCCTCGGGGGCAGGCGAGAAGGCTCGGTCTCTCTTTAATGGTCCAGGGAGGGATTTTTGAACATTTTCAGACGCTGATGTCTTTTTAAAAAATGAAGTCTAATGTGGAACCCAATATATAAAACAAAGAAAAAGTAGTGTTTAGTTGGCGTGACTTTATTTTATATATTCAAATTTATAACATTTATTATAAATTCAACAGGAGTTTGTTTTCACTAATAACATTTTGAAATTATAGAATTGGGTGACAACGACTTGCTTATCAGCCTCCACATCTAATAAATGTCTGCATTTTGGTTTGTTGCATCCTTTCCTGGTTGCAAATGGAAACTTTTTCTGAGGGCAGCATTGAAGTTAGAGGACACTCCTCAAGTATACAGAGAAAACAAACTTTTTATTCTGAGGTCAGCCCTAAAATGAGTTACAGGTCCCTGTTATTGGTTTCTGATGTGTTAATACTGTAGTATTATATAAGTCAATTAAGTGTGTATATTATTTCTTGCTTTAGTTTAAAAAATATTTCTAACTATATTATAAAAATATAGGTTGAACTGTAATGCTTGTAGAATTTCTGAGTCGCCTATGAGGAATGTCTCTGGGCAGTGGACGTGGCGCATTCTGGGGGTCTAAGGCAGCTCTACTGGGGGATATGGGTGAAATGTGTTCTCTGCCGGGGAAAAGAGCCCCTGAAGAACCACAGACAGAAGATATGTAAGCCGTGTTTGAAAGCCAGGTTCTCAGGACTCTCTGGGTCTCTCAGCTACTTCCCTCTTGCTGGGCTTCCTATTCCCTTGGTGGAATCTTTTCTCTCTTTTTAAAAAATGCTCTTATCTCCCCTCAGCAGGCTCCAGACTGCACCTGGAAAGGTCACTGGAGACGGCATGTTGGCGGAGGTGCAGCCCTTCCCTGAGACCACCGTGGAGAGGGGAATGGTGGGAGACCCCAAGGGGCAGGGGATCCTAGCAGAGTCCTAGGAGAGGTGGCCCTTACCAGGGAGTCTCCTTCCAGTGCCAGTCCTGGAGGTTCTAGGTTTTATTTTTAGTAACAAAGCCAGCATCTCCTTAACACTCTGTCCTGCCAAGATGTACATTGGGCACTGTGAGGACACAGAGCCAGCCCCCCGCGGCTCACAGTCAACAGAAATGTGAGCTCCTAGGCCCTTTCGCCTGGGAGAGAAGCTGGGTTCCTACTGTTGCTCAAATATTGTCAACATTGGCTATCTGCAAGATCTTTGGGTCCTAATTCATTTTTTCAGCCCAGTACGATCTATTTAAATGTCTGCCTTCTTGTGCCCACGCCCCTGGAGGGTGAGAAAGCGCAGGTCAGGATGTCTGCTGCTCACGCACTGCCCAGCGCTCTTTGTACTCTTTGGCCGGTAGGTTTAGTTGTCGGATTGTTTCAGAGTGGCCAGCAGCAGTCAGCACGCGGTATCTCTGAGATCTTGGAGACAGCAGGTCACATGCTAGTAACATCATACAGCTGAAGGAATTAAAAAAAAAACCAGTATTCGTTAGTCAAGGCTGAAGCCTTTGCCTCTCGAACAGGGAAGAATCGAATCCCAGGGAATGTCATCATGCATAGGTGGAAAGTAAAGAACACAAGGAGCAATGAGTTGTCTAAGCCTGTCTACTCTTTCTCCTTTCACAGGTGGCTCCAACGGCACAGAGGGGCTGGGAGCCCTGTTCTCTGTGTCCTTGTCTCTTAAGTGAGGGGCTGGGACTTAGCAAGCATCTCTGGACCCACAGGCTTCCAGAGATAGAGGTGTTAATGGTGCGGAGGCTGAGGGAAGTAGTCTGTGAGCAATTGTCAGTATCCCAAAGAGCTTTATGGGAACCCTGCATTTGCCTGCATACGGATTGCACAGTCTAATTAAGACGTTTGCTTTCTTTGCTTTTGGCTGTGTGGTTACACCAGGGACTACCTCACACAAACCAGAAGCTCTGCCTGGCCAAATAGAATTGTGATGAATCACTGGGCTTTGACAGCAGACAGATCTGGGATCAAGCCTATACTCATCCACTTCCTAGCCAAGTGACTCTGACGGAGCTACTTGATCTCTGTGAACCTCCATGCCCTCATCTGTAAGACAAGCATAATACTATGTACCTCAGAATGTTGTTGGGGTTGGTCCAGAGCCTCAACAAAAGGTAGCTGCTATTGTGAATAGTGGTGATTAGTGAAAAATGAGAAATTGAATTATTATTTCATAAAAGTGGCATATTGGTAGACAAGAATCTTTCAAAATGTGTAGCTCAGAAGTGTTCTAGGTGATGGAAGGTTGGGAACCTTTACGCCAGGCAGCCCTCACATCTTTCATTTTCAGTGGGGCTGTGGAGTGGACGTATGTGCATGATTGAAATTTAGTTGGGAAACTTTCATTTCATTCCCTTGGGCTGATTATGCACATCCTGTGGTGTCATAAAACTCAAGCCCAGGACCGCAGCACAGGCCACATGCCCCGTGGTGACCTCCTCCTAAGCCACCTCTGTGTGCTCTAGATTGCAAACTGTTGATTGAAAAGGGCAGAACAATGCCCTCTGTCATGATGGCTGCAGGTCACATACACCCAGGACAGCATTCTATTGATTCAAAAGACACACACACGCGCACACACACCCCTCAGCTGGTGACTTCAGTGACTTGGGGAGAATGGGAGAGATTTGAGGACGGTTTACCTGGGAATGAAGGTTTCAATCATACTACCACCCAGTGGTGGGTGGAAGTAACTTGGGTCAATGAAGCCTATTCTAGAATTTTGTTCGATATTGAATAATCTTACTGCTACTCTTTGTTCTTGAAGCTCTTTCTTGGCAATATGTTGAGACACATGGCTTTTCTTCTTTAAAAAAAAAAAATACTGTGAGCCTAAAACTGCTCTAAAAATAGTTTATTAAGAAAAAAACAAATGTGTGTGTTATGCCAAAAACAGTACCATGTAACATAAAGTTTGGTTCCCAAGTTCTCTATAGTAATATTTTATATAACTTGAAGGCAAGAACTTTGTACTTAACATGGTTTCCCTATTTATTGAGCCCCTGCAGAAATTTCCTGCTAAATGCCAAACTCTTCCTTCCAAGGTAGCCCCACCACCCACTAACAATGCAATGGATGCTCTTTAGAAGGTCTCTTTTAGCTTTTCTTTTTTATTCCACAGAGATGCTGCCATGAATAACAAGGTCTTTCTTCCTACAGTTGAAGACTTCAGCTTTGAAAAATGGGATAAATTCATTTTCTTCTCTACGAGACACTTGAAATGTAAGCGTTCATTGATGGGGGAGGGGGAAACTCATTGTTGAAATCCATTTAGTTTTAGTCCCAACTAAAATGAAAGGAATGGAGATTAACAATTCAAAAATGGAGATTGTTAATTAAAATTAACTACAATTACACAACTTGTCATGCAGCTCACTGGGAATCATTTCTAGCCTGCTTAATTATGACGATGAAAACTTACCTTTTACTAGGATAAAATGAAGTCATCCTTATCAGAGAGAAAAATTGTTTCCCAGAGCTCGCTGCAGAAGTATTGTTTTTCTAAAAGTTTAAAAGAAGAAGCAGCCCCTAAAGTAATTCATTGAATGCTGTCATTCTTCAGAGCTAACCGTGTGTCGGTATCTGTTTGAATATGGGGGAAAGTGTCTCGTATGATGAATTCAAGCTCAATAAACCACATTAGGACTTCCAGAGTTGTAGACACCTGAACAGGTACGCAATTTCAAAACCCATATTCAAAATGCCCTGTGCCCATGTCACATGACTTATTAGACGTGATTATCATGTTCTAGAATTCTCCCCTCCCCCAAAAAGATGAATTCATTCTTACACAGTTATGGCTACACACTCATGTGGCTATGACACTGTTATTAAGCAAGACATCACCTTTTAGGATGTTCCCCCCACATGCCCCCAAGAAATAAAATGATTCTAAGGGAAGCAGAGGAGTGGGGCTAAAATAGGACTCTGGGCTTTAACCTCTGGAATGATTCCCACTGCAATAAGTGAGAGCGAGACTCTTCCCTGGCAGACAACTCCGCTGGTTCAAGTGCACAGGAGGGAGCAGCTGCTGCCCCGCTGCCAATCGGCTCTGCCTACCGCTGGCCTCTGGGCAGCCTGCTGGAAGGTAGCAGAAGGTAAAGGAAGGTCCTTTTTATGTTTAAATCTCACTGCCCCTGAAACTGCCCTTCAGAAACCCTATCTCTCCTGTTCTCTCTTTTCTTGGCAACACTCGAAGTCCTTTGTAAACATCCTCCCGGAAAAGTCTCTGTAGATCTGTCTGATAAACTTCGGATGGCGGAGAGTTTAAACTCCTTTCGGAGAACAGATTGGATGGAGTGTTTAAAAGATTATTCCCTTCAGAGAAGTAGCTGAAATCGCCCAGCTTGAAAAGGTGTCAAGGAGCAGCAGCAAGGGCACAGTCCTGGTCTGACTGTGCAGGGCTTTCTTAGGAGCCTTGTTGCTAATCAGGGGGGAAAGGACCCAGGCTCTTGGTCCCAAATGCACAAAATTGGGAAAGGAAAGGCAATGAAATGTTAAAAGAAGTGCTTAAAGTAAGTGAGAGCTAACGTGTAAACCACGCCAACCAAACCGATTTAACCCATCTGGTCAGACGTGCACATTGTTTTTTTTAAAAAACAGTTTATTGGCAAACTCGAGTCTCATTTATCAAACCTGTCCCTCTCGTCTTCTTCCCGCCCCTCCTCCATCACTGGTCAAAGATAATGTCTTTATCTATTGAAACATACTGACTTCCTCCTAAATGTATGATTCTAAGGAGGCACATAGGAAGGCAGGCGGGGTCCTGTTGGACTGCAGGGGCAGCTCTCTCACCCGCTCTTGTCCTACCCTGCTTTCCTCCCCCTCGAGTGCGGTTAGTTTCTTCACCCTTGGTGAACAGTGGCAGTTTCCCGGGAGACACTGTCAGGGACTAGGTGATGGTTACGCCAGAACACAGGGGATTTGCACGTTGGTTGGAGGTGGGCCTACAGACCCTAAGGCCACTACAGTTCCAAGGCCCTTGTAGACCAACCCTTCCATCCTATCCCAGAGGGCGATTGGTGCAAGTCTCAAGAAATCCCACTTAGGTAGGTATTGACCCCTCCTCTCACTCAGATAACCAGATAGTAGGCGTGGACACTCAGTAGGATGGATGCTTAGTAGGGACAACAGTACATTGGAAGTTTGTTGGGCCAGATGCTGAGTGATTGTGGAGAATGCTGGCCTAGATGATGTTAAAACAAAACAAACGTAAAAACCCTTCTCTTTTTTGAGTGATGTGTCTTTGGTGAGACCCTGACTCTGAGCTCCTAGACGACAGACTACATCTGTTTTTTAACATTAAGCTTTATTGAGGTATAACCGACCTAAAATAAACTACACATAAAGTGTACAATGTGACAAATTTGGACATACGGATATATCCTTGAAGCCATCACCACAATCAATATAGTGGATATAGCCATCAGTTTTAAGTTTCCTCACGTCCCTTAGTGATCACTCCCGCCTCTCTGGCACGTATGTCCTCATTCCCCCCGTCTCTAGACAGCCACTGATGTGCCTTATGTCACTGTAGATTAGTTTGCATTTTGTAGAATTTTAAATAAATGGAACCATAGAGGATGTACTTTTCTTTTTCTGGCTTCTTTTACTCAGCATAATTATTTTGAGATTCAACTAGGTTGATGCATGTATCAATAGCGTATTCCATTTTATTGCTGAGTAGTAATCCATTGTATGGATATACCACACTTGGTTTATACGTTCACTTATTGATAGACATTTGTATTGTTTCCAGTGTTTGGCGACTACAAGTAAAGCGGCCTTGAATATTGCATGTACGAGTCTTTGTATGGACAGATGCTTTCAATTCTTTTGGGCAAATACCTACAAACGGAACGGCTGAATCATATGTTACACATATGTTTAACTTTTTCAGAAATTGTTTTCTAAAATAGTTTGTACCATTTTACATTTCCACCAATGGTGTGTGAAAGTTCTGGTTACTTCACATCCTTGCCAATGCTTGGCCTGGTTAGTCTTTTCAGTTTTAGACATTCTAGCCGGTATGGAGTGGGTTCATAGCTCGTAATTTTAATTTGCATTTTCCTGATGACCAATGACATACACCTTTTCATGTGCTTATGTGTCATCATATTCTTCTTAAATGAAGTGTCTATTTAAATCTTTTGTCCATTTTGTAATTGGTTTTTTTTATTATTGAGTTTTAAAAGTTCTTTATATAATCTGTGTATAATTTCCTTATCAGATCTGTGATTTACAAATATTTTCTCCACATTCTTTTTTCTTTTTCTCCAAAGATTTTTATTCTCAAAACAGTGTTTTTTGAAGAGAAGTTCTTAATTTTGATGAAATCTAATTCAATAATTTTAAAAATATATGGTGCTTATGGTATTGTGGCTAAGAAATCTTTACCTAATCCTAGGTCACTAAGATTTTCTTTTATGTTTCTTCTAGAAGTTTTATAGTTCTATATTTTACATTTAGGCCTAAGATCTATTTTGGGTTATTTCTGGAATATGATGTGAGGTATAGATAGAAGCTTTTTTCTCCCAGTATATCCAGTTGTTCCAGAACAATCTGTTGAATAGATGATCCTTTCTCCACTGAATTGTCTTTGCACCTTTGTTGAAAGTCAGCTGGCTATATATGCAGGATCTATTTCTGTACTCTATATTGTTCCATTGTTCTATTTGCCTATTGTTATACCACCACCATACTGTCTTGATTACTGTAGCTTTAAAATAAATCTTGAAATCAAATTATGTTAGTCCTCCAACCTTGTTCTTTTTCAAAACTGTTTTGGTTATTCTATTTTCTGTGCATTTCCAAACTGGATAGAAGAAGCCTCGTGTGGGACATAAGAAGATAATCTAACTTGATGGGGCTATTCTTTAAACCATACTAGTTATCAGTTCCTTAGGAAGATGATTCAGACACAGACACGAGCACCCATTAAGTGTACCTTTATTTAGAAGCACAGTATATAAGTATCTTGAAAGATAAGTGTGTAAGTAACCTAGAAAAAAGGAAGAGAGAGAGGATGAAAGACAAACTTGATGAAAGAGATGAAATTTATTGGTAGAATTTTGGTAAGTAGGGAGCAGACAGCACATGAATTAGCATCTAGAGAGAATACATGAAGTATGTTTAGCAAGAATTCCAATTAGGTTAAGAAAGGGTGTAGGAAGAATAAAATGGGAGACAAAGCAGAGTCTTAAAATCGAGGTTGAAGTGTTTGTGCTTAATTCTCTAGGCAATGAAGAGACATAAAGATTTTTGTAGGAGGGAGAGGATTGTTATGGGAGTTGAACCAACAGCGAACTAAGCCACTTCATGCTCACATCCTTTTATGGATCCATTCACATCTTACCTGCTTGCTGTTGGAGTCAGGAGGAGGAAGGGAGGAGGGAGGAAGCGGGGAAGGGAGGGCTAGGACTTGTGGGAGAGGCTGATTGGCAGAAAGGCTTTAATTTCAGTGGAATGTTTTCACGGGCATCACCTTTCCCTTCCTGGGTGGGTGGATGAGCGGAGGTTCCTTGGATGTGTTTTTCTTGGGCACTTTTACTGGGTTTCAACTACAAACACAGGATATCAGTATGGATCTTCATGGTTTAGGTTGAATTGCAGTCCACTCCCAAAACTTCCTTGAGGTTGCATTTTAGCCACCCCTTCTCACTGTTCAAATGCCTCCCAAACACAGATTTATGGAACGCTGAAGCCGCCAAGGGCCTTAGAGACCGTGTAAACCATTCTTATCCTCTTACTCTCACTGCTCTGTGAAGAAGTTAGGGTGAGAGAGCAACTCATTTCCAATAATGTGAATCTGATCACACCGTTTACCTCTATAAATCCCTTCAATGGCAACCCAAGATCTTTAGCTAGAGTGATCATAGGTCCTGGTTTGCCCAGAGTAGTCCTAGTTCTTGCTTGTTGCCCAGCTGCAATTGTTGATAATAACTCCTTTCACTCCCCAAAGAGTGCCAGTTTGGATAATAAATTATATGGTCACCCTATGTGCCCCATTGTGGAGACAGCCATCAGGAGGGGGTGTCTCAGGGTTACTGCAAGGAGCCTGTGAGCTCTTACATACATATGCAATTTCTCAATCAGCAGAGAGAAAAATAAAACTACTACAGGTTGAGTATTCCTAATCTGAAAATCTGGAATGCTCCAAAACCTACCTTTTGAGCCCTGACATGATGTTCAAAGGAAATGGTCTCTAGAGCATTTCAGATTTTGGACTTTTTTTTTTTTTTTTTTTGAGAGACAGGATCTTGCTCTGTTGCCTGGGCTGAAGTGCAGCGGCATCATCATAGCTTACTGCAACCTCCAAGTCCGGGACTCAAGTGACCCTCTTGCCCCAGCCTCCCGAATAGCTGGGACTACAAGCACATGCCACTAGACCCAGCTAATTTTAAAATTTTTTTTGTAGAGACGTGATCTCAAACTGCTGATTTCAGGTGATCCTCCCTTCTTGGCCTCCCAAAATGCTAGGATTATAGGCATGAGCCCCCGCGCCTGGCCTAGATTTTGGACTTTTGGATTAGGGATGCTCAACCATAAATATATTACAAGAATCCCAAAATATGAAAAAAGCCAAAATCCAAAACACTTCTGGTCCCAAGCATTTTGGATAACAGATACTTGACCTGTATATTTTAAGGGTCTAGGGAGAATGTTGAAGTGAAAGATAGAAATCCCTTGAAAATAGGGACACAGGGCCTGCAGGACCCAGCCTCCTTACCCAGGCTGCCACTGCCCTACTCACCTTCCTCATGGCCTAGCAATGAAAGACAGCTCATGGTCCCCCGACTCTGCTGCGTTGCTTCAGGGCTCTGTGCTTTGGAGCATGTTTCCCTCTGCTGGAGGACACCTGCCCACCACCTCAATACCCCCTTCCTTCAGCGCGGGGAGAGGTTTCCTCTTGAAACCTCCCCCAGCTTCCCCCCTACCTCCCACGGAGCAGAGCTGACCTCTCCCTCCGCTGAGCTGCCCTGGCCCCTTCATGCTTTTCCGTCCCGGTGCCCATTAACAGTCCATTGGTCGCATGTGTGTCCGTGCAAGTCTCCCTTCTGGGCTGGGAGCCACTCGCGGGCAGGACTGCCCTTCAGTTCTGAGCACAGAGACGGGCATAAAAAGAGGATACAGGAAAATATTGTCAAGGGCTTTCATTCAGTAAATATTTATTGATCAGTAACCTCGTTCCAAGCACCACATTGCAGGGGATGCAGCAGTGCACAAAGCCATATCCCTGTAGCCAGGGAACTGCAGCCCAGCCCATGAATGAATGCAGCGTGAATGTGTGCACAGATCCATGTCCCGTGCATGTGTGTACGTACGTATCTGTGCCTGTTCAAGGAGTGTCCTGGAACCTGTGTTCCTCTCAGGAAGCCAAAATGCTTCAAAACAAATCAGTCTTTTGCCATGCAGTTTCTTTGTGAATTAAGTAGCATAAATCTCCTATCTATTTAAAAACAGGGAAAGGGAAATCTAGGGAGGCTAAAATAACTTTCTCAAGGTTGCTGAGTTGAGTGGTCAGTCCCCTGGGAGAAGCCTTGTGCCTTGGGTCCAGTTCCCCCCGGGGAGCAGTGGCCACGCATGGCCCGACCTTGCAGTTTCGCGCCGGGCGGCAGCTCCCTCACCTGGGGCTCAGGCTTCTCCCTGTGGCTTGTCATCACTGCGTGTTTGTGAAAGGCAGGGCTGTGTTTGTGCCGGTAACCAGGCAGGGGCTCTTCCCAGAAGCTGGTCCAAGGCCACAGAGACTAAGCAGAAGCCGTGTGCTGTTTGTTGTGAGGCGGGCTCTGTTCTCAGTGATTTCTTTGTGAAATTCCTGGAGTGGGGAGGAAGTATATACCAGGTCCTGAGAAGCTTGGCAAATGACAATGCAAACCACTGAAGCAAGAGAAGAGAGGGAGACGGAGAGGAAAAGGAGTGTGGGGCGCAGTGGGGGTGTGGGGTGGGGGGCGAGGGAGAGATACCGATTGTCAGGCTAAGTCCTGAGATCCAGCTTTTAGAGAGGGAGTAAAGATTTTAAATTTTTGGCCTCAAAATACTATAAATCAGTCTCATTCTCTCCACACTCACTACCCCACTCTCTCAACCCAATTCATTTCTGCCTTCAAACAACCCTCCCCACCCCAGCTCAGAGGTTTCTTTCTTCTTTCATTCAGAGGTTTCAACAACTTCGGGCTGCCCAGGGCTCCCTGTTCAACTGTCCTCCTTCCAGCCTTCGCTACCCACAATTACAAATAGGAACACATTTCAGGTCAAAGAAGACCGTGGGCAAGATGTGGCCTCTGCAAGGACAAGGGAAAGGTGATCACAGCAAATCTAGAGCCATAGGGAGGGGACCAAAGGTGACACGGAGGTGCCGAGAAATGCTGGTTGCTGTCAGGTAACCTGAACCCTGAAGCACAGATTAGTCTGCTTCTGTCTGGGTTTGCCAGGGGCCTTCCCCTCCCCCAACACAGCTTCCTGCAGCTGCATTAATCCTCCCCTGGCTGGGCCTCCTCCTCTCTAGTCTCTGCTACAGGGGCCCTTCCCCTCCCTGGGGCCATTTGTCTCCTCTGAGGGTCCCATACACCCAAATACACTCCAGTGTGAGGAGGCCAGAGTGACTGAGGGTGCTTCGGCTGGAGAGAGAGGGGCTGATGCCCGATGGGACACTCCTGGACAGTAAGTCCCCTCGCTCTCCACTCTAGGAGATGTGCCCACACACAGCGGGACAGGGCCCCCAGCCCAGAGCTGGAGAGCTTTAGGGTGACGGCTGAACATCAGATTCTGGGCCAGCCTGAGAGCTGTCGAAGCACTCTCTGGGCCCCTCCCTGCCTTTTCTTTCTCCCTTTCCACTTAGAAACTTCACCCTAGAGCGGATGGGATAGATCTTGGTGCCCAATAGAGTGCCTAGTACATAGTAGTGCTACAGGAATTTGTCGAATGAATGAATGATTAAAACATGACCCAAACAGGGAGGAGAGTAGAGGAAGACAAAGGAGGTGAAAATCAGGACTGGGCGGAGACTGAGGATAAGGTGGACAAATGACAGAGACTTAAAGGGATTTTGTGTCTTGGGACAGAAAATGTACACTTGCAACTCATGACTCATAACCATCAGCTTCTAACTGCAACATCTGGCGCAAGCAGTTCCCTGGTTCAGGTTGTCTGCAAGCTTGACCCCAGCCCAGGGGCAGGATTCTTGGGATGGCAGTTCGGAGGAGTCTGGTCTCAAGGTGGAGGAACACTATGATCCAACGCTCAGATGAGGGCAGGTGACACTGCCAAGGTCACAGGTTGTTGGGGCAGGGCCCATCTCCAGGTCTGGTTCTTCTGCCTCCACCTGGCCCCCTCCAGGGGATTTAAAGAGGCAGCTTTTCCAGGATAAAGATTGATAGGTGGATTGATAGGTGGCCGTGACTCATTAGCACATGAAACCAGTCAGACCTGGCACGGCTCTGCCCTCCCATTCACAATCACACCCTGCCCTGGAGCCTCTTCTAACCTATCCTCTATTTCTCCAACTGCTTTGCAACTGCTCTGCCTACTAGCAACCTGGAACCCCCAGCCTTTTTGAAAAGAAGCACTCATTTTGCTTGAATCACTTCAGGGGGACTCTATTTAATTTTAATTCTTTATTTACGCCTAAATTCTGCAGAGACTGGGAGCCAAGCTGGGTGTCTTATGCATTTGTCTCCCCATAGTCACAGCACACAGTAGGTGATCAGTAGGAGTTTGGTGTCAGCAGGAGGTGGGAAAGATGGAGAACAGAACTCTAGGCAGCCTGGTAGCCATGAACTTTATGAGCTTTGTGGGTTTTCTCAGCAAAGCCCAGAACTGGGTGGTCTGGCAAGGAGAAGAACTGCCTTTATGTGCTTATTAGCCAAGCAGAAAGTGTTTGCTATTACACCTTCATTTATACTCAAATATGTGCAAAAGACTAAAGTAGGCTCCTAAGCTAGATCAAAATCAAGCCAAATCAAGTTGGTAGACAAGACTTAGGGACTGGGGGCTCCCACTGGAGCAGGCTTGTCAGTCCCTTGTCTTTTAATATTAATTTTCAGAGATGCCAGTGCAAGCTTCCTTCAATAACAATTTATGACCCAATTCGTTTCCAGTCTAATTCAGGTACTAAAATCTCATATCCATAAGAAGTCAACAGCAGCTTGTAACATCACTGGCATGTGGACATCACGTGAATTTTTTATTGATGGCTTTTTTGCAGTGGGGTCTACAAAAATCACATATTCAGTTACTTAAATTTTTCAGCTAATGGGAAAATGAAAAACACGAGCCCTCAAACCATCCTTCAAAGATGGTGGTTAACATGCGGTCATAACTAAAAGCCAAGAGGATTTTAGAGATTCCCAGCTTGCACTTGTAACGTCCCATACTGTTTCTTGTAATTTCAAGTTATGTCAAAGGTTGCTCAAAATACAATTTAAATTTTCACTCATCCACACATGCACACACACACACTATATGATGCCTGATTATGACATTTTCTGCATCACTTTTGCTAGGAGTTTGCTTGCGGGATGAGAACTACTAAGAAATCAAGCAACAAACAGGCATCTCATATTCAAATGTTATAGATCACTGGAATTGCCTTTAAAAGAAAAAAACATTACAAAATAAAACTTAACCAAGTAAGACAAAATACAAAACACTTTTGTACAGAGAGGAAATTATTATTAAAGGAAATTATAAGAAATAGAAACATATCCTGGAAACTTTCAGTGTTGGCTATAATTGTTCCATGGTGTTTAACGATATTCTGTGAGGCCGGGCATGGTGGCTCACGCCTGTAATCCTAGCACTCTGGGAGGCCGAGGCGGGTGGATCGTTTGAGCTCAGGAGTTTGAGACCAGCCTGAGCAAGGGCGAGACCCCGTCTCTACTAAAAATAGAAAGAAATTATATGGACAACTAAAAATATATATAGAAAAAATTAGCCTGGCATGGTGGCACATGCCTGTAGTCTCAGCTACTTGGGAGGCTGAGGTAGAAAGATGGCTTGAGCCTAGGAGTTTGAGGTTGCTGTGAGCTAGGCTGATGCCACGGCACTCTAGCCTGGGCAACAGAGTGAGACTCTGTCTCAAAAAAAAAAAAAAAAAAAAGAAAAGAAAAGAAAAAGGATATTCTGTGAAATAAAATAACATTACTTTTATTTTTTTCCTAAGTTAACTGTGGGAAGTATGATGAAGTGGACCAAGCTGGGACTTGAGTTTTAACTGTGTTATAGAAAGGAGGCAGTGGGAAGGAAGGCTCAAAGGAGACTGGACTCTTTTGCAGGGTCTTGGAGGCCTCCATGTTTGAATTTCAGTGGGCAGTAGGAGTCATGGAAAGTTTTTATTACTATTACTAATTTTTTAAGAGATGGGGTCTCACTGTGTTGCCCAGGCTGATCTCAAGCTCCTGGCCTCATGCAATCTTCAGTCCTCAGTCTCCGAATTGCTGAGTGTGGGCACAAGCCACTGCGCCCAGCCCATGGAAGGTTTTGAAGGACAAAGAGAGAAGATGCAAGCTCTGCTTTAGCCTGGTGGAGAGAGGTTGGAGAAGGTAGACCAAAAGCGAAAAGTCAAATTCAGAGGATGTAGCAATAACTGGTGTGCAAAATACTGAAGACACGTGAGCTGGGGTAAAGAGGATGGGATGGATTAGAGGTGCTTGGAATGGATTAACTAAACTCTTGCTGAATGATGATGGCAGGTTGGTAGGGGGTACAGGCAGAAATGAAAGACAGAAATGGTAGGCCAGGACATCCTCCTGGCCCATCCGGGAGGATAATGATCAATGGGCCCTCCAGTGCTGGGCTGGCCAGTGTGGTAGCCACAGATCATCTCTATTGAGCACTCGAAATGTGGCTAGTCCAAATTTCTGAATTGAGGTGTGCTATACACACCTATTTCAAAGAGTTAGTACCAAAACAAGAATGTAAAATATCCCCTTAATAATTTTGTATATGGGTTACATGTTGAAATTATACTATTTTGGATATAAACAATCATCCCAAAACTTAGTGTCTTGAGAACTGAAACCAGCTAGCTCCACACTCAGCTTGGACCATGGGAACATAAACTCTATCTTACTTTCTGTAGTAACGTGACCTCATAGTATTTCTCTGTCTTCATTAGTATGACTTTATTTTTCTAGGAGTCTCCTGCCCCGGTAAATGGTTTAATTTTTCCTTAAAGGAACTTTCCATCTACTCTTTAATGGAAAACATCAACAGTTTGTACCCCAAAATTCTTTGAGTCCTTTGTCTCGAAATCTTCACTGTGCTGTTTCCATCAATTTTGGACTGTTGCATTGCGATTCTTGCCCAATTCTAACCAAGTGCCCACACTGAAAGGCTGCCTTAAACCAAGCTCTCAATTGACAATACATTCTGACTTTCCTTTCCCCCTTGGAACACTGCCAATATTTCCCAGGTGGTGTGCTCACTTACTGCAATAGCAATAAATTCAGCTCTGTCTCATCAATAGGCTGCATTGCTGATATTTAGGCTGATATTTAGGCCAGCTTTTGATAGGCTTAAAACAACAACCATTTCATTATCTCCCATCATTCTGTGGGTTGACTGTGCTCAGTTGGGCAACTCTTCTGCTCCATATGATGTTGGCTTGTGCTGCAGCCATCTTGGGTCTCCACTGGCCACAACACCCAAGATGGTCCCTCCCATGCCTGATGCCTTGGTAGTGATAGCTGGCAGGCTGGGCTCCGTGGGGGTGCAGGGATGACCGGGTATCTCTCTCTCTCTCCATGTGGCTGCTCCACATAGTCTCTCCCTCAGTGTAGCTTACTTCTTAGATGGTGACTCATGGCTCCCCAACATGCAAAAGCAAAAGCTCCAAAGCTTAAGACTTAGGCCTGGAATGGGCACAGCATCACTTATGTATGACCTTCTGTTCATTAGAGTAGTCACAGGGCCAGACCAGAAGCAAACGGAGGAGAAAAAACTCCACCTCTTGACTGGGGGAGTGACAATATTTGCCTTCCCTTTAATGCACCAGAGAGCTGAATTCAGAGACTTAGGCACTTGTAGCCATTATGATCAGGGAAAAGTAGAACCAGAGTTCAGGCAGGGCTGAGAAGGAGGAGAGCCTTTTCATCAGCCTCAGGTGGAAGTCCTGGGGCTGTTTCAAAACCTGTGGCATGAACAAAGAAGTCAATGTTTTCTGAGTAGCCCCGGAAAGCCAGACAGACCCTGGGTTGATCTTCGTAGAGAGATGCAGAGAAAAGCAGAAACTTGTGTCTATGTGCCAGTCTAGCAGTGAGAGACCCAACAAAGACACTTAGGACTTAGGAAGAGGGTAATTAAATGCTGAGCTGAACTGTACCGACTATCAGTATAACTGGTGTTCAGAAGAGGAAAATATGTTCTCCAAGCTGTTGTCAAAGACTCATTTTAAATAATGTAAACATTTTGGATATAAAAGTAGCACAGCATAACTACTTTACAATGTATTTGGAAAATGGGGAAAAGAAAAAAATCACCCATAGTCTCTTTCTGTAACACATCCTGGTATTTCTCCCAGTCTTACTCTGAAAGTGGGTACTGTGGGGGGCTCAGGTGGATGGGTGCTCACTCATAGGGTAACAGAGACAATTGCCCAGTCCTGTGCAAAGGGATCCAGCTGGGGAGAATCACGGTGAGGCAGGGTAATTCCCGGGTCTCCTGTTGCCCACCAGACTGCCCCAGACCAGGTGGTGGATGAGCTCAGTAGGGGTGGCCTTCTGGGCACTTCTTGGAAGGCAGGTCTGTGTGGGGCCCTGCTGAGGACAGCAGGTGCACGGGGGACTGAGGAGGTGCCAGGGTGGGAGAGGGAGGGAGGGAGGGAGGCAAAGAAGAAGGGAGGAAAAGCAAAGACAAAGGAGCACAAGGGTGCAGGGTGGTGGCAGGATGCCCAGTACGTTTGTCGATTTGTCCACTTGTTTAACAGAGCTTTACTGAGCCCGTACCGTGTGCCAGGCATTGTGATGGGTCCTGAGGGTGCAGAGTGGCCACGAGGGACAGCTCACAGGCCCATGTGATAAGCGGTCTGATGGAGGAAACACTGATGGTAGGATAGCAAAAGTGAGAACACAACAAAAAGAAATTCAGGGGAGAGGAGGCTCATGCCAGGCTTCTGAGGCAGCAGTATAAGTTGCGACCTGAAGGCTAGGTATTAGCCAAATGCGCTGGCAAGGGTGGGCTGGCGACGGGAAGTTTTTCTAGGTGGAAGTAGCAGTAAATACAAAGCTGAGAGATTTGGAGGGAAAGGTAGAAGCAGAAAAAGCCCCAGATGGGAAGTCTGGAGTCCAGGGTTCTAGTTCTGGCTCACCTCTCGCTAGGTCCTGGCGGGGTCTTGGGATGATTGCCATCAGCGCTTTTCCTCCTGTGTGGTTTATGTACTGTTTCCCGCTAGCCTGGGATCCTCCTGAAGCCTTTTTGCATTTTGTTCATGTCTGCATCCCTGTGGTTCCCAGCCCACTGCTGTGCACAAGCAGAAGCTCAGAGGACCTCTGTGGAATGTACAAATGGATGCAAAGCCAACCGGCACCAGAGACCTTCTCTTCATGCAAGAAACAAATGGATTGCATTAGCTGTCTCTGCATTAGCTTCTACCTCAAACTTTTAAAGAGCCTTGCAAACTGTAGAGATGTTTTCAGTAGTTGTGTGATCATAAGAACAGCAGCGAAGGACCCTGCTCCTATTTATTGCCCTGAGTGCCAGCCATTTACAAACATTGCCCAGGCCAGCCACACTCACTGACTGATCCTTCAAAATTGGGGTGGGCTTTTGTTTTACTGGCCTTCATGGCTTCAGGAGTCACCTCTGGGAGGACTTCCCTGTCCATCCATTCTAATTTGGATCCCCCGCTTCGGTCCCCTTCCCTTACAGCATCCTGTTTTGTTTCTTCATAGTATTTACCATGGGTTGACATCCTCTTCTTCAGTTATTTCTTTTCTTCCCCACAGTGAAATGTGAGCCTCTTGAGAGCTGAAGCCTTGCCCCTGGTGCCTGGAACGGTGCCTGGCACAAAGTAGCTGCTGCACTAATCCCATGTATGAATGGCCAGCCAGCATCCACGGGGAACTGTTTTGTGGGTCAGTGATCCACACTGATACAGGACGCCCTTCTCTTCAGGTACTGTAGCCTGAGCTGCAGGTGACCTGAGGAAGCTGTAGCATCTCTTCTAAAGAAACCCCTCAGATAATAAACACTCATTTTAATCTACCACAAAACTGGAAAGCAAAACACCAGCAGTCACAGACAGGAAGAAAAATCTAAACAAATTATATCTGGAAAGTCAGCAACTGCTTTGTGGCTAGGGAGCATTTTGCTTACAGAGATTATATTGATCTTGTGACAAACAACCACACTGTATTTGTGGCTTTTCTGGTGTGGCTTTGCCCATAGCTGGGGCTTTGGAATCACTTTTTACACCCTCATATGCATTTACCCACTGGTTTCTCTGGGTCACAGTGTGACTCATTCACCTATTAACAGATGACTCTTTTTCAAACTAGCCTCACAGATAGGATCTTCAGAATCTGATACTTTTCTTACTCCTTAAAGTTTAGGATTTATTTTCCCATTCTCTCTACATAATTTTTGATTCTGCAAAATCCCTGGTAATTAATTTGTGCTGAGGATTATTAATCTTCATGCTTTAAAAATTGTCTTTGATTGCATTAATTCTATGTTCTGTAAGAGACAGGAAGAAAGTACCTGCAGTTCTCATTCCATGAGAAATTTTAGTTATTTTAGTTCTGCATGTTTTACAGCAGCAAACCAGGGGTGAGAACAGATTTCCAGCAAATTGGTTCTGGCTACATATGCAGAAAAAATGCATGGGCCATAGAGATTGTAACTAGTTCATTTGCCTCCTGGCAGGCGCAGGCAAGCGGCATAGAGATTGGCTTTAGTATGGTGCTCACAGCCAGAAGATGTGGGTTCCAGAGACCTTACCTCTGTCACTTTCTAGCAGTCACTATGGCCAAATCACTTACCCTTTGTGAGTCTTAATATGCACAGTTTTTTATATGAAGGGGTGGGGGCTTGTGAGGAGGGGTGCTCAGTTGCCTTGTTTGTTTTTGTTGAGACAGAGTCTCACTCCATTGCCCTGGATAAAGTGCAGTGACATCATTGTAGCTCACTGCAATCTCTAACTCCTGGGCTCAAGCAGATCCTCCTGCCTCTGGGACTACAGGTGTGCTGCAAAACCCAGCTGGGTTTTTTTTTTTTTCTTTTCTTTTTGGTAGAGGCAGAGTCTCACTCTTGCTCAGGCTAGTCTTGAACTCCGGAGCTCAAGCAATCCTCCCGCTCCCGCCTCTTGGCCTCCCAGAGGGCTAGAATTACAGGCGTGAGCCACTGCAGCCGGCCAATATCCACATGTGATATGAGGGTAACAATACATCCTACTTACCTGTCTGGATTGCTTTTGGGATCAAATGAAATGGTGTTTGTGAAAGCATTTTGTGAACTTTGAAGTATTCAGATGTGAGTTGTTTTTATTAACATCATCCTTCTTACTATACTAGCACTATACAGCTTCCTGGATGACTTCTGTATGCTGGCCATTGTTCCAGGTGCTGGGGGCACAGAAAAAATATATTGTTTTTCCCCCCAAAAACTTGCACAGTCTGGGCTGAGGAGACACTACAGTCCAATGTGAGCAGTGCTGTGTTAGATGCTCCAGGAAGAGAGCAGGAGGGGTCAGAGCAGAGGACTGGAAGGCATCAGGATAGACTTCCCAAAGCAGATGAACTGAGCTAAGTTCTTGAAGGACATGCAAGGTTTCTGGGGAGAGAAGTAGAGGAGGGGAACTTCCAGCACAGGGACAGAGTGTGCAAAGGGACAGAAGCCAGAGAGCATGGAAGGCTTGGGCACTGAAGCAGCTTTGAGTGTGGGTGGAGGGAGGGCAGGGAATGACACAGGAGAGTAGGCCAGGGGCAAATCATGTGAGTTTCTCTGGTCGTGGAGGCAATAGGAAGCCTTGGGAAATTTTCTAACAGAGACATGGTTGTTTGGACTGGGGTATGTGAGTGGAGTATGGCCAGTGGATTGCAGGGAAGCAAGACCCCACATGAAGAGATCAGTCTAACAGGAGAAGAAAGCAAAAAACTCAAAACTCTTACACTGAGGCAGTGACAATAAGGCTCAGATCCATAAGACAGGCCTGTTTGTTCCTGGTAACATGAGAGATACAGGGACAAGATAGATGGTGGATTTGAGGAATACACATTGGGCCTAGGAAACACAGGTATATGGCTTCCCGTAGGGATAGGGGCCAGGGTCATGGCGTTGAGCCTGAGACATAGACTTCCATGAAGATGTCCCAGAAGCAGCTGAATCCATGGTTTGGGAGCTCAGGAAAGAATTCTGGATTGAAGATGCCAGACTGGGTAGTCATCTTCATCTTCGCTGATGTCCATCATGCCATGGGCGGCTGAGTGGTAAGAGAAAAAGGATATTGATAGAAGGCAGTGGTGGACAGATAGAAGTGTCATGGTGGACATTGAGAAATCTCCAGAGGTTGGGAGAACTCAGAAGAAAAAGATGCTGCAGAAGGTAAGGAAGGAGGGAATTTCAAGGATGGGTTTGGACATGGTCAAAACCTCACAAATGTTGACAGAGGCAAGGACAGAAAAGTGACCCTGGCCAGAGTATGTCAGTAGAGAGCAGGGCCCAGAGTAAGACTGGCTGCGAGGGTGGGCGTGAGAGTGCGGAGAGGCAGTGGGCCGGAGAGGCAGTGTGGGCCCTGAGCCAGCTCCAGGTGTTCTTGGTGAGAAGGGAGGAGAGAGGTCCCAGAGTGGCTCCTAAAGATTGGAGAGAAATAGACATGCTTAGATGCTGGGGAAAAAAAGGTAAGGAAGGTTGTAAATTTAGGACTAAAAGCAGATGCATTGTGGGCCACATCCCTGATGAAGGGGTTGAGGATCCGGAGCAGACTCTAAGCTAGGAGGAAAGGGTGGAGCCAGGTGAAGGTGAGCAAGGGGAAATGTCAGGAGATGACAAAGAACAGGAAACGAAACAATGGGAGAGCTGGATGGCACCAAGGACAGATTTTTATCTCAGGAAGGAGCAGCAATGATTTGGCAAAGGTAGGGGGAGGGAGAGAACATCCAGGCCAAAGTCACACTCCCTAACTCATGGGACCCTCATTCCCTGGTCACAGCAGAGCCATCCATCCACCAGGCTCAAAAGAATGGCAGAACCAGGCAATGAAGGAATTCATACAGTGGCTACAGGGAGAGGGGTGTTTATTTAAAACAGAGGAGGGCCGGGCTCAGTGGCTCATGCCTGTAATCCTAGCACTCCAGGAGGCTGAGGAGGGTGGATCGCTCGAGGTCAGGAGTTCGAGACCAGCCTGAGAAAGAGTGAGACCCCGTCTCTACTAAAAATAGAAAGAAATTAGCTGAACAACTAAAAATATATAGAAAAAATTAGCCGGGCATGGTGGCACATGCCTGTAGTCCCAGCTACTCGGGAGGCTGAGGCAGTAGGATCACTTAAGCCCAGGAGTTTGAGGTTGCTGTGAGCTAGGCTGACGCCACAGCACTCACTCTAGCCCGGGCAACAGACACTGTCTCAAAAAAACAAAAAAGAGAGCAAGTGTCCAGAAACGACAGTGGAAATGCTGAGGAGGTATCCATCAGATGACAGAAAGTACTGAGTGAAGATCTGGAGCTAAACATGGAAAATTGGCCTTTTAAAAATTAAGTTGAATTTAGCCCAACATCCAGTTAGAAACTGATTGCTATATGTTGAAACAATTGATTACTTGATATCAAATGCCTATTTTTGAACCAGTGTATGTACGTAAATATGACCATAGCTTAAGTCTTTGATATAGGAGCTGTGTGAATATTGGAGGCAAGAACAACATTTGAAGTCATCCTTTCTGAACTGCTCCCAGCATTAAACTGTCTCAAAATGTCTCTTCTCTAGATGGAAACTCCATGTTTTGAACTCAAAACGAAATCTCAGGGATCACACACAAGCAGTTTCAGAGTTCATCACGTATTATAATATGTTCCCCTCCAAACTGGGCCTCCCCCTCTTGCTCCTCTCCCAACTCTAAAACAAGAAAACAAAACAAAAATAACACAAATCTTTAGTTTCATTGTTTTTTAGAGGCTTGTTCTCTCCTGTGATGTATTAATGACCAATTCCCTGATTACTTAATAGAGTAATAAAAATAATTAATAAAAATGTAGAGTTTTTGGAGAAATACCGATCCAATCCCACAAATTCTATTTGTATGAACACAATCATATGGGTCATAATTATGGAACAGAATGCTGGAAAGAATAACTGTGTCCTCAACAGCATTTGTCCTTTACAAATCTGGGGTGCCGGAAGCCTTCTTCCAAGCTTTGTATCCCATCCCCCACCACAGATCTTCATTGGGTATTTACTAAAATGAAGAAATGCCTTAAGCACTTTTACATTTATCTATGGAAAAAGGAGGAAGAATTAAGTGAAAAGCTTATACGAGACATTGCCTCATCTCATCCCAGGAAACAATTCTGGTGGCTACTAATATATCTAAATGTCATTTATGGCAGTTGCTTCTGAAACAGATTTGACATACTGCATTTGCTCTCTCCTAGCCCTGTTAAGGAATAATATTTTTGTTTTACATTTTTATGTCTTAGTGACAGGTTTTATAACAATATAGCTGGGGGTGGGGGGGGAAGGTGATAGAAGAGAAGTTATGTAGCAGAAAACATAAAGTTTGGGGTAGTGTTTGTCAATTGCAATAATGTTTCTCTAGGCTGAAGTTTTTTGTAAATTGGATTTATAAATTTCATGTCTCATGTGGATAACTAAACCAGTAAAGTTAGGTGAACATGAAAGCAGATCACATTTGGAAAAACAAAATATTTAAGAAACAAATAGTGTTCCTTAAATAACATGGCTATCATTAAGTCATATTTGCAATCCTAAGAAAAAAATACATTGATCCTTGCTTGACTAAAGACAAATTAGAATAGGAAACACATCTGAACACAGAAAGAATAGCTACACTAAAGCTATATTATTAATTTAGATTCCAATTAGTTGGGCTGCACTCCTGGCTCCTTTTATCCTTATTATAAACAAAGATATATAGTATAAATAATATTGCCAGAGCCATGTTTAACCTGCTTAAGAGAATGGAGTCTTTAGGCCGGGCGCGGTGGCTCACGCCTGTAATCCTAGCACTCTGGGAGGCCGAGGCGGGTGGATTGCTCAAGGTCAGGAGTTCGAGACCAGCCTGAGCGAGACCCCGTCTCTACTAAAAATAGAAAGACATTATATGGACACCTAAAAATCTATATAGAAAAAATTAGCCGGGCATAGTGGCGCATGCCTGTAGTCCCAGCTACTCGGGAGGCTGAGGCAGTAGGATCGCTTAAGCCCAGGAGTTTGAGGTTGCTGTGAGCTAAGCTGACGCCACGGCACTCACTCTAGCCTGGGCAACAAAGTGAGACTCTGTCTCAACAAAAAAAAAAAAAAAAAAAAAAAAGAGAATGGAGTCTTTAAATGACTTTAATGCATTAGTTTTATGAAAGCAAGTGCTTTTGTAAACTATGAATTCAGACTCACTGTATTTGCAAAGTTACTGCTTTTCATAATAGATATTTAAAAATTTAGACTTTCCACTAATTCAGACTGACAGTCTTGTTTAGTCAGACTAGTTCAGTAAGTTTACTTAATTCAGTAAACGTACTAGTGGAAAAATCTTTAGCTAGTTGGGGAGATACGTTTCCTAAATGGAGAGAGTCCTGATAACATTCTCTTTTTAGAAAAGAAATGGGCAAGTGAAAGGACGAAGAGAAATTTTTTTAGGATGAAGAGGGAAAGTGGTGGTATTTTTAACTCTTGCTACTCTGATATCACAGCAAAGGATAGGGTTTCAGTAGCAGATATGTGAGCATATCTGTCAGATGCTGTCTTCCTTTGATGTGCCATGCAGTGGACACAATTCCCACTAATGTGGCAGGTCTCCAAGAAGCTAACGTGTGGCCTATTTTCTTTTAACACTGAACTACAATGCCCATCCTTCAGGTCTCAGTTTCCACATCTTCAACTGTAGATGGAAATACTTGGCTGTAAAATCATCCCAGGACCTCAGTTGAAAGTTCTCATGTATGCCTGACATAGGTTGTTATAGCCACAGAGCATGTGTCAAACTGTAAAGGCCCATAGAAGCATGCTGAGGACAGAGAATCACACACTATGGAATTGAAAGGACTTCACAGACTTTCCGATCTAACCTTGCCACTTTGCTGGTGAGGAAACTGAAGCCCAGAGACTTAAGGGGACTTGCCCAGCATCTCATAGGTAGCAGCCCATTTGGAATTAAGACCCAGATTCCCTGACTCCTAGTCTAGTTTCTCAACAACATCCAGGTGATTGTGCTCATTCAGAAGACATTAGGATTGCAAAATGATTAATCTTGAAGTTAATCATTTGACAATAACTTTTCTTAGGTGGAATTTGACTAGTTATTTACTATGACAGCAATTTCTGTGGTCACAAAACTTAATCATAATTTGGAGGACCCAAAAGTTACCTGTTACAATGTACAAACTTCTTTTGTACCACCACTGTACACTTAATACAGAGTAATTCATGGGCTTTTTTGTTTGTTTGTTTTTTCTTTAACCTGTCTTTCCTACCAGAGAGCTTTATAGCTACAGAGGTCATGCTATTCTTTTCCCTTTATTCTCATTGTGCCTGGTTCAATAAATATTGAATGAAATTCAGAAACTAAGGAAGAAGCAGTGGTCCTTTCACAGGGGGCCTGATGCCATTACAAGCAGATCCTGAAATCACTGGGCATAGGCCAGGGGTGGCTTTCTTGTCTGGTGAACATCCCGCACTGCAGTTAAGAATCCTAATGACACCTGATATATATTGCGGGCTTATGTGCTACACACCATTCTAACTGCTTTAAGTGCATTTACTCATTTCATTCTCACAACCCTATAAAGAACTACCCTCATGAGCCCTAAGTTACAAATGAGACACAGAGTTACAAAACTGCAGCACAGAGAAGTTAAATAATTGGCCTTGGGCTCAAAAACCTAAGCAACCTGGAACCAGATGATGTGCTTCTAACCCCTGCAGTAACCCAAGGACCAAAGCAGATGTGTCCCTCTTTTGTTGACCTCTAAGCCAATCTGTATATTTGGAAAATTTAAATAAACCACTATTGTGGACATCCTGAAATTCTCCAAACTAGACCTATATATTTTTGTCTCTTGAGTTTTTCCTCACCTCCCTATTCCTAACTCTTCCTGTTGAACTCATGTTTCACCTCTCGGCTTCAAGTGCCAACTCTCTGAAAAAACTTCCCTGGCCTGGTTTCCTCTAATCAAAATTAATCTCTCTGTTCTAGGTGCCCTTTGTCTAAACTTCAGTTTTGGCACTTAGCACATCAAGCCTGCGATGAGTCACTTGTGTGTTTGTCTATCTCCTACCTAAACAGCTCGGTGTGGGCAGGAGCTCTGCCTGTCTAGCGTTATCTTCTTAGCGCCTGCCGCAGGTCAGCTGGGCACTTAGTAGGTGTTCAGGGTTTTCAGAAATGAGATTCATTTTTATTCTTTTTTTTTTTTTTTTTTTTTTAAAAAGGCGTCCAGAGTCGCTGTCTGGTGGCAAGGTCTTTTTTGGGACGACTCTGTGGGCTGAGATGTCCTCACCCCGCCCCTCCCTGCCCACTCCTGCCCTGGCCTGGCCTACCGCCTAGCAGCGCTCTGCAGGCCGCGAGGGCCTCCAAGTGCCCTGGCACTGGCCTCGGCCCAGTTTCCCCGGCTTCTAAATGCGGCCCGGAGCTACCGGGGGAACTGGAAAAACACTGGCAGGCGGCCCCACCCCCAGGCCCCGGCGGGGCCGGGCGGCCGCATTTCTGCGGCTTGGGCCTGCTGCTTGGGAGGCGCTGGGGCCTGGGGCGGGGGAAGCGGGGGAGGCGGCCGGGCGCGGGCGGCGGCCTGCCTGTCAGCGGGAGCGGGCGCGGGCTCGTGTGTCAGCGGCTCCCTCCTCCTCCTCCCCCCGCCGCCGCCCGCCCGCGCGCCCGCCCGCCGGGCCTCCCGGCCTCCCGCCGCCGCCGCCGCCGCCCGCTCCCCCCGCGGCCTGGCAGGCTGCCGGCTGCACAGGCGGGGGTTCGCGCCGTTCTCACGACCTCTCAGGTTGCCTGAGCTCATCTGGGAGCTATTCATTTCCTGCCAGAAAGCAGTCGGGCCTGCTAAGCAAACCACCTTGGCCGCAGGGCCGCCGGCCGGCCCAGCGTGGCCGCCCCGGCCTGCTCCCGCCCGGGCCGTGGGCCCCAGCGGCCTCCCCGGGACCCCCGGGCCGCCCTGGCGGGCGCGCGGCAGGAACAACTCGTCCGCCCATCTGGTTGCACTTAGGAGCCGGGGAGGAAGCTAGCGGCGGGTTGTTACCGGCCAAGGGGTGTGGGAAAAGTTAATTGACTTTAATGACAGGTTTCCTGGGACGGTGGTGACGATGAGGGGGTCCAGTTAAGCCCCCGAGTCCCCACTCCAGAAACACGTGGGGTGGGAAGGGGCGCGAGGGGGTGAAAGCCTCCAAGTCGCGCTTATGCACCGCTTGGCGAAGGCTCTGGTCTTGACCGAGGAGACCTACCCCCGCCTTCCAGTTCGGCGCCCTTCCCGCTCCGGATGCCGCTGGAGACGGCGGGGGGCCGGGGCCCCGGAAGGTCTCCCTTGAGAGGCTATTGCGCGCGGCCGCCGAGGCCCGCGGCCCGCATCCGGGCGCAGAGCTTGGAGCAGTGCCTTATCTCCCAGATTAATCAGCACTGCCGGGGGCTAGGGAGAGGGGCTGCTGGGTGTGCCCTGAGGCCGTTTAATTAGGCCATGCCCGGGGGACCTCCAGGGAGGCCAGACTGAAGTTGCCTTTAAAGCTTCGCTTCTCTCCCAGCTAGTTACTTCAGAAACAGCCGGGGTGCAGGAGGGGTACAGTGTCCTAGATATAAATCCACTCTTTTTATGGATTTGGAAATGTCCCAGAGAAGAGAAACGACTTATCCAAGGTGACAGAGTGAGTTTGGGGCTATAGCTGGGACAAGAACCTGAAAGTTCCCATTGGAGCCTGGGGTCTCCACCCTCTCTCCGTATTGTACAAAAACAAATGCCTCATCTAATAGTCCATACCCAAATTTCAGGAAAAAAAGAAGCATGTTATTTTCAAATCACTAATTATTTTCCCAAAGCCTCCAGATTTTACTTATTTTCCCTTGATTTAGTCCTCCTCCCTAGTAAGGTATCTACGAAGGTATTTATGTATTTTTGGTGATATTAATAAACATATTTTTTCAGTTGTTCCTCTTCAGCAGAGGTAAAGACAAATTTAATTTTCAACTGGCATGGAGATTGCGCTGTGTTTTTCTTCGGTGAATTTTCTAAAAAGACCAATGTAAAGGAACTTCGTTTATAAAAATGAGACTCTGTGGTCTGGATTATTTCTGCCAGGACAGTTAAAGACTCCTGGTGGGACCAGAAGACAGGCTTACCAAATGAAGCATTGGAGCCCGGGCTGGGTGTCTTAGCGGAGCAAATGTTGCGTTTGTGTTTAAACAAGAGGGGAAACGTGGAAAAGGGATATGATAAAGAACTTGTGTGTGTGTGTGTGTGTGTGTGTGTATTTCTTTGGCGGAGGGTGTGTTGGACACCTTTCATGTACACAAAATAAGGCAAGTAGAAGCCAAATTCAAAGAAAGTATCTTTTGAACCTCTCCCTCTGGGGCAGAAGCTGGGTCCGAGGTATTTGAGTAGAACGGACTGCTGTCTGCTAGATCATTCCTACAATAGAGCCACTCTCCACACTAGCCTGTGGGAAACGCCAGAGCAAGGCGGGGTAGAGGTAAAGCTTTTGAAACAAGACAGAAAATCGTTGGCTTTATCTTTGTTAGGAGAGCTTCAAAGATTGATCTCTCCCGCCTCATCCTTCTCCTCCCAGAAGCCGTTCTAAGGAAAGGGGGGTGAGAGTGGGCCGGCGGGAGGGGCCGGGGCGGGGAGGAGGACTGGCCGGCGGTGGGGGAGGAGGGCGCGCCCGCCAGACCCACAGCGCGGCTGATGTGTCTGGTCTCGCAGGGCTCGTGGTTTTCATTTCCCCAACACCTGGATGCAGTCAAACACCTGGCCAAATCTGACAAAATCTGACAAGCCTTTGTGATGGGATTTGGAAGAAATTCCCCGCAGATCCTGGCACAGTTTAAAGCTGTCCGCTTTGAGTTAGGACTTGTTAAGGAGGGTTATGTGAGCTGAAACCCGAGACAACCCTTTTGCTTCTATCTGGAGCCCACATCTTGCCTGGAAATGGGGCATGACCAAGCGAAGGGGTCGCTTGCTGTTTGTATTAAAAGGGGAAGATGGCCTGTGTGCCTGCCAGTGCAGCCCCCACATGCTTTCTCTATTAGAGCCAAGCACAGAAACTTATCAAAAACACATGTTTGGTGTTAATCATCTGGGCTCAGGCTCCCCTTGGGAGTCTAACTAGCTGTCCCTTGGCAGAAGGAATCTGTTGACCTTTTCAGCTTGCTTGAAGAGGGTGCAGAGAGGCATTTCAAACTTTTGGGTGCTAGTGAATGTCTAGCTGCACCTAATTAATGAGGACCCCCTCCCCAACACTTGAAGGCAAGAGGTTGCAGTGGTTGTGTGTGTTTACTTTGGAAGTTGGTGAGTTACCCAGGGGAGTAGAGCTGCAGGAGCCACCCTTAATGTGCAATGGGCAATAGGATTGGATCTATTTACTTCATGAATTCGGTTCTGTTCAACCTTTCTCAGAAGGAGCTAGTTGAACGAGAACCTCTGAAGACTTACCCAACTGCAACTTTAAAATATTTTTTTAGAAATCCTTCAAGAGATTGACTACGAGTTTATCACAGAAGCCATATCAGATGTGTTCTTATAAATTAAATGGAATTTAGTCTTTTTAGTTTATGGAGGGTTGGTAAAATGTTTGATGGATTTTTTTAAAATGTTCTTTTAATAACAAGAGCCAATTGCCAAATTCACAGATTACCTGTAATTCAAATTCCACCAAAAGCCTCTTTTACATATTCTGAAATAATCAGTTCTAAGACATGAAAAAGCCTTCACTTTTTTCTTTTATTATATTTTCTCAAATAAACTTCCCAAAAGGAAGATATTTTAAGAGCATTTTCAAACATCTTTGGCATCACATAAAAAAGAAATCTCGTGTAAAAAACGAAATGTCATCTGAACTTTTATAATACAAAGGCGCCATCCAATATGAACATATAAAATATATACAAATATAGTGCATGGTCAGTCACTTAATACAGCTCTCTACAAAAAAAGTAACTTTTTAGAAATAAAACAAAAAACCCCAAAGTAACCACTTAATCACAAAAGTCCTCTTCCCTCCCAGTATCCAAGTTCCTGTTTAGTGTCCGGAGGGAAGAGAGATGGGTTGGGGAATTTAAGGGGAGGGGTGGCCTGAACCTCTCAGTTCCGCCACGGCCTCCACATGGAGTCCGCCGTGAGCGAGGGGCCGCTGGAAGGCGACACTGCGTTGGGGCCCACGGAGGTCCCACTGTTGCTTGTGTACACTGGGATGACAGGGCCGCTGTGCGCGAAGGCCCCGTTGGGGATGAGGAAGGCAAACTGGCCATCAGGAGCCGGTACCACCTGGAAGCCGCCGAACACCTTAGCCGCCTCTCCAGCCTGGCTGCCCAGCTTGCAGGGTGCGCCGCCGGGAGGGGGCGCCGCGCCCCCGGGGATGGGCACGAGCGGCGGCGGCGGCGCGAACGGCGCGTGCTGGGGGCCGCCAGGTCCTGGCGGGGGCGGCGGCGGCGCCTGCAAGGCTGGGTGCGGCTGCCCGGGGTAGGTCATGGCGTTGATCTGGGTCATGCAGTTGGCCAGGTGGCCGAGCAGCCGGGTGCGCACCTCGGTGTTAACGCCCTCGCACGTGGACAGGAAGCGGGTCACCTCGTTCATGCACTCGCTGAAGCCGGCGCGGTACTTCCCCAGCACGCTCGGGTCTGTGCTCAGTGCGGCTGCGGGCCAGAAGGAGACAGCCGGGTCACTGAACGGCCCTGGCCCGGTGGCTACTGTCTCCCGCCCTGGGAGGTCCCTGTGGCGTGCCTCCCTTACCACGCGCCCGTGAAAATGCCTCCAGCTCGGAGGGTGGGGTGGGTTTAGAAAAACCAGCCACCTCTCCACGCTAGCGTGGCGACTGAAGCCGAGACACTCCCTCCCCATTATCGGTCGCTCCATTTAAACCGATCTTAGCCCTAGATCTGTCACCCCCACCCCCGCATACTGTGTGACCTTGGGCAACGCTCCCCAATCCGCCCTCCGAGCCTCATTTCCCCTTCTGTAATGGGGGAGGGGGAGAGTGCTAAACCGGTTAACATCCAGGCTCCACGCAGCTCAAAACCGCCACGGTCCTAAGTCCTTTCGCCCCTACCCGCTTCCCCCACAGCCAAGCCGCCCGCCACCCTCGCGGCTACAACCTCTCTTCTTCCCTTTCCGGAACAGTAACAACTTGGAGTTGTGGCTATAAATAAGCCCCAGACCGTGGGAACGCGAGAGTGAGCCAAGGCAGTAAAATGTAGCTGAATGCCTCCCACAGCCACGGACGGAAGTCTGGAAGAAATCACCGCAGGGCGAGAGGGACGCCCGCAGAGGGAGACGCGGCAAGCCGCCCTCACCCGTCATCTGCGCCCGCTGCAGGTTCCGGAGGTGCTTCACTGTCATCTCCAGAATGTCCGCCTTCTCCAGCTTGGAATGCCGCGAGCTCTGCACATAAGAGGAGGCAAGGGAGGAAAGTGAGACCCTTGTCAGCTGCCTTGGAGTGCTGAGGGGTCCCTTCTGGCCGTGGCGCCGATATTTCGGACCCCGGCCCTCCCGCCTGGGAGAACGCAGTGGTGGTGGGTGTTACATCCCGCAGGCTGGGGGTTTCACTCTTAGTAGCTGAGAAATAGTATTCATTTATTTATTTAAAAAGAGCAGCATTCCCCACTTACATCTTTCTTAAGAGCATCCAAAATCAGTGTTTTCAGCTGGCTCAGACTTTCATTTATTCTTGCTCTTCGTCTTTTCTCCATGATAGGCTTTGATGACTGCAAAGAAATAAAAAAAAAAAAAAACGGCCCTGAGTTCCTATGGGATTTACCATTTCACCCCAGGGTTTCAGGAGAGAAAGGAGCCCCCCAAACCCTACTTAATTTGAGGGGCTGCAGGTACCGCCCTTACCTTTCTGTGCTCAGATGCTGTCTTTGGTTTATCCGGTGTCGTGTTGACACTGGCTGGGGTAGCAGCCACCGGGGACGAGGAATTTTTCTCCATTATATCAGCTGGCATTTTCTTTCTTTTTTTTTTTAATCCCTAGAGAATTTTATTTTTGGAGTCCTTTACAAAAAGGAATTTTTTGTTTATGTCCCTTTTACTTGAGACTTCACGAAACTACTAAGCAAGTTCTGAGGGTTTATTATAATATTTTATGGCTACTTGGTGATCAGTAGCGCTATTCCAGGACCAAGGAGAGAGGTAGACGGGGGATTCCGCTGTTATCAGCACCAGCTCCGGATCCTGTGTGATCCCCAGGCCCTGGCGGCCTCTATATATATCTGGGACTGCACGCGAACGGCTCGTGTGAAACTTCCCAAACTTTCTTTCCCACAGTAACTTTCAGCCAATGGGAGGAGGAGACACGCGGCACCGCTCGTGGACCGCGCCCCCCCATTGGCCGCCAGGCACAAGGTCTGGCGGCCAATGGCGCGCGCCTGAGCCCGGG
Source organism: Eulemur rufifrons (assembly GCF_041146395.1). NCBI lineage: Eukaryota > Metazoa > Chordata > Mammalia > Primates > Lemuridae > Eulemur > Eulemur rufifrons. Next base: position 70,781,882 of record NC_090989.1, read on the forward strand.
GCACCGGAGGCTACAACGTCAATCAAAAGGATTTTAACCCTTTGCTACTCTTCCCTCTGGGCTTTGCTTTAAAAGAAAATTTTTCCGCTTTGGTTTTGGTTTAGTCTATTTCTTTTGGGGCCAGGGTGTTTGCTTTTTATTCCCTTTCCTATGTGTAATAGAGCTGCTTTAATTGTAATAAGTTCATATGAAACATTTTAAAAACAGGTATAAAACGAGAATAAAAGATATTCGCAGTGGTTAAAAGGGAGGAACTCGCGCAAGGGTGTGAGTTACTGACACTTATAAGTGATTTCCCGCTCAGATTATACATTCTGGGGGATGAAGGTAGATGGCGCAGGAAAAAAAAAAAAAAAGACAATTTTTTTCCTTTTTGCATGCAGAAAAAGGAAAAATTGCCTTCCACCCTACGTTTGCAGGTTTTTCGGAGCAAGGTGGTTGTTGAATGCGCACCTCTGCCCCAATCTCTCATTATTCTTCTGCAGTTGGGGATGTGGACCCCGCGTTTCCCCAGGAAACAATCAGAATAATTTCCAACTGGGTAGAAAGGAAATGGAATTTCAAATGAAAAATGAACAAGGGGGACTTTGATGGCAATGCCTCAGAGACGCGCACGCTCCTTCACCACCCTTTCCCTTTTCACCTAGAGGCTCCAGGTTCTGCCGCACGTAGAGGTGGCCTCTCCCTCCTCGCCCCGCGGGTGGCGGAGGCAGCTTCGGCACCCGGCGCGCGAGGGCCCTTTAAGAGATACACCAGCCGAGCTGCAGTTTGACATCAGCCGGCCGGCGAGGGCGCGCCTGGAGCCGGAGCACGTGCCAGGATGTTTTATTGCCGCCGCGGCTGCGGCCCGGCTGGGAGGATGTGTGTGTGCGTGCGTGTGTGAGTGTGTGTGCGCGCGCCCCAGGGGCAGGGAGGCGGGGGGCGGCGGCGGGCGGCGGAGAGCGGGGGCCGGTTCCTGGTCCCCGGGAGAAGCCAAGAAGGTAAATAGCAGCTGCTGTGCTCGAGCCTGGGAAAACCCCGCCCCCTGCGCCTGGCCCGGGCTCATTGGCGCGCGCTGCGTGTGGGGTGTGTGTGTGTGTCCGGGGCCCCCTCCTCCGGCCCCGCCGGGCCAGGAGTCCGAGGGGGCGGCGGGCTGGGAGCCGAGCCCCGGCGCTCACCCTCTTTCCCCCACCCCACCCCCCACCTCCCCCGGCCAAGGTCAGCTCTTCCGGGCGGGGAGCGCACGCCGTGGGTGGAGAGTGGGGAATTATTCCAACCCCCACTCCCCACCCCCAATTTCGGGCTTGGGGTTTTAACTCCGCCGACGACCTCACTAGCAACAGCCGGGGGGAGAGAAAGGGGCCTCCTTGTTTGCTCCTTGCTCCCGCCCTTCCTCCCCCCGCGGGGCCCTCGGCGCCCGCCGCGGTCACGAGATGCCTGACCGCACTTAGGAAGCGGCCGGGTCAGCCTCCTGCCTCCGCTCGGCGGCTGCGGTTAGAGCGGCTTCGCGCTGCCCGCCCCTTCCCCCGGCCCAGGGCGGCCGGGCAGCTCCCCCTCGCTGCGCCCGGGAGGCCGCCGGCGGGCGGCCGGGAGGAGGCGGGCGGCGCGGGCGGCTGCGTGCTGCCGGCTGGCCGGGCCGCGCGCCGGGAGGAGCCGCCGCCGCCGCCGCCGGGTGCCACGTGGCGGGCGCCGGGCCGGGAGCGCCAGGGCTCTGGCGGCGGCCTCCCTGGGGGATTTGCCGAGCGGGGCGGGCGGCGCGCACTGCCCCGGCCGGCCGGCCGCCTCCCTCCTGCCCGGGTCGCCGGCCCCCGTGCCTCCACACCCAGCCTCCCGGGAGCTCGGCTCCCTGCTCTGGCGGCTGGGGCTGCCTGGGAGCCCAGAGTCTTGTTTGATGTCGCCCCCGCCCCCTTAGCCCTTCCCGCGTTCCGGAGGCCTGGCACACATTTCTCAGACACTTCATTCCTTCCTTCCTCCGAGCTCCCCACTGAGATAATGATGTCAATGACTTCACCAGATCTTGTCCCGGATGAGATCCAGTGGTTCCTGACTTTGGGTGACCTTGGGCAAGCCCCTCTCTTTCGTTATGGAACGCACACTCAGTGCCAGACTGTGTTAAACCCTGGGATTACCACTATGAGAGATACAGTGACAGTCTGCAAGAAGTTTACAGTCAACTGCGGAGGCAGGCGGCCACTGATTGTCTGATAGATGAGGGGACAGTCCTCTATTTTTCATTTCTCTTGGGGTTTGGATAATGGCCTGACAGATCAGGAGAACCTAAATATAATATGAAACCACACCTGCATGGACAGCAGTATTGCTGGCCTGTCTGATTTCAGGAATGAGTAAGAGGGTTACTGCCCTCAGGAAGCGCACAGCTCAGAGACCCGTATACTCATGAGTACAGCTGACATCTAGGGATTTCCCAAGAGATTCCTGCGGGAGATCTTAGGTTCAAGAGAGAGAGTTACCTGTCTAGATAGAAGTAAGATGCTATCGAGGTTCAGGAGAATTAAATTACTCCCAAGTTGGGGTATCTTGGAAAACTTCCTGGAGGAGGTGGCCTGTGTACCTTAAAAATAGGTAGGACTGGGTGCTGGCAATGTGCTGATTCATGGGGGCTGGGAAGGACGGAAGTACCCATGGCATTAAAGGCCAAGACTCTGGAACTTGAGGTCTTTATTCAGGGGACATGGTCTGGAGCCCAGGCTGTGTGAAGGGACTGGAGGAGGAGGCTTGAGGCCATGTCTTGAGCTCCGTAAACATCTTTCTAAAAGACTTTGGACCTTATCTTTAGACAATGGAAAGCCACAAAATGTTCTTGAGCAGAGAAGGGACATCAGGGTTCCCCTTTAGAAAGATGGCTCTGGCAAAAGTGTGGAGAATGGATTGCAGGGTTTGGAGGCAGAGAGGCCAATCAGGAGGTTTAAGCTAGTAAAGAAGGTTTCTAGGTGACAGGTGCAGGCTGACACCCAGAAGCACCTGCCTAGGTCTAGCTCGCTTGGGTGTTGACTGCACATTATCCAGTGACCAGAGTTCAATGGAAACCTGCCTACCCTTTAACGCAAGGGTTCCCCCACCACTCCACTTGGTGTCTAAGGAATCACTGTGGCTCTGGCCATATTAACCTTCTAAGCCTCATTTCCACCTTCCAGCAGAGCCCTTGAGTCTGCAGCCAAACATTTACCTCATTGCAGGCTTGGTTTACTCACTCTTGCCCCTTGGGCTACTCTGGGATTTTTTTGTGTTTTCTTAACACACTGCAGAGTGGGCTGTGCCCTATCATGTTCAGAAGAAATGACGAACAATGCCTCCTTTGTTGACCTGCAACCTGGGCCAATAGGGTAGGACTTTTCTCTCTTATTTTAAACAGATGGAAAAGTGGTGATGACAGAAAATTGTCTGTTGCTTTTGGAAAACATGGGGTTTTCCTGTGTGTTTAAAATCCTCTTGGTGAAAGGTGATGAGCCTATGAAGTTACCTTTCTTTCTGCCATGTCTCCGATAAGCTTTGCAAGCTTCTTAAAATGCTTCTACGCAGCGTCTGACTTTTAAAAAACTGCACAAATACACTGACCCAGATTCTTCCAAGGAACTAAACCCTTCCCAGGGAAGCCTGTTAACCCTTTCCAGGTTCCACCGCCCCCCCCCCCAAATCTTTCAGAGCCAGTGCTTCCTCCACTGAGCTCTGCTGTGACATTGACTGCTGCCTGCTGTTGGGCTCTAATTACCTAGCAGGGGATGCCACCCCCTGTCCCTTTTAAGAGACTTTTTCATCTGATTCTGTTCCCCCTTCAGGATTTGGCACCCTGAAGGTGCATGGAGAATGGAATATAGTCTCACTGCAGGGCCTAAAGCAGCTTCATGGGTCAAGTAGTTAATCAGCAACTTGTTTATTGCCACTTTAGGAGTGCTTAGCGTGGTAGAATGAACAAGTAGCTTAAAACACACACACACACAAACACACACACACACATACATGCACATTTTTAGATAAAGGGACAGGGGGCTCAAGTAACCAAAAATTAGCCATGAATTTGTCTGGTCCAAAACAAAAAATTTCCATGAACTCTTTAGCTTTCCACTCTAACCATTCAAGAAGGAAGTTTCTTGCAACTGTGCTCATAGATTATTTTTTAGTATTCTTATCCTGGGCAGTGAAAATAGGACCAAGTTGGTGCTCTCTCCACCCCTTCTCAAATGGGGGAGTAAGTTTCTAAACTCAAGAAAAGGCTTTTGGATTTGAAAGGCTCCTCTTAGAAACAGTCTTTATTTTTCAGTCATCCTCTTCCCCTTCCCAAAGCAGAGGGAAAGTCGACCCCTGTTCATCAGTGGAGGTCACTTCTTTGCTCCCACTGTTATATCAGCAAAACACAGTGACTCTCCCACTGTGTCTCATGCCCAGTAAGTACAAGCGGGGGCTTCTGTGTCTCCTTCCTCCCCCATCTCCCCACCTTCACCCCCCAGGAGGGTGATTTCTCTGTCTTACTGTATCACCTGTTTGCTTTTACATCATAAAACAAATAAACTGCATCTCTAGTGAGACTCCCCTTTGTCCTCTAGGTATCGGAATGGTTTGTGGGTTTGGTTTAAAGCTACAGAAAGGAGAGAGTGAGAGAAGAAGCAAAAGGTATTTTGCCTGAGGACTCGAAGCTTTTTTTTTTTTCCTTTTCCTCCGCTTGACTGACTTTCTCACACTCGGATTCCCTCCAGCCTGCCAGAGACGTGGTGGCTGCCTTGCCAAGAGCTATCCTGGGAGGGCTATTGAAAGAGCCTTGAGTAAGTACACACAGGGTGGATTTTCTCCTCCCCTCGGTACCTGCTCCGCACCTGTACGGGGAGCAGTCCCACACATATCACCTGATCGCAGCCCTTTCAGAGACCGTGAGAAAAATAAAGCCCAGGGGTAGAAGAGACATGTTTGTCATCTCTCCAGGGTTGCAGCCAGCTTCCTGCAGACCGAGTGCCCAGAAACAGCACATTCCAGGCGGGTCGTGCACACGTTTGCCTGTGCACGTGCCGGGTGGGAGCACCAGGAGGGGATGGGAAGCTGGAGATCACCTTTGTACTGACCACCTCGCTGCCTGCTTCCCCTGACATCTACCTGGCTGGTAGTTTTATGACCCTTTACTAGAGTCATTATCAGAGTCTTTCTAGATAAGACTCTATATACGCTAAGTGCAGAATTCATAACCAGGATTTTTTTTACTTTTAAAGCCCCTGAAATGGAATTTTAAGTTATGTCTATATATGCATATTTAGTAGGAGCTTAATAAATATTTTTCAAATGAGTGAACGAATACATCATTTTTTCCTGAGGAGAGGGTCCGCAGCCTTCAGCAGAAAGCTTTTTGAGACCAAAAAAGGTTAAGGAAAGCTGATCCAGGCAATGTCTGCTTACCAGTGGGTACTTGAAGCCCCAGAGAGGGGAAGGGACTTGCTCAACATAAGGCCGGGGGCGTGTGTGGGGTGTATGGTAGGCAGAAGCCGGCTTAGAGCTCTTTCCACCACACCACAGTGCTGTGGTCCTTGGGTAATTTTAGGTTGGCTTTTACGGAGTTATGATCGTCACCAAAGCCTGCATGTAAAATAGATTAATAGATACTGTGAATTTCTGCAGCTTTCCCCCCCTTAATTCTGAGGCATTTGAGCAGCTCTGCACCTAATTTTTGGATGAAGAAAGGGATAGGCAAGAAAGCAAATTGTCTGTCGAGAAAAGAGGACTCAGGAATGCTTGGAGCAGGAGCCCTGGTTGCCATGCACAGGCATTAGAAACAACTGCAACTCTGCATTCCATCTTTGATAAAAATGAGTTGCTACTTCAGAACAAAACGCCTGGTTGATTCCTGGCCAAGCTGGGACCTCTCACTGCAAGGTGGGGGTAGGGGAGGAAAACAGAAGCTTTCAACATTGGCTAATAGCAGCCTGTAATGCTTCCCTTCCCCATCCCCCAACACTTGATTGGAGCCAGTGAGACCAAGGGAATGTGCACTTTTCTAATGGGCTCTGAAAGAGGATGGTTGCCAAGAAAGCCTTTCCCAGTGGGGTGGGGGCGGGGCACCCTGGAATGGCTTAATTCACACATTTGGCCCTGCCACAGCAGTGGTGGTGGGAAAGCTCTAAATGTGATCTTAGCTAACCTCCTAACCTCTGAGCAGGGCTTCAGCGAGGCAAGCCTGCAAGCCCACGGTGAAGGAGGGCATTCCTGAGGGATCACAGGGATGCTAACTTGTACCCCTGTACATGAAAGGCTTAGAGCTGTGCTAGGGCTGGGGCATGCGGGGGCAGGCCCAGGGACCTCAGGAATGTGAGGTGAAGCCTAGCCTCTTTAAAGCCAGGGCATGCATTTATTTGGCTTGCTATTAAGCTGCTCACATTGTGACATCAGACCAAATTTCTGCAAAAATCAAAACCAAAAACATCTTAGCTAGCCGGAAAAACCATTTGGTCAAAGTTAGGACTTGAAAGTGATATGGGATGAATATATACAACATATCTTTAATTACAGTCATCATCATTACCATCCTTGCATTATCTCACAGATTATAGAAAGTTGGAGGCTGGGGGGACTGGGGAAGGGACCTAAGAAGTCAACAAATCAGCCCACTCATTTAATGCATGGGGAAACTGAGTCCAGGAAGAAGTAACTTGCACGAGATCAAACAGCTTTCCCAGAGAGGAAATAGCAAACCCAGAATTAGGCTCATGTTTCCTGCCTGCCAGTCTAGAAACTCTCCCCACTGTATCTGTATATAAGAAAAACATTTTGAAATATCATCTACAGCAAGTGAGTAACATTACCGCCAAAGGTGAATTTTACAGCTGAGAAAACGAGCTATCTGCTGGTAGTGTCACAGAGCACAATTAAATTCCGAGTTGCTTGCACTGTGGTACTCTCTGGGATTCGTTCATCACCCTGTATTCTCTGGAAAAGAAGAGATCTTGATTTCTGAGTTCCAGGAGATAGGAAGCCTTTCTCTCAGTCAACAAACCAAGCCAAACCACACGTCTTTTCTTTTTCCTTATGATTGCCAACCTGTTTCCCTTATTTGCGCCCTAAGTGGGAGAATCCGTGTCCATCGATGCTAAGCTTTTTATCTCAGGAGCAGAGAAGACTAAATGCCAGGAATACAGTGAAGGGGTGGAGCACCAAGACACTGAGCTGCTGGCTGACTTCACATTTAGAAGAGGGAGAAGTGAGAAAATTCATTTATTTTCCAAGCAGTTGAGAGATAATGTTCGCATGTGAAATACATATTTTCCTTTTAGATGCCAGGCATAGAGAACAAGAGAAGGTGGCCCAGGCAGCTGCCACAACTGCAGCACAAGACTCTGATGGGTTATAGCATGGTTGGGACCTTCTGGTCTGGTCCACAGAGTTGGAGGTTCCTGTCCTCTAGCTTGTAGTACCTGACAGTTGACAAGGCACTTTTGAGTCCATTACAACATTTTGTCCTCATAACAGCCTTACGTTCTAGACCATCTAGAGTGGAAGGATTTGGTGGACAGCCCAAAGAGGGAAAGAGGAATTATATAGTCAGTGCAGGAGACATTTGGCTGGATCATGGGTTGTTGGGTGCACAGGACACAGGATAGACAGGCTTTCTGGATAAAGTACCCCTAGAGAGACAAGGCAGGGCAGGGAGCTTAGAGGCCAGGAAAGAACTGACTTTTCTTTCTCAGGGAGAGCCATGGGCATGAGTAAGATTTTCAGAAACTAGAACAGAGAGGACAAGGGAGATGCCTGTGTATTTGACATAGAATGTCAGTAATCCAGAGGACATATCTTCGGGGGAAGAGGCAAGCAGGGAAAGTCCTTTCTTGTGGAGGAAAACCAGAAGGGAGACATGAGGGGAAGGAATCCCACTTAGCAAGATGACCGAGCAGGTTCTGGGAATGATCCAGAGAGGTGACAGCCTAGGCTGCCCAGAGCTGAAGATAGAGCTGCTTAGTTCAACATTCAGTGCTGAAAGGCTTCCTGGGAATATCTCAGAAAGGAAGACCAAGTTTGTGGCTGGGGGCCCTTGCAGAATTCTGCAACCGGCATCACTTCTCATGAGCTGTCGTTTTGGTCTATGTTGTCTGTTTTGCTATAGGCACAACACAAAATCCTATAGGCTGGAAAAGGTTATGGGATTATTGGGGGGTGATGACAGGGCTCAGGGGCAATGGGGAGACTGCATCCTGTTGTGTAGTTAGTCTAGGGGTGTTGGTCCCAAAGAAGAGGTGGTAGGTGGCTTAGAAAAAGGGGGAAGGCAAGTACACCAAATCCTTGGAGCGCCAGGAAAAAGACCAAGCATTAACCTCTGTAGTTGCTCAACCACTGTGGAGCAACTGCCCACATAATGGAGCTCATTCTGGACTCCCTCAGCCACGTTCAGTGTACAGACATATGTGACGTAGGGAAGAGGAGTCTCTCCTTTCGTCAGGTTGGACTTTCACAGACCAGCCTTGGCTGAAATGTGGGAGGACCCAGGGAGGGTGAGCTCTCTTGTGACACGCTGGTGTGTGCCAGGCTTGCCTGACCTGATGAGAGGTCTCTTGATAAAGGCCCAGTGTGTTGCTGACCCCCGGAGGAGGTTGCCAAGCTGTGCGCATATCACACATGTATCCGGTGGTGGCCTTTATCTCAACAGGCTTCCGAGATCATGCAGGCACCCGAGTACTCCAGTTCAAGTATTTGATCTCGTTGTCCTGGGTGGCCATTCAACCCTCCATGCCCTCCTCCCCTGCCCTCAAAGCCCTGGCACCTGGGACAGACCCAGACTTGGTGTCTAGAACCATCTGTTACCTGGATGGAGGAGTTCCAGCTTGTTTTCTTTGTAGTGAGTGAACCTACATTGATGGTAGTCAGACAATATAGTCAGGGATAAAAACCATCCAATTTCTAATTGTCTGTTTAACTTAATTCCATTCAATAAATGCTTTTGAACACCTACTATGTGCAAGGCAGAATTGCACAGCTATTTTGACAGTTACTGTCATCCCTGCCTGCTGTTTAAATGCTATTCATCTGTGCAGAGTGGTGACATCGCAAGTTTATATTTATAAAGTTTCTCCTTTACCCACTCCCCCCCCCAACAATCTTCATCTCTATTGCTTCTCTGATAATGAAGCTACAAAACTCCTCATGGTGTTTGGTAGAATACCTTTCACAGAGCAGGCATCTCCAAATATTTGAAGAATAAATACATGAATGAACTTGGACTTAAGGAAATAAGTTTTATTGGCGATTCAAAGAACCCTCAAAGGGTCAGCATATTTTTCTAAGTTTTCTTTGGCTGCTGAATCAAATAGGTAGGTGGGTTTACTTTGACCATTCCTGGTGACCACCTCTGGGCAGCTGGGATACCCCTGCAGACAGCTCCACTCTGTTGCAATCAGGTGCATTTAGAGGAGTCTGTGGCTGTCCGTGCTTTCCCAGGCCTATCTTTATTGATGGTTATTAAAGACACACCACCACATAGCAATATGCAAGTACAAAGCAATTCCCAGGGTAAGGTACGTGGGAAGAAGCAAGATACTGAGCTCCCAAACAATTCTACTGTAATCACAGTCTGCCATATCTAGGTATAGTTAATAAGTAAGATTTAAGCAGGCAGGTTCCACTGCTGAGCAGCAGATGGAAAGGGAGAAAAGGCCAGTGGGCAGATCACTGGTCCTTCTGGAAGGCTGGAAAAGAACCTGAGGAGGACACCTGGAACAGGTGAGTCTGGTGGGCAGTCGACCAGGTGGTGCACAAGCCCAGCCAGTGGTTCTGAGGTAGGGCCACTGCTTACCTGTCCTCCTGCCCTCACTCTCTCTTTCCACGCCAGCTCCTCATGGAAGATTCTGTATAACCAAGAGGTAAATAGTAATCATGCCCAGACACCCTGGGTTAAATAAGTGTAAATAGAACACACGAAAACACCTGTTTTTAGAGAGCACCCCAACACACCTGTTGTTTTATGATGCTGAGTGATATTGATAAAGGGGGCTATAAAGTCGAGGTGAAATGTCCTCTCCTATTTAAATAGTGCCTTCCTCTGCGGACTCCAAGTGTTTTACAGCTGATATGTGACTGGCCTGGTAATTCTTTCTGTTAGGAATGTTAAGCATATATCTACATAGATGTTCGAGAAAAATGGTATAGCAGGGTGGCTAGAAAGCAGACTGTGAAACCAGACTGCCTGGCTTCATGTTCTAGCTTTTTTGCTTTCTGTTAATAACTGTGTGACATAACAATTCTGTACCTTGATTTACTTACTTGTTCAATGGGGAGATATTCCTAGTACGTATCTTGTAGGATTCTTATGAGGACCAGTGGATGTAATATGCTTAGAACAGTGACTGGCATATTGTAAATACATTATAAGTTCTTAGCTACTTTTATTATTACTATATATGTATCTCTGACATGTAAGATATTCATTCACCTAAAAAAATCACAAGATGTTAATTTCTCAAAGAAATGGATGGATGACCACTCTGGTAAGTTGGTCCGTGAGTATATTTGACAAATCAAAGCTTCAGGTGGTCTTTTATGAATTGCAGGCTCCAGGGCCAGGAGAAACCTTTAAAAATTATCTGACGACTCCTTTTTCAGTGAGGAGGGTCTTTACCATCCAAGCACTGTGATTTTGACTTTGTTTGCAGGTAGAAGCAGAACTTGGTGTGGCCCTGCCTTAAACAATTGAAATGAGCCTCAGGCCCACAGAAAGGAGAGATCTGACTGGAGGCAAAAGCGTGGGGCATCAGTGTGGGCCCCTTGTGCAGGATGTTGGGTGACTCTCCTCTCCGCCCTCAAGGCAGGAAGGCAGGGGAAGGGCTGCACAGGGACGGTTAAACCAAGAGTAGGTGAGGCAGGCCCTCCCTGGATCCCAGTCTCGCTTGTATAAGCTTGGTGGGAAAGAGGAACATTCCATTCCATGTAGGTAACCATATATTGATGGTCCAAACCGGGACACTTTTGAGAGTGAAAGGTAGTACTATTAACAATTACGTTGAGAGCTGGGCGTGGTGGCTCACGCCTATAATTCTAGCACTTTGAGAGGCTGAGGTGGGAGGATCACTTGAGGCCAGGAGTTTGACATCAGCCTAAGCAAGAGCGAGACCCCGTCTCTACAAAAAAAAAAAAAAAATAGAAAAACAAGCTGGACATGGTGGCATTCACCTGTGGTCCCAGCTACTCTGGAGGCTGAGGCCAGAGGATCGGTTGAGCCAGGAGGTAGAGTGAGCTGTGATGACACCACTGCACTCTAGCCCGGGGCAACAGAGGGAGAAAAGTTACGTTGGGACAACTGGCATAAACTGCGACACATGACCATTCTAGTTCTGTGGCCCTGGTGTGCTAGATTGTTCATGGGTCCACTCAGCTGTCTTTTCACCAGAGATGCTTCCTAAGGGAAAGTGAGAACACTTTATTGAAAAACCACTGATGCTTTAGCGCCTCCACGTCTGTGGGGGGTGATGCTATTGATCTGTTCACAGAGGGAGGAACCCATTTTTGACCCTAGAGGGCCTTGCTCAGTGCAGACAGTGGTGGGAGGAGAGGGGAGGCCCTGCGATGGCTGTGCTTAAGGGGTACTTGACATGACTTGGTTTCTTCTTTGATAGAGCAGGTGTGTCTGGGCTTCCCCACGTGCCAGCTTGCGCCCAGGTGTGGCTACAGCATAGTAATCCCACTGTGGACTCTTGCGTGTACCAACCGTGGCTGAGAACATTCATTTTTCTTGGGTGTGTGAACATGAAAAAAGTAAGTGCTACAGTTTGAAATCCAGGCCATCATTGAATAGCTGGAGGAAGACTCCAGAGGAAGGAGCATTGTCTGACCTGAAATATTAGCCCTTTTAGCCTCAAATTTGACCAAGTCTTTAATGGTAAATATTTTAACTGCAAAATATGGCAAAATATATACTTTTTGCTGAATAGGTCATAGTCAAGGTTTGTACTTTGTTAATACCCTAAAAAAAGAAAAAAGAAAAAAAAGCAAGCAAAGAAAAATGGCTCCCTTGCCTGAGAGCCATTTAATGATTAATAACACCTTGTGGGCTATTGTTTGATGTGGCCTCTACTGGTTTGAACAGGAGAATACTGATTCACTCTTAAGGCATTTATGAATCACAAGTGTTTACCCTGAGACAATAAACGAAAGGGGGAGATAAAAATAGCACCCAAATATGCAGAGTTCTTTGAGTAAAAACTGGAGATAACGTGGGACCTCGGTCTTTGCTACCCTGTATGTGGGACCCGCCGCTTTCTCTCACAGAGTGAAGATTGTGTAGAATGACCAAGACAGGGGCTTTTGAGTTTTGTAGATTTTTCCTTTCACTTGTTGATAGATTTGTGGCAACTTTTCACTCCGTTGCCATGCCACATGCATCCGTTTTCCCTCCTGCCTGTCTCCAGAGGCGACTCCATGCCAGATGTTTGTGCGTCTTTGCAGGGTGTCCTTCCCTAGCGTATCACTCGCTGCCCTCCTCTGTGTCCCCTTGTTCCAGGGGAGGGTCCAGCAGAGTCCAGAGGAGCAGATGGAGGCCAGCCTTAAGTGGGGCTGGCCTGGCTGCAGAGGAGGGTGGATTCAAGAGATTAAGGGACCTGACAGGCCCTGGTGGCTGGATTGGACCATGATGGGGAAGGAGGAGTCAAAGGTCACGCCAGGTTTGTCACCTGAGCAACTAACTGGTAAACCTTTCTTCCACAATTCCACTTTTAATAATGATAGCCCCTAGACTTATTTTCCCTCCTCTCTGCCAAAAAGCCTAGACAAATTTGCAGTTACGTCTGACGATCCTTTTTCAAAAATATTTTAAGATAATTTTAGACCTACAGAGAAGTTGCAAGAATAGTACACACAGCTCTCTTAAATACCCTTTAACCCACTTCTCCTTATGTTAACAGCTTATGTCATCATACAATAATCATCACAACTGAGAAAATAATCTTGGTGCAATGCTATAAACTATAGACTTGATTTGGATTTCACCATTTTTTCTACTCCTGTATTTTTATTTTCTGCTGTAGGATCCCACAGTGCATTTATAGGTCATGTCTCCTTAGTGTCCTGCACTTGGTGGCAATTCCAAAGTCTTTCCTCACCTTTCATGACACCTTTAAGAGGACCAGTCAGTTATTTTGTAGAAGGTACCTTCATTTGGGTTTGTCTGAGTTTTTCTCATGATTATACTGAGCAGATGCACTGCTGATGTTAGCCATGATCACATGGTTAAGGTGGTTTCCGTTGGGATAGTCCACTGTAAAGTTAAATTTTTCCCTTTGTGTCTCCTAAATATTTGTGCTGGGAGGTGGGGGTGGGGGAAGGTTAGACTATGCAAATAGGCTGTTTTGCTTACTTGACTGTCCATCAAATTTAGAATCCATCAAAGGATTTTGCCTGGGGCAGTTATGACTGTGGTCATCTAATGGTGAATTTTTATTTCCTTCAGTCCTTCCACATTTATTAATTGGAATTCTTCTTAAGGAAGAGTTGCTTGACGTTATATATTATATTTTTAGAGACAGGGTCTTGCTGTGTTGCCCAGGCTGGAGTGCAGTGGCATCATCATAGCTCACTGCAGCCTCAAACTCCTGGGCTCAAGCGATCCTCCTGTCTCAGCTTCTGAGTAGCTGGAACTACAGGTGTGTGCCGCCACACCCAGATAATATTTTATTTTTTTATTTTATTTTATTTATTTTTTGAGACCGGGTCTTGCTCTATTACCTGGGCTAGAGTGCAGTGGTGTCATAACTCACTGCAGCCTCAAACTCCTGGGTTCAAATAAAGTGATCCCCCTGCCTCAGCCTCCTGAGTAGCTGGAACCACAGGCCCCTGCTACCACGGCTGGCTAATATTTCTATATTTTGTAGAGACAGTCTCGCTCTTGCTCTGCTTGGTGTTGAACTCCAGGCCCCAAGCAATCCTCGTGCCTCAGCCTCCCAGAGTGCTGGAATTACAGGCTTGGGCCACTGCACCTAGCCTATATTCTAACAAAGTAGAAATACAAAATCCATACACTTTCGGAGCCTACATTTTAGGTGAGGAGATAGACAAGAAAAATAAATAAATAGGTTAGTGTGGGTCAGTTTCTGGAGTGAGGGAATGGCAACTGCAAAGGCCCTGAGGCAGGAACACACCTGCTCTAGGAACAGCCAGGATGCCAGAGTGACTGCAAATTGAGGAAGGGGAAGGGGAGGGAGAGGGAGGCAAAGCAGAGTGCAGTGGGGCCAGGTCGTGCTGAGGGTAAGGGGGGCATTCTAGGCCCTGGTTGCTGCTCTCAGGGAGGTAGATGCCATCATAAAGTTAGGACAAAGGGGTCACATGATATGCTTCATCCTTTTAAGGAATCATTTTGGCTGTTCTGTGGTAGGCAGGGATGGAGGCAAGGAGTCCAGTTAAGAAACAGTGATCTTAATCCAGGCAAGTGATGAAGGTGGCTTGGAACAGAATGGTAGCAAAGAGGTGGTTGGATTGGGATGTATTGTGAAGGTAGAACTGACACAGCTAAGAAAGGTCTCCTGGCCCCCAGAGGTGTGACCTCTCTCTTCTACCTTGGAGTGGGGCTTCAGGATCAAGTCTCTCTCCTTAGAGACTTCTTTAATTGGGGTCCTCCTCTCTGTCTACACTGTACCACATACTTGTCTCTGTCCCCAAAGCAACCTTCCACTCAGGCCAGCCCACCACTGACATTCTCTCCCACAGTCCCCCATGCCTCCGCCCTCAAGATCCTTCCAGACCTTCAGGACTTGGCTCCTCCACCCCGCATGCCAGCTCTCAGACGCCTGCCCTCTAGGTAGGGGACAATAACTACACTCTGCTTCACGCGTGCAGCCCCTGGAGGCAGCCATGGCCTCAAATGCTCCTGCAGCCCCAGAGCCCTAAAACACAAGAGCTGGCAGTGAGTGCTTCATCAGCTCGTGGTTGGCTTGTTGGTATATGGCATATTGTAACAATGAAAATATTATATTATGTTTCTGCTTAGTCATGCAAGTACTTTTTGCATTGTACTGCACATATATTCATATTTCTTTTAATATAAAAATAATGTTTCTGGCTGGGTACAGTGGCTCATGCCTGTAATCCTAGCACTTTGGGAGACCGAGGGGAGAGGATCACTTGAGGCCAGGAGTTCGAGACCAGCCTGAGCAACACAGTGAGACCCCATCTCTACAAAAAATTTTAAAAAGACATCATCTAGGTGTGGTGGCATGCGCCTGTGGTCCCAGCTGCTCGGGAGACTGCTGCAGGAGGTCCCTTATATGCCTGTGCAGGGATTGCGAATGAATTACTGGCTGGGAGCAGATGGTAACTACCAGGGGAAGCTGAACTGAAGTGCTGTGAAAACCAGCTCCCGGCACTGCATCTCTCAGGGTTAGAGCAGCCCCCGTGCAGAACGGCCGGCTGCAGCATGGCCACCCTGCCATTTTTATTGTTGTCTTTGGCTTAGACCACACAAAAGTGAGTTTGCAAAGACTCCACACTCACGTGGAATTGGAGCATTGGGTGCCACCCTCCCCGGCTCTGGGTCTGTGCCCTCACAGGGAGATTTGTTGTCGTTGAGATTGCCCAGGTTGGCTGTTGTCTCGTCTCTCCCTCAAAGCCAGCTGGCCGGAAGGAGGAGCAGGGCGAAAGCTCCGTCAGGAAGAAAGGCAGGTGGGAGAAGAGGGGTGGCAGAGCCAGCCCCTGAGTGCTGTCCCAGCAATGCCGGAGACTGCAGAGAGACTCGGGGGAGCGTTTTCATTCCTCCCCACTCCTCCTGGTACCTGACGGTCCTCAGAGGCTCACCTGAGAGGCAGCACTGTCTGTCTACCTTTCCCGTGGGAATTCACTGCGGACAACATAACCCCTGAACTCTGCTGGGCCACTGCCAGCAACTTGCAAGCCTTTCCCCTGCCGATTACAGTGACATGATGTCGTTTTTATTGAAGCAAGATTAGATTTTCTTTTTTTTTTAAGTTTTCAAAAGTGTAGTTCACATGATCTCTAGTACTTTTCCTATTGCTTGAAGACCACGGAGCTGCCAATTTCAATTTGCTCCAGCTTTTATCACTAGAAGAAGCTTAAAAGAAGAAAGAAAAGGGGAGAAAGGCTGGATGAAAATATTCCTCTTGGCCCTGGCAGTTAGCGTGAGGGTGGTAGAGGACACCCGCGTTGCCCACTCCCTTTTGTGTGGCTGGTGTAACAAGAAAGTGTCAGGATGCTCAGCTCCCGAAGTTGGGCCCGGCTGCCTGACGGCACATCGTGGCCACTGGAGAGAAGGGTTTTCATGCCATGGCCAGGGAGGGAATCCACAACCTCGAGTCATCCCAGTATCTGGAGAGTGTTAGAGAGGACGTTGATCTACCGGGAGATGGGTAAAACAAACTCAGAGAAGTTTGCCTTCCTTCTATTTTCCTACTTCTCCTTAGAGGCAAGATTTCCCCTTTCTTCATTTATTCACTAATGTATTCATCCAACATATTTACTGAGCACCTACTATGTGCCTGCTTCTGCCGGATAAATAAGGCAAAGTCCATGCTATTTGCCATTTTAAGAGAAAAATTGAAGAATGCCTATTTGCATGAATCATACTTTTCAGGTGCCAATTTAGCCCACAGAATAGGTAGTGTGATGGAAAGTCATGAAAAACATGAGAGCTAATCACATTGTTTTGGTATGAAATCAGAGAATGAGCGTCTGAGGAGTGAGGGAACATGCTGAGAAAATATATGCTCCCCACTCCCTGGGAGTCTTACAGTAGAAACAGTTTTCACATATCATGGCCATTTAGGAGCCACTTGCAGACCGCTGAGAGTCTGACCCTCACAGCAGCCTGTGAAGGAGGGTGGAGCAAAATGGACCATTGCCTGACACCATCCCTGACATGTTGTAGGTGCTCAACGAGTGCTTGCTGAATGAATGTTGAGTGAACCCCCAAGGTACAACTGTGAGACAGGCTCAAGAGTAATCAAGAGAGTGGTCCCAAGTCATCTGCTAAGAGGCAGAGTCCAGACATGAACTCAGATGTCTTGAATACACACATCAAGGGCCATGGCTACTCCTTGAGGCACTACCCTACAGAGATTTCTCCAAACTACTGCCCTTCCTTTGGCAGGACAGTGACTCCAGAGTCAACTCTCTTGAAAGTTGCAGTGAGTCTCTGGAGGATAATTTTAATGGATGGAGATCAAACTGACCTCAGATGTGGGCAGGACATTTCGTGAAGAGACCCTGGCCTCCTTGGAAGGTTCTTCCAGGGTTGAGTTGGTTGGACTAAGGGACCTGGGCATCGGGGGTTATGCTTTGGGTATGGATTTCTGAACTGTCTCCAGTCGAGTCGGAAATACCCTTGGTGGCATCTTTCCTTTTGGAAGTCTATGCATCCCGCAGCCCCAGCTCACTGTGTCTCTGTCAGTTACATGGATGAGACTAAGCTGGATTCAGAGTAAACTTGTAAAGAAACCATTCCCCGTTTGTGTTTTGTGACGCTGATTTTCCTGTTCCAGAGAAGGATGGACGGGCCAGTGTGGGAGTAGGATGCCTCCCGGGTATTTAGGAGGCTTCACCGGAGTCACAAAGCAAGGAAGTGGCAGACTGGAGGCCGAGTTTGAAGGCCCAATTGCAGTTGTGACATCACTGGGCTGGGAAAGACCTGGAAAGACATCAAGTCCCCTCCCCTGCTGCCCAGGAATGAGAATGACAGCACGTGCCCAGGGCCTGGGGCTGGATAGGAATGATGCTCCCTGCCAGGAAATGCAGCCTGGGGACACAGAGGAGGCTGCAGAAAAGGAGTTGGTCTGGTTGAAAAGGGAGACCAGAGAGTGTGAAACTCCATCTTGTCCACTTTGCCCTAAGAACGTGAGCTGGTGCAGAAAGCTCTGGACTGGAAGTAAGAGAAGGACACAGGTTCTAGTTCTGCCCCTGCCATAGACTCATTATGTATGCCCCCGGAGAAGGTATTCACTGCCACCTCTTTGGGCCTCAGTTTCCCCATTGGTAGTCTAATGGCTCTCAAACCATGCCGAGAGGAGTTTCCCTCCAGGGAGTGTGGGACTAGGGCCTGGAGGTGGTGCTGAGCAGGAGGGGTTTTTGTACACCCTCTCATCCTTCTACCAGCACAGTGTGGCTTTTACCTGTTCACACATTACATACCCTCATAAGATTTTGGTCAGAGAAAGTGTTCCATTAATATTTGTGTTTAAGTTTGAAAACCATCAACTAAGATGCTCTCAAAAATCCTTTCTAGCTCAAAAATCTTCTTCCCTTACACCTTCCTGGCTTTTGGACTTTGTCTCCTCTACCATGTAGCACATTGTTCTTTAGTTGCTTGTGTTTGTTTTTCTCTCCCCAAAGGCTCCTTACAGCCCAATTCCACAAGCAATTATGAGTATGTGGGGCTTATTGCAAAGGCTGCCTGGGCCAAGGCACCCGGCCCCTCAGACCGCTCACACTTCAGTAGTGTGGGCTGGAGACAGGTGAACAAAGAATTGTGAAACTGCATAGTGTCTTACTCTGAATATTCTTACCAACAGCAGGCTTGATTTTAGTCTCCAGAACTGTGAGACAATACATTTTTGTTGTTTTAAGCCACCCAGTTTGTGGAACTTCATTATGGAAGCCCTCGGAAACCAATAGATCATTCCACCCCTAATATTGTGCTTAAAAAGAAAATCTACAACCAATTTTTTTTAACCCTATGAAATATTCAAAGGAAACTGGCTTGAACTTACATTGTTGAAGCATTAATTATAGTCTCTCACTAAACTATTTCATGTGTTAAGAGCTGTAAAATCTTTGCATGTGGGGTCCTTAGAGTGGTATACATTGGGTAGTAAAATAAACGAATCAAGAAATAAACAACCTCCTGGCCCAAACAAAAAGAAAAAAGTTCTACCAACCCCTCTTTCCCCTAATGTTTTTGGAAGTAAATTTGCTGAGAATTGGCTGTTTGATTTGATCTGAGAGTTTGAACACTTGTTCAGTGTGAGGATGAGTTTCACCTTCCCCTCTAGGAGCAGGGCATGATTGTCTGAATTAAACAGCATGTATAATAGAATCATTTTCCACCTCTCCGCAGAAACGATGTCACTTGCTTCTTAATATCTTCCTTGCATTTTGTTCCATGGACCCATCCTCCTGGGGACAGCTTTCCAGCCCTGGTTTCTTCTCAGGTGCCCTTGGTCAAACCCACAGTCTGGCAGATGGGAAGGGCAGCCCCTCTCTCCTCCATCCCCATGGAGATCCAGGAATTTGTAGGACCCACCTCCTTTCTGGTTATTGAATAACTGGCGGAGCATCGAGTATCAGGACTAAGAAAACAGAATGGCCTACCTGTTGGGCCGAATGACCTCATAGCTGAGCTGTTCTCATGGTGTCGGCTTGCACTGTCTGTCAGCGACTCTTTCTTCACAAACCCAACTTACATCATACTATTCTAAACACCTAACCTGATCGTTGTCACTGGGCTTACGACACACGAATGACAGCAGCTTAAGGCTCTGGTTAAGCCTCGGCAGTCTTGCATGAGGGGGTAAAGACTCCTTTTTTTAAGCCTTAAGAATGGAAGACATGAATGGGGAAAGAATGAAGGCGCTTACTGTGTTTTAATTCCAAATTTTCTCTTATCCACCCTGCCTGGATTTCCAGCCCAAGGCTTCATTCAGCAGTAGATGGAGAAGAGCAAACTGTCCCCATCCTCCCCCAGATCTGTCTCCAGATCTGACATGGCTGACCAGGGCTTTCCTGCAGAGAAGGGAAGGTTCTGGTACCCTTCCTCCGGCTGGGGGACCAGAGTAGTTACAGTTGTGGATGTCTTTGATTGGAAAATGATCTTCTCCAGGCTTTAGTGAATACCCAGGGGACCTCCCTTACATTGCCTTTGTGGATTTCAGGCCATGACTCTGAAAGATTCCCACAGAAACAAGAATGGAAAATAATCTTGAATAGCAGGTCATAGTTTCCTCAAGTTAGAGTTGGAAGAATTGGCGGGAAACTGAAAGGGAAGTTAAGTATTCTGTGTGATACTAAATCCATTCATTTGCTCATTCACTTATTCATTCACGAATTCAGCAGACATTTTCTGAATGTCTGCTATGGGCCATGCACTGGGGAAATAAAGACACTATCATAGGTCCGTGACACTTATGTGACTTGTGCCCAAGAAGAAGTCTGTGCAGAGGGCTAAGAGAGACATGGGGAAGAAGACAGCTCAACTAGTGGCTAGGGAGGAGAGTTTTATCCTGGGACTAGAATAGCGATTTTCAGACCACAGGCCTTAGGCACTTGACATCAGAATTACTGGGGGGAGTGTCTTAGTAAGCTCCAGCTGCCATAGCAAAATACCATAGACTGAGTGGCTTAAACAACAGGAATTTGTCTCACAGTTCTGGAGGCTAGAAGTCCAAGAGCAAGGTACCAGCAGGGTTTCTGGGTGCCAGCAGGGTGTCTGTTTGGTGAAGACTCTCTGGCTTGCAGATAACTGCCTTCTGCCTGGCCTCACATGCCTTTCCTGGGTACTTGAGAGCAAAGAGAGAGAACTCTGGTCTTTTCTTATAAGGGCACTAATCCCATTGAGGTCCCCTCCCTCATGACGTCATCTAAACCTAATTTCCTCCCAAAGGCCTCATCTCCAAATACTATTACATTAGGAGTCAGGACTTGAACATATGAATTTAGGGGAGACACAATTCAGTCCACAGCAGGGAGTCGATTAAAATGCAGATTCTGAGCTTCTACCTGCTAGATCAGAGTTTCTGGAAAGGGTCTTGGGCATCTCCCCATTGATTCTTAGGTACACTGAAGTTGGAGAGTGTCCTCTTTAGGATGCTCTAGGCTGCTACATCCAAAAGGATATTTCCAGCAAGAGTTGGAGCCAGTGAGTGAAATGTGAACAAGCAAGTCCGGCCAAGCTCCATATATTTGTGAATTGATTTATAACAGAGACTCTGGCTAATGTAGAACTGAACAAGGGACAGCGTATGACATATTTTTGCAAAATGCAAGGGTAGAGCTCTAAGTCCCATAACTGAATTTGTTTCAAGACTTTAGGGTAGGGAATCTCTCCTCCCCCCTGCCTTGGCTGCACCTGTCCTTTCTAAGGAAATCATCTTGTAGAAGGAAATTTAAAGACATTCATGGAATTCTGAGGTGATTGCTGGGGTGAATTATTCCTGTTACCTGTTGCTCAACCACCTGCTTGGGGAGGATTAACATTCTCCTTTGAGACTTCTTGTCTTTGAGGACTTGCTGTGGTGCCTGCTAAAGTCTCCAGGGAATCTTCAGCTGAAGAGAGAACTGCCTCCAAGTCCCCGGCCCAATACCCAGCAGCATTTAGCTGTCAATAAGAAAGCAAGAGAAAGGACAGGAAGGGGCCAGGCTGCACAACATGACATGGAATGTGCTGTTTTGCTCAGTGAGTAACTACAATTGGAGGAAATCGACACTGAAAATTGGGGTGCCCTTGCCACCCATTTATTGCTTCAATAGAAATGGCCTGGCATGAGTTTCTGGGGTTACTTGAGTGGATAAGACAGACACAGCCTGTGCCCTCATGGCATTTATAATCTGTAAAGGAAGAGAAACAAGTAAATGATGCAGTGCAATGGAGCGTGATAGAAGTTATGCTAATTCTCCTGTGGTTCCTTCAAGCCCTCAGCTCAGGGCTGGGTGGCTCATTGGTACTTAAAATATCCTTGCGTTTTGCGTATTTGTTTCTTTATTCACAAACATTTGTTGAACTCCTATTATGTGTCATGTTGGATGAATATGTCCTAGACTCTCTGCTAATAACCTTAGGGCAGATTTTTTTAAAAAAAAGAACAGTTTGCAAAATCTTGTCCCAAGGAGCTCAGACTCAAGTGAGGAAGTCAGACAAATGAGCAAAATTGCATCACGGCTGGGATAGTGACTCCAATGGGACAATAGTGGTCTGTACCAGGCCACAAGGGGACGGGGCAGGGAGAGGGGTACAGGAGAGATTAATGCCGCCAGAGAAAGGAGCAAGGGCAAAGTGGTCTGGCAGAGACCCCCGAGGAAACACAGTGCAAGCTGGACATGGAAGCATATGTAGGAGTGTTTTCATTCTTTCAGTATTTCCCAGTCAAGAAGCGAAATGATACCTATTTCATTCATTCAACTATTCGGTAGCTACGTATTGAGTACCTATGATGTCCTTAATGAGCCAGCTAGACAAATCATTAGATCAACCAGTCAACCCAACAACCAGTTAGTTGGCTCCCTGACAGGTAAAAGTGATAGTCACGCACTGGGAAATAAGTAGAAAAAGTGGAAAAATCTGTCTTTTTCCCTCAGAGAGGCTACAGCTGAACTGAAGGGACCAGAAGTGTCCAGTCACTTCCAAACCTCCTTGTTTAGAAAAAGGTAAGTCTTGCTGGCTAGCAACAGATATTTTCCTTCCGGGTGGGAGTGAGATGTCCCCTTACTTGGGTGAGGCGGTAAGTATATCTCTTAATTTTTGTGACAGAATGCCAGCTCTGTTGTCCTACAGGCTGATGTCTAAAGTATGATGATCTATGGATAGCTAATACATATATAAACATCTATAATAAAGTTCATTTTAATTTTATTTCCAATGATAAATATACATTCATTGAAAAAAATAGAAAAATACAGAAAAGGTGAAAGAAGATAACTGCTTTCATTATTTGATATTTTTCTTCCCTTTTTCATGATTTTATAAGACTAAGATCATTGTATGTACAATGTATATATTGTATACAATTTATAATGTGCTTTTGCCGTATAACAGTATAACAAAATAAACTCATAAACTTCATTTCAAATGGCTGAAAAATTTTTCATCATTTATGTACCATTATTTTCCTAATATATTTAAGCATGTAACTTTTTTAAATTTTATTTTTCCTAGGATAAATTTGCAGAAGTGGCATTGATAGTTAAGAGAAGGTCATTGTTATGACTCTCAATACATATTGTGAAATTGCTTTCCAAGGGGTTACACCAGTTTTTATTCTCATGGCATATGGGAGTGCATGAAGTTAATTTTAAATTGTCTACTAATTATATCCTGCCCAACACATGATTGAGACAACGAATTAAGCTCTTTCCTTATATCTGATTGTGTCAACAGAAAACAAGAGGTTTGAATTGCATTAGTCCAACTCCCTTGTGTTGAATAAGAAATTATTACATTGCTCTTAGTTTTTATTACAAGTTATTACAAAAACTAGCCATGTGAAGACACTTGGCATCTTCTGCTAAGCCATCATTAAGGACTCCATCCATTATGTTACTCAGTGGCCCTTACATCAGGCCATAGTATTTCTCTTTAACTTCAGCAGTATTCCCATTTTTTGTTGAACTGCAGGACCTTGGCTATCAAGAAGCTCATGGTTCACACTGGTGCTTGCTGGAAGTGATTGGGGGTGACTGAGATAGGCTCAAGACCATTGGCTAAATGCCCTGCAGACTACCAGCTGGAGGGATGGCGAGGTAAGCTTCCCAAATGGCAGGGTTCTCTTTTAACCACTGTGTTGGGGGATGGGATGGGACCTCCTACTCCCTCCCTGAGCTAGACTTTGGGACCTGCGTGCTCTGCCAAGCAGACGATGAGTCCACTTATTCAAGCTCCTGCAAGGAAAAGATTGAGGCCTGCTTCTAGAAAATCAATGGAGTCAAAGGAACAAGAGAACGGTGACCTTTCAGCTTGGTGGTGGTGGTAGGTGGCAGAGAGGGGTGATTACCTGAGCAGGTGACTAATCATAGAAGTCCAGGAGGGGATTGGGAAGCAGGAATCTTCTCTGCTCTGATGAGACCAAGGGAGCAAAAGGCAGGAGCTGCATCCCAGGGCTACTACTCAGTGACCACCAGCTGGTACATATGTTCCTCATCCATCCATTAGCTACTCCTCCTCCCCAGGGGAGACAGGGGGAAGTTTTGCTCCAACTCTCCTGCTTTGTGGGCCAGGGAGTGCAAGTTTCTCCTCTACAGAAACATGAAGAAGAGAAAATGAGGATGACCCTCCAAGGGTACTTAACTGCAGTAGCCAGCTTAGCTTGGACTTCTAACCTAATTGTCCCTTTTCTGCCTGCAATGGACTGAATTGTGTCGCCCCTCCCCAATTCATGTGTTGAATCCCTAACCCCCGAGTGATGGTATTTGGAGATGACACCTTTGTAATTAGGTAATTAGGTTTAGATGAGGTCATGAGGGTGGAGCCCTCACAGCAGGATTAGTGCCTTTATAAGAAGAGATACCAGACAGCTCTCTCTCTCCCTCTCTTTCTGCCATATGAGGACATAGCAAGATGTCAAGTTGGCTGTCTGCAAGCCAGGAAGAAAGTCCTTACAAGAAACTCACTGTCCTGGCAATCTGATCTTGGACTTCCGTCCTCCAGAACTGTAAGAAAATAAATTTCTGTTGTTGAATCCACCCAGTCTATGGAATTTTGTTACTGCTGCCCAAACAAACTAGTATACTCCTTAAAATGTTTCTCATTTTTCACATTAATTTTATCTTGAGCTTCTCTATTATACGTGTATTTAGCTTTTAATTGTAAGCAACCTGAATTTCTATCATCTACAAGTAGATAGTCATAAGCCTGGAGTTAAGGCTAACATGCACAAGCCACAGTGAACAAACCAAGATGCTTTATGGGTGGGGCCTCAGATGCCAGGGTCAGTAGGACCTGGAGTTATCAGGCATGGTTTTCTACAGGGGCAGGGCTGGAGTTGGGTTTGACTGGGTGTAGGATATGGAGAAGGGCAAAGGAAGTGAGTCACGAGATTAAAGGCAGCACTGGAGGTGGGAATAATCATGGCTAGATATGAACAACTATCATTCCTTTAGCCCTTTAGAATTTGTAAGGTACTTTACCTTCCATTACGTCACTGACCCTACAAAGTGGGGATCATCTCCCTTTTACTCATGAGGAACTTGGCTCAGAGAGATCAAATGGTAGATCTGAGACTCACACCTGGGTTTTTTGGCTCCAAATTTCATTTTCACTCCCAGCCTCTGTTGTACACTAAGTTGGGGTAGAAGACCAGCTTGACTAACGGGGAGGGAGGAACTCTGGAGAACAGTGGGAAACTATGGTTTTGAGCTAAGGCCAAACGGGAATGAGGAGTACCCTGAGAGCCAGGCACTGCAGATTTCATGCCGAGGGAAACAGGGAGCCAATGAAAGCTTTTGAGCAGAGGAGTGTGGCATTATAAAAGTGGGGAGATCCATCGTGCTGAGAGCTAGTGTGCACGGAGGATTGGGAGGTGGAAAGAGGGGAGATGGGGGCAGAGATGCTAGTGAAAGGACTTCTGGAAGGAATCTAAATCCCAGGATTGTATTGTATAATACATACCCAGGATGTTGTTGGCTTCTCTTTTGGGATTCATCACTGTGCCATTGGAACTGGAGTTGGACACAACTGAAATATTCTGTTTCTTTCATCCACTGTCTTTATCAATGGGCCAGCACTTCTGAGACTGGGTCCATGTTATTTTCAGCACTTTTGCCCTCCTTGCAGCTCGGGGGCTTCCCTGGCCCTTTCTATAAGCAAAATTGTGATTAAAACAATGAACTAACATGACTCAGAGCTGGAGCAAACATTAACTTGACCTTTCTTATATTTAATGACAATCGCATGAGAGCCCACTGTGTGCCTGTCACTTGGGAAATTTCCTCTGCTGGGGAAGCAGAAAAGACTCAGTGCAGGGCAGCTTGTTAAGGGGCAGGAGAGGGGCTGGGCGTGAGGAGTGAGGGCTGTGGGAGATAGGAAAGGTTAGACAGGGACACAGGAGTGCCTGGAGGATTAGGTATGGATCTAACTGCAGCAGTGAGTGTCCCACTCTGAGGTTGGCTTTGTCATGTGATCAAAGAGCATCCCAGAGACCACTGAAAACCTCAGCCCCAGGGGAACCTGCTTGAGCTCCTTTCTGCTCTGCTCTGGCTGGCCCTGGGGAACTGGCTGCTCCCCTACTCTCACATGTGCTCCCCTGGGGCCCCAGGGCAGGGCCCCACCCTCCACCGGGAAGTCTGTGCTGTGAGGTGCAACAGGACACCTGGGTCCCAGTGACAGTGACTCACTGCATGCCCTTAGGCAGGTTATTTCTTCTCTTTGGTTTCTTCCTCTTTCAGAATTGAAGCAGCTCTTTGTAGCTTTAAAGGTTTCGTGGTGATTACTGCAGAATTGCAGTGTGTGTGTGTGTGTGTGTGTGTGTGCTCGCACACTTGTGTTAGACTTGCTGTTTAATAGGGTGCTAAGACAGCAGGGGGGCCGTCCTTCCCGCCCCCACCCCCACACGTGTGTCTCTCATTACTGTCAGAAGGCGTTAAGTCAGCCCCGTGGAGATGAGAACAGACCCCTTAATTAGGCACCGTTCCCAGATCGAGGGAGGGACCAGCCTGGGCCTGGCTGCCCTGGCCTTGCGGGGAGCCCAGCCTGCAGGGCTGGGAGGGGGAGGCTGCGGACAGGGCATCTGAAGGACTCAGCAGGTTTACACTTCGCTGACCCGATGGATGAATGGGGCCCTGTCCACCCACATGGGGGCCTGGAATCTTCAATTATGGCAATTACATCAACAGGTCGGAAGGGCAGCACTTTCCACTGAAGAAGTTCAGGGCTTAAAAGAAAAATCCTAAAGCCACCGTTCTTTTTTTTTTCTTTCTTTCTTTTAAAGGGATTGGGTTGATGGAAGAAGACCCCATCTCTAGTCTAATTGGACCATGAGTAGAAAACAAAGATGTGGCACGTTTTTGCGTAAGATCTGGCTGGCACGTGCTCGCCCACCTCTGGACTTCGGGCTTTGCTCTCATTCAACTGTGTGTCATGGTCCCTGATGCATGTGCATCACCCTTGTCACCTGTCTAAGGACAGGACCTGGTGCCTTCATCTCTGAAATCTCCCAGCATGCC
This sequence comes from Eulemur rufifrons, assembly GCF_041146395.1. Classification (NCBI taxonomy): domain Eukaryota; kingdom Metazoa; phylum Chordata; class Mammalia; order Primates; family Lemuridae; genus Eulemur; species Eulemur rufifrons. The sequence continues at coordinate 70,808,702 of NC_090989.1, forward strand.
GAGCAGTAGGTGGCAGACAGCACTGAACAGGTGTCAGAAGGATGGGTTCAACCTTGGAGCAGTCAGCCAGTCTCTCAGTTTCCACATCTGTAAAATGGATACAGTGCTGTCTATCCATCCTCCTTCCTAAGGTTTCAGAGTTTCCAGTTCCTGCTACGTACTACCACTAATTGGGTCTTTTCTTTCTCTCGGCCAGTCTGTTAGTAGGTAAGACCTGAGGTGAGGGCCTTGCACCAGCGTCACCTGGGAATATGTTAGAAACGTGGACTCTCAGGCCTCACACCAGATCCACCAAACCAGGATCCACATTCTACCAGGCTCCCCAGGAAATCCGCCTGCACACTGAGAAGCCCTTTTCTAGATTGCAACTGGCACACATTAAACATAAGAGTGATTGAGAGTAAGCCTATGAGCTTGTTCTCATCTGTAAAGTCAGGATAGCAAAATTTGTTGCCCCTACATGAGGCACACTGTGAGGATCAAGTAAAGAACAGGTTTGTAATTGTAAAGGTGTTTTATCCAGACATTCACTAATTTATTCAATAAACCTTTGCTGAGCAGCTATTATAAGTCAGGGTTGGGGTTTGTAAAATATGTTCCCTACTTAGGAACGATTTGGAGTATTCTTTTTTTAGACAGAGTCTCACTTTGTTGCCCGGGCTAGAGTGAGTGCCATGGCGTCAGCCTAGCTCACAGCAACCTCAAACTCCTGGGCTCAAGCGATCCTACTGCCTCAGCCTCCCGAGTAGCTGGGACTACAGGCACGTGCCACCATGCCCGGCTAATTTTTTTCTGTATATATTTTAGTTGTCCATATAATTTCTTTCTATTTTTAGTAGAGACGGGGGTCTCGCTCTTGCTCAGGCTGGTCTCGAACTCCTGACCTTGAGCGATCCACCCGCCTCGGCCTCCCAGAGTGCTAGGATTACAGGCGTGAGCCACCGTGCCCGGCCTGATTTGGAGTATTCTAACAGTCTGATGCATAAAAGATCTAAGTACAGTAAAATGTGGTAAGTGCTGTCAGGCACCTATGCTAAGATGGGGGGTGGTACCGGAGAGAACAGTAGATTCTGACGGTGAAGTTCAGGGCTGTGTGGGTTAGGGGAGGCTTCACTGAGGTGGTGGCATTGCCCTTACGTGGGAATGATTGAGGCAGAAAAGGTTCTTCTAGTCAGAAACATAAACAGAGGCTCTGAGGTATGAAGAGAGGGTGGGGTGGCAGTTAGTCCCATGATCTAACAAGAACAAATAGAGTGACGGCGTATTTGCAGATGACACCATAGCTTCATTGGTAAGTACAGACAAGAGCAGTCTTGCTACCTGGTTCATTTCTTTTGGGCCTCTGTCTGGTTCTTTTAGGTTCCAGTCCTGCTATTGGAGCCATCAGCCTGAAACTTATTGTTGTGCCTGTGTTGTCAATTACTGAAGAGGAAGACACCATTTTGTTTGTTTTCTTTTTTCCTCTTTTTATTCCCCAGGTGCTCGAATGGGTAAGGTTTATTGCCAGCAGCAATGTCCTACTTCCTAAGACTTTAACAACACTGGATAGTGGGGTTTAGTTAAGGAAGGGAAGTAGAGTTCCAGATGGGTCATTTGTTTTTATGACCCAGTTGGAAGGGCAAGTTGGCACCTATGGCAACTGAAAGTTGAAATGTCAGATGTGTAAGAGGTGGCCAAAGCTCTTATCCAGCACCACCTGAGATCTGTCACTGCCCTGCTCCCCTCCTGCCACCTGGGCGTGTCCAAGCAGCAGTGGACACAGGCTTAGGGCGTATATCTCTTAGCCAGTGGGCAGACAACAGAAATAGAGATACACTGAGGGCCCAGAGAACAGAAATTCTTTTTTTTTTTTTTTTTTTTTTTGAGATAGGGTCTCGCTTTGTCACCTAAGCTCGAGTGCAGTGGTGTGGTCACAGCTCACTGCAACCTCAAACTCCTGAGCTCAAGGGATCCTCCCACCTCAGCCTCCTGAGTGGCTGGGACTACAGGTGCACGGTGGTGCACCCAGCTGAGGACAGAAACTCTGATGCACACAAAGAAGTGACTCCCATCCTGAACCAGCCACGAGAGTGGTGGCTGTGCCTCTTGAAAGGCCACTGTGATGTGGAGTCTCTGCCTGGTCACAGCCGGTGAGACCAAAAGTGAGAGTGGGTGGCACCCATGTGGGTACATGCAGAAGCAAAATCACTTCCTGGAATGGTTGCCCAAGTAGGCACAGGGTGCAGACTGAGGTAGTTCTCCTGCACGTTAGGAGACATTTAGCTTGACCTGAGGGTTAAGCTCTCCTTGCTTCTCCAGGTTGTGAAGGCACTTGTGCTGCCATTATTGCAGTGCTGTGATGGTGAGGGGAAGGGACCCAGTGTTGAGCTTCTCAGCTGTGATGACAGCAGTATGGGGGATGCTCAGGCTCTTTTGGCTTAGTTCAGAGCCCCTAAGCTGAGGGCAAGGACTTTGTCTTGCTTGTATTGGACAGCGCCCTTGGGTGCTGAGTTAATATTTAACCAAACTTGCAAATAAATAAGTGTTATCTGTTTGTCTCTGGCAAGGACATTGGGGCAAATGGCTTTCTGCACCACTTCCCTCGGTATGTGTTCATTCTCTTTGGGCAAGGAAAGAGATGGAATCTTATCACTGGTCCTTTTTAGTCCTCTGTTGATGTAGGTGGCCAACTTTAAAAAAATCACCCTAAGGGGTTGTTGCTCTGGGTGGATCTTTACTGTGAGCTTGGGAAGCAGCATGATCCAGTAGAAATAGCCTGAGATTTGCAGCCAGGCAGGACTGGATTCAAATCTGGGCTCCTCCACTTACTGGTTGTGGTACTGGGCAAAGTACCTTCCCGCTCAGAGCCTCCGTTTCCCCAGCAGTACTGCAGGACTGGACCGCTCTCCTTCTCGGTTTCGAGGACTGAAGGGGACAGCGCAGCAACAGCTCCTGTGCTTGCCACGTAGCTATGAGTTGGGTGTGGCACAGCCCCCAGTGGTCTAGACGTGGAGACTCGAAAGGCTTTCAGTTCATGAAAACCGTTCCGATGTCAGAGCTGGGGACAAGCGAAGGAAGCTTGTGTCAACCCCTTCACCAGCCAGAAGAGGAAACTGCAGCCAGGAACACCCCACCCTGCAAGGCCCCTGTGGTCACCACGCCTGTCCTCAGACTCACACAAACACCACAGAACGGGGAGCCCCAGCACCCTCGGGTTTCCTGGGCCTGTCCTCAGCCCCCACCCTCCCCGGTCCTGACCCTGGCCCTTGCTCTCGCAGCTCCATTTCGCCTTGCCTTTGGGACTTGACCCTTGCTCCTTCCCAGCCGTAGCCTCAAGTGCACTCAGTAGTGACTCTGACTGCAGCACACCCAGGGCATTGCTGTGCCACCTCTGGTGCACACGCCTCCCTTTTCAGTGCTTCAGAAGGATGCTGGCCTCCCCTCCCCTCTCCTCCTGGGTCTTGGCCTCTGGAATGGTCTCTGTCTCTCACTTTCTCTTTTTAAATTGTTTTTATGGTTGTGGGGAGCAATCTTTAAAGATTTTTTTGAGTGAACACGCCACATGCCTGCTTCATCTAGCAGTGGGTAGCAGCAGGAGGAAAAAGGATGTCCTTAAAGTGATGCAGGAAAGAAAAAAGGGCACAGCCTCTCCTTCAGTGGGCAAGGGGAGACTCCAAGTGAGATCCTGATATCAGGGACTGAATCTGCCCCCTCCGGATGCTATGGAGAGTCTTGAAAGTTTCATCTCCCTGTTCTGAGCCTTAGTTTCCTTTTCTGTAAAATGGGGGCAATAATGATTCCAATCTAGGTGACTTCATTAGGTTGTTATCTGGACCACAGCAGACACTGGATGTGAAAATACTTGGTAAGCTACGAACCCCTGTGTGCTATGTAGGGGTTGCCCGTGTCAGTTCTTGGCTCCATTCTGGGTTGAGGTCTGTCTGTCCTCAATTGGGTCAGTCCTGGTTGTGCTAAGCAGCCCCCTGTAAAGGCCCCTCAGTTTCCCGAACTAGAAAAGAACAGCTATTGGCTGCATCTCATCCTCTCTGCCCAGCCCTTCTCCCTGGGCTGTGTCTTGTAGGTGGTGAAGAGGCTCACTGGTGGCTTTGCTGGGAGTCTGGCTCTCCAGATGGGGTCTCCCATGGCAAACACTCTGGAACTGAGAGCCCCAACTCCCATGAGCCCTCAGGTATAGGCGGCAGGGTGGTGTCCAGGGAGATGTGAGGGCTTACCTGGGCGGGTGACCGTTGCATCCCTGGATAGATGGGAATAAAAAGTCTTAAAGAGCAGCTGTCCCTATTGCCGAGGTGTAACCTGGCCACCAGTGGCATCTGCGTACGGCGTGTACATTCCCCATAAAGGAGCCACAAACTTTCCTTAGAGAAGGCAGCTCCAGTTTGGAAGTATTTACTAGTTCATTCATTTGTTCATACATTTGTTTGTATATTTCTCCCATCCTGGCATGTTTATCAAGCACTTACTGTGTATTAGAGCCATGCTCAGCGTCCTGCAGACATATGTCGTGTATTAGTCAGGATAGGTGAGACAATGCTGTGGTAACAAACAATTCCCAAATCTCAGTAGTTGGAAGGAATAAAAATTTATTTCTCACTGATGTTACATCCTCAATATAGCTCTTCAGGGAAAGGATCTGCTCATGGCTGCCAATCTGATGGGTGCTCTACCACCTTACGATCACACCATCTCAACATGAGCCTGTAGGATTCGCTGCAGCAGGGAAAGAGGCATAGAAAATTGTGCTTGGGCTTTGAAATGTTTCTGCCTGGAAGTGGCACCCATTATTCTGCTCGCATTGCGTTGACCAGAGGGTGCCACGTTGCCACATCTAACTTCAAGCAGGGCAGAAAAGTGCAATTCTTCCCTGGGCCTTAAGGAAAGGGAATATGGAAATATCGTGAACCCTGTGAATATCTACCACATTGCTAATCCCTACAGCAATCTCACAGTGTAGTTATTGTCCTGATTTTACAGGTGAAGAAACAGAGGGTAGGCAACTCCTGCACATTCACACAGCCAGTAAGAGGGAGGTGTGAGTGCAAAGCTTTGATGTTTCCTTCATATCACCTCTCTTGTGTCCACAAAGTGGCTATATCACAAGGCAGGAAGCTGCAGCCTGTCAGCCCAAGAAGGATGGGTAATGTGCTGTGTCATTTCAGAGGAGGGAGTGATCACCTCCAGTTAGAGAAATCCAGGAAGACTTCCCTGAGGAGGTGGCTCTTGCTTCAGGATCTTGACAAATAGACCAGATTTGGACATTCGGAGATGTTTATTCTTTCAATCAGTCAGTTATTCATTCTATGTGCTAGGTGGGTGGCTTCTCATGTCTGGAAAACCATTTTTAAAGTCCATTTAGTTGACACTTTTAGTTTAGTTCACACTCTTCTAGCTGCAAGAGGAGTCCTAGAGTGGTGGGGGAGGGAGGGAAGTAGTTATGAACTGGGTTTGACCAGGGAGCTTTCCTGGAAGAGGCCCTGGGGAGAAATCTGATGCAGTGGGTAGAATAAGAACTGGATTTTATTGCAGATTTATTGCAGCCTTCCTTCCTTCCTCCCTCCCTTCCTCCCTCTCCTTCCCCTTTCCCGTGTACTGCTGCCTCCCTGCCTCCCTCTCTCCCTCCTGTCCTCAGAGCCCTGCTGCCTGCCTCAGCAGTGCTGTGCCTGGAGGCAGGGGAGGGGCAGATGCAGCTTGTGGCTCCTGGGACCCTCACAGTTTAATGAGAGCAGGGATAAGGTTGCAGGGCCCCAGCTTCCCAGTGTTTGCCTAGAAACTTAAGAAGAAACCTCCAGTGTGAGGCAGAGTGACCCCATTGAGCAGTGTGGGTAACTGGAGGAAAAGAAAATAAGCTACCCGTACAGACACACGGGGACAGCTTACAGGCTGCCGGAGGGGGAAGGCCAGGCCTGCTGCCGAGAGGGGCCGATGAGTCAGGGGTGTGGAAGTCGGCACTGCCCTGCGGTCAGTGAGCCTGCTCCCTAGCTTGGGCCAGAGCAGCTGGCCCCTCGGGGCTCCCGCGGCTGTCTGCACCTGGCCTTGCCCACAGCTGTGCTCCAGCGAGCTGGCCCACACCAGCCGGCAGCCAGTTTTCATCAGCACAGACAGAGCAGAACTCAGCTGCTTCCCCGATCTCCCTCTGCCTCTTCTCCCCTACTCAGGGAGAACTTGAGGTTCGGGGCAGACTCTGTGTACATCAGGGATGGTTGGGACAACCCAAGGAGTGAGCTTGGCTGCACACATTTCCCTTCCAGGATTCACAGGCTGCCAGCGAAGGGCCTGAGGTTTCTACTCTGGAGAAACCGTTATCAGGTGCCTTCTTGGGTTCAAGCGATAAATGCACCATCATTTAATTGTGTCTGTATATATCCCACGTCTAGGTCTCTTTTTCCATTCACACTGTCAGAGGATTTCAGTACTAGAAGTGATCTCAGAGGGTATCTAGGCCAGTGGTTGCTAAACCTGAATGATCATCACCTGGGAAGCTTTTAAAAATACACATTCTCAGGCTCTGAGCCCAGAAGTTCTGACTCAGTAGGTCTGGGCCTTGTCCCTGCCCAGTTATTGAATTTGCAGGTCCCACGCTCAGAGGAGTGGTCCCCTGGGGCCAATGAAGGCCCTGAGTGCCCCAGGAGTGCGTCAGTTGCTTGCACTTGGCAACTACCCTGCCTCCTGTGAATTTATTGTTCTCATTAAGGGGATGGCTCTCAAAACCTGCTGAGAGGCCCAACCCTCACTTATTGTGCTCTGGGAGCATTTGTCAGCTCCCTAAATGCAGGTCTGGCTGGCCAGGAGTGGGTTTCTCCACTGGCTGTGTTCCATTTCATGGGGTGGGCGGGCATTGTCCTTGTCAGCCACCGTTGCCTTCCCGATGCTTTCCGGAGCCGAAGGAGAGCTGATGGGCCCGAAATGTACTCACCGGGGCTCAGGTCTGCCCCAGCCACCCGACAGAGAGGAGGGCTGCAGAGAAACACCTTCCTCCACAGCGCACACACACACACACACACACACACACACCCCCCACGCTGGCTGGCGGGCCGGCGGGCTGTCTTCTGGAGGAACTGAAAGTCTGCGCATTTCTCGGGAAGATGCTTTCCATTTTCAAATTCCAAGAAGTGATTTACAAAAAGATGACGTTTTGCTCCATGTGCATAAGACTTTGCTAATGCGGGATTGCATGTGCTCTTTGTCACTGCCCCGGGAAGTGGAGGGGACAGGGTTTACCCTTCTCATTCTCTAACTGAGCAAACAAGCCCAGAAAGGGTGTGTGATTCTGAGTATTCAGTGGTAAAGCGCCATGCTGTAAGGACCTCGAATTGTTCAGAAAACAATTGTGTGCATGCATATGTTTAATATGTATATGTGTGTATATACGTGTATGTGGACAGGGACAGAGAATGAGCAAGTGCACACAACTGACAAAGCAAATGGGGTAGGATGTTAACAACAATGAATCACCTAGGTAAAAAAAATACAGGTGTTCTTTGTACTCTTTTTATTTTTGCAATTTTTTTGAAATTTTATATCTATTTCCAAATAAAAAAAAACTTTTCATTTAAGGACATGGAGCAAGTTAACGGTTGGTTCTGTGGGGTTCTTGTTTATGGAAGACCCACTTATCACTTCTTACCATCTCTGGATAGATGTTTTTCTTAGGCTCAGCTTACATGCCAGTTCTTCTGCGCAGCCTTCCATGGCCCCTTAGGCTAGATCGTGTACCCCGATTTCATGCACGTTTCCTGCCCTTTATCACAACAGGTAGGAGTGAATTGTTTTTAATTTAATGTCTGTTTCTACTGCTGGACTGTAAACTCCATGAGGGCAGGACTTTGTCTGTCTTGTTTCTGGCTGACCCCAAGGGTCTGGATGGTGACTGGAATATAGTAGGCACTCAGTGAATATTTGCTGAAAGAATTAACCAGGCCGTGGGCCACAGATGCACACAGGTGCACACACACATGTGCAAACACACTCATGCTCTATTTTCTTAGTGCTATTGCTCTGTCACAGGCAGGCTGGAGATGCCAGAATTTAGAGGACAGCTGGCACGGGGGCATCATGCCTCTGGAAATGACATTCCAGAAGTGAATGACATCCTTTGGGAAGAGAAGATGATGTCCCTTCCCAGCCAGTGCCCCCCTCCCCTCTCCACCTCAAGCCCAGAGGCGCTTCCGGGGGAGAAATGATGCTCTTGCAGCAGGTGGCGAAGGGATCCCAGAGACAGAGGGCTGTGAGAGGGGGCAGGGATGCTGAGTGGAAGCCACTGCCTTTCCGGGAACAAAAGAGCCCTTTAGAGTCACTTGATATCATGTCTTCCTGCCCTGGGCCTCTGCCAAGCCTCCCTCTTCCTATTGTGGAACAGCAGCAACAGCAGAGACCTGCCCTGTGTCTGCTCCTCCCTGCACTGCCGGGGAACAGGGGCAAGGGCTGTGCAGGAGCCAAGGTGCCGGGCAGGCCTCGAGTGCCCACGTGTGCCCATCAATGGACGCTTTTATTTTAATTTTGAATAGGTAATACATCCATATATTCAAAACTCAGAAAGTATAACACGTGTTATGAGAGTCTCCCTCTTGCCCTGCCCCCATCCAGCCAGCTCTTCTTAAGGCTCCTTCTATGGAAAGTTGGTGCATGTCCAAACAATATGTGTATTTCCTGCAGGGGCAGAAGCCCATATACACTGTTTGTATCTTGCCCTTCTCACTTACTGATATATCTTGGTGTGCTTTCCATATGAGTCCATAAAAGAATGTCCTTGACTTTTTTGGTTTTTGGCTACATGGTATTCTGCGGTGTCAAGGTACCGGGGAAATTGCTCCCTGTGTCTAAGGAGCCAGGCTGCAGCCCTCCTGTGCCATGCTGTGCGTGCGTGGGAACCTTGTGAAGAGTACTGAGGAACGGTAGAGAGTTAGACGTATGAGGAGCCTTAGACCTGCACCAAGTATGGTAGCCACCAGCTACATGTGGCCGTTGAGCACTTGAAATGCAGCTGACCGAGCTGAGACATGCTACAAAGGTAAAATAGGCGCTGGAATTTGAAGATTTAGTTGAAAAATGTAAAATATCTTATTAATGATTTTTATATTTACTATATTTAGTCAATATATTTTGAATATATTGGTTAAATAAAATATATCACTGAAATGAATTTTACTTGTTTCTTTCTACTTTTTAAAAATATGGCTACTAGGAAATTTAAAATGCTGTATGTGGCTTGCGTTTGTGACCAGCATACTGTTGGACTCTGCTTCCCTAGAGAGGTGGAGCCCAGGGGTGGAGCTGAAGGTGGGAGGGGCTGGCTCTCCGCCCCGCTGGGAGACCCCAGGTCCAGCCTCCTTCCTTCTGGGCCTCATTTCCCCTTGTGTGCAAGAGGCTGAGTAGGATTAAGGGGCGTCACTTGCATCAGGGCAGGGATTCCTCTCTGTTTTGTCCACTGCTCTATCCCTAGCGAGAGAATAATGCCTGGCACGGAGTGGATGCTTGCTGGGTGAATGAATCAAAGCAGAAAGTGAAATGGGAAATGGGAGTTGTTTCCAGGGAAGTGTTAGACTCATTAAAGTATCGGGACTTGGAGGCCCCGATCATAGGATGATCCTTAGAGATCACAGGATGCCTCCAACTGTGTAGCCAGGACTCAGAACACAGGAGCGACATGCCCAAGGTCACTCTGGGTGTTGATGGCAAAACGGCAGCCCTCCTCCTTCCCTTCCACCCCTTTTCAGGAGACCTAATGACATTTCTGTGTGGCCTGTCCCGCTCTCGTGGGGCAGAAGGCCTGAGGAAGGATGGGCTCAGCCGGAACCCACTCAAACCAACAGCTCAGAGCTTTCCAGCCCGAGGGCCCCCCGGCAGAGGCCCGGTCATCTCCTTGGCGTCCAGCCCCCAGGCGAGGAGGAGCCGGCAGGCTGGAATCCGCAGTGAGCAGCCTCTAAATCACTCATGCTGGGGTGGGAGAGGCCGGCCGTGGCGGCGGAGGGGATTTTCATAGATTATACTGAAAGAATTACAATGGCGAGGGAAGGGAGCCCAGTTCCCATAGAGTGTCCGGTCACTCCTGTGGGGGGCTGTGGGAGCCGGGCCTGGCTGCCTCTTTCTCTCAGGGCAGCAGCACACACAGTTTTTAATAATTAAGTAACTTTAATTGTCCTGGGAAAGCCGAGATCGCCTTGGGGCACGCTGCACAAACTCATAATTAATGTTACCAAGAGAGATTAGGAAAGGAGAACTGAGAAATGATTCACTTTTTAAAAAGCGCCTCACTGTTAAGCCTTATTATCCTAAGTTTAGAACCTCATTTATCTGTTTTGAGGAGAAAAAAAAAAAAAAAAGACCCAAGACCCAGAAACGAATGCATGTGAAATTAAAACTCCATGTCTTCGTAATGTGGTTTAAAAGCATCAGATGGGAAAATGTTCCCATTTATTGATTCCATTCTGGTGACTGAGGGAAAATTTAAGACAGAGGAATATAATTAATAAATAATAATAATACATTGATGGACACTCAAACCTTTTACTGCTATCCTCGTGGCTTAGAAATTATTTCATTTTAGGATTTTTTTGGAATTATTTTTCTCTCTGGTTCTTTGTGAAAGATACACCGAAGTTCACGTAAATTGCAATGATTGCTTATATGAAGTGATATATCGTAGAGTGTCTGGCATGAGTGTTTAGTAAATATTTGATGAATTAATAAGCACGTCAATGAAGGAGGGAAGGAGCTGAAGAAGGAAAGACTGTCCTTGGACAAATATCAACGGTCAACGTGAAGGGCAAGCCCAGTCAGTCCTGTCAGTCCTGTAATGGTGACGAAGGGAAGGTGGGTGGGAAATAGGGGAACAAGATGAGGCAGCGATTACACAGCTGGGGGGAGGGAGAAGCCTTGGGAATTAGGAGTGGGTGTCAGCGTGAGGGCATAGGGTGAGAGGAAGCAAAGAACTCGGAGCTGGAGCCATCCTTGTGCATGATTAGTAGTCTGTTAATAGTCCTTGATTGATTACCCCAAACCAGTGGATGTGTTTCCTTACAAAATCCTTGTGTCTCCACAGAAAAAAGCATTGACTTGATTGTTTCTTCCATTCAGACGACAAATATTTGCATCCTAAGTTATGAGCGTCTCAGTCTTTCTAAGCACCACTGTAGATTTTCTTCCACTTACTCAACTGCCATTGGGACTGAATGCCTCCTACTGTGTCCCAGGCACCATTTTACACTGACATAGATGGAATCAACTGGAATGCAGGCAGAAGACTTGGGTTCTAAACCCAGATACATGATTCCCTTCTCTCTGAGCCTCAGTTTCCACATCCGTAAGATGGGAATGATAGTACGTGGATGTGAACTCCTTAGAAGGTGAAAAGATGATACTAGGAGTTCCTGAAGCAACTTTGCTAGGCAACTTGGTGGAGGAATCTCCTGAATGGGTTCTTCTTTCCTCCTGGCTTCTCCAAAGCCTCGATCCTACCCAGGGGTACTGCTCTCACCACAGGCCCACCAGATAGGGCTCAGACAGCCCTCCTCCCTCGGCCTGGAGTGGCAGCCAGGAAGCAATTTGTCCCATGCAGCCACCTCCAGGGAGGCTCTCAGGCCCTTTTCTGAGATCTTTGCTGTTCCCTGGATGTCAGTTAATACCCACTGAGAGGCTGCTGGGTAAATAACGAGGTGGTGGCTGATTAAGCTCAAGGTGTGATTCCTCTCAGGGGTCTTTATGTGTGAATAGACAACTCACAAAGAATGGAAGCTTTTAAGACTTAAAAGAATGAACCCCTCTCTTCCTGGCGCTGTCCCTCTGTGACCTCAGGCAAACTGTGTCTGGGCCTTAGTTGCCTGGCACAGGGCAGACCAGGCTCAGGCACTGGTCGGAGAAAGCATATCCTGATATTAACCAGTGTTACTAATAATAGCCACAGCCCCTCAGCCCATTCCAAACATTAGATGCTATGAAGTGCGTGTGCATGTTTTCTTCTTCAAAAGGGTAACATACTATACATCCTACTGTTTCCATACGTTACTCTCTTGCTCTTAAAACCACATCACGGAGATAGTGCCATTTCATAATGTAGAGTGATAACAATCTTTTAAGGTGACTGATTAGTATTTTACTTTATTTAATCATGATTTTTTAAAAGTACTTGCCCACTGATGGACATTGGGTGATTTTTATTATTGTACCATCCATGTATTTCCTTAACAGCCAAGCGTTACATTGTCTGTTAATGTAATTTGATGCAGTGGAAATTGCTGGGGACAGAAAATTGACAGATGAAAGTTCTATCCTGAGTCTGTATTAATTAGGTGTCTGACTTTGGGCAAGTGCCACTGCTTCTTGTGGCCTCAGTTTTACCATCTGTCAAAAAGGGACACAGGGCTCTATCTAGTATCTAGTGTCCCTTCTAGGATGTCTGTCTCTGACCCCTTGAGGCCCCCAAAACCCCAGAAGCAGCAGAATGCCCCACAGAGGGTCAGCCCCAGCAGGGGCTGTGGGTGGGGTTGGCGGGGCTTGGTGGCTGGGTAAGCCTTTCCTGTCGCTGATCTTGGTGATGCAATATTGAACTCAGGCAAGTTTGGCCTTGCTCTCCTCTGGATCCAGCGTGATTCAGGGCCTGTAGCGTGGCTTCCTCACCAGCAAATGAGCTGCAAGACACCTTTCTTGGCAGTGGGTTTAATGAGGGCTCCCGGAATGTCTGATTACTCATCGGTTTTGCAACGGCAGCAAACTCTCAGCAAGAAGAGGAGGCAGCTAGCGTGGCTTCCTTCCTGAATTAATGACTGAAGCATTATGAATGACTAATCAGTTTAGCAGAACTGGAGCAGAACTGGGTGGTCGAGCTGGTGTTGGGGGTGGCAGCAAGGGAGATGGTGCCGGGCGTGGGGTGTGCTTTAACCTTTTCTGCTCTCCACTTGAATGCCTTTGGGTCTTGATGCTCTCCTTTTGGGATCAGAACTATGGCCAGACATCCTACCCAGACCCCAATCTCCACTCTCTCCTAAGGCCTGTCTGTCTGAGAGATGTCACTGTCAGCTGATTGCAAATTTCCCTTTCAGCCTTAACTGGGTCACACAGAGGGAAAGTTAAATGCCAATAGCACAATCCAAGAGTGAGGTCCCAGGCGAGAGGGCTAAGTGCATTTCGGGTGATATTACTCTGCTGTGCACCTAAGAGGGAGTTTTGAAATTAATCTTGTATTGGAAGAAGGCATAGAGGTGGTGGGAAACTTCTTTTATGCCATGGTTTTGGAATGAGAACCACAGATCAAGGACTTCTTCAGGGAACTCCCAGGCCCTCTTATCTCAGACAGCTTATTACAGACTCTAGGATTAATGAGGACAGGAGGAAATATGTCTCCTTTAAAGCAAGGTCTCTGGTTTCCCTGTTTTGTTTGCCCCCTTTCTTTCTTCAGGGTCCCTCCCCTTTCAGACCTGCCCTGGCCCAGCCCTCTGCTTTCCAGCCATTAGGCAATAGTTGTTTGCGGAGGCCTGAGGGCATGTCTGGACTGTAGCACCTGGGCCTCTTGCCCCTGGGCCTCCCCTGGCCCCGTCCCAGAAGTGCTGACACCAGCTCCTTTGCTCTGGCCACTGCATCCTGCTAGGAGTCCCCTCTCTGTCACCCAGACCCAGGCGGAGCTCTCCCCACACCCCCAGCTCCTCAGAGAAGAGGGGTCCTTTCCTGCTGACTCCCCCCCTTTGGCTTCATTCTGAAACTGTCCTCCTGATGGACATGCAGGACTTGCCAGCTCAGCCTGTACCATTTTGGACTTGGGCCACAGGAAATTTCTGAGCATCCTGTGTGTGCTGGGCCACCTGCCTCCAGCAACGTGTGCTGGGCCCTGCCTCTGGGTTAGGATTGAGCTGGTTTCCTGGGCCATCCACCGTCAACTCCCTCACTGGGGATTCTCTACAATTTCCCATTCTTCCCACCGCGTCTCCTTTCCAGGGCTTACCTGCCCTCTCAAGGTTGAAGGGAATCACCATTTAATATAGGGCTGTGCCCAACACAGAGACTTGATTGTTGAAGGGATGGATGGGTGGATGGTTGTTATCCTGGGCAAGTGCACAGTGCCTTAAAAACTTTAAAATTGCCCTTTGTGACATCTGCCTGGATCAGCCCCTCAAGTCCCAGTCACTTTCTTGGGCACAGCTCCACCGTCTTTGGAACAATGGTTGCAAAGTTCATCTTGTTGGAGGGGCCCTTGTGACTTACAAGTTCATCAGCTTCCCAACCGAAGAAATCAGGCTAGAGTTGGCCTTTGTGGAAATCATCTCTTAAGAGGAAATCTTTAATGATCCAGGATGAGTCACCCTGGTTGGCCTTTCTTTAGGAATCCCCCACAAATTCACTTTATTTGCTCAGAGAAGGCCAGAGAGCACCTCCTCAAGAGGGAAGCAGATCTTTGTGAAGATCCCAAATATGAGGTGAAATTGTCTTTTCTCTTCCAAATTCAGAGACTTTCAGCATCCAAAAAAGCCCAAGTTCTAGTGTAAAATGTCCCAAAGAGCGTCCCGTGTTGTCTCTCCTCTGCTCAGTGCCTCTGTGCTCTGGGCCTTGGGCTTCTGCCCCTTTTCCCCTTACCCTTGGATGCCCCCACCCCTTGGCCCAGGGGAGCACGAGCCCTGCTTTTTATCACAGAGATAATGCCCTTCTGAGTAAGGGAACCAGCACTGCTATTTCCTGAGACTAGAAACGAAAGCTAACTTATTGACCATTTTAAGATCAACAATCTATTTGACTAAAGAGATTTTTTTTCTTTTCTGTTCTCCACCCAGCACCTTCTTTTGGTGCTTTTCACACCAAGTCTCTGAAACCACAGGGCATGGGTGGTATTTTTCTCTTTAGAAATTCTTTTTCAGGCAACTATGTCAAGAATGTTTTCATACTTTGGGCTGGATGGGAGGGGGACAGGGGAAAAAAAAAACTCGGCTTAATCCCCCAAGATGGGTATTTCTCTGAAAACAGACATGCAAATGTTGGGCTTGTCAAATGCTATAATGTTTCCTTTATTCTGGAGAATGATGGCATCCTGCCTGCTGAGCCCGGGAGACCTGGGGAGCTGCGGGAGGAGCCCTGGAAGCCAGCAGGCAGAGTGTGGGAAAGGGAGGCAGAGGCACGCGCCAGAGAGCTGGAACAAGGAGGGACAACTGCCCTCTCATCAGGCCACCCCTCCCCAGCCACTTAGACTCCGTGAGGTCGTGGCTCACCTTCCAGGAACTGGAAATGGGGATGCAGGGAAAAGCCAGATGCCAATCAGCTGACAGTGACAACTCTCAGGCAGACAGGCCTTAGGAGAGAGTGGAGATTGGGGTCTGGGGTCCCACACTCTGCCTGCTGGCTTCTCCAGGGCTCCTCCTGCAGCTCCCCAGGTCTCCGAGGCTCCGCAGACACCCTCACAATCGCTCTGTAGCTGGGCTGCCAGCTGGCTGGAGCTCATACCTGCCCACCTGAGTGTGACAATAGAGACAGAGGTTGTCTTGCATGGGATCACCAGCTGAAACTTCTAGGGAGGAATCTCTACCGATCTCTTCCACCGAGAGACTGTGGGATGGGCGAGGAGGGAGGATTTACTGAGTGCTTCCTGAGGCTGCTAAGTAATTGCAAAGTACCTCACTAGGTCTTGCTGTGGAGGCCTCCAGAGTCAGGCCTGCTGCCCCAGGTGATGAGTTCACAGCTTCATGGGAGAGAGAGACAAGAAAACATGCATGCTAGCAGCCTGGCAAAATGCAAAAAGAGAATGCTAAATGCAAAAAGAGAAGTGCAAATATGTTCCCCCTTTTACCCAAATATGGTTAAAACATTTATACCAGGTGAGGACATGACTTTAAAATATGACACTACATCTGCAGATTTTTAGTTTTTGGCTTTCTACCTCTTTGCCTTGCCTAATGCAAAGATGGAAACAGAACAGGAGGTGACCTGCTCTGCATGGCTAGGGTGTTTGGATTGAGTACAGGGTTTTACAGCAGCTGCAAGAACCATGGAGTAGCTTCTCTCTGTCCTAGCTCTTTGGCTTATTGTTGTGAAGATCAATTCAGATAATGGTTATAATTATATTTCGCATATTATAAACCAGTAAATAACTAAAAAGTATTATTTCCTTGAGAAGTACAGGCTTGAGAGCTGTAATGTTGTCTTCAATTTATCGAGCATTTACTATGTTCCAGGTACTAGGACTTAATGCATGTTACACCCAATTAGAATGTAAGCTTAATGGGGATAGGAACTTGGCCTTGTTCCCTGCTGTATTCCCAGGGCCTAGAAGAGTGCCAGGCACATAGTAGGTCTTCAACAGATATTTTTTTTAAAGGTTGAGAAAGTGATTTTTTACCCCGACTGCCGCCTAGGGCTTTAGCCTTGCTATACAGATGGGAGTCAGTAGGCTCAGAAAAGTTAAGCAACCTGCTCTAGGTCTCATCACTAGCTAATGAGTGAGTTGGGATTGGAGCTCAGTTCATCCGTCTGCAGAATGCAGGCTCTTCCCATGATGCCCAGACCAACCTGGGGATTTATTTGGCTTATTGTCCTTGACAGAGCAGGCTGCTGTGCCAGGAACATGTGGGATACCAGGGACCGGTTCAGGGACAAGCAGGTTGTCCCTTCCTGGCTCCAAGGACAGAGTAGAAAGTCAGCTCCAATTAACTGTGTAAATGATGAGCTCTTCTTTCCAAAGAAAGGTGGAACAGTATCTGGGGTAGGCAGAATAATGACATCTCAAAGATGTCCATATTCCTACTCCCTAGAACCTGTGAATGGGTTATGTTATAGGCAACGGAAATTAGGTTACTGCTGGAATTAAATTTGCTAATCAGCTGACCTCGAGATGGGGAAATTATCCTGGATTATCCAAGTGGCCCAATGGAGTGATGAGGGTCCTTATAATAAAGAGGAGGCAGAAGAGTCAGAGTGATACAGTGTGAGAAAGACTTGAATGGCCATTGCTAGCTTTGAAGACGGAGGAAGGGATCACAAACCAAGAAGTGCAGCGGCTTCTGGAAGCTGGAAAAGGCAAGAAAACAGGTTCTCTCTCAGATCCTCCAGAAAGGAAATGCAGCCTAGCTAACACCTTGATTTTAGCCCAGTGAGACCCCTTTGGACTTCTGACCCCAGTACTGTAAGACAATGTATTAGTGTTGTCTCAAGCCACTAAGTGTTTGGGAATTTGTTATGCAGCAATAGGAAACTAATACAGATGTTAGCAAGCAGCAGACCTCAAGCAGGGTTAGCCTGTGCCCTGGACTCCAGGGAGAGACATGGTAGAAGCAGACATAACACTCCAGAGCTTTCTGGAACACTCTGCTTCAGATTCCCTCTACTCCAGCCAGGATGCACACTGAGGTGCCTGCAGACATCGGGCAGCTTTGTGGAGGTGCTCTGGCAGCACCTCACCCTCGGCCCATGCCACACGCCCCTCACGTCCTGTGCTGGGGCTTTGTGTCCCTGTGGTACCAACACTCACCAGTGTGCATCCTAGCACTGCTTGGGGTCATCACCCACGCAACTTCCCTTGACCAATGGAGGACAGGAACTTATGGATAAATGCTTCCCTCTTTCAACTAGAGGCTGGGCCATTCTGAGATGTGTTTCACAAAGTTCTTTAGAATTTCCCGAGGAATTGAACCCCAGTTTCTCTTGTGGAAGCCGCATCAGTAGTGCATCCTTGTATGGGCTCTCCTCCCTTCCCAGTTTCACTCTTCTTCTTCTTCTTTTTTTTTTTTTTTTGAGACAGTGTCTTAGTCTGTTTCCCTGGTTAGAGTGCAGTGGCGTCATCATAGCTCACTGCAACCTCAAACTCCAGGGCTCAAGCAATCCTCCTGGCTCAGCCTCCCAAGTAGCTGAGACTGCAGGTGTGCACCACCAGGCCCAGCTAATTTTTCTATTTTTAGTAGAGACAGGGTCTCTCTCTTGCTTAGGCTGGTCTTGAACTCCTGGTCTCAAGCGATCCTCCCTCCTCGGCCTCCCAGAGTGCTGGGATTACAGGCGTGAGCCACCGTGCCTGGCCTCCCAGTTTCACTCTCAAACTGTGCCTCACTACTTGAGGTCACCACCATAATAAACACCTGTGTGTGAATCTTTGTCTCTGGCCCCACTTTTGGAGGAAATTGCTAAGACAATGTGTCTGAACATAACAGCCTTTCATCTAGTGTCTGCTCAAAAGTACGTCCCCTGCCCCGTCTCTCAGAGCTGTAGGGATCTCATGACAGGTTGCTGGTGGCAGGCAGCTAGCAGAGAGCTGCATGGCTGTGAACGAGCCTCTGTCCCAAGATCTTGGCAGACGGCTCAGAAAATACTTGCTGGTCTAGTTCGAGATGGTTGGACAAAGTCTGGAGGGGTAGTTTTGAGGCTCCTGGGGACATCAGGGGTCCTGGCTGCTTAGTTGCTCAAGTGCTCTGACTCTGGTGGGCTTCGTTCAGAGCATACCCAAGTGTCCCTACCATTTAGAACAGATGTTCTGATGAACTCAATTGCATCATTAGCAACCAGGCTCCAACATGGTTGATTTGAGCACTGCTGGGAAGCTGGGAGCCTCCTGGCCCCACGGCTGGACAGCTGTTCCCAGGGTTGGCTGAACGTGCCTTTGCAGTGGGCTCCTTCCCTTCCCCCAGCCCCAGGCTGGCCTCTCAAGTCCTGAGGCTTTCTCACCAGCCGTGCCCAGAACAGATGGAAACAGATCTCTTGGGCATCTCCAGCTGATGTGGATTTCACAGCGGGCGGAAGAGAGTAAGGGGAGCAGACAGCCCAGCCCCTTCCCACGGCCACTTGGGAGGCCACACTGGTTGTCCAGCTGTCCACCCTCACTCCTTGTGAAAGGGGTGGGACTTGAGACTGGGGGATTCATCACAGTGGAGGTGGGGGAGGCTAGAATATAAAATACCCCAGTTCCTTATGGTTTTAAACCTGAGCTCCAAGGCGCTGGGGGGTGGGGAACCCCTACCGTCAGTGCTTCCATCCTCCTTAAAGCCTAGACTCCCCGCTCTCCCCAGACACGCCCTCGCCCTCCCCTACCTCCTGCAGGCCGTCTCCTCTCTGCTCCCGTCCCAGGCTCCTTTCTGCACAGGCACATCCACCTGATCCCTCTAGACCTGGCTCAGCTGCCCCACTTTCTTCAGGAAGCTCCCCCCATTCCTTCCCCCCTAATTTTAGCTGTGACCCATCTCTCTTTCCTTTGAAATTTCCAAGGGCTCCATCTATATTGCTCACATGGAACTGATGGCTTTATGTCTGGGATCATAATCACATCTGTACTTTTCTCTCACTGTACTGGGGTTTTCCTCACAGCGGGGACTCTTTCTTGGCTTCATAGACCCCATGGGAGGTGCTTGGTAAAATGTCTTTTTTGGTTTGGTTTTTGACTTTAATGAGTGCATGTCAAAAAGCCCAGTTCAAAAGCTGCTCTTCCCAAAGATGCTGTTTTAGTCAGCTCAGGCTGCTGTGACAAAATAGCATAGACTGAGGGGCTTAAACAACAAACATTTATTTCTCACAGTTCCAGAGGCTGGGAAGTTCAAGATCAAGGTGCTGGCCAATTAGGTGTCTGGTGAGGATGCTTCCTGGTTTGCAGAAAGCTATACCTTCGGATGGCAGAGAGAGAGGGCTTTGGTCTCTTCTTCTCCTCATAAGGGCAGTAATCCCATGATGGGGGCTCCACCCTCATGACCTCATTTAAACCTCATTACCTCCCAAAGGCCCAACCTGCAAATTCCTTCACACTGGGGATTAGGCTTCAACATACGAGGGGGAAATAAACATTCAGTCCATAGCAGACCCCATCTTATAATCATAACAACCTCAGAATTGCATATTGGGAATTCTGTTCAAATTCTATTGAAAACAGTCTTGGAGCACCTGCTCTGTGGCAGGGATTGGGCTGGGACTTGGAGAGAGGGATTCAATGATGGGTGAGTCCAGCCCCTGTCCCCTGGGGATAACCCTATATGTTGCCATCAGTGCTAGGATGGGGTGTGACTCAGGGGGGCGCATGCCAGGGGACGCTGGAGGGGGAAGAGGCACCCTGGTGGGACAAGCTGCTGATAGCTACCTCAGGGTGGGCCCGGCCACCACCCGTGGGCGGGTGCCAATGGACTTTGAAAATACATTCCTGGGTGATTGCCAAGTGAGAGTTAAGAAGTCTCTTCCTCCTTTTAGCTGGTCCATTTATTGTTTAATTCAGATTTTCAAGGCTTGACCAATTCCCAAAATATTTGGAGTTTTGTAAATTTTTTAGACCACAGGGATGAATATAGAGCTCTGCTGTCTAACACAGTAGCTACCAGACACATGCAGCTATTTAAATTTGTTTACATTAGAGCATAATACAATAAAAAATCCAGTTCTTTACTCACACTAGCCACATTCCAAGGGCTCTATAGCCACTGAGGTACTCTAGGGCTGGCAATACTTGTCCCTTTTGTCCCTCAAGCCACTGTGAGAACAAATGAACAGGGCTGTAAGCCAGCCAGAAGAAAAAGTGGCCAAGAGACTGAAGGAATAAAGATCATTTTGTACCCAGGGAGAGCCTGTCCTTACCCAGGGCGGGTCACTCTGGGTGGTGCCGTCCCCTCAGGTGGGGCTGTGGAGGGAGCCAGGCTGCTTGCGAGCAGCTCTTACGTTCAGCCAGAATATTTTAAAACACGGCACCTGGCCAATGACTTGGAGAGGAAGGACATCAAGACAAGCTTCACCTGAGTCATAAACATATTATTATGATAATGAATTTATATTATACTTTTCCTCTAGGGAAATGTAATTCCCTTTCACACTTCCTAGTGTGTTTGTCCTTTTGATATCCCAAGAGTGAAAGGGGGCATCTTCGGTGTGACAGCCAGTGCTACAGAGCATTTGCAGCCTGCCGGAAGCTATGTGCAGGGAACACCCCTGCTACACCATGCAGAGAATGTCACTCATTTCAGAGTGTCAGTGGGCCACACTGACAGGAGTTCCAGGGGGCAGTCACCATATACAGGAACCCTACGCCAAGAGACAGGGTTGGCAGACCAAGGAGCAAGACCTCAGTGTGGGATATCAACTATTCTTTCCCTCAGATTTTACTGGTCTGTATACCCAGTAAACACTAGGGGCATAGAGAGATGAGAGAACCAGGTTCTTGCCCTCCAGGAGTAAAAGCAGTTACCTAGAACTTAATGAAGTGACTAGTTTTGCTGAAATAAAAATCTCAGTTTTATGTGGCAGTGATTCACTGAGGCACCCAATTAAGAGCAAGCTTCCTTCTTCTGCTGTATTTTTAAAGTCAGACGTGGGCTTACTGAACGTCCACTGAGCACTTCTCACGTGCTGGCCCCGGGCTTGGCGCTGGAAGGCATGCAGACATAGTCAGTGAGGGCCTGGGTCCGAGAACTGGCAGTCCGAGGTGGAGATGCGGCTTTCGTCCACTTGCAAAGCAGACTCTGGCCAGCTCCTCTAAGTGGGGCCCACAGACAATTGCCACTGGAAAAGGAAATAGACTCCGCAAAGAATCGTCACAGTCAGAGTCAGCAAAGAGCCTTTAGAGCTTTCCTCTCTGCAGTGGGTTGGTATGACCTTCTTCCAGTGTCCGTGCCTCGGGGCTCCCTACGGGTTTGGGTGGCTTTGATAGCCAGTACTTGGCAGGCATGCGTGGGGAGGCCACTTCTGCTCATCCGGTATTCTGTGTTTCTTTGTTTCCTTGGCAGGGTCAGAAGCCAAAAAATCATCTCTCGTGGGCTCAGTAAATGCCAGCCCTAGGAAATGCTCCAACGAGGCTTTAGTCCATTTTCCCTCATTTGGGGAAACTGAGGCCCAGAAAAGGGAAGCAGCCCCTTCTGGAGCCCCATGAAGCAAAGTCTTGACTCAGCCTGCCATGCAGACCTCAGGGTTTGCATTCTTACTCTTAAGGTATGTGAAGAAGAACACAGAGAGGGAGGGGTGCCCTGCTGCCTACAACACATTCACAGAGATAATCTGTCAAGGGAAGGAAGAAAAAAACCAACAGCGAACAAGCCATCTATTCTTGTCTGCGCCATTTTCCCATGTCAGGAGCAGACTGTGCTGAAAAATTTAGGTTTCTCCTTTCATGTTTCCTTTCACTGCACTCTGGACAAAATGCCTTTCTTCTCCCCCTTTTCTTTGGCAGGATCCTAACCAAGGCTGCAGAAAAAGAATCTTTTAAGAACATATATATCTATCTATCGATATACATTCAGCCCCTGACAGTGACACGGAACTGTAGTGCCTCTTAATTACCCAGGAAGTGACAGGGTCAAGAGGTGTCTGAAAGCTGCCTTGTGGTTCTGGGCATTGATTTCTCACCATTGTCGCCGCCTTGCAAGCTGGAGTGGGAAGCCACAGCTGCCTTGTTTTTGTCCACTGTTTGGATTTCTTCCTCCTTCCTCCCTCACTCTTTTTATTTTTTTAATTTGAAAAGAAACTTCTGGCATTTTGGGAATTGATTGGAAGCTCATAAAAGCAGGACACATTTCGGGTTGGCTGACCAGTCATAATTGCCTCTTGGGCACTAATCTTGCAGAGGCACCCTCTGTGATGCCCCCATTCTCTGGCCATTCTCCCACTTTCTTCCTATTATCTTTGAATTTGCCAGGAGAAAATAACAATTAAAAAATTTTTTTAATGCCCATGAATAGTCACTGGCTGTATTTATGATGTATGGATACGTTGTGCTCTTTGTTATCCACACAATTTTGAAGTAGATAATGATATTTTT
Organism: Eulemur rufifrons; assembly: GCF_041146395.1. Taxonomy (NCBI): domain Eukaryota; kingdom Metazoa; phylum Chordata; class Mammalia; order Primates; family Lemuridae; genus Eulemur; species Eulemur rufifrons. Next base: position 70,831,374 of record NC_090989.1, read on the forward strand.
TAATGGAGGGAGCTGGGGTTTTGAACCACAATCATCAAGACATTATAATACAAAAACAGAACTGAAGGTGTTTCTGGAAACTTTGGATCAAAGCTTTAGAAATTCCTGGGAAGTGTTGTTGAGTTGTATTTTGGGATAGAGAAGCCACAGCCAGCGTGTCAGAGAAATTAATAGTGCACAGAGGCTTACCTGAGTATTTTGTTCCATAAAAACTATAGAAAGTAATTACGTTGCCAGAGCAGGGAAATGGCTAATTCTCGCTCTGGTAATAGGGCAGTTCTTCATAGTCTTACTGAGTCCTAGTGGATGTTAGAAGTTCTGCTAAGAAGAAAAGTCAGAGCCAACAGCATGAAGGTCTCCAATCCTTCATTTTCTAACTGAGAGAAGCTAACTGTGTAAACACAACTCTGGAATCTTCTGTAGCCCCTGGGAAGGAGTCAGGGACATAGTGTTTTTCTCTTCATTGTACAAAAGAGACCTTGGAAAGTAAAGGTCTCAAATCTAATGGTGTTGAACAAAGAAATAATCTGTAATGCAGAAATCTTACCACTCTCTAGAGAAGTCTTGGATTTTCTTCCCAAATGTTCCTGCCTCTCACTAAGGTTTGAAACATACCTAGAATGAACAAGCCAGCCCTTTGACTTTAAATTTTAAAGTGCAAAGGACATAGCAAGGAGTTGAGAGTAAGACCCAGAGTTTTAGGCTTACTCTACCTCTGACCTTGGACACGCTGCTTTCCCTCTCCAGACCTTGGTTTCCTCTTGTGAAAAATGAGGAATTGGACCGGTTGATATCCCATTGATCTGGGACCCAAAGAACAGAAATAAGAAATATATCGATGTCTACTTTTGAATGCTAGTAAAAACACATCAGGCTTCAGGTTGGGGACAAATTAAAATGTATTTGGCCCTTTGTCATCTGTAAACATGGACTGCATAGGACTTGAGATCTAACCTGAACTAAATATTCCCAAATGCCTGTTCCCTGGATCAGACATAGATTGTGGATGGATGGACAAGAAGCTGTTGAGTAAACACTGAACAAGTAAATACCTTAACACAATGCTGAAACCCAGGTATGAGTATGTCTTATGGCTCTAAGAAATGTTGCCTGCCTGTTATCTTTCTATGCACTCAACAATTCACATGTGCATGCATGCCTGAGTCTGTCCATCCTTCCATCCGTCGTCCATCCACCCTTCAACTCAACAAGCTTCTAGTCTGTCCATGTACTTCGTGGGAGGGAGATAGAGATGGTGCCATGACAAGGAGGTTTGGAAAGGTGCTGTAAGGTTCTGAGGAAGGGAGAGGGCACTTCTAGCTGGAGACAGCAGGGAAGGCTTCCTGGAGCAGCCAGCCTTTGAGCCAAGTTCTGCAGGATGGGTACTGTGTGAAGGTGAAGGGGGTGAGGCAGGATAGCAGGAGCAAAGCATGGGAACAGGAGAGTGCTGTGCTTGCCTGGAGAATGTCAAGAAGTCAGAAAGGAAGTTCAAATAAGAAAGAGGATTGAAGAAACATTATTTCTGAGGAGCAAGGCAATGCAGGAGAGTAAGCAGTGTGTGGAGGGCCTTGGAATGGGTCATTTCTACAGCAGAGAGAGTATGAGAATGAAGTTAAGGAGGTGGGAGGGCTGGGGAGCAACTAGACAATGACACATTTTGTTATGGGAAAGCGTGTGTGAATAAAATATAGAAAAGCAAAAGGAAACTCTGTGTATTATGTGAAATTTTACAAGTGCCTCACATTCAGTCTTGAAGAGTTCTACAAGTAATTCTATATAAAACTTTGAAAAGTCAAGGAGACTTTATGTTCATAAGAGACTAATTAAGGGGTGGGAGGTAGAAGGGTGTGAATGGAATTTTACTGTTTTTGTGTGAGACAACAGCCTTGTGACTTTCCTGCACCTGGCCCTCATACGCTACTTTGCTGGAATTGCTGCGAGGGAAGCGTGAGTGGGTGGAGTCCATGGCAGTGCCCCGGACCAGATGGCTTTCCACCTGGGAAAGCACCATGTGGACTGAGGACAGGAGAACAGCAGAGATGGGTGTGTGACTTGGGAGGGTTGCACCACCTCTTTAGAATGGTATCATTAAGGCCCAGTGTGGGGGTGCACACCTGTAGTCCCAGCTACTCAGGAGGCTGCGGCGGGAGGGTCCCTGGAGCCAGGAATTCAAGGCTGCAGTGAGCTACGAGTTCGCCACTGCACTCCGGCTGCACAACAGAATGAGACCCTCATCTCTTTTAAAAAAAATGCCACTATTAAAACACTTATAGTAAGGATTAATTACAATGAAATATGAAAAAAGAAGCTAGCCATAGCTCTAAACCCCCAAAATGTGCAGATGCTTTGACAGGTTCTCCTTTTATCCCTAAAATGGATGACTATTTCCCCTATTTTGCAAATAAGAAAATTGAGGCTCAAAAAGTTTCAGTAACTCAAACTCAACACACTGGATAACCCTTGGCAAGTTACTAAATGATTTTTGTGCTTAAGTGACTTGTAGAACTCTTGGGGACAGGGATTACTGACTGCCCTGGGCTATTAAATAATTATCACACAGCTCTGTAAGGGTATTTCAGTAGAAGAAGGATAGAAGGTTGAGGATGGAAGAGAGCAAAATATGAGGGAGTGGGGAAAACTGGGGGCAGAGTAACATTGCAAAGTTCTCAAAACTGGATCCTTGGGGAGGGGACGGAGAAGTGAGCCGTGGTGAGGGTGAGGCCAGGCTGATTTCAGCGCCCTCCTCGTGCTCAGCCTATACTCTGCCCTGTGGCTGGGACCTAGTAACCACAGTGGGCAACAAAGCAAATAATGCTTTGTTGATTTTGCCAAAAGAATGAGAAACACAGTTTACTCCCTGAGGCCAGGTGCTGAGTCTGCTGTTTTGTAGCCCCCACGCTGGTCTGTGATCCTCCATTCCTAAGGTATCTTGACTATCCAAACGGAGGGGAATCCAAGCTTTTTACTTTGTTGTCTTTTTCTTTTAAATGTATAATTGATATACAGCGACATGCTCAGATCTTAAGGGTTCCATTATGATCCATGCATGTCAAGATCCAGAACATTTCTGTCTCCCCAGAAAGTCCTTCCCAGTCAATCCGCACCTCCACCCAGCAAAAATGACCTGATTACTATCACCATTGGTTAGTTTTGACTGTTCTAGAATTCACATAAATGCAAACAGGATGCTCTTCTCATGTTTGCCTTCTCTCACACAGCTTGATACTTTTGAGATTCATCCAGTTTGTTGCTTGTCTCAATAGATCGTTCATTTTTGTCACTAAGTAGTAATTCCACTGTATTAATATGAATATAGTGTGGCTTATTTATCTATTCTCTTGTGATGGACATCTAGGTTTGGGGCTGTAATGAATAAAGCTGCTACAAATGTTCACGCAGGAGGCTTTTTGTGAATGTTTGTTTTTATTTCTCTTAGATAAATGCCTATGAGTCGAGTTGCTAGGTCACGGGGTAGATGCAGTGGTGTGCTGGGGCAAACTGGGACCCGTTAGCAAAGGCCAGCTGTGCTCATCTCTTCCCAACGTGCTTTCAGTGATGCCATACTGGAAGCTTGAAATCAGCCATGGGGGGAGTATTTACACCAGGGAAATCAGCAAATGCTGCAAATCAGGCTTTGTTTTTCTTCCAGAAAGCCCATTGTTAAACATTTACCAGTAGACCACTAGGTAGGTATATGTTCAACTTTTAAAGAAATTCTCAGTTTTTCAAAGTGGCTGTACTATTTAATATTAGTGATGTATCAGAGTTTCAATTGCTACACGTCCTCTCCAACGTCTGGTGTTGTCAGTTTGTATTAATAATTTTAGCCATTCTGTTGGGTGTGTGGTGGTATCTCATCGTTTTAATCTGTATTTCTCTGGTGACCTATGCTGCCGAGTGCTTTCACATGTGCTGATTGTGGTTATTTGTATATTTTCTTTTGTAAAGCAACTGTTGTGTCTTTGACCATTTAAAAAAATTGGATTGTTTGCCTTACTATTGAGTGACATATGTAAAGAACTAAATGTAAGTCCTTTTTCAGATACATGTTTTGTGAATATGGGGACTGTGAGTCTTCTGAGTTGTCTTCTTTCTACCTTCTCTTCCTCTTCTTCTGCTCCTACTCGGCTCTCTCACCTCCGTCAACTCCCTGCTAGATGTTTGGCCTACAGCAGGTTCACGGTGTATGCTAATCAACTGAATTAACTTGAATGTGTCCAGTTGACCATGATTCTCCAGGATTGACATCTTTGTGCCTTGATTATGTTGTAATGATTGAGGACATATGGATTATGGAGTAAGAAGGTAGAAGTATTTCTCAGACCAAAACTGAGTTTGAAAAATTCTACCAGGTTCTACCAAAGTCAGAGCCATTGAGGACCCAAGTATGATTCTACTTGGAGAAGGCTGGGCAAATCTACATATGAGTGCATGTGTGTGCTGTGGGGAGTGGAAGGAGAGGGTGTGTGCATGGAATGTAATCTGTACTGCATCGAAACTGTGAGACCTGGCTGATGGTTAGACAAACCTGGGGTCAAGTACATTTATAGCTATGTAACCTCAGGCAAGTGATTTCACCTCTTTAAGTCTCAGTCCCTTTTCGTATAAACCAGGGGCAATAATACCACCCACCTCATTAGGTTGTTGTGAGAATTGAAAGCAATGCACACAAGACAGAGCCCTTCCTGTCCCCTGGGGTCTGGGCATCTCCTCTGTGGGATGCTTAGTGGGTTCCTTGCTCTGTGGGATTTAAAGTGAACGAAGGCAGCTCCCACTTTCAGTGTAGTCTCTGCCCTGGGCAGTTAGATGCAGTTCTAGATGCAGTAACAAAGCTGGAGAGATCATGAGAAATTCACAGAAGCCCAAGGGAAGCAGAATACAGGAATTCAGCCATCCCCGAGGAACAAATCAGAGGGCCCATGTTTTTTTTTTTTTTTTTTTTTTTTAGCAGTTTTCTAATTGTTTCCTGTTTGTTAAAGGGTTGCCAAAATGGGCTGTGATGGAGGCTTCCAGGAGCTCTCAATAAATGGAGGGTCGTGGGAGGGGGTCCTGGCTGGAGATTGGGGAGCCCCCTCATTACAGACTCAGAGATGAATGTGTTCCAGTGGGGGGAGGGGGAGATGATGGAGAGGGACCCTCACTCCACATCTCTTTGGCAGTTCCTATCTGAATCTAGAAGCAAGAGTGGCACATCCCTACCAAGTCACTTCGTGAGTCCAGTTTTCCTCACTGTAAATTGGGGATGTCAATATGTCCCTTATTTCATGGCCCTTTCAAGAATGCATGGAGAGAGTGGGAGTGGGGATCTTTGGAGACTGCAAAAAACCGTATAGGCCAGTTGTACTGCTATGTTGTGTGTGCATGCTAGGAAAGGCTGGGGTGTGTGTGCGCGCGTGCGTACGTATTCGTCCACTTGGTTCATTTATTGGTTCATTCATTCATTCGTTCATTCGTTCAACATTTGTTCAGCATCTGAGTGAGCCACTCACCGGGATTCAAAAATTCCTGCGCCAAAGTTGCGTCTAGACGTCCAAGGGTTAAGCAGGCCAGCGCTGGCCCCTCTGCGCCAGCGCTCCCCGCCCGGCGAGGGGAAGGCGGGAAGGCCGCGCGGCGGGTGCCAAAGTCGGAACCTGCTCGTCGGCAGCTCCCGGCGCTGCCTTGACTCGCGGCCAGGCCTGGCGCGGCCGCCGGCTGTGGAATGTGTGAGCGCCATGTGTCACCGCCCCAGACTGTGGGAAAACGCTGCTCCGATCACCTCCCAGCAGCTGCCTCGCGCCCGCCCGGGCGGGAGCCGGGAAACAGGAGCCGCCCGCCGCGGAGGCCGCCTGGGGGCACTTCCGAGCGCGCGCCGCCCGCCCCCGCGCCCGCCGCCCCTGCCGGCCCAGCCCCGCGACCCAGGGGGCACTCCCTCGGCCCGGGGGGCCACCCGCGGAGGCCGGCGGCGGGAAGGGGCAGCCCAGCTCGGCCCTCTTCCTGCCCTCACATTCCTTCTGTTTCATTAGGTGACGTTGGTCCTCTGAGACAGGCCCTGCTGCCTGCGGCGGTCTTCCGGGCGCGGACCTCCTTCAAAGAGGGCCCGGGAGGGGCTGTGGTTTGACCCGCCGGAGAGGAGGCTCTTCCCGCTGGGGTTGTCCCACACGAGCACCTTCCTAGCCCCTGCCGGGAGCCCTGAGGCCAGGCTCAGCGATCAGAGAGCTCTGAGCAGAAGGCCCCACACTGCCTGCTTCCCCAATCAGAAACAGCTTCCCCCGGGGCTAGGCAAGAGTTCTGCACAGCCCCGCTCTCCCGCCTCCCTCCAGCCCAGAGCCTGAGAATCACATGTGCTCAGAAGTCACCCAGGCCAAGGCCTTCTAAGCCCAGCCAGGCGGGGAGACTTATTCAAGGTCACCCTGCTGGGTGGCAGCAGAGCTACTGCTGGAACCCAAGCCTAGTGCACCTTCTGGCACACCCCACCTCTCCCCTCCTAGGCGTGGTGCCCCTTCTCCGCAGTCGAGTGCCACCAATGGAGTGCTTGCCTGATAGAGAAGTTGAGAGTGGGGCAGATGGGGATGGGGGCAAACCATGTATGCTGGGACCCCAGCAGCTTTGCCCAAAGTCAGCCTCATGCTGCCAGAGGTTGGGTCCCTGTTACTTCAGACTGTCCTTCTGGGATGTACCACCCTTGGAAGCCTTTGGGCCTGGTTGGTTAAACCCCCACTGCATCTTGGACCTCTACCAGGACCTCTGCATTTCTGCATCTTGCTCCTGTTTGTCCTTCAATGTCTGGTCCTGAGGTCACCTCTTCTGTGGAAGCCTTCCCAGATTTGCCCAAGCAGGGTGCAACTGCTGCCTCTCCTGGGCTCCCAAAGCACTTGGTTCTGGCTCCTTTTCTTGGCATTTGTGGCCACTTACAACTCATGATCCACCTGTCCTCTCCTCCCTTCTGCAGTTTCTCCTTTCTGTGTCCCCCACAAACAATAATCGGGGTCTGCTTATGGCGGCTGTTTGTTGGCTGAATGGACAAGCAAATGGATGCTTGTCAATGCAATTTATCACTGGCTCAGAATCTCACACTTACCAGATATATGACCCTGGGCAAGTTACTTAATCTAAGTCTCCATTTTCTCACCTGTAAAATGGAGATAAACTCAATGGATATTGGGTCTAAAGTGACTTGTATAGTGGCGGGCACACAGCAGGTGCTCTGTGTGTGTGTGTGCATGAATGATTGCTAAAATACCATAAACTGGGTGGCTTAAACAAAAAACATTTATTTTCTCACAGCTCTGGAGGTTGAGAAGTCCAAGATCAAGGTGCTAGCAGATTTGGTTGCTGGTGAGGGGATCCTTCCTGGCATTTAGAAGGCTGCCTTCTCACTGTGCCTTCACGGGGCAGAGGGAGCTCTCTCATGTCTCTTCTTATACAGACACTAATCCTATCAGACTAGGACCCCACCCTTGTGACCTCATTTAACCTTAATTACTTCTGTAAAGGCCCTGTCTCCAAATACAGTCACACTGGGGGGCTAGGGTTTCAACCTATGGGTTTTGGGGGACACAATTCCATCCATAGCAGTGAGGAAAGGGTTCGACTCAGTGTAGGAAGGCCCCAGGGAGGGAAAGTTCTGATAGGAGCTCGGAGGGTGTGCCTGGCGAAAGAGACAGTGTGGGCACAACTGCAGAGGCGGGGGCCAGCAAGCAGTGAGGAACCCAGCGTGGCTGATGGCATGTGCTGGGTGGGAAATAAATGTGAGAAGCTTGGGGTATGGCCAGATCGAAGGGTTTTGAATGCCAACTTTGTGCTTGATGTGCCTAGAAATAGTTACTGAAGATGGTTTGGGAGTGGAGGAGTAGGTGCTTTTAAATGACATGGCAACAATAAAGCTTTGAAAATGTTTTCCGTGGGTATAAGATATGGGAAGCCCAATTCTAGTTTACAGATGGAGGCTGGAAAATGTGAGGTGACCATCCCAAGGTCACACAGTAGGGTCGTAGGGTGCCAGGATCAGATATGGCCCTTTCATGGCTCCACAACAGGCTCCTCTTGCATTGTGCACCTTGGTCCCTGAATACTGGGTGGGGAAAGGAGCTCAAGGGAGGTTCCGGAAGGTCATACTGGACCTGTGACATACTGGACTCCCTGGATCGCAGTGAGTGAGAACACAAACTAAAGTCACTAGAGCCTACAGCAGCATCCAGATGACACCCCGACCTGGCTAGGGCAGGATCAGCCCACATGAAACTATCAGGGAACAGTGGGGAGTGGATCTGAATTGAGGAATGAGGGGTTTAGAATGAATGGGCAGAAAGAAAGAAGGACATTTTATAACTGTTTGGGTATTTTGGTTACTGTTTTCATGGCTGCTTAAGATGGCACCTGAACCATACATGGAAATTAATGCTTTAAATAGGAAGGCATCAGATTTGACCAAAATCCAAGGTACTCTAAGCAAGATGACAATACAGACAGAATGGCTGGAAGATATTAAGTATCTATGAGTACTGGTTTTTCTGTTAAGATGAAATTTGCAAGGCTGACTTAATGGGGAAACTAATCATTTTCTAAATGAAGAAACTGAGACTGAGAAAGACTAAAACTGCCTAAAGCCACACAGATAGTAAGTGGCAGAGCTGGTTGGCCCAAGATCCACCTGGCTCCAATATTTGTACTCTTTCCACCCCATGATGCTGACACTGTGCCTGTTTGACACTTGGGTATCGGATATCCATGTGGCAACTATATTTTCCAAGCCCCAAATAGGGACACATGGTCTGACAAGTGTGAAGGCCCTTATGGGGACAAGAGACTAGAATGTTTTAAATTAGGACCATCCCAACAAATCCGGGACATCTGGTCATCATAGATATCTAGGGGCTGCCCACACCCCTGGCACGAGGCAGGCTTTTGCCATTTAATACTCTTCCCCATCCTGAATGCCCGAGGTCTATTTTTTGGTTGCAGCACATACCACAGACAAGTGAGAGACATTTAAAAAGATCAAACAGCTGGAGAGAGATTGCAAGGGACATTCTTTTTAGGGAAGCCGTAGCAGGGGAGAGGGCAGGAGAGGGCAGGGAAGTGGCAGAGGGTCAGAAGAATAGCCCACGGGTTCTAAATCCCAGGAGGTGTAAGACGCTGTGAGCTGAGTCAGACTAAGGCTGGGGGACTTGTCACCAGCATTGGGCATATAACTACCTCCTCCTTTCCCTTCTTCTCGCCCCATCTCTTCTTGCTATTCTCTCACTGTAAACTCCAACTACGCCTTCCTGCTTCCCACTCAGAGCAGAAGGATCTGCAGCTGGCCTGCAGCAGCACCTCAAGGAGGGGGCAGCTGGTTTCCGTGAGTGGAGACAACTTACTGACAGGCTGTGTGAGGCATTGAACCCACCTCCGTAAAATGGGCCCAGCAATAACAGGTTATTGTAGAATTACAGGGGATCAGATGTGAAACTTTCCTGTAAACTGTAAAGAATTAGGCATGTGTGGTGTTCAGTTTTGTGTCAGCAGGAGTTGGGGTCAATTTCATGTTGATATTGTTAGAATAAAATGCCAGTCTTAGGAGCATTTATCTGGAGAGGTCGAACAGCAATACTTTGAGGTTGTGTGTTTGTCTCATTGAAAATGGTACAGTTGCCTGCTAGTTCACAAATACAGGGAGAATAAAGGAGAAGTGAAGTGCAAGGTGGTCTATGTGTGTGTGCATAATCATAGAGTATTAGGGTCAGGCCTCAAAGAATGTATAACCTATCCTCTTTTCTTTATAGATGGGGACACTAAAGCCCAGACAGAAAAAGGTAATTTTCCAAAGTCCATTGCTAGTCAGTGGCCACATTGGGTATGGTCTTCAGGCCTTCCAGTCCAAGTCCAAGGCTTCCACTGTCAGGCCATGCTCAACCCCTGTCATACAAACCACCCTATGAAGGAGCAGTGGGGGTAGGGGGAGTCAGAGGGGCAGGAGCTGTGACCTCTAGCGTCAGAGTCTCCCAGACTAATTGGGAAGATCATACCTACAACCACGAAGAGAAGAGCCCCAGACAGTGCTGGCTGGGGTATGAGATCCAGGCAGGCTGGTTGGGGAACACGTGATAGAATAGCTGTAGGAGTGGACATGGACAGTAGGAATAAGAAAAAGCAAGCAATTAGGTAGCATTTCCTTTAAAAGATGCTGATGCTTTTTGCTCTGACTCTTGCCCAGAGTGGTTGGTTAGGCTTTCACTAGTATCTCTATTTTAAATTCAAATGTACCAGTATTTTGCTTTCCCTGAATGGCCGGTTAAGTTACAAATTGATAGCTTCTAAAACTTCTCTGCAAAGGGTTAAATGTTTGTGTTGGAGACAGAAAATCTCCTCAGTTAATATCTACTTTTTAATCAGCCCAAGGTGCTGAAAAAAAAGGCCATTCACTAAGTGGTTGGCAAAGCTAATTTGTCTGTCTGGTGTTTCGACCTACTGTGCTTTTTAAAGCATCATTCTTCCAAAGCATTTCAAAAGTCTCTTTATGTAGTTTCTCTTGGAGAGAGCCAATTAGCAAGCAGTCTTTACTTACCACATGCAATGTGGTACCCTTAAAGTTACTCATCTAGCTTTCGTTTTTATCTAGAAACTTGGTTGGGAACCTCTGGAGGACCAGGGACCCTGATTTATTCATCTCTGTACCCTCTGTAGCACCTCCCATGAGTCTTTGCCCAGAGCTGGCTCTGAGGAATCTTTTTTTGGATTTGAACTGATGATCAAGTCAGGTTAATTCCCAACATTAGCCATAAAAATTGGCTACAGTTCAAAATTGGCGGCATGTCCAAATTATCCCCCAGCCTCAAGCTGTGAGCAACTGGGTTGATCAGTTGTGAGACTGTGATGGCCCTGATTCCTCAGGTGGGTCTCCACTACAAGCAAAGCCACCTGATGGGGGCTTCCTGAGGAAGGCGATTGAGTCTTGCTCGTCGTGGTACCTTCATGCTTAGTCCAGTGTCTGCCCAGTACATCGTAAGTGCTCAATGAATGTTTATTGGATTAGACAGGAAAATTTTTTAATTTCTTAGAAATTAGAAAGCCATTTTCATTAGGTTACTTCTGTCCCCAAACTCAGACTACATATTATAGGTAAAAGAAAGAGTAAGGCATTTCCTGCTCTGGAAACTATACTATTAGCTTCTTTTCTCAAGGTCAGCATTTCTGATCTGATCCCTGTATTTCATACAAGGGACAACTTCCCTGTTGCTTCAAAGTCAATGTCAATGTCAATCTCACTTTTCTCTTATCTAGACTGATTTTTTTTATTTCAATTTTTTAAAGCACAGACCCATCTTTGATCACATGGGGCAATGCATTTGGGTTGACAAGATATTTTCCCTGTTTCTTCATTTAAGCAAGCTTTACTCAGTTTGTTCCTGCCTTGTTTTAGTCTTGAAATGATTTTTTTGTTTGTTTTGACCCTGAGTTTATCGTGGAAATTCACATTACAGAGTATTTCTGCATCTTTCTGGGATTTTCATCTTTAGTTTATTAGAATAAGTTTTCTCCCCCATTCTTTGGATAATAATTTTATTTAAAAACATGATCTTAGGCTGAAGCATATTCATTCACATAAGTATTAACTAATCCAGATAAACTTTCCTGGAGTGCAAGTTGTATGGAAGGCAAGATCAAATCCATTCCCTTTACAGAAATGTTAATTTTTCTATTGCCATGGGGAAACACAGTAGTTTAACCTGTAAGGCAATTTCACATATTTTTTACCTTAAGTAGAATCTTGTGTCTGTTTTGTATGGTTGAGATTGTTTATAAGCAACAGGTAAAGGGCAAAGGTTTACAGAATTGCTTGATGTTCCTGTTTGAATGTCAGTCTTACCAAAGATGTCTGGAGCAATCACTGTTCTGACCACAGGATCAACTAACACCAAATGTAGTGTTTCATTCACCTTAAATACATCACCAGAGGTTGAGTGAAACCACGCTTGCTTCTATTTTAATATATATACTGTCAGGCGTTGCTTAACAACAGAGATACGTTCAGAGAAATGTGTGTTTAGGTGATTTTGGCTTTGTAAGAACATCACAGAGTGTACTTACGCCAACCTAGGTGGTACAGCCTACTACACATTTGGGCTGTACGGAATAGCATATTGCTCCTAGGCTACAAACTTGTACAACATGTTATTGTACTGAATACTATAGGCACTTGTAGCACAGTGGTAAGTATTTATGTATCTTTTTTTTCTCGGGAAAGGATCTTGCTCTGTCTCCCATGCTAGAGTGAGGTGGTGTCATCATAGCTCATTGCAACCTCAAACTCCTGTGCTCCAGCGATCCTCCTGCCTCAGCCTCCCAAAGTGCTAGGATTACAGGCATGAACCACTGTGCCCAGCCAGTATTTATGTATCTAAACATAGAAAAGGTATTGCAAAAATATGTTACTCTAATGTCATGGGACTGCCATCGTGCATGAAGTCTGTCATTGACTGAAATGTTGTTATAGCAGTGCATGATTGTGTGTGTGTGAGTATATGTATATACGTATGTGCAACCAAAAACTTCAGTGAAGTGTGTACATGGGGTGTGTGTGTGTGTGTGTATGTGTGTGTGATGTGGGGTAATGGCGTCTTGTAAGTTCATGCAAACTAGCAAGAGAGCAGCTTAAGTTTAATGAACCGTATTAAAATATTATAGACATTTATTTATGAAACAAACTCTCTAGATTTCTTCTGTATATCAATAGATCAGTAGTTTCTTCCATAAAGAAAAAGTAAATCTTTGTTGATTTATAAAAGTGTTTGGACTTTCCCTGGGTACTTAAGTCACTGGGTCACATTTAGATGGAGTGCCTTGGAAAGTGTGCCTCCCTCTCTTGATGCCAAAATGAGAGACTAACAGTACATAAAATAGCCTGGGGCCTTTGGGGATTCACATGGCTCCAGGCTGACCTCTCCATCCAGACTTCCAATGCCTCTCCCACCTCCGGCTCAAGCTGGTCTCTTGGACTGGGTCTAATACAAGCTAGTTCCAAAGAGCAGGTATTACCCTTGGGTTAAATAAATATTTTGTGTGATTTATTTCACCTGGCCAATCAATTATTGGATCAGAATGACCTAGAACCTTCTGGTTATTATTGCAGTCTTCTGTCTCTGCCCCTGAGGAAAGAATCATCAATAACACACACACCCATACCGCCCCCCCCAAACACAGATATTCTTACATCATTTTGAAGCTTTGATGAGACACCTTAACTTATTTAAGCAAAATACACAATTAAATAAAGTGAAAGCTCACATCTGTTTTGAAATTGACTCTGGTAGCACTAGTGTTATTGGATTTTATAAAAAGGAATTCCAGTTAGAGTAACTGCATTTATAAAAGCACAACTGGGGTGAATGAAATTGGAGTAGTTCACTAGGTTAGATCAATATTCAACCCTGGCTACACATTCTCTTGGGGAGCTTTGGAAAAATACTGATGCCTGGGCCACACTTCAGACCAATTAAAGTAGAATCTCTGGGGTGAGGCCTGAGCATCTGGATTTTTAAAAGCTCCTCCAGGAGACTCTAATATGCAGCTAGTGTTGAGAACCACAGAGGTAGACAAATGGAACCAGGGAATCAGGAAAGTGGTGATTAATATATGTCATGCTAATAGCCTGAGGAGTCTGGGCTTTTAATTAAGGATAAATCTCTAGATGTCAGCGATAGATAGGACCGTGGATATAATGTCTCATTTCAGAAGGGGGAAACTGAAGCTAAGAGGCTTATTAAGGCTATCTGGCAAGATAAAGGCAGCACCTGCTCTAGAAACCATGCCTCTCCCTTCAAAAGCTACCTTGGAAATTAAGAGAAAAGAACAGCTTCATCACTGTGCTGCTAACCGTCCATTTATTTAGAAATATTTAAACACTGGAAATGGTGTATGGTAGTGGAAAGAGCATGGCTTTGCAAGTCTCAGACGTAAAGGCTGTGCCACTTATTAGCTACTGCTTATTCTCTCTGAGCCTGTCTTCTCATTTGTAAAAAGAGAATTAAGAATAACTCTCAAGACTGCTTTAGCTGTGTCCCACAGATTTTGATAAGTTGTGTCTCCTTTGTCGTTTAATTCAAAGAATCTTTTGATTTCCGTCTTGGTTTCTTCATTTATAAAATGATCGTTCAGGAGAAGGTTGTTTAGCTTCCATGACTTTGAGTAGAAATGAGAATTCCTGTTAGGGTTCATTGTTACTTTTATTCCAGTGTGATCTGAGAAGATGCATGGTATAATTTCTATTTTTTAAAATTTTTTAAGACATGCTTTATGTCCTAGGATATGGTCAATCTTGGAGAATGTCCCATGAGCTGATGAGAAAAAAGTATATTCAGTGGTTTTTGGGTAGAATGTCCTGTAGATGTCAATCAGGCCCATTTGTTCTAGCATTCTATTTAAGTCCATTATTTCTTTGTTTATTTTTTGTTTGGAGGATCTGTCCTGTACTGTCAGCGGCGTGTTAAAGTCTCCGGCTATTAAAGTGTTGTTATCTATCATTTGGTTCAGATCAAGTAGGGTTTGCTTTATGAATCTGGGTGCACTTAAGTTGGGTGCAACTGCTTGGTATTGGCACAAGTGCAGGGACACAGACCAGTGGAACAGAACAGAAAATCCAAATATAAAACCATCCTCATATAGCCATCTAATCTTTGACAAAGCAGACAAAAACATACTCGGGGAAAAGATTCCTTATTTAATAAATGGTGCTGGGAAGACTGGATAGCCACATGTAGAAGACTAAAACAGGACACACAGCTTTCACCTCTCACAAAAATCAAATCATGGTGGATAACAGACTTAAACCTTCGGTTGGAAACTATTAGAATTCTAGAAGAAAACATAGGAAAGACCCTTATAGACGTTGGCCTAGGCAAAGAATTTATGAAGAAGACCCCTAAGGCAATCACAGCAACTACAAAAATAAATAAATGGGACCTGATCAAATTAAAAAGCTTCTGCACAGCCAAAGAAACAGTCACGAGAGTAAACAGACAACCTACAGAATGGGAAAAAATTTTCGCATACTACATATCAGATAAAGGACTGATAACAAGAATCTATTTAGAACTCAGGAAAATCAGTAAGAAAAAATCGAACAACCCTATCAAAAAGTGGGCAAAGGACATGAATAGAAATTTTTCAAAAGAAGATATAAAAATGGCTAACAAACATATAAAAAAATATTCAACATCTCTAATCATCAGGGAAATGCAAATCAAAACCACAATGAGATATCACTTAACTCCAGCGAGAATGGCCTTTATCAAAAAGTTCCAAAACATTACATGTTGGCGTGGATGTGGAGAGACAGGTACACTCATACACTGCTGGTGGGACTGTAAACTAGTGCAGCCCCTGTGGAAAGCAATGTGGAGATACCTTAAACAGATTCAAGTAGACCTACCATTCAATCCAGCAATCCAATTATTGGGCATCTACCCAGAAGAACAAAAGTCATTGTATAAAAAAGACACCTGCACCCCAATGTTTATAGCAGCACAATTCACAATTGCAAAGATGTGGAAACAACCCAAATGCCCATCGATTCATGAATGGATTAGCAAAATGTGGTATATGTATACCATGGAATATTACTCAGCTATTAGAAATAATGGCGATATGGCATGTCTTTGGTTCTCCTGGAGAGAGCTGGAACCCATTCTATTAAGTGAAGTATCCCAAGAATGGAAAAACAAGCACCACATGTACTCACCAGCAAACTGGTTTCCCTGAGTGCACATTTGGGATTAACACCAATTGGGTATCGGACAGAGGTGGGGGCTGGGGGGAAGGGATGGGTGCATATCTACGTGATGAGTGAGATGAGCACTGTCTAGGGAATGGACACGCTTGAAGCTCAGACTCGGGGGGATGGAGGGGCATGGGCAATATATATAACCTGAACTTTTGTACCCCCATAATGAGCTGAAGTAAAAAAAAAAAAAAAAAAAAAAAAAGAATAACTACCTACCAATATTATCACAATGAGATCACAATAGGTAAAACATGTAGTATGTGGCATAGGATATACTCAGAAAACTAAATGGCAATTATAACTATTAACTGTGTTAAAAAAAAAATCTCGGGCTTTATGTAGAAATAGCTGCAGAGGGGATAGAAAGATGTCTTGCAGCTTCTTTGCACGAAATATCATAATCTTGCAAAGGTTGTTTTGGTTTCCATTGATTGAAAACACAAATAAACCCCAACTGAAACACATCTTACAATGGAATGAATGGATTTCCAATCTGTGTTTGGTTGTTTACTGTGGAAAATATGCAATCCAAGGAAAACACAGGTGGTTAAATTGTTCAGTGCCTCTATTTTTATCATAATCAGAGGGCTCTAAGCATCTGAACCCAAATATTTTACTTAATAGAAAATTAAGACTAACTTCTCAAGGTTAAGTGGCTTCAGGTTGCCTGTGGCAAATTTAGATTTCCTATTGAAAAAAAACTCCAGATCCAATACAGACTGAATTCCAAAATAATAATAAAAAGCTCACAATTAGCATTTTAAAGAAGAATTGTTTTCATTTGATTTTTTTTTTAAAGCATCCTTTTTGTTTTGCAAAAATAAAATCTTAGCTGGGAGAGAAGAGCTACCTCTTCGGGTTGGATGTTTGTGAGATGAAGATGGAAACAGGGACTCGGCAGGTCCCCCGAGAAGGTGACCCCCGCCCCCGCACCCCGCCCCGGGCTTGTGCGGACGTGTCTCGGGCGTGACCTTTGAGCAGCTGCGCCACCGGCTCAGCCTCGTCGCGGGAGAAACCCGAGCTCCTAACAAAACAGTTCCATCTTTGGCAAGTCCATTGGTATTTCAAGGCGCTTGCCTGGTTTTACATTTCTGAAGGGTCTGAGCGTCTGCAGTGGAACCCGAGCTGATGCTGGGGTTGGGGGGGCGGGAACCTAACAAATGCATCTCCAGGGGGCTGGAGGGAGCGTGGGTCCTCTGTCCTTCACTTCTCTTTCCTTCCTTCTTTTCTTTTTCCTTTTCTGCAGATGTTGTATGGTCAACACGGGCTGAGACTACTTAAGCCATTACAAGACTAAATTTCCTTTCTAATATTCATCTCTTGTCCCCAAAACTGGTAACAGTTTTCTCGTGACTGACCGGCCTCTACCTGCCTGAAGGACTGGGGTGCAAAGTTGAACTTGATTCAGAAAAACGGATTCTTTCCTGGGGAAAAAAGTTCAGAGGCCACATAATAGTAGTTAACATTTGAGTACTTAAACTCTGTGCGAAGCATGGGTTCAAGCACTTTAATGTAAGAACTCATTTAGTCCTCACAGCAATCCTGTGTAGTAGGAATTTGAATTGTTCCTGCTTTGCAGGCAGCCAGACAGGCACAGAGAAGTTTAACAACTTCCTCAGAGCCACACGCTAGCAAATGGTAGTGCAGGCGTTTAAATGTAGGCAGTTTTGCTCCAGAGCTTGTACCCCTAACCATCCAGCTCACCAGATGAATGATGTTGCCCTTGAGACTTCCTCTCCTAGAGCACCGATCTCCACACGGTGGAGAAGGGAGCTCTGGAACGTTTGGAAGTTGGACACGGCAAGTGAGGACCTTCTTAAATGCTCCGATTTGGTCAGAAAATACTGGGACCATGTGGGGCCATATCCAACACTCACTAGGAACTCTGTATGTGCCGCCCACTTTGGAAAGCGCATTAACTCTCTTCCAGCCATTCTCAGGAAGGGCTCCTGGGCCATCTGACCCATTGGAAAGGGATAGGGCAGGCAGTATAGATGAGACTGTAGGCAGTTAGCTCCCAAGTATGGTCTGCAAAGAAAGAGTGAGGGGTAAGAGAGAGATGTTCCCCAGCAGCCTGAGCGTAGAGGCCAGGGCCTGGTCTCACCTTCGCTGCCCCAGAGAGCATGCCAGGCCCTTGGGGTCTCCCTCGCTGAAACTGTGAAGCCTGAGTCTGGCAGGCCAATTTCTTTTTTTTTTTTTTTTTTTTTGAGTCAGAGTCTCGCTTTGTTGCCCGGGCTAGAGTGAGTGCCGTGGCATCAGCCTAGCTCACAGCAACCTCAAACTCCTGGACTTAAGCGATCCTACTGCCTCAGCCTCCCGAGTAGCTGGGACTACAGGCATGCGCCACCATGCCCGGCTAATTTTTTGTATATATATATATTTTAGTTGTCCATATAATTTCTTTCTATTTTTAGTAGAGACGGGGTCTCACTCTTGCTCAGGCTGGTCTCGAACTCCTGACCTCGAGCGATCCACCCGCCTCGGCCTCCCAGAGTGCTAGGATTACAGGCGTGAGCCACCGCGCCCGGCCCAGGCCAATTTCTTGATGTACAAGTTTGGCTAGATGGTCAAGGAGTTAGAATTTGTCCGCTTGTAGGACATTCCTTTCCTGGTATGGAGGTATGAGGCATGAAATGAGTCCTTAAAGGATGCTTTTGGGGAAAGAGCAGTGAAGGCCAAAGTTCTAGGATGGTTTGGGGGCTCATTTCCCTGGAGTGTGGAAGAGCTCGATGTACTCACTCTCCCATACACACACCACAGCAGGTTCACTTCCCCTGGTCTGAATGTCTCTCTAGCCTGATTCTTACTCTTGGATTCCAGTACCTTTGTGCCATCCATCCTACAGTGCCGTTTTATACCAGCGAGAGTACCCAGCACATTTGCCTTAGGCAGGAAGAGCCTCTCCACTACCCCTAGTACCTGTCCACATAGCACACAGTGGGAAGACAAAAAGTGCACCCCCACCCACCTTCGGAAGGCAGGGATTAGAGCACAGGGCAGTCCTGGGGCTTAGTAGGTCACTATGACTGTATCTGAGTGTTCCCAAAGTAAAGTATTTCTTTAGGTTGGTAAATTGGCATGGTGGGACCCTTTGTGGGTTCCCATATGGCTGTATCACTTACTTGCTGTGTGCCCTTGGACAAGTTACTTAACTTTTCTGTGCTTGTCATTAGCAAAATGGTGATAATACTTATAACCACTTCAGGAGGTATTATGAGAATAAAAACCAGTTAATAAGTGTCAAATGCCTGGCACATGGTAAATGCTCAATAAATATGAGCTTCTGCTTTTAATACCATCACGACTATTATTATTATGCAACTCTTGGCAGGTAATTCTACCTTTCTGAATCTCATTGTCCTCATATGTAAGACTGGTGGAATACTATCTGTTTTATAGGATTATTGTGAGAATTAGGCAGTGTTAATTAGTATTGTAAAGTTTGCAATAAATAACTATTCTTTATGTGTTGCTCTAGCCTAGTTTATCTCCCAGAGGATGACTTTATTTCCAAATAGAGGAGAGTTTCTTAGAAGAGCTTCAGAAGACCAATCGTAGTTAGTGAAGGTGCTTGGACACTGTGCTTAGCCTCAGCCAGCATCCCTTTTCCCACCTGTAAAATGGTATGATAATAACCACCCCGAGGAATCTCAAGCATGTTGTGAGGGAAAAATATTCAATAATATACAAAGCACTTTGAGCTGCTCTGAAGAGAGACGCGCATAAATGGAAGGTGGTGTTATAGGTGGAGTAATCACCGGTTACCTCCCCTCCTTTTTTATCTAATTAGGAGAAAACTAGTAATTAGGAAGCATGGCCTTGTTAAAGCTGTGGCCTGGGAAATAGTTCTCCTGGCACCTAATCAGAACTGTGACATGGTGCAGGTTTCTGCACAATGTGGGCAGCAGGGGACCTTCCCCCAGGCTCAGCGACATGTCTGCAGATTGTGAGGAATTTGCTGTCTGCAGGCCAGGACCTGAGGTGGCTGACTCAGGGTTGGCTGGGGCAACTCCTTGGTCTCCTGCTCCCAAGGAGATCTCCACTGTGTCTACAAAGAGACTCTGCCCAGCCTCAGTCGCCTTAATCCCCGGGACCTTGAAGTCACTCCTATGTGCAGGTTATAGCTTGCTCAGTCCCAGAACTGTGCTTTTCCACCACTGGACCCTCCTGGGGCAACAGCAGGGCTCTGAAAAGCACCTCAGATGGGTCTGGTCTCCGATTCAGTGGGGGTGGGGGTGAGGAGAAGAAATTTCCTGCTGGTTCTCCTTAAAATGGGCCATTATGTGGAGCAGGTTCTGGGGCCCTAGCGTGCCCCCTACTGTGCCTTTGTTCACGTAGTAGCCTCCGCCTGAAACTACTCACTCACTCCTCTGCAAGTCCAGAGCTGCCCGTTCCTGGGACCCCCGCTTACAGGCTGCCTTTGTCTGAAGGCCTTCCCAGTCCTCTCTGTTGCCCTTGCGCTCGTCCTCCTCCAGACTCTGTTTGGTACAGTGGGGTTTTTGTGTTTGTCCTTGACTTCTGTCACCTTTGACTGAGCAACTAGAAGGAAGGGAAGGAAGGTTAGAGAAATGAAGTACTCCCACCCCCAAGCACCCAGCCAGGTGTGGCAGCCAGAACTACTCGCCAAATTGTGTCGATCCCCCCTGAACACATCGACGGAGCAAGCAGGAAGCCTTCTGAAAAACCCTGAGATTAGCAGCTTTTTCAATTATGGATATTTCTAAACATAGAGAAAATACTATAAGAGGCATCCATGTATCCACCACTCAGATTACCGATTGTCAATATTTTATCATATTTGCTTTAAATGTCTTCTTATATATTTTTATTTTTTTCTATTTTTAGTTGCTTTGCTAATTTATTTTTAGTAGAGACAGGATCGTTCTTGCTCAGACTGGTCTCGAACTCAAGCAGTCCTCCTGCCTTGGTCTCCCAGAGTGCTAGGATTACAGGCATGAGCCACGGCACCTGGCCAGAAAAAAAGAAGTGAAACTTAGATACAGCTAAGGCTCCCGCTGTCCACTCACTCCAATCCCTCCCCACTCTCTCCTTGGGTTCACCCTTCCCTTTGTCATTTGAAAGAGGGCCCTTTACTTGCATCCGTGGTGGCAATGAGGGAACTGTAAACTGCTGAGTGGTACGTGAGATTATGTGTGAGCATCTACACCCCTTGCATTCAGGAACTCCTCTTGCTCCACCTTCTAGGGGTCTCCACTGCTACCGCTGTGGGCCAGGCCACCATTGTCTTGCGCTTGCCCCTTTGGCTCCCTATAGCAGCCAACAGCAGATGAAAGTCTTGTCAGATCACGTTACCCCTTTGCTCAAAGCCCACTAATGGATTCTGATTCAACTCAGTAAAATTTAAGTCGCAAGAGCCTATCAAGCCCTATGGGATATCGGTGGCCCCCTTAGCCTCTATGACCTCCTCACCTCCTCTCCTACCAGGACAGCTCCTTCCCGCCTTGAGGTCTAGCCACACTGCTCCCAGGCTTCCTCATTCACACCTGGGCATGGCCTCAGGCTGTTCCCTCTGCCTGCTACACTCTTTCCCAGATACATTTATATTCTTCAATTTTTTGCTCACAATTCACTTCCCAATGAGAACTAGCAGACATACCCTGTTGAAATATACGACATCACTCCCAATCTCTCTTTTATCCTGCTTTAAGTTTTCTTTTTCCGTAGCACTTATTTTCTAGCAAATTATATATTTTACTTATTTATTAAATTTATTATGTATTACCTATTTCTCTCTGCTACAATGTAAGCTCCTTGAGAGTAGGAATTTTTGTCTATTTTGCCCACTGATATTTTCTTAGTCCCCGCAGTAGTGCCCAGCACATAGATGCTCCATAAATAGTTGTTGAATTATTAACTAAATAAATGGATGAATGAATAAACAAATAAATTTCTTGTTGGAGAGGGTCCAGAGCTTTCATTCGATTTTCCAAGGTGTCTGTGACATAAAAAAGGGTAGAAAGCATTGACATGGTAACTCATCAAAAAGTTTGCTGGAAGTTCTTTGCTTGCCAGGGAGCCTGCCTAATGAAGCTCCTTTTCCAACTTGGGTCTCCCTGGAGACCTGATGCTGGCAGCTACTGAGACATTCTCTCCCAGGACTGGGGGTGAGTCTTCCTGGATGCAGCCGTGGCCGAGGAGGGGAACCACGGAGGTGTTGCTGGAGGGCGTGGACAGGAGCCCAGGCAGTGGGCTGGCTCCAGAGAAGCTGTAATTTTCCCTGCTCCTTCAGTGGAGACTGTGTGGGAGCAGAGGCTGAACGTGGCCACAGCCTCCTGGGCTTCCTTGGGGGAGCTCGGCAGGATGCCCAGACCAGCAGGAGCCGCTTCCTGCCTTGCACGCTCTAAGCATAGGCAAGGAGCAAGACCAGGAAATCTTGTAGTAGCCCTAACCCGGGGGACCAGACACTGGCCTGTGATGCAGAGAGAGATAATAGATGAGTGGGGGGAACCTGGAAAGCAGACAGACACAAAAGGCCATCTGGAGGTGACAGTGGGAGTGAATTGGAGGTGAGTCAGCCAGCTCGCAGGGCAGTTAAAAAGACAAGTGTGTAATCGTGGGTGCAGTCGGCAGGTCACACACAGAAAATGAGGAACAAGTGGTTAATTGGGCCCACAAGTCCAGGATCCCGCCTATAATTAGTAAATTGCAGGGCTTTGATATTTGCTTTGCTAACAACTTGTGTAGTAAATTGCAGGGAGGAAAACTGTACCCCTAGCCTGGGAGGTGACCCTGTGTCTCTCCTCCCTGAGCCACTCTCTCACACACTTGCAGGCAGCACACCCGTGAATATATCCCCAGCAATGAGGGGTGAGGCATGCACCTTTCTACGGGCTGACAGCATCCCGAGATGCTTTCTGTGTTTCCCTTTACCTTTTGCTTAAATTTGTGCCAACTCAGGGCTGAAGCTGAGGCCTGGTTTCTTGGTGCATGCTCCCACTGTGCACACAATGATTTCTCTGTTTCCTTAAGCCACATCCCCTGGGGAGCAGAGACCCTCTGGCCAGAGACATAACCTAGGAGTGGCCATGGGTAATTCCCATGCAAGTTTCATAGTGTGTGGGGGGAGAGACAAGAGATTTGTGTTGCAGCATTGTTGAAATGTTGTCTGTGAGGATGGTCGGAGCTGGTTCATAATCAGAGACTGGTCTTCATAGGTTTCAGATCTGTGGCCACCTCTGCAGGCTTCTCAACCATTCTAACTAAAGTGCAGCTCAGAAGCATGGGAATATCATTCTGGGACTGTCATGATAAGGCTTTATAAATTACCAAGGATGCAGAAAGACTGGTGAGCACAGGCAATGGAAAAAGCACTATATGAAAGTGTCACGAGACCCAAGTTTGAATTTGGACTCCCTACTGATGGGTCTTGTCAAGTTACTTAAATACTTGTGTTAATAAATCATTGCTGTCATTTATGGGTCTGTTTCTATTGACTGATTTTTTCCTTGGTTATGGGTTACTGTTTTCCTGCTTCTTTATAAGTCTAGTAATTTTTTATTAGATGGTAGGCATTCTGATGTTCTGTCATTAAGTATTTGGACTTTGCCCTCTTCTTTTAAAGAAAGTGTCCTTGTTTTGGCTTTGTTTAGACTTTGCTTTGGCAGGAAGTTAAGTTACATATGGATCAGTTTGATACCTTTGAATCTTATCTTTAGGCTTTGCTAAGGAGAGTCTAGAGTAACCTTCACTCTAGGAATAGTTCAGCCACTTTACTCAAGTGTGACTCCTCTGAGCTCTTCACCAAAGGCCCCAAGAAATCTCAAAGAACTCTCTACTTAGGCTGGTTGGTGCACAATTATTTCCTCACCTTCTGAGAGCTCCGGGTTGTTCAGCTTACAACTGTCCTGTCATTTCTTTTGCCTGCTCTTACGGAGTTTCACCATAGACACATATAACCTAATATTCAGCAAAGACTTAGGAGATATCTCAGCAGACTTATGGTGTTCTTTTTCTGTGTCACTCCCTCCCGTCTAAAGCTGTGATCCTTGACTCCTAGCCAGCTCAGCTCACCTAGTCTCTGGTCTCTGTCTCCTCAACTTAGTGAAGCTACCAGACTGTACCCATGGGAAATTGCCTGCAAGCATAAGGCCAGGGTTATTTTAGGATCACCTCGCTGATCCTTTCTTTCACAGATCACAGTTTTGCACTGCCTGTTTCCCAATGTCTGAAATTCTGTGAAGAATGGAAGTTGAAATCTTCTCAAGTGAATAAAACTTCAGTTTTCCCAAATGTAGAAACAGAACATAATAATATTTTCCTCAAAAGTTCGTTATAATAACTAAAATACATAATGGATTAGAAAACACCTACAGTGATACATAAAATAAGCAGTGGAACATAAAATTAAAACAGCTAATAAAAGCTAATTCTATTTTTCTTTTCCTTTGGAACCAATAGCATTAATAAATTTATCATTTTCATGAAATTGTAGAATTTTAGAGCTACAAGGGGTTTATCTCAGGAAGATAAAATTGGGTTGCTCTAAATGCCTCATCTTATAGATGAGTAAACTGAGGCTTAGCAAGGGAAAGTAATTTTTCCAAGTCCTCTTGGCCCATTCGTAGAAGAATGAGACTGACACTCAAATGTCCTCGCTCCCAGCCTATGGCGCATTCGTCCATTCAGCTCACATTTACTGAACATCTACTAAGTTCAGAGCACTGACTTAATTGCTATCTTGCCTCTACTCTATCTAATGTACTGGTTTGCAGAAATGTTTAAAAATAGATTTTTGAACATTATAGTAAGTGCAATAAATCAATGTAATTTTGGGCTTCTCTAGAGTGAGTGAGTCTAATTGGCATTAATTGGGGCAGGCTCCATTGTCCTACGCAAAAATGTAAAGTGCTTCCAGCATTCAGATGCTATGCGATATTCCATTATAGTGCTTCAGACATATGAACTTATTAGGTAATTACTGTGGTTTTATGGCCCTGCCAGTCATGCCTATAGGGAAGGTAAGGATTTACTCTGCACGCAGCCATCCCAAGGACTCAAGGCAAAACTGGGTGACAAAAGGAAAGTGTTCAGAATGTCACAAGATGTGAAAAGAGCACCACATAAGATGTCAGGAGGCCGGGGTTCAACACCTGGTCTGTTACGTCTCTTGTCTGTGCCTGGGTTTTCCCAACTGTCGGATGAGTACAGTAGATTGGATGACCTGCAAGGCCCATTCCAGCTCAGAGGGTCTCTACGCCTGGAGCCCTACAGCAGAGCTATCCCCAGGGATAAGCAGGAGGAAGCTTGTGGGCAGTGCTGGGTAGGAGCTGAGTGTGGAGGGTGTGGAAGGACATTCTAAAGCAAAGGGGCAAAATGAGTAGACGTGAAGAAGCAGGGATATGGCTAAAATGGACTTGGTTATCTGACCTACAGGCCAGTACTAGTGTAAGCTGGAATATAGGGAAGAACTTGAGGACCCACAAGCAAGTATCCCTGCACCCCAGAGGTTCTACAACCCCCATTTGAGAAACTCTGCATTAAAAGGTAAAAATTGGGGGGAAAAGTTAAAAACTGGCACTTGAATTGTTAACATCAGAGATTGTAAACGCAAGTATAAATAATACAGAGATTAAAATAGTGAAGCAGGAGTGAGCAGGAAATGGATGTCATATTTTTATATTTTCTGTTTAATTACCACTGAAACAAAGACATACAATTTCAAAATTATTATATAGAACTGCTCTCCTTTCCCAGGACAATGCTCAGAGCTTTGCAGACTTGGTGTGTGAAAAAGTAGTGGAGAGGATAGTGGCCGGCGAGGGGAAACGGAGCTCGGGGGAGGTGGTGCCAGGCCCGCAGGCTGCGGGGAGTGAGCGAGACTTTATGGGCAAAGACTTCTCTGCTCAGGTCTGTGCTCCAGCTTTCACTGGTTACAGCGCGAGGGCAGAGACAGAAGGCCTGGTCAGGAGGCTGGTACAGCAGCTGGGGTGACAGAGAGTGAAGGCTGAGAGGCAGAGCCCCGTGACGTGGGGAGTGATGGAAGATGCTGAGACCATGAAGAACACACGGGAGCCACTTGCTGACTGACATGGGGTGAGGGAGGAGCCCACATTACTTCTCAGGTTTCTAGGCCACGTGAGGGGGTGAGTTGTGCTTGTAGAATCACTTCAGTGGTCCAGCCACAATAAAAAAGGGGTTTGGGAAATAGACAAATCTGGGTTTTCAATGGACTCATTCTTTTTCTTCCATGGTACAAAAAATGATAAGTGCAGCTATTCCTTGGAGTTTTATAAGACTGACGAATTAGCATATATGAAAGTGCCTAGGACACATCCGTCACATAGTACATTCCCAATAAATGATAATTCCATCCATTCATCTATTTGTTAGTTCTGTGTTAAGTTTGAAGGGAAATAATGAGTTTAATTAGGACCATATCAAACATTTCAAACTCATTCTGAGTGAAGAGATCATGGCCGAGGGGCTCGCTATAGGGCCAGACCACTCCTAGCCACTAGGCTGGGCCACAGTTCAAGGCCAGAAAGTTGTTTCCAGAAACATCAGGACCCTTTCTTTCCCTTCCTTTCATTACCAACCCCACTCCCCCCGCCCCCAGCCTATTTCTAGGTCTCTACATGTGAAAATCATACTCAATTGAATTGAAGAGTTTATAGACTCAGTTGACACTTCTGAGGACGCAGCTGTGCCAGGCACTGACACATGGACATGTGAGAGAGTGTGCTGTTCTCTTCCTCTCTGTGGTTGAACAGTGACGGCGTTGAGGCCCACAGGGCTGTCTTGGCTTGTGTGATGCAGGCTTCGGGGAGGGTGACCCGTGGCGCCTGACCTCGGCTGCGATCTTCACCATGTCTCAGCCTCCTGGTGCCTGCGTGGTCTGCACACTGCTTGAATCGGCCAAGCCCCTGTGCACTGTCCTCCTCCCTTTTTCTCAGTTCCAAGAGGCCAGCGTCCCCAAGCAGGTGAAACACATCACTCGGTCCTTTTATCATGACTGCCACTGCTGAGTGCGGAGCTGTCAGCAAGCCAGACCACGAGGGCAGCGGGTGGCACCCACTGGGAAAGTGGGCGCTGTGGCAGGTGCTTGGGCGTCCCTGTGAGTCCAGTGGAACAGGACGTCTTCTGTAGGATCAAGTGCAGACTTGGTTTGGGTTTTCAATGATTTCAGTCCCACCAGATCCCTCCCTTTACACTTCCCTCCCTGCTCACTATGTCACAGATCCCCTAGCAAAGCAGCTGCAGCTACAGTCTCAGATTCAGAGAAAATCTACAGGCTCTGACTTCCCTATTTTATTTCTAAATCAGACTAGATTTTGCACTTTTACCCGCTCCTAGCATTGAGTGGTTGGGTCTAAGTCCCTTCCCCTAGAATCTGGGTAGGATTGTGACTGTTTTGGCAAGTAGTGTGGCAGAAGTAACCCTATGGGACTCTGAAACCAGGTCATAAAATGCCAGGTAGCTTCCACCTTGTTCGTTGGAGACCTGCTCTTGGAACACTGAGCCTCTGCGTAAGAAGTCTAAATACCTTGAAGCCACCAGGCTGGAGAGGCCACGTGGAGGTTAAGTTCTCACCTTGACAGTGCCCGCTGAGCCCAGCCTGCCAGCCGTGTCCACTAATGCACCCGACATGTAAGTGAAGCCGTCTCGGGCCCTTCAGCCCAGCCCATCTGCCAGCCAAACATGGAACAGAATCTCTCAGCCAAGCCCTGCCTGAATTCCTGACCCACAAAATCGTGAGATATAATAGAATGCTTGTGGTTTTAATCAACTAAGTTTTGGGGTGGTTTGTTATGTGGCAATAGATAACTAGAACATCAGACATAAATAGAAGAAACTTTGCTGTCGGCTTCCAATAAGTTTAGGCTGATTTCATGTGATTTACCCCATCCATCTGCTCCTGCTCGTGATAATTCCATTTTGCTCAAAACTTGGATCAAGTTACCTTTTTCCTAAGCCAAAACTTCACCTGGGTTTCCTGACAGCTCCCTGAGTCTCGGCAAAACTCTCAAGCTTCCCAACTGTGGTTCGGTTGTCAGTAAAATTTCACATCCAGCCACACACTCACACTTACCCCAACACAACAGCTGCATGCCACCTTAATCCAAATGGTTTGCAAAAATTGCCACAAGTTGGAACTGTGGCTATAAAAGCTATTTTCTATGGATCTGGGTAAACAATGTGCAGATAACATTTTCTCAGCACTTCTCCCCACACCAGAAAGGGCATCTTCCCATTTCTTGGCTTGCACTTCCTCCCATGTGCAGTACAGGATTTCTACTTGGCTGGTTTTCTCTCCTGTTATCCTCATGCCTGTCCTTGTTTCACAGAAAGAGCTGGAACTAAGACATTTCAAAATGAATAGGAAGTCAGTAAGAATTGATAGAGACCAACTCATTGGTCTATTTTTTAGCCCCACCTTGGGGAGAGTTCCTCGTTTCCCCAGTAGGATGGGGTGGGAGGAGGGGTGGGCAGTGTCGCATGATCCGGATCCAGCAACATGCTCATGTGTGGCATTCTTTCAGTGTGCTAACAGGACGGGCGTGGTCACGCAGTTGAGGCATGTGGGTCCAGACATGAACGCCACCACACGCCTGCTATATGACCTCAGGCAAGATATTTAATCTGAGGCTTAGTTTTCTCTTCAAATGGGTACAGTTTAATCAAGTCACAGGAAACACGAGGATGTCTCAGTTCGGGTTTGGGCAGAAGCAGACCCTGAGACAAAGTGTGTGTGCACGTGGTTTAGCTGGGAGGGGAGGGAGCACCGGGAGGGGCGTGGGCAGTGAGGAGGGAAGGGAAGGCTGCAAGTCAGGGGCCACTGGCAAGCCCCTTACCGCTGTGCGCAGCTGTGGCTTAATCCCAAGGGAGAAACCTTTGGAAAGGTGTAAAATGCACGCCTCAGAAGTTATCCTTCCCGAGAGATGAGGGGGCTGAGGTGTTTAAACACTGAGTCCTCTCAGTCATGGGCTGAAGGGTGCTCCCTGGAGCGGGTTAACTTTCCAGAGTGCTAATTTCCCAGCTCATCTGGATGGCTCCAGGACTGGAAAAAGCCCTCAGGCCCAGAAAAGCAGATCCTGGCAGGTGGGAGATCTCTGGAACATGCTAGAAGGCTGAGGCTGGAGGTCACAGGCAGCCTTCAGGTGGCATCTGTTCCAGGATGTGGAACAAGGTCAGTGTAAGAGGCTGGCGTGCAGTGGGCACCGACTAATGCTGCTCACTTCTCTGCTTCCATCCTCGATCCCCTGAGGCGATCTCTGCCTTCTCTGGTCCTTACTGAGTATGCTGGTCATTGGGCACTTGACATGTCCTGTTTCACATCCTCCAGAGAAACATAAATGTGTCAAGGGTGGACTCCTCCCATTTCTTACACTTTGCTGCATCTCCCACGGCACCCAGCTTGCAAGAAATCTTTGGTAGGTAGATGTTCAGTGGTAAATGCTAGTGGGGCACAACTCAGTGTGTAATGGAAAGTGGCTTTGTGCAGACACAGTGGGTGACACATGGAAAAGTGACCTGATGGATGTAAAGTATTGTACCAAGGGAGGGACAATTTGGGATCCAGTTGATTGTTCCTTTATTTTCAGCGTCCCAGATCGTGAGGATAAAGATAGGACTTGATGGTACAGTGACTCTCAAAGTGAAGAAAAATAGATTCTGTCAAAAACAGGGATTTCCAGCCTCCCTTTCACTTTCCCCAATCATTGGGAAACAAATGAATCCTGTTAGGATCCTCTGCTTGGTTCATGCAGTACTAGATGTGTAGCTGGGGGTCACGGGCAGTGAGTAAGAGCCCACATCATTTTCTGCAGGCACGCTCTTACGATGCCCATGTAGCAATGCTCCTAAGAACTCTATCAGGTAGATTGTGTCATTATTTCCATTTTACAGATGAGGAAACTGAGATACAGAGAGACGTTAGGCCACTCGCCCAAGATCACATAGCCATTAAGTAGCAGAGTGAGAATTTAACCCAGGTCACCTGCCCCAGTGTCCATAGTAATGAATGCATGTAACACTTCCTTTTTTTCTAAATTAACTGTAAAGCATAGTATCTGTGTCCTGAATTATTTTTTCTTTTCCAGTGTCACTGTTTAAAACAGCCAATTTTTGTATATGGCTATTTGGAAATTGGTACTGAAAATTCTAATATTACTGGCTTTCTGAATACTTTCTCCGACATTGCTGATATGTCCATTGTGATCAGAAGCTTTCACCAGAGTGCTCACCTGGATGGAGATTGATTTTCCAGTGTCATTATTGCTCTGAAGAGTCTGAATTCTTGGGTGAGCAAAAGATGTAGAGGTAATCAGGTGTAGATGTGGTCAGAGCTTGAAGGGACAGGAGGTGTGGGGCCCTGTGGGGCTGGAGGCTCACCAAGAGGAGGAGATAGTCTGAGCCCACAGCCAGGTGACCACGTGTCTCAGTGGCCTGGGACTCAGGGGTTTCCTGGGAGGCAGGACTTTCAGTACTAAAACTAGGATGGTCTTGGAGAAATCGGGAGATTGGTCATCCTAACTTGTATCCCAAAGTATTAAGCAAGAATGTTGTTTTTACTGGAAAACAAGAGGGAAGAGCTCCACGGATTTTCAAGGTGCTGAGAAGAAAGCTTCCAGATGTATCTCAAAAGCCAAGTGTCTGAGACCTACTAAGAAAGTTGTGGTGGAAGGAAATTTGAACCAGAAAACCCTGAGTCCTACCTATGAACTTTATACCTGTATGACTTAGGAAATGATTCTAACCTCTCTGAACATCCGTTTGCTCACCTGAAAGATGGAGACAGTAGCCCATCCGTCTTACTCACAGGGGTTGTGACAGCCATCAAAAGACATAAAGAAATTAAAAGTTTATTCATTTGCAGATGCTCACCGCATTCCTACAGGGTGACTAAAAGCTGCAGTGAACAATAATCATGGAATAAAGTTCAGGTCATCTTGAAGAATAAGTGAGAGGTCAGCCTCACGGGGAAATCCGACATCTCCACACGCACCGTGTAGAAAGAGTCACAGGGTCCTGTCTACTGGTAGGTTGACCTGTAACACCTGAGAATGCATCAATCGCTTCTGAGGGCCCCAAGATTGAGATCTGCCCCCAGGAACTCAGAGGAAACTACATATTGATTAAAGTGAAATATCCAAGTCACTCAGAGAATCCTTCCCTTTAACACAGCTCCTATGACCTGGACTCTGATGTCCCCTGAGGTCCACCTCCCTGCCTCAAGGCATGGTCTCCTGTTTCTTACTTTAGTGTCATGCCTTGGCTGTGCTGTCTCAACGTAACTTCTGCTGCTGTCTGGACTCAAGTCTAGAGGCACTGCCTAGAGGGCTGGACCCAGCCTCCTCCATCTGCCTTTTCCAGAACCAGAAATATGGACATGGGGCCTTGGAGGCTGCGCTCACATGACTGGGCTCCAGTAGATTTCTGTGTACCCAAGTCTTCTCTTTTGGGGGGCTCAGGGCTTGGCTGCTAAAGGACATACAGAGAGAAGTTTTCATGACTCTTCTTCAGCACACTGTAGGTCT
Organism: Eulemur rufifrons; assembly: GCF_041146395.1. Taxonomy (NCBI): domain Eukaryota; kingdom Metazoa; phylum Chordata; class Mammalia; order Primates; family Lemuridae; genus Eulemur; species Eulemur rufifrons. The sequence goes on from NC_090989.1 coordinate 70,862,610, forward strand.
TCCAGATTAGTGGTTCTCAAACTTGAGCACGCAGAAGGGTCAGCTAAAGAACTTGGTAAGATGCAGTTTCCTGGTCCCTGTGCCCCAGGGTTTCTGATTCAGTACATTGCAAGAATCTGGATTTTTAAAGAAGCTGTTGGGCTGCTTCTGTTACCTGTGTTCTGAGAATTTTACTTCATGGAACTGCTACTGGGAATTGGGTTGCTTTTGTTAAAGAGATGTGCAGCAGGTAGAGCTAGAAAGCTGTATCAAGAACTTTTAGAGAATGAGAATGTGATACCTAAAAAATAACTTAATTTAGTCTTTGGTGCTTTGCCTCAGATTATTATTGTCTGCTGAGGTAGTCATTGTTTAGAACAAAAACAAGTAAGTGTTGGGGTGTGTTTCATTTTTCTGATTGTTTGGATGTTGGTGAAATAGAAAATTGATCCATGATCTCAGACGCCTTTGCAAATATTATCTCTTCTGTCTTCTTGACATTCAGGAAAGTGTGACTCGGAGGTTAGTGCAGTCTACCCATTTTGTGGATAGGGAACTTGGCCAAGTTCCTTGGCTTAAATAAAACCAACAGCCACGTGTTATTTTGCTATTTCAGGGCATGTGTGCATGCATTCCCTTACTTGGCCCTCGCAGGAAACTGTTGCTGGTGGTGCCATTGCCTCTGTTTCACAGGAGAGGAAGCCCCGGCTCAGAGAAGTTCTGGGACCTGCTCAAGGTCACAGAGCTGTTAAGTGCTGACGCTAGAGCTGAACTGCCCTCTCTGGCTCCTCATGTCACATTCTTTTCAAGACATCCAGCTGCCCCTCTAGAGAAGACAGCAGCACAACTGAGATTGGAACCAAGAGACCCCGATTATTGGGGAAACAAATGTTTTTTTCCAGGCCCATAGACACCCCTGCTCTCAAGATTTAAGACCCACCATGAGTCTGCTGGGCCTGCCCAGCACATCAGCTCTCCTGAGTCCCTGTCCAGTAAGGGGGAAAATGCAAAGGGGCCAGCTCCCAGCGGATCCTTTGGGACTTCCTGGGGAAAATAAGGAAGGTGGCAACTTAATTTAAAAGAAATGGAGGGGAAAATAGGAGATAAAAGTGACAAATAGACATGGATGTGCCCCTACAGGCATGACCCCCTGGCTGCATCCAGTCGCAGCCTTTTCTGTCTGACGTTTTTGTCTCACACCTCCGTGGTGAGCACAGACGGTGGCTGGAATTTATGGGCCCAGTGCAGCCCTCTTCCCACCCTGGTGGTAGGAAGGGGAAGCGTGATGAATTTCCTCCTGGGTAAACATTTTCACAGGAAGCATTTATCAAATGTCATCAGGGGCCGCCAGGAGTCTGGGATCAGTCAGCCAAGGAGCTGCCTCTCCCCTCCTCTCCCAGCAGAGGCTGTGACAGGGGCTGAGGGTGTTCCCAGCACATTCACACCCGCTCTGCCCTGTGTCCCGCCTTCTCCCAGCCAGCTGAGCCAAGGGAGAGGAGGTCACATCCTAGAACACCCCAAGTCCGCTCCACCCTTTTTAGTAAACAGAGTTTCTGTCAAGCGGGGCACCGTAATGTAGCTGACTGCCCAGATGCTTGCAGAGGAAATGCTGATAAGGAAACGTCTGGAAAAGCCTCAAGCATGTAAAGCCCCGTTACTCCTCCTCCGCTGCTGGACCCTGTTGGCCTGGGGTGCAGTAGCCAACCCCCACTGCCCTGGGGGAGGTCCCAGGACTGGCGCTGCTGGACCCTGTCGGCCTGGGGTGCAGTAGCCAACCCCCACTGCCCTGGGGGAGGTCCCAGGACTGGCGCTGCTGGACCCTGTCGGCCTGGGGTGCAGTAGCCAACCCCCACCGCCCTGGGGGAGGTCCCAGGACTGGCGCTGCTGGACCCTGTCGGCCAGGGGTGCAGTAGCCAACCCCCACCGCCCTGGGGGGAGGTCCCAGGACTGGCGCCCGATTCTTCAGGCTGGGCAAAGCTGGCCCCGCAGGAACCCTGATTCTGGGACTCTTGTGGATTTTCAGACTCTACCAAGGCAGAGGAAAGCAGCCTTCCCTCTCGTGCCTGCTGTTTCCTCACACCTCCCACAACCCGTCATCTTTCTCTTAAGAGAAACAGTGTGAAGTCGTAGTTAAGCCAGAGGGATTTGAATCTCAACTCTTCGGTCTATTAACTGTGTGACCTTAGGCAGGTCACTTAACCTTCCTGTGCCCAGTTTCCTCATCTGTAATTTCTTTTCATAAATCTGCTGCAGACCATCTCTGTCCTATGCACTGTGCTAGGTGCTGGGTAAAAATGTTGCCACCTCATAGATTTGTTGTGAGGCTTGCATGAGACAATTCAGACAAACACCTAGTAAATTGTTGTAGGATAAGTACTGATAGCTGTTAGGAAAGACAGTTGCTCTGTCATTCTCTCTCTGTGTGTCTTCAGAGGAGATAGACTCTGGAAGGCTGGGGGCAGCCATTCATGTCTCCAGCCCTCCCTTGCTGCACGTGGAGCCTGTCTTGTCCTTTCACTGGCTACCGGCCACCATCGTCCCAGACTCCTCTGCGGACCCACGTTGTGCTGGTGCATAGGTTAAGGGTAAGAGTAAGGGAAGACGCAGAGAGGAAGTAAGAAAGGCAGCAGCCTTCGCAGCTCACCGGGAGAGAATGCACAAACCACTGCAGCTAAGTCACAGGTAGGAAGAGGTGAGACTCCAGGAGGAGTGAAAGTAGCATTCCTTCAGGGGAAAAAGAGGTTATTTCCCCCCAAGGAATGCTTGCAGAATGCTCTCTTCTGTGAGGAAGGCAGAGGATCTGGTGGGTCATGTGGAGGTGGAAAGAAGGGGCATGCATGAGCTGTTTGGCTTATTGCCAAGGCAAAGGGTACAACCAGAGCTCAGGAATATGAACTTCTTTCTCTCCAGACTTCTATTGTGTTGTCATAATACTTGTGGGCCATTATTCACATACATTATGTTGTGTGAGTTTCACAAAAATTGAGTGAGTCAGACAGAGCAAGAATTATTGTGCCCACTTCCCAGATGAGGAAACTGTGACTCAGAAAGGGAAAGGGATTTGACTTAGGCCACAAAGGTGGCCGCTAGGAATGTGGTCACTGAACTCAGGTCTCGGGGCTCCAAGTCCAGAGCACTTTCTGTGGCATAAAGTTGATAGTTCCCGCCATCCACCTCACCCCCTGGGCTGCCAAAGCTGGCCATTGGAGCCCTTGGCCTCAACTGATGTCCCATTAGCACTCGCCGGGACTCTGTTATGGCATCCTTGGAGGTCTCCTCGCTTCCATCTGCTGGCCTCCAGCCTGTCTTCTGTAACCACATCTTCTACGTGGAATAGCCTTTCTAAAGCCTGGGTCTGATCAGTAACTACCCTGCCCTAGTGGGTAGCTCCTCACCCAAACTCCTCTATCTGTTCGAGGCCCTCAAGATCCTTCCTGACCTTTTGGACTCCTTCCTTGCTGTGTGCGAAACACTGAATTTCTTGCAGTTCCTAAAATGCCCCAAGATGTCTGCTCATAGCTTTGTGCCCACATGGGCTCTAGAGCCAGACTACCTGGGTTTAAAACTCAGACCTGCTACTTAAACAGCTATGAGATTGAGAATAAGCTCCTCAACTTCAGAATAAGCCTCAGCTTCCTTATCTGTAAAATGGGGATAATGATGGGACCCGTTCTGTGGAATTGTTGTGCAGACTCATTGATGTCATACATGTAATGCTTAGACCAAGGCCTGGTACACAGTAGGTGCTTAAGAAATATTGTGGTAGCTGTGCCTGAATGACTTTCCCTGAATGACCTGGATTTATGCAGGTTCTCTCAAGCTCCCATTCTCTGGCTGCCACCTCTGGGAAGCCCTCCCTAACTGCCAGAGGCAAGTGCTTCCCTCCCCCTCTTTGGCCTTCACAAAAGCCCTGCACAATGGGATTACCTCACAGCAGATTACCTTCCAGAGTGCTGACCTCCTCTCTGGAGTTGGAGCCCCTTGAGGGCAGAGATCTTCTCATTTTTGAGAACCACCTCGTCTGCCTGAGTCCTTGTGGTGCTTGCCACGCCTCACCCGGTCCTGACACATGGCAGGTCCTGATTCAAGACTGTGGAGGGGTGAATGGCATGCAAGGTTGGCACTGAGGATCTCATTTGTGGCACGGCCACTAACATGTTGGGTGACTGACCACGGATACCTCCTACTCCTTTGTTTCCCCGGGTATAAGATGGACGACTGGCCTCCCTGGTCCAACAGGTGTCTCAAAGGCCACAGTACCTGCAGGACCACACAAGGCACAACGCTGGAAAGTATGCCCAGATTTAGAAATGAATCACTTAAGAAATGTCTTAGTACAGAATATTAGCCTGTTGGCCAGGGCAGATTCACATCAGGGCCCTCCGCTTGCCAGGCTCCTGCCAAGCCCAGGACCTCGTGTCGTATTTGTCATCTTGTACTCTTTTTCTTAAAGACGGCCCTCCAAACTGCACGCTTCCGGCCCCTGGAATTAGTGCCCCCCGCCCATGAGTCGCTCATCTTCTCGGTTTCCGGCGCTTTGCCCTCTTGGCCCTTCGCACCTGCCTCAGGGAGGACAGGAGACGAGGCTGTGTCGCACTCTGTCCACTCCTGGCTTTCCCACACTCCCGGGGTGCCTGAGGGGCAGCTGTGGGGAGTCGCCTGGTGCTGCCAAAATCCACCCTGAGCACCTCCCAGCACCCACACCCAGTGTTCCTCCCACAGGGTCTCTCAGCACCCACACCCAGTGTTCCTCCCACAGGGTCTCCCGGGTCCTCAGACTGCTGGCTTGTCTCGGCTCTGAACCACACCCGTCTCTCCCCACACACTCTCCACCCCCTCCACCCCTTTCTGGTCCAGCCTCCCTGAATGAAGCCGTGCTTGGACGAATGTGGGCGTTCAAGCCTCTCCCTTCCAGGACGTGGCCTCTGGCTCCACAAACTCCAGCTGAGGGAGGCAGCGCCCCCGCCCCAACCCGCACGGCAGGCCTGGGGTCAGAAGGCCAGTTCCCTGTGTGGGAGGAGGGCAGTGGGGTGCGGTGGGGCAACGTTAGACCCATCATTCAAACCAGTTCCTTAGGGAGGAAATGTCGTTTACATAAACACGCTATTTGAGGGCTACCTATACACACCCTACAGAGTGCAACGCTCAACCCTGGTTGCACTTAGGAATCACTTGGGGAGGTTTAAAGTATGCTGATGCCTTGGTCCCACCCCAGAAATCCTGTTTTTATTGGTGTCGGGTACAGCCCAGGTGCCAGGCATTTTTAAAGCTCTTCAGGTGATTCTAACATGTAGCCAAAACTGAGAACCGCTGCCCAGGGAACATGTCCTGTAAACTCGAAGGCAGTGGAAAGTGAGGGCGTGGGACACAGTGGGATTCAGTGTCAGTGCGTGACAATGCCTGCTTCCTTTGCCTCCCTGATTGGTCTTGAAGGGACAAGGAGCTCAGCCGTCCTCTGCTCCTGTCCACCGGATGGGACACAGCCCCAAAGTGCCCTGTGCTGGGCCATCACCCTGCTCAGCCCTCCCCCACCTGCCACCCAGTGGCCCCAGGAGGAGAGTTTTAGGGCAGAAACAGCAACTGTCAGGGGAGCAAAGCCAAGTCTTCATCTTGGTGTGCTCTAGGCCTGAGTCAGAGGTCTCACTCCTGCCCTGCACATGAGACCAGGGATCGGGGTGTATTCTAGCCCGGGTCCTGGCACCACTCCCACACCTGCCCCTCCTCCTGCCTGCTCAGCTCCGTGATTTGCACCCTCTTGGCTGGTTGGTTAGTCTCCTTACTCACTCGCCACAGTCTGCCCCTACTTCCCTCCGAATCCAGTTGGCCTCCATGTTCTGTGCAGGCACGCACGCATCGGCTGACCACACTCCACACCCTCCTTCCTCCCGGGCCCACTGCCCAGGCCCTTCTCCGGGCCTCCCTCTCCATTCCTAGTGGAAGCGCTTGCATTAGCTGCTCCTCACTGCCTGCTTCCGCCCTCCGCACCAGATCAATATTTCTGTCTTACTGAAGTTCCTCTCTCTCCCTATCTCTCTCTCTCCCTCTCTCCTTCCAAGTGATTCAAGATCCAAAGCTTTCTGACTTCCCTCTGCCTAGCACAGTACTTAACATGTCTTCTGAGGACCAGAAGCTCATTATCACTTGGGAACTTGTTAGAAATGCAAATTCCCAGGTCCCACCCAGACTCACTGGGTCAGACACTCCGAGGGGGGCCCAGCAGTCTGTGTTTTAACAAGCCCACCAGGGAAGTCTGGTAGTGCTTGCGCTTCAAAGCCACTGGCCTAGACAGTTCACTCCTCGCTCCTGTATGCGGCATTCCAGGCTTCCCTTGAGGGATTGGTTTGGTCCCGATTTGCCTGTTTTGTCCAATTCCCAGATGTTAGATCTTTCATATCCCTTCCTATGGGACACTACTCGTACCGTGTCCTTTCCTGGAAAGGCTTTTTACCACTCACAAGCATTGAAACTTCTCCTTTAAGAACCAGCTCAAACATCATTTATTTTGATGCATCCCAAGATTCCCCTCCTCTGACCTCCATAGCATTATTTTTTCCTCTTTTTTTTTTCTTTCATTTGCTCTCTCTCTCTCTCTGAAGGGATTTAGCCTTTAAAGTAGGGCTTCTCTCAATCATGGTTAGGCATTAGAATCACTCAGCAAACTTTAAATAATACTCAGACCCAGGCCATACTCCAGAGCAAGTACAGAAGAATTTCAGCATGAAGCCTGTCATCATATATTTCAAAGGATAATTGTAATGGGCACCTGAGATTAAGACCCTCTTGTCTAAAGCAACCAGTGGGCAGATCATGATGGGAAGTGATATGAATTTAAAGTTAGGAGACACAGGCTCCGCTCGGGGCTCTTTCCCAAATGGCCATTTGATGTGGGCAAGTCACTTCCCCTCCCTTGGCCTCTGCTTCCCAAACTGCAAAATGGGGCCTTGTTTCAGATCACTGGCTCTCCAAGTTAGCCAGTGCCTGGATCCCAACCCTAGAGAGTCCCACTTAATCTGTCTGGGGAGCAGTCTGGTTTCTGATGTGCAGCTGGGGGTGAGAACCACCCTCTTCAATCTTACCCAAGGGCCGTGCTATTGTGCCCTGTGGTTTACTTCTGGGAGCAAGGCTGTCTGCCTCTGACTTCCCTGCCCCAGCATCTGTTCCTCCTAAGAATGAAACCTCAGACCTGGTGTCAAAGATGCCAGGACACATGAAGTTCGTTATCTGAGAGCATGAGAGCCAAGGATATTGTGAGCCCACCGCAGGTGGCCTTGTTGGGTGTGTTTGGTCAGGGTGGGAGGAGGCAGATTAGGATCAGATGAAAATCCTCACCAGATGCCTGGCAGAGGGTCACTGGAAGGGCCCGTTCCAAGCTCCCAAAAGCCTTGTCACACCAGCACAGGTTGGGGAGGGGCAGGGTTTTCCTTCGAGGTTGGGTCAGGCAGAGTCTTAAGTAAAAGGCAGGCGTAAAAAGTACCAGATGACGGGATGCACTGAGGGAAGTTGAGTTCTGAAACCTCAGCCAGTCAGTCTGCAGCCTGAGGTCGGCAAGATGACCCAGGAGGGGCACAGGCCAGGGGCTGGGCAGAGGAAACGGCCACTTATCTAAGGGTGGGGGTGGGGAAGGGAAGTGGAATGCTTACAGAAGGGGCTCTGAGGAAGGTGTGACTGATCTCCAGAGACACCCCACAGCCATCCACAATGGGCCTCTGTTTATCTGCACATCAGGCTGCTCCCCTGCGAAGTGGAGCCCAGAGCAGAGACCCCCCACCTCAAGGCCTGGAGAGTGCAGAAGACACGCCCCTCAGCCCTCACCCTTCACCCCCAGCATGCAATTACCTCTTTCGTCACTCTCTGCTAGGCTCTTCTGGTCCCTGCCCCATAAGGATTTCTTCCCCGAGGAAGGGCTGGTTTCTAAGTCCAGCTGCCACGGGAGGAGGGAGGGCTTTGCCGTGTTTTGCAGTGAGAGGTGATGTTGGCTTAGAGAGGCCCCAGTTGTTTTGCAGATGGGAAAGCAGTCCTGGGGGTGCGGTGTCTGGGCCAGGCCAGACCAGGGCGCCAGGACAGAGGTCAAGCCGTCTGTCTGGAGCTTGGAGCACTAGACCATGCTTCCTGATGACTCTACAGACTAAGCCATTGAAGAAGAAAAAGCACATGGAAAAGGAGCTTTGTTTTGACTTCTTGACACTGGCAGGGACAGGTTCTCCCTGCTGGGAAGGTGAGGACGTCACAGGGCAGCAGGAGTGACATGTTTCCACCCCCCACTGCCTCCCTGGGAGGTGTCTGGTGAAGGCTGAGACAAGGTAGTCCCCAAGGTAAAGGCTCCTGGGTTTGCTCCAGGCAAACAAAGTTGCTGAGCTTGGATGTTGGCCAATTAAAGCTTTCTGGGGAGAGAGAGGAGTCTTAAAAACCACCCACCTGGAAGGCCCATCATGGCTTTGGAGGCATCAGATCCTTTGAGGTCAGCGAATCAGAACAGTCTGAGTTCCCTTTCCCGTGGCACAGGCTGGCCTGGCGAAGGGGCTGTTGCGGAAGAGCAGGGCTGATGGAGGCAGGAGGGGAGGCAGAGCGGGGCTGCCTCTGAGGTTAGAGTTGCTGGGCCTCCCACTCTCCGTGCAAGTGGGAAAAGGCATGGGGGCATTTCCAGACCCCCAAATTGTAAAGTAGCCAGAGAATCACAAAGTTGGAAGGACCTTAGATTAATTTAGTGTCTACTCTACTTCAGATAACCCAACCTGCCAGTTCTACAGATGAGGAAACTAAGGGCCCGGGAAGGGGGACTTCTGTGAGGAAGAGGCATCCTAACAACGAACCTTCACAGGGAGATTTCATCGGTCTTTCCCACACTGAGCTATAGGATTTGTCTTTAGAAAAAAAATAAAGAAAGAAAGAAGGAGGAAAAGGACTGATATGAGCCCAGACATGGCGATTGCCCCAGGAGAGAATGGGTCAAGGAAGGCTGCCCACAGAAACCCACTGAAGGACCTATGATTTAAAATGTTATTATTTGTCCCCCAGATAATTTTATTTATTGTTAATTATTATGGGTACATAATAGTTTATATCTTTGTAGGGTTACATGTGATGTTTTGATACAGGCATTCAATGTGAGTTAATCAAATCGGGGTAACTGGGGAATCCATCACCTCAGGCATTTATCATTTCTTTGTGTTAGGAACATTCCATTTCCACTCTTTTAGTTATTTTAAAGTTGACCTGATTTAGTTGCTTATAGCCACTTTGTTGTGCTATCAAATATTGTTAATTCTATCCAACTCTCTAACTATATTTTTGCACCCATTAACCATCCCCGCTTTATTCCCCGCTCCGAGCTACCCCTCCCAAACACTGGTAACCGTCATTCTACTCTCTGCCTCCATAAGGTTATTGTTTTTAATATTTAGCTCCACATAAGAGTGAGAGCATGTGAGATTTGTCTTTCTGTGCTTGGCGTACTTCACTTAACATAACATTCTCCAGCTCCATGCATGTTGGTGCAAATGGCAGGATTTCATTCTTTTTTTGTGGTGGTATAATATTCCAGTATGTACGTGTACCACAATTTAGTTATTCATTCATCTGCTGCTTAGGTTAATTCCATGCAGAGAATTTTAGAACTGGCAGAGCCCTAAGGACTACCCTTCCCTGCACCACCCGCCCCCGCAATAAAAGGAGGAAAATGCAGGTTCAGAGAAGGGAGGGATGTTGTCTCAGGTCAAGCAGGACGGAGGTGGTGGCAGGGTCAAGAGAAACTCCAGGTCCTTCCTGCCTGTCTAGGGCTCAGCTGTGTCACTTAGGCTGTTTGCACAGGTGAAGATCAAGGCTGCATGCCTGTGTTGCCCAAGCAGCCACTGATGGCAGCCTGCCAGGTGAAAGCATAGGCCAGACCCCAGCTCATACTGGGCTAATAATGAACTTCTGTGATCGATGAAGCACACTGCGTTTTGAGCTCTAATGGGGAGATGTGGGGAAGCCACAGGTCCTGAGACGTGGGTACAATTCCAAGTCTCTCCAGGAGCCACCTGAAGTGAAGTGAGCAGCGGAGAGAGCATGTGTACATTAGCTCTGCCACTGAGGCTCCTTTTAGCATCCCAGAGACGTCCCCCTTTCAAGGACGGGCTTAGGCAGCTGGTGAGCAGATGCAGGCAGAACACCCGGGACCTGACAGCTCGCTGGGAAGGGATTCGCGCCCGAAGGAGGCCCGGAAGCCAACCAGACAGAAAGGGCAGAGTCCAGCAATGTGGAGAGGTAGCAGGTCACTCTGCTGCGTTGTCAGCACGGGGGTGGTTTCAGTCAGGGAGATGGGCTCCAGCCGCGGGGGAGGACGGCTGCAGGTGCGAGAAGGTAGGCAGCTGGGGAGTCCTCTGCCCCACGCAGCAAGTGACCGGCGTGGTCAGGGCCACAGAGCTTTGAAATTAAGCATACAGGCTCTGCCGTCAGACAGAAGGTCCTGACACAACCGCTTCTCAGCTGTGTGAACATGGGCAAGTTCCTTCCCTGCTTTGAGCCATAACTTCTTCATTGGTAGGATGGGGCTTAGAACACCTGTCTCACAGGTCATTGTGAGTACCCAACACAACATGGCAAATGCTTGTCATAGTGCTTGACATTCAATATGAAATTTTATTACTTTTTTCTTTCAGGGATTATTTTCAGACTTCATGAAGCTGCTGGTTAATGGAACAGGAATCTTTTTTTTTGGCACCCAGGAGAGACACAAGAGGGGAGGAGAGCCTACAGCTCCTTTTTGTGGGACATCCCCTGCCTCTGTCCCTTTTTACTTCAGCTAGAGTGGGTGGGGGCACTAAGGCAAGGAAGGGGCAAGGGCGGGTTGCAGTGACGTGAGCTCTTATAGGTGCTCCCAGCACAAAGAGAGGCCTCCCCTGCTCAGGATGCAGGCGGGGGACAAGGTCCCGCCTCCTGCTCTTGTGCAGGCTGCTCTTGCCCAAAGTTACCTGTCACACTTCAGGTTCCTCGCAGCTGGCCTCACAGTGTGGGAAGGGGCCTAGACAGCAAAGTCAGATGTGGCTCAAGCCCTTGCCTGGCTGGCTGTGACCTCACCACCTGCCTTTGGGAGCTGCTGAGGTCCTGGTGCTCCCTGCCTGGAGCCAGGTGTCCTCCCTCTGAAGCCTTGGGCTTGCTGGGCCTGTGTGGTTCCTCCAGGAGGGTCCCCAGTCTCGGAGGTACCTGCTCAGCCTTTTACATTGTACCCAAAGTCTGATTTGTATGAGGATTAGGACAATGCTGCACTTTAAAGCAGCCCTAGAGAGGAGTTGGGAATCTTCCTCAGCTCTGGAGGTGACTCAGGAACCAGAGCGAGGATTTGGACAGGATTTCTACAGGGAGCTTTCTTCCTCCCTACCCCAACAACAGAATTCAGTTTTGCTTCAAAATCAACTTTGATCAAAGATTTCAAGAAGAACTGAAGGAAGAGAGCAAATTATTAATCTTCCCAGGGCAGTTAGAACCAGAATAGGTACCTATCTTGGTCTGAACCTGCCTTTCTATGAGTCCTTAAAACAAACAGTGGCAGAGACTGCTAGCAGCCAAGGCAATCTTGCTCACTTCTTCCTGGCCATGCAGTCGGAAAACATTTCCCCTACTCCCTTGCAGCTGGGCGTGGCCATGTGGCTGAGTTGCAGCCAGTGGAACAGGAGCAGGAGTGATGGGTGTCACCTCCAGGCCTGGCCCATCAAAACATCTCAGGTGCACTCCCACATATTCTTTCCCCTTTGGGCCACATGAGGACAATGTCCAGGGTGCCCTTGAAAACCACATGTTGTAATGGCATTGTCCATCCAGCCTGGACCCCTGTGGAGCTGAGTGGAGGAGGGTTGCTGGGCTGACTCATTCACCTGCTCAAAACTGATATAAGAACAAGGAATAAACATTGCTCGTATTTGAATTGTTACGAATTGAATTTGGGGGTCTGTTTGTAAAGCAGTGCACTTATAGTAACTATTATAGGAACACACCTTTACCTGAGTTAGAGAAACAGCTCCTAGTCCTTGCAATCTATGACCCTATATAGTTTATTCTCATTATTTGTGCTAATTATGTTCTATGAAGTGACAGCAAACCCTGAATTAGCAAATACTGAGCCATTGCTCTTAGGGGCAACACAGAATTCAGTTCTTGTGAGCCACTAGTTGCAACATTTTTGTCAGCAATCAATACATAGCCTTGTTTTACATGTATTTCTGTTCAGACACCTGGTTGAAATATACTGTTGTTTCATTAACAATGAACCCACAGCCAACAACACTATAACTGCCTGAATGGAACTTATCTAACATATATGTTATTTGCTCCATAAGGCACATCACAGCCTTCTTGTACTTAGAAACACTAAACAACACATCAGCACTATGCTTGGTGGTGGGCGGGGGGGAGAGGGGCAGGCATTTTAAATAGCGAAGTCACCAAGAAAAGCACAAAACTGTAAAAAATGTGGCACTAAATAGACTATAGAAAGGACACCTGTTTACAGCATCATAGCTGAAACCAGGAGGCGGAGAGCCGCCTTGTTTGATCTCAGCTGGGAATATGTGCATGGAGGGCCTCAAATTTTTGGCCAGTTTGTGCATATCTAGGAGTGACTGTGAAAGTGCCATGAGTGTGGACTTTGGAGTAACAAACAGGTGAATTTGCAAATATGTCAGCCACGAATGATGAGGATAGACTATCGCCGGATACCACCAGAGTTCTCTGACGTGGTATCTCGCCACGCAAATCCTGTCTTCAGGTAAGGAGGATTGGGAGCAGGTGGATTGCAGGAGGTCTTAGGCTAGTGCTGGGAGTGTGGAATGGGGTGTAGAGACGTGTGCGTGGCTCTTTGTGAGGCAGTAACTAATTACTGTACTTGTACTGCTCAAGCAAGGACACCTTTGGCTGAAGATGGCACCAGAGTCTGACCATCAGGATGCGATTAATTGAAAAGGAATGGAGACTGGCGGGTCCAGGGTAAACAGGCTCTCAGGGGCTGCTTTTTAAGACAGGACCAAATCATAGGACCACTTTTAGTTGCATGAATGCACCATGCTGTCTCTCACTTCAAGTATCTGCACATATTGTTCGCTGTGTGGAACTCTACTCCCTCTCTCTGCTCTTTCTTCTTCCCCTCACATTGCCTGCAATGCTCTTTCACTCATCGGATCTTGTCAATTCTTGCACATCTTGATTCCAAGTTTGTATTCGGTGGCCCAGCTCTATGCCTCTCAGCACCTGATAGTTCTTCCAGTTTAGTGCTCATTATATTATGTACTTTTCTCTCTCCCCAACTGGGCTGTAAGCTCCACAAGATCAGGACACTTACCTATTATTATATCCTAAGTAAAACTGCCTTAAATAATGAGGATGTGTATTGGCTCTCAGAAATAAATATTTTAGAGAGTAGGTTTTGTTTTTTTTTTTTTGTTTTTTTTTTTGAGACAGAGTTTCACTCTGTTGCCCAGGCTAGAGTGCCGTGGCATCAGCTTAGCTCACAGCAACCTCCAACTCCTGGACTCAAGCAATCCCTCTGCCTCAGCCTCCCGAATAGCTGGGACTACAGGCATGCGCCACCATGCCCGGCTAATTTTTTCTATATATACTTTAGTTGGCCAGATAATTTCTTTCTCTTTTTAGTAGAGACGGGGTCTCGCTCTTGCTCAGGCTGGTCTTGAACTCCTGACCTTGAGCGATCCACCCGCCTCGGCCTCCCAGAGTGCTAGGATTACAGGCGTGAGCCACCGCTCCCGGCCTAGAGAGTAGTTTTTAACACTGTTTTAATTCAGTGGCTCAGGGATGTAACCAAGGACCCAGTTTCTTATGCTTTCTCAGCTCTGCCTTCTGTGTGTCAGCTTCATCCCAAGATGGGCACCGATTCTGGTTACATGGTATCTGCTAAGAGCCCCCAGAATACCTGCTTTCCTGTCCATGCACAGAGAGAGAAAGAGGGCACAGGTTGTTTCTCCTCCAACCATCAGATAAAATCCTGGGCTTTTGTTTGATTGGATGATCTGAAGTCATACGCCTACCCCTGAACTGCAGAAAGAGGGGCAGGATTGCCCACCCAGGTCGATTTAGATCTCGGAGCCAGGGTGGCTGCTACACAGGAGGGGAAGTGGGGATGGGTATTGGGAGGGCAGGGGGCCAGGAGGAAAGACTGGTGGCTGGAAGGTCTCTGAGAGAGCAGGTCCTAGATGATGGGGTCCTAGACAAGTTATTAGAGAAGGACCTCAGACTCACCAGGACCAAGAGTGAAGCCATGTACTTTTTACTGAAGTAGGAGAATTTGCAGCAGGGCGAGCACGCCTTTCAGGATGAGGGTCCATCAGAAGCAGAGCTAGAGCACAGGGATGGAGAGGAAGACAGGAAGATTTGGGAGGTTAAACATGAGCAGATTTTGTGACCCCAGCATTCCCAGAGAGGAAGATGAGGTGAGAGAATCAGGCATAGCACCTCTGAAGAAGCTTCAACCTTTGCACTGAGTGATAGGAATGTCAAAAACCTTTCTGGATGGCAATCAAAAAAATAGGGCAGCTGCCCAAATGTATCTACAGACTGATTGCCAGATCTTTGCTTATTGAGAGAAGCAATTGTTTAAGACTATGCTTTTCAAACTGGGGTACATGGTCTCCTTTTGGGGTGGTGACCCAGAGAAGAACATTAAACCACAGGATAAACTTAGTATGTCTTCATGGGATGTAAGTTTACCTAATGGTAAGTAATTTGGAATATTTTTATAGTAAAACAAAGATACATTATGAAGTTACAGGACGTAAATTCTGTATGAGTTTTTAAGGTCAACCTTAGGCTTTAGGGAAAGTTTGGGCTTGGGGGTTTGGGAAAGTTTGGGAAGGAGGCTGGGGTGGGTGTATGGGATATGCAAAACCCTTGCTGGGAGGTGTCTGGGGGTGTGATTTCATTTCCCTCTGGGTACATTGAGGGTACTTAGGGGAAAATGAAAATCATTGGCTTCAAATGGTGGAGCCATGGTGGAGCTTCAGGGCTGGGCACTGGCACCACTCTTTTATGATAGCACAATAGGACAGCACCAGGTTAGGAGGCAGGGCCCTCCTCCCCTCACCTGTTATAATAAGGTCCTCAGGAACTTTTGGCAGCTAATAATGCCCCTTGGATCCATCCAAGACAGCAGCATTTGCATTCGAGTGAAACCTGTTTTTGAGCTGGTTATCTTACAGTGAGGCGGGTCCTACAGCCTTCAGAATCTCAAACATGTGCCGCTTGCACCTCTGGCCACCACCCAAGGAAAAAGCCAGGGTGGGGGTGGCGCCTGGTCACCTCCCAAACATTCTGCCTGTCCTTAGCCTCAGTGCAGTCAAGGTTACATCTGTTTGAGGTCATCGCCTTTTTCTTTTCTTTCTCTGTTTTCTTTCTTATAAATCTTCGTTATTGGCCTCCAGCTTCCCCTTACCAGTACACTTTCTGCTCTCCGCTCTTCTGGACAATGTATGCTAAGCTTTTAATCTTTGTGATTTTTCTCTGAGTGCCCACTCAGATCAGAAGGGACTTGTCTATTTGGTTATTCAATGAGTTTTTGTCCCCGAAGGCTGTAAGGAGGTGAAAGGATTTGGAATTCTTTTTCTTTTTTTATGAAGAACTTTCTCTGTTCTTCCATGCTTAGTTCTTGAATGATCAAGTCCTGGGGGCGATTAACCTCTTGATATCTGTGAGTGTTTGAAATTTCCTGCATGTGCCTCAGCAACAGCCTTCTCTGGAACGTGTGCTTGAAATTCTGCAGGGTGGCCTCTCTCCCACAAAGTGGGACCTGTTCTGCGCGAGCCCGAGAGAGGAAGGAAATGTCAGACAGGTGGAGTTATGAGAATTACACAGAGGAAACAGTCAAAATGTCACTCTATAACTAATTCAAGTGTAATAGAAATTTAATAATGTACAGTGAGCCATTCTGCATTTACATGCCATCTTTCATCTGACCATGGAAAATATTAATCTTTTCAGTCCCATGGTCTGGTTTATGCTACCACTCCCGTCTGTGTTTTGTTTTGTTTTTTTCCTCTTCCCCCAGGCAAAGAAAGAGTAACTGACTTATTCAAGTTCGTACAATAACGCCTCAGAGTTGAAGAAGTTGGTGTTGGTGTTCTTTTCAGGGCCCTGGCGACAGGAGAAGGGGTTGGAAAACAAAAATGGCTTTTCTCTGGCCAAATGGTCACCGAGTGCAATACCTTCCTGATGGGCCAGCTCTTTCAGGTGAACACATTGATTCATTTCCACAATCTGAAAGCAAAACAAGTGTGACCAGTGTGACCTGTACTTTTCACGCCTTTCTGGTGAGAGGAGAGGGTGTGGCATGGCCTGTTGCCCCTGGGATCTCTCACTGCTGGTTTAGGAATTTGTCTGGTTTATTTCATGAGTGCTGCTGACTTCACTTGGCAGGACTCATGTCAGGGGTCTAAGGCAGGTCTTTGAAGGCGATGGTGTCAGAGTTTGGGGATAACTGAAAACGTTAGAAATATCCAGGAAGACAGGGTAGGGTGTGTTCTGTCCGGTAACCTGTGTTCTTCCCAATTCCAATTAAGCTATGTCCATGGAATAAATTAAATGTTTCTAGAAGCAAAATTTAGATCACTTATGGATCTTATTTGGTAAGATTTATGGAGATGACTTGATTTCTCTCTATATATATTTATAATTTACATGTCACCTATTTCCACAAGATATGTTAGGAGTTTTATAACAAATATTTGAAATGAAAATCAAAAATAATGGAAAAGGGGAGGGGAAAATATACTTCAAGTGGTAGACTAATGTAGTTACTAAGATTGTGTAATAGTTTTAACTCTGAACCAAAAGGCACATATGGATAGAAGGAAAATATAGCAAGTCACATCATGTCATTTGCCTAGTAGAAAGAAATAATGGCAATTGTTCAGATGAGATAACTTTTATCCAGCACTGTATTGATTGCTGAAATAAATTTATGTTACAGATCTGAAAACAAAGCACATTGAAAAACATGATGACTATATTTTTAGCAGCACTTTTGCAACAGATGCAGCTATGTATGGATGTGCGGGGGGCACTTGTGACATTTTATCAGACGCTCCCAGGAATTCCCTGCTGTCCCCTCTCTGCCTTTGAGGACAGGGCGGTTTAGGGTGGGTTGGGTGCAGGTGAGTGTCTGTGTCTTCACTACAGTTTTTGGTTGCAGGCCATGAGAACTGCTTCTGGCCAAGTCAAACAGAAGAAGAAGAGAAACCTTTCAGTGGATGCAGTAGTAGAATCAGGCTTGGTTAACTTCCAGCTCCAGGCAGCAGATCCTGGTGGAATGTCCCTTTGGGTAAAGCTTGGGTCATATAGCAGCTCCTTGGTTAGTGGATGTCAAGGAACTTTGACAGCCCCAACGAGACTGCATACAACAAGGAGAGAAGAGTCTCACCCCTATTACTCTCAGCAAAGAAAACAAGAGGTCTGGTCTCTAAGGGAGATTCAGAAAGAGAACAGGAACTCAGAAACATGATGTATCGTGTCCCTCTCAGCTTTGACACTCATTCTGGGCTAAGTTGCAGAGATGAGGTTCCCATGGTGACCCACAGGCACATAGAGACTCAGCTATTTTTTCTAATCACATGTAACACAGCTGTCTTATGGAGAAATGCAACTGGGCTTGACTGTACTGTGGCTTTTTACATTTCCTGATGCAGGTCTTGCCTATAGGATTAAGGCACGAGGTTCTGAGCAGTGAGGCTGGAATGGTGGACAAGGGCCAGAGGACCAGCATCACTGAATGCTGTGCTAGAAGAGGACTTTATCTAGGAGGCCGCTCTTTCTCCATTTGTAGTGTCAGGCCACCTACATCAGAATCCCTTATGGGTACACTTAAATACGGTGCTCAATTATGTGCCAAAAACTATTTTAGTTGCTTTAGAAACATTAACTCATTTAATTCTCATAAGAACCCCGGGAATAGGTTCTGTTATTTTCTCCACTCTCTGGATGAGGAAACTGAGGCACAGAAACTTGCTGAGATGAAAGGGTGTGGTGATCTATTGGAGGAGGGACTTGGGAAGGAGACACCAAACATACCCAAGAGGGCGATGGAACCACTGACCAGAACCTGAAGGTGGAAGGTATCCTGGTATTTATGTACCTGTGTTACCAGTACCTCCCCCTATTACCTGTGGGCTCTTTCAAAGTAGGGGTGTGAAATCACTCACAGCTGCCAATATGTAGCACACGTCAGATCGCACATGCACCAAACTCAAAAGTAGGGGGTCAAGGTCCAGGAATTGGCTCTGTCGATAACTTGCTCTGCAGTAAGTTACTGAGTATCAGTTTCTCCATTAGTAAAATGAGGGTGTTAGGTGTGTGGTGTTTCTTCTCCTGTAAAATGGTCAAGGCCTGGGAGGACATAACTCCAGAGTGGGCACTCCTGTGGCTCCCCCAAAGTGATGTGCACATGGCACCTGGGATTGCACAAGATGGGGCTCCTGGAGAGGGACTGGGTGACAGGAGCACCTGCCAGGGACGGAATGACTTCACACAGGTAAAGTGTTTAGACCAGTGGCCCCCAACCTTTTTGGCACCAGGGACCATTTTCATGGAAGACAATTTTTCCACAGACCAGGGATCGGGGGTGGGGGTGGGAGATGGTTTGGGGATGACTCAAGCACATTGCATTTATTGTGCACTGTATTACTATTATTATCCCATTGTAATATATAATGAAATAATTATATAACTTACCATAGGTTGGGGACTCCTGGGGCTTGCCTGTGTTAGTTGTTATTGTCATGATTAGCTCTAGATTCCTTTCAGCTTGAACATCTAGTATCTGAGAGCTTTTAAAGGATACCTCACCCCAGAAATAGGGAAAGTGGATTAGAACTTGAAGGATTAAAATAGTTTGTAGGCAGAAAATTTTTTTCTCTTAAGTAGTTTGTTCTTCCTGCCCTGTTATGGCTATTGAATTCCTTTGGCCCCCTTTCTAACATCTTCTTCCCTGGAAATTCCCACCTCCAGGTGAGTGAGGAAAGCACAGGCCGTGGCAGATGCTGGTTTGGCTAGCACTCTCTGCGTGGCTGGCCCTGCCTCTGAAGATACTCTAAGCCATGTGCAGACAATACGTTTTCCCAGGGGAGGCTGCTTGGCCTAATGCTAAACACTTGTTGCTGGGATGTCTATACCTTTGTGTAAGAAGCCTGGAGAGACAGAGATGGGGGTTCTCAGACCACCTCTATATAATGATTGTATTTTAAAAATCTAGACTATAGAAAATACTTTCTGTTATTCTTAAATAATATGAGGCAAGCAAAGACACTTTGGTCCACTTCCTGAGGGTTTGGGATCTCATACTTACATTTCGAAATGGTATCTTCTGAGAAATATTGAGGAAGTTTGGTTTCTTATTTTTCATTCATTCACTCAACCCCATTTTTATTAAGTCCTTATTTACTACAAGCCCAGGTCCATTAACGTGCCACTGTCCCTGGGTACTATTTATGTCGACTTGAGGTCGTAAGCTCAGTTTTTAAGTCCTCTACAACCCATTATCTTTGCCAGTTTTCTATTCTACCTCCCAGGGATGTTTTTGGGATCACATGACTTAATATACATTACGGATATCATGTGTAAATGGGAGATTCAGTAGTAGGAATGTTCTGTTAGGGCAAGCCTTAACTTTGTAGATAATCTTAGAATTCTTTCTGTTTGACAACACATGGAGGTGACTTCCCTCAGGAGAGAGCTTGTGTTGTTATAGGGGGAAAGCAGGCTTTGCCTGTCTTTTAGGCCACTTACTTCATCTCTAGACATGGATTAAACCTTTAAAACACTTTGGGAAGTTGAGATCCCCCCACTTCCCATATGATTTTCGAAAAGTCAATAATCCTGCAGGGCCACTGACTTCCAAAGTTTTTCACCAAGTACGATTGCTCCCTCCCTCCTCTGTCTCAGTGAATGTCATCCTGTATCACACCATCATGATGGTCTGCTGGAAAAATCCTTCCTCTAGTGCCCTTAGTGAGGAACTCCTGGAAAAGCTGGTGTGAAAAGAAAGAGAGGCAAGGGGAGGTAACGTGACGTCACATTTCTTGGTAGACCTATTTGATTCCTGTTGGGCGTGAGCTTAAATCATGTGGCTAGGCTGGGCGCGGTGGCTCACGCCTGTAATCCTAGCACTCTCAGAGGCCGAGGTGGGTGGATCGTTTGAGCTCAGGAGTTTGAGACCAGCCTGAGCAAGAGTGAGACCCCGTCTCTACTAAAAATAGAAAGAAATTATATGGATAGCTAAAAATATATAGAAAAAATTAGCTGGGCATGGTGGTGCATGCCTGTAGACCCAGCTATTAGGGAGGCTGAGGCAGAGGGATTGCTTGAGCCCAGGAGTTTGAGGTTGCTGTGAGCTAAGCTGATGCCACGGCACTCTACCCCGGGCAACAGAGTGAGACTCTGTCTCAAAAAAAAAAAAAAAAAAAAAAAAGTGGCCAGCCAGTGGCAGGATGGAGGGCTGATTTACCAAGTCAGAGCTGAGTGGAATGAGAAAATTCTATGTCCTTCTTGGGCTGCTCTGCTCCCAAGTCATGTCCTCAGTTCTCTCATAAGCTCCTGAGTTTGGAAAGCCACCAGTGTGGCGGGGCCCCATTCACACTGGTGCCCTAGCAGCTCTAGGCATTCCATAAAGACCCCAGAAAGCACTGACTGCTCTTGAGGTTCTGATGAAAATCTTTCCTTTCAGCCCCCTCCTGCTCGTTCCTAAACCCTCAGACTTCAGATCGGAGCAAACACAGGTGGATTTGCTGGGCCCCTGTAGCCCTGACCACTCTCTACATCTGCACTAATGTGGCCACCACTAGCCACACTTGGCTACTGAGCACTAGAAATGTGGCCAGTCTGTCCTGAGATGTGCTATAAGTATAAAATGGTCACCAGAGCCTGAGGATGTAGTACAATAAGAACCTAAAATATCTCATTAACAATTTTTAAATGTTGAATATATTGAATTAAAGTATATCTTAAAATTAATTCTACTTGTTTTTAAAACATTTTTTTAAATGTGGCTACCAGAAAATTTAAAATTTTCCTAGTAGGTCACATCACATTTGTATTGGTAGGTGCTGGTGTCGGTTGCAAGGCTTTTATCTGAAGAGTCTTAGAACCCAGATCAGGAGGTTTGGTCAGAAGAGATTAGACTTAGGCTTACTTCAGTTGGGCCATCTTTCATTTGCTGTTAGCTGAGGGCCTGGGACGGTACCATGAACTCAATCACATTTATTATTTGGCTTGTTTTAAAAAACTCTGAAATCCTAATAATTGTTCGGATTTTAGCACCCTATTTTGAAAAGAATTCTTTCCAATTGTTATGAGCTCAATTGTATCCACCCCAAATCCATATATTGATGTCCTCACCCACCGTACCCAAGAATATGATAGCATTTGGAGATTAGTCCTTTAAAGAGGTGATTAAGTAAAATGAGGCCATTTAAGTGGGCCCTAATCCAAACTGACCTGTGTCCTTCCTTATAAGAAGGGGAAATTGGGGACAAAAAAGATACCAAGAATGCAGCACTGGAGAAAAATCACGTGAGGACACAACGAGAAGGTGGCTGGTCATCTGCAAGCCTAGGAGGGTGGCCTCAGGAGACACAAAACCTGCCGGTTCCTTGATCATGGACTTTCAGACTCTAGAATTGTGAGAAAATTAATTTTGGTTGTCTAAGCCACCTAGTCTGTGATATTTTATTATGGCTGCCCTGGCAAACTAATATGCTGGCCTATTTCTTGGCAGAGCTGGAGAAAACCTGGTGACAAGAGCAAACAGCTTCTCCATGGCCAGAAATCTGGCTTCCTGCATCAATCCGCCGGGACCTCAAAGACAGTGACGAACGTCTCTCATGTTGCCTCTCCCTCAGATCAGCGTCTGTTTCCCAGGCGCCTGTCCATATTGTGTGTGGCTCTGTCTCCTCTTCTAGTAACCATCCTCTTTGTTCTTCGGGAGATGATAAAGATTTAAGAAGCAGCAGCGTCAAAGAACCGGCATTTTGAAGATTTGACAGAAGGGCCGACATCAGGGTTTCATATCTAGGTCTATGTAAACACACAAAATCCTTTTTTTCCCTGTCCAAAATTCTTTCATTAACTCATTTGAATGAAAGAGTCATTTGTATTAAAATATCCACGAGATTTTGAACATGTTTATTGGTAGAAACAATTTTGTTTTCTAGAAAATTCATTTCTCCTGGGCAGTGGGGTAGTCAGTAGTTTGGAAGGGAGGGCACCAGGCCAAATGACCTCGAGAGCTTTCTTCTAGCTCTAAGTTCCCCAAATCTATACCCCCCTGTTTGGGGTTTCATCTACTTTCCATGGAAGCTGTCTCAGGGATGGAGAGAGGATTCAGACACCAGGTACATCCTGGGAATGGTGAACTCTACTTGCAGCTTCATTTCGGTAGATATTTGACCTCTAGAAACAGACTCAAGGTCAATCCCTTTGCCAAGAAGTCAAGAAACTGCTTTCTCAATGAGGCCAGTGAAATAGGCATTAAAGGCCTCCTCAGAGAGACTTTTTGAACTTTCAGAACTTGCATCTCTATGCTGGCCTGGACCCAGAATTCACTAAAGGGAGAAAAAATACAAAAGACTATGATAGACCCAAGGATTATCTTCTTGGCACTCCCTAGAACAGCTGTCTGGCAAATGTTACACCACGTCTGAGATTATTTTAGAAACCGTCTTGAAGAAGAACATGTAGGGAGAATACCAGACAGATTTGCCCTCATTTTTTGTCACAGAATAAGAATTTCAAGGACATTTTTACTTTCAATGACATCATCTTGGAAATGGTCTTATCACTTTTTAAAACTTAAATCATGCCACATCTAATAAATTTATAGCTATTTAGGACTTCTTCCTCCTCTTCTTGTTCGTTTTTCTCATTATCACGGTAAGTAGAATATTCTAAATGTGTTTTCAACAAGAGAATTCCACCAGGTATCACTAGGAACCTATCCCAAGTGAAATACATATTTAGAGGTAAAATGACAAGGAATATTTGCTTTCCTAAATTTCCTTTCAGGCCTTATTTTCTGCCCAAATGTCGTATTTTCTGTGTTCAGTGAAATAGATTATGCCAGAGAGAGAGAGAATGAAATTACAGCAAGACAATGATCAGGGTACAATATAATAAAACTGAGTATAGGTGTGGGGTCTATACCTGTGGGAGTGAATGAGAGCTTAGCCTAGTGTGAACCTCTCACCATGTTCTTGTTCACATCAGAATTCACTTGAAGGAGCCATTTGCCAACAGGTATCACGTATGTTAATGTAGTCTCTGAACTGTGAATACTTGACTCGCAGCCATTACCTGGAAATGCCACCTTAGCCATTCTCTGTGTGCGTGTGGACACCTGTGGAGGCGACAGAGTGGAGGCCCCTGTGGAATGAGATTTCCTTTCCGATAGGTAGCTCTGGCCTGAGAAGCTGAGAAGGGTATTCCATACTTGCCAGGGAGGAGGTTGCATGGGGAGGCAGGGTTAGATGTGATGGCAGAAGGAGCTGATGGAAAGGACAGGGAATGTGTCCAGAGGCCCGAGTTCCAAAATGAATTCAATTTGCTTTTTCCTTGCTGAACCAATATAAAAATGTTGGTTCAATTCCCAGGCTGGTCCATGAAAGGTTGTTGATGCATAATGCTGGGAATATACTGTACATTTTCCCCTAACATTGCTTTCATTGTGTGTATATAGGGAGTCTGTGTGTGTTGGTTACATTATATGCTAATTATCGGAAGTTTCTGTGGCTAATTCAGGAATTAATCTATAATTTGTAACATTATTTCTAAGCTCTAAATAATAATTTTAAAAAGACCTTTTGGAACATAGGGAGATTGTGAGTTGGAGACATTCGTTCCCCTTGGAGAGAATGGAGGGTCACTGCAGCTTCTGTGGAATGCTGTGGATATACTCCAAGCGTCCCTGAGGCATAGTATTTCTTTGAGAAAGCAGAGTTGAAATAGACAGAGATCCAAGTTAGGCATAGCACAGAGAGAACTTGACCTTTGCAGACTTTATTCACCTTTCACAAAGGAGAAGGGTATGTGCTAACTGCATGTCCCCTCTGATTCACAGCCTTCGTTTTCCTTCTCTTCTGCCATCCCCAGGTTATTTTAAGTTTAATTACAGGTTCACTAGGTGTTGTTGCAAGAAAAACAGACTTTCTGATCGGCCCAGACAATACTGAGTGCATTAAGACCACGGGGAAGGAAGGGAGGAAGGAGGGCAAGCCAGTGATTGGTGAGCAAGAAAAGACATACACTGTATAACATTTCACTGGAAATTCATCATTTAGCAGGAAGGCAGTAGAGAGCACAGGATAGCACAACAAAGGAAGGTATGTTATTCTGTGTGGTGGTGAGTTTATGTTGGTTTTGTTCGTATTACCCACTGGATGATAGCACATTCATTTCTGGTTGTTCTCTTTTTTAAGAAAATCAGCATTCACACTACAGAATTAGATTTTGTTTTTAAAGAAAAAATTGTTAAAGTATTCTCATAGCTAGGAGCTATTGCAATATCCTAAAGCAGGGGTGGGGAGCCTGTGGCCTTCCAGGTCCTTAAGAGTGGCCTTTTGACTGAATCCAAATTTTACAGAAAAAAATCATTTTATTTTTATTCATCTCTTATATTTTTATTTTATTTTTAAAGTGAATGTATTTAAAATACCAAAGAATAAAATAAGTTTCAATGAAATAATCCTCCCAGATTGACTGGCACAATTAGAACATTAGTAAACCATAAGCGCTAAATTGACGGCTGCTACGCTCATGATTTAGTTTTAACTTCCCCTGCCTGACTGGCACCACTACCGCACAAGGCTTGTTGGCGAGAGTTTATGGCAGTCAAGTACACCAGTCTGTTATCAGCTTTTGACAACGGTCCAATGTGTTTCTGTTTGAAGTGGAATTTGTGAATAGTTGCACAGCTCAACAGTATTTTTTAATTCTGCTTGCTTAACAGCCCATCATGTCAAAGGAGAAGACCAAGAGAATGCTGAAGGAAGAAAACAGATATTTTAATGAGGATCAGGAATTGCCATATCATCTTGTTTCTGCTGAGATAAGATGATTTGCTTGCTTTGTGATACTGCAATATCAACATTAGAGAAATTCAATGCTCATCAGCATTATAACATTCATAAGGACCACAAATATTTTCAATTAAAGGAAGAGATTCAAAAGGTTGTATTGCAGAAATTGAAAGATAAAAAACAAAAGCAAAGACAATTCTTTCAAGCAGCAAGAAGATCTGGAAATAATGCCACTAAAGCAACTCATAAAATAGCTTATATACTTGGGAAAAATTGGAAGCCATTCAGTGATGTAGAAATTGTGAAAGAATGCATTGTCGAAGTTGTGGGATGCTTAGACCCCAATAACATTTCAAAGTACAAACAACAGCCTCTTTCAAGGAGAAGCATAACTGGTCGGCAGCATTAATTAGGCTTCAGTTTAACAGAACAACATCATGTAATACTTCAAGAGGAAAACGTATATTACTCAGTTGCTTTGGATGAATCAACTGATACTACTGACTTCATGCAGGTTTTATACTTCATTTGAGTCATAACAGAAGATTTTCTTTGCTACAAAGAGTTACTCGCTTTGGGCACTCTTGTGAACAGAATACGGGGAATAGATATCTCCAACAACTTTCAAGATAAATGTCATGCAGTTGGACTGAATTTGGTAAATTTAGTGAGTGTATGTACAGATAGTGCACCTTCCATGACAGGAAAACATGAAGTGTTTATTGCACAGATTTAAAAAAAAAGTATTAACAGATCCAGATGCTCTCATTTCTTTTCATTGTATCTTGCATTAGCAAAATCTCTGTGCTAAAGCTACTATTTTAAGTGACACTTTGCAACAAGTTGTAAGTATTGTTAACTATATTCCTGCATATGTAACACAGCATCATCAGTTTTGTAAAATGCTAAAGTTGAAGGATGAAGTATTCAGTGTGGATTTGCCACATCATTCTAAAGTGCATTAGCTATCACAGGGACAGGTGTTAGCCAAATTTTATCTCTGTGAGAACAGATAGTTATGAAGAACAGAATCAGCAATGTGAATTATTGAAAGATGATTTCTATAGGAATGCAGCATTTCTGTGTGATATCATGTCAAATCAAAAGGATTTGAATATTTCTTTGCAAGGTAAAACTAAGTCTATATATGATATGTGGTTTAAAAAAATCCAAGCATTTCAAAAAAAGCTATCCTTTTTCAAGACACTTCTTCAAAAGGAAATTTCAGATGAACATTTTCCTCAGTTAGCAAATGTCATTCATGAGCAGGATGATATATGCCAATCATCTGAAGAATACACAGCTGTTATAGACCTATTAATTGGAGAATACAATGAAAAGTTCACTGACTGTGAGAATCGTGACATCACACTCAAATTAGCATTTCAGCCTCATCTAGTTGATATCACCAAGGCACCTAAAGAACTACAGTTGGAATTGATTGAGCTCTCAGTAGATGACATTTTAAAGTCATTGTTTGATGCTAAGAAAGATCTAATTGAAATATGGAAAAATGCAGTAGAATACCCACACCTTCGGCAACATGCTGGAAAATGCTTTCTTGCTTTTCAACCACTTGTTGCTGTGAACCTACATTCTCCTACCTAACTCAAATCAAGACATCCTTAAGGTCACAGATCACTGATACCCATCTAGAAGATCAACTGAAACTGCGGACCTCCATACTGCAACCAAATATTCAAATGCTTTCCAACAAAAAACAGACAACAAAATCATTAAAAGGTTAGTTAACTTTAAAATTAACAAATAATTTTCATTTTTTTGAAATTATTAAGTACATAGTAGATTTTTTTTTTTTTACAAAATAATGTACATTTTAAAGTATATCTAATTGAAGTTTCTTGAATGAGGCCTTATTATTAATGCGACCTTACAGCATGAAAAAATTCCCCATCCCTGCCCTAAAGTGTTTTGTTTTCCAGAACAGTTTTTCATTGGATAGGTCAGATTTCAAGGTAAATGAAACAGCTGCTGTTAACTAAAGGTTGACTGTCAGTGACAGTCGGGTACCATCAATTTAAAGTAGGGGGGACGTAAGATTGATTTGCAGATGTTCATTGCAAACCGGACTTTGTAACAGTGCCCTGAGCTGCCTCAACTGACAGGTTACTATCCTGTCCTTGAGAGAGGCAGACTATTTCCTGGAGGAAATGACCAAAATATGTTTTTTATAAATTTTTAAAAAATGTTTAAGTTTTCAATTTTTTAGAGACAGAGTCTCTCTGTTGCCTGGGCTAGAGTGCAGCATCATGATCACAGCTCACTGCAGCCTTGAACTCCTGGGCTCAAGCAATTCTACTGCCTCAGCCTCCTGAGTAGTTAGGACAACAGGTGTGTGCCACCACACCTGGCTAATTTTTAAAAAAAAATTTTTGTAGACACTGGGTCTTGCTATGTTTCTCAGACTGGTCTCAAACTCCTGGTCTCAAGCCTACCTCAGCCTCCCCAAAGTGCTGGGATTGCAGGCATTAGCCACCACGCCTGGCCAAAATATGTTTAATATTCACACTTTGACTTGGGTCTGGGTGTTTTCTTTAAGTTGTTTATTTTGAAATGATTAGGTACTTACATGAAAGTTGCAGCAATAGTACAAAGAATTTTTTCCAGAATGTGAATACTTTAGTGTGCAATCCCTACAAACAAGGACATTCTCCTACATAATTATAATACAATCATCAAAATAAGGAAAGTAACACCGAAATATTCCTGCCATCTAAACCTCAGGTGCCATTCACGTTTTAACAATTAATCCAATAATGTTTGTTATTGCAAAAGGATCTAATTCAGGACCACCTGTTGCATTTAGTTGTCATGTCTCTTTAGTTTCCTTCACTCAGAATAGTTCCTCAATCTTTTCTTGACTTTCATATCTTTGACACTTTTGAATATTACATGCTGATTATTTTGTGGACTGTCCCTCAATTTGGGTGTCTGATGTTTCTTCCAGATTCGTGCACTTTTCGCAGGAATATCACAGAAGTGATGCTGTGTTCTCATTGCATCTGATCAGGTGGTACATGATTTCAACATGACCCATTATTGCTGATGTTCACTTTGATCGTTCAATTGAGGTGGTATTTGTCAGGACTTTTCATTGTAAAATTATTCTTTTTCCTTTATAGTTAATAAGAATTTTGGGTGGAGGTACTCTGAAACTATGCGAATTTCCCATTTCTTATTCAACGTTCACTCGCTAGTTTTAAATCTACTGATATTTCTTGGCTGAACTAATTATTACTATGATGGTTGCTAAATGGTGATTTTTCTAATTCCATCATTTTTTTATTTATGAGTTGGCTTTTTGCCACAAGGAAAGCTGTCTCTTCTCTCTGTTTATTTATTTGTATCAGTGTGGACTTATAGGAATATAGATTCCTATTTTACTCAGTGGTTACACTGCATTATTACCATTATTTATTTTGATAAGTAAATTGTTCCAGATTTCACCGGTGGGTGCCTTTTCAAGCCAGCTTCCGTGTCTTTGTTCCCACCGTTCTCTGAAAGGCGGTGAGTCTTTGACGTGCTAGCTCTGCCAGGCTCAACAGAAAGAGGGCTCTTCGGGCTCTTCCTAGAGTCTGAAAACCTGGGTTGTAGTCTTCTTGGCTTCTTCCATTCCTAGCTGGGTATATTGGAGGAGTGGCCCTTCTGCTCTAAGGCTTAAAATGGCAGTAATTAGTTCCTACTACCATCTGGAGTGATTGCTGGGAAATTCATCCTAAAGGAGGAGATTATAACATAGCTGACTTCCATTCCTAGAGACTTTCCAGAGTTATTCCGTGCATTGATATTGCATGATGGTCTAATCAGTTGGGGAGGCACCATTTGAAACTTCTATCTACCTGTCTTGTTTGTAGCCTGTGAGAGTTATTTGTTTCAATCAATAAATATATGCCTGAGTGGCTCTTCTCTCTCCTAGGTATTTAGTGCAATGCAGACTGAAATCCTTCCACAAGGGTGCCCTGGCCTGGGTGGTACAGAGATCAATGCAGCAAAGTCATTTCCTGGGGGAACAAATCCTGGCCACTGGGGCCCTGGAATGATGCCACCTTATCTTCCATCCCTAGCAAGGCCCTATCTCAGCTGGCTCTGGGCCATACAGACAGATGGAAATGGGTGTGGGGAGGCACAGGACTCCTAGCCACATTGAGGGAGCTGTTTAGAGTCAGGATTCCAGAACCAGGAATGTCCCCCATAGCTAACGAGGGTGCAAGGGTAAGAATGTCATGCAAAGTTGTTTGTAACCTGGCCCCAGCTTGGTTTTTGAGTCTCAGAGGAGACTGTGGACATGGCAGTGCCTGGCTCAGTGCCTTATCTGGGGTACTTCCCTACCTACACTCAGCCCCAGGACCACGAGGTAGCTCGCTGTTTCGTGCACCCCCACCCTGTTCTGCCCCTCTTCCCCATGGCACCTGCTGACCATCCCTCATGGGATGGCTTCTCCATATACTTTCCAGTCCAGACTTCAAGAGGCAAACTTGAAATTCATAAAATGCTAACCAAATATGTGCAAAAGAAAGCATGATGCCTATCTTATTAATCGTGAAATGTAGTATTCATAAAAACTTCATCCTATTTGAAAACAATCTATGGTTAGATTTTTCTGGGTTTGTATGATGATTTGCTGAAAACACTGTAGAAAATCTAACACCAAACAAATTATTTATAGGCAATTACTTTCAGAAGCAAAAATTAAAAAAGAACCAGGAAAACTTTTAAAAATAAAAATTACATTTGTTAAAAGATGATCATGCATTTTTAGATGTTTAAAATGACGTGGAGTTGGCCCCGCAAACCAGGACAGCCAAGGGCTCATGAAGAACCTAAACCAGCCAGACCTGCTGTGTAGTAAGCCTGGTTCCTAGGCAGTACCACAGTGGCTGAACAGCAGAGTTTTATGTAGAAGAAAGGGCCTTCCTGTGCTGGACAGGAGAGTTGGAATCAGCCCCTAGTTTTTGACCCCGTGCAGATCACTCCCCTCTCTAGGCCTCAGAGTCCTCAATAAAACAACAACAACAACAAAAAAACAAACACATAAAATTCCTTGAAGCTCTTTTATACCTCTAAATACTCTGTCTGAAGAAATTGGGCTACACGATCTCTCTCCATCTCCCAGACTCTAAAATTCTATGCATTGTCCCCTGAGCTTTGATTCCAGGAGCTATTTATTTAGAGCATCTCTTCCTGCATAGTCCATAATCAAGGATTCAGCCTCTCTCACTGCTGGTGTCTCCTCTGCGGAGGAAGTAGACCAGTCAGGCTTTGTGAGCTGGCATTCTCCCTCCCTTTCAACATAATTGAGGCCCTGCCCTGGGGACGTGATGGAGAGAAAGGTAGGCTTTCTTCCCAGTCCATTAGTGTACTGGTTTGTAGCTCCTGCCTTTAAGAATGATATCAAAGAGAGGGACAAATGAAGAAAAGATATTTTGCTAAGGTGAAGTATTAGGTTTCTATGGTTGCTGTAACAAATTACCACAAACTGCGTGGTTTAAAACAACAGAAACGTATTCTCTCACAGTTCTGGAGGCCAGAGTCCAAAATCAAGGTGTCAGCAGGGCCGCAGGCTCCCTCGGAAGGCTCTAGGGAAGAATCCTCCCTTGAGTCTTTGAGCTGTGAGTGGCCCCAGGAGTTCTTTGGGTTGTGGCTGCATCACTCCAATCTCTTCTCTGTCTTCTCCTCTTCATCTCTTAAGGACACTTGTTGGGTTTATAGTGCACCCTGGTAATCCAGAATGATCGAAGCTAGGGAGCTTGAACTTAATTATATCTGCAAAGATCCTTTACCAAGTAAGGTCACGTTCAAGGGTTCTGGAGGTTAAGATACGGACATCTCTCTGGCTGCCACCATTCAACTCACTCCAGGTGGCATGACTGATGGGCTACTGGCTCTTAGCTGAGCTCTAGCGCCCTTGGGTCATAGCGGAGAGGAAGGTTACTGGTAACATCATCAGGGAGAGGGGAGGATGGAAAAAGTGAGGAGGGTGCTTGTGGCACTGCTGACATTGGTGGGTGCTGTCATCAGAGACTCTATGGATTATCGAGGGCATTCTGACCATACATCTCTCTTCCTTCCCAAAGGAAGATGGTCCATCAGTAGGCTAGGATTGGCTGTACTACAGTAATCAGCAACCCCAAAATCTCAAGAGCTCCTAACACCAAAAGAATTTTCTTGCACCTGCCTGAGTCTGGACAGACTGCCTACAACACTGCTCCAGGTCCCCTTCATTCTGGGACCAGGCTGATGGCACGGTTGCTCTGGAATATTGCCAGCCTTGTGGCAGGGGAGAAGGAAGAGTGCGTGGTATACCTTGAGCTGGCTCTTAGGTCTTCTGTCTGACAGTGATGGCTGTCACTTCAGCTCATTTCATTAGCCAGGGCAAATAGCATGGCCAAGTCTAACATCAATGAGGAGCAGAAATATTATCCTCTTTCAGGGAGGGGCAGTGAATTTTATGATCAACAGTAAGGTCTGCTACAAATACTGTAGGAAAAGCCTCTCTGTCTGTTGAGAAACAGCATAGCTTCCTTCACCACTTCCTACAGAGGCAAGATCACTGCTCACCCAGACTTTCTTGAGACCCTTAGCACTTCTTCAAGCACTGTGCTGTCTGCGTGTTCTGACCATACCCTATTCTTTACCTTGCACTACCCAGGCCTCCCATCCGTCTCATTCCCTGTCTTCCAGGGAAAAAAACATCAAGTTACAATTTCATGCCATTGTCCTGAAGGACTGCTTATTTGGACTGTGCTTTCTAAACATAAGCTAAATTGAGTGTTTAAAGCATGGTTATTTTCATAGCAGCTGTAGGAAGAACACTTTGCTGCTGCTTCTGTTTGTGAAGGCTCTGAAATATGGTGAAGGGGTTGGCCCTGAAGCCAATTAAGGTAGAAGGGGTCTTAGACAGTGGGTAGTTCAGCATGCATGAATCTAGTGGTCCATACTGGACTGCAGGGTGCTATAAAATCTCTAAATTGTTAGTAAATTAAGAGTTATGAGTCTAGTACATGTATTTTCTGGGGCTAGAAACCATAGCTTATATCTGATTCACAACGGATTTGCAAACCCAGGAAGATTAAGAACCATGAATTCTAATTCCAATCCCTTTGTTTTACTGGTGATACAGAAACTGTACTTGGGTTCCTTGCATCAAATGGACTGACTCTATTTAATATATTACCTAAAAACTTCATAAAAACTCTTTCCCTAAACCTTGTTTTGGTTTCAGTGAGTTTGTTTCTCTAATATCACAATCTAGTCTGGGAGAAAGGAGGACTCTCTGGAAAGTTCCATTGACTTTTAAAGCCACAAGGGTATCATTTGGTGCATTCCTGCCCCGGCAATTATTACCCTTTGAGAGCCTGCAGAGCTACCTCCAGCCTTTCCTTTGGTCTCCGTGGGGACTCATTACGGTTCTAATAGGCAAGTATGAAAACTTACAGTGCTGGCTTACCAGAAGGGCTTGCTTCGGGAATTTCTCAGACAGGGCTGCTTCTGTCTTGTAAAGAAATTTACATCTCCTGAAGCAGAATAGGGAACGACAATGGTAGATAATGGTAATATAACTGCATCAATATTACATGCCTACGAGGCAGAGAATCAACATGTTTTGATAGCACAGGTCTATTTCTCCTCCTCTTTCTCCTCCTTGAAGCTAGTTGGGGGTGAGTGGTATTTCCTCTTTACAAATTAGGAAACAGAGGCTCAATATTTTATTACCCTCCAGAGCAGGGATTCTTAACAGGGTCCTTGGGCACAGTTGCAGTGGTTTGTGAACCCCTGAAACCATATGCAAAGACAAATATTTATTTGTATGTCTATTGGGGGTAGGGGTGGGGAGATGATTTTCATCAGATTCTACAAAGTTCTGTGACTGTAAAAGGTTCATAACCACTACACTAAGGTTAGCCCAATTATTTTACATTCAGCTTTATCTTTTTTGATGTTCTCTCCTTTTTCTCCCTGGTTGCTAACCTCTATAACAGTAGACAAAGTTGAAAGCAAAAATGATTGTGGAGGAGTCACCCTTAGAGGGTTCCCTTACATATCTTTGTTCTGGAAAGTTTAAAATCTTACTTCTCCCCATAGTAGTCCCACGTACGCTGGAGTCCCAGTATGACAGAGTGGAAAGAAACCTTAAAAATCCTCACGATTCATGGATGGGAAAGCTGAGGCCCAGAGAGTTGATCACATTCACGTAATAATACATCAATGATTGAGTCAGTGTTTGTTCCTTTTTAAGAAAGCAACTCTAAACTCAGTTGGAAACCTCTTGCCAATATTTCTTAACACATGACAGTTCAGTGTGAGTCATTTTTCTTGACATTATGCAAATGAAGGAAACAAGACTGAGTGGCCTTCTGTCCAGAGAGAAGGAAATGAAGCCTGTCTGGGGCTGCAGGTTCCCTGGGACATGTTGTAGTGTTAGAAAGGGGTTCTGGAAGAACCAGGCCTTTGTTCACTTGTATTGCATGAGTGATCTCTGCCTCTTGGCCATGGCTGGAGGGGTTAGCTCCCTATCTACGTTCCCAAGGAGTGTTAAACCAAAGAGAATCTTATCAGGACACCCAGGTTCTGCTATCTGTAGAGCTGCAATCAGAAGCTCTTCCCTCCCAGCCTTGCTTGCTACTGAAGGAAACCTTTGACTTTTCTGGATTAGATGCTTTGAGCTAATCAGTCCTTCCCTTGTGAAGCAGGACCACAGCTGCAATGGAGCTTATACTTGGGCCCAGAGAAGCACTGACCTAATGCTGCTATCGTTTACTGTATTTTCTTTCTAAATCTTTTTCCCTCACAGGCCGACTTCATTCTGGCTGGAGGGCTTCCGAACCTCTGTAACCTCCACAAGGGGTAATTTCCAGTGCTAATCTCACTAAGGAGGTGTCAGTTACAGAAAAGGTCCATGCCCTGGTTTCTTCCAGGTGGATATAACTATTTCTTCAGAGGGGCCCGTGACAAGACACATCAGCAATGGAGTGATTTATAAGAAGGATATTATTTCTCACTGAGTGGGAGAGCTAGAAGATCCCTTTAGAGATCATTAGACAGATGGGGAAACTGAGGCCCTGAGGAAGGCAGTGGCTACCCGAGGCCATAGAGCCAGGTCACAGCTGAGTTGGGCTAGAGACTGGGACCAGAGACTGGGCCTTACAACTGAGCCGGTGTGCATTGGGCTGTTTTGCACAAGCCTGATGTTCCAGATCCTTTCATATTCATGAAGCTGCCCTTGAGCTCTAGTTACCAATTTGCACCACAGGTTAATTTTGGGGCTTCCCCCACCCCCAGTCCAAATTTCAGGAGCTAAAGGATACAGATCAGGAGACCTGCCAAATAATTTCTGAGGGGCTTTTGAACACACAATTGCGTAAGTGGAGAGGAGTCCCTCCCTCTCTTTGTGGTCAGGGCATGCACTCTCCCTAGGCCTCTAAATCAGCAGGAATGCAGGACCCGCCCCGTGCGGGGCCGGGAGTGCGGCGTTTTCTGCGGGGACTGGGCGGCAGCAGGCTATCCATCCACACGTGTCCAAGGCCACCTTTGCGGGAGCCGCTCTCATCACCGCCTGCCACCAGAGACGTCAGCTCTCCCCTGCCCAGCCCTGCTAGCCATGCTCCAGCCCAGTCTGTTGTGCAAGAGCCAAAGGGGACTTGTGATAATGGAGCCACACGCCCAGGCCCAACCCAGGCCCAACCCAGGCCCGGGAGCTTGACCCCAGGGAAGAGCATAACCCAGAACATAACACTCCGAACTCCCGGGGCAAGGAGGGGTGGCCCTGAGGCCAAAAGGAAACTCCTGGGTTTTTTTATTGAATGCATAAAACAAAAGGTGAAGGGCTCCGGGTAAGGGCAGAACGCAGTATTATTTATGGCGCTGGTCTGGAGAGGACGGGAACATCGAGCTCCTTTCAGCCGGCGCGTGATTCATTTCCCCCGGGGACTGCGGGCCGAGGCAGGGCGTGCGCGCGGGCAGCCTCCGGACGGCCGCACACTCCGGCTCGTTTATTTACGGTGCTTTATCAGGGGCTGTGCACGCCGGCGATAAAGTTTATGAAAAGAGGCGGCGTCTCCGGCCGGCGGGCTGGGCCCGGCGCTCCTTTCCCACACTGATTAGGATCAGCCAGGGCTTTGGAAGCTGCAGTTAAGGATCTCGGGTGCCCGGAGCCGCGTCTGCCCCTTCCTGCCCCGCCCGCCGGCGGCCGGCTGCGGCCCGCGTGGGAGGCCGGGTCAGGGCCGCGGCCGCCGGCCTTCCCGGGGGAGGGGGCGGCGGGGGAGGGCGCGCCACAGCCCGCGAGGCGGGAGGGGAAGAGAAAAATGTCATGCAAGTAAAAATGGGCAGTCCCCGTGTTAGGGGATGAACAGGAATTTCATAGGAATTTTTCTCCTCCAGAGGTGCGGCACAGTCTCATCTCCTACATTTCCTTTTCTGCATTCCTTGTTCCTTTCCCATCGCTTCACCTGCATTGACTTTGCCTTTGCATTTGGGCTTCGCTCATTTTTCCCCTTTTCATGTTTTGTTCATCCCTTCAGAAGACAGAAATTGAACACCTGCATGGTGGACGCTTCTAAGCGCTGCAGAGAGAGATTGAGAGCGGAATCTGGACCTGCTCCCCGAGCTTCTCACGGTCACAAGAACAGCCCACTAAAGAGCACTTAGTAAAGGGCAGCCACTGAAGCAGGCACTAGCTTTAGGGGCATTAACTTGTTTAATCCTCATGGTGACTTTAGGAGGGAGGTGCTATTATTTTGTCGTTTTATAGATGGTAAAACTGAGGTCCAGAGAGGGTAAGTGACTGGTTTAAGAGAACTTGGAAAGGCAGAATGGTGGCAGAGCCTGTTTGCCTAACTTCTAGATTTCCCTAACTCTATAGAACAGAGGGTGGTGGGAGTGCAGGCGACAGGATAACTAATCCTGCCTGGAAAAGTCAGGGCGGGCTTCCTGGAGGAGGTGTCCTTAGGGCTGGGGCTTGAAGGGTAGGTATTTACCAGACAGACATAGTGGAGGTGAAGGCTGTTTTAAACAGAAATAATTTTCTTTGAGGCCCTGGGTTTTCAAGGCCCAGTTCTTTTTACTTTCCATTTCCCCAAGGAATGGAAGGGCAGATGTGCAGGACCTTTGTATCTTGTGACATGGAATCACCGTCACAGTCCACTTCCTTGATCTGGAAGGCTCTATCTGCAGCTACGGAAGTCCCACCTGCTCATAAGTCTTGACAGCAATGTCGTCCCCTCCTCAGAGCTTTCCTGGACTGCTCCTAATCTGGCTGCCAATGATTGAAAGCAATCCTTCCTTCTCTCTTCCCTCACGCCTGCCTATTTGCATTAAAGCTCTTGGTTTGGGCTCACTGGTCTTAGTTACTAGACCATCAGCTCCCAGAGGGCACTGGGACACTCCTTTGCTTCCTGCCTGCTGCTGCCCAAGGCCTGGTTTAATATCCCGCACACAGGAGGTTCTTAGTAACTGCATTTGGTGACTAAAGGGGGAGAGTGGGAAAGCTGCTGATCTCATAGGCATCTCCTGTCTCATTTACTCCTTGATGAATTTCATAATCAAGCACGCTAAAAATAGAGATGTATGTCCCCACCAGAGAAGGTCTGGACCTCTCTGCCAAGAGAACACAAAGACCAGAACACTCTCAAGTAACCACGCAGGCTGTGGCAGAGTAACCCAAGCTGCTGACCCTTAAAATCCCTCCAGACTAGGAGAAGGATTAGTCTTGGGGCCTGGGCCTAGAGTCAGGTCAACAAACGGAAGTCGTGTTGCCCCAGTTATGGGGGAGAGAGCTATGAGGGCCAGGAGCCAGGCAGGGCGTTGCATAATCCGTCTTGAATTCAGTGAGGCATTCCATAGGGCCAATGGCATGGTGGACATTTGGAACCACACGGTATGGTATCAACTGTAGGTACCTGTCAGGGCCGCTGCTCAGGGGGCCAGGGCTGTGTCTTGTTCTTTGTTGTATTTTTTTGTTTGTTTAGAACTTTTAAAAAATTTAATTGAAAAAATAAACATGTACACATGATTTAAAAATTAAAATGATTCAAAAGGGTACACAATGAAAATTCTGCCTCTAATCACAGACTTCTTAACTCTCCCTCTGCAGTGGCAGCCACAGTTAAGAGTTGCTTTTCCTAAGAGATGCTACATATAGGCAAGTACAATATTTTTGTATTTTTTAATGATGTTGTGACCTTAATGCATTTGCAGGTGATGGTGACATTGTTGTGGGTTTTCGTCCTCTGGAAAGAGTTTAAAGGCCTGCTGATGTTGAGGGCTGGAGAATTACTCTAGCACATTCTGAATGACATTCAGTAATAATAATAATAATAATAAAGTAGAGGGTAAGAAAATCTGGATATCTCATATACTAGCTCAAAAAAGGCTAGTCTGGCCCAAGCATAGTGGAAAAATGACAGAAGGAAGCATGATTGTCCACAAATGGGATAGGAAATGTTAGGCCATTTTAGCAAGTATGAGTATGTTGTCAGGGTGGATCATAAGGAGTCTAACTGGTTAGAGATCAGCAAATTATTTGTTAGGAAGATTCTCATTGAAGTATTTATTAATATCTTATTTGTTGGTTACTCTGTCAAACACTAGAAGGAGGAAGAGTCACAGAGGCAAGGGAACCTTTATTTGAACAATGAGGACCAGAATGCACTCACATAATGATGAAATAAAGGATGCTCTCAATAGACCCGTTGATGGAACTGGCGTCATTCAGCCTAGGGAGGATAAGAGGGTAAGAGGTGACTCACTTAGTGAAGTAGGTGGTAAAGTGAGTTGCATTCCCCCAGGCCTCACCACCTGAATATGGATGACTTTCTTAGTGACGCTATACCCTAAGGCCTGCCTACAGCAAAGGGTCCCCAGCCCTCCAGGACCTATTTCTGCTGTCCATCCCCACCGCCTACTCTGGAGTGAAAGCTCTGGGGAATCTGGAAAAAAAAGAAAGTTTTCACCCTTCTTCCCTCTGTGTGACCTTCTCGTCCCAAAGCTCAACTGTCTGCGCTCTGATTTCCCACAAGACCTCGACAAAATGGCCTTTTCAGGTTTCCCTTTTGGCTCCGCTGCTCTTCGCAGGACTCACATCTGAATCCAAAGCATGTTTGGCTGAGGGATGCTCAGAGTTCAGTGCTCTTCTCCCGTAAGGAAGAGGAGCCTCTCACTGGGCCCCCACCGGCCTGTCGGGTCTCCTTTTCCACAGAGCGAGTTCCCCTGTAGGAGACTCCTGGCCTCAGGTTCAAACCGGGACCTAGTTCCCCTTAATAAGAGCTAGCACGTGTTCAGTTGCTTTGACAAAGGGGTCTAATCAGTTGCTCTGTAAGGAAGGCTGAAGAAGAGGCTGTGGGTATGAACTGCAGCGGGGAAGATTTCAGTGGGTGAAAGGAAGGATGCTGCTGACAAGGAAAGTTATGTTGTTCTCCCGAAGGAAAAGTCTACAGTCTTTCTTGAATAGCACAGAAATAGGTCCTAGAGCTTTGCAAGCTCAGCCCTTGGTATTCCTGTGGTGGACTGAGGTGTTCCAACTTGAAAATCAAACAGCAGTGGTCTTTCCCTTAATTCGTGTAATGTAATTTTTCCATGTAAATTTTTTCCATACATTTTTCTTTAGTCTTAAACCTTTAGCACCTGCAGGCAACAAAACTAATGAAAAAGTAGTAAACAGATATGAATAGGAGAGCTTGAAAACCACCAATCATGCTGAGTTTGTGGCTTTTTTTTTTAAAAAAAAAGAACATGTGTGCTTGTGGTTTTATACTGCCTGGTCATAATATAGCCATATTTTCTGCTATTAAAATTGTTCTTAGTTCATAGGATAGAATGAAACAAACCATTATTCCAGGGTGTTCCCGGAAGAGCCTCATGTTTCAGGAAGCACACCGTGACTTTGAGTTCTCTGCCACCTGAGTACACTTGCGCACCGCTGTGGCAGACTGGAATATTAGTTTCCCTTCTTTTCCCTCCTCCCTCTGCTGTTCACATCGTGGCCTGGACTGACTCCCAACCTGTGCCAGGCTAAAGATAACCTCTCCATCTGGGATGTCACCCACGGGCTAAATATATTCTCAGGGGTGAGTTGGGGCTGCCCTGACCGGTGACTCCAGGCAAGCATTTGAGCATCCGTGGCTCTAGGTCATCTCAAGAGATGGAAGGAGCTTGGGAAGGGGAAGGGAGTCCTGGGGAAGATGAGGAGGGGTAGGGAGGAAAGATGCAGAGAGAGATGGAGAGGACGCTAGCAAAGGGGCTTCAGAGGAAGGGGGACACGCCATCCACACTGCGACTCCAGCACTAGCCGAGTCAGTCTGAAGGATTTGACTGCTCCCAGCAAAGATTCCTTTTCCGTCAGTTATAATGTTACTGTAATATAACCCCCAGAGGGAAAGCCCAGTGTTAATCAGGGCTCAAGAAGTCAGTGGACTTGATGTACAGAATGGGGTGTTTAATTTTATGATGTGGCTATGGGTTACATGAGAGACTAATAAAAGAACTTCATAAAATGTGGCTCGCAGGAACAGGGTTGCAGCCTCTGCCAGAGGGGTCAGCCCTGCTCAAAAGTGGTTTTAGAGCAAGGCTGATATCTAGCTGGTGTGCACTGGTATGGCCACTCTGGTTCTTAAACTGAAAGGCTTCTGGACCAGTCATTAAATAGCCACTGTTCTTAGCTTCCCCAGCTCTGTCCTGCTGCCCCAGCTGCCCATCCCCCACTCTGGGACCTCCCCCTGATGCAACCAGCAAATGCTGAGGGCAGATCCTGCTCTGTGCCATGTCTCTGGTGTCATGTTCCTGAGTGGCTTATGCCCATGCAATATCTGTTGTTAATACTTCAAATATCACCCGTTCTACAGCATGTCTTCCTAGGAATTGGTTCTTTCAGATACCTGTGGAATGGATACAGGGGCACAGTTCCATAAGACTCTCCTTCACTAATCCCAGGCCAGTCCAGGGTCCCCAAAGGAGGCTTTCTTGAGGAGTGCCCATTACTCTTCTCTCTGCAAGGACACCTCCAACCTTTCCCTTGAATCATAGCTGGCTGCCTTAAAGGAGAGTTTTAATGGGCACAGGAATGACTTCAGGGTTGAAGAATATTTTTGGAAGGAAGAGGCAAATTTGCATACGATTTCCCAACCAGGAATTGGGTTTGCCATGGGGTTTGAATTAGAAGGATGCTTAGAGTGCATCTGGCCTCTCTTCATGGCCAACCCTCCCATATCACCCCTGACAGGAGATGCCTGGTCTCTTTAGGCCATGTCCATTGACAGGGAACTCAGCTCTTGAAAGGAAGTAAGAGTGGAAATCTTCCTAAACAAATCAGAGTGTGAACCGTTTTGTTGAGCTGAAATCTTGCTATACAACTCTAATTTTGATCCCTCACTTAAATGGAATTGCAAGTCTAAAGACGGCCCCAGAGCAGGCAATGGCATCTACTGATAAGTCCTATTTTACCAAGTGAGCTGGGAGGCCATGCAGGCATTCATTCATTCCACCAGTGTTTATTTAGCAGCTACTAGATGCCAGGCAGCATGCTGTGGTGGAGATTCAGCAGTGACTGGAAATGGTTCTGCTCTGAGAGACTGTCCAGTCCATCTGGACTAGTACTAGATGGCTGGGGAGACCTGGGGGACCAGGTCTGGCTGATCTTGGCTGGGGTTCATCCTAGGTGGGGGCTGTCCTGGGTGACTCTGGGAAAGAAGCTCTGTCTCTGGTCCTCCTTTGCCCCAGAAGTTACTCGCAGCCTGGTGAGCCCGCTGAGAGCATGGGGCTCTCAACATGGGCTCTCGTCTGCAGACGTTGTGTGGGCAGGCCAAGCCTTGTTTGCCATCTCCCTCCTCACAGCCTCTGAAAATACTCGTGAGAGTCAAATAACATTTTATAATGCATTTTGCTGAGTCAACAATTGAACAGACTCTTTTATCTTTCATAAACAAGAAATATTAGACAACTTAGATAGGTAAAGGAAAAAAGAAGACAGTATTATTTACAAAATTCATCATCTAAAGATAACAACTTAGTGTTTGTCCATGCAAACTTTTTTTTTCTGGGTGCATTTAACATATCTATGGATATGGGAGATATATACACATATACACACACACATATGCATGTACTTTGTAATCTGCTTTTTCCACCCAATTATTTTCCTAATGAACACAATTTTAAAGTAAATCCAATTATTCAAGGATACCCAATTAAGGCACACAGCTTTGAAGGACTTACTCAACGAAATCAGTGGAGAACAAAGTGTTAAATCATCTCAAAAGTAAAGGAGGCATTTGCCAGTGACAGCAGATCAAGTGTGTCCTTTATTTATATCAAGAGATTAGGGGTGAGATAGAGACATTGTAAGATGCTGCCCTGGCTGCCCTCTGGTCCCATCTCCGACCTGGCACTTTTCCTGAGGAGCTGGAGCTGGAGCCTGGATGAGGGAGGCGAAGCTTGGCTCTGGCGCAGACCTGGGGAGGAGAGCAGGGGTAGGGCTTTCTCCCCTGTGAGCCAGTGGGTGGAAAGCTTGGGGATGAGGCTGCGTTGTGGTGGGTCCTGTGCTTGGCTCTTTTATATTTGTGCACCTGTGGCAAAGGGCTACCTCAGCACTTGTGAGTGGGCCTCCTGGTCCCAGGTTGCTGGGGAGAAGTGAACCTGGGGAGGCAGCAGAGCTCAGGGGCTTCCTTCCTCCTCGTGCCTTGACTGGAATTGATCCGCTCTCTGCAGCTACACTGGTGGCCCAGAGAGGCCATCTCTTCCACCACTCGCAGGACTGTGATCACTTAAGGAACCCCCGGAAGCTGGTCCTGAGCTTTAAAGAACAGATATAAGAAAACAACTTTGCACCAGTGGGGGCTCCGTGGGCAGAAGGAGGGAGAAGAACCCACCAAAAAGCCCCTCAAAGAAATAATAACACGCTGGAATAGACAGCCTGAGCAGAAGTAACAAAAGACACATTCCAACACAGTACGAAAGCAAACAAAAGCAAAACAACAACTTCTTGGAGCTTTAACTGAAATAAGCATTGGTTAAATTAAAGTAGCCCTAGAGGATCAAGTACAAGAATATCCCAAATATAGAACAAAAATACAAAGAGATGGGAATCACGAGGGCAGATTTAGAGACCAGGAGGCTGGATTCAGGAGACCTAATGAGAGTTGCAGGGGAAGGAGAAAAAAGAACAGATGGAGGAGAGAGAATAATTAAACAAATGACAGGTGATAATTCCCTTGAGCAAAAAAGACTTGAGTCTGAGGTTTAAAAAGAACTCATGGGGTTCCTGAAAGCCACATACCTAAACCCATCCAGATTAAATTCTTGAACAGCAGGTATGAAGAGAACCTTTTGGACCCTTTAATACAAAGAGAAAAACATTAATTACAAAGGAAAAGGAAAGCAATGGTGTCACACTTTTCACCTACAACAATGGGAACTTGAAAAGAGGGGAATGATGTCTACAAAATACCTCTTGCTGGTCAGGGTAAAAAAAAAATGTATCATCCAGCTTTCCCATCTGAGAAAAATATTCTAGAAATAACCTTAAGTAAACAAAAAATGAACTGGAACAGATAACTCAAGATAGGAGATGAATAAGAGAGAGGTTGTGGGTAAATGGGCATTTCTTTCTCACTTTCCTCCTGTCTCTCTCCTCCTCTCTCTCCCTCTCTCTCTGATGCAATTACCATAGAAGCCTCTAGTAAACCCAAGAGAAACTTTCGGCTGGAGTTGTTCTACATTGAGATGGGTCTGGCCTTTCCACTTTCCATCCCCACTTTGACTAGTTGTTGCATGGCTTGGTAGTTGCATGAAGGTTGCCCCAGGAGAGGAAGCAGACATTAAGTTTAAGTCAATTCCTGGAAAGGGACCCAGCCATGAGCTGTCTGCAGCCAACCGTTAGCAACCGAAGAGGGAAATATGGTAGGTCAGGTTGGCTCACGCAGCATCCTCCGTGATGTATGACATGGTGCTGTTTATGTGAAATTATGTATGTATGTATTTGTTGTGGTGTACTAGAAAATATTTGACAACAGCTCTCTGAGGGAAAAAGCTCTGATTTGTAGCTTTTGCTGATTTTTGTGGTGTAAATACTGCTATCCTGGCTGTTATCAAACTACCAATGTGATGTCACTGAACACAAAGCTGGGACAGTTGCACACAGCTGCCTCTCCTGTGCATGCAGGCTGGCTCCAGTCCACCTCTGTCTATGCATAAGGAAGTTTAGGGGGAATGTGGGGAAGGGGAGAAGCATGAGGAGCAACAGTCCTGGCATCTGGGTGTCCTGTGAGGAAGGAATGCTCTGAGTTTTTTCTGTTTTTTTTTTTTTTTTTTCATTATTTGGCTAATTTTTTTTTGGTCTATTTTTAAATTTTCGTCCCTGTAGTCCCTGCCCCTTTCCCTGCTCCACCCAGTAAGTTGGTATTCTTTGCAGGTGGTGATCCAGAGGGAATCTCAAATATTTGCTCATCCTGAAGTCTATGTGACTATCAAAACAAGAAGCTGCTTCCTG
The DNA here is from genome assembly GCF_041146395.1 of Eulemur rufifrons. Lineage (NCBI taxonomy): Eukaryota > Metazoa > Chordata > Mammalia > Primates > Lemuridae > Eulemur > Eulemur rufifrons. The sequence goes on from NC_090989.1 coordinate 70,906,125, forward strand.
GTAGGTGGTGACGAGGACCAATGTGATAGTGCATATCAGGGAATGGCAAACGTTATGTAAGGGGCCAGCCAATGTTTTTGGCTTTGTGGGACATAGAGTTTCTGTTGCAACTACCAAGCTCTCCCAGGATGCAGTTGCTGACTTCTGCTGTATATGATACCATTGTATCATAAACCTCTGCCCAAGTGTTAATTATGGTTATTTCAAAGGGCCCAGAGGAAGAAATTCTTAACTCCAGGAATTCAAGCAACCCACTCAGAGCAGAGATTTAAGCCTTGGGGGAGGTTTTGTGGTTCAGCAGGCTCTGTGAAAGTAGCCTTATGGGGAATTTTTAAAAAACTTCTTTTTACCTAGGGTTGAATAAAGTGAGAAAAAGAGAACCCCTGAATTAAACAGACAAACAAACAAACAAACAACAAGAAAAACAAACCCCAAACTCCCCCCAAAATCCCAAACCCAATTCTAACAAACCTCTTTATATATTAGAATCTTGTTAATTCAGAATTTTAAAAAATATGCCTGGGAAGGAGGCAGGCACTCACCATGACATTATCTTTAAGGAAAGGTATAGTAAGTAGGCCAGATGCTGTGGAACATGTCTGTAATCGCAGCACTTTGAGAGGCTGAGGCAGGAGGATCACTTGAGGCCAGGAGTTTGAGACCAGCCTGGGCAACATAGTGAAACCGTCTCTACAAAAATTAAAAAAAAAAAAAAAAAAAAAAAATACTGGGCCTGGTGGCGCATGCCTGTACTCCTTGATACTTGGGAGGCTGAGACAGGAGGATCACTTGAGCCCAGGAGTTTGAGCCTGTAGTGTGCTATGCTCATGCTTGTGAATAGCCACTGCACTCCAGCCTGGGCAACATAGTGAAACCTTGTCTCTATTAAAAAGGAATGGATCATGTAGAACCTTTTTTGACAATGCTTGATAAGCACCTCTAACATGTTGGTGTAGATACTAAACCTATAGTTATTCAAATATATTTAGGGAAAGTCTCTTCTCTTGGCTTCAAGTTTTCCATTTTGAAATGAGTAGTTTAGGTTTCTTAGGCAGTGCTATGGTTTGATAAACTTTATGTGTTGGAAACGTAATCCCCAAATTCATATGTTGATTGAAAGTGGGGCCTTTGGGAGGTAATTAGGATTAGATCAGGTCATCAGGATAAGGTCCCACAATGGGACTGGTGGCTTTCAAAGAAGAGGAAGAGAGACCTGAGCTGACATACATGCTCTTGCTCTCTCACCATGTGATACCCTCTACCATGTTATAATCCACAAGAAGGCCCTCATCAGCACCATGCACTTGGACTTCCCAGCCTCTAGAACTGTAAGAAATAAATTTCTTTTCATTATAAATTACACAGCCTCAGGTATTCAGTTATAGCAATAGAAAATGGACCAAGACAGATAATCTTATGAATTGTTGTAAATTTGTATTGGCATAGATTTCTAAATTTCACTGAAAACATTAAGCCTTTTACTAAAAAAACAAAACCAAACCAAACAAAACCCTGCCTTTTGACCACTTTTGGCCTCGTAATTGTACAAAGTTGACTGCGTAAGGGGCCAATTCCATTTTGGCTTCTAATTGTCTTAGGATATTTGTGTGTGTGTGCGTGTGTGTGTGTGTTTAAATTTTGGTGGTGAGAGTTATATTCTAATGGAAAGTTCTTGCCTTATCATTATCTACAATATTTTGCTTATAAAACCCTTTCAGATTATAAGAAAATCCCCACTGATCACTGAATACCACATTCCTTACTGCCATATCCATTAATACCTTGTTGACTTTTCCCTAGTGACAAGGAAGCTCAGAGAAGATTTTAGTGTCCAGACAAACCCATCCTGGTTATGTTGCAATTATCTTTTAGTAACTCTTGGTCTTCTCTGGTGGATAGATTTCTATGGTAATTTGATGGAAGCAAAAGGAAATCCACTAGGGAATATTCATATATGTATGGAGTGGATTCTGATCATTCCTTCTGAAAAATCTTCAGCTACCACATTTTATATTTCATTTGTGTTAGGATCTGGTACTCCCAAACACAGTGGCCTACATGGTGATTCAAGACAGAAGAGATGCAGACTGGATTAGAAGAGTTCACTTGTGCTTTAATGCAAAGGGGAAGAGATAGTCAATGTTTTTTGAGTAGCATACTTCTCCAGGAATGTATCACAACTTAACCTTGCTCTAAGGGGAAAGCGCGAGACTAAATTGAAGCTTTGGTTTTATCACTAGCTAGTTCTGAATTTAAAAATATTCTTTCTCTTCAGTCAGCCTCCATTTGCTTAACTGTAAACTGAGAATACTACACAGGGTGGTGGGAGATTAAGTGAGAGACTGTAGGTGGAGGTGCTGGCCACACAGTAGAGGGTGGCACAGTCAGGGGGATTCCGTAAGACTGGTTCCTTGGGATCCACTCTACTCAGCACGTGAATCAAACTGTGACCAAGGGATGGGTACACAGAGGCTGTCGTCCTTACCTTGTACAGCAAATGCTACTTGCTGCATGGCCCAACCTCCATTTGTTTCTTTTCTTTTCTTTTTTAAATTTATTTATCTTTATTTTTATGTGTATATTTTTTATTTCAGAATATTACAGGGGTACAAATGTTTAGGTTACATATGTTGCCTTTGCCCCACCTGAGTCAGAGCTACAAGCGTGTCCATCCTCCAGACGGTGTGCACTGCACCCATTAGGTGTGAACATATCCATCCCCTCCTCCCCACTCCTACCTGCCCAGCACCTGATGAATGTTATTACTATATGTGCACATAAGTGTTCATCAGTTAATACCAATTTGATGGTGAGTACATGTGGTGCTTGTTTTTCCACTCTTGTGATACTTCACTGAGTAGAATGGGCTCTAGCTCCATTGAGGATTATACAAGAGGTGTTAGTTCACCATTGTTTTTTGTGGCTGAGTAGAGCTCCATAGTATACATATACCACATTTTATTAATCCATTCATGTACTGATGGGCACTTGGGTTGTTTCCACATCTTTGCAATTGTGAATTGTGCTGCTATAAACATTGGAGTGCATGTCTTTATCATAGAATGTCTTTTTTTCCCTTCGGGTAGATGCCCAGTAATGGGATTGCTGGATCAAATGGTAGTTCTACTTGTATCTCTTTGAGGTACCTCCATATTACTTTCCACAGAGGTTGTACTAGTTTGCAGTCCCACCAGCAGTGTATGAGTGTTCCTATCTCTCTGCATCCACACCAACATTTGTTGTTTTGGGGCTTTTTGATAAAAGCCATTCTCACTGGAGTTAAATGATATTTCATTGTGGTTTTGATTTGCATTTCCCTGATGATTTGAGATGTTGAGCATTTTTTCTATGTTTATTGGCCATTAGTCTGTCTTCTTTTGAAAAGTTTCTGTTCATGTCCTTTGCCCACTTTTAAATGGGGTTCTTTGAGTTTTGTCTTGCTGATTTTTCTGAGTTCTATATAGATTCTAGTTATCAGCCCTTTATCGGATGTGTAACATGCAAATATTTTCTCCCATTCTGTAGGTCATCTGTTTGCTCTCATGATAGTTTCCTTGGCTGTGCAGAAGGTTTTTTAATTTGATCAGGTTCCATTTATTTATTTATTTTTTATTGTTGTTGTTGTGATTGCCTTTGGGGTCTTCTTCATAAATTCTTTCTCTAGGCTGATGTCTATAAGAGTTTTTCCAACATTTTCTTCTACAGTTCTTATAGTTTCATGCCTTAGGTTTAAGTCTGTTATCCATGGTGAGTTGATTTTTGTGAGAGGTGAGAGGTACAGAATCCTGTTTCAGTTTTCTACGTGTGGATATCCAATTTTCCCAGCACCGTTTATTAAATAAGGATTCATTTCCCCAGGGTATGTTTTTGTCTGCTTTGTCAAAGATCAGATGGCTATATGAGGATGGTTTTATGTCTAGGTTCTCAGTTCTGTTCCAATGGTCTATGTCTCTGTTCTTGCTGCTCCAGAAGAAAGGTAAACATTTAGGGAGGCTCTAACATGGCTTGAAGTGAGCACACAGAAACTGCCAGGCCAGTGAGGCCATGGTAAGTATCTCTGGGACGCCCACAAGAAATACCTGTACCTACCACAAGCCCTCTCCTGCCCTCTCCTCTACACCTACACACGCTCTGCCTCTCCTGTAAGCTCCAATTCAAGTATCAGCCCCTTATGGGCTCTTCCCTGAACTGTGCTCTTTACTCTCCTCTAGGACAGGGGATTCTTGTCCATCAGATTCCTGTAGCATTTGCTGCATATTCTGTTCGTTACTGAAGTCAAGTAGTTTAGTATTTAGTGTCTACTATGTGGAAGACTTTGTGCAGATCATCATTATTTCCTTGATTGATTTTTTTCATGTTGTTCATCTCTGTATGTGTTATACGCCTTGAGGTCTGGGATCACCTGTGGTATATGTATCCTTCACACCATCCAGCACACAGAGTTGACAGCTAAAGGGTCAACCACAAGTCACCCCACCACCTACTAGAACTCTGGTATATCTGGTGTAACATGGTAGTGAGTAGAGCACATAATTATAAAAATTATGCATGCCCAGTTTAAAAAGTTCCAAGATACATTCAAGTATGAATTTACTTATAATTCCACTATCCAGAGATAACTCCTGTTAATATTTTAATACATTTCACTCTAACCTTCTTTTATTTATGTCTTTACCTAATTTGGAACACTCTGAATGCTAAGTTTTATACCCCTGATTTTCTCATGCCATTACAAATTTTGAAAACATAATTTAAATGTCTATATAATATTCCATCATATTGAGGAGTCATTTATTTACCAGTTTCCTTATTAGACATTCAGGTTGCTGTCAATTTTTCCACTATTACAAAAATTATTGTAATGAGAATTTTTATAAGTATGGCTGTCTACATGTCACCATGCCTACCTATATGATTATTATTTTTTGATGTATTTGTGAAATTTAAATTACTATACAAAGGGTATAGAACTTCTAAAATTATTGGTATTACCAAATTGCTCTCAGAAAGGTTTATCCTACCTGGGCATGTTGGCACGCATGTGTAGTAGCAGCTACTCAGGAGGCTGAGGCCGGAGGATCCCTTAAGCTCAGGAGTTTGAGACTGGCCTGAGTGACATAGCCAGACTCTGCCTCAAAAAAAGAAAGAAAGAAAGAAAGAAAGAAAGGAAGGAAGGAAGGAAGGAAAGTTTATCCTTTCTAGTCCCATTAGCAGAGAAGAATGCCTGATTTGTCATTCCTAGCATTAATTGTCTTTTTCAGTATTTACCAATTTTATTAGACTCTATGGAGTGTCAGTTTTGCTTTTACGTATTTCTTTGATCATCAGTAAACTTAAATATTTTTATATATTTATTGGCAACTTTTGTTTCTTTTTCTCTGAATTATCTGTTTATGTTTTTAACCATTTAAAAAATGGAAGTGCTAGTATTTTTTCTATTGGTGTTCTACAGATGCACTATTAAAGGTTTTAAAAAGCATTTTAAAACAACTGCATATTTTTTGATGCCATACTTTCCATGGCCACCTGAGAAGAAAGATTAGTCCCAGACATAAAGAGTAGTTCCTTCCTTCAAATACAAGCTTGGTTATGCTAGGTTATTGAGCCATTTCTTCATTTGATAAAAGAATGCACAAGGAAGTGCGAGTGCAGTTTTGTTCTACAGCATACTTGCTCTTTATTAAGAGGATCCTTTGTGTTGAAACAGATTTGCAGTCCAGCCAAACCGGACAAGGCTGCTGGCAGAAAGATGCACACGTTCTGATGTTGATGCAAAAATGAAGACCTTTGTGGCACAGTGACAGTAGGTCAGCCTGAAGGTAGAATTTTCTTTCTTTTTTCCTTCCTCCCTCCCTCCCCACCCACTTTCTCTCTCTTTCTCTTTCTTTTTTTACTTTTTGTCATTCTAAGGTGTCAAGAATGACTTGACTCATTACACTGTACATATTTTTCAGTAGATCTCTGTTTTGTACATTTTCCCCAGGTAATACAGATTTCTGAAAACATTGAAAGAATACTTTTTTTTTTGAAAGTCCATTCATAAGATGCACAAGAAGGATTCATCACAGAAACTTCAATCAATCTTTTAAAAAAGTAGACTCCAACAACTACCTTGAGGTGGGTATTAGCATTGTCTTGATTTTACAAATGAAGTTTAGAGAAGTGAAGCAATTTGCTCAAGGTCTATGGCCAATAAAGCAACAGCACCAAAACTTGGACCCCCTTCTGCTGATGCCAAATTGCAGGTTCCAATCTGCACTGCTCAGCTAGCCTAGTTGTAGTCCTTAATTACGTTCGATCAGAAAGCTCAGTGACAGTCTTTAACTATGTGTGATCAGAAAGCCTGTAGCAGATCTACGAGGCAGGCCCCAGAGGGAACAGGACACAGTGATGGAACATTTGCTAGAGTATTGGACCAAAGTGCTCTGAGAGTGAACAAATTGGTGCATGAGAGGCCAGAGTGACCGTCTTCCTGGCAAAATGGCAAAGGTGTAATTGAACACATTGGAATAGAAAATACAAAGAAGATGGTTAGTGAAGGGAATTAAGATGGGTCCTTTCCCTCTTCAAAGACATCAGCAATTCCATGTGTGGTAGTCGGTTTCAGAGTAATTGTGAAAAGCTATGGAATTTCTGGGACAAGAGAGGAGGAACCAGGAGCCCTAGGAAGATGAAAGTGACCTGTGGAAGGCTCTATCAAGGTGTGGAAATAAGATCTCAAGAGTTAGGCATAGCAGGGCTTGAAGAGGAGGAAGACATGCTCAGAAGTGTGGTGAATTGTTCCCATTAATTGAGTGCCCTGTTGTAACTTCCAATAGCTCTCTCAAGAACCGGGGCCTGGGCGGAGGGATAGAGTGCTTTCTGGTTTGGCGGAGTAGATTCTTTTTTTTTTTTTTTTTTTTTTTTTTGTTGAGACAGAGTCTCACTCTGTTGCCCAGGCTAGAGTGAGTGCCGTGGCGTCAGCTTAGCTCACAGCAACCTCAAACTCCTGGGCTCAAGCGATCCTACTGCCTCAGCCTCCCGAGTAGCTGGGACTACAGGCATGCGCCACTATGCCCGGCTAATTTTTTCTATATAGATTTTTAGGTGTCCATATAATGTCTTTCTATTTTTAGTAGAGACGGGGTCTCGCTCAGGCTGGTCTCGAACTCCTGACCTTGAGCAATCCACCCGCCTCGGCCTCCCAGAGTGCTAGGATTACAGGCGTGAGCCACCGCGCCCGGCCCGGAGTAGATTCTTTAAGACAGTGGCCTTCTTACTTTTTTGGGTCTTGACTCACAGTGAGAAGTGCCTTTTCTATCAGAGGCCAGTGACCCACACGCATACACTGACGATCCCAGGCTCACAATTGCTCGATGGGATTTTTGGACTTTATGATGATGACATGAAAGTGATATGCATTCAGTACACCCCTCAGGTTTAGTCTGCATACACCCACCATAAGTTGAAAATATCTTTAATCCAAAACATACTTAATGATATTTTCAGTTTACACTAGGTTCATCCAGACAGAACCCCATTGTAAGTTGAGGAGTATCTGTATAAGACTGAAGCAAAATGTCATGGTACAATCTTACCCTTACCATGCAAGATGCACTCAGATACTGTCTATCCTCCTCTCTTTCGTTTAAGCAAAATTGCTGGTACTTCTCACTAAATTGATTTCTCAATCCATTAATGGGTCATGACTTATTGAGTGAAAAATCACTGTTCTGAGGATCAGTGAAACAAAATGCCCACAGAAGTCATCATCTGGGCCCCTGGTAACCACAGTCCATGGCATGGAATTTGTTTTAGAGAGAAGAGATGAAAAAATAGATGTTTTAATTCTGATTAACTTCTACCATTTTAGCCTACACATAGCTTCTCCTGTGGTGGATTTGGTATTATCCAGAATGTGGCTCTGTAAGGCTAGGACTGGAAGCCTGTGTTGAATGGGTGGAGAAGTTTCTTGAGTACCACTTTAAGCTCAGTCTTGCTTATGCCTGAGATAGGGCGTCATCCCTCAGGAGCTTCCCAGGACCCCTTGACTGTGCACACAAAGAGACCAGGCTTTTCTTGTTTGGGCCTTTGCTCCTTCCTATTTGATTGAATTTGAAGAGGAACTGTTTGCCTTTGGCCACACATCCTGAATCATAATCAGGATACTGCTGGCACAGAAAACCTGCTCCCACCCTTGCCTGAAATAACTGAACAGGGAAGTAGAGTTCCTCCCCTTTCCAACCTTAAAGAAAAAGGCTCATAATTTATTGTGTGCTGGCAATACATCAAAAGTCAACTCAGTCAGTTACAGTAAAATCAAGGAGGGCAGAACAATGAATATAGAGTGAAGTTAGAACACTTCATTAAAAGGAACAGATTGTTCAGTTGACACCCGAGTAATGGTGCTTACATATTTGTTAGCTGGAGCCCAGTGGCCTTGGGAGATGCTTCCCTGTCTGTGAGATATGAAAAAGGTATAAAGCCACACCCTTAACTTTTTCAGTTCATCCATTGAACAAATATGATTTGTTCTAACTATGTGTCAGGGACTCTGTGAATAGGGTACATTTGTTTTCTAGGGCTGTTATAACAAATTACTATAAACTTGATGACATACAACAGCAGAAATTTACTCCCTCATAGTTCTAGAGATCAGAAATCTGAAATCAAGGTGTTGGCAGGGCCACACTCCCTAGAAAGTTCTAGAGGAGACTCCTTCCTGGTCTCTTCCAGCTTCTGGTGTCTCCGGACATTCCTTTGCTTTATGACTGTATCGCTCCCGTCTCTGTGTCTGTCTTCACATGGCGTTTTCCTCCCCGCTGAATGTCTCTTTTCTGTGGATCTCTTATACGGATACTTGTCATTGGATTTAGGGCCCACTTGGATAATGCAGGCTGATCTTACCTGGAGATCCTTAACTTAATTACATCTGCAAAGATCCTTTTTCCAAATAAGTTTATATTCACAGGTACTGGGGATTAGAACTTGGACATATCTTGTTAGAAGCCACCATCCAACCCACTACACAGGGGACATAAAGTTGAAAAGGGCAGGCCTGTTGGTCTCAAGGAGCACAGTCTAGTGGGAGGAAAAATAGTTAAATGACAATGTCGAAAGAATATGTTCCAGGTGCCGAGGAGATCTTATAAGAGTTTATATTGGGAGTTGATATGGAGATTGTGGTGGGGCAGAAATGGGGTGTGTTTCTTTTAACCTTTGAACTCTACAATTTCCTGGCATATAGAAATCACTATAGAAAGACATGAGGCTGAAACTACAAGTCTAATCTGAATAGAGAAGATTAATACTGGCCCAGCCAGATCTGTTGGGTCTGGCTGAGTTCAGCCAACCCTGTTGGTTGTCTTGAGGTTTGGAAGAGTTGGCGGGGAAATGAGGGACAGTTGAAATCCATAAATTGGTTGAGATTTCTGATGGATATATTGCTGGGAGGTGAGGAGCTGGATGCCATGAAATGGGTCATTGGCTTTCTCTGCAGCAAAGAATGGAACAGAGGAACATTTGTGTCTGCCTTGCAAAGTCAGGTGGTGGTGTCTGCCCCCCATTCCAGGTTAGAGCGTGAGTACCCTGTGGGGGACACCTAGGACCCAGGCAGCTGTCCCATTAAGGCCTCCTTTTCCCCAAGGCCTGGGACTTTACCTTCTTGATGATTGTTTATTATATTAAAAAGTTTCTTAATAATAGATAGTATGAAATTATGTTAATATTCTTGGGTATAATTCGCTAGTTGTTAGGAAGAAGAGCATCCTTATTCTCAGGAGTACGTGATAAAGTATTTATGGGTGATGTTATAATGTCTTCAATTTTCAAACATTTTTGGTAAAAATGCATATAGGTAAACCTATTACCACAAAAATGTTAAGAATTGCTAGGTCTAGGTGGAAGGTATATGGATGTTCATTGTTCTATTCTTTAAACTTTTCTCTATGCTTGAAATTGTTCACAATAAAAAACTTGGCGGGGTATGGTGGGGAAACTCTTGAAGCAGAATTTCTTGAACTATGTTTCATGGACTCTGAGGGAGTGGGCGGACGGGTTTCAGGGACCAGGAAGCTTCCAAATGCATATTTGAACTTATGTGGTATATATGCGGGAGTATATGTGTATGTGTGTATGTGCATGTGTTTCTTTCCTTTTTTGGGGGAAAGGCTTACTATATTTTAATATTATAATTTGTAAAAAGCGGAAATGTATAAAGAAAAAATAAAATTACCATTGACCCATGCTCCAGAAGTAATCATTACTAATATTCTGATGTATTTCTGAACCCATTCTATATGTATGCACCTATGCATATGCATATATAAGATATGAAACAAAATTAAATAAGAGTAAATGTGCAGGTTTATGTTATACAAAAGAGAACATTTTAAACTTTTTATTTTTTACTGCTTCCCCAACTTTTATAAAGGAGCATTTGAACTTATTTCTTCAGTCTTCATATTAAATATAGTCATTCAGCATTTTTAGGTTTTAGTGAAGATGAAGGGACACTATTCCCCTAAATCTCTTGTCTCTTCTGAGTACTTAGTAGGCTGAATAATTGCCTAGAATTACAGTTTATTTTTCTCCATTGAGTTGCCCCACTGAAATAGGTCAGAAAATTTTTTGTTGTTTTTAAGTCCATACTGGTTATTGAGGAGAGAACCAGAGCCCAGCTGAACCCACGCTGTTAAAAATCTGGCTGGCTGGGGTGGGGGGAAACCTGAATCAACTCTCATTTGTATGTGGCTTGTTCTTATCATTTTGATATTTGGTGAAATCAGAATAGAGCAAAGAAAACATGCTGTGGCTGTCTGCATAAGCCCACTTCCGCAGGCGCCAGGAGGCTGTTTGATCTTCCCATCTATGCGGATATCCAGGGAGCAGGGGCTGCAAGGGGGAAAGCGAGGCTGGCGGGGCCTGGAGAGATGGGTAATGTGGCACTTGCCTTCCTCTGGCTTTCAGTGGCACATGGTGAGGCCCCACTCACATATTGATTTGAACCAGTTATTTGTTTACTTACATTAATATACGTAAAGCCCGAACAAAGTGTCTTGCACTTAATAGGCGTGTAACAAACACTAACTCTCTCCCATCCTATGAGACAATGGGTTCTTGGGAGGCACTCGTGTTGTTCAGTACGGTGAATGAGAGTATGATGCTTGGGTTCACACAAACCTGTTCAGGGGCTTGAGTTTGTCTCTTACTAGCACTATGATCTTGAGAAGCGTGTTTAATGCCTCTGATCCAGTTTTCTCATCAGTGAAATGGGGATACTAATGGCTCCCATCTCATTAGGATATTGAAAGGATTAAGTAAAAATATGCCTGTGATAATGGCTAACATTTATCAAGGGCTTGCTGCATTCAGAGCACTATTTTAAGTACTTTAGGTGTGACCATCTTATCTAATTCTCATAACTCTAATAGCCAGGTGCTAGGGTCCCCATTTTGCAGATGAGAAAACCGAGGCACAGAGCAGTTGAGTAGTATGCCCAAGGTCACACAGCTATTAAGTAGGGATTTGAACTGAGGAAGCTGAGTCCTCTCTGGTATCTTTACATCCCACTTTGCACAGTGTCTTGCCCATGGCAAGCCCCTTGTTAGATGATTGTGTGACTACACATATGAAACACCTGGTAAATGCTTGTGAATAATGATACAGTCTTCTCAAGTTGTTAGTTAGAAAAGCCCTAAATGTTTTCCTGTTGTGGATGAGAAACTGTGTTTGTTTAGAAAAGAGATCCATTTTATGAGCCTGATGTTCAATCCTTTGAAATAATAGCTTTAAAACTCATGTTTGAATAACCTCATGGAACAAGGGTTAGTCTGGTAAAGATTTCTGCTGTTCCCTGTTCCAATCAGCTGCTGAGGTTGGGCTGCAGCCAGATTGATGATTCTTCTCTTATATGCAAGAGGGTGAAGCATGAGGGTGTTACCAGGAATTGAGACCTGGACCGGCTGCAGGGCTGGGAGCCCAGCCAAGTCACACCCAAGTGGTGAGTGCCTGCCAGCTCCGGGGCTAAGCTGCTGCCCTGAGAGGCTGGGCAGGGCAGGCAGCTCTTGGCTTGCTGATTCTCTCATCTCCCAGGGCAACAGCCTGGAGCAGACTGTGGTCACCCGTGGGAATGCTCCTCCTGAGTCAGCGGGGCTTGAAGTGCCCCAGGGTGTGGCTGCGTGTTCCTTTGGGCCCCCACACAGATGTTTCTTTATCTCCAAGGATGTCACTGCGCCATCATGGGTTCAGGGCTGGAGCTGCAGGGTGGAGGCTGCTTGCCTGGCACCCTGTGAGATCACCAGCAAGTCTCAACTTTCAGGACTCTTGGCTGAGCTGTTGCTGTTTGCATAAAGTGTTTAAAGTAGGGACATTTTAAGACTGCTAGTGTGTCAGTGCCTGACCTTCAGAAAGAGACACTTTGGTTCTAGAATCAGCCCTTTCTTTGATTTGTTGTATAAATTTGGGGTATTCACTTTTTTTCCTCTAGGCCTCAGTTTCCTCATCTGGAATATTAAAATAATTCCAGTCTTATCTGTGTCACTGGAGTATGCTGATAACCCAATGAGATGATGAGTGTGAAAATGACCAGTAAACTGCACCAGCCACACAGAAGCAAGAAGCCATTTTTTCATGCAGCTGAGTCTTGTAGCTCTGGTTCCTCCTAGCTGCTCCCCTGTGTGGAGACCCTCTGTCCACAGCTAGCCTTGAAGGGCTGGGCTTTGATTTTCTTACAGAGATGGCTGGATTCCCGACCTGCGAGGCCAGCAGGGATTTCCAAGAGGAAGGCGGAGCTTGGGAGGCAGGTGTGGGAGGCCGCGGGATTTGGCCACACCTGCCCAGGCTGAGAGCCTCCCTCCTTCTCCAACCTCAGTGGATTGGGATGTCATTTGATTACACGGGAAATAAAGTTGTCCTTACTCAGAGCCTCTCAGTCTTCTGCTGTGCTGTTTGTGACCTCTTCAACTTTGGGGTGCATATTGGGGGTGAGAGGCACCCTCAGAGTGAAGATTTCCTTGGGAGCCTGAACAGCTGTACTCACAGAGAACTGAAGATGGGGAGGGGCCCGACAAGGTTACATCTCAGCACAGTAAGGACTGAAGTGGGGAAGGAGGGATGGCAGGGTGACACTGGCCCAGGGACAGCAATAGGGGCTCCAATACCCTCACCATGGGTTTTTGTCAGAAACAACACAAACTTAGCTGATTCTTCGGGGGGATAAGAGGTAGTATCAGGAGTTGCTATCCATATGTCTGAAAATTTTGACAAGGGCCTGGCACTGTTGTTCTTTGCGCATTGAGGTATGGCTGCTCTGGCACCGGAACAGCCTACTGATGGCTGCAGCTGTGGACGGGAGTGAGGCCTGGCCCCCAGAAGTCCCACACTGCGTTCCAACCCGAGCACGTGCCCGGGACATTGGCCAGGAGAATGACAGACTGGGACTGATGTCACAGGAAGTCAAGGGACTAGGGATGTTTAGTTTGGAACACCAGACTTGCCTCCATGTACCCGAGGGCCCGTCATGGGGAAGAGTAGCCAAGTCTGTTAGTCTCCCCCCTCGTCAACGATTCCTGCTCTTCTCTACTCTTCAGGGACAAGTTTGGCTCAATATAGGAAAGAGCTTTCTAGAAGTCAAGATACCTGAAAATGGTGGGGCAGAGGAAGGAGCCGGTGCGGAGGGGGTTCAGAGACAGATGTGGGTGGCCCAGATGGTCTCCCTCCGAGTCCTAGGACGCTGCGATCTCAAGGGGTGATTTTGCAGAGCTGTGATCCATTCCTACCCGATGTTCACCCCGCAGTGCTCCCAGAGCTTCTCCATGATGAAATGTCCTGTAGGACAGCTGTGCTGCGTCTCTCTCCGCAGCAGCGGGCTCTGTGGTGCTGTAAAGTTCCACTTCGCCCTGGATTTGCTGGGAGGGGAGGATGGCCCACATCTGTCATTCTGGTTTCGGACTCGCCCTCTTTTTCATGTTTCCTGTTCCTTCTTTATTCTCCATTTGTTGCTCTTGGCACAAGAGTTTGTATGGATTTGTTCATAACAATTACCTTCTGCCTTGAGAAGCATGTGGAATGTTTTAGGGATATTTTTATAAATCTTGGGCCATATTTTTATGGCTGGAAATTAACCAGAGAACTGCAAGAATGCAGGCTTGCTTATTCAGCTTTACATCCTGAGGACGAGCTGCCGCCCTGCCTCCTACTGCTGTGCTCAAGCTCTCTGGGCGGCGTGCACTTCCTCGGACGGGTCCTTCTCCTCTGAAAGGGACTCTGGGGTCCCTGGCAGCTCTGAGTTTTCATTGCCAAGTCTCTGCTCCTCTTCTCCCCTCTCGGATGCTGGCATTCTCCTCGTTTTCCCTTTTCTCACTTCAGCCCTGCCTGTTCCCCATTCCCCGTATCTCCTTGTCTCAGCAATGCCTACTGTTTGAGCTGACGGTCCTGTCCACCCAGATGTTGACACCTTCTTCCTGAAGGGACCTCTGTAGATCATAGATATTGAGGGGGGTGGGAATCTGGTCCCTTTGAAGTGGGTTTGTTCTCTTAATTTCCCAGGTTCTCTTGGGAAATGAGCTGACAGGACGGTGAACTCCAGCGCCCTCGGTTTGCTCAGCCTTGACTGTGAAGCCCCGGCCCACTTCCACATTTTCATCATTTTGATCATTCTCTTCCGACTCCAACATGAAGAAATTTTTCTAGTTCCTCTTATTTTCAAACTTGGAATGCTACGCCCAAGGAAGACTGTCTGACTCTTGAATGTGATTCTGCAGGGCTCTGCTTATCATCGGTGGCAGCACGCTCCCTGGGCACTGGTTGCCTGACAGGCATGGAGATGGGCACGGGGGACACAGACAGACTTGACAGCTTCCTGCACTCGGGCGTGCGGAGTCTACTCAGGGAAGGTGGCACGGGCCCACCTCCGAGGAAGGCTTGGATTCGGCTCGGGTGGAGATGGGGCAGGGGTGGTGGTTAGGTCTTCTCAGTTAAAATGGTGAAATCTCAGCTGAATCTTAAAGTACACCAGTAAGACTTTGCTAGGGAGACAAGGATATTATAAGTGAAGGGACAGCGTGGGGAAAAGCGAGGGATTGTGAGAACAGTGGTGTGTTTTGAGAGCAAAGAGCAGAGTTTGGAGTGGGTGGAGTGGGGGGTAGAGGTAGAGGGAGGAGAGATAGCAAGTCACCTTAGGGCGCTCACGGGGGCCTGAGGCACCATGCGAAGAAGTCTGGACCTCACTGATGGGAATCATTGATCTCTACGACCCCGCCCTTCATCATGACCTTTCTGTAGGGCTTTTCTGCCCACAAGTGGATTGATCATCCCACTGCAGGGTGCTCCAAAAGACCTGCATGAGCCTGTGTTTTAGAAAAATCCCTCAGGCTGCAAAATGGAGGTAGCAAGACACCAGTCACGAGGACATGCCCTCAGAGGAGTCTGTGATGACTCCTGTGAGAACTGTCAGTGTCTGTGACACTAGCTGCATGTGCCTCGGGGAGTGCATGTCCCTGCTGCCTGCCACACGGGCAGCGGGAGCGCTGCAGGCATCCCCTCAGGGCACCAGTGCCAGAGAAGTGGCAGGATGTGTGAGACAAAGCCTCAGGCCACGGTGGGGGAACTGCAGACAGGGAAGCAGAGGCTCTCTTGGAGGTGTCTCAGCTGAGTCTGGGTCAGGCTCCCCATGTCTTCCTATCCCACGCGGGCCTCTTGCCATCCTCGTGTGAGGAAATGGATCCGTGGGGCGGGGGCAGGGGAGGCCTGCCTCTGTTAACGTGAACTCAAAGGCTTCCTGCTCGCGGCGTGGGATGGCTTCAGACATGTTTCTGCAGGCTTTTGGCTGTGCCTTGGTAGGTTCCTGCATTACCTCATCCCGCTGAACATCTGCTAGTGTCCTCGGAGGAGCGCTGGAAGCTCCAGCGTACTCTACAGGCTTCCACCTTCCAGAGACAAAGCCTGCAATCCCCGCCCTAATCCCGCCCTTCCCTCCGGACTTTGCCTCCAAAGGTTTAGAGCAGTTTGCTGGAATGTTCTAGATGTTCAGCAGAAAAAAGAGCTTATGGTGGTCAAACCCCTTTGGGGAAACCCTGGCTTGCACAATGCTAAGTACTTTAATTTGCCGCAGGCCTCCTCCGCATCTTTAATCCACTAATACATATTGTGAATCTCCAAGAGCGGGTAGGGGTGTGTTCAGTCTCTTTCCCACACTCATTTCGCCACAGGACTTTCTCATGCCCCCTCCTTGCCATGGCAGAGGCTCTTCCACTGGGGGAAAGAAAGCTCAGCTGGGGGCCCAGCCTTGTCTGGAGTAGATTCTGAGGACAGCTATGCTTCACTTCCTAGACTTGGAGGGATTCGTAACAATAGTTGGCAATGTCCCGGTTTGCCTAGGGCAGTCCTGGCTCATATATACGGGTTGCCCCAGTATAATTATAATAGCCTCCTCGCCTTTTCTCTCAAAAGTGTCTTCGTTTGGGAGAGCAATTGTATGATCCTGACCACAGCCCTCGGCAGACGCTAGGGCACAGCCGCTTGGCATTTTGAAACCCAAAGGGCAGCTCATTGTTAGGCTTTGCCTCTGCCCCTAACATAGTCTGATGTCACCCTTTGACTCACCACTTGCTCTCTGCCAACCTCTGGTATTTGCCACTGGGCCCCGAATTCTTTCCCCTTTATTCAGCCACCACATTCAGCCTGGCAAAATGCCTCATCTTCTCAAAAATTGTTCTGCAAGGGATTGACAGAAAATCGGTGCCCCTAAGAAACGAGACCTTTTGTGGTAGCTGTCTCTTCATGAGGCCTTCAGCCACGGCGTCTCTGAACTTCCTCGGCTCCTGAACTTTTGCACGCAGCATCTGCTGGCCAGTTGATGAATTGTTTGTCTTTGTCATTCTGGTTCTCTTGTCTCTTTTTATTCCTGCTACTGAAACAGCCACTTTTTCGCTGTCAGATGCTCCAAAGGAAATTGTGTTGGAAAATATCAGGAAATCATTCCCATTCAGGATATGAGAGAAATGAGGGAGGAAAAAGGCCACGCAGGCAAGGCAGGGACCAAGTTGGTGATCAATTAGGTGATCACAAAGTTGTATTGAGAAAAATGAAAAAATTAGAAATTTTCTTGAAGGGATAATTAATGGCCTATAGAATTTGATTTCAGCTTTTGTTCACCTTTTTTTTTTGAAGAAAAATATTTCTGTTGACAAATTCATTTTCAAAATGTCAATATTTGGCTTCCCAAAATTCTTTAATTGGAGACTCAAAGTGGAAAGATTTAATGAAAAAAATTCTTTCCTTTTTATTTCACATGAGTAAACAGTGAGAATTATCTTTAATATTTGCAAAAGCCTAAAAAAAGACCTCACTAGTTAGAAACATAGTGATCAAGACTTTCGGATGTCTTTTTTTTATTATAGACTGTTTTGCACATAAATCCTATGTACCTGAGTCTTGTGTGGTTTTAAATGTCCCAAGCAATAGGGTTTCCATGTTTTCTTCGTGGATGTTTTGTTTGATGTTCTTAAGTATGTCTGGGACAGGCTCTTAAATCCCTGTCTCTCTCTCCAAACAAAGAAAAAGAAGGAACTATTTTGCCTTTTAAATTTAATCTTTTTAAAAAATCACTCCAGTTATAGATCTTAACAATTAATTCTCCATTTTTTGTTAACCATTTTGCAATTTCTCTCCATCCACACCACTGTATAGTTTTGCTTTGCCTTCTTTTGAGCATGTGGGAAAACTATTTTTTTCCTCTTAATTCTTAATTTCTTCTTAATTTTCTTAATCTGAAAGTATGGGTTTATTTGGCTTTAATACTGTCCTCTAGGCTTTTCTTATATGTGTGTGCTTATGGTAGTTTCAGATTGGTCTTAATGTCATAGTTTTCAGTTCATTCACCTGCTGTAGTGTTCATGCTTATTTTTCTCTGACCAAACCAAATCAAACCAATCAAAAATCAAATCAGAACCCACTCTCAAAAATACAACAAAATTAAACAAAAGCACATTAGCTAATTTGGCTCGTTTTGTTGTCTGGGTGTCCTTCTAGTTCTCAGGAGGCAACTGACTAAGGTTTCTTTCTTCCTATTTCTTTTAAAAAATATATACCTATGCACATAAATATGTATCAGTACTTCATTTCAAACTTTGTTTCAAAAGATACTTTGACCTTATTATGTAAATCCTGATTGAAAAATTTTGAAGACATATTTGTACATAGACATTAAAACCAAATCTTGATTCCACAAGCTCCACCTTATTTTGTTGACTTTATTTTTAAGAGGGAAGGCCATTTAATTAAAAAAATTCTTTTTTTCTTTCCTTTCTTCCTTGCTCCCTTCCCCCACCCCTCCGATTGTCTCCCAGGACCTGGAAGTTTGTATGTAAACAGAAGCCGTAATCAGACCCCTGACCTCCTTCAGGCTTTCAACCCAGTGTTTCCACAGAGGGATTAACCCCAAATACCAACTTGCTCTCAGAGGCAAAATTGTTCCCGAAGCGGGTATCTCCAAAGGGTTTTCTTCTCTCTAGGCTTTCACATTCACCCTGCAAATAACTCTCCTCAAAGGGAGGCTTAAAGGCAGCCACTGGAAAGCAAATTGCCAGGCAGGCTGGAGCCGGAGGGATGCTAAGAATTCTCTGGGCCCTGAAGCCCCTTACTCTGTCCTCCCCCAGCTGGATGAGTGGTCTTCCAGATCCATGGGTGCTATGGGAAAGGGCCAGCTTGCCTGGTCTGTGTGTGTGTGTATGTGTGTGTGTGTGTATGTGTGTGTGTGTGTGCACGTGCACACGTGCGCACTGCTGGTCCTCATCCAGGCTGCCTGGGGCGTCTCAGGGATGCTGGCAGGGAGGCCTGTGGGGGTGGACGGGCATTAGCGTTTCCCTCTCAGGGGGAGACAGGAGCAATAGTACTGGCCTGTTGCACAAAACCACAGCTGTGTGCCTACCAGGGGAACGTTTGCAAATCGTTCTGTTTTATTCTTCACTGCAGGTCTTATAATGTCCACTCAGGAGGGAACGCTTTGAACCGGGCATCGAGCTCTGGGCTGGATTCCAAGTCAGTCTAAAAACACTCAGAGCCACCCTTGGTCCCCTACTGGCTGGGCAGGATGGCTGAAAGATTGGGTTCTCACCTCTGCGTGGCCCTCCCTCCTAATAGGGTCCCCGTGTCGCCTGAACAGCCCTGCTCTAAGCCAAGGCACGGACAAGACCAGGGGATTTTCTTATGGCAGAACATCCTCTCCCCATCTGGACCCCCAACAATCTCTCACCAGAGAGACAAAATATCTGTGCTTTAAAGGCTCCACGTAGCATGTCCAGAAATTTCCCATGCTGTTAAGAAGGAGCTGGGGGTGGGGAAAGGGCCCAAGGAGGCTACTTACTTAATAGCTCCTCACAGCTGTGGAAAGTTTGATGCAGCAGGAGCACCCAGACAGAAAATTAAAAAACTAATAAAGTCCTCAGTGTGGGGGCGCTGGCATCAGGACAGCTTTACTTCTCCAGACACCTAATAAAGAGACATTCCAGGACACTAACTCATAAGGGAAATCTGCAGGGGTCACCGGGAACAGTGGAAAGCGAACCATGGAAACATAGCAGCCACTCACATCGCTGCGGGGACGGTTCGTTGCTTCTCCTCTTTTCCCCCCTTTTCTCCAGTTTAGAAAAATGTCAGGGTGCTCAGCACCAAAAGAAAGACCACAGAAAAAAGGGGTGGGGAGAGTGATTCTGGAGTCCTGGATGTAGAAGCCTCACTTTTCACGGGCAGAATGAGCCTGAGGCTGGTGTTTGATGCTTTAGGCATTGGGGGGGGGGGAAGTGGCAGGAGGTGATGCTCACTGCAGGGGACGTCAGGATTGGAAGGTGGTTTGGCTTCTGGAGGTAGCAGAGAAAGGGGGTTTTGAGGATTGGGCTTTCTCCAGCTAGATTTTGTGGAGCACCTTCCTTACAGCTGGTTTTCTCATATGGATTCGTCCTCTGGGGTTACTTGGTCATTTTGGATCTGAGTTTCCTGTGGTCTGCTAGGTTACGGGGTTGCTGGTTGAGACTTGGTTTTGAAAAGCATTTATGTTATTCCAACTGGGTTCTCAAGATGGGGTGTGTCTATTT
Source organism: Eulemur rufifrons (assembly GCF_041146395.1). NCBI lineage: Eukaryota > Metazoa > Chordata > Mammalia > Primates > Lemuridae > Eulemur > Eulemur rufifrons. The sequence continues at coordinate 70,926,194 of NC_090989.1, forward strand.
GAAGAAAAAAATGAATGGTGACTTTTGGCGTTCAGCCAAATCATCAGTCAGGTGTGGAGACACTCGGTTGAGCTGGTGGTGCCTGTCTTCACACACAGACAGAGCACAGGTGCAAAGAGTGGCATGAAGCAGCCTGTTAAGAACAGAGAATAGAAAGAAAGGGGTGGCTTTATGTGCTCATCTGCAGTGTTGACTTCAGTTCAAGTTTCTGAGAAAGGCCTAGGTTCGTTCTCACTTTCTGTGTAATATTCCAGCTGATTTGTAATCCGGAGACCAGCAGTCAGGCCTGTTTCTTGGTATTACCTGTCCACAGTGGTGGTTACAACCGTGCAATGTTACAGTTGCTTTTGAAGCATACAGTTTCATGTTGTGCAAATTTGTGAAATGCCTTTCACACACCGACCCCCTGGAAGTCCTTGCACACATTCCCTGAGGTCTCCCGGGGTGAGGGAAAGAGAGCCGGAGACACCAATCCCAGCCAGCTCTGTCATTAATGCCCTTGGGTTGCTTGGACAGAGAGCACACGCCCCCTGGGGGCCTCAGTTTCTTGTTCTGTAGGATGAAGGGGGTGGGAAATGACGTCTAAGGCCCCCGCCCCACCCCACACGCTGTGATTCCGGGAGGTTAGAAGGCTGGTCTCCGTGCTGGAGTTCCTGGCTCCTCTGTGTCAGAACCAGTGTTTTCCTCTGGCTTTTCGTTTAGTTGTGGCTTGGCAGAGGTGCCGCTGCAGCCCTTGGGTGTGATGCAGGAGTGGTCTGTGGTTATGTGAGCAAAATGAAATATGGGCTTTAGAACGTCTCCAGTCCAGGAACCCTTTCTTGGTCTTTTCTGTTTCTCTCTGGGTTGGTTTCCTTCTTTCTTTTTCTTTCTTTCTCTCTCTCTCTTTCTTTCTCCCATTAAAAAAAGGTTTTTCTTCTATGAGGACAATACCACATTTTAGAAAACAGCAATGCTGCCGTGGATAAGCGTTGGCTGCCTTCTAGTAGGTGGCTCTCTCTCCAAAGGAGGCCTGGGAGTTTCTGGCTCATTCTAGAAGGATCTATGTGAAGTCCAATTTCTGATTCAGTAGGTGTGGGGTGGGCATGGGATGCTGCATTTCCAGCCAGCTCCCAGGTGACGCTGCTGCTGTTGTTCCCTGGACCACACCTGTACTAACAAGGCTAGATGACCCCCACTTAGACCTTGCTGGGCTCCTCCAGAGAGCAGAACACACAGGGTGGGGACACTACGACCAGGATCTCCATGATGGGGCTCCTCAGGCCTCCAGCTTCAGCCCAGAATGACCCTGCAAGGTCAGCTCTTAATGTGGGAAATCTTATCCCCTGGAAGGCTGGTCTGTCACAGTCTGGTTGGGAACTGGACTTTGTGGCGGTTCTTCTCCCTTTTGCCACCTGACACTTGAGTGGCTTTGTTGTTTTTTATTTTCCTCTTTCTTTCTTTCTTTTTTCCCTAGATTGGGAGAAGAAAAACTGGACGACTGGGTGAGGAAAAACAATGCCTCAATTAGTTGAAAGCTACAGTATTGAATTAAATGAGTTCCCTACACTGGCTCATTAACAACGTCCTATCACTTAGCATGTCTAGAACTAGTGTTTCAGCTAAATAAAGAAATATAAATCATTTAATACACCTTTCTTAATTGAGCTGCACACCAGGGACACCCTCCTAATGGTACTATGGCACCAATTACCTCATTAGGAGAGAAGAGCTGCTTTTATGATAGGTTTTGGAAATCAAAATGGCAGAGAGCAGCATCCTTCAGGATGATTAATTCTGGGCTGTGCTGTCCTTAGCAAGGAGCAGGAGCCGAAAGGGTGCCTGGGGCCTGGGGCCTGAAGGCAGGATGGTGATCCCTGTCTGGTCTGACTCCCGACTTCGGGAGGAGATGTGGATTCACTCTCTGCCTGTTGTTCGGTCAAGAATGCAAACGCCAGTGGCTCTTGTACTTCAGTATGTATAAGATCACTGGGGAGGCTTGTTAGAAATTCGTCTTCCAGGGCCCCACCCTGAGATCCTGACCCAGGAACTCTGGGCTGGGCTCCAGCCAGATCATGCTTGTTGTAAGGTCCCTGGGCAACTCCCAAGAAGGCAGCTCAAAGATGCTGTTTCATGAAACATTGTAGAGAGGGTCCCAATGACTTCAGTCAAAACCCAGCTGCATGTTTGCAGGTTCCTCCATCACTGGGGTTTTAATCTTTCCAAAGAACAGATTAAATGAGACTTATGTTGGTTTGCTTCTTTAGACACAATGCAGCTACCTTTCTCCTCCTCCTTTTCTCTCTGCTTGGCCTGCTTTGGTTGGCTTATGAGGTAGAGTAGCAAGGCACACATCCAAGACAGTTAGCTTGGATGCTTAATCGTGTGACATTGGGCAGGACATTGCATCTTGAGGCTGCAGTTTCCTCAACTCAAAACGTGCATAGTCATGTAGCAACTGTAAAGCATACGGACGTGTTATTGATGGAGACATTTTGTCTTTTTAGCAATTCAGTTTCCTTATCTACAAAATGAGAATGTTGCACTTAAGTATGAATTTTGGTGAATCTAGGTAGGAACTGGGCTTCTCTTTCTGGCAGCTTTCCATGTTTTCCTTCCCTGTAGTAACAAGAACTTCAACCTCCAGATTTTGTGCAAATATTGAATTTATAGCAATGGTTTTGCAGAGTGTTCCAGTTTCCTGGATTGATGATTAATGTGGTTTTCTCAGAGACTATTGTGCCTTCTCAAAAGGCTTTCCCTGCTAGTCCTGTGGATTGGAGGAAGGCGAAGTGTCATTTCTGCTTTTTTCTCTATTGTCGTGTGGAAGAGGGAGCAGATGCCTTCTGCGTCCCCCATAGGGCAGAAGCAGCATCAGCTGACAGACATGGGAGGAGGCAAAATTGAGCTTAATCTGACAAGAATTTCCTAATAATTAGAACGACCTCCCTGATTCCAACCTGCGCTGGCTTTTCGTTGCCTGTCACACACAGACGTCTCTGGCTTTCTGGGTCCCCATCATCTGGCTTTAGCAGGCTTTGTTAATCCTTTAGCCTCTTCCTAAGTAACTTGAAGTGTGTGGCTTTAACTCACTTTTGTGATTGTCACTCTCCAATCCACATTTCCAACCCAGATCGTATTTTACATTTCAACAGCCTGGAAGGCAACTCCAAGGGACTATCTTGTCATTATCACAAATTCAAAATGTCCTCATGCACTTCCGTCAACTTTCCCTTGACCTTGCCGTTCTTCCCATCTTTCTCCTTTCTGTAGGTGGAAGCGTGATCTGGCCTTACGGAATGAAAAATAGCTTGGAAATCCCAAACAGCCTCACTCTACCATCTGATCTTTCGCTGGGACCCCCCATTGGTTTGAAATAGCTCAGAGTTTAATAGTCACAAGAAATCCTTTCCAGTGCTTATAGCCCGCACTATTTCTTCTTCCTCTAAGTCAACAATAAAACTTCTCTAGGTTTTATAGCTCATGGGTCTGGTTAAATCTCGTGTGTAGAGGAGAATCGTTTGTTTGTAGCACACGTGGAAATAGGATTTGTAGATAGCATAAGCCAAGTGTAAATCCATGGCGTGTGGGTGCCAAAGAAGCTCACATATGTCTGCTTTCATTAAGAAAAATGCAGCTTCTAGAATGAGCAAAGTTCATGACAGTTGTTTTCTTTATGGGTTGTTTACTTTGTCAATACTTACCTAGATTTCACTTAAGTTTTTCACTTCAATTTCTACTTTGATACAAAATATTATAATCCCGATTTCTTTACAAATTATGCATTTTTGCATGTGATGTATTTGTTAGTTTATCTTTCCTCATTCAAATGCTTTTCTTTCTTTGTTTTAGGTATATATTTTGGGATAGCATACTAATAAGTTTAGTTTATTAAATATGGGAGTTTAAGCCACTTACATTTATTATCATAGTTACTATATTAGTTTTGCTTCAGCCAAGATGCTTATGCTTTTCTGGTTTTTAAAAATATTTTCTTGCTCTTTACTTAGAATTGTTTTTTGCTATGTTACCTGCTATTCTATTTTTTATTTTTCCACTAATTATATGGAAGAAACAGGTCTTATTTTAAAATTCTATTTGGGTTGCCTTGAAAATTTTAAAAATATATGAAACTATAATTTCCTAATTATTGATTTTTAAAAATGCTACCTACTGACTGACTTATAAGGTTAAGAAATAAACATACATTTATTTCTCCTTCTTTATTTCACTTTGTTTTTTTTTTTTTTTTTTTTTTGAGACAGAGTCTCACTCTGTTGCCCAGGCTAGAGTGAGTGCCGTGGCATCAGCCTAGCTCACAGCAACCTCAAACTCCTGAGCTCGAGCAATCCTCCTGTCTCAGCCTCCCGAGTAGCTGGGACTACAGGCATGCACCACCATGCCCGGCTAATTTTTTCTATATATATTTTTAGCTGTCCTTATAATTTCTTTCTATTTTTAGTAGAGATGGGGTCTCGCTCTTGCTCAGGCTGGTCTCGAACTCCTGAGCTCAAACGATCCACTCACCTCGGCCTCCCAGAGTGCTAGGATTACAGGCGTGAGCCACCGCGCCCGGCCCTTTATTTCATTTTGTTTCCTGTTTTATTTATTTAATTTTGCATTTTAGACTCAGGTGTTACTTTTTTCCCAACATTTTGTTTTAGGAAAATTTTCAAACATACGGAAAGGTTGAAAGAATTTTACAGCAAACCCCCATATCCCTACCATCTGGTTTCCACCATTATCATTTTACTATATTTGCTTTATCATGTATCTATCAACCCATCTTTTAAAAAAAAATGCATTTCAAAGTAAATTGAAGATATCAACATACTTCTCCATAAATACTTCATCACAAATATCATTAAATAGTGTTTAATAATTGCTTGCAATTTTTTTCTCTGAGGTAAAATGTATAAACAATGAAATGCACAAGTTTTAAGTGTATATTCGTCGAATTTGACAAATGTATACCAGGTACTATTTTCAACATTATTTTCTCTTTCAAGAATTATTGTTTTGTATTTAAAAACTCTTTACAATCATATTTTAAAGGTTATTTAGATGATGCTTAATTGATTTTAGTAATCACTGTAAGTTCCATTTCATCAGAACTTCCCCATTTTTTTGTTTTGATTCATTTCTCAGTTGGCTGGACTATGATTTAAGTACTTTTTACAAGAAGAATATGAGTGATGTACCTTAGAAATCTCTGAGTAGCTGAAAATTTAAATAAATATAAGAGTTTCTTTCAGACACGAATTTCTTTCAACTTGAATGAGTTCAGAATTCTTGACTGGCAGGCAACCTTTTGCACTCAAAACTGTAGACATTTCTCCATTGTTATCTGATGTTTAATGTTATACAGGGCTATCTGAGGCTAGCCTGTATATCTACCTTTGTAGATAACCTGAATTTTTTCTGCCTAGGTAATTGTAAAACTCTTTTATTGTTCTTGAACTTGGATGCATCTAGCAGGTAATTTTGTAATTTTCCAGGTACTCGATGAGATCTTTTGATCTACAACTGTACATTTTTATTCATTTATGGCAGAAGTTGGTAGTGGTTCCCCCAAATCCATATTTTTCTTCTTAGAAGTATAAATTTTGGTATTCATATGGGCACATAACTACTTGAAATAAAACCATATTTCCCAGCCTCCCTTAAAGTTTAGTTTTGCATCAGTCACAGGCAGCTGAGCCTGATCTTTATGGACACATCAGCTCAGGAAAGTTTTCTTCTTTTATATTTTTTACTTTTTTTTTTTAGTTTTACTTATTCTGTTCTTTTTTCCCCCCAAGAAAATCTCTTAACTGTGTTTTCTGTACTATCTGTTCTTCAAACTCAACAATTTTTTCTCTCACTGTTTTAATAACTTTGTGTTTTTTCTTCTCATTCCATGGCAGTTTTTCCAGTTTCTGTTCTGTACCACTGATTTTAACTTTTTGCAGTAACCTTCCTACTCTTTCTCACTTTGAATGAAAATTTTACTTTGCTATTTCTGTTTTAGTTTCCTTAACTCTCATTTTTACCTCCTCTGAGCCAGTGCCCTTTTCATTGCCACCTTTGTGTCTCTCCTTTTATCATTTGATTTCCCTTTTTCTTGAACTTTCATGGGAACTCCAATCTGAGTTTCCTAGTTGTTTTCTGAATCCTATAATTAATGTTTACTCTTTTAAAAGATACTATCTTTTTCTGTATTTTGAACCCTAGGTTTTCTGTCTTTTATAATTTCTATGTTGGTTTTCCTTTACTTACAAGAAATAAGAAAATGTATATCTCTGGTTCTGGTGTTTGTTCATAAATAATGTGAGTGGATTCTCCTGATGGAAATGAATTTACATTACCACTTAAGAGGTCCAGCATATGGAGGGGAGTAAAGAAGAAACTGGAATTGAAGACAGAGAATGGGGAACAGAGCCAGACAAAGAAAGCTGGACTCACGGGCAGGTTTGGGAAGAAGATTAGGGCTGCTTGTCTGCACCATTCTTCTCTACCAGTAGAGAAGCTTCTGTGTCCTGTGCTGACTTTCTGAATTTCATTTTCTCCCCTCCTGACTTCTATACTAGGTTGAAGCTATGTTTGCTTCCATCTTCCTCCCTGAGTTGTTGTCCACAATGTGAAGTCTGCTTTCTGGTATGATTTTTGCTTCATGAAGTCATTGTACTTCTCCTGGGGCCTCCTACAGCTCCTGCTTTCAAAAACTCCTGATCTGGAGCCAATGCAAGCCATGGCCTTCTTCTCTAACCACACACAACACTCCACTGGGCCCTCCAAACTTTACGATGGAAGTGGGCAGTCATGTGTGGTGGATCTCGCAGTGTTTCCACCCCTGTCTCCTGTAACCACTGCTGTTTCTAAGGAAGAAGAGCTGCTGGACTTTCCTCAGCGTCCCCCTCCCTCTGGTCCTATCTGAACTGTATTGAACAGGATGGTACCAAACCTTCCACCATGGGCAAGGCACACCTGCCCGGTTCCAGTGTTGTTTTAGCACTTATTCTCCTTCCCCAACAAAACTTTTTCTTTTTTATTCTTCTCTGGGTCATTTCAGAGGGAATTTTGGTGAAGAGGAAGTTAAGCACTCAACTGCAATGACTTTTTACCCAGAAGTCTATACAAGACATCCTGTAAGACTTTTTGTATTGCGAGAATATATATTGTATGCTATAAATTTATTAAAAACCACCCCAATCTTTGCAGCAGAGGGCTAGAGACACAAGAGCACAGGACTCTTGTCAGGAGTCAGGAGACATAAGCTTGAGCCCTGACTCAGTCACTTATAAACCATGTGAGCTTGGTTATGGGATCTTCAGTTTACTCTTCTGTGAAGTGAAAGTAATACCTTGCATTGAATGAGATCAAGTATGTGAGAGAAGTTTTAAATTCTTAAAAGCTAAACAACAACAACAAAAAAACAGAGATGGTAGTCATCCTTTTGGTTTTCTTTCTCTTTTTGCGTCTCGTAGGTTGGGACCAAGATATGGAAGGTATCTGATAAACCTTTGTTGGTTAGTTATTTGAAATGGAAGTCAGAAAATATTGAAGAATAGCTAAGGAGACAAAAAGGAGTGATAGAGGCATTGAGTGTGTTACTACTGCCTTTTTTGATATATATGTTGCTGAGCTTGCTTTGAACCTATAGTATTATCTGCCTAGAAAGAGCCAGATTTTATTAACCATTTTCATATTTTCTCTCTAATCCCTCCTTTCTAACTCTTTCTAGGCATTCCCCCAATACTCAAAATTTATTGTAAAAAGGCGTTCTTTTAAAGACCTTTTTAAAGAAATATAATTATCTATAGCTAAGTGTCACTATTAAAGTTGTCCCTTGAGAGATTTTCAAGGCTGCAAAATATATTTAATTTCCAAAGATTCTTGAAAGTCATCCAAGACATTCAGGCAGGGAAGGAATGGTCAGGGTGCAGGGTGTGCGAGGGATCGCTCTGTGCATTGGCTGGTGTCATTTATTATGGGCAATCCAACAGGTGCGTAAATGACGCCTACTGGGAGGTTTTCCGATTAGCTTCCCAAAATGGCTCCATTTCAACATCCAGCAGTGACGCTGTATTCTCAGAATTGGATTAGCTGAGCACTGGGCAACGTAAAATCCACCAGAATGCTCTGAAGGAAAGGTTTGCTTCGACTTCAACATCAACAACATTAGTATGAAACAGGCTTTGTTTATTAACAATGGTAGGATTCCTCAGCTAATTGAAAAACCCAACTTTTTGCAGTACATTTCATGTTATATAGTTCAAGCCTCTGTATGTAATTTTAAGTATTTACTAAGTGTAAGACCCTATGCTGGGAACTGTGGGTTAAAGAGATGAATGAAACCTAGCCTTAGCTTTGGGAGTTCACACATTTGTTGGGAGATAGGCCTGTGGATCATCCCTTCACAGAACAGAGAGAGAAATTAGAAATGCATGCAAAATGCCACTGAGTTAGAAAGGAAAACCTGAAGGTGCTTCCTGGTAGAGGAAGAATTCAAAGTAGTTATTCTTGCATTTATTTATTACATAGATAATTTTTTGAATGCCAAATTGGTTTCCTGCATTATACTATGAATAGAGAGGGCCAATTTTAGTTGTTTAATTATTTATAGAAGAATAACGTTCAACAGACAGAAAAGGCAAAAGAGGGCATTCTAGCAAACAGGAATTGAGTTGAGGCCTTCTGGCTAAATGGCACGCCCCAGATGTGGGGAGGGGACGGGGGCCTCTGACGCACGGTGTGTGCGAGGGTCGGAGGGTGGGTTGTGGGCTACAGTGAAGGCAAGGATGGAAGACAGATCAGAGCAAAACCGTAGAGGGCTCTGAATGCCCAAGAAAGGAACAATAAGTGTTACTGCTAAATCACATTTTTATGAATTCAGTAAGTCCAAGTTTACCAGGATTGCTCCCTTTTAGGTATAACAGCTGGAAGTGGACTGGATTGGATCTGACCAAACTTTTAATTTGAGCCGATGAATAAATAACTTTGGACAACTCACTTAACCTTTCTGATACTCAGTTTTCTCATCTGTGAGAATGTGGTTTGTGAAGCTTAAGTTAGAAGACACAGGTGAAGGCACAGAGGATGATGCTCACCCGTTAGCAGGTATTCAGTAAAGCGTAGGCTCCCTCCTCCCGCCCACCCCTACCTTCCCCTCCCTGCGTGGGAGAACTGTGGTGAAGCAGACGTTTCACTGACATCACTGAGTCCTCCAGCTTGATGGGGAAGTTTTTCTCACACTTCTCACACTTTTTGGTTCTCAAACCTGAGCCAGTGTCAGAATCTCCTTGTTAAAACACGGATCTCATGCCCCTAGCCCCAGAGTGTCTGATTCAGTAGGTCTGGGGTGGGGCTAAGAATTTTCATTTCTAATGAGTTCCCAGGTGCTGCTGATATGGGACCCCACTTTGAGAGCCTCTACTTTATCTTATGCTGCCTTGGGGCAGACACGCTGCTTCCCTGACAACCATCTCCTCATGCCGGCTAACAGACTCCTGAGTTGCTCTGGTAGCGCAGAAAGATTCTTCAATTTCAAGGTTAGGTTTTTTCTACCTCAGTGCCAGAAGATGAATGATGATGGGTCTATACAGTCATGTAATCTCAGTTACCTTGGCCACTGATCGATGGGCGGTTTAAATTAGCTTGGTGTCCTAACTTACAGACACGGGCGTCAGTTATATTCCTTAATTTTTGAAGGCCTTGAGGTTCTAATTAAACAGAAATTATGCAGCAACACTAGAAATTGTCCAGAAAATGCAAATAGATCCTGACTCCTTTATAAACCAATCCCAGTCTCCGACTTCAATATATCTTCTTTGTCCACCCACACATTGATCATACTTGGACCCTCCCAGCTCTGCTACCTCAAGCTGTCCAGATAAGTGCAAATTTATTGGAGAGACCAGTCCCCCAATTGCATGAACACATACGTCTATTACCCCATTGACTATGACATTGAGCCACAGTCCTCTGAACCCTTAGGGAAGACTGAAATCCCATTCATTACTAACTTTTAGATTCAAGTTGGGTCTTTATGATGGAACCTAAGTTAGTTTTCCTCACTAGCAATTTTTTCTTCAGTATATGAAGAAGTATAATATCATTATTTATCTCAGTTAAATTACCCTGGTAGTTCACTCATTTGTTCATTTATTCATTTGGCAAATTTGTATTGAATAGTCTATGAGGTAGAGTGATATCAATGCCATCTTTATTTATACAGTTACTTATTCTTAGTTTGTAAAGCATTTTCATAGCATTAGAGGCTGGAAACTGAGTTCTAATGGAGAGCAAAACCAGTGCATATTAATAAAATATAGTTATCTCATTGTTCCTATAGGTATTTGTTAACACAGTTCCATGCACATGGACATATGTTTTCTTATTTCTTATTATAGTTATATGTCAACATAGTTGTGTGCACATGGACGTATATGTTATTGCTTACATCTTATTATTTTTTGCTGTTTGAAGATCTTGACCCCCCATCTTATCATTTAGTGTTACTATCAGTAGCAAGGCAAGAAATTATTTGATGTGCTATCTTCCCTTCTATTAATATGAAAGAAGTAATTGATAAGTTCCTGTATGTTGTGAGCTTTAGTTGTACCACTGCTGTCAGCCACCTGGCTTCTGATTGTCATTCATTAATTATTTAAGTCATTAATTCCACCCACATTTACTGAGCAGAGTCACCTAAATTTGGCACTTTGGACAAAGTAGAGACTAATAAGCTCAGGACTCTTTCATAAAGGGCTCATCATACAGTAAGAGAGATAAGACACACACAAATACCTGGAGCCTAACACAGCAGTCAGATGGTAAGTGTAATAAGAAGAGAGTAGATAGGAGAACAAAGGAGAGGGAGCTTCTGGCCAGAGAAGCAAAGAAAGCTTCATGCTTTATGTGGAAGGACCTATGCACTGGACTGTGATGGATCCAGCAGGATTTGGGTACTTTGACCAAATTGGAGATTATGGAATAAAATGTGGAGAAAGCTCTCTTCACTCTGTGCCTGAGAGGCCAACAAATGGACCTGATAAGATTGGATAATGCTTATCAACTGGGCCAAATGCTGTTACCCCAATGCAAAAAGACTGTCCCCAGTAGTGGGATCTCTCTGGAATAGCTCCTGCATCAAACAGCTCATCGGCAGAGGCTTGACAATCTTTATGCAGAGGCTTGGGTGAGCTGCTTTGCACGTTTACTGGAAGGAGATTGACCTGGATACTTTCTCAGGAGTGGAGAAGCACTGAATTAGCTGGCATTTGGAAAGTGTCCATAGATTCTTGGCTCAGGATGTATGCGGGATGCGTTTATATAATGCTGTTTCTTTTCCTATAGCACAAGGAAATGACAGTAGGAGGAGGAGGGGTGATCACACAGCAAAATAGTGCTCAATGCTTCAAACCAGCCCCTTTGAGTTATCCAAATGTACAGTGTGCTTCCCCACCCCAAGTTACAAGCAGCTGAATTGAATTAAAAAAACAGTCCCTCCGTTGCTGCGACCTGGCCTGCCAAATTCTCGGCTGGCGTGAGTTTTTATAGCTCCGTTATAAACCCCTGAAAAGCGAGGCATATAATGGAAACATTGACATAACCTGAACGCCTAGGAGCGGCTTGTGCCACTCTAATTATCCTTACGTCTCATCGGCCTGTTTCTCTCCTCCGCTGGCAGAACCTGCTGCAGCGGCTCTGCCCAGCGGTCCCAGGGGCAGGAGGGTTGAAGCTGGGGTTTGCTGGGGAATAATGAGATAGTGTCTGCTGGTGGGAAGCCCCCTGTTCCATACATACTAGCCCCTCCCTTTTGCCTTTCTTCCCTTGTTCTCCCCCTGCACCACCTCCCCTAGCCCCTCCCCCACCAAAAAAAGGCAGAACAGTTCAGTTGGTTGTAAAAATTAATGAGTTCAGATACAGACTTGCCTTATTCCGGTCCAGCTGCGTAACCAAGGCGATTCCAACCAGCATTCTAGACGCTGACATCAGCTCCACACCCCGGCACAATGCTGCTCTGTTTGATCTCAGAAACAGATCAGGCTCCTGGGCTTTATACATCCTGCTTCCTCCCTACGTAAACTCATTTTATTACCCACCAGGAGAGTGCATCTCAACTGCTCTCTCCCCAGGCAGCCAATGCCAGAGGATCAGGCCCTACAGCTGACTCTTCCTTTACCAGCTGGACACTTTGATCCAGTTTTCCTGGTCCTCTTTGAGGTTTCTCCCCCACCCCCAGGCGTTGACAACTGGTGGAGGATGATGGTGATAATGACTTCACCACTTTTCGTTTGCACAGCACTTCACGATTTTCAATGCACTTCCGTGTTCTTGTCTGATCTGTGGCCTGTGACCACCGTGGAAGGTGGTCCACCCATTTTATAGATGAAGTAAGTCTGCTAGAGCTGGCGAGTGGCAAGACTCTTAGAAATAGATCACAGGGTCCTAGGTTCATTGCATGGACCCAGGGTGTTGCCCTCTTGGTGCAGGTACCAGGCAAGGCAGATTTTGTTTCTGTTGGTGACCTGAGCTGGAAGAAAGCTCTGTGGACCCACTTTTCATGAGGCTAATGGAGAGGGCAAGTGACCCATCCACTGCAGGCCCTTCAAAGGGTATCATGGTGCTCTTGATTTGCTGCAGCACCCTGCCTCACTCCCATGCCTTTTGCAGAATGCTGCTTTCTCTGCAGCCGGTCCAAGAATATTTACTCCCCAGGAGCACCAGACAGACCTCTTGCTTACAGTGGTTCCAGAAGCACCAACCCTGAAAGTGATTTATAAGCAGTCCCCTAAAGAGATTTCAGGAGAAACTGCTGAAACAGTGGCAAAGCTCTTTAGAAATAAAACATAGAAGTATAAACCTTATTACAGGAAGAACATCATTCTGGAGTCTGGAGAGGTCTTCCAGGGTAAATGTTATAGCAAGTACGTACTGAGCAGGGAAGAGGAGAATAGGAGTCTGTGTTAGTTTCCTGGAGCTGCCATAACAAAGTGCCACAGACTGGTGGCTTCAACAGCAGAAATTTATTCTCTCACAGTTCTGGAGGCTAGAAGTCTGAAATCAAGAAGCCAGCCAGGCCGTGCTCCCTCTGCGATTGAGTAGAGTCCTTCCATGCCTCTTCCTAGCTTCTGGTGGTGGCTGGCAGTCCTTGCATACCTTAGCTTGCAGCTGCCTCGCTCCAATGTGCCTCTGTTCCCACATGGCGTTCTCTCCCTGTGCGTTCACACCTTTACATGGTGTTTCCTCTTCTTGTGAGGACACTACTCGGATTGGATTAGGGTCCACCCTAAGTTAAAATGAAGTCATACTAGAGTGGTGGTGGTGGGTGCAAATCCAATGACTGATGTCCTTATAAGAAGAGATCTTTAACTTGATTACATTAATTTAATTATATTACAAGGATCCTATTTCCAAATAAAATTCCATTCCTTGGTGCTGGGGGTTAGAACTTCAACATGTCTTTCTGGAAAACACAATTGAACCCATGAGAGGGTCTTATGTTTCTTTCATGGTTGTCTAACTGCTTATCTTTACTCAGACACTAAGGAATTGGATGGGTTCCTAAATAGCCATTGACAGTGGTATTAAGAATCCTTAATATTTGTTCAAATTTTTACTGGGAGCTGCGCACAGTGGCTCATGCCTGTAATTCCAGCTACTCAGGAGACTGAGGCGGGAGGATTGCTTGAGCCCAGGGGTTTGAGACCAGTCTGGATGATGTAGCAAGACCCCATCTCAAAAAAAGTTTTTACTTAGGCGTTTTCATACATATCTTTATTCAGTCTGCTTGCAACCCTGGAAATAGCAAGGGCTTATGATTCCCATTTTACAGATGAAGAAATGGAAATGAAGAGAGGGGATGCCATTTGCTCATTGTCAGCACAGCAGGGATGGCTCTGTGACTATCATTAAAAGTTCCTCTCCCCTGGCCATGGCTCTTCTCTCTTGACCAGAAGAATATGAGTCTCAGAGAGGTTAATGAACCTGCTAAGGACACTAGCTGGAAAATCAAGCTGATTTTCAGGTTCCAAAGCCCACATTCATTCCATTCCATCTTATCTTTAGTGGACTTTAAACGTGACTCAGCTTTCACCTTGACCCCTGGTAAAGGTGCTGAGACCTGAGACCAGGTGAAGCCGTGTCTCTGAAGCCTCCAGGAGCTCAGCAGCTGAATCACAAGCCTGGAAGTCCTCACTCTGAGTCCCGTGCTCTGCCCTCTGGCTCATGCCTTGGCATTCTCAGACAGCCTGGCGCCCTTTAAAGTTGCTTGAACTTATGTTTATCATCATCTTCCATCATTCCTGTTTTCCTGTGTCCGTTTCTTTTGTAGAGTATATAAACTTAGCATTTCAGCTTTTGAAATAGATTTGCTGTGCAGTCTTAACAGTTCTTTGGTGCCTTAAAATGTACTGTTTTGTGAATCTCTCTGTGCCAGTCGCAGCATTCACTGTGGGGAGCAGCAGGACACCAGGAATGCTCATGTTTATTTGATTTTAGGGGGCTTTAAGGCATTCCTGGGACCATACAGATTATAAATATTCTGTCTCATTGACCTTCCAGAAGCTACTAAAATATTCCAGAAATGACCATGTTTCAGCATCTACATAGTTCAGATTGCCTCTTATATCCAGAAATGGCCTCCATCAACCCCCTTCCATACGCCACTGTAATGGTTCCAAAATGGGAATAACATGGTCCTTCAATTACTAAAGCCCCTTCTGCCCTGAGACTGGACACGTATTGCTGTTTTGTGCCAGGGCTCTGATTTATGAGATGCTATATGAGCTCTGTGTTTAATATGAAGTATGTGGTTGGCTGCCCTCAATGCACAAGACATGCTGGTATTTTTTTTTTCCACATGATTAGATGAATCACTTTTGTGTTACATATTTATTAATATTACTTAGATATATAGGCAATCTTCACTTTGCACAATACCATGTCAACTAAAACATGTGTGTATTGAAACCATATCCTCCCTTCTCACAGTCCCGTAGTAACTACAAAGTAAGAACATGGGTCTGATAATTTCTGAGTTTCAGTGAGTACAGTACTGTGCAAAGTGGGGACTATCTGTAGCTTTCAAATAAAATTTGGATAAAGAATGTGACTACAATAGTTCTCATTTCTTAAACAAATAGTGAGTGTTCAGTGGGCACAAGGTGCGACGACTGTGTGTGCCCTGAAATACAACTGACTCAGTTCTCACATTTGAGTAAAATAGTAGGATAGGACAGATTAAGTATGGAAGTGAATGAAGACAAGAGACTGCTGAAAGTTATGAGATGAAGTACTACAAATGCTCAGAGGGAACATGGTCAATTTTTATTAGAGACAAGAGAATCAGAGAAGGCTTATGGAAAAGTTAGCACTTCCATTGAACCTTGAGAGAGGAGTGGATTTTAGAAATAAAGAAGAAGGAAATGGGAGGTGGGCATTCCAAGCCAAGCTAACAATATGAACAAAAGCGTAAGAGTGAGTGGCAGGACTGCCATGCTGTCAGCAGCAGTGACCAGGAGGGAGCAGAGGGAAACTCTGGCTGTGGGGCCCCAGTAAAAGCATGAGAGTTTGTTTGCTGACACATTATAACTGAACCTATAGAAACTTAAAGCTAAGTTGAGGCCAGTTCCCACATCCAACATCGTCATGGCTGACTAGAGGTGCTCAGCACTCCTCCATAAAGAAGGACCAAACCAGCAAATAGATAACCACATGTTGAATAGAGTGTCTAAGGGAGAGCACTGGAATTCAGTGAGAAAGTGGCAAAGACCCTGCAAGGCACCAAAACTCAGGCTGGTGACATAGAAAGACTGAAGGGAAGCAGCCACTGGTATTGGCTCAGAGCCAGGAGAAACTCCCCATTGCAGGGAAGAAGTAAGTGGGAGATCCCCGCAGCCCACATTCCCACCACAGGTGCCCACAGACCTCACCACAGGAAAGCCCCTTTGCCCTCACAGGCCTTGAGCCCAGTATAGGGAGCTGCCTGGGGTCCACAAGACTGCATTATTTCAGGGAGAGGATTCATGCTGGGGCCTTGTCAATATCTCACCACATCTACCTAGAGGGCCACAGCATCACAACACCATCTGGACTCAGCAATGCAGCTGTGACTCTGGCACCTGAACCTATGCAGTGCCCTACATCCTGGGAAACAGGTGGTCTAGAATAGCAGAGAGGCTGCCCCCCAGGATAGAGAGAGCTGACATGCACACTTCCCAGGGCCTAAGAGCTGACCACACAGGGCCCAAGGACTGGCCCACCTGGGGTCCACAACTGCCACTGACAATTATGCCACCCTCTTCAGCAGCAAAGGTGCATGCACCAACACATGACCCCCAGAAGCCCAAGGACTGGGCTTCTCAGCATCCCTATCCTCAGCAAAGCCATACCACAGCCTCACAAACAACTGTAGTCTAGGCCACTGAAGCATTCACAGACACCACTGATGTTGATTACAGCCAAAGAAATCATATAGAGACTACATTACTGTGTCCACCCCAAACCAATGCCAAAGCACCCTACCCAACTGACACTGTAGATACTTCTACAAGAAAAAGCCCCCCCCATGAAAGTTACTCCATAAAATTGGGAAAAGTGACTGCTACACCAGATGAGCAGGTATCAACATAGGGACACAGGAAGTACGAGAAAGCAAGGAAACATGACTCTTCCAAAGGAGCACAATAATTCTCCAGTAATGGACCCCAAAGAAAAGGAAATTTTTGAATTTCCTGAAAAGGAATTCTAAACAATGTTCTTAAGTAAACTCAGTGAGGTACAAGAGAACACAGACAATTCAGAGAACTAGGAAATGCATGATCTGAATGAGAAACTCAACAAAGAGATAAATATCATAAAAAGAACCAGATAGAAATCTTAGAAATGAAGAATTCAATGAATGAAATCAAACATACAGTCAAGAGCTTCAACAATAGACTAGAGCAAGCAGAAGAAAGAATTTCTGAACTTAAAGACAGGTCTTGAACAATAAACCAGTCAGACCAAGATAAAGAAAGAAAGAAAGAAAGAATGAATAAAGAATGAAGAAAGCCTATGTGACATATGGGACACTATTAAGCAAGAAAATGTCCACATTTTTGGAGTTCAAGAAGGAGAAGAGACAGGAAAATGCATAGAAAACACATTTAATGAAATAATAGCTAAAAACATCCCAAGCCTTGGAAGAGGTATAGACACCCAGATACAGGAAGCTCAAATATCCCCAAATAGATTAAACCCAAAAATATCCTCTTTGAGGCACATTATACTCAAACTGTCAAAAGTCAAAGACAAAGAGAGAATTCTGTAAACAGCAAGAGAAAAGTGTCAAGTCACATAAAAGGGAATCCCCATCAGACTAGCAGCAGATTTCTCAGCAGAAACCTTACAGGCCAGGAGAGAATGGAATGATGTATTCTAAGTGCTGAAAGAAAAAAAAAAACAAAACTGTCAGCCAAGAGTACTACACTCAGCAAATCTATCCTGCAGAAATGAAGGAGAAATAAAATCTTTCTCAGACAAACAAAGACAGAAGGAATTCATCATCACTGGGCCAGCCCTACAAGAAAAGCTTAAGGGAGTCCTACAACTGGAAGCAAAAAGATGATATCTACCACCATGAAAACACATGAAAGTGTAAAACTTTCATGGGTAGAACAGATAGACAAATGAGAAAGAGAAAGGAATCAAAGGTTATCACTACAGAAAATAACCAAACCACAAAGATAAACAATAAAGGAGGAAGAAAGGATCAAAGAATATATGAAGAAATGGAACACCTGAACAGACCAATAATAAGTGATGAGATTGAATCAGTAATAAAAAGTCTCTGATCAAAGAGAAGCCCAGGACCAGATGGCTTCACTGTTGAATTCTACTAATCTAACTTGAATTCTTCTCAAATGTGACAAAAAATTGAGGTAGAGAAAATTCTTCCCAATGTGTTCTATGAGGCCAGCATTACCTGGATAACAAAACCAGACAAGGACTCAACAAAAAAAGAAAACTACAGACCAACATCCCTGGTGAATATAGATGCAAAAATCTTCAACAAAATACTAGTAAACCAAATCCAACAGCCCATCAAAAAGACAATATACTGTGATCAAGTGGGGTTTATCCCAGGAATATAAGGATAGTTCAACATATGCAAATCAATAAATGTGATATATCACTTCAACAGCACGAAGGACCAAAACCATATGATCATCTCAATAGATATTGGTATATATACTGGTGTGTATATATATCCTGGTATGTTATTTGGCCATAATAAAGAATAAAATCCTGTCATTTTTGGCAAATAGATGAGCCTGGAGGACATGTTAAGTGAAATAAGTTGGGCACAGAAAGATAAATGCTAAAAAAGGTTAACCTTATAGAAGTTGAGATTAAAATGATGGTTATTAGAGGCTGGGAAGGAGGGTGGGGGGAGGGGAGAATAAGGATGGTTGGTTAACAGATACAAAATTACAGTTAGATAGGAGGAGTAAGTTCTATTGTTGTATGGCACTGTAGTGTGACTATAGTTAATAGTAATTTAGTGTACATTTTCAAATGGCTAGCAGAGAGGATTTTGAATGTTTCCAACACAAAGAAATGATAAATGTTTGAAGTGATGGATATGCTAATTACCTTGATTTGATCATTACACATTTTATACATGTATCAAAATATCATTCTGTACTCCATAAATATGTATAATCATTACATGTCAACTAAAAAATAAAACAGAAAAAAAGATGTGCACTATCAAGAAAGCATAGGGGTGAGAAATTCTCAGCCCCTGAGCTGGGAAGTTCCAAGTGATGACCAGTGAGTGATATCGACCAAAGAGGGAATCTCTGCCTCTAAAGTCCTGATACCAAGGGTGGTCAGTGATAATCAGTCAGATTCCAGGAGGTGTCAGCTTTGTGGCCTTGTTCGACCCCTAGAACACTATGAAGGACAGGAACTGGATTTTATAGATGAAGAAGCAGAGACTCAACAGGCAAAGACTTGTCCAAGCCAGCACAACTGGCAAGTGATGGAGCAAGGGAAAGAGTGCGGGTCTCCTGGGGCCCAGGCCACTCCTTTTTCTGCTGGGCCACACTGAGAACTTGGTGCTTTGACAACTGTATTTGGTCTACTGCAAATTTTCCAGCTTCACACAATTTTGTTTACAAAAAAAAATACTAATTATTATAGCTAATCTCTCCCTAAGGAAACACTCATTGAGGGGAAAACAAGGAAACCAACATAGGTACATCTAATGGCTTTGTGTTTTATTGCTCACTTATTTCCCCTATACTTAGTTTTATTTGAAAATTAATGTTGATTGGATTCTAGAAAACTATTCCCCACAGGATATTTTCAATTGTTTAAAGAAATAAAGAACACGACCACTAAAGGGGGCTTTTCCAGTGGCACCAAGCTGTCTTCCATTTGGGGTGGATTTGCCTTTTGTGTAGCCGGTAATTACTGCAGGACTCTTGTCCTGGGCTCCTCCAGGCACAAGAGCTGAAGGGTCCCCTAAAGAATATCGCCTCCATGTCTGAACTCTTCCATCCTCTCAAGTTTACAACGAGCATCACAAAGAAGCCTCTCCATCAATCACTTGCTGACAGATCAGCACAGGTTTAATCCCAATCAGAGCATCTGGGAGCCAGCAAGATGGGGCTGTGAGGAGGCCCGGCCTGGCTGGTCTGAAGCCTTTGACCAAGTAAACACAATCTGAAAGGGAGCTGGGGAGCTTGAAAGTAAAACTGTAAATGATCCCATCTGTGATTCTTGGCTGATTATTCCTCTGGGGTGGACCAAAGAGGGGGACACCAAAAGAGAGGGTCTCTCTTTGCTTTAAACAAAATCTCGTTACACTTCCTGCGTCCTCCCTGTTTTGGGTATTTTCCAAGTGAGAGTTCATTAGGGAGACACGAAAGCACGTTCTGCTAATATCCATCAAAGAGGGGCTCGGTTTCAAAGCACAGAAGAAATACAATAGCGTTGAAGCGAACTATATGAAAAAGATCTTATGCCCCCGAGAAACAAAAGAGGAGCCGGGACTGGTGACTTGGGCTTTTTTTTTTTTTTTTTTTTTTTTGGCAATCTTTATCTGGGATGAAATAAGTGAGTCCCAGAAAAATTAGCATCTCCTGGGTACTCTTATTTACATGGGGCAGCTTGAACTAAACATCCTGAAATGTTTGTAAATGTTTGGATTTCCTTTTCCATATTTTCTCCTGTTGGCACCAAATCTGCAGGGCTCGGAAGTCCTCAAACACAGGTCTTACCAGCAGTGGGGACTATTACTGACGTGTGTGGATCTGGAGGACACACAGGAACAGGATGAAGTGCAGATCAGAGCCCGGGGATTAGGTCTGCTGGTGAGTAGAATGTAAACAGGGGATATCTGAGAGGTGGGGGTGGGAGAGGATCTTTGCAACAGGGTGGCTTTGTGTCTGTCCTCAAGCCAGGGAATGAGCCTGAGTGCTGGGGAGCACTGGCCAGGCCCTGGCTCTGTCACTGGTCTGAACAGTGCCAGCAAGGGTCTTCCTTGGGCTGCCCAGGGGTGTTGGGGTTCCAGGATGGCGTGCCCCTCTGCAAGGAGCTCTCGTGCAGGCGGGAAGAGGATGCTTTCCCTGAGTCCAGCTTCTTGCTGAGGATACCTTAGCTGATCCCTCATTCAAGACTGCTCCTGTGGGGACCGGATCCTCTGCCTGTGAGAAGGATCTGTCCCTGAAGAGTGTGGCTGTCCCTGGGAAGGAGTGGACGTTTTCAGTGCTTCAGTCTTGTGCCTTGTGAGCCTTCCCAAAATGACTTCTTTCGAAATGAGGCCATAGGTGAACATAAATGGGGAACTCTAGCTCCTCAGGAGAAAATCCACCATAAGAATTTAGGCTTTAGCCCTGGGTAACACTGAGTGAACCTGGGTTTCCAGCGGTGAGACTGAGAATGTTTAACAGGCTGTGAAGATGGACTTGTTCCCGCCCTGTCTGTCTGGAGTTCCCGGGTTCATGGGTTCATCTGTCTCAACCTTGGCACTACTGGTCTTCTCATCGGTAGGAGGGAGATGGGGAGGCAGGTTCTGTAGCTCATTTGTAGCGCAGTAGTTATCATTATAGGCTTTGGAATCAAAGACATGGGTTCAAACTCTAGCTTTGATTGCTCAGTTTTCTCACCTGTAAAATGAGGATAATATCGCCCACCCGAGAAAGTAGCTATAAAGAATAAATGTAAGGTATGTAAGTGGTTACTTAGCACAGTGCCTGGCACATAGTACACGCTAACTAAATGGTAGATTCATTCTTTCCAGCTGTGGACTTTTCCGAGAGGTATGTGGATGAGGACAGTCAGATTTAGGGTGCATCCACTATACACTATACATCATCCGATCACTTACAGCGGTGTAGGGAGAATGGACCCTTCATTCCTCAGGTGTGGTGCCAGCTGTTGATGTACAGTGATGCTGGTGCCTGGCATCAGGAGCTGAGCATGGACGTCACTTGTTCCTTTTTCTTAGATCTAATGCAAAAAGCCCGAAATGTGCTATTCTCTAGTGACTTCTTCATTTGTTCTTAACTGATATAGATACTGCGATTTGCTTTGGCAGTGAGATTATGGCTTAAAGTCTATAAAGAGAGAAAAGACTGTTATTTTCTCTTATGGCTGGGTCCTGGATCTTATCCAGGTTTGGTGCTCAGCAACCAAGCTTCTCCCCCTCCCTCTTCCCCCAACTACTAACCTTTCTTCACAACCCTCCTCACCCAGGATTCGGGCTCTCAAAGCCTGGGCAAGGCATCCTGAATTATACTGGTATTGGTAGAAAAGGTAGGTGGGTCAAACAGAGCGAAAGACACAGTGAGGTGACCATTCACTGATTGACTCCGCACCATTCGTTAGGCACATACTGCATGCCAGCCACTGTGTTTGGTGCCGGAGTTACAAAGATGAACAAAACTCAGCCTGAGACCTCAAAAATATAGTGGCTGCTTCTTGTCCTGGGTACTGGTTCAAATTTGGAAACATTCAACAGATTACACACTCAAGATCTGGGTGGTTTTTGATGTATGTTGTTCTTCAATAAAAGGCTTTTTTTTTTTTTTTAAATAATAGCAGACACAGACGCCAAAACAGATGATTCTAAGTGCCAGATCCAGATATGCCCAGGGCACTGTGGGAGAAGGGGAAGGCAGGTGGGATGTGTTATGCTTTACGGAAGGCTTCCCAGAGGGGCAGGCTGGGTTCCTGGCAGAGGTTCCACTGTGAGCAAAGTCCTGGAGAAGAAAAGCCACGTGGTGTGGACAGGACACTATGAAGAAGCCTGTGTTACTGGAGCATGAACTGGGAGGCAGGAAATGATGGGCACAGAGACTGAGAAGGAGGCAGGGACTTTATGTCTATGGGGGTGGGCTTTAGCATGTGGGCAATGGGGAACTCTGGGTGGGCTTCAGCCAAACGGAGGAAGTAGTCAAATCTGCATTTTAGACAGCAGTGTGGAGGTTGGCTCAAGACCTGGGGCAGTTTTGAGGTCAGTGCCATTTTCCAGATGAGAGATGGGTGACAGTTGAAACTACAATACAAGTTTTTATGCATTGTATAAACACACACACACACACACACATCCAAAGGCTGCAATAGAAGATTTTCATGCACTACATTATTCTACCGAAAAGCCATTAGAGCTTGGTAGACACAAGGATAGAATTGTTCAAGTGGAACTCATCTCTCTCTTTGAAAAAAGCACCATTTTTTAATACCAGGAGATTTCAAGTGTGAGTTCAATGCCTTCTATGTTAGATATAAGCAGTACACATATCTTTTGTATTTTTGTTTTTATGGAGACATTTTTGAGGAAATAATTCTTCTTTGTTCCTTTGGGGGTTCATTTGTTGCTTGTCTCTTTTCTGAAATATTTTCTGTTATCTACTTTACTGGCGAGACTCTAGTCTGGGGAGTGAACACCCTGGATTAGCTCATCTTTTCCACCTTTAGCTATTCACGTCTTTTCTCATATGTTCCAGAAGAAACTCCCAAGAAGCAAAATTGATGAAGAGATTTTATCTCCTCTGTGTAACCCCAGATTGACTGATGTATTTTCTCACGTCCTGTTCCTTTAAAACAGGAGGCCAGACCGTCCAGTCGTCCATTCTAGAACAATGGCTAGGTGCCTGCTGCAGGCCAGCTGAGAGGCTCTCATGAGGCCTCAGACTCTAGATGGGAGTTAAGTTTGTGGGTGGGGACAGGGTCTCATCAGTCACAGGGGACTTAGGGAGGGGAGACCCCAAGATATATTCTTCAATGCCTGCATCCAGGTGGGCAGAGAAGGAGAGCTGGTGACAGGTACATGTGTTCATCTACTCAAACTCTCGTGTTTCAAAGGAACGTTGATTTCATGGTCCCCAAAGGGGAGGAGTGAACAGTGAGGTATTGTCTAACCCAGGTTTTTTCCTGCTAGAGGCTAGAATTCCGCAAAGTGTTGGACGTAAACCTAGACTTGGGTTCTAGGTTTGTACGAGCCACTTGTGAGGAGTGTGGCTTTGGGCAAGTTACTTCACCTTTTAAAGAACCATTTTTTCTTTATAAAAATGGAGATAATAGCGTCTGGGTTTGTTTGTTTGTTTTTTTGGCCTTTACAGGTTGTGTGATCTTGGGGGTGGAAATATTTTGGATGCTGAAAAGTGCATTTTGAAAATAACGGTCTAGTGAGAGAATTTTCTCCTGAGCATTAACCAAAGCACTATGCAAGCAGCTTTGATTATAACGGAGGGGTTTGGAGAAATAAGGAAAAAGTGTGCAAAGTGCTTCTTCGATAAGGCAAGAGTATATAATAATGTCTTGATTATCTACCCATTTCAGGGAGCTCTATGGCAAATGCCGGCCGGCTTCCTCTGGCCTCTCAGCAGACTTCTCTTTTCCTTTGCAGGGTTTTACAAACTACCTTCCACGCCAGCCAAGGCAGAAGCCTGCTGGGAAGTAAAAGCTGAGACTCTGCAATATTAGAAGGGAGCGCACTGGCCTCAGTGCCACCACCTGACTTTGGGTCTCAGCTCCGCCCCTCACTCCCTGCCGGTGCCTGGGTAGGTCCTGTCACCTCCCAGTTTCCCATGCACATATTGGCTAGAAAATTGTTAAAGTCCTTTCTAGCACTTAAAATGGATTCTGTAACTGTCCCAAAGCACCTAGTCAATCATTCCTTCTAGAGGCTGAAGAACTTTGTGTTGATGAAGTGACTGGGTTCCGGGTACAGTATCTCCTGTCCAGCCACACAGGAAGCAGGGGCTGATGTTGCTGTGCTAAGTCCCTGGTTCCCGTTCCTCACAGTGGTATGATGGCCTGGACGTGCCACAGCGGCTTCTTGGTGGCTCGGCTTCCCCACCGTGCAGGAGTGTGCAGGGTGCATACAGATGCCATGATGCCCACCGGTCACAACCTTGACAAGGCAGCAGGAGAACAGGCTTGGGAGGGGAGTGGTCACTCCACATGGGCAACCAGGGTGAGGGTGGTGGGCAGAGGGGTCACTTGTAAAGCAGCAGCCACCAGCTGAGACCTGCTGAGGGATGAGCATTACTCAGAGGGTGGGTCTAGTTCCCATTTTAGACCCAAAGTAAACTCTCCAGGCCCTGTTGTAGTTGGCTAACGGCAATCCCCAAACCACAGGCTCCAGAGATATGAGCCAGCCTTCCAGGAGAAGCCACCCACAGGAGAGGGAAGCATGGGGGGAGAAGGCCCGGCTCAGGGTCCTATGTGTTTGGGACTGACTGCTTCAGGGAGAGGGTTATTGCATCCTCCAGTTCAGGGTTCAATGCTAAGACCTCAAGCACAGAGACTCACACGGGCAGGGTGTTGAGGTCACCCTCCCCAAAGTCAACAGCAAGAGAACTGAGGGAGACTTGGAGTCACTTGGAAGTTCTTCATTCTGTTTTTTTCAAGCTCAGAAAGACGAGCATACCACTTACGAGGCTTGGTTTGGATAGCTCTCCTAACCCTGGTCAGATGGCCATCTTTCAGCTAAAACACAGGGTTTGCTGAATTTTCTTCCAAACTTCATTTCAACAGTTATCTTGGCATATTATCTGTAGCATTTCCTTTAAAGAGTTCCTCCACATTAGAAAAAAAAGTTTGCCATATCCTGTGAATGACTGGATTGAGAAATAAAACCTCAAATCAGTCGAGATGTGTGAAGATTTGAGTGACTCGTGAGCGTGAGCTGCGCTGACGAAGGCCTCGTGAGGCTGCCATGCAGACAGAAAACACCATAGAGAAATGTGAATCTGGACGCCTTAGCAACTTGTAAAATCTGAAAGGGATCTTGACAAGTCACCTGTGCAATAAATCCCTTGCCCTAGAATAAAGCCATACTTGAATCTTCAGTCCTCAGACCCTGTGGTCCTGGAACACACACATGCAGAAAATACACGTTTGTAAGCAATATTGCACCCTTCCCCCAAAACTCACTGCAATTAGGGTGGAATTCCCCAGTTTTCTGGGCTGGACTTAGAGACCCAGCAAAAGGGGCTCTTGAGAAGGAAAAAGGAATTCCTCACTGGTGAGGTTAGGGCTGCAGTCCTTAAAGCCAGCCTGCTTCGCGGAGACTGACTGGTTGGCCCTCTCAGAGGGGGCGTTGGGTGAAGTTGGGGAAAAACGATTCAGAAGTCCTGGAGACCGAGCCGGGTGCTCGGGCAGGGCTGGGATCTGCGTGGCACCGTGGGCTTTACCTTCCCAGCCGCCCATCTGCCCCCCTCACATCCACAGCCCAGGGCCCTGGAGTTGCTCTATTCTCCACCCATCCCTGAAAACTTTCCTTCTCTGATGCTACTTCAAAGCCCCCTGGGAAAGCCAAGTTGCCAATTAAGCCTCTTTGAGGCAGGTTCTCATTCCTTCCCCACTAATTGAAATGTTACTCCTTTTACTAAACCCATAAACCACCCAAACACAACAGTCTTCCTCATTTGCATTGTAACAATGTCCCTAATGTGCTTCCAAGAGCTTTACGTAAAGGCGAACCTTTTCTCCTCTCCCTGTATGAACGGTCAAAAGCAATTCCGAGGCCTTCATTTCCATCCCTATACAGCTGCTCATTAGCTAAGGTGGAATAAATTCCTTTTATTCTGGATTCATTTCCCAGGATGATAATGTCTTTTTTGTCTCAGGTCACTGTTCCCAAACTAGGCCTTAATTGCTGATCGTAATTGAGTTAATACATATTTACAGCGGGGTAAGGTTAAAGAAGGTCTCCTGTAGTTTTATTTGAGACATTTTATTTAACCTGCAATAAAATCATTAACAAGTTGTTCAATGTTAATTCTCTCTGTACTTTATCTTGTCTCTGCCCCTTGGGACAGTTGGGTGAAGGCAGATGGCCTTGGCGTGGGATCAGCTCCCAGGCTGCAGAGACAGGAGCCCGCCTCACCTCCTCACCTCCGGGTCCTCCGCTATTCAGAGAGGAGGCCTCTCCGGTGAAAGCAGATAGCCTGGGGCAAGGCTGTGCAGCTCTGCGGGCGCCCAGCCAAGGAGCGGGGCGGGCGGGAGGATGAAATCCCATCAAAGCCACAGTGCCGGCCAGGCTCCCGAACCAGCTCCCACCAGTAGCTGGAGCCCAAAGTGGCCCACAGGCCGGGCACCAAGCCGAGGTGTCAGCAGTGTGACAGGCCTGGCCACTGGTGCCTGCCCAGAGGAAGGGGCTGGAAACAGGGCAGAAGGAGGGACGGAGCAAGAGGGCTGAAGGCAATGCCCGGGAAAGCCAGGGGGTTCCAGTTTCACCCTGGGAGGCCACACGGCTTGCCTGTGAAAAGTCAGTCTTCTCAAACCTTCCCTCCCTCCTTCTATAAATAAGAGGGAGAAATGTGGAGGCCCTCTTGGGGTTCCAGTTTTCTTTATCACATTGCAGTGAAATTGGCTTTACCAAAACAGAAACTGGCTTGAGTCAACCTGCAGGGCTGACTGCTCCCAGAGTGCTGCTCCCGGGTGCCAAGAACCCCCTCGAGCATCTGCCTTGCCAGGGCCCCTGGCTGCTCTGCGTTCTCATCTCCCCCGAAGGAGCAGGGCGTGAGGGATGGACCAGCCTGTGCAGAGGTAGCTGGCAGTTCCCTAGAGCCCATGTTGTCGTGGGTTTCCTGGGTCCACAGCTAGACTGTCTTTTCTAGCCCCCTTCCAGTTAGGTGTGGCCGTGTGACACAGTTCCAGTTAATGGAGTTTGGGGGGAAACGACACAGGCCATTTCCATGCTCTTTGCTCCGTCTGCTGGCCTGGAGGGAGTGAGAATGACTCTCTGGGCAACATTTGAAGGCAAATGCTAACAATGCCAGAGCCTCAGTCAGTGTAAAACACAAATCATGGATGGAGGACGGTTATCTCCCCATCCTCGTGTGTGAGCGTGAAATAAATGCCTGCGGGGTGAAACCATCGTACACTGTGGGGATTTACTACACAGCCTGAAGTGTGCAACACCACGAGTTGGGGGGCTGTTGCCTTTGCCCAGCATGCTTGCCCACCAAGGCCGCTCCCACACATTCTGAAGACCCAGCTCAAATCCCAGCCCCTTTGTGAAGCCTTCCCACGGGCAGAGGAAACACAATCTAGCCTTACCCAAGGCATTATTCCTGGTCTCCTACTACAGCTACCTTTGCCCACCTCTAGGAGGATTGAGCTAAACAGGAATATGGGGCCAGGCCAACTGAGTAAGGTTTAGAAACTCAGCTTAAAGGCCAAAAAAAAGCCTCAAACCAAAGGTAGCTCCTCAGACACGCTGATTTCATAATTCGATGTTTCTGAAACCAGGCTGAAAAGCCCTGGATGAGGAGGATTTCTGGAGAGGTTGAGCATGTTGGAGATAGAAGACCCCTTCTTGCAGAGGAAAAGCAGTGGAGAGGCAGAATCAGCCCGAGGACCTCCTGACACTCAACCTGGGGCCCCTTAATTGCCTTATTTAAACTTGATGACAAAAGCAGGACAGATGACATGTGCTGTTGTCAAGCCTCCCTTTGCATCTCCTGGCACATGCTTAACATGATTCATCTTTTCTCATTCACCAAGACGTGCTCGTCTTCAGTGCACCTCCGGTATTCCCAAATACTACTCCACATCACCTTCCTTCTCTATGTGCACTTCACGGCCAAGTTCCTGGGGCTGATGCTTCTAGTGTGAGCATGTGGGGAAGTGCCAAGGTGAGCTGTGCTCCGTATCCATCTGGATGGCTGTGACTCATTCAAGGAACACGAGTGATCCATCGTGAGGGATTAGGACAGGCAGGAAATGCAGCAACACCAAACCAACCTATTTCATTGTAGTGTCCTTCCCTTCATGGATGAGAACTGCCCCTGGGGAAGGTTTCCATCCATTTCACAGAGACAGGGACTCAGGCTCAGAAAGGTTTGGTGATTTGCACATGTCTCTACAAGATGTGTGCATTTCTTCTGATTCCCACTTCATTGTTCTTCCCCCAGAGCAGTCTGCTATCAGAATGAGAAGTTTCCTTTTCCTTTTCCTTTCTCTTTTCTTTTCTTTTTTTTTTTTTTGAGACAGGGTCTCACTCTGTCATCCAGGCTGGAGTGCAGTGGCACAATCATAGCTCACTGCAGCTTCGAACTCCTGAGCTCAGTGATCCTCCTGCCTCAGCCTCCTGAGTAGCTGGGCCTACAGGTACATGCCAACATGCCTGGCTAATTTTTTTAGTTTTTGTTGAGATGGGGTCTCACTATGTTGCCCAGGTCTCGAACTCCTGGTCTGAAGCCATCCTCTTGCCTCTGCCTCCTAAAGTGCTGGGATTACAGGCATGAGCCACTGTGCCTGGCCAAGCTCTCTTTTTCTAAGCCACAAAAGAAAGTGACACCAGGCTATAGTTTGGAGGTATATTTTATAATTTAAAACACAATCGACTGCATTTTCTCTTCTTATCTCAAAAAGCACAGGCTTATTTTCCCGTGTTAATTTCTTAGAGTCTAGAGGCATGCTGATCGAAACTTAAAACCTGACCCAACATATGGGTTGATTTAGGTTCCTACAATGCAGCCCCCTCCTATCATCAGCCTTTCTCCTGATTGTTGGAGCCAGTTCAAAATCCACGTTTTCTGCTCTCACATCCTTGCTTGCAGGAAGCTGTAGAGGAATCAGAGTCTTGGCTTGGGAGGGGTCCTTAAGGCCATATAGTCCAATCTTTGTTCTACTACTGAAGGCCTAAGCCCACAGCAAGCCTGTAGCAGTGCCTGGTGTTCTAACTCTTTAGCAGACAGTATTTTATCAGAAAACACGGGAGATAGACTCCACATTGGTTAGTGTCTCCAGAAAGGAAAAGAGGAACAAGGATTTTGTTTAAATCCCATAGCCTGGAGCAAGGAGGAGGAATGTACCCATGTCCACCCTTCTCCTTTGGGAAATATGTTACTTGCTACTCTGTCTATGCTTCATTTGTGAAATTATCACCTTTTTTTGGAAAGCTGCTGTCTATTTTCCCCTGCAACAGCTCTCTGCATCATTCCGGTTTATCTCTTCTGCTTCGTCAGCACTTCTTTTTCAGTTAGTGAGTGTGTGCGTGGAGGAACAGAGGAAAGGGTGTACATGTGTCTGGGTGGGGTGACAGTCACTCAGGCACTAGAGATGGAGGAGGGAGAGGAGAGGTTGACTAGGCTAAAGTCAGGAGTGCCCACCAACAGCTATTCTTTAGTATTTATTGCATGCTTATTGTAATGAAGGAATCTTGCCTCATATATGCACACTTTATATTAATAATTCACTAGGTGATTTCTCTATTTGGTATCCTTTATATCCTTAAAAAAGAATCTTTGGAAAGCAGAGACCTGGAGAGGAAGAGCTAACATATTGGCCAGCCTACGATATTCTAGGCAACATGCTTGTCATTGTCACATGGATATGAGAAAACTCTTTCAATTCCTGACAACAGCATAAGACAAGCAATCTCATCTTAATTGTCATGGTGAGGAGATCTGAGCTCAGAGCATGGACTTGTCTGAGACCTCACAGGTAGTAAGTTGCAGAGGCAGGATTTGAACTCAGGTCTGCCTGAGTAAAAGCCAAATTTGATTCCACATCAAACTGCCTAACTAAGTACCTAGAACTGTTAGCAAAGGAGAGCAATTGTCCCCAATTTGTAGCTTTAGAAATTGAGTAAGTCTCAGAGCAGCATAAAGTCTTATAGTTTGTAATCACCAAATTGTGACTGAAATTCCAAACTGTGCTAAGTGAAATGGCAGGTACAGGAGCACTCCAAGGTATGGTCTCACCCTCAAGGAACCAGCCATCCGTTGGGAGCTATGACCAGTACTTGGGTCCCAGCAGGGAATGGTTCTAATGAGCACGCCAGTGAGGGCCAGACGGGGTGCGATAATTGATGAAGCCCGAAGAATCCGAGATGGTCATCGACATTGAGTCCAGACTGCTGCCCTGTCTGCCAGGCTGCTGAAATGGTCTTGCCAGAGGCCATGAGTCCTTTTACATCGTCTATTAGAATCTCTTTTGATCTGGAAATAAGAAAAGCCAAATCAATTGTTAACAAATCTTTTGCAGTAATTGCATCTCCGTGCCACGGGCAGGGCTATCTGTCCTTGGAGAATGAAGCTGGATGACGTAATCGCTGGTTAGGTCTTCTCCTCCCAGTAGCCTGAGTGAAGACTCTGACGCCTGTGGGACTGGGAGCCTCTTTCCTCAATGTTACCTCCAAAAGGAACAGGGAATAAACACCCCCGTAAGACAGTTGGTCTCATTTTGTGGCCGTGAATTCAATGGCTCACAGCTCCATTCTACTCATCCTGGCTCCGGCTTAAGTTTTAAAAACTAATTCTCTCTGCATTAATCTGAAAAGATCCTTCAAACAAAAGCTCAACATCTGAGTCTATTTACTGAGTGTGCAGCTGTGTCAATCGGCCAAGACAAAGCCAGGCTTCCTGGGCAGCCCACAATGGGCGGCAGGTAGTCTTGCAAACAGAGAAACACAAGGCAGGGGCCTTCCAGGAGTCAGCAAACCTCCTTCCAATAGGAAGGAGCTGGAGCAGAGGGGCCGGGAGAGCGGAGTGCTGCCCACACCACCCGCAGCAGCACACAAGTGGGACTGAAAGGTAGGATCTGTGAGCCCATCAATTGGGCTATTAAAAAGGTAATTAGCCCTCTTCCATGGAAACCAAGGACAGAGATGTGAAAAGCAGGACATTCATTTCCATGTGGGTACATTTTAATGTGACCAGTACACTTTAGTAATGAAGCGAGGTGCTATTGTTGGGAACATCCCTTGGTCAGTCTTAATGGGAAGGGGTGGTATCAAGTCAGTTAAAGAGCTACATTATAATAAAAATAGGAACTATTTCTTATTCTTGAAAAATATTTTTTTCTTCCATCAAACTCTAGATTCAAATCCAGTGGCCAGATGTGGGAGGCTAGGGAGGAGTCGAGAGTCATTTCCTTGCCAGTTTCCTTTTCCAAAGAGATTCGTGGCAGGAAATAAAACCCAAAAATGTCAACAATGAACGATTTGTCTTGGATTCTGATAAGTGTGAAATTCAGAATTAGTGTTTCTGTTCCCTCTCTTTCCAAACATGTTTGGGTATTTTGGCAATAAAGCCCAAAAGAGATCGAAATGAACAGAGGAAAGACCTTTCTCATAATGAGATTTGAAGATATCTGTTGAAATGGATCTAAAGTATATGATGCTCTGTGCAACTTCAGCCCAGTTCACAATGAATATACTTATACATATTTACATTGTGTGTGCGTGTCTGTGCGTGTGGTGGGGCTGGGGGTGGTGCATGCATGCCTGCAAGTGAAGGATGATTCAATTTTGTTTTGTTCTTCTTTCTTGATTGTCTCATGTTCTCCTCTTCCACTCCCCTCCCTACTTTCTTGAGGTAAAATGAGCATGCCACGAGATGCACAGATCTTAAGTGTACAATTGGATATATCACATCCCATCAGTCCACACGATGATCAAGGGGTACATCTCCATCACCTAAGAAGTCTCCCGCCCCCATCCAGTCAATACTACCCTCCCCAGGCAATCAGTGTTTTGATTTTTATTACTATAGATTACTTTTGCCTGCTCTTGAATTTCATGTAAATGATATCATATGGTACAAATTCTTCTGTTTCTGGCACCTTTCCTTCAAAATAGTATTTTTCGTCACTCATCTGTGAGGTTGATTGAGTGTATTAGTAGTTCATTTTCTTTTATTTATAACTAGTATTTCATTGCATGACTACACCACAATGTATCTATTCGTGTGTTGATGGACATTTGGGTTGTTTCCAGTTTTGGACTGTTATGAATACAGCTGCTATAAATATTCTTGTATAAGGCTTTTTGTGGGCATATGTTTTTATTTCTCTTGAGTAATTATGTAGGAGTGGATTTGCTGACTCATAGGTTAGGTGTTTCTTTAAAGTTTTAAGAAACTAAGAAATGGCCAGTTTTCTAAAATGGTTCTACCATCTTATACTTCTAATAGCAATGTAATGAGAGTTTCAGTAGTTCCACTTCATTACAAACATATGATGTTGTCAGTCTTTCTAACAGTAGCTGTTCTAATTCGTGAAGTGGTGATCTCATTGTGGTTTTAATTTGCATTTTTCTGACGACTAATGATCTTGAACACTTTCTTCATGTGCTTAGTATCCATTTGCATATCTTCTTTCATGAAGTTTCTATTGAAGTCTTTCATCCATTTTTTATTGGTTTATCTTATTATTAATTTGTAGGTGCTCTTTATATATTTTAGATAAAAATCCCTTCTAACATATAGGTATTGTAAGTATTTTCCCTTGGTCTGTGGCTTTTATTTTCCATGAGCAAAAGTTTGTTACTTTGATGAAGTCAAACTTCAAATTTTTCTTTTATGGTTAATTATTTCTGTGTCCCATCTAAGAAGTCTTTGCCCAGCCCAAGGTTATAAAGACATTTTTCTATGCTTTCTTCTAGAAGTTCTATAATTTTAGCTTTTGTGATTAAATCTATAACTCATCTCAAATTAATTTTTTGTGTATGATGTCAGGTAAAGGGTGTAGTTTATTTTTTTCCCAGACATTTATCCAGTAGTTCCAGCACCATTTGATGACAACTTTCCTTTCTCTATTGAATTGCTCCGATGCCTTCATCATAGATCAATTGATTGTATATATGTGGCTCTATTTCTGAACTTTCTATTCTATTTTTGGGGGGTCTATCTTTATGCTGATACCACATTGCTTTGATTGTTGTATATTTTTAATGTCTTGAAATCAGATAGTGTGGTCTCTTTAATCTTGCTCTTCTTTTTAAAGATTTTGGTCATGCTAGCTAGGCCCTTTGCATTTTTATATAAATTTTAAAATAAACTTCCCAATTTCTACAAAAAAGCTTGTTGAAATTTTGATTGGTTGTGTTAAATCTGTACATCAATTTGGTAAGAGGGAGAATTAACACCTAAGCAATACTGAGTCTTTCAATTAATTAATATGGTATATCTTTCTATTTATTTGCTTTCCTCTATTTTTCTCAGCAATATTGTATAATTTTTAATGTAGTCTTGTACATCTTTTATCAAACTTACTCCAAAATGTTTTATGTATTTTGATGCCATTGCAAATGGTGTTTGGAACATTTTATTTTCTAATTATTTGTTGTTAGTATATAAAAATAGAATTGATATTTGTATATTTGACCTTGTAGCTTGCTGTGTTGCTAAATTTCCTGATTAGTTGTACCTAGTGACTTTATAGATCCCTTAGGGTTTATGTATATATGGATGTCATCTGTAAATAAAGAAGGTTTTAGTTGTGTCTGCCCAATGTTTATAAGCTTTTTATTCCACCTTATTGCACTGGCTGGATGTCCAGTAACGTGATGAATAGGCAGCTAAATTACTGGTGTTTTACCTTGATCTTGCAGAAGCTGTGTTAAGGTTTCTTTAGGGTGGGTCTATTTCAGTTTTGTTTTTTGGACATAGTTCTTATTCTTTGGCACGGTCTTTCTCCTAAGGTGTGGAATTTCTGGAGTTTCATATGAATGTGTGAGGTGCTCACCAAAATGTCTCCCCTCTGCTTGGCTGGAACTCTAAAGTCTTTCAACGCTGAGGACCTCTGGTGTTTCTATTCAGATTTTTATCCCCATTGAATCTGTTCTCTGCTAGGCCTAGTGGAGTTTTACCCCACACACGTACAGCCCTGCTCTCAGCCAAGGACCTTGATGGACTCTTCAATACAAACTTCTGACAACCTTCTTGCACAGCTGTCCCTGCTCTGGTGCCCTCCCCTGCAAGCTTCACTGCTCCCGCATTTCCAGACTCCAATCCCTGCTTCTTCAACTGAGCATGCTCACCACACTCTGCGTGTGCTCCACCTCCTTGCACTATGACCTGGTAACTGTCCCCAGGTGGAAAGCCAGGTCGCGTGCAGGGCTCACTTCATGGGCTTCCTTTCTCTCAAGGATCACATTTCTGCTGTCTATTATTCAACACCTGAAAAGAACTGATTCATATACTTTGTCCAGTTTAATCATTGCTGGTGCTGGGAAGGCACAGCCAATACCAGTTTACTCCATCATGGCCAAAAATAGAATTTCTCCCATACACACATTTGTCCAACCAGCCTTCCATACCGAGAATGTACCTATGCGCCTCCTTCATCTCACGTGCTTGCAGAGGGGCAGAAATCATATACTGAGTTCAGAAAAATCATGGGATGATTCTTACAACCCATGCCTTTCAACGTCCTCAAAGAACAATAAAACAAACGTACCATATTATCTATTAATTCAAGCCAGTCCCTGAGCAGTCCTTTCCAGGCCAGCATTTCCCAGTCTGTGTTCTGAGGAAACACAAGAGCTCCACAAGAGGATAAATGTTAGTCTGGGTATGCGGGGTTCCCTGATCAAATACTTTCGAAAGACGGTATGTCTTATCTTTCTTCCTGAAGTCACGTGCACGTAACATGAAAGACTCTGACATGTTCTGCTAAAAATTTTCATCAACTTAATGTTTCCCAAGCTTAATGATCAGTGGAATTTCTTCTTCAGGAAATATTCGTTAATATTGGAAATGTTTGCTCTTTAACTTCATGCATTACCTGACCTATCTATTTTCCCCAAAGTTTTAGAAAAATACTATTCAGAAAGAAAAAAGAGCTTTGCAGTTTGGCAAATCAGTCAAAATCAAGGCTGCTGATATGATATTTAAGCTGAGCATTTGTGGTAGGGCCAACGATTAAAGAGATAATTTCAATGTCCCCAGAATCCATGTCTGGGTTACACATCCCAATTGTGCAAACAAGATGTTATAGGCAAAGGGATTTTTTCTTTTAAAGCTGATGACTGAGATCAGCCTATTTATCTTTTAAGGCCCTAGAAATCTGGAAGTGTAATGCTAGCCTATAAAATGTTACCTTCAAGAGTATTTCATATATACTATACTTTTTAGATATTAACCCATATATATCTTATTAATCATTTATGAACCCCCTGAAATACTTTTGGAAACGTTTTCCAGCTCAAACACCTTTTTTAAACCAAATGACATCATGTCTCTCGGTACACATTGTTCCGTAATGGAGATCGGGAAAGCTTCCCTACCCCTTCATAAAGCAACTGCTGAAAAGTTTGTCATCATCCTCCCTAAAAGTAAGCACCTGGAAAATGTGAGTGCAATGAAACCCCAAAACACAGCTCTGAGGCAGTCAGCGACATTTAAAAACCTCTCAGTGGGGGAATTGCCTCAGGTATAGTAAGAAGCAGGGCCTGCAGTCCTGGGAACTTCAGAGGCCCTTGAAGGCTGAACGCAGAGAGAGGCCTCTGGTTGCACTCCAGAGAATTGCCCAAGAGGAAATCTTGCTGAGTTCTTGGGCTGAGCATGCTGTCTACTTGCTTTCACCTCCTTGTTGCTCTCAGTTACTTCCACATTCTGACTTACAGGCAGAGGCACAGTGGACACAGAATTATTCATTCATGCAATCCATTCATTGCTTCAGCCATTTATTTGTTCATTCAAAACTGGTTTATTGGATACCGGTTATGTTCCAGAGACTCTACCAGAGTGCTAGGATGCAGTGGTGGACAAAACCCAAGAACCTTTCCCTCATGGAGTTTACATTCTAGTAAGGATGAGTAACCACCAATTAAGTCACATAGTAAGAAGTGCTACAGGGAAGAATAAGTCACATTATGAGGTTGACAGCAGGCTGGGTGCGGTGGCTCGCACCTGTAATTCTAGCACTCTGGCAGGCCGAGGTGGGAGGATCGCGTGAGGGCAGGAGTTTGAGACCAGCCTGAGCAAGAGTGAGATCCCATCTCTACTAAAAATAGTAAAAATTAGCCAGGTGTGGTGGTGTACACTTGTAGTCCCAGCTACTTGGGAGGCTGAGGCAGAAGGATTGCTTGAGCCCAGGAGTTTGAGGTTGCTGTGAGCCAGGCTGACACCACGGCACTGTAGCCCGGGCAACAGAGTGAGACTCTGTCTCAAAAAAAAAAAAAAAAAAAAAAAAAAAAGAGGTTGACAGTGGTTGGAAGGGTAGTATGTTACATAGGGTGATCAAGAAGTTTTCCTCTGAGAAGGTAACATTTGTGCAGTGATATGAATGAGAAGATGAGTCAAAGAAACATTTAGGGAAGAGTTTTCCAGGCAAGAGGGAGCAGTAAGTGCAAACGCCCTGAGGCTGGGGCTTTTGGTTGAATCCAATGGCTCCTAAACACTAACTAGATGCACTGACTTACTGACAAAACTTGAAAAACAAATCATATTCCTGAGCTCCACAATTTCAGAGTCTGATTCAGTAAACCAGGAATGGGACCCAAGGTCCTAGATTTTTAAAAATCTTCCCAAAAGGTTTCAATACTTAGCCCAGTTTAAGAAACTCTTATCTAATCCAGTGACCTCATTTCACAGATGAAGAAACTGAGGTCCAGGGAGGGGAAGCGATTTAGCCTCTGGTCACAGAGCTAAACAGTGATAGAGCCGGGCCCAGAAACCATATTCCCATGTTCCCAGCTGGTGCTCTTTCTCTCCTACCTGCTCTCTCGTCCCCGCCACACCCTCTTCTCCCCTCCTGCAACGGGAGAGGCCACAGGAAATGCTTTTCTTCTAATATTAATAATAGTTGTTATTATTACTATAAATAATAACTATTACTCATTGAATATTTACTTTATTCCAGGCATTGTCTAAACACTTACATATATATATATTTGATTTTTTTGAATTTTAGAATACTGTGGGGCTACAAATGTTTTGGTTACGTGGATTGCTTTTGTACTGCTTGAGACAAAGTTCTAAGTGTGCCCATCTCCCAGACAGTGTACATTGTACCTGTTAGGTATGATTTCACCCATCCTCCTCCTCCCCTTCCCACCTGTTTGATTTCTCTTGAATTTTACTTCCTATTGTGCACATGAAGCACTTACCTGTATTAACTCATTACATCCTCACTATAGCCTTGTGATTGTAATGAGCTTATGATCCTCACCTGACAAATGAAGCTGTCGGAGAAGTCAAGCAACTGGCCCACGGTCGCACATCTGGCGACTGAGGAAGCCAGGCCATCTTTCTGCAGAGTTCATGGTGCTGGACTCTACCATATTGTTGCCAGACGCTGGCCTGGGCAAGACTCTGGGAAGATCATCATTGCTGTTCCTGACTCTCATCAACAGGAACTTCAGTTCCTCATCCGGTGCACATTCCAGGACACCAGCCATCTCATTGTGCAGGCTGGGAGTGTACCTAAAGCCAACAGGATGCAAGTGCAAGCAGTGGAGTCTGTCCCTTTGGAAAGCAACTGTGGTCTAAACATGATCTATTTATTTTCTAGAAACTTCGAGTGATTCAGGTTTCCTTTCAGTGATTTTTGAAATTAGGCTCTGCTGAGAATGCAGCAAGGATGAGCTGGTGTGCTTGCTGCATGTTGATGGCAAAGCTTGGCACATCATCTGAGTCACAGCTGCATCCAGGTAACGTATCACTAGGACGTCTTCCCTGAGGCCAGGATGGCTGGTAGTGTCATTATCTCACTGTGCGGAACCCCAATAGCGAGGTGTAAAGATAAAGACAGTATGATCGCTGTTTTCTAGGAGCTCACAAATAACTATAATTCATGGCAGAAAGTAGCATTATTTCATTAAAGTGCTAGGGGTACAGAGGGCCATGGCAGTTCAGAGAAGTGTGTACCTCCTGACAGGAACAGGAAGGATTTTGTTGGATCTGGGCCTTGATTTTACAGGTACAGACGAAGGGAACTCCAGGAGGAAGGAACAGACACAGCAAAACCACAGGGGTGTGACTTGCCAAGACAGTTTTGGGGAAGGGAGAGAAACACAGGGGTTAGAAGAAATGTGTA
Source organism: Eulemur rufifrons (assembly GCF_041146395.1). Taxonomy (NCBI): domain Eukaryota; kingdom Metazoa; phylum Chordata; class Mammalia; order Primates; family Lemuridae; genus Eulemur; species Eulemur rufifrons. The sequence goes on from NC_090989.1 coordinate 70,964,429, forward strand.
CAGATCTCATTAAGTGTACAGCTAGTATAATTTCTGGAAACTAGGAGGTCAAGGTGAGACAGACTCCATGATGTATTTTTACTAGCTTTTTGGTGCATTATCCTTGAAATATTCAGACCAATGGCACAGAACACACTCAGCTGGGATCCCTGTCAAATAGAATAGAGAATGTATGGCTAACTAGTTACTATAATTCTCCCTAAAATAGCATGGTGATATTTTATTTTAATTATTCTTTATAGATTAATAACACACTGTATGACGGGGGTACAGAAGGAGGGCAGTGGATGGGAGGCTGAATTCCAGTGACTTCCCAAATCTGTTCCAGCCCTGATGTGTCCTGCCTGTACCTGTTACAGTAGCAGGAGGTCAGAACTTAAGTATTCATGTGTCTAAGCGACACTGCTTAATTTTCTATGAAGCCCCAGTATCCCTGGGTCCCTCCCAGTATTAAGGCTTTCAGACAATAATTGTCTACTTCACACCAATTCTTGTAGAAAAGATAAAAACAAAAGAGAGGTAAAGATCTTGAGACTTCAGAGTCAGCTCCGTAGACAGGGCGAGACGCCACTAAGACACAAGGGTGTGCTGGAGCTGGCTCTTAACTAGCTCGTGAGTGTCAACTGTTAAATTTTTAGGAATTTTATATGTCAGTTGTTAAATACAGCCATTATTAAAATTAAAATTAAATTATATGAATTTATATTAATAATCAAATAAATTATATTTTAAAAAGGAAATAAGGTTGGGTGCGGTGGCTCACACCTGTCATCCCAGCTGACTCGGGAGGCTGAGGCAGGAGGATCACTTCAGCCCAGGAGTTCAGCCTGGACAATATAGCAAGACCCCCATTTCTAAAAATAAATAAATAAATAAATACATAAACGTTTTTAAAATAAATTAATTTTTTAAAAAAGGAAATGAGCACTTAAAACTAACTTAATGTGTCCTAATTATTTTAGTACATTTTATCATTACATAGGCTCTTGAGGTTATTAACATCTGTTGTAACTTTGTGCCAATGGAGGTACTATATCATGGTATCCATTTCCAACTCTGCATTCAGTGATGCCACGTTGGTAGTGTGAACTCAGTCGTGATATGAGTATTTACACTATGGAAATGGGCAAGTGCTGTCAATCAGAGAGTGACTGTTTTGCAGATAGCTAGACTTAAGAAAGTGAGGGGGAAATATTAACAATGTAGATTAAACAGTGTTTTGTCTATAGCCATTACATTGTGAATAACACAAAAAGTTGAAGAAATATTCTTCTAGTGTCTAATTCAGCAAAGAAATCTCTTACATCTTAGATCAAAGAGTGACGGTCTTACATATCTTTACTGTTTCACTTCTGTTTTACTCATTAATTTAAATGAAAGTATCAGCCAACATTCATGTCAGAACTACACTCATTTGTCAGCTCTTCCCATAGATTGGCCACAGATTCAAGATTTCAGCAGCAATGAAAGTATTTTGTGAGACTCATTTGGCTGTAGGAAATTTACAGTGAATAGTATTGTGATGGTTAATTTGGTGTGTCAACGTGACTAGGTGAAGACACAGGATACCCAGAGAGCAAAACATTTTTCCTGGATGTGTCTATGAGGTGTTTCTGGAAGAGATTAGCATTTAAAGCAGTAGACTGAGTACGTAAGATTCACCTTCACCAGAGTGGGTGGGCATCACCCAGTCGTTGCGAGCCCTCCTGAATACAATAAAAAGGCAGAGAGGAAGGGTGAATTCTCTGTCTTCTTGAGCTGGGACATCATCTTCTCCCGCCCTTGGACATTGGAGCTCCTGGCTCTCAGGCCTTCAGACTCCAGGACTTACACTGGCACCCTCCACCCCCTGCCCTGGCTCTGGAGCCTTCAGACTTGGACTGGGAGTTTCACCATCGGCTCCCCTTCAAACTCAGACTGAACTGCACCACTGGCTTTCTTGGTTCTCCAGCTCGTAGACAGCATGTCATGAGACTTCATGGTTGCCATAATCACATGAGCCAATTCTTATGATAAACCTCCCCTTGTGTATCTATGTCTAGCCTATTGTTTCTCTGGAGAACCCTAACTAATACAAATATTGTATGTTATTATTTTTAAATTGTGTGCTATACATTCTTTATATCAGTAAAATTTATTAAAATAATATACTAAACTTGTATCTGTCTATAATACGTATCTATATTTTTCCCAGAGAACCAATTGTTAAATCTCTGCCAGTACACCACTGCTGAGACATTTATTCCTTATAGGTTGACAAGCAGGAAAAATAATTCTCTCATATAACACAAGTCAAATGATCTCCGGAGAACAGAACTGACTCGACTTGGGTTCAGAGGGTCTCCTGGAAGCTAACATAGAGCAGGACGCTAAATACACAATGGAACCAGTGGTAGTTTGCTCCTTTATGAAATAGTGCATTCTATTTAAGGAGCTCAAGACTTTAGCAATAGCAGCTCCTCCCAACAGCCTCTCAGGACGACAGTATTAGATGCTTTGCTCCCATTTCTTCCTAGTGACTTCCGGGAGCAGAAGTTGTCATCTCCCACATTCTCCCTCACTCATTTAAGCCGGCTACAGCAGCTTTCCTCCCTGGCTTCCAGCATGCCAAGCATTCTCCTGCCTCTGAGCTTCGCCCTTGCTGTTCCGTCTGCCTGGAACAGCCTACCCCGGACATGCATATGACTCATGTGCTTCTTTATTCAAATGTCACCCCCCACCACCACCTGATCTAAAATAACACCTCCTCTTCCTTTGTTGCTTCTCTATTTAACCTTGTTTTATTTTCCTTCATTGCATCTATCACAACTTGATAGTATGTATTTATTATCCAACTTGTCTACTAATAATATGTCAGCTCCAAGGAGCACAGATCTTTGCCTGCTTTTGTCACCTCAGAACCTCAAACAGCACTTGGCACAGAGTAGGTGCTCCCTGGATTTTGTTGAAAGGAAAAAGGAATGAGCTTGGCTCAGAGTTTTCTTATGTCTCGAAGATTCTGTATCACCCCCAGCTTTTACCTCCTAGGCACCGGCCAGAATCAAATCGGGGTGTGTGAGGCCGGCCTAATGTCAATACAAACGCCCTCCTACCGGACAGCAGGGAGTTCACTAGGCGTGTGGACGCTGTCTCCCGGGAGACGGGGCCCTGCTCTGCCGAGGGCTTACCCCAGGTAAAGCCCCACTGGGTGTGAGGCTTTGGTGCTGGCGTGCCATCCAACTGTGTCCTTTGCCGTTGAGTGTGTGTTGACAAATGCATCCTATCTGCCATCTATAAACCCGTGTCCTTGTTTAACTTTCTGGAAGATGGATGTCTCTTGCCTTTGCTTTTGAATTCCACTTCTTTGACTTAAAGGGGATGAAGGGGCAGAAACAACAAAGGCTGTTTAGAATTTAGTCTTCCCCATTGTTTGACCCAGTAAATAGATAAATAAAAAAGGGGGAGGAGAAGAAAAGAAAGAAAAAGGGAGCCTGGGTTGAGCTCTCCAGCTGTGGGGCCCTGGCGGGCCTGGCTGACATGAGCCCAATTACGGTGGGGGCCGCTGCACCTGTGAGGAGTTAATGAGAAACACTCAGAAGCGGCTGCTCCCAAAGGGGTCCGATTAGGACCTCACAGAGGCAGCACCGCCCCCCTCCCCTGGCAGGTTCTAATGACCGGATTAATCTCAGCAGGTTGTGTTTGGGGACATTCCACCTCCTTCTTAGTAGTAAGGAGGAGTGATAGGTGCTCAGTTTCCTTAGGGATTTTAGATTTTGCAACTGTTCCTGAATGTAATATTAAAAAGGCATAAACAAAAATCTAGGCAGGGCTGGGGTGTATTTGCGGGGGCCCCATTCAAATGGAGTCAGCATGAATCTACTGGAGAACTGGAGGATGTTATTGAGCATGATGTCCAAATCCCTCCCTTCTCAAGTGGGGAGACTGGGAGCTCCTGAGGGCCTCTGAAGGGGAACTCTCAGATCAGACCACCTGGGAAATACGGCATCAGGCAGGACGAAACCACTTGTCTGGGGGTCAGTGTGGTGTGGTTATGTGGTAGAGCGATTCTGGGTGGGCTCTGGAGCCTGGTTCTGGCTCTGCTTCCTACTGATCATGTGGGTTTGGGCAGACCTGCCACAGCTTTCCTTACCTGTGAAATGGGAACAAGGGTTGTGCCTGCCTGTCAGGGTTGCAACGCATGAATATACACGATGCATTTGGGGAAAGATCTGGGCCAAGGCAACCTTCAGCCAGTGTTAGATTTTATGAATATTTATAATTATTCATATTGATTTTCCAGTGCCCCGTCCATGGTCCCACTGCTAGGGACTGTCCTGTGAGGTCAGGATCAGACTTGGGCTGCAGAAGGGGTTGGTTGGCTAGTCTGACGCCATTCACTTTAGTCCTGCAGAGTCATCCTTAGCATCTGCGAAGTGCCAGGTGCTCAGCTAGGCCCAGCTGGGCTGATATATATGTGCCAGTGTGAGAAAGAGGCCCGTTCCTAAAGAGCCACTGGAAAGGACCCTGGGTTGGGAGTCGGAGAACATGACTTCTAGGGCAGCTGCACCTCCCTGGCAAGCTGCTTCACCTCCATGAATCTCCATGTCCTCCTCTGTCAGATGGAGAAGATGATCCCTACCCTGCCTTCCTCGGGACTCTAACAAGGATCAAGTGACACAAGTGCATGCAGAGGGCCTTTCGCTACAGCGAATTGCTTCTGCTAAGGTGGTGCAATGGAAGGAATGAAGTGGGCCTTCACCTGAAGGACCCCTGGGTGCACTCACCCTGATGTGGACTGGATGTGAATAGTGCTAAGGGTGGGCAACAAAATGATCCTGGGGACGCCCACTGTACACCCAACCAGTGTGGCCGGAAGTCAGGAGAACCTGGGCTGGAATCCCAGCTCTACCACCTGCTGGCAGTATGACCTTTCGTGGGTTACTTAACATCATCCCCAAACTCTGAATCATAACAGCTACTTCATGGGATGGTTGTAAGGAGTAGATGAAATGATATACGTGAAGTGCTCACAACAGGGCCTGGTGTATAGTGTTCCCTGTAAGGACTGTTGTGCTTTGGTGATGTCACCCCATTCTAGGGCCAAGCCCTTGTCGATCTCCCAAGAGGATCCTGCTCAAGAGCCTGCCATATAGGCTGTTACTACATAGATGAGAGTTCCAATTCATCCACCTACTGGGTGTAACTGGCGTCTCCTGGGGGACATGGAAACTCATGTCAAGCCCATCATGTCCCTGCAGGCAAGCTCCCCAAGGAACCAACTGAAACTGGTTTCTTGCCAGGTAAGCAGATTCTCAGGGCAAGAAGGGGTAGTGAGGTGACTGCTTATGCCAAGGGCATGGTGTCCCGATGGCGTGATGGCCTAATGGCCTGATGCATCATCTCCATATGACACCTGTGCCGGGGGCTGGGCAGAGCTGTCTGTAGCCAGAGCCTTTCACCTGCTGTACAAACAATGCCAAATTCCAACGTTCCCTCTTGCCTTTTCTGGATAACTTCCTACTGAGTTAATTTACCTATTTCTTTATATAAGTTCAGGCCCTTGATTTCGCTTGCTCCTAGCCTGGCTAGTCCTGCTTCTGGCCTATGACATCTTCTGGCTTTGGGGGCAGCCCCTAACTACCTGCTGTCACCCTTATATATTGATGCTACTGGTTAAGCTGTGCACAGCTTGCACATTGTTTGCTCACCTCCCTGCAGATCCGCTACTTTCATGGAGACACATCATGGTTTTGGTACTTCCTTATCTATGCACCAGCTTAGCAGCAGGACAGGGCTATCCTTGTGGAAGCTCTTATTTAGAAACTGGTCTTTCATCTCTGCTGTTTATGAAGGGGACTCTGAGTGTCATCCTAGAGTTAATTACTTCCTTCATGAGGCAGGGATCTGTATCTGTCCCATTCGCTGATGTATTTCAAGTGTCAGGATGGTGCCCAGCACAGAGTAGGTGCCCAGCACAGAGTGGGGGCTCAATTATATCTGTCAAGTGAAATAAAAACCACTTCTCAAGGAAACATTCTATTTATCTCAGAATCAAATCTTTAGCTGGCTATAGAGGACAGCGTGCCTTGGTTTCCTGCTGGATAAATTATTTTTACCTGTATTAGTGCATGCTCTCCACACTGTGCTCTTTGGAGCTGGGATTTCATTCTCACTTCGGGCCTCACTCACTGTTTCCTTACAGCCCACTGTTGTCAACGCTCCCGGTAAAAGCAGAGCTTTGATCCCTGCCATTCATTTCCCTGCTCCAAATCTTAGGTGGCTCCTCGTTTCCTTCCTTCCTTTCTTTCTTTCTTTCTTTCTTTCTTTTTCTTTCTCTTTTTTGAGACAGAGACTTGCTCTGTAACCCAGGCTACAGTGCTGTGGTGTCAGCCTAGCTCACAGCAACCTCAAACTCCTGGGCTCAAGCGATCCTCCTGCCTCAGCTTCCCGAGTAGCTGGGACTACAGGCATGTGCCATCATACCTGGTTAATTTTTTCTATATATTTCTAGTTGTCCAGCTAATTTCTTTCTATTTTTAGTAGAGACGGGGTCTCACTCTTGCTCAGGCTGGTGTCAAACTGCTGAGCTCAAACGATCCGCCGCCTCGGCCTCCCAGAGTGCTAGGATTACAGGCGTGAGCCACCGTGTCCAGCCACCCATTTCTTTTCAAGTACAAATTTCTTACCAGGGTACACAGGTCTAGAATCTGCACCTGACCTACTCTTTCAAACCCAATCTCCTTTGTTCCCCACAGACACTCTTGGTTGCACTTCAATTGCATTGACCAATGTTTTCCAGATTTCTCCCTGAAAACTTTCTGTCTTCATCCTTTTCTTCGTGTTGTTAACCTCTGTTTGGAATAGTCTCCCCCAAAAGATGATGTTTGGGGGGAATCTTGAATGCTTAGGTTATTCCTCTGCCTAAGAGTCCTGTCTCGAGCTTTTAAAACCTATCCTGAGCTTGCAAGACCCATCCTGAACATCATTTGGTTCATAAAATCTCTAACTAGGTGAGTTTTCTACCTCTTTTATCTTGCATCCCTTCTTTGTTTTTCTTGACTTCATGTTTGTTTCTGTAATTCCCTCATTCCCACACTTATATGACTGAAAGTTCCTTGAGGGTAAGGACTCGGTCTTAATTCATTTTCCTTTCCCATACTGTGCACGTGGTTGTCTCTCAGGAAATAACGGCATTGAGCAACTGCTGCAGCAGGTAGCCTAAGTCTACGTGCTACCTTGGCACCCTATGATTCTTGTTTCTCATTTCTTCTTGGGTTGCATGGACCTTACAAAAAGGAATGATTTTTGTTGTCATCAACCAAAACCTATTTCAAGCATCATTAGAATAAGCTGCTAGAACAAAAAGATAGCACATCTCAGGTTGCTTTAAACATGTAATGATTCTTACCCTGTCTGAATACCAGCAAACTCAAACTGTAGTTGCTTGCAAGTAAATGCCACTGTGGCCATTCCTCATACATTGATCGTTCAAATGGAAGTCACATGTGGTTTTGTCTCAGATCTAGGAAGGCCAAACATGAATTTCTCAAACTTGTTCAAACATTCTCTATTTAGGGGGAAAAATAGAGGTTGGATCATTCATTCAAACAATTTGGTTAACTAACACACATTTTATAGTACCTGAAGGGTTGTTGAAAAGAAGTTCCTGACTTATCATTAGAGGTTGCATTTTTGAACCTGTAAAATAAACTAGTTACTTAGCATGTCTTTGTATTTTTTCCATGCCTTTAGACATACCTGTTTCCAGACATGTTTTCAGAACGCATTTGGGGAGGCTGTGATTAAAGGATATTTTCTGGTATGGCATGGAGGCTGAGTCTCTTGACAATGACTTGGAAAAAAGAATAAAATCTATTTTACATCAGCTGAATGTCTCTAATTGGGTCTTGAAGACCAAACAATTCCCTTCAATACAGCTGGGGCTTTGGGTAGCCCCAAACCAATTAACTCAAATTATATAATTTTCCTCCCACCCCTACCTCCAAAGCTTGACTTGCTTATTTAGTAAAGAGGAGGATTAGTGCAAGCACTAAGGAGCCATTCTCTGGCTGCCTGGTACAATATGGGAACTTAGCTCCGGGCCAGCCAGAAGCATCCTGCCCTGGAAGAAAGGAAAAAGCAAAGCTAAAGTCAAGCCGTCTCCGTGGTATGACTCTCCTCTTTCTTGGGATACAATGGAATTCAGCATCCGTATATTACTGGATTACCAGGCAGCAGAAAGCATGCTAGCCTTTAAATGGAAACAAGCAATCTTTGGCCCTCCTAAACCTCTGAAAATGTGCAGGAGCTAATTAAGGCAACAAAGTCATAAGGTGATCAGAGAAAACGAGAGAAATTTGAACAGTTACAGAGGAATCTAAACAGGTGTGTATGTCTGTGTGTGTTTAAAGGAGCAAATAGCTGTACTGTGAATAAATTTCATCTTTCTCCTCTTTCTAGGTGATTTGTTAAAGCTGGGGTGAGCACTGGACAAGTGATAAAATTATGTAACAATTCCAAATGCATGTTTTCTAAATTAAAAAAAAAACAATGATTTTAAAAGGTGGAATAATACTCTACATTACAACTATATCACAAATATGTCCAGTAAACTTTGTTACAAGACAGCTTAAATTTTTTTCTATAGACTATTGCATTTTGTGATCCTTGTAACAAGATACTGAATATCTGATTTGGTCACTGTGAATTTTAAATGAATTTAAAATAGCTTAGTTCTAATGAGAAAGGATAATTAATAGTACCCTGAGGTTGGCAGGCGTCTTCGGGGAAGCCCTTTCTTATATTTATTGGCCAACTTCTAAGTGCTGACCTTTTATGAGCCAAAAAGAGAAAGCAAATAGTAGACACCCCTGAATGTCTCTCTCCTCTTCTCTAAGCATATAAAATATGATACTGAACTTACCCTGGTATTTTCTCACACATTCCTTTCTGAGGGGACCCTGCCCTGGATACGGTTGGCTCCTTCAACTATTAGAACAGAATGGTTTCATATAACAGGCTTCCCTGGTGTTTAGGTCCTAGGATTTATCTTCAAGTTTGACTTTTTGTTCATATGTCTGCCAAAAGGGGAAGTCTAGTGAAATTAAAGTTCTCTAGGAAGGTACAATTCCATTTCCTACAGCTTCCATGGTTGAGGTAGAATTCTATCATCTGCTGATGCCACTATCTCTCTAGGATTTTATGAGCTCTATTATAAAGACTCTATCTAGGGATTTGCCGATTTGCCCATTGGTTTCCTTAAGAACCTCTGACCGTCAATGTAAGACTGAGAGCTAGAGAACCACATCTCTTGGTCTTTTGGGCCATGGCACCTATGGCCAAGGTTTAGGTCTCTTCTGTCTTTGGGGAGGTGCATTCTTTAATTCAAGGAGCATAGCCCCAGGAAAGGTATTCAGGTAAGATCCAGCGTATGGATACCAATTAAAATAAAGACAATAGGCTTTCAAATTCAAATTCCAAGAAGAACATTACAATTTATTTAGTCTATTCCATCATTTTCAAGATGGAACCATGGCAGTCCAGGAGGAAAGGTGACTTGTTCAGGGTCACGTGGTGACTCAGTGGTACAGCCTGAACAGAATTTGGTTCTCCCGACTCAATTGAAGAGTAGTCTCTGGCTATCAGTGCTGATTACATCTTAATCATAGAAGTTATGTCATTTATTCTTCTGACTTTATAGATTGTTAATGGCAGGGGAGCTCTATGACTTACAGGTCGAGATTTCACCCTGCAGACTCTGGCTGGACAGATTTGGCATCTGAGGTCTATCAAGACTCTGAGGTGGAAAAAATAGACAAGGCCCTAACAGGGCCCTTCTCTCCATTGGATCTAAATTTGGAGATGCATTAATTAACATAACATTGCTGCTTCCATCTCTGAGCCTTAGTTGGCACTCTGCTTTGTATTCCTCACCAAAATCAAAGCACCAGTATGGTTTATTTTTTAGATATCTTGAAAAGAATAATGTTTGACCATTCCTTTCCTTGACTTTACCTCCATGTGCCGTGTGTAATGATCCAGAGAGAATCAATTGGACACTGCATTTTAAAGATAAGGATTGGGATTTTACTTCTGGGTAACCTGGTGACCCCAATCAATCTCTGTCCTACAAACCCTCTGAAGATTTGATGCTCCAGTCCACAGTTAAGTCCCAGCTTCCAAGAACGGCAACAGATGTCGCAATCCAAACACCTTTATTAACTATTTATCTTCAGATGTGTATCAACGAGCTCTTGCCAACAGAAACAGTGGACTGACTGCTCCTTAAATGGAAAATCACCCTCTTTCATCTTCAAGCTATTTTACTCTGTAATCCCTTTGAGAAGATAAAAAAAGATATATGAAGAAAGTAGCTGGTGGTATTTAATTGCTTTAAAAATTTGCCTTTTTTAAAAGTAGTAGTCATCTATCCATTGAAAACATTGCTATTGAGTTCTATACCCCAATTATACAAAACATCAAATGGTGTTTAGGGTAAGCAGATAACCTAAAGTTACTTTTAACAGTAAAGGCTTCAATGTTTGGTTTCCTTTATTCTTTTAAAACTTGCTGATTATTTCCCATTTGCCAGACTTTGGCCCCGTTTGAACCAGAGCTTCAGCACCGTGAGGAATAATCCTTGCCACCTACTTGCGTTACAACAATGTCACGAGGATTATAAATGATGGTGGAGTAATTTGAACACTGAGAATAAAACACAAGGCCAAAATATTTTATGCAGGACCCTGTGTAATCCTTTGTAACTGAACTCATCAAAGTTTGTTCTGCAGCTAAGCTCTTGCCTGAAGTTTATTGAGGTTATTCCATGGAGAGGAAAATAAACCATTGTGAGGTCAAGGAGGCTTCTTCTCCTTTGATCTAGCTCACTGGCTAAACTTGCTAAATTCCTCTCACACAGGTAGATGGAGTGGTAGGCTTTTGCTTCAAGGGCAGAGGTGAATTCATGGGAAGATAATGAAGTTTAAGCTTCCAAATGTTCTCAATGCCATTTTTCTTCACAAAATTTGCAAAATTCAGGTACTTTAACCACAATTGGTTAAGAATGCTGTCTATTTCCCCTGTGACTTTCCTTCCATCATCGCCTAAGGCTGTCAAGTGGGGTTAAGGTGGCCCCAGAGTAATTGTGCACAGTAGCTAAGGGCACCTTGAGTAGAGGATGCTTTAGTTTGGACTTAGTGGGATATATTTATGTGGTTTGCTGTCCCTTCTGTGTACAATTATTTCTAGCTTGTCTGATGCAGGAATGACTTCCAGGAATACTACCCCACTCTGCCAACTCACCTGCTGTCATGGCACAAGCTGCAAACGAAAGGACCCATCAAAAATTAAACTAAACGCTGGAGGTCTGTGTAATGGGAGAGAAACGAGATTTGCAAGGCATGGAGCTGGGAGCCGACCTGTGGAAATGTGTCTAATCATCCCAAATACATAATTGCAAACGGAGGAGTCCATTTCATGGATGCCTAGTCAAAGGGAAGTGCTCTCCTGTGAGGACTATACTTAATTAAGAATTATTTATAATTTTAAATGCCCATGTTTTTTTCTTTTAAAATGGGAATTGTGTGAAATAGAATCCATCAGAATTCCCATTGTTCGTAGACACAGACCTGTTGGAGTGCTACAAAAAAACAAGTACATCGGTGAGAAATCATGAGCTTTATACATCCCAACTCTCCATAATAAACACACAAACTCCAGTCAACCCTGCTAGAGAAATAAGTGAATTACCTTTCCAGTATCTCTTGAAAATGATATAACAAAATCATTGTCACAGTAAGATGCCATCAAAAAGTAGTTGGTAGGCGGGCGTGGGGGCGGCAGGAGCCGCGGAGCCAGCCCGAGAGCGGTGCTGAGGGAGCGGGCGCCGAGACAAAGGCGACGGTTACCTGGTATAGGCTCTGGGTCAAGACAACAATTTTTATACCTTCCTGGTGGTTCAGACATGACTCTGTAGAACCAGAAGCAAAGAAAGGAAACAATCTTTTTCTTTATTCAGTTGACCATATAAGATACTTGGCTTCCAGGAACAAAAGACACAGTGAAATAGTAAGATTATCATTTTGCATCACTGGAGCGTGTTTTGTGGAACTTCCTGAGTTGAGATTTGGAATCTTCACTGGTGCTCGTTTACGCCGTGGACTGTAAGCATGAGTGAGTTCTGGTTGTGCTTCAACTGCTGTATCGCAGAACAGCTTGAGCCTAAATGAATGCTGAACCCTTACGAAGAGATAAAGGTTATTTGGTACATGTTGGTGGTGTCTGCGCTTCAGTATCTGAGGCTGATTGAAGGTCTCATTTCCAGAAATACCAAGTTTCTGAAATTTCAATTTATGATTCTTCTACTAATTATAGATATGCATCTCTTGCTTTCCAAAAAAAAAAAAAAAAAACAGTGATATAAAGATGGCTGTGAAAGAAATGAATGGTGCCCAAAAGGGTGTCAAGAAGAATTATAAACAAATTGAATCTGCAAAATTATTACCTGATGCACCTATTAGATTCATACCTCCAAATACATTCAACTTGCGTAGCTTCACCAACATCATGAAGAGACTGGCTGAACTACACCCAGAAGTCAGCAGGATGATGGGGGACCCTGCTTCCTGCGCTGTGTGGCTCGCGTGTTGCACCGACAGCACTGGTGACAGTGCCAGTCTCACCCTTGGCCAGTGGCAGATATTCCCATCTCTTCTTTTTCTCCATTCCTCAGCAGTTGAGAATAGGAATTAATCAATGTCATATAATGAAATGGGATGTTTCAAAATGTTACATTAAAGCTCAATTCCACTACTGGGGGAAAAAAAAAAGTAGTTGGTAAAAAATGTAGGTTACACAAAAGATATTAGAGAGGTGTATTAAGCAGTTAATTACTAAATGTGTTGTGTTTTTTTTTTGGATTTTAAGATGTTTATGGTATTTGCTAGCTTTCTAAATAAATATCCATGTTTGTACCTACTTTTTAATTTGTAATCTTTTTGTATTTTTTTTTTCTCACAATAGGACCACAAAATTATATGTTCTAGCCTTCTCATAACTGGGATCTACCTCTGGGGTGGGGGTGGGAATGTCAGGCAGCAAAGCTCAATCCTTCACCCACAGGGGACCTTGGTGGCCAGCTATGTCCTTGCTCCTTGCCCCCCTCCTCTCTCTGCCCCTATGTTTAAGGAAATGCAGGCTTTGAAGGGAGGCTCTCTGCCTGTGGTCACACAGCCCATGCATGCAGAGGGTGGACACGTCCATGCGTTAAGAGGAATGGATGCTGGGACGCACTGGTCAGAGACACCCTCAGCAAAGGTACTGCACGAGAAGCCGAGAGACCCAGGTTCCAGCCTTGACTGCCACTGGCTCACGTGTGGCTTTGAATAACACACTTCCTTCACTGAGCCTTAGTCTCCCCGTTTGTGCATGCCCAAGGAGCTACCTTCCACATTGGGTAATTACGGAAGGTCTCCGTGACAAAGTGAGATCTGAGCAGAGACCTAAAGGACATCAGAACCAGTCATGTGGATATCTGGGGCTTTCAACGAAGGAGGAAGAGCAACCCCTGAGGCAGAAGTGTGCACGGCAACGTGGAGGCCGGCGTGCTTGGGTGGAGTGCGCAAGGAGGGGACAAGTGGCAGAAGTAGAAAAGGTCAGAGAGCGAGTGCAGGCCACGGCAAGGGAGGCTGCTCTTGGGGAGGGGAGAGCCATCAGAGCTTAAGAACCTTAAATAACATGACCCGCTAGACATTTAAAAACTATCATTGCTGCTGCTGTGTGGAGCGAGGCGGAGACCAGACAGGAGGCTGCCGCAGTTACCAAGGGGTGGCCCAGGCCAAGGGCCAGTGGAGAAGCCAACCCCGATCAGCTGCAATATGAGAAATAAAGTGGCAGGTGCCTCAAAAGAGGTGTAGGAAGATGGTACTGGCGAGCAAGAATGAGCCAGACGTCACTGAGCAGAGGTGGCAGGCAGAGGGAATGGCAGTTTCGTGGAGGAAATGGCATGAAAACAAAGGTCATGCTCATGGAAACAGGTGTGAAGTGCCTGGGAGAGAGGAGTCTGTGCGCTTAGATGAATTATTCAACCTTCCCATCCCTTGGTCTTCATTGTAAGGTGAGGACAATGTCTTCATCTACCTGGTAGAGGTGTTGCAATGAGAGGAGCTTGTGTGGTACTTTAGAGGCGCAGAGTGAATGGTGGCTCTCACTGCTGTGAGCGCAATTTTTATTAAATGCCAAAAAGTTCAGTGAGGAGGAAGCATAGGGATGTGGTGGGCAGAAACCCAGGAAATTGGGCTGACGCTGAAGAGCCTTGAATGCCGTGCCAAGGAGACAAAGTGGAAGGACCGATACCCCATCTCTTCAGGGGGAGCTTCCCAGGCTTGCCCGATTCTAAAAGTCACCAGAGGTGTTTACTGAAAATGCGGCTCCTCAGCCCCCTCCCTGATATGGGGCCCAGGGAACTGGATTTTGGTGAAAATCCCAGGTGATTCTTACACTGCTTAAGAAATTGTTTTATTTTTTTAACTTGAGAGTTGGAACAGGCATGGTCTTCAACTGTCGTGTGGCTGATGGACCCATGTGCAAAAGCAGCATTGTGCCGAGTGCTCCAGTTCTCAGCAACGCAGATGGAGGTGAGAGCGGGTGTAGGGAGGAAGTGTGCTTCCAGGATTGAAGGAGAGCTCTGTTTCGACAAGCCAGCCTTCCCCAGCTGAGGCTGTGCAAGGCAGTGGCAAGAGCTCACGTTCTGCTCCCAGCTCCAGTGCTGCTTGCTAAGTCCCTGTATGTCCTTGGGTGATTCTTGTCTCCTCTCTTAGCTGTCACTTCCTCCTCCTCCTCAGTTTTAAACTAAAAAAAAAAAGTGGAGAGGGCTGAATTGGGCAAACTGTAAAGTCTCTTCCACCTCCAAGTTTATCTGTTTATCAAACAAACTAATCTTTGCAAAAGCACTTGCAATGGCTACAGCCTGGAGACAGTCTTTGCAAACTTTGCAGACTCAAGGCTTTTGGGGTTATGCAAAGGGCACTGAATACCCCTGCCATCAAGATAAGAGAAGGAACCTTTCTCCCTGGTTGTTCACATGCACTTTGGCAGGCACACGCAGATCTGAGAGCTGGGACTTGTCTGATTTAACCCTTATCATGCTGCAACATTTGGTGGGGCGGAGGTGGAAGCAGTTAGATGCTGCTGATCACGTGTCTGACTTCCTGGCACTGGGAGAGTGCTCAGTCCCCTCTTTGCCTAAAACAAATGATCTGGGTTTGAGTGGCCTCTGATCAGATTCTGTAGTGTGAAAAGCAAAGGAAATAAATGCCTTTAATTCCAGATAAGTTATTTATGCACTCCAGGACTCAGTTTCTCATCTCAAAAATTTTGGTTTTGTAGAGAAGGGTGCTTTTTTCTTAATTGCTATCAAATTCTGATGGAACAACTTTTACTGAATCTCTTCCTTTTTCCCACCAATTTGTGCGATGGGTAGACTTTTTACGATTGGTTTAAATAAATAATAATTCCATCCGAAGTGAAAGCTGGCTTTCTATTCACTTTATCTCTGTTAAAGGCATCTTTACATTTTGGAGCAAATAGTGGCAACAGTGACCTCAGTAAGGCCTTTGTCCCTGGTGGTTCCCGCATACCTCTGCACACACAGATCTGAGAGATCTGATTTAATCCTTATCTCACTTTTTGGGCTTTAAACTGAGTGTATTCATGAAATCTCCCTCTAAAGACTCACAATGATTTCTTGATATATTTTCTAAAGCAAGCGGTGTGGGAGACATTTAGGCTGTAATCTCTCGCTAATTTATTTTGTTATTTCCAGGTTCAGGGGTGTGGAGATAGCAATTTGCAAGGAGGAAAAATGTGAAACCTCAGGAAAACACACCACTAAGGGAGTGGGGGAGGAGGGGACTACGTGGGGAGTAGCTTGTGGTAACATGATCCACCAGTGGAGCAAAGTTAAGGCACAGCGTTTTCATGGAAAAGGCAGAAGGGGTGAAGGGAGACTAGTTCCAGGACGCTGATTGCTCCTGGCTGGCTGGTCTCCTGCGGTGCAGCCTGGCACAGCACCGTCATTCCCTATGCCCTTGGTTTGCCTGTGGAGGCCTCCTCGTGGAGCCCCCCTACCCTAAGGAAGGCCTTGGTCTCCCTTCGGGGGCGGGATTCACCTTCCTTCTCCTGTGCTCTGGCCTGGGGGCCCTGGGAGAGCCCCACCCTGCCACCCTGAAGCAGGGCACTGAGAGCAGGGGCGTCTTCTCTAGGATTCAGGTCCCAGTGCACCTTCTGTGTCCTCCCCCGCAGCTCACAGGATCCTCACCAGAGCCACCCTTCACGTGCCAGGCCTGGAGGTTCCTGGAACCCCTCCTCAGCTGCTGAGGCCCAGAGGGAAGGGGGTGGGAGGCTGAATGTCAGAGGTTGCTGAGAACCCAAGGTGCCTGAAAAGGGGTGGTTGGAAGTAATCCCTTCCAAGGGTGTCAAAGTGCAGTTTCTGTTTGACTGCAGCAAAGTTCTTGTGACAAATATTTATTGAGGCTTCCTAAAAGTCCTGTGCTTAAGTGTGCTTTACAGCATGAAGATAACAAAGAAACGTGGTCCAGTCCCTGGGACACCCAAGGGCTGCTGGAGAAACACATGTACTCCCCCAGCACCCTGAGTGCTGTGGGTTCCCCCACTGCCTGGAGCCCAGAGGCTTGCCTGATAGAGGCCCAGGACTCCCTGAACAGGCAGCTGGAGGGGCAAGGAGGGCTGAGAGCAGTCTGAACATACTGTAAAGCTGTAGTATCTTCTGCCCTGCCTCCTGCCCCAGCTCCTGCAGTGCACAGAATTCTCAGGCAGTGCCTAACTGCTGGGCCCCAGCCTTCACCTCCACCATGGACCTTCATGCAGCAAGTTCCACTCTGACCTTTTGCTTGCCTCATCTCTCTTCACCCAAAACTACCTTTGCATGGACCAAGTTGGCCAGGTCCTGCCTGGGGGAAGTTCTGGCCATGGCCCCAGTCTTTCAGGATACCCTCATAGCATAATCCACTCATTGCAACAGCCCCCTAACTGGTATGGCCCTCTCGGTTCACTATCCTCCATTCCATCAGCAACAGAAAAGAGTTGAGTACTAGGATTGCTTTACCTGGGGAAGGATGATCTCTTGTGGATAGATGAGTGACTGCAGATAGCTGATGTGCTTCCATGTGGTTGAGGGGTTGAACTTGTTCTCCAGGAACCCAATGACTTGTGGGGAACTAGGGGTTAAGGAAAGTACCAGGGATACTGAATCTGCTTTTATAGTAGGAAGACATTCTAGTAGAGCTTTCCAAAAAAAAAAAAAAAAAAAAAAAAAAAAAGGGCTGCCTCATATTTCAGCAAGTAGTGAGTATTCCTGACTCACTCACCTATTACTATATTATAAGCCACTCAAAACTTAGTGGCCTAGACAACAATGATTTATTATTTGTGATGATTCTGTTGGTTGGCTGAGCTCAGCTGGGTGGCTCTTCTGCTGGTCTTGCCTTGAGTCACTCATGTGGCCACAGTCATCTGACAGCTTGACTAGAACTAGAGGATATTAATAAACACATGGCTCACTCACATGCTAGTGCTGGCTGTCAGCTTGGAGCTCCCTCCCTATGTGGTCTCTCATCATTCAACCATCTGGCCCAGGTTTCCATATGATGATGGGAATGTTGCAAGAGATCAGGGGAAGATGCTGCAAGACTTCTTAAAGCCTAGGCTGTGAGGCACAAACACTATTGCTTCTGTTGGTCCAAACAAGGCCAGCCCAGGTTCAAGGGATGGGGAAATAGACTCCACCATTTGATGGAAAAAGCTGCAAAGTATTTGTCATCATATCTAATCTACTACATTTCCCAAATTATCTTTTGATTCTGAGTCTTCTGGGTGATCCCTTAAGGATCCTTTATCTTCTGGTAAGGGCCATGTGGTAAACTCCTATACCTGTGAAGAAGGACTCCATGTGGACACTGTCTATCAAATGTCCCTCCTTTTTGGGGGGGAGGTGCTTACTCCATCTACACACAGTCCCATGCTTCTGGGGAAACTGGCCTCATCCCAGCTTCATTAGTAGAACTGATGAGTATAAAGATCACTGACTGGTCCAGGAATCCAGGCCCGCACCAGTAATCTCATGGCATTATCCTGCCCACAGAGATTGGCTGGGAAAGGACATGTAATGCAGGCCAATGAGACATGAGGGGAAGTTTTCTAGAAAGAAGTTCTTCTAGAAGTTTCTAGAAAGAAGTTCCCTCAGTCTTAAGAAAGAACCACTGGAAAGGATAGTTTCTCTTCTGTTGTGTGTAGAAGTGAGGGCTGGAACTACTGCCTTCTTGTTTCCAAACTAAGGATGAAGTCATCCAAGAGAAGAAGGCAAAGTCAAGAGAACCGCAGAGAAATGGAGCAGAAACCCTGGTCTTCCTATGTCTGAGCCCTGGCCTCTACCTTTGGACTTGTTTCGGTTACATGAGCCAGTAACTCCTCCTCATCAGTTAAACCAGTTTGAATTGGATTTTCTGTTACTTGCAGCTGCACGTATTATATCTGACCCAGGGCTTGAAGTTGTTAGATGACAAATCTAATAACTCTATTAATAGGTTACAAAGCAGATATTGACTTTTAAACAGAATAATAACTAATGTATTTTTGGTTTTTTTTTTTAGAAGATGATGAAATGGAAGATTCATTATGTCACAATAGAACTACAAATACCCTTAGACATCAGTCTGTTCAGTTGTCACTCAACGCGTAAGCAAACCACAACCCAGATGCTGGAGCAGAAATGTGACTCTGACGTCACAGCCCCCAGGGGAGTGTGCTCACCCCTGTGCTGGACCGTCCCCACCTGCACTTCACAACGGTGCAGTTATTCATGTGCCTGAAGCACAGGAACCACCGTGATAGTCGTACTTCAAATGTGAACTTCTAAACAACCACACTGGAAATCTGTTTGGCAGTTTCTTTAAAAATTCAATATACATCTACCCCATGGTCCAGCAATTCCACTGAATGGAATCATGTGTCCACACAATGACATATATGGGAATGTTCATAGCACTTTTATTTATAATGGCTAAAATCTGGATACATGCTAGATGTCTAACAACAGTTGAATGAAAAAACAACAAATTGTGGCATATCCATATAATGGAATACTACTCAAAAAGAAAAACAGAAAAAGAGGAATGAACTTCTACGGATATATGCAACAACATGCATGAATCTAAAACACACTGAATGAAGTGAGCCAGACACAAAAGAGGACATGTTGCATGATTCCATTTATGTAAAGTTCTGGAATAGTCAATCTAACCAGTAGTGACAGTAATGAGATCAGTGGTTGCTTCATGTTGTGTGTGTTTGGAGGGACATTGACAAGAAGGGGCAAGAGGGAATTTTCTGGGGTGACTGAAATGTTCTGTGTCTTGATTGGGTATGGAGCAGATGAGTGTATTCATTTGTCAAGCCTGAATAAGCACTTAAGACCTAAGTATTTCACTGCATGTACATTATACTTCCAAAAAAAATTTAATGTGACTTTCTAGCCAGGGACAGGAAGGTTCGATGTCAACACTCTGTGTAGCTGGGAAGAGGCTATGTGAGCCCACAGCTAGGCGGCTGGAATGAGTTTGCAGTGGTGTGCCTTGGATCCAGGGCTTGGGAAAGCTGCTGCCTCTTCCCGCTCGTGCTAATGGCTGGGGTCAGCCCGCTTCCTGTGTTCCCTGCCAGTGCCCAGCTGTCAGGACGGCCTGACCACAGCTGCTGTAATAGCAGACTGGGAGAGCCATTTCCTCCCGGCTCCGTAGCCACATCACAGAAACCAGCCGTACCCTCTGGCCTGCTTCCCCCCGCCACTGACTGCCTCATGCAGCTCACCAAAGAAGCTTCCCTTGCCTCACCCTCAGATGCCCTTCAGGAACCTTCCTGGGCCCAGGCTGCACTTTCCATGACCTGAGCTTCCTGGGTGATAAGCTCTGGCTTTCTGACATTCCAGGACAGCTTCACTGGTCGTTGCAGCAATCCTTTCTATAACCATTTTTTTTTTTTTTTGAATTGCCATTTGTGTTTTCTTCATATTTCCTGCCAAACTGTCAAATCAAGGTCTCTCCAGATGCCAACATCTGGTATTAAATTGCAAGTCTGGATGATCTTTCAAAACAATGTTTTCTAAGAGCCAGGGAACTTCTTTTGCTCATGTTATTCATCTATTCAAATTGCATTGTGTTCTCTCACTGATTTTCCTGCCGAAATGTATCTCCCAACTTGTCAAGACTATCCTATTTAAGATGGGCCTGATACTGGCAGAGGCCATAAGTTGCTTGGAGAATATGTGATCTGTTGTCTTGTTTTGTTGTTCTCTTTTAGGTCTCTATTTTTAAAAATTAACAAATCACGATTAAGTAAACCTTTTAATAAGCACTGAATGGATAAACAAATTCAGTGTCTTCCTTATTATGATGTTTGTATTTTCAATGTAAAATGGAATCTCTAAGACGCCAGACGTATGGCACCCAGATGAGGTCTGGCTGTCTGAATCTGGGGCTAGAGGTAGTTTCAGGATGCTTCAGTCACATGCAATACGTGTCCCCAGCTGCAGCTTGGGAATATGTGCCCGGGATGGGGAACACCCACCGCTCCAAGCCTGCTTCTTCCTGCTGCTCTTATGATTGATTGTAGCAACCTCCATTCCTGTTCTGTAGAATGAGGGGGCGACAGTGCCCAGGGACACAGCTCTCCTTGAGTGTGAGGGGGAGCACCTGGCTGAGGACAGGAGACTTGTTTCTGGTCCCAGTGCTATTCCTGATTCAGAGTGACTCAGGTGAATTTCCTCTTCTCGGGGCCTTCTGCCAAGTTGGTCCTGGAAAGGATCAGTTGGTTTCAACCTCAATGCCTTTTGTGGCCCAGCTGAAGGGGCCTGGAGTATTGGTAGGAGAAGGTGAAAGAAATGTCTCAGGGGCTGGGGCTCCTGGCCACCCTCTGCTTCTATTTCAAACGGAGCTGTTGCCCTTTGATCTGCTGGGTTTCCATGTAAACCTGGCTAAAACAACAAAGACAATCTTCACCTCCACCACCACCTTCCTTTGGGCCGTACCTAGTATCGGATGATTTCTGTGGAGCTCCCTCTAGGCTGACACAGGAGGACTGTTGCTGCCATGGTGGGTGCCCTGCCTGACCATCAGTGCCCCTCAGAAGGGGCTCCAGTCCCCAGGTGGGGAGAGCAGGCCCACACAGTGGAATTGTGCCCTGTGCTGATCCGGCATGTGCACGCTCTGCTAGGTGCCTCTTTCTCCCTCCTCTTCCCTTTCTTCCCTCCTTCCTTCCTTCCCTCCTTCCCTTCTTTCTTCCTGAGCAATTCCTGGTGTGTTGCCTGCATGTTCCAGACCTGTCAGCATCAATAGTTTCCTTTCAAACTGAATGTACCTGGCCTCCCGTCTAGACACGGTTTCAGTGTGCAGATGGAGCTGGGCCTGCCTGGAATTCTCACATGAGCCCACCTGGAACCATCTGCTGCTGTTGTAAATCTACAGGGAGCTGAATTCAACTGCCCAGGGGAGCATTTTCAAGTCTCCGTGGCTGCCAGCTGTTCAAAACGGCCTCTGCCAGGCGTGTGAAATGCTGAATCAGCAAAAACTGGGTGCCTTTAGAAGAGACGGGGAGAGATGTGAATTCAAAAACCCAGAACAACCCCGCCACAAAACAAATGTTGAACAAAAGGTTAATTCCATGGATAAGCAGCTCCCAGTGGCGCTTGTCTGAGCGTCTGGTTCCTATTTCACTGTCCCATTCTGCCACATGTTCCCCTCTGTTAATACATTCTGCTAAGGCCGAGATGAAATGCAAAATGAGAAAGCTGCAAGGGTTGCTGGCAACACGCAGGAACAGAGAAATCCCTGACAGGGTTCTGCACGGGCTGCACGTCCCCAGAAAGGGTTGCCACGACTGAGGTCCGAGTATACGCTAGTTGTGCCTCATAAAATCTTGCTCGGTCTGAGATGCTTTTTAACATCAATATGAGTAGCAGAGGGAGGGTCCCCTTATTTCCCATCCTTTACGTGCATTGCTGTAATTTAAGACACAAATGTGAACATCATTCTCTGAGTTTCCCAGTCTGGGAATTCCAGACTCTGTCTTTCATAGTGTCTTCCTGTACACAAAGTGCTCTCCTGGACCAGTCGTTCACCCTGTGAGCGTGCTTCGAGAACCTCTCATGTGTTAGGCATTGAGTGTATTCTATTTTAGATACTGACACGGTCCCCTGGGTTCCTCTAGGGCAAGGACCAAGACTTACTCATCTTCCTATATTCTGTCAGCTATTAAATATACGTCCATGTAATGAATCAAAGAGAGAGATCTTTATTTTGGTTTCTTTTCCCTCCATCCCAGAGATTCAGACTCTCGCTGGTCCTGTTTGAATGCTGGAAGGTGAAGATGCTGGCCTGGGCACTTTCCACTCTGCAGGCAGAAAGAACAAAGGCTGCTCGCTCTGGAGGTGTTCTCCATCATGTTGAAAACTGTGTCCAATCTCATTGTAGGAAGCAGCAGGTAGCTGTGAAAGGCGGCTGGGGCCCCCATTGTGACCGCCTTGGCTGTAGGTGAAAGGTCACTTTGCAGGCAAGACTCTGACCCTTAACTTTTTTGTTGAGAGTGTCACAAGGTAAATTAATCAGATTTATGGCATTAAGCTCTGCCAATATCTTTTTCTCCAGCAAAACTCTCTCTTCCAAGGGGGGGAAAATGTCTCTTTTCTGATGGAGGTGGAAAAGTGCTTTTTGTTTTTCTCTCTTTTAGCAGTTTTTGCTAAAAAGTGAAAATGGGCACATACAGAGGCCAGCACAGCATAGCACAGCCCTTCCTTCTAAAAAGAGCTCTCTTCAGTCAAAGTGAATTTTCCTGACACTCCATCAAATGTCCCGCAGCATGGGGACAATGCAGTGGCAGGCTTGGCTGGTGTTGATGGCTTCCTGATTTCTGGGCAGAGGCCATCTCCTTTGACTAGAGCAACTCAGCAAAGCCCATTAGGGAGATGTCACCTGGACGTGGGCTTAAGTCTCGTCTGGACTCAGCCTGGGGCAGTACTGGTGCCAGAGCAGTATCTCAGAAGGGCAGGTAGGCTGGAAGCGCATGAGCAGAAAACCCTCCAGTCCCAAAGCCGGAGGCTTGGAGCCGGCTCCCAGCAGGAGCAGGAGGGAGGCTGCTGATGTTGCAGGTGCTTTTCAGGCAGCCTCGCAGGAGAGCACCAACTTCCTGCTGCTAGAAATTTGTCTGCAAATTTTTTCTCATTCAGAAGTGACGGGATCCAGGAGACACTGGCTAGATATGATAACTTGATTAAGGCTTGCACAGGCGACCCAGATGCCTGGGAATTGCCTGAAAGGGAGCGTGCTTCCTTCTAACCTTCCACCAGGAGAGAGCTGACAGGTTGCAGCTGGCAGATATCTTCACCTTAAGCTGTAAGGGTGTCAGCATTTTAGACTCAGAGCCTTCTAAATATTGCAGCTGTGTTTTTGATACAGATCCTCTGCAGAAAAAGAAATGTAACAAAGGGTCATTTTCCCAGATCAATTTGCAGCATAAGGATTGGATCACAACAAATATTTACTGAGCACCTCCTGTGTGTTAAGTCCTGTTTTAGGCACTGGAGATAGAGCAGTGGACACTTCAAGCAAAGTTCCTGCTTCTGTGGAGCTTAGAGTTTAGCTGGGGAAGACTGACAATAAATAAATGTATAAAATCACAACATGTCCAGGAGTTAAAATGCTGTAAAACAACGTCAGAGGATAGAGAAGGATGAGGGGGTAGGAGTGATACTTTGGGTAACTAGAGTGCATAGGAACATCCTCTTTGGTAAAATGGTGTGAGACCAGAGACCTGAATGAAGGCAGCACATAAGCCATGTTGACATCTAGGCAGAGCGTTCCTCAAAGACGATTAGCCCGTGCAAAATCCTGAGCGAGGAGTCTGCCTGATATGTTCAAGGAATATTCTTTTACAAGTACATTTCACTTATGAATGCAAAAACCCATTTAATGATTATAATAGTGGTAGAACTTTTGTGCCAATGTTGTAATGAAGATTAAATGAAATAATGCTCATAAAATACATAGCACTATGTCTTTGGGATAGTAAGAATTTAATAAATGCTATGGCTTTCATAATTATAATTATTGTTTACTAAGCATTTGGCAGTCAGAATAATCCTATCAGGTAGGTGTTCAAGAACTGTTAGCTCCATCTTATAAATGAAAACTCTGAAGTCCATAAAGGGAAGCATTTGCCCAAGGTCACAATGCAGGTTAGTGGCAGATGGAAGCAGCCTGGGTCCCTAAGGCTGTGGGCAGAGGGTCACCTGGGAGAGTTGCTGATCTGCACTGGACTTTGCCTAAGCAAGAGATAAACTTTTATTGTATTAATATTAAGCCACTGAGATTTGGGGGTTATTTTTTACAGCATCCTAGCATTACTTCACCCCACTAACACAGTGTCTGGTTCTAGAACGACTGTGAGAGGGTCTGAGAGGCAAGGACTGTGCCCCTCCAATAGCAGGGCTCGTGGCTTTTGGAGAGAAACTGCATTACCCACAGAGAAGGTGGCAGAAGAGGAGACTAGGAAATCTTGCCTCTCGGGGTTTATTTAGGCTTGTTCTTCACAGGGTATTTAGATGCTTTCATTGTCAGGCATTGCTTTTCTTAACCGCATCTCTTCTCACAGAGACATTGGCATGCTGCTGAGTCTTACTGTTTGGAAGCAAAAGACTAATATGGAGGGCCGAGTGGGGACGGGGGTATCTGGAACGAGAGGAAAGATGTTGTGAAGAATAAACAAATGTTATGTAAGCTATCCTTACTCCTCCATCCTACCACCAGGATTTCACTGAACTCCGTGGTCTCTTCCCAGTGCCAGTCCTGAGCCTCGGTTACACTGGACCCTGAACATGCCTGTATTTTTCCAGCACCACTTTGCACCTACCAGTGCCTCTGGCTGGGACACGCTCCATCTACTTCTCTAACAAAACCTCGTGTAATGTATCCGTCAAAGTTCTGTTGGAATGCCACCTCCTCCAGGAAGCCTTCCCATTCCCTTGCCGTAATACACCATTTCTTGCTCTGCATTTCCGCAGAAGACCCCTGTTCACTAGGGGCCACATTTTGCCTTCTGCTCCACTTGCATATGCATGCACATAGCTCCTGCACAGACCGCATGCTCCACGAGGCCAGGCCTCTGACCTCCCTGCTCTCCAAACAGGCCAGAGGCAGGGTTCCATTTGGAAAGACATGAAATAAGATAATTTCTAATGAAAAAAGAGGCTCATTTTAAATGCTAGGGCAAGTAATCTGATCAAGTCCTCTGTGGAACATGCTGCTATTCCATTTTACACACATGTGCACCCTCATATACACACATCTCCCCCGACCCCTCCTGTCCATGAGCAGGACTGCGATGATGTGTTTTGCTGTTGCCTTTATGTTGATGTTCAGACTCCTCATCTCACCCCCACCAATTATTGAATGCCTTAAAAAAAAAAAAAAAAAAAGACCCAGATCCTACCCCAGCAGATGTGTGTGAGCTGTTTGATCTTGAGGCTGAATAGGAACCAAAGTCTCCGAGACTCAGATTATGGTGCAGAAGAGGGAAAAAAAAATCTTAATAGGAACTCTGTGAAGGAGAAAGTTTCACTTTGATCTTACTATTGAATTTTCCTAGTGGGGTGTATGTTTATATCTATTTCTACTTATCTTTTTAACTCCAAAATTCTGTGCTGCTGTGTCCGTCTTTTGTAACACTATAGAAGGGAGTTTTGTCTGGTTCTGTGCAATGTGATTTAAGTCATTTAAAGTAAGAATTTAATTTCTCTGGAAAATAAGGAGAGGACTGTAGCTTAATTTATGGATATCTTTTCCTTTAAAGGAGTCTAAAATAATTGGGACCACTTTATCTCAAACCAAATGGAAAAGAGGCCTATTAAAAAGCAGAGAGGCCGTGCTTGCAGACAAGGACGTCTGACTTTATCGTTTAATTCCTAATTTGCACATCTTCCTCAATAAAGAAAACCCAGACCTTAGAAAGCAATCTGACCTTTGCAATTTAGAAAGAGGGAATTAAAGTGCATTTGTTTACAGTTGAATTCTATTTTCAAGTTTCCCCTTAACGGGACCTCTCTTTTAAAAAACATTAGATAATTTTAAAAGTTAACTTGACAAATTTAAAAAGGCACCTCCCCTTGATATGCTGATAATATAATATAATATAATGATAATGGAGTGATAAAGGGAAGGAAGGTTTTTAGTTGTTCATGTAACTTGTGGAATTGTGGATCTTCAATGAAATTCAGTGTGAAATGGAGACATCCACCACAATAGTGCTATTTACTTTTCATCTTGATTAGAGGACTGCTGAAATGCTTGATAGCCTTCCTTTCCTCACATTCATTCTCCAGTTAATGTATCCATTCAATTAATCACCATTTATTAAACCTACTTTATGCCAGACACTTTGCTTACACATTTATAATCTGCTGCAGGTATTAAAAAACAGATGTTTATTTGCACCCTGAGGCATAAGCCTGCAAGAGTTCCTAAATCAGGGCCTCACAATCCCCTATACAGCTGTTTTTAGAATTTGTATTATTTAGCATTTTCCAAGGTATTTGTTCAGTACCAGCCAAGTGTAAAGCACAATGCTAAGCATGCGCGTGAGTGGGGAGATAAATCCTGCACAAACTGTGCTTCCTAAGTGGCTCAACCGAGTACTTGGGTGGGGGGGCAGGTGTGGGGGGAGGGGAATCCCTTGGGCATGGGCTGAGGTGGGAGCTTGCCAGCTCCTACATATCAAATTGGAATGCCAGGGTTCGGGTGTGGAAGAAGATGATTTTAAAATGCTATCTAAGGAGTGTGATCGTTATTAGGGCATCCTGCCGATGGAACCAGGGCCAACGGAGGAAGTCATGCTCCGAGGGCAACCCTTGCCTGGAACTTACTTGAACTGGCAGCCTTTAGGTGTGGGTCACAACCTTCTCGAGGGTTCAGGAGACCACCTTGATTCCCTGCCAAACAAAGGCCCTGCTGGAGGAAATAGGGCTTTCTAAGAAAATGTTACGGTAGCCCCCCTCATCCCACCCCAAGAGGACTTTCCCAAGCCTTGAGTCTGTCACTGCTCTCTGTCCCCTGCCCTCAAGGCTCCTGGAATGACATAAGAACCTCATGGTGTGCTGGCCTCAGGGGACAAATGCATTGCAGTAGTGAAATACAGGACCTTGGCCTTGTGATTTAAATCAGCCTGATGCAGCTGTTGGGTTGGTGGCTTTCACAGACCTCATTCTCACTTTACCTCGCTGGGGTCAGTGGGCATAAACACTAAGGCCTTGGCCCTGCCTTATGTGGTATTGGAACAGTTCATGATTTTTCTGAGAGAAGTTTTAGATTTTCATTGTGTTTTATGCCACATTTGGCCAAGTGTATTTTAGCTATATAATTTTTGATGGGTTCTCTTTAGGCTCAGTCAGCTCAAAATAAATTAGAATATAAAATAACTGTATACCTCTAACCATGCATATGTCTATGAAGGTTCAGTCATTAAACAACTCTATGTAAAATGGCTACTATATCCATTAAGTACCTATATGTAAAAAATAAACAAATATCACAGAGAAATAAAAGTTTCTTCTTCTATGTTTACTTGTATGACAATATAGATACATGTAGCACTATAAAAGCTGTATTTCTGATAGCCTCTTGTAGAAACTTTTATGATTCAATTTGCTAATAAATTGAATAATAATAAAGATTTTGCCAACATAATATTTAGTATAGACTTTGAACTTAAACATGCCTGGCTCAAACAGGCACGTGGCTTTGCCACATATTATCTGCATGACCATGAGCAAACCACCTCAATGCTAATTTGTAAAACAGAGATCTCAATTTGTTTTTTGTGTTAAATGAGACAGCATTAAGTGAACTGCATAGCACTATGTCTGTCACACAGTAGGTGCTCTTTAAATGCTAGTGATTTTTCCACTTCTGCATATTTTCCTAGTGCCTTTCGTTGGGATTTAATGGTTCTGATCACCTTTTACCTTATTATGGAAGTTGGTATTTTCAACATTTCTCTTTAAAGGGATCAAGGTCTGCCAGCCTTTACATGCTGGCACTGTAGGGTGTCTATAAAACTTCCTGGCAGCGTTGGCGCTTTCAGGTCCCTGCTGTCACACTGCATGCATTTCCAGCCCAAACGCAGCTGACAGACCCCTTCTCCCACCCCAGCGCCTCCGCACCGTTCTCGGGAAGGCTGTCCTCTCTGACTGGGCGCTCAGATTACAGGCGTGGGTTAGAGAGGCAGACGCATCACTCTGCCTCTCTGCAGAGTTCACTCACACACGCCTCTTTGAACCTGTGCCTCCCACCCTCTCTCAGGGCACGCAGTGCGTCTGACCCTGTCAGCTTCCAGGAGCTGGGCTTCTTGAAGTCATTACCTAAGGTCATTCTCTTTGGCCTTCACAGCTACACCCGACCATACTGTTGACTCCATTCTGTTTTTCGCAGCTTTTGAACTCCCCCAGCCGTTCTAAGACAACTGTCCCGTTTCCTTCCATCTCTCCGAAGGCTTACACATGTGTATTTCTCCTGCTGATGTCCAGCCATGCCCAGCTAAACCCGGGAGGCAGGGACCATCTGCTGTTTTGCCTGTTGGCTCCATCCACTGGTGCCTGGGAGCTGCACCTGATTTTGCCTTGAGGAGCCATCCACCACCTGCTGTGTGCAGCCTTGGAGAGGGAGAGGCACCGACATCGACAGCCAAGGTGTCCCCCTTTCCACGGACCAGGGTTTGGCATGTGACTTTGCCACGCCAATCAGATTCTCCCTTGGGAATCTGCATCTTGGATAGACAGAAAGCCATGGAAGTCGACTCATCCCTGCAGCAGTCCCCTATCCAGACCCTCTGTTAGTCCCTGCTACCTGGGTTCTGCCTCGGTTCCCGGCCATTCTGAAATGGATTCTTCCGATTCTGATTCTATAAGCAGTTCTGTACCTTCTCCAAATTCTTTTTGTGCTTAAGATAGGGAGATTCTACTTCTCTTGCGTGCAATCAAATAATGCTAACTAATAGAGTAGGTCAGTCCCAATAGCTATATTTCTAAAGCTCAGTTCGTATTATGATTTTACCAGGCTGGTCCATGTGGGAGTTCTTCAGAGCTCTTCTATATTCTGAAATGAAGGCTTTGACAACTGTGTTTGAGAGAGAACCTCCTGTTCCTCAGTATAGAAATAGACTTTCTTAATCATGTCGTGAAGGGTGGCTATAAGTGGGGCATGTGAGCTCAAGAGAGGCTGAGTTACCTAAACTGTGCCTCAAGTCCGTGCTTCTCACACTGCGGCGTGCGGAGGAATTTCCTGGAGGGCTTGGAAAGTGCCGAGGCGCGGGTCCCACGGTCAGAGACCCTGACTCAGCCGGTTTAGAGTGGACCCTTGAAATCAGAGTTTCCAACACGCTCCCAAAGGTTGCTGATGTTGCTGGTCTAGGGACCACATTTTGAATAGCGAGTCCTTAAATATTATGTTTTCCCCAGGCAAGGGAGACTTTGGAACACAGAAAGATTTCCTCTAGCTTGTTACAATTGGAAGAAGAGAGACGAGATGAGCATTGCCCCCCCCCCCCATGTGAACTTCAGGGACGTGTGCCCCCACTGACGTCACTAACAAGGTTTGTCCCACTGAGTCCCTGAGCAGAGCGAGAAGATGGCTGGGCTGAAGGGTGTGCTCAAAGGCAGGGGTCTCTCCACAGGTCAGCCTGGCACCTCCCCACAGAGTGTCACAGGCTGCTGGGCAGAATATCTAAGGCTACTTCAGAAAGTTTAAAAAAAAATAAAAAACGAAGTGATTGCATAAAATCCCAAGGAAATGCAAGACTGCCCTCCAGGATTATTCACTGGTGACTGTGCCTAGAACCAGGACTGGGGATGACCCTGCGCCTCCCTGTGCCCCCACCGGCCCTCATCCTCTTGCAAACACCCTCCTCCCTTCTCTCTTCCAAACCATTTTCTTCCCCTTCCCGAAACCCAGCTCCCGGCTCACCTCTCCCAAGTTCCCTTTCTCACCGCCTTTATCCTGCACCAGCCCATCATCTACATACTTAGTTTTTGAAATGTTAACAATGTGATTCTGACCCTAATTACAGCCACTACTTTTCTGCCCCTGGTTACATTGATGGAGCTTTGTTTGTCTATCTCACTTAATCCTTGCAACAACCTTATGAGGAAAGTATTTTTTTTTATCCCGGTTTTTAGATGAGGAAAGAAATTCAGAGAAGTAGGTTGCCATAGATAAACTACTTAGGAAAATTAGAGACAGAATTTGAATATTGCTCTGTCTGACTTTAAAACCTGTGCCTGAAACCACCCTGCATACTAAATCAATTTAGTATGTGTGCATCTGTGTGTGTGTGTGTATACACATTCCTATATGTGTCTCAGTATTTAGTTTCTCCCTGTAGCAAAAAACTCACCTAGGCAGGACCTGGGTTCTCTGGGAGAATGTTCCAGTGGTTCTCTTGACCAGGCTCACATCTGATGGAGTGCTCAGGGCCACATTTCTTTCCAGAGTAATCATTCAAGAAATATTGTTTACCACTGATAAGTTGTTCTCTGATGGTGACACTGCTGAGCACAGGCAGGGCTGGGCACATTGCTGGAAGTGGAAGCATTTTTTCCTATTTACCAGTCATCTGTGTTTTCCATTCAGATCTATGAGACAGATTAAAAATTGGCTTCTCAGGAGGAATAAAGAGCTCATTATTTGTCATCGTCTATTGAGAGTCTGTTTTGTGCAGACCATGAGGGTGGGTCCTGGAAGGAGTCACAGAAGAGGACCCTGATTTGGGAGGTCTGCGACATAGGGTGTCCCAGGACACAGAGTCAGGGGAAGCAGGGCCAGCAAGGGAGAGCAGACGGGGATCAGGCTGAACTTGGGCTGAGGGATATGTTCTCGTGGCAGTGCTGGTCCCTGCTGCATTGCAAATCATCCCTCCTGCTGAACCTAAAGGCAAGTGGCAAATGCAGGTGCCACCTGGAAGGTGCACTGCAGTTAAGGGTCTTGCAGGGGGTGGTGTCAGCTGTCGGCAGCACTGCTAACACAGGGCTCGGTTCCTTCGGCACAGAAGCAGTGGCTGAGAACGTACAAAAACATTCACTCATTCATCATACATTCATTCACGCATTCCACAAATACTTATTGTGTACAGAGCTCGGCACTGGGGATACAGTTATAAACAAGACGAATCGGGCCCCTGCCCTGATGGAACTTGTGAGGGAGGCAGGTGTTAAAGTCTAACGACACGGGGGTGATCTATTTATGGCTGATCCATGCTGTGGAAAATAACACATACAGTGATATAAGAGGGCTCATGCTGCATGGCTAAGAACAGTGTAAATGCCCCCAGGCAAAAGGGCAGGAGTTCAAGACCAGGCTCCAAGTGCAATGGCCGCTGTGCCTGCAGTTTTTGGACCAGGGTGAGACAAGTGCTTTCTAGAGGTTCAAACTCTGCCTTGCCCTTAAGGAACAATCCATCTAATTGTAGAGACAGACCCCATGCCCGTACTTGAATGTGGCATGTTGAGTGGGCACAGGACTTAGAACCAGAGAGCTGGTATTCAGTCCCAGCCATTCCTTGTCCTGGCAGCATGACTTTGGGCAAATTGCCTAAATTTCCAGAGATTCAAACTCTTTGGAGTCTCAGTTTTCTCATTTGCCAAAGGGAGAAATATTTGCTGCTCTGCCTGCTTTATGGGGTTCATGGGTGAGAATGAGAAAGGGTTTTGTAACTATGAAAAGCAGAAGATATTTATGCACACACACACACACACACACACACACAATCAGGCTGAACTTAATGAGCCCAGGACGTCTAGGCCCAGCACAGACTTCAGTGCTAATGAGGCATTCAAAGGGCCGGGTCTGGAGAGGTTCCCACGAGCAGGCACAGGGAAGAAGGAAGCAGCCTGGCCTGGCTGTTCCCCAGGGGCTGAGTGTGAAGGCAGGTTCTCAGGAGGAGGAGCCCTGAGGCGGAAGCCAGAGGCACGGCTGGCAAGAGTTGGCAAGAGCCAAGCCCCTGGGCACAGGGTGATAAGAGATAGGGGAGCTGCTGGGGGGAGGAAGCCGGCTGCCATGGGATCCTGAAATACATCATGGTCTCCCTATTTTATTTTTTATGGTCCCAGTTTAGTCAAACTGCCCTTAAAATATTTAGACCATGAATTTAGGTTGTTTGTCATAGAAATTTAATCCTATCACAAAGAGAAGAGCCTGACTCTTCTACGTGTAAAATGGAGAGAGTTCAGATGGTGTTGAGAATACGGGCTGCTCTTTGAAGAAACATAAAGTTAGAATCCCTACCTTATACTACATAAAAGGTGAATTTTAGATGGACTTAAAGACCAAAGGTAAAATTTTACCAAAGGTAAAATTACAAAGCTGTAAAAGAAGCCAAAGAAGAAAACATAGGAGACTGTATTTATGACCTTGGGCTGGGGAAGCTCTCTTAAAGAATTCAAAGCATGAACCTTACGGCAAAATATTGATGGATTTCACTACAGCAATATTAAATTTTGGTTCTACAAAGGATATATTAGGTAAAGGTTAAAGAAGGGCAACAGATGAAGAGAAGGTGTTTGTAATGCCTTAAATTAATGGGGGTAAATAGAATAGACAAGAAACTCCGGTAGACCAGCAAGAAAAAAAGAAGGAACACAATGAAAAAAATGGTCAAAAACTATGAATAGGTAAGTCACACGGCAGAAGGAAAATTTCTAAATCGACAAGTACACAAAGAGATACCAACTTCACCAATAATAGAAAAAATGCCAAGTAAAATGACAATGTTGTATTTATGCTCGCTGAATTTGCAAAACTCAGAACTGGTGGGGATGTGAGGAAACCCACACATGGTGCAAGTACAGCCATTCCCGAGAGCAACCTTGGTGTATTACATGCACTTAGTGGAAGGAAGTGCGTGACCCCTGACCAGCTCTCACTCTAGGGCTGAGGGCAATGGAAACTCTTGCTTAAGAGAGAGTTGGGTTGTTCATGGTGGCAGGGAGTCGAGGATGATCTCAGAGACCATCTCTGGGGGAATGGATTAATAAAATGAGGTATAGTATAGTATGCAGTAATCAGAAATGCTGAACTAGAAAAGTAGCACCAACACAAATAGATCTTAATAAAATGATTTTGTGTGAAAGAAAAGAAACAGAATGAGATAGGAACTCTTGGTCTCCCACTAGAGTGGCTATTAATATAATTGAAAACACTGGCCAGACCAGGCACTGGAGAGGACGTGGAGCAATTAGAACTCTTAGATACTGCTGGGGGAAGGCAAAATGGTGCAACTACTCTGGAAAACAGTTAGGAAGTTTATCTTAAGAAATTAAACACATGCCTATTGTAAGAGGGCCAGTCGTGCCCCACCTACGTATATACCTAACGGGAATTAAGGCACATGTTCAGACAAAGATTTATGTGAGAATGTTCATAGCAGCTTTCTTCGTAATAGCCAAAAAACTGGAAACGACCCAAATGTTCATCAACAGGGTGATTGGATAAAAAAAATTGTGGTAAATCTAGACAACAAAATACTACATGAATATAAAAAAGAATAAACTATTGAAACACACAACAACATGGATGAGTCTCAAAATAATTATACTGAGTAAAAGAAGCCAAACAGGATAGAGTACATATTGTATGATTGCATTTCTGTAAAATCCCAGAATGTGCAAACTAACCTTTAGTGACAGAAAGCACATCAGGGATTGCCTAGAGACTCCGGGAGCCGGGTGGAGGCGGTGTGGGCAGGGAGGAGAGGGAGGCAGGGATTATCAAGGGGCATGAGGAAACTTTGGGGAATAGTGAGTATATTCATAATCTTTATTGTGGTGACTTCTTCACACGTGTATACATACATCACAACTCATCAAATTATATACTTTAAATATGTGCAGTTTATCATATGTCTGTTATACCTCAATAAGGCTGAAAACAAAAAGCACTGTAGGCAAGGAGTCATGTGATGTGAGTCCTACTTTCAGTTCTGGGCCCAAGTTACCAAGTCATCTTGGCCAAGTGACTCAGCCACACAGATCTCAAGCTTCTCATCTGTGCTCTGGGAGCGTTGGATTAGATCAGCGGTGATAAAGGTGAATGCTCTCAGGGGCCAGGAAGGAAATACAAATGAATGACATAAGCCAGCTGCATAGTAGAGAGGGGTAGAGACCGGCCACTTGGAGACATGTGCCCTTGGCCAGAGGGGCAGCTGTCAACCACCTCTCGCCATTTGCTGCTTTGATGGAATGTGGGCAGTGTTACTAATGCTTTAGATTTTTCAAGAGAAACCAGAAATCCAAAGTTTTAAAAATGACACCTTCTTGTTATCAAATGCGGGTAATGAATTTTAGAAAGCTAAAACACTGTGCAGACCAAATCCACACAAGTGCAGATGGGATCCAGCCTGAGCCCTACTAGCTTGTGACCTCTGCACTCAGTGATGCCTGGGGACGCTCTGATAGTCCATGGCCAAGAGCCTCTTCTCAATTTTTAGCCAAAATCACTTTCCTAGTTGTTGTTTCCTGTACTTCACTAGGAAACAATTTCCACCAATGCCCACTTGCATCCTGCCGCTTTCCATCTACCATTTGACTTCTATAATGCCCTAATTCCTGGTCCACCTTGAACCCTCATTTCTTCAGTTTGTGGGGGAGAAGTCTTGGGCAATTTTACAGAGTTAAAAGAGATTCGTATATACCCAAAAGAATAGAAAGCAGAGACTCGAACAGGTATTTGTACATCAATGTTTGTAGGAGCATCATTCACAATAGCTAAATGGTAGAAACAACCCAAACGACCATTGACAGATGAATGGATAAGCAAAATGTGGTACAATATGATGGAATATTATTCAAACTTAAAAAGAAATGAAATTCTGCCACGTTACACCATGGAGGAACCTTGAAGATATTATGTTAAGTGAAATAGGCCAGATACAAAAGGACAAACATTGTACTTACGGGTGTGAGTGAGATGCCTAGGATCATCAAATTCATAGAGACAGAACATACCAGGTTATCAGGGACTGAGGGAGGAGGAGTGAGGAGTTACTGCTCAATGGAGAGAGCTTCGGTTTGGGAAGACGAAAGCGTTCTGGAGATGGACAATGGTGATGGTTGCACAATGATGTGAATATACTTAATGCCAATGAACTCTACACTTCAAATGGTTCAAATGGTAAATTTTATCCATGCTAAAAATTTTTTATGAAAAGGCTGGACACATGTCTGGAATTTTCACATCAGATGAGGCAATATGAGAGGCTTTTTCCAACATACTGTGCCGAGGAACCAAATTGCTACAATTTCCACTGGAACCTCTTTCCTGTGACTCCCTCCTAAAGCTCCTCATTCAAGGAGGGACCATTTGCATATCACTGAGGCTCACTTAGGCTTCATCCATTTGGAAGAGTGAGTCTCAGCCTGGCCTTGGGGAGTTTTTGAAAAGTACAGCTGCCTGGGCCCCACCCTCAGAGAATCTGATTCAGTTGGTGTAGTGGTAGAGCGTGGGCTCCACATTTATTAAGAGCTTCCCAGTTTATTTTAAGGTGCAAAGTTGAGAACCACTGAACTCTGTTTGAAAAAAAATCCCTAAGACATTTTATGGGTATTAGAGGTGAGCGACTCAAAGACTGCATCAGGTGGTGCTGAGCAGATGCCCTGGGGGGAGCAGCTGGGCAGGTGGGTTGTCCTGGGAAGAGGCCCCACAGGAGTGGATGGGTCTGGAGTGTGGATATCTGTACCCCCATAAAGAAGCAAGAAATGAGCAAGCCATGCTTAAGAGACTTGTTTGGTGGAGGGAGAACAAATGGGGTTAGGATTAAATAATAAAACATGAGACAAGGGGGCCTATCATTCCAAACTGAAGCGTTTGGAATCTTTCTATTCCTGGGAGCAAAATCTAATAAATGAAAAATATTCACTACTGCGGAGAACTTCTTGGGTTTACAATAAATTCCAGGCAACTCAGTTGTAAGAAAATAAATACAAGCTGGGTGCGGTGGCTCACGCCTATAATCCTAGCACTCTGGGAGGTGAAGGTGAGAGTATCGCTTGAGGTCAGGAGTTTGAGACCAGCCTGAGCAACATAGTGAGACCCCATCTCTGCAGGAAAAAAAAAAAAAAAAGAAAGAAAGAAAGAAAGAAAGAAAAGAAAAGAAAAAAAAGAAAAATTAGCCAGGCATGGTGGCATATGCCAGTAGTCCCAGACACCCAGGAGGCTGAAGCAGAATTGCTTGAGCCCAGGAGTTTGAGGTTGCTGTGAGTCATGATGATACCACTGCACTCTAGCTGGGATGACAGAGCAAGACTCTAGCTCAACAAAAACAGCAAAGTCATACAAAATCCTCTAAACAGGAATCTACCTAAGCTCCCTGCAATTCTCTGTTAAAATACCACATGCCCAGGCTCAAGGTAGGATTTCATTCAGAACAGTATCTATCCCCACAAAACTGCTTGGCTAAAGTTAGGTTTATTAAATTCAGTGACTTGACTGAGTCAAACAGTTTTTTGAGGGATTGGAGATAAAAATCTAAAAAGAAAATACTGGACTATCATAAATTTAGAATCTTCAGCTTTGCTGTTCTAAATCCTTTATGGAGCATAGTTTGGAGAATCAATCAGTTGCCTGAGCTGGTTCCTTTTCTTAAAAAGTATTTTCTCCAACTCACTTAATGTGATTAAATGGTAGTGAAATGGCTGCTGTGTGATACAGGTCAAGCAGACCATCAAAACCTATCAGAACATAGTTTTTAAAAATCAAGGAATAAGATGTTCCGAGGGGAACATGGGTCTTTAATTCAGGAAATGACAATGTGGTGCTAAGAAGTTGGTGGAGGCTCTGAAAGTCTCAATGCTCGGGAGCGTTTCATCTGTAGGTCTGGCAATCTGGCAATCTCGCTGGTTCACAGGAGTCGGCAACTGAGAACAGTAATGGCCATAGCACCCGCCAACCCGTGCTGAGTGTCTCCACGTTGCAGCACTCTTCTGTGCACTTTGCATGCAGCGAGATCATTAATCCTCACAATCCCCTATGAGACAGGTACTATTTTTGCTATCCCCAGTCTAAGGATGAGTAACCTGAGACACAGAGAACAATTTCAATAATTTACTCTAGGTCACGTGGCCAGAAAATGGCTGGCTAGATTGAAATCCAGCTGTCGGGTTATTCTAGTTCAGAGCCTGGGCTCTTCACATTCCATGATTACCCCGGAAGAAGGAAAGGAAGGTAGAAACAAACACTTAGTAAGTGTTTATTAAGTGCCAGCTACTTTACACATTATTATTTCATTGAACCCCTACAACATATCCTTAGCCACTGTTATAGCCACGGAAACGAGGAAAAGAAGACAGAGTTTAATGACTAGTTAGCAAGAGACAGAGCTAGGACTTGAACCTTTATTCGCCTGACCATAAACCTGTGTTTTTTTTTCACTAAATCATGAAATTTCAGAGGAGTATCCATGCATAAAAGTACACTTAGGGAAGAAAGTCTCTTGCTTAGAGCTTCATCCTTAACTTTGTACAATTTTAACCAGCCTGATTATCTAGTTTCCTTGTTCAAAGCCAGGAAGTGTCCATGAGGTGGGGAAGAGGCTAGGTAGGTAAACTGCAGGGGAAATAAAATTGATAGAGAAAGTAAATGTCCAAGAGACAAAGACTATTAAATAAGTAGTGTCTTAACTTTCCATCTTTGATTTCTTTGAATAGAAATTTTGGTTAAAAGCTATATACTTTCTTTAAAGGAGCCACAGGAAAGAGGTTGGATGCATTCAACAGGCAAATTTAGTTAAGCTTTCAAAAATTTGTATAAAAATAATCCTTAGTTAACATGAAATGAAGTCCAACCAAGAACTTTTTTTAAACAGAAAGCAGTGCCATTTGACTCTTTAAAGAACACATTGCCATTTACTCTAAACAGCATGTCAATAAAATTATTATTCCAAGATTATTAAATGTATATCAGAAGGTCTGCAGAGCTTGGACCGTGGTTGTGGGTATGTGATATGGGTTCTCTGCCTGGGCATGCCCTTCCTTAGTCTGGCTGGGGAACTTCTCTGTAGGCTCAAGGGCAAGTTCTTCAGGGATCTTCTGAGAAGTCAGCCCTGTTCCCTTTGCCCCCGCCCGTCACTGCCCTGCAGTCTTCTGCAGCTGTGGTTCTCACACTTCAGAGGGCATCAGAGTGAGGAGGGCTTGTTAAAACACAGATTGCAGCTCCACCCCTGAAATTTCTGATTCAGTTGTTTGGGTGGGGCCCCGGGATTTGTACATCAACGAGTTCCCAGCTGATGCTAATGCTGCTTGTTCTCTGACTACACTTTGAGGACTACTGCTCCAGAGAAAATTGTTTTCTCCTTTGTGTGACCCTGGCATGTTCAGTCCTTTTATTTTGACTTGGGCTGAGCAGACAATTCTGTGTCTTCTCAAGGGTCTGTGAACTTTTTGAAGAAGAAGACTGGTTTTCCAGCCTTGGGCAAGGGTAGTAGCAGGGACTTGAAGGGGTCCTGGGAGGGGATTCCGGCTGATCCAAGGCTGAGGATTCTATCCAGTAACAAAGCTGTTGTCACAGTTCTCTGAAAACTGCATACCAACCCCAGACCCCGTTGGACTCACAGGCCCACTGGAAGGTAGGAGCTATAATTCAACACAGAAAGCTAGTGTTTTCTTTGGTTTGTTTTTTGTTTTTAAGGCAGAAGTAGCATTCTCTGGGACTCTATAACAGAGTGTGACACAAGAGAGAGAGGTGTTTTTCTACACTGTCCCAAAAACCACACTTTTAACACCTCAAGAAATTTAGGCCATTGCTGACAATGTCTGAGTGAGATGATGGTTCCCAGCAGAGCCGGGTGTCGTCCAGGGCTGCCCTGCCCAAAGCAGTAGCCATTAGCCACATGTGGCTACATAAATGTAAGCGCAAATTTATTAGGATTAAAAGAACTTAAAAATTCAGCTCATCAGCCACACTAGCTACATTTCAGGTGCTCGATAGCCACAGGTGGCTACTGCTCACCCTATTGCACAGCTCGGTGATAGAGCATGTCCATCTTTGCAGAAAGTCCAGTCGGCGAGCACTACTGTAGGGGCTTGGGCAATGATGTGGCAAGAGTAAGATGGCGCACAGGGAAACCACTGTAGTGTGCTGGCACCCTTCACCTTGCACTGCCCATGAATTTGCAAAGACTTTATGCCATACCTCCACAAAGTGGTGCGTGAGAACATGCGGCCTCTCTGCCTCCCTTCCTTCCTACCCTCCTAGGCTAGGATTTTAGTGCCTATTGTGGTGGGAGTACCCATGGGACAGAGGAGCCCTGGTGGGACAGAGGGTAGGATTGTCCCTGAGCAGGGGCAAGTCACACTCTGGAACTCCTAGCGAGGCCCAGGGGTCCTTTCCATGGGGCTGAGTGCCTGCGGGATGCTCTGGCTAAGTTGGGTCATGCTCCTTCTGTCCCTGCCAGCGTGGCCTTCCCTGTCTCCTTCTGCAGCAGGACCCCTCCCTCCCCTCTTGTAAACTGGGTGAGCTCTTTTCTCTTGTCATCACTCTTTGAAAAATAGCGCACTCGTTTGAGTTAGAATTCAGGAATTTAAAAAGATGGCAAGTGGAAAAGCAGAGTTAGGTTATCTGGGCCAATGAAAGCTTCTCCAAGACCTTGTCTGGTCCCTGCTGTATATTTCAGTAACGGGGTTTCCCAGCCCTGGTGGCATATCCATGTCCTGATAATCTTTCTCCATAGACGAGGTTCCTGATGGTAGGTAGCTTAAATGTTCCATTACCTAATTCGTCTTTAATTTACCATAAAATGAGAAAAGAGATTCTAATTTTCTTCAGGCCAGCTAAAGTCTAAAATAGGTGGGAGAGAAAAACATTCCAGGCTACTTTTCAGGTTGCACATGGGACTCGAATTTCAGCAGATGGGCCCTCGCCTGTCTCTGCCATGGAGGCTCTGTGACTCCTCAGCCCTTGGTATCACAAGGGTCTTAGTCAGTGAGCAAGTAACAAAACAGGGACCCGGCTTTGGTACATGGGACACATTGAGGGGAAAGGGAACAGTCCAAGAACAGAACGCTCAGCCAGATAATCAAAGTGGGTCTAGTTTGAGCCCAAGCTGTGCCCATGGGTGGGGTTTAGAAATGTCTAGAATGTGCAGCACTGGGCAACCAGAAGTCTGTTTGTATAAGGGCATAAGGAGCCTCCTAGGAGATTACTTATTTTAAGAGGACAGGAATGAGGACGTTACAAACTTGAACTGGCCGGTACAAAGCCTAAGCTAGAATATGGGAGGGAATTCCATGTGCGTAACAGTATTTGTCACCCAGATTGTGGAGGGAGGAAGAGGTTAGAAGCAGAGCTGCTCCAGGCACCCAGTAAAAGCTGTTTGA
Organism: Eulemur rufifrons; assembly: GCF_041146395.1. NCBI lineage: Eukaryota > Metazoa > Chordata > Mammalia > Primates > Lemuridae > Eulemur > Eulemur rufifrons. Next base: position 71,004,876 of record NC_090989.1, read on the forward strand.
CTCCAAACTCTGTGAAACCCTGAGCCCAAGCAGCACACCTGGGGACTTCTCTGGCCCAGTGCGACCAAGCAAGGTAGTGAACCCAGGTGTTCTTCCATGCTTTCCAACAGAACCCACGTGGCATTGGCACCCGAGGAGCTCCAGACCATCAGAGGTGGCACAGAAGTGGGACGCAGGTGGGGGAGTCCCGGGGTGAGCTGGTGAAGACCGCACTGTCCTGGAGAACTCAGCACTGCCAGAAGATACTGGGGCTCCGAGAACACGGAGGAGATGTGAATGAAGGGAAAGGATGGGATCAGGAGCAAGCCAAGAGAATTAGCTCTCTTCTTCTTTCCCTCTGTTCTGGAAACTTCTGCTCAGAAGCCATAAGGTGAGGCAGAGCAAGGCAGGCCTCTGCACCTGAGTGGGGAGGGAGTCAGCCGGGGTGAGGGGGCAGCTCGCACAGGGAGCAGAGGTCCAGGGTGAGGCTGCGGCCCACGTGGAGTGAGGAGGGCGGCTGCACAAGAGGGGGTGGCCCGGCGTGTGTCGGAGCCCAGGTGGGGTGAGGAAGGGAGACCCAGCGTGAGGTGCCAGGTCAGAGCAGAGAGAGAAGGGAGTCCCTGCCAGGGAGGGTGTCCTGGCATGGGGACTCAGACCCTCAGAGGAGTGAGCAGGGGTCTGCACGGGAGAGGGACCCAGTGAGGGGTGTCAGAACTGGAGTGGGTGAACAGAGTGTCTGTGCAGGGGCACCCCAGCACTTGGTGTTGCTGTGCAGCGGGGTGGGGAGGGCATCCGTGTAGGAGGGCAGTCCAGGACAGGATGTTGGTGTCCACGTAGGGGAAGGAAGTTGTCCTCCCAGAGGCCAGCCTGGCATAGGTGTCGGGCCTGAGCAGAGAGAGGAAGGTGTTCGTGCTGTGCCCTGGAGGGTGTCCTGAGACTAGCAGAGTATGAGGCATTTAGCAGGTGCCCAGGTAATAAGTTTTGAATAATAAAATAAATGAGAAAGACCTAGGTTCAAGTTCCATCTTGAGCACTTACTAGCTATGAAACATTGAACACGTATCTTCATCTCCATCAGGGGGATACTGTATGTGAAACCACTCCTGAAAAGCAAAGTCACTGTACATATTTGGAGGAGCTGATCTTATTCCAAGATATAATAATGGGAAAGAGGGCTCTGCCATTCTCTGATGTGCATTCTCTGCCTTCCTCATACCGCCTGTCCCTCCCTTAGCTGGGACCTGGGCAGCCTACTCAGTACTCGCTGCTGCTCAGGTCTCGGGGGCCTCCCGTGTAAGGTGAGAAGTGTGTGCCGTGTGCTCCCCCAGCCAGCCAGGACGAGGTCCTCAGCAAGCAGGAGGCCACAGCGGATGCAGAGTCACTCGTCCCTGGGGAGTGCATGTGGCCATTGGTGTGTAGACTTCTGGGCTCTCTCCCCAGTCCCTGTTCAGCTTATGTGGCCTGGACGACCCCTGCAGAGCTATGGGAGTGAACATCAAGCTGCCCTCTCACAGCAAACACTGCACTTTCACTGTAAAATGGGGCCATTAGTCTCGTTCACGGAGCACCAGCATCCCTTCCGGTACTGACAGATGACCCTGCCAGGAGCACGTGTCTGAGCGAGGGCACTGGGCAGGAATTGGGACACCTGAGTTCTCCTGCTGGACCAGTCCTGTGACCTTGGCAAGCGACTCCTGGCCTGGGCAGCTGAGGACAGCATGCCAGCTGTGTTCTGAGGTCCCAGTCTTCAGAATGTCCCTCCTGACACTGCAGGACTAGTGTAAGCAGAGGGGACAAACTTACTGCCCCGCAGCCTGTGGTCTGAAGGGTGTCTAGGAGAACCTCTGGTCTGTCACCGGCCCCTGCCCACATGTTCCAGCAGAGTTATGTGTGTCTGTTAAAACTCAAGTTCACAAAAGGCAACTTCACTAAATATTTTTAAGCTATTATTCTAAACTGAATTATTTTTAACTTTCATAAATGTGTTTTTCATTTCCTTTTTAATTAGTGACCTTATCTTTGCAGCCCTGAACCAGACTTTCCTCTACACCCGTGGATGTTCTTATCTCCCCCAATGGCTTCAGTTAGGTTTGAAATGGAATGGCCCCGAATTTTATCTCCACCAGATCGTCTCTTCTGAACTGCAGACCCAGATATCAAACTGCCTCCTGCATGTGACCGCTGGCTGTCTCTCGGGGGCTCACCCTCAGAGTGACTGAATCTGCAGCTCCCTCCTCTGGACACCTCCAGGCTCACCCCCCCATCCCCTCAGAGAACAGCAGCACCCACGACAGTCGGCCTAAATCCGGCCCATCTGCCCCCATCGCCAATACCCCGTCAGGCACCCTCCTCTCTCACCTGTGCGGCTGCACGCTGCCACCCAGCTGCTCTCCCGGTGTCCGGCATTGCCACGCTGCCCCCCTGCCCCCTCCACACTCTGCAGAATCATACAGACTCTATGACACTGAACCTTGCAAAATGTGTCTCTGCATTCGTCACTTCCCTATGGAAAACTTAAGATAAAGTCCAAAATCCTCAGCAGAGTTTATAAGCCGCTCTGTAATGTGACCAACATGTCCAGGTTAGCAGGGGACTTCCCAATTTTAGCACTGAACGTTTGAGTTCTCCTGAGTCACCTTTTTCTGCTCCCCACTCCCCAGCCCCGCCCCCAGCCCACACTCTTTTCACCTGTCTGTCACCTGGGGCCTTCCCGCTGGCAGTCCTCCTGTGTCCCACTGAGAACACTCTTTGCCCCAGCCCTGTGCCTTTTTCACTTTCAAATTCCCCTCTAGTCTCTCACTTGAAAGAAGACTTCCTCCAGGTTGTCTTCCTGGACACCCTGGGGCGGATGGCTCGCCCCTGCTGCGTGCATTCTCTAGTTCTCCCGGCGACACCGAAGTGCATTATTTCAATCGCTGGGTTATTTGGAGGCTTCCCTCCGTGCCTTTAAGTGCTGAAGCCAGGAGCTGAATCGTCTTTGCCCCCTGTTGTCACCCGTTGTCACCTGCACAATTGCCTGCTGCAGATTTCAGTGGGGATTTTGGATGAATCGTGATTCACGCAGGCACAGCCTACACACAGAACACGCATATATTTGTTGTTTTGGCTCGTAAACAGGCAGTCTCAGAAAGAGAAAAACAACTGGCTTGTAAATACATGATAAAATGTTGACTGTTGCTCATTATTAAATAGATACCAACTAAAACAATAACGAGACTCACTTTTTACCTACCAGAATCATAAAGCTCATCAAGTGGGAGGAGGGGAGCACACAGCGGGCGCGCCCCTCGCTGGGGTAGGAGTGTGCCCTGCATGAGTCCTGGAAGAGCAACTTGGCGATCTTTACCAAAAGTTTAACTACACGGTTTTTTTTTTTTGACAATTTCACTCCTGGAAATGTATCCTACAAATATTCTTAGGTATTTGTACAGGGAAAACCATAAAAAAATATTTAACAGGTCATTGTAACCAATGAGAAAATAAATGTGGGAAAATACCCTGCCTATCCATCAAAAAGAGACTTGATTAAATAAACCAGGGAAGTCCTTCTAAGGGAGTATTATAAAGCAATTTTTCAATTAGGTAGATTTACATATGCCCACATGAAGCAATCCTCAAAGGGGACAGGGTATGAAAAAGCAAGGTCCACAATGTGTTTATTTTTAGTTGTGATTTTTAAAAGGAAATATGCATATGTATTCATATGCATAAAATATTTCTGGAAGAATAAACACGAAACTCTTAGCAGTAATTACCTCTGGGGAGAGAGACTTAGGATCTGGGACAGGAGAGAAACTTATTCATTCTATATTTTGTTTTAAGTGCTTGAATAATTTATTACAGGCATGAATTAGCTTTGCAATTATTACAAAAAGAAAACTCTGTGTTTGTTTGTTTTTTTTTTTTAAAGAGAAAAGAAGCTAGTGAATTTGCATCTATCTGCCTGAGGTTCTAGCGATTTTCCTTCCTTCCTTTCTTCCTTACTTCTTTCTTTTCCTTTCTACTCATTCTCTCCTCCTTTCTAAGAAAGTTGTCTTTCCAGAATCTTCTAAAAATATTAAATAAAATAAGATTAAACCAGCTCTCTATCCCTGAGCCGGGAGTCCAGGCTGGACTGGGCGAGTCCATCGTCGTGTGCTGCCTTCTCTCACCTGCTGGATGGGGCACCTGGCAGCCTGCCTGTCACCCTCTCACCCTCCTTTTCCCTCCAGTGCTGTCCTGCCATCCAGCTGCAACTGATCCCAGCTCCTCCTGTCTCTCACTTTCTGCCCACACGGAGTGCCAAGGTCACCCCTTTTGCCATTCTGACACTTGTGGAAACCTGGAAGTGGAAGGGCAACCTGTGATCCAGGGGAACCCCTCACAGCTCATTAGGGGTCCCTGGTGGTCTCAAGCTCCAGCTTCACACTGGCCTGGGCAGCTCAGTAACTCACCCTTGGCCTGGCTTTCCCCCTTCCTATTCATTCTTCCCAGTTTCTCACTCCTGCGTCTTGGGATCACTTCCCAAAATAAACTACCAGCTTGGGTTAGGCTCTGCTTGTTGTGGGAACCCAGGCTAAGACACTGTTCCTCACAATGAATGTGGAGTTCTGGAGTCCTTGTGGACCTGTGGACTGAGATCACACTTCATTCAAAGAGATAAAACAATTGTCCCCAGGGAGTTTCTCTTCTAGTCCTCCTGAGATGTAACCACTTCCCACTAGGTCCTTATGCCTATCTTTCCTCCTCTCTGTTAACGTGAGGACGGCATTCTGCATGTTTGTGTCCCTCCCGCAATCTCCAATGCGATGATATTAGGAGGTGGGGCCTTTCAGAGGTGATTAGATCACCAGGGTGGAGCCCTCATCCATGAGATTAGTGCCCTTATAAAAGAGGCCCCAGAAAACTATCTTGTCTCTTCCACCGTGTGGGGACACAGCTAGAAGACACCATCTACGCACCAGAGAGTGGGCCCTCACCAGACAACAAGTCTGCCAGCTCCCTGGTCTTGACTTTCCAAGCCTCCACAACTGCGAGAAATGAATTTCAGTTGTTTATAAGCCATCTAGTTTATAGTATTTTTATAGCATCATGAACAGACTAAGACCCATTCACAAACCTAGGTATTTTTTTTCCAAAACTGCCTTCAAGTCAAACAGAAAAGTATGTTTTAGATTATCCAAGTAGAAGCATTTTTCCTTAAAATCAACTATACCCTCCATATTGGGATCATCTGTAGATCCCTGAACTCTGATTTGATGATTTAAGAAACAAGAAAACCTCTGAGTTTAACTCACCCCAGCTCCTGAGGTGGAGAGTGCACAGAGTTTGCTCATTTAGAGACCAAGGCTCCATGCACAAAGGTGCTGGACCAACCCGGTGAGCCCTGGTGCAAGGTCACTGTTATTTCATCGGCCTGAGGTCAGAGTTCCTTCAAAGGCCTGCTGCTGCCCTTCAAACAAACCTGGAAAAGTTGTCTGGGGCCTCCCATCCCTTTGTCCTGCCCCTTTTCCTGGGTGGCACTCTCTCCTTTCCCTGTGTTACACTTTCCAAATAAACCAACTCAGTTGTGGTAAATTCAGTGAAGGAAATTCCAAGTAAAGAATGGTGAGAAGGCCTACAGAAGGGAAACTATATATAGCCCATTTTTAATGACTATGATAACATAATTACCTTTTAATTACTGTCTTTAAGCAATACATAACATTTTTACTTGAAAATCCAACCAAAATAGATCGCACTGTCTACCAAGACCCATGAAAAGTATGTGTAAATATGCAACATGGCTCTATTACTTGTAGACCTGGCTATGATTTTACCTGGGGAAATAGCTTCCTTTGGGTGCTCCATAGATTGATCAACTTAATCTTAAAAAAAAAAATCCAAAATTGTCATAGAAACCTAGAAGTTTAGTGCAAGAGAGGCCTTTAAGAATCCCAGAATTGAGCAGGGTGGCTCATTCCTGTAATCCCAGCACTCTGGGAGGCTGAAGTGGGAGGATCACTTGAGCCCAGGAGTTTGAGACCAGCCTGGGCAACATAGCAAGACCCCATCTTTACAAAAAAATTTTAAAAATATTAGCCGGGCATGGTGGTGCATGCCTGTAGTCCCAGCTACTTGGGAGGCTAATGTGGGAGGATCACCTGAGCCCAGGAGTTCAAGGCCGCTGTGAGCTGTGATCATGCCACTGCACTCCAGCCTGGATGACAAGCTAGATCCTGTCTCTAAAAGAAAAAAGAGAAAAGAAAAGAATCACAGAATTGAAAGCCTGAAAGTCTATCCTGTGCTCAAGGTCATATGGTGACAAAAGATGGGTGTACGTGGGGAGGAGGTAGAGATTGATTCCAACTGAACACCTGCAGAAAGGCCTTGGATTCTCAGATTCCACGCAAGGGGACTTCACACAGCTTTTTTATCTGTCACAATCTGAGAGCTGGAGATAACAATCACTTTTGTTCAGTTGAGGAAATCGGTTCAGAGAATGAAGTGACTTGTTCCAAGTTACACAGCTAATCAACGACGAGAGATGAGACTGGAACCCAATTCCAACCCAAGGCCAGTGTTTTCCCAATCATCATGACATCTCAGTTGTTTCTGGTTTCTGGAGTCTCGGGCTGGTAAACCTTGACATCCCCACAGCAACAGGCCCTGCCCAACCCCACACCTATTCCTCAGCACCTCACTCAGTTTCTGGGACCCCTCCCTCTCTCAGCCCCAGGGCTTGTTCACACTGGGGACAAAGTGAGCCGCTCAAGCCCCTGCCGACACATAATCTCCCACCGCTGGCCCCTAACACCACACTCCTTGCTTATTCTTTCGAGCCCTTTGTCAGTTATTTTCTTCACTTTCTTTCAAACTGGCCCTTTCAAAACAGAGCTATTTACAATTTCCTACTTAAATAAAAAAATAAAATGGAAATCACATTTGTGGTTCTCCCCCTTTCATCACATACATGCTAATACCAAAAGTCTTTGGCCTGGCATTCAGGGCCCTCTGTGACCACCTGTCACTACTGCTTATGTCTCTGTCACAGGATTGCACACAGTCAGCCTGCAGTGTGGCAGCTAAAGCGCATGGGGCATCGGCTCCACTTTTGTGTCCAACAGAACATGTGCCACAAGGTCTGGCACACCTAGGTGCCCAACAGCGGTGTGTTGCATGGAATGGACTCGCTCCTGCTTTACGCAGCGTGGGCCCTCTGGCCTGTCCAGACCGCATCTTTCCATCTGGCGTAAGGATGGGACTGTCGCTCTCTGCAGTAGACACTAACACACAAAGGAGTGCGAGTAGCCCCTGAACACAGTGCCAAGGACCCGGCTGACCTAAATAATACTTGTGAGTGGGTCACCAATGCAACGAAGGTGCTTCTTAAATCATCACAGCAAGGTGCCCACTGCGTTTCTGTCAACTGTATCTGAGAAGCATCAATTTCTGTTACTGATTCCGCCAAATTGTAACTGCTCAAGGGAAGTGAGGAGGGGTAATGCTCGCACTCCAGAGGCAAGCCAGCTCTGTGAGTTAGGGCTGCGTGCCGGGACACCGAGAAGCCTTACAGAGGAGCCTGCCATCTAATGAGGGGTGGGGTGGGCAGGAAAATAAATCCACAGAGGAGTCATCGGAAGTGGCAAGACAAGAGTATGAATGAAGATACTGTGTTTGGGTAGGGGTGGCTGGGAGAATGAAGACTAAATAAGAGAGTTTATAGAAAGTGCCTACACAGTGTTTGGCACATAGTAGGTGTTCAATCAGTTCTCACTGTCACACATCCAGCTGGGTGCACAGAAGAGCTAATCTCCATGCCTTGTCCTCCCCTCCATCCGCCCTCCACCGCCCGCTCCAGCCTGGTCTTCTGAGCATGAGAAACACATCGAGTTCCTTCCCTCCTCAGGGAGCGCTCTGCTCCCAGCTTACGGTAAGGCTGGCTCCTGCTTGTCCTTCAGGCCTCAGGCTCGATGCCACCTCCCCTGGCCTGACCACCCCACCGCCACAGTTACTCTCGATTACATCATACCGGCTATTTCCTTCTTTGCAATAACCAGAAGCTGTAACAATTTGGTTTATTTCTTTGCTTGTTTATTGTCCCACTACACCTCATGCTTAAGAAAGAGAGGAACGACCTCTGTGTTCTGTGCCGGGGGGTCTCAGCACCGGGAATGCACTCACTGCACGGTCAGCCCGTGGTCAATCTAACCGTGTCCGGGGTGCTGGGAAGACCTCACAAATGCAAGTACGTTTGACCAGGACCTTGAAGTGGGGACAAGAGTTTACCCACCAGGGGCTGCAAAGATAAGGTGGCAGGTCGACTGTTTTCCAGTGGGAAGAAAGTACTGATAAAAAAGATTTTGTTGTTATGAGCAGCTCTGCCCAGAAGAAGACAGGGCTCTGAGACCAAGCCAGCACCAGGGTTTCAAACAGAAATACTCTGTGGGTGGGAGGGCAGCGTGGTGGACAGCAAATCCAGCTATCAGAGGCTGAGAGCTAAGTCCCTTTCCTGTAAGCTGGGCTCCGCTAGCAGCCTTCTGAGCTGGAATTTGGTTTTTATAGTGGGACCTACTCACTGTGCAGGGGGGATCTTATCAGGTGGCCAAGTTTGGTTTTCAAACAATAATAATAATGGAAATTATAAGCACTGCCGTTTATTGAGCTCCTACTGAGTGTCAACCACTGTGCTAGATATTTGACACACATCTGGTTTAAGCCACAGCCACCACACAAGATTGGCATTTTCCCCCATTTTCAGAGGCCGAAACTAAGATTGCGTTTCATGTGCAAAGAGTGAGTAACATGTCTAATGTCACGGGGTTAGGAAGTGGTGGATGGAGTTTCAAACCCAGCTGCGTCTGACCCCGAAGCCAGTCTCTTAACCACAATCTTTTTTCTGGCTGGTGTATCTCACAGGTGAATCAATTAATTGGGTTTGGCTCATTCCCTTGTGAACTGAGTCATCATCAGTCAGACTGCCTGAACCTGTTCCTCTCCAGCAGGCTCATACAAACCTAATCTTTAAACTGACACCGCTGAGGGTGGGGCCCTGGACTTTGCCAACCCCACTCAGAGCTGCAGACTGCTTCTCCTAGGGCAGCAGGACCCAAGGGTACCGTGGGGCCAATGACTGCAAACAGATATCTTGCTCTGCCCTGCTGTGGAACAGAGTGGCCAAGAGCTTTGGTAGAGGCAGGGAGATGGTTTGAAATCCAGCATTTGCACCTAGTAGCTGTGTGGTCCTGGCTTGGACACGGTTTTTTATAGCCCTGCACTTCAACTCTCACCTGTAAAATGAGGACAAGAACAATCTCTTGGTGCTACTGTGAGGATTACATGAAAAAACATGTAAAGTGCCAAGCATACATAGCAAGGCCTCAGTGATCAGTAGCCTTTATTATTGTTGTTGTTAATGGTCTCAAGAAGAGGTAGAGGACCTGAATCTTAGATCCTCGCTTTTTAGCCATCTGACTTTGGGCAAGCTACTAAACTTCTTCTTCTAGATTCCTCTTTAAATTGTGGATAATTTAGAGCTGCGGTTTCCAACCACAGCCTGTCCAGAGCTCTGCCACCACCCGCTCACCCCCCACTCCCACCAGCCCCCATCCCTGGAACAATTGTCTTCCATGAAACTTAGGAAAGGGGGGGCCTCACAGCAGGAGGCGAGCGGTGGGTGAGCTATGGAAGCTTGGGCTTCAGCTCCCCATTGCTTGCATCACCGCCTGAGCTCTGCCACACCCAACCCCCACTCCCGTCCCCGCGGTACGTGGAAAAACTGTCTTCCATGAAACCACTCCTGGTGCCAAGAAGCTCGGGGACTGCTGATTTAGAGAGTTTCAGAGATGGCAGCCCGGTACCCTTATCTTTTAATTACAGTGAGTGGAATTAGGAAAGGCCAGAGGTAGGGAATGATCCCTGTCACATATGGACAGCATCTGCCCTGAGCCATGGTCTGGTCAGGGGCAGGCTGAGGACTTCAGAACCATCTGCCTCTCATCAAGGCATCCTGGGTGTGGTCTCCAGAGTGTGGCTGTATCAGCTTGTCAGAACAACCAGCCTGTTTTGGTTTGAGCTGAAAGAAGATTGTTCTAACTAAGGATTGTGGTGAGTATGGTCGGCACGGGAGTTAGAGGACAGGCTGCAGAGAAAGGACATATCTATGCACACACGCTGCCCCGGGTGTGCCCATCCTCAGGAGCTCAGATGTGTGGTGTGTGGTACTCGCCCCCCAGTAGTGGCTCAAAGACGATCAGACCTCCCTGGTGCAGCTCTGAACCTCTGGTTGTTTTCATGCCCCCAGGCACCCTGCCCGACTCACAGCATTCAGCTTCTCACAGGTGGAAAAGCTCAGATCATCCTGCACCCCAGTTTCTTGGTAACTGACCTCGGACTCTCTGAGTGTGAGTTGATGTGAGTTAGTCCTGGGATGCTGACGTCCTCGGGAGGCACCTACAACAGTGAGTTTCTGCATGCTGAGAACCCATTCCTGTCACATGCTGGCCCCGCCGAGTTACCACCACCCTGAGGTCCTGCCAGAGCTGCAACTGATGGTCCAAGAAGGCACTGGTCTCCCCATCACCTTCTTTATTTGGAGCGATACCTCCCTCGGAGCTGGGTAAAGGATTTCATATCATCCATGCATGGCATACACTAGGTACTCTGCAAATACTGATTCTTTCCCCATTTTATGTAATCTCTTTGACCTATCTTGGCCAAGAGATTGTGATCGCCCTAAGGCCTGGAGTCCTGACTGCTGTTGCTCTGGTTTCTGTCCCTCCCTCCCTGGTGGGTCTTGTCCTAGGCTGGCCTCCACCTTGCCTTATCCGTGCTGTGGGTTCCCACCACCCCCACCTTTCCCCACAAGTCAGTCACGCCCCAGATGTCCCCTGAGCACACAGCAGCCACACAGTAGAGCACCACAGGCTTGGTAGCACGGCCCCTGAATTCTGGAGCTGCCTCCTACTCCCTGTGGGACCCGGCCTGAGTCATTCCCATTTCTGGGTCTCCATTCGACCCTTTGTGAAATGAGGGCATTGGGCTAGCTCCTCGCATACAGCATTTGTGTGAATGAATTATTTCAACCATCTGTCCACCCATGTACTGCACAGGCTTTTAGCACCTTCTCAATGCTGTGTTAGGGACCATGGCAGGAAGAGAGAGTTGAATGGGACAAGCCCCTCACACCACGGTGGGGAGACAGATCCCGAGGTTCCGCCCCTCTCCCGGCATTACTCAGCGCCCTGCAATGTCTGCCTGCCTCCAGCCGGTCCTCCCCGTCCTCCCGGAGGGCAGCACAAAGGTCCTGTTGTGGACCTGCAGCCCAGGCAGCAGACAAGCCTCTCCGGGTGGTGACTCACTCTCCTGCCATTTCCTTTGTGCGGCTCCTAGGCTCCTCGCTGGAGCGAGTGCGTCTGCCGGGCTGGGGCTGGGGGCGGGCAGCGCCGGGAAGGGGATGGCTCCGCGGCCCGACCCTTTCATGTGGGCAGGGGGCTCCCCGCACGCGATGCGAGCCCACGCCTGGAGCCTCCGGGGACCGCGTCTGGCGCGGGACGGCAGGCTGTGTGCAGCCTCGCCTCTGGCCTCCGCAGGAATCAAAGCGCCCGCCGTGGGGGAGGCATGTGTTCCCCATCAGGCGTTCCTCCGCTCCTAGCCCCCTAAAGGAATACAGCTTTATGAAAAGTGAAAATTAACCACGGAAGGGAAGGGCCCGGATAGCTGGGAAGCGACTGGGGCTGCCGGCCTGCTGGCCGGCCTGTGGCCCCAGCGCAAACGCCCTGGCAGCAGCGGCAGAACATGGGCTTGGAGGCGACTTGCCAGGCCTGGCTCAGCGGGGGTGGGGGTGGGGGTGGGGGTGGGGAGGGGGTTGGGGGTGGGTGTGTGGACTCCTGGCGCTCAGCACCTGGTCAAGGCAGGCCTGGGGACGGCCAGGGTCAGTAGAGCTAAGGGTCGCTTAATTAATAGAGAATGATTCCGTGAACGCTGGACCCAAGCCTGGAGAGGGGTTCTTCTGTAGGTTAACTACGTGACCTCCAGCAAGTTTCAACAGTGGAATTTCAGGCATCCCTCCGAAAAGGTCCTAAGCCAAGGCTCCTTAGACCCCCTGGCCTGGCTCCGCCTCCTGCTCCGGCTTCATCTCGCCCACACACCCCTTACCCTTCACCCTTCACACTCCAGCCGCTCTGAACAACTTGTTCCCCGGGAGCACACTGTGTTCTAGCTCACATCCAGGTTGTGCACAAGCTGTTCCTGCCTCAAGGAACCCTCCCCTCCTCACAGCTCGAGTGTCGCCTTTGGCAGGCAGTTTCTCCCTGAAGACCGGTGGGTGCTGCTCCTCTGCACGCCTCTGAGAACCTTTGCAAGGCCTCATAGTGCTCAGCACCGTGTAGTCTGCGGTACCTCCTGCCCACGGGAGGGAGCGCACTCAAGTAGTGAGTGGGTGAATGAAGACCTTGGGGAAGGAAATCGCTTCACACGTCAGTGCCCTCTGGGTGGTACTGAGACAAGCCCCACAGGAAGCCTAAGAACACTGCTCTAATTCTGTCCTTCCCTTGCAGTGTTCAGGCAGCTCATGTGCAACCGCAGGCGCCATTGTGAGGCTATTGCCTGGGACTGAGGAGGGATCACAGGAAAGGGAGAGTGCATCTGGCATCAGCCTGTGGGGTCAAACCGACACAGCTGGTAATCAGACCCTTCAAACAAAAACGCATGGGCGTATGAGGTTACACCTGTTTCTCTTGGGCCAGGTCGGAGGCTGTCCCCAAGAACAATGCCGTGGCATGGAGGACAATGCCCACACACTCCTGCAGTTCTTTAGGATTTGCACAGCTTTCTCCACTGTCGGTCTCTTTGGATTTGTGTAGGTGGGGGGAAGATACTATCTGCCTCCATTTTAGAGATGGGCACACAATGCCTTAAGGAAATTGAGTCTTGCTCAATGTGCACAAAGAGTAAGTAGGAAACAAGGTTCCAGCTTCCTTCATCCAACAAATCCTGAGAGTCTGGCCGTGTCCAGCGCCACAAAGATGAATGAGGTGTGGTTCTCGCCACCAGGGAGCACCCAGGCATGTCAGGGAGTCCCCCAGAGAGCATGACAAGCACTATCTTCCTGACAGGAACAAGGGGATGTGGAGTCCAGAAGAAGGAGAGGGTGGTTCTGGCTGTGAGGTCAGGGGAGTCTTCACAGGAAATGGAGTTTTTAAATGGGGCCAGGAAGGGTGAGCGTCTCCTGCAGATGGAGAGAGGAGCAGGCGGAGAGCACGGTGGGGCCTGGCTGTGGCAGGGAAGCACATCACCACGTGGTTGCCCGCTCTAGCTGTAAGGTATCAATCTTTCCATTTTTAGCCAACAAGGACAGCAAGAGCAAATGCAGTGGTTTGTAAATTTGAAGTTCCTAAAAGCCCATTTACAACATTATCCTTTGGACCTCACCAAATCTCTGTGGCAATGACCCGGGCCAACAGGTTCCTGAGGGTAACTCTTGTGGGCAGGGGGTTGTGAATTTGGGCATCATCATTGGTTAAAAAGAAAATTAGCAGAGTAGCTGGAGAGTGCTGTGGACTGAAAGTGTGCTCACCAAATTTATGTGCTGAAATCCTAATCCCCAATGTGATGGTATTAGGCTACAGGGCCTTTGGGAGGTAAAGTCAAGAGGGTGGAGCCCTCATGAATGGGATTAGTGCCCTCATAAAAGAACCTCCAGACAGCCCTCTCTCTCTCCACCATGTAAGGATACGATATGAAGTCGGCAGTCTGCAACTGGGAAGAGGGCCCTCTCCAGAACCCAGCCACGTTGGCACCCTGGTCTCTCACATGTGGCCTCCAAAACGGTGTGAAATACATTTCTGTTGTTTATAAGCCACCCAGTCTATGGCAGTTTGTTATAGCAGCTTGAACTGACTAGGGCAGTGAGGGATGTAAGAGGGTCAGACGGAAGATACTGCAGCATGTCTCAGGCTGAAGGGAATGACCCAGGAGGCAGGGCGTCAGCCTGAACCTGACTGCACTGCCATTCAGTGCCCTTCTCCAGTGTCCCCTGCATGGGCCAGCGGGTGCCCACCTGCCTCCATGGACCCACACCCTACACCTCCACTCTTCCCTTTTCCTCAGGTCTCAGCCTGGCAACCCAGCATTGCCTCTGCTGGCTTCTGGGAGAACAGACCAGAAATATCCATCTCGTCAGGCCCGCCTGCTCCACTCATGTGTCTCTTTGGAAGAAAGCAAGACCGCAAGTAGAAGGTTCTGAAGGAGATTGAGCCAACCTGTGAGTAGCCTTCAGGGGGCAGCAGTTAGTGCTCTCTGGGGCCATGTCTAGCTCAAACACTCCTGGAGAGGGTGCGCTGTTTCCCTTTTCTGATGGTGGCGGCTGAGAATGCCAGGAGCCTTAGGTGGGGGGCTTGGGAGGGAGGCCAGCAGGGAGAGGTGGTCTGCACGTGAGAAAGCTCAGGACAGACTGATGGTAGTGGAAGGGCCGGAAAACAGAACCGGATGAAAGAATAGGCCCGTGGGAAGGGTGGATCCAGCCTGCGTCCACGCCGAAAGGCCAGAGAGCTTAGCACAGCTTCCCAAACCTCAGGGTGCGTCAGAACCACCTGGGAGTTCTGTCAAAACCCTAGTTCCTGGGGAAATCCTCAGAGACTCTGAATCTGGGGTGGGGCCCAGGAGTGGTATTTGTGACCAGTTCACAGGTGATTTGCACAGGCTGTGCTTGGGAAACACTGGTGACAGGATTTTCCTGTCTGGATCTCAGTGCCCTGCTCTGTAAATCAAGAGGTTTGTCAAATACAATTTCTACTGTCTCTGCCAACTCCAACACGGGACTTCTGAAAAGCTCTATGTTATCTCTTTGCCCAAGCCTGCAGGCCTCATCACCCCTCTCAACATAGTTGTTTCCTGTTCCTTTTAATGTATAAGTCAGGCAGGTGGTCATGTACCTGCTCAGCTCTTGAAAAAGGCCTCCAACATGATAGACTTTAGCAACCATCCTGTCTGCCCATTTGGGCGAGAGCAAAGCAGCATCATGTGTGTTCACGTGGGCGTCCAAATGGGACAGAATTTTCCTCTCTGGAGACCACGGCTCAGAGCCAGAACAAAACCACTTCCAGGTCTCAGGTCATAGGATCATGCAGGATGATTTATTTAAGGAAGAAAACTTCAAGGTCTCAAAAGAAATTAAATGTGTATATTTCTCCAGCAATTATGCATGTGCTTTCCCTTGAAAAATAATTCCCATGCCCTGCCTGGAAGAAAAGCTAGCTTCTCAATGATGCTGTGTTCTGAAGGCATCTAGAAGGGGACTGTGTTTTTTTAGCAGGAGAAGCCACATGAAAGTCTGCACAGCAGTTTTGCGTTGTTTCTGCTGCAGCTCCTTTTCGGGCAGACTGGAGAATCCGGGAGTCCTGTCTGGAAAAACGAGACAGGCTGGGCCTGAAACATCGGTTTCTGGTTCAAGTTTCCCAGTGAAATGTGAATGAGGAATTTTCCACTTCTTCTTGTCCTGATTCACCTTGGCGATGTCTTTGGAGTCCCAGACTGAGGCAGGGAAAATCTATTTCAGGTGGGTTTTGCAGCCAGACTTATCCCCCAAGTGAATAGTCCTCTGTGCTGTTCCCAGTATCAGTTGTCTCCGGTTGGCTAGGACAAAACTCTACCCACCTGGCTTCTGCACTTCTGCGTTAGCCATTTTGCTCTGGGAGGAACCAGCCAGAATGTCAGGACAAGAGAATATCATAGGGCCATGTAAGTCCTCACCACTGGACATGAATTAAGTGGGTGATACAGATC
Organism: Eulemur rufifrons; assembly: GCF_041146395.1. NCBI lineage: Eukaryota > Metazoa > Chordata > Mammalia > Primates > Lemuridae > Eulemur > Eulemur rufifrons. The sequence continues at coordinate 71,020,596 of NC_090989.1, forward strand.
CATTTAATATGAACCGAATAGCCAGTGCTATTTTATCCCAGACTTTGGAAATCAAAATGTAGCTGAGGCACAGTCCCTGTTCTCAAGAGTTTTGAGACTAGTGGGAATGGCAGTGGGATTAATATCAGCCAGGGCATGCTCTGATACAGGGAGCAAGAGGTATGGGAAGATTGGGGAGAGAGGTTCTGGCTGGAAGGCTTCAGGGAATGCTTCCCAGAGGAGCTGGTATTTGCACTGGGTCTGGAAGGATGAATGAGACCAGAGAGAGGGTGGAAAAGGCAGGGAGAAGGGCCGGGAGAGACAAGCACTGTGGTTAGAGTGTCCTTGGTGAGTGGGGGTACGGTAAATTGACTGGGATTGTCAGCAGGTAGATATGCAAAGACATGAGTAGGAGATGAGACTTGAAGAAAGGGCAGCAGCCAGGCCACAAAGGGCATTCGAAGTCACTCAGAGGTCTGGACCTGACACGGTGGACAACAGGGCACTGGGAAGCCATCAGAGACTTTAGAGCTGGTGAGAGAGGAGTTGGATGTAGAAAGAACCTGCAGTAAACCAGGTGAGGGATAAAGTTGGGCAACGTTAAGCCGAGGGATTAAAAATAAAGGACAGAATCAGGAGACGTTTTGGAAGAGAATAAAAGTGAATTGTTTGACCACAGGAAGAGGAGACTTCAAAGATTTTTCAACATGTGCTGATCTCTAATTCAGACAATGGTTGGGAGGATAGGATGGTTTGGTGGTTACTCTCGCAGGCTCTGAGGCCAGACAGACTCTGTCCAATACCTAAGCTTTCGATTTCCTAGATAGTGACCATAGGTAAGTTACTTAACTTCTCTGTGCCTCAGTTTTCTCATCTGTAAAAGGGAATGAAAAATTTGCACAGTGAGCTAGCACTGAATTCATAGGCCTAGGATTTTTGGGTATCAGTTGTTCCCCAGGGTCTGCAAGAGCTTGGGACTTGGAATATAAACAAAGTGCACTGTGGAGAGGGGGTGCCTGGTGTGTCACTTTGCTTGTGAGGGTGGGGCTCATGCTGCCCTTTTTTACTCTATCTGGCAACACGTGACAATTCTGTTAAGTGATAAAATTTTTTTTGCAAAAAAATGCCTCCTTTAAAAGTGAAGAGGCCTAAGAAAGCGTTGTTCCTTGGACAGCAAATAGAAGTTCTAAGGGGGGAAATCACTGCCAGAGTGGCGATTGAAAATTTCAGGCTTCTCAAAAGAACTTTGCAAAGAATCCTTTGCATACTCACTGTGCAATTATAAGAGTGCTGTGATTTGTGGTGGTTTAAAAACCATTATCATTTTCAAATACAACAAACATACAGAAAAGTCCATAAAACATAAATTATAGCAAAGCAAACCATTATAAAACAAATATTTGCATAGCCACCACCCAGATCAAGTGCCAGGGCGCTACCAGCACCTCAGTGCCACTTCCTGTCACACCCCTTCCCAGCAAAAATAACTTTTATCTTGACCTTTATGGCTTCTTTGCTCTTCTCTCCTCCCACCACCCAAGTATGCACTCCTGGTTCCTGAACAACGAAATGTCATTCTGATTATCTTTAACCTTCATAAAATAGAATCATACGCGCATGCTCTTTTGTGTCTGGCTTCCCTCTCCGGGCATTAAGAGCAGTATCACCTGCCTGTGTGAGGCTGCAGTTGGCATATTTTCACTACCGCGTTGAGAGTACACCACAATTTACTTATGCATTTGACTTTCAAAGGGCATTTGTGTTGTTTCTAGTTTGGGACCATTTTGAATGGTGCTGCTGGGAACATTCTTACCCACGTTGCACACATTTCTGTTAGGATTTTCCTGGGAGTGGAATTGCTGGATCATAAAAAGGGAGACGTATCTCCAACTTCAGTAGATATTGTTAAGCAGTCTTCCAATACGTTTACCCCAAACTTACTCCCACCAGCAGGTCCCAAGAATTCCCACCTCTCTCCATACTCACCCAAACCTGGTATCACTGATCATTTTTATATGTTTTACCACTACAGGAGGCTTGAGGGGCATCCCAGACATAATCAGAGGTTGATGTGCTAACAGATCAGTTTCAGGTCCAAAGTGCTACAATATTTGTAAATAAGTACAATGAATTGCTTTTTCAGGGGAAGGCCTATAATTAAGCTTTGCATGCAAAAGGTTATTGAAAATTTATTGTAAATTTTTGGAGTTATAGAAGCAGGTTGATATAAGTGGGCTGCTTACACAAGAGCTGGAGTTGGAAAGAGATAGAATGGTATTTCAGAAAAGTCGGTAAGACAGAAGTGGAAGCGAGGATGGAGAGAATCAGGATGCACTGAGCCAGGGTAGAAGCCCTGAGAGAATAGCTCTGGAAAAAGAGTTTAAGATTTTGGAACTATGTATTGGTACAGGCCTGCTGGCTTTTTAAATTTACATGAATGCTATTGCATATATTGTTCTTACTTGAAATTTGCCTTTTCCTTTAAAATGTAGATCTAGCTTATTAATATTAATTACTATATGGTATTTATTTGCATTTGAACATAATGTTTACTTATCCATTTATATCGGTGGATATATTTGCAAACAGTGCTGAAACAAACATTTTTTAAAAATTGTTTTAAGATAGAAAATAAAATTAAGCTGAAGCAAATATAGCCATTTTGAATTTTGAGTACAAGAATGCCTGTGATATTATTTTCTGCACTTTTCTGTATATTTGAAATATTTCATAACTTAAATGTTTTCAAATTTAATAACCCAAATAGGACACAGGGAGAGGAGAGCACTTGAACAAACAGATCCCGAAGTCTTACTGGCTGAGTTGACCAAGGAGTCCATGGGAACAACAACCTGGACGATTCACCCTGAGGGTGGCCCTGGATGCAGCCCGGCGAGGACCCGCTGCTCCTGCCAGGCAGTGTGGTGCAGTTCCGGAGTCAGGTGACATGGGTGGGATCCGATTCTGGCTCCCACAGACTGAGTATGAGAAGCCGAGCAAACGGCTTCAGTTCTGGGGAATTAAATCAATCAGGCAGAGTTGTTATGAAAATTAAATATAATCATATACCTAACAGGTGGTTGTACCAGTTTGAGTTTGATGAGGAAAGCAGAATCCCCACGAGTGATACAGAATAAAGGATTTATTATAGGCCTTTGGCCGTCACAGTTGTGGTGGAAGCTGGGGAAGTGAAGATCTGGAAGGCAACAGCTGAAGGATCGGAGAAAAGTCACCCCCCAGGAACCACAAAGTGAGGCAGGTAAAGAACTGTCTGTCTGAGGCTCTGCATTTGATGGTGGCCTGAAGTTACTGTAGGTCAGCAGGAAATGCAGTGAGAAGAAAAGCTGTACATGAATCAGAAGAAAACAAGGACAGATTGGAACTCACTGGGACAAAACTCAATTCACGACAGTCAGCTCAGGACACATGGTAACTTGGTGGCCCGTGGTCAGGCATTCAGTTTCTGTTAGGCCCAGTCGCAAGGCAGAAGCTTTTCTTAAAGGCAGAATAATTATTTGCAGAGTATGGCATAATGTTGTACCCAAATCCTAAAGGTCTGTGTTGTGACTTACCTATAGGGACCTGCCAAAATTTCCATATAGCTGTATTATTGGCCCCAGATCCTTCTAGCACAACTAGATGTGCTGAATCATTTGTTCCATTCAGATGGTAGAGCAGCTTGCTTAGTAGGCTGAATGTGTTGCAAAGTCTTCTCGTTTTCTGGACTCTACTTAAAACTGGCAGCCTTTCAGGTTACTCAATAAATGAGTTGAAGTAGCATGACCAGATGAAGTAGAGTTGCTTTCCAGAGGTTCACTAGGCATTCTGCCATTTTCTTAGTGGTAAGAGAGACCAGATGCTGCAACTTCTTCTTCATGTTAGACAGAATATCTCAACATGCCCTGACCGCTGGACCTTTAAAAATGTCACCAAAATAGCTGACCCCTGAATTTTTGTGGGATTCATCTTCCTCCAACTGCTTGCATTTTTCTTACCAAGGTATCCAGGGTAATTACTATTTCCTGCCCACAAGAACCAATGAGCATGATATCATCAGCACAGTAGGCCTGTGCGATACCCTGTAGCATGGAGAGGCTATCCAGCTCCGTGGGATTAGATTCTGACAGTAGACTGGGAGTTAATACAGCCCTGAGGTAGAACAGTGAAGGTATATTGCTGTCCCTACTAGCTGAAAGCAAACTGCTTCTGGTGCTCTTTATTGAATGGTATACAGGAGAGAAAAAAAAGAATTTGTCAGATCAATAGCTGTCAGAGGTTGTGTTAAATTCTTCAGAGACAAAATCACATCTGGAAAAGCAGCTGCAATTAAAGTCGCCACCCAATTAAGTTTAGGATAATCCACTGTTTTTCTCTAGGACCGATTTATCTTGGCACAGGCCAAATAAGCAAGTTGAATGAGGATGTGATGGGATTCACCATCCTTACATCTTCAAAGCCCATCATGGTGGCACTAATTTCTGCAGTACCTGCAGGAATGTGATATTTCTTTAGCTTATGCTTGTATAGGTAGAGGTGATCCTACTAGCTTCCATTTGACTTTTCATACCATAATGGCCCATACTCCATGGAGAAGAAAACCAATGTTGCTTGGTATGTGTATTCCTAAAATGATCAATTTTAGGAACTGGGGAATTGACTACAAGGTATTCAAGACTACACTGAGCCCATTGTGAGATGGACCCAAACCAAAAGTCCATTGATCACCTGATCTCCATAAACCACTGTTCTAACTGTGGGCCACGGTGGCATTTTCAGTCTTTGGAAATTAGTGTCAATTCAGAGTCAAAACCCAGTAATTTCTGAAAGGTGTAATAATTTTCTTTTTCCCAATACATAGCCACACGCAGATTTCTTTGGGAAAAGCTGGAAAAAAAGATTTACTGTATAAGTTTTGAGCTAGATAGTAGATTCCTTCCTGAAGAATTCCTTCCTCCCCTTTCATTCAAACAGCAGTGGGCCTGAGAACTGGCTCCTGTCTGGGAATTGACTGAGACAGCCGCGATTCTCTGCTGTGGTCAAGTCACCTCTGGTCACCAGCTCTACTTTTTCAACTTAGCTAAATCAAATAAGACTTGAGTAGGCCACACATCAGTTTTGGTTTTAGGGACACCACAATCAATTAGCCAATGCCAAAGAGCTCTGCAGGTCAAACCATTCTGATTAATGTGTTGGCTGTGCTGTCCATTACAGTGACCACCTCACCTCTGGTGACTGAATGTCCTCCACTTGGCTTCCGCCACCTGGGCAGCTCATCATCCCATGGATTCGTGGAGCTACTTCAGTGGCAGCAGTTCCCATGTCATTCCTGGTCTACAGTTATTAGCTACCACAGGGGCCACCTCTGGGTTTGGATACCGTATCTCAAGGCCTTGATGAAGGGAGTGTCCTCCGGATCCTCCTGGGGGCATAATTAGAAGGTGACAAACAAGTCTGACGTAATAAATCTAGTCCAGCATTTTTATCTCCCTAAGCCTTTGGCTACCTCCATCTACATTATATCAAGAAAGTTCTAGTATTTCAATTGCATGAGATGTAAGCCACCATTAGGTCTAGGTTTTAGTCAATGAACCAAGCAAACTGTTAGAGCCACTCTAAGGCGCTCAAAGTAACACATTGAATCCAGAATCACTTTCCAGTGCACCTACAGTGACATATTTGGCCTGGTCCTGCATTATATTTCTTCCACCCTGTTCCAGCATCATCAAGATGTATTTCTAAACATGTTTTTCAGATTTCTATGGCTATACATTGGAAAAACCTTTTAATTCTTTTGATGTTTATGATATTTTCACATGAATCACACTTTAAACTTTAACCTCTGGAGCCTGCTGAAATGTGAGTGTAGTTATAGGTCTATAGGTAGTTATAGGTAGCAATGAGAGGAACTGGGGATAGGTCCTGAAGAGAATCCGTAGTTTCCCGAAAGGCACTTCAGGTCATTTGTCCTGGTCCAGGTCCAATGAAAGCCATTGCAGTTTCTTCAGACAAGGTGAAACTGAGCTCTCCAGGGAGGAAGTGCTGCTAGTACTGGGAAGGGAGGCTCAGCAAAATTCAAGTTTGAGCTTCGCAGCTTCATCTGAGTCTGCCCATATGTCTCTACCCCAATCTTCAGGGCCTCACTTATCCCAATCAATGTACTAACTTTACCATAAGAGACTCTGTGAGGTTGTGATTTCACTTTGCATAATTTAGCCCAAGATTAAACCTTGGGTTTGATTTTTCAGAAATCTTGATCTTGGAGCCACAGGAGGTAAAAGTTTCCCTTGGCCAGACCTTGAGTTGGGAACCTAAAGTCATAATTTTCTTTCTTCAAGTTCTCCAGCACATTTAGAAGCTACCTACCAACCCCTTTATCCTTCTTATTTTTACTGAAATGTTCTATGGAAGCAACTACTTGGTCATTCAAAGCCTTGCCTTCTATAGGCACTTAATGACGGGTGTTTACATCTGATAATTTCATTAATTGTTCTGCTGCTACATCCCGTGGACCACCAGCATTCCCTTTACCCCTGGCATCAGGGTCATTAATGCCTTCAAATATAATCAGATCAAATATAATTGGTCCAATTCCAGGACCAATTCAGAGAACTCATCCTTTAGGTTCTCTTCCTTATAGTCTGGTCAGGGAGGCAGCGCCACTTTCAGTGATTTGTTTTTTTTTTTTTTTTTTTTTTTTTTGTTGTTGTTGTTGAGACAGAGTCTCACTTTGTTGCCCAGGCTAGAGTGTGTGCCGTGGGGTCAGCTTAGCTCACAGCAACCTCAGACTCCTCGGCTTAAGCGATCCTACTGCCTCAGCCTCCCAAGTAGCTGGGACTACAGGCATGCGCCACTATGCCTGGCTAATTTTTTTATATAGATTTTTAGTTTTCCATATAATGTCTTTCTATTTTTAGTAGAGACGGGGTCTCGCTCAGGCTGGTCTCGAACTCCTGACCTTGAGCGATCCACCCGCCTCGGCCTCCCAGAGTGCTAGGATTACAGGCGTGAGCCACCGCGCCCGGCCAGTGATTTGAAATAAAGAATTTCTTATAGGAATTGGTTTCACACAATAGTGAGAGAAGCTGTGTACGTAAAGGTCTGGAATAGAAAACTTACTATGCAGGGACTACAAAGGGCAGCTAGTGAAGAAGTCTGGGGAAGCTCTTGCCTTTGTGTCTTGTGGGGGTTCTGAAGTTGCTGCAGGGTGGGCAGGCAGGGGAATAAGCTGGACCCAAAGCAGGAGAGAGCAAGGACAACCTGGAACATGCCCCTGTCTTTCACTATATCTAACCCTACAGAAGGAGCATGTGCCCTTCGCCACAGAGCTGCACACACACCTGACCCGGGACTCATCAGGAGCTGAGCGAGCTGTAGAACTGGCTGCGGTTCCATGCCAAGGAGGCAAGCAAGTAGAGCAGTGCTGCTGCATGTGCACGTGTGTGAGCTGTGATGGCACCTAGGGCCCCTCACCGACCTTCAAGTGTTGCTCTGTGTTCCACATCTCACGCCAATGTCTCTTGTGGCCAACCATAATGAGATTTTCCCATACAAAGAAGGGAAAATCTGGGAAATGTTATTTATGCTTGGCTAAGCTGACCCAGTACAAAACCTCCAGAGCAGTCAATATTTGGTAGCTCTTACTTAAGGAGCTCAAGATATAACCTAAGGATCAATACCTACAGGGAGATGTCAAGAGAGAGGGAAGGACAGGATCCATATTGGAATATGAATCAGCTTAGATTAAGACTGAATATGGGATTTTACTTAAAAAATTAGGATCAGGAAAGCCAGAGAGGAGGGCAGGGTTTGCTCCAGATCTTTTCTGTATTTGACAACAAAGATAATAACCTACCATGCTATCATACAGCATTTTATGATTTGAAAAGTGCTTTCACATTCATTATTTCATTTTGGGAGGATAGATCTTCTATTTCATTCATTCATTCACTAAACTCTTATTGAGTATCTGTCCTACAACAGGCACGCATGCTGGGCATTTTACATATCTTGTCCCCAAATATATCTCCTCTATATTTCATCATGTCTCTGTGACAAAAGTATCACTGCTATTTTACATTTAAAGAAATTATGGCTATAACACTGGGAATACAAGACCCTGACGGGGATACAAAATAAACAAGACCTTGTCCTTGCTCTCAAGAACAGGGGTTGGCAAACTGTTTCTGTAAAGGGACAGTTAATAAATAGTTTAGGGCTCACGCCTATAATCCTAGCACTCCGGGAGGCCGAGGCGGGAGGATCCTTTGAGCTCAGGAGTTCAAGACCAGCCTGAGCTAGAATGAGACCCCATCTCTACTAAAAATAGAAAGAAATTAGCTGGACAACTAGAAATATATAGAAAAAATTAGCCAGGCATGGTGGTGCATGCCTGTAGTCCCAGCTACTCGGGAGGCTGAGGCAGGAGGATTCCTTGAGCCCAGGAGTTTGAGGTTGCTGTGAGCTAGGCTGATACCACGGCACTCTAGCCTGGGCAACAGAGTGAGACTCTGTGTCCAAATAAATAAATAAATAAATAATTTAGGCTTTGTGGTCCACACAGTCTCTATTACAACTACTCGATTCTACAGTAGTAGAGAAAGCAGCCATAGACAATATAAAAATGAATGGGTGTGGCTGTGTTCCAATAAAACTTTATTTGCAAAAGCAGGCAGTGGAATAGATATTTGCCAACTCCTGCACTACCAGGTCGCAGCCTAGAGGAGAGACTGCTGATACAAACAGCTCACGATGAGACAACATGGTAGAGATATATACACGAGGCTGCAAAGGCAGAGGGTGTAACTGGCTGAAGGACTTGGCGGGGTCTCCATGGCAGTGTTTCTAGAATCAGGACCTCTTTGGTGCATATTTCCAGGTCACTGCTATCCATGAGCCAGGAAACGGCTTGCAGACAAATGCAGGGTGGGATCTTGAGCTTGTATCTTATCAGAACATGTGTCTCCTTCCTGAGCTGTTTTCCTATGAGCTGAGCCTATGATATCGGGGTTGTGGTTCACTGTCTGCTTCCCCCTCCTATGTTAACCAGCCCCTAATACCTCCTAAAACCCAGTGTTCCTCATCCTTGGCAGCACAGAGCTGTGGTCATGGTGTGACACAGCCCTTGAATGATACTTCCTTGTTTGTCGGCCTCAACTTCTGACCTGGAGCTTGGAAACAACAGTTCCTCGTAACTGGCTATCTGCTTACTTCTCCTAGAATGCCCTCTGGGTCTGGTTCCGGCTTGACGTGTAGAACTGCACTTATGGTTGGACTTAGACATTACTAGGAGGCGTAGTACAGGGCAGAATCCTCTAAAACAAAAACTGCCTCAAACTGGAATGGCCTGCCTAGACAGGTGATTCTGGCCAGTGACTGCAGTGACTAGATGACCACAGGAAGGAGAAGGCTACTATGGAAAAAGTCCTGGGTTTCAGGGTCTTTCTGCCCTCTGTTCTGTTAACTAGCTCTGTGACCTTGGGAAAATGTCTTGACCTCTTTTAACTTGGTTTCATGATTAGAAAACGCAGATGACACATCTTTCATAGGGCTGTTGTGATAATTAAATGAGAGTGCCATCCAAGTTCCTAGCACGCACCATCCTGGCACATACTTGATTCGAGACAGCTTCAGAGGGGCTCTGACATCAGATGGAGTCGGGTGGCCAAGCTGGGTAAAATAACTTCTGAGGTCTGAGGTTTTGTTGCTTTGCTACATAAATCTAATGAGAATTCCTTCCCTTAACCTAGATGAAATTATTTCATGAAATCCCAGAAACAAAGGGAGATACCCTCAGAAGATCTTTTTGTGAGCTCCTTACGATTGGACATAAATGAAGGAATACTAATACAAAAGAATTTTTTTCGGAGGGGAAAACAATTGTAGGGTTTTTTGTGCTTAATAATTTTTCCTGAGATTCTAACATGAAGTGTTTCTGTTTCAAACTGAATAAAGTTTTGCTTTTTAAATTTCTATATTAACAAAGCTTTCCTTGAGCTTTGGAGAGGGGAGACTTTAACAATTTTACTTGTCCCCCTATTTAAAAATATATTACTCAATGGGTTGGTATTAGAAAGAGACATTCATTTCTTTAAGTCCCACATAAAATAAAAGCATCTGACTTTGTGGGCAGAGGGAGGTCCAACTTCTCTTTCTTAATGCAGATGGAAAGAATCCCAGGAGACCAGTGAAGCAAGAAATTATCAAAGCTGCGGTATTTACTAAGTCACTTTGTGCCAGTGCCCCGGCAAGCTGCCACCGCGGCTGCCAAGCCCCGTCACCCTTTCTGACCAGCACAGAGAGGGGCTCACTGCGCCAGGGTAGAGGAAGCAGGAAGTTTGCTGAACCCAGACAGCAGAGAAAGGACTCCTTCTGGAGAGGCCCAGCAGGTGGGAGAGCCCCTTTGCAGAGTGAGGCTCTTTTGACCCAGAGCACACACAATAGAGCCCTCTTAGGAGAGAGATTTTTTTTTCCACGGGTTTCTTCTTGGCCCTTGGGATTTGTTCTAAGCTGGTTTTCTCTGTGTGAGAGTTGTCTTGGCCCCTCCGGTTTTCTTTCCCTTTGGAACTTTCAGATCTTTCCATTGTGCACAATGTCCCTGTTAAAAGGCCTGAGTCACTCTGCCTCATGCTTTGCAGCCTCGACATCCCGTCTTTGAATTAAGGTAACCCGGCACATGTCCAGTGGCTCAGCAGGCGAAAAGGCACTTTGTGCCCTGGCCCTGGCCCCAGGCACCCCCTGGGGAGCATTGTTGAGTGACTTTCTCAGACAAGAGGGTTTCTGTAAAAGGCTGACAGGGGTTTCTTAGGACAGATGACCTTTAAAGGTCTTTTTCAATTCTGATTCTAAGATTCTAAAATGGTGTGTGGCTCCCAAACAATGTCATCTAAGCAGGAGCAGACAGAACTGAAGATGACTCAGAGGAGACATTAGAGCTGCCTTTAAAGATCGTTGGGACACGGAAATGAGAAAGGGAGATTAGCCTTCATATATGTGGTCTCGAAAGCAGAAATTTCTTGCAGAGTTTTATGATAGGATGGGAGTTTACAGTTGATCTAGAAAAGAAATTATAGAATGAAGGGGTTGGACAACAGGATTAAACCTGGTTTTGAATGCTCACCGCTGCTTAACATCTGTGTGCTCCTGGGCTAGTGACCTCACTTTGCCGAGCCTCTGTTTTCTCAGGGGTCAGATGGTGATAAGACTCACCTTGCTTCCACCATCGGGCTATTGTGAGGATGGACCAGCATAAGAGAAAGTGCTTGTAAATTCTGAAGTTCTATAGATTTAGTCCTGTTGTCCAACCCCTTCATTCTATAGAGTAGATAACCGAAGTCTGGAGAAGTTAAGAAACTTTTGTGAGACCACACAATATTGGTCTAAGGCAGTAACTGATAAGGCCTCATATCTATCAGGGATAATATATTGATCCATGACAGCTTCAGGATAAAAGGCTTTAGAAAGGGGTGATGGGGGGGCAGGGGGTGTTGGGGCTGTGATGCTGCCCCGACTTCCCCGTGGAGTTTCATCTCACTCCTAATTTTATCTTCTGATTATAAAAATCATACATACTCACTGTGTGAAACTTGTAAAAGACAAAAAGCACAAAGAAGAAAACTTTAGAACATTTTTATAATTCTGCTATGTGGATATATCTACTGTTGAAATTATGCTATATAACCATTTAGCCTTTCCTGTATGCATCTGCATATTTGAACCTAATTGAAATGATATTTTATGCAAAATTTCCTATGTTGATTCTTTCTTCATCTAACAGTTTGTTATGCACTTTGCCATTAAAATTCACTAAGCAGTATCTAATGCTCGCGTGATTTTCCACCATATGGTAACGTAACAGCTTGTAACAAGTCTTCTACTGTTGGACACCAAGGTTCTTTCCTGATTGTTTGTTATTATAAATAACAGCGTGGAACATTCTTACTTGTGAATTGTTGTTCTCCTGGCCTCTCTTTAAATCCCAGCACCTTTCATTCAGTCCAGGTAGCTGTTCAAGTGTTAAGAAGCAGGGTCTGAAGCAAAACCTGCTTGAGACTGTATCAGATGCTTAAATGCTGCCTCACCGACAAGCAAATGTTCCCTGTAGGTTTCCCCGCGTGATTCTGGCCACTCTCCAAAACTCTAAGTGTCTTGTCTTTTGTAGAGACTCACAAATGTCAGTTTGTCCCAAAGTGTTGTAGGTTTACCCTGATAACGTATAGAATATAATATACAGCTGAGGCCCAAAGCCCTAGTGAAAGATTTTTGTAAGGTGAAGTATTTTATTTAACATATGCATTTTACATTAAGCATTTATTTTTGCCCTGCGCTGTTTTCAAAGACACTTAAGGTAACTGAGGTAACTGAGTTTCGCGTGACTTTCCTGGCTTAATTTCAGACTGGACTTGGATCCGTGTCTCTGTGAAGTCCCCTCCCCTCCGGTCTGCCCCGCTCCATGACTGGCTTTTGACCATCTGATGCTGCGTGACCTCTGAGCAGGTCGTAGGAGGACCTGCCGTTGTGGCTGGGGACTCTGGGAAGTTTGCTTGAGGAAAGACACTGCCATGTAAGAAGGCTGGCTACTCTGAGACTGTCGTGCCGTGAGGACTCCTGAACTAGCCACACAGAGAGGGCCACCCAGCCAGGACCCAGTTCTTTCCATCATCCCAACTGCAGTACCAAGCATGAGGGGGAAGAGGCCGTCTGGGATGCCCAGTCTGGCGGAGCCGTCAGATGACCCCCGTCCGGCCTCCACCTGACTGTAACCAGACTCCAGGCTGGAACCACGTGGCAGCTGAGCCCTGTCAACCCACAGGACGGCCAGGGACAACACATTGCTGTGTAAAGCAACTGCATTTGGAATGGTCTGTTACACGACACACAATCAGAACAAGATTCAATTCTTTCCTCACGGCTGATAGTCTAAAGCATTTATTAATTCATATTTTAGTCACATTGTAAATTCTATCACAATATGCATTTATTGAGCACCTTTTATATAGGGACTATGCTAGGGTTGAAGGAAAAAGGCAAATGAGACATAGCCCTGCTCACACCAGGGAGCCATGGTCTAAATGAGGGTGCGCACATAGAGCCATGACCCCATGGGATGGGACCCGCGGGCATAATGGTCCCCACAGTGGACTGGCTGCTCTGCCAGAGGTGAGGTGATTCTGCCTATGGAGTAAGGAAGGACTTTCTGAAAGGGTGACATTGAGTTGCATCTTAAAAAATACCTGGGAACTCACCCATAGAGACAGTGGAGGGGGGACGTTCAAACAGAGGGGAATCTATGTGTAAAGAGACAGAAATCTTTGCACCCTTCTTCCCTGCAGGGCAGAGAAGGACAAGCCTCTCCCCTGGAGCAAGGCCAGTGATGCCCTCCCGTCCTCCCCCACCCCAATCTTTTGATAAGAGTGGGAGGGGTTTCAAAGTAATGGTTGGAAATAGGACTGGTTTTGCTCCCCCTTGGTAAGCCTTGGGCAGGGTTCTCAACCCTTCCACGCATTGGAATCACCTGGGGAGCTTTTGCAAAACATCCGTGTGGGACAACTACTTTAGAATCTGGCATTACCCACTAAGGCTGAACATATGCGTAGCTTAGCAATTCCACTCCTAGGTATACGTTCAACAGAAGTGCATACACCTATGTGTCAAAAAACATGTACAAGAATGTTCAAAAGCACAGTATTTGTAAGAGCTAAAAACTGCAAACAATCCACATGTTTATCAACAGTGGAATAGTTACATACTACATGTGTGTATCGTCAGTGCCTTAGTCTGTTCAGGCTGCTATAACAAAATACCTTAACTGGGTAATTTATAAACAACAGGATTTATTGCTCACAGAGGTGAAGTGCAAGATCAAGATGCCAGCAGATTTGGTGTCTGGTGAGGGCCTGTTCATCACAGATGGCACCTTCTTGCTGTGCCTGCTCACAGTCAATCTCCCTCAAGCCTCTTCCATAAGGGTACTAATTGCATTTATAGGCAAAGCCCTCATGACCTAATCACCTCCCAAAGGCCCCACCTCTTAACACCATTGCATTGGAGATCAGGCTTCAACATACGAATTTTGTAGGGGACACAACATTGAGACCATAGCAGTCAGACAATGGAATACCATATGGCAATGAAAATAAATAAACAACAGTTCCCTCAAACAATGTGAATGAATCTTAAAAATGAAATATTGAATCAAAGAAGTCAGACACAAAGAGTCCATGCTCTACGATTACGTTTCTGTAAATATCAAAAATAGGTGAAACAGATATATGGTGCCAGAAATCAGGAGAGGATCACTATCCCGGGGAGGAGGGAAGAGAGGGGCTGAAGGAACTCAAGGGGGCTTTGGGCAGCTGGCAGTGCTTTTATTTCTTGATCTGTGTGATAGTTACATGTAGATATTCATGATGCGAAAATCAAGGTTTTGATGCAATTTTCTGGTGTACATTATAATTAAACTTTAAAGATTATTTTAAAAATACCAATGCTTGGTCTCCACCCCCCCAGACTCTGATTCTGTTGCTCTGTGGTGGAACTCAGGCTTCTTAGCGGTTTGAAAGTCCTCCAGGTGACTCGAAGATGCAGTTGGCCTCAGAAGCTCATGCCTGCCTTGTCACTGGCTCCCTCTTTGGGATGTGGAGAACCCGGCCTGTGGCTTTCACCTGTTGGCCAGTCCCACCCAGCCTCTGGTTATGGTGCGGAAACTTAGGAGAAAGTTCAGGGCTTGAGTCCTCAGCACGTAGACCATCACTGTCTGAGAGTGAAGGAGTCGGGGCTACTGGTTAGAGATTGTGTAGAGTGATGGATTCCAGAGTTTAGGTGATATGGAAAGAAGCGAACTAGGAGAAAAGCTATAGACTTGGAGAAAATGAGGAAACCATGGAGCTGGAGGGCTGTCTGAGGCTTCCTAGCAGGTGCATTAAGGTAAAAGAGCAAGGTGTGGAAGAACAGGAAGCCATGGAAAGAGAAAGGATCTGGAGGTCATAAAGCCCAGGGCCGGGCCAAGCAGGAACATCACTGATGGCCTTGCTCTCAGCGGTCTGCTCTCAGGTCGCCCCGGTGAAATGCCTTGCAAGTGGTTTTGCCCTGTCCTACCTGGGCCAGCACAACCTTCAGCCCTTTTCCTAACCGCCTCGTGGCCTCATCAAGGCAGCGGCTTCGTCCTTATGTGAACCCCAGAGCTGTCACCACTGGTCAAGCTCGGTAAATGGCTCACTTCATAGGACTCTGGGTGAAAAACTGGAGGGTTCTGGTTAGATTAAAATAATTTCCAGCTGTGCTCTGTGGAGCCCTGGAGACCACCTGTGAGCAGGGAAGGTTGGGGAGAAAGGAGAACGGAGCTGTTGTCTCACTGCTCTGGATTTAACCAGAATGATAGACTTTCCTCTGTTTTACACACTGGCTTCTACAGCCATAAAAGCTTGAAAGCCATGCATTGAACTATCACTAAGATTCCTTCTAGTGTTAAGAATCTGAACTTCCTCTAGCTCCTCAATTGGGAACAAATGAACTAAGACTCCTGGTTCCCCCTCCAACACTGCTGGCTCCCCAGGGCTCTTCCTCATCCCCTTCAGAAGCCACCTCACTTCCATCTTCTACCCCCACGAATGCAGCCTCAGAAGGACACCTGTCCACAGGTGTGCAAGAGGCTGGCTGATGATAGGTGCTTCCAGAGCACAGAGAAGCCGATGTCAGCATGCTGCCCTGTGCACAGCTCCCAAGGAAGGGCCTGCTTACTCTTACTGTTCCACAGGACAGAGGGAGGATTTGGGATCACTGGAAGACCTACACTCAGAGGAGCAAGGCTAGTGCTAGGAGCCCAGCTGAGGCTGGGGCCCAGATTACAAACTAAGTTCTTCTTTACTTTATAAAAGGCTACAGGGCCAGGACTTAGCAGGGTCCCCCAAAGTCTCCCCAAGTGAGCAGAAAACATTTTAATCTGCTTATATGAAAGGGTATTACTTCAACTTCCAAAAGCAAAATGAAGCTGTGGCCCACCAATGAATGAAGTCACCTGTACACAGACCCACAGGTGGAAAACTTTTCTAAATATTAATAATATTGCTCAGCTCCCTGGATTTAAGAAACAAAAGGCCCAGAGAGAAGTGAGTGGCCCAAGGTCACAGAGCTAGTTAGAGGAAGAATGTGTGCTTGGTGGAAAGAACACAGTCTCTGGGGTCACACGAGCCTCGGACAGATCCAAACTCTGCTGTGTGACCTTGGGCAAATTCATTAACCTCTCATTTCCTCATCTGTAAAATGGGGGTAATAATTCCTACTTGGCAAGGTTATTGTGGGGACTAAATAAGAAAATATTTAAATGTAAAATGCATGACACAAAATGGTGCTTACTATTTTAATAATACTAGTAGGTATTATTAGAATAAAGTGTAAATGCCCGTAGTGTACATGTGGTCCCTGGAAATATGTGAGGGTAGAAACACATGAAAGGGCTGTGTGGGGCACTGTCTGGATCTCCTGGGTGTAGGGGGAAAATACTCCCTTTGGGGGTGAGATTTCTCTGGAGCTGTCTTCATGGTTCTGGACGGGGTCCTTCCTATCTTTCATTAATTTTGCCGTGGTGGCTTTTGTCCCAATTGGGGAGGAGCTTTTGAATACCTTGGGACAAGGAGCAGCCTGTGGACCACTATGGGAACTCCACCACCTGCTGGAAGACTGGGACCGTGACCAGACCACTAATTCTGCATTCATTCACTCGTCCATTCATTTGACAAATACTTACCTGAATACCTAGTCCATGTCAGACAGTATTCTAGGTGCTGAGGATGCAGCAGGGAACAAATAATATCCCTCTCCTTATGGAGCCTACGTTCTAGTGGGTTCTAACAATTCAAAGGGAAGTGGCAGTGAGGCTGATGCTCCTGCTCAGAAGGCTCCTTCCCTTAAATTGCCACAGCCCTTTCCCCTCACTGCCCACAGCCACTGTCTCTCTTGCCCTCCACTTTCAGATTCTCCTTCCCTAACCACTCCCCTTTAACAGGGGGAATTAAAGCAAAACAGTTGAAGCAATTGTGTTTACAAACAGGAAATACAATACTTTGTGCAATGATGGAGAATTCAGGTAAATTAAGACTTTTATAAATCTCTTCTCCAAATTGTGCCCGCACACTAAAGAATTAAGCTGCCTTTGCCCACGTGTGTTGCAGCTGATGGACTTCTCCCTGAGCACGGCTGGCCTGCTCCCTTGCTCCCTGTCCCAGGGCCCGGGTTTGGGGTGTGTCTTTATAGCAAACATAGCAGCCCTGACCCCACCCCCTTTATCACTTGACTCTGGCTGTGAATAGACAGAGAAGAAAAAGTAGGTTTGTTTAGTGGGAGCTCTTTCCTGAAGCCAACAGGGAGAACAGGATTGGAAACGAGAGGAGGCTACAGCTGGGTTCAATGGTTAACCAGTCAGATTAATAAATGCCAGAAGGAGGAAATACCCAGTATGTAAAGAGGCAAGGAAAAAAAATGTCTCCCTGCGGTTCAAAAGCCAAGTAAAGTTTCCCAAGATCCGTGACCTGTAGTTAAAATGTCCTCAGGGGCCACCCAAGGCCCGGATGCCTTTCAAGAGAGCCACGTGGCTCCTCTCCTGGGCTCAGCAGCCACAAGGTGCCGTGGCCCACACTGACCCACACGAAGCCTCAGGGCTCTGCCCCACTCCACAGACTCCTCTCATGGGACCGACTCCTCTGTCCCCACAAGCTTTCTCCCCCAGCACAGCTTCCACCCAGGGTTTAGCATCAGACAGGGAGCTTCAGACCAGGGAAGAACTTTGGCCAGTTGGGCTGTCCCTGCCTCTGCCCTGATTTGCTCTATGAGTTTTGGCAAATTGCCTGATCTGTCTTCCCTTTCCCTGTTGTTCAAATGATGATGTTGGCCTTCAGCAGTGGTTTGCAAACTTTTTACGTAAAAGGCCAAATATTAAATACTTTAAGCTCGTGAGCCACATGGTTGGTATCTGTCTCAACTACCCAACTTTGCCATTGTAGCATGAAAGCAGCCATAGATAATATGTAAATGAATGGGTATGGCTGTGTTCCAATAAAACTTCATTTCTGAAAACAGGCAGTGAATAGGATTGGCCAGTGGACTATAGTATGCCAACTCCTGGATTAAATCTCTAAGGATCTTTGCAATTCTCCAATATCATATGATCCTGGATTACTTTACGGAGAGAAAACTGAAGCCCAGCGATACTAAATGACACGCTCCAAGCCACCGAGTATGTTAGTAGCAGAGCTGGAACTGGAAACCAAGTCTCCTGGCTCCAGTCCACTGTGACTCTCAATTCTTCCAGAGGCAGAGTGCAAGCTGTCTTTGGCATATGGGGCTTACTTACCCCGGGAACTACTGTCCCAATGTGACTTGGCACAGGCCAGAGGGTGGGGGCAAGCAGTGCTCTCTCTGCCTGTTTCAGGAGGGTTTTTTTGCTCAGTGAGGGCCCTAGACTGAATTAGGTGAGGTAAGGGACACTACAAGAGAAGGAAGAAATGGATGGGCACAAGATATTATGCCGTTCATTTTGAATCTGGAAAAACTGCGGCTTAGGGGAGGGAAGTTCCCGCATAGTCCCTGCTGTGATCTCATGCTTCCAAATCTGCACATGTTGACCTCCTTTTCCCCCAGATGGTGCTGCAGGGGGCAGGCCCCACCAATGTGTACTATTCCTGTGCGTCTAAATGTTCCACCAAAGGGGGCTCCCCCAGGAGATCGGCTCCTAAGCCTGTTCTCCCATGGCAGAGGTGGCGTGGCTAGCCCCCCGTGGCTCTGTTTACTGCTACGCTTCTACAACATGTGTGTAGGTTTATATGGGACTTGCTGTTCCTGGGCTGAAGACCCAGGGAGCGGTTATAATGTTCATCTGTTTTCCTCTCTGCCCCTAGCCTTTGCTCTCCAGCGGGGAGAGGCCCTGGATAAGGTCCAATGGGCTGGGGTGACACCAATTTGGCTCAGAATCTCAAGGGTGCCTCGGTCCAGCTAGTGCGATCCTCCTCTCCACATGCCACCCTCTGCTCCCTGGATGGAGCGCTCTATAGAACCCTGGCCACAGGGTTCTGGAACAACAATACCTTCCCCCCAACTGCCGCCACTGCTGCCTCTAAAAGTATGACAATACTCCCTTCTGCATTCATTGAGCTCTAAGGAACACCCCAGTTTTGTTTGTTGTAACAGGATTTTGTAGCAAAATTTGCAAGAAAGAAATGAAGCTTGGGAACTGGTTTACTAGGGAGGGATTTTCTTGCCAAGTGAGGAAGGGAGATGTTCAGAACTGGCTTCAGCATGAGCCCGGATGGGGAGCTAGACTGGTTCTGGGGACCCATCTGCAGACGCCTCCCCTGTGAAGGTATAAGGAGCTCAGGGTCAGCCCACTTCTAGCTGCAGGATCAGCTCCAGGCGATCCCCACCTGGAGTTACAGACCACCAGGCCAGCTTTGGAGGCTATGGAAGGTATGAATAAGGGGTCCTGCAAATGCCCCACCCCAACCTTACATACCCCAAAATGAACTATGGCAGTTGGAGCCTGAGTTCTCTGGATGACTGTTTTTCTAGTTTTGGCCCCTCTCTCCCCCATACCCTGTACTCCCACCAAACTCAACTGCAACAATCCCTGACCTGATTCTGCTTTCTGGTCCCCTGCCTTTGCTGGCAGTGTTAGTCTCTGCTTTGAAAACCCTTCCCTCTTCTGAGCTACTTCCATTCGTCCTTCAGCTTCCAAAGATTACGGCTTTTACCATCCCTTTCCTTGTATTTCTGTTATTTGTGTCCCAGGGCCCTACCAGAGAGCGATGTTTTTCAGGGCAGAGACCCTATCCAATTTATTACCATATCCCTGGCTCCTCCCTCGATCTTTGGGGTAACTGAAGGAGTGAGCAGATGAGTGAGTGAGCAGCTGAACTTGAGAGGACAAGCAGTCCATGGCACAGGTGAATAGTGGCCTCCAAAGATACGTCCAAGTACTCACTGCCTGTACCTGTGGATGTGACTCTATTTGGAAATAAGGTCTTTGTAGATGTAATTAAGTTAAGGATCTTGAGACGAGATCATCCTAAATTTAGGGTGGGCTTTAAATCTTCATAAGAGACAGAAAAAGAGAAGACACAGAGACACACACAGGGGAAAGCTACGTGAAGCCAGAGGCAGAGACTGGAATGATTTACTTTCAAGGAAAAGCAACAATTGCCAGAAGCTAGGAGAGAGACGTGGTGGAATGAATTTTCCCATTCTTCACACTACACACAAATTAACTCAAAATGGATCAAAGACTTGAATGTAAAGCTAAAATTATAAAACCTTTAGAAAAAAGCATAGGGGTAAATCTTCATGACATGGGATTGGGCAATGATTTCTTAGCTATGACTCCAAAAGCATGAGAGACAAAAGAAAAAATAGTTAAGTTGGACTTCATTGACATTAAAAATATTTTGTGTTTCAAAGGCTACCATCAAGAAAGTAAAAAAGACAACCAAAAGAATGGAAGAACACTTTTGCAAACCATATATCTGATAAAGGACTTAGATCTGGAATATATAAAGAACTCTTACAACTCAATAAAAAGACAACACTGTTCAAAAATGGACAAAGGATCTTAATATCAATTTTTCCAAAGGCTTTATACAATGGTCAATAAGCACATGAAAAGATAAATAATTAGTCATCAGGGAAATGCAAATAAAAAGCACAATGAAATTTTGTCCCATAAGATGGCTATAATAAAAAAGACAAATAAATAAGTGTTGGTGAAGATGTGGAGAAATCAAAATTCTCATACAATGCTGTTGGAAATGTAAAATGGTGTAGCTCCTTTGGAAAACAGTCTGGCATTTCTTCAAAATGTTAAACATAGAGTTATGACTCTATCTTACTCTTTTTCTAGGCATATAAGAGAAATAAAGACGTACACCCATTCAAAAATTTGCACACAAATGTTCATAGTAGCATTATTCGTAACAGCCCCAAAGTAAAAACAACCCAAATATCTATCAGTTGATGAATGAGTAAAAAGATGTAGTATACCCAAACATGGAAATATTGCTCAGTGATAAAAATGGAGTATTGACACATGTTACACCGTAGATGAAACTTGGAAAGATTATACTACGTGAGAGAAGCTAGTCACAAAAATACATATTGCATGATTCCGTTTATATGAAGTGTCCAGAATAGGCAAATCAATTGAAGCAGAAATTAGATTAATGGCTCCCTGGGGTGGGGGGTGGGGGGTGGGGAAATAACAGGTGAAAGCAAAGGGTATGGAATTTCTTTTGGGGGTTAAGGAAAATGTTCTCGATTTGATTGTGGTGATGCTTGCACAACTCTGTGAATATATAATACTAAAAATGATTTAATTGTACAGTTTAAACTGGTGAATTGCTTGGTGTGTGAATTATATTTCAATAAAGCTGTCACCAAAAAATGTATGCATATATTGATATAAAAAGACTAGAAATAAATACTGCCAAATGCATGGTGGGCTATGGGTGATATTTATTTTCTACTTCACATTTTTATATTATAACCAGTTTTCTTGATTGCACATGGTTTACTTTTGCTCCTCATAATCATAAAAATTAATATTTTAAAGATGAATAAGCAAGAGACTAGATGGTTCCCTTCCTTTCTCTCCACTTTCCTTTCTTTTCGTGGGAGAGTAATTACTAAAATCGCACCTGAATTGTACTGAAACATAACTAAAAACAGAGAAATATCTTAAAAGAGAGGCACCATTACCGAGGGAACAGATCCTATCTAAACAGCATTGACAAAAGGGTCGGGCCTCCATCAGCCCCCCACAGTGACAGGAGCAAGCCCCCTTCAGCCCTCAGCATCATGTTCCCGGGGACCAGCTCTGAAGGTTCTGTCTCATGTTGAGTTGAAATATTTCTCCCCAAAGCTTTCCTCGCCGGTCTAGTATCGCCTTCCGACGCCACACAGAAGCAGTCTGTTTCTCTTCCGCACGACAGCCCTCCAGATATCTGCAGATAAACAGCAACTCCCTGGGACTTCCCTGCTTCAACCCAAATACTTGGAGCTCCTTCAGTCATTCCTCACATGATGTATCAGCAAGGTCTGAGGGGCAATCAGTAGAAACCCACCCCAGCTGACTTAGGTAGAAAGGGCATCTTCATTAAGGGGAAATGGGGGTGTTCACAGAATTGGCAGAAAATTTGGAAATGTAGCTTGAGAAGTGGGCAGGGGCAAAGGGCTTTCCGACAGCCAGAACCACACTGACACCTACCCAGGGACATCCGAGGAGGAAGCCACACGGAACCTGCTCTGCCACGGGGGAGGCAGCAGCCATGGTCTTCCTGCTCTGGGGGTCTCCATTCACCCACGCAAGGGAGGGAGCAGCAGCTATTTCTTAAGACCTTACTGGTAATGGAAATAAGTAACAGAATTTATCTGAACACCAATTGGCCTTGTCAGGTCAGCTTGGCTTTCGCTGAAGCATCAGGCACAGATGGTGCTATGGACTGAATGTTTGTGTTCCCCTAAAATTCATCTGTTGGAGCTCTAACCTCCAAGGTGACTGTACTTGGAGATAGGGCCTGTGAGGCGATGAAGGTTAAAGGAGGTCACAAGGGTCTGATAGGGCGGGTGCCCTGGGGAAGACGCCAGAGCTCTCCTTCTCTCTTCCAGGAGAGGACACAGGGAGGAGGCCTCCGCTGAGAGCCAGGAAGAGAAATTCACCAGCTCCCAAACTGACTGCTACCTTCATCTTGAACTCCCCGGCCTTCAAAACTGGGAGAAATAAATTTCTGTTTTTTAAGCCACCCAGTCTGTGGTATTTTGTTAGGTCAGCCCAAGCTGACTAATATAGACGGGCTGGTGGTAGTTACGTGTTTCCAACCGCCTGAAATTTCCGCAGAACACAGTAGCCCCTTGAGAGATGCGAAGCCTAGTCATGACCCAGGGTTTGCTCATTTCAGCACCAGACTGGTACTCAGGGCAGTGCCTGTGATGTAGTGTATTCTAGAAAGCATCAAATTAAGCAGATAAAAAATCATTCAAGGAACCACAGGGCTGTAGGGTTTTAGGGACCCTCTAGGGCAGTGGTTCCACCCTAGTTCCGAGACGGGCACCAGGCAGGCGACATGTGAGTTGCCCGGGAAGCTTCGTAGCAACAGATTCCAAGCTCCACCCTCTGAGAGTCTGATATAGTCAGCCTGGGAGGGGACCCAGCGATCTGTGTTTTGAACAAATGCCCCAGGAGACAAGATTAGGCAGAGTCAGGATTGGGAACCCTGGTCTGGACAAGCCCCCCATTCTGCAGTCAGGAAAACTAAGGCTAAAAGGAGACATTGGGCCCAAGGTCACCTGTCGATTTCTAGGTTCAGACTGGACCAGGGCCCGGGTCTCCACACCTCTGGGGTCTTGGCCTCTCTCTTCACAGCCTTCACAAATCCTCTATACGTGAAAGAGCCTTTGCTAGAGGCAAAAGCTCCCGGGCAGTGCATGAAGAGGGCGTAGAACCCCGCCACGAGAGTGAGACGTGGGGGTCCTGATGGGCGCAAGCAGTTACGGGCTCCTGGTGACTTAGAGCTAAGCCTTAAAAAAGGATAAGTAGGAATCCTTAGGATAAGTAGGTTAGTGGGAATTTAATAAGCAAATGGGGATGGAAGAGAATTCCAAGTGGAGGAAACAGCTTGAACAAAACCCTGGCTGGCAGTGGGAATTTGCAGGCAGAGTAAGAAGAGGCGACAGCCCCACGTGGCTGCTGCTGCCTTGTCCAGAGCGCGGGGGCAGTGCAGGTGCACCTGAGGTTGAAGCTCGGGTGGTAGGTTGGGGCCATAATTCTTTTGTAAACCCTAAAGCCTCCGTGACACCCCTGGGCACATACAGATGTTCAATAAATGCCTCGTAAAGTCATTTGACAAGTTGCCCCAATTTCAAGAAGTAAAGAAAGAGTTGGGGTGTTTGTGAATCATCAGAGAGAGAGAGATGGCTTCGTATGATTCAAGCTACCCAGTTTGGAGTGAGGAGATTCTGTCCCTAAGGAAAAGAAGTGTATACCCCAAAATCCTGCAGAGAAAGAGGTCCCCCTTTTCAACATCGCCACTGAGTTCTCCCAACTCCCTGGCTGTATTTTTTTGGCTCCTGCTGCTTTTAATGCACGTGAGGGAGATGTCAAGAAACACAAGGCAGAAGTGGTGCCTCCTTGGGTGACTCAGAGCAGTGGCTGCAGGTTTGATTGTGCTGGGAGTCAGGTGAACAGAGCACACCTTATTACCCCATCTTATCAGCACTCAGACATCAAGATACAGGTTTTCCTTGAGGGCACAGGCAGCTGCCAGGTAGGCAGAGAGTCAGATGAGTGCAGCTTCAGGTAACGATACAGGCCCCATCCCCAACTTCACACCACCTCCACACATAGCTCCTGGTCCCAGTAAGGGCTGGGGCCTCATTTTAGGGTTACCACCTCAGGCAGCTTGCATTCTTGTGCACATAACATAAGGATGGGTGCTGTCTTAGCGTTTTGGAGGGTATCAGGATGGAAAGAGGTGCTGAGATATGCCCAAGCACCTTTCACTCTGAAAGGCAGGATGGGCCACTACATAGACAAATACTGTGGGGTGGGGCTGTTCAGGGGTGCAAGAGAGGCAAGGGACAGTTCTAACGATGCTCCCAAGTTCCCAAGAAGAAACTGCCTTCTGGCTGGATTCCTGAGAAGGTATCAGGGCAGGAACTTTTGCATTGGAACTTGAAGATGGCGATTTAGAAGTGATGGCTGGGAAGAACCAAGGCAGAGAGGATGGACATTCCAGGCCCAACCACCACTCCTTGACCCAGGTCCTTCTTCCTGCTGCAGGGCCACGAGCCAGATCCCATGAGATGCTCTCAGCATCTTTGAGCATCCACGCAGTTCAGATCACAGTTCTAGGCGCTGACTTGTCTGTAGGATGAGCAGTGGTTAGACTCTGCCTTGTAGGGGCTCAAAAGCTTCGAGGGGCAAGGAAAGCTCTGCATAAAGCAGGAGTGGTACTCTTCCCTGCCCCCAAACCCTTTGGGCTCTTATGATCCCATAGCCATTGTCCTCCCCTAACTCAAAGCTGTGCTCTCCCTGCCTCTGAGCCTTGGCTCGTGCTGTTGCCTGCACCGAGTGTCCTTCCTCCCCCGTGTGGACGTCCACATGTGCCTGGGAGGCTGACTGTGATGCCACCTCTGGTATGGCATGACCATGCTAATCTCCATCCCCACCCCCCATACCCAGGCAGAAGTGCTGCTTCCGGCTTTGAACTTCCACCACACCATGCATCTCCCCCTCCCCCGTGTGTAACAGTCACCTGCTCACATGACTGATCCTGCCCCAGCACCAGACTGTGAGTGCCTTGTCCTAATCCCAGTGTGTGTCCTAATCACAGAGTCTGGCATAGCACCTGGCGCTTAGTAGGTGCTCAGGAAACACCTTTATCAGCATGGAATGGCTGGATGTAGGGATCTCTGAAAACACAGAGGCTAGAGTCCATCAGGAAGGGTTAGAGTACTTTACAAGGTTAAATGGAAAGAAATAAAGTTTAGAGATTTGTGGAAGGAGGCGAAAGGCCTCTGAGAGTGGAGAACAGGTGAGGGACTGTACATGAGAAGCAAAAGGGCCATAGGAGACAGGCACCCAGGCTATGGACTCTGGGACAGAAGGGTCTTTTAAATGACATAAGCCACGCCCACACAGGAAGCCCCTCACCCTACCCCCAGCCCAGACACATGTCCCAGGTGGATGCTGGACAGAATGTGTGGCAGAGAAACCTTGGCTCAGAGACATAGGAAGGCACTGATGGCTCCCAGAAAGGCTTCTGCCAAGATGAAAATTATTTTTAAAAGATAGCCGGGATCACGTATCTTGACTTAAAATTCTTCAGAAGTTTCCCATTTCTTTTATCATACAGAAAGAAGTCATTCATGTAGTCCTCAGATCCCAGAGTGTCTGGGTCCCATCAGTTTACCAAGCTCAGCCTACCCAGAGGGAGCCATTGTGTTCTTCCCTCTCTTCATCTTCCCTGCTTGATCTCTCCTGCCACAGGGCATTTGCACAAGCTGTTCCCTCTAACTGCAACACTGCAATATATGCAAATAAGAGGGATTGAGAGAAATGGCAGGAGTCACACGTGACAGTGTGGGATGAGAAGGATAGGTGTGAAAACAGTAAGAATAAGTGGAGGCTACTTTGGACACCAAATTAAAAAGTGTACAGAGCTGAGAGAGGGAAGGAGAAGGAAAGGAAACTGACATTCATGGGGTTTAGTCTTGGAGAGAGAGCAGGATAGCTCTCTAATAGCTAGGATCAGACTGCTGGATTCAAGTCCCAGACATAGCGCTTGCTGGCTGTACGGCCTTGGAAGGTGTATAAACACTCTCAGTGAAAGTGAAACTTGGAAGTTCCTGCTCTGTAGAAGTTCTCTTACAAAGGAGATGAATTGGCATATGCCAAGCACTGACAGCAGACCTGGCTCAGAGGAAGCGCACAGTAAATGCTGGCCGTGACAGCACTGCCGTTGGCCAGGAGCAATAACAGCCGTCGGCAACAGGCACATCTAGCCCTATCTCGCAGGCAGGGAAACTGAGGGCAGGGAGATTCAGGGGCCTTCTTGCAGTCTCACAGCGGAGCCGGGGACGAACGTGGCCGTTTCAGCTTTCAAAGCCATCAGAGCTCTTTTCCCATCGTACTGTGCTGGAAGACATCTATCTGAAAGGCTATTTTAGCCCGATCTTCTCGTGATGAAGACGGGAAACGAAAGTGACTTGACCCAGACTTGTGCTCTTACGTGGTAAGTTTCCCAGGGTCGTGCAGGTTGAGATGGCCCCGCACAGCTGGGAATGCGGGCCTGACGCGGGGCGAGAGGTACAATCGGCTCCTCGGTGTTGCTGGAATCCCACAGCTGGTTTTCAGTGCCCGGAGCCGTCCACCCTGGCAGAAGTTTGCTGCCCTCTGTGCCCTCCCCAGGTGACCGGGCAGATGGTGAGCTCCCGTTGCCAAGGAGCCCAGGTTGGCAGCTCTGAAAGGGGCCGAGTCAGCAGCCTCCCTCCAGCGGCTTCCCACATCCTTGAGTAACCACCGCACAAGGGTGCCGGGCATGGGACCAAGGGTGCGGTGGGGATGGAATTAGTAACGCACACTTGGTGAACCTCCCCAGCCGGGTTTCACCAAAGGCTTGTGACTAACACCATCCATTTCTTAGTGTTCATGGTGCCTTTAAGGGACGAGTAAAAAGGTAAAACTTTGCAGGGAGTCAGGAGGGGGCAGACCAGCCTGGAGCGAAGGCCCCTCACAATGAAAATATATGTGATTGGCTACTTATAGGTTACGATATATTACACGAACCTGTCCAAACTTGAAAGTGGGTTACGGTGGGACAGGCAATGACCAGAGGGAGGCAAAAAAGGTGTAAATAATCCGAGGTGAATGTGGGTCTTGTTGGCACGGTAGATTTATGTCCTGTCTTCATAATGTACCCTTTCATGTTGGGAGCCTAGGTTCCAAAAATCTAGTCTAGACAGGAATTGATGGCGCTACCTCTCAGCTTACACCGTTCACAGTTTCTCAACACCCAGGACTCCTGAATATTGATGGGAACGGCTCACCCGGCCAGGGGATAGTGCTTGGAACTCGGGAGGCCAAAGGCATCATTCTTACAGGCACGGAGGCATCACTCAGAAACAGCCCTGCAGGGGCATCGTCACTCATGCTGGGGGATGACGCTGTCTTTGTCTCCGTCTCCCCAAGTGGGAGACAAGTCCGATCACGCCTGCCACCTGGCAGTCAGCCTCGTGCCTCCTCTTTAGTCCTTTTCATGTGTGCGTGGGGCTGGTTTCAGTGCTTTCATCAGAGACTGAAACTGCCCCCTCCCCGATCGTCTCCCAGGGCCACGGGCAGGCCCGGGCTGACAGGGCCAGGCCCGGAGTCTGGGCAACGGTAAATAAGGTGGCTGGGAGGGCGGCTCGGAGCCCACTGCTCTGTCCCGCAGGCCTTCTCCCCCGGGTGGCCAGAGCCCCCTGCTGCAGGAACCTAGAGGCTTCACCCCTGGGCGAGGCCCCTTCTGCCTGTTCCCTTCGCTTCGGGTCCAGCAAACTCAGCCTGGGGCCCTGGGGCTGCTGGGCAGGAAGAGGGGTATGGCGGGCCCAAAACCAGCAGCGTTGGAGGGGAGCATATGAGGCTGAGTAGTGACAGCTTTGGACCTGAGAATTAGAAAATAGGCTTAAAAAGACTAAAATTAAGTTGGCTAGAGGAAACAGACAAAAACTACACATGCTCAAAACAAAGAAGAGCACATGGCTTAGAAACCAGTTTGTCTTTCTTTATGAACAGCTGGGGATCCCTGACTCATACACTGTCCCCTGCTCCCTGCACTGCAGGGGCCAGGAAGAAGCCAGATTCCACAGGAGACAGAACAGAGTGCTAACCCAATGTCACCACGTACTGGCTGCGCAACCCTGGGCAGGTTAGTGGGCATCTCTGAGCCTCAGCTTCCTCATTTGTAAAATGGGGACATACCTACTTCCTAGGGTTGTTACTGAGGGTAAATGATGACATGGTTTATGATCTGCCTGACACATAGTAGGGCTTGCCATATGCCTGGCACATAGTGGGCATTAAATTATTATCCCTGACCAAACATTGTGCACCCACACCCTTTTAAAGGCTACCTTTAGAAAGCAGCTTTTCATGTGCACATACAGTCATCTTTCCAAATGACCTCACCTTACCCATGGCCGCAGATTCTGTGTGGGGGGTGGGGGAGGGGTGTGTAGAAGAGAAGAGACAAAGAAAAAATGTCCTTTCAGCACAGTGAGCACATTTTCCCTATGCTATGATATGTGCGTATACTCACACACAAACACAGACACACGCAGCCCCGTGCAGGGCAGGGCTACATTTCCCTCCTTGTAAAGGCGATAATGCTGAAACTCAGCAAGATTAAGTGAGCTGAGCAAAGTCACACAGCCAAGGTGCTTCTCCGGAAGAAATGATCTGGAGTGTTTCTCTGAGGCATTCTTTCACCGTAAAAACATGAGGAAGAGACATTGAAAATATACCTTTAGGGCAATTTTAGAAATGTTCTCTTAAGAGGCATCATCTAGCACTCTTGAAAAGGCAGATTTCAATTCTTTATCCATTAAGGAAATGTGTTTCCACGCACCCCACGATTATTCTGATGATTCCTGTATTCAAATTCTCTGAAAAGATTCCAGGGAAAGTCAAGTCATAGAAAAGAGCAGCTGTCTCCCCGAAGAAAAATTATTTTCTCCTGGAGACACTACTGAGACTCCACAGTTCCCCCTCTGCCACTCCACCCTGCGGCATGTGCAGCTTCGAGTCACTGTCACAGCAACGACAGACCCAGTGACCATGACAGCCCTCACTCATTGACACACCTTTCCATTCGTCATCTCACATGCCCTTTCCAACAGCGGAACGAGGAGGGCTGCGCTCACGATCCCCACTTCACAGGACAGAACATCCGAGCACAGAGGCATTCAGCGACTTGTCCTAGGCCAGGCATGTCACAGTGGTTGGACCACGGTCTTCAGACCTGGCTGCTGCTCTCTTCCCTGGACCATGGCACCCGTGAAGGGCACCGTGCTGAGAAATGCGGCTTTACTTTACCTGTCGTTATTTTGTACAGTTGAAATTATCTTTCCTAAACAGATTTAATAATTGGACGTTTTGCTCTCCGTTCCTTTGAGAAAGGGGACATTCTTTGAAAAAGGAATTGGAACATGAACAGTCATATTTTGTAGGCATTAGTGTTTATTTCCCTGTGATATTGTAGCTTCCTCTGGAAAAATCCAATCAACACATCCGTTTCAAGTCCTGAGAAACTCCCAAATGTTGACCATGTGTCTGATTCCTGTGTGGTCAAAGAGTGATGTTTTTCAATGTCCACAACTTATTTCCATGTTAAAATAATTCCACGCTCAGCTAAATCCCACTTACACACAAGTGTGCACCTGTTAAAATAGGTCATTTTTCACTGTTAATCTTCCAGATTCCATGGGTATGTGTGGGAACCCCAGACAAATGCAACTTGAATGTCACAAAGGGCATTTTTCTTCGCTGAGTGATCCTGGTTGGCCCAGACCTCTGGGGTCCCTTGCTCTCACAGATCTGTGAAACTAAGGAAGATCACTTTCTGCTGAGACAATGGATTGGAATCAAATCTTAGCAGAGAAGGCCTTGTGTGAAATTGCACAGGCTTTTGTCTTACAACTGGGTTATATTTTAATTAGGTTTCCGTAGCTCTTTTCCAAAGTCTAATGTACTACACAGCATGGAGGCTCAGTAGCTTTCCTCAGTACCCCTCATAAAGCTAAAAATCAAAAAAAAAAAAAAAAAGAGGAAAAGAAAATAAAAAGATTTTCAGAGCAGGAAGCTCTGGTGTCTGAGGTTTTGTAACTGTTGTAGAAGTATTTATCAGTAGTTCATCTTTGCCACAACCTTTAAGGCTAATAAGTAAATGCACAAAAGTGCACTTTTGATTCCAAAACCTTCTTGGCAATGAGATTTTTTTTCTTCTTCTTCAGAACTGGGGTGCTTCTGGAAACCCAAGGGCCCCAAGTCAGTATCAGGGGATTGCTTCCAACTCCTAAGAGTCTCTAGAGCTCATTGCAAACGTAGGGCCTGGGTTCCAGAGAGACAGGCTTAAGGTCACCAAGGAAATTGATGGCAAACCTGGGAAGCCCAGGCTCTGTGGTCAACCGTGCTGGGACAGCCTTTCCTCCACACCATGATTCGTGAGGCCTGCCTTGGATTGTTAATCTTCCTGGGGGTTTATTTTGAAGAGAACGTCAAGGTCTGAAGCCCAGACTGGGGGTCCCTGGACCAGGGGCAATGCAGGGCTATATCACACGACCCACAGGTCTCCTGGGAAAGTGTTCATTCACCCTTCTCGGGGAGGCAGAGACCAACTGTTTGCCTTTCCACACAGTGGAATATACATGTGAATCCTAAGTCCAAGAATGGGCTCTGCAAACTGATTTATTTAAACACTTTTTCTGAGACACATGTTTCAAAAAGGAGACAAAGAGGAAGGAAAGGTAGATAGCTGTGTTTCTAGGGTGGAATCTGGCAGAGAAACTGCCCATAGCAGGCACTCCCTAGACCTGCCTTAGCTGGAAGGATTTCCCTACCTTTCTTTTTCCACCTCAAGAGTGACTGTGTTGGTTATGAGAGCTGGGGCCTTTAAAAAAAGCTTCTTCCAAGGTTCCAGCCAGCTCTCTTCATTCAATTCACTTCCACAAACATTTCCTTTGCACCCACCTATCCCTAAAGATTATAGTGGGTGCTATGGGGGAGACAGAGGTGAACGGGATGCTGCTACTGCAACTGAATGAGCTGATGGCTTGTGTCTCTTTGCCAAGAACATGGCCAAGTAAATGAAAACAAAACAAGCTGATTTAGTGAGATGGCTGGACTTGGGAGGGTAAAGAGAACGCCCAAGCTACGAATCCCCTGGAGGCCAAGGCAAGTTTGCAGATGGCATGGTAACAGCGGGGTGGTTGCTGAGGGAACCTGAAACCATGTCGCAGGGAGAAGATTTGTAGGAGTGGAAGACCTTTGGCCTGGAGAAAAAAAAGACATGGAGAACAGGAGAGCTGGTTCCACATACCTGAGCGACTGCCATGGGGAAGACCCGTACTTTACTCCCTGCGGCCCCACAGG
Source organism: Eulemur rufifrons (assembly GCF_041146395.1). Classification (NCBI taxonomy): domain Eukaryota; kingdom Metazoa; phylum Chordata; class Mammalia; order Primates; family Lemuridae; genus Eulemur; species Eulemur rufifrons. The sequence continues at coordinate 71,052,232 of NC_090989.1, forward strand.
GGAGAATGTGGACTATGATGGGATAGTAGGGGAACTGACTGCGGTTCAAAATGGAGTCTTCTCCCCGTCAGAGCTGTCCCAAGGTGATGAGTTCCTGCCGTCAGGGGCATGGAAAGCCCACTGGACAAAGACACGGAGGAGAAGAACCAAGCATGAGGAGTACGGTGGAGGGTTCGATCCTTTAAGCCTCACTCTGCCTGAGAGTGTTGCCTTCTTCCCCTCCTCTTACTATGTGTAACTTGATGAGCCGGTAACGCCTACACCTGGCATCCTATTCAAACATGCCTAAATGGGAGCAGGGAGGACCGGCCTCACAGGTGGGCAGATTATTCACCAATTCCCAAAGGGGTCTCTGGACTGAGGGAGAAGGGACAAAAACAGAGTCATTCTGCGGACCCAGAAGTTGGATTTGGAGCTTCTGCCTTATGCCTTCAGGGTGGGCCAACCACTTCTGCAGGAAAAGAGGTCTCCTTGCGGTGTCTTTAACAAGGTGGCAAGCAAGAGAGTAGAGGGGCTTAGAATTCGTTGTCTGGGACTGTGAGAGCCCATGGGCACCACTTCATGGGGTGGGCACAGGAAGCAGCTCTTCTCCACACCCCAGTCTTCCCAGAGGAGGCCTTGAATTCATCTCATCCCCTCCTGCCTACCCCTCCACACACGCTTCTTTTATTTTAAATTAAAACCGTGAGCAGCTTTTTCCTGATATCATCGTCTAAGAAACAGATGAGTCACTCAGTCAGCAGGCATTTGCGGAGCTCCTGTCAGAGGTTGGGGCAGTGTGGACGGATGCCCTGTTGCTATGGGAGCAGAAAGGAGGGACCTAGCTCAGTCTGGGGCTTTCCAGAAGGCTTTCCAGAAGAGATGCCATTTGCCCTGACTCTTAAAGAAGAAAAAGAAGAGTCAGAGGAGGAGAAGTAGGGATGGTATTCTAGGTAAAGGAAAAAACATGGGCCACGGCCCAGCGGTGAGCCCCTGCCCGGCAGTGCTTTCAAGTGGTCAGCGCTGCCAGTCGGCAAATCAGGAGGCTGGGAGCAGAGGGGGAGGAGGCTGGGAAGTCGCTCTGCACACGCATGGGGGCCTTATTGTCGTCTAGGGTGCCCGGTGTTTTCCTGGAAGTAGGTTATGGGGAACAGAGGAATGACATGGATTGATTTATAGAGATTTGTCTGCCTACATCAAAGACATAATATACAAGGGGACAGGAACAGTGTCAAAGAAACCAGTCAGAATTCTCCTGTAATAGTTTAGTGGAGACGTGGGAAGAGCCTGAGTTAGTGGAGTTGTAGTAACCTAGAAAGGAGGGGACTGAAAGGCGAAATATTTCAGATTTAAAAATCAACAAGATTGTCCAGCAAACGAAAGACACAAAGACAAATAATCTAATGAAAGACTTGAAAAGCCACCTCACAGAAAAAGATAATGTCCAATAAGCACATGAAACAGTGTTCAACATCTTCAGTGATCAGAAAAACGCATATTAAAACTGTAACAAGATAGCACTTCATAGTCTCTGGAATGGCTAAAATCAAAATGACTGACCTGTAGGAACGTGGAGAAACTGGGACTCTCATACCCTGCTGGTGGGAGAGTTAAATGGCACAAACGCTTCGGAAAGCTCTTTGACAGTTTCTTATAGAGTCAAATATACACCTACCCTATGATCAAGTCATTTCACTTCTAGGTATTGACCTAAGAAAAATATGTTCCCAAACACTTGTGCAAGAAAAACTGTTCCCAATAAAATTGTAAAGAATGTTTATAGCAGCCTTATTCAAATATTGAAGAACTGGCAACAACCCAAATATCTACCAACAGGGATAAATAACCTATGGTATATCCATAAAATATCACTAAAAATACCACTGAGCAATAAAAGGAACAAACTATACACCCAATGAAACACGAATAGCAAAAATATTATGTTAAGTGAAAGAAATTGGACACAAAATAGTACAAACTGTATGATTCCATTTACATGAAATCCACATGCAGACAAAACAAATATATAATGTTAGAAATAAGATAGTGGATGTATGCAAGTGTTTTGGGGTGTTTGTGTATGTGTGGGGGGTGTTGACTGGTAAGAGGCCTGAGGGAGCTTTCTCAAAGGACAGAAATGTTCTCTGTATTTTATTTCGGTGATGATTACACAGTTGTATACAATTGTCAAACTTAATAAAAGTGAAAATCTGAACACTTTTTGTATATGCACTTTACCTAAAAACAAAAACCAAAACGCCAGTTCTGGGGATTGATTTATATTTGCCTTTTGCCTTTCCAGCTTGAGTGTTTGTGTGGATGGTGGTGACACTGAGACAGAGGAAGGATATGAGAGGAAGAACAGGTGGAGGGGAAGAGAGATAAATAGAATTTTGTATACATGGAATACGTGGTATCCATTATTATGGGCAGAGGTGATATCCTGAAAGTAAAAAACAAAAACAAAAGTCAGAATCAGCAAGTCCGAAGCTGAGGGAAGAGGTCAGGACGGGGTGTACCTTTGAGAGTCACTTGCTCTCAAGCGGCAGTTAGAGCAAGAGTATGAAGGAAAAGACGCAGAAATCTGCTCTGGCATTAGAAGGCAGTGGCCACGGGCCAGCCCCTGAGGGACAGTGTTTGTTGCTGGGTTAGCAGACGAGAACCGCTCAGGGAGGTCTGCGACCAGGAAAGGGCAGAATCATAGTTGTCCAAAGCAGAGTTGTATGTGGGTTTCTTTTTTCTTTTTTCAGTAGGTAAGTTTTATATCTTAAAGAATATTTTTTATGGCCAGGCACAGTGGCTCACGCTTGTAATCTAGCATGCTGGGAGACTGAGGCAGGAGGATTGCTTGAGCTCAGGAATTCGAGACCAGCCTGAGCAAGAGATTTCATCTCTACAAAAAATAGAAAAATTAGCTGGGCATGGTGGCTTGTGCCTGTAATCCTAGCACTATGGGAGGCCAAGGTGGGAGGATTGCTTGAGGCCAGAAGTTTGAGACCAGCCTGAGCAAGAGCGAGACCCCATCTCTACTAAAAATAGAAAAATTAGCCGGACCTGGTGGTGAGCACCTGTAGTCCCAGCTACTCGGGAGGCTGAGGCAGGAGGATCTCTTGAGCTCAGGAGTTTGAGGTTGCCATGAGCTACGACGACACCACAGCACTCTAGCTGAGGCAAGGGAGCAAGACTCTGTCTCAAAAAAAAAAAAAAAAAAAAAAGAATTTGTTTTACAACTTTACTGTGCTATAAATTACATATCAGAAACATACAAAATTCATTCGTTTTAAGTAGGTGGTTCACTGAGTTTTAGTGAATTTATACAGTCATGCAACCATTACCACAATCAAGTTTTAAAACATTTTCACCACCACAAAAATTTCTCTCATGCCCCTTTGCAATGAATCCCTGATCCCATGCCCAGTCCCAGACAACCACAGATATGCTTTTTGTCATTATAGTTTGCCATTTTTAGAAATTTCATACAAATAGAATCATTCAGTCTTTTGTGTCTGGCTTCTTTCTGTTAGCCTGTTTTTGAGTTGTCTCCGTGTTGTTGCGTGTATTTGTAAGTTGTTCCTTTCTTATGGTAAGTGGTTTCTACTGTATGAATATACCACATTTTGTTTGTCCGTTCACCAGTCAACGGACATTTGCATTGTTTCCAATTCTGTGTTATTACGATGATCCTGCAATGGATATTTACTTACGACTCTTTGGTAGGACATATATTTTGGGTAAATACCTAGGAGTGGAATTGCTGTGTTACATGGCGAACAAGTGCAAGACAATGTCCCATAAGCACAAGAAAAAGTGTTTAATATCATTAGTTATCGGGGAAATGCAAATTAAAACAATAACTTAAAAGAAACTACCAAACTTTTACAAAGAGGCTATACTATATTACATTTCCACTAGCAACTATGAGGGTTCCAGTTTCTCTACGTTGCTATCAACACTTGGAGTTTTGTTTTGTTTTGTTTTTAACTATTCCGGTGGGCATATAGTGGCATTTCATTGTGGTTTTAATTTGTATTTCCCTAATGACTAGTGGTGTTAGTGGTGCTGAATATTTTTTCATGTGCTTGTAGACTATTCATATATCTTCTTTGGTGAAACATTTGTTCAAATCTTTTGTCAATCTTTTAATTGAATGGTTTGTCTTATTATTCAGTTACAAGAGTTCTTTAAATATTCTGAATTCAAGTCAGATAGTTTGCAAATATTTTCTCCCAATCTGCAATTTCTTTTTTCATTTCCTGTCACTGAGAATATTTTTCCATTTTGATGAAATCTAATGAATCAGTTTTTTATTTTATAATTTGTACTTTTTATGTGCTAAGCAACCTTTCTTAACCCAAAGTTACAAAAAAAATTTTTGTTTTCTTTTAGAAGTTTTACAGTTCCAGCTCTATAATCTATTTTGAATTAATTTTTGAATATGGTATAAGCGAAAGGTCAAGGATAATATCTTTTATAACTATCCAATTATTTCAAGATCATTTATAAAAGAAACTAATTTTTCCCTATTGAATTACCCTGGTTATCTTTATCAAAATCAAGTGATGGAGTAAGTGAGGATTTATTTCTGAACTCTCAATTCTGTTCCATTGATCTATATGTTTATTGTTATCCATTACCACACTGTGTTAATTATTATAGTTTTATAATTAAGTCTTAAAATCAGGTAGTATATCTCTTCTGTTTTTTTAAAAAATTGTTCATTTTCTGTCAAAGGACTTGAACAGACATTCCTCCAAAGAAGATTTAAATGGCCAACAAGCGTGTGAAAAGATGCTCAACATTACTAATTACTAGAGAAATGCAAATGAAAACCACAATGAGATACCACCTCATACCTGTTGGGATGGCTACTATCAAAAAATAATAATAAATAACATGGGTTGGGGAGGATGTGGAGAAACTGGAACCCTTGTACACTGGGGGTAGAAATTTAAATGGTGCAGCCACTTTGGAAAATAGTATAGTAGTTCCTCAAAATATTGAAAATAAAATTACCATATGACCCAGCAATGCTACGTCTGGGTATATACCCAAAAGAATCAAAAGCAGGGCCTTCAATAGATATCGGTACACCCATGATTACAGCAGCATTATTCACAATAGCCAAAAGGTAGAAGCAACTCAAGTGTTCATTGACAAATGAATAAACAAAATGTTGTGTGTATATATACACATACCTACATACATACATATACACACACAATGGACTATTATTCAATCTAAATAATGAAGGAAATTCTGATACATGCTACAGCATGGATGAACCTTGAGGACGTTATATTAGGTGAAATAAGTCAATCACAAAAAAGCAAATACTGTATGATTCCATTTATATGAGGTAAGTACAGTTGTCAAAGTCTTAGAGACAGAAAGTAAATGGTGGTTTCCAGGGGCTGGGAGGAAGGAAGGGAACGGGAAGTTATCATTTAATGGACACAGAATGTGTTCAGGGAAGATGAAAAAGCTCTGGAGACTGGTTGTACAACAATGTGAATATACTTAACATTACGGAACTATACGATTTAAAATGGTTAAAATGGCCTGGTGCAGTAACTCACGCCTATAATCCTAACACTTTGGGAGATTAAGGAGGGAGCATTGCTTGAGGCCAGGAGTTTGAGACCAGCCTGAGCAGGAGTGAGACCCCATCTCTACAAAAAATAGAAAAATTAGCCTGGCATGGTGGTGCACACCTGTAGTCCCAGCTACCCAAGAGGCTGAGGCAGGAGGATCTCTTGAGACCAGGAGTTTGAGACCAGCCTGGGCAGCATAGTGGATACCATCTCTATAAAACATTTAAAAAACTTAGCCAGGTATGGTGTCACATGTCCGGAGTCCCAGCTACTTGGGAGGCTGAGGCAGGAGGATCTCTTGAGCCCAGGACTTCAAGGTTACAATGAGCTATGATCATGCCATTGCACTCCAGCATGGGCAACAGAGCAGGGACCCTGTTTCTGTCTCTAAAAAAATAAATAAAAATGAAACACAGTCCCTTTCTCAGGAAGTTACAGAGTACAAACAGGGGAGTTCTATGTATACATTCTCCACCTGTGCCACTATCAGCCTGTGCTAGCCACCTTCTATCACCTGCAGCTTCAATAGCCTCTTACCTCTCCTCTCTGTTTCCATCCTCCCTCTCTCAAGCAAGTCTATTCTCCTAATGCAAATCAGAGTGAACCTTTTAAAGTAAAAATCAGATGGTATTACTCCTCTGCTCCACACACCCACCACGGCCATCAAGGCACTGCACGCGTGACCCTGTCCACCTCTCTGGCCTCAACACCCACCAGTCTCCACTTCAGGGACATAGGACAAAACACACCTGAGCAGAGACTGAGTGCAGAGATGTGGATGTGGGTGCAGTCTGACAGGGGATGGGAGGAGGAGAAGGAGTGAGAAGCAGGAGAAGCTGAGTGAGGCTGATGCAGGCTTCCTATAGCGATGGGGTTGGTTTAGGCACATGCCAGTGGGACCGTTTGGAGTGTAGGTGCATTGCATGAATGGCTGTTTGGTCTCCAGTCTTCAGGTGAATTTGGTGTGTCTCATGGGCTCTCTACACCCTTGCACCTCGAAGTGTGGCCTGGGGACCAGCACACTGGCGTTACCACCGGAAGCTTGCCAGAAATGGAAACTCCTAGGCCCCACCCCAGACCTATGGAACCAGAATCTGCATTTTAACAAGCATCCTGGTAATTTTTATGTATGTTAGAGCTTGACACACCATAAAAAGTCCACTTTTCTGAAGCAGGATTCAACTCGCTTTAGTAAAGAACTTTAATTTTTTTATGTGTTGATGTGTGAAAATTTAGAACCTAGTAAGGGAAAAGAGAAGGACTTGTCCATACAACTGGTAATTGAACAAATGGGACTAAAACCTGGTTAAAGAGAGAAGACAAAGAGAATCAAGCTCATAAAAAGCAGTTTGGGAGCCAGAGTGAGACTGTTGGGAAGGCACCGCTGACTCTGCGGTGAACGGTCTACCTGCTTTCATCTGACCGATGACTCTGCTCTCATTGTCACTGCCCTCTCCGCAGATCGCCCCATCCCCACAGTCAGGCACATACTAAGTCAGTAAGCCCAGCAAAAAGCACCCCCCGCAAACCAAATGACTTTGTGGACACAAGTCACAAGCTGCATTCAGGTCCCCCTGCCATCTCGGGAAGGCAGGCCATGAGTTGTCACTGAGAACAATGGCATGTGGCTATTTCAATACCACCTAACACGGCTGCTGGGAAAACTACCCAGTGCGCCAGGCCTCCCACAAGCAGAAGCTTTTGCAAATCAAAGGGTGCAGCCCCACACGTTCTGCACTGTCATCAGGGCTCTCCTTTTCAGTGGTTTTACAACAGTGTTTTGGTCCCTGGAGCCTAGTTCTGGCCGTGCTGCCCTGGACCGGTCTCCTTTCCAGGTACTTTTCCTGCAGTCCCCCCAGAAGCAGGGCCCTGCAGGGCAATGGCAGGTGCTTCTGACTCTGTGGCTTATGAATTCAGCCAATAGTGTCCACAGTGAACTCCAATTTAAACAACAACAACAAAATCAAAGTATAAAATGTCTGTCACTATGAGCAATACCACTGTTAGAGTGTCGGAGCTCAAAGGACCTCATTCATTAGCCAAACAGGCCTTCAGCCATCAATTACTGACAGGGGGCAGAATAGCAACGTGGGAGAGAGCTCACGTTTTGGCATGAGACCGCCTGACTTTGAATCTTGGCAGTTGTGTGAACTTGTATTAAATATTAACTTATCTCTTTCTGGTTTCTTCATCTGTAAAATAGAAATAATAATAGCGCTTGCTTCACAGGGTTGTTCTGAGGGTTAAATAGAACCATCAACCCCCAGCACTTAGGAGAATGCCTGGCCCACAGTACTCGCTGAGTAAATGACAGCTGTTGTAAAGACGGGGTCTGCTGCAAGCGGACTCTCCGTGAGGGACAGCACCCGGAGCCCTTAGGAGCGGGTGTCGCACGGGCTGGAGGAAGGGGTAGGGGAGGCTTGTGGGTGTCTTGAAGCCCAGCAAGAATAGGCAGCCTCGTGGGCTACACATCCCACCTCTTCGTCCTATTCGTTCCGCTAGAGTACACGCTCGCACGTGGACACGCACACATGCAACACGTCAGCGGCTTTGCAGCTGTCAGGGACAGAACATGGGAACAACTGCCAGCACTCACTCTAGCTGTTCCAGCTCCAGCTGTGAGGGGGGAGGAAGGCTGGAGCCAAGTGTTGGCCTCCCCCACCCCTGAGAAAATCTCTGCAGATTAAGCAGCTGCCTGCTCCTCCTCCTCCCCCCCTTCGGCTCTCAGCTGGAGGATGGGAGACGGACAGGGAGGAGAGGAGTCCAGAGGCCAGGAAGTTGGTGCTCTTGTGTTCTCATCTTCCTGCAGAGGCCCCTTCCCCGGGATCTCGGCGTCTGGCCTCGCCTACAGCTGTTCTGCTCAGCATCCAGGCATCTGTCCTGCTCTGTTTTCCCTCGGATGTGGAGAGTGGGGGGACTGGGCCCCCATCCAACTCCAACAGTGGTTCAGAATCACAGAGGAGCTTTGGCCCAGGCCACACCTCAAAACAACTGAAGCAGAACCCCTGGGGGCAGGGCCTGGGCTCCAGTATTTTTTTTAAAGCCTTCTAGGTGATTTTAATGAGTACCTAGGGTTGAGAACGATTGACAGATAAGGAAAACTGTAGCTTTCAGGAGTCATAAACTGCAGACCTTCAGGTCTGAAGGGGACTTTGGAAACTGCTTAGCCCAACGCCCTTATTTTATAGGTGGGGGAATGTAAGGCATGGGAGGGAACGTGCTGGTCTAGCTGAGAGTGAGCTGTGGCAAAGCTGAGAGGGCACACGAGTGTCCTGGTCTAAGTCCAGTGTTATTTTCACTGAGTATGTCACAGCAAACTTTAAAAGTAACCCTTGAACACTCTGGCCTTGAAGGACAGTGCTAGTTGTTACCAAGAGTATAAAAAGACAAGGCAGCTGTCATCAAAGAGCTAGACAGAGGGGCAGACGTGTACCATCCGAAAGTCACCATCTGGCCTTGGGCAGAGGAGGGGACGCCAGTTCACTTGGCCCACCTACTCAACCATGCAACTTAAGTCTAAGCTGCTACCAGCACAGCGTCCCATCCAGAGGCCTGCCCAAGGGGTCCAACATGATTTAGGGCCATGTCCATCTCCTCCGGCAAGGAGTCCAAGGCGTCAATGGCACATGGCTACCAGGAGCCCGCATTCTCCATTCCAGACCTTGCCCCGAGTACCCAGGACCCCGAAATTCCCTGCCATAACACCAGTAGCCAATTCTGGGGCTTACATGGGCCTTTCCTCAGGTCTGTCTTCCTGAGTGTGGGTCGTGCAGCACGTGCATTTACCCCTAAGCCAGGGGACACCAAGGATATACACCAAGTGTGAGCACCACCAGGCCTGGGGGACACCAAGGATACACAGCAAGTGTGAGCACCACCAGGCCCGGGGGACACCAAGGATACACACCAAGTGTGAGCACCACCAGGCCCAGGGGAAACCAAGGATACACACCAAGTGTGAGCACCACCAGGCCCAGGGGAAACCAAGGATATACACCAAGTGTGAGCACCACCAGGCCCAGGGGAAACCAAGGATATACACCAAGTGTGAGCACCACCAGGCCTGGGGGACACCAAGGATATACACCAAGTGTGAGCACCAACAGGCCCGGGGGACACCAAGGATATACACCAAGTGTGAGCACCACCAGGCCTGGGGGACACCAAGGATACACACCAAGTGTGAGCACCACCAGGCCTGGGGGACACCAAGGATACACACCAAGTGTGAGCACCACCAGGCCCGGGGGACACCAAGGATACACACCAAGTGTGAGCACCACCAGGCCCAGGGGAAACCAAGGATACACACCAAGTGTGAGCACCACCAGGCCCAGGGGAAACCAAGGATATACACCAAGTGTGAGCACCACCAGGCCCAGGGGAAACCAAGGATATACACCAAGTGTGAGCACCACCAGGCCTGGGGGACACCAAGGATATACACCAAGTGTGAGCACCAACAGGCCCAGGGGACACCAAGGATATACACCAAGTGTGAGCACCACCAGGCCTGGGGGACACCAAGGATACACACCAAGTGTGAGCACCACCAGGCCTGGGGGACACCAAGGATACACAGCAAGTGTGAGCACCACCAGGCCCGGGGGACACCAAGGATACACACCAAGTGTGAGCACCACCAGGCCCGGGGGACACCAAGGATATACACCAAGTGTGAGCACCAACAGGCCCAGGGGACACCAAGGATACACAGCAAGTGTGAGCACCACCAGGCCTGGGGGACACTGAGGATACACAGACAGCATGTACACCCCCAGGCCCAGGGGACACCAAGGAGTATTTATATTCAAGGAATTTGGAAGAAAAGTTGGACATCTGAGCTGGGCATCCAGCTGTGTCCAGATGCAGCTACCCGGGGCTCCCGGTGTACAGGGATATTGATGGGGGAGTGGAGAAAAGGGGTCTCGGCATGGGCCAGATGGGCCAGGGGTAAGCTCCCCTTGTGCCACTAAGCTCTGGGGCAAAATTTTAAGAATCTAAGAATTCTAAATTCAAACATGGCCTTCAGGTTATAAAGATATATTTGTCAAGGCAGGAAAATAGTATATATTTTAGTTAATAGTTTTAAGCTTATTTTATAACTTTTAAATAATAGATTGAATCATTTTCATTCCTGTCACTGCAAATGTTAGGGCAGGCCCCTAGCCCACACTTTACCTTCATGTGGGTTAGAAAAAGGTGTCCCTTCTGCTGAGCAGGTAAGCCCCCGTTGGCGCATACAGCTTAGGAAGTGGAGGGTGGTCGGGATCAGCCCTGCTCTCCCTGTGGCGGGTCATCCTCACACTGGGTAATCCCTGCACAGCCATACCCGGCTACTGTGGAAGCAAATCACCATTACCATAAGGAACAACCGCGGGGGCAAGGATGTGGGAGGGCCAGAGCAGGACATTCCCAGTCCCTTAGAGTCTCACGCTGCCCCTTCACCTTCCCTCCACAGAGAGCAGACTCCAGAATTAACACCTGTCTTCTCCATCTCGATAACTGATCTGGGCACATCAGGAACCAGAGTCCCCAGGGCCCCCTTCCCTGCAGCAAACCAGCTGGCCCACGTGGATGCCCAGAGCCACTGGCTCGCCAGTTTGTGTGGGCTCTGTTGGCCCCTGCTACATGCACAAAGCCGCTAACTGGCAGAGCTACAGTCACCATGCTCCATCAGCACGGTGGGCAGAGACTCCTCTCAAGTGGAGCGACTGGTGAGGACCCTTCTGGGTGGCTAAAGATTGAACAGGCAGAGACAACAGAAGGTCACACGTGAGCCAAGTCTAGGAGGTGGGGGACATGGATGTGGTTGGGAAGAGCCGCTAAGGTCAAGTGGACTGTACATGCATAGCAGCGAGCTGCATGTGGTGGGTTCTGAGACTGGGACAGGAAGAGGTGGGAGGGAGCAGCAGGTGGTGGTGGCCTTGAAATCCAGGACAAGCAATTCAGTGGCCATCTGGTCTTCACACTGATGTTCTCAGCTGCACTCTCTAAGGAGACCTAGAAGGCAGATACTTTTGTGCTGTTGGTAATTTTTTCCATTAGATGGGTGTGAGTTCAAGAATGTGAGTTACATTCTCAGCCGTTCAAGAGGCTGGCCTTTTTCTTCAATGAGCCGAGCCAATACAGTGCTCAGAAGCATCAATTGTGCGACTGAGAACTCTGAACTTTCTCCCCTAGAGTCCCTCTGCAGCGGGGCCATGATATGCCCATCTGCGTATCATTTGTTCATTCATTTGTTCCTTCTTCCTTTGTCAGCCTCCAACTGAGGTTTTCCTCCATGCAAGTCACCAGAAAAGCCAAGGAGAAACCAAAGAAGCAGCAGACAAGGTCCTGGTCTGAACGTGTCATGTCTTATTCATGCTCCCAGAGGCAATTTAGTCTCCATCCTAGCAAGTTACTTTTGAGAGAATGCATAAAGGCATGGATAGGGTCTGCTTATCTCTCAGGGCAGTGTTAGTTTTGTTTTCTCTTCCAGACTAAGGTATGTTGCATATGAAACCTTGGGGTAAGTGGCTGCAGTCTTTTAAAAGCCTGAGGCTAGAAATGTGGCCTGGAATGCAGCCCTGTATTGCCATGATAAAAACACTTTTGTGAACTTCCCTTTGGGTGATTGCATTTAGCTTTGCAGTGTTTCTCAACTCTGCTTCATGAAGCCAAAGCCCCCAGTCTCCCATTGCAGCTCCGTCTGTGTCTAGCATCCAGCCAGGTGCAAAATAGGTGACAAGTTAACCAATGTTGAACAGAATAACTCTCTTCTGCTCTGGGGTAATGCTCAATAGACAGCCCCCTCTGCTGGCCTGCCTGCCCCAAAGACACACTGACATGCGTACCCCAGGCTGCAGGTGGCACTGGAAGAGCTAGAAGAGGTCTGAGGTAGTAGCGACCCCCCGGGGCTTCTTGATTTAAACACAGACAACTTCCTACTATGTTTTACACCAGAAAACAAAACCCAGGCTTTTGCTTATACCTCAGCTCATTCCAAGTAGTGCCCCACCCCAGGGAGGCTAAGAAGGAGCCAGCAAATAGGATTAATCTGTGTCCACAAGGTTGATCTGCAGTTGAGACATGCTCACGTCAGAGCACTGCAGTCTCACCAGTTAACAGGAGTCCCCACAAGTTTCATGCAACAAGCCCCAACAGACATGCTACTTCGCAAAGTGTGGCCTGCATTTGCCTCATCCACTAACCTGGGCTCATGCCTATGTAAGGGCCACCCCCAAGGTTGCAGGAAACAAGAATGGAGCCCTCCGTCCCTCCAGCACAGCCACAGGACCCCAAGCTGGCCAAGGCAGGCCCCTTCCCCCCACTACTGGTAGCCTCTACTTGGCTTAGAAAAGTGGAAGGTGATTGACAAATAATGTTTCTAAAACTATATAGGCTGCTAAACTTTACTGGCCTCATCCTATGTGCCAGGTCCTACATTCTCCACTTTACCCTCACAATCCCCCTCAGAGTTGCTGATACTATTCCCATTTTGCAGATAAGGAGATTAAGAGAGGCTAAGGGAGGTTACGAAACTATCCAAAGTCCTCTAGTGGTAGGTAGCAGAGCCAGGATTCAAACCAGATCATGCCAGCTCTCTCCAGTACAATGCACACAAGCAGGGCAGAATCCAAGAGGCAATTTGGTCTCCCCACCAAGGCCCCACCCCAACAGGATGCTCCAGTCCTTCCACAGCTCTGTCTGCTTCCTCTGACACCAACAGTTACAAAATCTCTGCATTCTCTGCACAAAGTGAAGTGTCATTTTACAGGAAATATGGATGCGGCCCAGTTGTCATCATTACAGGTACAAATATTCCCAGCAGTGAGAGGTCCATTAATCTCCTGTTTGTGGGAGAAAGAAAATAAGAAGCACTCTTCTCCCAGGAAGAAGTCAGACTTCAGTGAGCACTTCCCCCAAGGCTCAGCTGTCTTAAGAGACATTTTGATAGTTCGTGTCGCCATTCTCTTCCTCATTGAGTGAGCCTTGAGATGTGTCAAGTATGATTAGGATTCTTTAAATCAACAGTTTCTCATGTTATCTTTGGGATGAAGCTTCTTAAACTTGGAGGGGGTCTTCCAGATCCTGCAATTAAAAGAGAGAACTAAGACCTAGTAAAGGAAAGTGATTTGTCCGAAGGCATGACCAGAAATACAACCGCAAACTTCCGAGTCCCACGTCACTGCTTCCTCCATAAACTCATGGGGCTGGCTGCAAACACGTGACCTCAGGGGGTACCAGCAGCTCCAAAGCTGGGGCCAGAGAGCTGTTGCGAGTGGCAGATCAGAATGATTACCTTCCCCCTGGTTACTCTGCCCCATAAATGTGGCGCCTTCTCTCAACTTACACTACCTGTTCTGGAGTTTCAATCCTTCATGGATTCACAAAGCAAACGAGAATTTATTGTACTCAGAGAGGATGAAAGGCAACAGAAGTAATTCTCTGTCCCTGCTACTGATCTCGAGGGCCAAACAGGGAAATTTTGTATGTTCATCAGTATCTCCAGCCTGCTGGGGACCTGAGTTCCATATTTGTAGAATAGCCAGGCCTGTTCTCTCTTCCTGCACCTAGTCTCTTTAACAACGGCACGTCCAGGAGTGAGCCCCCAGCCCTCCCTCAGACCTGCTCCTGCCTAAACCATCGTCACCCTCCACACAAGAGCCCTAGCCAGAGACCTCGGGGTCTTAGACATACAGATTCCCTGCCCAAAACCACTACTTCTTGTCATTCCAGTCCCATTTCTCCTCCTCTGTATGACTTCTGTTACTCCCTTGGGGCAGGCTTTCATACTGTGTTGGAATTATTGCAATAACCTCCTAATTAGCCTTTTAACCTTCACTTTAGCTCCGTGACTACCCTCATACCCACACACCCATCCTCACCAAATGTCCTCCATATTGCTCCAAGAACAGTCTTCAGAATGCCTGTTTGCTCCCATCGCCACTTTGCCTCTTTAAAATCCTTTCATGCCTCTCCAGTGCCTTCAGAAAAACCTTAAATCTTGTGGCAGTGGCTATCCTGTTATAATGACCTGTCTTCCGTCTTCCACGCTGGGAGGTGAGCTCTCTGGGGCAGGCACAGCAGCTGGCACACAGAAGGTATGCAGCAAATGACTGTTAAATGATGGGATGGGCATTAAATGACTAGGTGAATGGATGGAGGGTTCGCCACTAGGTAGGATGCCATGTGTTCCGAAAAAGAGGCAAATCGGGTGTCTTGGAGATTCCGTGAAGGAAATACTAGACTGGAGAGAAACAAGAGTGTTTTATGACCCGGAGGGTAGATTTAGGATTTAGACAGGTAGAGACAGAAGCCAGGGAGAGGGTAGGAAGGGAGGGAAGAGAGAATTTTAAGCAAAAAGGGGCGGCACAGGTGCAGCTGCACCGAGGGAATTCATGCAGGAAGGCGAGGTATGAGAGTGGGGGCGGAAGCAGGCAAGGGAAGGTGGGTGGCAGGCCGGGCTGGACCTTGGAGCCAAACAGAAGTACGTGAACTTCCATTTATCACAGCGTTAGGGCTCGCACTGGGGAACGGCGGGAGGGGAATAGCTGAAAACAAGCGGAGACAGAACCAACTCCCACAAATGTGAGAGTGTTAGTGTTTCATTTGGCTCTTGTTGACTGAGTTTTACAGGAATCCAAGTATCCTTTTCCCCACTTATTTTTTAAAGACATTAATTGAAGTGACCGTTTGGGCCTTATAAATAAATGGTGAAGAATGAACTGAGTTTTGTTTTAATGAATGGTTAAAACAAAATGAATTGGCTCCTACTGAATTTGCAGTCAACAGCCAAATCCATTTATATCTCTGAACTCTCCACGGGAGGCGATCTCCAGTCACGGTGATGTGTTGATGCCACAGCCCTGGACCGCAAATGCTGCCTCCTCTCTGTCCTGCGCAGGAGTCCCTGAGAATGGGGTCAGTGCCTCTCTGAGTAGTTAATGCTCTTTTATGTGGACAGAGGCACTCGAAGGGTTCAGGTGAACTTTTTTCATAGCTTGTTCTGCCATCAAACGGCAATTAAACCTCAACTCTCCCCACTCCTGGAAGAGACGGGCAGAGGCAGCGTGGCCGATGGGAAAGAGCCCTTCTCTGGGGTTGGGGAGTGAGGCTCTGGCCCTCTGTCTCTTGCCCAGTCTTCTGCATACTTTTAGACAAGCCCCTCTTCCATCCCTGGCCTCAGGTTCCCCACCTGCGGGAAAAAGGGATTGGACGAGACACTCCCTTTCGAGAGGACCTTTGAGCTCTGAAATGCCAGTCATGTCCGTGCAGTTTCTCCTCTGACCTCTGCTGTGCTGTGCTTGCCAGTGAGGGCTCTGGGGGGGGTGGAGCAGGAGCCCCAGATGGAGAAAAGGAAGGGCTTATGCTAAGGAGACAGATAAGTAAGAAGAAAACCACCAGCAAGGAGAGAAAGAGCTCTGGCCTTTGCACAGACCTGACATTTTTATGGGCTTTGCTGGCCTTGGACCATGAGCTGCCCACACACACACAGGGGCACCCCCCAGCAGCCACTGAATGCCGCATTGTGGCACAGGGACCCACCGGCCAACAGCCCCTGTGTGCAGACTGGGGAGGGACCAGCCGGGCCTGTCAGCTCACACCAGGCTTGGCCTGACAGGGTCCAGCACAGAGACCTCCCACGGAGACTGGGAGCAAAGGAAATTAGCTTGGAAATTCACTGACAGCCCACACTTGACCCCATAGAAAGTGCTGGTTTGGGCTGGAAGGGATGGTACAATTTTGTCTGGCCAGGCTGGCCTGTTTAACCAGACCCACGGAAAGCCACGGAGCATTGAGTTAAGCCTCCTGTCTGTGCTGTGTAGCAGGCAGAAAGTATGCAAAGGTGAAAACTTATGGCCCCTGACCTCACAGAGCTCGCAGTCTGGTGCGAAGAGCAGCCACAGTTTGCCACGACCCACATCACTACATGTACAGAGGGGTTTGGGGAGCTCTGAAAATCTAGCAAGTGATTCTGAGAGAGGTGGGAGGGAGGAAAAGCTTCACAGAACAGGGGAACTGTCCCCTGAGTTTGAAAGATAATATCCCAGATAGTTTCCCAGGTAGCAGAGAAAGGGCCGAGAGGCACGTACCTGGGAGAAGGCCCGGCGTGTTTGCAGCCGGTGAGAATGTGGCGCGCTGGAAGAACTGCACGTAGCTCAGAGGCCAGGGAATGGTATGCAAGGGTGGAAGGGCAGCAGGAGGGCCTGAGAGTTTTACAAGCTGAACTGTAGCTGCCAAAATACGTGTCAAAGTCCTAAGCCTTGCTACTTGTATCTGTGACCTTAATCGGAAATAGGGTCTTTGCAAACATACTTAAGATGAGATCATACTAGATTGAGGAGGAAGACCTAATCCAATGACTGGCATCCTTATAAGAAGAGGAAAATTTGGACACAGAGACAGACGGGGGAAATGTCACTTGAAGGCAGAGGTAGAGAATGGAGTGATGCTTCTAAAAGCCAAAGACTGCCAGAGGCCACCAGGAGCTAGGAGACAGGCAAGGCACAGATTCTCCCTCTGAACACTCAAAGAAGAACCAACCCTGCCAATACTTTGATATCAGACTTCTGCTCTGTGAGACAATAAGTTTCTCATTCCACTTTGTGGTAATGTGACATGGCAGCCTTAGGAAACCAATACCGTGGGCATATGAGCCACTCTGAGCTGTCACTTCCTGGTAGTCTAGGATGGTCCTGGCTTTGGAGATGCTTCTTATGGAACTATCATAATAAAACGGCTTGAAAACTCCTGCACCCACATATCCAAGCTATTATTTTTTTTACAGGTTCCTTTTTACACCTGGTACCTCCCCACAATCTTTAATCAGACTCCGTATCCTGATTTTTATGTCTTTTTTCCTTTTTCTTTTTGATTCAGGAAGATAAGCTCTCCATAATTATAGAGGCATGTTGTGTGAGCTTGGATGAATCAGCCAACTAACAAGTTGTGCCAAGTGTCCTCATCATTTTCTCTGATTCACCATCCTTTCTTCGAGATTTCTAGAATTAGATTGTACACGACTAGCTTGTTTTCAGACCTGTACCTCCAATGCCATCTCTGTAGAGTAAATCTTCCCATGAACATCTCTAGGGCAGGGCCCACCTCCAGTGCTTATTTCTGATCCCGCACGGCAGAGGTCACGTCCGGGATGTACGCTCTGTGCTGGCTGATGGCGAAAACAAGTTGAATAAGATACTCTGAAGAAACTGGCAGTCCGGTGAGGGCTGTGCTTGGGAGAAAGCCATCAAGGCCAAGTTGTTTCAGTACATTGTAGTCAGTGACCCAGTAGATGAACAGATAAGGCTCTTTAGAGCCCAGAAGAGGAGAACTTGGCCCGTAATAATGACTTTCATACGTTGAGCACCTGCTATGTGCAGACACCACGACAGAGGCTTTATGTGCGTTACCTCTAATCCCCAGAGGGCAAGGAGCGTATTACCATCCTCATTTTATAGATGAAGGAACTGAGTTTCAAGAAGTTAAGTAATTTGTTCAAGGTCTCTTCCTTAGCAAATGACAGAGCCACCATGTGAACTCTGCCTGACACTCAGGATCACACATGGATTCTTTACAATACCAGGCTGACTGATGATCGGGACTTGTTTTATCAAAGTACACAGTTAAAAATATTCGCTGATTTGTCCATATTGTTTTTGCACTGTCCAGAACATTTGGATGAAAGATAATGATTAATTTAAGTTTACCGAGGCTGCCAACAACCCACTCATTGCTGTTCTTATCTTTCTTGGCCTTTCTGAAGGTTGGTCTTGCCTCCGTCTTGAAAACCCCTCCTCCCTTGGCTTCCGTGTGGAGCGCTTGGCTGGCGTTCCTTCCTCCTCTTGGGGTGTTCTTTTCAGTCTGCGCTTTCTCCCTGGAGCTCCTTGAAGGCTCTGACCTCCATCCGTTTTTTTATTTATCACTCTGCAGGCCCTTTTCAGGAGAATTTCAGCTCTGCCAATTATTCCAAGCACTTTCATAGTCATGGTTTCCTTGTTTGTCTCTTGTTGATTCCCAGATCTCGGTGTCTAGCGTCAGTTCCTCTGCTGAGCCCCAGGCCTAGGTATCCAACGTTCTCCCAACCGTCTCCACTGAAGCTTCCACAAGCACCTTGAAGTCACCATGTCCACCTCTGATCTCACTGTCCGTCCTCACAGACCCACCTTCTCTGCTCCCTATCCCAGGGAACGGCGTCCCATGTCCCCCTGTTGGCCAAAGCACCTCCTCCCCTCATCCACCCACATTCGGTCAGTCCCTAAATTCTCTTCATTTTGCCTCAAAGATGCCTGCCTCAGCCATTCCCTCTGTCACCACCTTGGGTCCATCCTCTGTCTTCTCTATCCCAAATGATTATTTTTTAAAAAAACTTTTTTAAAATTTAAATTTCTAGAAGAGTTGCCAGGATAGTTCAGAGAGTTCCTGTATACTTAACACCCAGCTTTCCTAATATCAGCATATCTTATAGCCATGGTCTGGTTAGCAATACCAAGAAATTAACATTGTGTACTGAACGGTTTTGTTGGCTTCTGTGACAACTACTCTTGGTTGCCTAGTTGCCATCCCAGAATTTTTTTTTTTCTTTTTTTAACTTGAAGTGGAAATGTGCTCATCCTAGAGGGGATCAAGATAGATCTCTTGCTCATACTGTGACTAACTTCCACTGTCCGTCAGCATCAGCCAACTCTCTCGAATCTGGACATGGTGCTCCTCCTAGATGCTACCTTAACACTGCTGTTCCTCCACCACCACTGGGTTGTAACTCCATGTGCTTGTCTGTCATCCTCACTGGACTTATAAGCAGAACTGGCTGCTGCATTCCCAGCAGGTGCTCAGTAAATACCTGTGAGATGAATGAATGAACAAATGAATGAGTGAATGAGATCAGTGTGGCTGAAGCTGTAGGTATATAGTTGGCAACCTATGAATTGAAGAGTTTGAAAACTATTGGAAGCCCAAAGTCCTTTATAACACAGAGGCCCAGCCCAGTACAGATGGGCCCTGATGGCATTTCCATCCTCACCTCTGGCCATCCTTGGAGATGGAGAGAGGGGCAAGCCTGGAGTCACAGGCTCCTTCAGTGTCATGTCTGGGAGAGCACCTTGAATCCAGGGGTTCCCAGACCTAGTTGGCTGACTCAGAACCTCCAGGGATGGGGCCTGGCAATCTGCCTGGTTAATAAACTTGCAAGGTGATGCAACACACTGTAGGAGCCTGGCTCTGGGCCAAGGACTGGCATTCAGAAACCCCTGCTGTAGTTCAACCTGCTCTGTACAGACAGGGTTGGGAATCTGATCATGCAGGCCCCTTCCAGCTCTGACTTTTCTAATAGATTATTGCTTTTCTTTAATTTTAAAATAAGCTGGCAAATTCAAATATTTTAATATACATCATGGATATACATATTATACTCTGAAAAATATGCCTTTTAGAAAGTCACATAATATAGGAAACACTTGCAATTTCTTAATCTTTAAAATTTTGTTTGAGCCTCATTTTGTATAACGTAACACCAGAGATTTTTATTTTACGAATCCTGCAGCAGTATTTCATTAGGATCTGATGGGCAAACAATACACATGAGAATCCTGATTTAGGTCTGCATCTTAGTCAATTTCTACTCTGGCTTTTGGGCACTGGCTAGTCTTTATTTCTACAAATAGAATTTACTTATTTTTATTACTAAATATAGTACAGATTTATAGTCCAGAACAGGTCAGTCTTAGTGTACATACCTCTCCAGAATTATATGTCTGTCTCAGGAAGCCAAATTGCAGATTTTACACTCTTTAAAATGCCTAATGCTCTGTAATGGGTTGACTGGTTACTTACTGTATGGAATCAGAAATGCCATAAGTCAAAACCCGACCTGACCCTGCTCTCCCTCCCATCCTGGACAAAGTGCATGCAGTGAGGCTGAGCAGCAGTGTGGGCAGCCCTACCACGGATCCCCATAGCCAGGGTTGGGAGGGTGAGCCACAGAGGTCGACTGACCACCTCAATATTTATCTACCTTGGTCAAAAACAATGCAGCTTCCAAGAATGCATTGTTGTTGACTCAGAGCCCACTTGTTGGGTGCAAGCTGGGGTCAAGCACGTGGCCAGGCATGGGAGGAGGCAAGTGAATAAGCTGTTACAGACAAAGAGCTTGCGCTGCAGTAGGGAAGAAGTTCTAGGCGTTCTAATGAACTCACTATTACGCACAACAATGATAAAATAAAACAAAGTCCCAGGTTAATTTGAATCCTTTAAAGGAAAAGAACACTGGATGTTCAACAGTTGGAGTGGAAATGATTTCATGGTCTGTGCTACACGTTTTTCATTCTTTCTTCTTCGTTACTAAGTATTCATCTCCAACAAGCATTCAGGAAACAGTTAAGCCTGCACGGCTAATCTGATGTACATGAAAATGCTTCGGTCACCATTTTTCTAGGCAACTGCTATGACATCTGTTCTACACCACAGGGATATAAGGAAAGAAACAATTTATATAATCATCCCCTGTTACCTGGGCCTGTGATGGGAAGTGAGACGGACTATCCACTGAAGAGCTGAAATTCTCTGACTTCTCTAGGCAACAAAAGGGAAGGGGACCCTTTGGCTTTGGGGTCCCACAGTTGAAATTTGTGGCTAATGCTTTCATCATAGCTCTGACAAGATCCTTTCTTCTTTCTTTCCTTCTACCAACATGTACTGAGCATATATTTTGTGCAAGGCCCTGTGCCAAACTCTGGCTCAGTTGATTAAAAAGAGAGGTGTGATAAAGTGACTGCTGACAGAGGTGTGCGCGGAGTATTCTGAAAGCACCAGGGCCGTCCAAGGTCTTGTCCAACAAGAATTTACTGAGCACTTGCTGAGCTGTGTCAGAGACGTGCGGCAGAATGAATTCCTGTTTTTAAGGACCTCACAGCCCAGGCACAACACCCAAATAAAAACAACTACGAAACAAGACAGGTAACACGGAATGACACGAAGTGCTGGTGGTCCATCCACCAGCCACTCATCCAACAGGTTTACTTGTTTTTACTAAAAATATCCACTATAAGCCATTTACTAGTGGATATTTACTAGTGGATATTTACTAAATATCCACTACAAGCCAGCTCTATTGTCAACTTCAGGGGTGCAGCATTGAACAAAACTGCCATACAAACCATAATCAAGAGAATTAACAAAACGGATTAATCCTAATAGTGAAAAGCTCTTCAAAGAGAATGCTCCAGAAGGAGAGATTGTGGAAGGCCTCTCTGGGGCAGTGACATCTAGGCTTAACGGCTGTGACGGGGCAGCCCTGTGATGATCTGGGCAGACATAACCCCAGGCAAAGGGCATAGCCATAGCAAATGCAGCCGTCCTGAGGCAGGAATAGGCTTAGTGGGCTCAGAGAATAGAAAAAGGGCCGGGTGACTGGTGTGGAATTGGTGTGCCGCGTGGGGGAGCTGGGGGAACTGGAAGAGCAGCCCTGAGGGAAGGCCACGGGTTGGATCATGCGGTCTCTTACAGTCAGGGTGAGAAGACTGGACTTTATTCTAAACACACTGGGAAGACTTTGAGGAACTTACCCGGGGAAGGCTATATTCTGATTTGTGCTTTGAGAAGCTTGCTCTGAACCCCTTTCTCGGTAATTAATATAGCAGGTACACAAAAAAGTAAACAGTAAAGATATAGATGTAAGCAACACAACTTAATTGACATTTGTAGAACATTCCATACTCAGTAAGTGTAAAATACACATCCTTTTAAGCTGCAAATAGAACTTTCGCCAAGATCAAACATTTGCTGAGCCACAAGATAAATTTCAATACATTTCAAATAATTAAAATCTTATGAAATGCATTCTCCCAAGCAAATAAAACTAAACTAGAAATCAATTAAAATATCTAGAAAAATCCCCCAAATATATAGGAATTAAATAACGTGTTTCACACTTTGAACTGGGTCAAAGAAGAAATTATAAGGAAAATTAGAAAATGTTTTGAACTGACTGATAATAAATATACAATTTATCAAAATTTATGATATGCAACTGAGGTGGAGCTTAGAGGGAAATTTACAGTTTTAAATGTCTATATTAAAAAAGAAGAAAGGTTTAAAATCAATGATCTAAGTGTTCATCTTAAAATCTAGAAAAAAAGAAAAAAGAGCCGGGCGCGGTGGCTCACGCCTGTAATCCTAGCACTCTGGGAGGCTGAGGCGGGTGGATCGCTCGAGGTCAGGAGTTCGAGACCAGCCTGAGCAATGAGCGAGACCCCGTCTTTACTAAAAATAGAAAGAAATTATCTGACCAACTAAAAAATATATACAGAAAAAATTAGCCGGGCATGGTGGCACATGCCTGTAGTCCCAGCTACTCGGGAGGCTGAGGCAGTAGGATCACTTGAGCCCAGGAGTTTGAGGTTGCTGTGAGCTAGGCTCGGCACTCACTCTAGCCCGGGCAACAGAGTGAGACTCTGTCTCAAAAAAAAAAAAAAAAAGAAAAAAAACTAGAAAAAGAAGAACACATTAAATCTGAAATAGAAAAGAAGAAATATTAATAGTAAACATAAGAGCAGAAAGCAATGATATAAAAACCACACCCCAAATAGAGAAAACTGGCAAAGCCGAAGTTGGTTCTTTGACAATATTAATAAACTTTATAAATTCTTACTAAGATTAATCAAGAAAAAAAGAGCGTGCACACAAATGACTGATTTAGAGGATGAAAAAGAGAATATCCTACAGACCCCAATGACACTAAAAGGATAATAAGGGAAGGCTGGGTGCGGTGGCTCATGCCTGTAATCCTAGGCCAAGGGAGAAGGATCGCTTGAGGCCAAGAGTTCACTACAAGCCTGGGCAACCTAGTGAGACTCTGTCTCTACAAAAAATTTTAAAAAAGAAAAGAGTAATAAGGAAATACTATGAACTCTATGTCAATAAAGTGAATAATTTATTTAAAGGAACAAATTCCTTGAAAAATATAACTTACCAAAGCTGACTCAAGAAGGAACAGAAAATCTAAATAGCTCAATTTCTATTTAAAAAAATTAAATTCATAATCTTACTCAGAAACATTTCCACAAAGAAAATTCCAGGCCCAGATGATTTCACTAGTGGCATCTATGACATATTTATGGAAATAATAATATCAATTTTACACAAACTCTTTTAGAAAAATGGAAGAGAAATTACCATTTCCCAACTCATTTTATGAGGCCAACATAATCCTAATTAAAAACCTGACAAAGACATTTTAAGACAAGGAATATATTATTCCCACCCCACAGATGAGGACACTGAGGTTCAGAGTGGCAACACAACTTGTCCCAAATCCCAGGATTTGGACTGGCAGAGCGGCGCTGGGGCCCAGGTTTCCAGCTCGCGTCTCTCCACCACGCTGTCCTCCAGAAAGCAGCCCCTTCACAATCCCCAAATCACATCCCATAGGCAACAGCTTACAGCCGCCTGGGCCAGGAGACCTGAGGAATCCCCCTCTCCACTTCCTACCCGCAAAGGAATGTAGATGGTGGATTTTGCACCCCATATTGCCCATCGTGGAGTACCTGGTGGGAATCTCCCTATTTACAATGAGCAGCTATGTGGGGCCAAAGATGTATGTGTGGTTATAGAGAAAAAAATCTTCCATATTACATCTGTTTTTGTCATTTGGGCCAATAATCCTGTCTAGTCCATTATGTATTGCTCTGTGTAACAGATACGGCACAGAAGGAATGCTCAAGAATTTTAACAGGAAAGGAAGTCTCTGCCAGATGAAGATAATGGCAGAATTGCAACAAGGTAACAGCAAAACTCTGCTCAGTTTTTACTTATGCAGAGACCCAGGTATTTACATTGAAGCTTATGTGTTATTAATTAATATTCCAATCAGCAACGTGTCTTGTATTTTACCTACTGTCAGAGCTTGAAATCACCTCCTCAGTCCCTCTGTGACCTGTAGTTTTGATGTCATGGGCATGATTTTAGAAGGGAGCCATTGGCTGGAATGTGGGAATTTATTTCCTGATGTCTGTTGTAATGAGTTGTGAATCTTTGTTAGCTGCTGGGGGACATGGCTTGAGCTGACCTTCATCTCTCAGCCTTGACATCCAATCTCACCACCTCATCCGGTTGAGCTTCTCTCTGAAACATCTCTCAACTCCACTTCCTCCCATCATTTACCTCTGTCCTTGTCAGAGATTCCTCATCCACTCCCTGGCCGTGGCCTCCCTGCGTGTCCCCTGCCTGTGGCCTCTTCCCCAGCATGACTAGAAGCTGTATTTCTGTATTGTCTTTGAGCCAACCTGCGCGTTTATTAGGATGTCTCTCTGAGTGCCAGCCTCAGTATGTGTACCAGACTTCTCATATTTAAACTCTCCAAACTGAGCTCCCAATGGTCCCTCCCAACCTGTTCCTTTGTAGTCCTTCTCGTCTCAGTTAACACATTAACTGCCATGAGAATTGCATTTAACGCACTCTAGTTTTGACCCAAGGATCATGTGGAGCATATATAAAATCTTACTTGTTGATGTTCCTATTATTACAATTAATATTGACAATTTAATTCTAAAAAATTGAATAAATGAATAGAAGCCAGTAAGTTTCATTTTTCTATGTATGTTTACCTTTAAATTACACTCAAAGTTTTTATTCTGTTTTTGTAACAAAACACTCTGGCCCCAAGGAAAATTTCTGTTTTTTGTGAGTGTGTGGCAGTCAGTGTGTTAAAGACGATTGCATTCATCCACTTGCACGGGACAACTTGGAATCATGGTCGACTCTACCTTTTCTCTCTGTCCCAAATCCAATCCAATAAGCAAATACCGTTGCCTCTACCTTTAGAAGAGAGCTTGAGTCTTTCCTGCACACCCCCTGTACTGCCAGCATCCTGAATCAAGCCTCCTGCTCTCTCACCTGGTTATTGCAAGCGAGCGCCTCCTCACCCGTCCCCAGTCCTCCCCTCTCCTACTGCTGGTGTTGTCAGAGAGCCCCCACAGTGCTCCTGTTATAACTGGGAAGTCAGACAGTTTAACCCTTGCGTGCAAAATTCATAATTGCCACCTTGCTCAGAGTGAAAAGACAATTCATCACAGTGGCCTACAAGATCCTACCCTATCTGGCCCTTCTCTGTCTCCCTACACCCATTGCTCCTCTCCCCTCCAGTGCTTCCTCCCCTCCAGGCATGATGGGCCCTTGCTCAGGGCAAGCTCCTATCTCAGAGCCTTGGCGCCTGCCCTCTGCCTGGAATGCTCTTCCCCACGTGTCTGCATGGCCCACTTCCTTAGCACCGACGCCTCCCTTGGCTGTCCAGCATAAACTAGTACCTTCCACTCCCACCCTCCCTACCCTCTCTTCTTGCTTCATTTTTTAACTGAGTGCATATAACGGTCCAATACATACTTATCTAATAACTTATTTATAGTCTATCTGCCTCAGTGGAATATAAGCTTCATGGGGGCTGGAATTTTATTTTGTTCACTGCTATACCCCCAGTGCCTAGAACAGTGCCTGACACACTATAGGTGCTCAATAAAAATTTATTAAATGAGCAAATAAGTGAATATGCTTCTTTAGCCTTATCTTCTAGAGATCCCTCTCACTGAACACTAATGCTTAAATGGCTACTACTATAGGATGATGATCATGATGATGGCTATGGCAGTAATAAGTATTCCCTGAAAAAAGCTTTGGTGTATACAAAGAGTATTAAAAAACAGAGATAATGGTTGTCAACATAGATATGTACAACATATTGATTAAAACAAACAAACACAAAAAGAACATGGTCAATGCATGGAGCAAATGCATGTACAGGGTGAGGGAAGAGTTAATTGGATTCCAAGTTCTGTAGATTTACAACAACAATGGCTCCCTGGTCTCAATAGCATCCCCACGGTATTCACACAGTAAAGAAACCAGATGTTGGGTTTATTGTGCAAAACCTTGTGATGATATGGGTGGGGTTGTGTTTGGACATCCCCTCCAGGTCCTACCTACTAAATGTTTTCATTATTTGGCAAGAACGGAAAGCGCGCCTGGAAACTGTGCAATGCCTATGTGGGGTCCTTGTTAGGAGAGGGGTCACTCGGGCGCAAACGGATCGCTCAGGCCCGCGATGTTTCCGGGGAAAGGAAATAGTGAAGTCTCCTCAGTGCTGTTTGACTCTCCCTGCGTCTGGATCACCAGATGTTTCAGGACACAGGTGCATGAGGTGGTCCTATTTCCTGGGGCCTTGTCCTGTTTCAAGCTGTGCTGGGACATCTCTTGAAATCAGGACGTGAATTTCTCCCTGATTGTAACTTCCTAAATGTCCCTCACAAAAGAGGTGTTTCTGTCTGTAGATGACCTACCCGAAGTCCCTCCACCCAACCTCCTGTGCCCTACAGCCAGCTCCACAAGTCAGGCAGTCGGGGCCACTAGGAGGCAGGCAAGGCAAGCTCTCTGACAGTCCCTGTCAGTCTGGCTACATTTGCCTTTTTGCACTTCGTCTTCCCTCAGCATTTTCCTCTCCCTCACCCTTGGCCTCTAATCTAGTGGTTCTCAAACTGGAGCGTGCATCAGAATCTCCTGGAGGGCTTCTTAAAGTGGTTTCTTGGGACCCAGCCTCCCAGTTTGTAACCCAGTAGATCTGGGGCGGGGCTGTGGACTTCACATTTCTTATAAGCTGCCAGGTGACGTTGATGCTACTGGTCCTGGGACCCCACTTTGAGAACCACTGGTTTACTTCATAAGTTAGTCTGAACTATCTCTTTTACCCATCTCCACTCAATTCTCACTGATACTGGCATAGTTCAGGCCCTCACAGGTTCTAAACTTTTAGAACTTGGAGAGACTTTAAACATAATAATATTTCAGAGAAGTGAACAGGCTGAAAGCCGTACAGCTAGACAGTGGTGAAGTCAGGCTTCACCTAGGTCCTTCCAACCCCCAGAGCACAGCAGAGCCACTCAAACCCATACCTTGGGGAGGAAGCCCCGACGCACAGAGGACGAGGTCTTGCCCAGGGAAGAGACCCTGAGCAAGTTAGTGGAGGACCAGGGACTAACACCCAGCTCTTTTGACTCCTAATGCTTCTCTTCCCACTTTCATTCGGCTACTCTGAGGAGCACCTACATGGGCCAAGCATGAGATCCTTCATTCTATCATAATATATTTGAGTGTCACTACTGTGTGACACAGTCATTTGTCCTGTTCTCATGAGTTCACAGTGTAATGGAAGAGTTAGACATTAATCAAATAACTGCACATAAAATTGCACTGTCTTTACGGCTACAAAGAAGATATACATGGAGCTCTAAATGCATGTAAATGGGAAATTTAATGGAGATAGGGGTGTGGAGGAAGTTTTTCCCAGGAGAGTGGCAAGTATGTTGATCCTTAAAGGATGAGTAATCACTAAGCAGGCGAAGAAGGAAAGAAAAGTATTTGTTGGTAGAGTAGCATATACAAAGGCCCTGTGGCAGGAGAGAGCCTGGTGAGCATGAAGGAATGAAAGGAAAGCTGCATGGCTGGAGAAAAATGGTTCAGGGTCCAGGAGGCTGGGAGAGGCCAGGCCATGTAGGGCCCAGCAGGCCACCCTAAGAGGTTTTAACTTTACAATAGGAAGCCACTGTGAGGCTTACAGCAGGGAGAGGCAGCATAATCAGATTTGTTTTTCTGAAAGGTCCAGGAGGCTGTCTTGTGGAAGAGACGGGAGTGGACACAGGCAAGCCGTTAAGAGGTTGTACTGGTGAGAGATGGTGACCCGGCCTTAAGTGGTGGCGGGAGGTACAAAGAAGCAGAGTCAGAGGCAATTGGGACATCATCACCTCCAGGGCTTGGTGAATGGTTGGTTCCGGGCAGAGAGGGTGGAGCTGTAGCTGACACCTGGATTTCTGGCACACATGTGTCATGCAAGGAGACCATTGTTTGCTATTTCAAAGCTTATTTGTCTTCAGTTTTATTGTGAATGTTACCTATGTCTTTAAATATTTGTCGAGATGTGATTTTTAGAACCCTAGTCATTGCTAGGGAGGACTTCTCACTTTCCAACTTCCTGGCTAGATTCTGAGTAGTAGGGACAACTTCCTACTTGGTGCAAGGACTGTGTTTGACGATCCTCCCACCCGGAGTCCTCCCCACCATTCCCATCCCAACGCCTGGCTTACTGTCAGTGATTAATAATTGTTTACGGAATGAGGAGATGAGGAAAAGGAAGGCCTTCAGGAGAGGTATTTGGGTTCAAACAGCCCTTTAGGTTTCCAAACGAGTCTGGATCTCCAGAGAGTAGGACTGAGTGATTATTTCCAGTCCACATATTTCTAGTTAAATCTATGTGTGACTATTAAGCTTACCTGGTTGGAATCAGAATATGTCAACCTTATTGGGAGAAAGCAGGGCCAGAACAGACTCACATCTGTGGAAACTAGAGAGACCCACTGTCTGAAGGGATCCAAACCAGATATTTCATTAAATTATGAAAGTCCCCAAAAGAGAAAAAATAATTGCATTTTCCAAATGTCATCATTAGATATTGTTGAGTGAAGCATCTCCAGCTGTTGCAAATGAAAACATACGGCCACTTGGCCATTATGGACCTAAATTCATCTTACCTAATTTTCCCAGATTTCTTGTGCCCTCGCGAAAAGATAAAATGTGTTCTGCTATTTACTGATAACCTTGGGGAACACATTGCAACTAAACACCTTTCTTCCACCGCTCACAACCTACACGGAATTCCCTGGGCATAATTCCCGCTGTGTGGAAAACCTAGATTCACCCATGTACTCCTTTTACAGACAGGAGATATTTCCTACGTACCCCACCCCCTTATTTACTGACCTCCGTCAAATAAATCTACTTATTTATTTCCTCAGCGACCCCGGGTGATTGTGTCTTCCCAGCTCTTGCATGAGATGCCAGTCTGATATGTCATCTGTGTTTTTCTTCACCCTGAATTCTGGGAAGTGTTGCCATTTCTCTTCCTGAACATTTGCTTTGAAGATAAAGAGAGGATGTTCATCTCCCCCAAGAACCTCCCAGGGCGTTCCTGCCTGTCAGTCTCGTCCCTGCCTTGGGAAATTCCATCAGACAAACCCGAGCTGGACTAACTAACAACTCATCAGATGATAGGACTCAAATGAGGAGAAGCCCAAGGTAAAGCCCTTTGGAGAATCCTTTTTCTCTTTGATACCCAGGCAGTGATGTGAGGAAGGTGAGTTGTTCTACTAAAACCCCCAGACCAATTTGGTAGATTTCAAAACCATGCTCAAGAACACTGAGGTGCAGTGAAAAGCCCAGTGGGGCCTGGCGACCTGGGTTTTGTGTCTGGCTATGCCACCAACCAGCTCTGTGACCTTAGACAAGTTACTTTGCTTCCCTGGCCTTGGGATCCTCAGCCGGAAAATGGGAGAATTCGATGGAAGTTGTGGTTACTAATGTTTCCAATTATATTTTCACTCTCTTTGTAAACTATATTCTTAACTATTCTATTCTCTATGTCTGAAAGAATTATGACTTCTAGACACACTGAACTTATTAAGCAGCAGCCTTTACTTTATGTCTCTTTTTCATTCATCAAAGCACATACCAGAGCCTCTGATCAACGTGACTGGTTAATCTTATTCCAGCCAAATACAGGATGTTTGAAATTTTGAAAATAGGCCGCAGATCCCTACTCCCATACTCACGGACCCCTAAAAATTCTGAGGATCTCAAACAGAGGAACAAATGGGCTAAAACATCTTTAGAGAAGCCTTCTGTGTCCAGTGTTCCAGAAAAGATAGTAGAACCCCAAAGCCCCTATAATAGGGAACGAAGTGGTATATAGCTGGTTTAAACAGTCCAAGCACAGGCTGTGAAATCGTAGGCCTCAGTCTTTCTTCTCTGTTGCAGGGAGCCATTATGTGTCTTTGGGTGACATCTGCCCGTGCTTTACCTCCATTTAATCTTGCCAGTAGCAGCATTCACTGCAGAGCTCAGATCTCTCCATCAACCTACACCCAAAATGATGAATAATAAACAACTCATTCATCTTTTTGATGGTTCCATTTACAACTTCCCTAATACTTATGGATTATTCTAGACTTCAAAGGCAGACCATTAGAATTCATTTTCTATCCCTACTTTATTTTTTTAATACACAGATAGGGTGCCTACTATTTTCCAAGCACACAGTAGGTACATAACGCATGCTTGCTGAATGTATGAACTAACCAACACATTTATAAAAGAACTCTGTTAAACATTTCCGCAGAGTCATCTAACTCTCTCAACAATTCTGTAAGATAGTATTTTTCCCATTTCACAACTGAGGAAACTGAGGCTGAGGTGGGTCCTGTGACTTGTTCAGTGTCATACAGCTAATAGGCGGTGAGGTCAACATGAACCCAGGCCTTTTGTCTACACACCTTGGGGCTGGTGCCCTACAGGGTGGCACTGCATGGACTCCTATTGTTCCCGACTCTGGCATTTCTGAGTGAGTTGACCCTCTCTGTCCTCCCTTGTCAACACCGGCCCCACGCAGTTCATCCATCCAACCCCCAGCCGTCTTCTGTCTTGCTTATGGTATTATTATTATTATTATTTTGGACCTATCTTGCCACCTGGTATTGTTATCCTACAGCTTATCTGAAACTGTGGATACTTGTTCTCCCAGCAACTTGGACCCTGGAGCAGCTTCCCCCAAACTCTGCAGCAGGTCCGTCGCCATGTTCTGGTGGCTTGGTGTTCAGAGCACCCCTGCGTGGAGGGATCTTTGCAGTCTCTCAGTCCCTCCCCTCACTGTGCCGACAAGTCTGTGGTCTCTGAGGGAGGACAACCTCTGCTCCCCTTCACCCCAGTGCATGTCAACCCTCCTCACCCCCATCCAAACCTCCTTTAGCATGCAAACGGCCCATCCTGAAGGTCAACTTTGTCCTTTAGGACAGGCCAGTTCGCTGCATGATGTTGCATAAGTCAGGCCCCCACTAGCTAGTGGAAGGATCTAATGTGATGACAGCTTTGACATGCACTGCTCTGATGTTCACCCTTTCTCTCCCCTGCCGTTCTCCAGGCCACACCATCCTTTGCTGAGCCCGCCCTCCGCCTAGGGACTGGAGCACTCACTCTTTCCCACATCAATTCTGAAATCTCAGCTCCTCAGTCTTACTGAACCAAGTGGTCCAAGGAGGCCGCTCTCAGTCTCTTGACTCTGGCCAGAGCTTAAATTTCTCTCGGCTCGGGACGACAAACTGCCAGGGAAACACCGAGTGCTGGGGTTGACAAGAGCCTGCTGTCCCGGGCCTGCCTGTGGGTTCTCTATCCTTGGAAAGTGGATGTGGATGAATCCATCCCTTCATTACTGCACTTGAGTCACTCCGGTCAATTTTGGAACCACAGGAGACATTATGTTTTCCCCCTCTTAGGACCAGGAAGGTCCTTTTAGAACAACTGGCTCGATGCCTCCCCGGTTACTCCCACACCTCTGCCCATTTCACAAATGAAGAAACCAAGGTCCCTAAACCCCTGGATAAAAGGTTCCAACAGAGAACACGAGAGACAGTAAATAACAAATGCTTTTGGGGGGGGTGGTGATTGATGATGGAAGTGTTTAAAAGCATTCCTTTCTCTCTCTAGGATAGACTAGCTAAGGACTCATGAGCCAATGGCCTCTCAGTATCAGTCCCGTCACCAGTGACAAAGCCTGCGGCTCCCCTGCCCCTGTTCACACTCTAGCTCAACTTTCAACACACGTGGTGCTGGCGAGAGCACTGTGGCTCCACCGCTTTGGAGCTGGCTGCTCTGAGACAAGGGCCATGGCTAGACTTCTGAAAAATAAGGTGTGATGGTGTTGAAAACATCCCAGCCCAGGAAGAGAAAACCTGTTAGCCAAGTATTTCAGCTTCCTATAAAGTACCCCATGGGCCTGTGCATGCCCACACACACACACCACCCTGCTCCTTTGATTAAACTAATTTGATGCCTGTGATGCATTGTTATGGAAAGGAAATAATATCCCAAGGCTGGCATTTGGGGACAGACCTTCTCCCTCCTTATCTGGTTTGCTAAGAAAAATCCAGGATTTGAACTCAGAAGAAATGACACTAGGATCCTGGCTTTGACCTTAACTCAGTGTTCAACTTGGGGTAAGTCCTCTTTAGAGCTCTCTTTCCTGATACATAGAATGGAAATGCCACAAAGTTGTTCACAGAGTGTTGTGGGTATTAGAAGAATAAAGCCTGTGAAAGCTCTTTGCAAACCATAAAGTGCTGCTCAAACAGGGGTCATTAAGACCGTATTTTTACTGTAGAGACCTTCTGGGAAATTCATGTGCTCTTGGCAGGGAGGATCTCTCTCTTTCAATGCTACTCAACATACATGGACAGATGTCTTGTTACAGGTCTCCAGTTAGGGTGAGGTGAAGGCCCTGTCCCATTCTGTTAGTGAGTCCAGGGCTGCCCTGAGTATGGACTGCCTCTTGAATTAGTAAGTTCTTCGTCATTGGAAATATTTAAGCATGGAACAGCCAACCACTTAGCACACAAGCAACACAGGCAATCTAAGCATCAAGTAGATGTTGGAATTGATAACCTTCAAGGTTGCTACTTATCTGGTTCTACAGAAAGGAAAACTAGAGCTCCCTTGAGCAGGGCACATGGTTTGAATTCTGCCAGGGGGTCACCAAGGGCTTGTGCTGATTCAAACACAGGACACTGCAAGTGTCTCTTGGGGTCCATGGATTCATGTTGGGGGAGTGGGGGAGACATACACACAGCACAGCCTGAGTGACGACGTGACAGAGAGGCGCCAGATGGGCAAGCCCAGTCACATCTCGTGGATGTCCACTGTGAACACTCTGCTGCAACTTGCCTTTCTCAAGGGTAGTGACATCCATGTGACTTATTCACTCAGAGAGCTGTGGCTGCTTCCCTGTGCCTGACGCCCAAACTCCTCTACCTGATACCTGTGACCACCCAAGGATCGACCCCAGCTGACCAGCCCAGCCAGCCAGACTGGCCCTCTCATGGTTACTCAATAAGCCATTGCTTTCCTTCTTTCCAAGCCACTTGCCTCCTCCCACCCGGAATGCCCTGCCCTACTACCCCCGTCTCTGTACGTCAGAAGCCCCCCCATCCTTCTGGGCACAGATGTAATGCCACCACCGCTGGACACCCTTCCCTGATTGCTCTCCCACAAATTCTTGACAAAAATGATTTCCTCCCCCTGAACTGATTTCATCTTTTCCTCTCTTGTGGGGCTTATTCTCTATATCAGAGCTAATTGTGGGTATGTCCTGTCTCCCTTTACCAAAGTTCAAATCCCTCAAAACCAAGTTCCCTGCCCCTCTGCTCCCCCACCCCCACCCCAGCACCTAGCACAGTTCCCAGCACCAGCACATGTATGGTGTTCAGTGAGTAAATAAATGAATGCACTCCTATTCGCGAACACAAAACTCACCAGGAAAATGGACTGGTGAATTCATTCTTCTCTCCCTGACGAAGAGTGCTGCATCTGGAACACAGACAGAAGATCTAAGGGATGTCAGCAAGTGGGGATCACTGGAAAATGGGTAACACCGAGATGGAAAGTCAATTGGTAACATGAAATCACATAATACATGGATCAGTGATTAATCTCCAATTAGCCACAAAGCCCAGAGTACATTTTCAAAAAATACAGTTATTGGGCATATCTAATAAAAAGTATGTTAATCATGGGTTAATTTAACTTTTTAAAATTGTTTCATATCTACTTTTATGGGATATTCAAGCAAATACCTAGCCTCAAAGGGAGGAACGGGAGTGGCGGTGTGATGCTGTTGAAAACGTCCCGGGCTAAGAAACAGAAGATGTGGGCGGCATGCTCTGCAGCCAGTTTGGCGCAGACATGTCGGAAGGATGTGCTTCTCTCGCCTTGTAGCCTCCTATAAATCACAGTGGGGCAGGTGCTCTCGCAGATTAAAGAAGGTGGCCAGTTTTTCCCACCTGCCTTTTCAATGCCTTTGGCTGTTTCCCACTGACTTCTAACAGAAGGCCCTCGGGGTCTACTTGAACACTGGTCAACTTAACGGTAGCACATTAGCCAAGGCAAGGCTTACTGGTGACAACTGTGAAATGGGAGCCCTGAGAAACGGAGAGGGCTCCCACCAACTCATGAGCCAGGGGCTGCCCTGCCACTTCTATGTTGCAGGCACTGGGGGTCATAAAACAGGATAGTCAAGGTCAGTGGTCCTGGGACAGATTCTTTGCTCTGCCATTTTGTCTTTTAGAGCTTTAGCATTTTCACAGATAAACCAAGGTAACCCTTTCAGTCAGGGCCTGTGATTGCACATCAGCTAAGCTGTCCACAGACATCCCTGGGCCTTCCCCCGGAACCCAGCAGCGAGCAGCAGCCATCTGCAGGAATGGAAGAAAACCAGGAACGTCCCCACCCCGGCCACCCCCTGCCCAGTGCAAATACAATGTTCATCCCTCAGAAGCAAGTAATCAGACATTCCCCAGGGTGGCCTATAAAGTCTTAACTTCTCTCTTTGGGAGGCAGGAAGAAAAGGAATTCCTACTGAATATTTATTTCTCTGTTTTTCTATCAGTGGGTGAATGTGTATCGAGAGAGAGAGTGTGTGTAAGCATACTCCTCCCCCACCCCCGTGTCTTGCACAACTATGTATTTACACACCAGATGATCCCTGCAGGAAAAGGCAAGTCCCCAGCTGCTGTGGAATTTTAAGAGATCTTTCTGGAATGCCCTTATGGGATGTCTGGTTCTAATTGCCTCCATCAGCCAGAGCTGGCGAGCTGGCAGGAGCAATGAGAGGTGAAATTGAACAGATTCCAGTTCACATCAGACCCCCAGCCCTGCCAGAGTCCCCCCAGGGCCAGAAAAGAAAACAAATGTGGCCAAGGCGGTGGGTGTGGTGGAGAGAACACTCCACTGGAAGTCGGAAGGCCCAGACTCCCGGCCGAGCCCTGCCGCTAAAGCCCTGCGTGGCTTTGGACCCATCACTTTCCTTCCCAGCCAGGCCTCCAGTTTCCTTATCTGCTAAATGAGCAGTGAGAATTGGCTGGTCTCCAAGGCCCCTTTCTATAATAATCTGAGATTCAGGAACAGAAATGTCAAGCTCTCATTGTGGAGGTAAAGGAAGGGGGGGCATTTTCTTCTGAACTTTAAAATCAGATGCTCTGCATTTTTAGATCTTTAAGAAGAACGAAGAAAGGAAGAAGATATCATTCCCACCCATTGTAACGTAGCCCCTTGCCAGAACCCCAGCCCATCCCTTCCTCTCTTCTTGGCTAGAGGTGGCTGGAGGTCTAAACACTGACCTGGCCAGAGAGGAGACACTATCCCGTAGTTCCTTGGTGCCCCCTGTAGGTGGAAATGGCAGTCACACTGAAACAGGAGCTACCCAGGGAGCAACCTCCTTCCCAGCACTCCAAAGCTGCTTCTACTACAAAGCCTCTGATTTTAGAGGCAGATGGCCCAAATTGGCCCTTAATTCATGGTAAATTTCTCTCTGTTTTAAGCCTGTTGTTTTAAGGCTCAGAATAAAATCATTTAACTAGTAGCTCCAACAGCCTGGGGAGATGTGCACAGTACATCACGGGACATCAAATATCAAACACCGAAGACTTCTAGTTCAACATCCTGCTCTTACAATGCCCCACCCCTCCAACCTCCTTGTCCTCTAGCCCCTGAAGCTCATGCTTGCACATCTAGATGACTAGGAGTTTATTTCTTTCTGCATCAGCCTCTGTCCGTTAGGAATTCTGTTTGGCTAGTAACAAGAGTCTTAATCACAGTGACTTTGTCAGATTGGGGGTTTATCTGCTTATCTAAATGACATCTGCAGATAGGCTGCAGTCCACAAAATCATCAACAATCCCTAGAGCATGAATTTCTCATTGGCCCTGTCTCTGCATAGGCCAGCGTGACCACTGAAGTTCCAGCCATAAGAGTGTCTTCCAAAGAGGACAAAGAGGAAGGGCCAGGTTGACATGGTGCCCTGCCCACTAAGCCAGCCCCCTTGAAGTCCCTCCTAATGACTTCCATTTGCATCTCTTTGGCCATTCCAGCTTCAAGGACCGCTAGGAATGTAGTCTCATTGCCACCCCAAATAAAATCAGTATCTGATACTAAGGAGGAAAAGGGAAATGAATATTGATCAATAACAAATAGACTCTGCCATACCACCCACGTGTCTTGAGAGAAGCAATGAATGGGCGTGCAGCTATGTAGTTGTCTCTTGTGCACACTCACTTCCCTCTGTCTACAGAGAAGGCAAGGAACTCTTGTGTGCTGGCTCACCTGGGAGTGCTCACCTGATCCAGGAGAACTCATTGCCTCCTCACCCGAGACCAGACTCCTGCCAAGCTGGTGGGGAAAGATGGTATCTGCCAGATCACTCTGTCTTGCAGATGATGCCAGGCAAGTAAAACCTTCAACTTCCTCTGAGTGAGGCCTCTCTGGTGCTTTCTCTAGAGAGAACTATGCCAGCTCACCTACAATAACCCAAGCCCAACACCAGGCATGCCTCCCAGTGCTCCCTGCCAGCTCCAGACCAGTGAACAACTTCCCAGCAGGCCCCAGTGGCTTCATTCCAGTCCCCCATCCTGCGGGGGAGATCCTCAGCCCAGGGGTGGGTGCACCCACCTCTCCAGGGAGAGACGTTGCTTTCTCACCATTTGGTCTGCTGGGAGCCAAAGCCACCCATCAGTGGGAAGAGCAAACATTTAAATTTCATATTTAAAATTGTAGATACGGAGCACAGACCAAACTGACCTGGCCCTGTTAGCTTGTCCAAGCTAACTCCTTAAGTAGCTGGCCTCTGGTTTTCTGATGTCATATGCTCCTGGTCCTTCAGGTTTGGAGGGGAGGCTGGTTCTTCTGTTGTTCTCAGTCTGTGTACTGTTTGGTGAACCTGGGTGTCTTCCTCCTCAGGAGACCCACAGGTCTTCCCCGATGTCATATCCCTCTTCCTCAGACTGCTGCAAGGCCACTTTCTGGTGAAGGAAACTGAGGCACAAGAAAGGTTATCTGTGATAGTTGTCCCTTACACTGGACCAAGGTGTGCAGAGTAGAAGAAGGGCCCATGTGAAAGGAGGAGAAAGCTGGGGGCAGCACAGTGAGTGCCATTTGGGGAAACATTTTCTAAGTCTCCTAGGGGTGCTTCAGCTCTTATTGTGGGTCTCAATCAGCACTTTTTTGTTTTATTTCAATGGTCATCTGCATAACTCCATAACTGTATTAATTGTCATATTAAACTGCATTCTCTTTATAAAGCATCATTTTAAACAGGCTCCAGTTTCTGCCACCCTTGTTTGACATGGTCTAAAAATGCCTATTCTTCCTTCCTGTCACTTTCATCCGTTCGGTTCTCTCATGAGACTGACGGTGTACGAAGAGAGAGACCCTTAACTACACAATCAGAGCTCGATTGCCCTTTAAGATGGAGTTTCCAGGAATGAACTGTGCTTAAAAGCAGAGACCACCTCTTTGGGATTGTGAGGGAGAGAAATAATCAGCTTCAATTTGTTGAGAACCATTTATCATGAATGCTCTGAAACTATGTCTGTTTTAGATCTTTTCTCCAGCATAATTCAGTTATTGCACATATATCACGGAAGGTTCCTAGACTCCCGGGCTGAGCAGACGGCCCCCCAGAGGCCAGCTTTTCCATTTCTCATAACCTACTTAGGCAAAGACAGAGTGTCGTTTTAGCACTTTGCTAGTTGGTATTTTTTTTTAATATTTTTTGTGCTGTTTAATGCTAGGTATCTAATACCTTTGAATACTTAAAAACCTAATAGCAAGTTGAATTATCACTGTTTTGCAGCCAGGAAAGCTAAAAGAAAGGCTTTAAAAAAAATGATTTGGTGCATGTTCCATCTTCAGTTCGAGGTGGAAGGAGGAATTCGAGTCCCATGACTGTATCACATTGACAGCGTGACTTCTTCCAAGCATGTCTGTGTATATTGAAATTATTATTGAGAAAACTCGGCTAAGTCTCTTTTTCTCAGAAGCTCAGCTCTGATGGCTCCAAAGCACAAAATCAGAGTAGCTGAAATGGGGCAGCAATTTAGTTTGAATAAACCATTTCAGTTCCTGTATGATTACTTTCCTTATAAAGCAAGGGTCCCAACCCTCAAAGAACAGTGCAAAGTCGCTTGGGAAATGTACGTGGAAAATGTAAACAAGAATGTATCTGCAGAAATCTCTTAATATGAACATGGAGATTATTTATTTAATAAGCACTGACTGGAAGTTTCATCTGCATTGTGTTTTGTCCTGGGTGCACAAGATACAGTTCATGTTTGGACCACTGGTGTTAGGGTACAGAAGAGGGTAAATTTAAACCCCAGTCATGAACTAGAAGATATATGCTAAGCAAAAAAAGGGGGGTGAACAGTGGATATATTAATAACGTGCTGGTATTTGTACAAAAAAGGAAAAAAGAATAGGGATACACATATACATACTCACTTACATTGTATCCATCACGACTGTATCTGAATGGATGCACCAGGAGCTAGTAACATTGTTACCAGGAGAGGGGTAAGAGGTGGTAGGGGTAAGCGGTAGGAGGGAGAACTTCTACTTTATATCATTGGTGCCTTTTAAACTTTAAGTCATGAGAATATATTGCCTATTCACAAAAGAATAAATAATATTTAATTTAAAACACAGTGCAACCTATTTGGTGGCAGGGTCAGTGGTTCAGAGACCTGGAAGCAGACGAGCAGTAGGACGGAGAAGCCATAGTTTTAAAACCTGGCTCAGCCAGCCCAGCTGATGGTCACGACGTCATTTGACCTCAGACTGTGTTCTTCCTGCTACCCAAAACCCTCTCGAGGGCCCAGGCCAGTGTGTGTCCAGGAGTCACAAGCTCATGTTATTTCTTCAAGCAAATGATGAAGTATATCAGTTGCTGGCTGGCATGGCATGCTTTTCGAGCAAAACAAGAACGCTTATGTCCCTGTCTAGGACCTGACAGCAGAGAGTTGTAGACCAAGCGGAGGGCGTCCCAGAAGCAGGTCAGTATGGGCTGGGACTGGAACGCATGTGCTGCGAGGGAGAGTTGAAGCCTGGAGACAAGGGCTTGAAAAACCAGAAGCCCCGTCTCCAGCTGTCTGAAGGGAAACCGGAAGACAGGCTAGATGAAAGCCAAGTGGAACGTGTGTCCCAGGCAAGCTGCAGAACTCTGAGCCCATTTCCTTATCTGCAGCATGGGGACATTAACATCCACAGACAAAATACCCCTGGGGCTTTCTTGTTCATGACATAACGCATGCAAAATGTCTAGCACTAATAGGCACTCTGCAGAGGTTTCTGAGCCCTGTGCCCAGCACATGTAGTTCCTGTCAAACAAGTCAATTTGTTCAGAATGGCCCCAATGGGTGAAAGGTGCAGGAAAATAGACTTGGGCTTCCATTAGGAAAGACTTTGCTGTAGACAGAACTGTTCAAAGGCAGAGCCAGTCTCTCTTGATGGGCATAGTTGAGATAACGGTACTTTATAGGAAGAAACTGAAGCCTCTGCCTTTGGAGTCTCTAAATTCACCACAAAAGAGGTGGGATCAAAGCACCTTGGGCCCTATCTCAGAGGTTGTCCCTCTGGGGCCCTTCCACCCCACTCTTCTCTGTGTTCCTGTCCCTCCTCCAACCCATGCAGCTCCCAGAAAGGCTCAATTAAGAAAGCATTTCCAGACCTCTCTGCGGCTGGCACCACCACATATTTTGCATTCCCTGCCTCTGCTGCCCTGAGCCAAGAGGTGTGTGTGTCTGCCTGTGTGTGTGTCTCTTATCTACCTCAGGAGGAAGGACAGGAGTCTTGTGACTCAGCCTAAGAGGGATTTATCTGTCCTTTGACCTCATAATTCCAGCTGGTGGAACCTTTCTCCAGGTTTTAGTGATGCCCATGAGAGTGTCTCCTTAGAGTGAATGTCCTTAACTGTGCTTTGACTCCCCAGGACTTCTGAGCAGGTAGGTTCTGGGTCCAGGGGTATTCCAGAATAAATAAGGTCTGATCCCTTCTCCGAAGGCGACCACAGTCAGATGGGGGTGGCACAAAGTTTTGCAAGTAACTCTCACACTAGAGGTGCTGTGACAAATGCCACAGGGAACTAAGTGCCGTGGAAGCCCAAGGTGACATTAAGGAATGATTGTAGATGTCAGATATGATAATGGCAAGTGATTATGTTAAAGAGAAAACAGTCCTTATCAGTTAGGGATGCATGCTCCTATCTAGGTTGTAAAATACTCTAGAAAAAAAAAAATCTTAAGTGTTTTGGGGTGAGACATCTAGGATTTGCTATAAAATGTTCCAGAAAAAAAGTTGAGGAATAGATGAACAATTTGGCAAAGCACTGACAATTGTCATCATTGTAGCTGGTGAAGGATACAAAGGAGTTTGTTAGATCAGACTCTCTACTTTTGTCTATGTTTGGAAAATTCTAGAATAAAAAGTGGAAAGGAAATTAGTGATTAATTCTGACATGAGGTGTGCAGGTCAGGAACAGCTTCACACAGTAGGTGAGGTTGAAACTGGGGTTAAAAGATGAATCAGAAATTAGGAGTGAGTGGGATGGACATGATTTACAAGCTCTCCTTGGCTTTATTTTTTTGTCTGTGAATCCTTCTGTTCTCCTGGGTTTTCATACCAACGAAAGCATTTCCCCTTCCAGGGTGTGACCCGCCCTTGTTTCAGACACCCCTTGGGGTGGGGCCCTGCATGAGGACTTCCCTGGCTGCCGGAGCTGGAGCTGTCCTGGCCCTGACCAGAGCCGCACCCCCTCCCCCAGGAGACTCCCCCTCCTTCCTCCTCTCCCCTTCCAGTGCCCCGTCTGGGGAAAATTATCCCTGCTCCAAGTAGTAAATTTAAGGCCTTGGCAGCCCTCCTACAGATGACTCCCAAATTATCCCATTCCAAGGGTGGGAGTGGGGGAGGCCACAAGTTCAGGCCCGAGGCATTAGCCGCCCGTCTGAGAGCTCCGGGCGCCATCTGCTGGCGGCGAGTAGCGGCCAGTGTGGAAGGGGAGGCAGCGGATGTGCAGGAATTGACCGGGGATAGGAACAAGGCTGGTCTCAGATTGCTGATAATGAAGGGAATTCACTGTGTCACAGACACCAGACAGAAAAGGGAAGAAAGAGCATGTGTGTGTGCACGCACATGTGTGTGCCTGAGTTTGTGCGTTTGTGGATTCACACATTTTATGCATGGTGACTGAAGCATGCTGGCTGTGGGTATTTTGGAGGGTGTGCTGGGATGATGTGCATGCTGTCATTGTTCCTTAGGGCGAATATTTGGGCCTGTCTCCAGAGTAAAAAGATAGTAAATAAGAGGGTAATCAGGCCCAGCTGTATCCCCCCTAAGGGAAATTTCCAGATGTCCTCTCATCACTAATCCTCAGCCCAAACATGGGTGATGCATGAGACTCAGCTGACCGTTATGTTCAGCTGGGGAAAGTGAGGCACACGGCATGATCAGGGCCGCTGTGAGAACACTGGTTTGACTACAAGCATCAAATAAGCTGGGGATAAAGACCTGGAAGTCATTCAGTTCACCCTTACTATTTCGCAGAGAAGGAGCCAAGAGTTCAATGAAGGGAGAAGCAGAAGAGAGACCCTATTAGATTATCTTTACAGTCCTCCACGAGTTCTGATGGACAGCACTCCACCCCGATATTTGTGCCCAGGGGGTCCTGGACAGCTGCTCCCCTGCCCTGCCCCACCTCTGCCTCACCTCTTCTCTCCTATTTTCTCTCCTGAAAGAATTTCCTGACCCATAAATCTTGAGAGATTTATTATTTCCTGAGGCATCTGTTAGCGGGATAATGGAGCTTCACAGCCCCAGACTCAGACCCACACTGGAGTCCAGCCGGAGACTGGGAGCAGAGCTTCTCCCGGATGGTGGTGAGGAGGACACCAGCCTTCCATCCACTCCCAGAGGGGCCACCGATGTCCCTACTTACTTTTCCTGGCTTCCAAGTAATGCTCCTGGAACAACCAGCTCAGCAGTTCCTCTCAGCACATGGTGAGAGCAGCCACAAAGCCTGAGACGGCGAAGGGCTGGGTTCCTCTCCTCACCACCTGGAAGGAGGAGGGGCCTGCGGTCTTCCTGCCTGCTGGACTGTTTGTTCTCTCTAAGATGGCTGCCTCTGACTCTGGTCTTTTCCCCTCCAACATGAAGAAAATCTTCCTAAAACATAGCTTACCTCAAAATTCTGCAGGAAACAACTCCTTTTTGCCTCTAGGATAAGTCCAGACACTTTTACAGGGTCTTCAAGCACCTCAAGACATGACCCCACATTCCTCCAACACTGTCTCTTCATGTCCTCACATGTGCGCTGAGCTCCCGCCACCCTGATCCCTTCCCCGTTTCTCACCCTGCCCTCTGTGCTGTTCTGAGTCTGCACAGGCCATACTCACAACTCCTGCAACCTCAAATGCTCTTTCCTCTGTCTCCAATGTTGAGATCCTTTGTTTCCTAAAGCGCTATCTCAAATGCCACCTTCTCCTG
Organism: Eulemur rufifrons; assembly: GCF_041146395.1. Taxonomy (NCBI): domain Eukaryota; kingdom Metazoa; phylum Chordata; class Mammalia; order Primates; family Lemuridae; genus Eulemur; species Eulemur rufifrons. Next base: position 71,095,230 of record NC_090989.1, read on the forward strand.
GAAGCCTTTGGGGACCTCCCTCCTCCAAACTCAACAGAATCTCCTTCGAGCTTCCCAGTGTTGTGTTTGGCTTGTACCTTTTGAGGTTCTTGTAGATTGCTCTGTTTTGCAGCTCCTGGTTCCCACGGATTATTCCCCCTGTCAGATTCTGAGCCCTGGGGGACAGGGGCAGTGTCTGCAGCGTCTTGCCCTTCCCCTCCCCTGTCCTCCCCTACTCAGAGACCCAGCACTGCTCACAGCAGCAAGGATGTTCTCAGGGAAGAGTGGTGGAATTGAATTTCCAAGTAACTTATAAATGATATTCATATAATCCAATATTTCTCCTTTCCCCTCTCTGTTATCCTTCCTCAGGGAAAATTAATCCAGAAGAGCAACATACCTCAGAGAACCCAGACACACTTTTCACTGCTGTCATGCCTTCTCAGAAGGGCGTGTGGCAGGAAGCCCTGGTGTTCTGGAAGCAGCTGTGCTGGGGGAGCCCCAGCTCCTGCCATGTCCGTTCCAGACTTGGGATCAGCAGGCCTGGTGCCGTGAGTGTCCTGAGGAAGATCACATTCTAGAGCCAAGGACATCCGCGCAGAGGAAAGTCACCTGAGCCCTCAGAATTAATACCTGGAAAGCTCCAGGAAGGAAATCTCAAGCTGCTGCATCCTCCATAGGTACACGGAGGGGGAGGGTGTTATGACAGCTTTGGTTCTAGGACACAGGGTTCTAGTCCTGGCTTTGCTGTAACCAGCTCTCAGACCTGGAGCAAGCTCCTTCCCTGTCTGGGCGATGTGGGGGCTGGCCCGGGTCATCTTCACAGCCTCTGCGAGACTGACACTCTGGCACCGCAAAAAGGATGCGCGTCAGGCAAGCAGGGCTCTTCATTTGAAGACCTTTACACATTTTGTCTCGTTAGTCTTAATAAAATTAAGTCACCCAGAGTTGTATATAAGTCAAACTGTTTTGATCATCCAAATTTTTTATTAAGAACCTCCAGTCAATAAATCATTCATTTTCTGACCCTTTGAGATTATTGATAGTTGCCATTTCATATGTGGGAAAAATGAGATGTGAAAAGAATCCATACATTTGGGACCAAAATTTTGTTTCTTTTAAATAATTTCTATATATTTTTTTCTGATGAATGATACACATTCATTTTAAGTATTATAAATATTGGAAAGACAGAAAATTGTAAAGAAGAAAATAATCTCCTAGAATCCTACCACACAGACGTAGGTAACACAAACCTATGTATCAATATTTTGATATAGATCCTCTCTGATCTCTTTCTAGGCTCCTTTGTGGATATATTTTTGCAAAACTATTATCATGTGAGAGGTCTTATTTAGAAACCCTGGATTTTTGTGTAAGAAAATAAGGTGTCTGTCCACACCTATAATATTCTATGGTGTTACTTTTAATGGTTTGTTTCATAATATTCATCATGTAGATATACTATATTTTATTTAACCAATCCCTTACAGTCTGATAAATACTGTATTTTCATGCATTTGTCTAATTACCTTCTTGGGTTCTCTCCCTAGAAATAGAATTGCCAAAAGATAAGGATTTTCTGAAGATTTCTGATGCTGGTCCCTGCTGGCCAAGTCACCCAGCCTGCCTCTGGCATTCCCAACATGCTGAATGACTAGGGATGTCAGGAAGGGACCTTAGGCAGGAAGATTTACAGATCGTTTAACAGATGGGAAAACAGAGGTCCAAAAGGGCCAAGCGCCTTTCTGCAATTCCCAAAGGGAGTTGGCAGCAAAGTCGGAGCAGAGTCCCAGCTCCCAGCCTGGCCATCTCTTCCACATTTCACAGCCTCCCTTAAACTCAGGGCCCTGTGTTGCATGGATTTGAAGCTTTGCAGGGTTTCAATGGTATATGCCGCAAACCTGGGCATTTACCGAGCTGGCATCTACACCAGATAAATGTCTGGGCTAAATGGCCGTATTAAATATGACCTGAATCAACTAGGACACCAACTGTCCATTATCTCAACAAACAGAAATCCTCTCGTATGGTTAAGATTTTGGTTTTTGGTTTGAGGGGTGGGATTGAAATGCTGAAAAACAGCTGCATAGACTCAGTCTCCTGTAGAATAGGGTTTGGGGGAGAATGGTATGAACCGGCTTGAAGACTTGGGGATTTAAATGTTCTCATTAAAATGAAAGACAGGCCCAATGTTTGAATCCTCCAGGGTGGGTGGTAGGGCAAGCCTCCGTCTTGGCTGTGGCCTCTCAGGCACTGGAGCCAAATAACCTGTGCCTGTCCTAGGTAAGTTCCCCACTGCTCCGGAGAAAGCCTTCCGTGGGGAACGGAGGGGGCTGGGGAGGGCCTGCTTATGCTAACGAGGCACTAAATTAGTGCATTACATGCCTCATTTAGCACAACTGTGCAAAATCTAAAAGTATTAATAAATTTTCTTTCTGGGGTCAAGAATCATAAAAGGATAGATGATCAACCATTAATTAGCAGAGAAATTAAAGCTTGACGGCTTCTGTTCTATCCTTGTCTTCTCTCAAACGGCACAATTTGTTCCAAACGCTTTTTGCAAAGCAGTCTTTCTTAGGAAAAAAAAATGTGGCATCAGCCAGAAGAGGGGCTTCCCATCCTCTGTGGCTCTCAGGGCAGCGGGACTTACACAGAAGGGACTGTTTCAGAAGATCAGCACTGGGCCTTTGATCAGAAGAGAAGAACCTTGCCTTCCTTTATTCACTTCTTTTTTTCTAATACCTTTAGTATAAAATATGGCATAACTTTAGAAAAGGACATTCACCCACTCAAGGGTCTCCATGACATTTGAATTTTGCCAGATGCTGCAAACAGAGACCTCCAGGATGAAGAGAAATCAGTCTTCCTTTTGAGTTTGCCAGTGACTATTAGGAATAAATTTCTAACAATTCATTGCTCCTTTGTTCCCTCCTTTTTAAAGTATTTTATGTGTTTACAGAAAGTTGAGCGTGGGTTTGAATGTAATTCCCAGCTGAAAGTCTCAAGCCCGCTGGAGATCTCTCTGCCAGTCACTGCACTCGCTAGGTATAAAGTGGGGTACTTGGTTAAGAAACAAAGTGGTGTCTTGAGCAACGTTATAAATGTAACTTTCTAAGACTGATAAATCCCCCCCCACCCCTCCCCAGGCTTGGGCTGTGGTGGGAGGGGCAGGTGAGTGTCCCCAGAGGGCGAGGGAAGCCCTGAGGCTTTTCATTATCACTGCATCCTCCGTGTCTGCCAATAAATGTAAACAAAAGCCGAGAGGAAGGTTCAGCTTGTTTGAATCCTCCCCGTGTGTTTCGGCTATGGCTTTGGAGGTTATAAACACACCCAGATGTTTTAAACTTTTCCCCTGTTGTATCTAATCACCAGAACAACTGGGGCTTTTGCGCCTCTCCTCCCCTCCCCTGCAGGGACATGCAGAGAGCCTAATTAAAAGGGATTTCCTTTGTTTCTCTAATAGCTCTCAGCCCTGGGGAGCCCAGAGCATTTGGCCAACTGGAGAGACTCTAACGTTGAAGGCCCCACACGTGGGAGTGCCTGCATCAGAGCCTTCAAACGCAGATTAGACAACCCTCCACCCCCTCCCTTAGGGAATGGTGGGCTGGAACCTGAGGTGCTGCAGGACAGCAGTTACTGGTTACCGGGAAGCATGGCCTTGTATGACTCTACAGCAAGACAATGACTGGGAGTTCCAGAATGGACCCTGTCTCGGTGGTACCCTGTCTCGGTGGTGGGTCAGTGACAGGAGCTGCTGCCGGCCACCCATTCTTTTTGAAGGATCCCATTCCCTCCTCTCAGCCCAGGGGAGCCCAGAGCATTTGGTCAATTGGAGAGACTCTAAGGTTGAAGGCCCAGAGTGCCTGCATGGAGCATTCAGATGCAGATAAGGCACTAATCTGCCAGGCTTCAGCATCCCCCTCTGGCCCCTTCTCTCCAACCTCCAGCCACTGCCTGGTTCTGGCCCTGCAATTCCTTGACTTGATCTCTCTCCTTCCAGTCTCTGTTGCTTGTTGGAATCACTGCACAATTGCTCTTCCCAAGCACAGAGCATACCACTCCCTGGCTTGAAATCCTCCCCCAGTCCTCTCCTGCCTCCAGAATCAAGTGCAAAGCTGCAACCTTCTGGGCTTAGCCCCGTCTCTCTCCAGTCCCCGCTCTGGTCACATTGGATGTCTCCCTCTCCCTGAGCACCACCTGCCTTTGTCCTTGCTGTGCCTTCTACTTGTAAAGTGCTTCCCACACTTGGGCCTAGAAAAATCCAACTCACCCTTCAAAACCAAATCAGGTGGCCTCTCCATTGTACAGCCTTCCTGGGCCTCTGCAGGCAGGGTCGGCCCCCATTTTCCATGTCCCACTCTGTTCAAATGACCTCTGTGTGTATTTTCTCTCCAGACTGTGAGCCCCATGAAGGCAGGGGCATTCTCATGCCTCCTCTCCTGGACACAGTGTTATCACCTCTATAAGTATTGTACAGGAAAATGGTGGCGTTGTATTTTGCTATTTCACAGGAATTTCCTAGGTTCCTGAAGGCAACATCTAACTTCAATTATCAGACCTATTTCCCAGAGTACTGCTAGTTAGATGTTAACTTCCAAGTGTCCACCAAACTGTCCATGAGTGACCCTGCACTGCAGCACGAGGCCCAGCAGAGCATGAGATCCCTAAAGCCCAGACTACCACTGGAGCATACGCCTCCCTTCCCCCCATCATTCCCACTCAGGGGACACCTGCAGAACAGGCCAAAACTGAGCTCTTTGAGTAGGGCCAAGGAACACCCATGCTTGGGAGGGATGCAGATAAAAAAACATACGCCTGGACCCCATCTCAGAACAACTAATCACAATCTCTGGGATGGGGTCCAGGCCTGAGTGTTTCTAAGCTCCCAATGTACAGCCAAAATTGAAAATCACTATTTTAGTCCAAAATAGTGGGACCCTGGCAACTCACTCCTGAACTCTCAAGAACATGGACAAAGCAGTCTTTGCTGGAGAGTTCTGTAAAATACAATTCTCATCTACTTGAAGGAGTCAAATAGAGTGAGTTTAGGTGGCTTCTTTATCCAAAATGAGCTGACTCCTTGGTCCCACAATGGCAAGCAGAGGCATCAAGAGAAGGTCCTGCACATGGGTCTATTCAAAACCACACAGGACCTGGGATCAAAGGCTGGGGCTCAGACTCACGCCCAACCACTTACTGACTGCGGACAACTCCGTGTGCTGTTTTCCTCATCTGTAAAATGGATTTGGCAATAATTCCTACTACATAGTATATCGTGAAGATTGGGTAGGAGATGTGAAGGCATTCTGTAAACTATAAAGGGCAGCTGTTAACTGTTGCTATTTTTGGTGCTATTATTGTACATGTCTGAGTTTATGGGAAGTATTATAGGGCCCATGTCTGAGTTATTTCTGCACCCTTTGCACTAGACCCTTGTGCCTGGCTCCTGTGTTACCCAGAGTGTATATCGAGCATGTGAATGAATGAATGAGGCTAAGAATGAACAAACAATGGAGTTCTGTGTCCCAAAATCCATATACCAAAGCTCTGCAAGGCAGAGAGAGACAAAGCTTATTCCCTCGCCTACTTCCTAGCCTTCAGCTGCCATGACCCACATATGGAGCAACTTAACAGAGAAGCAAACAGCTGGGGGCCAGAACCACCCTGGACCTAATCCCAAAGCTCAGGAAATGTATATATCTTTGCAGTTTCCACTTTTGTCCTCATGCCCCTCCTACCTACCGTGCTGCTAGCATCAGACGGGGCCTGGCCATGGCCAGATGGACAAGGACAAGGGTCAGAGCAAGGAGCATGAGGAAATGGGTGGCCTCACCCAGGCCACCAGTGCCCTGAAGTGGGAGAGCAGACCCAGCTCCCACAGCCCTGGCCTGTGGGCAGAGGCCACCAAACACAGAGCCAAGGGGCAGAGCCTCTAGGCTCCGGGAAAGAGAGCACTGGATATGGAGTCAAAGACCCAGATTCAAGTCCAGGGTCCACCACTCATCTTCCATGTGGCCTTGGGTGGGTCACCTGATCCTTTTGCGAAAAGGGGCTAATAACTCCTGTGTCACAGGGTTGTGAGTAGTAATTGTAAGTGGAAAAAATATTTCTGTAAACTCCTAGCAAATACCTGGCTTTAAACATTCATTCACTCATTTGTTCAACAAAATTCATTCACTGTGACTACCAAGTCCCCAACACTGTTCCAGGACACAGGGCACTCAGTAAATCCTCCCACCCTTGTTTCCTTCCTTCCTCCTCTCCTTTTTCTCAGAGTAGGAAGAAGACGTGGGTGTCATTTGGTTTAAAAATAAAGGCATGAAGCAATGAAACTATGATTGTTTTTCCTAAGAGTGTCTCCCCCGGCACACGAGAGAGAAGAAAGACAGAGTGGAGAAATGTGCAAATACACACTTATTACCCAGACAGAAAAGCGTACATATCTTCAAGATGACTTTTCTCAACAGGCTGGGAAAAGACAAATCGAATTAGAACCTTTGACTGAAGGAGCTGGCACTTCCCCAGAGGAAACTCTGTGGGGCCAGATGTGTGCGGACAGTCTAGGAGGGCTGGGAGCATTTGAGGCACTTCTTCGTGTTCCGAGTTATCTCCCATTTCCTTTGGGAGCCCTGGAGACACGGCCTTCCCAAAGCAGCCTCCAAGGTGGCCTGTGAAGCTTTTGTCCCTGGTAGCAGAGAAATTTCTGCTTCAGTGGTTCCGAACAAGGCTTGCATTAACTCCGGGCCTGTGAGGAGAGCACGTGCAACAAAACCCAACACCGTGTCCCAGCCCTCAGACAAGCACAGAAACAAATGGTGCAGGAATTTTTCAGAATAGAATCATCCGCTCAATGTCACTGCATACATTTACCTACCTCAGTGCCTATTCAGGGCCCCCTTTAAAGGGGGCTATCAATAGAGATAGATCAGACAACATCTCTATGGCAACACCTCCGCTGAAAAATGATGGCGGCCACAGCAAGAGGAGCGATGACCATTTTTGAAAAATATATACAAATACAACACTACTCACCCCGAAGGGCCCTTTGGCTCCCAGGACACAGGGCTGTGTTTAAGACAATAGCGCAGGAGCTCATGACAAGACTAATTAAGGGCACAAGGGGAGCATGCAAACTCAGGACCCAAGAGTTTGCACAAAGAATTAAGACCTGGGGCTTCGGGACACTGAAATTTGTCAACAAAATTAACATTCCCTTTCCTGGAAACGCTCACGCTGAAGGAGTTTAGGAGGACCTTGTTTTAAGTGTCCAACTTGGAGGGAGTTGTTTGAGACGGAGCGAGAGATGGTAAAACCAAATAGTAGCCACCATCAGGCCCTTAAACGGAATATTAGACCCAGCCGAGGGTCGGATGCCTGCTACTGGCCTCACAGCTGTGCTCTCCGTCTCTGACGCCTTCACAAATCAGGATTTGGGGACAGAGTGGCCTCCACCACCTTAAAATCAGAAACCTACAGGGACTTTGTGGTTTAAAAGGCTGTGGTGGGAGAAAGCCCAAAATGATACTCCTCATAAGAACAGCATCACCACCACTACCACAGTAATACAGCAATAATAGCAACGATAACAATAATAATAATACGGGAGAGCCGTGGATCCCATTCACACAGGTACTTATATACTGAATGCTTTAGAAAGAAATTGTCTCAGCAAAACGGTTTTTCCAACTGTTGGAAATAATCAGAGAAGGAAAAAATGTTCCTTCATCCGTTGCTTTGTGTGTCACAGAAAAGAAACGTGCGGGGGAAGCCAAGCCCAGGGTCTGGGAAGCGGGGCAGGGCAGGCCAGGCTGTTTCCATTTTCCCCACTGACTTTCCCCGCGACCTTAGGCGAGTCATTAACCTTGCTCGCCTGGCAGCGCCTGCCATAAAACGCGAAGTACTTGCTGACGCTAGATGAAAGGTTCCCGGGCCAGTGCGGGGTTCATATACAGCGCCCTTCTACCCGGCACGTGAAACAAATTAGCAGTAGCAGGCGGGGAGGTGGAAGGTGGAGGATGCAGGGCTGCGGCTCACCGTGGCCGGGGTTTGGATGCCTGCGCTTTGAACCGCCTTCTTGTAAGAAACCTCGTCAGGGGAAAATGGGCAGCGGCTGGTAGCTCCTGTCATCTGCGCTGTTGTTTGGCGGGTGGGACTCCGGGTCGCTGCTCCCGCAGGCCCTGGGCTGGCCTGGAAGCCGGTGCAGGGACCCTTCCACCCTGCACCGACCCTCTGCGCGGACCGCCCCCCGCCCCCACCCCACCAAGGACTGACTCTTTTTGCTTTGTTCTTTTTGTCTTTCTTTCGGTTTATTCTTTCAAAATGCATACTCCTTTTAGGCAGCTGCAAGAATTTCTACGATAATCTTGTGTTCTCATTTTTAAGAGCCACAATAAAACCTCTCTTTTTTCCTCTATTAAGTCAGAAGTTCTTGAAATCAAACACATACAAATTAGATCATTAAAGTCAGTTTTTTTCTCAGACCTATAATTCAAAACAAATACCACTTACAGAATTTAAAAATTCTATCGATATAGTTAAAATACATATTTTATACCTGTTTGAGATATAACATGGATTTCTCTATTTCACTTATATATAACCCATACATATTAGTTATAGTTTCTGCAAAAAAGCATGAATAAGAACGCAAAACATTTAATTAAATTTAAAAGAATAACACTAAAGTTCAAAAGTAATACAGTTTTACTTTGTGAATTTTCCTTTTATTTTAATAAATTCTCTCTCCAACACTATCACAATGTAATGCTGTCATAAACTATATTTGTTTTAAATGGCTGATAGTACAGTTTATAAAATGAGTTCGGGCTTTTAGAATGTAACTTTTTTCAAAAGTAAAATCAAATTTTGCTCCATTTTTACTTTGCCAGCAGTCAGTTTCAGCCCAGTAAAAAGGGATATATGGCTATTTGGTTCGTAGCCATGGATGGTAAATACATGTGGAAAGCCCTGTTTTCCAACTTCGTATTTTGTTCATTGAACTGATGACAATTGTCATTTCCATAGGGTTTAGCACTTCATATCAGCTGTACATTTCTGAGCATAGCAAAATGATTGATTGAGCTTCCGTTTGTTTTTTGCTTCCATGGATATTTGTGGATTAAAATGCAATTTATAACATAATTAAGAGTTAATGTATACAGTGCCTCTACCACGCTTGCTGCCCTGAACAGAGTTTGAACGTGCAGCGGGGCAGCCTGGGACCTGCTGCTCCTAACAAGCAGAGGACCCACCTAGAAAGGGGCGGCCACCTACTGCCCAGTCCTTGACCCTGCCTGTGAGTGAAGAGGAGGGCTCTGGGTCCCCCTCCCTCTCCCTCTGCTACCAACAAGAAAATGGAGGAACCATCACTTTCTGAGGTCACATGTCACAATGTACAGGCACCGCTGGGTCCTCTAGGCAACACCCTATCTTCTTGCAACCCTTTTGAGGTTCAGTAGAACCTCATGAGCACAGGAGCCACCAATTTAAAAATAAAATTACACAGTGATGTTAGGATCAGACACTTAAGACAAGTACTGTCTACTGATTTGCTAACAACTGGGGACACATTTATAAATTTATTGATTTTGCAGTGACATTTACCCCACTTCAGAGTGTGTGGGTGTGACAGGGGAGGAGGAAGGTGTGTCCTCATACGGGGATTCAACATTATATACATAATAACCCTGTAATATTACATCTTGCCCTAGCCTCATCTAAATAACTAGGCAAGACCTTGGGGACCATAAACTCATTTTACAGAGAGAAAAACTGAGGCCCAAAGGGGTTTGTGCCTTGCCCAAGTTCATTTGGCAAGTGGGACTAGAAAGAAGGCAGGTGTGCTGGCTCCACACCAGGTAATATTTTGTTTTTTGGATTAACTCCACCATCTCCAACACAGGCTGTATTAGATCCCAATGCTGTAGTTTGCACACCAGGGATTGTGCTTAAAGTCACAGCCAATCTCAGCTTACTGAGAGTTTAAAAATTCATTGTTGCCCCCAGTAATATCCTGCTGACCTAGCCAGAGAGCTGTGAGGGTCAAATGAATAATGGATGAGGAAGTGATTTGTAAAGTGGCAGGTGATACGAAATTGTGAGTCACCATTATTCCAGCTCTTCCTAGGGCCTCTGGTCACAAGATTCGATAGCAGCCTCTCCCCATACAGCTGATGATGCTGACTCAGCTCTGCAGCCCCCCCCCCCCACCCCACATCCCAAGTCAGAAACAGAGACAGGCTGCATCTGAGGGGAGGACAGGGCATCGCCACGTGGCCATTTGGGAGCCAGAAGCATTTTGACGCAGCCAAAAGAAAAAAAAAATGCTTGTTTTCTTCTTAATTACCAAGTAATATCTATCACAATAATCCCCACCCCAACCCCTGGGGGCTGGGGAATAGCTCAGGAATGGGTAAGGGCCAGGATGTCTGTTGCACAGATTGTCTGCTTTACAAGGGTGTTTTGACAAAGCCACACCAGAGCAGCTGGGTCGGAAAAGGCTGCCTTGCGGCTTGCAGCTTTGTTCTGAGAGCAGGCAGTGGCCTGGGGCCCGGAGGCCAGGTCAGCCCACCTCTCCATGCCCCTGAACCCCTGGGTTTCCAGGCACTAAGCTACCATCTCTTACAAGCAGGGCACACCGAGGTGGCTAGAATACGTCGGGAGATGAATGCAGCCTCTAGGATGAGAAATGACAAGGAGTGTCAGAGGAGAGGCTGACCTAGTGAGAAATGCCTTGGACTGAGGCCTGCATCTGTGCCTTGGCCGGCCACTCATGGAGTCTTGAATTCTCCAATCCCCTCTCTGGGCCTTTAAAAATGGAGACAGGAGTCCCAGTTCTGCCATGTTCCCACAGCTGCTGTGAGACAAATGGGAAAGGTGATATGAGGAATCATTAGGAGGGAAGAAATTTTAATTTTCTTTCTAACAAGCGTCCACTGAGTTCTTTCTGTGTGCCAGGTACTGTGAGGGCCTAAGGGACACAGAGATAAATAGGACACGTCCCTGCCCAGGAAGAGCTTTGAGCATGAGAGCTGGTGAGCATGAGTTATATGCAAGAGGTGAGTCCATGCGCCCCTGGGTCTAGGAGTTAACCCACAGAGGGGACTCTTGGGAGCAGAAGCATGGGTTTTATTGTTCCAAACCCACAGACGGAGCACCCAGGGACAGCAGCTCCCCAGGACTGGAGGAGGCAGGGAAGGCCTCCGCGTGGGGTGGGGCTGGGAGATGGGAGGCTGACATTTTAATCCACCTGTAGGAATGGTTTTATTTCACAGCCACACAAACGACCATCCCAAGAATCTCAACAAACCTTCACTCATTTGATCATTAAAAAGTAGTTTCTATTATTATCTTCATTCTACAAATGAGGAAACTGAGGCAGAGAGAAGTTAAGATACTTGCCCTTCACATGGTAAGCCCACAAGTGGCAGGGCTGGGATTCCAGCCCAGGCAGCCTGGCTCCAAATTAGCTACATAAAAAGGACAAGTGTATAATTAGAAGAATCATAGGAGGCTAGAGATGGTATCCTATAAGGAAAAGAGTTGTTTGCTATTATTGTTTTGTTGTCTGGGAGTTTTTGATGGTTTTTATTGCAAAATTAAATAAATAGCTTCAAAATCTGTCACCAGCACTGAGGTTGTGGACCCACCTGTGCTCATCTTAAAGCTGCAGGTTCTGTCCCTGGGCTTCTGCGATGGGCCAGTCGAGGACCAAGGTGAACGACAGCTGCCTTCTGATGCCTGGCTGGCCTCAGCTTTCCACCCTTCTTCCTCAGCTGGGCTCGCTCTCATCTGCTCTCTTTCAATCCCACCTCTCTGGCTTCATCTTCTCTTCAAACATGGAATTCTGCATCAGCCCAGAGCATCTGGGTCTAGGAGTTAACTTACAGAGGGGACTTTGTGGGCAGAAACGTGGGTTTTACTGCTTCTTTTTTTTTTTTTAATCCTAAGGTAAGTTATTTATTTAAGCTATCCCTATTACAAGCAAAGGGATGAAAGGTCATATACTGGTTGTCATTTGATATGAGTAGAGGTGAACTTAAGGTCTCTTTTCTGCTTTACACGCAGAACAATGGCCCAAACCAGTGTGGTTGGCTCTGTGCCTGGGTAATGGTCCAGTTTCTCCTTATGCATCTTCATAGCAGGTTAGAAGCAGATCACATGAGGGTTATAGTCTAGAGTGTGGTTACCATCTCCCCAGGGAAAGGGCTGGGACCCTCGTATGCTCGTGGTGGAATCTTAGCAAGGTGTCCAGCTCCCTCCCACCCCAGGAGCATGGTGAAGCAAACCTTCCATGTGCCAGCTGACCCCTCCTCCTGCGAGTCCCCTCAACATGGGCCACCCAGCCGTGCCCAGGACTCTGCCAGCAGCCCAGAAGCGGGAACCAAGCCCCAGGCTACCTCCATCTTCCAGCTGGGCCACCACCAGGTTTACTTCTTTTGCAGGGCCACAGCAGTGCAGAGCTGTGCTGGCACCCGGTGCTCACTGGCCAGCATCACGGGCAAAGTCAAGGGGCATGGGAGCGTCTCCCCTCTTGTGGTCCAGTTTACTGGAGAAAGCCCACCGATCCCAAGAAACCAGCAAGAGGGGAAGGTGCAGATACAAGCCAGACGGCTACAAAACCAAGTCTCCACTTTCCTTGTTTCTGCCTCGGTCTCTTAAGACATTCGGAGTGAATGAAGAAGAAAATAAAAAACAAAGAACAAAGACAAGAAGACTTCACTCTGAAATTTGAAATGGGAACAGAAGGTCAGGTCTGAGATAGCCAGGGCAACCAGTCAGATGTTTTTTTGCAAAATCTCCATCCCTGTGGACAAATGGGACTTCAAGGCCACTAGGAGACAGAGACAGGGGAGCTATTGAGGGCTGCATGGCCTGTTACTCTATCCTTGCTCTTGAATGACACTCTTCAGCCCTCACAACAGAGCCCTGGGGCCCAGCTTTCCACATGCCTGGCCGCCCTCGCCCCTCCCTGGCCGCCCTCGCCCCTCCCTGGCACAGCTCTGATCTCCGGCCCAGATTCGGCTCCCAGGGATAGCATCGTGAAGGCACTGCGTCTGCTTTGACCTCGCTGCAGGCCTGGCCTTCTGCCTGGCAGATGTGGTCTTTTCGGTCCTCTCCCCTGAGGCCTCCACGATGGGCTGAAGCTCCTTCTAAGCCATGGTCTTTCCAAGGTCAGGCTGGCAGTTGTTAGGGTCACAGTCATGAAACTGTGACTCCTCACACTGGTGCTGCCTCGAGCCATGGATCCTGGGGCTTACAGTACAACTAGGAATCCATCAAGGCACAGCTCAAGTGCTACCTCCTCCAGGAAGCCACTTCTAGTCACCAGCAAGATAGAATGGCTCTCTCCCTCGTCTGTGCCCCCCTGCACTTTGAACTCTCGTCATAGGACCTATAAGTCTACTTTGTAGTAAAATTAGATGTTTGCGTATATGTCTCCCCCCAAAACTGTGAGTTCCTTGAGGGCTAGGCTCAGAGAAGACCCTCAGTAAATATTTAATGATAGAATTCATAAAAGAACAAAGAAAATTACACATTTCACTGACCTCCTGGACTCCTCCACTGGGACAATCCTTCATTCATGCAGCAAATATTGAGTCCTACTCTACGCCGGGCGCTGTTCTTGGTTATGGAAGGAAACAAAGCAGACGAAATGCACATTCTCATGGAATTCATAGTTTGGAGGAGGGGAACCAACAGTGAGATGGGGAAACAACTATGCAAAATAGACTGATAGAGAGACAGCAACAACTGGAGGAGAAACAACTCCAGAGAAGAATCGAGCAGAAAATGAGGCCAGAGCAAGCTGGTGGAGCTGGGGGAGGATTTGGGCTCTACTTTTACCTGAGGAGCTCAGGGAGGTCCTTACCAGAAAACAGCATTTGAGAAAACACCTGAGAGTCTACGGCCATACCACCCTGAACATGCCCAATCTCATCTGATCCCAGAAGCTAAGCAGGGTCGGGCCTGGTTAGTACTTGGATGGGAGAAAACACCTGAGAGAGGTGGGAGCGTGAGCTCTATGGACATCTGGGGTAAGAGCCTTGGGGACAGAAGGAATAGTAAGTACAAGGCCTCTGAGGCAGGGACATGCCTCAGGAGACCGTGTAGTTGGGGCAGAGTAAATGAAGGAGAAGGTGGTGGGAGATGAGGGCAGGGAGATGATCGGTGCACAAGCCATGCAGGACCTGGTGGGCACTATTAGAAAAATAGGAAGCCACCGGAGAACCTTAAGAAGAATAGCATGATCCAACTTAACTCTTTGCAGGATTGCTTAGGCTGCTGTGTGGAGGACAGCCAGCCTCGGAGCAGTACAGAAAGCGGGGGGACCCATTGGGAGGGGGTCATGACCATCTAGGTAGGCACTCATGGTGAGTTGAGACAGGCTGATAGCACTGGAGATGGCACAAAATGGGAGGACTCTGGTGTATTTGGAAGAGAGAGACAATTGCATTTCCTGCTGGAATTGGATGTGGTGTGTAAGAAAAAAAGAAATTAAGGGAGACTGCAAAGGTTTGGGGCTGGACAACTAGAGTGAAGGCGTTGGCATGAACTGAGGTGAGGAACAGCTCGTTTATCACCATGTTGGCTTTAGGGGGCCTATTAGATATTCCACCAGAGTGGCAGACTAGGCAACTGGGTATCCAACTTTGGAGTTAGAGGTACAGGCTGCTGTGATAGGCTTAATGATGTATGGTAGGCCCCCAAAATGTGTCCATATCCTAACCTGTCCTAACCCCCAGGACCCACAAATGTTACTTTATGTGGAAAAAGGGACTCTGCAGCCAGGACTGGGTTAAGGACTTTGAGATGGGAAGATTATCCTGGATGATCCAGGTGTGATCTCAGTGGTTCTTATAAGATGGATGCAAGAGGAATAAAAGAAAGAGGAGATGATGAGATGGTAAAAGCGTTACTAAGCAATGGGCTCACTGTCCAACATGTATAGTAGCCAATACTATGGCACCAACTTTTGAGAAAAGAAAAAACATTATTGCGAGTCAACTGGCTAAGAGACAGAAGGAAATGCTCAAATCTGTCTCTCCAATCTAGGGGTAGGTCAATCTTTTATGGCATTTCTAACTAATCCCAGGTGATGCCAATGCAGCCAATCTGCTATGCTTATGGTGTTAACAATTAGAAGGTTAAAGCCCTTTCCATTGAGCATGCCAAGGCAATTATGGCTCCACATCACCTGTTTCAACTTAAGCAATGGCTGATTAATGTGAACTGCTCTTGCAGCTACAGAAGCAGATTATTAGATGATGTGGTCACAAGCCAAGGAATGCTGGCAGCTCTAGAAGTTGGAAGAGGCAAGGAACAGGCTCTCCCCAGGAGCCTCCAGAAGAAACCAGCTCTGCTGATACATTATTTTTAGCCCCATAAGATTTCTGACCTCCAGAATTATGAGAGAATAAATTTCTGTTGTTTTAAGCCAGTAAGTTCATGGTAATTTGTTACAGCAGCAAAAGGAAACTAATATAGTTGGAGATATAAACTTAGGAGCATATCGTTTAAAGCTATAAGAATAATGAGATCCCCAAGGGGACAAGTACAGAAGCAGGAGAGAAGGGAGCCAAGCACAGAGGACTGGGGCAGTTGGGGTGATGAGGAGGAGGCTCCTAAGAGACTGAGAAGGGGGAACAGTCCCCTAGGAGGAAAGCAGGAGAGTAAGGTGTCCAGGAAGCAAAGTGAAAGAAGAATTTCAAGAAGAGGGAACGATTCATTGGGTGAGGTGTTACTGATAGTCAAGAAAAGTAGAGGTGAGCGCTGACCATGGCACTTAGGGACACAGAGAGCAGTTTGGGTGAAGAGGTGGGAAAGTCCAGCGGGGGGATGGAGAGAGAATTGGAGAAGTGAATTTGATGATGGTGTGAGAAGACAAATCTCTCGAGGTGTTTGGCAATATAGGGAAGGAGAGAAATTGGAGGACACTGAAAGGGACATTTGGGATCCTGTTTATGATTGCTGTTTAGGCTGTTGATGATGATCTAATAGAAAGGGGGAAACTGAGGATTCAGTAGAAGAAAATGACTGGAATAATGTCCTGGGTGGGGGGTCAGAGGGGATCAGATCTAGTTACCAGTTCAGCCGGTCTAGACTCTCAGAACCTCCCCTACCTCTGGATTCCTGATCCACACACCCACCCTGGGCTGAGGAAGCTCCCCCTTGCACCAACTCCTGCAAGGATTTCTTGATTTCTTATGATCCTCCAGCGGCTTGTCTTAGTCCAGTGAGCTTGCAGGTCAGCAGCGCTGCCCCTGGGAGGAGGCCAAGTCCTGGAAAGAAAGGCCACCTTGCTGCCAAGGCCCTATCTTCCCTCTGTTCAACTCTGGGAACATCCTACAACAACTCCATCACTTGACACACTCTGAGAGTTAGGACACTTTGAAAAGCCCAGCTCCAGCTGAGACTGACATTTCAACTTTGTCCATAAACATGTTTTTATGGTTAAATATGAAAAAAAGTCTTGTAAATATGAAAAAAGCGGCTGTCTTGTTCCACTTTCCCCCCACTTTTAATGACAACAAGTTGTTAATTTCCAGTTTCCTTAATTACACCCAGAATCTTTTCCCTTGCCTTTTGAAAACGCCTTCATATCAATTGTTTCCAGCATTCTTCATTGCCTCCAACCCCATCTTAGCTGACATTTCCAGAAGATGTTAGACAGCTGCTGGATTTCTCTGTAAGAACTAACAGTGGGTGAAGACACACATGAAGTTCTGCATTTATAACAGCATACACTGTATATTTTAAGTTGTGCATATTCAATACCTCCGTGTCAGGTCTTGTCATATAGTATGTAAGACGTATGAGGATAGTAATGGTTGACGACTTTGTGATGGTCACAATTAATGATCATTTTTGTCAGGGTTCCATTTGCCATAGCTGTGTCTGCTTGTGTTTGTAAGAATCATCCTGGAAAGATTTTTGAAGTTCAAAAGGACTTTATAGAAAACTATTCTTGACAAAATCTTTGAACTGGTATCATTTTATCCCCCTAAACATTCTAAATAAACTTTTATATTTTTTTCTTTCAACTCAATTCTCATCCTAGAATACAAATAATAGTTAAGTATAGTTTGTTTGGATCTTTATTTTTTGAACTTGTAAATGAATCTCTATCAGGAGAGGGAGCTGACTAGACTTGTCTGCAGGTGAGAGGAGAAACTAGGAGTGGAATCCTGATATTCGAAATCCCACTGGAGGGGGCATTAGAAAAGCTCATTTTTATCCACTCTGTGGGGAAATGGCCTTGGGGACTGCATCAGCTTTGAGGATTTCCCCAGGAGGCCACATCACCGACTTCTCAGATTGTTTGCGGTGCACATGTGGGCTTCTGTATGCACACTTCTTCACAAACAGGGATCTTTTCTGTTTCTGAGAACATACAGAGAAAAAGAAATTCTACAAATCTATACAATGGCATTTCCTTCAAGTGTGCTTCTCTTTTAGAATCCCATGTAAGCGAGATGGCATGGTAGAGACTCTATCCCTGGTTTATCCTAGCCCCTTATTTTACAGATGGTGAAACTAAGAGGTGGAGAAAGGAAAGGCTTCCCTTTGCTCATGCTGTGGGTGTGCTCAGGCCTCTAAATTCCTGGGCTGGTTCTCTCTCCATCCTGCCCTGCTCTCCGGTAGAGTCTTTTCTGACTCTAAGTAGTCACTGGATTTTTGACCCAGGTCTCATTTCCCTGAAAATTTCAAACTTTCCCAGGAGTGTGTTGCCAATATAGAAGGGCTTCTTTTCTGACTTTCTGCAATCACACTGGATTAGAAAGTATCGTGCTCTGACTTGGGAGTGTAAGTGATCAGAGATCACACACAACTTAATATATTGGCAAGGGTGGGTGGGAGACAAACAAACATTAATAGCCTGAACTAGAAGGTCATGTCCTGGAAATTAGTCCTCGTGGTGTTTTTTACTGATTGGATGACCTTGGATTCATTCTGTCCCATCTTGGCCTCTAGAACAGTTTCCCTACCATAAGGAAAGAAGTTTTGACCAAATGGTCCTTAGTGTTCTGTGTCCAGGGGTCCTTCAATCAAAGAATGCTCGGCCTTTGTTCTCGTTTTCATTCGCCACCATAACCGAGAGAAGACAAGATGTTCCCTGGACCACATGTAGAAATCTTCAGTGTCCTGGGAGTCATTAAAACCCATGCCTGCTGCGCTGTCCCACAGAGAGCAAGAAGCCCTTTCCTGGCTCATGCTACTGGCAGGGAGGGCCACTGTGGGGGTCCACCCTGGGGACAAAATCCAGTGTGCCACAAAAGACTGGTGTGACCACTACCACCCCTACAAAAAGGGCAGACACTCTTGTTCCCAGGTCTTAGGAACAGCAACTTCTTTTGATTGATTCTCCAGGAACAATTTTTGTTTCCAGTTAAAAATTGCTTCTCAGCCAGGTATGGTGGCTCATGCATGTAATCCCAGCACTTTCGGAGGCCAAGACAGGAAGACTGCTTGAGGCCAGGAGTTTGAGACCACCCTGGGCAGCATAGTGAGACTCTATCTCTACAAAAAATTTAAAAATTAGCCGGGCATGGTGGCACGTGCCTGTCATTCTAGTTACTCAGGAAGCTGAGGCAGGAGAATCCCTTGAGCCCAGGAGTTTGAGGTTGCAGTGAGCTATGATCACACCACTGCACTTCAGCCTGGGTGACAATGGGAGACCCCATCTCTTAAAAACAAAGATGCTTCTCACCGGCATCTCTGGCTAAAGAGGCCTTTGTGCCTTGAAGAATAAAAACTAGTGGTATTTAGGAACCAATGTTTCCTCTTTTAATTCTTTAAGCCTTTCTGTTTTCATCCTTTTCAGACTAATTCCAAAAGGATCTGCTCATTTGTGGATTCATTCTTAATTTATTCATTCATTAAATAATTCTTAGATCTTCCCATTTATAAGTCACTATGCTAGACTGGAGGTACAGGCCAGGTTTTTGCCCTCATGGAACTTATAATCTATTAGGGAAGACTGAAAATAAGCAACACAGATATATGTGTGATGACGAATCATTTTAAGGGCTCTGAAGTAAAAGAAGAGGGAGCTGAAGGCAAGAATAACAGGTGGGACTTATTTACATTTGGCAATGAGGAAGCGACAACATGTGTTAAGATAGGTTTCTTGGGAGGACATTCAGTGCTTACTGGCTTCATATGATGGAGCTCACTTTCTGTTAACCTGCAAAGAGGGGTTCTGGCAGAAGGTAATGAGAGTATCGGGAAACAATGGTTCTACGCACGCGGACACCACATTTATTTCCTAGGTGTGAGGGAGAAAATCAGCAGAGTAAGTCTGCCCAGTGCTGAACATCTCTCTTTTTGGGAATTTATAGTCAGAAAAGACTACATGTGTTTAGTAAGTAAAGCAGCCATTTTTGTCTTTATAGTGCATGTTGGCCAGTTTCTAGCTAATCCCCATAAACCTCAGTTAAACTACTCAGTCAGCCAAGGCTGAGTGACACATGATTTCCTTGCTTTAAGCAAAGGGGCCTTGTTAAAGAATATTACAATAGTTTAAGAGAAATTGGATCCTTCCACTCTGCATCATCAGGAAGGCTAATCTTGCGAAGAATTAAAAACACATGGGGATTTCTGCATCTGGCCATGACATAAGAACTGGTACGTAACTTGACTTCACTTTAAACAACTACAAACGAGGACAAAACACGAGGCAACTGTTTTCAGACACTGAGCAACAGGCGATAGGGGACTGTGATTTTGGTGAGAAGTGAACAACATGAAGTGAGTTCCATGCATGGCCCAGGGGAACTCTCCTACTGTGATAAAAAGAATTAGAGCTCAAGCTGAGTAGCGCCCTCTCTGAGCTGAGGAGGTAGACATCGGAGCTTCAGGACATTGGAGCTACAGAAGAGGCTGAAGTTTGTGGGCTGCACAGAAAGGCAGGCCCCTGAAGTCTGTCTGGGGGTTGACTATAGGTCTGTGACTGGGAACCGAGCTGTACCACACAGGCCAACAATGCACGAGGCCCAGACAGTCACATGCTGCAAGGCTGAGAGCTGAACAGAGACTCTAGAAGTCCCGCACTGCTGGGAGACATTGGACTTCTGGCCCATGCAGAGTGGAGACAGCTTCTCAAGTACTTTGATGATTCAGTTGAGACCCCAGAAAGGTTATGTCTTAAGAGGAGGAACCATGACCTAGAGTTAAGACCAGCTCTAAAATTAAGCTCAAAACAAAAATAGCCCCACTCTCAAAAAGAAAAAGAAACAAGCCTGACAGGACCAAAAAGATCTTCCAATCACTTACCTGACTTCAAGAACAAAATTCAGTGCCCTTTAAAGGAAGGTCTCAGGATCTAGACTCTCTTTATCACATCATCTATATTAAGAAACATAAAATAAAAAATTATTAAACATGTGAAAAAGTAGAAAAATATGACACAACTAAATTCAAGAAAAAAAGTCAATCAATAGAAATAGACCCTATGGTGATTCAGATGTTAGAATTAACAGATCAGATTTTTAATGTAAAGCAGTTAGTAATACTATACTCCACAATTTAAATAAAAATGTCGGAAATCTCAGCAAAAAAGTGGAAATCATTAAAAAGAACGACATAGAATTACTAAAACCAAAAAGGATAATTTGTAAAATAAAAAATTTCACTGGATGGGCTTAACAGCAGATTGAAGACTACATGAGAAAAGGTTAATAAACTCAAAGGTAGATCATTTGAAATTATCCAGTTTGAACAGATAAAAGAGATCAAAAAGATTGAACAGGGTCTCTATGATCTGTGAGAAAATACCAAGCAGTCTCACATACATGTAATTAGGGTTCCAGAGGGGGAGGATAGAGAAATGGGATAGAAAAAAAAAAATACCTGAAGAAATAATGACAGGCAAATTTCCCAGAATTAGTGAAAAACATTAAAATACAGACCCAAAATGTTCAATAAACATATTAAACCACAAATAGAAATAGTATACATATAAATACACATAGAACTATGTTCAGGCACATAATAGTCAAACTTGAAAATAAGCAATACAAGCCAGGGGTGGTGGCTTACATCTGTAATCCTACCACTCTGGGAGGCCGAGGCAGGAGGATTGCTTGAGCTCAGGAGTTCGAGACCAGCCTGAGCAACAGAGAGAGACCCTGTCTCTACTGAAAATAGAAAAGTTAGCTGGGTGTCCTAGCGTGAGCCTGTAGTCCCAGCTACTTGGGAGGCTGAGGCAGAAGGATTGCTTGAGCTCAGGAGTTGGAGGTTGCAGTGAGGCACAATGATGCCACTGTACTCTACCTGGGTGACAAAGTAAGAGTCAATTTCAAAAAAAAAAAAAAAAAAGAAAGAAAGAAAAAGAAAATAAGCAATACAGACGAAATATTTTATAGTAGCTAGAGAACAAAGAGGTACATTAGAAACAAGGGAAACAATGATATGAATGACAGTTGAACTCTTCTCTTTCTATGCAGAAAAATCATATGATCATCTCAACAGATGCAGAAAAAGCAAGTGATAAATTGAACATCCCTTTACGGGAGAAAAACAAAACTCTAAACAAACAAGGAAATGAAGAAAACTTCCTCAATCTTATGCTGGGCATCTATAAGGGGAATCAGATTTATGCTTATAGCAAAACAACTAAAAAAAATTAGACAAATTATATTAAATGACAACACTCAAGACATTGAACATTAAGCAATAGAGGACAGACAGAAGACCGGAAACAAATGAGTTGAGTCCTACAATTGCCCTCTTTACTTTCTGTAGAAAGTTTCTGAGCGACGGCATAGGGAAGAAAAATCCAGGTAGAGCTCAGTGGTCTCTCCGAGTTGAGAGATGGAGCTGGGAGTCCAGTGCAGCCAAGATAGCTAGTAGTCATGGGGCAGAATACCTGAGTGGTGAGAGTTACACAAAGAGAAAACTCCGGAGATTCTCAGATAATCCTCCAAATATCTTTAGCTAAATATTGATCAGTGTATGTTGTGAGAAAACTACCAGAAGCTGGGAAAAAACATCACAAAAAAATTGGTGGGAATAGAACCCAGAGCTCACATAGGGTTCCTCAAAACTAGAATGAAAACCTCATAATTATGAGTCTACCAGTGAGATTACAAAGAAGGGTCAGCTGTAAGGGTAAATCTGGTCCTTGTTACTCATCTTGACCAAAAGGGAAAGAATATTTATAGAAATACAAAAATATCCAGCATCCAACAAGGTAAAATTCAAAATCACTAAGCATGCAAAGATAAAGGAAAATACAAGTCATAATGAGGTGAAAAATTGACTAACGAAAATGGACCCCAAAATCATACGGTGTTAATAAACAAGAACATAGAAGAGTTACTTTGACTGAATTCCTTATTTTCAAGAAACTAGAGGAAAAATGGAACATGTAAAATAAAGACATAGAAAACAAAACCCAAACTGAACTTTGAGAGATGAAAACTACAATATCTGAGATGAAAAATACAGTGGATGGGACTAATGGTAGATTAGACATTGTATAAGATAAATTTGGTGAACTTGGAGTCATAGCAATAACAACTATTCAAAATAAAACACACACACATACACACACACGTGGGGCAGAGGAGAGAACAAAGCATCACTGAACTATAGGACAACTTCACGCAGCTGAATATACAGATTAGAGCCTTGGGGTAGGGCACTGACTGAAAAATATTTTTAAAAATATATGTTAAAACATTTCCAAATTTGATTAAAACTACAAACCCACCCCCATGAAACTCAATAAGAAACATGAATCATGCATAAGAAACATCAAGAAAATGACATTAAGGAACATCATAATTAAATTAATTAAAACCAGTGAAAAGAAGAAAATTTAAAAAGTAGCCAGACAGAAGAGACACATTACATGAAAGAAACAAAGATAAGAAGACAATAGATTTTTTGTCAGAATCAATGCAAGCTAGAAGACAATGGAGCAATATCTTTAAAGTACTGGGGGAAAAGTCAAGTTAGAATATTGAAATAAAATTTTTTAGACAAAGAAAAGCTTAGCAAGTATTAAAGGAAGTCTATTAAGCAGAAGGAAACTGAGAAACAGACAAAAATATGGATCTACAGAAAGTAATAAAGAGTTCTCAAAATACTAACTACGTGGGTAACTGTAAAGACTTTTTTCCCTAATTTATTGAATCTCTTTTAAAAAATTGACTGTTTAAATAAAAAATAACATATTGTGGGGTTTATTACATATGTAGAGCTATCATATGTAACAACAGCACAAATGCAGGAAGAGCAGAAATGGAAGTACAGTTAAGGTCTTATATGTGACATGGTATACTATCACTTGAAGATAGATTGTGGTAAACTAAAGATATATTATATTATAATATAATATATATATATATATTATATATATATATATATTATATATATATATATATATATTAAGATATATATATATATATATATCTTTATATATAAAGATATATATATATTATAAACCCTAAAGCAACCCACAAAATCATAAAAGAAAGGGGTATAGTTCATAAACTAACAAGGGAGATAAATGAGATCATCCAAAGCACTGAATTAATCCAAAAAGAAGTCAGAAGAAGAAGAAAAGGGAGCAAAGAATAAATAGAACAAGTAGAAAACAAACAAGACATTAGATTTAAAGCCAGCATTGTCAACAATTAAATGTAAATGGCTTAAACACACCAATTAAAAGGCAAAACTTTTCAGACTGGATGAAAAAGGAAGAACCAACAATATGCTGCCTACAAGAAATCCACCTTAAACACAAAGATACAAATGGATAAAAATAAAACAATAGGAAAGTATACCATGCTAACAGTAAACAACACCACTACCAAAAAGCTGGTGTGTGTTAATATCAAACAAAGTAGATTTTAGAGAAAAGAATAGTACAAAAAATAAAGAAGAAATATTCATTTGTACTCAGAGATTTCAATACCCTTCTCTCAATAAATGATAGAACAAGTAGACAGAAAATAAGTAAGGATATAGAAGACTTCACAAACATTATCTATCAGTTGTCATAATTGATATGTAACAAAACACTTCACCTAACAAGAGTAGAATACATATTCTTTTCAAGGGACACAGAAAACATTTGCAAGACAGACAACATTTGGTGCCATTTAAACAAACTTTATAAATTTTTAAAGATTCAAATCATACAAGTGTATTCTTTGTCTACAATGGAATTAAGGCTGGGAGTGGTGGCTCACACCTGTAATCCTACCACTCTGGGAAACCGAGGTGGGAGGATCACTTGAGCTCAGGAGTTCAAGACCAGCCTGAGCAAGAGTGAGACCCCGTCTCTACCAAAAAAAATAGAAAAATTAGCCAGGCCTCGTGTGCCCATAGTCCCAGCTACTCTAGAGGCTGAGGCAGCATGATCACTTGAGCCTAGGAGTTTGATGTTGCAGTGAGCTAAGATGATACCACAGCACTCTACCCAGGGTGACAGAGCAACAACACTCTACCTCAAAAATATAAAATAAAACAAAGTAAAATAAAATTACAATGGAATTAAATTATGATCAAAATCAATAACAAAAATATATATGGAAAATAACCCAATATTTAGAAATTAGCACCTGGCTCAAAGAAGATATAGGAAAATTTTGAAATATTTTTAACTGAATAAAAGTTTAAATACAACATACTTGTGGAAGGCAACTTCTAGAGTGAATTTTTAGCACTAAATGCCAATATTTGGAAAGAATAGAAGTCTTAAATCAATGGCCTCAGTTTTTGCCCTATGAAATTAGAAAAAGGAGAACAAATAAAACCAAAAACATGCAAAAGAAAGGAGATCAGAGCCGAAATCAATTAAATAGAACTTAAAAATAGAGAAAACCAATAATACCACATGCTGGTTCTTGGACAAGTTCATAAAATTGCTAAGTTCCTAGCCAAATGGTGAGGAATTATAAAAAAGCAATGATACAAATTACCTATATCATGAAAGTGATATCACTTACAGAGTCTATAAATTTTAAGAGGAAAATCAGAGTAGCTTATGGAAAACTTGATGCCAATAAATCTGACAACTTAGATGAAATGCACAAATTCCTTGAAAGACACAAGGAAAAAGTCTCACTACCAAAGCTCACTCAAGACGAAATAGCTAAGCTGACTAGCCCTGTATCTATAAACAAAATCCAATTTATGATTAAAGGCTTTCCCACAAAAACAAACAAACCAAAACAAACAAAAAAACAACGAAAAAACCCCTCCAGCTTCAGATAGCCTCACTGGAAAATTCTACCGAACATTAAAGGGAAAAATAATACCAGTCTTATATGAACTATCAGTCTTATATACACTATTTCATAAAACAGAGTTTCTTCAAGAGTTTCTCCACGATCACGAGTCACAGGGAGTCTTACCTACAATCAGTAACTAAGGCTCCATGAGCCACTACAACAGTGATTCTCAAGTGAAATGGAGGAGGAACCCCTGTGGTAAGAGCGCTTCAGGAAATTCTGACACCACCCACCTCCCACCTCCCCAGCCTAGAACCTGGTTTTCTTTTATAGATGATGCCCAGGGACTCTGAGAAAATATTTCCCAACTCTCTTTATGTGGCCAAAAATTCCTAATATCAAAAAGTGGCAATGGCCGGGCGAGGTGGCTCATGCGTGTAATCCTAGCACTCTAGGAGGCTGAGGCGGGAGGATCACTCGAGGTCAGGAGTTCAAGACCAGCCTGAGCAAGAGCGAGACCCCATCTCTACTAAAAAAAAAAAAATAGAAAGAAATGATCTGGACAGCTAAAATTATATATATATATATATAAAAATTAGCTGGGCATGGTGGCACATGGCTGTAGTCTCAGCTACTCGGGAGGCTGAGGCAGTAGGATTGCTTAGGCCCAGGCGTTTGAGGTTGCTGTGAACTAGGCTGACGCCACGGCACTCTAGCCCGGGCAACAGAGCAAGACTCTGTCTCACAAAAAAAAAAAAAAAAAAAAAAAAAAAAAATGGCAACGATGTTACAAGAAAGAAGATTGTAGGCCAATAACCCTCAAGAAATTAGACACAAAAATTCTTAACAAAATAATAGAAAATTGAACCTAGCTGTAGGACACATAGGATAAAAAGGATAATATATCATGAATTTAGCACAAGAATGTAAGGTTGCTTTAACCTTTGAAAATCAGTCAATATATCACCATGTTAACAGAAAAAGAAGAAAAATCCTACGATCATCTCTATAGATGCAGAAAAAGCAAGTGATAAATTGAACACCCATTTACAGGAGAAAAATAAAACTCTAAGCAAACAAGGAAATGAAGAAAACTCCTCAATCTAATACTGGGCATCTATGTAAAACCTAGAGTTAATATAATATGTAATGGTAAAAAATCTAATGCTTTCCATCCTAATATTGGGAACAAAGTATGGATGATCACTCTTACCTCTTCTATTCAAAATTGTATTGATGTCCTATCTAGCTCATTAAAGCAAGATAAATAAAAGTATGAAGTTTGGAAAGGAAGGAGTAAAACTGGCATTATTTTCAGACAATATGCTTGTTTACATAGAAAACCCTAAGGACTATTTTAAAATCAAAAACAAGCTACTAGTCTAATAAGTATATTAAGTATATTTAGCAAGGCTGCAGGTCAATATACAAAGTTAGTTGTATTTCTCTATACCTGCAGCAAGCAAATGGAAATGAAATAATGAAGACAAGTCCATTAATAATAAGATAAAATATAAAATGATCAGTGGAAAAAAATAACAAAAGACATTCATAGCTACTAC
Source organism: Eulemur rufifrons (assembly GCF_041146395.1). Lineage (NCBI taxonomy): Eukaryota > Metazoa > Chordata > Mammalia > Primates > Lemuridae > Eulemur > Eulemur rufifrons. The sequence goes on from NC_090989.1 coordinate 71,121,958, forward strand.
ATTAAAAATTAAAAACACTGCTGAGAGAAAATAAAGGTGACTGAAACAAATGCAGATTTATATCACATTCCTACACTAGAAGACAATATGGGCAAGATATCAACTCCCTCAAATTGATCTCAAGAGTTAGCAAAATTTCAATAAAATTCTCAACAAGCATTTTTGTTGATATTGAAAAGTTGATTCTAAAATGTATATGACAATTCAAAGAACCTAGATTATCTAAAACAATCTTTAAAAAGAACACATATGGAAGACTCATACTACCTGATTTTAAAACCTATAAAATTATTTGATTACTATAAAATTTCTTACTAAGCCAGTATATTGGATAGGCAAGATAATTTGATCAAGAGAACAGATTATAATTCAGAAAGGTCTCACATATACATTCAGTTGATATCTGACAAAGGCACCAAGGCAAGTCAATAGCAAAAGAAAAGTCTTTTCAATGAATGTGCTGGAATAACTGGACATTCATGTAGAAAACAACAAACACTGACCCCTATCTCACACAATTCACAAAAATAAAGATGTATCCTAGACCTCAAAGGTAAACTATAAAACTTCTAGAAAAAAAAAATAGAATATTTTTGGCATTTTGGAGTAAGCCGAGGGCTAGAGAGTCCTTGCATTCTTTTGCGGTTGGTGTGCTAAGTTCAGATTGGCAGATCTGTAGGGTGTTACCTCCTATCCCAGGCATGGCAGTCGCTCAGGACAGGATTAAGGTGGAGCAGCACCAAGACGGGGCAGGAGGTGGGGTAGGGGAGGTGGAGGGCTGGAGCCCACCCTTGTCCTTCTTCCCAGGTGGGGCGATTGCTTGAGACAGCACCAAGGCAAGGCACCCACTTTTGTCCCTAAGAGACCCAAAATCCCTTGATATCTACCTAACAAAAGCAATTCTTAACAATGTCAGCGATAAACTATTCTTGCCTGCAGACCCCTGCATCCCTCCCACTTGCCACTGGTGATAGCACTCCTTGTGCTTTATCTAATGTGAATCTCATTTCCCCTTTAACACATTCCCTCACTAAAAGCCTCCAGGAATAGGCATTTTTAATGGTTGCATGATACTCCTTCATATTTTGTTAATAGATCCCCTTATCATGGAACACCAATGCTATTCCCAATTTTTCAATGTTATAAAGAACATTAGGGTAATATCTCTGTGCATAATCTTTGACATTTTTTCAGGTCATTTCCTTGAGAGAGAAATGTCTCTTCTTGATTTTTGATCTTGGAGGAAAATCTTGGACAGTGCATTAGCTGGACATTTGTAACTCGAGTGTAGGTGAGAGGAGGTCAGCAGAGCTTCAGATACAGGCTGAGGGGGCAGAGAGAGGAAGGGAGTGCGAGCGGCCTGGAAGGGCCCTCGGGAGAAAGAGGAGCAGGTGCAGGATGGGCCTGGAGGGACAGCAGAGGAAAAATGAGGCCAGGCCTGGATCCGGATCATAGGGTAGAAGTGTGAGAAAGCTGCCATGTTCCTTGTGGCTGGGCAGATTCAACCCCTCTGTGCCTCAGTTTCCTCATCTTTAAAATGAGCTTAGAAATAGTACCTAACTCTGTAATGCTCTCTTGTAGATTAAGTAAGTTCATATTTGTCAAGCACCTAGAATATTAGCAGGCACATGGTAAGCGGTATGTGTTTGGTAAATAAAGTCAAAGTAAAAGCGACTTCCAGGTGGAGCCTAAGACAGGGAGCACCCACGTAGGAAATCTGTGCACAAGGGCACACAAATGGAAGCCACGTTTACCTTTAGGAGGGAGAGAGACTGGCGACATCGCCCTGTGCCTGGTCTTCCAGCAGAGAAAATCTGAAGGTCTGGCTGGGGAGCCGACTGCCTTTTCTCTCTGACCAGCCAGTATCTCAAAAATCAGCTGTGAAAAAGGAAACACACTAAACTAGGCGATAGAAGCAGGCTGCCTTCCTCTTCCAGCAGCTCTTTGGGGGCACCAGTCACCACTTATTAAGCAGTTTATGTCATTAAGCATCTCCCTGGGGGAAGTGGGAGCCACAGGACAGTGGAGATAATGAAGATCTATTGCATAAGCAGAAAAAGCTCAATGGCAAATGCCTCCACCCCGCTCCCTGGCTGCCCCCGCCCCAGCCCCGTCTCCTTTTCATTAGCAGCATGAGAGGGTTCAACATGGTTTTTATTTTCTCAGTCCTTTGGGAAAAGACGTCGATTGAGGCTTAAGAAGCCTCTCTGCGTCTGTTCCCTCAGGCTGTGAACTGGGTATCGCTTTGGACAGAATGCTTCTTTAGGCACGAGCTGAACTGCTGCCAGAGCCAAGGTGGGCCCTGGGCACACTTCTGACCCACCTCCCTCCCCTTTTGGGGCCTGTGAAGTCCCCCTGCTCTCAGGCCCCTCAGGCCAAGGAGAACTGACCTCAAAAATAAGAGGATGGGCAGGGCGTGGTGGCTCACACCTATAATTCCAGCACTTTGGGAGGCTGAGGCAGGAGGATCGCTTGAGCCCAGGAATTTGAGAACAGCCTGAGTGACACAGCAAGATCTCATTTGTACCAAAAAAAAAAAAAAAAGAAAAAGAAAAAGAAAAAAATTAGCAGGTTGTGTCAGCGCACAACTCTAGTCCCAGCTACTGGGGAGTCTGAGCCCAGGAATTGGAGGTTGGAGTGAACTATGATGACATCGCCACACTACATTCTCGGCAACAGAGCAAGACTCTGTCCCCCCCAAAAATAAGATGTCTTGAATGGGAACCAGGGGCTGTTGTTCTCTCGGTTTCTTCATCTTTAAAATGCAGGGCAAGGACGAAGTACGTGAAGTCTCAGGGCCTTCCAATCTGGACATCTGTAGAGTGGCGAGCCGGTGGTGGGACAGACAGCACCTAGATGCAGGGTGGGCTCAGGCCGGGGAGACGTGGAGAGTCCCGGGCTTGCCTCGCAGTGATGAGAGGTTTATTTAACACATCCACTGACTTCTCATTCTCTGATCGAGGCTGAGATTGTGTCCTGATTGAACAGGAACAGATGGAAAGATCTCCTCCAATTTCTAGCAAACCGTCCTCAGAGTTTTCCTTAACAAGTGGTTTGGGGCCCTGTGTTCCAATTCTCACCCTCTTTGGCCTCCTGCCTTGCCTGTCTGCCCTGGACGTCCCTTACCAACCCACCCAAGCTGAGCTGAGGTTCAGGTGTGCCCTCTGGGTCTCTCCAGCCCAAACACGGGAGTTTCAAAAGCTCCCCCCAACACACACTCCCGCTACTGTGCTATTCCATTCTTGGGTCCCCCATGCCATCTCTTCCCGGCCCACCTCTGTCTCTACCCTTAGGACCAGAACGCTGGGACCACATGAGATACTGCATTGTAGCCACCCTGAGTTTGCTCTACAGGAAAAGTAAATACCACTACCCTTTGTCTGCTAGTCTCTTTGGTTTAGAATAATGATGTTATCTGAATAATTGCCTAAAGTAAAGGATTAGGAAAAGTGCCTTTCTCTTGAACCCTGTTGACATCATCTAGCTCTGAGGCAGAGATTAAATCAGAAATACTATAGCTGGGAAACAACTCACACACCATGTCCATGAACTCTGTTAATCCGTGGAAGGGAAGAAGCGAGCAGGATATTTTTTACCTGAGGAAGGACGCGCAGTATACCCAAATCAGGAGGACTGTGAAGTGTAGCAATGACGGATGAAACCAAAATACTGAACTTGCCACCCTGAGGAATTTGTCTTTGATTCAGTGTTTCTCAAGCTGAGTAATTTTAACGTTTTTGACCAAACAATTCTTCTGTTGTGCAGGGTTATCTTGTGTATTGTAGGATGTTTAGCCAGAATTCCTGGCCTCCATTAACTAGATGCTAGGAGTACCTTTCTCCAAATTGTGACAACCAAAAATATTTCCAGTGTGGGGACTGGTACTTGTGTCCCAAAGGGAGGGTGAGATTAGCTGCTGGGGTAAGGGAAAAAAATATTAGAACGTCTATTTATTTTTACTTGATTATAAAATATAGAATTCAGTTTTTTTAATATTAATGATGCCCTCATCCAAGATATGTCAGTGAGATATTTATAACTTGGACAGGTAGGCAAAGAAATTCTCATTTGTCCTATCACACTCAGCTTAATACAAGGCGTTGCAGCTCATATGTGCCCAATTAGGTGGATTTAGTAATTATCTTAAATGACAGATGGCAAGTAACCATAAAGATCACACAGGTTATCTCATGGCAAGACAGTTAAAATGTGGTATATCTTTTTATCTTAAAAAAAGACAAATTATTCCAAATTTGCTGCCCTTTCCTATGATAAATAGCTGCCAGTTCTATGCTACCCAGTAGATATTTTCAATATACACCCGATCCATCCCTTCAAAGTAAACGTGATATTTAACAATGAGTCAAAAAATGACTACTTTTAGAAAGAAACTCGTGCTGTGGCATTTCTGGCAAATAGCTAGAGAGCCTGAAACCACCACCTGAAATAAAACATACAGATATTCTGAATAAAATATAACATGAATGCATTTAGATTCAGAGCTGAATTGACCTAAAAGTAAGAGAAATCACCAGGAGCCAAACTGAAGAGGAAGTTGGTGCTGCAACTGTAGTTATCCTGAGAGTGTTTGTCAATCTCTGAAACAAACTTGAGTTTTAATGGCCCTGCAGGGGACAGAAGACTAGATGTTAAGCCTAAGTAAGCTGGAAAATTGGAACTGAGACCCCAAATAAAATACGAAGCCTCAAGAGCTACAGTCTCAGTAAAAGTCTGTACTAGAAATAATTTCCTCAGTGGCAAAGGAAGGTGAAAATGAAACTTAGCTGCACAAGGGATTAAATTCACACATTTTCGTTGACTGGAAATCCATACGAGAAGAACTAACTTTAAAATGATCTGGCATTATAGCATTCCATGGCCACATGGCAGAAGCAAATGCATATCCTTTCTGTGATGATGCACTCAAAATCCAGACCTTTGGGGTCCCACAGATAAACGAAGCTGAACATAATCTCACAATTCAAAATTGTAAAACACATTTAAAAACCACAGCCACTGCAAATAAGAATCAGAAGAAAGAGTCAATGGCAGAATTAAATTCCCAATGACTTTATATTAATATATATGAATTATGGAACATAAAATAAAAAATAAGTATGTTTTGAGGAAATGCTTTAGGAACTAAAAGAAGGAATGAAGTACATGACCAAGGAACAAAATACTCTCCAAAAGGTCCAGGAATTTGTGGAAAGCAACCAAATAGAATTCTAAACATGAGAAAATATAATTATTATAATTAAAAATGAAGTGGATGAGAACAAAAACCAAATGGAAATTAAACATAAAATTAGGCACAGCTGAAGAAAGAATTAGTGAACTGGAAGATAGATCTAAAAATACCAAATGTACATTTTTGAAGTCAACAGAAAGGCAAAGTACAAAAGAAAATAACTGCCAGCCAAGAAGTATAAACACAACTAAGATAGTATTCAAAAACAAAAGAACAAAATAAAGACATTTCAGACAAAAACTGAGAAATGTTATCATAAACAGATTCTTACTAAAGGAACTTATAAAAAGAAGTACTTCAGCGGAAGAAAACAATTCTGCCAGGAAGTTCTGAGTTGCAAGAAGGAATGATTTTCACTTAGGAAGGAGTCCATCATTAGTTTCTAATTATTAACAGTTTATATATAAATTTGTGTTACTTTGACCATTTAATGCAGTGCTAAGATTTGAAAATAAAAGTTAGAAGTTAAGGTTTTTTTTGGGGGTTTTTTTGCCACTTATCCATATTAAAATTTAAGCCTTTAAGAAGAAAGAAAAAGTAAGAAGAAAAAAGACAAAAAAGAAAGCACAAGGATATTATTTAAAAACAAATGTTTGTTTGGAAATAAAAGGTATAAAGATCAGGAAGGAAGAAATAAAATAGCCTTTATTTGCAAGTGTAGACAATCTAAGAGAACTGATAAAACAAACAAAACAAACAGATGAACAAAAATGCCTCCTGGAACTAATAAGCAATTATAGTAAGGTTCAGGATATAAGATTAATATACAAAAGTCAATCACTTTTCTATATACCAACAATAAACAATTGGAACTTGAAATTAAAAACATGATACCATTTATATTAGTACCCCCTCAAAATGAAATTCTTAGATATACATCTAGCACCATATGTACAAGGTATATAGAAGGGAAACTACAAAGCTCTTATGAAGGAAATGGAGAGTTATTTCATGTTCATGGATAGGAGGACTCAATATTGTAAAATATCAGTTCTTTCCAATAACATCAAAGGAGAGGAACAAAGTTGGAGGACAGACACTGCCTGACTTCAAGTCTTAATATAAAGCTACAGTAATCGAGACGGTGTGGTACTGGTGAAAGAATAGACAAATAAATCAATGAAACAGAATGAAGACCGCAGAAATAGACCCTTATAAATATAGTCAACTGATCTTTGACAAAGGAGCAAAGGCAATACAATGGGGAAAGGATAGTTTTTTCAACAAATGGTGCTGAGACAAGTGGACATCCACATGCAAAAAAATGAATCTAGACAGACTTTACATCCTTCACAAAAATTAACTCAACATGGATTATAGACCTAAATGTAAAATGCAAAGTATAAAACTTCTAGGAGATAATATAGGAGAAAATCTAGATGATCTTGGGTTTGGTGATGACTTTTTAGAAATGACACTAAAGGCACAATCCATGAAAAAAAGAATTGATAAGATGGACTTTGTTAAATTAAAAATTTCTGCGGTGTAAAAGACACTGTCAAGAAAATGAGAAAAAAATCCACAAACTGGGAAAAAAATATTGGCAAGAGACACATCTGATAAAGGGCTGTTATCCATTATATACAAAGAACTCTTAAAGCTCAACAATAAGAAAACAAATAACTCGAATAAACAATGGTCAAAAGACCCGAATAGGCACCTCACCAAAGAAGATACACAGATGACAAATAAGCATATGAAAAGATGTTCAACATCATACATCATTAGGGAATTGCAAATCTTTTAAAAAATGAGACACTACTACACACCTATTAGAATGGCAAAAATCCAAAACACTGACACCGCCAAATGCTGGTGAGGATGTGTAGCAACATGAACTCTCCTTAATTACTAGTGGGAATGCAAAATGATACAGATTAGGATACAAGATCAACATATAAAAATCAATTGTAAAACAGAAAAGAAAATCCATTATATTTCTATGTAACAACAATGAACAATCTGAAAATTTATTTACAATAGTCATAATTCTTTTTTTTTTTTTTTGAGACAGAGTATCACTCTGTTACCTGGGAGAGTGCCGTGGAGTCAGTCTAGCTCACAGCAACTTCAAACTCCTATGCTCAAGTGATCCTCCTGCCTCAGCCTCCCAAGTAGCTGGGACTACAGGCACACGCCACCATGCCTGGCTAATTTTTTTTGTTTTTAGTAGAGACAGGGTCTTGCTCTTGCTGGTCTCGAACTCCTGAGCTCAAGCGATCCTCCCGCTTCAGTCTCCCACACTGCTAGGATTATAGGCGTGAGCCACTGCGCCCAGCCTGTAGTCATAATTCAAATGCTCAAAAGCCACACAGGATGAGTGGCCATGATATGGAACAGCACAAATAGGGAGCATTTCCCTCACTGCAGAAAGTTCTACTGGACAGCACTGCTCTGGCACAAAACAGTTGCTCAGTCCTCTCGCCTGAACAATGGGGAGAGTTTCTCTGTCACAGGGTGTGTGACTGTCAAATAGATGGAATATAGTAAGTATTCAGTAAGTGGCGGTACTCTTACAGTCAGCGAACAAGAAGCTGTGCCAGCCCTCTGCTGCTTTCATCTGGCAGCGCTGGCCGTGGGGCAGAGCACTGGCCTGGGGGACCTCGCTGCCCTACTGCTGGCCGTGTTTCCTTGGGTAACTCAGCTCCTCTTCCTGGGGCCTCAGCATCCTTGTCTGGAAAATACAAGAGTTGGATCTGATGCTCGGGACTGGTTCTGACATTTGAAGAGCCTGTTAAGCAAAGGATCTTTCTATGATAAATGATTGAAGACATTTTCTCACTCTATCTCCCCAAAAGCCAAATCATGCTAAAATGTAACAGAAAGAAACCAGAGGAAATAACTTTTTTCTCATTTTTAGAACTCTTGGAGAAATCTAACAAAGACAAAAATTATTCCCTCTTTCAACATACTGAAGAAGGAAGAGAGAAAGAGCAGAAGAGGAGGGAAAAATATATAAATGTACAGGTTGATTCAACCTGTTTCCGCAGGCAGCTGGGTGCTGGGGCTGGAGACACTTGACCTCGATATATCTTCTGAACAAAGTGGGAGGGGAGGGCTTCCTGCCATCTTTTGTCATCGGGCAGGCCAAGCCTGGCTAATGGGAACTGTCACCTGGGCCTTTCCAGGTCAGAAACGAAGAACAGCAATTAACTCCTCTAGGAGGCCTGCGGCCCTGCACAAGCCCTGCTAGGCCAGGTAGCTAAATCATTAAAGACACAGTTCTTTTCAGTGATAAATTGTGCAGGCGCGTGAAACCCGCTGCTGGCCATTAATCTGGGCTAATCAGGTTGAAAGCTGGGTTGTTTTATTTAGTAATTAACGGGTTATGTGAAAAACATGATCCATGGCCTGGGGTGAGGCTATAGAGCACTGTCCGGGAGGAAAGAATGGGGACCCGCGGGAATTCTCTGGAGAGCCACTCAGGCCTATGCAATTACAGCCATTGGCAAACGCTGAAAAATGACCCTGGGCTTGTATTGACACCCAGGAAAGAAACATTCCTGCCAACAGCACAGGTGGAGTCTTGAAGGCCGATAATTGCTCTCTCCCCACGGATCCCTGCGACAGGCTGCTAGGCCAATCCCAAAGTTTCAGGCATGCACCGTGATGTTGCAGAGGGCACACACTGCTCCCTGTGGCATGGGCAGCCTGTACTTGGAAGTAGGCTGGTTGGAGAGGGTGCCGTTTGCAGAAATGGGGGTCCCATAAGGAAGAGGGGGAGGCTGAGATTGTGGTGTTCAGAGACGGCCAAGTTGGGATGACCAGCTGGCAACCGGATGGGGGGGTCAAGAAGCTCAGGAACTGGGCAAGAGGTGGGGCTTGAGCTGGGAGCAGGGCGAGGGGCCGCGATGCTGGGGAGGGGGCTGAGATCCTCCAGGACAGCGTGTGTCAGAGTGAAGGCAGGGAGGCCTTGCTCAGGGCCCTGGGGGTGGCCAAGCCACAGGCTGGTGCCCATATCCTGCCCAGTGCCTCCCTGTGTGGTCCTGCTGATGCTTTGTCACTTGAGCCACCAGAGCTCAAGCCCTGCCTATGTCACCCCTAACCTGCCCCAGGGCCTGCGCTCCTGGCCAGGGGCATCACCGTCTGTGTTGCAGAGTCCCCCCTTCCCTCCTTACCACCTGTGATTCGGTCTCTCTCATGGAGCCAGGGGGACCTTTCTAAATTGCAAGTCAGGCTAAAACCCCTGGGACACTCAAGAATGATTTAGAGATCAAATCAAAATCAAATCAAAAGCCACAGTTGACAAAGTCTGGCATGAAGTTAGGCTCTTCCCTCTGCCCCTGCCAGCCTCCTCTCGGCCTCTGCTCCCCTCACCCGCAGAGACCCAGCCGCACTAACACGACTTGCTCCTTCAAATGTCCCATGCCCACAAATCCACACACCTGTGCCCTCCCCTCAGCAACCCGTTCTCTCACTCCGCACCACATTAGCTCCTGCCTGACCCTCGGTTCTCAGCAGAAATGTCCCCTCTTCCAGGGAAACTTGCCCGGCCCTTTGAGCTGGATTCGGGGCCACCCTCTGGGGGCTGCAGCCCTGTGCTTTCGGGGCCCCCGCTGCTCGGTGGTCCTTAGGGGTTTGCTTCCAGCTCCCTCCAGCTCCGTGAAGGCGAGGACGGCATTCACATGGTTGTTTGCTGTTGCGTTTCCAGCTCCTAAAATGGTTCCCAGTACGTAGTAGGTGGTAAGTGAAAGTTGTTGAATGAATGAAAATGAAAAAGTTCATTGAGTCAGAAAGTCTCATGAAGGGCCTTAAATCTCAACCTCATAAATAAGGACACTGCCCCTGGGGAAGGCCAATAGCCGACTGGGCCCCACAGAGACAGCGGCAGGCCAGGGCGGGGCTGTGGATGTCCCCACTCTGCCTGGGGCTCTCCAGCAAACGGCACATTTCCATTCACATCTGCATTTTGGGAAATTTATTATTTAAATTCCTTGTGGAAGGCCCTTGACCTTTTGATCAATTTAAGCAATTTCTGCAGATGAGCAGTCTATTCCTAGAAGTGGGAATATCTGACATTTCAATAAACCATCGATGACTGGAAACAATGTAAGGAATTCCTGACGCCGTAGTATTCCGTGGAGGCAGCTTAGCTGACATGTAGGAGCGAGGGTTTTAGAGAAAGAGAAACCTGCGTTTAAATTTCAGCTCCATCATTTATTAGCTGTATAATTTTAGATTTACAGTACCCGTCTGTGACTTCCTTTTTTCATCTATAAAATGTGCAAATAACAAGTGAGATGCTAATAATGATAGAAGATAATGTTTATTAAAGTGCCAGATACTACGTCAAGTGTTTTATATGTCTGATTTAATCTCTGAATAACACACTATTCTTATTCACATTTTATAGATTAAAAAAAAAGCGTGGCACAGAAAGGTTCAGTAAACTGCCCAAGTCACACAGTCAGAAAGTGGAAGCTGGATGGGGACAGGGGCCGTCCGGCTCATTTCTACTCACTGTGTGGACCCACTGTGTTTCCTGTGAGGCCAAGGGCTGACCCAGCAGCCCCATCTTGCTACCCAGCATGCGCAGTGGCAGCACCAGAAGTGATAGTCGAAGTCACATTTCTGTCAAGGTCAAGGCCCATCGTAAGTATTCAATAAATGGTACCTCGTGAAACTATTGTTAGGGATCTGTGCCCAGGAATTGGTTTCCAACTTTTTTTACCCTTTCTGTAAAAGGGACCCGGAAGCCTTTGTGATGAAATCCAAGCAGCAGAAACGACTGGAGCTGCGGAAGGCATGCTGGCCTTGGAGGGGCCCGTTCTCGGCAAGCCAGGGGGCCTGGCACAGGCTGGCTTGCAGGTAATAGCTGCCAGGACAAGACGTGCCAGGCCTCATACAGTTTCATCTCCTTCCAGGCCTAAGGCTAGGTCACATGCACACAAACCAGATGAAGGACCAAATCAAAATGCCCAAAGGGTGGCTGTGCAGCCCCTAGAGGACTGTGAAAGCTCCGGGGGCTCTCTGTTGTCTCTGGACTGGCCCTGGGTGTCAGCTGGAGGGCACACCCCAGTGGCAGTGCCCTACCCCTCCTAGGCTAGCCGTGCCCCAGGGGAAACATTCCTACTGTCTGCTCCTCCAGGGAAACCTGTCACCCCTTAAAGATGTGCATCTTTTGTTGGCCTCACTCTGGTTGAGCACAGAGAGGTGTCAGCCAGTCAGGTCCAACTTGACAGGAAGACCAACGGCAGCAGCTCTTGGCAAAGTGGGGAGTCCCTGAACCCCGCAGATGGAAGGATGCTTGCAGGCCTCCTGTGAAGGTACGTGTTATAGCACTGAGGCTGAGAGCCTGCACTTGGGAGGCATCCTCCCCAGCTTGGAATCCAGGCTCTACCTCTTACTAGCTCTGTGACCTTGGACATGTTTCTTAACTTCCCTGAGCCTTCGTTTTCTCATGTGCACGGAGGGGAGTAATAATAAGACCTACTTCACAGAGTTCTGTAGTACGTGAGATAAACCATGTAAAGTGTTTGGGATGGTGCTTGGGACACAGCAATTGTTCAGTAAGAGTCAACTACTATTCTTGTTACCATCAACGGCTCACCCAGCCCTCATCTTGACTGATGTGCTTGGCCACTTCCAGTGAGGGAAAGCTCGCTTTCCTACGAGGCTGCTATACTGTTGCCTGACAACTCTGACTATGGAGTGGTCCTTCTTCCTCTTTGCACCAAGAAAAAATACATATGGCAAATCTATGTATACCGGAATGAAAAATATCCAAGATATATTAAATTAAAAAGGTGAAGCTGCAGAACAATGCATGGATTTAAAAAAAATAGGATTTTCCTCATTCAGGACTAAACATCGCAGCAACTGATAGCAGGTATTGGTCCCTCGCTCTGGGTGACTGACTTCCAGGAGCTAGAGGAGAGGTTTTGCCCTCTCATGGTGCTGTTTGAGGTAGCAGGGCAGGCTGGAAGGTAACGGAGGAGGGTTTAGATGGGGAGGCTCCTGCTGATTAAATTACCCAACTGCCTGCTAGTCCATTCTCTGAAAGGGTCAGTCCCACACCTTGATCAAAGGAAACTCACTGGCCTCAAAAAGTGGTTTAGATCATTTTTTGAATGAAGTTCAAGATCTAGAATGGAAGAAGATTCTTGAATCTATCATTTAAAAAATTCCCTAAGCTCTCAAGAGTTGGCCAAGCATCTTTTACACAAAACATGAGGCCTGCAAATCAGGGCAATGCCAAATAATCCTCCCTTTCAGGATGCTCTGAGAGTCTGACTTGGTGCCTCTTGTCATCCCCAGGGGATGGCCCGGGCCCATCCCCTGCACCTGCTCCCTACCAACCACAGGGGGAAATCAGGTTTCCTCCCTGCAACCACTGTACCTGGAGAGGTTTCAGATGGTATTGTGTAACCACTTCATTAGCATAAAGAGAATGCTCGCTTGTCTGTGAGTATCGCTTCTACCAGGGAAGTTTCTGTGGGCTGATGCAAGGCTACAGATCTGGGCCACGTGACCACGCGAAGCTCTGTCACGGCCATTACCATATTCAGTGTCACAGCAACCCCATACAGTGGGCCTGTTTGATCCTTTCATAGCTGAGGAGGCTGAGGCAAGCAGAGGGGGAGCAACTTGCCCAAGGCCCCCGCAGCTCCACGGTGGCCGTGCTGGGCTCCCCTGCAGCTCTCCCAACCCGGCATGGAAGGTTCCCTCTGGTTCTGCTGGGCCCTGCGTAGCTTCCTTCTTCCCTGTGTCTGTTCTCGAGCTGGTGCTGTCGCTCCCTTCAAATTTCTACTGTCTTTCAACACCATCGGGGAGGAGAAGTCTTATTTCAGGAGGAGGGAGGTAAAAGAAAAGCGTGGTAGAACAGGCAACCATGAGACGCCCAGGGCAGAAGCAGCAGCAAACGTGAATGTGAGGCTGTGCGCCCCACGGAAGCCCCGGTCAGCAAAGCTGACTGTGAGGGTCTGAGGAAGAGTGAAGCAAAGGTTCTCCTGATGGCCACGAGCCGGGCACTCTGTTCACGGCCTAACAGAGGCCTGCTAAGGAAGCCGCACAGTGAGGGGACCAAGAGGCGGCCAGGTCTGCCTGGTGGCCAGTGCTTACGCCCAGGCCACACAGGAGCTCGAGAGCCCTTCAGCTGCACTTTGAGGAAAGGCAGGGACGCAGCTTGATCAAGGAGGCAAGGTCACGGACCGCCACTGCCAAGTCAGTCTCAGGCAGCAGCGTCCTTTATGACAAACAGAGAGAGACATGGGGAGGCGGAGGGGGAGAGAGAGAAAGAGAAAGAGAAAGAGAGAGAGAGAGAGAATGACAGGGAAACCAGATAATCCCTGTTATGCCTAAAATTTGCCGCCTGGCCTGGGCCCTCAGCAGCTAAGAGAGAGAGCTGAGGCCGAGGTGCGCATCCCCTCTTGCTAGTTTGGACCCCAGCACTCTACCCTGCAGTCTGGACCCTGGGGTTATGCTGGAGGGTACCTGGAGCCCACGTGGGCAGAAGGCTGTGTGTGGGATGTAGCCTCTGCCTGGGCCAAGGGGCCCTATCTGGGGACACCACTGAGGACACTCTCATACACTGTGGCTGAAATGGACCCCAAGGGGGACCTGTGTCTCCTCTGGAGCATTTCTCAAGTGGCCATGGCCTTGGGCAAGCCAGGGAATGGAAACAGCATTGGCCCATCAAGCTAAACCTTTTAACTTAAAGCATGTACATTATGGGCAACCTAAGAGTTTAAAGTTTGGGGGAAGGGAATCTTCCACCAGATAAACTCCTCCTGGGCTCGGAACATAAAGGAAAAGAAGTTTCCAATCCCTTCTTCTTCCAAGCTGGGTTTAATTCAGGACCTTCATTTCTACATCTGAAGAGCGAAGGACTGAAGGAATTTTCAAGTTTCTTCCCTTTTTCAAACTCTTCAAGTCTCTTCTGTGACCCTGTTAAACCCCACACCTTGACTTCCTGTGGCCCCAGATGCAGTAGTTCCAGGTGGACATACCTGAGATTTTATCCAAGACAGAGGTCTCTGCTCACAGAGAGTTCCCAGCATCAAAAACAAGTCAGGTTTTCTGTGACAACCACAGGATGTGTCTGTCCTTATGTCCTCCAAATTCAGCTGCACTCAGTTACCTGGTTAATATAATAATTTAGGTTAAAGCTCCCATAATTTTCCTTTAATTCAGCCAACGCTTTGGCTCGGAGCATCCCGATAGATTCCTCCAGGTCTGAAAGGCCTGTTTTAGGTCCTGGTGCCAGGTTCTACCTGTTCTCCAGATGGTAGCAGCTGAGGGATGTCCTTTTATAGGGATCTTTAAAAACTTTAAAAACACACACGAAGATGCACAGGTAAGCATGTACACACACCCATGCAGATTTGTTCAGCAAAATGTGTTTGTGTGCCCTGTGCTGGGTGTCGGGAACAGTCTCGTGGGGGTGCAGAAAAGTAAACAGCAAGTGGCTTCAGGGGCTGATAACGCGGACATGCCCCGTGCCTGGATTGTTTGGGCATTCGGCATCACCCTGGATCTCAGGAGACACAGGCTGCAGACAGAAAGCGCACATCCCCCGTTTATGGGGCAGGGGTTGGAGGGGAGGTCACAGAGACCCGGCTGCTGACCCCACTGGCCCCTCACTCACTGGTCTGATCACGTGCAGCTCCCTGGGGACCCCATTGTCTGCACAGATGAGCCGGGGTTCATTTGGGAAACCCGTCCCTGGGAATGGAAAGGGAGATTTCAACCGTGGAGTTGGACTTTTGTGTTAATACAACTGTGTTTTGTTTGGCGGTTTTGTCTTTTTTCAAATAACACCACACAGAGAACCCTAAGAAAGTCCCCAGGCTGCAGCAGACAGACGCATCGTTTCTTTTCATTCTACCAGTCGGGAGGAAAAAAAGTAAAAAGGAGAAAAGAGAAAGAAGAAAGGAAAAGAAGCCCTTAGAGCCCCTCCCGTGTCCTTCACATGAGCCACGTGGGTTTGCACAATTAAATCTCAATAGCTCCTTCCAGGGCTTTGTGGGTCTGTGACTGACCCATGAGGACAGTCACTCTGGCACTCGGAGTGACTTTCTTCTCCACACGCCACTGGGTCAGTCCCTCCCCTCCAGCTCCTTCCGGCTGGCACCTAGCCACCCTGACTCCTCTTGAGGGGTGCGTTTGTGTTCCCAGCAGCGGGGAGCCCCATGCCAGGCATGAAGTAGCCCAGGCTTCAGCTGCAAAACCCTGCCCACCTAAAGAGCATGCAGAAGAAGCCTCTGGCTGCTGGCTTCCCTTGCCTTTTTTGTGGCTACAAAGAGAGCTCATCACAGTGTTAGGTTAGTTTATAGCAGTAGCAAAGAAATCTCATTTTTTAAATTAAGGATCCATCAGGGATCATGTACGTTCAAAATCATCTAGTATTTTCTGTTTAAAAAAATCCTAAATTTTCAGCTTATCTGATAATAAAATTAAGAGCATGGGACTTGATCAAAGATGGATATCTTAAATTTGAAGCCATAGTATCAAATAGGCCCAGTTACTAAAGAGAAAGAGAATTTCACTAAGTGGAAGGAGAGCCAGGGCACTCTGGAGTGGGAAGCCCCTCGCATTCCCCCCTCCACTCCCACCTCTCCCCACCCCAGCACAGGCTGTCCTTCCCCTGCTCACGCTGCCCCCTTCCACCAACCAACGGCTCCCCACTCAGGATCTCTCAAATCCCACTGTCTCCACAGACCATTTCTTGATTCTGTCCCAACTCCTCTGATAGAACGTCTGGATCACCATAGTCCTTGTCTGTGTCTGTCTATAGCGTTTTTTTGTACCTTATCTTCTAACATAGGTGTTTTGCAGATCTGTCTTACACACCCACTTGCTCCTTGAAGTCAGGGAAGGAGTCTGCTGGATCCTGCGTTCCTCCACTACTACTGGCCTGTGAGTGCAATTCACTGAGCCGAACTGCAGGGGACAGGACGTGAGGCTAAGTCTCCAGGCAGGCCGAGCCCGGCCAGCTGCCACCACGCCATGGCATGCTGGCTGGAAGGTTTCTTTACCACTTTGCTCAACAAACATGAGTTAATCACATGAATCTCTTCAATGAGAAAGAACTCATTTGGTCTCAAAATTGTGTATGGGGGGGCCAGGCGTGGTGGCTCACGCCTGTAATCTTAGCATCTGGGAGGCCGAGGCGGGAGGATAGCTTGAGGCCAGGAGTTTGAGACCAGCCTGAGCAAGAGCGAGACTCCCGTCTCTACTAAAAATAGAAAGAAATTATATGGACAACTAAAAATATGTAGAAAAAATTAGTCGGGCATGGTGGTGCATGCCTGTAGTCCCAGCTACTCGGGAGGCTGAGGCAGCAGGATTGCTTGAGCCCAGGAGTTTGAGGTTGCTGTGAGCTAGGCTGACACCACGGCACTCTAGCCCAGGCAACAGAGTGAGACTCTGTCTCAAAAAAAAAAAAATTGTATATGGGGGGCACTGGGAAGGCACGGGGTGTGAGCATACAGATCTCAAATTTGCATTCCACCTGGGCCATTTATTCATTAGGGTGTGTCACTTTACCTCTTTGATACTATTTCCTCATCTGTAAATGGCAATAATAGTAACACCCACCCTGTCTTCTTTCCTGAGTGATTGTGAGGTCTGAATATCTGAGAACAGCTCTTTGTAAAGTGTAGATATAAATGACTGCCAAGTAAGGCACCCTGGACTGACAAGTGTCACTCCTTAAGCCATTACTGTCAATAGTTAGAAACTAATTTGATAATGAACAGAGTAAGACTGATTTTTTAAAAAAGTATATAAAATAATGGTCTTCTTGGTGCTGGAAGTGGCAATGGGGCTTCATGGGGAAGGTGGGAAGGACATTCGGGAAGGGAGCTGTGTGGGTCTGAACATGAAATGGTGACCAGTTTTATTGGAGCCAAGAGGACACGGTGCAGGGGATGTGTGTGAGGTCAGTTAGACATCAAGGTTGGGCTGTACTGTAGAGACCTCCTGTGCACATAAGTGGAGCCCTTGAAGCTTTTGAGCAAAGAAGTGAGGTGTTGAGAGCTCTGCTTGAGCATGGGAAGTGTGGCAGGACATGTTAGATTGGGAAGGGAGGCACTGGAGCCAGAGCAACTCCTGGGCAGGTGACTGCAGGAAGGAGCCTTTGCAGGTGACTGCCTGGGGTGGGGGCTGAGGGACAGAGAGGGAGCAGCCCCCCTAATGCCAAGGCTGGATCATGCACCTCGTCCGCTACTCCCCAGGGCACCCCCTTTGGTGCGTGTATTGCAGCCGCCTGATGCTTGTCTCCCATACTGGACTGTACACTCCTTGAGGCAGGTGTCATAGCAACATTATATCCCAGCTCTGGCCCTTGGAAGGTGCCAATAAAAATATGTGTCAAAAGAATGAGAGTGACTGAAATTTATGCAGCACCCTTTTTTTTTTATGCAGGAAAAAAACCCCTCAGTAAAAGCTAGGGCTTCTTGTTTGGGAGGGAGCTAAATTTCGGATAACGTGGCCCCTGGATCTTCCCCATCTCAGGATGGATGCAGCTCTGGGAGGCTTCCCAAGTAATGCAGCCCAATGGGAAAATTAGCTCACCTGGATTCCCATCCTGCTCATCGCAGACAGGCATTATGGTCAAATTTGTAGAGACCCCGAGAATTTGACACTTACCATCTCATTTAATCCTACTTCATCATTATGGCAATCCTTTGAGTAAAGTGTTATAAACCCATTTTTTTTCAGAGGTTTTAAAGCTGAAGCTCAAAAAAGTTCAGTAACTTTCCCAAGGCCACGCAACAAGACATGATGGACCCAAATCGCGCCAGTGTGAGCTCCTTAAGAATGGGACGGTGTTGTGTTCACTATTCTATCCCCCACACCTTGCTCGCACTGTGCAATTTTGAGTGTTTCTTGAATGCATAAATGAAACAAGATTTTTTCTGACTCCAAAGCTCAAATGTATTCTAAGCCTCTGTTGCCTCATCTGAAAAATTGAAATAATATGAAGCTCACAGGCTTGGTGTGAGGTTAAAATGGGTCTTGGAAATATGTTTGGGACATCTAGGGGCGAGTAATCTACCTTCCTTCCAAAATTCCCCAAAACCCAGATTGCAGACAATGCTTGCAGACCTCCTTTTGAAGAGGTGTGGTCTTCAGGGCTCAGCTCACTTCCAAATAGGGCTTATTTGTAAGCCAGATCTGATACTTAAAACCAGCATCGTCACCTGCCACCAGGCAAACGAGCAAACCTTCCACACAAAGCTGAACAAACTCCCTTTATTTCCAATGCATCTGAAACCTGCTCACCAGTTGGGCCTCCACCCCGTCCCAACCACACCTCCCAGCTCTACCCGCTGCCCAGTTTCTAACCCTTTGTCCAGAAACTCAGAGGCAGTGGGAGGAAGTGAAAGGTTAACTGCAAGGGGATGTCTTTGTTGCCAGCCTAAGTTAGTGGTGGGGTTGCTGTCTCAGGCTCTGCTGCTAAAGTTTCAGGGGCTGTGGCCACACAGAGCAGGCCTTGTTCTTCCACGCAAGTGCTAGTCTCAGTTTTGTTCCAGGGATGTGGAGACTTCAGCTGTGCTTTTGTGGCCAAAGAAACCTCCTGCACAATAGGGCCACCCTCCTCCAAAGCGATTGCTCCACTCTGGAGAGAAAGCCGAGGCTCACAAACTGCATGGCTGCCAGCACTTGTCAGAGCCATGGAAAGTTCCATGAGGGCCTAGGAGAAAGGGAGGTTCCAGCCTCTGCTGTACCAGGCTCTGTACGTAGGCCAAGCCACACCCCGAGAGAAGGCTGCCTCTAGCCCTCACCTGGTGGGACCAACATCAACCACACCCACTTGGGGACAAGATGGGAGACCTAGTCCTGGCTGAACTGTCTCACTCATAAGCTGGCTTTTTCTGCCTGGTGCAGCTAAAACTGTTCTTTGTCTACAGCACCAAGACTCTTATGACCAGACACAGAGAGTTCAATGGGGGAAAGTAGGGTGAAAATGTTATGGAGCATTTACCTAATGCCAGGTGCTGTTGGAATTATTAATAATAATTAATATTTATTAAGCACCCACTATGTCCCAGGCATTGTGTTAAGCACTTTATATGTATTATTTTGTCCTATGTTCATAACAGTCTTACAAGGAAGGCAGGAATATTATCAGCCTCATTTTACAGATGAGAATGCTGAGGTTCAGAGAGGTTAAGGGACTGGTCTATGATCACACAAGATATAAGTGGTGAAGCTGGGACTTAAATGTGGGGATTGAATGCATGTCCATGCAACATAGAAGCCCATTTTTTTCTTTACTGAAATATAACTAACATAGAATATACTGCACATATTTAAAGAGTACAATTGATACATTTCAGCATATGTGAAACCATCACCACAATCAAGATCATGAACATACCTATCACCCTAAAAGTTCCCTTGTGTCCCTGTAATACCATAATCCTTTATCCAGGTAACCACAGATCTACTACCACTATATAATAGTTTGAAATTCCTAGAATGTTTGGTTCCTAGAATCATACAATATGTACTTTTTTTTTTTTTAAATCTGACTTCTTCCACTGGGCATAATCATTTTGAGATTAACCCATGTTGTTGCACGTGTCACTGGTGCATTGCTTTAGATAGCTGAGCAGTATTCCATT
Organism: Eulemur rufifrons; assembly: GCF_041146395.1. Classification (NCBI taxonomy): domain Eukaryota; kingdom Metazoa; phylum Chordata; class Mammalia; order Primates; family Lemuridae; genus Eulemur; species Eulemur rufifrons. Next base: position 71,141,782 of record NC_090989.1, read on the forward strand.
GCATGGATATACCAGTTTGCTTCTCCTTTTCTCTGTTGGTGGACATTTGGGTTATGTCTAGTTTTCAGCTGTTGCAAAGAAAGCTGCTATGAACATTTGTGTATAAATCTTTGTTAGAGACACATGCTTTCATTTCTCTTGGGTGGACACTTAGGAAGGGAATGGCTGAATCGTATGATAGCTGTGTATTTAACGTTTTCTAAAACTGCCAACTGTTTTCCAAAGTGGTCATACCACTTACGCTTCCACCAAGAGTGCATGGAGATTCCTGCTGCTCCACATCCTTGTCAACACTCAGTAGGGTCAGTCTTTTATTTTAGCCATTCTAATAGGTGCATAACGGTAACTCATCTTTGCAGGTGCTTATTTGTCACCGTATATCTTCTTTGGCAAAATGTCTATTCAAATCTATTGCCCATGTTTTTAATTGGGTTGTTTGATTTGTTATGATTGAGTTTTTAGAGTTCTTTATATATTCTGAATATAAGTCCTTTGTCAGATAAAATAATTTGCAAATATTGTCTTCTGGTCTGTGGCTTGCCTATTAATTCTCTTAATAATGTCCTTTAAAGGGCAGAAGTTTTTAATTTTGATGACATCCATTTCATTAATTTGTGCTATCATGGTTGGTGTTTCAGTTGTCATAGATAAGAAATGTTTGCCTAACCCAAGGTTGCAAAGTTTTTTTCCTGTTTTCTTTTTAAATGTTGTAGTTATAGTTTTCACATTTAGGTCTATGATGCATTTTGTGTTAATCTGTGGTGCTACGGTGAATCAGAGTTCATTGTGATGTGGACATCCAGTTGTGTGAGCACCATTTCTTGAAAAACTATCCTTTCTTCACTGAATTGCCTGTTCAATTTAGTCAAAAATCAGCTATAGAGGCTGGGCTCAGTGGCTCATGCCTGTAATCCTAGCACTCTGGGAGGCCAAGGCAGGCGGATTGTTTGAGCACAGGAGTTCGAGACCAGCCTGAGCAAGAGCGAGACCCCATCTCTACTAAAAATAGAAAGAAATTATATGGACAGCTAAAAATATATATAGAAAAATTAGCTGAGGTCTCAGCTATTCGGGAGGCTGGGGCAGGAGGATCGCTTCAGCCCAGGAGTTTGAGGTTGCTTGAGCTAGGCTGACGCCACAGCACTCTAGCCCAGGCAACAGAGTGAGACTCTGTCTCAAAAAAAAAAAAAAAAAAAAAAAAAAAAAAAAAAAATCAGCTATCCACACACGTGTGGATCTAATTCTGTATTCTCTATTCTATTCTATTGATACATTTGTCTGTCTTTATACCAAATAATACTTTCCTGATTACTCTAGCTTAATAATAAGTCTTGATATCAGGTCTGTTAATTTAGTTCCAGTTTATTCTTCTTTTGCAGTTTGTTTGCTTCTTTTTACTTCCTAGGTCCTTTGTATTACCATATGAATTTTAGAATTAGTTTGTTAATTTCTACTAAAAAAATCATGCTGAATATTGATGACACTCATATCCTTAATTACACGCTATCATATTTAACTCTTGTTACAAAACAATGATTTTTACATTATCATTTTTTTAAAACGAAGAAACCAAGACTCATACAAGTTACAGAATCTCATTAGTGATAGAGCACAAACTTGAATCAAAGTTGGCTGTAATTTTTGCTACCACTATATCACAGTGCTCAAAGGAGCTAGCTGGGTCATAAACGATGTTCCAGCCTTCAGCTGAGATTTCCCACTGGGACAGTTCTGGGTTATATTCAACACTTGGAGCCATCATTTGGTATTTATTTGATTGCAAAATAGACCTTCAAAAACATTTCCCTCATGCTATCTCTCCGTGGCCCCCTTTCATCCTCATTTCTTCAATGAATGGGGACAACACATTCATCTATGCGTACAGTCCCTCCCCTGTAAGTCTTGCTAAGCACTGTCACAACGGGAACTTACTCAGCTAACTTGTTCATGAATGCTCAAATATTCATCTCCTTAAAAAGCATGTCACTCTCCTGCTCAAAACCAATGACTTCCCAGTGCTTTTAAAATTAAGTTGACTCATGGAGTCATGCACATTTAGAACAGAAGGGGAGACCCTCGAGATTATGTATAGCAAACAGTGGAGAAACAATGTTCAACCCTCTCGTTTCAGATGTGAGAATTAATTACCAAGGAGAGGAAATGACTTCAATGCAAGGAATCTGTAACCATCCTTTCATTAGGAATTCTAGCCTTGATTTTGTTTGGTTTCGAGCTTTATGGAAGGATTTTGATTCCAATCCCAGGCTAATGTTTTTTCCTCTAAAAATGTAGAAGACTTACCCTGACATTCAAGGCTTTCCCCAACTGCATTCCAGCCCATTCCCTGTCCTTTCAACATATTCCACACAACTAATGTCCACATCAGCAGGCCCTTCCTGGCCTCTGTGCCTTGCCTTCCCTTTTTTCTCTGCATCTATTTCTTCCTGAAATACCTCCACTCCCCACATTTGAGGCTGATCTCAAATGCCACCTCGTCCACAAAACTTTCTCTGATTTCTCCAGCTGCATGTGTGGGTTCTGCACCCACCACTCAAGCTCTCATCATCCTGGGTCTGAGATGAAAAGCACACTGGACGGGATTAACAGCAGATTGGTGACCACAGAAGAGGAGCTTAGTGATTTTGATGACAGAGCAACGGAAACACAAAACGAAAGCCAAAATGAAACCCAAAGAGATGAAAAGATAAACCCGGGGGAAAAAATGAACAGCTCAACAGTGAGCTATGGGATAACTTCAAGTGGCTGTACAACTGGGGTCACAGAAGAGAAGAGGGTGCGCAGAAAAAATATTTAAGAAATAATGGCTAAAGCTTTTTAACTTTGATAAAAACTATATATCTCCAGATCCAAAAAGGTTAGCAACGCCCACCCCACCCAACTCAAAAAACATGAAGAAAAGTACAAGAAGGCCTATCTTAATCAAATTTCTTAAAACCAGTGGTAAAAAGAAAAAAATTTAAAGCAGTTAGAGAAAAAGACACAACGGGATAAAGCATAGAGTTGTAGCAGACTTAACATTAAAAACCATGCAAGTTAGAAGACAGCGGAGTAGCATTTTTCAAGTTCTGAAAAAGAAAATGAACTTAGAATTCTATACCTACAAAAAAATCTTTAAAAATTAAAGGTAAAATACAGATTTCTTCAGACACACACCAGCTGCAAGAGCTCGGCAGCAGCAGACCCGCACTGTGAGAAATATTAGGGGAAATTCCATAGGCAGAAGGAAATGATATCAGATGGAAATCGGGACCTACGGAAAGGAACAGAGAGCACCAGGAATGGGAACTATTAATACATGAGTAAGTGTATGAGCTTTTTTCTTATTACTGAGGCCCATTTAAAAGATAATTAAAAATAAAATTTCCTACTTAAAGCAAAAATAAGAATGTATTGGGAAATTGCATAACCTGTAGAAGTTATAGAAGTTATAAAGTGTATGACAACAACAGCACAAAGATTGAGAGAGGAGAGATGAAGGTATATTGTTATAAGTTTCTATATGTGAAGTATAATATTATTTGAGCTAAAGATATGCACCATACACCCAAAGCTAACATTAAAAAACAAAACAAAGAGGTATTGCTAGTATGCCAATAAGGGAGATTAAAGGGAATCATAAGTTATATTTAATTCAAAAGAGGGAAGAAAAGAAGGAAAGAGGAAAAAAAACTCAAAGAAGTAGAAATATCAGTATAGATTTAAAACAATAAGATGACAGCTTTAAACCCAACATATAATCACATTAAATGGAAAATCATCTAAACTCCTGACAAAGGCAAGATATAAAGCAAATGTAGTAGACTTTTAACAATTGGTGAGACTGGGTGAAAAGTATATGGGAGTTGTTACTTTTCTTATAATGTTTCTGTAACTTTGAAATTATTTTAAAAATAAAAATTTAAAAATATAATCTTTGTAATTATTGTTATTATTTTATTTTATTTATTTATTTTTTGAGACAGGTCTGGCTCTGTTGCCCTGGCTAGAGTGCGGTGGTATCATCATAGCTCACTGGAACCTCAAACTCCTGGGCTCAAGTGATCCTCCTCCCTCAGCCTCCTGAGTAGCTGGGACTACAGGTGCAGACACCATGGCTGGTTAATTTTCTACTTGTGGTGGAGACCAGGTCTCTCTCTTGCTCAGGCTGGTCTCAAACTCCTGAGCTCAAGCAATCCTCCCACCTCAGCCTCCCAGAGTGCTAGGATTACAGGCATGAGTCACCGTGCCTGGCCCTTTGTAATTATTTTTAAAAAAAGCAATAAGTATTGTTTTAAAAAACTCTTACCCCTCTTTTTTTAAGGCCTCATAGGACCTTGCTTCTCCATCCCGCTGAACTCTGGCAGGGTGTGGCACTGGGCAGGGAGTGGAGACCTGAGCTCCAGTTCCACTTCCAGCATGTATTTGACTTGATCTCTCTGAATCGCAGTTTTTTCATCTGAAAATGGGCACAGTAAAACCTACCTCACAGGGTGATTGTGACAAGTATGCAAGGATGCCCAGTGTTGGTAAGTCGTGAGTGCTCAGTGAAAGGCATGCTGCCCAATGAAAGCCTAAAGCCAAGCACCCTGACCTTGTGTCCATCGCAACCCTGCAAGGTGCAGCTGAGAAAGACCTTGTCTCAGGAACCAAGGTCAGGGTGAGCCAGGAAAATGCCAGGGGTAGCCACTGCTGCCCCTGTCCACCCCCAGGGCATCCTTCCTGATGGCTTCTCTGGGAAGCATTCAAGTGCAGAACACACCAATGTCTCTCCCCCGCACCCTCCCACAGCAACCCCAACAATGAGGGAGTGAACACCTGTGTTGGTCCAATCAGCTTTCTCTTTACTGCCATGGCTGGGCTGAGACTCTTGTGATTTCACACCTGGACTCAGGTGACAGACTCATAAATGGTCTCCCAGCTTCCAATCTTACTCTACCTCTACCTCTACCTCCTTGTCTCCAAATCCACTCCTCTTTCCATACAATGGCCAAAATGATTTTTTAAAGAAAAGATTTTAATAGACTTAATTTTTTAGAGCAGTTTTAGGTTCACAGCATAAATGAGAGGAAGGTACAGAGATTTCTCATATATCTCCTGTCCCCATACATGCATAGCTTCCCCCCTTATCAACATCTCCCACCGGAGTGATGCATTTGTTACAATCAATAAACCTACATTGACACACATTATCACTCAAAGACCATAGTTTGCATTAGGGTTCACTCTTGGTGTTGGACATTCTATAGGTTTGGATAAATGTATGACATGTGTCCACCATTATAGTATCATACATAGTAATTTCACTGTCCTAAAAATCCTCTGTACTCTACCTAGTCACCCCTCCCTCCCCTTTCCCCCTGGCAACCACTGATCTTTTTACCATCTCCCTAGTTTTGCTTTTTCCAGAATGCCATATAGTTGGAATTATATGGCATGTAGCCTTTTCAGATTGGTTTCTTTCACTTAGTAATGTATGCATTTGTTTTCTCCATGTCTTTTTATGGCTTCATAGCTCTTGATAACTCATTTCTTTTTAGTGGTGACTAATATTTTATTGTCTGGATGTACCACTGTTTATTTATCCATTCACCTACTGAAGGACATCTTGGTTGTTTCTGAGTTTCGGCAATTATGAATAAGCCACTACAGTTTCAGTATTCCTTATCTGAAACGCTTGAGACCAGAAGTGTTTTGGATTTTGGACTTTTTCAGATTTTGGAATATTGGCAGACACTTTTCTTTGAGCATCATGTCAGTGCTCAAAAAGTTTCAGGTTTTGGAGCATTTTGGATTTTGAATTTTTGGATTAGGGATGCTCAATCTGTATAAATATCTGTGGGCAGGTTTTTGCATGGATGTAAGTTGTCAATTCTTTTCAGAAAATACCAAGGAGTGTGATAGCTGGATCATGTGGTAACTGTATGTTTAGTTTGTAAGAAACTGCCAAACTGACCTCCAAAGTGGCCACATCATTTTGCATACCCTTCAGTAATGAATGAGAGTTCCTGTGGCTCCACATCCTTGTCAGTATTCCGTGCTGTCAGTGTTCTGGATTTTGGCCATTCTATTTCATAACAGGTGTGTAGTGGTATCTCACTGTTGTTTTAATTTGCAGTTCCCTAATGGCATATGATGTTGAGCCTCTTTTAATATGCTGTCTTCTTTGGTGAAGTGTCTGTTAAGGTATTTGACCCATTTTTAATTGGGTTGCTTATTTTCTAATTGCTGAGTTTTAAGAGGTTTTTGTATATTTTGGCTAACAGTCAGATATGACATTAGGGTTAGGGTTATGCAAATATTTTCTCCCACCAAAATGATCTTTTAAAAAAAGCAATTCTGATCATGTCACTTTCTACCTCACACCATCAGGATAAAATCTGAACTCCTTAGCTTGTCACAAGTTAAATCAAATCCAACTCTTCAATCTCATCCCTCACCTTCCTCCCTTTCCTGGACAAAGACACACTTGGCTCTAGTCACACCAGGCCAGCTTCTACTACCTAGCTCCTCACATGACGCTCAGGAAGACCTATCATGCACCAGACACCAAGCTAGGTGCATTTTCACAAACCTTAACTGTTTCCACGATTAAGTAAGGGCTTATTATGCACCGATGGCAGTCACTTTTGCACCCCCTTCAACGCAGCTTGAATGCCACCTCCCCCACAAAGACGACCTGGGTTGGATTTGCACGGCACCCTCTGCCCCTTTTCAGAGCTCTAGTTCTCTAGAGTTACATCTTGCCTGTGATCCAGGATTATTATTGTCTTCTTTCTCTTCAATTCTTACAAACTGTGTGAACCTCTTGAGCTGAAGACACTTTGTTCACCACTGCAGGAACAGGGTCCCACCCAAGGCCAGGTCTGGAGTCAGACTGTACCCAACAGACCCTCGGGCGCCCGCAGCCAGATTCCCCTGCAGGCGCAGGATGCATCCGCGCGTGCGCAGACACCGCGCTCGCCCCCGCCTGCGTCCGCAGCCCCAGCCCCAGGGCGTCGGGTGCCCAGACCCGGGATGTTGCTGGCGTCGTGTGGCAAAGGCCCCGGGACAAGAGGGGGTAAAGTTCTCAAGACTGCGGGGCTGTGGGGCACCCGTGAGGCCCGCGGGCGAGGGTCGAGCTGGGGGTCTCTGCCCCGCCCCTTTTCCTCTAGTCCCTGCGTCTGTCCCCATTCTGGCAACTGCGGCCCAGCCTGAGTGCTCAGTGCAGCCGCGAGTGGAGAATCCAGAGGTTCTGCCCCACGGGGCGAGGCAGCAGGGAGTAGATGGAGTCTCTCCAGAAGCCGGGCCTTGCCAGGCTAGCTCCCTGGTCACAGGATTGGGTAATACACTTCAAAATGCAGACCTCAGGTCCTGGTTTGTAAAATGGAGATCATGATAATAGAGCAATAATCCCAGCAGATAATGGATCGTTGTGACCCCGGAACCAGGCGGATTTAGCAGCGTCCTGGGGTATAGCAGAGGCTGATGTGAATGCAGGGGAGAAGCAGATGAAATGGAAAATTGTGATGGAGGCAAATTGTTTTTGCTGTGTGTGTGTGGGGGGAGGTGAGGGGATGAGGGGCGCGGGCGCGCGCTTGCTTTCATGGTAGCGGGTGTCGGTGGTGATTTTTTTTTTTTTTCCCTTGACGTGAGCCATAAAGTCCTTTGTAAGGACTGGGTTTGGCAAATTGGAAGGAGCCTGGTCACAGTCTCAAGAAACTCCCTACGCCTTTTGAGGCCTCAGCTCATCTCTGAGTGAGGAAGTTGAACGCCCTCCGGCTCTGGCATGCTTTTTGCTAGCTGTTTAACAACTCTCTGCAGACCCTGCCCCCCAGATCCCACACATAGACCAGGAAAGGCTTTAGGAATGCTCAAAGGTGTGGGATATCAAGCAGCGAGTGCATTTAGAGGGACGTTCCCCAGCTTCCCTTTCTAAATCTGCCTGGGACGGTTTTAAGACAAAATGGGCCGGATTCAGGACGGGAACAAATCAGAAACCTTCCAGTGGTATGGAGGGAATCCCAAATGACCTGGCTTGGGATGCCAGAGCTCAGGAGGGGCTTGATCAAGTTAGAGGCAGACCATACCAGTCTGTTGCCTGGCCGTATTATAACTGTGGTCTACTGGACCAACATGTGTTACATTGGCTTCAAATGCAAGGCGAAGTTTCAAAATCCTGGGCCTTAAAACAGGCAAGACTAATCTATGGTAGAAGCCTGGCTAGTGGTCACCCCGCAGGAGGTCATGCCTGGGAGAGCACACAGGTGGGCTTGTTGGGAATGTTCAGTTTCTTAACCTGGGCGCAAGATACAAGGGTGTGGCAGTTTGAGCCAATTCATCAAGCTGTACAGGTGATATGTGTACATTACACTTCAATACAAATTTTTTTTTAAATGAAAAAATAAAGAGAGAAAAGAAGAAGCATGTGGCTTAGACCCTGTTCGGCAGCACCCGGGACCTGCTGGAGAGGGCAGTGCGTTTCAAACACCCTCAGCTGTAACCATGGGAGGGGGAATGTTTGAGGGCCGGCCACTGGTGCATATTGGCAGAGCAAACACATGGGCCTCTGAGTACACTGTCCCCTCTGTGTACACAGGGTGTTAGGCCAGGCTCCACCGAGCCGCACTTCATGGTAACAAAGACAACAATGCCACCATCTCGTAATTGTCAATAGTATCACCGCACTCAAGTCCTTGGTCCAATATTTGAGGAGCCAGAGCAGCCACGTCTACTTTGCAATATTGACTTAGATTCCTCATTTACCAGAAAAACCTGAGTGCCCAGGCCTGCCTGCTCAGCCACCGTGGCCTTTGGGCAGTGCGTGGCCTTCAGCAGAATATGTGGGGTCATGGAAAACCAATCCCTTGGTTTCATGGCTGTTGTCACTATTATCTTTCCCACGTACCCAGGGAGTCAGGCTGTGGACAGGGATCATGAATTTCTAGACTGCTGATTAAGAAGATTGCCTAAACTCCTCTCTAATCCAACCTGCAAGCTTTGGAGAGAAGGGAGTTAGGAAAAGTGGAGCATGGATTTCATATTTTTGGACGAAGTTTCTGAGAGATGCCAATTAGAAAGCATTTCTTCATGAAGAAAAGTTTTCTTTTTTTTCATAAGAAATAGGCTGAACCCTATTAAGTGCCAAATGTGTTAGCTTCCAGTTCAGGGTTTTACTTCTCCCAATAATTTCTGAGTGAGACACTTTACCATTGACAAATACAAGAGACTGCTTTCCAGAAACTCGTGTTGCCAAGGGAAACGGCTGCTCCTCCTTTGTGAGCTCCAGGGCCCCACTGCCCGGTCGTGACCTGTGACCTCCTCGCTCCCCACCTCGCTGTCAGCTGGAGAAAGCGAGGGGCCAGCCTGCATCAGCTGGACAAACGAGGGCCTGGACACTGCCTTGAGGCGCTGCCTTCCGCTAGGGCGGACCCCTCCCTGCAGGTGCTGTGTCCCCAGGCCAGACTGGCTGCCCAGTCAGGTGGCAAGGCGCGTAGACATCCCTGCTCTGCCCTCTCTCTGCCTCTGGGGCTCACACATCCAGAGAGGCCTCCCGTAACCATTAATTTATCCAATTTCCTGGGCCACACCGTCCCCTGGGGCCCCCACTTTGGTGGGCAGTAGCGGAACAAGACTCCCTGCTGTGTCCCTTCCCTTTTAATTACACAGGGACAAGCTTCCTTGGGCTGACTTTGGGAGGCAAGCCCCAGGCCAGCCTGGCTGCCCTCCTCGAAACAATGCACACATGTTCCGGAGAATTCCCTCCTCGTCTAATCCGGGCTGGGAAGAAAAGGGCTTTTCTTCTTCTTGTCAAAGGGGGTCTTCGATGCTAAGATACCATTTTGTGTCTCAAGTCATGTCACGGGACTTCTGCCTCAGCCTCACTGCCTGCTCTTTAGAAATGAAAGACACAGTCCTTGATTCACCTCAGGACAAGTGCCCCCACCCTGCCCTCCTCTGAAAATAAAAGGGGGCTGGGGGCCAAGGGAAGCGGGAAAAGCTCCCCGCTCCCACTGTTTCTTTCTCATCCTGGCAACCTCGGCTTTCTGAACTATTTGCCCAAAGGATGAGTAGGGAGGGCTGCACCTCACCTGCTGATCTCAAGGGTCATGAATATTCTTATAATCCCCTGGAAAGAAGGGCCCTTTCATTACACAAGCAGAGTCCACCTACTCCTGCCCGCCGGCCTCGCCTCTTCTCTGCTTTCCTGCTCCACAGCCTCTGGGTCCCTGCTGGCTTTTCAGCTCTTGGCATTGGCTGGGTGGACCAGGTTTTCATAAGGCACTGCTATGCTGCTTTCCATTGCTAATCCATGTCCCTATTTTATAGACTAATTAAAGGAAATAACAACAAAGAAGTTATAGACATGCAACCTGCTGCTCAGAAAGGAGTTGGCTTCAATACACAGAGAACAAACTTACTGTGTCATTGGTAGTTGCATATGTTTAAGTCTACGCTTTACTTCATTTGACAAAGGAATTTGAGATAGCTTTTGGAAATACCCATAAAAATGCCGATGAAGAAATCAAAGGTAGATGGGGAGAAAAAAGGTAGCAATATGAAATCAAGTCTGGGAAACACTGAATATCATAGACATATAAATGTAAGGCTCCATGTGGGAGCAAGGACAGGCTGAGAATTTGGTTTTGGGCTTCCATGTGGGCAAAGAAAAGGAAGAAAAATGGCTGATAGGCGGTAAGAGCAAATTCTCCCTGATACTGAGTTCTGAGACACCTCTATCAACTGTGGGTCGTCAAACAAAAACACCCTGTGCTGCATGAAAAATATCATCCTTAATATCCCTGCACTAAAGATAACAGTTTCATTAAGCTGTACTAAAATGGTTTGCAACTAGCTTCTCTGCATATTCCCAAGAAAAATAGAGACCTGTGTGGCAGTCCAAGTTTTCTTCAGAATCCATAAGTGCAGCCCACGGAGTCGGTGTCACACGGGTAATGCCCTTAGGGGCCTGTCCTGGACATACATCGATGCCAGGGACTCAGGCTGTGAGCTGGACTGTTCACCCTTCGCGGCCAAGATCCACAGCACCCAGCACACGCCCGGCAGCTGGAGCAGTGGGGGGTCCACAGAAAGGAGCTGGGCCTGGGCGGTGCCACGGCCTTAACTCTGGCCAGGCTGGGACGCAGGGCACTCAAAGGTCCAGGTAACCCTTTGCTTAGCAGAGAGCGCAGAGGAAACACCTCTGGAGAGAGCATAAGTTGATTCATGTGTCAGTGTGAGTGAGTGGACGCCGCAGGAGAGGGGCAAGATTCCGTCAATATTTCTGATGCCATGCTTGTTTTTGGTTTAGAAACAACTATTGATGAATCTTAATTAAACCAACATAGTATCATCTAATAGCCAATAGTTTTGAACACTCACCATGTGCTCGACACTTTGAAAGTGCTTTAAGTATGTTATTTAAATTTAACCTAAAAAACCCTATGAGATAGACCATACACATTTTTTGTTTTTTTTAAATGAAATGAGGAAACGAAGGCTTAGAGAATTTGTCTGACACTACATAGCGAGGAAGCAGCAGTGCCAGGATTTTAACACAGTTCTGTCTGCTTTCAAGGTCTTCGCCAACATACCATCCTGAGAAGAAAATCGTACTAGAAATCAGGAGACCTGGAAGTCTTTGGTTCAGAGATCATTGCTGTAACAAACCAGCTTTGCTATGTTCTCTTTCGGGGATCCATTTTTGCCATATTTTTGAACAGGGATTGGGTGTCTGAAATCCTGTACAGCCCCAACATTCAGATAAACTTATTCATTTATTCATTTGACAACAATTTGTTGTACCAGGCACAGTGTTGTGGGGAAATCAGATGCAGTCTCTGATCTCTCAGAATTTACAATCTAAATGGGAAGATGGACCCTGAGTAAGTAACTAGAAATGTGGCGTGTACTAGGACAGCAGAATTTAGGGTGCTCTAGGGGCATATCAAGAACTCAATGGATCTGGGCCGGGGGCTAGGTCAAGGAAGAGCCCCTACAGGAGGTAATATTTAAACAGAGCCCTAAGGGTAAGTAGCAGTTGGCTCAGCAAATGGGAGTTCGGAGGTTGAGAAGAGAATGTGCAGAAGGCCAGGGTGGCAAAGAGTATATTTAAGGACCCAAAGGCCCATGTGACTGAAGCACAGGAAGAAAGGAGGCTAGAGAAGGCAGGGGCAGATCTCACTGGGCCCTTAAAAGTCTTGCTGGTGACTTTGGGCTTTATCATAAGGACAGTGCCAATCGGTGGAAAGGTTTAAGCAGAGAGTAACAATCATTTGTGTACTTAAAAAAACCCATGTGGCTGTAGAGCAGACAGTCGGCTGGAGGGAAGCGAGGCTCTGCAGATGGTGGCTAGGGCCAGCATGGAGACAGTGGGGATGGAGAGGCACGGGTGGATTTGAGATGCTTAGGGGTCTGAAAGGCCTTGGTGAATGATTTGATGTGGACATTGAAGGAGGCGGAAAAGTCAAGGATGCCTCCTAGTTTTTCGCTTGAGTAAAAAGGTAAAAGCTATTCCCATTTAGTGAAACAGGGTGGCGTGCAGAGTGCATGCTGATGAGGATGATGATAGGTTTAGTTATGAGTTACTTTTGAAAAATCCAAGAGGTAACGCTGAATATGCTTGGGAATCATTGGTAACTAAGTGACAGCTGGAGTTAAGGGAGTGGATGAAATCTAGGGAGAGAATAAAGATCGGGAGAGGGCCAGGACAGTACCCTGAGCATTACACTTAATGATTGAGTGGAGGAAGAAGTGGCAAAGGAGAAAGTTAACAAATGGCCAGAAAGGTAGGAGGAAAATCAGAATCGTGTGCTGTAATGGAAGCCGAGACACAAGTATGTCAAAGAAGGAGTGGTCAACAGTGCAGAATGCAGTGACTGGGTCAAACGACATGTGGCTTGAACACTGTCCAATAGCTGTAGTGACATGGACACCATCAGTGTGCTTAGGGAGAGCAGGTCTGGAGTGGTACAGGTGATTTGAACGTGAAACCTAAACACCAGGGGTCACTGACATTTGAGAGCCTGGTTTTTGGCAATTGCGATTTATAGAAAATATATCCTGATTTCAGGTAAAGAAACCAAGAGGTAATTCTCAAGGGGGTGCAGAGCTTTGGATATTTTAAACAAAGGGTCTGATTCTATAGCTAAGACATAGTACAGAGCAGTGATTGTCAAATTTTTAATCCTTAAAAATGATTGAGTTCTCCAAGAGTTTTTGTTTGTGTAGGTTATATCTATTGATATTTATTTTATTAGAAATTAAAACTGAGAAATATTTAAAACATTTACTCATTTATTTAAAAATGAAACAATTACATGTTAACATAAATAACATTTCTTATGAAAAACAAACAAATGTAGTAAGAGTAACACTGCTTTTCATTTTTGCAATTCTCTTTAATGTCTGCCTTGATAGAAGATAACAGGATTCTCTTATCTGCTTCTGTTTTCAATCTATTGTGACATGTTGTTTTGGTTGAAGTATATGAAGAAAACCTGGCCTCACAGAGTTATGTAATTAGAGAAGGAGAATTTAATAGCCTTTTCAGGTAATTGTGAATCTCTTTGATACTGTACCAGCACTTGACAAAGGTTAGGTATATTGTGGAATCTGAAACCGTATCAATGAATTTCTCATATTCTGTAACTTAAAACCACTGGTTTACCTCCCACTTTGTAGGCAGCTTGACCCATGCCTAATTTGGTACCATCATGCATTAGCTATCCAAAAAACATGGGTTCCCTTGGTTATGCAGGTCTTCTAACTGTTGACACATTGCATTTTACAATATCAAAAAAATTATGTTCATTAATATCACCAACAATCTCATCAGAAATACGTAAACTGAGAAGCTGTCAAACTCATGATGGCAGATACAAGTTTTTCAAAATTCTCATTTTTGCTTAAATGTGTAAGTTTTATCATTGGCAACAAATACAAAAGAGTTGTTTTCCTTGAAGTGGCGGGCTTGCTCTGCTTGTTTTTGAGAAAACATCTGCCAGATGACCAAGTCTGAATTACCATAGTTTGTCATTGTTTTAAGCAAAATGTTGTTCCTTGAAAAAAGTGGTAGTTTAGGTCACAAATCAAACAATTATACAAGTCTTTGTTTCAAGATCACCAGTATCCTTTGTATGCAAGTGTTTTATGTGAACCTCCCAATCTGTCACACAGACTTTTTAGATTATGAGCGCATGGCGATGAAGATGGCATGATGCCTCTTAGTACAGGTTAGTGCCATTGCCTGGATTCATGCCAGGGCTCCAGTGTTACCCATCATTGTTTTTACACAACCAGTGAATATCAACACGATGAAAAGGGCAAATAAAACATTGTATTATTATAAAAATTATGTTGACCTTGGGGACCACTGAAAGGATCCTGAGTGTCCCCAGAGGTCCAGAGATCATCCTCTATCAACTGCTGGTACAGAGGAAGAGTTGACATCTAAGAAGGCAGTTTGCTTACGAAGGAACTCTACAGATGCCAAAAAAGAAAAGGCAATGATTGTTTTTAAAAAGCGTTTTATATCTTGAGTACAGATCTGACAGCAAAAGAATTATAAATGCATTCCATGTTGCAATAAATATTTTAGATATTTAGTGCCAGAACCAAACCATTGAGGTTAAATGCTTAAGATAAATTCTATTCATCACTACTTTCTTGACATATTTTAAAGATTAAATGAGAAAATAGCTTTGAAACCTATATGCCAATTAAGGGCAGTTTTATATAAAAACAGGATTCATAAATGTCAGCATTAGAAGGACTTTTGGTGAACATCCAATCAAACTCTTATTTTATCAATGGGGATATACAGCTGTTTGGAGACAGATTTTAATCAAATGGTGGTTTACGTTTTCGATCCTTCGTTCTGGCAAGAGCTCGAAGGTGGCCCAGGAGAGATGAAAATGAAGGCCTGTGGCAATAATGGAGATGAGACACGTTGGCCATCTGATCTGCACAGAGAAGTAGGACGGGAAGGAGTGGATGGGTACAAGAGACACTAAGATAAAAACTATAGAAGTTGGTGATTGGGCTTGTTGATTGTACTGGGGAGAGGGAGATTCCTAGGTGCTGTCTTGTGCAGATAGGTATAACACAGTACCTGTCACCAGAATAGTGCAATCTAGAGAAGAGATAGGTTTTATGGGGAAAGAATTGGTTGCATTTTGGATAAGCACAGAGTGTCTGTGGGACATGCAAGTAGACAGCTGGAGATACGGGTTTGGAACAGGGAGAGGGCTCGGATGGAGCTCGAGAGGTGAGAGTCGTATCTAGGGCAGAGAGCTAATCAGCCAGGGAGAATGGGGGGCCGAGAAAAGCAGAGTGCTGATGGAATGCAAACACTTAGGAAGGCCTCCAAGCAGTACTGAAAATCAGCAGCCACTTTGTTATTAGAAGGAAAACCAGGAGAAAGTGGTGGCACAGAAGCCACAGAAGAGGTTATAGAGAGTGCAGGGGCGGTGGGGGTGGGGGGGAGAGTGAATGTATGTCACAAAGTATTAAATGTCATAGAAGGAGAAGGAGAGGGAAAGGAAGAGAGAGGATGAATGGATATCACATAGTATTAAACGATCTCAAGGGACCAAGCAGAGTAACAAAAGTGTCTGGGAGAATTAGCCACATAGAGGTCACTGGTGCCCTTAGTGAGGGGCAGCTGGCAATGTGGTCGTGGTGGTGAGGATGTGGTGGAGAGGGCCCCGCTGGTAAAAGAAAATGCCAGCTTGGAGGGAGCTGAAGAAGGAATGGGGGATGACTTTTCTTTCAGAGAGCCTGGCTGTGAATGAAAGGAAAGACTGTACAGATTACAGATACACAGACGGTCCTCGACTTGCATTTTTCGATTTTACTATGGTGCGAAAAGTAGAAACTGTACTTTGAATACCCATACAGCCATTCTGTTTTTTTACTTTCAGTACAGTTTTCAATAAATTACATGAAATATTCAACACTTTATTATAAAACAGGCTTTGTGTTGGATGACTTTGCTCAACTGTAGGCTAATGGAAAAGTGTTCTGAGCATGCTTAAGGTAGGCTAGGCTAAGCTATGATGTTTGGTAGGTTAGGTGTATTAAATGCATTTTCAACTCAGGATATTTTCAACTTGTGATGGGTCTGCGGAAATGTAATCCCACCATAAATCAAGAAGCATCTGTATGGGGCTTACAGAAGATGCCAACTTATTTCTAGATGCTGGGATTCCAGGACATTTTAAAAAATCATTTGCCTTATTTCTAGGTAACTCTACCCAGCATATCCAGGACACAGTAAATTGAAGTGATGGTAAGAATGAAGAAAACCCTGTCCAAATCAGAAAACTATAAAATTAGCTAATGCAACAACCATATTGAGTATTCTAAATGCCAAAAAAAAAAAAAAAAAAGAAAAAGAAAAAAAGAAAAGAAGAAGAAAGAAAAGAAAAAAGAAAGAAAAAAAGAAATGGAAAAGAAAAAAGCATGCCCTGGTATCAGGACTATTAGTAAATAAGAAGCCAATTTCTTTTGCTGTTTGGCCACGAACAGAAGCATTCACACATCTCACATTGTGCCCTCTCTCAGGTTAAGGGGTCCCTTTGGGCACTAATCAACAGTTTCTTTCAAAACTACTTTGGTTTTAGGCCTCCTTGCCTTTCCCTGTTCCAATGCAGATTAACCTGTGCTCATACCCTTTCCCCGTCAACAGGGAGGAGCTGCTGGATGTGAGCAGTCAGGGGTACATCAGGACTGGGCTTTGGTGAGGTGTGCCAGTGAGCCAGCAAAGATGCTTCTGTTTCCAACATTCCTAATGAAGAAGGGACTATATTATCTATAGCTCCCACATGCCTGCTTTCTGAACCTACAGCCTCTCAAACTTCTTTGACATCCTTTGCCAACAGTGGCTTCTTCCTCTTTCCTCCAAGTGGGCAATGCCAGCCATTTATAGTCAAGAAACAGTTTATATTATAGCACAGTGGTTATGTGCACAGACTTGGAACCAGATTTCCAGGGTGGAAATCCCAGTTTTGCCACTTATTAAGCTAAGCAAACTTGACACCTTAAGCAAAGCAAAAGCTCCATTTTTTTTTAAACTGTAAAATGGGGAAAATAACAGTACATATCTCATAGTATTGTGGGAATTAACAGCATTCATGTGGGTTATGAGCTTACAACAGTATCTGACACATAATAAACATTCTGTAAATATTCGCTATCATTATTTAGAAGGATTCAAGAGAGAAACACCTTATAACTGCTTTGGTGGCAAATATTAGAATGCTTTTCACTGAAAGATAATGTAATCTGGAAAATGCCTAGACTTGGACCAGGAGGTACTATATTTCCCCTCATCAATAGTAAAGATGGTTTGGGGAGAACATCTTGAGATGCCAAGTTTAACCAATGGCAGAAACTTACGGGCTCTCTGGGCTGGAAGAAACCTCTGAGACTATCCAGCTCGCTGTCCTTTCACACATCAGGTCCAGAGGAGAAGGTGGCTCTAGTAAGGTCACTATCAGCAGAGCATAATTAGAAGGCATACCTCTTTGGCTTCATGGTCCTATACTCTGCTCTTGTCCTTCTTGAGACATAGACACAAATTTGGACTCTGTATGTGTGTGTCATTGCCTTTCCCTTCTCAGCAGTGGCCTTCTTTCCTAATATAATTTCTCCACATAGGATTGCTCTTTCTGGAAGCAGAAATGAACTCTTTCTCATGAATCCTGGATATGTACACACACACACACCCGAGTCTCTTTTATGATAAAGCACCATGTAGTTAGTGAGATGATTTTATTTAAGTTGTGTTACATATACAAAATAATTATTAAAATTCTGGGCTACCTCTTCCTCAGTAAACCTTAAAAATAAAGTATGCTGTCAACATTAAGAATGAACATGTATAAAATTGGCATGACATGTACCATTTTCTCCTGCTGAAGCTCACCAGTGTGCCTTTCAGAACTTGAAAAAGTTTGATGTTTAGAACAAAAGGTTTTTATATAAATATGTATGTCTTATTCAATCAGGGGTTTAGCTTAGCATTTCACTTATTCATTGTGCTGAAAGTAGTGCACACAGGTATCTCTTTATGAATACACATGCTTTTTTGCCAGCTGACTCATGACATGAAAAGGAACTGCCACTTCAGGATAGTTGAAAAGGTAAGGGAATAAAACTATTAGTATGCTTCCTGCTCTTTTCCTGGGCTCTGCAGTCAAACCTACGTGGGATCCCATAAAGCCTCTGCCAACTAGCCAGCTGTGTGTGGAACTTCAGGCAACCTCTCTGAGCCAGAGTCAACTTGTTGGTAGATGATGATAATGCCTACATTAGGAAGTTGTAAGAATAAATAAGGTAATGTATTGAAAAGCAACATATGCCTAGGCATTTAGTAAATGAGAATTTCCTTCCAGTCCAGCCTCATAATAAATAAACCTGAAGCAACTAAAAAAATCTACACATCTCTAAAAAAGACCAGAAATCATGTTAGTTTCAGAAGGCCTTAGTAGTATTATCACCCAAATCCACTGAAGCTAGAAATTAACATAAAGTGGTGATTTAAATCACAGGTCTCAAATAGTGACTCATGGGTGGGCAGCATGGTAGTCGCAGATGTTTCTGTTTGACTCACACAAATATTTAAGGTCTTTAAAATTAGCTTGTAACATTTAAAAATCGGGAGGTTTCCCATGAATATCTAGATCCCCAACTTCTTTTACAAAATGCCTGGCTTTAGAGGTACCGACTTTGTGGTCCTGGATCTAAATCTTCATGGAACAGAAACAATACTTGCCTGCAATTCAGGAGACAGACTTCCTAGCTCTAATACTAGTTAAGCAAACTGCTTCCTCTTCTTTCTGGGCCTCTTTTCCTCTTCTTCTTCCCCCCCTCCCCCCAAATAAGAGCTATCACTTTTAGAACTGTAGTTTATTTTTTAGGTAAACAAAGTAAATATAAAGGTAAACAAATGATGTAACTTCTAGAAATCACACCATACTCTATACAGTTAGCCAGGTAGGAGAAGCCTTTTGAAATATTTCACAGTATATAAATACTGGTTGCAAAAAAGGTTATCTAAACTATAGGTGTAGTATAGAAGCCATGATGATTCAGAAAGGGAAAAACACTTTTAAAATGAAGAAATTATGCTTGAATACACAGAAAGGTTTAAGCTTCCCACTAGTAGATGTTGAATATGCAGATGTGCTACATATCCATCTGCTCTAGAAAGTTCCCAATTTCCATATTCTCATCTTGTCGTTTTGAGGAGGGTGAGCATGCCACGCCTCATCCGTGGAGGCTTTCTGCTTGGCTGGCTTCAGACAACGTTACCATTAACTCCCCAACCTGCGAGAAAATGATTTGACACAAAGGATTCCAAAATGTCCTCCTCTCCCCCTACAAGCCTGCAAACAAATGGTACAGGAATGAGGTCAGAAAGGAATCCTCCGCCTACCAGGCCGCTGAATTCATTTACCTACCTCAGAGCCCATTCAGAGGAAGGGGTGGGACAGGGAACAAGAGATGCTTGGAGGCCAAGTGGAGTTTGGGGGTCGAGCGCTACATTACAAGATTTGACAGGCCTTTGCCAGCCTTCAGCTTCTTTGTGTCTCTCACATAATAGAGAAACACAAACTGAGCAGCACACGATCTGTGGTTACACCCTTGGACAGAGCACACTCTTTGCAAATGCTAATAGTATTGTAGCATCCTGTCACCCGGTAACACAAAAAAGGATGTTGATTTTCACATGAACCAGAACAGGCCCATTGTACACAAGTTTGTGACCAACTTGTAGTATCTGCACATCAAAAGCCCAGCCAATCACAGAGTACACAGCTGGCGAAACGCACCAACGGGGGGGGGGGGGGGGGGGGGGAGGGGGGGCGCCCAACAGGGAGAAATCCAGGTCCAAACGCCTTGCTCCACCAAGGATAACAAAACACTGTGCTTTTGACATGAATGAAATTACACTCTCACAATCCTGATTCAGCTATGACCACAGCAACTAGTCTATTAGCAAGAATGTAAATGTCTCAGATATTTAGAAAGAGAAATCTCAATGTATGAAAATGGGAGTGGCTTTGTGCTTCTGCTGAGAGCCTCTGAAATGGTAGAGGCAGCCAATGGCGGAGATGTCCAATTAAGCATTCATACTAGTGAAGTTCTGATATGTGAAAAGATAAACTCATAAGAATTTTGGCAGGAAAGCATCTATTTCCATCCTAGTGGCCTTGGGAAACCAGACATATCTCAAGGCAAGAGAATTAGAGAAAGAATATACATGAGATTCCTGAAAATAAATTTAGTTGAAATTATAAAGGCTTCTGCTAATAGCTTTCCTTTCAAAAGTGTTACAATTATTAGAAACCAAAGGCAGTCAAAAGTGGTAATCTTCGAAAATAAAATATTCTGTTTTAAAAATTGGAATAAAAGTAATTCTGAATCTTGATAGTTGGGTTAAGTCAAAAAGATTTAGAGAAACTGCATATGGAAAATTAATGTGATTAACATGTTGAGGAGAAATTGCAAAGCACTTACTTTTTAATCCTGAGGCCCGGGGTTGACATGAAATTAGGACCTCCTGATTCTCAGTATTGTCTTATCCACCAGGGCCTCATAGTGAACCATGTATTTCTGCTGATGATTCCACTCTCTGCAATGCAACTACCACCTTGTAGGGTTAGGGAAAACCATCCTGGGCCATTTCTGTTATGAAATAAGTTAGCTCATTCTGCACTTGCTAGGTATATCATGTACCCTAAGGTGCTCCTAATATCATAAATATGTTCATTTTTGTAAAAGTATTTTTGAGAGGGATCATATCTTGGAAAGTGTATAGGCCTGTAATCAGACTTGTTTTCAAATTTCAATTTTGCTACTCACTAGACTGATCTTGACAAGATACTTACAATTTTTCTGAGTCTATTCCCTCATATGCAAAATGGAAATAATACTGTCTATGACAATGGATGCAAAACAAAAGACACACTGGTTTCTTTGCTCTGGATTCAAGTTTTCTTCTTAACTTCAAAATTCAAAGGAAAAACCAAAAAAGTTTCATGGGACCAATCCTTGGCAAGATAGGATACCAACCACTAAAAAGGCTTCAGGGAGATTTTCTAGGTGGATCCCAAAATGCTAATGGCCAGCTGTAGTATACTTTGCAGTGTTCTGAGTCTTATGAAGACTTCATAATAGGCTTTTATTAAGCATGTGTTAATATTTCTGGAACTTAGGTATCTCTCTGCACCCTTCCCCCCAACACACATCAGGCATCTCTTGGTCCTTAGTGTTGCTCATGGCAGTGGGGACACATGTACATTATTGTCACCGGGTGTGTACTGTGTTCTTGAGGCATGAGTAAGGTGATTTCTGGTTTTCACTATATGTAAGTTAACTGCAGAAAAATTACATATATTTGGCATGCAAGGGGATCGGCTGTGTACCACCTGGAGAGTCACGGCAAATGTGAAAACTTTTGACTTATGCCCTCTAGACAAATACATTTCTTAAAGGAGAAATAGTAAGCATTGCATTTTGTTAATGCCACAGTACTATCTGCGTTAAGATGTATGGAAAAGAGAGATTAACAACAAAAGCAGAATATAAACTAAGGGAGCAGAAAAATGATTAAATTCATTTCTTCAGTTGAGAGGTAAATTAATTTCACTATTTCCTGGCAGCTGAAGCAAAGAAACTAGTAAGGTTTGAATTCTCATTGTCAGAAGGAAAGCAGTATATGCATTTGTCTGGAAGGGAAATTTTGCTGGTACACAATTACCTAGTAATCCTTACTTTAATGAACTTAAGTATTAGTAGAGACATGTCATTAGGATAGACTTCTGCAAAAGATACTGTGTATTTTCTATTTGTCTATGAAAAAGCCAACAACCTAATATTAGGTAAAGAAGTAGGTAAGTAGTAGCCCAGGCAGTGTGGCTTTCTGATGATTTGGCTTAATTCTCAGATATACTTTAGCAAAGCAAAAAGATAGAGTTAACCTATTCCTTACATATTCTCTCACAAATATCAGAGGTCTCAAGAACTTTTGGCAAGTGTTGGATCACGTAAACCATGACCATATTTTCTGACAAGTGGATAAAATTCTAATTTCCATGATGTTACCCTGTGATTTAGTAACTATTAATAAGTGATCTTAAAAGTTCCTTCCAGTTCTAAGACTTAGTTATAACTTTTTAGTAAGCCTCATATGTGACTAAACACACTAGTATCATTAATGAAAATGATGGCCTTGGCAGCAAAGTGCAATTAGAAAACATTTTTTATATATTTTACCAAAGAAAATACCAAAATGTTTTGACAAGTGTCAGGATATGAAAAAAAGCATTGGTTGACCATGGATTACAACCATGAAATGCAAGGCATGTGAAATTCAAGCATTCAGATAAGAGCCACATTAAGAGCTTATTAGACCATGAATGTGGTTATACTGTGGGTTCAAATAATGACCCTAGGTACACAGGTTTCTTCCTCTTTCCCTCATTAAAACAGAGAAAATTTAAAAGATGCTCTCCAATAATAGAATTATACTGTGATTTAAATATTTTTTAATTACTCATCTACACAAATGACCTTAGATCAAGCACAGGCAAAATATAAGTTGCAGTAATATCTACATGTAGTATGAAAGCTTTTTTTTTTTTTTTAAATACAAAGTTCATTCACAGTGCACAAGTGAAAACAAGTTTTAAATATTTAAATAACACATAACCATGATCATTCAAAAAGTAAGCATATTTTAAAGCACATTTCCAGACTGATAAAGTGTCTGAAACTATAACACATACCAGCTTAGAGAATTGAGATAAGAACCATTACTTTGATCCCCTTCATTCGAAAGCAAAAATACCATATTCTTTCTTAGATAAATACATCTGAAATGAGTAAAAGCAAAATTATTACCTAGATAAAGAATTTACCTTTTAAACCTATACTCTGACTCTTTATCATTTGTAAAATTCTTAAATTGTGAGGTTAGGAAGCACCACTCTCTGCAATGTTCCCTACTTATTTTTACACTATTCATTTGGATTTATTTGGAGGCTAAATAATTTGTAGGAAGTCCATTGTAATAAAGCCTGGAAAACAGGGATAATACAAACAAGAGACAGTATAATTTAACTGCTAGAAAAGGTGACTGCTTCTCTTGGAACTAGAGCAGCAAGAACCACTTATTTCCTATTGTGCATTGCTTACATACACTGTTTTTTTTTAAATTTATATCCTGGCTGAATTAATTTTGGATGTCATCTATTTACAATTGCTCAATCTTCCAGAGAGTTTTGTCCACTTCAGTCTTTGCAAATTCTGACATGAAAAACAAATGATTTCTTGTCTAGTTAGAATTTAACTTCTGTATATGGAATATCTGAAATTACTTTTTTGTTTAAATTTGAGTCATTTCTAATTTTTGAACTACAGACACAACACACAGGGCTTACTGTTGAGATTGAATTTTAGTTTCCTTTCAATAACATCTGCATTTAATAAATACCTAGCTTTCAAGAAAAAAAAAAAGCATGCTTTGTATGAGATCAGCTAAAAAGAAAAAATAAAAAGGAGCCATATTACTGAGGCGGATAGGGAGAATGTCAGGACCCTTGTACGGGACTTTTAATAATATTAATTTTTACCATCTATTTATATAAGTTACAATACTGATCTCCTCAAAGAAATGAAGATCCTCCTCCGCATCTTTTTAAAATTTATACAAAGAGGTGTGGTAACAGTACTGACTAATCCTCGGGAGAAATCTGTAGAAAAACAGCTGTGGACATTTGTTTTTCCGTCTATAGCTCACAGGAATAAAGTCTTATTTCTTTTCTTCTTTAGAAATAGATGTGTAGTTGTAAAGGTTATGTTTTACGACTGCAAAAATGTTCATTAACATGCATAATGTCTGCTTCAGTGAGGGGGTTTCCCTACCTGCCAGCGCTGCTTAGAAGGGTTTAACCAGTGAGGTCATCTCCTAGTCTTTGTACAGAACATTATGGAGCTCGATCGATTCCCTTTCTGTTCATTATTGTCCCTAGACCTGAAAGAAATACAAAAGGTTCTTGACTATTATCTACCAAACAATGTATATTGCTACTAGCTGCTTAAAACTGGATCTACTTTTCTTATCAAATATTTACTGAATTCTCAGTTTGTGACATACTGTGTGATATTCTCCAACCTCACACTTACATATCAAGTGTTAGATCTTGAGGGGTCACAATAAAGAATGTAGTGATGTAAAAAAAAAAAAAAAAGGGAGGGGACACTAAGGGCATTGTTATCAAAAATAATTCCAAGAATACTATAAAATTACATAAACTGTAAAATAAAAACTGTCACACAATGGGCATTTTTACTAACAAAATAAAGGCTAATGAAAAGGCAGCAAATGAAATAGACATTTTAAGTAAAAAATGGCATTATTTCTTTGTTTTAAGCTCCTTTAGCCAATTAAAAAATATTTATGAAACCCATGAAAATGTTGAGGGTATTATTGTAATTGAACTGCAATAAATTAAACTTTAAATTTTTTCTTTATTCAGATAAGAGTAGGATGGTAAACATTATTCTAATTGTTGAAATAATTTCTATTTAAAATAGTCTTATGCAAGAAGCCTTTTCCTGATGACTAGCTGAAATGTTTGACAATATTTTAAATGAAATCAGTCAATTGATTATCCTTAATCTTCCCCATCCCATGTCATAATCCAATGGCTCTGTCAACAGGAAAAAAACCATTGTTAACAGAAAGCCTAACTTAAAGTATACAACACCAAAACTGAATTAATTTCAAATAGATACAGAGAGTACAAAAACAACAACTGAATCAAATAGGTAGCCCGCCACTGACTTAGCTTCCAAGGCAAATTTCTAAGCTTTAATGAAGGGTTGAAATTTCTTTCACTAAGTGTACACTGAATTGTTATAATCCAAATTAACCTATGTGAGGGGTTCTCCTGTTAACCAGTTTTCTTCATGTGGTGAATATAAATTGAATTATCATGGCCAAATAGTTCTGGATATAGAATATTACAGATACAGACAATGACTTAGTGGGTTACTATCATTTTATATACAACTGATAACTTTTAAAAAATTGCTATAAGTTTCATTTCAAGACACCTAGCATTATATTTCTGGAAAAGAAACTGACACCGAATAACATCATTTAACGAATTAAACTAGTGCCACCACAAATAAGACAGCAAGCAGAGAGCAAGTTTATCTTCAAGGACTGAACCTAATGGCCAGACCAATTATATTATCCCAATTTGTCACTTCAGTACAACAAAATAGGATATTAATGCCGTTACCACTGTTCTTCCATTCAAAAGGCAGCTGACGGTTAAAGTGCCTGTAACACATATCAATTATTTTTATCCCATGACTTTATTGTATGTTTAGAAAGGTGGAATAGCAGAAGAGAAAGAGGCAGGACAAAAGACTTTAAAGTTTTCTTTCTTCAGATGTATGCACAGGCGATTACATAATGAGTAGGATTCTGTAAAAATAAACCCATTTGATAAATTTAGGTCTGGGGAGACAAATGCAAAATTTCTAAACAAACTTCATTACTGCATGATCATAAAAATATTGAAAGTTTAATTGCCTAAGTTTTCTAGTTATATTACTATTTAGAATACCATCTACCATGACAATATTAGCATAATTTTATCAAACATCAATAAAAATATATTAGAATTCATTTCTTATAGAAAAAGAGTTAAAAACATATATTAAAAGTAATTGGTAGAGAAGAATCTCTACATAGTTGTGTAGGGTTATAAACATCTTCAGCAAATATTAGAATTTACAGTGACTTAGGAACTCCACACATGTTAAAACTATAATTGAGAAAGTGTTAGAATGCTTGGTAACTTTTATAAAATGGTCAGAATGAAGCAAGGCTACCATTCTGCCAGATTTATTATTTTAAATGGGTCCATAGGGTACAAAATAGATCATCTGTCTAATTCATAGATATTTTCTAACAGTTCACAGAGTCATAAGTCACAAAGGTTGGGAAAGGCCTTAGAGACTGACAGTCAGGTAGGAAACAAGAAAAATGGGGATGGTTTTCCTACGCCTACGGATCTCTCTGTGCACAAATGTCACCACAACCTGGCTCTTAGGACATTCTGGCAGGAAAAAGGCAAGTTCCCAGCAGCAATGGCAACTCTAGATGTCACACTGCTCAGTTTAGGGGAGAGACACTACTATGTAAAACAATGGCTGGCTTTGGGCTTCCTCATTTCATGAATAAACCAGAAATATAGCTTATATTTTTAATGGGGTTTCTGTGGCTTTCATGAGTTTTCTCCCAAAGGCCACATCTGTAAACAAAACTATGATGTAATTTCTGGTGCTAAAAAGGAGAACCATCCAAATCAAGATAGTACTAAAAATATTCATTTCGAATAGTAACTACTCATAGTAACTACCATGACTAGGATGATACTGTAAACACTTTATGGTTTTAAAATAATACATTGAAGATGCAAAAAACATTTATAAACCCAGACAAAAACACGCCAAAATTATTTTTGGCTTATGTTAAAGATGATTATGTATTTTTGTATACTTCTACATATCTGTTTTAATTTATGAAAGAAATAAATGCAACAAAGTACAAAAGCTTTACTCTAAAGTTTCCTAACTCCTTCCTCTCTCCTTCATTGCTGGTGTACTGTTCGGAATGATGTACCATCTGAGCTGCGCTTCCCTTTCCAGCTTGCTTTCTCAAATATGTTTCCCCTGTAGAAGAGGAGCATAGGTAGTTTGGCTTAAGACCCTTTTCTGAACTGAACTGAGTGCAGCTAGGGAAGAAACCTTTCACATTTCTACTCCTTCCATTTCTGACCCTGCTGCAGTTGCCTGTAGGATAAGGCTCACAGATAAATGTTATGAAATATTTGAAATAAGTGATGACTTAATTATAGCATTTTCTTTTCCTCAACTTCTTCAATGAATGATTTACTGATTTTAATTCCTTAGCGACAATTAACAATTGATTATGCTACTAAGGGAAGTCCTTAAATATATAGTATTTTATTATGAACATGCTTAATAATGTCAGACTATAGAATCAGATAAAAACATCAGTTACATATTGGCTATATAAATTAAGCAGGAAAAAGGCTTATCTAAATGTTTTTAATCAAAAGAGAATAAGATTAAGAACAATCTTATTCTTATGAAAATTTTTAGTCAAGCCAAAGAAATAAAAAGCTTTGCAAGTTGAATATTTAACATACACATAATTATTCATAGACTATGAACAATGAGGGAAAAAATGACAACTACAGTTCAATTCTTTACATACAGAAAATATGAGTCATCTGCATATAATAAAATAGCTCTCTGTTCACCTTTGTTCTGTTTAAAATGAGTTCTAGAGGATATTTTTAGTTCAGTCAGAAGGTAATCAAGTTATTCAAAGAAATATTATACAAATGAAATTCAGAAGCTAGCTTCAGAGATTCATGCCATTAAAATTATTACATCATAAGGAGCAAACAGGATATAGCAAAGTGATAAATGATTAAGTTTAAAATATAAATTTTGCATTTAGTCAGCACCAATGAAGTAATAGACTTTTTACTCACATAATACAATTTATTTCTCCTGATGAAGAGCTTCAATGAAAGCATCAAGTTTTTCTTGAATTTCTCTAACTTTTTCTGTGCAGATAAAAAGAGATGATAAATTTTTAAAAAAATTATTTTTCAAATGTATCACAAATCATAGTAGATAATTATTTACTAACTGGTCTGGTATATTTCTTTAACTATTTGGGGAAAAGGGAAAAAATTAGAGTCCCATCATACCACCTTATACCCAAATAAAGTCCAGATGGATTATAGTAGTAGCTCTTAGCCACTTTTTGAAAGGAGGAGAGGGAGAGACCTGTGACAGATCCTTTTAGAATCTCATAAAACCTATGGCTTCTTACACAGAAAAATAAACTTATAGACACATGTACAATTATGTACAGAATTTTATGGAATGCCTAGATTCTCCAAAACCTAACCAAAGACTCACAGTTAGCAATGCCTGAAACAGAGGAAGATATAAAACAATAAAACAATTTTAAAAAATTAAAAGAAAATATAAGTGGATATTTAACTGGCTTTAGACTGGGAGATGATATTTAAAGTATAAAATATCAGGAGTTACAAAGGAAAAGATCAACCAATATGGCCACATTGAAATGTATACTTTCATTTAGATGTCAAAATGTCATAAAATTAAAAGATAAAGGAAACTGTGGGAAATATCTGCAATGAACATGAGAAGGGCATATACTTTAAAAACACATATAAAAAAAGTACTTTTCCAGCTGTGAATAAGGAAAGCTTAAAAATACCAGAGCCACTAAACGTAGATTTACATTATATATTTGATATTTTTTTTTTTTTTAAGACAGAGTCTCACTCTGTTGCTTGGGCTAGAATGCCATGGTGTCAGCCTAGCTCACAGCAACCTCAAACTCCTGGGCTCAAGCGATCCTCCTGCCTTAGCCTCCCAAGTAGCTGGGACTACAGGCATGTGCCACCATGCCCAGCTAATTTTTTCTATATATTTTTAGCTGTCTAGCTAATTTCTATTTTTTTTTTTTTTTTTTAGTAGAGACGGGGTCTCACTCTTGCTCAGGCTGGTCTTGAAGTCCTGAGCTCAAACGATCTGCCCGCCTCAGCCTCCCACAGTGAGCCACCGTGCCCCGCTGACATTATTTATTTGATTTTCATGTGTATAAACTTCCAAATAAAATGTATAATTCCTTGCTGGGTGTGGTGGCGTGTGTCTGTAGTCCCAGCTACTCGGGAGGCTGACGTGAGAGGATTGCTTGAGTCCCAGAGTTTGAATCCAGCCTGGGCAACAACATAGCAAGACGCCATCTCTTCAAAAAAAAAAAAAAAAAATCTACAATTTCTCTCTGAAATGTAGATTTCCTCCACAAATGTGAACTATTCACAGTACATGCCAATCCTCTATTAAAAGTAGAAAAGTCATGATCTATACTACTTCATTGCTAATTTAATTATGCACCTATTTTAAAATATAGGTTATAGTAAGCATGCTAACAAATATTTTTGTCCTTGTAACACAGTTTAACATATTGGGAATTATTAATTAAAGTGGGTTGGCTCGCTGATTTAAAGCCAGTGATCTAGAGGCAAAATTGGCAAGCATCCTAGTTTCTATCCACAGGAAAATCATAAAGGATGCATTTAATATTCAATGTTTAAATCTTTTACACTTGAAAGTAAATGTCTGCAATTGAAGAGGTAGGTACCCCTTTTCACCAGTAAGATAGTATTAGTGATGAGTATCCAATAAAAGGAAGAATTGTGCTTTTTATGAATTCTTAGTAGCTTTGCAGGAACTCAACAAAGTCTATGATGGTTACAAACAAAGAGCATAATGTTTTCATATTCTTTTTCCAGTAATTTAACACTTCTAATTCTTGGTATCAGATTGAAACCAATATCAAATCTATGGCGAAAAATCCTATTGTTTAAATCAAACTATTTATTGAGAAAATATAGTAGTTATCACAAAGACAGCATTAACTCCTTATATATAAGATTAAACTAGAGAAACCAAAAAAAAAAAAAAAAAAAATCCCAACCCATCTCTTGGAAATTTAGTCTGTTAGTCTGTATTTTCTGGCAGGCTGACTTTCATTCAAAAAAAATTTTTTTTAGACAGCAGTCAAACCAGTAAGCATACTTGCTTTCCCAAAATAAGGCCACATTCTTAGTTTCAAAATTAATTCATCTAGTTGCTTAGAAACAACCTATTTTTTTTTCAATGAATACAAAAGTTTCACATAAGTGCAGTTCATCAGCTGAATAATTTTTAATAAGGGAGGAAGGTAGGAGAAAAAAGTTTTTTAAATTGTCTCACAGAATTTTTGAAACAGATGGGTCTTTAAAAAGTCATTTAACTCAAGTAACACAACACACAGAAATCTCAAAACAGGTGTTTAGAGCCTCAGTAGCTCCTCTAAACATTTCATTGACAAATATTTCTACTTGGGAATGCTGAACTATGTGAAGACAGGAAATCCAGTTCTACTTAATACGTGATTTTAGTACCACAGGGCAGCTGTAGGGCTAGATCTGCCCATCCTTTGCCCTGTCAGTGACCTCTATCCTATCTATCTGCAGGCATGTGGCACAGCAGCCTCACTGTTAAGAGCAGGATCTATTTGTACTGAAATATACCAAGAACCTCTCTGATGCAGGTGTCTGACTCTGTAAGGTCTAAATGAAAGCCAAATTCTTCTAAAATTAAGAGGTAAGCATTTCTTTTGTAAATGAAAGTACAATGACTAATTTACTGTAATATAAAAACCACAGAATAAAAAATTGCCAAATTTTCCTTAAGACACTATGCTTTTGTTATACAAAATATTTTACAATTAGAACACAGTACTACCATGCCTTGAAATCTCAGAAATGACAAAAGTCATATAAGTTAATTACTAGGAAGTAATGGGGGCAGGAAGTATGAAGGGAGGGGAGAATGAGGGAGAACCGAAGTAAGTGAAAAACAAAAAGGAGCAACTGTGGTAAATGTATCCTTTAAACATTATCTAAAAACATTCATTTCTTTGTTCTTTCACTTATACAATGCACTTGATGGAGTGATATCGGGACAAAGATGATACACTACCTTTGGGAAGCATTCCTTGCTTACCCTCTCACTCTAAGTCTGTGAAGTTTTTACTATGTGATTTCAAATTTGGCATTGCCTTTGACCTTCATATAACCCTGCAGGTATCACTGCTAAAGATGAAGACATTAGAGCCTGGAGAGTTAGTCTTGTCCATGCTCCTTTGATTCAGAAATACAAATAAGACCTGCTACCACATGCTAACTCATAATTATAATAAAGCAAATGCTATTATTTTATTTAAGTTTTACATTTGACATGAAATAAGACATATTTCAGTAAAAATCAGGGAACACAATAGTTACTGATAAGTAGTCCTATACCTAAGGATGACAAAACTGTAAAATATTCTGATGAATATTATAACCTCTTGAGGAGACTAAATCTATACACATTTGGATAAACCCTTGGAGAACAATACAATAGCATGAAATGGGACGCCAGCATCTTCACTGTCTAGAATAATGTCTGGATGATTATATATGCTCAATAAATACTCAATAAATGATAGATGAATGAAGTTCCTGAAAACATGGCACAGAAAATAAGGGCCATGGGTTATCAGTCAAGGAGGAGGAGGGGAAAAAAACCCACTTAGCCGGCTTCCTGAATATTATACCATTGACCAAGAGGACCGAAGATAG
The DNA here is from genome assembly GCF_041146395.1 of Eulemur rufifrons. Lineage (NCBI taxonomy): Eukaryota > Metazoa > Chordata > Mammalia > Primates > Lemuridae > Eulemur > Eulemur rufifrons. The sequence goes on from NC_090989.1 coordinate 71,173,089, forward strand.
GATCACAAGCAAGACTAGGAACAGGCTACACATCGATAATGAAGGTTAAGGAAAGCTGGTGGGTTATACCTGAACGAGATAAGCAACAGAGATCAGAGGAATACTCAGCTCTCACAACACAATACCAGTGCAGTAAAAATCTTCAATTTAATTATCATATTTTTTTTAATCAAGGCTGAAATATGCTGACTACATATATATTCACTTGTAGCTTTAGAAACTACACTCTGATTTCATGCTTGGCAAGAAAGCTACATTCCAAATAATAAGCAGCATTATTTCCCATACTTAAATTCATTCATTTTAAATTGTGATATAAGTTTCCAAGACTGTCTTGTATACTAACTATGCCATCTGGCTACAAAGAAAATCAAATTATCCATAAAAAATGAGGTAGCAACTAAAACTTTCTATGTTTTGATCCTTCCAAATTAACGCCCCCGTATTACAATGTTTTCAAATTCCAAAATATTACTGTAACCATTTCACCATTAGAAATTGCTTTCTCGTAAAAATGTGTGTACAGATCAGCGTGGGTAATTAAAAAATTAAAATTTTCTATTAAATATTTGAATGAAATATTCATAGAGTATTCTTGTAAAACTTGTGATTTACTTGATAAATTAAACCAACTCAAGAAGGGATTAACAAACTGATATTTCTTTTACACAGACATAGCAAATTCTACATGTAGTGAATACTGAAGCTACGTTCCATTTATCCAATGTTTACTTAAAAGATGAGCTGTTTCAAACATCAATTCATTGTGCTTCTTGATTGAGTCATGAATATTCCCATAATCCCCAATTCATAAACCTCAGTGAATGAAGTTCATTTTCTTTTTTTCTTTTCTTCAGATGACTTGACACCCATTCATGTTTTGGGACTCTTTATCTCTACATGAAATGATACTGCTACTCTCATTTTCTTTTTGAGTCTTCTGATACTTGCTCTAAAAGTCTCAAATATAGACTAATCTGTAATTAGGTTTTGAATACACTGTGAATACCAAAAGGCCAAACCTGGGAGAAGGTTCACTTCAGTGGTTAATAACAGTTTAGAACAGGAATAAAGAACCACACACAAAACATTACCACATGCACTGAAATAAACCTTTTACAACTTTTGATGTTTTTAAAGAAAGCATAAAAAAACAAGCTGCAAACTTACTAATGCAGTGTACTTTCAGCAAACCACATATCCAAAGATCCAAATGTACCTTAACAGAACTATTTTATAACATGCTGCACAAGCACTTTGTACCAAGATTTAAGACACCTTGTGAGATTCTACTGTAAAAAGTTGTTCACTACAGCATTGAAAATGAAAGGAACACTTCTTATTATGTAATATATGTTGTTTCTGAAAAAGTTTGCTTTTTATTAGGCAATTACACGTATAAGTGCCCTTTAGAACTCAGTAAAGGAATATACAGGGTCTGGGGGAAACAAGGAAAGAAAGAAAAGGTAACTAGAGACCAGATTCAAGATTCTCAAAGATACAGCCAAAATCTCAGATTTAGCACAAGAAAAAAAATGTGCACGTTTTTACAGCTGATAAAAGGATTAACCAAAGAGATAATAGGCAAAGGCATATAGCTAAATCTAGCACTTATCTTCAAAATGTTGGCCTTATAGTTTTTCCCCTAGAAATAGGCATGATTATTTTTAAACAGACTCATTAATGAAACAAAGAGAATATTTCTGCTTGTTACAGAAGAAGGCATCTATTCACATGTCCTGGAAAGCAGTTTAAGACTGGTACGGTACTTTTAAAGTTGGGGTTCCCAGTCTTCTGGGGTCTGTGAAGGCTGAGTTGTTTCCATTATTTCAAAAAGTCAAATGGAAATCTTCAGTTGGGCCAGAATTACATTCACTTTTCCTAACAACTACTTACTTAGGCTGATTAGGTCCTATAATTGGTAGCTATGTTTCTCATGATAAAGAATGTAAGTCTGCTGTAGACAAAATCTTCTAAAACATGAACTTCACAGGAGTACACAATCATGAAAGAAGTGTTTGATGAAAAAAATTTTTTAGGAATCCCTAGTCTAATACCTCTAATCACCAATGGGGCAGTTATTTTATAAGATTTTTATAAAGTAGAGAACATAATGTAATATATACCTTATAAGGTATATGACAATGTGGTATTTTGCCATTAACCATATCACTGTAAAAAAGTCACAGTCTTAGTTTCTTTTTCATTATAAAATGAAGGAATCTGTCCAGAAGAATTCAAAGCCCCTATTATTTTAAAACTTAGGATTGAAATTTACGGTTCTAATTAATTACATGCATATTATGCATCCTTTTTAACTTGTCTTTTTGTTTATTTCTTAGCATCTTTTTCTTTTTCCTTTCTTTTTTTTAAGAGACAGGGTCTTACTCTGTCACCCAGGCTGGAGTGCAGTGGCCTGATCAGAGCTCACTGTAACCTCAAACTCTTGGGCTTAAAAGATCCTCCCACCTCAACCTCCCAAGTAGCTGGGACTACAGATATGCACCACCACACCCAGATAATTTTTTTTTAAATTTTTGTAGAGACAAGGCCTCACTATGTTGCCCAGGCTGATCTCAAACTCTTGGCCTCAAGCGATCCTCCTGCCTCAGCCTCCCAAAGTGCTGGGATTATAGGCATGAACTAACATGCCTGGTCCCTTAGTATCTTTTTATTTACTTGATGTTAATCTTCTGGTTAAAAAATGTAATCACAAATTACAATGTTATTTTCATGAAGCTACATAATTCATCTTGGAAAGATCATTTTTATGTGTTTTTTTTTTTTTTTTCCCTGAAAATCAATGCAGGGAACAGCAGGGACTGCTTGTATGAATTATCTACTTACCCAGATGTCTGTCATTTAAAATCACTCTGCCTAGTACAGCACTTGCTATATAATAGATTCCCATGAATATGCATCCATTCATTTTTCATTCATTCATAGTTGAGTAATCTGACTTTATCAATACTTAATTCAAATACTCAAGATTAAAAAAATGCTATTTTATGACCCCCAAACTTAATAATTTAGAAAGAAAGTCTGTGAGGTAAATTACAACTTATGTCTGTTAATTATATAAATAGCTCAATAGTGACCTGTGGATAAATTCAGCTTTCTTTTTGAACTCTTTTAATGTAAGCATTTCAATCAGGCTCCTTTTGGCTAAGACAATCAAAACCTCTTCAAATAACTTCGTTTTTTGAAGCCTACTTCCCCAAAAGACTTCAGTGTGGATGAACATGGAGTAGCCTTATATTCAGATTTTTATACTTGTTAGACTCTTCAACTTCCATAAATGGATGGCAACTCAAATTTCAGCTCGGCTAACTATTAATGATTAAGGCTCTGCCTTAACTAACAAGAAAAAGTATATAGTGCCACTCCAGGTGCTACTCAGTGTCACTGAGCCTAAAACACTGAACTTTTGACTACCTGATACTTACTGAAAGGCACAGCTGCAAAAAGAAATAATATTTACAGAACATTGTATGGGGAATGTATAATTCATCTATTTCTCTAGGTATAATTTATCTTCAGGTGAGGCAAACCAAAGAGTTATGTATTTGGACAGCATCATTTTGATTTCCGCCAGAATTGTGTATGTTATTAGCCTATATGAGGAACATTACAGTAAAGAGCCCCATGAAGCACATGATTATGTGCAGCCATTTGATTCATTATGTCATTTAATTCAGTGTCCACTTTAAGAGCACTAAGGAGAGAAATTTCTTTCAGGTGTGTGTACCAGGAATGCCTAGGCTTCTCCTAAGCAACTGCTATGTTTGTCTGACGGTGACCATGAATCACGTAATAAATTTTGCTTTTCATTTTGCATCAGCCACTAGGAAGCTCAGGGCTAAATTGCAGATTACCTCTAGCAAAGTACACACATACCTTGGAGATACTGTGGGTTCGGTTCCTGATCACTGCAATAAAGTGAATATTGCAATGAAGTGAGTCACAAATTTTTGGTTTCCCACTTCATATGAAAGTTGTGTTTATACCATATTGTAATCTAGTAAGTGTGCAATAGCAGTATGTCTAAAAAAACAATGCACATACCTTAATTAAAAATATTTTATTGCTAAAAAATGCTAACAATCCTCTGAACTTTAGATGAGTCATAATCTTTTTGCTGATGGAGGGTCTTACCTCTATGTTGATGGCTGCTGACTGATCACAGTGGTGGTTACTGAAGGTTCGGGTGGCTGTGGCTATTTCTTAAGATAACTATGAAGTTTATCACATAGATTAACTCTTCCTTTCAGGAAAATTTCTCTGTAGCACATGATGCTGTTTGATGGCATTTTTATCCACAGCAGAACTTCAAAACTGGAGTCAATCCTTTCAAACCCTGCCACTGCTTTATCCACTAAGTTTATATAATATTCTAAATCATTTGTTGTCATTTCAACAATGTTCACAGCATCTTCATCAGTACATTCCATCTCAAGAAACCACTTTCTTTGCTATCCATAAGAAGCAACTCCTTATCCATTCAAGTTTTATCATGAGATTGCAGCAATTCGGTCACATATTCGGGCTCCACTTCTAATTCTAGTTCTTTTGCTATTTTCACCAAATCTGCAGTAACTTTCTCAACTGAAGTCTTGAAGGCCTCAAAGTCATCCATGAGGGCTGGAATCAACTTCTTCCAAACTCCTGTTAACGTTGACATTTTAACCTCCTCTCACATATCAAAAATGTTCTTAACAGCATCTACAACATTGATTACTTTCCAGAAAGTTTTCAATTTACTTTGCCCAGATCCCTCAGAAGAATCACTATCTATGGCAGCTATAATCTTATGAAATGTATTTTTTTTCTTTTTCTTTTTTTTTGAGACAGAGTCTCACTCTGTTGCCTGGGCTAGAGTGCCATGGCGCCAGCCTAGCTCACAGCAACTTCAAACTCCTGGCTCAAGCGATCCTCCTGCCTCAGCCTCCCGAGTAGCTGGGACTACAGACACATGTCACCATGCCCGGCTAATATTTTTTTTCTATGTATTTTTAGTTGTTCGATTAATTTCTTTGTATTTTCTTTTTAGTAGAGACAGGGTCTCACTTTTGCTCAGGCTGGTCTCGAACTCTGAGCTCAAACAATCCAGCTGCCTCGGCCTGCCAGAGTGCGAGGATTACAGGCGTGAGCCACTGCACCTGGCCTTGAAATGTACTTCTTACACATTAAGACTTGAAAGTCAAAATTACTCCTTGATCCATAGGCTACAGAATGGATGTTGTGTTAGCAGGCATGAAAACAACATTAATTTCCTTGTTCATCTCCACCAGTGCCCTTGAGTGACCAAATGCGTGGTCAATTACCGGTAACATTTTGAAAGAAATCTTTTTTTCTGAACAGTAGGTCTCAACAGTGAGCTTCAAATATTTAGTAAGCCTTGCTATAAACAGATACACTGTCATTCAGGCTTTGTTGTTCCATTGATAGAGCACAGGCAGAGTAGATTTGGCATAATTCTTAAGGGCCAAGGATTTTTGGAATGGTAAATGAGTATTACCTTCTAGTTAGAGTCATCAGCTGCATTGGCCCCTAACAAGAGCCAGCCTGTCTTTTGAAGCTTTGAAGCCAGATGTTGATTTCTCTCTAGCTATAAAAGGCCTACATGGCCTCTCCTTCCAACAGGGCTGTTTCATCTCCTTTGCAAATCTGTTGTTTAGTATAGCCACTTTCATTAATTTTCTTAGCTATAAGGATAACTTGCTGCTTCACCTTCCATTTTTATGTTATGGAGACAGCTTCTTTCCTTTAATTCATGAACCAACCTCTGTTGGCATCAAAGTTTTCTTCTGCAGCTTCCTCACCTTTCTCAGCTTTCACAGAATTGAAGAATTGGGGGTCTTGCTCTAGATTAGACTTTAGCTTAAGGGAATGTCATGCATGGCTGGTCTGATCTTCTATCCAGACCACAACTTTCTCCATAACAGAAATAAGGTTGTTTCACTTTCTTACCATTTGTATGTTCACTGGAGTAGCACTTTTAACTTCCTTCAAGAATGTTTCCTTTCCATTCACAACTTGGCTAATTGATTGGCATAAGAGGCCTAACTTTCAGGCCTATCTCGGCTGTTGACAGGTCTTCCTCATTAAGCTTTAATCATTTCTAGCTTTTGACTTAAAGTGAAAGATGTACAACTTTTCCTTTCACTTGAACACAGAGTGGCAATTATAGGGTTATTATCTGGCCTAATTTCAATACTGTGTCTTGGGAAATGGCAGTCTGGGGAAAGAGAGAGAGAGATGGGGAACAGCCAGCGGGCAGAATAGTCAGAACACATACTAAATTTTTCGATTAGTTTCACCATCTTATATGGACATGGTTAGTGATGCCCCCAAACAATTACAATAATAACATCAAAGATCACTGATCACGGATCCACCATAACAGATATAATGAGAAAGTTTGAAATATTGTAAGAATTACCAAAATGTGACAGAGACACAAAGTGAGCAAATGCTACTGGGGAAAAATGGTGCCAACAGACTTGCTTGACACAGGGTTGTCACAAATCTTCAATTTATAAAAAATGAAGTATCTGTTAAATGCAATATAGCGAAGTGTACTAAAACAAGGTATGCCTGTATATAGAAACCCATGAGCATATATTTTGAGGGGTACCAATCTTATCCCAAGTTTCACTTTATTTCACTTGCCTAGATTTTCCCTTTCCTTCTATCCAACTTTTTCACTTAAGTATTTTTATCTTTTGCATAGAAGACATGTTTGTAAACTGCCTCAAATCCTTTGGGGTAAGCCAGGGAATTAATAAACAAACTAATGAGCTGGGCTGTAAGAGATACACCATTAGCCAGCTGATTAACAAAATATACCATAATAGTCTAAACGTGGTCTTTTTATACTGGCAATGCTTTTTAAAGTGGTAATTTAAGAACATTCTGTAGGGTGGTGGTGGAACAACATGTGTCACATTTAACCTGTCGAAATAAATTCTGCATGGGAGAAAAAATAAAGTATTTTTATTTCTGTTCAATTCTTGGAACACCCAACAAGATAAATATCTATACTTACAGCATTCATTTTCAGCAACAGAAGTAAAAACCACAAATTTTTATGGGATTCATGATCATCTTTTTAAATGTAAAAGTTAAATTCTACTACAAGATTATGATTGTTTACGCTGAATTGTTTTATTCTTTAATACATAAAATGTTCCATATTAATTACATCCTATTAACTCAAATTATGACAAAAACCTTACAAATTATTTTATATCCTAACTCATTAATGATACATTGCTTTGTTTCTCTCTAAAAAAAAAGAGTTAAAATATACTATTTCAAAATGGATACATTCCTTTTGACACCACAGAAAAACTTAAATATCAATACATTTAAAAAAATATGATTTAGCCAATTAATTGGGAAGACTAAAAAAGATCAGTAAAATATTGTCATAGTCAATTAAAAATGCTTTTAAAAAAATCCATCATTCTTTCTTTTTTCTTATTTTTAAAAGTATATCTTACTCTGAATTCTGTTAGGAGGAAAGCTGAAACATTTTAAGAAAAGGAAAACCACCCAGGCAGCCCTTAAACAGAGAGGACATCATTTATCACCTGCAAAGACAGATTTATAAGAAGAGGGCCCCTTCTGTTCCTTTAAGACTGCAAAACAGATGGGAAGTGAATGGACAGTCAATGGGACAAGAAAACACAAGGGAGGTGCTGCTGTATGCATGTTCCCAGCATAAGAAAGAGGTCAAGATTGTAACTGCATGACTGGGTCCTGGAAAGGGTCTTTCTTCAAGCTGTTACAAAGACAAACGCTGTTCCTCATCCTGCTGTCAAACTGTTATAAATATTGGTTTGTCAAAAGACCTTCAGTGCTGAAGCTTTAAAAAGGAGGCATAACAGACAAATGAATCATGAGAATGATTCTTAAACAGTCAGCTTATCAATGTAATTTTAAAAGTAAAAGAAATAATATAAGATCGGCGAATCCAATTCTAATTTGTAATTCAAACTGAACATTTATGAAAAAATATGAAATTAAAAATTGCAGGCTTTAATAGAGTTATGAATTAACTGAGAGGAAAAGCAAAAATAATGTACAAGTTATATCTCTTAAATAAGATGTTGCATTAGGAGAAAGTATTATTAAACTTACCACAAGAACAGTACTCATTTTTTGTTAGGTTGATTTCACAAGTTCTTAGTCAATCACTGACTTTATCACTCAATTTATCTTATAGCATTATTTATCACAACTTAAAACTTAAGTTGTTTATCACAACTGAGTCAGAATAAGGCTCAGAAAAATAAAAATAACTTCAGAATTAATTTCACACATTTATTAAATTTGAAAACCACCTTTAAATTTTAAGTCACAATTTCTTTTTTTTCTGTAGAAAAGAAAAATCACAAAACTCAACTGGCAATGAAAATACACAGATTTATAAACTTGAGTTATCTTTTTTAAGGAACAAAACCACTGTGTACATCTTTAAGAGACACTGTTTTAGATTCAATGAATACTTTCACTAGAACAGGCTCTAAAACTAATACATATTAAAATATCATAAAAAAGGAAGCCAAATTAAATGAAGCTGGTTATCTATGGACACCCACAAACAAACCCAAAGACTAAACAGAATCCCAAAATAATTCTAAAAAGATACTATCTCTAACACATATGGGTAGCCCTAGCTTTGCCACAAATATTTATGTAACAGGCCAAATCATTTACCTCAATGAACATTCATTTCCCCATCTGAACAATAGGGATAATGTCTTATAAGCCTCATATAACCTTAAAAGGCACACATGGACAAACATAAGTTTCATAAACTGTAAAGCGCTTATACAGATGTGAGGGGCAGAGATGAGAGTTTCAAGCAGGATATGGATTCTAAAGTACCAAATGATGCAATTACATGAGAATATTTTCTAATTCCTGAATGCTTGCCTGGATCATTGCTTTGTTTTGATTTTTAGTAATCCTGGAAAAAACAATTCCAGTAGAAGTGAAAATAAAAGATTACAAAGGTAAGAAGTAAGTGGATGGTTAAAAGTGGCACCAGGCAAACATTCAGAGTTTTTCTGTGTAAAACAGAATCAAGATCAGAAATAGTTAGACTGCAAGGAATGAAGGATTAATCCATTAGTCTTAAAATGAGAAGGACTTGAGCATCTTTGAAGAAAGAAGGAAAGGAGAAACAAAACGAAGATACAGCACACACAGGAAGGCCAGGGTCCTGAATAAAAGACATGGGACTGACTTTCAAAGGAGAGTGATTTTCAGCACATGCGATGCTGTAATATGGCCTCTAGAATACTTGAACTATAATATATAAAGTAACTGATACTATAGGTTTTATTTTACTTAATGAACATTTCTGAAACGTTCATATGAAGAAAAGAAAGAAGTTTAGCCTACTCTGATAGATGAGAAATTAGAAATAGGGGCAATGACAATGAACTGAAGATGTGGGGATAAAGGAGGAAGCCAACCTGAGAGTTCTTCATGAAAAATGTGTTCCAGAAATTATGCCCCCAAGATCACATTCAAAATTTTGTTAAACTACATTACAGTGCTAATTTCTGGGTGGTGGCAATTATTTTTTAAATGTTGCCATCTATATTTTCTAATTTTCCACAATGTGTATGTACTAGTTCTATGATAATAAAAATGATTAAAAAAAAAAAAACCTCTAAATTTCTTGTAGAATATTTGGGAGAGATTTGTCTGTCTAAAGACAGATCTCTAGATATGACTCAGAATATGAACTAGTGACCAAAAAAGGAGAGACTAAAGGTAAGACTTTCATTCTTGGTCCAGAAAAGAGATCTAACTGAAGTTAATAAAAATAGCAAACTTCTTTGCACAACTCAGAATACTAAAACTCCAGAACAGATGAAAGAGCTGTTCTAAGAGAAATTGAAATGGAATATTTTGTACATAGGAGCTAACAACTAAAGAAAATCTATTATCTGAAATGGGATACACAACCTTGAAAGCTTCACTAATTCAAGAAAGATTTCAATTCATTCTCAGATGATACAGATCCATGATGGGCAGTTGTAGGAAATGAGAATTCACTGTTGAATACCAACCTCTGAGGATGATGCCATGAGAAGCAATTACCATGTGGTCCCATGAATTGTCTCTTGGTATCATAACCACCAAGAAGTCATTTGAAAAACATCTGTCACTTTGAGCATATCATGTATTAGCTTTGTTGTTTCCATGAATAGGATAAGATTATAAAACTTAAAAATCATAATTTTTAAGTTTTAAAATTATAAAACTATAAAATTCTAAGATTATTTTGAATTGTGCTCATTGGGGGAAAAACAGTTTAGAAATGTAGAAAATCATAAAAAATTAAAATTCCCTTTGCCTTTAACCCACCTCTCCAACTACCCCAAGAATCGTGCTTCACAGAGGTTACTAGTTTAGTGTGCATCAATCCTCTTTTTAAAAACTTATTAATATCTTGCTTAATTTTATTTTTTCTATATATTTTTACATAAGCCAATGAACTGTTTTGTGATTAGGTCTAGTTTTTGATTAGTGGATTCTATTTTTTCCTTCTTAGAAATGGAGAGAATACACAAAAACATGATTAAAAAACAAAATGTTTAAAACAAAGTTTAATCCAACCTTTAAAGATACTATTTCATTCTTATCTCTCTGAGGAAATGGTAAGCATTATTGTCAAAGGGGGAAAAATAGTCTCATTTCTAGTTTTAAATATGTGCATTGGACTTTTGAATACATGAGAATATTTTCACAATAGCAAAAAAATAAAATCTACTTCAAATTCAATCCATATATTATTGAAGAAAACTTTGTCTTTATACTTATTTTTAATCAGTTAAAATCTGAGTTTAAAGCAAAAAGAATATACTTGCTAGTGAAGCACCGAGTACCAGTAGCATGTATAATATTACGGAGAAGTAAATAGTCTTTTAATTTTGTACCAATTTATCAAAATCCTTCAATAGTGACTTTAAAAGATAGACTTGGGCCATGAAAAATGTGCTTCATTCTAAAAGCCCCATTTTGAGTCTGGATTTTCTCTTCAATAACCTGAGAGCACACTGCTCCAGCCCCGTCATGCGGAATTCTGCCTGTAAATAAGCACTTCTCTAATACAGAAGACTCTCTCTGAGGATTACTTTTTTTCTTTGTGTCAACTCTGGTTGTTTTTGTTTGTTTGTTTGTTTTTGCTGCAACACAAAGCAGAGCCTACTTCATCTATGCAGATTCAAGGTAAAAATAATAATTCTTCATTATTTTTCCTGGTTGCTTTCATTTGTTAATTTTACTTTATTACAAAAATATTTTACAAAGGCAGAATTTAATGTTCCATTACTTTTACCCTGAAAAGATGCCTTTAAGAGGTCAAGTACTGATGACATAATACAGAAATAAGTTTTCTTATTTGTTCTGTAGTGAAGAAGAGAAACACCTCTTAATGTTTTTCAAACATACACATTTCTAGTGATAACCATTCCAAAAAATACTTGACTGTCAAAGTAAATAAATGTATTCCAATAAACTTAAAAATTCCTAATAAACATAAAAAGTTATCAAAGTTTCTTGGTGAATTGGGTAGATTGTTAACTAGGAAATCATTGCTGACCAAACACATAAGTGGTTTTGGTATGGATGAAAGCCAGATTGCAAGATATTAGGAAAGGACCGAGTAGAACAAGAGTGAATGCAGCAAATGCAAGCTGATCTATAAGAGAAATGAGACAGTAGCTTTCTGGGAAAGAAGAAAGGTTCCTTAGGATGAAAAGGGCTTCTCTCCCCTCTCTTTCTAAGTCAAGAGAAGTGGGCTAATGAAGAGCCTGTATTGAAAGACCATGATCATTCACTGAGCACTTATAGTACAATATATAACATACAAGGTATGGCGAGTTTATGAATGAACCAAATCACTTTGGTAGAGTGGATCAATCAAAACAGACATGCAAATATTTTTCTTCTTTAAATGGTTATTTTGGTTGATTTATCTAAGGTGGGAAGCCTGCATTCCACTCAAATAACACTGGCAGTACCCAAGTAAGGTTTTTAACCACTGAAAGAAAGTAAGCAGGTAAGAAAAATACTGGTTTAGGTTCAAGTGATAATGATCAAAAAGGCGGTACAGTGAGAGACATAAGAAAAAGAGACAAAAGGAAGATTGCTTAGAGAGGTGCTAGAAGCTAGAAGAGACAAAGCAGTATTAAGGTCTTATGATGGGTGAGCCAAGGAAACAGAGCAACAGTATTGAGATACAAATGATGCTACAGGGATGCTTACATTCATGATTTCTCTCCAGGACATCCTGTTCTATTCTTTGTGACTGTGCCCCCACCCCCCCCACCTCGATTTAAAAATCCCCTCTCTACCTAGGTATCTAAAACTCCACAACTCAGTGTCACCCTTTCCTCCTTTAAATCCCTTTAAAATTCATTTCCTTTGGTTAAGACCACAGAAACAAAATAAACATTTTATCATAGATGTAGTTCAAATAACTTACCAAATTTTTAAAAGTCACAGTGTGTATCAGACTCTACAAAAGAAGATATATATCAATTTTATCCCAATTAATAAAATGACAAATTGTTTTGCTATGAAAGAACTCTGGAGTACCAGCTCAGGGACAAGTGGGTAGGTGGTAATGGCAGATGGCAAGAATCACCTGTGGAGCCTTGTCAGAATATGCAAGTCAGAGCCCCACTTCTGGAAGAAGTTTTAAACACATATTTTCCTCTTTCTACTACTTTAAGTTCCAGAGTCTGAGTATAATAATCTTTCTAGGATGATTTTCAGGCTCACACTACTTCAGCACCATTATTCTCATCTATAACAATCCACAAAGATATAGCAGGTATGGGGGAAGTTTAGGAATGTGAAGTAACCAATGGTATCTTGAATCAAATTAAATTAAATTCAAAGGTATCTTGACATCTTTTCTACATGCAGAAGAATAAAATCATTCTGGCTAACTAACAGTTCCATTTAGTTATGTCTGACTACTTTTTATTCATGTTTCAGCATGGCATGAAAATATAATTCTATAAATCAGAATTATGTTTTAGAGTCAGTGAAAAAATCTTTTTAGATTTAAGCAGCTATGGCACATTTCTCTCCTAATCTTAGCTTTTAAAATGGCAATATTAGATCATTCTGCTGCTGCTCCCTTTCTATCACCATAATTTTAAAAATACACTAATACATTTGTCTTCTCATTAAATAATGATTTTTGTTACTGTCTGGTAGTTCAGAGAAAAAAGTAACTTCCAGCTGTAGTCTATATTTCTAAGTTTTTGAGTCAAAACTGAATTTCATGCACACTAAAATACAAAGGTTGTATCTTTGCTCCTTTCTAATTATCAAGAGAAAGCACAGGATGGAGGATAAGAGGAGACTGGGAAAATGAAGAAACACAAAGACGAGCCCCAATAGCATTGTGTAACTCCCGAGAGAAACAAACTTTAAGTTTCAAGAAACAATTGCTTGCTGTCTGGGAGATGCTCAGGCATCAAACAATAAAGAACAGTCAACAGAGGCAAGAGGCCGCGCACGCTGCTGTGATTCCTACTCTCTAATCCCTCCAAGCTCTAGTAAAAAGGCCAGCTGTTGCCACCTCGCGTAGGGAGTCAGCAGAGCAAATTAACTGCGGGAGAAAAAAAGCAGAGGATATTGGAAAATTCTAATTTACCAGCCTCTTTAAGCTATACTATTTTTACCATTAAGAATATTGAACTATATCATTAAAATAAGCCTATACAATGGTAGCCCAAGTAAAGGAATTTACCATTGTTTTCACACTTTAATGAGATATAGCTATGAAATATTCAGATTCCACTCAAGTGTATCTTATGCCCACAGAGTACATGAAATATGAAGAAAGACACTGAAACTTATTAGAAAACATTTTGGCACTTCCAGCCTAGCTCAATAAAAAGCCTCACCTTAGGATAAGCTGCCATTATGTTCAATTAAAGATTCTGTATCTGTTGTAGCTTTACTTTAGAATTTTAAGTATGAATACAACCACACTGAAAAACAGTATCTGGGTTTTGGGCAACTTAGATACTACTTAACTATGGTGGAATTTGACAGGATATAGTTGGAGACATGTTTACAAGTCCTACAAAGAAGATTAACTTTCTTTAATCTGTTTAGTGGCTTCACATACACTTTAGTGTTCTTTAACCCAGATGTTCTATCAAAGTCTTCACATAGTTTGAAAGTTTAAATTTCAAAGATTTTTATATTAAAGGAAGTACATAGGATGATAATCATCATCACTAATGTATATATATATCTTTCTGAATAACCCTGTGAAGGACATGTTAACTATGGAAGCTTCGCAATATAAAGGACAATTTATGTAATTATATTTCCCAAAGGCTTGAATTTTGTCCCAAATTTTTTTGGCATAGTAGTTAAATGATCAAATCTCAGCTTTAGCAATTACTATCTATGGGTTTCTAAGCTTCCATTTCTTCACCTGTACAATGAGAAAAATAACCATACTCAAGGTTGTGAGAAAAATCAAATGAGAATTCATATAAAGCACTTAACCTAAAATGTGGCATAGGAAAAGTATTCAAATAGTAATTCACATTCATAAACAGTTTCAAGTTTTGACATAAAACAAAAAGGAATTTATTATAAAATAAGGAAAAAAAGACTCTTTAGGTCCTAGAAAGAGCAATCTAAATGATCGGTAATGTCCCTTTAATTGCTGGGTATCAATGATTCTCGGATAATGTACACAGAGAGTTAAAGAGTATAATTCAGCTTTAGTGAACAAGAGTTAAAAAAAAATAAACCTAGATTCTAAGTCCTAAGCAATTTATATGAAAGTCCAATTCTTATAATAACCGAGTTAATAGTTGATAGAATATTCATAGAGCAAATAATAAAAGAATTGCATGCTGTACTGATAAAACTTAGGTTAGCAGCAAACACTATCAGCAATTGTTGTCGGTGCCCAGATATTCAGTTTCCAAGGTGGGATGGGGTAGGAAACAAATCCCAACAAGTCTGTATAATGTTATCACTCTTGTTTCATATGATGACAATCATAAAATCGATTTTATAAATCACAAAATAGATTACAAATAGAAAGAACTTTGAACTGAGCCATAATATACCAATCTTTATCTCTCCTAAGAAAGTATTCTAAAACTGTAGTCTATTTTGATAACCAGATTAGACACATTACTAAAGCTTACACTGTAATCTAAATAGATTTCTTGACACCATATTTAAATATCTATTAAAAAATCCCTTGAAATTAAATGTTCTACAGAATCAAAAGAATTTCATGAAGGTCATAATGGGCATATTTAAATACCACCCAGTTAGAAGTGTAGGTAGATACTACAAATAAGGAATCAAGGTGGACTGATGAGCTGCATATTTTATTAAAATTGCCCATGAAGTAACTCAGTCTTTTCAACATC
The DNA here is from genome assembly GCF_041146395.1 of Eulemur rufifrons. Lineage (NCBI taxonomy): Eukaryota > Metazoa > Chordata > Mammalia > Primates > Lemuridae > Eulemur > Eulemur rufifrons. The sequence goes on from NC_090989.1 coordinate 71,188,541, forward strand.
TTCAGAGATCATGTTTTCAAAAGTCTTGTTTTCTCTAAAGTACTTTCACATGACTCTGATCCATTATCAGTTATAAAAATGAAATTACACCTTTCATTTTTTTCCTTTTATGTGAAAACAATCTCAGACTTACAGAAAAATTTCAAGAACACTACAAAGAACATATTTTTCCTGAAACATTTACTGTCATTATGCCTCATTATCCCCAAATATTCTATTGTGTATTAGCTAGGAATAAGGATATTTTCCTAAATAATTCCAATTTAATAATCCAAATTTAAAAATTGACAGTGATGTATAACCACCATGGAATCCTCAGATCCATTAAAGTTTCAATGACTGTCCTATTAATGTCCTTTAGAACAAAAAGATCCAATCCAGGATCATACATTTCATTTAGTTTTCATGTCTTTTAGTGTCTTTCAACCGTTCCTCAGTCTTTGCTTATTTTTCATGATCTTGACATATTTGAAGATTACAGATTACAAGATTATTCTGCAGACTGTGCCTTAATTTGGGTTTGTCTGATGTATTGTTATGACTGGATTTGAGTTATATATCTTCGGTAATAATACGTTCTAGAAGTGAAGCTGTGTTCTCATTGCATTTTATAAGATGGCACATGCGTTTGATTTGACCATTACTGATAATACTAATGCTGAACACTTGATTAAAGTGATGATTGCCAGGCTTTGCCACTGTAAAGTTACTCTTTTCCCTCTTTTAATTAATAAGTGTTTTCTGTGGAGATTTATTTTTGTGATTATACAAACATCCTTTTCTGTATCATTAATTTTATTCACTTATTTACATAATAACCAATTCAGGGATTCCTATTTCATTCAATGAGCTGTAATTTGTTACAGTCATTGTTTTGATGTCCAAATTGTCCCAGGTTTGGTCAGCTGGAGCCTCCTCAAAAGGGCTTCTGTGTCCTGTTAACATCTCCTCATCATGCTTCAAGCACTCCCTTCCTTTCTATACCCTAAGATGCCCCAGGCTCATCCTGTCCTTTCCCTTTTCCAGATGTGGAATCCACTGTATCTCCAAAAAGTCCTAGTTTCTATGTATGACTCCTCTTCCCATGAGCCTTCTGAGATAACGAGAGGTAGACGCCTTTTTCATTTCTTTGAGTTAATTCTTCCTAACTCTGGCTTCATAGCTTCACTTCAGTAGTGAACATGGTTGCTGTATCTTCCCTAGAACATGAAAGGACAATGTACTACTTCTTATGTACTCATCTTAAAGGACAGTTAGTGAAATCTCCAAAGTAATAAAATGATTTAAAATTGGGCAAGTTTAAAACTGGCAAAAAATATGAATGTATCAAAATTTTAACAATCTATACAATACTCTGTCCTATTCTGAAATTGTAGTAAAAGCCTGATTGTTCCCTTTCTCCAAACTCTATTAACCAACAAACTACATTCCAATTGAATAGGCTATACTAGAAACTTTGATTGATCTGTATAATACATTAGTAACTGTCAAATTTGGAAGTTTTCTGGGTGAAAGTATCCACGACCATATTCCCAAGTGTTAGACCAAAGACAAACAGTAAAGAAAAGGCATTCTGAAGACTCTTTTCCAAATAGTGGACAAAGTCATGGCTCACCTCCTTTAGTATGAGTGACGAAGCTGAGTCACTGGTAAAACCCTTGCTTCCAAGGACATTATTTGGTCCTTAAACTACCATAGTTTTATATGCACAAAAGTAATAATTCATTTTAAGGCAGTTATATGACTACTTTCTCAGGAAAACCAACGGTAGAACATAAGACTTGGCTCGACAGTGCACACATCTGAATTAGTAATACACTTTCTTTAAATAATCAAATTGGGAGTACAGAGGGATGAGGTTACACAGGCTTTATTATAAAGTATGACAAGAGACACTTATTTTTCAATCACTTAAAAATGCATATGCTGGTACATTTCACTAAAGTATTTTACTGTCTGATAATCAGACCCTGAGGGACACACAAAAAAATTTATATACATTGGGACAGTGACAGGCCTCTTCCTGTAATAGTATTAATTTAGCATGAGATAATGAACCAGGGACTTCCGAATGGTTTTTGAAGTAATTCTCCTAACAGTCCTGTGAAATAACCATTATAGCAGCCATTTTACAAACAAAGCAGCTAAGGCTTTGGGAGATTCCCTGCCTAAGATAACACAGCTAGTAAATGACAGTACAGACTTTAGCACAAACCTTCTACGTTAGCATAAACTGAAATGCACTGCCAAAGTGGTATTAAAAAGCTAAAGTAAAAGTGACAGAAAATGAAAAGTTAAATGAGATATGTTTAAAAAAAAAAAGAATATTTAAAGAAAGAAGGTAAAGGAAAAGAGAAAGGAATGAAGAGCTCAGATAATGAGGGCGAGAACAAGATCACAATGGGAGGATGACAAGAGGAGGGCGCACTGCTCAGGCACAGGCATAAAACAGAACCCAAACCCAGCCTGCTTTTTTGGGAGAGTCTAGTGACTGTATTGTAGTAATACAAATTCAGCATAGAAACTGCTTTCAAATTTTATTAATAAGAATTTCTTTCTATGTAGTATTTGCTTTCTTTTAGATATCAGAAAACTTATAAAACTGCAAATTTAAGTACACATTGAAAGAAAAAACACTTTGTTTCATGAACCTCAAATAAAGGAAACTTGTAACAAGTAAGGCTCAAGCAGAAGCACCAACAACCAGTATTTTTATTTTTATTTAATGATATTAATGTTACACTGATTTCCTTGGGTTCTCAAAGATCTAAGTAAATCTTAGTGTGCAATCCAATCTTAAAGCTAGGAACCCACCAGCATTCAAGAAGGAACAAAATATCCCCCCAAACAAAGTGACAAAGTGATTAGTAAGGCCCAGGTAGGCAGAGGTTGGCAGTGGGGGGATAGTGGCCTACTGTAGGTATTACTGCCTGACCAGGGTTAAGAGGAGGTTCACACAGCGGTGTTGATAGCCTGGCCCAGGAATGAGGAGAGTATCCGTGTAAGAAAGCGCCTGGTGCAGGGTGTTGGAACACAAGCAGGATGAAGAGGGTGTCTCCATAAAAGCATGGTCTGGCTTCAGGTGAGGAAGGAGTCTGTGTGTGTGTGGGCAGGGGGCAGGAAATAAAGGGTGGGAGATGCCTGGCACAAAGTGTCAGAGCATGAGCTTAGTCAAAAGGACTTCCTAAAGAAGAGCAAACTGGCATGGGATGCTAAAGCCTAGACAAGGTAAAAAGGGTGTCAAAGCAGGGTGAGGCTCTATGATGGTGGCCTGGTATGGGGTGATAAAGAGTCGAAACTGGGTGAAAAAAATATTTTTGCAATGAAGGGGACACACCTTCATTCAAGTTTGGTCAAATATAGGAGGACTGATCAAAATAAGCAAATACATTAAGGATATTAGGAACCAGGTTTCTGTCAGAAAAGAGAGTTACAAATATGGAAAGGGAGAGCATGAGAATAAACTTTGCAGAATTGGATTAAAAGTGGAAGTATCAGCATCAACTCATGGTTTTCAACATATACACATACATACGATTAGGAATTCATATGTCAATGTGTGTATATGTATTAATATCTGCCCACAGACACATACATAACATTTATTCCCTAGCTCTTTCCACTGAGAAGGCCTGGGAACAGCAATATTCCAGTAGCAATGATCATATCTAGTTTCCAGATCTTGATTTCTAAATACTCTTCTCCAAAAAAAGGAAGCTGGGTCAGGGAGTGAGCCTGGAACATTCTGCTATACGGAAGGACAATATTGGGATGTGTGAAACGTGAATGAGGTCTGAGAATTAAATACAGTAATGTATCAGTGTTAACATCCTGATTTTGGTGTTTGCATTATGGTTGCTAGGAGAAAATCCTTGTTTCTAAGAAATACACACTAAATTACTTGGATGTGATGGTACTTCAGGTCAGCAACTTACTCTCAAACAGTTCATAGAAAAAAAAAAAAGTTACTCGAAGATACCTGTAACTTTTCTGTAAGTTTGAGATTAAATGGATGAATAAATAAATGGAAATGGGAAAGGCAAATAGGCAGTAAGGCAGAGGGCAGGAAGAACTACTTACTGAGGTCTTCCGCCAGCTGAACTCGTTTGCCAGTAAGCAATTTAACCTTCTTCTCGCTGTCTTCAGCAAAATCTTCCAATACTTCTTTAACGTTTTTCTCTAATCGCCTAACTGTTCAAAGCAAATGAAAAAACCTGAGGAGCATTGTTTTTATGAATGCATAAGGATGATAATATTTATCTATATATGGAGAGTAAGTTTGTATTTTTCTCATCATATTAGATCTATTTCTAGGTTTATACTTCTTACAGTTATAAAGAGAATTTCTACAGTTATACAGTACTTTTATCAGCATGAAACTGATATATATTCTCAGAAAATGTCATATTCTTAAGCCAGAACACTTTAATGGAAGTGCAGATTTCCCAAAAAACTAAGTGATGCTTAGAAGTCCATTCCTAACAGAGTTTTTAAGCAATCAAGATACACTTCTGGTATGTTTTATCTCCCATCTTTTTCAATTATGATTATTTTCATTAATAAAGACAAATTATAATTTTCAGTTTTTCTAATAAATCTATTTTTAGGGACGTATTCTGGCATCTTTCTATTAAAAATGGATATTATTATTATTACTATTTTTAAGAGACAGTCAATGTCACGCAGGCTGGAGTGCAATGGTGCAATCATAGCTCACTGCAACGTCAAATTCCTGGGCTCAAGCAACTATTATTTTTCAATGCCAGAATTAGAAAGCAGTCCTTATGTGGCTTACCTTCAGTGTTTGTAAGTTGCTGCCTTAAAGTATTTGCAGTGATACCAAGCATGCGCTGTATTCGCCAGAACAAGACCACATCATTGCATTCCAACTGAAATATTAAGATGCAAATTTAAAAATGAAAACCATGATCATAAACACAACTACTAACGTCAGAACCTATATCCTAAGTTTTAATAAAAAATACTTAGACTTACCTAATATTAATATATATATTCTTACCATAGATATAAGCTACAGAACCTCTTCTGTACAGATTCATGAAATTCTGCATGATTTGAGCTCTATCTGCCCCACACCCATACAGTTGTGTTTTGATTCCAATGACAAGGCAAATAAAATTGGGAAGTAGAGAATTTCATTACCTTATATATAAGTAGAAATTCACAGCATATACCCTCAATTTATAGTTTCAGCTAACAACAACCATGTTTCTCTTAAATACGTCCTTAGGTTAACCTCTTTTCTTTGAGTGTACACTAAAGCCATTTTTGAAATTCAACTGTATATGAAAATAAATTGATATTTTTTAAAAGAAGCTTATTCTGTAGAGAGATCTTCTCAACAATTAAAATTATGCAAAAAACTTGACACTTTTACATAGGTGCATTTAAATACAAATTTCTTTTAAGTTGCTGAAAACAAAATAAAACCATTTTAGAGGTCTCAATTGAATAAGATAATTGATTAACAGAGCTTTTTCAAAAGGATATTTAAAAGTATTTTTGCTTGTAAGAAAATGCTCAAAATGTATCAGTCTGCTGCCACCTAGGGGTTATTTTGTCAAATGTGACATTAAATTATAACTCTACTACAAGAACTTTATACAGTTCTTTTAAAGCATTATTTAAAATAAGATCTAATGATATGAAGAAATAATTATGATACATGAAAAAGGTACAATAAAAATTAATCTGAAGTATGATTTCCACTACGAAAATGGATGGTTAAGTTATATACATACATAAATACACCCTCCTCCTGTATAGAAAAAGTTGAATAGAAATACATAAAAATATTAACTAAAATTACTTCTAGGTCAGGAGATTAAAAGTGACTATTTCCTTTTACAGACTTTTTTTTACACTTACATACACACACATTCTCATAGGCACTAGGGATGATATGCATGTAAGATTCAGTTACTAACAAAGTGGCAAATATCTTTAAAAAGATAAGAGGTAGATTATTCTTTATATATTATATATATTTTTTTCTCCAGATGATCCAAGGACTTAAAATTAATGCTAAAGGTGAAGTTTACTTTTAAACATCTTTAAGCAATGACTGTCAAAAAAGATTTCTTTTCAGTTTTGGAAACCTTACCTCAGAATCTACAAAATGCCTTTGGTAGTAATAAAAGCCTCTTCGACAAAGGTTACAATGGGTTAGAGCTGTTTTTAAAAAATGCCTTCTATAAACCTGATGCCAAGTATCCTTAATCTAAAATAAGAAAGAAAGCAAAAATCAAAGAGTTACTATATACTCTTCATGTTGATCAACCACACTGAGAAGTTATACATAAAATTTATTTATAAAATAGTTAATTAAAAAGAGCAATGTTTTTATTCCACCAACCATTTTATCCACTTTTTTATCCACTTCTCAAAACAAAGATTACATTTACTGCTACTTTGACCCCTTACCAGTTTATGTACTTAAAAATTAGCAGCACTTTAAGCAAATGCTGTTATTATAAACAATCATCTTGTGGAGTAGACAGGGTGGAGATTATCTTCCCCTAGTTAGAGGTAAGGAAACCAAGGCAAAAAGAGGTCAAAAGCATTGTCTAAGGACAAAGAATAGGAAGCTGGTCTCAGACCATGTCCATTAACACAATATTTCCTTTCTGATTACTAAATTTCACTGCTACCACACCAACGATCCCTACCACTTTATTACTATGTAGTTTGAGTGTTCGATGTTCTTTCACAACCACTGTCTTTTTTTGAGCATAACAATAATGTTGAGCAGGTAGAACAAAGATCATCAACACCATTTGACAGATAAGAAAAGTGAGGACAGAGAGATTATAACAATTACTAAAGGCAATATTACTAGCTAATGTAAATGTGAATATACTGGAATTCACATCTCCTGACATCTAGTTCATCCAATATTCTTCTCATGGTACTTCGTCGCTACTTATTTTATAGTTTTATAAAGTAAGCTAAACAAAATGTCATTTGAAAAAAAACTAATATTTTCTTTTTTTTTTAATTTTTTAGTTCAGCATAAAAAACTGACATTTTCTTGTTCATAGAAAGTAATTAATCCATACCCTAAGATATGGGCAAAAACTTAAAAAAAAAAAACAAAACAAACTCTTCTCTTCCACTGTGAAAAGTGTCAACACTAATAGTTACATAAAGTTTAAAAGTATAAAACTGAATACTTATTGTTAATGAGAGCTAGGACCAACGTGGATAAATTAAATTGATATTCAACTAAAAATCTCATGTAATCATTAATTTTAATCTCATTTTCAGTTGAAAACAATGCTACATGTATAACAGCTCTAACTGCTTTGAGTTTTACCAATTTTCTTTCCTTTTTCTGACCTTTGGTAGAATCTAAAATAAGTATACTCATTCCTCAAGTACAGAAATATAAATAGTAGATAATCTTTAAAAGAATTTGTGGCTTTGAAATTTTTTATATGATTGCTCCCCCAACTAGTTCTAGTTTTCTAGCTGGGTTTCACTTCAGCTAATAATATTAAAATGAGTTTTTAAATCCCTTACATCCTAACTAAGCAGGAGGGAACACAGGTTCTGAAACAGTTTTTTTTTTTAATTTGTCTCAAATAAACACCATGAAGGTAAGCAAAAAGTAGCCTAAAATGTAGACTATTTTAATTCTCATATTTTATTACAAATGAGGCAAATGAGATAAGACCCAAAGATCTTATCCAATTTAATAAAAACTTAACATTTGTATTTTTTCTAAATTCACTCATACCTAATTAACTGTAAAACATAAATATACATATATAATAATATTGTGAGCCATATTTAAATAGAAATTCTATTTTATAATCTGAAATAGTGTGATGTGGTAGGTTTCAGCCCTTTTTGTAAGAAGTATGTGCTGAACTTGCCCCAGTAAATCCAATTTTCTAAGTCTCAGTTTTTTCACTTACAAATTGAAGCACTACCCTTTAAAAAAGCAATATTGAGAATAAAGTTTCTACTCTTTACGCATTTAAAATAAGTGCTTATTGTCAGCAAATGTACATATGATCAATGTCAACTTAAGCACTGAAATATCTAAGTGACACATTAGAAGCAGTAACATTTTACTGCAAAAAACAAAGCTAAGGAAGCAGATTCATGCTTTTCAGCAATATTTATTACCAAGCTCGGATCCACTTCTACTCCTCGGGATTCAAGGTTCTTCCGAACTGTGGTTATTTCATCACTTGCAAGATAAGCTGGGTGTTCCTCATTACATTTCAACATCTTCTCCAATTCATTCTTTGTTTCATTGTGAACACACTTTAAAAAGTTTAAAAGAGGACTGTGTTTAGATGGTTCATAGTTAGGCATGTGTAAAAGCAGTATCCCAATTTTAATAAATATGCTACTATTGCATAATAGGTGACACAAAGTTAATCACAACAAGAAAGAATACAGTACCGATCACCTTCCCCTGTTCTAGGCCTCTGCTCTAGGGTGCTGCCTTGCCCTGAAACCCTGAGGAGAGAAGGAAGGCTCTTCTCTGAAGGGTTTCTAGATTCCTCTTCTAGGCTTACACACCCTTTGCACTGACACTAAAACCAATTCTTCTGCTTCTCTTGAAGGGATTTCCCTATGGGTTTAAGTTCCTTAGAAAAATAACTTACAACCAGGAGTCCTGTCTTTCTGAGTGTTTAGCCAAAGCATATTTACCACTAGTTGCTGAGGCAAGTTCTGCCATCATTGATTGTTCTAGGCTTTACGCCTAATTCGCTAAGCCTTGAAGGCCAGACACCATTTCTCTTTTGAGTTTATCTGCCTTACATCAGCTCTTTCTAATCAATGCCTCTTCCTATATCAAAGTCAGAAACCTCCGATGGATCTCCTAGAAATTCTTTTCTGACAGATCTCCTTCTCTGAGCCCTTCTGCAGAGCAGAGATAACTGATGCACCCTAAACACACGCATGATCCAATCACTAACTATGCCCACTTGCTCAGTTTTTCTTCGGTCTCTTATTGACTCACTTTCCACAAAAATGGCAACAGAATAAAAACAGAAGAGGAATACTGTCTCTTCACTATTTAGAGACAAATTGAGACTCACATCTGATAGAGAACTTGTAAAACAAGAAATGTGGGAAACTGAGAAAAAATAGGACATTGATTACATAATTTAGTTAACTCTGCATTTAAAATGAAAACAAAAATATAAAATAAATAGTGATACGCCATTTGGTAATTTTTCATTCTCTTTATCTCCCCTCTCTCAATTTTTCCATTTCTTGATCTCCCTTCTCTAATTAAATGAACTCAAGGATCAAAGAAAACAAGAAAAGAAAGTGGACTGGATGCTACCTCTTTTTCTTCTTCATTATTTCATTCATTTATGTATCCAGAGTCTATATTCTATTTAGATTCTTTTATTTAAAGAATGAACAAAGAATGAGCCAGTTATATAAGACTGATAGATGGGGAAAGAATCCATAAAAGGGGTGGAAGTTGGGAGCGGGGATTTCAGTGATTTATATATTTTCCATCTATTTACTCATTTTTAAAGTTATTTATATTTAACTTTACTATTTTGTTCTTCTGAAGTACTCATTAAATGTTTATTATGGGAAGGAATTCGACACTTCTATTTTGTGTCTGAATTTTTATACTTATTTTGTGAACAAAAAATGTAAATGAACAAAATAATCTGAATAGACTACCAACAAAAAAAATCCAGACAGAATGGGAATAAGGTTAAAAAAAATCATCGTATCGTTTTTCCCCCACTCACATTCATTGTACATCCTCTGAAATCCATATCATTTTTTGGTTATAACTCTAATCTTTTTTATGTCAAGTAGGGAATTAAAATGAATAATCAACCACAAGAGGGGCATGTTTCATTTTTTAATAATACAACTACTTCACTTAAAAAAAAAGAAAACTTTCTTAAGTAGTTTATTCTTTTTTCTAAAGATTCATTATATTTTAGAAAGGCTAATATAAAACATTCGAAATTCTGAAGATTGGTCCAGAGCCATGGAAAGGTTAAATTTTAATGCTTGAATTAAAATGAACAAAATCACACTGTCAGAAGACCAGAGATTAGTTTTTACCTGTTCTTGGGTCCGATTCTTCCAGTATAACCACCTCTTTTTCCAATCTGGGCCTATCATGTTTTCAATTGCATTTTCAGCTAGAAACATTTTTAAAAAAATTAATTCATCAAAAATTTTATCACTTACAAGTACATAATTTATAAATAATAATGGTCTTGCTTTCTTAACTACTTCAAAGTACTGTATCAACATGAAGTCAGTTGAAATAAAGAAAACAAATTACACGATACGGCACATGTACAAGAAAAAATTTAATTATATGTGTTTAGAATCTATAAAAAGTACAATTGCGTATAAAATTCCTATAAGTAGGCCAGGCGCGGTGGCTCACGCCTGTAATCCTAGCACTCTGGGAGGCCGAGGCGGGTGGATCGCTCAAGGTCAGGAGTTCGAGACCAGCCTGCGCAAGAGCGAGACCCCGTCTCTACTAAAAATAGAAAAAAATTATATGGACAACTAAAAATATATATATAGAAAAATTAGCCAGGCATAGTGGCGCATGCCTGTAGTCCCAGCTACTCGGGAGGCTGAGGCAGGAGGATCACTTGAGCCCAGGAGTTTGAGGTTGCTGTGAGCTAGGCTGACGCCACGGCACTCACTCTAGCCTGGGCAACAGAGTGAAAAAAAAAAAAAAAAAAAAAAAAAAAATTCCTATAAGTACAGTAGCAAACACACTAAAATATTTTGAATTATAGCTTTTAAGAATGAGTACATATAAACATCACATGTTCAATTTGTTTATTATTTTAAAGTAGTTACAAAGCAGCTGACCAAAAAATCCCGCAAATAATATTCAATTATACTATAATATTAACGGCAAAAACCTTCAAATGTTAATTATATTTTTACAAACATTCACTAAAGCTGGATGACTTTTTAATCACTCAGAATACTCAGAATTCAATAACCTGTGTCCCTCAATAACCCCATGTCAATAACCTGTGATAGTAAAGATACTTACTATCCTTGAGACGAGCTTGAAGAGCCTCTTCCATAAAATAAATAGCTGCATCCCACTGCTGTTTATCAGATATGGACCGGTCTTCCAAAGCATTGTGCTGAATAACCCTCTGAAATAACAAGGAAAGAAAAATATAATTAGTTTTTATGTCTCATCATTTTACTAATTTTATTTAAATTGGTATCTCAGTAAGTATGCAAAATAATAGATATATCTAAAACAGCATAGAAGTATGTCCCTCACATAAATATGTGGGAGCTCCTTTTACTTGCCTATTTGTTAGCTTTCTATCTAAAAAATAAACAGAGATTTTTCTCCTGGCCCAAATTAAACAAGCTAACCATCTCTAAAAGGGTTAGGAGATGTATTAATATCATACATTTAACTACATAAAATGCAACACCCAGAACCCTAAAATTCAGGGTTTATAATTCAGGTCATTTCCACCTCTCCTTTCTGCCACATGACCTATGTGTTAGCCTTTTCAAAAAAGAGAGGGGAAAAAATTAACCATTATCTCGCTGGTAAGAGCAATGATGAAAAGTAACAGGGTAGATGCTTAAAAGGTCTAGACAATCATAAATGTTAGTTATTGATTACAATTGAAATTGGTTTCCAAGTTTTATAATTTTTGAGTGAATGAATGAAAATGGCACCATTCTCTCAGAAAGCCAGTATTAATAGGGCACTTGACAAGAATAAATGTGGTTTTCAAACATGAAGACAAACATTTCTTCAAAACAAAATTATAATTACAACCAGCCCATAGTGAGATATACACTTTCCTAGAAAACTCTCAATCCTGTAATTCAACAGTGCCTCTCGTAGCTCTCTGAGCAAAGCAGGTGCTCAATAGATTTGATATTGGTGGTGAGAACTTTCTACACAGCAAAAGATTTATCAGGTGGTGGAGGTCAGGAGCCAGGCTTTGTAGTTAGAAAGAGCAGGGCTTGAATCCCAGCTCTGCCAATGACAACAACAGGACTGCTTAAGAACTAAATCAATGCCTGCAAAATAGTTGCTGGCACATAGGAAGGATTCCATACATGACAGTTAGTGTTATGATTTTAGAAGTCTAACATTTTATGACTCAAATCACTGAAAACCAATGTATTTATTTTCTTTCATTACTACAGAGGGTAAAATTAGAAGCAGCTATCTAGAGATAAGCCCATGAAATAGCTAACAGATGACAATTTGTGGAAGTTTAGGGGAACCTGTTCACTGCAGTTTGGCTTTTTTCTGAAATGAAAGCCAAGAAAAAAAATAGCAAAGGGTGATTTTAGAAGGGCAGAGAAATTTAAAGGGGCAGATTACAGATCACAAATCTATTTCTTTACTTATTTTAAATTCAGAATGTAATTTAAATAGTCTTATAAAAATAGGCTCCCATGAAACAGTATTAATTTGAGAAGTTATATAAAAAGTTGAGGCTGATATCCCAAATACAAACAACATACCAAGCTATCCTCTGCAAAGTCATTCCACTTGTGGCGTTTAATACTTTCTTCCTTAACAGCCTCTTTAAGTTTATCAAATATATCATCATGCTCTTTCCCTTTGGGTTCTGTCATGAAGCGAGAAAATTCTTCTTGTAGGGTCTCCCAAGCAACCTAGAAATATTTAAAAGAAAAGAGCTGCATTTATAATATATATTCTTATTTAATATGTAACATGGAAAATAACACATGTACTTAGATGTGATAAATCAGCTTATCAGAAAATACATATAAAACTACATTAACAAAAAGGCCAATATAAACTATGGTAGAGGTCTCGCATGGGTTGCTGGTGGGACAGATTTGGCCTTCTGACACATTTTGGTAGACATACACAGTGTTTTACATTTGGAAAATTAGTTGTCAATATTTAAGAATTGGGACTTCATAGGGAAATCTATATTTCCAGCTTCTCTTGAACTATCTGGGAATGGTATACCTATATTCCTACGAGACATCACCTGCAGAAGTGAAACGGGGCTGCCTTCTTTAGATAAGGTATGCTTTCTAAGTCTGCCACGGGGCTTAGCTCACTTATTTATTTCAACCTATAAGACATTTCAGTTTGCCTGCTTCTTCCACATTTAAATTTTAAAATTTAAAAGTTTAAAATTTCTTAATGATTCAATCATCTTCACATCTTTGTCTTTAAGCAAAGGCATGAAGCAATGCAACAATATTTTCAAACATAGCTATGTATTATTCAGCTTTGTATTATAGCTAACTACTAATTATTGGAGTGGAGAGGAAGAACAGTGTCAAAAATAATTGAGAACTAAATCTACTTAAAATTAAGTAGGCTTTTTAATGTTGTATTTTATATTTAGCCTTCCCTTATTTGAAACAAAGAAATTATGGCATAAAGAAAGGTGACTGTCCAAGAATACAGAGTAAGTGGTGGGGTGAGTATTAAGATCCATGTTTCCTGACTATCACCAGGGCCACAACCTTTGCACTACACCTAATGCCGAAGGCAGAAAACTGCAGGAGACACAGTCATTGCCATTTTTATGACCACTTCCACAGCTTGAATCTTAGGATATGAAAATACCTTCTCACGGGACAGGGCCCAGAAAAATGTTAGTGCCAGCAGTGAGGAGAGCTAGTGAAGTGGTGGCAGCAGCTCCCTAATTAAGAGTAAATGTGTTAAGAGTTGACCAGGGCTCAGCAGCATGCAACTTAGGCAGAGAGGCTGTAAGAGTTCACAGAAAGAGAAGATAGAGGAAATTGAGAACAGAGGTAAAGAAACTAAGACTGCAGCAGGATAGGAAAGGAGTGAAATCACACCTGAAACTGATACTTTGTATCTAAGGTAGGTATGAAAAACAAAATTATTTTTAACATTGACTCCAATATTGTGAGCAACTTCACAAAGAAACATAGGATACACTGACTCTTAGCTGGAAAAACCACTGTTCATAGAGTAATATGCATGAAAGACCAACTCAGATGATGATTATAATAATAGCAGCTACATTTCCCGGGCAGTTACTATGGGCCAGGTACTAAGTATTTTACATGTATTAACTTATTTAATCCTTGTAACAATCCTGTGAGGTAGGCAACATTACCACCCCTATTTTATAGATGAGAAAACAGAAAGGTCAAGCAACTAGTCCAGGGATTACACAGCTATTAAGTGGTAGAGCCCAGATACATGGGTAACAGAAATAGATTCTCTAAGGTAGTTTTTTATATAGCATAATCTTCTGTTAGGATCCTAACTAAGGAAATGATTATTTAAGCATAATTGGGTCTGTAGAAAATCAGTAAATGAAATGTTTAATCCATTAAATATTTTCCTTATAGAATCTCTAACTGCAGAAGATGTTCAAAATATGTAACATTCAAGCACATTTTGCTGGTTTTGTTAAATGCTATCTTTGTAAGAAGAACCAATATCCTCAGGCCAACACCATACCAATTAATAAATGTTTATAACAGTAGTAACTGGTAGTGGCAACATTAAAGTTAGTTCCAACACAGAGATGAGGAACAAAGAATAAATGCAGTATTCTGGACCAAAAAGAAAGATAGTGCCTGCGATGGGAATAAAACCTAAAATTCACAGCTCCTACTCCCTTCAGATAATGCTTCTTACCCATTTAATTAAATTATATCCTAACCTCGACTGCTTTATTAGGGAGCTGTTTATCAGTCCACTGTTTAAGCTTGATATCCACTGTAGTATTAAAAGTTCCCGAATTCATGGTCTGTGCAGCTGGAAGATAGATGTTTTCAATCACATGAGTGGATACTCTTTCCCACAAAGATTGCTGAAGGATTTCCTCCCTGAAACAAACAAACAAACAAAAGTATCAATAACGCCAAATCTAAATATTGTTTTTAAAAACAGCTTAATTGAAGTAAATTTTTATACTGTATTATGTACAATAAACTGAATATATTTAAGGTTTTGATAAGTTTTGACATGTACATACATCTGTGAATCTCAGAAATCAAGATAATGAACATATCCATCATCCCCAAAAGTTGTAAACACTGCATCTACTGTCTGTCACTATAGTCTTTTCTAGAATTTTATATAAATGCAAACATACAGCATGTACCCTTTTTTGTCTATCTTCTTCCACTCAGCACAATTATTTTGAAATTCATCATGTTGTTCTGTATATTAATATTTTACTTTTTATTGCTATATAGTATTAACATTCTATTGCATGAATTTGTTTATCCATGCATGTGTTGATGGACACTTGGGCTATTTGCCTGTTGTTGGCTATTACAAATAAAGCTGCTATGAGCATTCACATACAAGTTTTATATGGACATATGCTTTCATTCCTCTTGGGTAAACATCTAAGAGTGGAATAGCTGGATCACATGGTAATTATATGTTTAGCTTTGTAAGATATTACCAAACTGTTTCCCAAAATGGACATACCATTTTACATTCCCACTAGCAGAGAAAGAGAGTTCTAGATCCTCTATATCCCTACCAACACTTGGTGAGGTCTGTCATTTTTAATTTTAGCCATTCTAGTAGGTTTATAGTGGTATCTTATTGTGGTTTTAGTTAGCATTTCTCTAATGACTAATAAATCTGAGCATCTTTTCATGTACTTTTTTGCCTAATATTAAAACATACTTTCTATGTGTTTAATGTGGAGTACAAGACTGAAAACTTCTTGGTATAATTTTTACAATTTATGAGACCACAGCACAAAGCATACAGATGTTATGGGGTATTGCTAGATAACATTTTTCAACATTTCATGATTAAAGTATTAATATAAAAGATATATAATTACAATGAAAATTCTGCTTTAAGAGACATCTTATAAGAACACAGATCACTAAATAGAAAAAGACAAGTATTTTAATCAATAAAAAATTGAAATCTCAAGAAAATATTTATTTGGGTTCTCCCAAAATAATTTCCACTGTAACAGAATACTACAACATAAAAAAATACTCCACTCCTGATGTGGTCAGTCTTAAGAGTAACCTCAACCCTTAGGGATGCATGCAGCTCAAGGTAGCAACAACATCCCTGCTGTCCAAAAGCCAAGCTGAACTCTGTTCGGAGAGGAGAGTCAATACCCCTTCCCCACTCCAAGACTACTTACTAAACATTTTGTGTTAAATTAAGTCTACTGAATCCATGAGTTAGTTTCTCCTTGCTGGCTTTCAGGTCATTTTTCAGTTACAATCAGAAAAAAGAGAGAGTATAAGGAGAGGATGTACCACTGGGGCCCAGAAGGATGGAGACAATTTAGTCACTGAGTTAATGACAGAGAGTGAGAGAATTTAAGGAGCGAGATGGAAGACAAGCAGCTTGTCAGGGTTTCCTATTCAGATACCATTTTAAACACAAACTCAAGAAGATTTCTGAAAGCTGAACAGGATCCAGCCCCTGACTACTGGGGCTTTTTTCTGCTCTTGCCTCAGAACAGGCATTGGTCTGTTATTTCTTCCTAGGACTCTGTGGGCCAGGAGTCTATATTCTAGACACCCTTTCAAGGAAACTGTAACGAAAATCCAGACTACCAGATCCTGAACAGCCTAAAGTAACATTCTCAAAGGCAGCTGCTGCTTTCCAACCCACAGAGGCAGCTGTTGCTACCCACCCTTGCCCACCCTCTCCTGCCTTTTCATCACCAAGCTGCTGTTCCCTGTCCCAGACTCCCACTGCTTCTTTCCATCACAACAATTTTATTGTGCTCCCCATACGCTGTTCTGTGACAAATATTTCTTTTATCTCCAAACCTTTTCTGGCTCTCCCTTAAGAACAGTGATTGTTCTCAAACTTGGCCGAGTGGAAGCTGTTCACTAGCTGAATGGACTTCAGTGTTAGGAAGTGGAAGCTATGTCCTCCTCACTCCATAATCTCTCTTCTAACCGTCCTTCCTCAACTCTCACATAAAAATCCCTGGACTGTGAGGCCACCCCATCTGATTATAACATCTGCTCTCCTTACTTGTTGCTATCATCTACCAATTTCCCCAGCCTATGTTCTGTATGATTATAAGCATCTTTTCTAGCCTAGGTATTGCCACCAGCCAGGGATAACTTCCACAAATATACAAAGTACAATTAACATTGTAGTTTTATTACCTCCTTTATTTCCAGGAACTTTCCCTACACTTCATTTTAATTAAAAAATACTTTTCAAAATGGAAATTTTTTCTTTTAAAGCAGAGGACCTACTCCATATAATAATTTCAATCAATACAGAAAAAGTAAGAAGTCCCCAATAATTCCTCTTTCAGAAGATAACCACTATTTACAGCTTAATTTACCATTAAAAGAATATAATGCCTACATAAATATTTGTGTGGGTATACGTATTTACAAGTGGATTATATTATACACAGTTTTATAAATTTTTTTAATATAAAAGTATATTGTACACAGCTTTCCATGTCAACATCCTATATTTTTCAATTGCTTCACTGTAACCCTCTCTATGGATAAACCAAATACCATGTAATTCCAAATAAGAAACCTAAGCTGTTTTCCATTTCTTTACATTTATAAACAAAACCAAGGTAAAGAGTCTTCTGTGTTCATCTTTGTCAAGTCTATCTTCATTCCCATATATTCCGAGCCATGTAATTACTGGATATAAATATACTCACTATTTAATGGGCTCTTCTTCACACCTACACATCCAATTACTAAATCCTGTCAAGTCTATCGTCTAGATAACCTCTCAAATATCTCAAAAATCTCTCCTCTTCTACCTGCACCGTCACTATCCAAGTTCAAGTCACCATCACCTATTGCCTAAATTATTGCAACAAGTGCCTTGCTTATAGTTTTCTCCACATGTATTCCATTTTCCACACTACCAAGATCTTTCCAAAATGCAAATTTGACCTAATCCTCTTTAGTGACCTCTATTGCTCACAGGATAAATTTTAAGCTTCTGAACATGGTTTATAAACCTTAATAATCTTGTTACATCTACTGTTTTACCTCCTGCCTCTTGCCTCCATCTATGCTAAAGCCATAGGACACAGCTACCTTTCTTGTACTCACCTCCTGGCCTTTGCAACTCTCCTGCCCCTGTCTTTACCTAACACTTATTTACCTTTTAAGTGTCAGATTATGATATCATAAATCTATCTTTGATTTCTCAAATCTGAGTTAGGGTACTTGACTGTGCTTTCCCATTTTCCTTTCATTCTTTTAAACTAATTCAAAATAAATGTTTTGAATTTATTCTCCAAACATTGCATGCATATCATAATACCATTTTTTTAAAGCATTTCTATAAAGCTAGCCAGCTATTCTTATAGAAAAGATATGTCTACATTGATAGTCATGTAATGTTAATGATATATCAATATCTCCTGCTTAATGTCAGCTAATTGAATCTTGAAAACCAGGTATATTGTGTAAAATGCAAGAGCCTATTTCCCACTATAATGCATTATATGTCAAATATAAACGCCCAATAATATTCTTAAAATATAACTAAAGTACAGTAGAACATCTATAAATACGTAAGAAATTATCATTGCCGACATAAAATGCTTATAACACCGCTTCCAGATCACAAAATGTAAATCAAACAGTCCTGTGACTTAAATAATTATAAACATTCTTGGCACGTGTCCTAAAATACCACATTTAGCATAATGAAACAAAAAGATACCAATAAAAACTCCTAAGAAAACATCACCTGTGTCACAAAAATAAAATGTTTTGGGCATAATGTGGGTAAATTCAATGTGGCATGAATAATTAAGGAGACCTGCTATTCTGATTTATGTTTGTGTTAAGCTTTAGAGTCTGAAATAAAAGGCAATGAAAAGATCGAGAATCATGTGATCTGGCAGCTCACAGAAATCAATCTCGAGCAGCCAGATGTCTTAGTTCTCCTTTGCCTTTTCAATAGGCAATCTGGCAGTATAGGTTTCTTGTCCCTTCACAATTTCTTTCAGCCACCTGTGTATTAAATAAATTAGGTTTGTCTTCAGTGCTCACTTTGGTGGAGGAGTATTTTGATTTCAGGATTGCTCTGTCCAAACAAAACTAACCTTTCCATTTGTTGATGTCAGAAATTTATAAAGGGATCACATTTTTCCTCCTATAAATACCATTATTAGTTGTTATACTTTATAAATCACTGTCTATGTACATTACCCTCATACAACCTAGCAAGGCAACAACTAGTATATTCATTTTATGTGGGACACACAGAGTGAATATAATACTGGTTGCCTTGCTAGGTCATTGCAAGAGAGATACATCTGTGTACACACACACACACATGTATATATGTATACACACATGTATATACATGTATATATGTATACATACATCTATACACACACATATCTATACATCTGTATGTCCCTTGCAACTTCAAAAGCTAACTGACTTACACAAAGCCATAGAACTGGCTTAAAATACAAATAACAAACATAAGTTGTGCTGTATATATATTTGATTAATCAATCAACAAGTATTGACAAGATCAGATCTCTTTAATAAGGTTAAAAATAGGCAAATTTTGACTACTTCAACACTTTGGAAGAAAGGGCACTCAGATGAGAAAACTAGTGATATAGAATTCAAGATTAACGATAAGACACTATTGTCTAGGCTCAGTTTTGATACCCTTTACCTGAGTACATAAAATAAGTAAGATTTATCATAAATGGCAATAAGGACAGTTCTGCTCCATGAATGAAAAATTCTTAAAAATACCACAGACTTTATTAGAAATATAATTTATGCACAAGGAATTTGTTAATTAAAATATGGCTGCAAAAATTTCAAGGCTACTTATACACAGCTTGTTTGCAGTACGTAGAATCTATTGGGTTACAGGGCCCCATTCCAACAAATTTAAGAATGGCCAAATTTACACAAAATATAAATTGAAGGTGACAGTTTGACTTAAAAGAAATTTGCAGAGAATTTTTCAAAAGGATGCATTTACTTGTTATTTAAAAAAATCTCAAATATGATTCAATTCAAAATGTGATTTATACACAACATATTAGGTACACGTCACAGAAAGTAGTAACTGTTCTCACTCAGGAATGAGAACTTGAAAATACATACTATTCTCCTTTTACAAGCCAATTTTCTCTATAGTTTTGTTCTCTATGATTAACCCAATAAAAGCAACCAGTACTGAGAGATGTTTAATATTTGCATAAAGCACAATTTGGTGAAATTTTGCCTAAATGATTTTATAGAAATCATGATTATGTATTTATTAAGTATTAGATAAAGAAAAGACAAAGATGAATCAAGATTTAAAAAGGACATGGAAAAAGAAAGCCATCGTCCAGAAATTCAATTGGTTAGACTACAATAGTGGTTAGATTTTGCAAAAAGACATACTTGC
Source organism: Eulemur rufifrons (assembly GCF_041146395.1). Taxonomy (NCBI): domain Eukaryota; kingdom Metazoa; phylum Chordata; class Mammalia; order Primates; family Lemuridae; genus Eulemur; species Eulemur rufifrons. The sequence goes on from NC_090989.1 coordinate 71,208,918, forward strand.
ATGTTTTTGCCTATTTACTAAGTGCTTTGAGGGATGAGCCATGGCAACACTAAATCACTGCTTTATCAATCTTAGTTTTAGTATTTCATCATAACTCATACAGTAAAGTGTGTGAGGAAAGAGATTAATATCAAAGTCAAATACTCACCAATGTTTCGGTGTAACCTGGCTCAGACTGATAACTTCGTCAAGGATTTCATTTTTAGCCTTTTCAAATAGTTCATTCTAGGCAATATGGATACAAGTAAGTAAGATTTCCATAAGATAGTAAATTTGCCCTGTCATGATTTTCAGAGACAGCTAGTAGGCCAAGTTTGACTTTCAATATGCATGACTAGAAAAATGCCCTTCTAGTCTCTTTTTTAGAAATGCCATTATCCATATAAGGACAAAGAAACTGACATAAATGTCTGCCTTATTTACTCAATTCTGAATGCAGTTTTTCACATAATATTTGTTCATGTAAGATTTTCACATAATCTTATGTGAAAGTGTCAATACATGTTAATTTAGTCCATCAGTAATAGTAAATTAATGTTGTATTTTACAACTAATGGTCATTTTAAAATCAAGGAAAAACCTCATTTTAAAATCAAAGAAAAACAACATTTAGTTCCCACTAAATTAGAATGTAGTTCTCCAAGGTAAATGCTTAAGGTAAAAAGTTGATATAAAATTTAAAAAATTTTAGATTATATAAATACATTAATTTTATAAGACCTTTAAAGAATATTCTTTACCTTCTCAGAACTAACATTTTAAACACTTGTTTTGACATCCTATGATCTCTAATTGTGATTTTTGTTTGTCTTTAGAGACAGGGTCTCACTTTGTCACCCAGGCTGAAGTGCAGTGGTGAGATCATAGCTCACTATAACCTCACTAGCCTCAAGCTATATTCCCTCCTCAAACTCCCAAAGTGCTGGGATTAGAGGCGTGAGCCATCTTACCTAGCTCCTAATTATTTTTAATGTCATGTAATAAATACTTTAAATTATTGTAGAAGAGACAACTGCTTCTAGTTATGTATTCTTGCAGCTCTAAATTAGTAGTTATGGTCAAAACCAAAGCAATTTAGCTAACCAGATTTCTTCCATCAACAAAAATTTTGTTAGAACACAATATTAAATTAAGATATATACAAAATAGATGAGGTACCCAAATATTACCCGGTCAAGTTCTCGCAGGCGAGGATAGTTATTCTTCCACTCAGTTTCAAGGTTAAAACGTGTTGCTGAGGAAGAAGGAAATGTTCAAATTTGATGATTCTTTCCAGCTGTAGTGGTTAAAGGCTATATTGCATATCTACAGTCTTAACTGATTTTCTTAGGGTGCGCCTATGGCTCCTTAGTACTCTGGACTCTCAACATCTCAGAATTTCATTATTGCAATAGCTTTCTAAACAATTCTCCTTGATTCTAGTTTCTCCATTTTCAATTCACAAACACACAGCTAGAAGCTATTCAGTACAGCCGCTAAAAGAATGGACTCTGCAGTTGTACCACCAAGATCCAAATACTGGACCTATTATCTGTTGCTGTCTGATACTGGTAAGTTATTCGTCTAAGTTACTCTGTTCTTTGGTTTCTCTTCTGTAAAATGACAATAAAAATAATACTTACAAGGTTGCTGAGGGACTAAGTGAGATAAATAGGATTTCCATGTGGGAAAAGGGAAGGAGAGTATAGTCTCATCAGATAAAACTATGAATGCAAAGGCACTGAGCAGGAATTCAGGAAACAGTACAATGTAAATGAAGCACAGAGTGCTCTGCTTCCCAACACGTTTCCTCTCTTCTCCCTAAAAAGGGGGAAATCCAAGTTCTCTATGGTCTACTAAGCTTTCTCCCAAACACTAGCAATTTTTCTCTGAAAGGAAAAATCCTATTCTTGTACAACCGAAGATTTGCATTTTTCCATTTTCCATATATTACCTAACAGTGAATGAATTACTAAGCAACCACTAAAGAAAAAGAGCACAGAATGTGATGAATGCTAAAGATTGACAGCTAACAAAATGCCTGAATTTGTTTCCTTATTTTAAAAATCCAACTTACCTTTGAAACTATCAGCCTGTTGTTCAACTGACTCTCGTACCATTTTCCAAAAGCAGTCTGATACAGCAAGGCTTAAATTTCTTGTAGTCACTTGGTGTGCCTTTAGCATGCTTGTCCTATAAAAAAATAAGAGCTAAAGTACATTAAAATGGCAAAAAAGACAACAGTATTATTACCAAGTTTGAGAATGCACTTGTTATAATGATAATATCCACTATACCTTTTTTTTTTTTTTTTTTTTTTTTTTTTTTTGAGACAGAGTCTCACTCTGTTGCCCAGGCTAGAGTGAGTGCCGTGGCGTTAGCCTAGCTCACAGCAACCTCAAACTCCTGAGCTCAAGCGATCCTCCTGTCTCAGCCTCCCGAGTAGCTGGGACTACAGGCATGCACCACCATGCCTGGCTAATTTTTTTTCTATATATATTTTTAAATGTCCATATAATTTCTTTCTATTTTTAGTAGAGACGGGGTCTCGCTCTTGCTCAGGCTGGTCTCGAACTCCTGACCTCGAGCGATCCACCCGCCTCGGCCTCCCAGAGTGCTAGGATTACAGGCGTGAGCCACCGCGCCCGGCCCACTATACCTTTTATACCAATGTTATCTAATAAAACTTTGTGATAAAAAAATGTTCTGTATCTGAGCTGTCCATTATGGTAGCTAATAGCCAGATGGGGTTACTGAGCCCTTGAAATGTGTGGCTAGTGTGACTGAGGAACTGAATTTTTAATTTTACTGAATGTTAGCTAGTTTAAGTTTTAATAACCACAGAGGACTAGTGACTACCATATTGGACAGCACAGTTCTATATGCTTGTCAGTTCCTTCCCAATAGATAACATACAAGACTATGTTTGCAAGAACTATCTTGATTTACTATACTAACCTAGAAGCAAACATACTTTTCTATTTCCAGAAACTCTCTACGTATAAAGTTTAATATATAGTAATCCAATCGCCCTTTAGCTCTTCCTTTTTGCTTTGTGGCCAGTGTCTTATTTTCTGCCAATATCTATTTAGGGATAGACACTGTCCTCTGACACTGTCCACTCTGACTTTCCCTAATATTGTAAGAGAAATGTGTACACATATTTAAAAATCAAAGTGTTGGTTTTTAAAAGTCACTTTGTAAGTAAAATGACATGAGTTATCTGTGCTGTATTTCGGTGCCCAAATCCCAAAGGGTATAGTTTATTATGCCAGCATCTCCTGTAACATGGGATAAACTGCTCCTAATTCTGTTAAAGAGTGGCTTAAGGACTTGCTTATTAGATACAGATCACTATTTGGGAAAAATTCTAGAAATTCAATGTTAAACAACAGCTATAAAACATGAACTTTTAAGTAAAAACAGTTTAAGTTACTTGCTCACTATGAAATGTTTAAATATTTTAACAAGACACCTACTTTAGAAGTTTTGAATTCTGGAAAAACTCTTCTTCATATTCTTTTATGGCTTCAATGCTTTCAGAGCTATTTCCTGCAGGAAGATGGTGGCCAAATTTTCACCAAGAAAATTAACTTTTATTATGTGAAAATAAAAACTAAAAACAAATTATAATAATACATCTTTGCATACCTTTTCCTGTCACAACAGCAAAATAACCTAGAGCTTTCATTGGGAAGAGCTTTCCTTCAATTATCTGCTGAATCTATTTTAAAAATAAAAATCAATGTGAGACATAGGTTTACATAACTTTTAAGAGTATAAAATACAATCTAAAAAGCAAAATAATTTAATGACTATATATTTGAATTCCTGCTCTGCCACTTAATAGTTATGTGGTCTTAAGTAAGTGACTTAACTTTCTCAAAAATGTTGTTGAAATGATTATGGGATATGATGATACTTAGCACAATGCCACACATGTAGAAGTACTGAATAAATGATAGCTATTAATAGTATTATTATTATTTCCCCATACTTTCTTCAAATACCTAAATTCTTGCCAAATTGGATATTCTTTTATTTCTTCCTCCTCTTTTTCCTCCCCCTCACCTTCTTTTTAAATATTTGGATCCATTGGTTTTCAACTCTTTTAGGGTCAACAATCTTTTTCTAAATGTGATAAAAATTATAGTTTCTGTACTCAGAAAAACGTGTATTTGCACAGAGATCTACCATTCCCCCACACAACATAAAAGAGTCTCTTTTCCCTGAAGCCTCTTCAGATTAATACAGGGGTGAGACTCCTTCCTTTAAGAACAAGTTATAACCTAAGCTAAGGTCGAATCTTTGATATAAAAAGGACTGAAGTAAGTTTCAATTGCATTTCAAAAGAAATGAAAGGAATAGAGAGAGATGGAGGAGGCCACAGAAATTCTTCTACCTCACTTCTTTCCTTCTCCTTATCAGGACTATTATTGCCACAGCAAGTCTTCCCCTTAAAAACAAGGCAGAGCAGAGCTCACAGAGGCTGTGCAGAAAAGAGTTAGCATAGCAGGCCTGAGACTACTATCCTTAAAAAGGCCTGCTTGCCTTTGGCTGGTATCTGGGAACTAAACTGGTAAACAACTTCTTACACTGATACAAACCTTTCCCTAAGTAACAGTGGCTCATTGTGCAAGTAATGTGATTTATCCTGAACATATGCTTTCCTTCTGGGAGTCTGGAATTTTGTTACATGAAGGTGTCTACATGACCACTTTTCAATAAAAACCTTAGGTGCTGAGTCTCTAATGAGTAACTTGTTGCTGGAGGGATTAAGCATGCCCCATGTGACTCTACTAGAGAGGACTCTTGGCTTCCTCCAGACTTCATTCCATGCGCCTTTTCCCTTGGTGATTTTGTTTTATCCTCTCACTGTAATGCACCTTAGGTGTAAGTATGACTATGTGCTGTGAGTCCTTCTGAAGAAACACTGAACCTATGGCTGGTCGTCTTGGGGACCCCTGACTGAGGGATGGTCTCAGAAAGTTTAAGGTGGCAAGGAGAGAAATTCTAAGCAATATCATTGGGGATGGGTACTTAAAGTCTGAAGTTGTTGTTCTATGGAGGATAATGATATGATAACAGATGACGGCCTCTATGTATGTAACACTTTTATGCCAAGCATTATTCCAACCACTTTACAACATATATTTAACTCATCAAATCTTCACAACCTATGAGAAAGAACCACTAATATCTTCATTTCCACCAGATAAGGAAGTCTAAAGCACTGAAAAGTTAAATAGTTTACCCAAGGTTACACAGCTAGCAAATGGTAGAGCCAGGATTTGATACTAAGGCATCTGGCTACAGAATCTGTACTCAAAACCATTACCTTTATGCCTTTACAATTAAGTAGAGAGCACTGCCTTGAGTCAAAACTTTCACCCTAATAAGATTTGTACACAATGTTACCTTGAAATAAAACTCTTTCTTTGTTAAAGGAGGAGGAAAGAGGAAAGGTGTTATAGATTTCAGTGAAATAATTCTAAAAATACATTTCCCTAGGATAAGAGACAATGAACACTATGCATAGAACTCACAGAACTTCAGAAATGAAAATGACTTTAGACCTAGTCTAGCCAACTGGACTAATGGGTTAGCTCCTGCATTGATTAGATTTAGAAAAGAAACAAAGTTTCCCCAACAACATAGAGCCAGTTGGTGGAGCATGGATGAGAATGCTGGAGCCTGATTCCCAGTTCAATGCCTTTTCTGCTATAAAAATCTGCTAGACAGTCTTTGATGAGTTAGGGAAAGGAATGTTTATCTCCAATAAAATGATACATATAAGGTCCAAAAGGAATCCATACTATCACTAACTTAAAAGAAAGAAACACAACAAATGAAGTTAATGACAATATGCCAGCACATAAAATTATTCAAATTAAATTAGGGTAAGCAAATTAGCAGTTTAAGTACTTCTGAAGCATAATTAACTATAATTATGAAATTTTATTTATATCTCAAAATTACACTTAAGTAATTTACTATAATTTTCTAGCACTTTGTTTTTAATGAGAAACAAGAAAAATCTTACTACTACTTTCTGATAAATTATTCCACAAGGATTTTTTTATTTTTTTAATAGTCAATCCCTATCACAGCTGGAGCTTGTACAAAGAATTTGCCCTCACCCTGCTTGGACTAGCCACATTTTTCTCTGCCAGGTCTACTTTGGTCAAAACAAATATGGTTCTTCTTCCATGAGGATCCATTTGACTGACCAAGTCTGTAACAATACTGCGTTCAGCATCCACAGATCCATCTGAAAAAAAATTTAAAAATGACACCGTGGGTTGTAAAAATGCAAAGTGGACTTTAAAAACTTAGTACAAGCTATACACTTGTGTCACATTATAGCAAGAAAGATTTCTTAATACATTTACCTTATTTATAAAAAGAAATTCTAGCCACTAAAAATTTCAATGATGCCTACAGTGAAATTTATCAAAATATTTCCAACTTCAATTCTATTTACTAATAAAATGAACAAGAAGAGAAAGCAAAAACTCATTTATTTTTTATGTTTATATAATGTGCATTATTTAGAGCAAAGCCTGTAATTCTAAAGAAGAAAGTGTATCAGTATGATTAAAATCTTTTGATATGATTTACCTTGAATACACAGTATGATGGCATTAGGATTCTGCATATAAGCTTTGCTGATACTGAAAATAGTTTCCTTTGTGTCAGGAGCCATGCCTGATGTCACAGTCTTGAAGAAAAAGGTTTTAAATGTCATTAAAAATGTCTCCCACAACAGCAACAAAATAAGATACATGTTTGGTATATAATATACTTACATTAATTACACCTGGTAAGTCAACAAGCACCATCCTCTGTAGTCCAGGGCCTTTTACATTTAGGGATATGGTCTACTCAGGAAGAAAAAGAAAAACATTAGTTTTTGAGGAGAGTTTCTTAAAAATCATTTGGCAATATATATTCTGAAAATTCTATATCTCACCCATTCAGAAATGTTACTCAGAAAAAAATGTATTCTTTTTCTGATCCTAAAATAGTTATTAGAAAATTACCCACAAAATGATACATTTAGAATTTTTTAAAAAAACTATGTATCTCAGAACAGCTGCAATCTAAACATCAATACCAATATTATGATTTATTTGAAATCAGAAACATTGGATTTCCATAAAACATTATTGAAATAAATTGCAACACTTACCTCAGGGCTAACTGTACAGCCTTCTTTCACATTTTTCCTCATTCGGAGTTCTATTTCATGTCTTAATGCTGCAAGCTATTAACAGAAAACAACAAAATCCTAAGAAAATCTTAGTTCACAAATATTCCATTTAATTGTCTTTTATAAGCTCATAAGAGTTATAAAATTACACATATGAACCTTAGATGAATTCTACTTACATCTTCCTCTTTGGTAAGATCAAACTCTCGAGAACTATCTTTAAATAAGGCCACGTGATGAGGACCTTCACTCAGAGTCACCTAATAGTAATAGAAAACTGTGATGTAACAATGCATTTACAATTAATTAATTACATGGTCTAGACAGGGCCACCACACAGCACAAATCTGAGAGTCCCTTCACACTACACTTTAGGAGCACCTCCTGGAGCTGTCAACATGACAGTTATGAGCGCACAATAATTTTGTATTTGTATTGTTCATACATATGTCACACGTATTGTGATTTCCCAACCAGGTTCCTGGTTATTTTATTTCTTTTATAATCTAAAATGCTGCTGCCCACCCCTTTCTTTCTCAACTCAATGTTATACAAGCACAAAATGATCACTCGGAAACTTCAAAAACTAAAAGAAAATCTTGCACTTAACTTCAAAGATGAATTTAGGTAAAGGACAATTCATTTATTCAAGTCTATTTATTGAGAGTGAACTATGTGATTTTGTAGGTGGGGAAACACAAAGAGTTGACTGTCTCTGTTTTAGACTTCACTATATACCAGGAGTAAGAAATACACACAGACATAATAGAATAGAGTGGCAAAACCCAGGGTGCCACAGAAGAGAATAGTATAATGAAGCTAAGGCAGGCTTCACCCAAGGAGTCATATTTGGGCAAGAAATTTTATAGCAATGTATATTAACAATCAGCGGTTTCATGAACTTCACATTCCTTAACTTTTCAACTGTGTAATTACTCTATTTTACTTTAAAAAATACAATTCCTTCCACTGAGATTAGCTAAACAGGCTAGATTAAAAAAAAAAAAAAAAAAATAGCTGTTTGAAAGCAATCCTGGCAGCCCAGCCTAAGAGTCCAGGATCCCAAGGGATTTTGTAAGGCTTTTCCTGCAGCTATTTTCCATCAGAGCACTTGCTAATTTGTGGCACAAGGCAGAGGCCCAAGTAAAAAGCTTAAAACCTGTAGCAGTTTCATTGGGTTGAGTAGACAAAAATTGGAATTCAAGGTTATCAAGCAGCCACCACCTAAGGTGCCAAGATCCCCAAGAAAAATGGACTGGAGAAATAAACCCTCCCCAAAATAAGCCCTACATCCTGTGCACAATTTCCCTTCAAGGCAGTCACATATCAAGAAATCAAGCAGAAAGAAACTGCTAAGGAGGCTAAAACGCTAAGTCAAGATTCTGGCACTTTCACTGTTCTGGGGAGAGAAAAACCTGGAGTTCAGGGTCCCTCAAAGAGAAGCTCTGGTAAATGCCAGGGGACTACTGGCAAACTGGAAAGAGAAGAGCCTTGTCTGTGTCAAAGAAACCTGCCCATACTCTATGCACCTGCCAAAACAAAGTTAAATTCCTTCCTAAAATATCATCCATAGCCTCTACCTTAGCGTGCTATTAACAAGGTAAAAGGTAGGTTTCCAATGTTTTTACACTTGATTATTGAGCATGATATGAGGTGTAGTCCAAAGTTCATTTTGTTTTTTGTTTTTTTTCCCTAAGTTGGAAGTACTCCAAATTCCCATTGATAGTAAAATGGATATATAAAGTGTGGTACAGTCACAATACCACAGAGCACTGAAAAAGGAACCAGTATCATACAACATGGTTCAATGCAGAGCCAGAGTCCCAAAAGTGCACTCTGTGTGAATCACATTAGACTGACCGATACTCTTCCTTCATTTCTTAAAGGTTTTATCATTAGCTTCACACTGTCTCAGTTTCTACCACTATTCTGGCCACAATTCTTGGTAATTTCAATTTTCCAATTCTCCCACTACTCTATACCTACCTCTATTAGGTGAACATGAAAGAAACAAAACAAATGTAACCATATAGATTCACTTTAAATTTATGTCCACAGACCTTAATGGGGACTTCAGTCCAACTCACAGTCCCAATATCTGACTTCCTTCCTAGAGTCACCACAATCTCTTAGAAAAGACTTCACTTTTGGTTCCTGCCTCAATCTTCAATCTCTTCTCCATTCTCTTTAATTAACAGCTGATAATTTGGCTTCTTACTTGGGGAAGCAGATGCAATGAGAAGGAAACTCCCACACATTCCATTTACTTGCCTGCACTGGTAAATTCAATGATCGATTCTCAGTCTTCATCTTCCTTGATCTATCAGCAGCATCTGACCTCGGTGATAACTCCCTCCTCATCGATATTTTCTCTACCTGACTTCTAGTACACTGCACTGTTCTGGTTTCCCTCTTATCATACTGGTTGCAGCTTCACACACTCCTTTGTTGTTTCCTCTTCCCTCAACCTCTTAATGTTGAGAGCGTCCAGGATTTAATCCTTGGTCCCATGTCTTCTCTATTTCTGTTCCCTCCCCTGGAGACCTTATCCAGTAAGATCATGGCTTTAAATACTACTTTTTGATATTTGAGCATGACTCCTAAATTTGTGTCTTTAGTCCAGACTTCTCTCCAAACTTGTATATCCAACTGCTTATTTGTCATCACCCCTCACTGAGTCCAAAACTGAACTCCCGATCTTACCACAAACCTGATCCACTCACAGACATCCTCATATAAACTACATCCTTTAATTTGTTCAGGCCAACAACCCTGGAACCATCCTTAATGACCAACACATTCTCTTTTTCTGTCTCTTCTCATATCAAATCTGTAAAGAAATCCTGTTGATTCTACTTTCAAAATAGATTCATAATCCAACCATTTCTTATCACCTTCACTGCTACTTTCCTGGTCCAAGTATCACCTGGATACTCAAATAGCTCCCACCTGGTCTCCCTGGTTCTACCTATCGTGCCTACATCTATTTTCAATAGAGCAGCAAGAGCCTTTTAAAAGGCAATGTTGTTACTCTACTCAAAATCTGGCACTGGTTCCCCACTTTACTCAAAATGAAACCAAAGTCTGTAAAATGTCCTATAAGACCCTAATGATCTTCTTCTTCTTGCCCTGCGTTACCCCTCTGACCTCACCACTTATTACTCTTCACTTCTGGTCTAGCCATACTGGCCTCTCTGTTATTCCTTGAATGTGACAGCCACCCAGCCACTTCAATTAAACTAGCTATTCTCTGTGCCTTACACTGTTGCACTAGACATCCACATGATTGTCTCCCTCACTTCTGCAAATGTTGGTTCAAATGCTACATTACCAATGCAATCGACCAGCACCCTGGGACCTTTAACAGTTGATATAATAATTTGGCTTCCATTCCCCTTGCCCGGCTCTACTTCTTTTTGGCACAACACTTACCACTTTCTAACATACTATATAGTTTCATTATGTTTATTATTTTTATTGTCTGTCTCTTTCTCTTAGAATGTATCCTCCATTATGGCAAGGATCCTTTTTTTTCTTATTTTAACCAACAAGTTGCCTAGAATAGGTTCTCACTCTGTCACCCAGACTGCAGTGCAGTGGTGCGATCATAGCTCACCTCAAACTCCTGGCCTCTCGAGTAGCTAGGACTACAGGAACTGTACCAGGGTAAGTTTTTTTTTTTACTTTTTGTAGAGATGGCATCTTGGTATATTGCCCAGGCTGGTCTTGAACTGCTGGCCTCAAGCGATCCTCCCACCTCAGCCTCCCAAAGTACTGGGATTACAGGGGTGAGCCACCATGTCTGGCTGCTGGTACATATTAAGTGTTCAATAAATGACTCTATAGCTACATACATTCTTCCTGTGACCATGGATGAATCATTAGTGTTTCTATATATGGACAGCTTGTACAATGAGTCCCAGCCTCCTTCATCTCAGTAACTTTGCTCTTGCAATTGTTCCCTCTCTCTTGCATCATTTTCTTCCCCTTTACTAGATCATTACAATCATCACATAAATATCTTTAAAACTTTCCCTTTATTCAACATAATTCAACTGCTACTGCCCCATATCTCTGCTCTTTTTTGCAATAAAACCAGAAAATTATCTATATTCACTGACTCTATTTCCAATATTCTCATTCTCTACTCAACTTCTCGCTTATCTTACTCTGAATAAAATCCAAAGGCTTTATAAATGCTCAGTAGAGCCTGGCCTCCTTCTGGGCCTCTGAAATCCTCTCCCACCAGTCTCCCCTTGGTCAGCTCCTGCCACACTGGCCTCCTGGCTGTTCCGCCTACTGATTTCTACACTAGGAATGATTCCAAGTACTATATATCAATTCTTTCTTTAGTTAAAAGTCTTCATTTTATCACAATAAACAGACCTCATTGAAGTGGTCACTTCCCTATTTTCTTACTTTAACTGGAGAACGTGTCATCATCTCCCCAGATCCTCTAGGGAATATTCGTGCTTGAGCAATCATTTCCAACACACTGGTTTTTCCAGCACTCTGATCTCCAACCACAACAACCTTAGCACAAAACAAATAACATTTATTCATATTTATTTGATACCAATTAAATTCAAATAGATTTAGAATGCTGCTCTAAGTTTTTAGTCTTTTAAAATATCAACAGTTAAAGACATAATTAAAAATCCATGAAAAAAATGATAGTTGATACATGTACGCACATTGAAAAAATAAACAGCAAAACATTAACTGGATCCATTATTTATAGCCAAATTTTTATTTTAAAAACTTGTGCTAATTTAAACCACTATTTCTAAAACCAGATTACTAACTCTGCACCAATCTTTATTTGCTAGCTTACTCTTTATAAACACATTTTCAATTTTATTAGGTTAAATTTCACTCAGATGCCTAATTTAATCCATGATTCAATAATTTAATATTATAAATATTATAAATATATAATGCCAAATATCTAATAGCCTTCCTTTATAACACATAAATATAAGTAACACATAAATATTAGGTACTTATAATGGACCAAAATAGTCAAACAATACTTACTGCTTAAGATAGCACCTGGAACACATGAATAATCTTAAATAAAATATATATAACATATGTGTGTGTATGTGTAGGTATGTGGTGTGTATGTGTGTATATGTATATATGTATACACACACACACACACACACATCATTTTAAAGAAGGTAAATTGCTTGCTTTTGCTAATGGGCAAGTTTACTATTAATTTTTTTACTTACTCGTGGCAGATGATCTTGTGTATTATAACTGGCATCATAATCAGAGAGAACATCAAGTACTTCAGAATACATGTCAATCAAAGACTTCTGTAAAATTTTAAAAAATTAATAATTTTTTAAATAGTGAAAACATTTAAAAAAAGAACTACCACAGAGGGGTCAAGAAAAAAAAAAGCTGATAAATTCAAATTGTTTTTCCATAATCATTGTATTATTTATTTCTAATTATATAAATATATTTTCATAGTAAAAGCTAAAATAGTACAGAATAAAATTCCATTTCTTCTTATTCAGTTTATTTTATTTAATGATAAACAGATTTAATAAGGTTCACTAATTCAGTATTTCCTAACCTTCTAATTAAATAACAAAGAGAAATTATTATTTAATACTGATGAGCTAGTATTAAATGCCCAACAGAGGAAGACCATTAACACCAAAAAAGGCCAAGTAAGGGGTAAGGTGACCAATTTATAATGAAATTATTCTTTGCCAAGTTTGGGTTGTACGCTTGTGTGTGCATGTGTGTGTGACAGAGAGAGCAGAGAGAGAACAGAGAAAATGTACAAACAAGTGCCTAACCAAAGGATAAAACAAGAGAAATGAACACCAAGAAGACTGTTAAAGCAGTAAGAGTGGTTCAGTGTACCCTGATAACTGGGCAGGCAAAAATGTGAGCGCATCAAGGGCAAACATCCTATACTGCTTCTCTCTGTATAACCAGGATTGAACATGGCACTTTGTGTGTAACAAACTTCAAGTAATTATTTGAGAAATGAATGAATGAACAAATAAACAGGCCTGGGAAAAATGGGTATAATCAAGCATTTAATAATTAAGTTTTAATGCTAAGGTAGAAACAAAACGAGGGCTTCAGGTTCCTTTCTTCTCTTAAGACCTAGAAATGATTAAATGGTAAACAATTGCCATCCCATCTATCTAAAAATAAACAAAAAATTTTCATTAACATTTCATTTTATGAGAGAAAATAGTTTCTGAGGTAAACTCTTGAGATACATTAATATTTGGACATGATTTTTACAACTACTAGGTGCCACTTGTAAATAAGTCATGCTATTTATCTGTTTTGCATAATCATGATTTAGAGTCGGAGCTCCTAATGCATGTTGGTTAGACTAGAACTATGTATCTTTGAACTCTGGATACAGAATGTATGTGCCATGATTTACACTGCAGTTTTACTACACATAAATTGTTTACTTGTAAGAGATTTAAGTTAAAAGAATTACTTCAGTTTAGCAAATATGGTGAAGAATGATAAAATTTAATGGTAATTACCAATGTGCTTATGATAACCATATCAGCATATGCTTTTTCAAAAATTCTGTAAATGCCTAAGAAACCTACTCTTAGAAGAAGGTGTTAATTTTTTTTAAAAAACTGAAGTGGCCTAATCATTTACTGGAAATAGAAGTAAAGCAATGATGTTAAATGTCCATCAATTAACAATTCTGATTTTACAGATATAGACATTAAGCCTAGAGATAAACTAAGTATTTCAGAAAAATAAACTGATTCATAAGAAATGACTCTTAAAAGTATAAAGATTTTATGCGCTTAGCATAAAACATCTCTAGAGTCTATAATTTGTAAAATGTGTTAATATAGGAAGAGCTCCTCCAACCCCCAAAGATATTATGTTAGAAAAAAAAAGGATAATAGAATATAGCTCCTCAAAAACTGGTATTGATGAACACACAAGGTTAAGCAGCAAAATTCTGAGAATTTACAAATTAAGATAAACTTAAAATACCTTAAGCTTTCTATGATGGATGCCTTTGTCATCTTTCTGCAATACTAATTTTCTCAACTCTTTGTTCTCCTTTTCTAATCGTTCCAAGATTCTCTGGTACTTTAACTGTAACAGAATAATATACATAACTATATAAGAAAAAGATAGGTTATCAAATAATACTAAGTCTAAATTAAAATATTCCAAAATCCTGAAGTTGTATCTTCTAGCTAAAATGAATTATTACATTTAAAAAGCTTCTATGAAAATGTTGAGAGAATAAACTATGAATATTATCTCAAACAGTGAAATTCATTATAATTTTCTATCATAATTTAGCATTTCATTTAAAGATTTCTTTGCTACTTACATTGAAGAAATTACTTAAAAATATTAAAAATGTAAGAATTTAAAGAAGCAAATTCTTAAGTACAGTCTAAGAAGCAATGTTTCCTTTTATATCAAAATTTCAAGTTTTCATTACAGGGTCATTCGGTAAAAATTCAAATTCTTCCCATTCCCCACATTATTTTATATTTTAATTAAGGTGATATAATAAAAATAATAATACCTAGCCGTACCTAAGCATGCATTATGTGATAGGGCCTTTACTAAGTGTTTCACATGTATTAACTCTCTTTGCCTTCAAAGAAACCCCATGAGGCAGGGGCTGTACAGATTAGGAATTTGAGATTAGGGACATTTCATAACCCCACCAAGGCCACCCAGCTTGTAGGTGGTGGAGGAACAGGGTTTTGAATATAGGTCTGTCTGAGTTACAGGCTCAAACTCTTCTAGGTTTTGTTATCACATCCAGAGATAATATATCAACATTTAAAAGAATGATACAAAACCCTGTCTAATCATTAGACAGGTTATTTTGTCAAAGTAGTTGCCTGCCTACCCATTTTTCCTCTCAAATAAATTTGATCCTTTCTAATTGGTATTCCTAGTTTTGATTTCTTCTCCAAACATTAACAATGTACAGAAAAAAACTATTAAAAATTAATCCATCATATAACCAGCAGACTACGTCCAACTTATCATGCCCTTTACAACGGAAAATATTTCTTAGAAAATTTTTTAGGTTATTGTAATCTTTCAAGAACAAAGTAAATAATAGGAAATCATGGTTCTATCCTCCAAGAATGTCCAACTTAAGCCAAATTAAAGGAAAACACACAGTTGAATTATATAGTATGACACAGGCAGAACTACGTATTTTTACATAAATGTGTTCATTTATATCTAACAATAGTATATACAACAAAATCATGCTAGTATCTAAGGATTAGATCTTTGCTGTTTAAGATGGCAGCCACAAGCCACATGTACCTATTGAGCACTTAAAATGTGGCTGGTCTGAATTGAGATGTCCTATAAGCATAAAATATCTCATTAATATTTTTTTTTACTGACTACATGTTGAAATGATACTATTTGGAATAGACTGGGTTAAATAACATATATTATTAAAATTAATTCCACTTGTTTCTTTTTATTCTTTTTTAATGTGAAAATTTAAAATTACTAACGTGGCTTACGTATTTCTATTAGACATCATTGATGCACATAACTCTATGGTTTATTATATCATGAACTCTCCAATATAGTGTTGTGTCAAGGCCCAGTAGCTGACAACTGCAACCACACAACTCAAAGGGTTGATATCAATGGATATATAAGAGTGGTAGGATTTCTATTGCTTAATTTCTTCGTAAATATGAAATAAATTTGGGGTCTACATTTTCTGGGGATGGAAACATTCTTTGGTACAGATGCTAATTTGTAGCCATCTTGTAGAGATGTGCTATTGGCCTGTCTCCTAAAGCTCTAGAACAATAATTCTCAAACTTTAGAATGCATCAGAATTACCTTGAGGGCTTTTAGAAACAAAGATTGCTGGGTTCCACTCCCAGAGTGTCTAATTCTGCAGGCATGGCATGGGGCCAAGAATATGCATTTCTAACAGGCTCCCAAAAGGTAGTGATGCTACTGCTCCAGAGATCATACTTTGAGATCAGTGATTCTTAACCTCTCGTTGCAGATTGGAATCACGTGGCTGGGAAGCATAAAAAAATATATATATGGTGCCACCAGAGCACAAGTGGTCTAGGGTATAGTCAAGTAAGAGACTTAATGAATAGATATATCAAAGAAATCTGTGACTCAAAATATGCTACAGATTAAGCATCCCTAATCTGAAAATCCAAAATGCTCCAAATATGAAACTTTTGAGCACTAATATGATACTCAAAGGAAATGCTTGTTGGAACATTCTGGATTTCAGATGTTCGGAATAGGGATGCTGAACTGGTTTTACGTATGATGCAAATACTTCAAAATCTGAAAAAATCTGAAATCTGAAACACTTCTTGCCCCAAGCATTTCAGATAAGGGATAGTCAACCTGTAGCTATCTATTTCAACTATCCTTACTTTTACTTGCTAAAAACAAGAGAGTTAAGATAAGCCTTTCAAATTAAAAAAAAAATAACTTAGTTATTGAATATGATATAGAAAAACTGATGATGCAATAAGTGACAGGTCAATTTGGCACTAGAATGTTACCTACTCATTACATTGTACAGGTCTTTAAAATAATGATGATTTTATCATTAAATATAACAGAATAGCTTTTCAAAGTAGTGAAAAGTATTACCCGATTAGTTTTAGCCTTCAGAGAAGCAAAATAAAAGGTTCCTGGTGGCTCATTAGACCTATGTGGTAGACTCAACTCAAATTTCTCTGCTACCTAAAGTAATTAGCCTATCAATGTAAAAATGCAAGCATAAATTTACACAGGACAAACCACTTTCTCCTTTTTCAGTTTTTCTTTAAAATTAGAAGCACAAGATTCACTCAACATAAATTTTTACATATAGATGAGTTAACTCCGTACTTTTCTAGCTCCTTCTTTATTCCTTATTTTTCAATTAGATTTTGCATCTATTGATAATAAGGTTCTATTATAGAGCCATTCCAAATTTTTCTTTGTTGAAAAAATAAATTTCTACATCACCAAACTTACACTAGAATATAGTAAGAAAAAGTCCATGGTTTTTCTTATCAGAATTACCTGAGTGTGCAGAAGTTCTTCTTGAAGTTGGTCAATTTTTTCTTTGTCTGACACCTAAATATTTAAAATAAATTAATTTTAGTTGAGTTGAATTAGGTTTATATAGAATGTATAGTAAGTTAAAGTGTTTTAAAAAGTATTAAGAGTTAAAAATGACTGGCTTTATATGGTTTTTTAATCAAAGTAAATTTTAAAA
Organism: Eulemur rufifrons; assembly: GCF_041146395.1. NCBI lineage: Eukaryota > Metazoa > Chordata > Mammalia > Primates > Lemuridae > Eulemur > Eulemur rufifrons. The sequence continues at coordinate 71,226,374 of NC_090989.1, forward strand.
CAATTGATTTAAGAAAGTAAAAATACCTGTATTTATCAATAAATCAAAATTTTATATTAAGAAGAAAAAACTTAAAAAAAATCATTTTCTTGTTGCCATTCTAATCATTTCTTATGAAAGGTTGGTTAGAAAAATAAGAGATCAACACATATGGTTACTATATTCTTCAGAGGTTGTTTTGTACTAAAGCTTAGGGATTTAGATACTTGGAGACACAAAGTATTGATATCCTTCTAGAAATGTGTTTTTGGCAATCAGAAACAAGTTACTGTTTATAGCTATTAAAAATGCTCATGGGTCATAGCATATCTTTTGAGGAAATATTATCCATTTCTGTACTGTAAGTAGGGAAGTGAATAATATATATTAATATACAGAACAACTTGCATTTTCAGAGCTTTAAGTGGAGCCACATGCTTGTTTTTAAATTTAGTTCCAATGCAAGATTTGCTAACCCATAATACAAAGAATGGATCTGAAGCAATGAAACCAAGTAAAACAACTAAAATTGAACATAAAACAAAAATGGAATAAAATCCACAGGTATTGTGTAAACTACTTCAAGTTGTTATTAATGTTAATAGTTCTAGGATAAAATATTCAAAAAAACCCAAAGAACTTTAATGTATAAGGTTTTAAAGTAGTCACAATACAATGCTAAATACAAAATACAATGATTAAAATAAAAATGATGTCATGACAAATCCCATAACTGTGCTTTGACTTCTTGGTGAGGTGAAGAAGTTGTCATCCTCAGCCTTTAAAAATATTTGTCTAGTTTCTGAAAATCAAAATTTGTAAATATGAATTGATTTCATAGGAGAAAAAGAGTTAAATTCATATTCTTCTTCATTTAAATCCTTATCAATCTTCACTCATTGGCTATTTAAGCAGTTAAGATGTCATGGTAGCAAATACATATGAAAAAATTTTCAATGGTTTATTGAGGTAGACATTAATAAGTCTTGTCCATGCTACAAAAAATTATTTTCAGATCTTGAGTCCTATTTCTAGATACTTTCTCAAACTTTCCCCCAAACTTTTATTTAAATAATATAGATGACAATGCTTGCTGGAAACAAAAGGTACATTTTTTTTCCTTAAAAGCCTATGCTTAAAAATCTCCAAAAATGATTTTGGAATTATAAAAAAGATAGTATAATAAAAACTTTATTTGTTTTCCAATTCCTGTATAGCAAGCAGAGTTGTTGATAGAAAGTTTTTTTCATTTTAATTATGTGTATTTGTGTAGAATGGACAATAATTATTAACCATCTCCTAAAATGTGAGGAGACAAGCAAGTTGGAGAGGAGCCCACAACCCAAAGAACAAAATCTTGAAGACCAATGAAAAAATCAGTAATTCTACATTATGATCACACGGCATGCCATCATACTGTAATAGTGTGGTCAAAAAATTTAAAATGCAGATTAAATTCCTAATTCATTTAAAAAGGCACTTTGATTTATTTTGTTCCATTAAATATTCACCTAACTGCAGCTAAATTACTATGTATAAACAATATTAGTATAAACTGTGTTAGTTTTGAATGTGAATATTTAGTGATTTCATGCAATATATACTAAATCACTATAGAAAATCTAACATTATTTGACATCTGAGGCAATAATTTAAAAACTAACACAATTACACAAAAAGTTAAAATGTTTATTATAAGCCAAAGGCTACAAAAGTTTAACTTAGTAAGTAATTTGGTAAAATAAAAAGGTTATATAACAAGTTAAAGTGATACAAGGTTATTAGAATATTACGAATATAATTATTATGCTAATATTAGTATTTAGTAATCACAATTAAGATTTTTATACATTTGAATTTTTAAGAATATTTAAATTTATCATTTGTCTTTCTGGAATAACTGTTAATAACTCATGCATAGTTTACCAACATACTATCTGCTTAGTTTAATGGAACATCAAAATTAACATTATATTAAAAGACTGGTGGTGGTAGAGTCAAGAATTAGACCTAATATTTTCTAGGAAATAAGATAAAAACTTTTAGCTTTATAAAACAAATATAAAAGATTAATGAGAAGATATTTGTATATATTGTAATCTATCACTTATTCATCTAGGTCTTAATAAGCAATTTCAGTACATTTTATTTTGATGTGCTTTGCTAGTAAAATTCATCCACTTACAAGAATAAATTTATGGCCTATTGTTTAACATATTCAGTTTGCATTATGAAACTAACTTAAAACTCACCCTGACAGAAATGGGTATCAATGGTCTTGAAACCAGAGCTTTTCTACAATTCCAGGGCTGTGAAACTGATGGAGAAAGAGCGGAATCCTCCGCAGAAACAAGCTAAAGCTGAAAGAGAAAAACCTTTACTAGCTCCTCACAAAACCATTCCTGACTTAAAAACTTTTAAGTATTTCTTTCTATTAAGCCATTTTGGCCATTCTGAAATACATATATAAAAGCGGCATTGTAAAAATTTCTATGTATGTGTACACATCCATAAAGGCAAAGCTACCAATGGCCATTTTAATCTACTGTCTCTGAGTAACCTCTTTTTGTTCAGAAGATACAGGGAAAATTTATTAGCTGCTACTAATAAGATACCAAAAAATGATGACCTACTTATATTTTCAAGAGGATAAGGGAGAGTGATTAAAAGTAACCAAAACTACCTGTGGTTTTGTGCCTCAAGTAAACCTCAAATCCCTGGAATGATAAAAAAATCTCATGAATTAGGATTTTGATCATTATGACAGTGAAGAGCTGAAAAGTCATCTCTGTGCTAACTACAGGGGGCAAGGAGGGTAGGATACAGTAAGGAAATAATCTTTCAGGATAGTAAAGGGAATGATCTCACTATAGAAGAGCATAAATTATTTTCAAAATCCTATTTACTTTCCCACAAGGTAATTACAAAGTGGGCAGGAACAAGATCCATTTGGTACTCAACTAAGTGTACCCTAATAAGCAAAATAGACAGAGGTACAGTCCTGCCAGGCTCTAGTTTACAAATAGAGAAACGGAGGTATAATAAGCTTAAATGGATAATCTAATAAATATCACAAATGGCATATCTCTAAGCCTGAAAAGACTAAAAACAGGCCTAAAGTGAACATTAATCTTTGACAATATAGAAAATGAATCAGTATTCATTACTGATATCCCCTGAACTGTCAGATTCAAAAGCACATTGATAATCTTAAACCATATATTAGAATTTTAAAATGGTAGGTCTATGGGACTCACTTCAAATTATCATGATGAAAAAACACTTAAGAATGACTTGTAGTTAGAGCTTTATTCATATTTCTAAGTAACATTCCAAAACATATTAGCTCCTCCCCTTTTCTGTAACAAAACTAAGGTATAGATGGCTCAGCCTAAGTATCCAATTTGTTAGAATATTCAAATGGTACAATCACAACATACAGAACAGAGAATGTTAGAGTACCATTTAAGGTAAGTCCTCATTGGCTTAAACACATCCAGTTTAATTTAACCATGCAGGAAAACAACTTATTTTCTTTTTCTACCTATGTTACTCAATCACTGAAAGCTAAAACAATATATAGGAGTTGATTCCACAGCCATGGAATTGAGAAAAGCCAGGAAGTGACTCTGAAGAAATAAAGGAAACCATAATGATTACTCTCAAGTATTCACCACCACCAAATGAAATGTTAGCCAGCAAAATTATTGTACTAAGTCATTATCTATAATATTGGTTGATTTAAATATCAGAACCTACAGGAATTACATGACTCAACTGTTTTCCCTGAATAAGGTTTATATATAACTTCAAAACTTTTTTCATCTAGTAGATGTTAATTAGTTGATTTCAAGATCTCAAGAGTATAACTTTGAAATCATTCATTCATTTCACTTTGACCTAAAAGTTTCTTGAGAAAATAAACCTTGAGTCTTCACTGTGGGATTACCAAACAGCCAAAATCATATTTTTAAGGACCCCTTGATCACACCAATAACCAAATGTTTGTATAGATTTATGCTGACTTTTATTAGAATTTGTTCTTTAGCAACCAGAATTATACCAAATTTCCAATGTTCAATCCCTCAGTGGTCCAAGGAAAAAATGTATTTGCACTTACTTTATTAATATGAAAAATTTATGCAATGAGTTTATCAAAGTGTATAAGAAGAACATGTCTTTGCCTGAAAGTTAAGCCAAAATAATTTTCTTCTATAAGAATATGAATGTTCTCTGTTAATACATTTTGGCTAAAACAAATAAATAAACATCATTTTTTAAATTAAAGCTGGTCATCTATAGTAACCCTTTTCATTTTAGAAATAAAATCTTAGAGAATAAGTAAGTAGATAAGTTGGCTACAAACTTGGGGAGACTTAATAACTGGACCAAGTAAATAGCAATTCGTAATTTTATTCTAAATATAAACACATGGATCCTCACAGATAACCTAATATTCAGAAACTAAATTCCTGTGCTTGAGCATGATATTTTGGGCTTGGTCTATACTATCTATCCCAGAAAAGTTATGTGTTTATATATCTTTCATATTTTTACTTTGTCAAAAATAATCTCTCATAATTAGAGTTCATGAATGGAATAAGGCGACATGATCTTGGCAGAAATGGCTGATTAGTGTGAACACCTCGGTAGCCCCCTTAAACCATCCATCACCTTGCGCTTCTGTTGGGCATAGCTCGTGCTATATTGGCCAGCGGCTCTGCGCGCTTCCTCTTCATGCTCTTGAATTTGCTGTTGTAAGAGAATGAGCTCACCAAGCAGACCCTGCCATGAGTTTACAATGAGGAGAAGAGGAAATTGGGGAGGAGAACAATGTTAAACCAAAGGGCACAACAAAGGAACAGATGTAAGATAGGGAGGTATGGATAGCTCAAAACAAAAATGGAAACTCATGTACCTTTAGAGCCATCATACAATTGGGCTCTGTACTGCATTTCCATTTTCCCTCTCAGTAAAATTGGAGGTCTCAGAAAAATAAAACAGCATAGTTTAAAAAGTGAAAAGGAAAATGCAATAATAAGTGCTGAATAAAACAAGCCAGATATATAATAACAACACATGGTAAAACCTAGACTAACTGGAATGCTTAAGAAGGTGACAGTGTAGTTCACTAGATTTCTGGTAACAGGATAATCAAGAAAACAAATTATTTCAATCCTTATTTTTGAATTGCCAAAATGGATTAAATTATGCTGCTGATTTTTTTTAAGGTGTTGATTTTAAAGGGTTAAATCTTCTAGTTCGCAAGCATAATTTTCATAGTAGCTTATTTACTTAAATTATTATTCTTAAGTAAATATTTTTCCTTAATATCTGATTTCTTCAATTAAAGATTACAGTCTCTAAAAACCCTATTAATTTGAGATTTCTAGCATCAAGTTAATCAAGGTTTTACATTAATTCATATATTCTATGTGCCTTTGCACACAAACTTATTTGACTAAAATTTAAGGTTCTTTTCTTAAATTAAAAAATGTTTTAGGTTCTGTTTTGACTTTATATAATATCAAATAACTAGTCTGACTGAATTTTCACTTTTTATGAGCTGTTTTGATATTACACAATCTCTGAGAATATAGTCAACCATATATCAATTACTAAACAAAAGCACTATACAAGAATATAATTAAGATACAGAGATAATATACTTATTATGGGAAAATTTAAAAATGAAACAAAAACCAGTTTAAACCTATGCAAAAAATAATCATCTTTTCTATTGCTAAAATTCCGTTTCATAGTAACGTAGTGTTGAATTGATACAATTTTTATTACAATATATTTACATGTGGCATAATACTAAAATGCACGTCATTTTCTGCATAGTATTTTTATTATAATTGCTGGCCTATTCGATAATTGACCTTGAGAAATGTGGCAGAAAAGACAACTAAGAATTGACAATGTCACAAGCCTAATATTTTCTCAATTAGAAATCCTAAAAAAGTAAAGTTCCAATGAATTAGGTAACTACTTAGTTTGCATAAGAATAGTGTTCGGGGCGGGCGCGGTGGCTCACGCCTGTAATCCTAGCACTCTGGGAGGCCGAGGTGGGCGGATCGTTTGAGCTCAGGAGTTCGAGACCAGCCTGAGCAAGAGCGAGACCCCACCTCTACTAAAAATAGAAAGAAATTATATGGACAGCTAAAAATATATATAGAAAAAATTAGCCGGGCATGGTGGCGCATGCCTGTAGTCCCAGCTACTCGGGAGGCTGAGACAGGAGGATCGCTTGAGCTCAGGAGTTTGAGGTTGCTGTGAGCTAGGCTGACGCCACGGCACTCACTCTAGCCCGGGCAACAGAGTGAGACTCTGTCTCAAAAAAAAAAAAAAAAAAAAAAAAAAAATAGTGTTCGGGAGACTGTTTTTACCAAGGTATAAAAACAAAGTGTTAAGAAAACTAATACTTATTAAAATATTCCAAATTGGAGTTTTAAATAGTTTCATAGTTTTTTAAAATGACCGCTAAAAATATTTTATTTTGTATAATTATAAAGTATCTTAAAATAAAATGCTGGTTAATATTATATTCAAATGTAATTAGTAGACTCACTCAGAGGCTTAATTACTTAATTCACCTTACATAATCCAATGACTTACATAAACATAAAAGTTTTCCAGAAAAGTAGGTATAAACAGAAAAGTTAGTATTATAGGAAAGTCTTTTAAATTAAAGAAATATTAACATATAATTTGAACGATTCTTATTTTGTTTGATGCTTAGTTTTAATATATTAGGCTGTGATCATTGGCAAAATTAGACAATGAATGAAACTGGTTTACTATAAATAAGAGGTTGAAACCAGCTGATTTTTTTCTACATGACAAGTGAAATCAACATTTGTTTCTAGATTCAACAGTACAAAATGTATTTACAAAAACCTGAAGTTATCTTTAAAGATATATCTTTTAAAAAATCAGTTTTATGGTCACTCACAAATCTATCAAAAGAAGACAATGTCAACTAATTCACTACCCTCATCATTCCCATAATTTTTGTTCCTTTTAAAAAAAATTATTGCTTTTCATCAAGCAGAAAGTAATTAGACTTATTTTCATTCATTTAGTCTTTTATCATATACTCCCTTCTTCCATTATCCAGGTGTTTACATTTTTCAATTTTCTTTAAATGAGGCTTCCTATGTTAGCTAGTGTACTTGCTGTATATACTACCAGTATTCTAATTTATATGATGTCAAAGCAGTTAGAAAATATTTCATATTTCTTAACTCTACAAGTCTATCAGGAACATGATTCTTTTTTATTTATATTTTAAACTCTCTTCCCTAATTCATTACTTATATCTATGTACAATTGTATGGTAAATACACTAATATCTATTAAATTACAAGAAAAGACCCTGTTTCTAGTGACACCTCACTTTCCTTCCGAGTCTGTTACTGAAGCATTGTTATGTGAAGATAGCTGAAATTAACTGTTACCTCCTGAAAAAAGTAGGAAGAAAACAAGAATTAGACATAGAAAAAGCTTTTTACACTATACTACATATCTTAAGGAGGTTACCTTTCTCCAATTTTAGGCATCAAATCTCACCTTAAATACCAATTGATGGGCTATACAACTTCTAAGCAAAGGCCACGTGAAATGAGAAGGGGAAGAAATATGTGTACCTACTGTGCAAGATGCACTCCTCAGATGTACAAACTACATTTTTCAATAAATATTTTTCCAAACTTGGACATTTTTCTTTCAAGAAATAGTACACAATTGTTTTTTAAAATAGTGTATATTACATATAAAATATAGTAGTTTCTATAATAAACAATTATTAACCACAGATGATATACTCTCTAAACATCTCCTAGCTACTGTCAATTTGACAGTGCAGTTGTTAGTCTCTTCTTTCATGTACAATGTTCTCAGTTTTTTTTTTTAATTATAACATCAGATCAAGAAAATTAGTAATACCGCCAGAAATCAAAACATCAACCAAAAAATACTGTGCTAACCTAAAAGTTAATGAGTTTGGTGGAAAAGATTTTAAGTAATCTTTAACTATTATACTATGGTCTGAATGTTTTGTTCCCCACTAAATTCATATGCTGAAACCTAACCCTCTCAGTGTGATAGTATTAGGAGGTGGGGGCCTTTGGGTGGTGATTAGGTTATGAGGATTCTGGGATTAATATCCTTATGAAAATGGCCACAGACAGCTAGCTGTTTAGCTCCTTTTGCTATGTGAGAACACAGGGAGAAGGCCCCATTTATGAAGAAAGCCCTCAACAGACACCAAATCTGCCAACACCTTGATCTTGGATTTTTCAGTTTCTAGAACTGTGAGAAACAAATTTTTATTGTTTATAAGCTATACAGTTTATGATATTTTTGTTATAGCTGCCTGAATGGACCAAGACAATTATAAGTCACTCTTATGTGAATACATTTAAAATACTATTACTCTTAATAGTATTTTAAAAAATACTCATAATAGTATTTTAAAAAATTACAGGAGAGCAAGGCCAATATCTGCTCATTTCTATACCTAGCATCTAGAATAAAACCTGATACACAAGATGTTTTATAGGCACCATGTAGAACAGGGATTGGCACGTTTACTGCTCAAATGAATCAAATTACAACTCACTTTTACCTAATAATCATTTAGAGTTTCTAGCATAAAACCAAAAGAGGGGTTCCTAACAAAATGCTTATTCCATAAATAAGCCATACATCACCCCCACAACCTGTTTTCCCATTTTTCACAATCCCCAGAAAAGATTCCATTGAAGAAAAGTGAGGGGAAGAAATTAATCAAATATGTTAATACACTGTTAACTCACACAGTAATTCAAAGTATAAGAAAACAATGATCATTACTGTCATCATCCTTACCCTCTTCCTCTTCTTAAAAGCTGACATTTATTTAGTTTTATTATGTGCCAAGTCTTGTGTCAACGGACTTTATATAAGCCTCCTAACAACCCTTTCAGGTAGGGTTTCCCTTTTTACAGAAGAGGAAACAAGAAACTCAGAGAAATTAAGTAACTTGTCCCAGGTTGCAGGGTAGAAAGCAGGAAGGGCTGGATATGAATCCAGGCATTATGACTCCAAAGTCTGCATCTGACACCATCCTGTCATGTGGGCTTTACTATTTTCAAAGTACTACTGACCCATCATGTTCAAGTTATATTTAAAGAGGAAAGTGGTAATACTACAGTACAATGGAAGGTATATTTAAATTACCCTTTAGAGCAGGAGTTAGCAAACTATGGCAGGCTGACTGAGTAGACTATAGAGACATTATGGCCTGCAAGCATATTAATAAAATACTTGCTATCTGGTCTTATAAGGAAAAGTTTGCCAATCCCTGCTTTAAAAATTTTATAGTAACTTTGGTCTGGCAAAGGAACTTTATAAAAGTGAAGACTTCTTTTCCCTTCCATTTAAAAAATATTCCTAAGCACTAAACTACTTTTTAAAGTTTGAATAATTCTATTTGATTAGCTAAAAAGAAGTATTTTCCTATTTTCTCTCTCCCAGTCATATATAACTCTGCAGAAGATATTTATAGCCACTAAAAAATGTTTATTATTGGTTATCAGTAGGAAATAGGTCTTTACACTTGGGATTACTTAATGTGCTCCAATCCAGTAATACTATAACCCTATTTTAGTACTCAGAAAATTTTTACAAATAATTTTAAGAGATGAACAAAACGGCCCTACCAATAATTATCAATATTATAATTTTTGCTAAATCCCCATTGTTATAAATTATCTCAAAATAGTGTTACATGCATATTACATATTAAATAAAAATATTTGTTTTTTGAATGATATAAAAATGCTATATACTGTTATGAAATAAAGTAAGGCTGTCTTGTCATTCCATCTTCTCTCATGCAGATATTCCCTGCTTCTCTCCCTCTGATCCCTCAGCTTCCCAACTACTGTACTCCAGTGCACAAGTGGTCTGGCTTCTGGCTAAGCATCTAACCAAGTATAGCTGCTAGTTAAGAGTTCCTGAATCCATGGTTACTTGATAGCGTTGGTTGTGAGAATTTAATTTTGCCACAGTTACTAAATTATTCATTGCATAAGAAATCTCAGAAATGTAAATCCTACTCAAGCAACACTGCTTCATTCCAATTCAGAATATCAGTACATGAACTACTTTTACAGCCTTGTTCTCCTCAGTTGTCGATTATGAAGGCCAAGACTTCACTGGTTATCAGAGCAAAAATTCTTCAGGCTCATCCTTGTTGACATAAACCAAATTTATATACTTTAAATTAGCCTCTCTTGTACTGAGTTAAATCAATTAATTTTGCTAACAGCTCAACACTATCCTAGGAGCTCTAAGAACAGAGATTGAGTAAAAGCAATGGTCCACTAAATAGTAAGAATACAAGCCAAAGTAAAAACTGTTTCATATGGCAAGTGTTTTAAACACTGAGAAGAGTATAACTAATGCAACTAAAACAGTTATGAAGGTGACATTTGAGCTGTACTTTAAGAATGAGTAGAGGCCGGGCGCGGTGGCTCATGCCTGTAATCCTAGCACTCTGGGAGGCCGAGGTGGGCGGATCGTTTGAGCTCAGGAGTTTGAGACCAGCCTGAGCAAGAGCGAGACCCCGTCTCTACTAAAAATAGACAGAAATTACATGGACAGCTAAAAATATATATAGAAAAAATTAGCTGGGCATGGTGGTGCATGCCTGTAGTCCCAGCTACTCGGGAGGCTGAGACAGGAGGATCCCTTGAGCTCAGGAGTTTGAGGTTGCTGTGAGCTAGGCTGACGCCACGGCACTCACTCTAGCCTGGGCAACAGAGTGAGACTCTGTCTCAAAAAAAAAAAAAAAAAAAAAAAGAATGAGTAGAAATTAAGCAGGTAGAAGAAAAAAGAAGATATTTCAGAATTTACAAGCCATCATTTGGGGCTGGAGATACTTTTTTGCATGACCAATTTTTATAGTAGCATTTGCTACAATGTGATTTACCCTGTAATGAAAGTAGCTTAATTATAACTCTAGATTTAGCATTCATAACGAATAATTGAGGAAAAAAATTGGCAAGTTTTTAATGGGTAAAATAATCACCATAAAGTAAGAAAAAGTTAAAAAGAAATAGTCTACAAGGGCATTTATCATCAAATAAGCAAAACAGTAAATTATAACATAAAGCAATAATTTACTTTTATTTTATGAAATAAAATCTGCAAACATAATTAAATTCCCAAAGATAGATTCTCTTGCTTCTTCTATATTACAGAGCTCCTGGTCAATTATTGATTATTTATTCATTTATCACCTTAGCAGGATTTTAAGAAAATTATCAGAGTCAGGCCCTGAAATAGGTTTTTCATTCACCAAAGTGATCCCAGGCCACACTGGAGTGGAAGCAGACATGGAGATCTTCCCTAACTGATTTAACAAAAGGAAGTCTTGTCACTACCATACATACCTGTAACAAAGGTTCCTTCTCCCCAATTACTAGCTCATCTCTGCACATTAAGTTTACTCGACTTAAGGACCAAGGCCTGGGCTCAAAATAAGCTGCACATATTAGGCTAATTTCTACTTAATATTTTCCCCAGTGGTATGAATAGTCAAGAGTATCCTTAGGTTAAAATAATGTCAATAAAAGAGTATCGAAAAAGATTGAGTTAAAAGGCAAACACACACACGCGCGCGCGCGCGCACACACACACACACACACACACTTGGAAACATGTTTTCTTCAAAAGATAAACTTAAAAGGCAAAAGAAAAAAAATTTGAAATATAATTAAAATCTGGAAAATCACATATAAAGTTGAAAGTGAATGACAGGAAAAGAGATGAAAACCTATACATAGAAATTATTTCTTTATCCTGTTCTCCAAAGAAACATAAATTTTTTCCTTTGATGTGTTGAAACCATAACCTTCAGTGTATAAGCTACATATTTCATATTTAATTTTAAAATGCTCAGAGAATACTTTTTCTATAAATCTATTTGTGTAGGTATTAGTTTTTAAAAAACTTTCAAGGAATCAGTTATTTTACCAATTCCAAAAGAATGAAAACAGTGAAGACTCAGAAAAATGTCAGGTAAACACACGAGTATTAGAAATATGGAGCAATGTATATTATTCTACATCAGAAATTCTCTTATAACTTTCATATGCAAGTCTCCTGTAACTTATTTTTCTTAATGCATAGATGTTGAAATTGACACACCCTAATAACCCCACATTACTCTGTTGAGTCTCAATATAAGGGAATTGACTTATTCCCTAGTAACCCACTTCCTATTCTATTTAACACTTCTCCTAAGTAAATTTTAGTTCCCAGATGTTTCATGAGAAAAAGGGTTAATAAATAAATCTGAAAAACCCTGTATGCTTTGACTCCTGTTGGAGATTCAAAATGTACATTAATGTATTAAGGTCTGAGAGGTTCCTTAGGGAAAAGAAGAAAAGTCTACTTGTTTTGTCTAAACCAGCTCTTCCCACACATATATAACAATAAAACCCTTTCTTGGGGACAACCCACAGGACATATTAGTCGAAAATGGGCTTCTCTAATTATATTTCCAGAACTGCCATGTAACTAACCTTGCATTTTGCACTAGATTAGTAATATCTCTACTTAGATGTTACTATTTCCAAATCTTTTAGAAAGGTAAAAACTTTTAAAAATCTTTCAAGCCTACCTATGTGGAGAATTCTTTTATACTTACCTTTTTATAATGCTTGTCACTTTCAGATCCATGATCTGTTGCTCGAAATGCCGTTTCTCCAGGTGAACCTTAAAAATAAATATGCAGTCCTTTAAACTCTCCGGTGATGTCAATAGCCTAAGCTAAATCCAAAATTATGTCTAATCAATTAAAAGGTAAATGGGTTTTTAGAGCAACTCAGGTTCAAAGCAACAAATCACCTTTATTCTTATTTTAAGGAACATTACTGATAACTTATATAGAAATTTTTTTTAAATTATAGCAATTATAGCATATATTTAACCTATTTAAAAACTATGTAACTATTAATAATATTACAATAAAAAGACAATATTTGGTAAGGATTATTTTACATGAGAGTACTTACAGTTCAGCCACATATCACTGCCATTACAGATCACGTATTAATACATTAATAACAGGAAAACAAATTTAAAATGTCAACTATGACAGGGCAGATGAGACAAACTAAAATTACTTTTCATTTCAATTATCAAAAACAATTAGATCTATGTCAAGAAAATATTTTGGATAAGCAAATTTTCTTTTAATAGCTTTAATCTTATACATAATGTACTTAGGAATTTCAGTTTTATCACAAAATTATTATTTTATTATTTCCACCTAAAGGATAATGAGTTTGCCTAACATAGTTCTGGGGTTTTAAAATTCAGCATAAGCAGCATTATAAATTTGGTCTGCAATTTTATTTGCAAGTAGTTTATTAGAAGCATTTAAAAGGCATGTTAAGGTGAGCAAAAATGTCTGTTTACACACCTAACAAGAGAAGGTCAGAAGCTCCTATGACTTCACTAACCAATTTGTGACCTGTGAAAAATCAGCAAAAGGGGAAATAGAAATATAAAATTTAACAGGTATGAACAAACAAAGGTGTCTGAGATCTCAGATTTATACCACGATAGGGCAATAATAAGGCAAATATGCCAGAATTAATCTTAACAAATTCTACTCATTTTGGTCCATCATAATTCAGTTCGTTTCAAAATCACCAAATTGGCTCTAACCAATTATGAAAAGCAAATACATAGGAAGTCTCATCTACTTGTCAAGAACAAGTGATATTTTCTCCCTCACTGACTAAAAGCCTACCATATTTAAGCTCTTATAAATTTTAACTTTATTGGGCTAAACAAAGATTATAACCACTGTATGACAAAACTTCGTGTTTATCTTTTTATAAACCTGTTTTTCATTTGAAATAAATGTTCTAATTTAAAAGATGGGAATAAACAAAACAAATACATCTATGTATTTTTCCTCTGTGGTTCTTAAAATTTTAAATTAGATCAAACAAGTTCTCCCTTACCTGTGGTGAAAAAGTCCTTCAATAAGCTGAGGCTTTCAACAATCTTGTCAAAGTCAGGTGTTAACTTTGCAAGGTCTTCGGAATCAGGAAGGGCTTTTCTAATTTTCTCTGGAGAAGACCGAAACACATAATAGTCTCAAAATAAGAATGCATGTCAAATATTATTCTAAAGGCTATAAAAATATTAACTTGTTTAACCCTCATAGCAACCCTGCAAAATTGCTACTCATATCAACCCCATCTACAGATGAGAAACTGGGGCACAAAGCAAGAAAGTGGTATGGGCAGGAGCCAGCATTCAAGCCCAGGCAATCTAGCTCCAGAATCCAGGCTCTCAGCTACCATGCTTTGGTACTGGCATATGTATCAAGTGGAAAAGCTCTCCTCACGAATATCAGAAAAACAATTTTAAAGTGTGCTTTTCTTGCAAATACCTCTGTCAACAGAGCACAGTTTTATCTTTAGAAGTGTTGTGAGTAAAGTGCATGTAGAGATTAATTCCACCTCCACATACATCTAAGCTGAGAAATCAGACAATGTCTTAAAAAAAGGGACTGTGGAAAATATTTCATCAAAAAAAATTTTTAAAAGATCACCACGAATTACTGGTAATCATAGCTATTAAATATATTTTTTTCTCATCTACCTATTTAAAACACGGGGTTAGTGGCCAATTAAGGAGAGAAATCACTCTGGGTACTAACAGACTTTTAAGGAACTTGGCTACAAAAAGTAGAAGTAACGAAGGTATCTGATCACAAGGAGCTAGTTAGGGGGATCACAGTACATATGTTCTGGGCAACATTATATAATGCTGAAAATGATATTTAGAAGTTTACTTGGCAGCATGGAGATGCTGACAAAATATGTTAGGTAGCCACAAAAAAAAAAACAAAAACCCCAAACTGTACGTTCATTATGACTGTGTAATTTTTAAAAAGGAAACTGAAATATTAACCACATATACATATTATGTACAATTAAAAGAAAATGCTCTATTAGGAGCATACTGATAGCTATGTTAAAGCTACTGGATACTTTTTCTGTACAAATTTTTTCTTTGATATTCTATTACTTTTATCAATCATTAAAATAAAACTGCTACATATTAAACTCCTAAGTTAAGAAACTATTTTCACACAACTATTTCTCTTTCCTAAAGAAAATACCCAAAAAGGTATTTTAATGTTGATACAAACCAAAATCGATATACTCATCAATTTCCCACACAATGTCAGGCACAATCCATTTATAGTCACTAAGGTCAGGTATCATATCCTTCCACTGATCAAAAGTCTAAAAGATAAGAAAGTATGTCAATCAGATGCTCTGAATGCCATATAAAAATGTAAAGAAAATTATCTTATTTAATTAAAACACATCAACTAAGAGCAATGTATTATATTTGAAACAAATTTAAATGGCCTCAGCTCTTCTAAAAACAATTTAGCAGGCAGGCACATAAAATATGTAAACACTCCTCTATTAACTATGAGAAACATAAAAATTCAAAATATACTTCTATTTTGAACAGGTTTCATGATTTGGCTTTAAACAACACTGTGGAGTAGAAGGAAGACAGACTGGGAGACTGGACACCTTGCCTCTGGTCCCAGAGCTGTCAAGAAGTGCGTATGGGAACATGCTGCCTAACTTTCCTGTCTGTGCTACTAAATAGCGAGCTCAAAATCAAACCTAGATGCTCTTACTCCCGGCCCAGCGCTCCTTCCAGGAGGCCATCTTTATCTCCTGTAATTATAACTAAGATTCAGAAAGCATCCTCCTATTAGCACCATTAAAACAACCTAGTACATGGTAGAGACCCACAATAAATGTTTAAACATCCAATTATATTCTACTAAAGAACAATTACTTATGCTATAAAAACTTAAAATAATCATGGTAGAATAACTGGAAAACCAGGAGGAAAGTTAAACTTACCTTTTTGGCTGTATAGCCACCTCCAACAGCAGATCCTAGTATGAGATATCGAAGTTTTAAGAGCCTTGAAGCTAATCTCGCTGGCCAAAAATTCCTGCGGGGTTGGTAGCCATATTTAATCGGAGAAAGTTTTAGTTTACGTAAAGGAAGATTAGTTAGAGAAGAGAACTGCTGAAATGATGTCCTTAATTGGGGTCTTTGAAGCTTTAAGGTTGGATGACGTGAATGATAAATACTTCGTGAAACCAGATGCAGTTTTTGTAGTGGTAAGCTTCCTTTTATTCCAGAGCTATGTTTCACTAAGGATTGGCAGACCTCGCTGAAAGAAAAATGAATATTCGAGAAAGATCAGATAGGGTAATAATACAAAGGAAATTACATAAAAGAACAATATACTAAAAGAAACACGCACACGACATAAACCGCA
This sequence comes from Eulemur rufifrons, assembly GCF_041146395.1. NCBI lineage: Eukaryota > Metazoa > Chordata > Mammalia > Primates > Lemuridae > Eulemur > Eulemur rufifrons. The sequence continues at coordinate 71,242,751 of NC_090989.1, forward strand.
TGTCATATGATAGTTCACATTTACTAACCATTCGTAATAACTTGCCCAAGTACACACTGAAATAAGGAATAAAGGCAAGATTCAAATTCAGGAAGTGGGACACCAGAGCCTGCACTCTAACATGTGGGCTATAATCCTGTTCCAAAGAATTGAAACCGAAGAGAGAAAAGGTAAGGACTTATTTTATTAACTGCTATTCACTGTAAGTAAAAGTAGAAACAAAAAAAGCATACAAACTTTTGCTTTCAAGCACAAAAATCCTAGCAGTTTAGAAGACCTATTCTTTGCTCCCTCATCTATGGCTCCCAACCCTGAGATAGCCCAGGGATGGAAATTGATCAATTCCACCTCAGGCACCTGGTTCCCCAGAAAAATGAAAGTCAGAAAAAAGCTTAAAAGAGAGAATCTAAATGTGTATGTTAACTGTCCCAGCTCTACCTTCTCCTTCTTGCAAAGAATGAAAGATTACCAACAACCACCATAGGCCTCCCTCATCTTATTCAACACACATTCGTAGTTGCTTACTATGGGCTAGGCCTGATGCTAAGTAGTTTTATTAACTCGTTTAATCACATGGGACTGAAAACTTCTTAGGAAAAAGAAACCAAGGAACACAGAAACAATGCTGTGAAGGATGGTGAGAGAAAGGGGTTATCTCTTGTATTCCTTTGGAGTACCAGATACTACAGCAGATGTTTTTACAAATGCTCCTGTTACTCTCAGAAGAGATCCAGTAAGGTAAGTATCCTCATTTTACAAATTAATTTTTTTAAAGCTATGTTTTGTCTAAGGTAGAATGACTAGCAAATGGTAGAAGAGGGATTAAAACTAAGGTCAGCCAGAAAGTAAAGCCCGAATTCTTTCCACAGGAGACACTAGGGCAAAGAGTGCGGGAAGCAGCAGATGCAGAAATCTATGTGCCCCCAGCTAGGAGGCTGAGGTGATATTATGGAGTACCCATCACCTCCTATGGAACCCTCAGGATGACACTGGGCCTCGGTCTGATTCAAAACTCTACAGGAATCCTCCAACTCAGGAAATCTGAGGGAAATAGGATTTAACAGTGGGTGAAAATACACATTGTAGGATTAGGCACACTGCTTATTTGTAATTCCACATGTAAATGTTACTTCTAGTCACAAAAACATTTACAATCTCTTTAGAAGTTGGTAAACATTCTATACTTTTTTTTTTAAAAGCTCTGCCTCCAAGATAAATCATCATTTCCACCATCTTCTAAAAAGTCCCTATCTTTTTTTATTAACCAAGAGATTAAATTCTCCTGACCTCAAACTCAGCATATATAAAAAGCATAACTCTCATTTTAGCTTCAAAATTGCCTCCACCCCAGCAAGCATACACACAGGAAAATTAATACCATGACAAGCATTTCCATGTCAAAGGAACAGTTAAGTGGCCCAAGAGTTCCAAGAGTTCAGAGGAAAGCTAGTGATCCTTAGAAGTTGGGGTGATCACTGAAAATTTCCCAGAAAAAATAAAACTTAAAAGTGGAAAGTGAAGAGTCAAAAAAGAGAAAAGAAATACCAGATAAGGAGAAGGGCACAGATATGAGACAATGAAAGGTCAAGAGACCTAAGGAGCTGGTATAAAAGGTTCAAAGAAGGAGGTAAAATTGGAGAAGAGGTCTCAGGACAAATGACAGAGCCACTGCATGTCAGGCTGAGTTTGCACTTTTTTTTTTTTAATAGGCAACAGGAGTCACTGAAAGCTTCTGGGTAAAATAAGACTAACTAAACAGTAATTAAAGAAGGTATTAAACGCAATGTTAGGTAAAAGTAGATCAGAAGAGGAGCAAAAGGTGATCTTAGTTCAGCTGCCCAGATATAAGAAAGCCTAAAGTGAGCCAGGAAAGGGAAAGGTGGACACCAGAATGGCAGGCTAGACACAGGAGGAAGGGAAGAGTCACTAATAACCACTAGGTTTTACCTGGGGTGACCAATGTTATCACTTACAGAGAGAAAAAACTCAAGACAGAAATCAACCAGGGAAATAGCTCATGGTTCCATAATGTTTAGCTCAGACTTCTCTCAACTATATCCCTACATCTACTTAGTCTTCTGAGTCAGATGAACTTTGGTTCCAAATCAGTTTCACGGCTTACTTGTTGTGCAATCAAGGACAAATTAGCCATGTCCCAAAGCCTCAGTTTCTTAAGTTGTTAAAATGGCACAATAGCTGTATTAGAGAGTCATTATCAATAATCACTAATTTAAGTATCTGACTCTCTGATACTTCTCTCTTCTTATCTATTAAGTCTCTTCCTTATCTAGTCACCCACATAGCCACCTTAGACTCTCTGGTTCATCATATCAATAACTCTTCTGCAAATACTCTAGACTTCCTTGCCCTCTGACTTTTTGTTTCACTTGTTCAGTAACATACAAACTCTGGATGAACTTACTATTGCTTTTCTCCCTGCCTGTACCCAGGGAAATGAAGCACTACTGGAGAAAAATCACACCCAACTGGACAGACATCTAAACAGGAACCTCAAAACTGTCTGACAATCCTACTTTCATTTCTCTTATCAATTCTGTCTTCCACTCTGCTAGGACTATTTCTGACATCCTCTACTCTCCTCTAATCCTCTATATCTCTCCTTACCTCCCCCAACTCTAAGTAGATGACCTTGCTCTCTACTTCACAGAGAAAATAGAAGCCATCAGAAGGACACATACATGTTCAACTTCCTCATATGAAAACTGTTCACCTACTGTATCTCTACCCATCCTCTTCTTCCCCACATAAGATTACAGTAAGTGCTCCTCCTGCTTAAAAAAGGCAAATCCATGTGGAATTGTTTCTCCTCTTGCCCTTTCAGAAATCGTAAGTCAAGTCTCTCTCATCTTACAGGAGAAAAAAATATCGCATTTCCCTGCTCTAGCTACTTTATGAAAAGCCAAACCAACCTGATTTCCATTTCTGCCACTTCAGTAAAACAGCTCTTACTGAGAGCACCAAAGGCTTCCAATAGGCATTTTTTTTCAGTTCCAGTTTTATCTGACCTCTCAGCAATAGCTGACAATGTTAACACCTCATTATTGGAACTTCCTCTTCCCTTAGCAGTCTCTAGTTTTACTCCTACCTCACTGTCCACTCATTTTCAGATTCATCTTCAACAACCTTTTAAATTTTGAGAATTCATCAAGGCTTAGACCTAACCTGCTTCTCTTCCCACTCTTCCTAGAAAATCTTATCTATACCCATTTCCTCCATGGCCATCTACATACCCATGTTTCTCAAGTTTATGTCTAATACCAACAGTTAAGTTTCAGACCCTTGTGTCCAATTGCCTATTCAGCATCAGCACTTAGATATCAAAAAGGGACTTCCAATTCAAGATGTTCAAAGCCATCATGATCTCTTCTCCCTCTCCCACCAAAACCCTAACCCTCCTGCAGTATTCCCTATCTCAAGAAATGGTATAAGCAGCTATCCAGTTACTTAAGCCACAGATTTGGGGATCATTCTTGATACCTTCCTCATCCTCAACCATCACCAGAACACTCTTCTGAATGCAAACTTGATCAATTTCATTCATCTGCATCAATCTCTTAAATGGCCCCCCTTACATTTAGAATAAAATCCAAACTTCTGGTCTATAAAGCTCTGCACAGTCTGGTTCCTACCTCTCTCTCACTTGTCTCAGAGCTCTACCCTGACTAGTTTTCATCCAAATTCCCAATCATGCCACGTCAGAGGCTGTGCCACCCACTATTCTTGGACAGATTCTTCTACTTACTTAACTCTTGCTACTGCTCACAGTCAGTTTCACCTCAAGCAGTCCCTCCTCTCCCTGAACCTTCATTATAATGCAAGTCCCCGTACTACAGTTCTTGGCTCTCTGTACTTTTTCTTCATAATGCTTGTAAATTTGTATTGTATAATAGTGTAGCTATTGGATTAATATGCATCCAGTAAACTGCAATCTTCCTAAGTTTTGCTTATTATTGTATTTCCAAGGTCTAGCCCAGTGCTTCACAAATGATAGACACCCAATAAATCTGTTGAATGAACATGTTATTAGCAGAATTAAAATGCAAAAAACAGGTGAAAGAACCTAGCAGTGGCCAGCACAAAGTGCTCAATAAATGTTATTTTAATATTAATTTGCACTAACTTAAACTAATGTATAAATGAATAACCCTTTAATCCTCAAAAAGTTATTTACATTTTTTAGAAAGAAGTTAATCCAAAAATATATCCAATTAGATGAATTCCCAGGACTGAGTTCATCCCTAAGATGTTTTTGCTTTTCATTATTTCCTCCCTCTTGTACATCAATTTGCCTAAAATTCCTATTTCCATAATGGCAGCAGCAATAACTATGGGTGGGGGGCAGGGACAAGGATGGGGAGTATAGTATACAGTATTTCAGGTAACTACATGTAAAATGTTCTTCAATTAGTCCTCTGGAAGAGATAATTGCCTCAAAGCAAAATCTTAGTACTTCTTAGAAAGGCATCTTCAGAATTACTTCTAGGTCATTTCAGTTAAAGAAGATACCCTAAAAGATCAATGCTCATACAGGACAGGATTATTTTTCACAAAAAGGTCCTCTTGAGATACAGGAAAGAGAGTGAAAAGACAAGAAGAAACAGATTTACTGACATGCCATCTAAGGAAAGGCTGCTTTGGTCCTCCACCCCATTCCAATCCAGCGGAATGTTAACAGCAGCAACTGCCCCACGCCGAGCAATCTGCCAGGGAAGAACTAAAGCTCCCAAGTGTGTATGGGGAAGGGGGACTACCCAGAGTGAACTTCCTCAACAATACTGGCATTTGTAGCAAGCTCAGATCATCTGCCCACTCCCTAAAATGAGGCTTGCTAATTGAAACATCATAACCATAAAGAGTTTGTTAAATCAGCCCTCTCTTTCAAGGGTAACCCACACAAGGCATCTACATCAATCATTAGTACTTCATGTTTAAATATGACTAAATAACCAGTTTTTTAATAGAAAACCACCAATTCTTAAGATGAAAACCAAGATAAATAACATCATTAATCCTGGAAAAAGCAGAGATATGAAATCTCAGGAGGATTCCTGAAATACTGCAGACATAAAATGAATGCATGTTGTTATTCAAAAATAGCAATGAAAGAATAGAAAGTTTATAGAATGAAATATGTCTTTAAGAGTTTAATAAATGTTAAAAAGAAGTTAATGGAAATTAAAGTTACGATGGCCAATATATTATAAAAAAAGTCAATAGCAAGACCAGAAAAACAAATTAAGAAAATTCCCCAGAATATAGAACATAAAGAAAAAAGGTGGAAAACATAAGAGATAAGTCAAGCAATGCAGAGAAGTGGCATCCAAAGCGAGTGGGAGGATAGGGGAGAAATGCATCCCACAGGATGCACAAAATGATCCACTGAGATTGAAGAAAGTACCAGAGCTTCCAGATGCAGTATTCTTATATCTTATCCTTTAAGATTATTAGGGTAGACTTCTCATGTAAATCATTGGTATAGAGACATATATAATTTAAAAGTAAGTGAGTGTGCATATATATATTGGGGTATGTGTTTTGTTTGTTTGTTTTTAACAGATGAAGGGTACAGATCATATTTTGGAAATCACTGACATACAGGACCAACCTAAGAGTACTAATATTCACCTAATAGGTCTCTAGAAAGAATAAGAACAGGAAAAATGAAAGGAAGAAAATAAAGGAGAAGACAAATGTCTCAGAAATAAAGGAAGGAATATTTGAAATGGAAAGGCCCACTGACTACCAAGCCAGATGAGTGGTAAAAGAAGAAAAAACAAAAAACAAAACACCCACGCCTGGACAAAGCCTTGAGAAATTTAGGATCAAGGGTAAATATCCTAAAAGTTTCCATGAAGAGAAAAACAAAATACCTATAAACATGAAAAAAATCAGACTGTCATAAGAGTTCTCATCAGCAGCAAAGAATACTAGAATAAAATGTAGCAATGCCTTCACAGTTTGGAAGGAAAAGGATTTTGAATACAGACTTCTACATTCAGTCAAAATTAAAAATCAAATGTGATGCAAAATCGGTTTCCCCCGGAAATCATCTACTTTCTTCTTCATTTACCATCTCTTTTAACCAATATACCATTTCCTAATATGTAATTCTTTTTTCATTAACTTTACACAAATATTTATTGCACCCAAATAAATGTTGGTCATTGGTCTTCCTCGCATGTCCACGATCATATATATATCTCCAAAAAAAGTTTATGTTCCCATCTGATAAAGAGTAGAAATTTAACTATATTCCTTCACAACATGCTAAGGAACTACTGTACAAATCTCAGAGCTTGTGGCTTCTGACTTTCCACATTTCTACTTCAAGTAGCTAACTGTGCTATCAACATGGAACACTTTAAAGCCATGACTCTATGGCATCCACAGTAATTTTAGAAATAATTTAGCCCTACAACATCCAATTGAATAAAGAAATAATACCAGTTATAAATCAATTTGTTTTGAAACTCAGTTTTTAAAGTTTTTCTATATAGATTAAGTGCTCCAACAGAGTATGCTATTTCTGCAGTCCTTTTTTATTTAAAGAAAATTAGATATGTTTCCCCATTAAAAATTGAGAAGCAGAAATACAAAGGTGCTAAAATAACTTACTTTAATACCAAGGGCTGTGAATTTACTCAGAATTAAAATTCCAAGAGATTTAAAATAGTGCAATTATTCTAATTGACTAACAAAACATTGTAACTATTGTATGTCATCTAGTTCTGCCTTTGGACCCCACTTAACCTTTATAAAATAAATGGATTCCATTCCTTATAAATACTACAAATTATCTACACCATTTAAAAAGTTCTGGCAAAAAACCAAAGACAGGTGTTTACAGGTTGCCTTAATTCAAAAAAGCCAAGTTTCTCCAACCATGGTTGATGCATTTTACTTCCCACCAAATGTTCACGAGATAAGCTTGACGATATCTAAGGGTATTACAACAAAATTACGTACAGAGATAGAATCAAATTTAATCTCATTAAAATGAATATGTAACTCACAAAAATAAAAAGATTTCCATGATGTTCTCCTTAGGATTAAACCAGGCCAGGGCAACAACAACAGTGTGACTAGAAAGGTGGTGCTACATTTACCACTTTGCATCAGAAAGCAAGTCTCCCTCCCCGAACACTGAAAAAAGGTGCTATTAAGAAGGCATCTCTAATCACCATCTCTGACACTGTGTGCGTCACTGCTCTAGTTCTGACTCCAATCAGCGGGTTAGGGAAAGAGGCAGAGGCCTCTTCACCCTGGAGAAGAGCCGAAGTACCTGCAGGTGCAAAGTACACACGACGTGGAGGTGGAAGAAGACAGTGAGGGTTAAAAAAACGCGGAAAGGGTAATTCGTAGACAGAGCCAAACCGGGCAGGGAGAGGACAGAAAAAAAGAAGCAACCAGACACAGAGATAACACCGAGAGCACAATAAAGGGCAGGGACAAAAGGACAATAGAGAAGGGCCAAGATTGAGAGGCGTCCAGAATCTTCGAGTTGGATAGGCACAGGGACAAGGGCCGGTATTGAAAGCCAGCACCGCAGGTAAGCCAGTGAGGACTCCAGTCACTTTGGGTACTCAAAAATATCCCGAAATTCTCCAATAGCCCCCGGCTTGGCCTGGGAGTTATCTGCACATTCTGGAGGTAGGGGTGGGACAAGCCCATTCTCAAGCTGCCCCCAAAATAACGGGGCCAGGTCGGAGCCTGCACTTACCAGGCCACGGCGGCCCGACCTAGTCGCCACATCCCGCCGGCGGAGAGGTCACACAAGTGCCGAGAGGGCCACGCGGGAGCCCCTGTGTCAGCCCCAGTCCGGCTCCTGCTCCAGGAATGACCCAGGAAGAGGCTCTCTGCAACAAGGGCACAGAGCAGCCGCTGAGGCCCTCCCAATGGCGCATGGACTTCCGCAAGAGCCTACCAGGCACCCGTACTCAGTCCGTCAATGAAACAATCACCCCTCACCCTTCCTAGGCGGGCAGCACAAACGGTCCGTGGAAGACTAGCGCATGCGCCCAGAGCCTCTGGAAGGAACAAGCGTACTCCACCTTCTCCCGCCCCGCCCCGCTCCAATTGTTTCCGAGGGGATTTCGGAATTAGCCTTCCAGTTTAAAGACTTGGAGAGGGGATGGGGCAAGGGTTGGACGGGGACCAGCGAGGCGAAAGCCATGGAATCCGTATTGATAAATGTTCACCGGTGGCGACCAATTTAATAAGATTTAGATACTGAGGGAGCATGGAGGAGTCTAGAGAATGCAAAATGAATACAATAATAGAGTAATAGAATAGAATAATAAAAACTAATAGTTGCCCATTTCCCCCACTTATGTGTTCGGTGTAAAAGGATATAAACAATCTTGGAAGGCAGGAGGAAGGGTCACAGATAGGGTAAGTACCTTAGACTCTCTGCAGCTACAGGTTTGGAATAAGCTTGCATAGCTTATAAAGGCATCAAAAGTGATTTTGTTCATTCACTCCTTAACTGGCTTTCATCTGGCATTTAAGCCCAACAATTTGTTGATAGGGTCCTTGTCGAGGTCTCCAACAATTCCATATTGCCTGTGGTCCCCGAGCTCTTAGCAGCATTTAGCTCAGAATCTACTTCCCTCTTTTAGCTTTCAAGACATCGCATTCTCCTTTCTCTCCAGAGCTGCTCCTCCCCAGTCTCCTTTGAGAGTCCCAGGTCTCAGACATCCTGGGTTCCTTCCCTTCTCTTTCTGCATTCTCTTCCTAGGTGATGTAAGTCAATTCCATGGCTTTAAATATCATTTTCCTCATCCAACTCGATCATATTATGTTTTCTAAGGAAACTAGGGTCTATAAAAAGGATGTGGCCTACCAAAGGGTATGAAGCCAATTTTTAGGGACTACAATCAAAGGGTCCTGTACGCCCTCTTCACTTCAGGGACCCTAACACCCACTCCCCATGCATGCAAACAAGCAAAGCATAAAGGAAACTCCTTTTCCCTTAATTGTCAGAATTATAAGTCTGGATCCATCCACTCACAACACCACCAAGTATAGACCCAGCCATTAATAGTAAACTTCCCAAATATAGGACTCTGGGAATGTCTTTATTATATTTAATATGATGACTATTTTAATGGGAGATCAAGATAGGAGCTTCCTGTACTGACCTATGCACACTGTACATCTTTTTAGAATTGTACAAAAATGTCTTTGTTACTGTTACTTCCTAGTTGTTTTAGAAAAAAAATAAGAGAAACCAAATAACAACCCTTTTCATATGTGGGTTAGCTTTACATTTTACAAAGCCCTTGTTTTACAATTCCACATTTAAGCATTTATCCTACTGAATAATTCCCACATGTGCAAAGATGTACACGTGATATTTATTTCTGTATTTCTACATTGTACGAAATAGCAAAATATTGGAATCAACATAAATGTCCATATATAGGAACTAGTTAAATAAATTACATTCATACTAGCCATGAAAGCCTTTGAGTTAGATTTGTACGTCCTGATAAAGAATAATCTCTAATATATACATAGTATTGCATGGCAAAAAGGAACAGATTATTGTATGATCAAACTGCCACCATTGGTCCAAATTCAGCCTGCAGACCTGTTTTGTTTGGCTTGCACAGTGTTGGCCTATCCAGTTTTTTAAAAATTGTATTGGATTTGTTGTCAATATTTAAAAATCAAGAAATTCTACATAAAAAATCATATTAAAATATCAGAAGTCCTGTCAACATCAATCCTTAATTCTTACATGCAAAACATTTCTTAGAATCAGGAGCCAAGGAATGGTTCTGTCCTTTAGACATTCATGTCCTCTCCTGTAGTTCACACTCCTTCCTAAAGTCTTCCTGAAACTGCACACATCAATTGCTATATATCATGAAGCTTGTGCTTTTACTTTTATTAGTAAAATCAAGCAGAAAGGGAACCACTGCTTACATCAAAAGTGAGAAAATGAAAGACTGAGAGGGTCAGGTATTTCCAAAACAATGAGAAAGAGCATTTTTGTTGTTACCATTGAAGAACAGCTATGCTAGTAAATTATGTGATGTTGAAAGAATACAATATAATATGGCATCATACAACAAGCACACCTGCATTACTCATTCATGTTACATGCCTGACCCAGGAAAGTATTTGAGTTGATAAGCCCTAGTGAAGGGGAAGGACAGGGAGGGACTTAAGGATGGTGGGTCATAAGTGGGAGGGAGACTTCTTTTATTTTAAAACCTTTTATATTCTGACTTTGTTAATGTGTGTATTAATTACTTTTAAAAATAGATGTTAAAAATGTTTTTCTGATCCAGAAGTCATGAAATAACTTTACTATTTTAAACTAAATTTCCAGATTCAGCTGAGAATTGAGCAATCCATCAGCTAAAACTCAAAATATTTACCTTGGCATGTAAAGTGAACCCTTTCACAGTTACCTAATGAATCAGGAATCTTTAGAAGAGGAGATAAGTAATAAGAGAGGTTAATGGAAATTGAAATATTTGCATTTGTTTTCATACGTTTTATGTTTAACTTTTTACAATAAAAGGTCTTGCAAAATTCTTCCTGGGAGATCTCTAAGTTCTTTGATACTGCACCCTTCCTCTGTGGTTTCCTGGAGAAGGAAACAACCAGCTGAGTCATACATGTTTTCACCATCATCATTAGTAAACTCTCCCCAGCCCTCAAAAAAGCGTGTTATAATCCCCATCAACAAACATTTATAAATCACCTCCTATGAACCCTGGTCTGAGGATATATATAAATATATATAAAAGAGTAAAACACAGTTCCTGCCCTCAACCAAGCATGATCATATGTGAAAGATAAACATCAATGTGAGGCAGTACACTGATAACCAAGTAAGGGATAGGAGCAGTACCTGCCACAGAGGCAGGATTATGGTGTAATCAAGTGGGCTTAATAAAATAATAAAGATAATCCTGGAAAAACAGCAAAGGATGAATTTGTAAAGAAGGAAAGTGAGAAGACTAGATGGGTGCTACTGAGAAAGTCAAGTGTGAGGGCTCTGAACTAAAGTTTGGCAGTGGGAGATGTAAGAGATCATTTGGAAGGATATTTCTGAGTATTTAAAGCAATGAAAAACTAAATGCAGGAATTAGGGACAGGAATCAAAGATGACTGTGGTTTCAAGCCAAAGTGAGTTGACAGTATTTATGACAGTAACAAACACAGAGAAGCTGATTACAAGGAAAGGTGGGGAGGATGACAATGCTGACTTTGGATTGATGATTAATGCTGAAATATTGATGAGTTATACAGGTAGAAAGAATCTATGAAACAGTTAGAAATCAAGTCCTGGAGTTCCAGAGGGAGGTGAGACTTGCAATATAGATTTGAGAATTGACTTTATAAAGGTGAATCTGTGGGTCACATTAACATTTGTGAAACTGTGCACAAACTTAAAATTGCTTGTAAGTGATTAAATACACATTATTTTATAAATTTATATTTTGAAAACTAAATGGAATAATGCAATAATGCAAGAAAAAGAAATATAAGGCACGCAATTTTCAGCTGGCATGATTGATTACATAGAAAACCTTAAGAAATCAATAAGGAAAAACCCCACCAGAAATACTGAGTTAAGAAGAGTCTCAGAATACAAAACCAATATTAATAAAATTTATTATATATTTGCAAAAACACCCATGCAGATATCAGGTGTCTTAACTTGGAACTTGTGAATATTATCTTATTTGCAAAAATGGTCTTTGCAGATGTGATTAAGAATCTTGAGATTGGGAGATAATCCTGTATTATCCAAATGGGCCCTAAATGCCAGGCCATGTATCCTTATAAGAGGGAGATTTTCACACATATGCACAGAGAAGAAGGCGATGTGAAGACAGAGGCAGAGATTGGAGTGATGCAGGCATAAACCAAGGAATGCTAGCAGCTGCCAGAAGATGGAATAGGCAAACAACAAATTCTCCCCTGAAGCTTCCAGCAAGAGTGTAGCCCTGCTAACACCTTGGTTTCAGGCCAGTGACACTGATCACGGACTTCTGATCTCTAGAATTGTAAAGAGAATAAATCTTTGTTGTTTTAAGACACCCTGTTTGCAGTTATTTGTTATAGCAGCCACTGAAAACTACTACAAACTGGAAATCAAATGAAAAAAATTCCATTCACAATAGCATCACAAAACCATAATATTAAATAAAATTAGCTATAAATTTAACAAAAGATGTGCAAAACTTCAACACAGGAAACCACAAAACATTGCTGAGAGAAATTGAAGAAGACTTAAATAAATGGAGAGATATACTGTGCTATGGACTGGAAGACTCAATATTGGTAAGATATCAATTTCCCCCAAATTAGTCTATATATTCAATCCATTCCCAGCATAATCCCAGAAGACATTTATTATAGAAATTAACAAAATATTCTAAAATTTATATAGAAATACAAAGAGCCTAAAATGTTTTTTTTTTTTTTTCCTTCTTTTTTTTATTTATTTATTTTTTTTTTTATTTTTTTTTTTTTTGAGACACAGTCTCACTTTGTTGCCCAGGCTAGAGTGAGTGCCGTGGCATCAGCCTAGCTCACAGCAACCTCAAACTCCTGGGCTCAAGCGATCCTCCTGCCTCAGCCTCCCAAGTAGCTGGGACTACAGGCATGCGCCACTATGCCCGGCTAATTTTTCTATATATATATTTTTAGTTGTCCATATAATTTCTTTCTATTTTTAGTAGAGACGGGGTCTCGCTCTTGCTCAGGCTGGTCTCGAACTCCTGACCTTGAGCGATCCACCCGCCTCGGCCTCCCAGAGTGCTAGGATTACAGGCGTGAGCCACCGCGCCCGGCCCTAAAATGTTAAAAAAAAAAAAAACAAAACAAATCTGGAATATTTATAACTACTTGACCTCAAGATAAGATAATATAATTTTAATGATACCATAATGTTATAATTAAATAATATGATAATATAAAGCAATTGTAATTGAGACATGTGGTATTAGCATAAGGACAAATAGATAAATGGACCAGAATAGAAGATTCAGAAACAGATCTCCATTTCTTCAGTCAACTGGTTTTTGACAGAAGTACCAAAACAATTCAATGGGAAAAGACATCTTTTTAATGAAGGCTGGAACAACTGGATCTCTATATGGAAAAAATATACCATGCACATACTATACACAAAATTTATTATTAATTCATACCATACACAAAAATTAGTAAACTTGCACAAAAATTGCATGAGATGAGAAATAGCCCTAATTGTAAAAGTTAAAGCTATAAAGTTTATTTGAAGGAAATACAAGAGAATGTATTTGCAACATGGGATAAGCAAACATTTCTTAGGTCACAGAAAGTAATATCATAAAATTAAAAAATTCATTAAACCAAAATACTCCTGTTCATCAAATAACACCGATGAGAAAATGAATATGCAAACCTCAAATTGGGAGAAAATGCTTTTAGAATCTATATCTTACACAGGACTCATATCCAAGATCTTTAGGAAATTCTTGCAATTCAGTAATAAGGTAAACAATCTATTTAAAAATAAGCAAAAAAAAATTAGACATCGCACAAAGAAAAAATATATACAAATGGCCATAGAACACAAAGTGCTCAATGTCATTAGTCATGAGGGAAATGTAAATTAAAACCATGAGATACCACTACATCATCAATAAAATTGCTAAAATTAAAAAGACAGGCAATACCAATTTTTACAAGGATGTGGAGCAACCAGAACTGCCAGGAACTGCTGGTGGGAATGTAAAATGGTACAACCGCTTTGGAAAAATATTTGGCAGGTTATTATAAAGTTAAACATACATCTCCCTTTGGTCCAAAATTCCACTCTCAAGGATTTATCTAGGAGAAATAAAAATATGTGTTCATAAAAAGGCTTGTACAAAAATATTCATAGCAAATTTATTCACAATAACCCTAAACTTGAGCCCAATCAAATGTTCATCAATAAGAAAATGGAAAAGCAAATTTATACAATGAAATATCACTCAACAACAAGCAGGAATGAAGTACTGATATGTGTAGCAACATGAATGAATTTAACGGACATGCCAAACTCACAAAAGAATGTGCTATATGAATATTTAGGGCATCCATTTATATGATGCTCTAGACCAAGGAAAATGGGCATGGAGAACGGGAAGGAACATTGGGGAACATGTCTATGGAAATGTTCCATATCATGATAGGAGTCTGAGTTACTTGGGCATATACATTAATCAAAATATGCAGCTAAGATTTGTGCATTTCAAATTTCACATTTGTATTCGTACATCTTACATAAGTAATCTATGAAAAATAATTGATGGAGGAGGGTGGGAAGTGGGTGGAGATTAGATGAAATAAGAAAGACAAACTGTTGATAATTGTGGAAGCTGGGTGGTAGGTACATGAGTATTCATACTTTTCACTTTGTGTTGAAAGTTTTCATTATGTAAATCTAAAAATGTATCATATATTTCTTGTAAAAAGTATAGAGAAGCATATAGAAGCAAAATGAAATGCATCCAACAAAAGGAAGTCTTGCAAGGAGCAGAAGATGACTAGGAAAGACAAAGAGCCTGTGTGCTGTGCAGAATTGATTCCAGCTTGCATTAGTTTCTTTTGTTGCTGTAACAAATCTCCCTAGACTTAGTGGCTTAAAACAAAGCAAATTTATTATCGCACTGTTCCTGAGGTCATAAGTAAGAAATGAGTCTCACTGTGCTAAAAGCAAACCGTCTACAGGGCCAGTCCCTTTCTGGGAGGCTCTAGGGAAGAATCCTTTTGTTTTGTTTTGTTTTTTGCCTTTTCCAGTTTTTAGAGGTTGCCCATATTCCTATGACTCATTTCTATCTTCAAAGCCAGAAATGATGACTGGTTAAATTTTTTCTTTTTTTAACATCACATCACTCTGACACTAACTCTGCTGCCTCTGCCTTCCACATGTAAGGACACTTGTGATTAGACTGAGCCCACACAGTTAATCAAGGATAATCTCGCTATGTTAAGGTCAACTGATGAGCAACTTTAATTCCTCTTTGTTATATTCACAGGTTCTGGGGATTAAGCTTCAGACTTCTTTGTGGAGGGCATCATTCTGTGACCATACAGATCTGATTAATCTTTTCTGACTCATTTCTCTCTGGTATGGAGTGTGTGAGCATAGTGGGGCATAGGGAGGAGAGGGGAGAATCAGTTTATTCAGCCACACCTGGGACTAGCTGTAGTATTAAAGTGTACCGCTAATCTTTGTTTTTATATCTGTCATTTTCACTTTTTAAAATGATTATTATACCCGTGTCTCTTTTTTCTGCAATGTATTCCGTGTCACAAATTTCACTTATTTGAAGTGGCACTTTTGCCTTTTCCTGCTTTCTAGGTAGTTTTTAAACTTTATTCGTGAAATATTTAAATCTTGAAATATTCCCTTTACTTATTTTTGTTGCTTTCTGTGCCTGTATCATAGAGGTCAAGCTTCTTTCATTATATTGAAGATGCCAACTTATTGTCTAATTTTTTCTTGTCCTTATAGTAAATAAATTTATAGATATGATCTTCCTGTGACTCTTTCTATTATAACAACTATTGTGATAACAACTATTGTGATTACTATGACCAGTGAATACTGATGCTAGGTGAGTACAGTGCTAGGTACCATGCTACTCCTTTACATAGGATATCTCCTTCTGTTATTTTATACAACATTTTTTCACAGCCCTCATCTTTTTTTTTCTTATTATCCTGGGCCAGAGGGTTTACCTTTTTTTAATATAGCAAACTACGTATTGACCAAAAGCTATATTCTTTAATTCTGTTTCATAGTGATTATTCCTTCATGATTCTTGGTAGAGGTTTTTGTCATTGTTGTAAATTTTTATATTTTTATGAATCTTCACATGTATTTTTAGTAATAAATTAGAAAAACTGCACTGAGGACTGCTAGTCAAATATGTTATTGACTGAGAAAATGCGGCTCCATTGTGAGTATTCAAAGTGAATCCCTGCTCCAGCTGTGCCAACTACTGAGGTGGGATAAACTTTTGAAAATTGAATTTATGTTATTTTTCCAGACTTCTCTTTTCCTTCCCCCATTGAAAAGATAGCCAGCCTTTGTAATTTCTTTGCCTTAGGGATGTTAGCAAGAGAAGTGTAGGGAATTCAAAGGCTCTTCTGTTTTTGTATGAAAGCTAAGACCAGGGATAGGATTTTGCTAGGAGGCATGGAGTAAAAGAGAGGGCTTTGGAGAAGCAAAAGTTGGAGCATAGAGATTCCTCGAGATCAGAAAGAGAACAGTGTTTTCTCTTAAGTTCCCCTCCCTGAGACCCTTCTAAGTGGTCACAGCCTCCTAAAAGATTTCTGCCACCAAAGCACAACCAGATTCATCAGATTCAAAGGGATCATGAGCACTAGAAATTTGGGGGACTTCAGAGATTACCTACAACCACTAAGTATGAAGAACCATTTTCTATGAGCATGGTTATTTATGTCCATTATATCTATGTGGTGGAAATACTATACATATAATGGTGTACTTCTGTGCCTCTCTTCCCAACTCTGCATTCAGTGACATCTTGTTGGTAGCTTGAAACTAGTCGTGGTGGCAGTGTTTATACCATAGAAATCAACAAATAGTTCAAATCAGGGCTTGATTTATCATTTTGCTGATTGTTTAGTGTTAGGCAAGTGATGACAAAAATGACAATACTGCAGATTAAAAGTGTATTCTGTCTGTGGCTTTTACATTGTGAATAGCACAAAAAATTGAGAAAATATTCTTCCCGTATTTGAAAACTATTGTCTGATTCAGTAAAGAATCCTTGCACATCATCATGAATTATTTATAAGTTCTGATGTACGTCTTCGTTGTTTTATTTTTCTTACTTGTTGGTGTACAGAAAAATATCAACCAGTACTTATGTCAGATCTAAACTCATAGGTTAATGATGTGAGCCACTTCTTTGTTGATATATATAGTAATGACAGTAATCAAGCATTTATTCATAGTAAAATTTATAAGGAACTCATGTACATTTATGCACACTTTTTTTGTAAAGCCAGTTGTTAAACATTTACCCATACAAACCACTGCTTCTCTTCACTCTATTTCAAATTTTCCATGATTGAAAAATTTTGCTATTTAGTTTTTTTCTGTTTTGATGTTTCCTGTGTCTTTGACAACTTACACAGCTGTGTCTTGTCTTTTGGCCAATATCATGCCCAAATCCTGCAGAAGTATCCTTTCCTCTCACTTCTCAGCTTCTGGGGCTTTCACCCATTGCTTGGAGATGTTTTTTGCTCCATGCTTTGGAACATTTTCTCTTGGCTTCCCTTTTAGACTAAAAATATAACCTCTACTTCCATCCAATTTTGAAACTTTGCCTGTACAATAAGTAAAATATATTCTAGCCCTTGAGTAATTCTGTGTGATGATCCTATTTAATAGTATCTGTACCAAACTAGTTTCCAGCTTGCTAGTGTCTTCCTCAGTAAGAGTGGGTTGAATTGTATGCTTTGTGAAGGGACCAGCTCCCACATCCTTGCTGCTCAGTGTCAAAAGCTGTTGACAGCCTCCTTGCTCACTCCCACTGTGGGTAGTCTTAAGTTTCCTTAGTGGTAGGAAAGGCCAAGATGAACGACTGAGGGTGCAGGTTGCTGCAACTGCTGTAATCCTAACCCAGCTCACCAACACCACCAGGAGAGTGAGACCTGCTCTCTCCCAGTATGGAGACCCACCTAAGTAACAGTGGTGCTTGCATTTAGAGAAGGCCAAATTAATCTGCTTTCAGTGGTTAATTCACCAGTTTACACCAGTAGGAAAGGTGATAGAAATCCACAGCTCTCAGGAAGTTCTTAATAAACAGGATTGGATTTACGTATTTATATAAAACAAACACACAAACTAGAATCCCTTCTTCCTTTGTTTCCTTCAATACACCTAGTTTGTCATTTTGTTTCTTCCTTGGAAATGGATGAGATTTAGACAAGCAGAAAGGATGGGGGAAGAAATACTGGAGGGATGTGTGTGGTAAGTTCGGTGTTCAATGACCATTTTAAGATTGTGCATCTGTATCATTCTATTACCATGACATTATGATATTTGCTAATATGCATATCTCATTATAAAATGAGTTAATATATGTGAGGCACTTTAGTCAGTTTACTGATTTAAATGCCAGTCTCTTCCAGAAACATGCTCACAGATATATCCAGAAGTAATGCTTTGCCAGCTATCTAGGTATCCCTTAATCCAGTCAAGTTGACACCTGAAATTAACCATTGCACTCTCTATGATGAGAGAGTAAACTAATTTTATTTTAATTTCTATAATGGGAGAACCACCAAAATGGAAGCAGCTGAATTTCCTAGAAACCAATTAAATGAAGGCTCAGAGTTAGATTTTAGTTGATTTGAAGAAATGCTATATTTATTATGTACCTGAGTTTGTAGTCAGAGAACTGAGAATTTGTTCCATTAAAATATATACTCTATGAAGAGAAATTAAAAGAGATTGAAGTGTTTTCAACTTCCAGGACCATTCTGTGGGAGTGTTAATAAAGGCTGGCTGTTTTTAAAACACTGGAAGAAAAGGTTATCGTGAGGTACGGAATTCTATATGTTAGGTTGTAATGTCAAGATCTGTTGATAGGCCGGGCGCGGTGGCTCACGCCTGTAATCCTAGCACTCTGGGAGGCCGAGGCGGGTGGATCGCTCAAGGTCAGGAGTTCGAGACCAGCCTGAGCAAGAGCGAGACCCCGTCTCTACTAAAAATAGAAAGAAATTATATGGACAATTAAAATATATATAGAAAAAATTAGCCAGGCATGGTGGCGCGTGCCTGTAGTCCCAGCTACTCGGGAGGCTGAGGCAGTAGGATCGCTTGAGCCCAGGAGTCTGAGGTTGCTGTGAGCTAGGTTGACGCCATGGCACTCACTCTAGCCCGGGCAACAAAGTGAGACTCTGTCTCAAAAAAAAAAAAAAAAAAAGATCTGTTGATAAAGGATGCACTTAGAAATGAATCCTACTGAATCAGCAAGGAAGTCATGAGAACAACTGTGCTCTCGCACTCACCCTCCAGCTACTTCAGGACTATGGGTTCAGAGGTATCAGTTCTACCAATGAGCAGTGTACTAGATGGTTTCCGTTTTGTACTTTTATGAGTTCAGAGACATATATTCATTTTTTCAAGGTCACACAGTAGGTTGTTGGTATTGTTAGGTATTCAGTGAGTTTTGAGCAGGACATTAAAGGATGGGTGTAAGATTTCAATAAAGAAAAAGAGAAAAGGTGCCTCAGAAAAGAGAATGGTAAGAACAAAGGTACAGAGGAAGGAAATCCATTTCCCTTATCTATTAGTGCTCAATAAGCAAATCATTTGCCTAGATGAGTGGTGGGAAAGAATACTGGAATGTAGGTTCAGAACAGATCACAAAGTTGTCTGAATTATGTTTGAATTTTATTTATTTATTTTTTTTGGAAAAAGAACTATGCATAATTTCTTCACAGGGAGGCACCATGATCCACATGGTACTCTTAAAGAGGTTAATCCACCAGTGGATGTAGTGCTGGTTAAAAGTGGGAGACTAAAAGCAGAGAGACCAGTTAGGAGGGCATATGAATATCTCAATGTGTTTTAACTTGGGTTATAATTATAGGGTCAAAGATGAGCCTGAGGTTTTGAGCTTAACGGATGAATTTTTACTTTCTAATATTAAGGCTGAAAGACAGTTATGTGCTTTCAAAATGAGCTTTTTTGACGTCACACTTCTTTTTCCTTTTCTTTTTTTGAATCAGCCATTCTGTCTTGATTGCTATTACACATGTCGTTTTTTCATTCCAGCAGTATCCATGCCAGCCGTGGGGGCACTGATGTCTTCATGGACCCATTCCGTAGTATAATTTTGTAAGTTGTTTTTTTCTGCTTAGCCTTCAGGCCAGGTTTTTCAATCTTTCCGGAGATTCTATGAGCTGCACACTATTGTTTAATACATTTCTTTCCTGCTTAATTTTCCCAGAGTTAATTTCTGTCAGTTGCAAATAAGAACCTTAACCAAGTCATTTTTCTTATTTGATGCCATAACCTAGATGTTAACTAGAATCACCCTGTTCCTGATAATTTAGATGAGAGTGATTCAAACTATATTCATGGATTATAGAAAGCCTAACGTCTTTTTCAAAATTTATGTAAATTCTGCAGGAGGCTTAGGTTCTCATAGATACGTCTGATTTCAGATCTTTTGCTTCCTCTGAATCAAGATTTCTCAACCTTGGCACTATTGACATTTTACGCTGGACAATTCTTTACTGTGGGTGGCTGTCCTGTGAATTGCAGGACTTTTTGCAGCATCTCTGGCTTCTGCCCACTCAGTGCCAGTAGCTGCCCTTCCTCTCTGCCCTGTTCCAGTCAAAACAATCAAAAGTGCCTACAGATATTGCCAAATGTTCCCTGTGGTGCAAATTCACTCCCCCTTGGTTGGGAAACACTATCATAATTTATTTCAGTTTAGGAATTGGAGCCTGTTTTCTCTCTTCTCTACCAAATCAGTCTACATGTGGAACTCTGACATTTTTCTTAACTTCCACCTAAATTTAAAAAATCAAAAAAATGTCACAAAAGATATCTATACTGCTAGGAAACTTTGGAGGAATAGAGAGATTTTCATCATGAATATATAATTGACATCAAATTTGTTAGATGCCCATTATTTTTAAAAAGTCTTTTAGTCATTTCTGAAACTTGAGCTCTAGTCTCTGGCCATGTTTCTTGCCTCTCCTGCATTTCTCTTGCCTTATTTCTACTTTCTTCTCTATTCTCTGCTCTTTCCTACCTCTAAATTTCTGTCCGATTTAAATTCAAAGTGGTTTGGTTATATCTTTTATTTCTCTTTGCCAACTAATCCCCTAGGGCTCATCTTCTACTTCTAATTGGCTAATCAAGGTATTTTTTTTTTTTTTTTGAGACAGAGTCTCACTCTGTTGCCCAGGCTAGAGTGAGTGCCGTGGCGTCAGCCTAGCTCACAGCAACCTCAAACTCCTGGGCTCAAGCGATCCTCCTGTCTCAGCCTCCCGAGTAGCTGGGACTACAGGCATGCACCACCATGCCCGGATAATTTTTTCTATATATATTTTTAGCTGTCCATATAATTTCTTTCTATTTTTAGAGGTGGGGTCTCGCTCTTGCTCAGAGCTGGTCTCGAACTCCTGAGCTCAAACGATCCGCCCACCTCGGCCTCCCAGAGAGCTAGGATTACAGGCGTGAGCCACCGCGCCCGGCCTCAAGGTATTTTTTGAACAAAAAAATCCCCCTCCCCATAGTAATTCTGGAAACTACCATGAAGATAGAGTTTAATCTTGCTGCAATTCTCACTGCAGCTCCTCCCATATAGCTACAATTGTAGTATTAACCCACTTTTGCAGGGAGGAAACTGTTCCAATTATCTATTGCTGCAAAACAAACTACCCCAAATTTAGTGGCTTAAAACAGCCACCATTTCATTATATCTCTCCTCAAATGGCATAACCACATGGTTAGCTTGGGCTTCCTCTCAGCAGAGGATTCTCAGATGAGTTCACTTTTTTCA
Source organism: Eulemur rufifrons (assembly GCF_041146395.1). Classification (NCBI taxonomy): domain Eukaryota; kingdom Metazoa; phylum Chordata; class Mammalia; order Primates; family Lemuridae; genus Eulemur; species Eulemur rufifrons. Next base: position 71,264,332 of record NC_090989.1, read on the forward strand.
TGGTGACTCAGAGCTCCTAGAGAAAGTGTTTCAAGTGACAGGAAGTAGAAGCTGCCAGTCTCTTAAGGCTTGACCCTTAAATGTCACTTATGCCATATTCTATTGATCAAAGTAGTCACAGAGGCTTCCCACTTGAGGGAAGGTGTGGTCATCTCTCTTTTCCCACAGCCAACCCTCTGGCTACTGCCTGTGGACATTGCCCCACACCTTCTTCCTTCCTAGGACACCTACTCCAGAAAAGTTTCATCCCATTACAGCATCAGACTCAGATTTGAGGTCTAGGCTTTTGAGGGATTACAGAACTGGAAAAAGAGCTTAGAGAGCTTGGAGTTCTGAAATTCAAGGAAGAAAAGAGTTTTAAGAAGAGAGTGGCCAATAGGGTCAAAGATCAAGTAACGCAGACACAGCAGAGAGGAGAGCGTTGGATGTGGCCAACAGAAGGCTCAGGTCCCCACTATCCCTTCTTCACTGTGAGTGGTGATGCTAGGAAAATATATAATTTTCTTTTTCTGATTATTTAAAACATATTCCTTCCAGAAATTTAGAAAATAGGGTATATTATAATAACATTAAAAAAGAAAAATAATGCATAGGCAATCACTAAAACTTTTGTTGAATTAATTTCTCTATTTCTTGTATAAATATATGTATGTATATATGCATGTACCTACATGTGTGTGAACATATATGCAGATTCTTTCTTTTTTACACTCATCCTTCCCCTCATCAATCACCAGCAAGGCTTTTTCATACGTACTAAGGGTAAGGTTACAGGAGGAATTCAAAAAGAGAGAAATGAGAGAGTCATCAAAAGTTTTCTAAATAAACTTTTAATATTCCTGGAAGAGACATTACTTAAAGAAAAAGGATATTTGAGTCTCAACATCTGACTTTTGTGTAAGAAAGCTAAATTTTATTTTATAAATAATAGATTTTAGGAGAATGAATGATATAAGAGCCAGTTTTCCTGCCCTGGATTTGATAAAAATTCTGCAGCTGAGGACGGAGAGATTTGGAAAGTATGATTGGATTTGAGTGCTGGTATAGACCTCAGGGACTCCTCCACACCTTGTGGAATGATGGAAATCCCAGAGTGGTAGGGATGGGGACCTCAGGTGGAGAAGAACTGTATCCTCCTCCCTGGGGAAACCTGAGAAGGCAATGACGTTCACAGAGAATCCCTCATGCTAAACTGTCATAGCTGCAGTGGAGAGAAAATGGGCAAGGCAGGGCAGGTCTAACTGGAGACCATACTCCAGGTTGCTGTGGCCCAGGAGCCTTGAGAAAGTGCCCTAGAGTTTCATTTGCCCCCAAAATGGTGGAGAGGGGCTGAGAGAAGGCTGAGATAAAACTCATGGTGGGACCACAGATATATGTCTTCGGTGCTGCAAGCATATAGCAGATGCAAATGACCAGAGAAGCAAAGATAAGGTAAGAGGCATCTTAGTGCATGCCAGTGAAGGACAGAGGATGGCAAAAGACTGGCCTTTCCTCATTCTATGTGGTGAGGCCACCAAAATCTACCAAACACACTTGCCTCCCTAATGGGGAACAACAGGGAAGGGGGAAATTCTTAATTGATGGCTTAAACATAAAATGATTGTGAATAGCCTGAGATGACTGAGCTACCTCATAGTTGACTAGATTCATTTTTATGCCATCAGAAAAAATGAGAGATTAAAATAAACATCAAGTCAAGAATAAAAAAAGTTACATTTTCCACACACTGTGACCTAAAAAATATGTGTCACTGTGTGTGTATGTGTATATATATTCACTTGTGTTATTCCTCAAAGTTTTGACCACACTGTGTATAGAGTTTTACTAAACATTATATCATGAATATTTTAACCATGTCATTAAATATTTAAATATGCCTTTATTGAGTACATAATAGTTGGTTATACAGATATGCTTTTCCTTTCTTCTTTCCTTCTCTCCTTCCTTCCTTCCTTCCCTGATATTCAAAAATCTACGTTGTTTCTAATTTTCCCCTGTTATATGTAACATTTTTTTACATTTTAAATTTTTTTAACTTGAATTATTTCATGGGGAATGATTTCCAAAAATGGAATTACTGAGTGAAGGTGTATACATATTTTTAAGGCTTCCCATTCACAGTGTTAAACTGCCCTCCTGCCTGGCCATGCCCTCCACATTCCCACCAGCAGTTCCTTCACATGCCTGTGCCAGTTTCTTCAGGGACCAGCCAGGAGGATAAAGCTCTGTGTGTATGAACAAACTGGAGTATGGTCCCAGCAGATTTGTGACTCTCGTCTAGACCTTGAGACATAAAGAGACTGGAGCATGAAGGCCACTAAATGTATATTGAATGTTACGACACTAGGAGGCAGAGTTGTCTCACTAAACCAAGGATTTTTTCTTCTTTAATCTAGTTTATATCATCAATCTAGATCTAGATCATCAAGTTATCTTCAACTCTTTTAACAAGTTGATAAATAAAGACAAAGCTGCTCTAAATTTAAAATAGGTAATTCCCAATTACTGTAACAAACACATTGTATTCCCATTGCTTTTTTCAAATATGAAATTTTATTTTTGTTTTTATTTTAGAATCATTTCAGATTTACAGAAAAATTATGAAGATAGTATAAGGAGTTACCATATGCTCCAAACCCAGTTACCCCATTGTTAACATCTTACATTAGTATGGTGCATTTATCACAACTAATAAACCAATATTGATATGTTAGTATTATCTAGTTCATAACTCTGATTTCCTTAGTTTTTACCTAATGTCCTTTTTATGTTCCGGGATCCCATCCAAGATACCACATTACATTTAATCATTATGTCTCCCTAGGATTCTCTAGAGTGTGACATTTTCTCAGACTTTCCTTGCTTTTGCTGACCTTGACAGCTTTGAGGGGTACTGTTCATGTACTTCACAGAATGTTTTTCAGTACAGGTTTGTCTGATGTTTTCCTCACGGCTAGACAGAGTTTGGGGTAGGAAGTCCCATAGAGGTAAAGTGCCATTCTTATCACATCGTGTTATTAACATGACATATCAATTTTGATATTAACTTTGATCACCTGCTTGAGCAGTGTTTGTTCGTTTTCTCCACTGCGAAGTTTCCTCCTCCTCCCCTACCCCATACCGTTCTCTTTGGAAGGAAGCCCACACTTAAGGATTGGGGAATTATGTAACTCTCTTTTTATAGGATATTCACCTATTCTCTCCATTTATTATTCAATCATTTATTTATATCGCTATGGACTCATGGATATTTATTTTATACTTTGTTTTTGCAACCATGTCTGGCCAAATTTTGTACTCCTTTAATAATAATAATAGCTACCATTTATTGAGAGTTTATATATGGCAGTCCCTGTGCTAAGCGTTCTACATACATATCTCATTGAGTGTTAGCAACCATTCTGAGGGAATATATTATCACCCTTTGGTCCTATATGAGGACCCTGAAGTTTATAGAGATAAATAATTTCCCCTGTCTATACACTGGTAAGTGGCAGAGAACTGGGATGCAAGCACTGGTCTGTGAGAATTCAAAGTCTGTGACTCTCACTCTGACACTGCCTCCCTGCTTCCCTCAAGACTAGGATGTGCTAAGAGGCTGAGTTTTATTATGTGGGGTTAGGAAAAAAGGTGAAGACTGTGGCAGTGTTAGGCCTCCACTCCAGTTTCTTGTCCTTCCATTCTTTTCATTAATACCCTAGCAGTTTCCCCTCTCCATTTGTTGAAGACAAAATTTTTAAAAATTCAATAAAAGTGCATTGAAATCTTGCTAGTATGATATCATTTATAATTAATATGTAATATTAATTATGATGATAATTAAGATATATAATATTTTTCCTAAGAGAGAAAGAATCTATAAATAATCTCATAAAAGAGGGAGAATAAAGAAACACAATTATTCAGGCAGATGTTCTATGGTTTAGGAAGCATATTTTTATGTGTAATTTTTTAAAATAAACTTTTTATTTTAGAGTAGTTTTAGATTTATAGAAAAATTGTGAAGATAGTTTAGAGAGTTCCTGTATACCCCACACCCAATTTCCCTCCTTGTTAACATCTTACATTAATATGGTATATTTATCACAATAAACTGATATTGCTACAGTTATTAACTAAAGGTCATAGTTTAGACCAATTTCCTTACTTTTAGCCTAATGTTTTCTGTCTGGTTCAGGACCCCATCCAGGATACCACATTGCATTAATTTGTCCTGTCTCCTGAGGTTCTTCTTGGCTATGACAGTTTCTCAACGTCTCCTTGTTTTTGATGACCTTCACAGTTTTGAGGAGTATGGATCAGGTATTTTATAGCAGGTCTTATTGGAATTGATCTAAAGTTTTCCGCATGAGTAGACTGAAACTATGGGGTTTTGGGAGGAAGATCACAGACGTAACGGTGCCATTCACATCTCATTATGTTGAAAGGCTACATACTTTCAACACGGCTTGCTACTGTTGATGTTGACCTTGATCACCCGGCTAGAGTAGTATTGGCCAATTTTTTCCACTGCAAAGTTTATCTTTCCCCTCCTTTCTATACCCTAATCTTTGAAAGGAAATCACTATGAGCAGCCCACACTTAGCAAGTGTGTGGTGTCTACATAAACAGTTTGGATTCTTCTGCATGAGAAATTTGTCTCTTCTACCCCATTTATTTCTTTATGCTATAATTTATTTATATCAATGAGTATTCACTGATATTTATTTTATACTTTAGGTTATACAATTCTGCTTTTTTATTTTTTTGCTCAAATTGTTACAACTTTAGCCATTGGGAGCTCTTCCAGTTGCTCCTATACACATCTGATATATCCTCTTTAATTTTTTTTGGCACTTTGTTATTTTCTGGCACTAAAAGAAGCTCCAGGCTTATCTTGTATATTTGCTTCCCTAGTCCTGGAGCCAATCATTTTTTCAAGGAGGCTGGGCTCCTTTGATTGGAGAATGGTATTAAAAACAAAGATCTGGGTGCTAAGTTTATGTACACTTATGTACACATTTATGCACAATTGTTATTCTTTCAACAGTCCTGTAAAGTTATTGGTCCTATTTTGTAAATGAGCAACCTTGCACAAGCTCTCCTAGACTATTGTAGAGCCTGACCTCCAGTTCAGATTTGGGGGGGCTGCAGTATTCCCTGGAAATAATGGCTAAAGTGGAGAAGGAGTATCCATTATTGTCTGTATTTGAATGAAAGATTTTGTGTTTCCTTTCAATTTTTACCCCTAGAGAAAGAAGCAGTCTTCCTCCTGGAATAGGTTATTTGCCAAAGTTCTTTGGTAGTCAAAGGGAAGTGGTGGTGCTTCAGGTGGCCCTGTTTTACCGAGAGCACAACTATGGACCCGGGATCTTAGGTGGGCAGCTCTACCCTGGCTCACAAGATCAGAGGAAGGGGAGCCTGTTTGGAGGAGCCTCTGGGCAGGCTTCAAACAGGACCAGGGCCAATTAGGTTTGGGAGAGACAGGGGCTGGTCAGGAGGAAAGAAATTGAGAACATCACTGAGATGAAAATTCCAGGAAGAAGAAAATATCTTGGCGGAAAAGAGAAAGCCTAACACACAGTAGGCTATTTTCCACTTCTAAGGGCAGTTCAGGAAATTCAGTGGGTCCTTAATAACGATTAATTTCCTGACACCAAGGGACGTCCACAGGTTTTTTATTTGGATAGTTTCTATATAATCGGAGTAAACTGCATTACATTTCTGACTCCTTGTCTTTGGGAAAATATTAATTTGTAGCTCATGGGCTTCATCAGAGATTGTGAAGCTCCTAATGGGCGCAAGCAAGAGATTTGGGCTCTAGTAGTGATTAAGGAGAACTTAAAGAAATTGTACTACAGGAAAATATGTATTTTAATTTACTTTTTCTGATTATAATGTTAAAGTATGTTTATTGGGGAAAATCAGATGACAGAGGCAAGTGAATACAGCAAGGAATTCTTCCACTCAGAGATATTCACTGTTAGGATTTTGCTGTATTTCTTCTCTCTCTCTCTCTCTTTCTGTCACTCTTGGTCTATGCTTCCATAGATAAGGTTGGGCTCATGTTGCCTATAAAATTTGCATATCTTGTTTTTCACTAAATATTTGATTATCATTTTACGTTATTCAGTATTCTGAAAATTTGATATTTAGTGGCTGCATATATCCTATCATATAGATATCATCCAGCTAGAACAATGATGTGATAAATTTTTGTATACAATTTGACTATATCTAAGATGATTCACTTAGGAGAATTTCTAGAAGTGAAATAAAGTGATAATAAAAGTACCTTGCTTCATGGAGTTGATAACAGGAAAATAAGGTGAGTTAACTTACAACAGTGCTTGGTACATGGCAAACATTCATGTTAGATATGATTATTATACATATATTCTATTTGATAAATATTAACAAATAATCTTCCAGGAAACTCCTTTATGTTCTTAACATAGAAATGTCATCAAATGTTTTATTAGCAATAATAACTGAAAATATTGTGAACCCCAACAGTAGGCTTTGTGAGTCACATCTGGGGTCAGAGATGGGACCTTGACCAAAAGGACTGAAGAAATTAGCAGCTGGCATTCCAAAGGATAAGTGAAAGCGGTGAGAAGTAGAGGAAAGGAATGGTGAGGCAGCTGTTACCACTGGTTCTAATGGAAGTGTGATGAGGGCTTGTGCTGGGGTAGAATGTGTGTATGCACGTGTGTGTATGTGTGTGCATGTGTGTGTTTGCATGTGTGTTCATGTGTGTGATGTTACAGAGATAGAGGGAAAGGGGTACAAGGCTTTTGTGCTACCTAACATCTTCCAGGGCCTGGGAGGCCCGAGCAAAGAAGGTTCTGAGCTGCGTGCTCAGTAGTCAGGGATTACAGAGGGCAGAATACAGGCCCCGTGGGTTGCAGGTGCATTGAGTGTGGAGGCAGGCCAGCTGCTTCCCAGACATGTGGGATGCTCAGATCTGGGGAAGGTATAAGCTGAAGACCATGTGTTCTATCATACGGGCTAACAAGATCAAAGCAAAGAAAAGCCTGGAGATCCAAAATTAAGGGTAATCACTGAGTTATTACATTTCGGTAAGTGAAACTAGAATTTAGGGCAATAGCAAAAAGAGTAGGTTAAGAGGTTAAAGGCAGGTACATCTTCTTCAGAGAACAACTGTCTAAAATGTATCTGTATGACGTAGGGATAAAGAAAGCTCTTTGACTTTCTCCTTTCAGCAACTGCACAGGTTTGTGAATTGAGGACTTGATCACTCCATTCTATGTCAATTTTACCTCTGTTACCTCCCATGATGGCAGTCTCATGACCTACCATTAATGGAGCATTTAAGTCTGTGCTGAATAGGACTGAGCACTTTAGAATATCATAAATGTGGGACAAATAATATTGGCTCCATATACAGATTAGGTAACTGAGGCTCAGAGCAATGAAGTGACTTGTTCAACATCACATAGCAGGAAGGCAAGAGAGGGAGTGATCGTGTTTCCCACCCCATTCCAAAATACTCGACCACTTAATGGAGTTTAGTATGTAAGCTCCTGGCTGCCAGAAGCCAGCAGAGAGTTCTGGATGGGGAGGAGCCCTCTGCAGGGACCCTGGAGAGGGTAGAAGAAGAAGGCTAGGACACCTCATGGATAGAGTGGGATTTACTTCCACTCGATGGGAATAAGACCAGACAATCTCTAAAGGTCTTTCTAGTGTCAAGATTATTTGGCTCTTATTTTCTCTTATTTGGACAGCTGGGATTGCCCTAAGTTAGACAGTGAGGCTGCCAGAGGTTGGCTGTGATTCTCTCTCTTTCCAGTGCTCTTTAATGGCCTTTCAAAGGTTCTAGAAACTCAGGGCCCCAATTATCCTCTCCTAGATCTAGCACCCTTATATTAAACTACCTCTTCCAACATTAAGAACTCCAAGGAAGCCAGAGTATCCAATAATAACAGTAAATGTTTGCCATGCATTGACGCCATGAGAAGCACTTTACATGCATCATAATTTCGTATTGACTCTAGGAGATTTATTAGAGGTTAAGAAAATTGTTCTAGATCACACTGATAGTAAGCAAACAATTATGACCCAAACTATCTGACATCAAAGCTTATACTCTATTTTACTTTATTGAAGTTAAATCGAAATAAAATAAACTGCATATGCACAAAGTGTAAAATATATCATGGTGTACCTGTGAAACAATCACTACAGTAAAAAATGACTGAAGGAGGCCCTCACTGTTAACCCTTAGGCAGCAGTTTCCACCTGTTAATCCCAGTTCTACCCCTGGGATCACTAGATCAGTGTCAATCCCACCTTACGTGAGAAACAGTCAGATATTTAAAGATGACCAATCTGTGCTTCCTAAATCTCCTATTCCTTCAGATAAGCACCTTCATGCATGTCTGCAAATGCATTTCATAGAACATAGCTGAATTTCTCTTGGCTTGTTTACCCTTGCGTAGGGATTTTGGCCAGAATATTTGGATAATTCTTCAGTTTGCCAAACGCCGTACAGCTTTTGCCACAAGGCATACAGGTGGGGACCAGACCTGCGGGTGGGAGAATACAGGCCTACTGGGTTGTGCCCCTAACAAGGGTGAACTAGGCACGTAGGCCAGGGTGGCAAGATCTCTGGGTTAGCCAGGCCTTCTCTGAATGCTTTTGTCCTGATAGGCTGACACTCTTCAAGCAACCCTTTAGTAAATCAGGTGTGCTTATTTTGAAAAAATTAATACAAGTTTTTGGTCTTTTTCCTCATTTTATATTTTTTAGGGAAGAAAAAAATTTCCAAGAATTGTTCAACTTCTACTACCAATTTTTCCTTCAAAGAACTTTCTTATAATGTGTCTGACACTGGACTGGGCATGTGTACGTTATCTTATTTGCCCTTACAGCAATACCATAGGATAGAGGATTATCCTTATTGTGTATTTCATATGGGTGTGCCAAGGAGGGGAGTGCCAAGACAGTGACAGTCCCCAAAGGCCTCCATGGGAACGGGGATCAGGTTGGAAGTTGGGGAACTTATTTTAAAGTTGCATTTGTATGGCAAGCACAATTTTATTTGGATTGTTTATTTGAGGTGCTTTGGCAGGGTTGATGGAGGGTTGGAGGAGACCTAAAAAACCCCAGAGAGCCCTCTTTGATGCCACACCAACTGGGGGAGGGTCTGAGCACTAGGAGGTGCATTTGTTCCATTTTTCTTTCTTTTTTCTTCTAGGAAATAACACTTCCCATTACTAATTTGCTCAGGGCATTGAAAGACATGTGTAATATACAAATAAAAGCCCTGAACTTCATTAGTCATTAATTTCAGTCCCTTCTCTCTCTCAAAATGTTGTTGATTGATCCACTTGAGAGTCTCCTCCCTTCTGTGGAGCATCTTACTTGCTGATGAGAGAGGTACTCAGCGTAAATCATCCTAGGTGGACTTTCGGAAGAATGGTAAGCAAGGAGGCCCAGCCTTGTCCCTGTCTTCACATGCAGCAGGGACCTGCTCTTGACTTTCGCTGGGGGTTCAGCCCAGTTCCTGGGTCATCTCAGGCCCATATCAGGGGTACCAAGTCCAGCCCTGCCTTGCTGTCCACAGCTCAGCACCAAGCCACACTCCCTGCCAGTCTGACCGGAGGCAGTGCCCTGATTCTGCTAATTGTGCTCCTGCGTCATTCCCAAGCTGAAGGTCCCCTGTGGGTACTACTGTTCCCGAGTTCCTGCCTGGCAGCCTGCCTCGAGCCCCAGCTCCTTCCTTGGAATAAAGATTTGTCTTTCTCTTGCCAGGCTGCCACCTGGAATTGGAACACTGCCCTGGGCCTGAGGTTTCTGACTGGAGTCTGGCCACTAGAGGAGAGACCCTTTAGAGCCAGCTTCCTGTCCCGATTTGCAAGTATCACCTGCCCCATCGCTGGACTCTAACTGCTTATTGGAAACATTTCTGCTTCTGTTTTATGGGCTCCCTCTGCTTCCCCCTTGGCCAACTGCTCTCTGAGCTGCAAGCAAAGATTGTTGTAAGCTTCAACTACCTGATAGATTCAACTTCCTTTGTTAGCACCCACAATATCATCAGCACAAGATTTTGACCACAGTGGGTGGGTCCAATGCTATGTCCCAAGCCCTCTGGATCCTCCCTAAGTAATTAGATATGCCCTAATTCTCTGATATGACCATGACGCTATACAATTGGTGGGTTCTGGAAACATTCTATTTAAATTAATACTTCATAAATGAAATCCTCTTTTACATATTCTAGAGGGACTATTTCAAAGCATACTATTCTGACTCCCATACTATTCTGACTCCTTTACAAAAAGTGAGTAGCAGTATGGTGCTATATGAGGTACATACAAATATAAGACTTGAATCTTTGGTTTGAGTCAAGCTCTCATAGATTGTGATCTTGGAAAAATCATTATGGACTTTTCCTGAAACTTTTTCTACACCTGAGAGATGACGAGGCTAACCTAGTCATTTCTGAGGCCCAATCCAGTTGTAACAGTCTCTGATCCTTAATAGTTATACCCTCACATATATTGTTTTGTATATTCTGATTTTCATTTTAAAAGTCTTCAGAATTAAATATACTGGCATGAAGTTTCTGCTTGGAGACTCTTTTGGCTTTTGTTTTTATAGATTTTCCTTAATGACCTGGAATTGCCATAACAGTATTCAAGTGAGGTAAGCTTCACAGAAGGGGAGGTGCCTTACCTCCAGAGAGGTGTTTTTAGTTTTTATTTTTGGAAATAACAGAAAGCAAGGAGGGCTATTCTGAACATGGAACAATAGACCACCCCAGGCCACTTAGGAGAAGGTCCGAATCCAGTGCTGAGTGGGGATAGTTGAGAGAAATTCTTCTGAGCAGAGACAGCCATCAGCCTGCCCTTTTCTTCTGTAATTAATGGGGAGGCTCTGTATCTTTGTATTAGACCCTTTAATCTAAGGGTTACTAAATGTTTTACAAACATTAATTAATTCAATTAAACTTCATACCTCTACCTTGAGGCAGGTGATTCCTCTTTGGGATATCACACCTTTGCTTGCTACTGTATTGTCCACACACTATATATTAGTGCAGATTAGGATAATTAATAGTAACAGTAAAACCTTTCAAGTTTTGTAACTGAAGGTATCAAGTACTTTACAAATATCAGATTTGTGTAATGAGGACTGAAGAGGAAGCTTGAGCCAGCTAATTGCCAATGATGAGTAGGCAGAAATATTGCACTTGCTTCAGGTTCCACTCCACGCTAGGGACACGTGTCCTTGAACAGCTCTTTGTGACCTCTTTATGACTCAGTGCCTACAACATTCAAATGGGGGCAATAGTATTATTCACCTCCCTACTTCACAGAGATGTTGCAAGGAATAATGTTTGTAATATGCAGTGGAGTTCTCAGATGAAAGACGGAAACTAATATGTGATGAAACATTATTGCCATTTATCTTCACACAATCTAAATGGGCCAGGCAAGTGAAGCACCAGCATCCCCACAGTCCTGGCGGAGAAACCGGTACTGCCATTATTTCCATTTAGCATCTGTGATAGACACTCCAAAAGTTGAGAACTGCTCAGAGGACCAGACACGTTGCTGGGATAAACAAAAGCTAACTGAGATACCAGGTCAGCAAAGAGGTAGCTAGTTATTTGTTCTCTCTTTTTTCTCTTTCCCATTCATATTTGAAGTAGAGTGTTTGAGAAGAAATGAGTGCAGAGAGAGAATTGGAGAATGACTGAAACAACTTTTCCTCTTAATTCTATTGTCAATATATGTGTATAATTCATAGTCCCCAGAATGGGCTTGTGTGCAAGCCCCTCCCTGTACCTTTGCTGTCATCTCCTTTGTCAGTAATGCCTTCCTTGTCTGTCTCCATTTGTCTAGGCTGCCATAGAACTCTCCACCTTCATGAAGCCTTCCTGAACTTACTCCCTACTTGAAGTTCCTCTGTCACTCTTGTGTAATTAGCATATGTTTTGGAATTTCTATTTCAGTATTGGTCTTGCTTCCTAATAGACTTAACTTTTGCAGGGCATCATTTATTATATCTCTGTTCTTCATCGATTATAGGTCTTCACATACTAAAGTTAGTCGAATGGATGCTAAATGGATGAATGAATGGAATCTGTTAGTAAAGTGTCAAGATTAGAATTTAGACCACATCAAACATACGTGTACCATTCTCACTATGCCATATCACCTTGTGAGGCACACGTAGTGTAGAATAGAAGTATTGAACAGGCAAAATTAAGGAAAGAGAGACTGATTTAAGAAATAACTTTTCCAACAATGTTCCAGAGGGAAATAGAAGATTTAACTTAGAGGGTTCAGGGAAACTGTCTATATACGTACAATATTACATAGAAAGACTGAGTCACTTTAGTATCTACATATGCAATGATTCCTATATCAGAGAACAGGCTGATCAGGAAAAACAGGCATGTTTATGGAGCTCAGTTTGCCTTCAATATTATCATCATTCATTGCATTAAGCCCAGACTCAGGCCTGGCATCTGAGGCCCCCATGGATGGCCTTGATCTGTATTCCCTGCCACATCTTGCTCCCCTCTTCCTCCTTCACACACCCCCTGCATTAGTGGAGGTGACGGACTTACTCTACACAAGGCCGTGTGCATCTCTCTCTCTGATGGATCTCTTGCTTCAAATATTCTTCCCTGTGACCTCACTCTCTGTCTGGGCCCCAGCATCGCCACCTATTGTAGCCTTCTCTGTTTCTTTACAGGGTCTTTCCAAACATCTCCTCCATGAAGAAGCTTTTCCTGGTCAATAAATGCAACACTGCTCACAGAGCACTTTGGATGTGCCAAATAAACCCTTAAAAGAGGTGTTAGTCCAGTAACTGGGATTGTGGATTGGGAGAACTATCTTGCCTGGGTCCAAATACTCATTCTGTCACTTACTAATTGTTTGAATTTAGGCAAAGTACTTATTTTCTGCACCTGTGTTTCCTCATCTGCTAAATGGAGATAACCAGAATAGTGCTGACCACAGAGGCTGTCGTAAGGTTTGTGTGCAAGGGTGTGAGTAAAATTCTTAGAACAGTGCCTCGTATACGGAAGTATTCAGTAAATACTCTCTTTGCGCTCCCACAGAATCTAGCCCTGTTTCTGGATACGCTCATGTTTGTAGACCAACAGTGCCACTTGAGGGTGAGCAGTGCCAATAAGTCATGCTGCCACAGATAAAACCTGGCTGTTTTACCATGAGAACTCCCGAGGACCTGGAGAAACTCTTTCATTATTGCAGAGTCTTCAGTTCTACTGGACCACGTTGTTGAAACTGATTTTCCACGGACACTGGTATTTATGAAAGCTTTTAATGTTCTTAGGGACTTACATATTTTTCCTGTTCAAATTTGACTTAAATATTGTTAATAGCATAACTTGATTTGTTTGATGCAATAAGTTTGTGTGCACTTTTTTCTCTAGCTCCTAATCAGTTACATACTCATCTTAGCCTCACAATGGTGCGTGAGTTGCCACGTATATTCAGGAACCCAGCAAGACCGAAACAGTGCAAGTATCACCATTATAAACAGGAGAATGAAATGTTCCTCTCTCACCGGCCCACCAGTGCCGGTGTAGCTTTGTCACTTCACTTGCTAACACCCCTCAACCTCCATCAGTTGAGACGAAGTTTGAAATCTTCTTGTTTTATTTTCTCCTCTGCTAAATATTTAAATTACTGCCTCCTAGTAAAATTTTAATAGTTTTTTGAGGTATAATTTTTTATTGAGATCTAATACACGTTCCATAAAATTCACTCTTTTAAAGTATACAATTCAGTGTATTTTAGTATATTCACAAAGTTGTGAAGCTACTAATTCCAGAACATTTTCATCACCCCAAAAAGAAACCCCATATTCCTTGTATTTTGACCTTGTGATAAAAATGGTAATTTTAGTTTTATTTATTTGGTTAAATTGTGCTAATAATATTTTGAAACCAAGAGAATTACATATATACACATATATTTTGTAACTAATATTACAATGAGTTTGCTTAGCTTACTTTTTTAATGTTTGTCTTACTTAAACTCTGTCATTTGCTCAAGGTTTTACACACACAGCACACACACGCATATACACACACTTTGGTCTTGGTCTTGTTAGGGTTACTTGTGTTAGGTTGGGGATATCCATGCCAATGTAGCTCAAAGAATGGACATAGTAAAGGTAGAAATAACTATGCTTTATTGAATTCCTATGATTTCCCAGGCATTATTCCTCAAAAAACAGTTTTAGGAGATTGGCTCTATTTTCATCATCTTTGTTTTACATGGGAGAAAATAGAAGCTTGTGGAGTTTTATGTAATTTGTCATATCCCAATGTGGCATAACCACCACTTAGTAAAGTCCAAGTTTGACCCCAGACCTTCCAAATTCAGGGCACATGCCCTGAACCACTATAGTCTACCACCTGCTGTTAAGTTGGATATTCAGTTTAATAATATCAACAGCACTTGATTGGTGCTATATAATGTGCTTTCACAAATATTTCATTCCATTCTCTCGACAGTCCTGCCAGATGTTACCAGATGTTCCTATAGGTTAAATGATCACACAGCAAGGTCAGTGCAGATGAGCAGCTGGAATCCAGGTTTTTTTTTTCCCCCCAGTGCCAAGGCAGGAGTGTGTTCCTCTACACCACATCGGGACTTTGGACAGCATCTTAGACTTCTGTTCCAGCTCTCACAATAATAAGCCACCTTCTATCATACTTGTTTGCATGTTTGAATTCCTACATCAACCGAGGGTAGCAAACATGATTCGATTTACTTGTGTAGTCTCGGTGCTCAAACAACGTTTATTGAATAATGTGTGAATAAATAAAAAAATGAGTCTTGCCATATAGCCACTTGAATGTTTTATTTTTATATCTCTTAAAATTTGAACCACCAATATTTTAGTGAAAGGAGACTACATAGAGTAGTTTGATTATACCTTTGTTCTTTTGCAACATGTTTTTTTCAAAAAAGTAAACTTAATTCCACGTACACATTAAGTAAAATGTTTTTGCACACATAAAGGAATGTGATTACAAATACCTTTTGAAGGGGATTAGTGATAATTTGTACCTTTTGTGAGCAAAATGAATGAGATTACTATTAAGAACCTATGGATTGAGACTTTGATTAATCAAATAAAATCCGCGGCTCTGTTGGCTTCTGCTCACTCCAATTCCTTAGCCCCTGTGAATAAAGCTGTGACGTGGGAGTTCTTGCACCCGCTCCCCACTCCTGGGAAGCGTCCTGCCAACTTTGTATTGTCCTGTTGGATTTGCAGTCAGATGTCTGCTGCTGGCAGGCACTGGGCAGGCAATGAGTTCTTTCCTTGGAAGTTGGGCACAAAAAGATCGGCATGGAAGCAGCCTCCGTTGAGACGGCTGCTCCGAGAGAGAATGCAATAAGCAAGGAGCAGCCAGAAATTCCTCCTAGCAGAGGGTGACTTGTGGGAGGAGTTTTGTTTGCCAAGTATTGTCATTTGCTGAGAGAAGGTGTGTGCTCAAGAAGGAATTTTAACCTGGAGGATCATTAACTCTTTTAGTCAGCTGGGGAGCAGCAGTGGCTCAGAGAGTTCGAGTTCGTCCTGGAAGTGTCTGCTCAAGAAGGTCAGAGAGGAGAAGTGGGATAACTTTTTCATGGGGGACCACTTTGAGAAGGGCCAGCACGCTTTGCTCAATGAAGGAGAAGAGAACGAGATGGTAAGATTCTAGCCAATCCCTCTCTTCCCATTCCCACTCCCCAGCCTGCGACACTGACACTAACACACCTCTCTGCAAGTTTGACTCTGGTACTTCGTTAGAAAAGGTAATGTCTGAGAAATCTCTCCCTCCCATAAATGTAACCTCTGACAGCAGAAATTTGCCAGAATGAAAATATTGTATTCATTTTTATCAAGAATGTTTTCTTTTTAAATATAAATCAGAAGGGGAGAGAAGCACAATGCCACTTTATGATTCGTTTTTTATCTCATTGGTATAGCAAGTTCTGTTCAAAACTTCTAAAATTTCAGCAAACCCCTAATGTGAGGAGCAGTGGATTCCCTGATACGAGAAGCAGATCAGTAGTGGAGCAGGAGCGTAGCTGGGGCTCTGACCTTCTTCCCTTTCCACTTGTCTTGTTCATCGAGACTCTTGGACAGGGAAGACATAAAATATTAACAATTATCAGTCTGCACACATTTCTATTTACTTCTAGAATTTTACTTTTGTAGCTTCCCAGTTAGAGAGATTGGTTACAGAAAACTTTCAGTAGTTCATTGTCTTCTTTATTTTAGATGTGTTCCCCTCTTGAAAACTGTAGGAAAATCAGAGATGACTCTTAGGCTCTTGCTGACTTTAAAGCTGTATTTCTCAATTACAATGTAATCAAAAGAGAGTTAGAAATGTGTACTTCTTTTTAATAAGGTCTTTCTGCTAATTGTGTAAGCATAGTCTTTTATGCCAGTAATGATGTAATTAAAATGTTAAAATGTGATGCTCCCATTCTATAATGGCATTTCATCTTCCTGGAATTAATATATAAATAACAAACCCAAAAGATATTTACTTAAAATGTTTTCCTGGTTAATTGCTTTAGCCTTGACTATTAAATTCTTTGTTCTTGAACTGGTCTTTCAAGTCTAATCTGCTTACCTGTTCCTATAGCAACAACATTTTTTGGACCTTCAATAGTAGATCCCCTCTGCTATCAAAGCCGGAAAAATTTTAAAGAAATAAAAGGCACATTAATTCAGATGGCATTCTTAACTATATCATTACTTTTTAAAGATTTGACTGCCAAATG
The DNA here is from genome assembly GCF_041146395.1 of Eulemur rufifrons. Taxonomy (NCBI): domain Eukaryota; kingdom Metazoa; phylum Chordata; class Mammalia; order Primates; family Lemuridae; genus Eulemur; species Eulemur rufifrons. The sequence goes on from NC_090989.1 coordinate 71,281,107, forward strand.
ACAATTGCCTTCAGGTCCTACATGAATGTCACCAGAAATGACTTTCTGGCTCTATGTTGGATAGCATCCATGTTTCTCCAAAGCGTTTTCTTTAGGGAGCAGATATTCCATTACTCCTGATATAACATTGACATTTTTATCCTTATTTTGAATACTTCTCCAGAGGCAGGGGTTCCTTCCTCTGAATTTTTTTTCCTCTCTCATTTATTTAGAAACACATTCACTTTTTTCCTGTAAATTCTTTCCTGCTTTTTAACAATTTGTCTTTCAATAAGTGTCAATAAGAATCATTTATTTTCTAGAGGACGTACATAGTTTAGGGAAACTGCTCCCTCTTCCCCAGCCTACAGATTTCAACAAAGCAATTTTGTTAATAGTTCCTCTTCATAACAGCACTATCAAATGCATCAGAGTGTCAAGCCAGTTTTGTAGGCAGCTGAAAGCCCAGTTAGGAGAAGGCCTTTGATATGGGAGGGGACATTGTGTTTTCTGGTGAGGAGTCATTTGGCCAGTAGTCTCAGCAGAGGTGCAGCCATTAGTATGCGCTCTTGGGCTCTCCATCCTGTACTGCCCGGAGAAACCTGGCCACCCGCCTGTGGCTGTGTCTGACGTGACATTCCTTTTTAACTCACTCCTCTCTCCCTCACTCGGAGCAGTTCACTTCAAAAATTAACAAGATATCTCATATGTATTCCACATATTTTTATAGTGATTTTTAGTATATAAAGTATTTTCTTGGCCACAAGCTAATTTAGTTTTCACCACAATCAGTGAGGTAGGCACTACGACCCCCACTTTAAAGATGAGGAAATTGATGTGCAAAGATTTGCGTAAAGGCTGCATCCGCCAGTGTGTTCAGGAGCTGAGGCACCACATAGGTTAGTTTAAGGTGATAGCTCTTTCGTCTCTGGACCTGAACATAGCCCACTGATACCTTTTTCAGTCCTTCCCAAGGGCATTGTACTTTTAACAGAAGAGCACATTTCTTCCCTTAGTGAAACAAAGCTAAGGAGAATATCTGATCTTAGATTCCCAAGGATTTGTTCTGTTATATATGATTTGTGTTTCCTAAATAAGCTTGTCTCTCCTGACTTCCATATTTATCCCTTTTAGAAAGTTCAAATTCTCTAGAAATGTGTCACACCAAAGTGTTTATAGTTTCATGCTTTATAATATACCCTGAGTTTGACCTTTGCAAAAGTAGTCCTTCTAATTATAGAAATGTCTTCAAATTTCAGGACAAAACAACATTCTAGGGTTTAGCCCTCAAGTAAATAACAGGAATATTCTCAGGCCTGAAGATGCCTGGGATTGTTTTCCATTCTATGGTAAAAAAAACAAAACAAACAAGCAAACCCCCCCCCCCCAAAACAGGAACTAAAGAACAAATCTAGATGACCTGAAAGTAATATTTTTAAGTGCAGCATTAAGACAGGAGTTAAAAGAAGAATGAATTTTTCTGAAAGAACAAGGAAGGAAAGGAGGAAAAAGTGACCTCCAGAGAAGGTTCACCCAGATGACTACCTTAAAAAGGCTTCAAAGAGGAGACGCCCTGAGAGCGCTATGACCAGACCAGAGGCCTGGCTCTCACTAGGCTTGGGCTAGCCACCCCGAGCCTGCTCCAGCCTCAGTTTTCACATCTGTAAAATAGGAATGATCCTTCTTACCCTACCTGTCTCACAGAGCTTTTATGAAGATCAACTGAGATAATCTATGTGAAAGGGTTTTGAGAAGTATTAAACTTCTGGAGAAGTGTGAGCTGCTGTTATCTAAAGTCAGGGCCTTATCAATTAACCAACTGAATTAATACTACCCCACAAATGAGGTCATCTCTTATCATTAAAATAATGACAAAAGGAATATATACTTTTATTCATAAACTATAGAGACTATTTATACATGGAGAGGAGCTGAGTTGCCTATACTTGCCTTGCAGTGCTTACTTTGAGAAAACACCTGCCTATCTTGGGACTCAGTTTCCTTATTATAAAGTTAAGAATATCAGACTGCCTGGGAGTTCAAATCCCTTTCGATTTTGATGTTACATGTTTCTATTTTGAAAGAACTTAGAAACATCGAGTGCTCATTTCCTTACACCATGACTGAACAAATTCCTCACGGTTTAACTGATTCTCATGTTGCTCACCATTATCTGTAATTATATCTTAATAAAATCATAGTCTTTGCGGGGGAGTATTTTGTTCCAGTAAGAATTGTTTTAAAAGAAATGTTCCCTAATTTTTTTTCTTTTCTGGGTTTTATCAAATAAGAAAAAAAACCTTGAATTTTTTTCTGATTATGAAGTTAACATGTTTATTGTAAAAATATTTAAATGACCTATAAGTCTAAAGAATGAAGTAAATATGACTCATGAGTTTGCCACCAGACGTGATCGATATTATCATAGTGACAAATCTCCTTCCAGACTTATAAAAGAAGCATACATAAAACTCACTGCTTTCTAATTATTTTACTACATTTTAATAATTATGCTCTTGAGATCATTTACAGCAGTTATACCTGTATCACGGAAATACTATGTAATGGTTAATCCATAGTATGGCGCAATGTACAGCTCTCCCAACTCCTTAGTGAGTGATGTCACAATAGTAGCTTGAAATGAGTACTGGTAGTATTTATGCCACAGAAATCTGTAAATACTATACTACAACAGGACTTCTGCCCTGTCCTACGTGAAGGTGAGTAAATATTTACCAGCACGTCACTGGGCACATTATTTCCTCATGATCTTCCTTTTTATTCCTCATATATGTCCAAAAACAATACAAATATTGTATTTGGATGTCATTTGTTTGCACCATGCATCAGAGCAAAACAACATAAAATCAATCACAATCTATTCTTTACAGAATGCATATACATACTCACAAATGTGTATTTTTAATAAAAAATGGAATGATTCCATCTATATATATTTTTTAAGCTGGCTTTTCATTGTACCTAAAAATGTATTATGTATATATTTTCTTTCTGATAACTATAGTGCCACATAGCTATTTCAAGGTTTAGGTTGTGTTTGGATGAATTGTGCTGTGTTAAGCAAGTCTCCCATGTTGCACACTTATATTATTTCTAAATTTTTTTCTGGCTCTGACAACTTTGAACATGAATTTTTCCATATTCATCAGATTATTTTCTTAGGATAAAGGCCCTAGAAATAGCATTGCTGCACCAAAGGGGATGCACATTTTAAATGTTGATTAATACATAATGCCAAATTGCCCTTCCAAAAGTTGCGGTTGTACCAGTTCATACTCAGACCAGCAATCTTTTCTGAGAATACTTGCTTTCTACTCCGTGCTTGCCAACATTGAACATTATCAGACTTTTTAACTTCAGCTCATCCAATATGCAAAATTGATATTTTATGACTGAATTATTTTACATTTCCTTGGTTTGAGGTTTCAACATATCTTCACATATTTATTGGCATTTGTATTTTTTCAACTAGAATCTCTTAATTTTAGCACTGATGTTATACCGACTAGTAGACTGGGTAACTAAAAACTGGTGAGTGGAAAAGCAAGAGAAACTTCTCTTGAACTTCCACATTATTTCTGAGAACCTAGCACATGATGTGGCAGCAACGTGGTGTGTGGTCTCTGCCACATTGGAAGTCCTGTCGTGCCTTCAGCATGGGCTAGGGACATTTGTTCTCACCAATTATTTGGCCCCTTTTGATAGCTGATGTTTATCTTTTCTTCTCTAACACCCAGGAGCAAAAGCACCTCCCCCACCTCAATAGCCGCTTATTTATTATGCTCCATGAGCACCTCCGAGTTGGTTGCCAATATTAACTAGTGAACCCGCAGATCTCATAGTGGGGGAATTGTGTTCAGGCTGAGACATTTTGTCAGTTGAAATGTTCAGGAAGCTGGGACACTGGCCAAGTCTAATGTCTTTATTCTCAATTCATTGCTGCAGAACTCCCATGTAGTCAACTCATCTTTGATATAAACTCTAGGGGAGTGAGATTTAATTGCTTCTTGAAGACAGAGACCCTGCTCAATTCACCTTTCCATGGCCCCCCCTTCCTACTGCCCACACAGTGCCTGGCACAAAAACTCAGAGCATATTTGATAGCATAATTGTAAGCTCCATTAACTGCTCTTTTGCATTCTGAGAGGAAAACGGAGGCAGCAGGGCTCAGAAACGAGAAGCAGTTTGAGTAATTTAAAGAAAAAGTTAGAACATTTTATGTTATTTATTTGGAATGGTCAATAATACCATTAATTTATGAATTAGCTCCCCTCTTCCCTAAGCACAAAATAAGCGTATTCTCTAGAGTTGAGTAGCCATACTATACTATTTTTGTATGAGATGCTTTATTCCATCTTTTCATGTATGAACTCAACAAATATTTAAGAAACCTCTACTTTGTACCAAGAGTCGTCTGTGCTAACCAAGGAGGATTTTGAGAGAATAGCAAATAGCTTCTGTTTTCAAGGCATTCACAGTTGAGTGGGCAGTACTGAGTACATAATTTGTGCAGCCCAGTACAAAGTGAAAATGAGATGCCCCTTGTTCAACAACTATTAAGAATTTCAGGGTGGTGACTGCAGAGCATTAAACCCAGCACGGGGCCCTGTGTGACTGCACAGCCCGCATGCTCATGAAACTCTTCCTATAAGCGAGGAAGCCAGGTGTGCAAACATAATGAAAGTGTGATATCATAGTTGTCATTGTAGAAGTTATGTATACAGAACTGTGGGACCATAGAAGAAGGAACAATTTAGTCAAAGAAAACTTCAAGGGAAAAGATGGCATTTGATTTCCTTGGAGGGGTAGATGAGATTGTGAAGAACTGTGTAAGACATTCTAATGAGTGAACCTTTTCTATTTTCCCAGTGATTCCCAAACACTGGTCCATGAAATAACTACTAGCAGTAAGTGCAGGAATATACAAAAATAGATTCTAGGCCCCACTGTAGACCTACTGAATTAGAATCCTTGATGATTAGCTGGACTTGGTGAGAATAGTTGTGATCCCAGCCTGGCTGACACAATGTGAAGGCCACTGGAAGTTTTGAAACAGGGAGTAATATGGTAGGATTTTTTTTCCCCCCAAAGGATGTTACATCATGGAGTGAGAAAGCTTGGTTGGACAAAAAGAGACCAGTGAGGAGATATTTGAAATAGTCTAAGCAAGAGTTTCAGGGCTAAACTATAGCCTTGTCAGAGAATGCTAAGTAAAGAATGTATTTAAGAGATATTTGGAAGTCATAATTTCAAAGACTTCATAAGCCATACACTGTGAGGTAAGAAAGAAGGAGTGAAGAGGATGAGTATTTATTAAGAATGCTTCTAAAGTTCTAAACTTATCCAATGGGGGAAGGTGATGCTGCCATTTAATCCCAAAGGGAAAGCCAGGAATAAGTTGAGAATGGGGATGGCAATAGTATTAGCAAACACTGATATGGTGATTGATCTGGGCCAAGTTCTGAACTAAGAACTTTACACATAGTAATTCATTTAATCCTCTCAGCAACCCTATGAAGAATTATCATCTCTCTTTTATAAATAAGGAAACTCAGGCATGGAGAGGTTAAGTAATATTACCAGTTTCATTTGGCTAAGTAAATGGCAGGCTATGGCTTAAGTCCTTGCCTTAAACAGTGGTGTATTGTGTCTTGGTTTTGCTAAATTCTGGATGTGCTACTTTTGTTGTTAATGGGAGAAAAAACATCAGAGTGTAATTGAAAGAAACACAACATTGGATGGCAGGAAACCAGCATTGTGATGTTGACTCTACCATTATTTATTCTTACAACCTTAAAGCAAATCACCATCGCCTTTTTGGCATTGACTTACTTACAAGGAGGAGAGAACAGTACCTTATTGCTTTGAACCAGGGCTCAATGCAAATGATTTCTTGAGGTCATTTCTAACACACAGACACACACACACACACACACACACATGCACACACACTTTACAATATTTTAAAACAGGTAGATAAAATCATTTTGAAACAAGAAATTTAGGCGATACTCTTGCTTTTTTTTTTTTTCTTTCAAAGCACTATTGAGTTTTTTTAGTCAAGGAAAAACAAGTATCTGGAAACATTATGTTAAGTGGGAACTGGAAATGTATGGCAGTTGTGTCAATTACTCATAAGTAAAGGAATGAAAAGTAAATCTATTGGCTAAAGATTAACCAGTGCTGAACCTTATAGGGTTCTTAGGCCCACAGAAAACGGAGCACAGAGATTTGACTTTCAAAGGAGTTGGTAATTTGCTGATGCATCCAGAGGAGGTTCATGCCTGGGTGCCGATTTCCAGGCTCGGTGAAGACTAGCCAGAGTAGGACAATATGCCTAAATGACTCACAATTGTTTCTGAATGCCCATATCATATAAAACTTGGTAAGCTGCATGAAACCATAACCTGGGTAGAGTTGAAAGGCAGCTCCTCCTCCATGCCACTCTCAGCCTAAGGCTACTGTTAGGAACAATGAGCACAGCTATGTCCTAGATGCCCCTTTGGATAAAAGAACAGAGAGGAGGCCCAAATGTCCTGTGTGCCCTCCAGGAAATGTCCCCCAGGCCAGAACACTCTTTGATTTCAGTGTGTGCACACACCAGGCCCTGGCTGAGACTATAATCACCTTAGCATTTCCAGATCTATTGGCTTCTTGGGAGAACCATAGCTGAAAGAATTTCAAACTGTGGTGCTCAAGTCCCAGAATCAGTACATAGAAGATAATATTGTGAAGAGCAATCAATGTTTTGAGGCCAGTTTCAAAAAACAAAAGTATCCAAGAATTAAGTTTGAGTAGATAGATGCAAAAATCTAAGTAGTAACTTCTGCCTGCTCTTTAATGGAAAAATAAAGTTGATTTTTATGGCACATTTACCTACAGCTTTGCTCCCCTTCAGCTTGGAAATACCAAGTATAATAAGGCTCTTTCAGCCAGTTTCAAGAGACAAGTTTTCACTTTCCATTTTCTCTGACCACCCAAACATGGTCTGCTTGTCCTTCCCAGAATGTATGATATACTTTCTTAACCAGGAACATGTCTTCATCCTGACACCTGGCCACCAAAGTTGTGCTCAGCCATCAAAGCTCATCTCAAATCTGATTCGCTTTATTAAGCCATTGGGGAACCCCTTGGTCACAACGCTTCCTCATCTGGACTAGGTTTGAACTTTTATTATTGCAGTCTTCACTAAGTTTTGTATTAGAATCGTATGTTTATTCAAAAACTATATATTAATTATTGTCCTGGTAGGTCTGGAGCTGAGAGAGAGACACACGAAGCCTCAGGTATAGCAAAATGCTGTTTATTTGAGCATCTGAGTGCAGATAGGTGGAGGCCAAAAAAGCATTCACCCCATGGGAGGGAAAAGCCTTGGGTTTTATAGAGGGTTTTTCTGGAGGGAGTGAGTAACTGGGCCAGAACAGCTGCTGTAATAAATTTTTTTTAAACAATCAATTTCTGGGATCCCTGCGTAGGTCTCATCCTGCAGAGAAAAGGGAGGGGGTAGCTTCATCCTTATCAGCGGGGATAGGAAAGGTCTTCCAGTCCTACGTGTACTTTCCGGGTTCCCACCCTAAGCAACCTAACACTAACCAATTGAGTAACATTGGCTATCAAAAGAGTATATGAGGCTAATTTGGCAAGACTGGTTTAGTGATGCTTACTTACTCTTGGTGATTTCTGCATTCTTTTTCCTGTGCCTCCTATTCTTGGATCTATATCTGCTCTCTCTCTCTCTCTCTCTCTATATATATTTTTTCCCCAGGGATTTATGTTAAATTCATAAAGAATAACCTATTAAAATGGCATGACACCACATTTTATGTGTTACCTAAACTGGGAACACTTCAGCTGTTAAAAAGATGAAAGGATGGACATGTGTGTTTAATTCAGGGTGTGAATTTTGTCCCTACAGTCCACTTATAGCTGATGGGTACGTAAGTCATACAACTGACATGTGATTATCTGATTCTTACCTAAGAAGATCCTTATTTTCAGTTCTCTATCCTCACTCCCTGGTTCAGTGTCTAGCATTTAGTAAACTTTTATATTAGTTAGGACATTTTTTGGTCACAAGGAACTGACAACTGAAACTGTCTTAGGGAAATCAAAGTTAGTTTATTGGCTCATCAATTGAAAAATCCAAGTATAGTCTATATTCAGGCACAGATTGATCCAGGGGCAAAAAATGTACCATCAGTACTGTGTTTCTTCCTGCGTATTGGATATACCTTCTGCCATGCTGGTTTTATTCTCAGATTTCACAAGGGGTTCTTAGATAACTCTAGGATTACACATCCCCAGTACCACTCTGGTGAAAAAAAGATCCTACTTTTCTTTTAGTAGTCTTAGTGGAATACTCATTTCTTCTTGCTGGATCTGATTGGATCACTTTTGCTGTTCAAACTCATCAGTGTGGCCAGAGAATACCATGCCCACTTTTGGAGTTGGGGTCAGAGTCAATGCTATATGAAGCACATCAGCTGAAAATAATAAAGGGTGTGGTTTGCCAGAAGAAAATTGGGGTATTGGATATTATTATCTGGAGTAAAATAATGGGGTGGGGTATTCTAAACAAAAAATATAAATGAACAAACAGAATTTCCAATCTGATAGTCAATAAATAATAGGTGAACTGAACGGAACAAATAATGTTTAAAGAGATCAGGTCCCCCAGGGTGATTTTCTTTGCCAGAGAGAATATAAAATACAGCTTTCCTATCAGTATTTTAGATATCTGTGAGCAGGTAGAAAAAGGCTTTTCAAAAAATACATTTTTTATTTTTCTGATTTTAAAAGTGAAACATTTTAATTATTAAAATGTATAAAATACAGAAAATTATAACATAAAATAAGAATTACAATGAAGCCATAATTCAAGGCAAATACTATTAATATTTTGTTTGATATATTTATCTTCCAGCCTTTTTTTGTGTCCTGTGTTTTTTCAATTAAATTTGAAGTCATACCACTTACTTTTATGTTGCTTCTTTTCACTTGACATTATTACATATATATTTCCCTCATGTCATTAAAATATTTAATAAGCATTCTTTTAATGGCTGTTTAATAGTATTTAATAATTGCCCTATTGTTATATACATAGATTGCTTTCTATTTACCACTATTAGTAGTATCACAGTGAACATCTCTGTGTATGAATCTCATCTGTATTTTGTTTAACCAGAGGGATTTTTTTAAAGACAGAGAGTCTTAGTAGCCTAAAATCAGACCCTCTGGCAGTCTGCTCATTTGTAAGACCAGGTCAGCTTTCAATACCCCTCTCGAGAGTAAAGATCTACACTACGGTGGGACTCATCTCCTCATTAGTGGCTCAATTGCCTGAAAGGATATGGTTTTGATAATCAGAAATGCCATATTTGCTATTCACCATCACAGTGAAGTATGAAGATGAAGTCTGTGATAGGAAGGTGTGAAGCTTCTCTTTATTTAAAGAATTTCCAAGCAAAAAGCACCATGTTCATATAAAGCATCAATTCTGACCATAACAGAACGTGTTGCAGGGGTGTGGGGAGTGGGTTCTGTGGCCAGCGAAGAGCAAGGCTTTGGGAGCTGAAAGGAGAGACCTGCGGCAGTGGGCAGATGAGACATGTTCTTTATTGTTGGGGGATGCAGTGACAGCAAGAACACGGCGATTGCTTCTATATGGCTTAGAACAACAGTGGTAACATGTCATGGGAAAGCGTGATCACATGGGTTCACATAGGAGATAACACCTCGGTCACATAATTGTGTTGACTTATGCCTCCCTGGAAGGTCAGCGAAAGACACGCTGGCAATTATTTTAGTTTGGCCTAAGAAACCTATTGCCTATACAGATGAATTTCCCTTACACTCCACCCCCTAGGTAATAGGTTTCACGGCTGACATATGGGCCCATAGGGAGGCTCTCTTGGGCGCAAATGACACAACAACAATACAGGGAACAGCATAGTATTACCAGACTACAGCAAATAGCTCCTAACATTAGGAGGGCTCCGTACCAGGATGATGAGAGACGTCCCTCACCATTGTTGCAGTGGGTCTCTAGTCAACTGTTGGATGGCCTGTATCTCACCATCAACTCCCTTTAAGGCAGAGGGGATATCTTCCTGGTGATCAGGTATCCATACATAGCATTCAGTGTGTATGACTGCGCTTGTGCCCCCTGGGGCTGCAGTAAGGAGATCACGGGTCATGTGGTTTTGCATAACCACCTTTCTCTTCTGGGTGACTTCACCAACCAGGAGGGTCAAAGCCTGCCTGATTTGATTTAAGGCCTGAGCAGTATGCTCTGCTAGGGCATTCACTTCTATTTCTACCTTAGTGGCTCCACCCCCAGGAAAAAGATAGCTGCCAGGAAGAATCACCATGGAGTCTGCTTTACTCGATGCTAGTGGGAGAACATGGCATTTTGCTTATGTGGTTTCTCAGAAAGGTGGGGAGGACTTTCCCTGGGACATATGGTCATCCCCAGTGCACCTTAAGTGCACCTTCCCGTCCAATGAGCAAGAAGATAAAGCCACCCATACCGGCTGGTGCCCTACTGGTCAACCATGGGCTTTTCATGTAGGTAACCAGTGAGGCCCTTAAACATGGCCCAGCTTATCAGTGTATACATGCAAAGGGTACAGTTCGTGCATGACCATAGCACACAATTCAGCCCATTGGTTGTTCTGTCCCTGCCCCGTTTCAAACCAAATTTCATTATGATTCATGCCTCCACAGGAGGGGGACTCCATCCTTCAAGGTACAGGTTCTCTTCCCTAGGTATTACCGTGGTCTGAGGGTTAGCCTCAGACACAAATTCAACTGGGCCCAATGCTGTCTGCAATTCTGCTGTCAAAGGGCTGGAGCTGAACTCTGTTCATTGCTCCAAGTAAGTTCCCCACTTCACCAGAGGGGCCATCTGGTCTGTTTTTGATTGTGGGCTGGTTATCCATGACCTCATCCATCCTGCTGTGAGGTGTGTGGTGTGCACTAGCACTTTAGACTGTCCACTTATAGCTTCACAGGCCTGAAGGACAGCATACACAGCCGCCAGCCGCTTTTCCACCAAGGAATAGTGCTCTTGGGGGCCCTTCCAAGTCTGGGACCAAAACCCAATAGGGACTCACTGCTCATGCTAGCATAGCCACAAACTTCAGTCCATTCTACTTGAGTGGACTGTCACATCGAGGTCAAACGGCTATATGTGGTCAACCACTTGTAGTGTCTGGGCTTGTGCGACAGACCTCCTGCCTGCCATAAAAGAGGCCTCGGCCTCTGGGGACCAGTCCCACTGTGTCCCCTTTTACATAATGAATGAAATGGCTGTAATAGTTGGGCCAAGTGGGTAACAAATATACATTAATACTCCAAGAGCCCCACAAACACTTGTAGCTGTTTTACTGTAGTGAGTCAGGGGAAAGCTTTAGTCTTATCTATAACTGTCTTAGGGACTTCCTTCGTCTTACCCAACCAGAAAATACCCAAGAATTTGACCAACAAGCCTGGTCCCTGGGCCTTGGAGTCATTTACTGCCTAACACCATTGGTCCAATGAGGTTTGAAGGCTGGTGGTGGCTTCTTCTAGATCTGTATAATAAATTGCAGCTGATTCCACAGAGCCTGCAATTTATTCCTGCTAGCTGGAGGTCTAGCCACATCTGGGTTCACGACACCTTCTGGGCCCCTTGTACTGACCTCTGCAGGAGGCCCTGAGTTTGTGGGCCCTTCTTGGGCCCTTGTAACATACACACGTCTCCATTCCCCACTTTCTGCTCTTTGGCATCCCCCACATAGCAGGTGAGCACAGCTGCCAGTGAGCTAAACTTACTAGGCGGGAGGGGCTGTGGCTAGGATCAGGTCATGCATATGAGTAGTGCTATTCATCGCCCCGCCAGTTAGTTTATCATAAAAATAGCTTGGCACATCCCCAATTCCCGCAGATCCACAGGCGTGTAATCTGTAAGTGGAGTAAAAGGCATGCTCTGCCACCGTGGGCATGCTCTGCACCACGGGGTCCCATGGGACCTCCCTGGGGTCCCATGGTTGCTCATGCTCCATTCTTTGTTTCACAACTGGGTGGGCGCTCAGCAGGGGATGGGTCCCACCCTCAGTCTCATGCGGACTTGTGGTTTTACTGGTGTCTGTGGATGACGCACTCGTTAACTCTTTCTCCAAAGGCTGCACCCAGGCTTCCAGGTTTTCCTCTATTACTTGTAATTTTCCTACCTGGCCTCTGGCTGCAGGGTATCTGCATGTTGCTCACGGAGGGAGGGCCGTAAGGAAGTGCCAGCCCACCTGACCAGCCACCTCTCACTTTCTAGGCTGCAGAGATTCTTCCCGGGCCCGCAAGCCCCTTTCTAGGGTGGCAGGTGCACACTCCACCTACTCCCACTCCACGGCAGGGTCCCACAACATGCGGACCGCTGTCACTGAGTACCACAAGCCCGTGGAAGGCCACATGTCCTCCCCTGCTGGGGCAGAGGGGACACTTTCCCCACTGAATCCTGCCGACTATTGCAAATGTGGGGAGTGAGCGCTGTGGCTAGTGAGTGCAGCAGAGCAGGCTTCCAGGAGTTGAAAGAAGAGACGCACAACAGCAGGCAGATGAGACATGTTTTTTATTGTTGGAGGTGGGGATGCAGCAGTGGTGAGAACATGGCGAGCGCTTATGTACGGCTTAGAACAGTAGTGGTAACATGCCATGGGAAAGCGTGTTGACTTACGCCTCCCTGGAAGGCCAGGAAGGACATGCCGGCAATTATTTTAGTTTGGCCTAAGAAACCTATTGCCTATACAGATGAATTTCCCTTACAAGGGCCGAGTGGGGCTCTAGCAACAAACTGGGACCTTCATATTTCATTTCAGAAGTTTCATATGTAGCTTCCCCTGCTGTTCCTACCCTAGGAAGAATAAATAAAAGTGAGAATTCCTATTATCTTGGTATCAAATTCTATTCCTTGTGGTCACAGCTACATTATTTGTTCTTTAATAAAGATTTGATTGTGGGGGCTTTCAGCCTTATGGAGAGGAAAAACCTAATTATCCTTCTGAACTTTTACACGAGGTCTCAGTGCAGGAAAAAATTTAATTTTGAGTTTTAACAAATATTGAAATAATTGCCTGCAGAGTGTCCATGTGTAAGTTAAATGGCCAACTGAAAATAGCAAAAAGATCTGCAACTATGCCTAATAATAATACTAGTTAACATTTATTGACTAATTACTAGGTCTTATGCTCATTGCTAAGCACTCTCATGTGATACTTCATTTTTTTTTTTTTTTTTTGAGACAGAGTCTGGCTCTGTTGCCCGGGCTAGAGTGCCGTGGCATCAGCCTAGCTCACAGCAACCTCAAACTCCTGGGATTAAGCAATCCTCCTGCCTCAGCCTTCCAAGTAGCCGGGACTATAGGCATGCACCACCATGCCTGGCTAATTTTTTCTATATATATCTTTTTAGTTGTCCAGATAATTTCTTTCTATTTTTAGTAGAAACGGGGTCTCGCTCTTGCTCAGGCTCGTCTCAAACTCCTGACCTGGAGCAATCCTCCTGCCTTGGCCTCCCAGAGTGCTAGGATTACAGGCATAAGCCACCACGCCCGGCCATGATACTTCATTTTAAATTCACACTAACTCTATTAGGTGGGTACTATCACGACAGGAACAAAGACTAAATGTTTCTGTTGTTTCCTCGTGACAAGAGTCTGCAAACTATGGCCCATGGAGAAATACGCCCACTAACAATTTTCGTAAAGTTTAGCTAGAAAACAGCCATCCTCATTTGTCTGCATATTGTCTCTGCCTGCTTCTGCAGTAGAGTGGAGTAGTTGTGAGACAGCCCATATAGCCTACAAAGCTGAAAATATTTTCTATCTGGCATTTTACGGAAAACTTTTGTTGATTCCTGATCTTTTCCTTTCTGATCTCTTTCCTTTCTTGTTGTTATTGTTATTACTATTATTGTTATTTCTATTATTGTTGTTATTTCCTTTATTGTCATAGTAAAATGTTACTTGTCAGGATTGTCCAAGTATTTTCATCCACAGGTGCTGAAAGGACCCGAGCTGGGTTGTGACCAAAGATTTACACAGGTCAGTGAGGCCACTAAATTCAGTTACTCAGCTGTCTTCATTTTGAGGTTGCTTGGACCCTTACTTGACCAGCATAGACATTTGTGTCCAGACCTGTAACAAGCTTCACCTGCTGGAGATAGTGCAGCCATTTATAATCAAGAGACAACATATCCTTGGAACCCCCAAAGCATGAAATTTCAGATATAGAAAATCACTCACAGATAATTTAGTACAATACATTTATTTATTTTTTGCTGTGTATATTATTTCAATTTATTAAAATTTTTTATTTTTAATTATTATGGATACATAGTAGTTGTATATATTTATGGGATACATGTGATGTTTTGACACAGGCATACAATGAGTAATAATCAAATCAGGGTAATTGGGGTATCTATTTCTTTATGTTAGGAACATTCCAATTACACTCTTTTAGTTATTTAAAAATATACAATAACTTATTGTTTACTACAGGCACCCTGTTGTGCTATCAAATACTAGATCTTATTCATTCTATATAAGTATATTTTTGTATCCATTAACCATTTCCACTTTACCCCCCTCTCCCTTCCCAGCCTCTGGTAACCATCATTCTACTCTCTATCTCTATGAGATTAACTGTTTTAATTTTTAGCTCGCACATATCATGAAAACATGTGAAATTTGTATTTCTGTGCTTGGTTTATTTCACTTAACATAATATCCTCCAGTTCCATCCATGTTGTTGCAAATGACAGGATTTCACTCTTTTTTATGGCTGAGTAATATTCCATTGTGTATATGTATCACATTTTCTTTATTCATTCATTCATTGATGGGCACTTAGATTGATTGCAAATCTTGGCAATTGTAAATAGTGCTGTAAACATGGGAGTGCAGATATCTTTTCAATATACTGATTTCCTTACTTTTGGATATATATGTAGCAGTGCGATTGCTAGATCGTATGGTAATTCTATTTTTAGATTTTTGAGGAACCGTCATACTGTTCTCTATAGTGGCTGTACTAACTTATATTCCTATCAATAATGTATGAGAATTCCACTTTCTCTACATCTTCCCCAGCATTCATTATTGTTTTTCTTTTGGATAAAAGCCATGTTAACTATGGTGAGATGAAATCTCATTGTAGTTTTGATGTGCATTTCTCTGATAAGTAATGATGTTGAGCATTTTTCATATACCTATTGGCTGTTTGCATGTCTTCTTTTGAGAAATATCTATTCAAATCTTTTGCCCATTCTTAATTGGATTGTTGTTTTTTCCTTTTGAGTTGTTTGTACTCCTTATATAGTCTACTTTTTTTTTTTTTATTTCATCTTATTGTTATGGGGGATACAGAATTGCAGGTTACATACGTTGCCCATGTACCGCCTTTCCCCCCAAGTCAGAGCTCCAGGCGTGTCCGTTACCCAGGTAGTGTGTGTTGCACCCATCATGTAGGTATATGTCCCTCCCCCCCCAACCCCCCTTCCCGAGGCAGCACCTTCAAGTGTTACCATTCCCCAAACGGTGTGCAATGCACTCATTGTGTAGGCATACCCCCATCCCCTCCCCCACCCCCCACCTCAGTCTGATATCCGATTGGTGTCGTTCCTAGATGTGTATTTAGGTGACGTTCAGGGAAACCAATTTTCTGGTGAGTACATGTGATGCTTGTTTTTCCATTCTTGGGATACTTCACTTAATATAATGGGTTCCAACTCTCTCCAGGAGAACCATAGAGATGTCGTATCTTCATTATTCCTTATAGCTGAGTAATATTCCATGGTATACATATACCACAGCTTACTAATCCAATCATGTATTGATGGGCATTTGGGTTGTTTCCACATCTTTGCTATTGTGAATTGTGCTGTATAGTCTACTTTTTAAACCATTGTCAGATGAGATAGTTTTCAAATCTTTTCTCCCATTCTGTGATTTATCTTTTCGCTTTGTTGATTGTTTCCTTTGCTGTGTAGAAGCTTTTTAGCTTGATGTGATCCCATTTGTCCATTTTTCCTTTGGTTGCCTGTGCTTCTGAAATATTACTCAAGAGATCTTTGCCCAGATCAATGCCTGTTAATGTTTCTCCAATGTTTATTTTTCTAACTCATTTATTTTTTTAAAAAGATACTTGGAGATTCACATGCAGTTGTAAGAAATAATACAGGGAGATCTTGTGTACCCTTTACCCAGTTGACCCCATTGTTAACATCTTGCAAAACTACAGTATAATATCACAATCAGGATAGTGACATTGATACAGTAAAGATACAGAATACTTTTATCACCATAAGAATCCTTTATTTTGCTTTTTTATAGAAACATCCGTTTTCTTCCATCTGCATCCCCTCCTTAAGCCTTGGCAACCACTAATCTACTCTCTATTTCTATAATTGTGTCATTTCAAGAATGTTACATAAATGTAGTCATACAGTATGTAACCCTTGGAATTGGCTTTTTTTACTCAGGAGAATTCTTTGGAGAATGATCCAGGTTGTTGCGTGTTTCCGTAGTTTGTTTCTTTTCTATTGCTGAATACTACTCCATGGTGCCAGGTCTATTTAACCACTCACCCATTGAAGGACATCTGGGCATTTTTCCCACGTGTGGTTTGCAGGTATTTCCTCCTAGTCAGTAGTTTTTCTTTTCCTTCCCTCAATAGGCTCTTTCATAGAGCAAAAATTTTTAATTTTGAAGAAGTCAAATTTATGAATTTTTCCTGCTAAGGATAGTGCTTTTGATGTCTTTTGAGTCTATGATGCTTTCAGTCTAAGAACTCTTTGCCTGGCATTAGGTCCAGAGATTTTCTCTAGTGTTTTTTTTTTTTCTTATAGCTTTATGATTTATATTTAAATGTGTGATCCATTATGAGTTAATTTTTGTGTACGATGTAAGACTTAGGTTGAAGTTTATTTTTTTTCCCCATGGATGTCCAATTGCTTGAGCACCATTTGTTGAAAAGGCTGTTTTTCTTCATTGAATTGCTTTTGCACAGGTGTTTCTGTCTAGGCCTATTTCTCAGTTTTCTATTCTATTCTATTGATCTGTGTCTCAATGCTATACACTCTCAATTATGATAGCTATGTAATAAGTATTAAAGTCAGGTAGAGTCACTGCTCCCACTTTGATCTTGTTCTTATTTTTCAACATTGTTTTATTATAGTTTGCTGATTTTTTACACAAATTTTAGAATTATCTTGTTTATATCTACAAAAAAATCTTGATAGGTATTGCATTAAATCTGTGTATCTTTTTGGGGAGAATTATAATCTTCATTATGTTGAATCTTCCAAACCAGGAACATGTTGTATCTTTCCATTTATTTAGATCTTCTTTAAATTCTTTCATCTGCACTTTGTAGTTTTCAGCATATAAGTCCCTTATGTTTTGTTACCTAAGTATTTCATATAGTGGAGTGATTGTAAACAGTCATATTTTTAATTTCAGTACCCACATATTCACTACCAGAATATAGAAATACAATTAATTTTTGTATGTTTGTCTTATATCCTGTGACCTTGCTGGACTCACATTTATTCTAGGATTTTTGCATATATTTTTTTGAATTGTCTACATAGAAATTGGATTATGTACAAACATGGAGTTTTATTTCTGTATGCCTTTTGTTTTATTTTCTTGTGTAGCAATCAATCCTAGTATAATGTTGAATAAGTGTGGTGAGAGTGAACAGCATTTTCTTGTTCCTCATCTTACAGGGAAAACATTCAGATTTTCACCATTAATTATTTGTAAGTTTTTAAAAACACTCTTTATCAAATTGAGAAAGTTTCCTTTTATTCCTATTTTTTCTGAGAGGTTTTTTTTTATCATGAATGGATATGAAATTTTGTCAAATGTATTTTCTACATTGACTAGTGTGATCACGTGATATTTCTTCTTTAGTCTGTTAACATGGTGGTATGCTAAATCAACATTGATTTTTTTTTTTTTTTGCTGTAGAAGCAGCCTTGCATCCCTGAAATAAACCACACTTAGTCATGGTGTATAATTCTTTTAACATATTACTGAATTATATTTGCTGATATTTTGTTAAGGACATTTGCTTCTATGTTCCTGAAGGATATTGCTGTGCACTTTTTGTTTTTTGTACTGTCTTTGCCTTATTTGTTATCAGGGTAGTGCCAGCTTCATAAAATGAATTGTGAAATATCTCATCCTCTTCTATTTTCTGGAAGAGATTGTATGGAAATGATGTTAAATCTTTTTAAAATGTTTGGTAGAATTTTTCAGTGAAACCATATAGGCCCAGAGATTTCTTTTTTGGGAGTTTAAAGAGTATGAATTCAATTTTCTTAATAGTAATAAGGCTATTCAGATTATAATTTCATATTGAGTGAGTTGTAGTAGTTTGTATTTTTGAAGGAATTGGTCCATTTTAAGCTGTCAAATTTATGTGTGTAGAATTGTTCATAGTAGTTTCATATTTTTCTTTTGATGTTTTCATTCCTGATGCTGATCATTTGTGTCTTCTATTTTTTCTTTCTCAGTCTTACTAATGGTTTGTCAATTTTATTGATCTTTTCAAAGAACCAGTTCTTTTATTGATTTTTTTTATGGTTTTTCTATTTACAATTTCATTGATTTCTATTCTTATTTTTATTATTTTATTTGTTGTGTTTGCCTTGGGCTATTTTCCTTTTCTTTTTCTAGGTTCTTGAGGTGGGAGCTTAGATTATTATATTAGAAATTTTATCTTTTCTTATATATGCAGTTAGTGCTACAAATTTTGGTTTCAGCTTTGTTTGAGCTATGTCTCACAAATTTTGATATGTTGTGCTTTGATTTTCATTCAGTGAAGTGTATTTTTTGTTTTTGAGACCTCTTTGGCCCTTTGTTGTTTAGTTTCCAATGGTTTACAGAGTTCTTCATTATGTTTCTGTTATTGATTTCCAGTTTTATTCTATTGTGATTGGAGAACACTTAGTATGATTTCAGTTCTTTTAAATTTGTTGAGGTTTGCTTTATGGCCCAGGATATGATCTATCTTGTTAGATATTCCATGAGCACTTAAAAAGAATGTGTGTTTTGACCAGATGTGGTGGCTTATGTCTATAATCCTAATGCTTTGGGAGGCCAAGGTGGGAGGATTGCTTGCGGCCAGGAGTTCAAGAACAGCCTGGAATGCATAATGAGACCCCATCTATACAAAAATAAAAAACTTAGCCCATGCCCATAGTCCTAGCTACTCAGGAGGCTGAGGTAAGAGGATCATTTGAGCCCAGGAATTCAAGGCTGCAGTGAGATATGCTTGTGCCACTGCACTCCAGCCTGGTTAACAGGGTGACTCTGTCTCAGCAACAACAAAAAGGAATGTGTATTCTGCTATTGTTGGGTGGAGTGTTCAATAAATATCAATTCAATCCTGTTGGTTGATGATGTTCTTGAATGTTCTGTACCTTTTTTGATTTTCTGTCTAGTTGTTCCATGAATTGCTGAGAAAGGAGTGTTAAAGTCTTAAACTATAATTATGTATTTGTCCATTTTTCTTTTCTGTTCCAGCAGTTTTTGCTTTACATATTTTTTCAGCTCACTCAGTTGTTTGGTACATACTTATTTATAATTTCCATATCTTCTTGGTGGATTAAACCTTTTATCATTATATAACGTCTCTCTATGTTTCTGGTAAATTTCTTTCCTCTGAAGTCTATTTATCTGATATTATAGCCACTCCTGCCTTCTTTTGACGAATGTTTACCCGATAAATCTTTTTACATCTTTTAATTTCAGCCTGCCCTAAATTTTTATATTTGAGTTAGTTTCTTATAGACAGTATATAGTTAGGTCATACATTTTAATCCACAGTGATGATCACTGTATTTTAATTGATGTATTTGGGCCATTTACATTTAATGTAGTTATTGATATGTTAGGGCTTATGTCTGCCATTTTATTTTTTGTTTTCTATTTGCTCCCTCTGTTTCATGTTTCTCTATTTCCTTCTTTCCTGTCTTCCTATAAGAAAATAATGACAATTATTTTCTTCCAGCACTTGAAATGTGCTGTGACCAATTCTGGCCTTTATGGTTTCTGATATATGAAGTTATTGAAATAGTCTCTCCCCTTATAGGTAGGTGTTGTTACTTTCTGGCTGCTTAAAAAAATTTTCTTTGTCTTTATGTTTTACAGGTTTAACTACTATGCTTCTTTCTGTGGATTTGTTTGGGTTTATTCTGTTTGGGGTTTACTCAACTTCTCAACTTTGTAGGTTTATGTCTTTTACCAAATTTGAGAAGTTTTCAACCATTATTTCTTTGAGTATTTTAGTCATTCCCTTCTCCTCTCCTTCCAGGATTCCAGTGACACAAATAATTAGATCACTTGTCATAGTCTCACAGGTCCCTCAGGGTCTGTTCAAATTTTTTAAGGCTATTTTCTTTTTGTATTTCAGATTGAGCAACTTTTATTGTTTTATCTTTCATCTCATTGATTGTTTTCTCTGTCTCTCTATTCTTCTATTAAGTCTATTCACTGAGTTTTAAATTTCAGGTATCATATTATTCATTTCTAATATTTCAATTTGGTTCTCCTTTATATCTTCTATTTCTTTACTGAGATATTCTATTTCTTCATTTTTTTAAGTGTGTATGTAATTGTTATAGCATTTTTATGTTAGCTGCTTTAAAATCCTTATCAGATAATTCTAACATCTCTGTTATTTTGGTGTTGTCATCTATTGATTGTCTTTTTTCTTTCAGTCTGAGGTCTTCTTGGTCCTTGATATATGAGTAGATTTTTAAATTAAAATCTGAAACTTTTGGATATTATGTTATGAGGCTCTGAATCTTATTTTAAATTTATGGCTTCTATTAATACCAATTCAGTAGGGGAAGAGTAGGACACCCTCTCTCTTACTTCATTACTCCCACTTGGTGGTAGAAGTCCAGGTTGCCCACTCCACCTCCATTGATGTTTGAAGATGGGAGAGTTCCTCACTACTGGTGGGTTGAGGTAGGAGTTCAAACTCTCCATTAGTCCTCCACTGATACTTATTTGGCTTTAAGGATTAGGAATGTCTCGTGACTGTTGCTCAGATGGCTTTCACTCATGCCATGGAGAGGGTGGTGAAGAAAGTCCTGACTCTCTTCTAGGCTGCCTCGGACAACATCCCAGCACAGAGGTGGAGGGGAGCCTTGTTAATGCTAATGGGGGTTGAGTACCAGGCTCCACATGTTTTTCACTGATGCCACAGGGGGAGGCTTGCTCATTACCAGCTGGCATGGATGAAGGTCCCAGCTCCCTACTTGACCTTCTCTGACACCATCCCTGCAGAGGTGTTGAAGCAACTCCTTATAGCATGGTGAGGATTGGAAATTTGGTCTTTGTTGGTGTAGGTGGGACCAGGCCATACTCTTTTCTGTGGTGTTCAGCTATAATAGAGCAATTATAGTCTTAAAATTTTCTATCTTACTAGGCTACTCCTTTTCTGGTCTTTGGCTAGGAAGCAGGCTTTTGTTGTGGTGTTTTCTTTCTTTCTTTTTTTGTCTGTTTCTGGATTGCCATCTTCTTTTGCTCCAAGTCCAGGATACATAAGACAGAAATAAAACCCCAGGGAACTCACCACTACATCATTCATTCCTTAATTCCTGAGGTTCCCTAGCCAGTTTGCCTTATTTCTACCATTCAGAGCCTTCTTATGTTTGTTTTCTATATAATGTCCATGAATATTAGTTGAACTTATTGAGAGAAATAGGAAAAAGTAAATCTATTCTATGTTTCCAGAAGTGGAAGTCTCATTTTCTTTTTTAAAAAAACATTGTTTTACTTTATTTTAAAATGTATTTCATTATTTATAAATTTTTGAAAGCACAGAAAAATATTAGGAAATAAACATTACTTATGATTCCATCATTGTTAACACTTGGCATAGTTTCTTCAAGTTTTTTTCCCATACATTTTTTCTACATTATTCAGCTCAAAGTATAAATTCTTTTGTTCACTTTGATATACTATAAATATTTCCTTATGTCATTAAAGTTTATTATAAACATTAATTTGATGATTGAATAATATTCCATTGTGAGGAAGTGTCATAATTTACTTAACCATTCCCCTAGTGTCAGGTAGTTGAGTTCTTTCTAATGCAGTTAGTTGTATGTCTTACCCTTGTGTATAGAAATATCCATAGCATTATACCTTTTCATTTCAGATTATTTCCTTAAGATTGATTCCTCTCAATAATAATTACATTACTGCATCAAAAATTATGAAGACTTTTAAGGCTCTTGATAAATTTACTGAACTGCTTTCCAGAGAGTGTGTTCCACTTTATGAAGGGTTTTATCAGTTTTGTACAAGAATGTCCTTATAACAGCCCTCTGGTCAGCTTTCAGTGTTTCCCAAAGATCTTGATAAAAATGGCATCTTGTTTTTAGTTTTCCCTGTAGCCTTATTCAAAATCATTCAAAATTTTGTATAATTCAATTTTGGGGGAACATATTATCTCTAAGTTTGCATACTGGATGCTCAAATGCCACAGTGAATACAAAGATATAAAAGACATATACTTCTTACCAGGGGACTCAAAGTATGGGAACAGTATTGGCTAATAAATACTGAACAGGTGTCATGAGTCAGACGTTATGTATGCATTTATAGAAAACATATTATCTAATTCTTCCAATAACCATTTGACAGAAGAAACATTGTCCAAATGGGAGTCTCCTTTGCTGTATTGATCAGCAGTTTACAAATGCCATTGTGATAGGAATCAGCTGAGATACTGAGCTGGAAATGCCCAAGTTCTCTGGCCCTACCCTCAAAAATTTGGGTGATGGTCCACGAATATGCATTTTAACAAGTGCTCATGTGATTATGATATATGTGGTTGGTAGTCTCACTTTTAGGCACATTGTTATAGATACTTACTTGTAGACTAGAAATAGGATATACAATCATTGAATAAGGAATCATTTTCTCCTAATGGGCAAACTCATTACCTAGTTGTCGGTAGAGCTGTTTCAACAGTTTCTAGAACCTAGTTTAGGTGGGAGATTCCAACTCTCTATACTCTTGTCTTTTTATTTAGCAATAAGGATGTTTCTCCCTAAGAGAAACAGTGACTGCTGTAAAGGCAAATACACGGCAGTCACACTCAGTAAGGGGTAGCACTCAATTCATACCTTTGGACCACATTTATACAGCCATGCAATCCCTCTTCACACATGCCCCAGCAGAGACCTTCATGTCATCCATCTTTTCTTAGTCTTGGACAGTAGCCAAACCATATCAACTGAACAAATGTAATGAGTCCCTGCAGACTGGATGCTGTGGAGACAAAACAAAGTAGATAGAACTCTGTTTCTGCCTCAAGGAGTTAACAGTGTAATGGGAAAAGCATATATTTTATTCAGCTAACTCAAGCGCAAATTTTACACAGCAGGCAAAATGATCTAGGTAAATTCTGTCAACACATTTTATTTCCTTCCTTCCTTTTTTGCTTCCTTCATTTATTGAGCACTTGTTATGCACAGTTCCCTGTGCTGCATGTTATGTATACAAAGAAAAGTCCTATGTCTCAATATCTGGTGGAGGGTAGAGTTCAGTGGGCTAGTGCTTTGATACCAATATATGCAAGGTGCTGTGAGAACCTAGATGAAATTCCCGGATGACTGCAGTGAAAAAGTGCCAATTGAAAAGAATCTTGAGGGATGAATAGAAGTTTACCAGCAAGCCCAGATAAGGTGAAGGACATTCTAGGACATTCTAAGTCAAGGAGACACAATGTACAAAGGTATTGAGATGTAAAGGAACAAAGCACATTGCATTCAGAGAACTGAACGTAGCTTGGCAAAGCTGGTGTGCAGGGTATAAATGAGTGTGTGGTAGAGTGAGAGGAGGAGAACAAAGAGTTGAGGCTGAAAAGAGTGTAGGGAACATTAGGGAGAACTTCATATGCCATTCTAAAGGAATTTAAGGCTTTTAAGTATGTGGCTAACCATCCTGGTTTGCCCAGACTTCCTGGGCATCAGCATTGAAAGCCCCACATCCTGAGAAACCCCTCAGACCTGCACAAACCAGGACGGTTGATCACTCTAGTAGGTGATTGAAATCAGCTACTGAAATCAGATTGTCTGTTTTAGGAAGGTCACTCTGCGCAGTGTGGACAGCCTCAGACAGAGGTGGAACTGGATGCAGTCAGTAGTTCTTGCAGTGATCCCAGTGAGAGCACAGATTGAACTAATAAGGCAACAATATCGGGGACGAAGCAAAGGAAACCAATTTGAGAAATATCTAGAAGATAATCAATAGACCTTGGACTCATTAGATGTTGGAGAATGAGAAGGAGATTATTAAAGGGAATTTCTAGATTTCTGAATCATACAACCAGGTGTATAATGGTGGTGGCAGTGACTTAGACAGAGAGGAGGGAGTAGGTGATGAGTTTGGTTTTGAACTTGTGATTAATTCTGATTAAGAAGGTATCATAAAGAAAGCTTCATTTGAAGAGTACTTTTAAAGATTGCTAGGATGTTTTTTCCCCTGGGAGAGGGAGCAACGAGGTTGTGACAGCCATTGGAAAAACAAAAACAAAAGCAAAAAGAAAAATAAACTTCCCAAAACTCACCTGAATAAAGGCTTTGAGGCTTTGAGAAACCAGCGTCTGTAGGAGTGGTGAATAGTTATAGGATGGATTCATTGTAGATGTAACTTTGCCCAATTTGACTTTGATTAACCTGAGAGAAATGGGAAAAGGGACAGGTATTTTGTTGCTACAAACGCAGGAGAAGGCAGGGCTACCCAGTTGCTGTGCCACGGACGGCCCTGGGGTGCTCACAGGAATTTTGAAATATGGATCCCCTCCAACTTCAAACAGACTTATCCATTTATCTGATCTACACTGTACAAATATTATCATTTTTCTATGGGTGCCACTATATGAAAAAGATTTCAGAACACTGTGCTAAGGAAGTCTTTTCTTTTGTTTGGTTTAGAGCCAAGTTTAAATTGACATAAAATCACACCTAAATTTTTATTAGAATCCAAAATAACAAAACAAAATTAAGTTCCTTATAAACGAAAACATTGGTTACTTTTTACCATTTCTCTGTGGGATAAATGTAATTATTCCTAAACAAACAAATAAAAAATATGAAAATGAAAGCAGCTGGAGATTAGGTCACTTGTCTGTTGTTTTTGTGTAGCATCTGAAGTCAGTGGGGTGTAGCTATTAGCATATGAACTCTTGCAGAACCACTGGCTCTACAATAAGTCATTATCATGAAACAGGGAAAAGACTAGATTAAAAGAGCCAGCAAAAGTACAATAATAATCATACAAGAGTGTCTGATATCTCCTCCCTTTCTTTTGTTATGAAACATATTCTTATATACTATATATAGTGTGTATATACTAATATTATATGGTATACCTATATAAAGGTGCACAAAATATTAATGTACAGCTTAATGGATAATTATAAGGTGAGCATTCATTAACCATCATCTAGGTTAAGAAACAGAATAATGCCTAATCAGTTTGGAAAGCCAGTTGTAGTGGACATTAGTGGGTCCTTTGGTGACATTTGAATATTGTTTGGGTTTAGATGAGATAAAAACTCATAACAGTGGAAGAATGGAGGCCGTTGAATAAAAAAGCAGATTGTGAAATAACATTTACCACATGGTTTCATTTTGGTAAAAGAAAAAATGTATGTGCAATAAGTTGTTAATTGTGGTGATTTCTGAGTTGTAGTAATGTAAGGTTTTTTATTTATATTTTTATTTTCTGATTTTTAAAATGTGCATGTATTGCTTCTGTAATAGTAAAAGCATTAAAAAAAAAAAACCTGAGATAGTGTTATAATTATCTGGCCCAGTATTTAATGTCCTGAATTACCCTGTATCAACTAGACATGGCATCCCAGGATATTTGAACAAAGTAGAAATTCTGATCTCTCTTATGCCCCACCATTCTCCCAAACAATTTTCCATTATTAGCAGATCACTCATTTCCCTTTTACTTATCCTAATTTCACCACTTTCCACTTCTGTATATTCGTTTGAAATTCTCCAGCATATCAGGGTATCTGTTTTCTATCAGTCAAACCCAGAATCATACATCGTGGCTTGATGGTGCCATCTTAAGAATTTCAAGAAACCTCCCCCAAGGCTGTGCTTAAATCCAAATATAGTCATGGAAATGAATCAAATAATGTTGGCCCACTGCGCAATTCTGATGCTCAGTTGATTGATATGGCACCGTGGCTAGGGAAAATGGCACGCTGGCTCCCAGTCCTGGGGCCAAGCATGGGGTTTCCTGCAGGTGGCATGCTCCTTTTCCCTTTTCTTTTTTTTTTTTTTTTTTTTTTTTTTGAGACAGAGTCTCACTCTGTTGCCCAGGCTAGAGTGAGTGCCGTGGCGTCAGCCTAGCTCACAGCAACCTCAAACTCCTGAGCTCAAGCGATCCTCCTGTCTCAGCCTCCCGAGTAGCTGGGACTACAGGCATGAGCCACCATGCCCGGCTAATTTTTTCTATATATATTTTTAGCTGTCCATATAATTTCTTTCTATTTTTAGTAGAGATGGGGTCTCGCTCTTGCTCAGGCTGGTCTCGAACTCCTGAGCTCAAACAATCCGCCCACCTCGGCCTCCCAGAGTGCTAGGATTACAGGCGTGAGCCACCACGCCCGGCTCCTTTTCCCTTTTCTGATAGCTCCCAAGCAGGTGGTCTGCACAACATGATAGCTCCAATTTGCAGAAATGGTGCAACAGAAGCCATCTTTTATTTTTCCTTAAAGGAATGCTGAAGCTTGAGTGAGAGCCATGGGGCGCCTTTGAAGCAGAGGCAGACAGCTCCATGGAAGAAATTTATGACCCCAGATGTGCACCTGTGAGGGGGTTGCAAGCTGTCACCTAGGCAGTGTTCAGAAGGTTCCTATTGCTACAAGAACTACAGGTATCAAAATGTAAGGAGTACTCAAGGGATCATATAATTCAACTTTTTCTGTTAGAGATGGAGAAACAGGTCCAGACAAGGGACAGGGATTATTTAATGGGACCAGAGTTCAGACTAAAACCCAGGCTTCTCTGTCTCCAAGTCAATGCTTTTTTTTCTTTTAATGGTACAGCAGTGGTGACCAACCTGTGGGCCACAACTCTTGATAAGTCTTAGAGTTATTGCTATGGGTCCAAATACTCATATGACCAAAAAACATTGATATGGTCTCCACAAACAAAAATAAATCTCAATTATTTGAGAGCACGTGGCATTTTTTCAAATGTCATGTTAATGTGCAAAAAATACATGCAGTCAGTTTAGTAATAAATCAAAATCCATATAGTCATTGTCTAAGTCAGAATATAGAACACGGCTAGCACTTTGGAGTTTCCCTTGGAGCCCTCCCCAACTGCAGCCCATCTCTGTTGCTCTTTCCCAACCCTGAGATAAACTCTCATATGACTTTTGTAATTACCATTTCCTTGTTTTTCAAATTTTTTTTCTAACTATGTATATGTCCCATAACAATATTTTTGAAGTTTATACGATTGAAATCACACTGATTATATTCATTTGTGTTTTGCTTTTTCTGCTGATTATATTCTTGAGCTATATCCACATTTGGCATAAAATTGGGTTTATTTATTTTCGTTGTGGCAGAATACACCATTATAAGACTACACTTTAAAAAGCCAGTGTAATCATTGATGAATTTTGGATTGTTGCCAGCTTTGAACTTTTCTAGTTTGTGTATTCTGGTACACATGCGTACATGATTCTGTAGAGAAGAGTGGAATTGCTGCACTGAGCAGTATGCATATCGTCAAATTTACTATAATACCAAACTGCTTTCAAAAATGCTTTTAATCATTTGCCTCTCACCAGCAATGTTAAGAAAAGGCTCCTCATACTAAAAAGAGTGGGAACCATTGTTTTATATCATGCTTTACATTTGCTTCTTTTATAAACCTCCTTTGTAAGTAAAAGATTTCAGGCCATTTCAACAGAAAAGCTTGGTAATGTAGTGATTTTCAAAATGATTTCATCTACACAGGCCCTGTTTAGGAACCAACTTTTGATGGATGGCGAATATGTAAAATAGATAGAAGCAGAGTTGTTCAAATTGAAAGGGAAGTATTTGTGTGCATTTGTGTGGGCGATGGGGAGGGACTTGCGAGTTCCACCTTCCGGACTTTAGCCCAATGTCTGGCACACAGTGTTACTATCAGTAGGGTTGTCTGAAAATAGAACATTTTTCCCCAGGAAGTAGAGTTTGCTTTAGTGGAGGTGTGGGAGCCAGGATGTTGTAGAAAGAATGCATGATCAGATCATCTCTGATTCTTTCCTCTTTCAGAGTTCATAATAGGTTTCTCGTTTTCTAAAATCCTATGGTAAGTGACAAATAATGATATATGGGTGTGAAGAGAAATAATAATACCGGGGAGTAAAATTTATTGTCAAGATAAATTCTTCATTGGTCTAAGAGTGAAAGCATGACTTTGGAAGGAGATCAATGCCTATCCTATGCTGTCTACGTGTCCTCATTTGAGGATTCTCTTACTATCTCAGCTTTCTTCTCTAAAAAATTAAATTTGACTGGATGTTTGCTAAACATTCATCAGGTGCTACAGTCTATGATTGTCACTTTTGGCCTTTCTGTTTACCAGTCTAGTAATATTGTAATCTGTGTCCTTAAATTGGAATCCCCAAAATGTAATCTGATCCATTCATTCACTTAAAAAGTATTTGTGGGCCTACTATGTGTTAGAAACTGTTCTACTATGTGCCAGGAATTCAGCAACCAACAAGGTAGACTGAAGCTCTTCTGCTCTTGTGAAGCTTGTGTTCTAGTAACAGATCGTAAAAACATAAACATGTAAGAAAAAAACCATAGATAAGCGCTCCTAGAGATTGAAAATAGGATGATGTGCTAGGGGGTGACTGTGTAGTTACTTTAGACTGTGTGGTTTAGAGAAGCTAAGATCTGACTGCCATGGAGGGGCCAAACATGTCTGGCTCTCACTGAGTGTTTATCAATCAGCCTTAAGTCTAAACTCCCTCATAATTATAACAGCTTATATTTAACACTTTTACAACTGTTATCCCATTTTATTCTTATAACAGTTTTGTGAGATATCCAGATGATAAAATGAATAAGTGGCAGAACCAGGTCTTGACCACAAGTAGCTTTGTCTTTAAATGTGTTGCCGTTTCTCCTGCACCTGTCTTGGGTCTTTATACCATGCAGTGGGTAGGCTGCCTAGACAGGGTGGCAGCCCCAGATACCGACCTGTCTGTGCTCTTACTGTCTCGTACTTCTCAGATGTTGAACTGTTTTTATTCACAATACTTCTGACATCAAATGTGTGGAGTCTTTTTCTTCCTGATACCAACCAATTTTCCAACTCTCTGGACACAAAATGGATGTTCTACAATATAATTCAATTATGACATTAACTTCCTAGAGTTAGTGTCAGACTCCACAGGTTTAAAAGGTTAAATTCCACAAAACTGTCCCCACTTTCATTGCTAGTCACAAATATTAGGTCCCCAGGTTACCTATGCTTCTGTCTGACTTGGCTACAAAGTTGGGGGGTTCCCATACCCCTCACTCTTTCAGGCTTGATGATTTACTAGAACAGCTCACAAAACTTTGGAAAACACTTTACTTATTGTCTTAGCCTGTTTCATGTTGCTGTAATAGAATGCCTGAGGCTGGATATGAAGAAAAGAGTTTTATTTGGCTCATTATTCTATTCTGGTGGCTGGAAAGTCCAAGATTAAGCAGCTGCATCTGCTGAGGGCCTCATACTGCTTCAAGTCATAGTGGAAAGCAGAAGGGGAGTGGGCATGTGAAAAAGAGATCACACAGCAAGGGAGGAAGCCAGAGAGAAAGAAGCCACGGAAGCCGGCTCTAACAATCCATTCTTACAGAAACCAATGAGAGTAAGAAACTCACCCCCATGGAAAGGGGGTGAGTTAATCTATTCATGAGGGATCTGCCCCCATCACGCAAACACCTCCCACTAGACCCCACCAACCAACACTGCCACTTTGGGGATCAAATTTCAATATGAATTTTGGCAGGGACAAACCATATTCAAACCACTTACTATTACTGGTTTATTATAAAGGATACAAGTGAACAGCCGGGTAAAGAGGTACATAGGGTGAAATCCGGAAGGGTTCCTAGCACAGGAGCTTCTGCCTCCATGGAGGTAGAGTGTGCTACCCTCCTGCATGTGGTTGTGTTTGTCAACTCTGAAGCTCTCTGAACACTGTCATTTAGAGGTTTTTGCAGAGGCTCCCTTACATAGGCACAGTTGATTAAGCCATTTGGCCACTGGTAATTGAAATCGGTCTTCAGCCCCTCTCCCCTCCTCAGAGGTCAGGTGGGTGGGTCTGAAAGTTCCAGCCCTCTGAAGACATGGGTGGTTCCACTATCCCCGTCTTGAAGCTCTCTGGGAGCCCACCAGGGTCACCTCATT
This sequence comes from Eulemur rufifrons, assembly GCF_041146395.1. Classification (NCBI taxonomy): domain Eukaryota; kingdom Metazoa; phylum Chordata; class Mammalia; order Primates; family Lemuridae; genus Eulemur; species Eulemur rufifrons. The sequence goes on from NC_090989.1 coordinate 71,311,602, forward strand.
GAAAAGGGCTCACTGTGAATAACGAAACACACTGCTATCATTCTGGAAAATCCAAGGGTTTTAATTGCTCTATGCCAGGAAATGGAGACAAAGACAACATAGATATTTCTTATTATACCAAAGACATTACCAGCAAGAGAATTTTAATTTCAGCATCACACGAGAGCCTAGAAAATGCCTCTTGCTCAAGATTACTAGACCAAGAGATTAGGATGTTGCCTGTAAAAACCACCGTCTGGCTGTTGGGTGGAGTCCCTCTTGCCTATTTCTACTCACTCTGCAGTTTGAAGCTTGTGAAAACCTGTTTAAGGGAAACCTAAGAACCTGTCTGGGCAGCACATCCATTAGCTCGAATGTGAACAAACAGCAGGTGTTCAAGCACTGTCCCTTGTGACACCTGCCAGATGAGAATGTCAGAGAGCTGAGGAGGAAGAATTGTCTTCATGAGAGACAGCCTTGTTGGGTGGAAAGCGTTTTAATTAAGAAGCACCTGCTTCTGTTACCTACCAGCCTGGTGACTCTGGGTACATTCTTCCACCTCCTTGAACCTTACCTTCCTTATCCTGACCCATAGCTGATACCTCCTTCCAGGATTGTGAGAATTAAACCAGCATATGGAAAAATATACATTTAGGGTGACTAGAACATAAAGAGAGGATATTATTCTTACAGAATGTGAGTTTTCATGAGCTTCAGCCCACATTTGGGTGGACAATTATCCACACGGCAGGGCGTTACCTCCCTGCTTACCACTGACAGGTGGGATGAACTGCTTTTGTGCCAGCCAATCTATGTGACAAGAAAGAGTTTCCATAACCCAGGCTGACGACATCCTGGGCAGAGAAAAGGAAACCCTGATTAGTCAAAGGAAACTAAAGCCCCAAGCATATCTGTGCTGCCTAATTTGACAATCAGACAACAGCCCCACTGAAATGGCCATAGGCACTGGCCTCTGCTTGTGACTTTTCCTAGGAATGCTAACTTTAGGGCAACCGTGAGGGGTCTGCCTGCTGGTTGTGGGCAAGATGGAGGGGAAGGGAGGTGTAGTTTTTAAGGGGTCAGAAAACTTTGTTTTGGCCAACCATTACCTGGAGTAGTATACACATCTTCAGACCCCAAGGTCCCACCCAAAGGTGCATTATCTAACCATACTTGACTGGGTTAATTGTAACACTATAGTACATTAACCTCCCATAATACATTAAACTAACATTTTGTCTTTAAATACACTCCATGTTTCCAGATTCTGCACCTTTGCTCAAGGGCAGTTCCTCCACCTGGAGTGCCCCTTTTCCTGCCCTCCTTTGCTGACTACTGAAATTCTACCAATTCTTTCTACGTCAATTTCAAGTTATAATATTCTCCTGGAAAGCTGTTCCTAATAATCATCTCAGTAGGATCTCTCCATTATTTGAAACTAATTTTTTCCCTTGTGCTTTTCATACGGCAGTTAATATTTTCTGCCCTGAATTATAGCTACTTTTAAATTCATCATCTCTCCTGTCAGCCCCTAGAGGGTAGGAAATTTATCTCTAGCAGACATACCTTACCCATGGCCTTACACATAGTAGGCAAGTTGAATTGAACTGAAGCAAAAATACTTTGAAGACGTTATGCTGGAGGTGCAGCACAGAAACATTTTTATAATCATTGCCTCGGTTCTGCAGCCTGACACCTGGCCCAGGTGTCGTTCCACTGCTTCCCCTAGCAGTCATGTGAGAGAAAGCGGTGGCAAGAGAAACTGAGAGTCAGTGACCAGAGAGGTGTCATTCCAAATCTGGGAATAGAACTGGGTTAAGTGTCATTCCAACTACCTGCCAAGAGGCAGAGACTAGTGGCCAGGTCATTTGACTCCTAAGGATCACCTCAAGGCCCAGTTCTGTCACCACTCAAGGGATGTAAACATTCTTGATGGAAAATGGGACTCAGCCCTCATGTCACAAGTCATTGTTGGAGATTGTTTCTTTTTTTTTAATAAATTTTTTTTTGCGAAGTAATGTACAAGACTGGGAAATCAGCATAGTTCATACAAAGGTAATTGTGAACACACCGTTTGGTTCAGGGCAGGAACCTGGGCAGCAGATGTCAAACCAGTTTGTCCCTTCCAGGACAGGACCTTGGTTTGGCTCTGTTAAAGGTAGAGAGTTTGTAAAACTCAGCTTTACCTTTAGCATCTTTTCAACTCCTGGAGACAGACTACAAAGAAAAAGCAAGAACGCTAGCACTCATTCAGGAAACCCAGACTTAGAGACTAACTTGACATAATGCAAATGGTGAGACTCGTTAACATTTCCTAATGACCAAAGGCACAGAGCAGCATCTGGAGGTTGCTTTGTTCCCCGCTTTTCCCCTCAGTGGGCTGCTTTAATTTTTTGTGTCCAAGAAGAGAATACAGTTAAATTTGTTGAGCTAGGAACAAGGAGAATAAAGGTTTACTAATTTCCATTTTTTTCTTTCTTCCCTCCCTTCACCCCTCCCTCTATCCTTCTCTTTTCCTTCCTTCCTTCCCTTTTCTTTCCTTTTTTCCTTTAGTACAGTCCTTTTTTAATTTATTCATTTATTTAGCAAACGTTGATTGAGTACCCCCTACATGCACATAACATATGCAGTGCTGGGTAAATGGTGCTGGAGAAAACAAACTTGAATGGATCCTAATATGACAGAAATTCAAGCCTAGTTGTTGGGAGTGGGGTGCAGAGAGGAAGAAATAGAAAATCAAGCACAAATTACGAATTGCAAATTGGGAAAGTGCTACAGAAGTACTACAAAGAGCATATGAGATTAGGGGCTTAATTATATAGGATGATTGGCTAAGACTTCTCAAAGAAGCAAACATTTAAAGGAGACTTAAAGGATGAGAAGTAGCCAGCCATGGGAAAACTGCGAGGCAGGAGAGGGCTTGGCGAATTTGAGGAAATGGAAAGAGCCTGGTAGTACAGGGTGGGACAGAGGGAGAGCGGCCCAAGGCAAAGTTGGAGAGGGAGGCAGCTGTAGACCACATGGGCAATTTGCTTCCTCTCTCAGCACTCAGTTTTCTTATCTGGAAAATGAGCCGTTGGACTGCATTGTAACCACTACTGACCTTAGCGGTCATTTGCCATTACTGTAGGTTTCAATCAACATTTTATAGTTCTCTGGGTGCCAAGAATGCCATTGTAGGCACTAGGACCTAGAGATTTGTGTAGGTTAGGTGGGGGGGAAACTAAAGTGTCTACAGTAGGATTTATCAACCTTGGCACTATTTGGGGCCAGATAACTTCTTGTTCTGGAGGTTAGGGGGAACTCTGTGTTCTGTGCTGTAGGATGTTTAGCAGCCTTCCCGCCCTCTACCCACCAGATGCCAGAAGCAAGTCTCACCTAGGTGAGTGATGAAAAGCATCTCCAGACATTGCCAACTGTCCCCTGGGAGACAAAATCACCCCTGGCTGGGAATCACTGGCTGTTGCTCCAATGAGCAATCCCTATATGAGACGAACAATGGAACTTAGTGCGTAGCCTCAGTGATGGGGAAAAAAGAAAGCCTGGCAGGGACCACAGGAAACAGAAGAGCACCTGCTCGTTTAGAGGAGGGCACCTGCTACTTGCATTAGCTGGTTCTTTTTCCTTTTTTTTCCCCCTAAGACTTCAGGTACTCACAATTAGATCGTCCATAATCTTTGGTTCATGACACACTCGTGTTATTTGTCCACATTGTGTTACATTAAGTTAGTTAGTGCGTTAATTGGTTCTTTATAATAATGTGATGAACTCACCACCACAAACAAAAACCGGGACCTTGACAAAAATCACATTTGTGAACGTGGCTTCTCATCCCCTGCCATTGTCCTGCAGCATGTGCTCATCATCCCCTCACTTTCCCTCCTATATAGTCTCCTTTCATCTGAGTGTATCTTAAAAATATATTTTAAATTTTAGTTGTTTTTAACTCTGTAAAAAGGTCACCATGCTGTTGTAATCCTTCGCACTGACCTTTTTCACGTCGTATCGTGTTAGTAAGAGTCATCCGTATTGCTGTGTATTGCTGCGGTTCCTTCGCGTGAAGTGCTACATAAAATCCCACTGTGTGGACACACCACACTACATCATCCTCTCTCACTGGATGGCATTTGGGTTATTCCCTGAATTATTTCGTACATGTCTTTTTGTGCTCTCCAGCTGACTCTTTCAGTGCAAGCATATGGGGTCAATATTGTCACAATTTCTAATTTATTTTAAAGAAAAAGTAGAAATCATATTTTTTTATGTGAAAATAACTGGCAGACCAATGTAAAGTTTAAGAAATACTTACCAGGTAAACAAGGAACTTGTCTGCAGGCCATTCTTTTTGAGCCTCCAGTTTATGATTTCTGGATAAAGTCATTCACGTTGAAAACTTCTCATCTGAATGTAGAGGTTAAACTAGAAGAAGCTTAGAGAACCTTCCTTTAGTAAAAAGAGTGGCAAACAAGAAACTGCTGAGGCATAAATTTTGGTAGATGTTGGGGTTGGGGTCAGGAGGGAGGTAAATTGTATTCATTGAACACGATTTGTTGTAGTGCATGGACCTTACACTGAAGCATTATCTTCACATCCACAATTTGGAAACAAGCCATAAGACATTATCTTCAGGGAGGTAAACTTTTAAAAATGGAATATTTTAAAACTGTCAAATATTTAATGAAGCCTGTAGAGAAACACAAAATTTTCTTAAAGAGACTAAATGGCTCCCAGGCCAACAAGATTTGACTGTAATTTGATGGAATGAATTAACGTGTTTAAAAAGGGCATTGCCAATCAGGGTGGGAGATAGTTGAAGATCCCTGAGCCAATTTTAAGCACCATGCTGGCCTATGGCTCTATTGGCAGGACAGTCACGACTGCGGGGATGGTGCTACTGGGGAGAGAACACACTCCTAATACCAACCCACATGTGCTGGGCAGTGTGACAGCCACACACATCTCACTCTCTCATTAGCCCCAGTCTCTGAGATCCACTTAGCTGGAGTCTCCCCTAAGAAGTGTCTGCTGGCAGTTTCTGGCACTCGGAGGCTGAGAGCCACTCTCAGGACTGGGTGGGCCCTCAGGTGATGACATAGTCCTATAAAGTTTCTTTGGAGACAGCCACTACCCTGTTCCAGTTGTCACCTCACCTGCATTTCCATGTCTTCACACCTCTACATTCATTAAGTGCTTACCTGATATCAGTGAGGCCCTAAGTTAAGGTAGTTATGGTAAACTCGGGAAGATCAGTCTCAATTCAATTTCATGAACCCTCTAGAGCAGGGCGTTATCTGGGCTCTGGAACTCTCCACTCCCACCCTAAATATCTATGGAGAAATTTGTGTGTATGTGTCTCTGTGTTTTTCTGGGGAGAGCGTCTATAGATTCTGATAGGGTTCTGTTAGCCAATGTAGTTTAAACCATTGCATTGGGGAGCACAGTTTGGCTCCTTTAGCATGGGAGAGCTGCAGGGGAGAAAGACTGGACACCAAAGCGTAAGCCCTTAGGAATGCAAAGGACCTAGATGCCAGGAACAGAGTGAGGAGTGTAACGTGTGGGTTAGCAGAGGGATAAAGAAAGGGACAGTGTACTATTCCATAATGTACATAGCCTGCCGTGAGTTTAATTATTTGTGTAGTAGTCTTTGGACATTTTTCCAATATTCCTTTTTGGCTAACAGATCCCTTTTTCTGGGAGGTAATAGTGGGTGAAGTGCAAAGTAGCAGGGACAGCTCCCTCAAGCATATTCAAGGACATGGAAGGCACACCATACATGTAGGAAGTAAATTGCCACAGGATGATAATAAGAGCACCATGCTGATTTTTGCAATTTTAAACCCAATATCTGTTAATAGTCCCTGTAATGCAATTTACTTCAACTCATTACAATTCAACTCACTTCAATAAGCAATAATTAAGAGTTCCTTGTCCATATTATTTCATCTTAGAAAATTTAGCAATGTATTATGGGTCAGGAGCCACCAAGTGGTGTTGTAGTGCCCACCAGACTGAGAGTAGGGGAGCTCTTAGAGCAACACTATAGTATAACCAGGGGGTATTCCCTTGGCTTGCTTGGGACACTTCTGGTCTACTTCTGCTATTCCAGTGTTATTATTAATAGCATCCCACTCAGAAGACAATTTATATGGTAATCCCTCTATCTAACTCTTTTATTGCTCTAACCATGTTTTATCTTACCTGTTTGAGTATCTGTCTTCCTCACTAAACTAATGAGCTTTTTGAGTCTAGAGGCATTGTCTCATTTATCTCTGGGTCTAGCACATGTCTGCTATTTGGTAGATGCTCAATAAACATTTGTTAAATTGAACTGAAATTAAAGACAGAATGAAGAGCCTTAGAGTAGAAATAGCCAGCCAATATTATTTTCCATGCACTCCCAAGGTCTAGACTGGAGGCCCAGTTTTGAGCTACTTATGAGCTTTGTGCCTTGGGAAACTAATCTTTTTCAATATGTGTAAAGTGCTTAGAGAAGGGCTTTTAAGTGCCCAGTGAATTTTAGCTGCTAGCATTCTTATCAATAATAATTAGTTGCTGGCAATAAGTGTTTATTACATATAGTAACTTTAAACTTTAGTTTTCTTAACTGGAGAATGAAGGTAATAATTCCTGTTTACTTTATCTTGATAATGAATACAAAAACACTTTGAAAACTGTAGACAGTTCTCATTGAACAGCCCATAAACGAATGCACAGTAATAGAGGTTTGTGCTGCACAGAGTAACTCAGGCATTTTACATGGGGGCTCAACTGACTGGCAATATAAGGAAACTTTTAAATATAATATTTTAAAAAGATGACAAAAATGGCTGGGTTGGAGGGTAGAAGTTGATCTATGCCAAAGTGTGAAACATAAAAAAAGCACATGGGAAAAGATGGCAGGTGGACTCAGGATAAGTAGGGAAATTAGGATTGGGGTGCTGCTCAGTGGGGGACTGACAGAGCACTGCTGCAGTGTAAGGTGGGAACAGAGCCCCTGCGGGCTTGGCTCCTGGAGAGCAATAGCTTGACTTGGAACTGAAGAATGTTCATGTCAAGATAGACATTCTACTTGCATAATCAGTTAAGAGCTTGTATTTCTGAGTTAATGTGGACATTTTATTAAAGTTATGCCAAGCCTGAGCAATACCTACGAAAGCCATTCAATACCCGTGTGTCCTGCTAATAATAGGAAGGAACCTAATAATTACAACTGAAAGCAGCTTTCAGTCAAGGATCACAGAACATTTTGTGATAATGTAGTATTTATAAGATTATATAGAGAAATTGGTAGATTTAAAGTTTTATGTTCCAGCTCCTTTGTTATCCCAAGAGGCAATTATAAGAGCAGAACTATTGATACCAGGAATTCTTGGACCTAATTGCCAATAAACCAGGAGATAGAGTTTCAGGTGTATGTCGGGGCAAGGGGCCAAATGGTAGCAGCATCAGCAGCAGTAGCAAATGCTTACAGAGCAGTTCCACATACTAGCTCATTGAAACCTGAGAGCAACCCTGCCAGGTGTGTACTGTCACTACCCCCATTTTATGGCTAACAAACTGAGAAATAAAGAGGTAAAATAACTTACTGAAAGTCACACACCTCCTAAGTGGCAGAGCCAGTCTCCAGACTCATGATTTCTTGATCCAGTAGGTGACCTACTACCTCTCCATTCTAGCTGTTATAACCAGTACAAAGTATACCTATGACTTTGTAGGATATAGTTGTGGAACTGCTTTCGGCACAGGCCCTTGGACTCTCTACGCAGTGGAAATTAACAGGAGGCCAAATGGGAGTCACAAGCAAGGCTTTACTGGGGCTTATGCTAAGCGCAAGCAAGGGAGGTAGTACAAAGGGAAAATATCCTCCAGGCCGCCTCCCCAAGGGGTGTTCGGGGAAAGTTTCAGAGAGGCTTCGGTGGGAAAGGGGTGATGTGTAAGCATGTGGAGGTGGAGATTTTTCTTGCACCTGCATAGTTCTGTTACAGGCTTCTTCATGCATCACATGTCTCCTTAGAATGTTAAATCCCCATGCCTGGGTGAGATTTTTACCATTATAATCTCACAAACAAAATGAGATTATAATGAGGGGGAAAAGCCAGGGTAAGATCAAAGTGGGGATCTCTTCTAGTTTCAGGTGGTTGGATCCGGATTGGTCTGGTTCCTTTGCAGCCAGGTACCTTATCAGCCTGTGTCAGTATCTCACTCCAGTGTCCCTGAAAAACATTACTCATAAGACAGATGGTTAGGCCACTCTCCCTATCTGGGTATGAGCTGAATTCTAGCAGCCAGGAAGCCCTTTGAACTAGGCTGGATCACGCTGTCCCACATTGTCTCCCTGGGTCAGAGGTGAGACCTGAGTCCTGTCCCGATACTGTTTCAGAAATGAGGCCATAAACTTCAAGAGCATTTTTTCTATTCTGTCTCACGCTTTTCTCGGAAGAAGTTTGTCTAGATCATACATTTATTAGAGGTGAGCCTCTTATCTTATTCAAATTTACAAGGGCTGCCCGGAAAGTATCAGCCATGTATGTCTCTATTTATCACAGGAGATGGCTGGATACTTTCTGGACAGCCCTTGTATATTCTCCCGGATTTAGTAATATCCCCTCATCACACAGAGCAGGTGCTGAATAACACAAGTTTAAGTCTCTATGGATTTTCCCCCTTGATACAAAATTCTTTTTGTAACTAAACAACGGAGGAGTGTGGGAAGGCATAACTCTACCTCAAACTCTCAAACTCAAGTTGACATTTACTTGTTAATCCTCTGTGCTCAAATACTTTCACCAAATCCTGACTCTGAACTCAAGGCCTAGTTCTAGTCTCTCCTGCCCATGAGGCAGCTGGTTCCAGCCAAGGGGAGGGTCTGGTTACAGCTATCAGCGAGCATTCCTGTCACAAGGCTTGTAGTCATGTCTGCTAGGGCTGTGGATCAAACTCAAGACTCAGTAACTGACGGAGCTGGATTTGAATCTTAGCAGTGGAACTTCCCAGCTGTTTGGCCTTGGACAAGTCATTCCATTTAGCCACTCTGAGCTTAGTCCCATTATTTATAAAATGAAGATAATATTACCTTATTTCAGGTATAATACAGGGGTAGGTATGATTGGGAGACTTGAACAAGACAATATATCTGAACACCTAGCATAGTGCTTGGCACAAGGCAGCTAGGTGCTCAAATCATAGGAAATGATTTTCCCAGTTAGACTGCAACTTCTTGAGGTCTGAGATCATGTCATATAAGAGCTAGAGCTATACTTATTTGTCAAGAATCCTTCTCCACTCTCTCCATTCCTCACCCTGGCCTCTCCCCACCCTCCTCAATTCCTTCACACTCTGCCCTCAGTTCCATCATTAAAATCAGTATTTGCTCATTTATTGTTTATTATGCTTAACCAATATTCAGGGTCATCTTTATTCTGTCCCAGGAGATATTTGGCTATCGGACTCAAGGCTGCCGGCAAACCCTCTGCATTGCTGGATCCATCTTCTCATTTGGAATCCTCCCCCTGGTGTTTTATTGGAGGCCAGCTTGGCACGTATGGGCAAATTGTGTCCCATGTTCCTTGCAAGAAGCAGATGTCGTGTTGCTGAGGACAACAGTAAGTGTATACCTGGTTTTGTATCTGGTGCCCCTTTTTCCTGGACATCACGGAGCATGGCTGGGGGAGATGTGCACACGGCGGGTAGCAGGCGGAGGCTCCAGTCTTAAGTTCCATCACAGCTTTTCATCTACCAAGAATTCAACAATTTGTGTATGATGGGATTTGATTAAGAAGACTTATTTCATGAGATATTTCTTTTAAAATTGTGAGTTTTGTGAATGTTAGAGCAGGAAATAACCACGTTAATAGCTAAAAATAACAGATAGTGTGAAGTAGTTAAGTCAGGCTATAGGCCACAAGATTCACACTGACCTTTGCCCCCAAACCCTGACATGTCCACACCTATTCTCCCCACTAGAGTGACTCTGGAGGAAGGGAGGGGAAGAGTTGGGGAGGAGGTGGGGATCATGCCTTTGAGGATGATGCTGCCTTTCCATGCTGATTTGAGAGAGCCACAGTTATTGATGGGGGTGGGTGGCATTCTGCAGATATACAAGGGTAAAAATGCAGCCATCTTGCCCCTGAGGCGGTTGCCTCTCTGCTAACACAAGGCCTTGGTCTTAGGTGAGTTTCCCTGTATTTGTTCCCACGCCAGTTCCTCATAGCTCTTATAACACTTAGACAATGTGCATAATTCCTGCAGGACTGTCAGCTGCACAAGGAAAGTGACCATTTCTAACTTGTTAATGGCTGCACCCCCAGTTCCTGCATGTGGTAGTGATTCCATTAATATGTGGCAGACAGACTGAAGTGGATATTCCCATTGAGGAGAGTGAAAGGACAGTCTCATGGAGGACTCTCTTCTGGATGACTTTTACTGAGCCAAAATGACCCAGAATGACAACCAAATTCTTGATAAATCAACCTCTGTTGGGAGTTTTACTTCTTTTATATATGGCAATCTCTCCAGATAAATATTTTATATAATGCAGTAAGGGAGAAGAATAGCAACAAGCCTTATAACTGACCAAAAAAAGTCTGTATTTCAATCCAGAATCAATCTCACAGAGCTAAGGCTAAACTTTAATGAAATTGAGAGTTGACTGAAGTTTGCCTTTGTGGACTTGCTCCATTGGGGCCAGCTCCACCCCTCATTTCTGGATTCTGGTCCCACACTTGTTGTATATCCAGTTTAGCTGACACGTGAGCTATGGTACGGTGATAGCAGATACACCTCCTTGCAAGTCCAACTATAATTTAAAGATTCTTGGAGAATAAGCTTCAAGACTTTAAGAAAGAAAGAGGTTACTGTGGAGTAAGAATGAGTCATATTGATAACGTTGGGTTGGAGCATGTACTCCACTGATGCCTCAAATCATTCTTCATGAAGACTTACAGAATGTGCATGATAGAAAAGTGCCTGGCACCCACCAAGTAATACTTCTTCATATGCTGGGTGATGAAATGGGGTCTGGGGAGGTGACTCAATGTCCTCTAGCTCTTATGTGAGTGAGGGGCCCAAGCAGGACTAAGTCCTGTGTCTTAGCTTCTAGTCTAGGGCTGTTCCCATTGCACTATACTTAGACCACTGGTTCCTAAACTTCAACTACATCAGAATAATCTAGAGGGCCTGTTAAAGCAGATTGCTGGGGCCCACCCCAGAGTTTCTAATTCATGAGAGCTGGACTGGGGCCCAAGAAATTGCATTTTTAATAGGTTCTCAGGTGACGCTAATGTTTCTGGTATAAGGGGATACATTTTGAGAAAAACTATTGTAAGTAGTTATCAGTCCCATTTATGAGCTCTCTTGATCTTTGGGGGTGAAATGGAGACATGGACATTTGATTTATGGCTCAGACAGTATATATTTATATAGTCTCAAGGAGAATAATCCAGATTTGGCAAAGTGGTATAAGTGGCCCTCCCATACGCAGCCTGAGTGTCTTGCTGGGGCAGAGGTAGAGAAAAGTTTGCTTTCTGGGGCCCAGAGCAAGGACATCATTATTTATGGAAGACCCTATCTTTGGGATCTTTCATGAATCACCCCTCCATGTGAACTTAAATGAGATTCTTATTTTCTGGGCAGGAAAGGAATTTAACTCTGCAAGTACATCCATGCTCTCAACTAGTTCACAGGAGGCAATGCTTTTGCTGCAGTAGAAACAGAGCCTTACAAACAGAAAAGCTTGCTGCCTTTCAGAGTGCATCAGCAGACTTCAGATCTGAGAACCTTGGGTTAGCTGAACTGTGCTCTCTGGGGTTGCTGGCAGAGTCAAGCAACAAACAGGAATAAGAGGAAATGGGCAAAGAAATGAAAAAGGAAGGGAGAAAAGTAAAAGAAATGGAGAGAGAAATAGGTAAAAGAAAAATGAAGAGGGAGAAAAGAGAAAGAAAAATCTAAGAGTAAAAAAAAAAAAAATGTCACCAAACAAGGAGATGGTGCGTTTTTGGGATTAGGAGTCCAAAGTTTTGACTTCTAGTCCTAGCACCTTAGATTTGTAACCTAACTTTTCAGGACCTTGATTTCTCCACTTACAAAATGGGGCTAGGAAAGTACTTGCTCTTTCTTGGGCTGGTGTGAGAATGAGGTGCGATTATGTATGTAAAAGCTACCTGCAAACTATAAAATCCATCATCAAAGACCATTTTAAGTGTGTGTGTGTGTGTGTGTGTGTGTGTGTATATGTGTGCGCGCGCGCACACGTGATTGCTCAAGCCACTCCAAGAGCTTTCTATACAAAGAACTTGCTATACACAAGGGACACCGGTGTCTAATGGTCCTGCTTATTTGGCTGACGGCCCCTTTCCGTATTGCCCAGGCAATTCCTTCCAGGATAACAGACATGAGGAAGGTGTTTGTGGTTGTGAATCCCAGCTCTCCTTCATACTCGGCCAGGTGATCTCTCCTAGGTGCATGTAGTTAGCTTTGAAACTGGACATATACTGGAAAGACTCAAAAGTATTGGTGCCTCTGGGAGCTGCCTTCCATCATCCCGCCTCTTTCTTTGCATCTTCGCATCTTTAAAAGTCTATCAAGCCCCTCCCACATTCCACTCCCTTCCACAACTAATCAAAGCAGTCTAAACCAGCTTCAATCTTGCCTTTTTCATCTTGATTTCAACTTTAATTTTTAATTGCCCGCTCTTGTGTGTCACTTTAAATGGATTTGCTATGCCAGAGACTCTCCAAATAAATGAGGTTCTAAATTAGTCTTTATGTAATTAGACAAGAATTCAATTATTTCAAACATTCTTACTATCTGAGACTTAGATAAAAATAAGCTTTGGGCACTAATAGTTTAAAAGTCTTCTGCTAGGTTATTTGCATTAAAATGACACCTTACAAAGATTTTATTTGAATTATTTTACAATAGCTGGACTGTAACGACTTCCCATTAAGAAGGACTGGATGACTCCAGCCTGAAAATGTGTGGTGTATCTGTTCTTCATGCTATTAAAAAATCAGTACTTGGTATTTATCATCAATCTCACACTGGTAAGATTACAGATCATTAGCACAGATACTGATTAGGTAGTCATCTCTTAACATTAAAAAAAAAAAAGGCCACAATGTACTGACTGAAAGTCTTCAGTACACAGTTTATTTTCCACACCTCTTCTCTTATTAAGTACCTCTAACAGTAAGATTTTTCCAAAAGATAAGTGTAATTACATTTTTATTTTATAGTTTTAAAAGGGGCATTTTATTCATTATTCATGTACTTTTGAATTTTAATTAATATCTGTAGCAATGCCACATTTCTATGCAAAGAACATGATTTACATTCATTGGTGTTTTGAATTCAGATGCTCCTGATAATTTTCATAGTTTTCATCTTTATGATTATTAGAAACACAGGTTTTCCTTCATTGTCATTGTATGTGACCTGTTGTCAAAGACCCATGATTTTGTGATGATTAGTAATGAGGCCTGACTCAGGGCACTTCAGTTTGATGTTTTAACGGGGAGTGTTTTCCCTTTGGTTTCAGTGAAAGATGTCAAGGCAGGACTGGCACAGTGGCTCATGCCTATAATCCTGGCACTCTGGGAGACTGAGGTGGGAGATTACTTGAGCTGAGGAGTTCAAAGACCAGTCTGAGCAAGAGTGAGACTCCACCTCTACTAAAAATAGAAAAATTAGCCGGGCTATGTGGCCCTGCGCCTGTAGTCCCAGCTACTTGGAAGGCTAAGGCAGGAGGATTGCTTGAGCCCAGGAGTTTGAGGTTACAGGGAGCTGTGAGGATGTCATTGCACTGTAGCCGGGGCGACAGAGTGAGACTCTGTCAAAAAAAAAAAAAAAAAAAAAAAAAAAGAAAGTAAAAGAAAGAAAGAAGGAAGGAAGGAAGGGAGGGAGGGAGGGAAGAAAGAAGTCAAGGCTAGGGGCTTTAGTTCCAAAACTTAGAAACTCTGAGAACCAGGCATGCAAGTGGCAGCCCACATCCTCTCGGCAATTGGCAGCATTTGTGTTTACCGGCTCCTTTACCTCCTCCCCTTCCTGCTCTGCTGCTGCACCTGGGTCTCTCACAGCCAGCTCTCCCCACACCAGCACGAATTTCTACAGGAACCAGGCATTTTGCTTGGTTCATGATTTTACCCACAAAGTTTCTTCTGATAGTCCCTCTCTCCTCCATTCATTCATTCTCTTATTTATTCATTCAGTTAGTATTTACTGAGCACCAACCATATACCAGACATTGGAAACACAGCTCTGAACAAAACAGGTGGAGATTCTTGTCCTCACAGAGTGACATTCTAGTGATGAGTCAACACACACCCCACACATAGGCACATTCTCTATGAGGTAAATGTATCATAGAAAGTAGGTGTTTGATCTCTGCTTATGAATACCTCATTCCTCAGCCATATCTCACCTTCTCTATTGAGTCTTTGTTGATTAATTCTCTGCCCCAGTTCTGGAGGGAGTTAACACACATTCTGCATCAGCTCTGTGTTTCCACTCTGACTACTGTAGTGCTTTTTGCAGTCTGCCTTGTGTTAAAATGCTGTTCACTTTACAGTTTTTAAAACAGTATGTCATCAATTATTTTATTTAATTCTTATAACAACCCTGGAAAATGGGCATTATCACCTCCATTTTATAGATGAGGATGCAGAGAGAACAAATGATTTTATAACCTAGTAAATATCGAAGTCAAGATTTCTCTCCTGTCCCTTTTTCCTTCATAAATGTGATGAACACAGTTTGTATGCCAGCCAACAGTGCTAGCTTATGGGCAGGTGTGTGTGTGTGTGTGTGTGTGTGAGAGAGAGAGAGAGAGAGAGTGGGGTGTGAAGGGAAGTATAATGATTAATTAAACCAAGATTTTTGACCTTATAGAGTTTATCAGATTACTACACAAATAAATGTAAAAATCCAACTATTAAAAGTGCTGCATTAGTACTTAGGAAAGGTTCATGGTCATGGTAGGATTAATATAATAGAGATTTGACCAGGTCAAAAAAGTCAGGAAAGCCTTTCCTGAGGTCCAAAAGATAACAGTTACAAGGTGATGGTGGCTGGAGGAAACAGTCACCATGGAGAGTTGTCTAGCGAGAGGGGATTGCATGGGCAAAGAACCTGAACCTAAACTTTCAGACTTTCTATATCCTGAGGTTCCTCACTATGCTATATTCCTTATGATAGCTTATTATTTTGTTAGATTATAATCTTTTTGAAGACAGCGATGGTGGCTTACTTTTCATCCCCACACCCCCCAGCACATGGCTACAGCGGGGTTCAACATTTATCTAATTTGGTTGCATAAGTAGAATTGGAACAAACCTGTAATAAATAGTCTCATGTTTACTACCAGCACTTTATTACAAAAATATTAAAGTGAAATGTCACAGTTGAGAAAATAAGAGAACCTACTATTATGTTTCATTTAAGTATACATTCTCTTCTGAATCCTGTTCCGCCACCCTGCAATTCAACCTGATTTTTCGTTAGACATCCAGCCAGAAATCTGCAATTCTGTGGTCTGGCCTCTGAGAGATGACTCTATGTTAAGACAAATAGGTTTTGTTTGTTTGTTTTGATTTTTAATTTTATTTTTAATTGACAAATAGTAATTGTACATATTTATGGGGTACATAATGATGTTTCCATACATATAATGTATAGTGATCAGATCATGGTGATTAACATATATATCATCTCTTTTCTCATTTATGCTTAGCATGTATATCATCTCATTTCTTTGTGTTGAGAATGTTAAATATCCTCCTTCTAGCTATTTGAAACTATATAATATATTATTGTTAACCATAGCAATCCTGCAGTGGTATAGAACCCTAGAACTTATGCCTCCTATCTGGCTGTAATTTTATATCCTTTAATAAATCTCTCCCAAGACAAATAGCCTTGAGGCCATTACCCTTTATAACACAGGGCCATTTATATTATGATTTAATATTTTGCAAAACATTTAATACATGTTATCTCATTTGGTCCTTACCAGTAGAGAACATATCCCCCCATTTTATAGATGGAGGCATAGAGAAACAAAATGCTCAGGGTCCTATAGCAAGAAGTAGAAGCAAAACTTCTACTAAGAGTTGAACTAGAGTTGGAACTAAAGATCTAGTTACTCTCTGACCAGTGACCAGACTCTACAGAGGTAGCATTGAAGTGGTTTAAAAACAAACTCTAGATCCCGAGTGCCTGGATTGGGTTCCCAGCACTGCTCTTGACCTACCTTGGGCAATGTATTTGTCTGCTAGGGCTGCCATAGTAGAATACCACAGGCTGTGTGTCTTAAACAACATAAATTTATTGTCATAGTTCTGGAAGCTGTAAATGTCCAAGATCTAGGTGCCAGCAAGATCTGTTTCTGGTAAGGCCTCTCTTCCTGGCTTGCAGACAGCAACCTTCTTGCTGTGTCTTCACATGGTCTTTCCTCTGTGCTCTTGCACCACTGGTGTCTCTTCTTTGTCTGTATGAACATCAGTCCTATTGGATTAGCGTGCTACCCTTATGACCTCATTTAACATTAATTACCTCCTCAAAGGCTTTATCTCCAAATATATTCGAGGCTAGGGCTTTTGGGAAGACACAATTCAGTCCATAACAGTAAGTTAATTAACACCTCTCTGCCTCCATTTTTTCTTATGTTAAGCGGGGCCGATGATCATACATGCCTCCTTGTGAGGATGAGGGAGATGATATGTATAAAGTGCTGTGATGAGGACTGTGCCTGGCATGTAGGTGTTCCATAGGCCTTGGTCAACTTTTTACTGCACACTGTATCTCCAGATGTTTCAGACAATGAACCAGATAATCCACTGTTCCCCCTCCCCTCAAAAAACAACTATAAAAACATGCCAAAAACCCCAATCTCCCCCAAATATATGCTGAGTTGTTCCAGATTTCCTTTTTTTTGCATACGAACATAGATATAGCCTTTGCTTTGCCACATAACTTCACCGTTTTGTCCCTCCTGCCCCTCCCCTTTTTGGGACAGCACGTCCCAGGGTGGAGTACTGAGATGATAATTAGTGTGAGATTTCTTCAAAACTTAGAACTTTTTCTATGTATCTTGGAACTAAATCCTATATTCTAGTCAATGTCAACCTTTTCCAGCTAAGCAACATTAGGAATATGAGGTCAGAGTATCCAGAACATCAATGGGTCTGGCCAAGAGAAGGGAAGAGGTTTTTTAATATCTTTTTGGAAATTTTTAATCAGTTCTTTTAAAGGCAAGCCTCAGAAGTACAGTAAACTCCTATATGTAATATAGTGTATATTGTATAATAAACTCTTATATAAGAGAAGTCATAGCATTGGCCTGAACTTGAAGTGACCATTACACTACGTTTTTTTTTTTTTTTTTTTTTTTAAGACAAGGTCTCACTCTCTTGCCCAGGCTAGAGTTCAGTGATGTGATCATAGCTCACTGCAACCTCAGACTCCAGGGCTCAAGTGATCCTCCTGCCTCAGTCTCCCAAGTAGCTGGGACTATGGGCATGTGCCACCATGCCTGGCTAATTTTTTAGCATATATATATGTGTGTGTGAGTGTGTGTGTGTGTGTGTGTGTGTGTGTATGTATTTTATAGAAACAGAATCTTTCTATTTTTCCCAGGCTGATCTCAAACTCCTGGGCTCAAGTGATCCTCCTACCTCAGCCTCCCAAAGTGCTAGGATTAGAGGCATGAGCCACTGTGCCCAGCCCCATTACACTACTTTTAAATTCCAAGGGATGAAGTACTTTTAGCAAAAGGTTAGAGTGAGATAAGCTAGATCACTTGCTTCATTCAAATATGTAAGTTAATCTGGCGTCCAGGTTCAGAAAGTGCAAGGCCACAGGAAATAAGAAATGTCCAGGTTTCTTCCTCTATTTTTCTATCCTGCTCAAACATTGGTGCTTTGTGTATATTCAACTTTTGAGATGCACTCTTGAATTATTTTAAAACCTACTGTTTTTAGAGTTCAAGGACTGATCTGGTTAATTCTTTTGATAAAGAGGAAGCAAAACCTTCTCAATGAGACTTGTAAAAAGACCACATTTGCCAAGCAAACAGTCTGGATTTTTGCATTACAAATGGATTATTTAAAATGGTAGACCCTCTGGTGCATTTAAGTTTTTTACAGATCATTGACTGCTTGGAAGAGAGCTGGGAAACAGACTAAAGAGGGAGATCATTTCCACATAAAGATGCTGCTTTTCCAGAAATGAAAAATAGAGACTCTCAGAGATTCTAAAGTTTCCTCAAAGGGAAAATAAGTTCCTATTTACAGAAATGTCTCAGGAACAACATGCTGTGAAAAATGAGGCACAGAGCCGCAAGACAACTAGCAGCAGCCTCCCTGCTATGGGCCAGACCTTGGACCAGGTGCATTGTGTATTATTTCATTTAATCCTTCAAACATCCATGAAATGTGGTATTATTATCCCCATTTGCCAGATAAAGAAAATTAGGCTGAGAGTTGCAAGACAGTTTGGAGCTGAGATGTGCGCTCAGGTCTCAAGCCTGTGCTCTTTCCATACTGGAACACCACCAAACTGAAAACCGAGAGAAGTTGATGATATTGCCCCAAGTGATCACTCGACATCAACATAGTTGCCTTCCATTTCTTTTTTTAAAAAAATCACCCGTTAAAGAGTTGGGTGATTTGACAGAGTCCTCAACAGAGTGATAAATGAGAGAGAAGTCAGTGTCACTCCCCTACTCTAAGAAAAATGGTTGTCTAACTAGTCTCTACTTTATTTTGCCAATAGAATTCTCCTTTTCATTATACAGAATTATGAATTATTGGGCTTAGGAATAAAAGGGATGACAGAAAATGAGCTTAAAGGCAAATACTTGTGTATCTGAGCACCTCTGATTTAGCGATGCTTTAAGCTGTAGCCAAATGTAGGTGTATATGAATTGCAGTTTTTAATAGCCACATAGACTAAGGCATGGATTAAGGTGCATTGCATTAACACTGGCCTTTGAGAACTTCTAAGTTCCAGTGGTCCACTTAGCTTTCCCCTTTTTAGGCATTGCAGTCTGCAGGTCTGTTTGCTGTCACACAGGGCCAGAGGGTGGCAGCTTGATTTTGGGAATCAGGTTCTGTGCTGCCAGGAGAGCAGAGATCGTGAGAAACTGGGTGCTATTTGTTACACAGTGCACTCACACGGGCCACAGACATCATGTGACAATTTGTCAAAATAAAGAAAAAGGAGCCAAGATTTAGAGTGAGAAGATCTGAACTCTGGTCCCAGTTCTACTCCTACTACCAATTGCAGACTGTCTGGAGCAATCCTTAGCCTTGCTGATGGTGAGTTTTCTCATCTGCAAGGTGAAAATAATGATAATACTGACTTTGGAAAATTGTGAGCCTAAAATAAGATAACTAGTACAAAAAGTTTTTATAAACTGCTAAGTAATCATATGAAAAATAATAGTTAATATTATTTTAATTCACTTAGGAGGATCGAGAGTAGCTATCTTCCTAATTGTCCTCACTTGGTGGCCAGAGGTCTCTGGTCTTGATGGCTCTTTTATAATTTGTGTTCCAATTTATCTACAAATTACGTGTTTTCTTACCAAATTTTTCACTGAAACTTTGTTGTTTGGAAGTCCCAGTTCAGGCTGGGTATAAAAAGGGCAGCCCAATCAAATAGCATTTTTTAGTAAGATGTAGACTAGAGCAGAGGGTGAGAGGGGACTCTGGAGGGGGTGAACAGGGGAGGAGGGCTGCTAAATCCCTGCTCTAATAGTTACCAACTGTGTCTTTGCTTCCTCACCTATTAAATGGGAGGATAATGAACAGTAACTACCTTGTGGGGTTTTTGACATTAAATAAAATAATACATATGTAGCACTATGTGCCTAGAACATAGTAAGTGCTAAATAAAGGTTAATTATTATTATTATTGTTATTAGAAACTCAATGTTCTTCTCACAACAAAGCCTCCTTTGATGAGGTCAAAGGCAAAGCTATACTGAGCTATGTCAGTGTGCTGAACCATGTTAAGGTGTGTTCCAGAGAGTTGGTTGCCTACTCTACCATACCTAGAACATATCCCAGGTCAATGGCTCAGTCACTGGAAATGTAGCCGTCTTCAGTCATTCTTAGGCTCTGAAGGTAACTGCTTGCAAATGTGATTTGATTTGATTTAGTTATTTTTTTATCCATGTGGTAATAGCCAATTTCATTGGTTTTTAAAATTAATTCTTCAATTTTCAAATTTCCAGTAAGGATGTTTCCTCCTCCCCTCACCTGTCCTCTGCTCCCCTGTTCCTTTGTTCTTGCTCCTCCCTATCTCTTTCGGTCTCTCTCTCTCTCTCTCTCATCTCTATCTCTTTCTCTCAGAATCTGTTCTAGGCCTGGCTGGAGCACAGACATGCTTCAAACGCAGCCCTTACCCACAGTCCAAGAGAAGTGAGAAGGTGGATAGGTGAAGGGTAGACTGTGGTAAGAATCTCGAGTACCCTGATGGTTTGGAGGTGAGAAGACCCAGAGAAATTAGAGAGGTTCCCAGAGCGTGAACTCAGCCGGAGTCCGAACGATGGTAGGATGTGGCCCTGTGAGACTTAAGGAGAGGAGAGGAGGATGTGTATTCCAGGCTAAGGGGGCAGCAGGAGCAAAGGCATGAAGGGGGGCTTCTCCTGAGGAGAATTAATGTTAGAGATTAGCTGCAATGACTATATTTTCTCCTGTCTGCCTTTTGCTGAGTCAGCTAGGATCCTCTTCATGGCAAAAGTGGATGTGGTGGTGGAGACAATTCCTAGCTCTGACATGCATTTCCCAGGCATAAAATTGTTCCTGGGCCTGACTTCTCTTATTGTTCTTAGCTCCTGAGGTTTGTCAGACATCCAAGTGGGTTTTATGTTTAGGATTTACCCATTCAGATCCTAACTACTGCTATTATCATATCAGTCTCTAAGGGGCCATTGTGCTGCTCAATCCAGTGCTGCTCCCTCTTATTTAATTTCATGACGAAGTCATCAGTGCACTGCAAAGGGAATCAGTTTCCATTAGGATCATGCAATAAGGTGTCTTCTTCAATCCCACCTGTGCTAGCATCTTGACAGTTACCTTGGGCACGTTCGGCCCATGCCTTCAGTCTCTTTCATCCATTCATCAGACTCTCATTGAGCAGGTCTCAGTGCTCCACACCAATTGGGAGACAAGGAACAATAAAACATAATCTCTATTTTCAAGATAGTCTAAATGGAACTAAGAGAATACAGGTAGAAAATGATTAGGAGCACAAAAGAGGGACATTTAAAATCTCTCAGAGTTAGTAAAGTGACAGGTTTTTTTTTTGTTTGTTTGTTTGATTTTTTTTTTCCTGGAGGAAAGGTGCTGAAGAGGTTCTTCTGGAAGAGGTGAAATTTAAGTTAAGCTTCTAACAGTGGGAATGGTTTGATTGACTTGGTTTCCTCACCCTCCAAGATCCACAGATACCCTTGGAATGCTTGTTTTTGTTTTTCCCAGATGAAATTTTGCATCCGGCCATGGGCTGGAAGGTAACGGTGTGAACTACCTCTTCTCTGAGCAAGTGCCTCCTGCCTCTCAGCTTGATTATATGTGTCACTGCCCCATGGGCACATCCAGATTCCTCAGTAAATGATGACAAGTCTTTTCCCATCAAGGCTCTCTATCTACCATCTTTCAGAGGCATATCATTCTGTCTAGAATGTTCACCAACTCCAAACATTTACAGAATTATATTAAGATGATGTTTTTTAGGTTGAATTATAGCTTGATGACTTCTTTTAACTTCATGGGGGTTTTGGTGTCTGTTTCCTCAGGATGAATATCAAATTTACTCTCGGAAAAAGGTAATGTGGATCTACCTGTCATCATTAAACAGCGCAGTTGGTCTCACTCCTGACCACCCTCTCATTACAGATGAGGAGTGTATCATAAATAGAGCCATAAGAAAGCCAGACCTAAAGGTAAGAAAATTTATGGCTACCGCTGATACCAGAGAAGTTTAATCTTTTCCCCCGAGATACAAGGTTGAATCCAGGTCATCCACTGTGCCAATCCTCAGCTACAGTGTAGAAGTTTACAAAGAACATGAACTTTGGAGTGAGACAGAACTCAGTTCAAATCTCAGCTTCATCCTTGTGAACAGTACAATCTTAAATCAGTTACTTAACTCTGCTGAGCCTCAGTTTTCTCACCTATAAAATGACAATTATAATGCCTATCTCAAACATTAATTGATGAAATTCAATAAATTAAGGAATACAAAAATAAATATGATGCCAGGTACTTAGTAAGTGCTCAACACATATTAGCTCTTACTAGCATTATGGCCTGTAATATAACTTGTGCAACAGGGCTAATCTTACAGTAAATATAGTCACCCAGGAATATCCCAGGAAGTTTGCCTAAGCCTTCAGAATAATCTTGTTTTGAATTCTTGTCATTCAACTGTGTTTGGGTTACTCCCTTTTCATAATATTAAATTAGTACTGCTTGGATTATGACCAGTTAACATTCATATTAAAAACACATTTACAATATAAGAAAGAATGTTTTCTCTTATATTTATATATGTGTAGTCAGCTGTTTAAATTAGTTTTATGAGCTCAAGGTCAATTTTTAAAAATAATAAAAGTCAATTACTGAATAATTTTTCTATTATCAATTGTTATCACCCAGTTGTCTTAACTGCCAAAATAGACAAAAACAAAAGAGGTCAAGTACCTCCAAATAACAGAGCCTAATCTGTTAGGTGAATATTCACCTGGAAAAGTAGGCTTCCTAAATCAGCCTCATGTCCTCAAGAGTTTCATCGCCCTGAAATTCTAATATCTTTAATTGCATCAAATAAGTGGACAGAAAAATGAAGAAATGGTCAAATAATAAATAGAATGTAAAGAAAGAGCAGAGCTCTTGAAATGGAAAATTTTGATATTTTCCTCTACCAGCTCATGGTATAGACCATTTTGTTAGTTACTGCCTCTCTGACTCCTGAGTTTCTTACTTATAAAATAAGGGTAATAACCCCTTCTCTGCCTGTTTCTCAGGGCTATTGTGAACCTAAAATGAGAATATAGAAATTAAAGTGGTTTGTGAACTCCAATGAGCTATATTCATAATATGGGCCGAAACTTTCATTAAAGTCAGAGGGCTATCATGTCATGGGCTTAGCCATCATGACACTAATAGCAAGGACAATAACAATACCAAGATGATAACTATTTAGGGCCAGTTAAAGGGAGTCTGGAGATTGCAGCAAAGAATTATGTCAGGTTTGCAAACATAGTCTAAGAGGAGACTCTAAGGACCATCTGGGAGGACTGCATGCAAAGCAGAAACCCAGTGCTTAACCTGTTAAACAGGATGCTCTTATAACATGTTCCAACAAGAGATGAAGACCAGGAAGCCTGAGGAGAGGAATCTTCCTGATTCCTAAGCAGAAAGATAAAATGCACCCTGCAACAGATTTTCAGTTTCCTAATTACTGTTTCCTGGTCTTAAGTTCCAGGAAATGGGCAAATAAACATCACCCTTTGCAATTATTACTCTTAACATCCTCTTACCAGCCTCCAGAGGCTCTGAGGGTGATACGGGAAGCAGACAAACTCAGGCAGAGATGTTGCCTGCTGGGAGAATATCAAAGATACTTAAAAGGTCTATGATGGAGCCGTCCTTCTCACTCTGCAAGAATGGCCTCAGAAATTGCCAGAAGGTAATGGAATTTTCCATTTTCTGGACTGAGGTAAAACTTAACAGTAACCCCTTTATCCTCATTATTGCTGCCTTCCTTTGCAGATGTCCCGTGTCTATTGTGTTTTATAAATTTCTGAATCTCAGTCTGTGGTTTCACAGCCGCTTGATAGAGGTTCTCTAACTGAGCAGGGGCTTCACATTCTACCACAATTTGACTTTTAAAATTTTTCCAACACAGATTTTCAAATTTATGAAATTAATAAGTAGGCAACCTCACTTTATACAACTTGAATTTTGAAGTTAAAAGATTTTGGATTTTTTTTTTTTTTTTGAGTCTACCTTGAATATTATATCCTTTGAGAGACTGAGCTTTGGAGCCAGATGGGCTGAAGTTCAAATTCCAGCCTTGCAGGTTACTTAATCAAAATGCACTTCAGGTGCAAAGTGAAGATGAAAATAATATCTGCCCTACCACAGGATGATAAAAAGACTAAAGATAATGTGTGAAAAATCCTAAAATGCTCAATAAATATTAATTATGACTACAACCCTGCTCTATTTGCAAAATTGCAGGGTATACTGAAGAGAAAAGTAAGTTGTGAGGCAAGAAACTTGAGATTCCAACATGAGTCCTGATGGCTGACACACCCCAGGGCTGGTCACTTTCAAATTTCTTTCCATCCTCTCATTTGCAGCTTATGTAGGAAGTATCATTCCCACTGACAATTCACTCCAATTTTATACTGAGAATCAATTGTAAATAGGGTTTATTTTAAAGAAGTTACTTTGCAAACAGCCTTACTGAAATAAATCATTCTGAAAAATAAAAAAAATACAGCATTTTATACTCTTACTTGGTAACTAGTGGGTAGGGTTAAAATTCATTTGAGGTAACCTAGATCGTGGAGCATAGGGAGTTAAACTGCATTTCTAGCTGTCATGTGGTTTGACAAAGCATTCATTCATCTATTTAATGAAAAACATATTGAGCACTTATTATGTACCAGCTGTATACTCTTTCCAGTTTTAGAATTTACCTAATGGTTATACTGACTAATATTCACAGGTATAGAATATATGCATAGGAGCGGAAGTGAAACTTAAACATAATCTGTTCCATTACCTCGGTTATTCATGGGGAAACTGAGGTGCAGAGAAATTTAGTTGAAGTTCTCAAGGACACAAGTACCATAATAGCTATAAAAGGAAGCCTTAACCACCGTTCCTCAGCTGTGGCTGCACATTCAAATTGTCTGGGGCAAATTATTATAGAAGTATTTATGCCCAGGATGCACTGCAGCAAATCAGAATCTCTGGGGATGGGGGGAGACCCAGACAGCAGTATTTTTTTTTTCAAAACATTGAGGGGGGTAGAAGTGTTTTGTTACATGGATGAATTGTATATAGCTGAAATTAGGGCGTTTTGTGTGCCTGTCACCAGAGTAGTGAACATTGTACCGGATAGGTAAGTTTTTATCCCCCAATGGCAATTATAGCAACAACAAAAATAAATAAATGGAACTTAAATTAAAAAGCCATAATTTTTAAAGCTTTCTGGAGGAGTCCAGTAAATAAACTGAGAGTACTACATGGCTCCATAGCAATGTGACAGTCTCACTGTTTCTCTGTGTGCTTAGGTCATCAGTTCATGAAAATTCAGATTCACATATAAAGTTGCTTAAAGAAATCAGAAGCAATAAGGCACAATTGCCATAAACATTAACCCTTCCCTTTTTTCCCCACTGCTAATGCCCTCAGAACCTTATTCCTGGAACACATTTTTTCTGTCTTTTTTTCTTTCTTTTTTTTTCTTTTCTCACTCTGTCGCCCTGGGTAGAGTGCAGTGGCATCATCGTAGCTCACAGCATCCTCAAACTCTGGCCCTCAAGTGATCCTCCTGCCTCAGCCTCCTGAGTACCTGGGACTACAGATGCATTCCACCACACCTGGCTAATTTTTCTATTTTTAGTAGAGACCAGGGTCTTGCTCTTCTTCAGTCTAGTCTCGAATTCCTGAGCTTAGGTGATCCACCTGTCTCAGCCTCCCAGAGTGCTAGGATTACAGGCATGAGCCACCACACCTGGCCTCCCATTTTTTTGTAAAACCTTTTCTCTCCCTTAGTATTTACTATCAGCCTAATCTTCTTCAGTGTTTCTTCTTTTCTCTCTCTTTTTACTTGTTTAGTGTGGCTACTAGAAATTTGTTTTTAATTGACACATAATAATTGTACATATTTATGGGGTAAAAGGTGATGTTTCAATACATATATATTGTGTAATAATCAAAACAGGATAATTAGCATATTCATCACCTCATACATTTATCATTTCTTTGTGGTGAGAACATCCAAAATCCTCTCTTCTAGCTATTTTGAGATATATAATACAATATTATCAACCATAGTCACCCTACCATGCAATAGAACACCAGGGCTTATTCCTCCTACCTCTGACTTTGTACCCATTGACCAATTTCCCCTGCATCCCCTTCTCCCCTCTATGCACCTCAGCCTCTGGTAACCACTATTCTACTCTACACTTCTGTGATACCAACTTGTTTAGATTCTACATGTAAGTAAGATCACGCTTTACTGTGTCTAGCTTTTTTCACTTACCATAATGTCTTCAAGACTCATCCATGTTGTCACAATTGGCAGAATTTCTCTCTTTTTAAGGCCAAATAGTATTCCTTTGTGTGTATAAACCACATTTTCTTTATCCATTCTTTCATTGATGGACACTTAGGTTGATGCCATATCTTGCCTACTGTGAATAGTGTGCTACCATAAATATGGGAGTGCAGATATCTGACATAGTGATTTCATTTTCTTTGGATGTATACCCAATAGCAGGATTGCAGGATCATATGGTAGTTTTGTTTTTTATTTTTTGAGGAACCTTCATATTCTTTTCTATAATGACTGTACTAATTTATATTTCCATCAATAGTGTATAAGAGTTCCCCTTTCTTCTCATCTGTGCCAGCATTTATTTTTTGGTTTTTTGATAATAGCCATTTTAACTGGAATGAGGTGCTATCTCATTATGGTTTTGATTTGTATTTCCCTGATAATCAGTGATGTTAAGCATTTTTTCATATATGATATGTATATCTTCTTTTGAGATATATCATTTGTATATCTTCTTTTGAGAAGTGTCTATTCAGGTCTTTTGCCTAATTTTTAATTCATTAGTTCTGTTTTTTTTTTGCTATTGAGTTGCTTGAGTTCCTTACATATTTTGGATATTAAACCCTTGTCAGATGCATAGTTTGCAAATATTTTCTCTCGTTCTGTAGGTTGTCTTTTCACTGTATTGATTGTTTCCTTTTTGTTTCTATATAGATTTTTAGTTGTCCATATAATTTCTTTCTATTTTTAATAGAGACGGGGTCTCACTCTTGCTCAGGTTGGTCTCGAACTCCTGAGCTCAAACGATCCTCCTGTCTCTGCCTCCCAGAGTGCTAGGATTCCAGGCATGAGCCATCGTGCCTGGCCCAAGACTGTATTTTTTACTTTATCATAGTTTCATTTTTTTGCCATGTACATATTGGACTATACGGTGTAGTCTTTTTTGAATTTTTTTTCCTTCTTAGGTTATAAAGTAGTAGAATTCAGACACTAAGTTTTATTTGTATCTTTTGTATGTAGTAGGCCCATGATACATGTTGATTGAATGATGACTTCTAGTAAAAAATGCCATTTGTGTAATAGAAAAGGATAGGATGAGTTAGAAAAGGACAAAATTCTAAATAAGTACATTAAGGTTCTATCTTTGCTGTTTCCACAAATGCTTCTTTATTTACTGAGTTGCTGTATATTCTCTGATTCTCAAACTAGAGACTTCCTTAGTACTTTTCTTTTGCAGGTGAGATGCATAAAAGTGCAGAAAATAAGATACGTTTGGAACAACTTAGAAGGAAAGTTCCAGAAAATTGGGTAAGTTGCTTTAGCAAGTGCATCCAAAGAATAAAAATGTTATCTCAAAAACATTGTTGCTAAATATGTCTATTTCGTTATTATTATTTTAGCTCTTTGGAAGACTGGCTCAGTTCTGCCAAAATACATCAAAAATTCGGATCAGGTCTAACAAGAGAAGAACAAGAAATTAGGTACCATGTTATTGTTGCCTATTCTAGCTCAAAGGAACTGTTATCAGCCAAATAGAGAGCTCAGTAAATAGTTATTTTAATTGATTAATATCAGAAAATGTTGTAGTGCTCTATTTAGCATTATTTAATTAAATGCTTTCATATACATATCACTTCACCTTCAGAGCAACCCTGTCGGGGAGGTAGAACAGATATCATCATCATCCTAATATAACAGATGAGAAATCTGAGGTTCAGACAGGTTTAATGGCCTGAACAAAGTCACACATATGGAAAGTGATTGATGAGGAATTGGGTCCCATGTCTCTCACTATAGACTTAGTGCTCTTTCTACTCTAAACAATGTTTGTCAAGGTCATTATAATAATAAAGTTAAGGCAGTTTTGATTGTAATCAAGAAATATATATTACACCATAACACAGTTAAATAATCGTGGAGCACCAGAAGAATATCTTGCAAGTTGTGTCACCACCCAATTCCAGATCAGTTATTAGGCAGAGGTGCAAGGCTAAGAGAGGTCACTTGAATATTAAGAGACCTTGTGCCTTTGAACAAATATCTTCTCTTCTCTGGGCCTTAGTTTCCCAGTCATAAAAAGGGGGAGAAGGACTCTATTAAGGTTCCTGCTGCTCCTAAATTTCTATGATTCGTACACTTCCCCCAACCCCATTTCTAGTACTTTGAAGAAACCTAGAGCCTTGCAGCATCAACATCGCTGGAGAGCTTGTTAGAAACATACAGTCTCAGACCACACCTCAACCCTATTAAATCAAAATCTTCGTGTTAAGAAGATCACCAAGTTATCTGTATGAATATTAAAGTTTGAGAAGCACTGCTTTAATACATTTGGCCAAGCTATTTAATCTGAGCATTGATGTGGAGGGCACAGAGAAAGTGGTTATTGTTCTCAACAACAAAATTACTCACAAAGTGCCATTCTTCTGCAAAATCAAAGAAACTCCTCTCTGGTTCTTCAATCTGAGGGCTGGATAATTCTGTGTGTAGAGCTATTTTTAAGATCCCAGGACCTTTCTACTAACATTAAAACAAATTACTGCAGCTTCACAGAACTTTTGAATAGGAATAGGAAAGTAGAAATAGCATTTCCTTATCAATAAAACTATTCTTTCTTAATAACCTCACTGTTCCTCATTCATGGGACCAGAGTTGGGAAGAAATAGTTGAGGACATGCCAATCCAGAAACTACTCAATACTTGAATGAGACAATGGGTAATATTAAATATCCAAATTACTATTTAGGGAATTATTTAGACCTTGGGGAAAGTCTAGTTCTAGAAGCAATATGATCATGTTTATTGTTTTTGCACCTGGGAACCCTTCCCCTCCTGTTATTTTGAGGAAGATGGGAATATTATATCACAAGGGAAGCTTATGTTGATCCCACACGTGAGAAAATGAACATGGAATAGACCTTTTTCTGAATGGGTGAAAAATGAGCTTCATCTTTTTTATTAGTGACTGAGTGATATGTGGTCTCTCCCTATAGGAGGTTAATATGTGGGCCTAATACTATTGATGTTGAAATCACACCAATTTGGAAACTGCTCATCAAGGAGGTAATTTCTCCAGTGTTTTCTCTTGGCATTGGATAGAAAATAAAGAAGTTTGGTTCAAATCAATCAGGAGTACTATTAATACTTGTTAATAAGTAACTGTAATTTGGGAAATATTTTAAAAGAATGACAAGTATATTTTCTTCATACCTCTTACTCTTTTTTTTCAAGTGCTTCTTTCACACATGGCCTCATACAACAAAGGGTGAGACACTTATGTGTCTACTTATTATTTAATGACTGGATGAATGAAATGTTTATTTTCTTCCTTTTTCAAAAGACTATACTGTTTAGCCTGTTTCAACCTTGTAAGACTAAAATATACATCTATTTTAAAAAGCAATCCTTTTATTAGGCAACAGATATCATTTACTCAGCATCCAAAATGGTAGTAAGAAAAAAAAATACCAATCTATTCAGCCTTATTAGTTCTACTGATCTCAAGGTATATGTTGGAGGGAAAGGACTTGACCATCATTTACTCAGTTGAAGTTTTCCTCTTGATCTCTATCACTTGGCTTATCACTTTCCATTTGACAGTGATTGTTATCAAACTATAACCCTACAGCTCTACTCTAGCTTCCCCTGTGCTCCACCTCCCCTCCTCCTTGACTTAAAAAAGAAAAAAGCTAACTAAGCTCAAGGTGCTTTCTCAATATTTCCAGCAATATTTCAAGCATGAAAGAAACCAAAACAAATTGATAGGAACAGTTTCTGTGTGCTTCCTTTCTAACCTGAGAAAAGGATTACCATTCCTGTTTTAGACAAGTGAGAACCAACTAGAGGGAATTTGAGTAAGGGCACAAAGTGTTTTTAACCACAGCAGAATTAAAACTGTTAGAGTTAACATCTCTGTCCCACAGCATTCTAAATGCACGATTGCAGCTTACCACTTTCAGCACAGCTCACTACTTATGAGAAAATGTAGTCTTCAATTCACCCATTAGCCTACAGTTCTTTAATGCCTTTGTGTATGACCACTGTTATGTCAATAACAATAGGACAATAGATTAGAAGGTTAACTTGGGAAACCTGAACTAATACTTCACCTTTCTGAAGGGCAGTAAATGTAAACAGGAGATGCTAATATCTACTTATACAATTATTGTGGTGGTCAACATAATGATACATGAGACACTACTTTGTAAATTGTAAAGTGCAGCAGTGATTAAAAGTAAGTTCTCTGAGTCTCTGCCCAGGCTTAAGTCTTGGCTCTGTGACATAGTTGTGTGACTTTGGACAAGATCTAAGGCTCAGTTCCTTCATTTTTACAATGAAGATAAGTAATGACTTCTGGTTAATAAGGTAACTATGTGAATTAAATGAGTAAATTAGGGTAAAATTGCTTAGTGCAATGTCCAGCACATGACAATTGCTGAATAAATGTAATAAAAAGAAGAATATAGAAATTGTGTGGTATGATTAATGTTATGGAGATGATTATGAAAACCAGTCGATGAATAGCCAAGTGTGAAGCCTAAAAATCTCCCTTGTCTTCCTGTTTT
Organism: Eulemur rufifrons; assembly: GCF_041146395.1. Classification (NCBI taxonomy): domain Eukaryota; kingdom Metazoa; phylum Chordata; class Mammalia; order Primates; family Lemuridae; genus Eulemur; species Eulemur rufifrons. Next base: position 71,342,441 of record NC_090989.1, read on the forward strand.
TATGTCTGCCAACAGGTTCTAAATCCATTTTATGTATTTCAACTCTTCAGTGTCTGTTTGTGGTTCAGTGAAGACTATAAGGAATATGCTTTTGCCATCATAATCATGTCCGTCATTTCCATTGCTTTGACAGTGTATGATCTCAGGGAGGTGAGTGTTTCCACTAATTCTATGGTCTCAGAAAGGGAGTAGTAGTGACTTCATTGAAATTTTGTTAAAGAGGAGAATCGGGAAGCAGTCATCACCCACCACCCCATATTAAATGAGACCAGGTTGGTAAATATCTAGCAAAATAGCCAATGCTCAACAAGTTGTCTTTTCCCTTCCCTCACGTCTCAATCCCTAACCTTTCAAGTTATTTTCCCCCCTCTTTTTAGCTTACTCAAGACTAATTAGCCATTACAATATGCAAATGTTTATGAATTGTGAATGAGTGGAAAAATCATGCAAAGAAAACTGCTCGATCTTGAAAATGGTGGAAGATGGAAGTGGAGGAATCCCTGTTTAATATCAACTCCCTTGCCCATCTTTTTGGTTGTTACTAATTTGTCAAGGCCCCAGTTCAGCTCCTGGTTTTTGCATGTCTGCGCCAGGGAATCTGGGTGCTATCACATAGAACAGATTGGTTGATTGCACTATAAATTCATGAATGCCAACCTCATCTGAGCAAGCTTTCTGTACATCTCTTGTGCTCTCCCTTCTCTGAAATTAAGGTTTTAAACCATTTCCCACTTCTGGTTTCTGAGATGACTATTGTCCCATATTCCACTTTCCTCCAATTCAGCAGATTATCCCTTCACTTATTTCACAAAGAAGTTGGAAGCCATATGACAGGAATTTGCTCAACTCTCCAGTATCCAACTGCCAAATGACCCAACTCTCCAGCCCCCTCCTTCCCTGACATATCATTTTAGTGGAGGAGGTGCCCTCTGTCTGTGCTTAAGATACCATCCTCTCCCACCTTCCTGGTGCCTATTAAGTCCATGAATAACTCCTTCTCTCTCCTTCCCCAACATCCTTCCCACCAACACTTAACGTACTCAAGCTTCTCCCAACTTAAAAACAAAACTCAAATACAACAATTACTTATCCTGACCGTGATTCTAACTTCAGCTACTATTGTATCTCTCTTCTCTCTTTTACAGCAAAACTTCTTGAGTCCTTATGCCCATTCTCATCATTTGCATATCTCCTTCTCTTCACTCATGCTAACCTGGCCTTCTCTCTCATGACTCCATTTAAACAGCCCTTGTTAAGGTCACCACTATCATCCTCAAACCCATAGATAGTTTTAAAATTTTTTTTAAAAAATTCTTTTTTTAATTAGCTAGTTTTTTCTTAATAGAAGTAGCAATATATGAACATGATAAAAATAAATTTCAAACAGAACAAAACAGTGTGAATAAAAATTAAGAATCCCTCCCACTGCAGAGCTTTCCAGTGTCTAGGTTCTCTTTCAAGAGACATCTACTGGGACCATATTTTTGGTGTACTTTTAGCAATATTAAATGCATATGAATTAATTTGTTTCATAGGATGAAAATATACTATGTCTGATCTTCTGTACTGGAATTTTTCACCAAATATTTCTTAAATATCTTTCCACTTCTGCACAAATACAGTTTCTCTGGATGTACCATAATTTTTTAACCATTCCAATATTGATAGATATTTAGGTCATTCTAGTCTTTACCTACTAAAACAATGCTGCAATAATTATCTTTGCGCATATATTTTCTCACACACTTGCAGATATATGTGTGCATGTGTGTGTGTATATACACATTAAATACATAAATTAAAAGTATTATAATTTATATTACATATAAATATGTATATAGTAAGAATATATACTTATTTATATCTGTATTGATATAGAGATATAAAATTTGTGCAATTGAAATTTCTTAGTCATAAGCTAGGTACATTATTTTAATACATGTCAAAATGCCTCTTAAAAAAGTAATACCAATTTACACTCCTTCTAACACTAGATAAGTGTTTGTTTCCCTTATCTTTGCCAATGTAAGTAAAAATAGAATTCAATAACTTTAATAGCATGTTTTCCATTATGAGTTGAGCATTTCCTCACATTATAAGCTATTTGTATTTCTTTTACTGTGGACTATTTCTGTCCTTTATTAATTTTTATTGGGTTGTTGGTGTTTTGCTTGCAGATTTTATGGTCCACTTGCAGTGGATACTTTTTTCCCCTGTACATATTTTATTAAACCTCTCAGCTACATTTGACACAGTTATTTGCTCCATTCTCTCTGAAGTGCTCTTTCCCTTTTGCTTTGGTGACAACATACTGTCTATTCTCTCCAGTTGCCCCTTGCTATTCTCTTTTGATAGCTTATCCTCCTCTACTTGGCCTTTTTTTTTTTAATTGGGTGTCTCAAAATCAAAATAATATGAAAATGCATACAATGTAAAAGCTCCATCTTTCTCTCCCCCTCCACTTGGTCAAGTAATTTTATTAGTTTCTCATTCATTCTTCCCAAAATGTTTTTAGGTGAATGAAGCAAATATACACACATGTATTTTCTTTTTCTTTTTCTTATGTAAGTTGTAGCATAATTACATTGTTTTCTACCTATATAAAAATATTATTAATATGTCTTGAAGATACTTTCATATGAGTACGTGAGAGAGTCTTCATTATTTTTTATAGCTATATATGCCAATGACTCTTAAAGACATACGCTAATCACTTTCAAATTTGTATATATTTCTCAAGTACAAATATCTTTTTTGAGTTACAGACTCATAGTCTTAATCTATTTTATATCCCCACCATAAAATCCACAAATTAACTTCAACACATTCAACAAAGAATTCAAGAACTATTCTCCCCAAATCTGCTCTTTTAGGCTTACCTGATTTGCTAACAGACACCACTGACTATTCAGTTGTACAAGTCACAAATCTGGTTGTCATCCTTGAAACTTTTTTCTTCTTTTCAACTGTGGAGCCAGTCCTATTGATTTTCTCTTCTAAATCTCTTGGCATTATTCACTTTTTCCAATCCTACCGCTATTATAGTTCATGTTAGTTAACATCATCTCCTGCCTGGCAAACACCTCCCATCTGGTCTACGTGAATCCATTCTTGCAGTCTTCCAACTCACTCTCCATGCAGCAGGCTGAGCCATGGTTTTAAAATGCCAGTGAGAAGGGGGCCAAGATAGCAGACTAGAAGCAGCCTGCACAATCCACTCTCACAAAGAGGATCAAAAGCGGTGAGTGGCAATTCGCCTTCAATCAGTTGTCTAAGAGAGTGCCCTGGGAATCAACAGAGAGGCGACAAAAGATTCCTAAAGTGAAAAGAGAGGGAGATGGGCAACCTTCTCAGCAGAATTTAAGGTACATGGGTAAGGCACCCATAGACGGGGAAGGGACAGAGGAGAGAATCCCAGGGCTCCCCACTTCCCCTGTGGACATTGCAATCTGAGTGGTGGGAGGGCCCCTCCACTGCAGCAGGCTGCTGGACTGACACAGGGAGCTGACTGGAGACTGTGCAGTGGCACTGATCTGGAGAGAAGGCACAGCAGCATCCCGCTGGCTTACAAATCCTGGGTGCTGTGGCCGATGCCATTTTGGGGTCCCAATCCCAGAGTGCTGCATTTACTGGGGGGGTCAGATTTGTTGCTGATGCCTCCTCATCATGTTTGCCAGGTTGGGGAGGAAACAAGGAGAACACCACTCTGTGTAACCCGTGGGTGGGTGCTGCATGCTGCCCACTAACTGGGAGCGTGGGAAGGGTGAACACTCAGGCTGCAGTGTGCCTACCATCTGTGACAACCACAGGGGAGCAGGGAGATGCAGGAGAGCAGCAGTGTGAAAGGGTCACAGTGCATCCTATCCTCTCCTGCCTGGTCAATCTTCTGGAATAGGACTCAAGCGTACCATCCAGGGACCTCTCCCTCTCTTCACTGAGCAACAGAGTTCCCAATGAAGGAAAAAAGGTGCACCACAAAGATATCTATCTTGAGCTAAAAGAAGAGATTTCAGATGAAAAGGAACCAGCATAAGAACTCTGGCAACATGAAAAAACAGGCTGCTTTTACACTCCTAAAGGATCACAATAGTTCTCCAGCAACAGCCTCCAGCCAAAAGGAAATTGTTAAAATGTCAGATACGGAATTCAGAATGTAGATGAAAGTAAGATCAATGGTATTGATGACAAAGTTGAAAACCAGCACAATGAACCCCCCCAAGATTCACTAAATTATGAATGAAAAGTTCACTAAAGAGATAGATAACATAAGAAAATATAAATAGAGCTTATGGAAATGAAAGAGTCATTCAGGGAATTTCATAATACAGTAGAAAGTTTTAGTAACAAACTAGACCATGCAGAAGAAAGAATTTCAGAGCTTGAAGACAGGGCTTTCAAATTAACCCAGTTAGTCAAAAATATAGAAAAAAATCACAAAGAACGAACAATCTTTCTGAGAAATATGTAACTACATAAAGCAAATGAATATAAGAATCATGGGTATTCCGAAAGGAGAAGAAGAAAAAACAAAAAGCATGGAAAACTGGCCAGGCACAGTGGCTCATGCCTATAATCCTAACACTCTGCGAGGCTGAGGCAGGAGGTTTTCTTGAGGAGTTTGAGACCAGCCTGAGCAAGAGAAAGACCCTGTCTCTACTAAAAATAGAAAGAAATTAGCCAAACAACTAAAAATAGAAAAAATTAGCTGGGCATGCTGGTGTGCACCTGTAGTCCCAGCTACTTGGGAGGCTGAGGCAGGAGGATCACTTGAGCCCAGGAGTTTGAGGTTGCTGTGAGCTAGGCTGACACGGCAGCACTCTAGCACAGGCAACAGAGCAAGACTCTGTCAAAAAAAAAAAAAAGAAAGAAAGAAAGAAATACAGGAACAACAAAAACAAATAAATGGGGCTTAATTAAACTAAAAATTTCTGTGCAGTAAAGGAAATAATTAATACAGAAAATAGACAACCTACAGAATGGAAGAAAATATTCATGAACTATATATCCAACAAAGGGCTAATATCCTGAATCTATAAAGAACTCAAACAAATCAGTAAGAAAAAAACAAATAAGCTCATCATAAAATGGGCAAAAGACATGAACAGATTTTTTTTCAAAAGAATATAGACAAATGGCCTTCAATAATATGAAAAAATGTTCAACATCATTAATCATCAGGGAAATGCAAATTAAAATCACATTGAGGTACCACCTTAACCCTGAAAAAAAGTTAAAAAACAATAGATCCTGGCATGGATGCGGTGAAAAGGGAACACTTATACACTGTTAGTGGGAATGTAAATGAGTACAACTGCTATGAATAACTGTATGAAGATTTCTCAAAGAACTAAAAGTAGACCTACCATTTAATCCAGCAATCTTACTACTGGGTATCTACCCAAAGGAAAAGAAGTCATTTTATAAAAAAGACACCTGTAGCTGAATCTTAATCACAGCACAATTCATAGTTGCAAAGATATGAAATCAACCTAAGTGCCTATCAACCAATGAGTGGACCAAAAAAATGTAATACACACACACACACACACACACACAGCACACATAGTACTCCATGGTGTGTGTCGTATATATATGTGTACAACATGGAGTACTACTCAGCCATAAAAAGGAATGAAACAATGTCTTTTGCAGTAAGTTGGATGGAACTGGAGACTGTTATCTTAAGTGAAGTATCTCAAGAATGGAAAAACAAATACCACATGTTCTCACTTATAATTAGGAGCTATAGAGGGATATATATTGTCATAAAGTGGTGTAATGAACATTGAAAACTAATAAGGGGGCAGTTCTAGAAAGGGAAGAGGGATAAAAATCTACCTGTCAGGTAAAAAGTACTCTATTCTCATTGTGGGTACACTGAAAGCGCCAACTTTAGGATGATACAATTCATCCATGTATTGATAAGAAAAATCCCTTGTACCCCCTAAATTTTTTGAAAGACAAAATAAAATGGCAGCCAGAACATGATTATTCCCATACTCTTATCACCAAAATACTTCCAAATATTTCCATTACTCTTACAATAAACTTCTAAATCTAATCATGGGCTTAAAAGCTCTACTCAAAGGTTCTCAAACATTTTAGTCTCGAGCACTCTTTATTCTCTTAAAAATCATTGAGGACCTCAAGGAGTTTTTTTTTTTTAATGGGTCAAATCTATTGATATTTAATATATTAAAAATTAAAACTTAGAATCATAAAATATTCATTAATTTATTAATTTATTTTAAAATAGCAATAATAAAACTTCATTACATGTTAACAACAAAGACAACTATGTTTTCTGAAATGAAAATAATTTATTGAAAAGAATGGCATTATTTTACATTTTTGCAAATCTCCTTAGTGTTTGGCTTAATAGAAGACATCTGGATCCTCATAACTTCCGTATTCAAGCCATTGTGATATTAAACATCATTCAGCCTCTAGAAAACTCCACTGTACACTTGCAAGAGAATAAGATTTTAAAGGGCAATTAATGTTTTAGTGTTCCTATGCAAATACTTTACCTTCTCAGCCCCTGTGAGACGTTTCTGAAAGCCCCCAGGAATCCTCAGCCCACTCTCTGAGGGCCACTGCTCCAGCTGAACTTGTAAATGCTGCTCTTGCTTATTTCTCCTGCCTTAATTCCCCTAGCATGTCCCTTGCTTTCTGCCCTCCAGACACGTTAGTGTTTTTGTTTCCTGAAATGTACTCTTTTTTCTAGCTTCAGAGCATTTGGACATATCACCTGGAATTGTCCGTTCTTTTCATCTCCATGATTTGTCCTCACCCTCTTGACTAAATAACTTTTACTCTGGTCCTAGGTTCAATGTTGCTTCTTCAGGGGAGATTTCCCTTGATTCCTTTTGCTGTATATGCTCCAAAAGCACTTTATTTTTTCCTTCTTATTACTGATTATAATTATAGATTTATGTATGTGATTATTTTATTAAAATGTATATCTCTAAGTAGGTTGCAAATTCCTTGATGGTAAGAACCATATCTCTTTTGTTTACCATTCTATTTCCTCTTCTTAGTATAGTCCCTGGCATTTTAAAGGTTGCTCGATCAATGTTTGTTGGTGAATGCACAAAGGAATAAAAGAATGAGCTAATAGCATAATATGCTGTCTTCGACTTTATAGTCTTCTATTAATCATTCTTAGAATATATTTATCAGATTTATAAATAATCTGAAACTAGAAATTTTTTTATTTTTTATTTTTTGGAGATGGGGGTCTCACTCTGTCACCCAGGCTGGAGTGCAGTGGCGCGATCACAGCTCACTGCAACCTTGAACATTTGTGCTCAAGCAATCCTTCTGCCTCAGCCTCCCAGAGTGCTGGGATTACAGGCGTGAGCCACCACACCCAGCTTCACCACACCACTCCTGAAGCTAGGAGATTTAGGAAGTGTCTTAAATGACAAAATCGGGATTAAAAAACGAACACTCTAAATGATTGGGATTTTTAACCCCCAGAACCAGGTAGGCAGTCTTTCACACAATAGTTGTTCAGTAAGTGTGGAATCCAATGTAATTTTATTATATATATATATATATATATATGGTCTCCTTTTATTGATTCACTATCAATGTCCCATATAGTTTGTATGTTAGAATAACAAATATTAGGAGGAAATGGCAGAAACCACTGAACTCCTTACACAGTTATAGATTAGGAACTCTGATGTGGGAGAGCCCAAAGCTTAAATAATGCTTAGTAGTTCTTCAAGCTATTTCAATATAAACCCATATATTGAATGATAAATGTCCCTGATGTCATCTACCTAAAGAACTAAACACATACTTCTTATTGCTGGATGAAGAGCACTACAGTCGGATGCTTTTTTACTTGAGTAATAGGCTACTCAGTCTTTGTTTCTAGCCAGTACTTTCAACTTGCAATAAGACAGTTTTCCATCTCTAAAGAAGGCTAGCTCCTTACTTAGTAATACCTGGGACCTAGACTCAAATAGATAAGCCTTTTCTATTTTCCCTTCTTTTTCAGCAATCTGTAAAACTTCATCATCTAGTTGAGTCACATAATAGCATTACAGTCTCTGTATGTGGGAGAAAAGGTAAGTTCCATTATTTTAGAACTATGTGCTATCCATGTGGAATCAGAAGAGGATTTGAATATGTATTTCTGATTGTTCCTACTACTCCATCTTCATATGCATCTTTTCTTGTGCATTTGCTTAGAAGGATAAGGAACCTTAGGTCTTTTCACCTTAAAACACCACTTTTGTGAGATAGAATTAACATGTAATAGACTGTACATATTTATAGGGACCATTTGGTAAATTTGACATATGTATACACCCATGAAACCATCCTCATGTTCAAGGTAATGACCATCCATCACTCCCTAAAAGTTGCCTTGTGCCTGCTTGTAATCCTTTCCTACCAGACCCACCACTTCCCCATCTTCAGGTAATCGCTTATCTGCTTTCTGTCACTGTATATTAACTTCCAGGTTTAGAATTTCATATAAATGGTATTGTACAGTATGCATTTTGGGGTCTTTTATAACATATTTTGGGTTAATTTTGGGAGGGATAAAAGTTGATAATTGTTTTGAAATTCATCCGTTTTGTTAAGTGTACCAATAGTTCATTCGTTTTTATTCCTGAGAGTATCCCATTGTATGGATATACCAGTTTGTTCATCCATTCACCTGTTGATGGACATTTGAGTTCCAGTTTTTGGCTATTGTAAATAACATTTCTCTGAACATTTGGGTACAGGTCTTTGTATGGATATGCACTTTCATTTCTTATGGGAAAAGACCTAACCGTGGAATGGCCGGGTCATGCAGTAGATAGATGAGCAGCATTTTAAGAAACCTCCACAGTGTTTTCCAAAATGGTGGTACATTTTTACATTCTCACCAGCAGTATATGGGAGTTTCAGTTGCTCCACATTCTTGCTATTACTTGGTATGGTCAGTGTTTTTGTTTAATTTTAGCCACTTAATGTGTGGTAGCATCTCATTGTTTTAAATTTGCATTTGCCCAATGACTAATGACATTGAGCATCTTTTCAAGTGCTTATTTGCACTTGTGTATCTTTTTTGGTGAAATATATGTTCAAATCTTTTGTTTATAAGATTGTTTGCTTATTATTAAATTGGAGAGTTCTTTCTACATTCTGTATACAAGTTATTTACCATACAAATGATTTGCAAAAATTTTCTCTCAGTCTATAAATTATCCTTCCATTCTCTGTACAGTGTCTTTCAAAGGGCAGATATTTTTACTTCTGTTAAAGTATAGTTTATCAATTTTTTCTTTTGTGGATCATACTTTTGATGTCATACTTAACACATCTTTGCCTAATCCAAGGTCACCAAGATTTTCTATATTGTCTTCAAGTTTTTAGAATTTTAGGTTTTACATTTAGTTCTATATTGTGTTTTGAATTTTTGTTTTTGATGTTTTGGATCGAGGCTTATTTTTTGTAAACAGGTATCCAAATGCTCTAATACCATTGTTGAAAAGATTATCATTTTTCCACTGAATTGACTTTGTACCTTTGTCAAAAGTCAGTTGTCTGCTTATGAGTGGGTCTATTTCTCAACTCCCTCTCCTAGTCTGTTGATCTGTTAGCCTGTCTTTATACCCATGCCACACAATGTAGCTTTTTAGTAAGTCTTGAAATAGGATAATGTTGGCCTTCCAGGTTTGTTCTTCTTCTTCAGAGTTATTTTGATGACACTGGGCCCTTTGCATTTCCATATGACTTTTAGAACCAGTTTGTCAGTTTTTTCAAAAAATTCTGGGATTTTGATTTGGATTGTGTTAAATGTATAGATCAATTTATGGAAAATTCACATGTCAACATATTTGGATGTTTTGCCCTATGGATATGATATATCTCTTCATTTATTTAGGTCTTCTTTGATTCCTCTCAGCAGTGTTTTGCAGTTTTTAGCGTATGAGTCTCACACATCCTTTCTTGGATTTATTCTTAAGTATTTCATATTTTTGCTGTTATTGTAAATGATATTTTTAAATGTAAACGTTCAATGGTTCATTTGCTAGTAGTTCCCTTATATACATGTGCTGATCAATAGTCCACCGCATACTGAAGGGGGAGCCTCTGCAGATTTTTGTGGCTCTGCCCCTGCGCAGCTGTCTGTCCAGTACCCTGTTCTGTGAGGTCAGGCCACCGTGGCCCCCAAGGACACTCATCTCTGTGTTCTGAACTCAGGAGTCTTCTGGACTTTGTTTGGGTTTCCCCTCACTGCATAGTGGCTCGGGAATGCTTTAAAGACAGTAAGCTGGGCAAATATAGAACATCTTCATTTGTTTCCTATCTGTTTGGTGGCTTGATGCTCAGTGTCTCAAAACCATTGTTTCATATATTTTGCACGTTTTTTATTGTTTCGAGTGGAAAGATGAATATGGTCCCTTTTATTCCATCTTGGTTGGAAGTGAATTTTCACCTTTTAAAATATCCCTGATCACTTCTTGTCCTAACTTTTAATGACAAAACACATTGAACATATACAATAGTAGAGAGAATAGTATAATAAAGCTCTATGTAGACAACATCTAGATTCAATAATTATGAAGTCATTGAATCTTTTCTTCATCTCTTCTACTAACTCCCTCACCTTGGATAATTTTGAAACTATACCAGATATCATATTTTATTTGACAACAATTCAATACATAACTCTAAAATATAAAGACTCTTTTTAATTCTTTAATCACCTCTTAGAAAACCCCACAAGTTAAAAATAATCAATTATACAGGCAGTGTTCAGATTTCCTCAATTGAATCTCAGGTGTGTGTGCATAAAAACTTACGATACATATACAAGCATACCTTGTTGTATTGCACTTTGCTTCATTGCCGTTCTCAGATACTTCATATGTTACAGATTGAAGGTTTGTGGCAACTGTGTCAAGCAAGTCTAGCAGTGCTGCTTTTCCAAAAGCATGTGCTCACTTTGTGTCTCTGTGTCACATTTTGATAATTCTTGCAATATTTCAAATTTTTTCATTATTATTTTATCTGTTATGGTGATCCATGATCAGTGATCTTGATCTTTGATGTTACTATTGTAATTGTTTTGGGGTGTCACAAATCACACTTATATAAGACAGTGAACTTAATTGATAAATGTTGTGTGTGTTCTGACTGCTCCCCTGACCAGCTGCTCCCATGTATCTCTCTCCTTGGGCCTCCCTGTTCCCTGAGACACAGCAATATTGAAATTAGGCCAATTAATTATCCTACAATGGCCTGAGTGTTTAAGTGAAAGGAAGGGTCACATATCTTTCACTTTAAGTCAAAAGCTAGAAATATTTAAGCTTAGTGAAGAACGCAGGTCAAAAGCCAATACAGGCCAGAAGCTAGGTCTCTTGCACCAAACAGCTACGTTGTGAATGCAAAGGAAAAGTACTTGAAGGAAGTTAAAAGCATTACTCCTATGAACACACAATGATGAGAAAAAAAGTGAAATCACCTTATTAACAATATGGAGAAAGTTGTGGTGGTCTGGGTAGGTGATAAAACCAGCCACGTTTCCATAAACCAAGGCCTAATCCAGAGAAGCATCCTAACTCTCCTCAATTCTATGCAAGCTGAGATAGGTGAGGAAGCTGTAGAAGAAAAGTCTGAAGCTAGCAGAGGTTGATTCATGAGTTTTAAGGAAAGAATCCATCTCTATAACATAAACCTACAAGGTCTCTTGTAGAAGCTGTAGCAATATATTCAGAAGATCTAGGTAAGATAATTGATGAAGGTGGCTACACTAAACAACAGATTTTCAACGTAAATGGAAAAGCCTTCTATTGGAAGAAGATGCCATTTAGGACATTCATAGCTAGAGAGGAGAAGTCAATGCTTGAAGCTTCCAAGGACAGGCTGACTCTCTTATTAGGGGTTAATGCACCTGGTGATGTTAAGTTGAAACCAATGCTCATTTACCACTCTGAAAATCCTAAGACCCTTAGAAATTATACTAAGTCTACTCTATCTGTGCTCTATAAATGGATCAGCAAAGCCTGGATGACAGCACATCTGTTTCAGCATGGTTTACTGAAGATTTTAAGCTCACTGTTGAGAACAACTGCTCAGAAAAAAAGATTCTTTTCAAAATATTACTGCTCATTGACAATGCACTTAGTTACCTGAGAGCTCTGATGGAGAGGTACAATGAGGTGAATGTTGCTTTTATGCCTGCTAACACAGGATGAAGGAGTAATTTTGACTTTCAAGTATTATTATTTAAGAAATGCATTTCATAAGGCCATAGCTGCCATATATAGTGATTCCTCTGATGGATCCGGGCAAAGTAAATTGAAAACCTGAAAAGGATTCACTATTCTACATGCCCTAGATGCTATTAAGGACATTCATGATTCATGAGAGGAGGCCAAAATGTCAACCTTAACAGGAGTTTGGAAGAAGTTGATTCTAACCCTCCTGGATGATTGAAGGTGTTCAAGACTTCAGCACAGGAAGTAACTGTGGATGTGGTGGAAACAAGAAGGGAACTAGAATTAGAAGTGAAGCCTGAAGATGTGACTGAATTGGTGCAATCTCATGATGAAACTTGAACAAATGAGGAGTTGCTTCTTATAGGTGAGCAAAGAAGGTGGTTTCTTGAAATCGAATCTACTCCTGGTGAAGATGCTGTGAACATTTTTGAAATGAAACCAAAGGATTAATTTAATAGAATAGTATGTATAATGGATAAAGCAGCTGTAGTGTTTGAGAGGATTGACTCCAATTTTGAAAGTTCTACTGTGGGTAAAATGCTATCAAAGAGCATTGTATGCTACATAGAAAGCTTTTGTGAAAGAAAGAGTCAATTGGTGCAGCAAACATCATTGTTGTCTAATTTTAAGAATTGCCACAGCCACCCAACCTTCAGGAACCACTACCCTGTCAGTCAGCAGCCATCAACACTGAGGCAGGACCCGCCACCAGGAAAAGGATTATGATTCACTGATGGTTCAGATGATCATTAGTATTTTTTAGCAATAAAGTATATTTTTAATTAAGGTATATACATTGTTTTTTAAGGTAATGTTATTGCACACTTAATAGACAACAGTATGGTATAAACATAACTTTTATGTGCACTGGGAAACCAAAAAATTCATGTGACTCACTTTATTGTAGTAGTTGGGAACTGAACCTGCAATATCTCTGAGTTATGCTTTTACCTATTACATGCATACATTATTTTATATACATATTGATATAATTGGAAAAATGTGAAAAATTAAATGCATTTTATATAACATATGTACATTTAAAAAATTAGAATCCAAATAAATTACAATTGATTCATATGTCTGAAATCTATTTTAATTCACAGGTTCCCTCCTCCATATCTTAAGTTTTCTTTGCAATTTTTTTTTTCTATTTTTTTACAGATAGGGTCTTGCTCTGTTGCCTAGGCTGGAGTGAAGTGGCCTGATCATAGCTCTCTGTAACCTTCCACTCTTGGGCTCAAGTGATCCTCCTGCCTCAGCCTCCCAAGTAGCTAGGACTATAGGCACATGACACCACACCCAGCCCTAGCTACTTAAAAATTTTTTTTGTAGAGATGAGGTCTTGCTTTGTTGCCCAGGCTGCCTTGCAAATTTTTTACTGAAGAAAAAAATGGTTCTTCCTGTGGTTTCCACAGTCTAGACTATATTGATTACATATTCATGTTTTTATATTCCTTGTACTTCCTGTAAATTTGTAATTAGATCTAGAGACTTGAATTTTTGACATGAATTCTCATAGTTGGTATTGTATACTGGAGGCATATAATATCTATTTGTCTTCTTTTTGTGAGATTAGCAGATACAAATGTTCATGACTTAGATTTTTTACTTCATTAGGAGCTACAAATTTTTCACTTTCATCATGTTGTTTTTAAAATTAGGTGGCATAGGAATATTTCTGTAAAAAGAAACACCACTCCTCCACTGTTTCATTACCCTGAGATTCAGTTTTAGAAATAAAGGATAAAGATCTGATTCTTTCTTTTCATTTATCAGCTTTTAAAATAATGGGCTAATTATCTAGTATCTTCCAGAGGATTTTTTTTCTTTTAGTGTCATAAAGTTTAACACGGTTGGTGCATTTCCATCCATTGCAGTTTTTATTCCTATTTTTGCTCACGTTTTCCCATCTTTGGCCATTGAGAGCCTCTTCAGGTTGGCTCTTGAGTTTTTTTGACATGACCCTAATCATCACTGAGATTTTTATTAAACCCATTGAGACAATTCCTGCACCAAACCTGGACACGCCCATTTTTCAAAAGAGTTCTTAGACAGGGTTCTCAGAGTGCCCATTTTTATGGTATTAGTCATCGTTTCCAGTCTTCTTCAGAAGACACACTTAGGAAATAATTTTTTAAGATAAAATACATTATGAGTTCATATGGACAATTCTAATTCAAGTTTAGAACTATGGGCTTTTTACTTAACTTTGTTGATTTTATTTGTGTCTCTCCTTTATACCAAAAATCCCAATTCACAATGACAGAAATGGATTACTCTTTTGCTTTATCCCATTATCTGCAATAATGTCAGAATAAAAAACCAACACAGTCAGAATTAATGATTCCTAAAAACAGTTTAAAGTATTATTAGAGTTCTTTTTTTCTCCCTGTTCATGATAGCCCATCAGAAATGTAGAGCCAAATTATACTTTTTTTTGTCCCCAAAAGTTGTGTTTTAAACTTACTCAAAATAGTTCTCTGTATAGTTATGCCAACAACTTGATAGGTTCATTTCACTAATTTTTCTTTAGATTTTAGTGTTAGCTTTTCAATTTTTGTGTAGATACTGTAGAAAATATCTACATGGTTTGAAAGTCAAATCCATAAGACAAAGAGATATTCAGGGAAGTCTAGCACCTATCCATGTCCTCTCTAACTTCTATATTCATTCTCTCTATAATTATCACTTTAGTTGTTATTGATTTATTATATTTAAAAATATAATAAAATTATATATAATATTTACAGCTATATATTATATATACAAAATAGGATATGTATCTATACTGCTGCTTTTTAGATAGATAAGGGTATACCAAACTTATTTAACTATATTTAATGTTGTATGTATGTACATACTTCACTATTTCCCCAGTGCCCTTTATTAGCCATGTATATAGATACTCTTCATGCACTACTTCAACTGCATAGTCTCTTGTGTGGAGGAGCCGTTGTTTATTCAATCAGTCCTCTATCAGAGAATTTTTCTCTCTGTCTTTTACTATTATAAACAGTGCTATAATAACGAGTCTTGTACATATATGTTTTTATATTTTTGCCAGTATATCTTTGGTATAGATTTTGAGAAGTAAAATTGCTAGGCTGAAGAATAAATGCATATGTACTTTTGCTAGAAAAGTATCACCAAATTTTTAGAGATTGTGCCAGTTTGCATTTGCACCAGAAATGTGTGAGTGTCTGATTCCTCACAGCCTTGCCAACAGAATGTTCTGGCAAACTTTTAGATTTTTCTAATTGTATAGATGAGCAATATCATCTCATGTATATTTCTCTCTTTTTTTTAAGGAAATAATTGAAAACTTACAGAAAAGTTGCAAGAATAGTTCAAGTAACTTTTTTCCCAGAACTATTTGAGAATAAGTTGCTGACGTGGCTCCATGACCACCACAAACTTTAGTGTGCATTTCTTAAAGACAAGGATATTCTCCTACGTAAAACAGTTCATCCAGGAAGTTAATATTGACACACTACTACCAACTAATGGTCAGACCTTATTCATGTTTGCCAACTGTTCAATAGTGTCCTTTAGGGGAAAGGCATCCAGGATCACAAAATGCTTTTGTTTCCCATGTCTCTTTAATCTTCAGTCTTTTCTTGACTTCTGTAACTGACTCTTTCAACTCTGGCTATTTTGTAGAATGTCAGTCAATTTAGATTTGTCTGATGTTGCCTGGTTGTTAAATTCAGGTTATGCATTTTTGGCTGGCATATCACAGACATGTGATATGCTGTGTTCTCACTGCTTCCTCGCAGGTGGTATACAATTCAAATTTGTCCTGTTACTGGTGATGTTGACTGGATCACTGAACTAAACAGGTTCTTCCAGGTTTCTCCACTGTAAATTTATTCGTTCCTCCTTTGTAATTAATAGTTATTTTGTTGAGAGATACTTTGAGACTATATAGATAAACCATCTTCCTCAAATTTTCACCCATTAGTTTTAGTATCCACTGATGTTTCTTGACTAAATGATTACTATAAGAGTTGCCAAATAATGATTTCCTAATTTTATCTTTCCTCCTGATTAATTAATTGCCATTTTGCTGCAAGAAAAGCTATCTTTCTTCTTATCTACCTATTCATCTACTTATGCCATT
Source organism: Eulemur rufifrons (assembly GCF_041146395.1). Lineage (NCBI taxonomy): Eukaryota > Metazoa > Chordata > Mammalia > Primates > Lemuridae > Eulemur > Eulemur rufifrons. The sequence goes on from NC_090989.1 coordinate 71,358,800, forward strand.
ATGGACTCATGAATCCCTATTTTATTCAATGGCTATGGTTCTTTATTATTATTACTTACTTTGATGCTCAAATTGTTATAGATTCAGGCAGCGAGGGTCCTTTAAGTTGGCTTTGATATCTTTGTGATATGTCCCCATCATTCTTTGAGCATTTTCCTACTTAACGGCACAACAAGGTGTTCCAGCTTATGTAATACTTTTCTTGGCCCAACCTTGTAATCAGCCATTTGTCTAAAGCACCCTGGTTTTTTATTTGGAGGAATGGCATTTAGAAACTAAAAATTGGGCACTGAACGTGTTCAGTACTATTGGTATTTCACTGCTGTAAGGCCTTCTCAGAGAACAGAGTCAGAGACTATATGTATAAACAGACTAGCAAACATGGATTTGTATATTCTAATATCCACACACATTTACATCTATGTTATTTCTCTCTCTCTAGTACACTGATATTTCCAATTCTAATCCAAAACCTCAGGGTTTATTCTAGTTTTCTCTCTTTCTATATTTGTAACTTCCTTTCATCAGTGAGAAACCTGGCTCTCGTTAACCTCAGTCTATCTATAGGGGACACATTCAAAGACTCCCAGTAGCTGCCTGAAACCGTGAGTAGTACGGAGCCTGATCACCATCAATAAGAACATACTTCTGTTCACGTCTTCCACTCACAAATGTGATGCCCTTTCCATTTTAACTAAGCACTTACATACTGTGCTTGTGACTTTTGCAGTTTGAGGTACAACAGCAAAACTAGCATGGATTTCTTTTTCTGTCTTTATAATTTCACAGGTAAAGATTTTTTTCTTGCTGTAGATCTTAGCAACCTCAGCATACAATTCTTTTTTCTTTCTTCATTAAGTGGAGAACTTTCATCTTTTCACTTAAAAAAAGCACTTTACAGCTTCTCTTTGACATATCTGAATTGTCAGCATCACTATTCTTGTGCTTTGGGACCGTTATTAAGTAAAATAAGGGCTACTTGAAACAAGCACTGTGATACCACAACAGTTGATCTGCTAACCAAGACAGCTACTAAGTGACCAACAAGCAGAATTTACAGTGTGGATATGCTGGACACAGGGATGATTCATGTTCTGGGTAGGACAGAGCAGGATAGCACTAGATTTCATCACGCTATTCAGGATGGTGTACAATTAAACACTTATGAATTATTTATTTCTGGGATTGTTCATTTAATATTTTTTAACTGTAGTTGACTATAAGTAATTAAAACTAAGGAAAGCAAAACTGTAGATAAGGGGGTGGGGGGACTACTGTACTTACTGTATCCATTCTGCCTGGATGTAACCAATTTCTAGTCATTGCTGAAACTCCTTCTGCCCCCAATCCCACTCCCACGTGGACACCCTTTGCACACTGCTTGGACCCCAATGTCCATGGCAGGCCACAGCCACCATGGTGGCCCTTTCCCCCCTGCTCGGGCTCTGACATCAGGTTCATGTAAACACCCTTCCATCCTGCTTAGGCTCCAGAACCCCACAGCGGGCTGCCAGCCCACCCCACACAGCCCACTGCAGCAATGCCTCTCTTGCTCAGTCCACAACAGCTTTGGGGCTCTATGAGGAAGGAGGGAAATAAAGGCAGGCAGGCAGGAAATCGGGAAGAAAGGAAAAAACTTTAATTTCTCTTTTTATGGGCAAAAATGAGCAGCTTTTCAAACATTTAACACACCCCTTGTGTTCTGTGTGTGTGAACTGTTAATATCTAGCAATTTTGCTATACAGTTATTTGCTGTACATTTCTTTTCAAAAGACTCTTTATATATTAGGAATATTGATCTTTTGTCTATAACATAGTTTGAAATATGTTTTCTGAATTTGGCATTAGTTTATTCTGTGCTTATTTTCCCCCCCACACGCAAAGGTTTTTATTTTACATAGTTTGTTACTTTTTTCCCAGATTTTGGATCAATGTTGACGAATGTCCTTCTTTTCAAAAAATTCCCTGGTTGCATTTTCATTGATTTTCAACTTAAATAGATGTTGGACTGTGTTTTCATGGGAAAATAACCTGACTGAACTCTGCCTCCTCACTCTTTCAGCTGGAGTTCAAGAGCTGGAATCACGCTTTCTGGTGCCCGGAGATTTATTAATTTTGACAGGGAACAAAGTGCAAATGCCATGTGATGCCGTGCTGATTGATGGCAGCTGCGTGGTGAACGAAGGCATGCTGACAGGTACGCTTCCATCTCCACAGCCTCAGCTTCTCTGGGCTGACCTGGGCTCCAGGCTACCATGGTCCCCGCCCCTCCTCCACCTGAATGACAAGGACCCACTGCAAAGCGTGAGGCTGCGGTGGGACCTTCCTATTTCCACAAATCCTGGTCCTGCTGGGGATGGACCTGAGAGTTCAAATTAAAGTGGCCTTCTATATGCTGAGTTTGCTACAACCATAACTTTTTGAGTGTTTAGCATTTTCTTCTTGAACAAAGGATTATTACAAAACCTCTCAGTTTACTTTAAAAGAGTGTGGAGATCATTAGATCTTTCAGGATTGTCTGTGATTTTTACCTTTAATATTTTTATATAAAATATGTCTTCAAATAAACTTGGAGGGTTTGAAAACCGTCAATGACATCCTGAAACTCACAGGGTAGTTGGTGTTCTTCCAGGCCTGTCTTGAAAATGTTAAAAAGTTCATGATGCAGCATTTGGCAAATCTGCTGCTTCCAAAGTACACACTGGGTATTTTGGACTAACTGTATTTCATTTTTAAACAGCATTCTGAAGCTAGGAGGGACCTCAGAGGTCATCTCCCTTCACAGGTGAGGTCCAGAGAGGAGGAGTGACTTGCTCAAAGTTATCGCTTTGATTTTTTACTTATATAGCATAATAATGGGATATTGTGCCAACATTTCTGTAAGATGAAGAAGAACCATAAAGTCCTTTTCAGAGATGAAATGGGAGGCTATGAATGCACAATGGTGTACTGTGGTTCCCATTAAGGTCCAAATCAAATTCATTTCTCTCAGGCAGACCATAAAGAACTGAAGGAAAGACAACACACATCTCTCTCCTATGTGAACTTACAAAAAATAAATGCATGCACACATATGCACAGAGGGAAGTAAAACTCAGTGGAAAGCAACCAGGAGGGAGCAGAGAGGAAGGGAGGGGTATGAACCAATCTAATGGATACTATGAACACTATTTAGGTGATGGGCACACCTATAGCCCAGGGCTTGAGCATTACAAAAATGATCCATGTCCCCCCTAATATTCTGAAATAAAAAAATAAATAAATGTGTGGCAGATCATGGCAGGTCATCTTCCTTTCTCTCAAGAATCCATAGATTCATAAAAACTCTATACCATCAGGACTTTTGCAATGCCAAGTACCATTTTCCCAATGAAAGTAGCCCCAGTACACTGGAATAGGATTCTATTAATACTTTATATCGCTCGCTTTGCAAAGACTAGTGGGAGGATTTACAAGCTTGCTCCTCAGGACAGGCCATCGTTATGTCACAACTTCATTCAATACCTTGTATTAGCATTTCAACCCACTGCAGCATGCTCCTCGCACTGCTCTGGCAAAAGTCACCAGGGTCCCCATTGCCAAGTCCAGTGTATTCTTTAAATCTCTCATCTTATTGTCCTCTCTGTTGCATTTGACTATTCTGACCATCTTTCCTGCTGGAAACTCTCTCTTCTCTAAGTTTCTAAGACGACCCTCTCTCTCCAAGTTCTCCTACCACTGACCTTGCCCATGCAGTTTCTCTGCTGCTCTCATTTCTCCACCTCCTTGGTTGTCGTTGCTGCTCAGGGCTACAGCATTGTCCTTTCCTTTTCTCACGCCAGACTTGGTCCCCATGTAATCTTGTCTCTTTCTGTGGCTTTAATTATTGCCCATAAGCTGATGAACTCTGAGTAAATATCTCTAGTCAAGGCCTTTCACCTGAACTCAGATCCAGATAACTCTCTAAGTACCTACATACAAGGTATCTTAACATGGTCATTCTACAAGGCGGCTTCAGCTCACGGTGGCTAAAGGACGATACTTTCTCTCCTCCTATAATCCCTGTGTTGATGAATAACACCACCCTCCGCTCACCTCCCATGTCAGGAACCAGGAAGTCATCTTAAATTCCTCTATCCCTATAGCCTGCCAATATAAAAATGTTCTCAAGTTTTGTAGCTTCTTACTTCCTTATTTCTTGACTCCAGCACATCCTTTCTATTTTCATAGCCAAATGCCTAGGTCAGGTCTCATCCCTTCCACCTGGGACTCTGAGCAGTTCCCAGCTGAATGAGCAGCCTCCAGCCTCACCAGACCTCAATTCAGTATTGTGAGCAGAGTGCTCTCTCTTACACACAAATATATTACTCTCCCGATTAAAGCGGCCAAGTATCTCCCCACCCTCCTTCAGCCACCAGTGACTTTAAAAAAATGTTTAAATTCTTAAATATGGTACATTTGGGCCTCTGCATGCTTAGGCTCCTACAAAGCCCTCACAGCCCTTGTTACCCACACCCTACATTCTAGACTGCACAGCTTGCTGCTCCCCAAATAATTATTTCCAGCTTTTTTAACATCCATGCTTGATTTATAATACTCAGTATTTATAATACTGCATTATACTTATTTGCTTACATGTCTGTCTCCCACTCTAAACTACAAACCTCTTAAAAACAAGAACTGTATTTACCCTTGTACCCCCAGTGCCTAGGGTTGTCTCTGCCACCAGGAAGGCTCACTGAGAATGGCTGTGGTACGATGAGTGAGTGCAGGCATGATTTAAATGAGTGAAGGCGTTTACCTCACAAAACGGGATGCTTGTTTTCTGTAGGAGAGAGCATTCCAGTCACTAAAACTCCACTACCCAGGACGGATAGCTCCCTGCCCTGGAAGACACAGAGTGAAGCGGATTACAGACGGCATCTCCTCTTCTGTGGAACAGAGGTGATCCAGGCCAAGGCAGCATGCTCTGGGACCGTGAGAGCAGTGGTACTGCAGACTGGTTAGCATCTCCTCCTCTGTGTTGTTACTCTTCGTGAAATACTTTTGCTTAGTTTGTCTAGTGCCTTAACTTTATCAGGTAAGGAGCGGTCGTTAGATAACAAATCAAATGTATGTAAATGCATGTGATATTTTAAATGCCTATTGAACTACAGTGTATGCTTTTTGGTAAAAATAATTAATACTGATGACAGTAATTACTAATTGTGTGCTTTGCAGTTTGTAAACTGTTTCCACATATCAAACCAGCAGAGCAGAAATGTCGACTGTCCCCACTTTATACTTGAATAGGATGAGGCCACACGATTCAAGTGAACTTTTAAAAATGCCATAGCTAGTAATTGACAGAGCTAGACCCAGGTTTTCTTTAATCACAAATGCCAAGTTCTTTCTAGGCAGGTAAGGCTAGACACTGAAGATTTAACACTGAAAAGTATTAGAAAACTGAGTCCATCAGTATTTACTGGGCCATTTAATTTTAATTAAAGTGGGGTATGTGTGCGTGTATGTGTGTGCGCTCGTGAGTCATTTCCTTAAAATAAAGTTATATTTGGAAAAGCTGCACTCTCCCTCCAGTATGGTGGTTTCCTATCTCTGGGATGCATTAAAATTGGAAGTAGAAGGAAGGAAGGCCAGAGAGAGCACTAGGCTCAAGATCATATTTCCATGCTAGCACTTATTTTTTCACTTATCTTTCAATTGCCTTTGGGTTTAAACACTGTTTAAATATCACTAGAGGAAATCAAAGACAATGTTGAGGTTTAGAAGAGCACTAGCAGTAGGGTTTGTCTTCCTGAGAGTGGGGTGTGTTTTTGCTCTTTCAGGTTTCAACACTGCAAAGGGGGACCTTGTGAGATCCATTCTCTACCCCAAGCCAATGAATTTTAAGCTCTACAGGGATGCTATCAGATTCCTCCTGTGTCTTGTGGGGACAGCCACCATTGGGATGATCTATACTCTGTGTGTCTATGCACTCAGCGGGGTAAGCTGCCTTTGCTCTTTTATTACATGCACACATACATTCATCCCTATATGTTTCATACTCTGCATGTTGATATTAATCTAGGGCATGGTTTACAAACCTGGGAAACAAAGCCAAACACTGAAACCTGCTTATCCATTTCCAGTTCCCCAATGTAAGCAATTGATCACTAAGTTCCATAACAACAGTCAGATCTTATGGGATAGTGGGATAAAACAATTTGTTTATTGAGATATCAACATACCTCTACTCTTTTCCTCACACTTTTCTTTACGCTATTTTTTCCTTTTCAATCTGAGGATGTATTTATTTCAGTAAAGTAGTATTTTTGCAGCTATTAAATGAGAAATTTTAAGTAAAACTGGGTACCCACCATTGGTAAGGACATGGCAAACTGGTACATTGTTCTCTGCTGATAGAAGTATGAACCATCACAAGCCTTTTTATTGCACTTTGGCAAAAGATATTGAGAGCTATAAACATAGTCATACCCTTTGTCCTACTGATTTCATTTCTACAAATTTGACCTAAAGAAGAAGAAGGGAAAAAGTCATATGCTGCCCATTACTGATTTGCCTGTAATAGTTAAAGAATGACTATCTTCCAGGAACCTCTAGAGGATATGGTGAAGAAAGCCCTTGATGTCGTCACGATTGCAGTTCCTCCTGCTCTACCTGCTGCTCTGACCACAGGCATTATCTATGCCCAGAAGAGGCTGAAGAAGAGAGGCATCTTCTGCATCAGTCCCCAGAGGATCAATGTGTGTGGACAATTAAACCTTGTCTGCTTTGACAAGGTATGTGTGTTTCATGCTCACTCTCATAGCCATTTTTATCATCACTGTCAGCACATATAGGTGTTTTACCCCCTTGTGAGGCAGGAAATGTAGAATGTGGGTACATGGCTTCATTTAATCTCTGGTTGGGCATGTTATCTGGGATAGAGATATCTCTTGAGCTCTCAGATTCTAGGGTTTAGAGGAGGGGGAGTGGGTACTGAATAGGAGAATTTTTAAGGTCCTTCCAGTTTCAATATGTTATGAAAAGCATTAATTAAAATAGCATCCTGGCCCTCTGCAGTCAAAACTCTCATACAAGGAACAAAATTTAAACCCTTTACTAAACCCTGGTGTGTCCCTAATGCTAAGAATATTCCCTGGCATATAGTCAGTGCTCAATAAATATTTATTGCATTAATGAATGAATGAAAAAGGAAGAGTTTATTAAACTGTGTCTTACTATGAGACTTGGTTCCTAAAAAATCCCATATAAACCTTTACTGTATTTTCCCATCTATAGTTTATTGCTTAAAATTACACTTGATTAATTGCCAATTATTCCTGAGCAGCCTCTTAGTCTACCTTCTCTGGAGTGTATTGTTAAAGCCTGTACACACACGTGCTGGGGTAAAGGGGGGAGTTGCAAGAGGATAAGAGGGAAATGCCCTTCAGGGCATCATGGGCAGGTGAGCATGGGCAAAGGTGTGGAGGCAGGAAAGCAAGAGAGTGTGTGGTTTTGACTAGAGTAGGACATTGGTAATGGGAGAGGATGTCTATGGACCTGAATGTCTGGCTAGGAATTTTTTATTTAATGTTGAAGCAGCAGAAAGCCATTAAAGGCTTCCTTTGTTGTTGCCTTCTTTTCTAATTAATTTTTTTATTGTGGCAAAATACACATAACATAAAATTAACCATTTTCACCATTTTAAGTGCACTATTAACTGGCATTAAGTACATTCGTATCCATTAAACAATACATTGAAGGTTTTGATAGCAGATAATTAATTGGACCAGAGCTGTATTTTGTAATTACTGGAGTATCAGGAAGATCTACCATGAACAGAAAGTTAATATGGCTCTTGCCACCATCTCAATATTATTTTGTGATCCAACTAGCATTGTAAGGAAATACATTCTATTTATGAGATAATTCCCTTGGACTTGGAAAAAGACACAGGAGTGAGAGAGATAATTGTGACTTGAATTTGAATTAAAAATTAGCAATAATAGCGAGTAATTACCAATATTGTTAGCTCTTAGTAAATGCTGGATATTAAATTAGACACATTATTTCATTTAATCTTCACAACAACTCTATGAGATTATGACCATGTTGCAGATAAGGGCTCTGATGGTTACAGGGGTTATATAATTCGCCCAGGTCACACAGCTAGTATTCGAGCTAGTTGAGCTCTTAAACATTATGCTGCACTGAGAGAAATACCAACAAATGCTTTTACCAAATTGGTATCAAATAGCAAAAAATTTCTTTAGTATTTTCACAAAGGGTACCTTGTAGGTAAAAATTCTACTCTGTTACTTATTTCTGATGACATACTTTTAACTTCTATAAAAACTGGGACTAGCTCATTTTATAGCTCTTACAGGCTTACCCAGGACTTTCCCCTCCATTCAGTCTACCATTAGATCCTCAAAACAACCCTCTGAAGCTGTAAGAAAGATACTGTTTTTTTCTTTTTACCATGGATGGCACTGAAGTTCAAAGAAATTAAGTGCCAGCTTGTCTACAGCTGGTATGAGCTCATCAAAGCTTCCACCAGGACTCCAGATTCCTCCCTTTCTGTGTCTGTCTTTGAAGTGCTGGTCTTGATAATACGTTTGTGAAGTATATTTTCCTATTAAAACATGCCTTATTTGTCTTCACTATGGAGTCTTCTCCATGGGGCCGCCAGATCTTCAGAGTGAACCAGTTATTTGTTTCTATTTAGACAGGTACCTTAACAAGGGATGGCTTGGATCTCTGGGGAGTCGTGCCCTGTGATAGGAATGGGTGAGTACCTTGGATTAAAGGCACTGTAGTTTCTCTTTGTCCAGAATTCCACGTTGTCTCTTGAAACTACTAATGGAGACATTTTAGCATTGGCTTTGGTGGACACTGATTGCCAAAATACCTTCATTTAATTTCTCCTCTTGAATTCTTCCAAGAGTCATTAAAACATGCATATTTCGCCCTACCCGGTCCCAGGCCACTCACAAACCCAGGAAGTGGTGAGGAAGTTTTGACACTGCATTCAAATTTTTGCTGAAATGTAATTTGCCTTTAGCATATTCATCAGAGGCCTGAAGTTGGCCCAGTTTAAATAATTTGGACAAGACCAGGACGCTGTCCTTCAGAGAGGTAACATTCCTGTGTGCAAGCTGAGGCACCTTGATATGCTCGGAGGAAGGAGAACACTGCAGTGACTTTTGTGCCCTGAATTTCAGGAAGAGGAAGGTTTTGGAAACATAGCTAGTGTACTCATTTTCCTTGGTATTCTGATTCTGGGAACTCCACTTTCTGGCTTTTGTAACCTCCTCTTTTCTAGCAAGAAAAGATTCCCTTTTGGCAGTTTTCAGCTTGGTATGGCAAAGCTTTGCACGTCCTTCTCCCGTGGCCCTCTTGTGGCCATGTCTGAGTTTGTGTTTCTGCCTGCCTTTTCTCCTCTCCGCCCACCTCCACTGTGATCAGAACACGGAGTGTTGTGCATTTGAAATATATGTTTTGTTTGAAAATGATAGTATTTCCCTCTAATACTTACAACCTAAATCAAAAAGCATTTTATTCATGAAAGGTTCATTGTGCTTCTTTTTGCATTATGCAGAGGACATACAATTTATCCATAAAGTATTTTTAATTATACATGGTTTTGATACATTGTCATATTAAAATACTGCTTATAAACAAGTCTAATTCCTAGTTTAAAATATAATTCTGGTGCTTCTAACCACATTAGCTTACAGAGGAAGCCTCTTACAGTGTTGAACTTTCTAAAGGTCTTTTCATTTTTCCTAGAGAATGGATTTGAATGTACACCTCATCTCCCTGTTTGTTAGTATTTTTCTTTTTCAGCTTCTTCAAAATATGTATGCATTTATTCAAATGTGTGAGCACCTTGAGAGCAATCTTTTTATTATTTATGTTTGTGTCCCTAATGCCATACCACTGTACCAGGCACACATAGTAGGCGCAAAGTAAATGTTTGTTCATCTAAAATGAACTAAATATGATCTGTCTTTTGAATGTTCTGCTTATTGAATTGACATTATATTAGTCACAAAACTTTGGAAACTTTCTATTTCTAAAAATAACTTGTTATATTTAAATAAAAACACTTGATATAATATTTAGGTAACTTATTGATTAATTAGGCCTACCTGCCTTCTTCCCTCTTTCTGTCCCTTCCTTCCTTCAAAAAGATCAAAGCTGGCTTCAAATTACTAAAACAGCAATTTAAATTTTTTAAAAAATTGACAAATTTACTTAACAAAAGGAGAGAAAACAGTTCATTCTAGGTAAGAAGTGAGCACCTGACTTATAAGCTATTAAATATCTTCTTGTCAATTCTTATCTGATAATTCTGATTTTTTCCAAAAGGGCCTGACCACTGTGCTAGATACTTCATGAACCATCAAAGGCTCTTGGAAATTGATAAATTAGAAATAGTCAAATAAAAATACAAGGATAGGGATGATAGAGAGCTTTATGTATCTGTTGTGCTATCCAGAGTCTGGCCCAATCCTCTGGAACTCAGAATTATGTGCTCAGAATTACCGACAGATGACAGATTACTGACTGATAAGATTTTTTCTGATTTGTGCTTTTTTTGTTTTCCCTGACATGTGCTTATGCTTCTGTGTTAACTATACTCAGTGAACTTACCTAAGGATGATGGCTGAATTAGTTTGTGGGGATTGGACAATGGGTATACAATGCAACAAAGCATATTAAATTATTTTTTAAAAAGACGTTCACCTCTAAGATGCTCCACTTTGGCATGAGGGGTTAGAACCAAAGCCCTTTTCCTCTTCTCCTTCAGCTTCCAGGATGTCCACAGCTTTGCCTCGGGCAAGGCGTTGCCATGGGGCCGGCTGTGTGCGGCCATGGCCAGCTGCCACTCTCTGATCCTTCTTGATGGGACTGTCCAGGGAGACCCTCTAGACCTCAAAATGTTTGAAGCTACCACCTGGGTAAGCCTCTGCTGTGCAGAGAATCTAAGAAACTTCTTCAATGCCAGAGCAACACAGGCTTTATCACAGCTATTTAGCACTTACAGAATGCGAGTTTTGCAACGTGGAGTACGTTTGGCAATGAAGAGCAAACTGATCTAAGCCTAGTTGCGCCATCTGCACAATGAAGCTAACAATAGCAACTGTTTTATAGAATTATTGTGAGGATTCACTGAGATGGTGCATTAACAAAATCCTTGGTACTGCGCCTGGCACATATTACAGGTTCAATAGTATTAACATAATTACAATCATCATATAATTATCAACTCTTTGTATTGTTCTATGAGCACTATCTAGTTTCAAAGTTTTCTAGAACACGGGGATTGGGAAACACTGCCGTCCCCAGTGCTTAGGATAAGCACTCATAGTGACCATGAGTTTTATTCCTATTAATTTGGTATTGATTTTATTTCTAAGGCTGGAAACAACAAAAAGGAAAACAATTAAAGAGTTTTTGTTGAGACTTCGAGCTAGATTTAAGGGCAAATGGTGTAGTGCAGGAATCTGGCTCTTCTGATTCTCATTTCGGCTCTGCTCTCGCCGACTGCTCAACCCTGCTAAGTTCTCTCTCTTGTTGGGGACTGGCTCCCATGACCATAAAATGAGGGCATTGAATTAGACCAGCAGTGTTCATAGAAAACAAAATAAGACAAAAAAGCTGGAATCTTTTCTTAAAAGGAAACATTATTCAGAAGTAATCTTTAAAAACTAAATAGTCTGAGTCGCTCCAATCTAAATAGAAGTTGGGGTGCAAAGGTTGGGATTAGGGAACACACATCCCCAACTACTTAGCTGTCAGCCCATCCCTTCTCCCTGCACACAGCTCTACACCCTGGTGACACACTGTGAGCACCACTGAGAGCCACAATTTTTAGAGTCCCTTCCAGATCTCATAGAGCATAATTTCATAGCAGTTTGATGTAACTGCCAATCTTCCATGCTTTCTGAGTTACCAATTCTGCATCTTTAAGTAGGAATTACAATTTCCCCTCTTTCCAACCACTCAATGGAATGATTACAAAGCACTGTGTTATCTTGGGTAAAAGGTTCCTTTGACTCTAATTTAGGGTCATTATTATAGTAATTACTGAACATTAACCACGTGTACATTGCAGTCCCTGCCCTGCCCCGCCCTGAGGACTATCAGTCGAAACTAGACAGACAGGCAAGAGCAGGAACAGCAGAGAACTCCAGGAAAAGATAGACGGAAAGGTGATTGCTCCACACAAAATAAGTCTGGCTATTCATGGGCACTACTTTCAAGTTAAGCTCTTTAGAAATGGAGAATAAGCCTTTATTCAGCACATTCCAACAGAGAAAACAGGATAAATTGCATGAATAATTCAGAAGTGTCTGCCCTTCAAGTTTTGCAGCATTTCCAATGCATTATTTTTTTTCTGTGGGAGAGTAAGTCTGGTTCACCTCCATCTAGCGAGGAAAGAAATGTGGAGGATGCATCGAGGTGGTCTTAGGGTGTTCTCAAGGGGAGGGTTTTCTCAAGGGGAGGGTTTAAGTATAACATCAGTGGACGAACAATGAATACATCTCTGCAATGAAATATTCCATTTGTGAAATAGGAAATGGCTGTTTCCGGGGACAATTTCCACACCAAGGGAGTGCCGGCACACGTGATGGTGGTTAAGCCCTGCAAAACAGCCAGCCAGGTAAGCGCAGCTTGCTGCTCACCCCACAACACTCAGAGTCAGAGAGAAACTCTCTTCTGGGCCATGGTTTTTGAAAGGTCACAGAGGTATCTTCTTTGAATTCCAGATGTGAAAATTGGTGAGACCTTCCCCCTTATTTGCCAAAATAAGAATTAAAGGAGAAGTAGTTAATGCCCAATAGCTAGACGCTATGTCGGCATGTGCCTCTCCACTCCCCGTCCCTCAACCAGGTCCCAGTCGAAGGAATTGCAGTCCTGCATCAGTTCCCATTCTCATCAGCACTGCAAAGGATGACAGTCATTGTCCAAGAGATGGGGGGTGACCGACTGGCTTTCATGAAAGGTGCACCAGAGAGGGTGGCCAGCTTTTGCCAACCTGAGACAGGTTAGTGAATAGACTTGTATTACAACTGGCAAATCTGCATTTCCAGGTAAATATGTCCCCACAGCACTTGATCTATGAATCCAATTGTATACTGGTCATCACCAATTGGGTGACTCATTGGTTTTCCAAATTCAATATCCAAATCAAGCTTATCTTTCTCCCAGTTTCGCATTTTGGTGAATGGTACCTCCCCCCAACCCCAGTTTAGGTGCCGTCTCTGTTCCTCCCTCTCCCTTCTGCCTCTGTCTTGTCAGTTGCTAGTCCATGGCTCTGTCATAGGGTCAGTGCAGGCCCTCATTTTCCCTGATCACTTCAACAGCTAGTGAATTGGCCCTCTGCCTCCAGTCTCGTCCACTCTGATTTACCCCCTATACTGTGACCAGATTGGTTCTTCTATCACAACTATGTCGTCACTGTTTTGCTTTTATTGTTTTGGTTGCTTCCCATGGGCTCCAGTATAATCTCAACTTTCTTTGGGATTATTTATAAGGCTTTCAGGATCCAACCACCATTGAACTTTCCAGATCTGCCTCACCACTCTGCTCCTCACAGCCTGTGCTTCCCCTGAGCTGAACTAACCACCCATGTCTCCATGCCTGAGTGTGTGATGCTCCCTCGGCCAAAAAGCCCTCTCCTTCCTTCCCCTAACCACTTTCTCCAGCCTGGTGTAGGTCCTACTAAGTGCTTTTCACAGCCTGCTGCCATTGCCTGGATCATGGCAATGATCTCATTTGACTGCATTGTTAGTCCACTGGCTGTTACTCAGTTAGACAGAAATTCTCAAAGCAGAGCTGGCAGTTTCATCTCTTCATAGACGATGCCTGGCACATAGTAGACTCTCAATAAATGTTTGTTGGTTAAACTGGGGGAAAAAGAATTCTACACATTCCCTATCCTTTTTCCTTTTTTCAACTGCTTCCTTTTCATTTCAGTTTCACTGAACCCCAGGAGGTCAACCCTGACAATGTAGTTATGTTTAGCATTTCTACTACTTGTATGCACATCTTTGTAGAGGTGTGTTTTCTTGGGCGAGAGTTGGATGTTCGTAGAAGTTTTCTTTGCCAGTACTGGCTATGTAAATATTGCATACTAATCCTGTGTTACTTTCTAAACAGTACCAACTAGTTTTGTTAGTGAACTTCAGATTTACACGACACAGGGCTTTCGGGTCATAGCACTGGCCTACAAGAAGCTGGACGCTGATCACCACATGACAGCCTGGACCAGGTAAATGGGGGAGGATTCTGCTGAAGCAAAATGGTTTGGTGGAAAGATGAAAATAAAAATGCCTAAAAGTCGAAATAGACTGCAGTCTTCAGGAGTTCAACTTTATTTGCTGTGTGTGTTTTTTATAATTTTCCACTGTTTTTAGGCTATCATGTTTATTTCACCTTCAATGCCATTTCCAATACTCTATGTCAGCCACTACTGGTAACACTGCTGTGGAGATAATCAAGGCTCATTTTGTCATTTAGGACTTTAAAGTTGGAAGGCCTAATGTATTTGTTTTCAACCTTATCAAACTAAACACTCTCTTGTTGTAACTATACTTCCTTTAATATACCTAAATAAAATTCATATGTAACATTATCTGCACATATTCTTTGTAAAAATATGTACCATGCCCTCTTATATAGTAAAAATAAAAGCAAAAAATATAATGTCTCACAAAAAGTAATAGCTCAATAAATGCTCAGCTGACTCCAGTAAAACAAAATGAAGTAATTAGTTGCTTGTACCTGTGTATAGAATCATTGAGGCCGCAACAGCTACAAATGCAGACTGGTACAGGTGTGATATATATTGCAGTCTCAGATACCTCAAAGAGTCTTGTGCCAGTGAGATGATTGTGAAATGATTAACAATTCTTGGTAAAACTCTGAAGAAAATGGAACAAATCTTTTCTCAATTTACATAATATAGCTATTATAGTTATATTCCTGCAAAATTCAGTAGAATATTAAAAGTGTGAAAAATGCTTTGTGTTTATATGTAAAACAGAGCTAAGGGAAGTATAATAAATAATTTTATAATTGTTTAATATACAGTAATATTATATATATCATAATAGTACAGTATACTATATAGTTTAATGATTGTATGATATAAACAGTATAAGCCTAAAATGACTTAGGGAAAATACACCGATTTTTTTAGTGTCCGTGAATGTCCAGTAAAATATTCAAAGGTACATGGGATGCAGGATAATTCTTCATTGTGCGTTAGTCATTGCAGAAAATCTTGCATAGATGCCACAAACACGTCCACAATGTCCCATAGAGGCAGTGTTACCCCTGCTGAGAATGATGGATGTGAATGGGCAAAGTGAGGCCCAGAGGGGGAAGTAGCTCCTTGTGTGAGATTCCTGGGCTTATTGGGCCACTTTCCCTGGGGCCAGTTTAATGTGACCCCTGAAACTCTGACTATTACAACTCCAGATATTTCTTGTAATTTGATCAACTCATTTCAAGGTCGTTCAAGTCAGAGAGCTAAAAGTGAACTTTGAGATTTGATGTCATATTTTGAAGGAGAGGAAATTTGGGCCTAGGGAAGAGATGGAGCAGAATTGGGAATGGAACTTTGTTTCCTGAGCCTGTTGCCAGGGATATAGCAAGGTTCTGGCTACTATGCTGTGGCTTCTGATTACTACAATAAGATATTTGCATATTTACAAGTTGCAAACTCATGGTTTTGGAACTTGTGCATGTCACAAAGCACTCACTGTAGAGGCACGTGAGCAATAGAGAAGGGTACAGGCTGTGGCACATGGGAGAGTACATGTCCTGGCCAGAGGTTGAAATTCTAACTTTTCAAAATCTGTTGTGGCCGAAACACAAATTCACTGATAGGATTGGATCTTAGGTCATCAATTTGTCGCTCCTCTCTTAAAGCCATATCACCACAGGTATACGGATAGCTAAATTAATCTACCTATCCTTTGCTAATTCCAGATTGGGACAGGAAATTCTTTCTGGGTATTTCGTTTTTGCTCTTTTTTTCTTTTTATTGTGGTTAGTCAGGGTGCTTCTCTTCAAGGGTTATTGGCTCTCCTTTTGTATATTTCATCCTCTAAAAGTCACATGGATTTTAAAAACATGAAGTGTAATCACTGGGATGACAGTGCTTCCTTTGTATTACACTCATCATTCTTTAATATTTTTAGATACTTCAGAGAGAGGTCTAATGTCTGTGCAGGAAGCAGGAGAGGATAGCATGCTATTCCAAATTGCAGAGCTTAAGAACTCTCAAGGAATCACTCCCTTTTATTTCTTGGCTCACATTTAATACTCATGAAAAGAAGAATCGTGGAATATTAGAGCTAGCAGAGACCTTGGAGATCCAAAGATGAACTAGGTTACCAAAGAAAGAATATACTCATGGTCACACAGCAAGATAGTGGTAGGGCTGAGAGCAGAACTCCAGTTTCCTGATTATTGTGCATTGACCCCTGTGAAGGCCATAAGCCAGAGAAACTAGAAATACTAGTGCCAAGGTAGGCCATAGGCTATGGCAAATATTTGACCCATTTTCTTGGCCTAATTTGGCACCTGT
The DNA here is from genome assembly GCF_041146395.1 of Eulemur rufifrons. Classification (NCBI taxonomy): domain Eukaryota; kingdom Metazoa; phylum Chordata; class Mammalia; order Primates; family Lemuridae; genus Eulemur; species Eulemur rufifrons. Next base: position 71,375,370 of record NC_090989.1, read on the forward strand.
GGTTGGCTTATGTCATATGATCTCCAAAAATATCTAAAGCCTGAGGTCTGAGTACAAGGACCACAAGAAAGATTGGAAGTCCTCAATTGGGCCTCAACTAAGTTATCCTTCAAAGACCAGGTTAAATATCACCTCCTCCAGGAAGGCTCTCTAATCACTTCACCCAGAAATGATTGCACCCTCTCTTCTGACTCCATAGGACTCTGATTTGGACATCTGTCATGATCCTTTTTCCAGCCTTTAATAGAACTGAAGTGGCCGTGTCTAATACCTCCCAGTTGAATGTGAAATCTCTGGAGTTAGGGGCTACAGTAGTTTATGCATATTCTCTCCTCCTTTTCCTCAGTACTATTTTTTGAACTCACTGGCAGTAGAATTTTTGAAAAAAGAAATGAATTTTTCTAGATTGCTTGACAAAAATTGGTCACAACATGCATCAGAGCATTTCAACTAGGGACACATTTGCTGAGCACTTCCTGTGTGTCTGGCATCACGTGGACTTTGTTGAACACAGCATTGAATCAGGTGGGCTTGCCCTCAACTAAGTGAGACAGAGTGACAGATCAGAAAGCCAAGAATGATCATATATGGACAAATAAAATATTAGCTAAACTGAGGTAGAAGTAATATGTCAAGGGAACAATTATTTCTATCTGAGGAAGCCTTTATGGGAGAAGTACCATGAGAATTGGGCCTCAAAATATAGGAAGTATTTCATTAGCAAATCATGGGGAACTTATAACCTTTTCCGTGAAATAAGGAAGAACGTCTCATAGCAGTCCAGAACAAATGTCTAGAGATGGTCAGGTGCAGAGACCATCCATGGTGAGTGGTCCAACTTGGCCTGAAATTAAGGTGGGTGAAGAATTTAGTAATAGTTGAAGCTAGTAGGATAGTTTGGAACCACATCATAGAAAGACTTAAATGCCAGCTTCAGAAGAATGAGAAATGCCATCCTTCCAAGCATGCTCTGAGGTGAATGTGCCCAAGCACACTCCCAAACTGCATCCATTTCCTGCTGCTCTGGTGGAGGTGTCAACAGCTGCCTGGGAGCATCACTAACTCTAGATCATGGCCCCGGCTTATGTGAGACCCAGAATTCAGACGCGCATGGCAGGCAAGTCAAGGAGCCTTTTAGTAGTGCTGCTTTCAGCTGCATTTCAGCCAGATTAGGCAGTGCTGGCGTCGTGTTCTTGTGTTTGCATGTAAGATAAGGGAATCATGGAAGCATCTTTGAACTCCCAATCCCAAATGTATTTCCCTGCACTTGGTCCTGTAAAATGTTCCTGAAAATGCTCTTGTGGTGAATAGGAGCATTGGAGGCCTTACTCACTTTTGGAAGCATACACGCTTTGTGCAGGAGAGCATTGCTACCAGCTGAGGGAGAAAGAGGGAAGAACTTGGCCTTAATAGAGGGACCATTTGTTGAGATTATGACCTCCTATCTCCAGGGGCTAAGATGGTGTTGATTATAGCCTGGTTTCTGGAGAAACTGGCATTTGTTTTTCTTATGCTTCCCCTTAATTTTCATGACATTTTGTACCAAAACTAGAATTCCTCTTTGTTATTAGCAGGTGAGGTAACTCTTAGGGTCTTTCATCTTGTTTTCTACAATGGTTAAAGCAAAGCTTTTGCTTAATAAGTACTCACTTTCTCTTGATTCACTATTTCCACATCCTTTGTGTTTCCTTTTGCCTTTTTTATGGATTGTTCCTGCCATATAATCAGTGGCTAAGGAATAGTGCTTGGATGAGTGAGTGGAACCACTCAGGCAGGGATCTTTGTCTTTTTGTTTTACTTCTGGTGAGAAAGCCATAATGTGCTATTTCTGTTCAATCATGTATATTTCCAGGGAGAAGGTGGAATCAAACCTGATATTTCTGGGCTTGCTGATCTTGGAGAATCGATTGAAGGAAGAGACTAAGCCTGTCTTGGAAGAGCTCATCTCAGCCCGGATAAGGACTGTAATGATCACAGGTATAGAAGAACAAAGTGTGTAGTCAAAACAGTAAGAATTTGATGTGGAAATAGGGACTCACTTTCTTAACAACCTACTATGGGCCAGACACATTTCTAGCTGCAGGAGATGGGAAAAAAAAAAAAAAAAAAAGACAAAATTATTATTTTCCCCGAGCTTCCATTTGAGTGGCATGATAGAAAATCAATCAATCAAATAGTGTAAGTATTTTGAGGTACACAAAATAGGATGATGTGGTAAAGTGTATCTGACCATCTACTCTAGATGAGGTGGTTAATAGAGGCCTCTCTGAGAGGTGACTTTTGAAATAAAACCTGAATGACAAGAAGATATGAGTCAGGCAAAGATGATGATTTTTATTATCAAATACTAAGAAAAATGCTCAGTCAATGTGGTCCATAAACTACACTGAAAGCCCATCAATAATAAAATCTATGATCTTAGAGATAAAAAAATATGCTATTCTCTTTACTTCTGACTCTAAAGCCCAAATCATGTAATACAAACAGGGGAGCAAGAGAAATGTGTGAAATTTCTTAATGAAATTAAATGTGACTTTCTTAATGAAATTTGACACTGATGCTATAATTTTTTAATTACAGAAGAGACTAGAGGTGAATAAATGACTTCCTGATGAATTCATATTCATATTTTTTGAATGTGTGTTGCCTTTCTTTTCTCTGCTCTCATAGATGCTTTTAACTCTATTATTTTTTGTCACTAAGACAGATTATTTCCACATCAAAGCTGTTACTCCCCACCCCCCCACCCCCGACCCCAGTTCTACCGTTGGAATCTAGAATACTTTTACTTCTGTACTTCTCCACCCCTGCGTTCCAGACCCCACAATCCCAGAGGCTTTTGGATTACTTTTACTTTATCCCTTCACAGTCAGATCTCTCAATCTGACTTTTAGGTGTTGCTGAGTTAGTTTACTACATATTCGAATTTCTCTTACACTATGACCCTTCTGTTTTAAAAATCTTTATTTAGTGCTTATATTACACATTCTCATAATCTATCCCTAACCATGCAGATTAACGTACAAGAATTCATCATTCTCCACCCTTCCTCTTCACTTCTCTTTCCTTATTTCGACAATTCTGCTCTTTCTTTCCTTGCTTGTTTAATTTCTTTTCTCAAGTATTGTCCGTGGGTGGAATGGAGGGGTGACATGCTGTCTGATTTCTTACATATATTGGAAAATCTTTCTTTGCCCTGACAGGTGAATAATATCTTGCCTTGATATAAGATTCTCGAGTTGTAGTTCTTTTTTCCTAATTGTCTGCTTGTAGGTGCAATTCCTTTGCCTTCTGGCTCCTGGGATGGCACATGGCAAGTCCAGTGCCCATCCTTTGTAGGTAACACATACTCTTTTACATTTAACTTTGAAGTTTAGAAATGTTTGCCTATTTGTTTGTCTTTTTTCGTTACTTTAGTCTGGACCATCGAGAGCATTTTAACCTGTCTTCTCCTCTCAGAAAAATTTCCCCTATTGTTTGTTTAATTATTGCCTTTGTTCTGCATCTTTCCTTTTTTACTTCTGGAATTTCTGTTATTCACACGACAGGTCTCCTTGAATCTATCCGCTCAGTCTCTTTTTTTTCTGTGATCGTCACCTTTTTATAATTTTGCTTTGTACTCAAAGGTTTTTTATTTGCACCCAGTTTTTCCAAACTGCAATCTCAGCTCCCAGCAATGTTCATTATCTCCTTCAAATCTGCTATTGAACTGTTAAGTTCTTAAATCATATTTTGAGGTGAGAGTGGCTCTGGAAAATTTTGTTTGCTTGTGTTTTGGTGCTGCATTTGTGTTTTCTTGGGTGCATTTCTTATTATTTTTAACGCAGGTTCCGTCTGTCCCCAGCAGCTTTTCCATTTCACCAGTCATGGGTTCTGATTGTTCTGCCTGATCTTTTCCTGTCCAGCTTCTGGGATTTCTTAGGTAGACTGTTGTGTTTCTCTGTCAGATGACTGACGCTCAGGCCTGGGCTATATGTCCTCAACAGCTGATCTCACCCAGGCAGGAGATGGCAAAATGGGCCTGTGCTGCAAAGCAGACAGGCTGCTGGTACCCAGCTCAGGCATGGGGAGAAGCCTCTTCTCTCTTAGGGCTCCCTAGAGTCTTCCAGCCTCAGGTAGAGCAGCTCCTTCTCACCAGCTCAGCTTTGTTGAGGCTCCTCCTAAGTATTTTGGTAGAAACCTGAGAGACGCTATGTTAGGGATGGCCAGCCAGATGTCTTATTATTTAATTTTTAGTGATTGCTTTAGGGATTATGATAAATGTACCTTCCCTTTCAAGACGACTTACAACCAGAAATGTCTTTTGCCTTCTCTTCTTTATGTTATTGCTGTCATCAGTACGGCATACATTAACCCCCCTCCCCAGACAACGGTATAGTCTTTACTTTCAACAGTCAAGAGTTATATAATGTAAGTGAAGAAAACTGGACTTTTATATTTACTCAGATCTTTATCATTTTTCTTGCTATGTTTTTGTTCCTTAAGTTACAGGTTAACCTCTGGTATCATTTCCTTTCAACCCAAAGAACTTCCTTTAGCATTTCTTTTTGAGCATGTGCTCTAGTGACAAATTATCTTAGTTTTTCTTCATCTGAGAACGTCTTTATTTCTCTTTCATTCCTAAAGGATATTTTCACTAGCTAGAGGAGTCAGAGTTGACAGTTCTTTTCTTTCAGCATTTTAAATATGTTGTTCCACTGTGGTCTTGCCTCCACATTTTTTGATGAGAAATCTGTGATAATTTGAATCATTGTTCCCTCATATGTACTATGTTTTTATCTAATTACTTTTTTTCTTTATCTTTGATTTTTAGCTATTTGATTATTAGGTGTTTGGATGAGATTCTCACGGAGTTCATACTGTATGGAGTTCACTGAGCTTCTAGACTCTAGAAATTTAAGTCTTTTACCATATTTGGGAAATTTTTTGCGATTATTTTTTCAAATATTTTTTTCTCTTCCAATCTCTTTGTCCTCTGCTTCTTGGACTCTAATGACATGAATGAGTCCTTTTGATATCCTTGAGTTTATTCATTTTTAAAAAGATGTTCTCTTTGTTCTTCAGGTTGTATAATTTATATTTATCTACTTTCAAGTTCACTGACCCTTTCTCCTGTCATCTCTTCTGCTATTGGGTACATCCAGTGATTTTTTTTTTTAATTTCAGGTATTATATTTTTTAATTCTGAGGTATCCATTTGATTCTTTTTTACAGTTTATATTTTTCATTTATCTTTCCATTTATTTCAAGAGAATTAACATTTACCACATTAAGTAGGCTTATAATAGCTGCTTTAAAACCATTATCTGATAATTCCAACATCTGGGTCACCTAGGGATTGGCAACTGTTGTTCTCCCACCCTTGAGAATTGGCCAGATTTTCTAGATTTTTCATATGTTCAGTATCCTTAACATTTTTGATTATTATACTGTGAGACTTTGGATTTTGTTAAAATCTTCTGGAGAATACTGAGCTTTTTGTTTTAGTGAACAATCAACCCAAAGTTCTGTCTTGCCTATTGTAGGTGTTGGTTCCAATATTAGCTCAGATATTAAGTCTTTTGCTATGATATCTGGGTCTGCCCCACTCAGGGGTTACTCTTACAAATGGGAGGCAATTTATATCATAGTTCAATTCTTGAAGATTTGCTTATCTTTCTTTGCATCTGCTCCACCCATGCTCTGGGTTGAGCCCAGGAGGTATATAATTCATACACTTGTCTAGCTCTCTCCTTTCCCCGATTTCCCCTCATATACTCCAGCCTACAAAAACCCCTTTTCCTGGTTCCTTTGGAAGAAATCCTTAAGACTGGGTTTCTCTTGGAGTTTTAGCTGCCTGAATTGCTCTAGGACTGAGGCCCACACTTAGGTCAAACATATGAAAGGAAAGAGAGAAAAAAGCTGAGAAACTCATCCCCTGTTAGGTTGCTTCTCCAAATGTGACCCCCTTCCACAGTTTGCCTTCTTTTGTTTAGTTTTCAAAGTCCTTGGGTAGTTGCTTTTTGGTTTTTGTTCAGCGTTTTCCATTGAAATCAGTGGGAGAGAGAGATTGTGGTGGGCTTATTCCATCTTGACTGGAAGGGGAACAGCCAGATACAATATTAAACCAGTAGGCTTTTCCTAAACACTTGTAAAGCTGCTAACAAATGACAGAAATAGATTTGAATTTTGCTTTTTTATTTTGTATGCCAAGTTTCTGGCAAAAATACACTAATAGGTCATGAAGTAACCTGATGAAAAGCAGCAAGAATGAGAAAAGGGGTCATGGAATCACAGAAGGTCAGGGCTGAAAAAGACCTTAGAGATTATTTCTTTTTACAACTAAATTAAGGACTGAGCTCTTTACCCTGGTTTTCCAGGCTCTGCATGAGTTGATTCCATCTCTTCAACCTCATCTTGGGATACTCTTTCTTCTTCTAGGTGACAATCTTCAGACTGCAATAACAGTGGCCAGAAAATCTGGGATGGTTTCTGAAAGCCAGAAAGTCATTCTCATTGAGGCAAATGAAACCACTGGGTCCTCATCAGCATCTATATCTTGGAAGCTAGTAGAAGAGAAGAAACACATCATACATGGGAATCAGGTACACCTGAAAACAGACCTTTTACCGTATCACTTAACTTGTCTCACAGCATTGGTGACTGGGCAGCTTTGACCTAGATTTAACACACTTCTCCAAATGTCTAACACCATGCAGTTCAATGAACTCAATTTTATCAGTTTCCCACACTGTTCCTACTGAACTTTAAAGTACAATGCTCTTCTGGGTGCTGGAAACAATCCATTCTTTTCAACTTAAAGGTTTTTTTGGCACTGTATGAGAAAGAATATAGTAAGTGGAGCTGTGAATCTAATTTCTCATTTTCCCCTTGCTTGTCAGCCACCCCATTGGGTTCAAAGTGGATTTAGTCCCTGAGAGAGACACCACTGTGTGCATCAGAAAATCAGACTATGTCTTCAGGGCAGGAAAAAGAAAAGTTTTATTCATTTACCTCCAGTCTTGTCAGTATTCTATCTCTGCTGTGTCCTTGTAGAACAATATTAATTCTGTAAGAAAAAAATAGTAAGTTCTCACCTCAGGGAGAGATTTGTTAAGCTGCAGGGCTTTTGTATTTTGCACTTGAAATGTGTGAAATGTGCTCTTCTCTGGGACTCACCAAGATCAAATCAGGATGAAAACAGGACATGAGTAAGTGTTATTTTCCTATTCACTAGTGGCCATTATGTGCAAAGATTGATCCTGCAAAAAGGAAGTGCTTCTCTAAGGAATCAGAGCTGGAGTGTGACTTTTAAAGAGAGATCCTGGTCTGTCTTCATTACCTTCTCTCAGATATGCTTGTGGTCCTAACCACTCTATCAAGTGGAAGAGTCTAAAAGAACTGTGTCTTTCTTTGCAGGACAATTATATTAACATCAGGGAAGAAGTCTCTGATAATGGCAGAGAAAGAAGTTACCATTTTGCCCTAAGTGGAAAATCCTTTCACGTTATAAGTCAGCATTTCAGCAGCCTACTGCCAAAGGTAAGTTCTAAGAGGCAAACAATTTCCCTGTGAAGATGCTGCTGATGTCACTTACAGAACATGCTCCTAAATTATTTTGAACCTCTAAGTAAGTAATATATACCTAGTTCTATGTATATTTTGTCTCATTTCCTACTAGATTTGAAATAAATAAACTTAATTAGTCAATTTTCCACCATCTATAGGATTGAAGTGTCAGTGATTTCTCAAATTATAAAGATTAATTTTGGGTGGCTGTCACTATATTGCCATGATTAAGGATCTCACAGTATAGCGGAAATCCTGCAATTATACAGGAAGCTAGGCCAAGAATAAAGGAACTTCGTTAGGTTTTTGACAGAGGACCTCTGTACCGAAGAGGCTCTGATGAAGAGCAAAGACATAGTGGGGGCAAGTATATCATATATATGTATATGTACATATGTATACACACACAGTCATTCCTCAGTATCTGTGGAAGATTGGTACCGGGAACCCCCCCCCCCCCATAAATACCAAAATCTATGGATGCTCAAACCCCTTACATAAAATGGCATAGCATTTGCATATATGGATATGCATATCCTCCCCTATACATTAAATCATCTCTAGATTACTTATAATATCTATTACAATGTAAATTCTATGCAAATAGTTGTTATACTGTATAGTTTAGGGAACAATGACAAGAAGAAAGAGTCTTTACATGTTCAATACAGACACAACCATTCCTTTTGTTCTTCAAATATTTTTGATCCATGGTTGGTTTAATCCATGGATGTGGAACCCACAGATACAGAGGGCCAAATGTGAACAAAGTAGAGAAAGATGGGTCCAATATAACCCAAAGAGAAACTATTTATGTTCAATTGTTCATCATCTTAGGTACTGCTTAAGAAAATAGCATAAAGACTTTGAGACTGAGGAAACACTAAACTGAGGTTACTGCCAAGAAGAGCAGGGAACACATGGAACTGATATAGAATTTAAGACTCTGTAGAAGGGAGCATAGGTGAGTAGAGCGGGCACAGGTTTTTATACCCCCAAACCATTAGTGTTCCATAGCTCAAATTCGGTTTGGGATATCGGCTGAGCTTCATAATTGGTCAAATCCGGATGGTATGGTTAAGTCAAAGACCATAAATAGTCACTATTTTGCCATCAGGATGTTTTTCTGCCAGTTCTGAATAATTTTCTGAGAAGCAGTTGCTTCTTTTTCTTCTCCTGGGATTCTGATCTCTTACTATTTTGCAATTTCTCACACTCCACTAGTTCAAGGTTCCATTAAGCTCAGGATTTTTCAGAACCACATTCCCTATGGCAGCTGGGCTAAAATCCTGTAGGTCATCATTTTCATAAAATATTTTTATTAAGCAGTCATCTTTACTGATTTTTGGTTTCTACTGGTCACTTATCTGATGACTAAAGTCTCAATGTCTGTCTTAAAATCCAAAGGAAGGCCTGTTAGAAACAATTTCTTTTTTCATTTATGGGTATCATTACTCAGTCAATGTTCCGAGTATTATAAATTATTTCATGTATAACTAGCTGACATTACAAAAAATTTCCTTTTGGGGTTTCTTACAGATACTGATCAATGGGACTATCTTTGCAAGAATGTCTCCTGGGCAGAAATCCAGTCTGGTGGAAGAATTTCAGAAACTGGAGTAGGTTCTTTGCCAATTCAGGTGGCATGAACTGCATGGGGGCATCACAGGGGGAGAGTGAGAGATACAGGGAGTCACTCGGTTGGGCTGGGGCAGTGGTTCTTACCCTGGCTGTACATGACAATCATCTGGGGAGCTTTGATAAAATACCAGGACCCCACCATCCAGAGATTCTGATTCAATTGTTCATATGGGGCTTAGAAATCGGTACTTTTTTCAATGCTCCTCACATAAGTTCATTTCGCGTCCAATATTTAGAACCAGTGGACTAGAACATAAGGGATGTGAAAGGGTACGGGGAGAAATAAGGCTGGAAAGGTGGTTTGAGCTTAGCTCTTGAGAGTATAATGAGAATTTAGACTTTATTTTTATAAGCTATCATCACAGTTATGATGTAGGGAGATTCATATGACAAGAGATTCATATAACTGTAAAAATATTTAAATTTTCTCATGTCAAAGCATTCTTTCTGTCCTAAATCAGAAAAATACTTCTCTTCGAGGCAGAATGAGCAGTCCAAATAAAGTGCCCATCATCTGGCAACCTTTATTTCCTGTTAACAGAACCCCATGGAGTACTGGAGGCTTTCTCCACTTTTGGCCACATCCACTTGACTCCTGCTCCTACTCACTCCTACTCTGTCCTCCTACTCATTTGATTCAGTTATCGGGCAAGCTTCTCCATTCAGAAAGCCCTGTCTTCTCAGCATATTTGAAAATCTAGAGAGTATACTAGTTAGTTACCTACACATAGCAGTGTGGGAGAAAAGTGCAACATATTCTGTGAATGCTGTCAGAGTGCTCATACTTTAAAAAGCTGATTATTCATAATCTTTGTCAAGCATTCAAGAGAGAGGTATTCACCCAGTCTCAAAAAGCCATCCTGAAGCAGGGATGTATTTTCTTTCTCCAACTTCTGGGCTTGGCATTGCATTTTTGAGTTGAGCAGCTACTGACTTGGTAGATTTCCTCGCGTGTGAATATTAACAGCACCAAAAACTATCACTTATCATTTTAGACTTTGTAAGGCATGTTCCCACACAGTGCCTCATTTAATACTCACAACAGTTTGCTGGGGGAAAAATAGTCGTCAAAAGACCAGCTCCAAATCTAGACCTTCTGATTCAAATCCTGTGCCCTCTACACTGTGCCATGCCCACATCATATAATTGTGAACACCTGTTTTACAGCTGAGAAAGCTGCCCTAAGTAGTGAAGTGCAGTGTCTATGTGAAACACATGGAGTCAGGAATGATGTGCTGTATTTCTAAATCTATTGTATACACGGCTGAGTCACACTTTACTTTCAGTGAAACCAGACTCTTAAGGACATTCTCTTAAAATAAATGATGAGTTTGAACCCTAAGTAATGATGGTCACTTCATTTTTTTAATTAGGAAATTAGCTGGTAAGATAGCTTTGATCTCCTCCACGACTGACATGGTTCCCTTGTAGTTACTTTGTAGGTATGTGCGGCGATGGAGCCAACGACTGTGGGGTATGTAGCTGCCGGTGTGTGTGGCCATAGTCTCACACTCAGTTCTACTTGTCTAGAGCCCTGGGATGCATAACGTTTACATTCCTCTTGGTGGATAAACTGATGCTGAGGGTTTGGGAGGTTTTTGACCAAAGCCACACAATGACTGAATGGTCAGTATAGGCCAAATGGGGTAGAATTTGGTTTTGGAGTTCCCACTCCTCTGGCTAGGTGTCCTAATGCCATCTTGTTCTTATGTGGGCCGGCAGGGTCAAGTCTGGTCATCTCCCAGTTAGCGTTTGGGCCCATGATCCACTTTGTGGCCAGCTTAACTGGCCTTTTCTTATAAAGTCTCAGTAGAGATGTAGGTGAGTCTACATGGAAAGTAAGCTGACTCTTTGCTTTCAGGCTTTGAAAATGGCTCACGTGGGCATCTCTTTATCAGAGCAGGAGGCATCTGTGGCTTCACCTTTCACTTCCAAAACTCCAAACATTGAGTGCGTACCACATCTTATCAAGTAAGTGGGCACATCCCCAAGCACTGGTTTTTGTTTTTTTTTTTCTTCCCTGTCTCTGTCTCTCTCTCAACTTTTAGGTGTAGATTACATTGCTCTGCCCAGGAAAGATCAGGGCCACTTTGTGTCCCTGGGTGGAGAGGTGCTTTGTGGGAAAATGCAGTCAAACATTCTACTACCAAATGGATTTACCAGGAGTTAAAAATAACTTGGGGAGAGCAGCAGCATTTCCAATGAATGAATTTACTGATTAGGGTATTTTTAGAAGATTGAAATCTGGAACTTGTTACTGCTTGAAAGTATCAGTCATCCTCTGATTTTTCAAATGTATCTCCTGAGATGCTTTATGCTAGGGGATTCAGAGAAGTCCACTTGCTTTCCTTCCCCCTTGTCTCTCTGTGCCTCCATGGGGTACCCTTCCCATCCCCAATCTTTATCCCAATTCCAATCTTTATCGATCATTGGTGCTCCCACTAAAATTTGCCTTGGTGTTTTATTTTTCCCCCCAGAATATGTGTTTCTGCTGCATTTTATTTGAATGATAGAAGTAGTTAGCATTGTGACTGCTCTTGGTTATTATAACTAGCATGTGTTTGCAGTTTGAAAAGTGCTTAAATGTCTATTATCTTATACTTTAAGACAGCTAGGACATGTAGGAATGGTTATTATTTCTTTTAAAAATAAAGAAATTGAGGCTCACAGAATTTAACTAATGTGCCCAAACTCACATAGCCATATAAGGTTGGAGATTATTTTAGAATTGATTTTGTTTAAATGTGTTTAATGGACAAATATCACATTCTTTCCACATTAAAACAATGATTAGGCTAGCTCCTCCCAATTTTTTTATGCATGCATTTGACAAATATTTATTGAGCAGGCACTTAATGCCAGAAACTAAGGGAGATAAATAAAGACAATACTTACTAATTTTGATGGGTGCTGTCAAGGAAATAAATAGGGTGATGTGAAAGGTAGTAAGACAGCTGGAAAGGGAGAATTGGCTGCTTCAGATGGGGTGGTGTGCTCTCTAAGGAGCTGAGGAAGGAGGAGAAACTGCCTTCTGGGCAGAGCAAATGGCAGTGGTAAAAACCCTGATACAGAAAAGAACCTGATTTAAAGGTCAGGTTTAGAACCATAGGAAATCATTAAACTTAGTTTAAACTTTTTAAAAAAGTGAAAAAAGTATAATTTAAATTGAAAAGTATAATTTAAACTCCATTTTTACCCAATAGAAATAGATTAAAGTGACATTTCATGTTTCATCCATTTTATGCTTTAAATATGTACTATTTACTCAAAGTCAATCAACAATAACACTAATGAACATGCTCATCATTTCCAGTCTATTTAAAGTTGATATATGACTAATTTGGATGTGCACATTGTTTTAGTCCAGATTTAGAAAAAGTAGCAACTGCCAAAATGAAATTTGAATCAAACATGTGCCAAACTCCTAAAGCACCTTCATGGAAATAACCCCCAAACCCGCAATCTTATTTAAATCCCTTGGTTCATAGATGAAGAAACTGAGACAAGGGAAATGACCTTCCCAATCACATTAGTGAGTAGGAATGAGACCTGGGACTAGCTCCCACGTGGCCTGGCTCTGAGTTCAGGAGCTGAAACAGTGCCCAGAGAAAGGACAAGGGTAACCGTCAATCTGGGCTCTGTTGCCAGATCAAGCCTGTGTATGGACCTAGGCCTGGACTGGTCTTTGCTGAAAATCTAGCCATTTCGCACACTTGCTTCCAGATCTCACTGGCTCAAGGCTGTCCAGTCTTTCACACAAACAATCGTATGATCAGAGTTTTGATTTTTTTTTTTTCCTGAGCTCAGCTGAACAGCATAGAATAACTGATCTCATTCTTTTCATTACTTTCATTTCATTCCTTTTTCATTTCTTTTCTTACACAGGGAAGGACGTGCAGCTCTCGTTACCTCATTTTGCATGTTTAAGTACATGGCTCTATACAGCATGATTCAGTATGTTGGTGTTCTGCTGCTCTACTGGGTATGACTTGGGACTTGGCCTCTTGGTTAGTGAGAACTAAAACAAGTGGTGGTGCACTCTCAATTTGCAAAGCCTCTTAAAGAAAGGGTATGAATAGGACACTGGAGCAATAATCCCTCTAAAAATATCCTTAAGGATCTTTAAAGTATATCAGAAATAGAAAAATGTACACAGGAAAATTTGTTGGTGTCAATTCTCTGACATACAAACTTTTTATCTAGTGATAGCTGAGGATCAGAACTTAATATATCACTTTCTCTCTTGCTGTTGCTTTTGCCTGCTTAGACCAGGTTTCTATCTTCCCAATTCCAGTGTTGCACTGCCATAGTGTACTATTGCTTAAAGAGATGATTCTCTGTATTGGGGTGCTGGTAGTGTTTCATAATTGACCCTCCCTGGAAAAATGAGTCCTGATCTTTAATGTTTGCCATTTTCAGTGGTGTAAATACTCTTACTGTGGCCAGTTTCAAGCTATCTGTCTGATTTCGTTGAACATGGAGTGGGGAAGAGATGTATAGTAGCAGACCATCATATAGCACTTGCACCATATAGTTGCAAGAGTTGTAAATAATCTCAAGAGCATACATAACAATAACATGTAGGAAAATAATTAGAAAGTGCTGAGCTCTGAGTATTTATGAACTTTGCTTTAGTATAATTTATTTAATGGCTCATTTGCATAATTTGTTTTTAGATTGGCTGTGTTTAAAAACCAGCTCACAGCATTCCTGAAAATTTGGCACTTGACAGTCAAGTGTTAGTATAAGCCGGCATACAACTGGTTCCCTGAATACAGGGATTTGAAAATCGGCATATCATGCCATGAAAAATGCATAGATCTTGTAATGGCTTTTATTATTTAACAAGATATAAAAGGAGGAAAGATATGCCTATTGTTTGCAAATTCAACATGTGAGCATATTCTACTAACTAATACCAGGAGAGGAAATTTTATCTATGCTAAAGATATCAAGATTCATCTCTTTATATTGCCCTTTCTCTCCTGGGTTAAAGGTGTTATCTCTATTGCTTTCAGATTACCTATATCTTTTCACACTCACTGGTGAGTGAACTAGAGAAGGATAGGCTATTTATGAAAAGCTGACCCTGTTATGGAATCCCAAAACTGTATTTAAAAGTAGACTGAAACACAGAACATCATCTCCTTACTACCAAGGGGTGGGGAGCAAGGAAGCAAGTTTTTTGAAATCAGGAAGACCTGAACGTTTTTTCCTCAAGAGCATTAAGGTACTTTATTAGGACTTTCTAACATTTCATCTAAAAGCACTCAAGAATGCAAATAGTGGGTTTAATTATTCTCATTTTCCATCAGTAAAATTTAGGCACAATTACCACACCTTTGTCACTTGTTACTATTGGGGGTGCATTCTTTCACTGTGCCAAACCAAATCCCAAACTTTCTGTTAACGAGTAGAAAAGAGAACAGAGATGACTCTTGAAGAGGAAGAAGTCCCCCTCAACAAAGTAATACTAATGCACAAAGGACCAAGACCTGAAAACATATGACGGCAGCCTTCCTGGTTAGAGAGGGTTTCCCAGGCTTGGCTTTGAGACTTCCACGAACACTATCACTCACCAACTCAAACAGACCCCCAACCATAGCGTCTGCTTAGTAATTTGCTGGAAAACTCCTATGTTGCAGTGAGAAAACAAAAGCAATCTATGTCAAACTTCATCCAGAAGTCCGAAGTTTTTTTAAAATCTACTTTTCTTTTTATTTTCAGGAGACAAACAGCCTTTCAAATTACCAGTTTCTCTTCCAGGATCTGGCCATTACAACTATTATTGGGGTAACAAGTAAGATATTTTAAAAACTTTCTTGCCAGAGGTGCTCCCCTCAATTGGCTTTCCTCTGCCCCAGAAATGTTTGTCTACCATGAGGGACAGCAACAGCAGCAGAGATGTGTGACTGATTCCCAAAGGTGTGTACAGAGGGAGAGAGAGAGAGAGAGAGAGAGAGAATGAGAGGAAATTAGCAAAGGAAAAGCTAGCTTGTTATTTTGCTGTTTTCCACAAAATACAGAGCTTCCACAAATGGTCACTAAACATTTATGAAAAAAGCACCTTGAAAATCAGAAACACTAACTTCAGTGTGTTTTTTAAGTATAGTAATAATTAAAATGGGTCCAATTTACAGAAGCTAAATGGCTTTTATGTTTCCCATCTCCAAATCTTAGCCACTCAGGATTTAGAATACAGCTTAAAGGTGATCTTGCCATTTCATTATACCACTCTCACTCTCCACCTTCTAATCAGTGTATGAATTGTCTCTTCAAATTCCCTGCGTTGGGAATTTTTTGATATATGACTTTGTTTTCTTTACAGCTGTTTCAAGTTCATAGCCAAATTGAGACATGAGCCTGCTCCCACACATGCATAGCATCCCCCATTATCAACATTCTCCACCAGAGTAGTGCATTGGTTATGACTGGTAAACCTACACTGACACATCATTATCACCCAAAGTGTGTAGTTTACATTAGGATTCATTCTTGGTCTTAGATACTGTATGGGTTTGAAGATTATATATATATATATATATGTGTATATGTCTATGTATATATATAATGACATGTATCCATCATTGTGGTATCCTACAAAGTATTTTCACTCCTCTTTGTTCTGCCTAGTCATCCTTCACCCTCCCGAAAGCCCTTGGCAACCAGTGCTTTTTTTACTTTCTCCATAGTTTTGCCTTTTCCAGAATGTTATATAGTTGGAATTATACAGTATGTATGCTTTTCAGATTGGCTTTTTTCACTTGGTAATATGCATTTCAGGTTCCTCTATGTCTTTTCTTAGCTTGATAGCTCATTTATTTTTGGTGCTGAAGAATATTCTATTGTCTGGGTGCACCACAGTTTATTTATTCATTCACCCACTGAAGGATATCTGGCTGTTTCCAAGTTTGGACAATTATCAATAAAGCTGCTATAAACATCCATGTACAGGTTTTTGTGTGGACATAAGTTTTCATCTTTACTGAGTAAATACCAAGGAGTATGATAGCTGGATCATATAGTAAGAAAATGCTTAGTTTTTGTAAGAAACTGCTAAACTATCTTTCAAAGTGGCTGTACTACTTTGCATTCCCATCAGCAGTGAATTAGAGTTCCTGTTGCTCTACATCCTCACCAACATTTGGTATTGTCAGTTCTGGATTTTGGCCAATCTAATAGGTGTGTAGTGGTTCCATTTATGCTTTTACTCCTATCTCCTCAAGGATTTTGTTCCTGTAATAATCTCTTTCTCCATTATTATCAACATTTCTCTGGTCTACTGGATTATTCCTACTGGCATTTAAGTATATTCTCATAACTTCTTTCTATAAAAAACTCTCCTTGACCCCAAATCCACTGCAAGCTACTGCCCCCTTTTTTCTCAGACTTCACAAACAGTATACCAACTTTCTCCTCTTTTCATCTTGAATTCTGTTGTCGTTCCATTTCCATCTGCCAGATTCTAATATCCAAAACGTGAATTTGAATTTGCGCCTATGCTGTTGTTTAGTAGGAGGCAGTGGTGTGCTTCCAAATGTTTGATAACTTGTTTCCCCCAAGAAATTTTGAAATATATATATGTATATGTATGGAAATGAGTTTATTATAAACTACTGTAAAGAAATGTGTAGTGAGCAATTTGCAAATAATAACAATATATGGTACTTTATATTGCAAATTTCATTTAGCCAATTGGTTCTCACAGAATGCTTTCATTGACTTTTGCCAAACTCTTGGGTCCGTAATCAACTGATAGTTGCAATTGATGACTGAATTAGTTACAACATGAATGTTTTTTGATATTTTCCTTTAGCTGAATGAGTAAGATAAAAACAAAACAAAGACTTATGTCAAAACTTCAGTCATTCATGAGTGATGTGAGCAACTTATTTGTTGAATCAGATAGTAGTTTTTGAATGCTGGAAGAATATTTCCTCAGTTAAAAAAATTCACATTATAATGATTACAGAGGTGACACATTTTTAAGTTTAATCTTCATTATTAATCTCAAAAACATAGATAATACTAAAATGTAGTAAAATAATTAGGAAGTTATTGGTTTTGAGTATTAGTTATCTTTTTTAATGCTGTCTATTTAATTACAAGTTCATATAATTTACCTTGAATAATGGCTGTGATTAATAACTGGCTTGCAAATTTAGCAGTAATTGGCTCTTACTAGCCAGTATGAGCCAGCTACAGCCAGGGCTGTCTGGGATGGTGCATATTACTGACACATTACAAAGGTGCAAATCTTTGATTCCCTCTTCTATATGCCTTGTGGCCTTGCTTTATACTATTTCTTATTATATCTTCTCTTCTTAATTTTAACAGCTATCACACCAATTTATTTTAAAAACTTATTCAAAAGCTCAAGAAAAAAAAAAACATGCTCAAGTGGAGCAACTGCTGTCTATTGTTTAACAGCCACCTCCCTTATCAAGGTCTTTCAATGACTTCCTTGCTGTCAGCAACAATGGCCACTTTTCTCTCTTTGTTGTACTTGACTCTCTCAGTAGCACTCTCTTTCTTCAAAGTGTTTCTTCTCTTGGCTTTTGTGATACAACACACTCCTGAATATCTACTCTTTAATGAATACACTTTCCCCATCTCTTTTGCTGGCTCCTGTTCCTTTACTTGTCCTCTAACTTTTACAATGTTCCAAGTGTTGTTCTTGGATTCTTCTTGTCTTCACAATCTACACCATCTCCCTAAGTAATCTCAACCTGTCCAATGAATTTAATGTTATCTATACATTGATGAATCCCAAATGCGTATCTCTAGCCTTGATGTCTACCCAGAGCTCTGGAAATGTAGTGGTATGGTTATATTCAGCATATAACCATAGATATTTAATAGGATTCAAACTTAATGTGCTCAGACAGATCTCTTAATTCCTCCAGATATGATATTCAGTAAAATTTTTATGTACTGACTGAATCCCTAATTTATGCTACTTACTGATCTGGGCACTTGGAATACATCAGTGAAACAAAACAAAACAAAAAAGATATCTTTCCTCATGGAGCTTACATTCTATTGAAACAGCACCACCATCTACCTAGTTGTTCAAGTCAAAGACCTAGAGTTACCCTTATTTTTTCTATTTTCTTCACCCTCTGCATCCAATACATGCGAAGTACCTATTGGCTCTATCTCTGAAACGCACCCTGCTTCCTTCTCTGCATCTTCACCGTAGCCACTGTCACTAAGCAATGGCACCTCTCTTGCGCATTCCCGTAACAGCTTTCATAGCTGGTCTTGTTGCTTCCCTCCTCACCCTGTTTACCTTTCACACAATAAATAGTAAGAGTGTTATTTATAAATGTAAATTCTATTATGTCATTCTCTTGCTTAAAATGCTCCCATGGCATCCCATTTCCACTAAATCCAAGTCTTACATGATTGGGCTCCTGCCTACTTCTTCAACTTCACCTCTAACCACATTGCCACTCACTTATGTTCCTGCCACAATGGTCTTATTGTCTCTTGAACGTTATCAAGCTGTGGTCACTTCAGTACCTTTGCCTTTACTCTTCCCTTTGCCTGAAATACTCTCACCTTATTTCATTTGGCTTTGACTTTGACTTTTTCTTATTATTTCTATTTCCAATGTCACCACCTCAGAAAGATCACTTTAAATGGTGATCAAGCCAATTATTCTCTATCACACAACTCTGCTTATTTTTTCACAGTATTTTCCACAATCTGAAATTATATTTACCTTAGTTTTTATAGCTTTTTACCTGCCTCCCCTCATCCAGAGTGTGAGCTTCATGAGAACAGCCTCTTGTCTGTATTGATCAACGCTATGATACCAATATTTCTAATAGGGCCTGACATATCAAAGGAGTTTATTAAATATTTATTAAGTCTATTAAAAGAACACCCTTGGACAAGCTTTGTTAACTCTGTTAGCAGAGTTCCCCCTCACACAAAGCCAAATCTATCTCTGCATAACTTTCACTCACCCCAGTTCTGCCATTGAGGTCTGATTTTTCTCCCCAGAACAGTTCTTCAGATATTTGAAAACAGTTCTCATTTATTGTGATGGTTCTCTTCTCCATAACAAACACCTTCAGGTGTCCTGCAAGTTTAATAAACACGTTTATTAGTTCTACCAGTTTTTAAGTGGAGTCCTTAGGGTTTTCTATATATAACATCATGCCATCTGCAAATAGGGACAATTTGGCTTTCTCCTTCTCAATTTGAATGCCTTTCCCCCCCCTCTTCCTTAATTGCTGTGGCCAGGACTTCCAGTACTATTTTGAATAGAAGTAGCAAAATTGGAGTGTTCCAAATTGTAGATGAAAAGATTTCAACTTTTCCTCATTCAGTGTAATATCAGCTGTGGTTTTATTATATATGACCTTCTTTTCTTTTCTTTTCTTTTCTTTTTTTTTTTTTTTTTTTTTGGTGTTGAGGTACATTTCTTCTATGCCTAATTTGTTAGAGGTTTTATCATGAAGAGATGTTGAATTTTGTCAAATGCTTTTTCTGCATCTATTGAAATGATCATATTGTTTTGGTCCTTCATTCTGTTAATGTGATGTATCATGTTTATTGATTTGCATATGTTGAACCACCTTTGCATCCAAGGGGTGAATCCCACTTGATCAATTCAAGTTTAATCCCAGTTGAATGAAATTTTTAATGTCCTGTTAAATTTGGCTTGCTAGCATTTTGTTGAGGACTTTTGCATCTTGGTTTATCAGGGATATTGGCCTATAGTTTTTGTTGTTGTTGTTATGTCCTTGTTTGGTTTTAGTATCAGGGTGATGCTGGAATTATAAAATGAGTTTGGAAGTATCTGATTCTCTTCAATTTTTTGGAATTGTTTGAGTAGTGTTGGTATTATTTCTTTAAATGTATTGTAGAATTCAGCAGTGAAGCCATCAGGTACTAGACTTTTCTTTAATGGTGTACTTTTTGTTACTGATTCAATCTTTTTACTCATTATTGGTCTGTTTATGTTTTCTATTTCTTCATGTTTCAACCTTCATGTATTTGCCCAACAATTTATCCATTTATTCTAGATTTTCCAATTTGTTGGCATATAGTTGTTCATAATAGTCTCATGATTTTTGGTATTTATGTGTTATCTGTCATAATGTCTCATTTTTCATCTCTGATTTTATTCATTTGTGTCTTCTTTTTATTTCTTAGTCTAAGTTTTGTCAATTTTGTTTATCTTTTAAAAAACCCTCCTCATTATATTGGTCTTTTGTATTGTTTTTAAGCCTTTATTTCATTTATTTCTACTCTGATACTTATTATTTCTTTCTTTCTGGCAATAATAGGTTTAGTTTGTTCTTATTTTTCTACTTCCTTGAGGTGCACACTTAGGTTGTTTATTTAAGATCTTTCTTCTTTCTTTATGTAGGCATTTATTGCTGTAAACTTCTCTCTGAGTACTGATTTTGTTATATTCCATAGGTTTTGGTATGTTGTGTTTCCATTTTCATTTGTCTGTATAAATTTTTCAATTTCTCTTTAATTTTTTCATTGACTCATTGGTTGTTCAGGTGCATGTTGTTTAATTTCCATGTATTTGTATAGTTTTTAAATGTCCTTCTGTTGTTGACTTCTAGTTTCATACCATTGTGGTTGGAAACAATACTTGATATGATTTTGACCTAAAAGATTTTTAAGACTTGTTTTGTGGCCTACCATATGATCTATCCTGGAAAATGTTCCATATGCCCTAGAGAAGAATATGTATTTTACTGCTATTGGATGGAAAGTTTTGTATATATCTTTTGTCTAAAGTTCAGTTCAATTCCAGTATTTCCTTATTAATTTTCTGTCTGTTTGACCTGTCCATTGTTGAAAGTGGGGCATTGAAGTCCCCTACCATTATTGTCTTGCTATTTATTTCTCCCTTCATGTCCATTTATATTTGCTTTATATATTTAGGTGCTTTGATGTTGGGTTCACATATATTTATAATTGTTATTCCTTCTTGATATATGGATGTATTGAGCCCTTTATCATTAAATAGGACTTTTTTATGTCTGTTGTGACAGTTTTTGACTTGAAGTCTATTTTATCTAAGTACAGCCACCCTTGCGCTCTTTTGAGTACCGTTTACATAGAATATCTTCCATCTCTTTACTTTCAGCCAGTGTGTGTCTTTAAGGATAAAATGGGTCTTTCACAGGCAGCATAGAGTTGGATCTTGGTTTTTTTTTTTTAATTCATTCAGCTGGTTTATGTCTTTTTATTGGAGAATTTAATACATTCACATTAAAAGTAATTATTGATAAGTAAGAACTTCCTATTGCCATTTTGTTGTTTTCTGGCTGTTTTGTAGATGCTTTGTTTCTTTATTTCTCTTTTGTTTATCTTTTTGATTTGGTGATTTTCCTTAGTGCTAAATTTTGATTCCTTTCTCTTTATTGTTTGTGTATTTTCTATAGTTTTTTGCTTTATGGCTGTGAGGCTTATATAAAACATCTGGTAGTTATAATAGACTATTTTACACTGAAAACAACTTAAATTCAGTCACACAGAAATTACTAGACTTTTACCTTCCTCCCAACTTGTATTTTTGATGTTACAATTTACGTATTTTCATTTTATGTATTTTTTTTTTTTTTTTTTTTGAGACAGAGTCTCACTCTGTTGCCCAGGCTAGAGTGAGTGCCGTGGCGTCAGCCTAGCTCACAGCAACCTCAAACTCCTGAGCTCAAGCGATCCTCCTGTCTCAGCCTCCCAAGTAGCTGGGACTACAGGCATGCACCACCATGCCCGGCTAATTTTTTCTATATATATTTTTAGCTGTCCATATAATTTCTTTCTATTTTTAGTAGAGATGGGGTCTCGCCCTTGCTCAGGCTGGTCTCGAACTCCTGAGCTCAAACGATCCGCCCACCTCGGCCTCCCAGAGTGCTAGGATTACAGGCGTGAGCCACCGCGCCCGGCCATTTTATGTATTTCTTAACAACTCGTTTTATCTATCATTATATTTAACTGTTTTGAATTTTAACCTTCATACTGCAGATATATATGATTTACAGAGCACCGTAACAGTATCAGGGTATTCTGGATTTAACTATATATTTACCTCTATTAGTGAATTTTATACTTTCATGTGTTTTCATATTAGTCAACAGCAAGTGTCCTTTCATTTCTACTTGAAAAACTCCCTTAAGCATTTTCTTGTGAGGAAGGTCTAGTAGTGATGAATTCTCTCAACTTTTGCTTGTCTGAACGTGTGAAGGAGAACTTTTCTGGGTATAGTAGTCTTGTCTGACAGTTTTTTTTCTTTCAGCACTTTGACTATATCATCTTATTCTTGCCTGGCCTGCAGGGGTTTTGCTGAGATATCTGCTGATAATCTAATGAAGATTTCCTTATTTGTGACTTCACTTTTCTCACACTGCTTTTAAAATTCTGTCTTTGTCCTTGATTTTGACAGTTTAGTTATAATGTGCCTTGGTGAGGACTTCTTTTGGTGGAATCTTTTTGGGATTCTTTGGACTTCATATATCTGGATGTCCGTATCTCTTCCAAGACTTGAAAAGTTTTAAGCAAAATTATTTAATTAAAAAAGCTTTCTATGCTTATCTTTGTCTCATCTCCTTCTGGAATTTCCATAATGTTAATGCTTGATTGTATAATGGTGTTCCATAAGTCCTATAGGTTGTCTTTAGTCTTTTTCATTCATTTTTCTTTTTTTCCTCTGACTGAGTAATTTCAAAAGACCTATCTTCAAATTTAGAGCATCTTTCTTCTGCTTGATCTAGTCTGCTATTGAAGCTCTCTATTGTAATTTTTCACTCGTTAAATTCTTCAGCTGCAAGATTTCTGTTTGGTTCTTTTTAAATGATATCTATTTCTTTATTAAATTTATTATTCAAATCATGAATTACTTTCTTGATTTTCTTGAATTGTCTATCTCTATTTTCTTGTATCTCATTGAGTTTCCTTAAGAACATTATAAACTCCTTTTCAGGAAATCCATAAATTTTCTTTTCTTTTGTGTTAGTTACTGAAAAATTATTGTGTTCTTTTGATGGTCCTTGCTTTTTCACATTTCCTTTGTCCCTATGTTTATGTCTGCACATCTGGTGGAACAATTACATCTTCTAAACTTTACAGAGTGGTTTTTGTAGAGAAAGACTTTCACTTGTAGATGAGTCTTGGTGTGCTGGTTGGGAAGATTGTGGTGACACTGGTTCTGAATAGTTGCAGTGGTATAGCTCTTATGCAGATTTTTCAGCTGTGATCAATGCCAGTGATGATTGTAGATGCTTCAGTGGCTTAGGCTGTAGGAGTTTGTAGCAGTGGCAGTGGAAGCATAGGTTTGTTTTGGATCCTCTTATTCTTATTTTCTCCACAATAAGGAGATATAGCTGAGGGAATACTTCTTGGTATTAGATCTCATTTGGCCTACAAGCAGCTGAAGTGGTGCTGGAGTCCAGGGAACAGGTGCTTAGAGAGGCCATGGAGCTGGGGTCGTAGACTCAGGGTCTTGTGAACCTACTTTGGCACCTGGATTTGGGGGCACGAGTTTTACTCTCGGAGGCAGAGTTGGATGCATGTAGGCCACAGAGCTGGGGTCTGTGACTATGAGGCACTCCCTAATAGCTCAGACCCAAAGGGTCAGGTTGCACTTATGACAACGAGGGGGCAAGGCATAGCACTGGCCAGGCTCTGGAAAAGTGGAATGCTCTGGAGGTTTGGGCCCAGGGAGCAGGTTACAACTGCAATTCAGGAACCAGAGCCCATAGGGCACAGTGGCAACTTAGGTCCTGGGGGATGAGGCATCACGTAGTGGTGACCCTGGACCCTGGGATGATAGGACACAGCAGTATCTCAAATTCTTTGAGGCCAGGTATAATGGGAAAAGATCCCAGAATGGCAGAGCGCATCTATCACTTGGGCCCTGGGGGTCAGGGAGAAGCACAACAATGATTCCGCTCCTTGGGTAGGGGGGTGTCTCAGCAGGTCAGACTCTAGGGTACCAGTCCAGCTCCATGGAAGCAGGGTACTAGAATTGTTTGGCCTGGGCAATGTCTCAGCTTGGCCAATGCTCTGTTTCCCTGTGACATAGAGAACGATATCAGCTTAGCCCTGAAATGTGTGACTGCTCAGCTCAGCCAAGGTATTGATTGCCTGAGAGGCAATGCACTACTTTAGGTCAGGCCCAGAAGGGCATGACTTCTCTGGGAAGCCAAGGCACCATTTCCCTGGGATGCAGGATGCCACTTCTCCTTAGGCACAGGAGAGTGTGACTGCTCTGGGTAGCCAAGGCCTCATTTTCTGGGAGGCAGAGTACTCCTTCAACTCAAATACTAGGGAGACATGATGGCTCTAGGCAGCCAAGATACTGTTTTCCCAGGAGGCAGGGCACTATTTCAGTTCAGGCATAGGGATAAAGCCTACGCACCATTTCCCTGGGAGGCAGTGCACAATTTCAGCTCAAATACAAGTGGCAGGGTGCAGCAGTGACTGGGAGGGGTAGATAGAACACTTTTGCAAAGGCATCATTTCCTTTTGAAGAAGTGCACAGCTTCATCTCAGGCCCCAATGGGGAAGGGTGCAACAGTGACTGGGTTGGTGAGATGGGGCAGTTCCATCAAGGCACCATTTTCCTGGGGAAAGTACACAGCTTTAGCTTGGACCCCAAGGAGGCAGGGCACAGAAGCAAATAGGAGTAGTATATGGAGCAGCTTTGCCAAGAAACTGTTTTCCTTGCACTTCCTTGGAAGAGGCAGTGCACTGTTTTAGCTCAGGTCCTGAGAGGCAGGATGCAGCAGTGACTGGGAGGAGTACATGGAGCAGCTCCATCAAAACAATGTTTGCCTGGAAGGTAGTGCACAGCTTCAGCTCAGATCCTGGGGGACAGGGTTCAGTGGTGATTGGATGGGATAGATGGAATAGTTTCATGGCAACTTGGCCCCCCAGTGTAAGGTGGAGCAACAGATCAGGGATAGAGAGCTATTGGGTGGGAGTGGCTCAGCAGTGAGTACGCCTCAAGGATGGAAAGGTGCTGTGAACACTTGACTTCAGAGAGGACACACTCCAGCAATAGTTCAGGTTCCAAGATGGCATAGCAGAGTAGCTGTGCAGGCCATAGAGGGTAGGGCATTCTGTTGGCTTCTCCTTTGTGGGAGCACAGCTATGTGAGCTCTAGGCAGCTCTCTTAGCTGGGCTTAGTTCCTGCAGGCATCCAAAATGTTGATGGGGGCTGTTAGGGTCCACTTTCTTACCCTTTCCCCCATGAGAGAAGTTCCTCTTGGTTCTGAGCTGATCCTGGCTAGGGCATGGGGTGGTGGACTTGAGGTATTTCCTTCCATTCTCTATGTGGTCATCCGGGGTTCCTGTGCTCTACAGGGTTTTGCTACTCCTTTGATGTACTCTGGCACCCTGTTCAGTTATTTACATCAAAATAACTGGTTTTGGTTTGATTTCTCTTTTATTGGTTGTCATTTTGGCTGTCTTTGTATGGAAGATGAATGCTAAGGACTTTTATTAAAATAGTTTGCCATCTTCTGCTGTCCAACTGACTTTTGTTTTTTTTGTGTGTAATTTCTCTGAGTACAACTTCCAGTACACCATTGAATAGCAGTGTTGAAAAGGACATCCTTGTTTTGTTCTGTTATTAGGAGAAAAAATCTCAATCTTTTACCCTTGACTATGATGTTAACTGTGGGTTTTTTCATTATATAGATGTGTAATTATGGAGATTGCATGTAACATTCTAAATTTATAACAGTCTCTTGATAGTTTGAATTAATACCTTAATGTCAGAAGCATGAAAAAACTCTGCCTCTGCTCCTTTCCAGATCTATCTTCCCCTTTTATGTTGCTCATGTCACAAATTATCTTTATCAATTGTGTACCCAATAACATGGATATATAATCATTTTTATGCATTTGTCTTTTAAATAGTGTAAGAATAAAAAGTGGAATTGCAAACCAAAAATACATAATACTGGCTTTTATATTTGCTGATATAGTTACCTTTACTAGACATCATTATTTCCTCATAAATGTTTGAGTAAGTGTCTAGTGTTTTTTCATTTCAATCTGAGACCATTAGCATGTCTTTTAGGGTAGATTTAGTGATAACAAACTCCTTAAGCTTTTGTTTATCTAATAATGTTTTGAGTTCTCTTTCATTTTTGAGGAACAGTTTTGCCAGGCATACAGTTCTTAATAAGTAGGTTTTTTTCTTTCAACATTTTAAATATCATTCCATTGAATTATGGCCTCCATGGCTTTTGATGAAAAATTGATGGTTAATCTTACTGACAATTGTTCATAGGTAATACATCAATTCTTTCTTACTGCTTTCAAGATTTTATCTTTGTCTTTGGCTTTTTACAGTTTAACTATAATGTCTTGGTGTGAATCTCTTTGGGTTTAACCTATTGTAATTATTTGGGCTTCTTGGATATGCAGGTTCATGTCTTTCACCATATTTGAGAAGTTTTCTACCATTATTTCTTCAGATTTTTTCCCCTCTTTCTTTCTCTTCTCTCCTTCTGAGACTCACATAGCATATAAGTTAGTCTGTTTGATTATGTTCTACATGTCCTTAGGCTCTGTTCACTTTTCTTTATTATTTTTATTTTCTGTTCCTGAGTTCAGATAATTTCAGCTGCCCTATCTTTAAGTTCACTGATTCTTCTGCCTGTTCAAATTTCCTGTTGAACCCATCTGATAAAATTTTCACTTAATGTATTCTACTTTTCAGCTCCAGAATTTCTTTTGGCTCTTTCTTATAATTTCTATCTCTTTATCAACATTCTCATTTTGTTCACACATTGTATTACTGGTTTCCTTTAGTTCTTTATTCATTGTGTCTTTTAATTATTTGAGCATGACAATTGTTTTTAAAGTCTTTGCCTATTATATCTAATGTCATCTCAGGGATGATTTCTGTCAGTTGTTCCATTGACTATTACAATGTGGTAACTCTGAAAATTAAATTCTTCTACTATTCCAGAGTTTGATTTTTTTTTGTTTGTTTTGCTGTTTGTTGAAGGCTATAGTAGTCCATTTGTTTAGTGATTTTTCCAAACTATTTTTGAAAAGACTGTATTAGTTGTCATGTGTGGTCACTGAAGTCTCTGTTCCATTTGCTTTTGTTCAGCTAGTGTTTTGGCAGAGATCTCCTTGAACTCTAGGAGCTAAAAAATAAATAAAAAAAATATCTTCTCAACCTTTGCAGATTGGTTTTGTGCTGGAGTACTTATTCAATACTTAGTCAGCCTTGCACTCAGTCTAGAGATCATCTAGAGTTAAAAGTTTAGGATCTTCTCTGTTCTTTTCTGAGTATGCACCTTGTTCTGGGAATGTACATATCTATTGCCATGGGCATGTACATAGCATTCTATATTCCCCAGTGCTTTCTAACAATGTATGCTGCTTTTCTGCCTTGAGTGTGTTCTGTGTCAAGTTTTTGAAACATAAATAAGTGCCCCCATCCATCCTTCAGGTAGCTTCCAGATAGGTTGAAACAGACATACAGAATAATTTGTGAATAAAGTCTGTTCTGCTTCTTATGTTACCAGAGACCAGGGTCTCCCACTGAGAATGCAGGCTACCATCTTCAAGGTTGCCATTGAGCTGAGCAGGACATAGAGCAAGTACAAGTAAAAATGCCACAAAGCTCTTCCTGTCATATTAAAGTTGCCTTTTTCTAGTGTTCACCTGGTTGCTGTAAACTTTTTTGTTTTTCAGAGTTCTGACAAAGTTGGTTCTAACAGTTTGTTTGTTTGTTGATATTTCTGTGGAGATACGGGAGCTTCAGCTGCCTACTTCACATTACTTCTTAGTGTGTGCAGTTCTTAGTGACTGCATGTTGTTTCATTGTATAGATGTATCATAATTTATTATAAATGATGCTGTGATGAACATCTTTCCACATCTCTGATTACTTTTTTAGCTTACGATAGATCTCTAGAAGTGAAATAACAATATTAAAAGTTATGAACATTTTCAACTTCTTCATATATATTGCCAAATTGTCAAACAGAAGATTTACATCAATTTACATTCCCACAAGCAATATATGAGAAGGTGCATTTCATTACTCCCTTACCTGTAATTTAATAGTCTTTGCCTATTTAATAGACAAAAAAAATGAATCTTGTGGTTCTATGTCTGCTCTTTTAAGAATTCCTTATATAAACATTTGAGTGCAGATGTCTTTCTTATAAAATGTCTTTTTCTCCTCTGGGTAGATGGCCCAGTAGTGGGATTGCTGGATCAAATGGTAGTTCTACTTTTTAGTTCTTTGAGGTATCACCATGTTACTTTCATGGTCTGGGATGGGCAAATGTTTGTATCCTTGTAAAAATTTTGGAAAAAAAAAAGAGAGAGAGAGAATTCCTCATATGACTTGAATTTGCATCCATTAAATTTTTGGTCCCTTAATTTGTGATGAACTCCAACTTGTCCATTTCCTCAGGTGTATGGACCAAAGAACTTATGCCATTCTTCTGATCAAGAATACATCATTTTATTTGCTCTCATAAATATAAAATTTGAATTTATTTTGCAGTGAATCTGAATGGTGCCTACCCCAAGTTGGTGCCTTTCAGACCTGCAGGACGGCTGATTTCGCCACCTCTTCTGCTCTCTGTGATCTTCAATATTCTTCTCAGCCTGGCCATGCATATTGTGGGCTTCATCCTGGTTCAGAGACAGCCTTGGTATTCCATGGAGATGCACAGGTATGATTACAGTCTCAATTTCTGCTTCTTACACTCTAATTTCCATCACACCTCATCTGGCTAATACAATGGGAGGCAAGTAGATCTTCATCATGCAAAAGATTTTGGCTTCCTTAAGTCCTATGTGCAAATTCTCAGTGAGTGTTTCTTCTCTGAAGCACAGTTTGATGCATCATTCATTAGTACTTATCCCTGCCTGTGTTATATGATAATGACCTATGACCATCTTTTATATCTGGGGTGACCATGGATTATAGTCTGCCTGGGTAGCTTTAGTTTAAGAGCCTAGTTTAAATTAAATGATGTTTCAGTGATATTATTAAAGTCTTTCCTTTTCATTTCCCAACCTGTCCCTGTTGTATGATAAATTATATGGTCACCCTACTTATAAGTAGTCAGAGATCTTAAGCCACTTGAGGGAAGAATCGTGACTTACTCTACTCTTTCCCATGTAGCATTAATATACATGATGAGTGCACAATTTCTTGAGTGAATCACTGGTTGTATCTCTCTCTCTCTCTATCTCATCTCTATTAATGCATCAAAAATATGAGTCTATCTGTGCTTGTTTCTTTTTTCTTATATTTCAGTGTATTTTTTTAATCAAAGTATAGGCAATTATAGAAGCATTGAGTGTCTGCTCTGGTGTGGAGTGTCACGGAGACAAATGCTCCATAAGGGCCTGTCATCTTACTTCATTAGATTCTCTGGTTTCCTTTTTAGTGCCTGCACAGTGCAAAATGAAAACGTCTCAATGTTAACTATTTATCCAACTGCTCCAGAAAAAGTTGGAAGTAATGGTGCCTTCACAAGCTTTGAGAACACCACTATATGGTTCTTGGGAACAATCAACTGTATCATTGTGGCTCTTATATTCTCGAAAGGAAAGCCGTTTAGACAGCCGACCTATACAAACTGTGAGTAGAATTGTACTGGATGAGACGTTAAAAGTAATCAGAGAGGAGGACAGACATGCCCAGGTCACTTAGGGAGCAGCTGCAGAGCTGGCTTTCATCTAAGGGCTCCTGACTTCCACTCCAGAGCTCTGTAAAACATTGTGTAATGTCATGTTCATAGTCCTTTGCTCCTTCGTTCAAAGCTACATTAAATACTAGGGCTTCTTTCTCCATCTCTTCCCTTCACCAGAAGTTTGTCTTTAGGCCTTTTCTTGGGATCACTTTAAATTGGGAAGACCAATTTATTTCTCTATTTGTCAATACTTGTCAGAATTTGCCCTGGAAAAGGTGGGGAGAAGGGTAAAAACACTCAATTAGAACCTGCCTCTTGCTGTAAAGGCAATGGTCAGGATGGCACGGTGTGGTGGCAGGCTGGGAGTGGGTCCAGTCTGGAGGAACCTGACTACAGAGGATTGTGGAGGCTCTTGGCCAAAGCACTTCCCACCTTCTTACATTTTGGGGTGAAAAGGTGTGTTAGAAGTGGGTAACCTGTTTAATCTCTGGGACATATTTTTTTCTTTTTAGAGATAAGATCTCAATCTGTTGCCCAGGCTAGAGTGCAGTGGCACGATCATAGCTCACTGCAACCTTAAACTCCTGGGCTCAAGTGGTCCTCCTGCCTCAGCCTCCTGAGTACCTGGGACTCAGGCATGCATCACCGTGCCTGGCTAATGTAAAAAAAATATTTTTTTTGTAGAGATGCGTTCTCACTATGTTGCCCTAGTCTTGAACTCCTGGCCTCAAGCAATCTTCCTGCCTCAGCCTCCCAAAGTGCTAGTATTGTAGGCATGAGCCACCATGCCCAGCTTGGGACATTTATTTGTATACCATCATTATCCCTCTAATTGGGAAAATTCAGGGGCACAAATTGAAGAATCAATATTCTCATAAGAATGTGTTTGTTCAGAGAAAATTATTTTGTTCTTCTTGGGATGAGGAAGCAGTCATGTGCTAATCTCTAAGTGACTACAGTTTTGAAATTTGTTTATTTATAGCCTTCCTTTTTACCAGAAAAGAATTTGAGACAAATAAGTTGCATTAAGGAGACTCAGATAGTTAGATGTTTTCAAGATGTTTATTGAAAATGTATTTTATCAATGTTACCCTATATATCTTTACCACCTTTATTAGTCGAAACTAATATACGCATGTGAAATTTTCCACTTGCCTCAAGGACATGCACCGAAATTGTAGAGGTGAGACCCATTCATAGAAATGAGTATTTTCCATCTATTTTGCTGTATTTGGGTGTAGAAATCAAGTAAACTTAATCAGTATTAATCTAGATTATATCTGTCAATAAATGTGACATTTTGTATTCTGATTTCTCAAAATGATAGCTTCTGTTCTTATTTCCTAGATATATTTGTCCTTGTGCTGATCATACAGCTGGGTGTGTGTCTATTCATTCTATTTGCTGATATACCAGATTTATATAGGCGTTTGGATGTAAGTCTCCTCTCTGGGATCTGATGATGGTTTACAGTTATGTAATACTCTGACTTCAAAAAGCAGGTCACAATTGCAATTGACATGGATTCTTGACACCAATTATTCTTTTGGGATGGCAGAGTTAAAAAGAATACTGATTTATTTAAGCTGGTCAGAAAATTCTATCTAGTCTTGATTTCCTGAGACTAAAGACAGCCTTTGAAAAGTATTGAATATTTTTCTTTTAAAAGATCCCATGTAAGATTGGAAAATCTATTTATGCATGTTTTCTTTCAAATGTGAGAAAATTTTCTTCTAAATGTTTCTGTTTTGAAGCTACTTAAAACAGCTTTGCCTATAACACTTTTTGTGGTTAATTCTCAAATCTTTATTTACATTTATTTACTTCTTTAAAAACATGTTTATTTGTATGTTCATAGTTACTGTCTGCAAAACTTACTTTCTAAGAGTCATACTTTATCTTTGACAGCTTTGAAAACGTACAAGATACCAAAATTTTACATACTCAAGCAAGGGAAAAACATATATTTTGATTCTTCCAACTGATCCTACTTTTGAATTAAAATTTAATCATTGTTAAATATTCTTTAGACTAATAAATGAAATACATAAGAGATGATTGAAGAAACTGAGTTTTTAAGCTTAGTGCTTTGTGTATCTGCTTGCCTCTCCATTTCAAAGTTGAATTTCATGGGGTCCAAGATTATATCTTATTCATTCTTGTATTACCAATGCCTTGCACAACGAATGACCAAAAAATGAAAATGGAAAAGGAATGACTGACTGATCATTGTATACCAGGTTCCTAGATATAGATGCGCACTTAGAGCACATGGTGCATTCCACACCAGCAATACCTTCATGAACCTGCAGTAACAGTAACATTTGACATGCTAACTATTATCTACATTAGTTTTTCAAATTTTTATAGTTACTGTGGTCAGCAATGTAATTATTATTGTTGTTAAGTGTTTTCATGAATTAGACTAAGTACTCGTGGAAATAGTCTGCCCACTAGTCTTCTAAGTGAGTTAAAACTTCTTAATCTTGCAGAAGTTAAGGTTAAGATATGTTGATTTTAGTCACGCTTTTTAACAGATGAAGACGCTTACAGGGAGGCTGAGTCCTCTGGTATGAAAAAATAGAGAACCTGTATGTTTTGGAGAAAACCTGTGTAGAGTCGTTGTCAGCAGGACTGCAAAGGATTTCACAAAGAATCATTGTTCACCTTAAAAATAATTTTTTCTCATTATTACATAAAAATATGTGTTCATTTTAGAAAATGTAGAGCATGCAGGCAAGGGAAATTATAACATTATTCACTATATCCTTCCCTCTTTTAAAATTCATGTATTATAACTGTGCATTTACTGATTTGTAAAGTTTATTTTCTTTTAAATGGAATCATGCTGTTTTGCAACCTAGATTCTGCTCACTTTAAAAAGTATATGTAAATTATTTTAATAGGGAATACACTCATTTGGTTTAAAATTCAAAAGTTAAAAAAAGTTATTTAGTGAAAATCTCTATCCCATCCTAGTTCCCCAGTCACCATTTCCCCTTTCTGGAGGCAACAGACGATACAAGTTTATTTTACATACTTTGAGACGTATTTTATATATATATACTGAAATATATGTATTTAATATATGTATGTCCTCTCACGTTTTTACACAAGTAGCAGAAAACTATTCTGTTTGTTCAGGGCTTCTGAGATGTTAAGGAGGGATGAGTTGTGCAAGAGATTCATTGGAGGAAATGTCTGGGCTGGGGCGGGCGAAGCGGGAAGCCAGAGGAGCTGAGGTGAGGCATCATGCTGGGATGTGGGTCTGGCCCCTGGGAAGAGACAGGGAAGGAAGGAGAATGGATGAGTGGAGTCTCAGACTGCAGTGCGGTTCCAAGAAAGTCAAGCCACAGTTGCCCATTCAGGAGTGTCTAGTGTCTCACGGGAATGAGTCTGATTAGCGTCCATGCTCTCCTCATTTATTGGCTACGAGCAGCCCATGGAAGTACAGCGTTGAAGGGAACGTGGTGGTGGATTCTGAGCTTAGCAGTTGGGGCACCTGTCATTTATTCTCCCAGCAGCAGATCTGAGTGGAAGATTTTCACGGCTGCTCCAACCACATACACAGTCCTGTACCTGGCTTCTTTCATGTAACAGTATATTTTGATAATTGTTCCATATCAGTATATAAATTTTCCTTGTTCTTTTAAAGGCTAATATAGTATTCCCTTATATTTAAATTCATATTATATATATACCATACTTTATATGTAACCCCTATTGACATTTAAGTTGTTTCCAATTTTTTGCTATTACAAACAAGGCTACAATAAAATAACCTGTACACATATAATTTTAGCCATGTACAAGTATTTCTCTGGAATAATTTCCTAGAAGTGAATTTGAATTCTTCATTTTGAGTGTTGCCCTCCACATAGTCGTATTGGTTTTTACTCCCACCAATGTAGGACACAATGTACAAGGCAGTGCCAGGTACAATAGGGTGCACTTGGCTTTTTTAAATTCATTCATTCATCCATTGATTGGTTCATTCGACATACATGGATATCAGGCACTGTGCCTGGGTGGGCTTGGGGAAGACACAGAGAAAGTAGGGAAAGGGACAGGTAATGGCAAGCTTGACTTCAGCCCCATTTGCTCCTTTGGTGAGTACTCTTGTGATGCACAGCCCGTGTGGCTGTATGCACAGTCCTGAGGGTGAAGCCTGACCCAGTGCTCAAAAGCAAGGCTTATCTTGTGAGAGATGTGGCCCTAGAAAGAAGAGGGCGATATTGTCAAATGCGGAAGTTTGACACATGTACCTGTAGAGCCTCCTGGGGATAAAGCCACATTCCTGTATTCACTCTTAAAAACAAAACAAAGCAAGCAAAGCAATAATCATAACCCTCAAATCACTGGAATCATTGAGTATAACATTTCCACACTTTTTTCTGTGCACACATGCACAGAAATTCTTTATATGTATGCATAAATGTAATATATACATGCATATATATGTATATTACATAAGAGATCTATAACCTATGAAAATGTACACTATGAACATGTGAACATTTGTCCAGCAGTTATTTGTCTTCAGACTAATTGTGCTCTGTCATCTCCCACCAGCTGCTCTGCACTCCTGTCCTGTGGAGAGTCTACATCGTTATCATGCTCACCTTCAATTTCATCGTGTCCCTTGTTGTGGAGGTAAGTGCCCTCAGGCTGCTGACCATTGTGTATGAGTTCTGGGGGGAAGTTCTTTGGGAGTGTGGAAACCGGACAACTTTAGCTGACAAGGGTCTCTGTTTCCTCATCTGTACAATGATGATAATAATGGTAACCTAGCTCATAGGGCTATTGAAGCATGAAATGTGAACAGTGAAAAGATACAGTGAGTGTTTAATGAATATAAGCTACTATTATAGTATCTCTTGTGGCACTTACCCTTTCTTACTTCATATGGATCAATCATTCAGTCATTCTTTTTATTCTCTCCACAAGCATTTGCTGACCATGTGCCGTGTGCTGGGGCCTATGCCAGGGGGTAAGAGTGACAGAGGGGTGGAGCTCACATTCTACATGGAGAAAGTGCTATAGTCATTTGTGTATACACTTCTCCCACCTTCCATTAAACTAGCTAATGAGAACTTACCTTAGTAGCTACAGAACCCCAAATCCTGCTTTATTCTAGTGGGAGCTGGGTAAAGGTTTAATCAATTATTAAATGTGGAAAGCAACTCCACTCAATCCTAGCAGATGGAGAGGGTAATTGATGCTCATGACAAATAAGTTTCTCCTTTGTTTTTCATGTTGAATGAGAAATAGAGACGCACATATGGCTTGAGTGAGAATTGGAGATGCACAAGTGGATGTTCAGCGTGGTTTCCCAGCACCTTCTAAATTGAAAAGTAGCGTTGAAGGGTACTGGCTCCCACCCCCAGGCCGTTTACTGCAGACTCCAGTTGCTTTCCCCGGTTGTTTTCCCTTTCCCTGCTGTCAGAAGGTACTGAGGGAAAAACTGAGGCCATGTGAGTCTTTGGTGAAGGCAGTTGTAAAGGAGGAGTGTGGACACTAAGATTTCCTACCTCATGAGAGGAGCCTAGCAGAGTAGGGCAGACTATCATGGACACAGCAAGATGTTTTTTCGCAGGTGGCTCTAGGTATGTGTGTCAGAAGTAACTAAGGGTTCCTGAGATGGGCTGTGCTGACCGCATGCTGCCTGGCCAGCCTGCAGCACAGATGGTCCAGACAGTTTTGGGGGGACAGGCATGGCGGATGGCTGGCCTCCTTTTGCATAGTTCTGAATAGTGCTTCGTTTGCTGAGATCTAACTCTAGCCTCTAACCCTAATCTTAGAGCAGCCCAGAAAACAAACAGGTTTGAAAGAGACCTTGTCCTTACTATGCTGATTCTCATGGTCTCACTGCCAGCTGAGAGGCATGGGAGCTAATGTGGATAGCTTTAATAGACCCCACTTTTTTTTTATTACTTATGTGTTTTTATATGCATGTTTATATGTATGAATTATTTGAGGGGCCAGTCAGAAGAGCTCAGGTGGTGAATTATTTTTAAGAAATGGAATCTCATCGAGGCTTTCCTTTTGTTTCTAGTTCTCTATTTTATTTACAATGTAGAGTAATAGGACAGATCACCTCTCAGTGCCTCAGTTTACCCTTCCAAAGCATCAAAGTGATACAGGTCATCATTCTTCTAGAATAAAAAAAAAAAAACAGCTCAAGGCAAGGCAGAGAGCACTCAAATCTCTCTCTCTCTCTCTCTCTCTCTCGCTCCCCTTCCCCACTGCCCGCCACCCTTCCTCTCCCTGTTATTTCATTTGTTAGATTTTAAAACCTTTACTTGATACCGATGCTCCTGCCTTACTCCAGCTCTAAGGAGCACTACTGTTCCCTTGTTAATGCAGGAGAACAAAAACCTTGCTGTGGGAAAGTAGAGCAGCAGATCAGGCCAAGTGAGCCCTGAGCCTGATGGGATGGCTATGTAGGTCCTTAACAGCCTGCCAGCCGGTGGATAGGTCAGTTTTCAGAGGAACAATTCAGAATAGTTGTTCTCTGTCCTTTTCATGGGCAATGGGACACAAAGAGCAAAGATGGGTGAATTTTAGGAAAACTACTATCTCTGACAAAATTCCTTGTAGAATCCTACAGAACTCATTCTATTTAGCAAAGATACTGCTGATGGACCAAAATATATACTGAATATCAAATACAGCAAAAATACCAAAAAATACTAATTCTGTGGGACAGCTTGGCTTCTCATATTTTTCTCTTTGTTTCTTTCATGATAACTTCTAAGGTGGTCAACCTTTGTGACCAAATTATGTTAAAAATGAGAAGTTAATATGATAACCTCTCATGCACTCTGTATTGTAAGTTATAACTTGGGCTCTAGTCAAGGCTCAGTCTAGCTCATGAAATAAAATGACAGTCCAAAATGTTTCCAAAGAGACATATCTTTTATAATCTTGAAAATGGATTTCCGTGCACGTACAGGTCACAGGCACACATGAACAGGGCCACAGTGCACAGCCATTTGTTAAATGAGTAGTTCAGAAGGGTGGGTAAAGGGAGAGAGTTATGCCCTGCCCTGCCCCAAACATAAGGAAGGAATTATTATTTCTAACCACAGATACTCAGATAGGGTAATTAATTTGCCCATGGTAGATATCAGAGCTTTAATCCTGACTTGTCCAACTCCAAGACCATGGCCTATATTTCTATTTCATCAACCCATATTCATGACTGTGATATGCCAGGTGTACCAAAGATATAGCATAGCTGGCACATACTTTCTATAGGGTAAATTCTATTTGGTGCGAAGTAATTTTGAATGTCATTTTATATTAAATAAAATATGGATTATGGTATGAAGTAGAATTTGAATGGTTTTAAATTTAATTTACATAGGAAATTCAAAAGAAATTTCATCTTTGAGGCAGACCATTTCAAGTTATGTTTCCAGATTCTTGAAATTATGTACTTCTAACTTCTCCCAGAAGATTACTTAAAAGTTTGAGAAGCCAAGACCTATCCAATGAAACCACCTTAGTTCTGTCCAGAGCTCAAGTTCTTTGTCTAGCTGGATCAAAGCAGCCATTGCAGTATTGCCTTATTATGGTCTGTAGAGGGCCGTAGCCTCAAAACACTTGACTTCTGCTTGTAAAAAGTCATCCTTTTATTTTGCAGGAGGCCATTATTGAAAACAGAGTCCTGTGGATGAGAATCAAAAGGTGTTTTGGCTATCAGTCAAAAAGCCAGTATCGGATATGGCAAAGGGACTTGGCAAATGACCCTAGCTGGCCACCAATAAACCAAACCTCTTACTCCGACATGCCAGGGTGTGGCAATGGAGTGTCTTACAGCAATCCAGTATTTGAGAGCAATGAGGAACAACTTTGAAGGAAATGTGATATCCACATTGACATCACAGAGAAACAATGACAAAAGGGACCAGTTTCGGTGATTTTAAAGAAAAAAGACTCTTGCAATATCAATTTGAGTTTTGGGGATACCTATGGAATCGTAGTGACAAATTAAAGTCTATTTGATAAAATACTCTCTACAGAGAAGAACATTGTCCCAGAAGAGTCATTCCCTCTTGGCTTTTGAAAGTATTGGAGATGTTCAGTGCAGCAAGAATGGGCCAAGGACTGCCATGGACCAAGAGAACAGCAGGCTAAAGGGGAGAATATGTAGTCTTTCTTCTTAGGACAATAACTTTCCTTTTTTTTTTTCTTTTAATGAGTTGAGGGGAATTAGTATTACGTATACTCACAGAGTTGTAACATGTTAAATATCATTTTTGAATTCTTACTTTATTGATGGAAAAAACTAATGCATGGGAACCATCACACTAATCATCACTGTCTGATTTTCTTTTCTTTGTAGTACTTTTCAGATTTGAGGCTTTTTCTTCTGCTTCCGGCCTTCCTTTACATGTTATTAAGGATAAGTTCAACATATGCTGCAATAACAGACAACCCCAAAATCTCAGTTCCTTAACACACAAGAGCTTCTTTCGTGGTCCCAGTGACTCTCTAGAACAGCTGTCCTGAGAGTGGTGACTGCTTCAATCTGATGGCTCTGCCACCTCAACACAAGGACTCCATGTTTGCTGTGATGGGGGAGAGAAGAGGCTGGCGTGGGCTCTTCACGGCCCCACCCTGCAAATGACACACCTTTCTTTCCCTGCTCACCTGCCAGGGCTTGGCCCAGGAGTTGGGAAGTACAGTCTTTTGTGTCTAGGGCTGCTTCAGAGGCTTGTGACGTGTGACTACACGGGGCTGCATGCTTAGAAGGGCCCCACACTTGGTTTAATGCTCTGCTATTTCCATCTTGAAATTCTTTATTTTTGAACAAGAGTCCCCACATTTTTATTTTCTGCTGGTCCCCACAAATGACATGGTTGGCCTGGGTTGTATTCTTGGGAAGGAAAGGAAAGTAGCAGATCAAAGAGCACTAGTACTATCCACTGAGCTCGACTTCTTCTGATCTTATGAATTTCTCCTATGTTTTAGGAATTCCTCATGTCACATGCCCAACTCCCGGAACTTTTCTCCTCTGCTCTGTTATTTTTGAAAAACATTAGTCTTGTGCTACAGCACTATATGTCATCATGTAAGTCCTCATACAACACATCTTTTTTTTTTTTTTAAGTTTGAGGCTTCAGTTTCCACAAAACTAAAATTTCCCTTATTTTATCACTGTTATAATTTGGTTACATTAGATTCATTCAGCATAGAAAACAGCCAGGTTTCTGTTAGCTCAGGAGACAATGCTTAATTCTAGGAGAACATCCACCATAGTATTTTAAAGCAAAAGCAGAATTTTCATTTTGAACATAAAATCCTAAGCGAATATTGTGAGGAGTGGGTGGGTGTTGTGGCCTGGGCTAGCTTTGCTACCTGTGTGTAGCACCTGCAAGAATTCCTTTCCCTGACTGAGCTCTTGAGCATGGTTGGAAGCTCTGTGACTGCAGCTGACTCTGAGAACGTGATGTCTCTTAGCCTCTAGGATGCCTTGTTGCTTCTGGTTTTAAAACAGAGCATGAAGATGTATCAGCGTTTCAAGGCTGTGGAGTCATTTTCTTCTTTGGTACAGAAACAAATATTTCCTCCTGCAAAGTCAGCCTCAGTAGTGATATGGCAGCTCTGAATGTCCTTTTCTAAAACTGATAGGTTTTCTCATTTTCCAAAAGTGTAGGGTTATGGGCAGGGGGAAGCTGGAGATAGTCTACGACCTAGTCAGGAGCAAGGTCAGTGCACACAGTTCGTACTCAACAAGCCCCTCTCCAAGTGCTTCCACCTCCACTGACTCACTTGAATTGCACAATTCTCTTGCCACTGGACAAGGGGGTGCTTATCATTCCCACCACATGAATGAGAAAACCGGGATTCAGGATGACAAGAGCAGATCCAGGCCTTAAACACAGATCTTCTGAGCAAACCTTATATTGCTTCCAAATACTTTCTAATTACAGAGCTCCAGTGGGGCTGTGTGTTCAGTGTGATCTCATGGTCACACAGTCAAGCAAAGAATGGGTTTCCCATTTGCCCGGGGGAAGGAGGCAACAACCCTTTGCTAATACCAGGGCCTCTGATCAAATGAATGCCTGAATGCCAGGCATCTTGCCATGCCTGGGCTAGAGGTGCGTTAAAAACAAAACAAAACCAAAATTGATTGTCTGTTTGTCTTTCGGAGACTAAGAGTTACTCTTGCCTTGGTCCTTAGTGACTCTATCTTCAGCAATTTCCAAATGGCTGGCAGAGAACAGGGATAAAAGACTCTGGTTCCCCACCAGCCAAGCAGCCCTAAAATCTTTGCCAAAAGGGACTCATTTTGGAGACTGTATTCCTGAGACTAACTACATCTTAGAAACAGTAATTGAAGGAAAGGGAGTGCTTAGCTTGGAAAAAAGGAGTCGGGAGACTGTGAGGGGTTATCATAGGAAAGAAGGCTCTGCTTGTGCCAGGTGGCATGAGAAGGCAGAATCAGGACAAGTGGGTAAAGGTCACATGGGAATGGTGTCAGCCTGAAGTGAAGATCACTGCCCTAACAGCCAGCACTGGTGGACGCGGAAGCTGGTGACCACACGGTGTGCACTCCTTGATGTTGGAGGTACAAGTGGCTGCTCAATTAGAGAAGGAAGTCAAGTATCAGAAGAAACTCAATTACCTGCAAGATTCCTTTCAGGCTTGATACGCCCAATGTCTCAGTCTTATACTGTGATGTGAACCATTCACTCTGCTACCCACACAGAACTGATGTCAGAGTGACACTCGTGGGGGAGATGGGCTGGGAAGAGAGGGCTCCCAGTCCTGTGAGAGCCTATGGTGTTGGCACATAGACTTGCCTGTGCTGCACCTTGAACAGGCCTTCCCAATGGTAATAAGAGTCTAGAAAAGAGGGACAAAGTGAGGGGTTGTGACTTCCAAATTGACAGCTGAAGGAATACTTTTCATGTGTATTTTCTTAGAGAGGGGCATTTACTTTTGAGTAAAAGATTATGGAAGTGTCCCCCAAACCCCAGAGCAGAGGAACCTGCTACCAATACACTTTCCTGACCAGGATCAGGAGGAGAAAAGGACACAATCACATGATCAAAATCGTCTGAGAGGATCCCCTGTACCTTCACCCAAGGTGTCCAGCTCTCACACACAGAGAACCCTGACTCTGGACCCCCCTCCTGAAACATGTAATGATCTGAGCATGGAAATATGCCTGTGCCATCTGTGTCCTTATGTGCTCCCAAAAGTGTGCATGTACATACTTGCCAATGTGATGACTGAAAAAAGTGACTATTTATTCAGAGCCTTGTATTTAGTTTATGCCATAATAAATTATTCTGTACAAAAGAGGCAAGTAAAATCTATAATTCCGTTGTTCAAAAATCAATGTCTGTCTCTCTGTAGTGGAGTGTTTCACTCTAGCTCATAAAATAGTGTGGCCTACTCCAGTGATGTGGAATGAAAGCACTATCTTCACCAAGTTCCAGGCATTTCCTAACACCACAGATGCTACTATTCTCTGCTTTATACACCGGGCCTTACAGTTTGTAAAATACTTTCATACTCATTCTGTCATTTAAGCCTCATAGCAATCTTAGGAGAAAAGCAGGGCAACGATTACTATTCTCCTTCTTTTGATGAAGCACAAGACCCTCCAAAAGACTCAGTAACTTGATCAAGGATACACAGCTAGTGTGTAAAGGAGCTAGAATCTGATGTGGGTCTGTTTTTAGCAAGTTCCCTGGTGTGCCTCTCTCCCATGCGGTTTTTTCCTAAATGAAAAGTTTGTAGCACTGAAAAACAAAATGGCAGCAAGGCAACTCTCCAACGCAGTTGAGTATAATTTCTTCCAGGAAGAGTTTTTAATTTCTCGTAGACATCTTCTTGAACCTATCAATCACAGAAAAGGTCAACTCCCACAGCTGAGAGAGTGAAATCATAAAACCAGAGCCTGTGAGCTTATTTCATGTGATCAGGTAAAGCTCTGGTTTCTGGCTTTAGTCCTGAGAAGCAGAAACATATATCTCTGCTTGAACTTTGTTCAGCCCCTGCTTTATCCAGCTTTTCAGGTACATATAGAGTTTCATTTGGCTTTGAACTATGCTCACTTCTCTATGCATAAAAAGTTTGAAAACTACTGCCACACAACATTCTACGTGCCTTTTGGTTTCCATTAGACTGTTATAATGACCTTCTAAACTTTATCAATAAAATGATTTCTTCAAAATTAAACAAACATATAAATAATAATAACAAAGCACAACTGTCCTAGAGTGTCAAGAGAGCCTTAGGAGTGAGCCACCCTAGCCTTCTTAAACATACCAAGCATGTTCCCTCCTCAGGAAGATTACATTTGCCATCCTCTCTGCTTTGAATGCACCTCTCCCCCCCAAGAAAACTATCCCCATGGCTGATTACTTTGCCTTCAGATTTCAGCTCACTTGTCACTTCTTCCAAGAAGCCTTCCCTGATGACTTTATCTAATGTTGTCCTTGCCCCACTAGCTTGATTCATTTTTTATGTAATGTTTGTGCAACCCCTCAGGTGACTGAGGTTGAAAGAATACTGCTTGCTCGAGATAACATATTTAAGAAATAGGTGAACTGAGTCTAGAATCTAGGTCTATTGACTGCCAAGTCAATGTTCCTTATATTCATCACACCTAGCCAGATTCTGCTAATCAGATTAGCTAATCTGTAGAGAAAAAGATAAGGTGTAGAGCATTGTTCATGGTTGAATAAAAAGCACTCAAAGAGTTGTCCAGACTCTCCCAGCTCTATTTCCTTGCTATCTCCTTTTGACTCCCTCTCCTGAGTGTTTCAACTCCATGAAAAATCTAGTGAAGCACTGACCTGTGATAAAGGCTGCACACATACTTACTATGGAAACTACATTGAATTTGAAGTTGTGGATAAAGGTAGTTATGCTGCAGACAAGTCTCTGCGTATGCATTAGGGGGCGCCATTCACACTATATTGCAAACCCAGAGTGGTGGCTCAGTGTGGTATCAATAAGGCTTTGTGGGTATGTGAGGGATTTTACTTTTGTAATTCCAAACACATGCATGGAATGAAGAGTCCCGCTCGTGGCTCCTCCACTCAGTTCCTAAGTCCCTAGAGCCTCTGTTGGCAGTGTCTCTCATGCAGCAACTCCTCTCCAAGCCCTTGGTTGTCACCTGCCTGAATATAGGAGCCTCTTAATTTGTCTCCCTGACTGAGGCCTCTCTTCTCTCTTTTCCTCTCAAGGTTTCTATGAATTCTATTGTGTATCTCTGACGATGTCATGTCCATGATCAGAAACCCTTAATAGTCTAAATTATCTACCAAATAAAGTGTCTCAACTTCCCCCACTTCCCACCAAACCTGACTGTGACTAGAGAGTGCATTCTCTGAGGGTAGGGACCAAGACTGAGTCATCTTATCTTCCCACTCTGCACCTAGCACAGAGCCATGGTTGGGGGTGCAGCAAGCAGCTGTGGTGTGATTGAATAAAAAAATATAATCACTGGGATATTTTGTTGTTTTATTTTTCCTTCTTTGTCTGTGAACATCTGTTTTTCATCCAGTACAAAGAAGCTTAACTCAAACAATAGGGCTATGAATAAAAACAACCAGAAGCACAAAGTATAGTGAT
Source organism: Eulemur rufifrons (assembly GCF_041146395.1). Lineage (NCBI taxonomy): Eukaryota > Metazoa > Chordata > Mammalia > Primates > Lemuridae > Eulemur > Eulemur rufifrons. The sequence goes on from NC_090989.1 coordinate 71,418,824, forward strand.
TACAAGGTTGTGCTTAATAAGTTTTGCTGTCCATTTATATAGTGAGGGTGTGGGCATGTGGTGTGGAATTAAAAGAGTTAAGTATATGCTACAAAGACTATCTCAATATGTCTAAGACACTATAGGCTTATTTGCGTGAGAGTGTAAGGATCCTAATAGGAAGAAAACTCAAAAGAAGAGAGAGTTGAGGCAAACAAGCTTATTTAAAAACCAAATATTAGACTTCAAAATAACAAAAGCTATATATAACAAACCCACAGCTAACATTGTACTGAACAGAAAAAAACTGAAAGACTTTCCTCTAAGATCTGGAACAAGACAAGGATACCCACTTTCACCACTTTTATTTAACAAAATACTGGAAGTCCTGGCCAGAGCAATTAGGCAAGAGAAAGAAAGAAAGGGCATCAAAATTGGACAGGAAAAAGTCAAAATAGCCTTGTTCACAGATGACATAATCTTATACTTAGATACAACCTTAAGACTCCACCAAAAACATGTTATGATTAATAAACAAATTCAGTAAAGTTGCAGGATATAAAATCAACATACAAAAATAAGTAGCATTTATATATGCTAACAGCAAACAATCTGAAAAATAAATCAAACTTAATAGCTAAAAAGAATAATAGCTACATTAATAATAGCTACAAAAAACATATAATACGTAGGAATCACTTTCACCAAAAAAGTGAAAGATCTATACAAAGAAAACTATAAAATATTGATGAAAGAAATTGAAGAGAACACACACACACACACACAAAATGGAAAGTATTCCATGCTCATGGATTAGGGGAATTAACATAGTTAAAATGACAATAGAACCCAAAACAATTTACAGATTCAATGAAATCCATATCAATATGCTGACAGTCTTCATGGAAGTAGAAAAAATAATTCTAAAATTTATAGGAAACCCCAAAAGACCCCAAATAGCTAAATCAATCCTGAACAAAAAGATATGGAGGTATCACACTATCTGACTTCAAAATATACTACAAAGCTAACGCAAACAAATCAGCATAGTACTGGCGTAAAAACAGACACATAAACCAATGGAACAGAATAGAGAATCCAGATATAAATCCACACATTAACATCCAACTCATTTTCAACAAAGGTGCCAAGAAAATATAATGAGGAAAGGACATTTTCTTTAATAAATGGTGCTAGAAAAATTGGATATCTATATGCAGAAGAATGAAACTAGACCTCTATTTCTTACTATGTACAAAAATCAAACGAAATGGATTAAAGACATAAATCTAAAAATTGAAACTATGAAACTACTAGAAGCAAACATTGAGGAAATACTCCAGGATATTGGTCTGGGCAAAGATTTCTTTGTTTGTGTAAGGTCTCAAAAGCACAGGCAACCAAAGCAAAAATACACAAATGGGATCACATCAAGCTTAAGTGCTTCTGCACAGAAAGGGAAACAATCAACAAAGTGAAGAGATAACCCATAGAATGGGGGAAAATATTTGCAAACTATCCATCTGACAAGGGATTAATAACCACAATATATGAGAGCTCAAATAACTCAATAGCAAATAAAACCCAAATAATCCAAATTAAAAATGAGCAAAAGATCTGAATAAACATTTCTCAAAAGAAGACATGGAAATGGCCAACAAGCATATGAAAAAATGCTCAACATCATTAATCATCAGAGAAATTCAAATCAGAACCACAATAAGATACCATCTCACCCCAGTTAAAATGGCTTTTATCAAAAAGACAGTCAATAACAAATGCTGGCAAGGATGTGGAAACAGGGGAACGCTCGTACTCCATTGGTGGGAATGTAAATTAGTACACCCACTATGGACAACAGTATGGAGGTTCTGCAAAACACTAAAAATAAAACTACTCTATGATCCAGAAATTCCACTACTGATTGCATATCCCAAAGAAAGGAAATAAATATATCAAAGAGATAGCTGAACTCTTATGCTTATTGCAGCACTATTCACAATAGCCAAAATATGGAATCAACTTGAGTGTCCATCAATGGATAAATGGATAAATAAAATGTGATACATACACAATGGAATATTATTTAGCCACAAAAAAGATTGAAATCCTGTCATGTGCAGATACATGATGGAACAGGAGGTCTTTATGTTAAGTGAAATAAGCCAATCACAGAAAGACAAATACTGCATGTTCTCCCTCATATGTGGGAGCTACAGAAGTGGATCGCATGAAGACAGACATGAGACTGGTGGCCAGGAAAGGTGGGGGAGGGGGGCAATGAAGAGGGGTTGATTAATGGGTACAAACATATGTTTTTACAGAAGAAATAAGACCTCATGTGTGATAGATCAGCAGGGTGTCTATAGTTTATAATAATCTATTGTATATTTCAAAATAGCTAGAAGAGAATAATTCAAATGTTTCTAGCATAAGGAAAAGACAAATATTTAAGACAATCAATATCCAAATTACACAGATTTGATCTTTAAAAACTATATGAATATATTAAATTATCACATGTACCCTGAAAATATGTATACCTATTATGTATCAGTACAAAAAATTAAATTAAAAAAACCCAAAGGTTAGATATAAGGAAATGGGTGCAAAGTTAGAATACAGAAAGGTGTGTATTTTTCAGTTCATTCTGAGGTTTCACCCTACCTTTAGGAACTTTTTCAAGGGCCAAGGAAAAGAAAGCTATGACAAAAAAAGAGGTAGAGAAAAAGATGTGTGTGTGTGTCTGTGTGTGTGCGTAGAGAGAGAGAGGAAGAAAGAGAGAGAGAGAGAGAGAGAGGCCCACTCTGTGATCTGTGGCCTGTGTGTCATTGTATAATAAAAGCAGGGTGGAGGGACTCTACCTGTGGCCTCTCTCACTTGGCAGTGATATGAATGTGGAAAAACAGATGGAAGATGCATGTTGTTAATGGCTGACAGTATCACACAGAGATACACAGGTGACATAAAGAGTCTGAGCATTGATGGCTAAAGGAGAAAGAAAGTTGCTAAGGGAGTTGGAGAATGGCCAAGGGTGACACAGAGTGGCTGTGCACATCACAGAGGCTGGGGGTCCCCTACAATCAATCCCAGGGTCAGGCACGGCCCACACAGAAGCCTGACCATGGAAGCCACAGAGATCATCGCAAAGTGGTGGCGTGTGGCCCATGCAGTCAGCACAGGCTGCAGTGGAGGAGAGAGCGCCGTGACCGGGAACACTGCTTGCTGCAGCACATGCTGAAATCTGCGAACATTCTCAATGACCCAGGAGGGACTGCTGAGTGGTGGGGTTTCTGTGGTCCTGTTTTTGACTCAGGTTTACATGTCCAGGAAAACACAGGTTAAAAAGATAGGAAAGAAACGTCCCCACTAGGCCCATTTGGGAAAAGTCCACACAGGGACACTTACAGAGAAAATCATCTGAGAGTGCCCCAAGGCCACTCTTTGCTCCTGGACTGTTCAGGAACTGAACAAACACAAGATAAAGTGACTCCCCAGCTGGCTGAATGCTCTTTCCTGAAAGCTGAGCTAGTTTTCTCCTGACTCAGCCCAAGATTAGCCTTGAGAATTTGATAAAGGCTTAAGTAGCCTCAAGAATGCAACCGCAATGTATGACTAATTAAAAATTGGTTTGACGTGGGGATAATTTTGTAGGTGTGGATCCTCCCTAGATGAATTCTAAAATCAAATTTGGTCTGGATGCCAAGAGTCATACTTGGGAGAGTCCAGATATTTTTGTCTTTCCACACCTCAGCCTTGCACAGCAGTCAGGGAGGGTCACAGGTGTCCCAGGGCACCGTGGGTGGCAACAGGAGTCTGGCCTGCACCTGGGCCGTGTGAGGGCAGAGCTGGCCGTGGGGGCATGGGAGCAGCTATGCTAGCACAAGTCATGGGCGTTGACCGGTGCCCACATACGACTGCATCACTAGGGGCTTAGCAGTGCTCAAAGTCAATCTCAAAAGTGACTCTTCTGGGCAGTGGGACATGGTATTATATAATACAATAGTTAAGGGTACAAGCTTAGGAGTCAGACAGGTCTGAGTACTAATCTGGACTTCTCTGACTTGCCATTTTGAGCAAATTGGTCACTATGCCTGCATCTTAGTTTCCTTGGCTCTGAAATAATAAGAAATAGACATGTCGGTCTCTTTCCCCAGTCCCTCGCACAGAGCTCCTAAAACCTTGCAATTTCCTGAGTGACAGGGGTGCTAGCAGAGTCTTTTATTCTAATGTATGGTCTCTGCCCCAGTTCCTGAGACAGACCGCCTAATACCCTCATTGATGGGGGTGCTAGGAGAACCCTTTGTTCTAATATTTGGCCTTTGACCCCAGTTTCTAGCACAGAGCTCCCAATCCCTTGGAATTTCCCGGGATGAGGTGGAATGGTTACAAAGATGGGAAATGGTTGCAGGCATTTCAGAATGAGCTGGATCCCAAGATCTATCTTCAGGAGAATATAGTATACACCTCTAAATTGATATCTCAAGGTAAATTGATTTCTTACTAATCAATTACAGGAACACCTTTTATCCTCATGAGGTGAGTTTTGGCGGGTGACTGGGGGGAGGCTGGCCATCAGGAAGACCAAGCTATGATCAGAAGTTTAGAGCTTTCATCCCTACCCCTCCTTCTCCACAAAGAGGAGAGGGTCTGGACACGGAGTGAATAATCCATCATGCCTCCATAGAAATCCCTAAGCTATGGGACTTGGAGAGCTCCTGGCCTAGGAAACACATGTGCATGGCAGGAGGGTGGTGCACCTCAACTCCATGAGGACAGAAGCTCTGGCACTTGGGACCCTTCCAGGCCTCACTGTATGTACCTCTTCAGCTGCTGGTTCATCTCTATCCTTTATTAAATCCTTTATTAATAAACCAGTAAATGTAAGTAAAGTGTTTCCCTGAGTTCTGTGAGCCACTCTAGCAAATTAATCCAACCTAAGAAGAGGGTAGTGGGACCCCTGATTTATAGCTGATTGGTCAGAAGCAGGGGTTACAACTTACTACTTGCAAATGGTTTCTGAAGTCTTGTGGGACTGAGCCTTTAACCTGTTTCCAGGTAGATAGTGTCAGAATTAAATTGAATTGTAGGACACCCGGCTGGTATCTGATGGAGAATTGCTTGGTGTGTGGGGAAATACCCCTACACATCTGGTGTCAGAAGTGTTGTGTTGAGCAGCTATTGGTATGGAAATATTATTTATTACCTCGTTTATAATAGCAAAAATCAAAGGAGATTAAGTGTGGTACATAATTTGTTTTTCTTTATCTCTCACATTTTAAGGAGGCTCCTTACATATTGGCTTTGCACATAGTAGATATTTAAGGTGTTGTGTGAGTCACTAAAAGAGTAAATAGAAGAATGCATAAGAGAAGAATGAATGAACTAATGAACACACTACAAACTTCCAGGAATTGAATGCATATAATTCCATTTTAATGCAAATGTAATTATCCATGTTTTACTATTTGTTTAAAATTATTCCTTTGTGTTTAGTCTGTTTATTCTTATTTAAGATACAGAGTGACCTGCCTCTAGCCTTTGTTTACAGAATCAATAACTTACATGTCAACAGTCAACTTTATTTCTAGATTTCTGGCCCTTCTTATCCCATCATATAAGTATCCTGAAGAATTGATTTTTGCTTTTTTTAATTGGCACTTTCTGGATAATTTCCAAGTCTACAAGATCTCCCATGTGATTCAAAAATCTGTGCAAACTAGCTCAGACTTGGATGTATTTGCAGGTAATGTTTGCGTTTTTGCTGTCACATGGTGTGTTATCCTACTCTCTCCAGAGAATTCATAACAATTCACAGGCTTCTTTTTGGAACATGGTTCTCAAACTTGACCCATCATAAAAATCTTCAAGGAACTTATTAGAAATAAATTCTTCAGCCCAACCTCAGACATACACTCAACAGAGTCTCCTGAGGAGCTGTATCTTTATTAAGCTCTACAGGTGATTCTGATGATCAATCAGGTTTAGGAATCATAAAAGACTAACAGATTATTTTCTCCTAAATATGTTATCCTGTGCTTGTCCCCATGGAGACTCATCTACAATTTTTTCCTGGCAGCTCACTCTGCGTTGAGAGAACTTTTTGTGGTATATTTCTTTTGGAAGCTCTGTCACTGTGCATTCTCTACTCTATATTATGACAGCAGTCCCTGATGAATAGAAATCCTGCTGACAAACTTGTCTCCCTTGAGGTGAGCCTATTTATCCCTGCTCTTTGTCAGAGCTCTAAGTACTGCATTCTTGACAAAACACGTACTGGTGGCTAAGTTCAATGGGGAAAGATTCCATGAACCAAGGGCAAAAACATAGAAAGGGGTTTAATAACATACATTCTTCAAGTTAGTTGAAAATTTATGCAAAAACTCTGCTCCTTGTGCTATTCAAATTAATCCACACTTCAGAAAAGGGAGAAAAAGAAAAACTGAGTCTGGGCCATTCTTAGGTTTGAATAGTTTAAGGGAACCTTCATCTCTCCAACCAGGTTAGGTCATCTGCCACTGATTAGTAAGAAATCAATTTGCCTTGAGACATCAATTTAGAGGTTTACTGTATTCTCCTTAGAACAGATCTTGGGATCTAGCTCATTTTCTCATTCTGGAATGCCATGTCCATTACACATCTCTGTTACTGTTCCACCTCATCTGTACTGTTTTCTTGCTGGGGAAGTCCTTTGAGTCAACAAATGCAATTGGACCCCTGTTCCAATTTCAGAAATTCCACTGCCCTTCTGTTTAGCACCCTTAACTGGTCTCAATGGATGTTAGTGTTTTCAGTAGTAGTGAGGGGAGCAGAGATGGGAGTTTAATGTTCACCAAGGTATTGACTTGACAGTACTGTGGCATCTTTTTGGCCACTGGTCAGACTCAGGCTGGTGACTTGCCTGACAATCACAGTTAACACTTGACAATCATTCTTACTGGCACTTACTGTTCTCATCAGACAAGTCACACAACTGGCAGTCTGTGTAGATTTGTTCTTGTGGCCAGTCATCTGGAAAGCCCTCCAGGGTATTAAATTAAACAGACATTCTGGTCCTCTGCAGCTAAAGACACAGAGCACGGGGGCAATGTGGCATAAGCTTTGGCAAGCTTAAAGTCCTTGACAATAGTCAGTACATTTCCAGCAGCATAAAATGAGCTATTGAATTGTCCTGGAATGAACCTAATACCTTAGGAAGGAAGGATGGTCATACTAAACTCACTGTGGTTTCCTGAAAAATTTTAAATTAGGGAAAGAAGAACCTTTAAAGCGAGGGAACTGGGTAAGAGGTGAGAGAACGGAAAGATGCAGAGGCTTTTCCTCCCAGAAGAAAGAATGGGTTGATGGTACCGACATACATGCAGGGGGGTACAAACAGTAGAAACCCTTAGTTCTTTTCTGAGCTTGAGGTCCCCAGAAGCAGATACTGAGACGTGGATTTACGTGTAAATATTTTGTTAAGGAAGTGTTTCTAGGAGAAAGTGTAAAGGGAGTGAAAAATAATATAAGTAAGGATGTGATTTTGGGCAAAGTCTTAACCTCAACCTGATGCTTCCAGGGAGGTTTGGAATGTAAACATTACTTCAGTTTGTTCCAACTCTTGGCAAGGGAGCAAAGCTTTAGATTTCTGCCATGTCAGCCGCTGGTTCAGGGCTGCTTGGGCAGGGTAGGGTCGAGGAGTAAACTCCAGGCAACCTTGGGTCTTTGCTAGAACAGGAAAAGGGCCTCACAGGCAATCCTCTGAAAAGAGTCATAGAAATAGGTCCTTAGACAAAAGCACACAAACTACTGTGAAGGCAATGAAGATATCCAAGAAGATTCAGGCAGACCATATACAATATCTGCCACCAACCAACCCAAGGAAAAGCAGGTTCCTTAGGCAGGGAGAGGGTGATTTATTCATTCATATATTTTTGAGCACTTATCTTATGCACCTCTCTCTGCTAAGTGCTTAGATTTGAAGATGAATATTTCTTTCCCTTGAATGTGATAAGAACCGTTACTGACTTATGTATCAAATACTATGGAGATAGTTCCCAAAGCCAAGTTGGTGGACCCAAGGAGAGTAAGGGCCACCAAACCTGCAACATATAAAGCATTTGGAAAATAAAACTGACTTCATGAAAGAGTAAATCAATTAACATTTATCTGACTGAAGAGGCAGTGTTTTTAAAATCCCAAACAAAAGCAATTAAGCAAAAAAAAAAAAAAAAAAAACTGCTTCAATGATCCACAGCAAATTAACAGTATCTGCAATGCACAAAGCTTCATTTCATAATAAAAACAAGTAGAAACTATGATTTAATCCACATTATGGTACGTGACTCCTATGAGGGGCATGGAAGAGCTAGTTCAGCTACCTAAGCTTGTGTCTCTGCCCATAGAGGGAAGCTGCAGCCGTGCCTAGAATAGGAACAGAAATAAGAGCCCCAGAGAAAACCTATTAGCAGAAGAGAGGGAGGCTTTTCTTCATCAATCAGGAGTCAGCTGGGAGTGGGTGAGACGAAATAGTTCTTTCCCTTTAGGTTCACATGCTCTAAGTCCACGGGCTTCCTTGCTGTCAATTAGAAGTTGTAGATATTTCACAATCAATCACTTTCAAACATCATAACTTCTGCCAGCAGATTCTGAACCATCCAGTTTCTATAGGAGGAAGACACCGCAGAGGATCCGGCTAAGCAGGAATGGTACATATTTGTACATAGATACATATTGGTGGTATTTACATACATCAGTGTGAACTAAAATAAAATCTTAAGGCTCCCCTCCAACCAGCTGACTGAATGGACACCCCCTCTTGGCCAAGGGGATACCCTAAAACTGAGTTGCAGGCCATGGGCCATGAGAAGGGAGGTCAGACATGCCTCATCATGCCCCTTCTCTTCTTGGAGATGTCCTTTGTAACTCACTAACAGGCCTAAGCCTATGCAAGACAAAACTTCAAGACATTCTCAGATAAACAAAGGTTGAGGGAATTCACCAAGACAAGACCAGCCCTCCAAGAAGTACTCAAAAGAGAATTATACACGGATCAGCACAAGAAAGATCCACGAATGTAAAACTACTCAAGAGCTAAAGATCAAATTCCAGATACCACAATGGCCCAGGAGAGAAAACATCACAATGAAGTTCTACCCAACAAGCTGAACAAAAAACTGTCTCACTTATCAGTTTTCTCAATAAATGTGAATGGCTTGAACTCCCCGCTCAAGAGACATAGACTGGCCCAATGGATAAAAAAATACAATCCAAGTATCTGCTGTCTTCAGGAAACTCACCTAACCTGCAAAGATGCATTTAGACTGAAAATAAAAGGATGGAAATCGATATTTCAAGCAAATGGTAACCAAAAGAAAGCTGGTGTGGCAATCTTAATTTCCAATAACTTAGCTTTCAAACCAACAAAAATAATAAAAGACAAAGATGGCTACTACATACTGATTAAAGGCACAATTCATCAAGAAGCCATGACTATACTCGATATATATGCAGCCAACCTAGGTGCACCTAGATTCATAAAGCAAACCCTACTAGATCTCAACCAAATGATAGACAACAATACTGTAATAGCTGGAGACTTTAACACCCCACTGACAGTACAGGACAGATCCTCTAAACAGAAAATAAACAAAGACATAATGGACCTAAATAGAATGCTAGAACAAATGGGCATGGCTGACATCTATAGGACATTCTACCCAAAGTCCACAGAATATACATTCTTCTCATCAGCTCACGGGACATTCTCTAAGATTGACCATGTCCTAGGACATAAATCATGTCTTCAAAAATTCAAAAAAATAGAAATTATACCATGCATCTTCTCAGATCACAGCGGAATAAAAGTAACAATGATCACAAACAGAAGCCCTCACTCTTACTCAAAGTCATGGAAGCTAAATAACCTTCTCCTGAATAATTATTCTATAAAAGAAGAAATCAAGATGGAAATCAAAAATTTCTTTGAATTAAATGACAATGGAGATACAACTTATCAAAATCTATGGGATGCAGCTAAAGCAGTCCTGAGAGGAAAATTCATATCCATAAATGCCTATATCAAAAAGACAGAAAACATGCAAATAGACAACCTAACGAATAGACTCAAAGAGCTGGAGAAAGAAGAACAGAACGATCCCAAACCCAGCAGAAGGCGAGAAATTACTAAGATCAAATCAGAACTAAATGAAAAGGACAACAAAGAAACTATAAGGGAAATTAATAAAACAAAAAGTTGGTTCTTTGAAAAGATAAACAAAATAGACACACCTCTGGCTAGACTAACCAAGAGCACAAAAGTAAAATCTCTAATAACCTCTATTAGGAACATGAAAGGAGAAATCACAACCGATGCTACAGAGATACAAGATATCATCTATGAATTCTACAAAAATCTTTATGCACACAAACTGGAGAACGTGGAGGAAATGGACAAATTTTTAGAAACACATAGTCTTCCCAGGCTCAACCAGGAAGAAATAGAGTACCTGAACAGACCAATATCAAGAACTGAAATCGAAACAGCAATAAAAAACCTTCCCAAAAAGAAAAGCCCTGGTCCAGATGGGTTCACACCTGAATTTTACCATACATACAAAGAAGAACTGGTGCCCATCCTACATAAACTATTCTCCAATATTGAGAAGGATGGAGTTCTCCCCAACACGTTCTACCAAGCCAATATAACATTAATACCAAAACCTGGAAAGGACACAACAAAAATAGAGAACTACAGACCAATTTCCCTCATGAATATAGATGCAAAAATTTTCAATAAAATACTAGCAAATCGAATCCAAGTACTTATCAAAAAAGTAATCCACCACGACCAAGTGGGCTTCATCCCTGAGATGCAGGGGTGGTTCAACATACGTAAATCTATAAATGTAATTCACCACATAAATAGAAGCAAAAACAAAAACCATATGATACTCTCATTAGATGCAGAAAAAGCATTTGACAAAATTCAACACCCTTTTATGATAAAAACGCTTAACAAAATAGGCATTGATGGAACCTACCTAAAAATGATACAAGCCATATATGACAAACCCACAGCCAACATCATACTGAATGGGGAAAAACTGAAAGCACTCCCACTTAGAACTGGAACCAGACAGGGCTGCCCATTGTCTCCATTACTTTTCAACATAGTATTGGAAGTCCTTGCGAGAGCTATCAGGCAAGAGAGCAGAATCAAGGGAGTCCAAATAGGGAAGGAAGAGATCAAACTCTTACTTTTTGCTGATGATATGATGTTATATCTGGAAAACCCCCAGGATTCAAGCAAGAGACTCCTGGAATTGATTAACGAATACAGCAAAGTCTCAGGCTACAAAATTAATATACACAAATCAGAGGCATTTATATATGCCAATAACAGTCAATCAGAAAACCAAATTAAAGACTCAATACCCTTCAAAATAGCAACAAAGAAAATCAAATATCTAGGTATATATCTAACTAAAGAGGTAAAGGACCTCTATAAGGAAAACTATGAAACACTGAGAAAAGAAATAGCAGAACTTGCAAATAGATGGAAAAATATACCATGCTCGTGGATGGGAAGAATCAACATTGTTAAAATGTCTATACTACCCAAAGTGATCTACAGATTCAATGCAATCCCTATTAAATTACCAACATCATTCTTTACAGACATAGAGAAAATAATTATACACTTTGTATGGAATCAAAGAAGACCCCGTATAGCAAAAGCAATTTTAAGCAACAAAAACAAAATGGGAGGTATTAATTTGCCAGACCTCAAACTATACTACAAGGCCATGGTTCTTAAAACAGCCTGGTATTGGCACAAGTGCAGGGACACAGACCAGTGGAACACAACAGAAAATCCAAATATAGAACCATCCTCATATAGTCACCTAATTTTTGACAAAGCGGGAAAGAATATACTCTGGGGACAAGAATCCCTATTCAACAAATGGTGCTGGGAGAATTGGTTAGCCACTTGTAGAAGACTGAAACAGGACCCACAGCTTTCACCTCTCACAAAAATCAAATCACGGTGGATAACAGACTTAAACCTTAGGCGTGATACAATCAGAATTCTAGAAGAAAATATAGGAAAGACTCTTACAGACATTGGCCTAGGCAAAGAATTTATGAAGAAGACCCGCAAGGCAATCACAGCAGCAACAAAAATAAATGAATGGGACATGATTAAATTAAAAAGCTTCTGCACAGCCAAAGAAACAGTCCAGAGAATAAACAGACCACCTACAGAATGGGAAAAAATTTTTGCATACTACATATCAGATAAAGGACTGATAACAAGAATCTATTTAGAACTCAGGAAAATCAGCAAGAAAAAATCAAGCAACCCTATCAAAAAGTGGGCAAAGGACATGAATAGAAATTTTTCAAAAGAAGATATAAAAATGGCTAACAAACATATGAAAAAGTGTTCAACATCTCTAATCATCAGGGAAATGCAAATCAAAACCACAATGAGATATCACTTAACCCCAGTGAGAATGGCCTTTATCAAAAAAACCCAAAACAACACATGTTGGCGTGGGTGTGGAGAGACAGGAACACTCATACACTGCTGGTGGGACTGCAAACTAGTGCAACCCCTGTGGAAAGCATTATGGAGGTATCTTAAACAGATTCAAGTAGACCTGCCATTTGACCCAGCAATCCCATTACTGGGCATATACCCAAAGGAAAAAAGGTCATTCTGTAACAAAGGCACGTGTATCCAAATGTTTATAGCAGCACAATTCACAATAGCAAAGATGTGGAAACAACCCAAATGCCTATCAATACATGATTGGATTAGTAAACTGTGGTATATGTATACCATGGAATATTACTCAGCTATAAGGAATGATGAAGATACGACATCTCTATGGTTCTCCTGGAGAGAGTTGGAACCCATTATATTAAGTGAAGTATCCCAAGAATGGAAAAACAAGCATCACATGTACTCACCAGAAAATTGGTTTCCCTGATCATCACCTAAATACAAATCTGGAAACGACACCAATTGGACATCAGACTGAGGTGGGGGGTGGGGGAGGGGATGGGGGTATGCCTACACAATGAGTGCATTGCGCACCGTTTGGGGAGTGGTAACACTTGAAGGTGCTGACTCGGGAAAGGGGGGGTGGGGAAAAAAATATGAAACTATTGTTTTTAACTTGCACTGTTCACTTAATAATTTATCATGAATATTTCCCATATTATTTCATATCATTGTACAAGAAATAATGTATACATTATGAGGACATACTGTATCTAACAAGATATACTGTTAGACCCTTTGATTCTGTAAAATTAAATTAAAAAAAAAAAGAAAAAAAAAACAAATTGTCATGTGGGAGAGAAAGAAACTTTTTATTTTGTAAGCCATCTAAAGAGGTTATTTATTACAGTGACTCAGTCTACCTTTCACTGATAAAGCATCTAAAATAAAACGGAAAAAAAAAAAAAAGACAAAACTGCAGGTCCTCAATTTACACAACAAATATATGGCAGGTAGCTTGTCTCTGATTAACAGATCTCCTTATCTTAAAACATTCCGAGCCTTTAGACAACTTAATTTCTTTAACTAATTACAAGTCTAAGAGTCTTTAAACCCACCTATAACCTGTAAATCTGAACCCCTTTGAGTTGTCCCACCTTTTCGGCCCAAACCAATGTATGCCTTCCATATATTGATTTATGACTTTACCTGTAATTCCTGTCTCCCTGAAATGTATAAAACCAAACTGTAACCCAACTGTAGTGAGTCCACTTGGGTGTGGCTCTGGATCATGGTCCTCAAATTTGGCTAAGAATAACCCTCTTTAAATTATTTTACAGACTTTGCCTTCTTTTCTGTTGACATCAGTGACAAGCTCAACCTGAGCCTGGCAACAAAAGATGAGCTTGAATAAGACATTTTGCAAAATGAGTCACAAGAGCAGCTGGAGGAAAAGTGAAGAATGTACAAGACTTGGATTCAGAAGCACAGGTTCAGTAGACTGAGCTCAAGGGCAAGGTCTGTACCTCATTCGTCTCTGGGTTCTCATTTTAGGACCTAGAACAGAGCTCTGCATATGACAGTTTTACACAAGTATGGGCAGAACTGAACTGAGGAGAGCTAAAGAGATTGGTGAGCTAATATTACACCTCCCAGGGTTACATTTTGCCAATCATATAAACTCTAATTCCCTCACCAACCAGTGAATTAACATGACAGGAAGAAGTTGAGAAATAATATGGGAAGGTCCCTTTTTACAGTTTGGGTTTTGTGTATGTGTGTGTGTGTCCAATGAAGGAAGTAAAAATATTGTACCCCAAAATATATTTCTTTGACATATTTTGAGACCGCTGTCAGAGAGCCAGCAAACAGAATTAGCCCCCAAAGCTGTCTTTTGTGGGGGAAATTTGCATCTGCAGAGAATTTGCATTGATTTAGCTGGTTTTTTTGTTTGTTTGTTTGTTTGTTTTGTTTTGAGGCCTTCACCTGTCCAAACCTAGGAAAGATTAACTGAGAGTCTGACACCTTTAAAGGTCTGAAAGAAACATTTACCATTTATTTTCTCTGAGGGCTTCTACCTGTGAGGTTTTATCTACATAACAAGACTACCTTTACTGGCCAAACCTCCTCTTCACTTCCTCTCCTAACCTGTTTTGCCACCATCCAAGCTCACATTCTTTCTGCAACCTCAAGATGGTACATAAGCCTTTGCATCCCATTGGGAGGTTGGGCAATCACTCTCATGCTCTCTATGTACACTAGAATAAATTTTGCATGCCTTTTCTCCAATTAATCTGGTTTTGTGAGTTGATTTTTCAACAAACCTTTAGAGGGCGAAGGGGAAATTTTTCCCTTGGCCCCAACACCAGATAAGATACAATTTTATTTCTACTTATCTAAAGCTTGCTACATTTCACCAAATTCTCAATTTGCTGGTCTCCAAAATAGAAATTTGAAGTAGAGAGTGGGAAAGGCCACATTCATACTTTCACCTTAGACAGCCCATTTTTGTGTTTCCAAAAGGGATCTCCCTCTGCTTTGTTCTAATCTGTATAGAATGCATGGGTTGTTTTAGTTCAGTGGTCATTATGGGTGGAAGAAGTGAAGGATGGTTGGATCTGCTTATAAACAGATTGAGGGCAATTAAAGAGAGGGCATTTGATTCTACATTTCAGATAGAGGATTAATCATATACCAAAATTCAAATATCTTCCTAACCTTTGTGGTTGTTACACAGAGCTCAAAAGGTCACTCAATCAGATATCATAGGCCACTTCACGCCCTGTCACCTGATGCTGAGCCTCTCAGGTTTCTGTAGCTTCTCCTTATTCTGCTGACACAAGCCTTCCTCACTTCTGCCTTGTAGAGAGTCACCTCTGCATGGTTTTGCTCTCTCACCAGACTCTGAGTACCTTGAGATCTAGGCTGACCTATTCCTTTACCCCTCTCTGGGATTATCATAGGGTCAGTGTAGCAGAGACTCCTAGGTGACCCCTCTTCTTCCTGGCATACAGGTGTATCACACTCCTAATCAACTTTGCAAATAGGTGTGGTCATCTGACTGAGTTCCAGCCAATCTTCTAGCATATATGCAGAGTACCTCTGCTAGGGCTAGTCCATGGAAACCTTCATTTACTATCCTCCATGCATTCTCCCTTTCATACAATCATAGCAGCCTTGGAAGCCACGTATTGAAGATGGTGGGGCCACAGACAAAAGGAGCCTGGGTCTCCAAATCACTGTGCGGAGGACAGCCCCTCCAATGCTCCACCAAAGCCCTCCTATCACCACCAACTTAGACCCACACTTCTATTGTATTAAACCACTGAAAATTGTTATTGTTTGTTGTTGTAACAGTAGTCAGTTTATATTACCTAAACCATTTTGCTTGTGTAGGTATTCAACAATGTTTGAAACAGAATGCTCCAGTAAGACTCCAGTGGTGAGCAGAGAAAATAGCAAGAGAGTTTTCCAATTCTAGATAAAACACTCAAATATGGACTAGTTTCCCCTTCGACATTGGGGAGATGGAAATTGGGTCTCTGCCAAGTAGGAAAGTGGGGCATAGTTCTAATCCACTCCACCATGCCCATTGCATCTCACAGATTAAGGGTGGACACACATCCTCTCCCTCTAATCCACATAATCCCCACACCGTTCACCTTCTCACATGCAGAATAGAGTTCTAGAGAAAATACAGCAGGAAAGGAGGTAGTATTTCCTGGCAGAAATACACTGGACTGGGAGGCAGGGAAGCTGGCTTTGGGCCCTGGATCTGTCATTATTTTGCTGTGCAGCTTTGAGCAAATTTTTCCAAATCTCTGTTTCTTTCTTTTTTTTTTTTATTTCATCATATTACAGGGGCACAAATGTTTAGGTTACATATATTGCCTTTGCCCCACCCAAGTCAGAGCTTCAAGCATGTCCATCCCCCAGACAGTGAGCACTGCATCCATTAGATGTGAATATACCCATCCCCTCCTCCCCCCTCCCACCTGCCCGATACCCAATGAATGTTACTACTATATGTGCAGGAAAGTGTTGATCAGTTAATAACAATTTGATGGTGAGTTGGAGCCCATTCTACTAAGTGAAGTATCTGTTTCTTTTTTGTTTCCAGGAAATTGTGTTCTGAGTCAGAGATGGTGGAGGGAGGTGAGGCACCCTCTCAGTCACTTCCCCTGGCTTCATCCTGGATAGGAAGGCCCCTAAGAGGGTTAGGACTCGGCTTCTTCGGGGATCACCAGTTCTTCAGGCTCCTGTGTAAGGTGGACATCTTACTCCTTTACCTTTTTGTGTCTCCTCATCTGGCTCTTCCCTCCCCTCTTGTCTCTGGAGGCCCCTGCCTGATGCTGTGTGGTGCTGACAACTTTCTTCTCATTAGTGAAGAGTTTGTCTTTGGGGTTCATTAGGATGTACTGGGGTTCTGCTTTCAGTCACAGGCAATTGGAAATCTGGCCTCTTCAGGTGGAAAAGATTTGGAGAATCCCAACAACTTCCTGATCTCTGTGGCTAGAAATAATAATGTGACCTGAAGGAAGCCACTCCTACCAATGTTGAGGCTGCCTCTCCCACAGGCTGCTTCACCCCTTCAAACCCTCCCCCCCACACATATAAACACAGTACATGATCGCCCACCCATGGGCCTACAAGAGGCTGGCTGAACCACCGGGGTGTGACTGGGTCTGCAGATTGCTTATGGGCATCTGGCATTAGCTCTTTTAAGCTTTAGTATCTGTTGCAGAGTTTCTTGGAGGCAGAGTTTAAAGCAGATATAATTATTGTTTTCCACAAAGCATGTCCTCTGGTGGCTAAAGCAAGTGCTCAGTGCTTATAGAACCTCAAGATCACCTAATGCAAACTTTAAAGTGATGAGTTAATTCTTCATATGGTGAATGGACCAATGTCAGCATGCATATCTTTGGGAGGTGGAAGCTCAGTGCCTCCACGTATGAGCAGTTGTAATTATTAGAAGACTTTATGTTGAACTGAATATTTTGTACTTGTGCAAGGCAAAAGAGTGCTTGTTCCTCAGTGGGAAGGAGCTGGGATCTTGGGTCTTAGCTAGTGGACAGAGTCCAGTTTGCCATGGTTTACAAGCTCTTCGTGGCTGGGCATAACTTTGTTTATATTGTCATTATCCTCATCACTCCCCATCTTTCTATTCTCAAGTCTTACTTTGATTTCTCTGAATACCCCAGATAGACTATAGTTTCCCACCTCTCTTGACTCTTTTCATGCATTTTGTTCCCTGGCCTAGAATATGCTCACCACCTGCCAATATGTCCCATTCCTTCCTTCTGGTTAACTTCTGCTCATCTTTGAGATGTCAGAATAGATGTCACTTCCTTCAGGAAGCTGGTCTTGTTCCGTTAAGTCTGAGTTCAGTATACTTCCCATTTAAGAGGCTATTTACTTGTCTGTCTCTCCCAGGCAACTGTAAACTCCTCAGGGTAGTGACTCTCCCCTTTCCACTCTTGCATCCAAGGGCCTAGCACAATATCTGGAACATCCATTGTTAAATATATAATTGCTGAGTAAAAATTCAATGGAGTCACTGTGAGTGTTATGGATTCTATCTTTTGATGTCTAGAGCTAGGAAGGTCAGGATTAGTTCCAAGGCCAAGAGGGTATGACAAGCATCAAGGCTCCTTTATTCTTTCCGCCACCATCATTCTCATGGTGATTGTCATCCCCTTCATGATCTAAAGTGCTCCAAGCATCACATCCTCATGCTTCCCTTTCAAAGGACGAAAGAAAGGATAGAAAAAACTGTCCTTCTCTCTCTTTCATCAAGAGGATAATCTTTCCTGCAAGACCTGTGTCACCAGCTGTCTTTCCCTTATATTTCATTGCTTAGACCTGGGTTGCATGCCCACCCTTGGACAAATCATGACTCATCCTTGGAGCTTCTAGTTCAAGTCATGCTGCAAAGACAAAGTTGGGGTTCTTTCAGCAAGCAATGAGTGAATAGCTGGTGGGTAAGAAGTGAATGATGACTGCCACTCATGCCCTTAATGAAGTTTTACCAAAATCCAGAACTCTTTTCTCCAAATCTGAGCTTTACCCTAGATTGGCACTACTTAAAATGTAACATTTGCAATGGCCTATTATTCTTTAGTGTTGACACCTCAGTAGCCTCTGGCATGAAAAGTTTTAGTTGTGTGTTTATTCTCATCAGCTACTTTCCCCTGGGCCAGAGAGTACTTTGACCACTGTTGAACATCAAGGCAACTGAAGGCAACCAGCGACTATTTCAGTCAGCAGAAAGAGGCAAGTATCAACCTCTAACAGTTCTCTCTCATAGTAAATTTTCTTCCATGGTCAAAGTGGCAAGAATGCATGCAATAAGAGGCAATTAAATGACAAAAGTTTTCATCATGATCAAATTAACCCCTAAATGGATCACAGTTTTCTTATTTTTTTGATGATAATATCAAAGTCAGTGGTGATTACACAGGTGTTGAAATATCATTTCTGGCTCCTCTTCCCTCCATGTATACTTTATTCATTTGAAAATATTTTGTAAACTATAAAGGGAAAATGAAAGGAATCAAATTATTATTATAGTTTACTTTCCAAAAGCCTCTCTCTTCTTGATTAGTGCTATGATTATGATGATTACTTATCTCTTATTGAGTGCGGTGGGGGCTATAGTTGGCCTTTTTCAAATGTCATCTTAAATCATTCTATCAACTCTATAATTATAATTGACATTTTGTGCACTAGAAACTTAAACTTCAGATTTTCGGTGATTTGTCCAGGGTCATCAGTAAAGCAGGGATTAGAACCCACATTTTTCTTTCTTTCGTTTTCTTTTTTTTTTTTTTTCCTGAGACAGAGTCTCACTCTGTTGCCTGGGCTAAAGTGCCATGGCATCAGCCTAGCTCACAGCAACCTTAAACTCCTGAGCTCGAGCAATCCTTCTGCCTCAGACTCCTGAGTAGCTGGGACTACAGACATGTGCCACCATGACCGGCTAATTTTTTCAATATATTTTTAGTTGTCCAGGTAATTTCTTTCTATTTTTAGTAGAGACGGTGTCTTGCTCTTGCTCAGTCTGGTCTCGAATTCCTGAACTCAAACGATCTGCTCGCCTCGGCCTCCCAGAGTGCTAGGATTACAGGCGTGAGCCACCTTGCCCAGCCCCAGATTTTTCTGATTCCAAAATGATTCCTACATTCCCCATCATAAGCCAACTTCCTTTCCTTCAATTCTCATTGCCACCCCCAATACGTTCATTACTTTTCCGAAGCCCACAGGGCTTTTTTTTTTTTAACATCTATCATGGGTTAATCCTTTTGTCTGAGGTTTTTAGCAAAGTGGCCATTCATAGTCATTGGCTGAGATATTTATGGAAAGATTTCTAGTTTAGCAACTTGTTTTTCCATCATTCCTTTAAGTCTCGAGGCACTTACATCTAGTTCAGTAAATAAACACTAGGGGGAAAAAATCACAACAAGCAGATAGATTAACAGACCAATCCTGTTGCTGAGGAGAGGATTTCCTCTCATTCCTTTGTTGGTCTAATAGGCAAGGTGTGTGCTAAGAGATTTTAAAAGGACACGAGGGAAGCCAAGACAAACAGTGACTCTTCTAAATTCGCAGAAGCCCAGGTGATTTTGACATTTCCCCAAGGAGCCAGTCAGGAGGGGTCCCAACAGATGTGGTTTAGATGGAGGAGAACAGGAAGAAGGACCACCAGGCTTTGCTGAACCAAGGGGAAGAGAATGAACTGGTGAGTCTTCCCTCCTTTTTTTAGTCTTCTCGAAGTGTGGAAGGCTGGGGCGTTGGCTACTGTTTTCAGCTAAAATAGAAGATTGACTGTAGCACTGGTGGTGCTGGCTTTAAACCCAGGAAGGGTGAAGTCTGTTAAGGCTCCTGACAAACCATAATGCACGGAGGTCCCTGCAGGGCTGAGAAAGCTGTGTCCTCTGGATGGTAGAGTTCTTGCTATCTTTATATGTGGCAGACCGTGTGAAGTTTCCTCAGACGTTTCGCAGAGTATTTGGGGTACCTTGAGATGTCTCCCCCTTATTATCTGGGTTGCCGTACAATTGGACAGACTCTGGAAAAAACTGAAACTCTTTTCTTATTCTTATACTTTGGGTTTTTCTGCACAAGCTAGGCTCAGGGAGCTTTGGGCTGAAGTCATGCTTTTTACAAGAGCAGAGAGAGGTTTTAAGCACCAAGTACTGAAGATGGAGTGGAATGTGGCCTGGGATTTTACCATATATTAAAAAAATTCTCACTTACCTAATTCTTTTTTTCCACTGCCCCTTCTGCCAAACTTACGTAAATCTTGAAAAATAATAATTAAAAACATGAAAACTCCCATAGTGTCTATTTGGTGCTCAGGAGCTTACATTTATGATTTTATTTAATCCTCAGAACTCAGTCATGAAAGAACTAATCCTATTTTATTGAAAAGAAATCTGAGACCAGGAAGGTTAGGTAACTTAGCCAAGGTCATTAGCCTGCAAGGCACATGCTGGGAATCCAGCCCACCCCTTCTTTCTTCATAACCTGCACTGTTCACACTACAACAGTGTCTCTTGTTAGGCGATGAGAAAAGGAGACAGAGACGGGGAAAGGGACAGAGTGAGGACACATTCAGGGCCGAAGAGAACATGGCGCATATATCAGAATGGAGTCAGTTTCCTGTCTAGCCTCCCCAGTTCTTGTTTGCTAATCTAAGGAAAACAAATGATTTCATCTACATCTGTGCTGTCCAATAAGACAGCCATTGGCCATGGGTGGTTTTTGAGCACTAGAAAAGTAACTGGTCTAAATTAAAATGTGCTTTATGTATAGTATACACACCAGATTGTAAAGAATTTTGTACATTTTGCATTAGTTACATATCGAAATGACAATATTATTTTAGATAGGTAGAGTTAAATACAATCTACTATGAAAATTAATTTCACCTGCTTCTTTTTACGTCTTTAATATGGCTGCTAGGAAATTTAAAATTACAAAGGTAGCTCACATTTGAGGCTTGCATTATTGTACCACGCTGAGCTTGATGATGGTACAGTGCTTTAAAATCTTCAGGCTGAAGGGATTTAAGAATTAAAATCTATGCATCTGTGTTGCTGCACAATTCTGTGTCAGCTCTGAAGTTTTTCAACATGTAGATGAGTGCCCATGAAAATCTTACGTTAATCTTTATTCTTCTCTAACGAGGTGCTGTATTTATAAAGTTTATAGCCCAATATTTTAATTCTCTCAATCACAGATGGCACAGGTGTATCAAAGGATTAAATAATGGGCCAGGTACTACAGTTACCTTCTTTTTTATGAGTAATCAAACACTTTTTGAGACATCCACTAAAAACCTCTGTTAGGAATCCAGCTATGTTTACCTCGTGCTGTCAGGGCATTCTGGGGACGGAGAGATGGCTGTGGATTTCCTTTTCATAAATCTTACTCTTGGGCAGAGAGACAGACGCAAATCCTACTCTGGTGGATCAGGTAATCTGGTGAGTCAGGTAGGCCTGGAGGGAACGCGGGTGACAGAAGTGTACCAGCTAAAGAGGAAGCTGTGACTTGGCCCCAGGCTATGGCTTACCTGCAAGTCCATAGGCCCGGTGTTGTCAGCTCTTTAAAGGGAAGCCAGAAATATGGATTTTTATGTGATATAGTCTGATTACAAATTTTGAAAACAAATTCATTTTTTTACACAATAGGTCAAAGTAAATCCGGGTATGGTTCAGTCCCAGCCTTGAGGGCTGTCAGTCTGTGACGTTCATAGCATCTCCCTACATGCTTTTCCTTTCCCGAAGGTTCCCCATGGCCCAGGCTGACTTCTACTTGCATTCATTATTTCCAGTGAACAATCAGCTGTGGTTGTGAAAATTAGACACTTATTAATGCAAACAATACATTCCTTCAGTCAAACACCCATGAAGAACCAAAGTGGATGGGGAGGGCCTATGAGATTATTCAAGCGCAGTCTTGGGTTGCTTTGCTGAGCTCAGCGTGGATGTGAAGTATTGCATTACCCCCTAGAGTTGGACTCCGTTGTCATTCCCTCTCTTGTGCTCAGGCCCTGTCTCCTCCAGCGGGGGTGGACAGCCAGTGCTTACTGTGCTGGCCACTGTGCTTGGAGCTGGACAAACAGGTTTTCATTTTACCCTCCTAACAGCCGTGCAACAGATACCACCTCACTGTACAGGCCTCTATTGTTCTTCCCGACCTATTCCTGCCCAATTGCCATGTGCCCCATTACTACCTGGCTCTAATAGGCTCCTTTTCCTTCACCTGTCCTTTTCCTAAAAATTTGCCCTGCCCAGGTGTTTCTCTCAGCCCCTCCATTCGCAGTCAGCTTTTCTCGCCATCTTTGGAGGCCCTCTCAGGACCCACAGCTTCACTAACAGCCCACAGGGTCCTTCACAGTACAGACCCTAACGAGCCCAGAGCCTCCAGGCTGTAGAGCTCAATGCCTAATGGAGTGGGATTGGGCTCAGGCTGACCTGGGTTTGCATTCCGGTTCTGTAAGGCAAGTTATTTAACCTCTCTCATGACTACCATTTGGGATTGTGGTGAGGATTAAATGAAGTAATACAGCTTTTCTAAAAATATCTTCTATAGAACAATATTGTTAATGGGTCTTCTATAAAAAGTTTCCCCGTTCTCTCTACCAATTAGGTTTGAGAAACGCAAGGTAGAACAGCTTAGCAGGTAATGGCAGGGCTTCTCAAATCTTGAATATGTTTGTCTTAGTTCATTTTGTGTTGCTACAACAGAATACCACAAACTGAATAATTTATTTCTTATTATTATTGGCTCTGAGAGGTGCACGGTCATGGGGCCACATCTGGTGAGGGCATTTTTTGCTGTGTTGTCCCATGGTGGAAAGAGGCCAAAAGCCAGGAAAGTGTGAGAGAGCAAGAGGGGGCCAAGCTTTCTTTTATAACAAGCCCACTCTTGAGATAAGTAACCCACTTCTGCGATAATGACATTAATCCATTTATGAGGGCAGAGACCTTATAGCCTAGTCACTGCTTATTAGGCCCCATCTCCCAACACGGTTGCATTGAGGATTAAATTTCCAGCACACGAACTGTGGGGAACACGTTCAAACCATAGCAATATCATGCCATCCCTTCTCATCCAGGCATGCCTGGAGGCAAACTATGTGCATATCAGCCTCTATTTCAGGGTCCTCTGGTCACATTTCCTTGCTGCATTTACTTTCTGAAAATCATCTGGATTCTGTCCCCATCTGAGCCACAAGTGCTGCTTTATTCACTAGTTGCAAAACCCAATCATTAAATGTCAAAATTACAAATGGGAGCAGCCCCAGAAGACAACATGGCTGCTTGTCATGGAGACCACAGAATTGATAGGAGAGCCTTTCATTTCATGCTCATCATCTTCTGTCAAGCAGTGGGGGAGCACTGGACTCTGAGCCAGCAGATCTGGGCTTTAGGCAAGACTCTGCTTCCAACCACATGGTTGTGGACACCTTATTGGACCTTGCTAGTTGCCTAAGAAAAATACCACTTACTCTCCCAACTCACAAATTTTGTAAGGGTCACATATGAAATGTGGAGAGTACTATATAAACTCATGATTCATTTATATGCTAGGAGTCAGGTCTTACGATGTGCAATTTGAAAAATGCAGGAATTATTAGATGAAATTGATGTTGAGTATATTTCCCTCTTCTCTGATTAAAACAGGGAAGGATAAATGTTTGAATTCTACCATTATCCCTAAATAATATGTGAAGAGCTGTTAAGAAAAGCCAGGAATTTTGAACATTTAGATTATTTTACACAATGTCATGTACTCTTCATCCTCCATTAATGGACCAAAAAAAAAAAAAAAAAGAAAATACACACTCACTCAAAGGAATAAAATTGAAAAGCGAAAATTGAAATTGAAAGGCCAGACTGTTGTCTCTCTCCTGTTTACAATCAACGTATATATTAACAGCTTGGATGAAGGCAAACTTATCAATCTTCAACTGACACCTAGTTATGAGGGAGAACTAACAGTACAGGTGACAGAATCAAGATGTAAAATTTTCTCTAGGCTGGATTATAGGAAAGAAATTGACAAGATGCTATGTAACAGGCCTCACTGTTGAGTTTTTGTTTTAAATTATCATCAAAATACAGGTGAGAGTTGTTTCCACATCTTTGCGATTGTGAATTGTGCTGCTATAAACATTCGGGTGCAGGTGTCGTTTTTATAGAATGACTTTTGTTCTTCTGGGTAGATGCCCAATAATGGGATTGCTGGATCGAACGGTAGGTCTACTTGAATCTGTTCAAGGTATTTCCACATTGCTTTCCACAGGGGTTGCACTAGTTTACAGTCCCACCAGCAGTGTATGAGTGTTCCTGTCTCTCCGCATCCACGCCAACGTGTATTGTTTTGGGACTTTTTGATAAAGGCCATTCTCAGATGTGGAAACAACCCAAATGCCCATCAATTCATGAATGGATTAGCAAAATGTGGTATATGTATACCATGGAATATTACTCAGCTATTAGAAATAACGGCGATATGGCATCTCTTTGGTTCTCCTGGAGAGAGTTGGAACCCATTCTATTAAGTGAAGTATCCCAAGAATGGAAAACTAAGCACCACATGTACTCACCAGCAAACTGGTTTCCCTGAGTGTACATTTGGGAATAACACCAATTGGGTATCGGACAGAGGTGGGGGCTGGGGGGAAGGGATGGGTGTATACTTACTTGATGAGTGCGATGCGCACTGCCTGGGGAATGGACATGCTTGAAGTTCTGACTGGGGGGTATGGGGGAGAGGGGAGGGGATGGGTGCATACCTACATGATGAGTGCGATGTGCACTGTCTAGAGAATGGACACGCTTGAAGCTCAGACTCGGGGGGATGGGGAGGCATGGACAATATATATAACGGGAATGTTTGTACCCCCATTATGAGCTGAAAAAAAAAAATTAAAATTAAAAAAAAATACAGGTGGGAGTATCAATGACTTGGGCTTAGTAGTTATGGGTGAAAAAGTAATTGGAGTGTTTTATTTGATTATGGCTAAATTTTAGTTGCCAATATGAGGAAGCTATAAAAAATTAGTCCTGGAATGCCTTAATATAACTCTGTTCTGCAGAAAAGAAAAAATGAAAATAGTTCTGCTATAATCTGTACCATTTAGGAAAACTCCAGAAAGTTATATTTAATTCTAAAACTTACACTTTTAGAGAAATTTCAAGAAGTATGGTGTATTTGGAGGGATATGTGTTTATCACAAGTAAGAACTGTCTAAAGAAATTGGGAACAGTTTCCCAAAGAACAATTATGGTAATTGTCTTCCAATAGTTGAGTGGCTAATGTGGAGAACAAAGTAGAGATTGGCAGATTCCAGCCTGATTTATTTTCCTTGTCAGAACTTCCTAATCATCTGTGGTGGCAAAATCTTAACATGACACCTCTGCAGTGACCTTTGCCCTTGTATAATTCCCTCTAGTTGAGTGCCAGCAGAACCTGAGTAGAGGACCCAGCTAACTGGATTCCTAACCCATGGAAACTGTGAGATAATAAATTTGTATTGTTTTAAGCCACTAAGTTTTCCATGAAGTGAGAGTAAACAAACACACCATCACAGCTGTCCAGTAAGAGAATATGCAGCCCTGTAATGTAATGAAATCTTATCTAAAGCAGACAATAGATGCTCATCTGTAAAAAATGGTGTACTGCTATTTTTGTCCTAGAGAGAAATTTGAATGAAATAATCTCTGAGAATCCCCATCCTGCTTAGTGATGCTCTTATTCCACAAGTGACTTTTAACAGAACATGCCATCTTGTCTCATGCCCTTGATCTAGGGCAAATTCTGGTTCCAGAAATTGTTCCTGTTAATCAGCCCAAGCATCTCATTATCTTTTGATCCACACTTACTGCTCTTTCTCTTTCTCTCTGTTAAGCTTCACCAAACAAGGATCCTTAGTTGCAGGAAGACCACAGTAGCACTTTTGCTGTAGTGGTACTGGTTTATGATGGGAATGCCTGTAGCTGACAGTGATAGTGTATTCATCTTTTGGGTATTGGATTTTGACTCACACTGCTAGACAGTGAAGGGTCTTTCCTAGTCCAGAAAGAAAGCACAAGGGGAAAATTTAATAGGTGGAACTAGTGAATAATTTTTTGAACATTTCCAAGACTCTGTTTCTTTGATCTACAAATAATAACTTATAAATATTAATATTAATAATAGTAAGCATTTTTATTACTTAAAATAACACCTCATAGAGTTGCGGTGAGAATTAAATGATACCTAAGTGCTCAAGAAAGATTAGTTCTTGTTGTCAAACATAGTTAAAGGTGAAAGTGATTCAAGACATCATATCCCTATACAAAGGGCCCTCAACAGCATGAATGCAGGGCATGATGTATGAAACTATGATTAACAATGCTTGATAATTACTGACAACTAATGCAAATTACTACATGTGGCCAAATCAAACAAGTAATAGCAGGCTGAAAAATAATGACCATGCTAACATGATCAATTAACCAGGAACAATATCATCCTAAAATCAAAGAGAAGAATCTTGAACCACTGGCAGAGGTAGAGATCAGAGAACAGAGTTTTAAGAATGTCCTCCCATCTAACACGTACTGAAACACCATTCGTCATGTCCAGGTAGAGCCAACAAAGGGCATGTTGTTAATAATGAATAGAAACCTGGTGCTGTGATTAAGGAACATCATTGGTGTGTCCTGGTAAAGACAAGGGAAGATTGTTAATAATGAATGGCAACTTGGTGCTATGATTATTGCTTTAAAAAAGGAGATAAAACATGATGAATTCTAACCACATAAAAGGACATAGAAATATGATCTCTTTGGCCATGATTCCAGTGAAAAGTTTGAGGTCTATACAGAGAAACCTAACTTGCTCTAAGGCTATTGTATAATAACATTCTTGCCAATGGAAAAGCCTAATATTTCACAGCAAAAACCCCAAACTAGAAACATGAACAACAACAACAACAACAAAAAAAAAACCTGGCATTGCCATTTACATAAGGGAATTATTGTAGTGAGAATTATTTATTTTATGTCTTGGTTGAGTAAATACATTTGTAACTTAGCCTGGTAGGAATCTTGGTTTGAGTTAAGTGAAAAAGCTATAACCCAAAACACCCACTCCAAAGGATTCGAATCACACCCTATTGTGCCTATGCATGGTAGGTACTCAAAAAATAATTTAGATGGCTACCCACATGAACAGTGAATGTGAGAATAAGAGGATTTACACAAACTAAAAAGACCTGTTCACAACACCAGTCTTGTATAAATGTTAGTGCTCCGGATACAATGAAAATCCAGGAAATAAAGGCTAGAAGCAACCTTGGGGGTTGGTTCCACGAGACTGAAAGGATCCTACCAAAAAAGAATTTGGGGAAGAAACCATGTTTAGATGAAACTGCACTCTATAATTCTCTTTTCCTGAGGATTTGGCCAATATTAGTTCCATCTCTGGTGGCAAGTATAAGAGCTACCTATAAAGAAAATAAAGAAAGGAATATAATTTTAAAGGTGGCTTTTATGTGCTAGTACTTAATGTATGTTCTCATTTAATTTTCATGAGGTAGTCACTTAGATATGCATTTACAACTGAGTAAATTGAGCCTCAGGCATGTAACATATACAAGGTCCCATTACATAAGCATTGGAGGTAAGATGCTCTATTACCTTACTCTGTTACATTGTTTTCCTCCCATACGAGTGAAGAATGATTGTTTTTGTGAGTGTGTGTGTGTGTGTGTGTGTTCGTGTATATAATTACTACCTCTAGCTAATCTGAATCAATTTGGTGTTTATCCTAAAGCCCTTCTCTCTAGCTTCACACACTACAAAAGTGAGCAGTTTTCTGTTTGGCCTCTATTTGAGTTCAATTTTGACAATTTGCACTCTTTGGGAAAAGCAAAAACTCCTTTTATGCCATTGATCAATCACTTTTAGAAATACAACTATGTCATTGGCTTAGTTCTGCATGTTGCCTGTGATAAAAATCATTTCACAATGAGTCCAATGGGATCAGTCACTTTTAATCTACTGAAATTTTGTTGAATTGTAGGTTAGCCAAGTTAATATTAATTCTTAACAATACTGAGCACTCAAAATGTTTTAGAAACTGTGCTAAATGCTTTGCATGCGTTATCTCACTAGTTTCTCACAACAACCCTAGAAGATAGCTATCATTATTATTCTAATTTATGGAGGAAGAAATTGGGGCATCAGAAGTAAACTGGATTC
Organism: Eulemur rufifrons; assembly: GCF_041146395.1. Taxonomy (NCBI): domain Eukaryota; kingdom Metazoa; phylum Chordata; class Mammalia; order Primates; family Lemuridae; genus Eulemur; species Eulemur rufifrons. The sequence goes on from NC_090989.1 coordinate 71,447,552, forward strand.
CCAAAGTTATATGTATGGTTAAGTGATGGAGGTATGATGTGAGCTTGGTTTTCTCATGCCAACTGCTATAACAAACTGCTTCTGTTGGATTTTACAACCAGCCATGGTTTTCACATGAAGAATCTAAAGTTTAGTAAGTTTAAATCATAGCTGGTGAATAATGGAGCAAGGAACGTAAGTGAGAGGTTCTAGAAGGCAATGCGGTGGGATAGAAAGAACAGAGGCTCTGGTGTCGGACCTATGTAGAGAGCTTTGGTCTAAGTGGTCACTTAGGGCAACAACCTCTGTCAAAAAGTGTACCCAATTTCATTGTTACTCCTAATTCAGGCCACTTCTTCTGTATTCAGGACCTAGATAAAGACCATTAAGGCTGTGATACCTGTCCCGGTACCTGGAATACAGAATTCTAGTTGGAAACAAAAAGGTGAAGAAACACCACTGCTCAGAGAGAATACAAATCGACTCTGTGTAAGATGGGCACAACCTCTGCGCTATTCATCTGAACTAACAGGTGGCAGATCTGGTTCCTGGCCTCATGGAACACAGCCTATTTCCATTACAAACCTTGAGCCAGTATATTGCAACTCAAACTGAAATAGTCACCTCTCTCTTCCTTTGAACCTATTGTCAAACCACCTGCTAACATTGGGCTTCCTTTTCTCTCAACACCTTACACCTCTCATTTAATTTTCACAGCTGCTCTCCCAGGTGTGTGCTATTAGTATTCTCCTAAGTACAGAGATGGAATCACAGACTGAGCAGAATTAAATCCTGAGGTCACATAGGAATAGGTGGCAAAACTCACTCTACTACAAGGAGCCACATATAATGGGTTTGAGATTCTGGTACTCTCATCCTATTTCCAATATCCTTACATTCACAACACCTCTAGATTCTGTTCATTTTTCTCTTATGGTACAAATACTGCTCCTGGCTCTCTCCTCTATTCTTAATTTCTTAGTGGATTTCACTGGGGGTATATAAATATTTAGGAGAAATCTGAGTGACTCTGCATCAGAAGAATGATAATTTAAAAAAATCAAATTATATATGTGATTAGTTGGTCAAAATGGAAACATACAGCATGATAAACTCTAATCACACAAACATTGGCAAGTTCACTGAGAATATTTGATTAAATTAATGCCAGATAAAATAGGGATTCTTTAGCCAACATCTCAAGTCCCACACCCAGCCACATATCTCTGAGAAAACTGAGAAATGATCTAGAAAGGAATTTTGCCAAGGTTTATGAGGCCAATTTATCAAAGAAGCAAAAACAGTGTGTCTATTCATCTCTGTTCAAGGTACTACACATTTCAGAAAGTTACACTGACATTTACAAGCTTGCTTGCTTTCTTTTTCTTTCTTTTTTTACTATTTATTTCACATATAAACACAGCAGTGTCAATAAAGTGCAGTGATCTCAAGTGTACAATTCAAACATTTCTGTCATAAATTAATTTTGCTCATTTTTGAACTTGATATGAGTAGAATTACGTATTGCTTTATGATACTTCATTTGCTCAGTATAATCTCTGTAAAATTCATCCACATTGATGTCTGCATCAGAATTTCATTCTTTTTTATTGCTTTATAGTATCACATTGTATGAAAACACAAAATTTATCTTTCTCATGTTGGTGGAACTTCAGATTGTTTCTACTTTTGGCTCTTATGAATATAGCTAATCCAAATATTCTGGTACATATACATTCATTTCTCTTGTGTAAAATTCTAAGAGTAATGTTACTAGCTCATTGTCATATTCTTAGCAATATAGTTTTTCAAGCTGTGTGCGCCAGTTCATACTCCCATCGACATATGAGAGTTTTAGTTGCTTCACATCTTTTTTTAGCATTTGATATATTCAGTGTTTTAAACCTTGTTTATTCTGTGGTTATATCATTGTGTCATTGTATAAGTTCAGGGTAAGTCCTCAAATACCGTTGTGTAAATCCTCCAACTTTTCTTTATTTTTAGGATTATCTTGAGTATTCTAGGCTGTGACATATGATTGCATCTTTATTTTGTATTCCCTAATGACATTATATTGATCAGTTTCTTGAACGTTATAGTCCATTTGGAAATTCCCTTTTGTGAAGTGCCTATTTGTCTGCCCATTGTATATTTACTTATTTAAAACTGTTTTGTAATAGGTTTTTATATATTTCAAATATGAGTCCTTTTTCACATATATAGAAATATATATATGTATATATAGGTAATATCTTCTCCAAAGATCTTTTGATGAACAAAAGCTTTTTTTTTTTTTTTGAGACAGAGTCTTGCTCTGTTGCCCGGGCTAGAGTGAGTGCCGTGGCGTCAGCCTAGCTCACAGCAACCTCAAACTCCTGGGCTGAAGTGATCCTACTGCCTCAGCCTCCTGAGTAGCTGAGACTACAGGCATGCACCACCATGCCCGGCTAATTTTTTCTATATATATTTTAGTTGGCCAGATAATTTCTTTCTATTTTTAGTAGAGACGGGGTCTCGCTCTTGCTCAGGCTGGTCTCGAACTCCTGACCTCGAGCTATCCACCCGCCTCGGCCTCCCAGAGTGCTAGGATTACAGGCGTGAGCCACTGCACCCGGCCAAAAAAAGCTTTTAATTTTACTGAAGTCAAATATATTTTTGTCTTTTCTGTCGCCTGTTGAAATATTTGCCTACTTGGAGTTCAAAAAAAAATTTCTCCTATGTTTTCTTTCAGATGATTTATTGTTTCAGTTTTCACATTTGCATATCTGTGCCATCTTGAATGAATTTTTGTTTTTGGTATAAATCAGACAGGGTGTGGGGACTCATTTTTTTCCCCAGCACTATTCATTTTGCCCCAGCACTACTTACTGAGCAAAGCATCGTTTCCCCCATTGATTGCAGTGGTTCTTCTCCTGTAAGTGAAAAGATCATATGTTTGAATCTCTTTCAGGATTCTTGTTGCTCTTCTTGTTTACACTTGTATATACCTCATTTTTAAAACTACTGTGGCTTTGTAGTAAGTTTTCATTTGTGGTGATGTAAGTCCTCCATATTTGTTCTTTTCAATTATTGTCTTGACTATCCTACATCCTTTGCTTTTCTATAACAATTTTAGAATCAGCACATCAATTACTACACATATACAAAAATGTCTGATGAGATTTTAAATGAGATTGCTAATGGCTAATCATGAAACTTAATACATCTCTCCATTTATTTAGGTTTTTACTTTCTCTTAGCAATGATACACACTTTTCAGTTTAGAGGTCTTGCACAATTTTTTTAGAATTATTAAAAGGTAATTGATTTTTTCATTTAATGATATTTAATTTTTGAATTGTTTGTTACTAGTATATACAAATTGGTTTTTCTATTGACCTAATATCCAGCAACCTTAATAAATCATTTAAGTCTTATAATTTGTTTATACATTCTGTTGGATTTTTATATATATAATTACATTATCTATACATAGAGTTTTACATCTTGTTTTCCAATTGTTATAAGCTTTATTATTTTATTGCCTCATTGCACTGATTAAGAATTCCAGTACTGTACTAATAAATATTAGTGATGATACTGACGATCTTGTTTTACTTGTCACACAAGTAAATGTTTGATATTTCATTATTAAGCATAATGTTAGCTTAAGGATGTGCTCATCTATTCCTAGTTGGCTGAGATTTTTAAATATTGTGTATTGGTATTGAATTTTATCAGTCTTTTTCTGTATCTAATGAGATGACCTTCTGATTTTCCTCCTGAATGTTAATATGGAAAAGTACATTGATTTTCAAATTCTTGCATTCCTAGGACAAATACCATTTGGTAATGATATATTACGCTTTTAATATATTACTGATTTAGTTAGATAATATATTTTAGAATTATTTTATCTATGTTCATGACAGCCTGTAATTTTCCTTTCTTGCAACACACTTGTCAGATTTTGTGTCTGGGTGTACTGGCTTCACAAAACAAGTTGGGGGCATTCCAGCCTCCTCTACTTATATTATGCTTGAACGAGAATGTTATCACTTCTACCTTAAATATTTTAAGGGATTCATAAACCATTTGGGCTTGAAGATTTCTTTGCAGAAGAAAGGTTTTAAATTATATATTAATTATTTTAGTAATCATAAAAATATGTGTATTTATGAGTATATCAATTTTATTAATCTTTTCAGAGTACCAATTTGATTTTATTAATTTTATCTATTATATGTCTGCTTTCTATTTTATTCACTTCTGCACTTATCTTTATGATTTTCTTCCTTATATTTTTGGGGGCTTAACTTGCTGTTCTTTCTGCAACTTCAAGTTGGAAGCTTACTGTATTGATTTCAAACTTTATTTTCTTTTCTAATGTAAGTATCTAAAGCTATAAATTTCCTTCTAAGGATTGTCTTAATTGCATTCCACCAATTTTTATTTCTGAATTTTCATTTTCATCCAGTTCAGAATATTTCCTAATATCCATTGTAATTTCTTATCTTTGCTTTTTAAGTTTTGAAACTATGTTTTTAGGTGCACAAAAATTTAGGATTGTTACAGTTCTGTTGAATTGACCTTTTACCTTATGAAATGTCCTTGTTTTTCTCTCATAACATTTCTTTCCTTAAATATTCTTAAAGAAATATATTTTATCTGATATCAATATAACTACATTAGCTTTCTTTTGTTAGTGTTTGCACGGTATATTTTCTCCTTCTTTCCCCTTTTAACCTGTCCACTGCTTTATGTCTAAAGTGTGTCTCTTGTGAACAGCATATAGTGGGTCTTTCATTATCCAATCTAACAATCTTTGCTTCCAATCATAGTAGTAAGGCTATTTACATTTAACGTAATTACTGATATAGTGAGTTAAATTTCATAATGTTGCTATTTGCTTTCTGTTTATTCTGTTTGTTCTTTTCTCCACTTAACATCATATCCTAGAATGTCCTAGGTTTCTACATTGACACCATATATTTTTGTTTTTACGTACTCTACCATACCCCATTGTTTTGACATTTCACAACTTACTGACTCATTAGCTATCATTTGGTTCTCCCAATAATTTTGCTATTACAGATAATCCTGCACTAAACATCTTAAATGTATCACTTTCTTTTTTATGTATTATTTCATTCGGTTTTATTTCTAAGTGAGAAATTGCTGATGTAAGGGGTAGAAACATCTTTATAATTCTTGATACAATGTGTCATCTTACTTTCCTTAGAAAACTATTCCAATTCACAAAGTTATTAGGAGTATTGGCTGTAGTAATTTTACTGCAGTCTTGCTAGCATTGTGAGTTTCTTTTTTAATTTTAAAAAGGTTGTATAGGAGAAAACTGAAGGGGTTCCAGAATTATGGTTATCAATGCCATTGCTGTGTGTAAACAAACAGAAAAAGAGAAAGTTATTTATGAATGAGCTCATTTCAGCCACAAGCTGGATGAAAATTCCACTTGTTTTGCTTCCACTTTTGTATACACTTGAGTTTTGGCAGTAAATCCCTGTAAATAACTCTCAGTAAAAGAACGTACATTTATGACATAATATATAAACTGGCATATACATTATGTTTGGGTCTAATAAAAATATAATTCACAAATAAAACCAAAACAAGTATATAAAATTCAACAACTGTTAAAAATTTGGTCTGCCACAGAGTTATTAGAAAAAGTTAATGAAACTGATCAACATTTAAGTGCACATATAGTAATAACATTTATAGGGTGTCAGGCAGGTGGGTGGGGGGAGGAAGGGATGGGTATATATATATACCTAATGGGTGTGGTGCACATGGTCTGGGGGATGGACACCCTTGAAGCTCTGACTTGGATGGGGCAAGGACAATATATGTAACCTAAACATTTGTAGCCCCATAATATGCTGAAATAAAAAAAAATTAAAAAAAAAGAAAAAGTTAATGAAAGCAACCATATTGAAGATGAAAACTTTTCAAAAGAATTAAGCCACAAGATCATTCTGTCATCAAAATGCTATAAAAACTTAGTAAAAACCTGGTTTCTTGACTTTATAGCTCTGTGATCTGGGCATGAGAGTTCCAAGTCATAGGAAAAAACACACAAAATGGCAACAGCAGAATCTAAAATAATAATATAGTAAAGATATCATTTATAATCAGCATTACTCAGGATCTTCAAAATATACTGAAAATTTAGTTTTTGAAATTTAAAAAAACAATGCTGTGACTTCTACAATGCTGTAGAAGTTGGAAACTAGAAATTGGCTTTAAATAAACAAATCTATCATTTGGCTATTTTCCCCTTTAGAACCAAATCTCAAGTCTTTATTCAATTTATGACATATTAAATAACCTACTATTAAAAGTACAAATATTTCAGCATGTTACTATCAGGGTTAATAAAATGAGCTGCTTTTTGAAAGCTTTTGTGTCCACAAATAATCTCTTATTTTTTTTATCATCATACAGTTTTGGGAAGCGGTACATTTATTCATATTCTCAATCATTCTCAATCATGTTATTATAAAACAAAGCAGAATGGATAAAGCTAGATACATGAGTGTGGACCATATCTGTCATCAATTTATCATCTTCCTTTAATAAATTTATCTGGCTCACAACATGGAGTATTTTATAAATATATGAGATGACTCTTACAAATATGTAGAAGGAAATAGGTCTGTCCCTTCCTTACTGCTCCTGTCTAATGTTTTAGTTCCATATTCCAGGGTAGTAAAAGGAGTCCTTTTTTAAATTATATCAGCTGACAGCGGCAAGCAGTCAACCTAATTCAACTAGCGGAAATAGAGTGATCTTTTATTTACTCTTCAGGAGGTGTTTGGTTATCGTACCCAGAATCTACGGAAAGCCCTCTGCCTTATTGCGTCCACGCTGACCTGTGGGATCCTGCTGCTGGTGTTCTACTGGAGACCCCACTGGAGGGTGTGGGCCAACTGCATCCCATGCTCCTTGCAAGAAGCAGACACTGTTTTGCTGAGGACAACGGTGCGTGCCCTTCTGTTATCTATTTCAAATGCTGTGATCACGTCTTCTGTATGGCATCTGTGGCACAAGCGGTGACTGGCTAGCATTCCAGGGGGTAGATCTTCCTCTGTTTAAAGAGTTTCCCCAGACCAAAATAGGAGGTGGCAAAAGTATCTCTAGAATCAGCCTGCTATCTCTTATTTTGACCCAGAAATGAAAGGCATTTCTTTTATGTTAGCCTGGAAACATTTCTACCACATCGGGCTAATTGGCAGCGTTCTTAGCCACTATATGAGCAGTGGCTGTCAATATTAAAATTCTTAGAGAATATAACATGGGAATGATCATTCTATTTTTCAAAAATATGTATTTTGGAGGCTACTAGACATTTTAAACATTTAGATGTCACTTAAAAATACTAGAAATGGCATCGTTAGGTAAGATTGTCTCCATATAAAGCTTTCCTGCAAAGTATATATTTTGCTTTATTCTTTAGCACAGTTATCAAATTTTGGTGTAAATCAGAATCACCTGAGGGGCTCAGTAAACCACAGACTGATGGCCCCATCCCTACAGTTTTTGATTCAGTGGGTCTGGGGTGGGGCTCAGAATTTGCATTTCTAGTAAGTTCTGAGATAATGCTGATACTCTTGTTTGGGATGAAGTTTGTTCCAAACTTTAGGAACCACTGGTCTAGCACTTGGTGGGGATTTGGTTGATTGAGCACCGTGCTGAATAACACTTGAGAATTTCATAAGCTGGATTGTCTTTTCTAGGATGAATTTCAAAGGTATATGAGGAAGAAGGTACTCTGCCTCTACTTATCCACACTAAAGTTTCCTGTAAGCAAGAACCCGAAAGAATCTGTGGTGGCTGACTGCCACTCTGTCATAAACCAAGCAGTAATGAAGCCAGAATTAAAAGTAAGTCATTTGAAGAGTGCAATGTTAATGACATGTTTGCAGAGAAAGAATAAAATAAGTGTTTATTGAATGAAAGCTCTAAATATCACACTGTTGGGCTGGGAATGACAGCTATGAGACCCACGTGGAGACTGCATTGAACAATGCTCCCCTCTTTTGATGGGCTTCACCTTGTGAAGGGCACCTGTTCTGTCATATTTGTGTTTGCAGATACGATGCATCCATGTGCAGAAAATCAGGTATGTTTGGAACAACTTGGAGAAGAAGTTTCAGAAAGTTGGGTAAGTACTACTTTTACTCACCACCGTATCAAGATGTAGGGGAAGAACAGTGATCTGTTGCGTGCTTTGAACTGAAGTGCGGTTCCTTTCCTGACCACATCCTAGGTTGCTGGAAGACAGCAACTCCTGCTACGACATCCATCACACATTTGGATTGGGTCTGACCAGTGAAGAGCAAGAGATCAGGTAGGATTTACAGTAAACTCTGAGAGTGAACTCTTACAGCAGAAAATGAAGTATCAAATGAGTTATCATCAGTGCGTTGTTGGCATAATACTTCATCGACTTGATATAACCCAAGTTCATTTACTGGCATCAGGGAGATATTCTAAATTGTTCTCCTCTTAGGCAAACTTATTAAAAAGAAAAGACTAAAAGAGCAATGCAATCAAATAAAATTTGATCTTTCTCTTAGCCTTGTAAAACAGTCTTCTTTGTGTTGTATTTTTTTTTATCCCATCCTCAAAAAGTCTTGAGTTGTTCCATAAACATCAGCTTCTTAATCCTCCAAATCCTCTGAGAGACAGAAAGACAATACTATTATTGCATTTTGCCGTGAATACGTAGCCCTGGAGATGGGGATTTTGATGGTTCAGTTACTTGTATTATTTTCCACTATATCTGCAGCACCTAAAACAGTGCCTGATTCATGGTAGGAGTTCAATAGATATTTCTATAGTAAATGAATAAATTAATGCATTCATTGATTTATTAACAAAATGACTCTAAGATGCCAGGTACTTTACAAGAAACTAGGGCTCTAAAGATAAAGACTTAGTCATTGTCCCAGAGGCGTTTACTGACTAGTGAGAAAGACAAAATAGTGGCACAATCATAAGACTAATAACTATAGATTCACATAGATTAGAAAATGCTATGCCACTTACTAACTCACAGTGATATAGAGCCCCTGCTTCCTTCAACTATTATTTGAAATGACAAATCCTGGTGAATCAAAAAAAAATCACAAGTCTTCCCCAGAATCTTAATAATCACCTTCATTTCTCACCCTTTTGTAGGGACATTACCTGCCCAACCTTCTTTGCAGTCAGCCAGAAACACCAGTTCTCAAGCTAAGGAGCAACCTCATACTTACGACATAGGTTTTGGGCTCCACCCTCATAATTCTGATGATTCTGTAAGAACAAGGGGCACTTATGAGAGAAGAAGCTGCATTGTTAGCAAGCAACCTCTGTAATTCTTAGACACACCAAGTCTAAGGTTCCCTGTGCCAGAGCACTATAAAAAATGAACCAGGCATCTAGACTAGGACAATACTGAAAAATGCCTTAGAAATGGTATCATTCTGTAAGATTTCAGATGTGATGTTGAATACATTGAAATACAGAAATTTTTCACAGTTATTAAAAACATTGGCTTAATAGCCCTAAGCACACAATATTTAAAGGATTTATCTAGGACATTTAAGAAATCTTGTTGATAGATGTATATATCCTCTGACTAGAAAGCCATTTCCGCAGAAAGGATTTCCTGTCAACATAGCTACCTTATGTTTGTCCTTATTTATCAAATGCAAGCTTTAATAAAAATCATACAGAATTAAATTTAAATCTGGTGTACTCAATAAAAAACTTGACAATCTAATAAGCAAGACAAAGAATATAGTTTCCCAAACATCAGGAAGGGAGGAGATAACCTACTTATAAACACAGGCATATTTTATTTTTTAGGCATGTCTGTTTGGAGGGTGAAAAGTGTAAGTAGAACGTGGAACATTTTTTCCCCTCATTTTTTAAGATAAGACAGGGCCTTTTTAAAAAATTAAGTGTGATTGATTAATTGGTTGAATGATATGTAACAAATTTCCCAAATGGATTTGAGCTTCCTTGCGTTAAAAAGCAAGGGTGCAAAGTGAGCAACAAAGGAAGAGGGATGCACAAGAATCTCTGATGATCAAAAGCTTCAGAGTCTAAAGGCAAACTTTTCTGTGGGCTTCCTAGCAGCCAGGCAAAGAGAGAAAACATGACAGATTTACAAAGCTCTCACTTGTCAGTAGCAAAAGCTTATACTTTAGCCTGGAGAGAGATTGTCAGAAGGCATCAGGAAGAGAGCACATCAACTGTCCCAGGAGGTTCCACGTTCCTGTCTTCACTTATCCTGAACTGAACTCAACTTTCCATCTTAATGCCTGTCTTAGACAGGTCCTAGACACTTGAGGTGACTCTTTTTATCTCACAAGAATGGGACCCTACTGATTCCCCATCGAGTGAAATAGTCTTCCTTTTAGGATAGCCTTTAAGTTAAGCATCTCCTCACCTTCTCTTTCACTCAGCCCATCTTGCTCCTGCCCCCTTTATTTAGGATCCTAAAAACAGAAGGGCAACTTCCCTGCAGCAGAGATAGAAGGATGCCCACCCCACCTGGAATTATCTCCAGACCAATCACCTTTCCTGTGGCCCAGCTCTCTGGAGGAACAAAAGCCATAATGAATAGGGTTTGCCAGTTTCTATGGCGAGAATACTACAACCATGGCCAATGTAAGCACCAGTGTGACATCACTGAGTGAGAAGCTGGGAAGAGACACTCATCACGGGCTCAGTGATTCTGCAGGACCAAACTTAATTCTCAAGATTTGCCACAGCATTGAGAAAAAAGGCATGCTTGTCAGTGCTAGAGGAAAGGAATCCGAGTGACAGGCAGCAAAAGAAGGTGGGTTTGCCATCAATGTGCAGCTTCAAGCTGGCACAGACCATTATATGAGAAGATGGAACATCAGAAGGGAGGAAAGAAGAAGTGAAAGGAAGGCAAGAGGAGAAGAGGGGGCGGGGCTGCCATGGGACCCTACTCTCTTATTCCTCAGGCCTTGGGGAAGCAGAAGTCAGGAAAGAAATCATACTTAAATGCCATGACCTTTATGCCCTTTGAAAGTTCCATCCCTAGACAATGGCCCAGTAACAGATACTCAGGCATTAGATCAGTATGAACAGAAGCATCAAGCAAGGGCTAGTTGGATGAGGGGAGAGGGGCTTCATTCATTCTTCCAAAAAGCCATAACATGGTCTCAACTCTTAACATTTAGTTAGAAGCCAATGAGTTACTTAAAAATATAACATACATATATATATATATATATATATATATATATCTTTTCTTTAAAATGCATAAAGTATTTAATACAAAATGAACAGAGATCAACATTCTCTCTTTTAATAAACTGGAATTATCAGACCCACAGTTCTATGGGTCTGGTCCCATTTAAAGTACAAAAACTACTTCCCTGCAATGCCTTGTTTCAGAGCAGAGCCCTATGGAGGACCAGAAAGCCTGAGTCCTGGGTCTCCCTGATGAGATCCTGCCCTGGGTTTCTTTGCTCCTCCACCGCCACTCCTGATACCCTCCTAGTTCCTTCCCTGTGGATTCTCATGCCTGGAAACACTCAGGGTACTTCCCCAAGAGCTGACTGCAAACACGTCACTTAGCACATACAGAAGGCAGAAGGTCCTGTAAGAGCCCCACTTTTTCTGAAGCTGTCAGGAAACACGTGATTTAGGAAATGAAAGGAATGGACAGGCCACAAATGAGAACTAATGTGAAAAACTAAAATGACTTTTATGTAATTTGTAAAATGCAGCTTCTCTGTATAAATGTTTTGTTCAAGTACACAAGCAGGTACAAGCACTGTTGAAATAGAGATTTTGTTCCTTTCAGAAAGGAATTTCTCAAAACATCACAATATTTTTCTTATTATTTTTTAATGGGGGGGGCGGGGCGGCTCTTAGACCAACCCACTTTTTGTACCACACAACCATATCCAAATCTCAAAAGTTGGATGCCGTATTTTTGGTCTCCCTTTCTTTATAAAGCAGGACTGTTCAGACTAAGGGATTGCCTAGCAGAATCACATGGGAACCTTCTCAAACTCTACATGTCTGTTTCCTAAAATTTCTAAGTCTTGGAAATGGGTTATGCCAGGACCTCCTGGCTTGGCATTGACTGGAAAACTGTAGTTATCCATCCCTGCCAGGGACCCTACTGGAGGCTTAGCAGAACGGAGGCAGTGAGGAAAATCCAGGGTGGTCATGGGTAGTTTGAAAAATCTCACCAGTAATTCTAGATGCTCCTCCTTCCTCCTTGAGGGCTCTCACTCTAGTCTTCACCGCCGGGAGCCTAAAGTGCCTACCACACAACATATTGCCAACAGTTATTTGGTGAATAAATTGGTAAATGAATGAATGAATGAATGAACAAATAAGCAAAATGAAAAGGGACATGGAACACTCCTAAAAGGAAGTACTCCTAGTCATTCACATTTGGTTTTTCAGAAATAAATGCATTCCAGCAGATTTGCTGTTATCTGCAGGCTGGAGGAAACCTCAGTGATTTCTCGTGTTCAGGCCACAGTCAGTGCAGAAATCCCCTCTACAAGTTCCCTGTTGAGAAATTGTTCAATGTCTTCTGGAGAGGGACCACCTACCTCCAAAGCAACTATTCCCCTAATGAGTAATAAGAAATATTAAGCAAGTCTGCTTAATTTTATTTAGCCTATGTTGTTCTGTGAGGCCACCTGGAATAATTCTAGGACTTCTTTTGCCTGCCAGCTTGTGAGATTTTTAGTCAGGGAATGTAATCTCTCTTGTTCCTTGGGCCTTTCCTCATGTGAACCAGCTTCAAGTCTCATATTTCTGCTGCTTGCTCAGCCACTGGTAACACCCCTGAAAATCTGCTTGTCCTGTGCTGAGATTGAGGTAGGTACATGATCCCTAAGCACATGCTGCCTTTTGGCAAGAGTAGAAAAGAGGAAGCAGTAAAGGGCATGCCCAGTTGTGATTTAAACATGGCCCAGATAAGCCCTAAAGAGGATAATCTACAGCAAGTATTGATCCACTAGATCCCAGTCCTTGTGGGATCTGAGCTCTTCTCTCTCAATGGTAGTATCAGAAACTGTTGCAGCAAGCAGCGAGAGCCAAAGAGCATCAGGCCCTAGGCTTGCTTTCTAAACTGGCTTTCCAAAGTCCGTGTGCAGCTCTAGCTATGGGTGACAAAGACCCTCATTAATTAATTCCACTATTTAGGGAGCATCCTCTGTGTCAGACACTGTGCTCTAGAGTTTCAAAAGCTCCATTCCTGCCTTTAAAGCGGCTCTAGAAAATCTGAGGAGAAAAATATGTAAATATATGTTATAATTCAGTGAAGTAAGTACTGTTACTAAGGAAGGGTTGTTAGAAGAGAGAAAAATACAATTAATTATGTTGGAGGGAATAAGACATCAAAGATAGCTGCCACTTATTGAGAATTTGTCATGTCCTAGGCACCTGTGCTAAATGCTTTACATACTTATCTCATACACTACTGATAGTAATTTTATTAGACATGTTTTATCAAACCCACTGTAAAGATGAGATAACAGAGGCTCAGCCATCCATTCACTCATTCAACACATAATTCTTGAGTGTATTTTATGTATTAGGTCCTGTTTTAGACATCTAGGATATATGAATGTCTTCTAGAAGCCTATATTATAGTGGAGGATACAGTTCACTATCTGAATGCTTTTTAACATGTAAGAAAAGAGGTGTAATTTTAGGTAATCATGTAGGTAAGTTTAAGGAGATAAAGAGAATCTGCGTTGGCAGTCGAGGTAGCTGTTGTAACTAGCTTTGTTAGGGAAAGCCCCAGTAAGGAGGTGCTGTGTGAGAGATCTCTGGTCTCACTCTAGTATAACAGAGAGCTGAGTTCAAGTTTATATGACTTCTGCCTGAGACCAAAGATCCCTCATGCAGGCTCTCCTTGTTGGTGCTTGCTGAGGCTGGGTTGTGAAGTGGAGTCCCAAAGACCATGGTCTGAAGCCCAGCTCTGCCTCTTTCTAGCCCTGAGACCCTGGGAAAGCTACTTAGTTTATTGGAACATCAGTTTTCCTTATAATAGATGATAATATGAAATCTCAAAGGGATAAAGTGATGATTAAAGGGGTTAATAATGCATGAAGGCTAAGTGCAGTTTCTGACAATCCCATTTCTGCTTTAAAGTTATATTGTCACGACTGATATTAGATGTGTGCCCCTTTGGTTAACCACCCACACTGAATGAACTTTTCCTATTGGTAAACTGAGGATATTAGTCCTTTCCCTTGGACTATTGTGAGGGATCAAGTGAATTTTTTGTAAGAACTTTGTAAACTGCAAAATACTTCACAAACATGAGGACTTTTTATTGTAATGTACTTATGTGTTTCACCTCGTATACAATGTACACAATTACAAGGTGTTGGCCATGAAGGACATATATCATCTTCCAGTTCATTTGCTCATTCATTCACATATTCATTCAGTTCATATACTAAGGCCTGTCCTAGGTGCTGCTTTAGGATTATGTTTCAAAAGAACTTGCACATTATTTTTTAATTGAAGCCACAAAATCTCTAAAGAGTAGAGGTGACTTCTGCTTAGTCTGGCCTGTACTCACTGATCACTGAGTTTGTAAGTGTGACGCTAATGGATGGTCTGTCTCCTACAGAAGATTGGTGTGTGGTCCCAATGCCATTGAGGTTGAAATCCAACCCATATTGAAGCTGCTTGTTAAACAGGTAACTAATTGATTTCCTTTTGAAAAACAATTATTTCTGCCCCTTATTTCTTACTACCTCGTACTCAGGGGACTATTACATAAATACTTTGATGTGAATAAAATCTTGTTTAATGCAACTTCTTTTTGTTATTACTTCCTTGATTTTAGTCGATACTTTTCATGTCTGTGAGGTTTGTTTTTTCTTATTTCCATAAATATAGATCTATTTTTTCCAAGATTTCTAAGTGGTCCTTTTCAATAACCACTTATTTTAAATTCAAATCCACTTTAATCCCCCTTCCCAGTGTGAGGGACAAATTTCTCTTTCGTGATCTCTTGTTAGTTTTGTTTTCTTAAGTTTTTGATGTTAATTTTGGTGGTAGTGGAGAGGTTGTTTAGTCAGCTCGAGCTGCTATAACAAAATATCATAGATTGGTCAGCTTAAATGATAAATATTTGTTTTTCACAGTTTTAGAGGTTGGGAAGTCCAAGATCAAAGTCCCTGCATATATGATTCCTGGTGAGAGCCCACTCTCTGGCTTGCAGACCACCAAAACTTCTCTCTGTTCTCACATTAGAAAGAAAGCTCTGGTCTCTTTCTCTTCTTATAAGGACACTGATACCATCATGGGGGCTCCACCCTCATGACCTCATCTAAACCAATTACCTCCCAAAGGCTCCACCTCCAAATGCCATCACATTGGGGATTAGGGCTTCAACATAGGAATTTGGGGGGAACACAGTCCATATATGGGGCAATTTTATTACTTCTATGATTTCTGAGGATTTGAAACATATTATTTGGTCTTTTTCAAATTGCTACATTATTTTTATTATTTTTATTTTCTTGGGAGTAACTTCTTCCTTTGTCAGTGTTTTGGTTTTTTTTTTTTTTTTTTTTTTTTTTACAATATTTTCCTTGTGTGCTTCAAAGTTATTATTTTTTTGTACACTTACCTTAAGTGAGACATTCTCCCCCTCCATTTTTCTTTTTCTTCCTGAGTTGCTGTCCCTTTTTGATGGCTTTGCATTTGCCTCCCACTGGTCCCATGGGGACCTTGGTTCAGAATCAGGCCTGTATTGGAGGTTTGGGTACCTGTCCCTCAGGGATTTGTCAGATACAGGCCCTGAGCCAGTTTGGCCCAGGCCACAGTTGTCCTATGGACTCTGTTCTGTTCTCTCCCATTGCACCCTTGGCTGGCAAGCCATCGCGGACTGTGACTTTGTTCAGCCTCTACTCTGAGACAGGAAGCACACTGTCACCCCTGTTTTCCATCATAAGCCCAGGGGCACTTTCTGTCTCTACTCTCCCTAGAAATGAGCTCCTATCTGTTGCTGTCTATCCCTGGTCTGCAACGCACTAGGTGGATGATGTTAGTCCCTACTCAATGCTGCACGTTTCTAGTTTCTTCCTTTTTTGTAAATTATTTTTTATTTCAAAATATTAAGGTAGTACAAATGTTCTTAGTACATGGATACCTAATATAAAGTTTAAATTGGGGCTTTTAGTGTGCCCATCACCAGAATAATGTTCTCGCACCTGATAGGTAAGTTTTTACCCCTCATCCCTTCCCACTCTCCCCCCTTCTTGTTTTCCAATGTTCTTTACACTTCTTTGTGCATATGTGCACCCATTGTTTAGCTCCCAATTATTAGAGAGTACATGTGGTGTTTGTTTTTCCATTCCTGAGATACTTCATTTAGGATAACGATCTCCAGTTCCATTCAAGTTGCTGCAAAAGACATTATTTCATTCCTTTTTATAGCTGAGTAATACTTCATGGTGTATATATATATACACATATATACATATACACACACACCCCCCACATTTTATTTATCCACTCATGAATTGAAGGTCACTTAGGTTGATTTCATATTTTTGCAATTGTGAATTGTGCTGAGATAAACATTTGAGTCCAGGTGTCTTTTTGATAAAATGACTTCTTTTCCTTTGGGTAGATACCCAGCAGTGGGATTGCTAGTTCGAATGATAGATCTATATTTATTTCTTTGAGGAACCTCCATAGTGTTTTCCATAGAGGCTGCACTAACCTGCAATCCCAGCAACAGTGTATAAGCAGTCCTATCTCTCTGTATCCCTGCCAGCATCTATTGTTTTTCCACTTTTTAATAATGGCTGTTCTGACAGGGATAAGATAGTATCTCATTGTCATTTTAATATGCATTTCCCTGATGATTAGTGACATTGAACATTTTTTTAATATTTTTTTTTTTTTGCCATTTGTCAATTTTCTTTTGAAAGACAGAAGTTCATATCTTTGGCCCATTTTTTAATGAGATTGTATGTTTGTTTCTTGCTTCATTACAGTTCCTTGTAGATTCTAGATTTTAGCCCTTGATTGGATGAATAGTTTGTGAATATTTTCTCTCATTCTGTAGGTTGTCTATGTGCTCTGTTGATTATTTCATTTGCTGTGCAGAATCTTTTTAATTTAATAAAGATCCATTTATTTATTTTTATTGTTGCTGTATTTGTTTTGGGGGTCTTAGTCATAAATTCTTTGCTTAGACCAATGTCGAGAAGAGTTTCCCCTACATTTTCTTCTAGCATTTTTATGGTTTCATGTGTTACATTTAAGTCTTTTATCTGTTTTGCATTAATTTTTGTATATGGCAAGAGGTAGAAGTCCTATTCATTCTTTTGCATGTGGCTATACAGTTTTCCCAGCAGCATGTATTGAGTAGGGCTTCCTTTCCCCAGTGTATGTTGTTGTCTGCTTTGTCAAAGATCTATTGGTTGTAGGTAGATGATTTTATTTCTGGATTCTCTGTTTATTCCATTAGTCCATGTCTCTATTTTTGTGCCAGTACTGTGCTGTTTGGATTACTATAGCCTTGTATTATAATTTGAAGCCAAATAATGTGATACCTCCAGATTTGTTCTTTTTGATTAAGATTATTTTGGCTATATGGGGTCTTTTTGGGTTCCAAATGAAGCATACAATTATTTTTTCTAGATCTGTGAAATATGACATTGGTATTTTGATGGGGATTGTATTGAATCTGTAAACAGCTTTAGGTAGTATGGACATTTTAACAATGTTGATTGTACCTATCTATGAGCATGGGATGTTTTTCCATTTGTGTCATCTACGATTTCTTTCATCAGTGTTTTGTAGTTCTCTCTCTGGAGATCTTTTACTTCTTTGGTTAAGTATATTCCTAGATATTTTATTTTATTTGCAATGTTATAAATGGTATTGAGTCCTTGATTTTACTCTCAGCTTGCCTATTGCTAGTATATAGAAATGCTACTGACTTTTGAACATTTGTTCTGTAACCTGAGACTTTGCTAAATATATTTATCAATTCTAGGAGTCTTTTGGTGGAATCTTTAGGGTTTTCTAGATATAAGATCATATCACTGGCAAACAGGGATAGTTTGACTCCCTCTTTCCTGATTTGGATGCCCTTTATTTCTTTCTCTTTTCTGATTGCTCTGGCTAGGACTTCCAGTACTATGTTGAATAGAAGTGGTGACAGTGGACACTCTTGTCTTATCTTGTTCTAGTTCTTAGGGGGAATGTTTTCAATGTTTCCCCATTCAGTATGATGTTGGCTGTGGGTTTGTCATAAATGGTTTTTACAATTTTTAGATATTTCCTTCTATACCTGGTTTGTTGAGAGTTTTTATCAAATACTTTTCAGGATCTATTGAGATGATCATATGGTGTTTTTATTTTTACTTCTGTTTATGTGGTGAATCACATTTATTGATTTGCATGTGTTAAACCACCCTTGCATCCCTAGAATGAAACCCACTTGATCCTGGTGAATTATGTTTTCAATGTGCTATTGAATTCAGTTTGCTAATATTTTGTTGTGGATTTTTGCAGTTATGTTTATAAGGGATATTGGTCTGTAGTTTTCTTTTTTGTTGTTGTTGTGTCCTTTCCTGACCTTGGTATCAAAGTGATACTGGTTTTATTGAATGAGTTAGAGAGGATTGCCTCCTTCTTGATGCCATGGAATAATTTCTGTAGTATAGGTATCAGTTCTTCTTTGTAGTTCTGGTAGAATTTGGCTGTGAATCAGTCTGGTCTAGGACTTTTATTGTAGAAAGATTCTTTATTACTGCTTCAATCTCACTACTCATTATTGGTCTGTTCAGAATTTTTATTTATTCCTGATTCAGGTTTGGGAGGTTGTGTGTTTCCTCTACATCAGCAGTCCCCAGACTTTTTGGCACCAGCAACCGTTTTCATCTCAGACAATTTTTCCATGGACCAGGGAGTGGGGGGATGGTTTCATGATGATTCAAGTGCATTACATTTATTGTGAGCTTTATTTCTATTATTATTACATTGTAATACATAATGAAATAATTTTACAACTCACCATAAGTTGGGGACCCCTGCTCTACATTTTCTAGTTAGTATGCATACAAGTTTTGGTAATATTCATGAATAATATTTTGTATTTCTGTGGAATCAGTTGTAATGTCTCCTTTTTCATTTCTTATTGAGCTTACCTGAGTCCTTTCTCTTCTATTTCTAATTAATCTGGCTAGTGCTCTATTGATTTTGTGTATCTTTTCAAAGAACCAACTTTTGGTTTTGTTGACCCTTTTTTGTTTATTTGTTTGCTTTTGTTTCCATTTCATTTAGTTCTTCTCTAAGCTGTGTTATTTCTTTTCTTCTGCTGGCTTTGGGTTTGGTTTGTTCTTCTTTTTCTAGTTCCTTGAGACGTAACATTAGGTTGTTAATTTGTACTTTCTATCTTTTTGATGTAGGCATTTAAGGCATTGAAATTTCCCCTTACAACTGCTTTTACTGTATCCCATAGATTTTGAAAACTTGCGCCTCCTTTGTGGTTCAGTTTGGTTTTATTTCCATTTTAATTTCCTCATTGACCCAAAGATCATTCTGCAGCAAGTTGTTTAATTTCCACAACTTTGTGTAGATTTGAGTGTTTCTCTTGGAATAAGGTACATGGTATGATTCAATTTTTTTTAATTTGCTGAGACTTGTTTTGTGGCCTACAATATGGTCAATATTGAAAAATTGTGCTGATGTCCCATGTGTCAATGGGAAGAATGTATATTCGGTAGTTTTTGGGTAGAATATTCTATAAATGTCTGTTAGGTTCATTTGTTCTAGAGTCCTGTTTACATCCCATGTTTATTTATTTTTTGCTTGGATGATCTGCCCTGTTCTGTCAGTGGGGTGTTGAAGTCCCTGGCAATTATGATGCTACTATTTATCTCTTTGCTTAGATGTAGTAGGGTTTGCTTTATGAATCTGGGCACTCCTGTGTTAGGTGCATATATATTTAGGATTATGTCTTCTTGTTGAATTGCTCCCTTTACCATTATAAAATGACCATCTTTGTCCTTCTTTACATTGTTGATTTAAATTCTATCTTATCTGATATGAGAATGGTTATATCTGCTCGCTTTTTGTTTCCATTCATGTGGAATATTTTTTTTTTTATCTTTTTATCTTGAGTCTACGTGAGTCCTTGTGAGTTGGATACATTTCTTGGAGATAGCAAATGCTTGGGGTATGTTTTTTCATCCATTCAGCCAGTCTATGTCTTTTAGGTGGGACATTCAGACTGCTGATGTTCAGTGTTGGTGCTGATATTTGGGATACAGTTCTGTTCATCATGTTTGATTAAACCTTATCATTTTGTTTTTCCTCTTATGCTATTATTTTGTCAGAGCTGCAAACTTTAAATTTCAGATGTTTTTATACTGGTGGGTATCTATTATGCTGTTCCATGTATAATGCAGTTGTGAGTATTTCCTGTAGGGCAGGTCTAGTAGTGTCAAATTCACTTAATGTTCGCTTTTCTGGAAAAGTCTTTATTTCTCCATTGATTATGAAATTTAGTTTTGCAGAATCCAGAATTCTTAGCTGGCAGTTGTTCTGTTTAAGAAGACTAAAAATGAGGTCCCAATGCTTCTGGCTTGTAAGGTCCCTGCTAAGAAGTCTGCTGCTAGCCTGACGGGTTTTCCTTTGTAGGTTAGTTGTTACTTTTGTCTTGCAGCTTGTAGAATTTTCTCTTTAATTTTGACTTTAACCAGGTTGATCACTATGTGTCTTGGAGATGTCCTACTTGCTATGAATCTCCTGATGTTTGATGACCACCTTGTATCTGATTGTCTGAATCTCTGGTGATACCAGGGAAGTTTTCCTCAATAATTCCCTCAAATAAATTTTCCATGCTTTTTTCTTTCTCTTCTTCTCTCTCAGAGATGCCTGTAATTTGTATATTGGTGCTCTTTGCATGGTCCCATACTTTTCTGAGTGATTGTTCGTTCTTCTTTATTCTTTTTGCTGCATCTTTGACTGACTGGGTTAGTTCGATAGCCTTGTCTTCAAGCCCCAAAATTTTTTCTTCTGTTTGGTCTAGCCTGTTGTCGAGGTTTTCTACTGTCTTGAAGTCTCTAAATGACTCTTTCATTTCTTTAAGTTCTGTTATATCTTTTCTTATGTTGTCTATCTCTTTAGTGAGTTTTTCATTTTTTTCATTCATGTCTTGAAACTTTTTTTCACTTGTTTGTGTTGGTTTTCAACTTTCTCTTCAATCCCATTCATCTTATTTGCCATCCATATTCTGAATTCCATCTCTGACATTTGGGCAATTTCCTGTAGGTTGAGGTCCATTGCTGGAGACCTATTGTGATTTTGTGGGGTGAGAGTGTTGAAATGGTTTGTTTTTTCATGTTGCCAGAGTTCTTATTCTGGTTCCTTTTCATCTGAAATCTCTTCTCTTTGCTGAAGACAGATAAACTTATAGTGCACCTATTCTCCTCTTCTGGGAACTCTCTTATTTAGTGCAAAGAAGGAGAGGCCCCTGGATGGCACGCTGGTGTCCTATTCTAGAGGATTGACCTGTCCTGAGATGGGTGGATGTACTGTGAATGTTTAACACTGTTGCTCTCCTGCGTCTTCTGACTCATCATTCCCCTATGGTTGTCACTGGCAGTCCCCATATTTCGCAGTGATTGAGTGCTCCACCTAGTTTTGTCAGCAGTGGCAATTGTCAGCCCAAGCCAGCTTGAGAGCTGCTCCACTCAGATCTGCAGGCAGCGGTGTTTGTCAGCCTGTGCCAGCTCAAGTGCAGCCCCACCCAGGCCAGTTGGTGGGAGTGATTTTCTGCCCAGGCTTGGGAACTGCCCTGATCAGATCCAGGAGTGGCAGTATTTGTTGTCCCGTGTGGCTTGAGTGTAGTCCCATTTGCACCCTCTGGCAACAGCAATTGAGAGCCTGTGCCAGCTGGAGGGCTGCCCACTCAGATCCACAGACCACAGCTTTTGCCCACTGTGTGCAGGCTTGTGTGCAACTCTGCCCATCCCTCTGCCCACCTCCTGGTTGGCCCACTCAGGCTTGAGAGTTGCTTCATTTGGATCCTCTGCTATTTTCTTTCTAACCCATGAAAATATTTATTTTGGTTTCAAGCATGGCCATACTTTTTAATATTAATTTTTTAAAAATCTACCATTGTCCTGTGTCTGGAGCAGGAAACCGGCTGCTTTTAACTTTATATTTTAGAGTAGTTTTATATTCACAGCTAAATTGAGCAGGAGGTACAGAGATTTCCCATATATCCTCTGCCGCCACATACACATAACCTTTCCAACTATCAAAAAACTGGAGGCTTTTTAAACTTCTTATTCAAGTACGTTTTCATATTGCCAAAGATTCTCCAGGTATCAATTCGATCGATTTTGACAAGAGTGTTAGTATTTTCTGGCATCTACTTACTAGGCCTTTAGTAGGAAAAAAGCAAGTAAAACTACTTATTCACATTTGATTTCAAAATAATATTGAATAGGGAGCTAAATTAATTAGGATGTTGTTTCATCTACAAGAAGTATTTAACCAATTTTCTACAGGATTTACATAAACTCAAAATCATATTATCATTCATGTATAATCTACAATTAGAGCGTTTTAGGATAAGCAAACAAAAAAGCCGTAATTTGTAAGTAAAACACTTGGGATGGAAATAATAAGAACCTTTAAGGAACAAAATCTTTTTTAATGTACAAGATATATCCAAGGGTTTAAGAAACCCTTAAGATATAGCCTACTAACTTATTAACCAGATATCACTTTTAGGAATAAAGTTGAATTTTATTTAATGTATTAGAAAATTATAGGAAATAGAGATTTAAAAAAATATACCACTGGTTTTAGCCAATATTTTATCTAATTTGTAATGGTCATAAAAGGCAGTTCCTTAAGAAAAGAGTCCTTGCTTTGCTCCAGTGGGCTCTTTAATTTACACCATGCATGTATACCATGTGACCTTTCTCTCGCTTCTCAGGTTTGCCCTCTTTCTGCTATAATTATTAATAATGGAGTCAGCAGGATCGAAATGTAGAAAATGAAGGAAATAAAAAAAGCAGAGGTATTCTCAAGAGACCAAGATACATATATATGTATACACACACACACACACACACACACACACGTATGCCTAGCTTTGTGGCTGATGTTACCTTCTGCCCATTATTTGCCCTGCAGCCTTGGGGAAGGCATTTCTCTACAGTATGCCTCCTTGTTCAAGGGAAGGGCCATGTTAACTTGATTGCTTCTTGGGAGATTTTGCTAAGACCTGTGACATAAAGAATATGTTACTTTCAAATGACTTGGATAAAAGTAGAATCTTCCATTTTCATTGCACAATGTTACTAAATCTGCAGCATGTAATTACATGAAAAACAAACCTACAATAAAACCGTTCAAAATTAAAATTCATTTTTAAAAGAGACTGAATCCTGTGTCTCTTCCATTATGGGTAAATTTGTTTAAGAAGGTAAATTGTTGGATATTGTTATTGGTAAAATATTTTTGAAATTTAAAATAAATAAGAATTGTCAATCTGTAGGCATGGCTCTGAATGCTTAAAATAATTTTGCTTCCACTATAACACATTCTATGTGCTTGACATTGTCTCTACCCAAATGAATGGAGTTCTAAGTGAATCCTTAAATATTAGAGTTTTTTCTATGTTGTAAAAAATGTAGAAAAATTTTATAAAGAAATGACATTTTATTGATTGCTACTAAGGTCCATGCAAGTGACCCAAATGCTATTTTTGTACCTGCAGGTTTTAAATCCATTTTATGTGTTGCAAGCCTTTACCCTAACTTTGTGGATGTCTCAAGGTTACATAGAATACTCTGTGGCCATCATCATTTTGTCGGTTATCTCCATTGTCTTAAGTGTGTATGATTTACGACAGGTAAGAGCTAAAATCACAGCTGGATTCTATTTAGCTTCTGGCTAAAGAAGCAAAACCTATGGAATTTCTACTGAGAGCAAGGAGTTGCTTTGTCATATATAAGTCATAACAAAGCAAAAAAAAAAAAAGGTTAACAAATGTGGGATCTCAAGAGGAGGGCTTCAGGAATAGCAGGTAGATTTAAATGTCTCTGCAAACTCTGATTATCAGATGAAGGTTTCAGAGAATACTACGTTTTGAAGAACCCCAAGGCTATGACTGAGTATGGTGGAAAAGAATGCCGTGATGGATGAATGATGTCAGCTACAGTTTTATGAGAACGGAGGGGTAGCATCTCAATTGTGCGTATTAATCAAGGCATTATGCCCCTTAGAACATTTCCACATACTTCCCATGACTTAAATACTTTCTTTGTGCTATACTTTTCCCATCTAATTTTTTTTGACAAATTTCAGTCTCCCTCTTAAAATTCCTTTATAAGGTCTATTTCTTCATTTGGAATTCAGGTATACATTTCTTTATGGAAACCTAAAAGTAATACAGAAATTCCTGTCTAGAAGTTAGAAGGGTTTTAGAAAAAATTAGGTTTGATTCTATATTGCATAGGGCAGTGTTTTTGCAAGAGAATTACTTGAGCACACTATCTGGGGGATGGGCATGCTTGTAGCTCTGACTCAGGGCCATGCAAAGGCAATTTATGTAACTGAAGCATTTGTACCACTGTAATACTCTGAAATAAAAAAAATTAAAATAAAAATTAAAAAAAGAGCATTACCTGATATTCCTCAGCTTCTGATCTTTTAAGTAATACCCAGGGTAATAACAGAAATATACATTTTTAAAAAGTTACATAACAGGTGATTGTTATACATTCTAAAGGCTTAGGAACTATCTTTGTAGGGGAATCCGCCAAAGGATACATTCAAACACCAAGATCCCAAATACATGTATTTATTTATTAATGTCATCAGCAGCTCAACATATATTTTCACTCTTTTTACTCTAGTAGGTGCACACATGTATACAAGTTTACATGGAAATTTATGCATTTATTATTTTTTAAAATTAAAATAGGATTGTACTATGCACATTAATCTGGAAATTTCATGTTTTGCTTTACTATATATATTACGGCATCTACTAAGTAAATAAATAACTAAAAATCATGTTTAAAAATAATGGTGTAATATTTCATGGTATATCATAATTTTTCAACCATTCTGTTATTTATGGAAAGTAAGGTTATTTTCTCCCAATTTTTGCCACCACAAATAATGTTAAATTAAACATAACTGCAGTATATGCATGTCCTTATATATTAATATTTGCATTATTTTTAGCATAGCAACCAAAAGCCAGGTTGCTGAATCAAAGCATATGGCATATGTATACTTTGGATTTTAATAGATACGGCTATACTATTTTCCCCAAAGGTAATAATTCTTTTATTAATAGCAACACATAGCAGTATTAACTTCCTCAGATCATCACCAACATCTGGTGTTATATATTAATATTTATAATATTTTAGTCTAATAACATTTTTAAACTGGTTCTCACTGATGTTTTAATTCACATGTTCCTGATTACTAGTGAGAGTAGAAACATTTTCTTTTGTCTAATAGAGTTTTCTATTTTTATTTTATATTAATGGCCCCTTTATATCCATCACATATGTGAAAAAGTTTTACTTTTTAGTCTATCTTTTTTCTCTTGATCTTGACTTTTGCCATATATTAAAAATTATGTAGACTTAAATATGTTTCTCCTTTCTTTTATGGTTTCTGGGTTTCCCGTTTTGCTTATGTTCTCGCCTGCCAAAATTAGGTAATCCCTGTTTTTCAAGTTGTAATTTGCTTAATGTTTATTTTAAAATCCTTAATGGAATTTAAACATTCAGATTCTGCATCTCAACAGAATCTCTAAATTTCTTTGCTCAGAATAAGGGCCAACGTGGGAACTTCAGGCTTGATGGCAGTATTACAAAGGATTTCTTTAAAAAGAAGAAAAGGAATTAGAGGACAAACACTAATCTCATTAGCAGCTAGTATTTGTTATTAAAAGCTTATCTGACCCAACCTGTAAAGCATCTTGTAACACTATGCAAAATGGGCCAGTTTCCTGAAACTGTACCCATGCAGTTTAAATCACAAGTCCTGAACAATCAATATCTGTGGAACACTTTACAAATTACAATAGGTCCCCACATCCATAATGTATGTGTCTGTTTGGGGCATAGCAATTTGTAAAATGAAACGCATACAATTTTTATCTCCACCAGGGAGGTGGAGTGACTTGCTCACACTCACCCAGTGACAGTGGCCATAGACCGTAGCCCCAAGTTTTCTGACTCCAAGTTAAGTACCACACACTGTCCCATTGAGTGCAATCTCAAAGTGACCCATGAACTTTCTTGGAGCAGTAAGATTTGGGGAAGATGTTTGGCAGGAATGAAAAAAAGAGCATCTATTACCCTCCACAAATTATTATATTAGGCTATATTGAAGTTCATTATGTCACTGAATTAGAGATTTTAGTTAAACAAACATAGGTTTTTGAACATTGTAAGTGGGGAAGTGTTTGTAGGAGAGGAATAAGGTATCTTCCTGCATTGACTCTGGTCTGAAATCATGCCGCACAGAGAGAGCTTACCTTTCCTAAGCCAAGAAACACTATTGCTACAGTCCCTTTCTAATAAGTTTGCTGAGGTATGAGTGCAAACCTTGGCACTCAACTGTATTTACTTTGAACTGTATTTGCATAGCCCATTGCTGGGCTCCACGGGAGGCTGCTCTAATAGAAATAGCACTGAGAGTATCTGGCCCATAGTGCTTTTCCTTCAGTCATGACTGAGTTGGGCTCAAGAGGCACCTGAGTTAATGCCCTCATTACTCATCTCTGGAGGAAATCCAGCCACAGCAAACACAAGGACATGCAGCAACAGATGCTGAATAGTAACAATATGCAAATTAGTCTTGGAAACTGATCCTGGTCCCACTGAACAGACACTGAAGAGACTGGAGGGGGCCTAATGAAAATCAGGCAATGAGCTTCGCAATCATGGCCAGCATTGCAGCACTTGCCTTCTCCTAGCTAGTTGGTTGTCATAGAAACCTGTGTTTGTACAGTTCCTGAGTGCATTAACTCAAAGAGCATGCTTACATTATCCTATTCCAGTGTTGTTGGGAAAAGTAGAATAATTCAGTTCTATTAAATACATATTTGATGAGGGCCTACTATGGGGGGATCCACTGAATAATGTACACAGTACCTTTCTTCTGTGAACTGCCTGACCCACAAGGGGAGACCTGAGCAGACAACAATAGCTGTAATGGAATGTGATCAGTACACTAACACACGTGGACACACAGACAGACAGCAGAACAATGAATTCTTCCTGGGGATCGGAGGGACTAATGGAGTGGAGGTGACATTTGAGCAGGCCTTTATGTGAAGGATTAAGAGAGTTTGCTCATAGAAAACCGAAGTGGACATTCTAGGGAATAGCTTGAGCAAAAGCATGGAAGCACAGCGGCAGGTTACACAGAATGCTAAGTCTGATAAACAAAGCTAGCTTTACAGCATAATGAGTCTTGAGAATCACAGTCAAGTGTTATTAACTCATACTTCACCACGTCTAAATGGGTTGATTATCATCCTCTTATACTAGGCTAAATTTATTCGTGGCATTGTCTAAAAGAGTTTGCTAAGCAAGAAAATAATTTAAAGAAATTTAGAAGAAGGATGTTTATCTTCTTAAAGGGGAAAAAAAGCTGTTTTCAAGCACTAGAAATACATATTCATCAACAGAAAAGGCCTTAGAGTCAGATGAAACAGGGTTTGATTGTCAGTCTTAATACTTAGGAAGTAAATGATTGTTATTATAACATTTTCAATCCCAATTTTTGTTTTTTATTTTTCATATGTACATTCAAAATGACATTTTCATCATAGAATTATTTTGTGGATTAAAAAAATCAAACACTATATTCCAAGTGTTTGGCATATAGTTGTTTAATGTTTTAATTATTTAAAAATAATAATAACTTGAGTCATTTATATACCTTGTGTACTTCTATGAAGCCTTGTGGGTTTTGGATAAATCTCTGATATGCAAAATAAATCAGTATCATATCATTTTAGAGCTTGAAGGGAACTTGAAAATGATCCATTTCAATGCCGTCTGTTTATAGAGGAAACAACCAATTTGTAAGGTGAAATTTCTTATGTATGTACATTACGTGGCTGGTGAGTTGGTAAGCCTGACCTACAGCTCAGGAATCCTGACTGACCCTCGTGTTCTTGCCACAGAACCATAGCTGACTTGCTCACTATTATCCATCATTAAAATGAATGCCCCAACAGTGAAGCCTCAGGAAGTCACATTAGAACAACGAATATGCACTAAACAGTAATATCGCTTCTTCCACTCATTTGGTCCAAATTACTGAAGCTTAGCTTTTTATGCAAAACTAAAGTAAATAATAAAATTTTCCATATAAATATTAATAGCGATTTCATTGAGTTCTCTCAGGGAGAAAGTTGAATAATTGTGTGTAATGCTTGTCTTAGCCTGGTGACACTTGTAACATTAAAAACCATCAAAAGAACAGATCAAAATAATATAATATCTAAAAGAAAAAAGTTTTATATTTGAATTAGGTTAAGCTGCGTTTAGATTTTGTTGACAGTATTGAAACCCTCTTCTACCAAAGGCATCCAAATAACTGACATCCCTACAGAAAGAGACAGCTCTTCCTGGAGCTCTTCAGCCCTGCCCCAGCCAGCCCAGTGTCAAGCTCTCTCTGGCTTCCCGGAAGTCAGTGTGAGGATCTGTGTGGATGAAATCCCTGCTTACCTCCGCCTTCCTGTCCCCTATATTATCCCAGGAGATGATGCCTCCACTTCTCTGGGCTCTTCTCATTTCCTCTGCTTTTCACAGAATCATATCTCAATAAATTCTACCTCAAGTAAGTCTTTCTAGTCAATGTGCTCCCACAACTATTTTTCCAACAAACGACTTTCTTATTAATCATTAACATCCATGAACTCTTAGGATAGTATTGAGTACTATAAAAGGGCTTTATAAGAATTAGTTAATTGAAAACTTGACCCAATAAGATAGATTCTGTTATAATCTCCCCTTTCAGATCAGCAAAAGGGAGTTAAACAGGCTAAATAACTCACAAATGGTAATGTCAGGATTCAAAAGTGGGCAGCATGGCTCTTGTCTGTGCACTTACCCGATAAGAAAATTCACATTTCTAAAGGAAGGGATGGCTGTTCCACATGCAGTAGAAACTCAACCCAAAGATTCACAGGCTTTTACAAGTGAAAGCCACTTACTGATCAAATTTAGCTTTGTTGTTTTACAGACAGGGAAACAGAGGCATAGAGAGGGAAATGACCTGTTAACCATCTTGCTCTTCCTCATTCTGATTATGGGTCTTCAAGAAGTAAAGCCTTGGTTCCTCGGCTTAGGTCCTTGAAGGTAGTGGCTCTGCATTATTTTTCCTGGGAGTGGAATAGCACTGAACTGGTGAGCATATTTGCTGCTGCAAGTATGGGGTCAGGTGAGGTAGGGGATGGGGCAGGGAAGCTGAAGAATCAAAAGTAGAGATTGAGTCCTTTGCCCAGAGTCAGTTTGGCTGTGACAGCAGGTTTGGCATTTACTGTGTTGAAATTATGCGATTTTCAGGATGCGGACTAATATTTAAATGTTGACTTTTAATTGGTAGCAATCAGTGAAGCTACACAACCTCGTGGAGGATCATAACAAAGTCCAGGTTACAGTCATCATGAAAGACAAAGGTAAGGGATGTGTTAGGCCATTTTTAGCATCTTAACATTTCAAGGTGGAATTGGTTTCATTTGTCCTTGGTTATTAGTCAAGGAGAAAAAGTCTTTTCTGATTAAACCCAGGACTAGGATGAGGGTGAGACAAACAAGGCATCTGAAATACAAAATTTAAGGAGGCAAGACCATGCAAATGCTGACTTTGCATCTGCAGGGTGCTGAAGAGTGAATGTCTCATTAAATTTCACACCCTAGGCACCTCATGCAGCTTACCCTCATCCCAGCCCTGATTGAACCATTCCTACTCAATGTCTGGGGTACTTCAAATTCCTTCTGCCCTTCATATATCACTCATTGGAATAATACTGGGGAAACCTTCTTAAGATTCCCTTATTTCCCCACCTAACCATCCCAAACAGACCCTGTGTCATACATTTTGAACCGCCATCTGGAACCTAAGCCTGAAGGGGCCTTTAGATTGCTGACTGAACACTCAGCATTTGCTCTAAGCTGGCCTAGGTTAGGGTGACCATGTCTCTCTGCAAGGAGTGAGGAGCTGCACCCCAGGGCAGCAGAAGCTATCTGGATGATTTACATAAGACCCCAATCCAAGAAGACAAAGTGTGCCACAGGGTGTCAGAAATCCAGCCAAAGAGAACAAACAGCAGGGAAGGGGCACTTCTGCATTGCCCAGTGCCCTTGAGTTTTTGTTGTGGGCAGGGCACTACGTCAGGTATTAAGATCAAGATGGGATCTTGTTGCTCAGCTAATCCTTTGCTATGTCCCAGGAACCAATTCTCCAATCCTGATTCTCTTGGACTTTTCAATAGAGGGGAAGGGGCTTGAGTAGTTGAATAGATGGAGTAGCCCTTGGCCAACAGGTTGATAAGGGTTCTTAGTCACCTTCATTCTTAAGTAAAAACAAGTAAAGGTCAGCTAGTCATGGAAACTTTGCTGTTGCATAGGTTTGCAGGAGCTGGAATCCCATCTCTTGGTTCCCGGAGATGTTCTTATTCTTCCAGGAAAATTTTTATTGCCGTGTGATGCTGTTCTGATTGATGGGAACTGTGTGGTGAATGAAAGCATGCTCACAGGTAGGTGGTTGTTATAGCGTTTCCTCTGCCCTGTCCAACACCCGGGCCAAGTGCTAGCTAATCAGATCAACATATCCTCAGCTACCTTATACCAGGCCCACACTAGAATACTGAGTGACAGATGAGGGAGAATCATCCAGTCTTTCCATTCAAATGGAGACACAATATATGCAAACAGGGAGTGTTTAGCAATATAAGAATTAAGACGCAATAAATACAAAGCTAGAGCAAACATTTAACACTACATGTGATTCATTGCCCAGTGGGTGAGGTGAACAGGATGCTTTGGGTTCAGGGGAGGGTGAGAGCACGTACAGTTTGCAACACACTCTCCCTATAAATGTGGAAATGTTTTATAAACACATCCAAACAAAACACAAGCTAAAAACCACAACTATTGCAACTGGAAGGGAGTAGAGATTTTATCTGGCCTTTTGCATTTTATAGATGGAAAGAACCAGGTTTCACTGCAAAGAAGTTTGAGTTGAATCTTAGGGCAAACACAATATAACAGTTCTGGTTTTTAGATTTGTTTTTCTTGTTGATCAGACTGAGCAGAAAACTGGTCTTCTAGGTGCAGTTCCAATGGTCTTCATTCTCATTTGTGCTTGGTAAAGTCTACTTGAATTTGTGTAATTAGTAAGGCACTACACATAAAGTATTCCTTAGGGAAAAAATTAAAAAATACACAGCACATTGTAGGGAGAGAAGAAGAGACTATACAGCAACACAAAAATAGAAACTATTTGTCTTTCTTGCTTACACATTATTGAGTTTTTCTTTTTCCAAATGGTGTAAAGATGGGGAAAATCCATACAGAAAATTTTCTAACATTACCTAAGTGTAATGGGAGTTCATTATCTATTCCTAAATTGCTCAACACAAACAGATCTCACATTAAAAATGGTTCTACTTAATTTAAAATTGAGACAAGAAAATGTAGTAAACATAAATATGTTCAGCATAATTACAAAATACCCCTTTAATGTGCTGGAATCTAACTGCCTTCTAATGATAGTGATGAGGATTTGCATACTGATCATATCTTTTACCCAGAATGTTGCCATAGTACCCAATGTGT
Source organism: Eulemur rufifrons (assembly GCF_041146395.1). NCBI lineage: Eukaryota > Metazoa > Chordata > Mammalia > Primates > Lemuridae > Eulemur > Eulemur rufifrons. The sequence continues at coordinate 71,479,413 of NC_090989.1, forward strand.
AAACCTCAAGCCGAAGGAAAACTGTCCTTTTCACTCAAACGCAGCAAGGCTCCCATCTCCCAGCAGCCTGACAATGGAGAATGGCTTCTCTCACTGGTAACAGAGAGCATGGCTGTGAGCAAACAGCAGGAGGAGACAGAAAGCCTTCCTGCCCTTGGGCTGCTCTCTGTCCTCTCACTGCCCAGGTGCACAGTACCTGCCTTGGTTCGCAGGAAAACCCAGAGAGTTCCAGAGAAGTAGAAATGGTAAACAATACTGCCCTTCAACCATGTGAGAAATTGACCTAAAATGACCTCCAGTGGCAAGTGGCTTTTCCTGGTGTCTGGTTTTAGAAAGATTAAAGTCATCAGCACTAATATCTGTGTAACCTAAGCCCTGACAAAAGCCAGTTTTAGAGACAGATCCATAAAAGAAAATTTTCTCATTAACTTCTTCAAAAAGATCAAAGTTCCATGATGGTCTAAATACTTTATTGCACAGCCTACATAGATCCTCCCACTCGTGTACACTATTTGTGGAAAGGATCCTTACTAAACAATCAGAAGATTAGGGTTAGCTTCCTGAAACTGCAAATGTATTCCTAGGGTATTTGTTCACAAATGTGAGTTAGGTATTTTTTGCCCCATGTGCAAAATAGTCTTTTGCGTATATAGAAGTCTTTATTTATGTAAGAATAAAAATAGCAAATACTCCTAGCATCTCTATAGCAACTTATATTTTATAAATAACTTTTACATCTCATTTCATCATGGCACAAAACAAATTAGACTAGGAGCTGTGTTATAATACCAATTTACAAATGAGAAGACTGAGGTAAAAAGGGACCGAAGCTGTTCTCCTAGCAAGGGAAAGGACCAGAATTGGAGGTGGCCTTTAGTCCCAAACATAAAGGACCATAGGAGTGAGGAAGGTGACTCAAAGGCGGGTAAAGCTGCTGCCTTCATTTTCCTGCCTGGTCACCTTCTTCCTCTCGGCTTGGTGTTCCCATTCTTAGCATTCACCCCTGGTATGATCTTCCTCCTCCCCCTCCTCCTCAGCCTCATCCTATTGCCACAAACTCAGCTGTGCTAAGAAGCTTATCTTTACTTTACCACTACACTCAATTTTTATTTGGGTTCCAAATTTTGCCATCCATTTTTTCAGTAAAAGTTCAGAAATGCCTACTATGCACCAGGTACTGTGTTGTGTACTGGAGTCAACAAGATAAATGAGAAATGGTCCCTGCTCTCAAATTGTTTACACTCTAACAGTCCCAGAAATGTTAATAAACAAAGATATGACATTTCAAACACTCACCATGCAGAGGCATCTGGCTTCTCTGGGACAAGGGGGAGAATCTCCATTTGACAGCATGGGGAGCCAACTGTACAACTGATAATGAGTGATAACAACACTTCCTTCTAAAACCCTCTCCAGCCTTCTTAGACCTCAAATCTTTTGTAGGCAAAACCATCCTTTCTTGGGCTCCCAAGAAAGGCCAAGGCATGAGACTTCTTATTAACATGTGAATAGTGTAAAAGAGACTTGAAAACTATCCCCGTGTAAAATTATCTGATTTCAGTGTTATCTCTGGAAGATATTATCTCCAGATGACTGCCCTCTCTGATTGATCAATACCTGTCTGCCTCCAATTTCATTGTGTGGAAAACTGTTTACTAATATTAGCCTAAGCATGTATTGTGGATTAATGTTCTATGATCCAAAGGCAGAAAAAAACATTTGAAGTTGTCTGTAAGTAGTTGCCTTTTACAATGGCTAATTTCAAAACAATGTGGCATAATGATTTGGAGATTTGTCAAAAACTTCTAACTTTTTTATGAAGCCATTTAGAATGCGATTGATAAATTCACACAATGGATAAATATAATAATTGTTTTAAATGAAATGGTATAGGGATAACTGCTTGGCTAAAGGAATTTTCTGAAGAATATTCAAGACCACTAATAAAAATTTTATAGCTTCTTGCCCTTTAGGATGTGAAAAAATATACCATGGCAGGAATCTAGTTTTAAAAAACCAATTATAGAAAAGCCTGGGTAATTTTTTTTATTTAATTCATCCATGCATTTGGCAAACCTATATATTTTGAACCTATTACATATTACTAGGAAAAATGAAGAGTATAAAAAGTTATGTATGTCAAAGTCTTTGCCCTCAGTTATTACCTAGAAAGAGAGATGAGACCTAAATTTGTATAATTATGATCAATATAATACTACTTTCAAATTAGACAGATGACATGTTATCTTGCTAATTGAACATTTGGTAAAAACTGATGGAATTTTAAATTCTTTCTAGTGCTCTTTAAATCTGGAAGCCAGAAAGTGTTATTAACATTTTTATTTTGTTTCTGAAATTTATCCTTCTTGAACTCTGAGCTAATTTCTTTGTACCTTAAATATCCTGTCTTACAGCCATCAGGGAAAGGAAAAAGATTGGTTCTTGCAAAGAATGGGGAGTCAACAAAAGGAAATGCAAGTGGCCTAGTTCAGCTGGAGCTTGTGTAGGGGAATAAGAGGCAATGGTGCTTGAATTGTGGTAGGCTTTGACAGTCTAGCAAGAGAGTTTGGGCTTTATTCAGTAATGGAAATGGAAAAGCCTAAGGATTTTTGAGCAAAAGAATGGGTTGTTAAAAAGGGAGCTTTGATAGGTTATATCTGGAAATGATGTGGAATGACTACTATTTTCTAGCCTGGCTCCCTGAGCTCCCTGCTCTATAGTGCATTATTGTACTCCCAGCACCTAGCACAGTTGGTGGCACAAAATAAGCACTTAAAAATATTTGTTGAATGAATGAGTGAATAAGTTGACAAATGAGTAAATGAGTGAATGAAAAGCAAATATATATATAGTCACTATTCATGTGCTCGATAGCTCCTTCATTGCCTAGAATAGTGCTGAGCTTAATGAACACTTGGGAAAATGATTGACAACTCAGCTAAAATAGGCTGCTTTTTAAATTATGACAACAAGCTATGCAGGCCAAGTATAGGAAAAATAGGCAGATCTTACAGAAATATTTGAAATAAAATCAAGTCTACCATTGCTTGTGTCACCAGCATTCCTAAGAACAGGCATCTGGCTCACAAGAAGGGCATTAAGACCAGATTAGTTGTGGTTTGTATAATTCCTTAAAGCTAGCAAGTACCAGTTCTAAACAATTACTTGAGTTTACGTAAAATCAAGAGAATACAATCTTCTTTAGGAGAAAGTGTACCTGTTACAAAGACACCGTTGCCCCAAACGGAGAGCACTATGCCTTGGAAATCTCACAGCTTGGAGGATTACCGGAAACACGTCCTTTTCTGCGGAACAGAAGTTATCCAGGTCAAACCCTCTGGTCAGGGCCCTGTAAGAGCAGTCGTTTTGCAAACAGGTTAGTAGATTCCACTTTTGTAAATTTAGTCTGTGCTTGAAAGTGGAGAGAGTTAGATTAGGGAAATTTTTTTTTAGAATTAGGGAGTTTGCCACATTTTGGTAATAACAGCCACACTTTTTTTCATTCAGGCCCTTATTATTCTAAATTGTCACTATTTTTAACTGAATGGTTTATCGTTCAAACCATTGTATGTAATGAATGGTATATGTGGATGAAGTAAAATTTCTCAAAGGCAAAACTATGCTCTTATTTTAGCTTGTGACCAAAAGGCTTCTTCTCTTTTCTTTCTAACCCCCCTCTAAGTGATTATTTAAAAAAAAAATTCAACTACCATGACTATGAGGACTTTTCCCTTTCAAAGAGTTGCCTGTGAAGGCTGCATTTCCAACTCCCTGCTGGATACCGCCACTGGGTGCCCTGCAGATACTTCAAAGTGGAGGATGCATCTAAAAGTAAACTCCTCCTGCTGTATTACCTTTCTCTGTTAGCAGGATCGCCACCTGGCTAGCCTCTTAATATCATCTTTAACTCCTCACTTTTTCCCATGCCAAATGAGGCGCCTTATCCTGATGATTCTACAAATACTTCCCAAGTCCCAATCTTTCACATGACGTACAACCAGCTTCTTCCATGATCTGGTCTCAGCTTTTGTACTCACCCCTAACCTGTGTTTCTGCCAACCCACATAGTCACAGATGCAAAACACATGTTGCACTTTGAAACCACTATGCTTTAGTTTGGTCTATGATTTAATTGTTTCAGCTGATTTTTTAGAATAAAAAATCAAATTTTTAAAATGTTTACTTAGTGGGTATCAGAGCATGGCTCAGCCTACTGCCTAAACAGAAGCTAATGGCATGGAAACCACCTGAGTACTCATAAAATGTTCAGGTAGCAAAGCCATATTTGCCCACCAAGCAGTGAGGATAAGGCACATTTTATACTTACAATACTGACTCATATCTAGAATATATAGTAGTCAATCACTTTAATTTAGATGTTAATGAGTATCTACTATGTGCTATGCATTGAAAGCTAAAGCAAAAATTTGTGAGATATACCTTTTCCTTAAAGAATATTATGGTCTGCTACAGGAGACAGATGAATTTATAGTTTAATAAAGCATAGCGCGGGGATAGATGCCATATGACCAAGTATTACAAGGACTGCAAAGAGAGAGAGAAATTACTTTTGGTGTGAAGTATAGGAGAACTCTGGAAGCCCTTACCTGATGAGGTGGCCTTTTGAGCCAGTTTTGATCAGATGGGGAGGGCTTAGCCAATCATAATCAGAGCTGGAAGGACATGCTAATTTGTGTCTACAAAACACAAAGGAAGGAATGTGCAGGGGCCTTCTGGGATGAGTGAACAGTGAAGAGATCAGTCCAGCAAAATAGGAGTAGATCAGGGTGAAGGGGACCTTCAATGTCATGCCTAAAAATTTGAGCTATATTTTAAGAAAGTGGGGACTCTGGAAGGTTTTTAAGCACAAGAATGACATGATCAGATGCCTATACATATACATTTTTAAGGAATTACTTTCTTTGTCCTTTGCTTTTCTCTTAATTTTCAATTATTTTTCAAGATATATCTGAGCTTTAAAGCTCCTTCTGTTAGCATCTCATTTTCTTAGGTCCCCACATTCTTCAACTCCTTAGTCTTCTTTTTCTCAACTCTGTGAGTGAATGGGGAGCTGCACTGTGAGCCACTGAGGCACTGACTCCCAGAGCAAGAGAAATTAAGCAGAGCTAAGTGAAAGCCATCGATTGCTCCTGGTTATTTGTAGCAACAATGAATGTGAATACACTGTTAGGTCAGAGCAATGCTGTCTTCACTCCATATTCAAATGACCCACTTACCCGATCTTTACTTCAGTCCAAATAACTTTTGGTTTTGAGAGAAATCGTATTAAAAGACCTTACTTCACTGTGATTATCTTTATGTAGGTTACAATACAGCCAAAGGGGACTTGGTGAGATCCATCCTCTACCCTCGGCCTCTGAACTTCAAACTATACAGTGATGCCTTCAAGTTCATGATGTTCCTGTCCTGCCTTGGTGTTGTGGGTTTTTTCTATGCCCTAGGGATATGTATATACCATGAAGTAAGTACTGGGGGTAAAGCTTTGCAACAGTATAGCTTTCCCAAACAGCTTGACCTGACTCAAGAGGTTTGGATAAGGTTACCTCTTGATCCCATCGTTCTATGAATCCATGCTGTCCAAAAGAGCTTTCTTAGATGGTAGGAATAGTCTATATCTCCACTGTCCAATATGGTAACAACCTCATGTGCTTATTAAACACTTGAAATGTGGCTAATGTGACTAAGAAAATGAATTTTTAATTTTATTTTAATTAGTTTAAATAGCCACATGCAGTTAGTGCCAATCCAATTGTATTGGATAGTGGAACTGTGAAAAGTTGCAAAGTTCACTGGTTGCTTTCACCACTTGGATAGGAATGAGGGATTATGCAAGTGTGGCATCTGCAATATCCAGACCCAAATAGCCTTAGAGGAAGTACACATTTCTCAAACCTGATAGGATGGGGAAAATTTAGTCATTCAGATCAGAGAGAAGGAAGGGCATGCTAATTTGAGTGAGCAAAATCCAAAGAAAGAAAGACACAAGGATCTTCTGGAACCAGCAAGTGATTGTGAGATAAGTCTAGCATGGTGAGAGTAGATCAGAATAAAGGAGATCTTGAATGTCTGTGCCTACTTTGCCCCCAGGTAATACCTAAAACACTACGCAGTCAGTGGGTTGCCTGTGTGTTCTGGTTGGGGTCTGAAATGAAATTAAATCCCTACTTTTACAGAGCTGTTACTGCATGAGATCCCCACTTCCTTTTAAGCTGCAGAGTGTCGGGTTTCATTTAGAAGCCTCTCTTCATAGGTGTATTGGCTGGGGAGAGAAGGGCTGTCACTAATGATTTCTGAAGTCCTTTCTGGTTGTGAGAGTCTGATTCTGTTGTGAACCATGTATATCAGACATGCTGGGATCATAATAGTGTTGGCTGGTAGTGAAGAAGAGAAAACTGTGAATAAAACATGTAAACATAGGTGAGAAAGTAGGTGTAGATGGCCTAATTACAATGTCCAAACTGGTGGCATCTTTGTGTGAATGTGGGGACTATTGGTGGGCAAAGACACAGTCACAAGAATTTCTAGGCAATGTTCATGCTGAAACTGAACCTTTGAATAGTTATTTCAATCTGAGATAAGCCACCGGGGAGCATTTCTAGGTCAAGGGAGGGCAGAAGAAGCCAGCACATTTTGTTAGTAGTAGGATGGAGCCAGAATTTGAGGAGGTTTGCCAGTTTCATCTGAGGAGCGGGAACATCGAGCAGAAAAGCAAGGAAAAAGCCCATGGAAGCCCTGGTACTGAGTGGGGATGAAGGTTTCCTGGGCAGAACTCAATACCCATTACACACCAAAGCAGCAGACTGATCCCAGACCCCATCTTCTCATGGGTCAGAACCTGACTCTGTTGGCTGTCTCTATCTGCGCTGGTTCAGGCTTAGACAAAGCTAAGTCTTCAGGGTCAAAACTCCTCTGTGTCTGTGGTAGGAAAAAGCAGGAAATGATGAATTTTGTGATAAATTGACATGGGGCAAAAGATGAGCCCAGAAGCCATTGTTATTGAACTTGAATTCTATGTTTCTTATACTCAAAAGATGACATCATTTATGGCCAAAATGTTGGTTAATTTCACAAAAACATAGGCAAGGTTGCAGAGGGTAGAATCATTAATATCTAGAGCACGTGAGAAATAAAACAAACAATGCTGTGATTTGATCTTGGCCCAGACCTTAGCTGGGTGAGCCTCCTCTGTAGACTTGCCAGGCACCCTGACTCCATGAGATAATGTCACACACTGGTCATGTGTTTGTACTCTGGAACCAGGCAGACTAGAGTTCAGATCCTCATCATCTAACTATCATGTAGCCTTTGGAAAGTTATTTAATTTTTTTAAGCCTCTGTTTCTTCACCTGTTAAATGGAGAAAATAACAATGTTTACATCATAGGGTCATTATGAGGAGTAATTAAATAATGTCCCTAGCCTAACACAGTGCCTGCTCCAGAGTCAGCATCTAGTGAGGGCAGGCGAATTATACAGTGGTTTTCCTACAGCTAGTAATATATGCTGAGATCTTAGCAGAATCTTGGTCCTAGTCTCTATCAGATCACTGTTCATTCAATCTGTGTGCTGAGCACCTCCTCTGCGCCAGATCTCGTGCTAGGCTCAGTATCTATTTAGAGGTGAGTAAGATTGATTCAAAGATGACTTCAAAGATGAACAAGCCACAGCTGCTGCACTCAATGAGTTTATAGGCTAGTTGGGGAGAGAGATTTATAAACCAACAGTCATGCTGCTGAGTGAGTGTTATAACCCAAGACTAGTCCCAGTGCCCTGGGAGCCCAGAGAGTGCCTGGAAGTATGAGGACCAGAGAAGGAATAGGTGCCTGGGCAGAAGGAATGCTAAGTGGAGAGAAACAGAGTCAGGAAAGGGCAGAGTGGACTTGGAGCAGGGGTCAAAGGTCTCCAGTGGGGATGTTTGTTCTGCAGTGGGAGACAGTGTGTTCGTTCCATAGGTACAGCCAAGAGAACACTCAGCCCCACCAAGAGAGCGGACTCTATGAGTATTCTGAGCCCAGGTCTCTAGGGCCCCTGTGGTGCAGCAGGAGGAAGGTGTCAGGAAGGGTGCCAACCTGCTGTGCTGGACTAATCCATGTATGTGTCCCTCCTCACCTCAGGTCCCTCTAAGAGACACCGTGCCCATGACCCTGGTCCTCCTCACCTTGACTGTCCCTCCTGTGCTGCCGGCTGCCCTGACCATAGGCATCGTGTATGCCCAGAAGAGGCTGAAGAAAAAGAAAATCTTCTGTATCTCCCCACAGAGAATTAACATGTGTGGGCAAATAAACCTCGTGTGCTTTGACAAAGTACGATCCCAACTTTCCAGGTTGAAGGCTAATGATTTCAAGGCACAGTAGAGGTGGGGAGGGCCTCAGAGAATGTCTAGTCCAGGTCCTCCATTTTATAGGTGAGAACACTGAGGCCAGAAAGGTTCTCATGGTGAGCTAGTGTGAGACCACACTCTAGAAACCAGCTTCGCTGACTCCTAAGGTAGTGGCTTAGCCATCACATCATGAATTTTTTTCCCTGCAAAATTAATGTTTTTGTGACTTTTTTATTTTAAAACAATCTCTTACTATATGAATTTCTATGACCAACTAGCTTTTTCAGCAAAAAAAAATGTGAGGAACATTTCTGTTCCCTGAACTCCTTTGTGCAGAGCATAAGTGGACATATTCTTTTCTCCTCCTCTGCTTCTCTTAAGGAAAGGAAGGGAGTAGACAGTGCCCCATGTTTGTCACTCCTGCCACTTGTTTCCCTGTTGCTCTCCCAGGGATCAGCGTTCCAGGTTAGGCTATCTCTGTGCTTAGGGACCTAGAATGGCAGCAGAGGAGGAGTTAGGCCAGATGGGGAGGACTGCTGCTATGGGGCAGGTCCCAAGACCCCCACCCTTGTGGTTCTCCTGTGAGGGACCTGGAGAGACTGCAGCATCAGCTGCCTGCTGTTCAGATCCTGTCCTCAGCTTGTACAGACCAGTGTAATTGCTGTGGTGCAATGGGCCTGCTGTGGCCCCTCTGTCTTCAGTTCATTTGTTTTTGAATAATTGATCAAGGCTTTTGCCATTTTTTGGTTAACCCACATTGACAGGGAGCCAATGCTGTGAACCGTGCTGGTAGAATCCCATTAATGTGTTGTTCCCAGCTCTTGAGAAGCTCAAGATCTAGCTGATGAAGCAGGGAAAATGGGAGTGTCGACGACAATCATGCCACGAGATATGTGCTTAATAGAGGAACAGGCAGAGCATGGGGCATGGTTGCCTACCACACATGGGATATCCCGTTGGAGCTGTAGCCTTGGTTGTTGGACATAATAAGCCCCAGGCTCAGAGGCGAGCAGTTCAGAAGCACGGGAGTGCGAGAGGCCTGCCACACCGCAGGAGCAGAGGACAAGCAGTGTGGCTAGAATGTGGGCTGGCTGGAGAGGGAGGGCCCAATGTTAAGGGCCTCCCATGCAAAGCTAAGGAGCGAGGCCTTGTCTTGAAGGAAAATGGGAGTCCTTGTTTTTTAAGAACACTAGTGGCGTTTTTATAGGTGTTTTATTTATTCCACTGGTGGGGAGGAGGAGTTGGTGAGAAGGGATGAAAGGGAGCTAGGACGAGGAAGGAGGCCATCTGGGAACAACTGAAGAGACCATTCACCATCCTAGACAAGGAAGACAGGAATGCACAGTAGAGGACAAACTCGAGCCACACCCATGAGTGGACCTGACCCGTCTTGGACCCCAGTTGAAAGTGGCCCATCTCTTAGATTATCTGAGTTTTCTTTCTCTCTGTGTTTTGTTTGGCAAAGTAAGTTCTGAATTGCAACCAGTCTAGGGTTAACTTAACAATAGGTTAATTTTACATTCAGAGCCAGTTAACAACCCCTGGAAGTTTTCTGATAGGAGTCCCTGTTACTTACCCAGCGGCCTCACTAGTATCTGGAATATAGGAGGGAGATTTATAAAATATGTTCATTTCATATGTGTGTTCCTAAAATTAATTTTTTCCAGAGGCTATTCATTTTACTTTCTGTACAAAACTTCTTCCTCTGCATCTTCATGTCCTCATCTGCTAGGCTGTCTGAGGGACTGTGCCCAGGCATTGTTGGCCAAACTCTGTATGGCATGACAACATGTTGCAAAGAACTCTTGGTCGAAAATTGGCAAAATGAGAAATCTAACCCTGAATTTGGTACTAAGTTTCTATGACTTTTTAAGACAAGGAGATTGAACTGCAGTGATCTCCAAGTTTCTTTTCAACTTTCACGTTATAAAACTCTTATCAACATGATGTTGGAGTAAACCACTCCACAATTAACTGAATTTTCATCAACTAGTGTTATTTTTCATTTAGAAGATATGTATCAGTGAGCTTCTGAATACATTTGTTCCCATGTATATTTCTAGTTGATGTTGGTTTATTATATGTTCCCTAAAACAGGTTCTTTCTTTTTATTCAATTCAGTTCAAGCCTGGACTTGTATGTATGCTAAGAGGTTTTCTTTTTCTATCTTATTCCCTTTAGAACCTCAACTGTAATTTAGTTTTCTCTCTATTTATGGTTAGTTTTATTGTGTAAGGGTCATTTTCACATAGACAAAAAACATGGTCCCATTTCTGTTTTGTTGCGGTATCATCTCTGTTTTCATGTTCAAAATATTGATGGTTGAAAACATAATCTAGTCATCAGGAAAACATTTCAGTTTGAATTAAGTTGCTAACTCTTTTGGAAATGCAACAACTCAAGAAGATTTGGAAGCTAAACGCAGTTGGGGCTCTTATAAAATGCAGGGGAGAAATGAAGCAAATAGATCTTTTTTACTAAAGTAGTTGTTGTCTAAGAAATAACTCACACAGGCATGTAAGCTCTCTCTCTGTGAAGTCCAAATAAATTAACGAAACAAAGATATGTTAATTCTTTAATCCAGAAACCAGAACGGGCTTTGTCTTTCCACATGCCCTGCAGAATGTACTTAACACTTTCTAGTCTGGTGGAAGCCTCCTTGGAGTCCGGTTCTGCCTCTGCAACCTGTAAGCCACTGCGACCTCAGGCTGCTCATTTCACCTCTAACCTGTCTCCCCCCTATTTACCCCGTTGTAAAAATGGAAAGCATTGCAAGCACTTCGTGTGAAGCATTATGTTCATGTGATGTGCTGTAATGATAGACAATGCCGTTTGACAGAAAGCTAGAGTAATCAATGTTTATACAGAGATGACCTTAAAAAATAGTGTCAGAGACCTGAATGTCAGTGTTGAAACAGGATATTAGGATATTCCGCTGAGCTCCACCCTGGCAGTGCTGAAGCAGCTGTAGCCAACTCCATTTACTCTGGGTGTTAAGTAGGCCTAAAGCTGTTAGCCGACTGCATCAAGACACCAGGGTCTGTAATTAATGAGCGACTGTGAAGCAATGAGGAAATTAAAAGTGCTGTCATTGTACTCAGTTCCATTTTGCTTTGTTACATTATCTGACAAATACTCTCTCATAATACAGCAAATCAAATCTGCCGACCAATTTCCTCTTGATCTAACAATAAAACCCATTTATGGGCATTAATTAATATTTATTATTAGCACTTAGCTTCTCTCTATAGTCTCAAAGCCCTTTATCAACATTTCATTATCAATCTGGACAGTCGCTGTGTCACCCATATTTTTAGAAAATTACTGTGAACCAGATGGCAAACTGTGAACTAAACAGTCTTGCAAAGAAAGAAAAAAATTCTGAGCTCTGCTTTGGAAAGACAGCAGGTGCCAACTAAAAAGTCAGACTCGAGTTAGTTCTTATACTGAAACTCTTCGATTTAACAACAGCAACAGTCACAACAATAAACAAACAAAACCAAACAAAGCACTTGCATTTCGTCATCATAGTTAGTAACTAGAATTGCCTAATTATCAATATGGTCTTTTGGGGATCATGTATCACCTGCTTAATATTTCTTTTAGGTACCCTTCTCCGATTTAAAATTTGTTAGTTACAAGGGATTTAGAGAACTGGATCTATTGTAATTTCTTAGAAGCTTGGATTTGTTTAAATCATGATATGATTAAAAGTTTAAATCTTATGCTAATATCAATTCTAATTTTTATTCAGACTGGCACTCTCACTGAGGATGGGCTGGACCTCTGGGGGACTGTCCCTACTGCTGACAACTGGTAGGTCTCTCAAATAGATTGTGTGATTGGTAGGGTTACCTTGGTGATACTCAAATCTATCCTTCAGATGTCAGAGGATGAATGCCACATAAAATATATATAATAATTGGCTGGAACCAGCTCCCAATTATTCTAACTTGTTTAATTAAATGAATCCTAAGTTTAGAATTAGATAGGGAAAGTGAATCTTCAAACTCCACAGGAGAAATAGAATAAAAGGAGGTAGATAATTAAGGAACTGAATTAACAAAACAGAGGAAAAATAGTGAAATGAAGACCATGCTTAATTAAAAACTGCAAGGACTTCCCGGGTGGCCAGTGCAGGCAGGTGTGGTGGGGAATCTGGCAGAGAAGTGCTCCGTCTCCTCCCTCATGGAGCTCACAGGCCACTGGGATGAAAAGGTGCAAATACACCCACCTTCAAGGTACCACACAGGCCATGAAAATGGTTGCTATTAAGGCAGAAATATCAGAATGGAGAAGAAGCAATAAAAATTGCTTGAGATAACACACAGTCCTGATTTTTATATGGTGAGTACAGACAGAAGTTAATTTTGAAATTTAGTGAGTCAAGGAATGCCACCTGGAGGAGTTGGCACTTGAGATAAGTTTGGAAGGATGTGTGGCTAGAAATGTCACAGATATGGGCTAAAAGCTGGCACTAGGGAGAGGAGAGGACAGTCACATGGATGCCTACCCCAGAACAGAGCAAGACAGAGGAGCAACAGTTAGCTCAGGAAGGAGGCCCCCGCAGGGAGCCTTCCCCCCCCCCCCCCACCCCCCCCCCCCCCCCCCCCGCTCCGAGCTCCTTTTCTACAGGGTTAAGACCTATGTTCTCAGTCTGAGTGGTGATGGCTTCTGCTTTTAATCTCTGGGTACTCCATTTTGGCTCCAACAGTGGCTGAGGCTGCTGTCATTCATAGAAGGAGCTTTGCATGACTATGATGGGGGCAGGTGCAGCAAGGCACAATTTAACAGCAGACAAGCAGTGTAATGTAGCAGAAGATACCCTGGGCTGGGGGTCAAGGAACTCCCTGGGCTCTAACTCTGTTCATGTGTCTCTGCTGCTGGCTGCTCAGATGTCCCAGCCAGGCCTTTGTCTAAATAGGCAGGGGCTCCATGGTCAGAGAAGTGAAAGGGGGAAAAGATGTGGGCAGTTTCCACTCCTCCATCTTCCTCCCTTGCCCCCAGCATTCAGGACCTTTTTGCAGAGTAGAAACAACTAAACACAATCACTATTCAGCTGTAAGGTAGGAGAAGAGGAAGGTAAGCTATGCCAGTCCATACTATCAAAGAGGAAAATAGACTTTAGAGGTGGGATGTCAAGGTAGTTTTAGGAAATGGAGCAAACTCCAAAGGGCTGAATAGTAAGAAATGCTTCCAAGTCTACGCATTCTTTAATTTGTCTGGAGCCAGCAGGCAGGCATCTCTCCTATCCCTGCTACCTAATTAGCCTGGAGACTTCTTGCCTAGGGTCTGTGGCTTTTTAAGGCTAGCTCTACAGAGTTTGCAGGTATAGCTCTGAGTTTCCTGCTCACACACCTTCCCACAATACTGACATTACATGGGCTGTCTTCAGGTAACATGACAAAAGTCCCTACAATTATTTCCAAGCCCTCTGAAATTATCTTATTTATTGGCCAGTGGCAAACTCTGTTGAGAAAGGAATTCATGTCTAACTCAAAGAAGAGTTTTACAAAGACCGCTCTGTAGACAGAATACTCTAGTTAAAAAATAAAGAAACCAAATAAAGAAACCAAGTGAGCAGGTGCTCGAGGGCAGGGAAGTTCCTGGGCAAGTTTAGAAATAGCAGGAAGTTTAATCTGGGCCCAGAGTCCAGGACGTAAAGGACATCGACAGGGGTGGAAGCTGTCAGGTAAGGTAGATCTGAAGCAGACGGGACCTTGAGTACCAGGCTAAGGAGTTTGGACTTTATTATGTGGAGCATGCGGAGCCATGAAAGGGTTTTGAGCATAAGGGTTACGTGCTTGGAGCTTACCTTAGTAAGATTTAAAGGCCAGAGTGTGCAGAATGATTTTATCGAAGACTCTAACTTATGTTCTCTACCAGCTTCCAGGATGTCCACAGCTTTGCCTCGGGCAAGGCATTGCCGTGGGGCCCGCTGTGTGCGGCCATGGCCAGCTGCCACTCTCTGATCCTGCTCGATGGGACCGTCCAGGGAGACCCTCTGGACCTAAAAATGTTTGAGGGCACTGCCTGGGTAAGGTGATAATTTGTATAACTGAATGAGTAGAACCTGCAGGAATCCTTACTAGGAGTGCTGAAGCTTTTATAACTTTGGTTAAAACCCAGAGAAGATTCATGATAATATGCAAATGAAGGTCTGATCCTACCACACTTTCCCAACCTCTGTTCCAAAGAACTGTGTTAATGAGTGCAACATGAAATAGGGGCCCATGATCAAATAAATTGTGGTTTAAACTAAGTTCAATTGATTTCTCAATTGCAGGATTTCTTTAATATACTGTGGTGCTTTATAAATATTCAAGACGGAATATGATATGCAGCATTTACCAAGCCTATCGACCTGAAAAACCTTATTGACAGGCTATAACGTGACATGTTAAGAAAACCAACGTTCTCCCAAACACTCTCAGAGAAACAGTTGTCTAATGCAGTGCTGTCCGGTATTGTAGCCACTAGCTGTATGTGGCTTCTGAGCACTTGAAACGTGGCTATGCAACGGAGAAACTGAATTTTAAATTGTATTTAATTTTAAGTTATCTAAATTTAAATAGCTGCAAGTGGCTGGTAGCTACTGTATTGTACAGCTTAAGTCTAGACACCAAATTGGAGGATCCTCATTCCAACTGGTCTAGTTTTCCGGGCTGAGTGTGAATGACAACCCATCCTGGAGGCCGCTGTGACATAGTGGAAGACCTCTGCAAGCCACCACTCTGTAGCTGTGTGTTGACAAATCCAGCACGAGACTCCGAGTCTGTGACCTCATCTGTACTTTTGGGGTAATAGTGTCTCATCCATACACTTGTGGTGAGCATGGAGACAATGAACTCAAATGGGTTTGATAACAGTAGAGGGTATTTATTACTTAACTGGTTAATGAATTACATTCTACTGCCATCCAAAGAATGTTCTAAAGCTACTTACAACGACACATAAAACACAGGACAGCAGTTAAACATAGTTGCCAAAAAATGGAAAGAAATGATTGCAGGGGAATGAAGTGTGCCTCATGAAGAGGCTAATGTAAACATGTGTAATGGGAAAATTTTAGCTTTCCAGAGGCAAAATCAATAAAAGGGAAAACCTGGTAAAAAGGGAAATTTCTGCTGTCAGTAAGCTAAAATGAGGGCATTTGCTGCAGAAAAATTTTTGACACGAAGACAAAACTCTAACCAGTTTTCTGAATCTTAATGGAGAGGAATCAGTGTACTTATTATGAGTGCTGTCCTTACCGGTATCATTGGAATTGACAGAATGTTGAATTGCACAGGGTCCTCTTATAAGTGACTTTGATCCTGGTCCTAACTTTGTCTCCTTCTCCAGCAGAGGAGGGTTGTTCTATCTTTCCAAATAACATACAAGTTGGGGTCTTGCTTGGGAACATAAATCTTTAGTATTAGCTCTATAAGAACTGTTTGTAAAAATAGTTGCATCCATTCCAAAGAAAGCATAAAAATGCAAGATTAGTCACTGAGTTTAAAGCTGGATCAGAAGCAATCTCTAGTTAAATATTCTTTGGTAGAACAAACATATGAAAAAATGCTCAACATCTCTAATCATCAGGGAAATGCAAATCAAAACCACAGTGAGATATCACTTATCTCCAGTGAGAATGGCCTTTATCAGAAAGTCCCAAAACAATAAGTGTTAGCATGGATGCGGAGAGACAAGAACACTCATACATTGCTGGTGGGACTGCAAACTAGTGCAACCTCTATGGAAAGCAATATGGAGATACCTTAAACAGATACAAGTAGACCTACCATTTGATCCAGCAATCCCATTATTGGGCATCTACCCAAAAGAACAAAAGACATTCTATAAAAAAGGCACTTGAATGTTTATAGCAGTACAATTCACAATTGCAAAGATGTGGAAACAACCCCAAGTGCCCATCAATACATGAGTGGATTAATAAAATGTGGTATATGTGTACCATGGAGTACTACTCAGCCACAAAAAACAAGGGTGATCTAGTACCTCTTGTATTTTCCTGGATAGAGCTGGAACCCATTCTACTAACTGAAGTATCACAAGAATGGAAAAATAAGCACCACGTGTACTCACCATCAAATTGGTTTCACTGATCATCACCTAAGAGCACATTTAGGAATAACATTAATTGGGTGTCCGGCAGATGTTGGGGGGTAGGGGATATGTGTATACATACATAATGAGTGTGATGCGCACTGTCTAGGGGATGGGCACGCTTGAAGCTCTGATTCAGGGGGGATGGGGGGGCAAGGGAAATATACATAACCTAAACATTTGTACCCCCATAATAGGCTGAAATAAAAAAAATATTCTTTGGTAGGTAGGAATGTTCCACTAAACATAAGGTGGAGGGAAAGTGTCCTTTTAGATTCTTAGGAATTTTAGTGCTAGAAAGAATGTCAGAATATTTTTCAGAAGGAACTGTGATTTGGAGAAATGAAGTGTTGTCCCCAAGGTTAAACAAGCAAGTGAGTAGATGCTCTCTCCTATTTTCTGATTTCTAGTATTTATATATATGACTGTTTTTCCCATATTTTACTATTGGTTTATATTGGTTTTCTCAACAGTATTAACTTCAATTCTTATAACATCCAAAGAATACAAACCATATTCAAATATGCTTTCTAATTTGCTAGCAGCTAACATATTAACTCTCTAGTTATCTAAATTAGTCTAGTAGCATATATATAGTGTAAAGAAGTTGTCCCATGTTTTCCTCAGGCCCCAATCCTATCTTGTCTGCAAGCTATAGTGCTCAGCAATATTGGAGAGTAGATCTCCATATAATCCTCCTCCAATTCCTAGACATAACCATTAAGGAAGGTCCATTGACCTGTAGCTAGCACTTCTTCTATCAATTACTTCTCAAAATGTATTCACAGTATTTCTGGCTTTTTAACATTCTATAATAAGATTCTTAAAATGAATCAACACAACAGAAATTTGACAGTGATGGTATTAAAGTAATTGGCCTGGAAGAGAAAATATGTGAAAAGGACTTTGAAAAGATTAAAGTGTTAAATAAATGAGAGATACTTCTTTCTTATTATTTTTCTCCATAGAATCTTATGAATGTTTTCATTTTATAACAGAAAATGGAAGGTCATGGTGTAGACTCCTGCAAATTTGGGATATCGGGTTCAAACATAATAAAACCAGGACCAAAAGCAAGTCAGGTATGATTTGCTTCTTTAAATCATACAGCTCTTTCCCCTTTAATATTGGTGAAACTTTCTGACTATCACATATTTTTATATTCCTATTATTTTGTCTTAGCCTAACAGTTTCCATAGTTGGTTTGTTCATTCCTTCATCCTTGAATTCCTCCATTAGGTTTATTCAACAAACACTCACTGAAGTACCTGTGTATGTGAGAGCATTGTGCTAGGTGCTAGCAGATAAAGAGGTTTCAAAAGTAGACACGCTGGGCTCTGTGTTGGAGGAACATAGACTGGCAGAAAAATCAATATAGGTGCAAATAGGTGCAATACAATGTGCTAAATGCTATAATGAAGGCTGAAGAAAGAGCTTTGTGAGTCCAAAGGTGGGAGTGAATGCTGTTGCTGGGATGGAGAAACACCACAAAGGAGGTGACCTGTGAGCTCGGCCTGGAAGGTGACTAGGATTTCTCCAGGCAGCTGAGGGCAAGGGCTTTGAAGAACCAGACAACTTGTTGAGGGAATTGCCTTAAGCGAGCCAGGAAAATATCAATGTGGTGACAAACATGCTACTTCATGATGTCACTGAGCTCATTGCAGAGCCAGCCCTTTTTGTTGGTATGTGTCTGCTAAATATCACCTAAAAGCTTTTTAGTCTCCTTTTTGTTGGTGCACTCGCAGAGTCCCGTGGAAGCCATCACCATCTTGCACCAGTTTCCATTTTCCTCCAGCCTGCAGAGGATGTCCGTGATTGCTCAGCTGGCCGGGGAGGATCACCTCCATGTCTACATGAAGGGTGCCCCGGAGATGGTGGCCAGGTTCTGCAGATCGGAAACAGGTACAAACTGTCATTTTTCTCTTTCAAGCGGTAAAATATTTTAAAATAACAAACACATAAAAAAACGCGACACATAAAGCTCCACAATCAATGAATGTGGAGCTGGTCATTTTCTGGGTGGGTAGAAGGTGGACCCAATAGATTTTATGAGGCAGGGGTGATCATTTTAAGGCAGGGAGGCAGGGAGTAAATATTTGCCTATGGTCCAGTACAATCACACTGAGGCATCTGGGAAGAAAATGTGAGTCCAGAATAGGGAGCTGCACAGGGATCAGAGAACTAGGGAGTACACATGAGGAGCATTCAGAGGGGAACAAAGGGAGAGGTCTGGACACTAGATAAATTCTGCAGACAGGGTTGTTCTGTGGGGGCTGGCTCCATCTATGGGGGCTCTGACAGATTGATGCAATGAGAATATAGGAAAGATAAATCTCTTAGTAATAAAAGTGGTGAGAGTAAATTAGATGGTATTAGAGCAAGGTAATTGATCATTTTTGCAGCAATTTCATCTTTCTGGGCCAGACTTTGAGTTGATTTGTGTTGTTTTTTAAGTCTTATAAACATATGCACTCTCTAAGCAGTAGTCAGATTTATAAGAATATTGTTGCATTCAAATGAGTTCATTTGGATAAAATTGGTCTTTTTTCTTCTGATTTTCATCTATATTCTCCTTATGATTGCTGATAGCCATCAAGTTTTGCACAGAATTCTAGATTTGGAAAATAATTGCCTTAACTTCTCTCTCTATTTGGAGTCTTTTTTTTAACCTTAGAAGCGCCCCCTTTCCTTCTGACTTTGGTTTTCCTCATAGATCTCATTAACTCCATCCTTCACTGATTATAGCGTATACTGTATTTCTTTTGTTTCAGCTACATGGACTCAAGTGAGCATCTTCTTGACATTTAAACTTGTATCTATCGCCTCTGCTCTATCAGTAAGGGTTTGAGCCTGTCACTTGCCACCTTTCATTTTCCTGGCAGCCCTTCCAATTCTTCCTATTGTCCCAATATCCAATCTTTGAGATATGCTAATTCTATATTCAGTGTCTTCCCCATCTCCCCACCCCGTATTTAAGAAATGGAGAGTAGAAGCTTTTTTGAAATTAGATCCCCACCTTTAGTAATATTTTAGAATTACTGAAAGTCTGAGATGAATGGGAACATAGAGATCTGCAACCTTCTCATTTTATAAATGAGAAACTGAGCTGCAGAAGAAAGACTTAACTAGGTCAGAGAGCTAGTTGGGAGCAGAGTGGAGACTAGAACTTGGTTTGCCATCTAAGCCACTACACTTCCCATTGTGCTGTGCTTCCTTCTAATACTCTTACAGGTACATTATAAGCCATAAAGGTTTTATAATATATAAACATAATTATGATTACCATGCCAAAATATACAAATATTGGCATTATGTCATCTATCACCTAAAGCAGGGGCTGGCAACTTTTCTGTAAAGAGCCAGATAGTACTCATTTTAGGCTTTGTTGGCCACACAGTATCTGTTAACTACTCAACCCTGCCACTGATGCCCCAAAGCAGCCATGGATAATAAACATATAAATGGGCATGACTCTCTGCTAATAAAATTTTATTTACAAAAACAAGCAGTGGGCCAGATTTGACTTGTGCACCATAGTTTGTCAACCCCTGATCTGGAAAACCAGCTGTTTCTTTCATTTTTTTCCAAGTACGTATAGTCCTGAGGTCTGTCCTTCCTGAATCCAGACAGGGTATCTGACACTCAGTTTGTCTTAGTCAGCTTGGGCTATTATAACAAAATATCATAAACTCAAATATTATATGAAAATATCATGCATGGCTTAAATAACTGAAATTTATTTCTCACAGTTCTAGAGGGTTGAAAGTCCAAGACCAAGGTGCTGGCCAATTCCATTCCTGGAGAGGGCTTTCTGGTTTGCAGATGGCCACCTTTTTGCTGTATCTTCACACAGTAGAAAAAAAGATCATCTCTTATACCCTCTTAGGGCTTTAATCTTATTCATGAGGGCTCCATCCTCATGACCTAATCACCTCCCCCAAAAGTCTCACATCCAAATACTATCACATGAAGAATTATTCTTCAATATGTGAATTTTGGGTGGACACATTCAGTTCATAGCACAGTTGGGGACCAGCATATCTCTGGCATTCTTTTCCATAAAAGTAATAGGAGTACACCGATGAAGTTGTCTGTGCCTTTTGACTGAACCTGCAAGTTTTCTGTTAAAGCACTTTTATGGTGTGAAGGGTAGGGCAAGGTACTGGGACTGCATCCTGGAGTCTTGTTTAGGAGCTGGCCCGTCTTCAACATGACCATACACTCACCTCTTCCCTCTTTCCTGACAGTGCCCGGGAATTTCCCACAGGAGATGAGGAATTACACAATGCAAGGCTTCCGTGTTATTGCCTTTGCCCATAAAGTCTTGAATATGGGGAACCTGTTAGAAGTAGAGTGCCTGGCCAGGTAAGGAACCCAAAAGTCAGCCCTAGGGCAGGCTCTGCATACATGAAGTGAGTACACCCTCAAGATGGGCAGATGAACATCTCAAATCATCAGGAAGACTCTTGGAGATTGAGAATCAATCTCATCCCGTTCACTAATTTGGAGAGGGGCAGTTGTAGGTGAGACTGGGTAGGACTTGCTCGGGTCACAATGCTGGCTGGTGACAGAAAAAGGATGGCAGTTGAGATCTTGTGACTCCCGGATGCTGTTGTGCTATCTCTGCCATGCAGTGTATCATGCACTGTTTCAGCTCTCATCCCACCAGAAACAACTGACTCTCCTTCAGCCTCGGAGCTTTATATGACTGACTAACTTCGGTGTTTCACGTGTAGAGGAGTTGAGGGAAGGAGACAGCTGGCACTTGGAAAAGTTTTCAGAATCCTTTAGACAAGGGTTTTTTCAGGGCTCAATACAAATTGAGTGCAAATTAAATTCCTTCTAAGAAATAAAATGCAGTATTCTTAATTAAATGAAGGGGATAAATTGTCCTCATTAGAGGGTAATCTATAAATTATTGTTTATTTTTTATTTTGATATTCTTCAGTTGTTAGAGGTAATTTTAAAATTATTAAAAAGGGTAGAAAATACTGTGGAAAATTGAATAACATATAATCTATATATTATTCATGTTTTATTTGTGTTGCTAATAGAAAGATCCTCATTTATATACAGTTAGCTACTTCATGTAAGATACTGATATCCTTGGTTTAACATTATTATTTACAATGCAAGTCTATCGACTCCAAGGTAATTAGTAATCACTGCTCCATCCTTACTCTGTGCCTATTTCTCCATCTATAAAATGTAGGATTGGCTGATCTCTAAGGAGCCTTTCAGCCATGACATTTTAATCTTCAAAACAGAATCACAAAGCTTGGTTTGAAATATATGAATGGCATTCTCATATTTAACATTCCAGGTGTTAGCTATTCTTGAACAAGTATAAAGCCCAGGACACACAGCATATTGTAATTTTTCAAACACAAATTTGAATAATGAATGTTAAGGTCATGTGTGAAGAAAAGATTTATGTAGCTAGTGATGAAGTAGAGCATCCCTCACCCAGAGGCCACATACAAATGCAGCTGTGTTGTTCTCATTTAAGAGCCACTAGTGAGATAAAGATTATTACAAATATAACAGAATAAGAAAACAAGGATAAAATGTGCTAGATTTCCAACCATCCCAGATTTTCTCAGAGAATATCAGGTAATGCTTTTGAGAATTTAGTTAGTATTTTCAAAGAGGACAAAGAGATAGGGTTTTGATTTTTCTTTGAATCAAATGAAATTATATTTAGAAAAGTTTTCCAATTGGGAAAATTTAAAATTTCTAAAAACTTGGGGTAATAAAGGGGAAGTAGAAGAGTTTCTTGACCTAGAAAAGATTACCCCAAACTAAAAAACAGAAAACATACCCACCAACACTGTGTGGTGGGTATGTTTTCACATTGTTTGCACCATCATCTATTGTTTAATGTAAATTAGTACAACTTCTATGGAAAACTATATGGAGATTCCTCAAAGAACTTTTAAATAAACCTACCATTCGATCCAGCAATCCCACTACTGGGGATCTACCCAAAAGAAATGAAGTCATTTTATCAAGAAGACACATGCACTCATATGTTTATTGCAGCACAATTTACATTTGCAAAGATATGGAATCAACCTAGGTGCCCAGTGATGGATGAGTGAAGAAAACACACACACACACACACACACACACACGCGCGCGCGTGCGCGCACATCATGGAATATTACTTAGCCACAAAAAATGAAATAATGTCTTTTGCAGCAACTTGGATGGAACTGGAGGCTATCATCCTAAGTGAAGTATCTCAGGAATGGAAAAACAAATACTACATGTACTCATATATAAGCGGGAGCTAAAAAATGGGCATACATGTCATACAGAGTGGTATAATAGACTTCGGAGACTCAGAATGGGGGAGAGTGGGAGGGAGTGAGGAATCAAAAATTACCTATCAGGTATAATGTATACTATTGATTGGTACACTAAAAGCCCTGACTTCAGCATTATAAAATTTATTCATACAACAAAAACCCACTCGTACCCCCTAAATCTATTGAAATAAAAAAGATATTAAAAAACCAGAAGACATACTTCATCAAGATTCACTCCTTCACTGGTTTAGTAAATTTCTATTGAACTTTACTGTGTGTTAGATACTCAAAGAACTGAGGATTCATTCAAAAGTAAATAAAATAAAATTCTTGCCCTCATGAATCTTACATCTTAATTAGGGAAAATATATAATAAAATAAATTTATAAAATATTGTCTTACTAGTAGTTCTTAAATGCCTTAAGGGGGGAAATAAAGCAGGTTAAAAGAATTTTTTAAAAAACCAGAGAATCCCATTTTGCATGGGGTGATCAGAGAAGTCCTCTAAGTAGTGACATTTGAAAAAAGATCTGAGTAAATTAAGAGAGCAAGGCATGGCTATCCAGGGGAAAAGCATTGCAGGGGATAGGGGTAGTCGGTACAAAGCCCTGACACAAGCTTTTCTGGGAATGTTGTAGAAACAAGAGACCAAAGTGCCTGAAGCAGTAAATGAGACAAAAAGCAATTAAGTAAAATAGAAACAAAAAACATTTGTATATTTTTGTTTTCATTGCCTGTGCTTTTGGTGTCATATCCAACAAATCATTGCCAAGACCAATGTCAAGAAGATTTTCACCCATGTTTTCCTCTAAGAGTTTCATGGTTTCAGGTCTTATGTTTATGTCTTTAATTTACTTTGATTTGATTTTTGTGTATGGGTCATAAGAGTTAAATTTCATTTTCTTTTGCACGTAGATACTAAACTAAAAAGCTCTGCACAGCAAATAAAACAATCAACAGAGTAAAGCAGCAACTTATAAAATGGGAGAAAATATTTTCAAACCATATATCTGACAAGGGATTAATATCTGAAATGTATAAGGAACACAACAGCAAATAAATAAATAGATGTCCCAATAATAAATGAGCAAAGGGCCTGAACAGACATTTCTCCAAAGAAGACATGCAAATGAACAATAGGTATATGAAAAGGCACTCAACTTCACTAATCATCAGGGAAATGCAAATCAAAACCACAATGAGATCACCTCCCACCTATTAGGATAGTTATTCTAAAAAAAAACCAAAAGAAAACGAGTGTTGATGAGGATATAGAGAAACTGAAACCCTTGTACACTGTTGATAGGAAAGTAAAATGGTACAATTACTATGGAAAACAGTGTGGAGTTGCTTCTAAAAATTAAGAATGGAATGACCGTATGATCTAGTAATCTCACAATCCTACTTCAGGGTATTTATCCAAAAGAGTTGAAATTGGGATCTCAAAGAGTTTTCTGCACTCCCCTGTTCATGCAGCACTATTCACAATAGCCAAGATATGCAAACAACCTCAATGTTCATCAACGGATAAAGAAAATGTGGTATATAAACAGAGTGGAATATTAGTTGGCCTTTAAAAAGAAGGAAATCCTGTCCTATGAGACAATATGGATGAACCTGCAGGACATATGCTAAGTGGAAATAATCCAGTCACAGAAGAACAAGTGCTGTATGATTCCACTTATATGAAGTATCTAAAATAGTCAGACTCATAGAAGTAGAGAATAGAGTGGTGGTTACCAAGAGCTAGGGAGAGGAGGAAATGGGAAGTTGTTGTTTAGTAGATACAAACTTTCAGTTATGCAATATAAATAAGGTCTAGAGAAGTGTTCTTACCACCCTCCCCTCTGCCACACACACACAAAACAAGAAAATATGAGCAGGAAGAAACTTTTGGAGCTGATGGATATATTTATTACCTTGATTACAGTGATGGTTTCACAGGTTTATGTATATTGTTCAAATCCATCAAATTTACATTTGTATAAATATTATTTATATTAAATATATTCATATATTTAATAATATTTACTATATTAAATGTTATTATTTACTTTATTAAGTGTTTTTATTTAATATAGTAAATATTATATTCCTATTTATATATATTTATATATATAATACATTCATATCATATATTTAATATATTAAATATAAAATATAATAAATAATAATATTTAATATATTAAATATACACAGTTTTTATATAACAATTACACTTCAATAAAACTGTTAAAAATAAAGTGATTTATGAAACTAACAAGAAAACTAGAATAAATTGTTGAGAAGATTTTTGGATCTTCCTTTTGGTTTTAGTTAATGAGAAAATAATCCAATTTATAATAGAAAGTAATGAAGTTAAATGATGTGAAGAGCCTTTAATGAATTCTATATTAAGACAAAATTTTATTTTGTAATATTGTTTGAGATCACTAAGGCGGGATTCATATCTGATTATCTATATATTTACCAAGTGCCTAATACAAGAGCTAAAACAAAGTAGTTGTTTAGTAGATGAACTTGTGAACAAATGATGAAGCCAAGTTACTTCATTGTGTTTCCATCCAAGTTTCAATTACAGATCTCATCAAGAAATCCAACTCTGATCTTTCTTTTAAACAAGGCTTACTGACCACACGTTTACTTCCTCCCCCTCCTCAATCCCACTAACACGTTAGTAAAGAAACAATGTCAAAGGAAACTGTGGAGTGATAGGTGCAGATCAGAGATGTTGACACAGTTCTGTCAGACGTAGATTTGGTGGAGGAGCGGCAGCTGAATCGGCAGGACAGACGAAGCCGTAACCTGCACCAGAGCCAGCGAGAAGTGGCAGTAGGAAAGCCGGTTTTCTCTGTAGAGCCCCAGAGAGGCTCAGACTCAGATATGTCATGTGCTACGGAAGGTGGAGGTGAGACTCAAGAATGAACACAGGAGGATTAACTGACAGTGTGCAGAGAAGTTGGGATCCTTGGGTCTGTCCTCCCCCTTTCTCTCCCTGCATTTTTAACCCCGCTCTGCACAGAAAAATGAACAATGAAAGATCAAGAAACAGCTTTTGGCCTACAAATTTACTTTTTAAAAGCCGCCCAAGATTTAGTCCATTTCAGAGGAGAGGTCCTATATAACTAATGTAACCCAGTTAGACTCCAAGCCTCCAACTTCAAATTCCGAGAACTCTTCAGAGCCTTGGCTGGCTGACACCATAAATATCAAATAAACTGGAATTATTGCAAGGTCAAAAAAAGAGAGAGAAAGCTCTTGGAAATTAAAAAATATATATGATTAACATAATATTTAAAAACCAACAAAAGAGTTGGAAGATAAGCATTTAAAAAAAAAAAAAACCAAAAAACCATGGAGTTGAAAACTGGAAAAAGCAGCTAAAAGATTTAGAAGTGGTTACCTCTGGGAAGGAGAGGGGTGAGGTGATGGGGAGACATAGACTGTTGGTTTTCATTATAAGCTCTCAGGTTCTTTTTGATGTTTTAAACATGTGCCTGTGTTGTACTAAAATTCAGACTTTTAAAAAGAAGAAATAAATCCAACTGTTGAGACTGCATAGATAGGATTTAATATTGATTTTTCTCCTGAATCCAAAGAGAGAAAGTGGAGTCAGAGCTCACATTTCTGGGGCTTCTCATAATGGAGAATCGCCTGAAAAAGGAAACCAAGGCAGTCTTGAAGGAACTGAGCGAGGCCCACATCAGGACTGTGATGATTACAGGTGCGTGTTTGCTTCTAAAGGCCTGAAAAGTCCATTGTATCCCAGGCGTCAGAAAAAGACACGTGAGCTGAGTGAATTCACGTGACTGAGGCAGAAAAGAAAATTTTCTGCGGTCGAGTTTCTCATCCTGTGGTCTATTTACTTGAGAATAGGTGTAGTTGCCCCGGCAGGACCAGGAGATTTGGAGGCAGGGACCATATCGCGTTCTCTTTGTCTAAGGCCTCCTTCTCCTACCCAGGATCTGCGCAGTGCTGAGAGGCTCACGGTGACTGTTTCAACACAAGAACGGCTATGCTGTTATCAGGAATCCCAATGTGACCTCTGTGCAGAGGATGCCAGACTCTGGTTGACAGTCCTCCAGACAGTAGGGCCAAGCTGGTGTATGACCATCAAACCCAAGCGTGGCCTGGCCCTAAGTGTTTTTGCCTCTGCTTATCTGGAATCAGATCCCAAGAATGGTTTTATGCTATCAGATTGGGATCATATTGATTGGGATCATATCTTAGTGTTCACCACTAAGAGCTGTCTGTCTACTGAGCATTAGTAATAAGTGCTTAAACATTTCTTTATTCATTCACAAATGTTTTGGAAATATGAAATGGACAGGACACGTTGCTTACTGTTGTGGGAGGGAGATGGAAACGTAGTGCTTGCCCACTAGGGGCAGACAGTCTTGGGCAGAGGGAAAAATAAATCGCTGTAAAATAAGGCAGAAAGCACTAAATGCTCCCAAAGAGCGCCAAGCAAAGCAGAAGAGGGAGAGTTCAATTCTGGCTGCTGAGAAGAGGTTTGTACATAAAGCAAGAAAAGTTTCTTTGTCTTCTAGGCGACAACCTTCAAACGGCCATTACTGTTGCAAAGAATTCCGAAATGATTCCTCAAGGCAGCCAAGTGATCATTGTTGAAGCCAATGAACCAGAAGAGTTTGCTCCCGCCTCTGTGACCTGGCAGCTGGTAGAGAACCAAGAGACTGGACCTGGGAGGAATGTGAGCAAATGTTACAAGGCCCCTCCATGGGCCTGGGCTCATGGAATACAGCCCTGGCACTGCACAGCCTTCTCTTGGCTCTTGAAGTCATCAGAGTAATAATTCCTTACCTCTGTCCAGAGTTTTGTAGTTGGAAAAGCATTTCCACTATGCTTTGCTTTCAGCCCTGGCTGCATATTAAAATCATCTGGGAGAGTTTTAAGCTTCCCACTGCAGGCTGTACCAATTAAATCAGAACCCCTGGGGTGGTAGCAGGCATCAGCCACTTTTCCCAGTGATTCCAATGTGCATTCGTAGCTGAGAACTACTGATTTACATCCATATTTTCCATTTGATCTTTACAATAATCCAGTGCAGTTGGGCAAACTATTAATTTTGCAAATGAGAAAACTGAGGTTCAGAGAAGCAAGCTTGCCCAATACAAAAGCTGGTCAGTTGCATGCAGGAAACCAGACTCAGGTCTGTTCGATTCCATACGAATCCATGGGCATTTAGATTGTACTATGCCTGTGACATGTAGTTAGCAGGTGTTGGGCTTCCCTAGACAGCAAGCTTCCTGTGCACTTGTGACAGAATAGCTCTTTCATATGACGAGAATGGGCTATAGCCTCATATTCCATTACTAAAGTTAGCACCTATCCTTTTGTGGGAACTCAAAGAGATGGCCCTCCAGGTGATGAAGTACAAAAATGCTCCTTTCTTCCACGCTGACCAGCCTTTCAGGTTGTAAGGTATTGAGTGAGTCTTTGTGCAGTCAGAAGTCTTTGTGAAGTACACAAATGGTACCAGTATACTAAGTGGCTCTGCTCCTGCCCTGGGAAGAAGTGGGTTTACTTGGCTCAAACTCCAGTTCCAGGGGCTATCTGTGAAAGATGACAACTCTCTCTATGATTCCAGCTTATTTCCTTGTGCACCCACTTGCTTTTGTTTTGATGCATGCTACCTGAATTTCACTGCATGAAGGGCTCAGGTCCTGCGCTAATTTTAACAAACAGTCCACTCACACTACTCACTCATGAGTTTAATACCTTTACTGAAGTTTTGGTCATCACTGGGAGAGCCTGCATCACAGTATCAGGCCTTCCTCCTCCTCTCTGGCTCCGCCCACCATGCTTTTCTCCCCACCTTCCCAGTACAGGCAAAAGGAATTCCTGCTCTTGTCACATGTGCAATACTTTAGAACATGTCTTTTTTGGGGTGTTTTATAAGTGGGAGTGGATGGTGGGGATCATCTTGCCTCCCAATTCAGCATAGCAAAATTTTTTTCTTCCAAATACAATGCTTTCCCTGATATGAATTCCTCTAATAAATAAATTTTTCTCACCTCCTATACTATTTGAATTCAGGGTTCTACACAAATGTAAGGCCCTCTGAGAAATGTTATGTGAAAAACCATTATCAGCTACTGAAATAATGAATGCACAGGCATTCATCATACACTTTCTCTCTAGTTGGGAGCCAGGTGGGGCTAGAGCCAAGCCAGAGGAATACCTTGACAGGTGAAATATAGGAGGGAAAGGGTTTTGGAAAAGGAGTAATGCTGGTGCAATGGAATGTAGGGCGTGGAAAAGGTTCTGGGCACCTGAGAGAAGGGGTTACTTGTTGAAGTAAAGTCACAACAGAGGTCAGAGGTCAGGTGCTAGAAGGAGTTAGGCTCTGAAGAAAGAGTCTGACTACTTTACAGTGGAGAAATTGGGGCATGATTTTTGAACAAATTATGGTAAGAGATCTTAGAAAATATAAAGTTGCATGAGGAGAAGGAAGTAGAGGAAAGAATGCTTTCTTGTACTCACTAATTGGGACCTTGGAATAGGTAGATTGCTTCAGTAGACTGACATCACACATATTACCTCCCAGGACAGGATCCAGAGTACTATGTTGTCAAAGTACCATATGTTTATATAATTGGGGGGGGTGGCATTTTGAATGTTTTCTTCCTGTGAGTTAAAGTTCCCTGGGCAAATTACACATTAGGTTTTTGTTGACCCTTTCACTGTTATGCAACATGAATACACTTCCTTCCATAAATAAGAAGAAAGCAGAGACATTCCTTAAGAGCCAATGTAGAAATATATTTCCAAACGAGGTCACAAAAAAAGAAAAAAAAAAAAAAAGAGCCAATGTAGAAATAATGCCTTTTTGATTTTAGGAAACCTACATTAACATTGGAAACAGCTCAGTACCTGACGGGAGAAGAGGGAGCTGTTACCATTTTGCAATGAGCGGGAAATCATACCAAGTCATATTTCAGCATTTCAACAGTTTGCTTCCAAAAGTGAGTACTGCAGAAATGAAGCGTTTTATTTTGCTCCTCAAATTAGTGAGGCAAATAGGGGAAAGAGAGTAATGAAAGTGATGATCACTTAGGGTTGTCTCGGAGTTAGAGAGTAAACACCCTCAAAGGGGCTCTGCTCCCATAGAAGTATCCCAGCCCTTCCCACACCTACCTAGTCCTGTGCATACACACAGTCTTCCCTTCAGAGCTCGAGTTCTGGTACAACTTCTCGCCCCTGTGGCCAGTTCAATCTCAGCCTCTCTCCTTCATTTCCCCCCACACCCACCCCAGAGAACCTCCAGATAGTTCGAAACGTGCTGCCTGTTTTGTGGGTCAGCCTCTCTCTGAAAGCTACCAACTCATGTCAGGCTAAGGTCTGGTCCCCTTCCTGTCTGGATTCTTAAATTACAGCAAGAGGAAATACAGGCCCCATCGTTTATTTTCAAAATCATTTGTTATCTTGTCCTCTGTGTGTCCTATTTTAAAAATAGTGCTGTGCAGGGTTGTATTGTCAATGTGGAGGAGATTAATGGAGCACAAGCTGAGGGCAGCAACCATCTGTTAGCAGTGTCTTAAACATTCTGTCATTTTGTCAGTCAGGGACCATAGAATCTCGACCCCAAAGGCTTCTAGAAAGCTCTTAGTCCAGTTTCTCATTGTAGAGATGGGAAAGCTGAGACTCAGAGAGGTTAAATCATGTCTAAGGTTTGCACAGCTAGTCGGGGCACATCTGAGAATAGAACCTTGTTTTTCATCTCCCAGTCTATCGCTTTTGCCTCTGCCTGTGCTGCAACTATAGAGACTGTTTAATAGAAAGAACTGTTATTTCCTTAAGCATTTTCATTCCACATGATCTGCTGCTTCTTAGTTACTGTATTATTATTAATTAGAGGTCACCCCCATCTTGGAAAAATGGTCTGGACAAAAATAATAGTTATGATGGAGGACTCAACATGAAAGTTCAATATTAAAGCATTGAATCTCCTTATTTCCTTTCCTGATGTTTGGTCTAATGACATACCACCCAATTCTATATTAAATCAGTATCCAGGAATTATTTTTCAATGATTTTGAAAATAAACGCTGGGGCCTGTATTTCCTCTTGCTGTAATTGAAGAATCCAGACAGGAAGGGACTAGACCTTAGCCTGACATGGGTTGGTAGCTTTCAGAGAGAGGCTGACTCACAAAACAATCAGCTTTTATTTTAAAAGCTTTCCTCTTCCTAATCTTATTGCAATGGTTGTTTTTCTCTTTAGATTCTGGTGAATGGAACCATTTTTGCAAGAATGTCTCCTGGGCAAAAATCAAGCCTTGTTGAAGAATTTCAGAAATTAAAGTAGGTGTTATTGCATGAAATAGAGGACCATACTTGTTACCTATTACTGCATAATAAATTACTCAACACCTTAGTGGCTTAGAATAACACCGTTTATTATTTTACTTTTCTGTGAGTCAGAAATCTAGCTATGGCTTAGCTGAGTCTTCTGGCTCAAGATCTCTCACAAAGACACAATCAGGTGTTGGCCAGGACTGTAGTCGTCTCAGTGCTTGAGTGAGGAAACGATCTGCCACCAGCCTCACTCACGTGTTGTTGGATGGATTCAGTACCTTGTGAGTTGTTGGACTAAGAGCCTCAGTTTTTCATGGGCTGGTGGACAGTAGCCACCCTCAGTCCCTTGTGACATGGGCCATTTCATAGGGAAGCTCACAATGTGACAGCTGGCTTACATATGAGTGAGCAAGCAAGAAGAACCAGAGAGACACAGAGAGAGAGAGAGAAAGCAAGATGGATGTCACTGTTTTTTATATCCTAATCTCAAAACTGACATCCTATCACTTTTGCTGTATTCTCTTCCTTAGGAGCTAGGTCCAACCCACACCCAAGGGAGTGGATTACACAAGGGCATGAATACCAGGAGGTGGGGATCACTGAGCGGCATTTAGAAACTGCCTATCCCAAAAAGCATTTGTTCCGTGGAGCATAAAGTATATCTTTAAGAAAGATCTTCTGCTTGGATATAGAAAAAATAAATAGTGGAATAGGTTCTATATCTTAGAATCAGAAAAATGGGGAAATGTGTAAGTTATCACCTGAAATTATTATAGGTTGATCCATTAGAATAGGGGTCCCCAACCTATGGTGAGTTGTATAATTATTTCAGTATATATTACAATGTAGTAATAGAAATAAAATGCACAATAAATGTAATGTGCTTGAGTCATCCCAAAACCATCCCCGGCCTTCCAGTTCTGTGAAAAATTGTCTTCCATGAAAGTGGTCCCTGGTCAAAAAGGTTGGGGACTGCTGCATTAGAAGATATGTTGGTAATTTCTGGTCCTCTTAGCAAGAGGTGGGATGGCATTTTCACTGTATCTGACCCTGGCAAGGATTAGATATAGAGGTCAAAGTAAAGGGAAAGTCCTGTCCTACCTTCTTCAAAAATACAGATCACCAAGTCACGTGGAAGTGAAATGGTTCTTCTTGAGACCAGATCTACCTACTATTTGCTGGGAATGTTACAGGTTGGGCTGCAGATTCTAGAAAATAAAAAGAAACATAGAGTAGAGAAACTTTCAATTATTGTTGGTGGGTAGTAGGTGAAATCAGGAGAGTTCTTTTTATTTTATTTTGTTTTTTGTTATCCAAGCATTCATAGAGAAGTCTCAAAAACTATCTATTAATTCCCATAATGCCTGAGGCTGGGTAAGTAACCACTGTCTAAAATGACTATTTCATTCACATGATCATTATGTGACATTGGCTGAAGAAAATAATTTTACCTTTTTCAAATACCTGAGAATTTTTGGCAACTAAAATGCCTTATTTTGAAAAACTATATTTCCCTAGAGAAAAATCAATTCAATAAGACACACCCTGTCTCAGAATGAGCTGTCTTCTCTCGGATTTCCCAATCGTTCTCTTCATGCTTTTGTCATTGACAATGTGCATAAGGCTTTCTGAATTCTGTTTCTGAATTCGGAGAACACTAGAAGATGTAACATTCTGGGTGTGATTTAGAGACTAGATATGTGCCCTTAAGCCTGAAGAATAGAAGCCATTTGCTAACAATTGTGGGTCGTCGTTACATGCACATGTGAATACTTACAAGATGATGTTCATTTATACTAGCCCAATATTAGTTTGAATGATATGAATTTGTTTACATTTGACCATTTATACCTATAAAAGTGGTCATTTCTTATGTATCAACAAATAATAAGAAAATTCCAAAACAACTTAATTTTTTACCCGTTATTGACTTTATAATTTTATCTATTTTTAGAAAAATGCAGCTGAATTTTTAATAGCATTGTCATTAGTCAACACGTAGAGTGTATGGTTTACTTATAATATTAATAGAAGATAGTGTCTTGCATCTGAAATTCCTTTTCTTGGCAGCAGCTTTAATTTTTACTCTCCTATTTATATTGTGTTTACATACTAAACTAATATAGATGGGAAGCCTGTTTTCTCCTTTTCACTCTGAGATGCATCAAGAATATGAGTATATGTCTCTAGTTGTATCTGTTAAACTATTTCCCAAATGTTTCTCACCCCAGTATCTGAAATCTAAACTCTAAGTGACAGTTAGCAACAAAAACCCAGCTGGATTAGGTTACGATCGCTGCATTAGGTTGTGTGGGAAGGGCTATAATCATGACTGCATACTTGTGAGTTTGGCCTTGGTGCATATAATCAAACAGGATTTCTTTTGAAGTGTGCGATCACTGTCTTTGCCAATGTCTTTGGCAGGATCACTATCGTTTTGATGTGACTGATTGAAACAATTTAAATAATGCAGTGGCCTTTTTCTTCTGGGAATATGTCTCTTTAAGACATTTTCCTTCAGCCTGATTCCACCTGTGTTCAGGGGACACACACACACACATCGCCTGTGAGTCAGTTATGATGGAAATTATTCAAGCAAGGTGTCAAGCTATTATTTTTCCATTCTTTCCGCTGCAGTTACTATGTGGGCATGTGTGGAGATGGAGCTAATGACTGTGGGGTGAGTAGAAATGACTTCTGCTAACACAGGCAGCTCACTGATATCCCTCTTGAGGACCCTGCAGTCCCCTGGGGTCTGTTTCTTTATCCTTCCACTTGATCATTTTGCTGTTTATATCCACCTTGACCTGAGTGTGGGTTGGAAGTGGAGGGGAGTAAAGTGAGATGAGTCACTTCAGATGTTTTCTGGCAATTTGTAGAACAACAAAGACAAAGGAAGGCTACTTAGACTTCCATATTTCAGACCCAAAAGGAACTTTACAAGAATAGCTGGTCTAAATTTTTCATGTTATCAATAAGGAAATGAAGTCTCAGGGAAGTGAATTTTTTTTTTTTTTTTTTTTTTTTGCCTGAGGTCACACAGCTGGTAAAGTCATAGTAAAGAAAAAGTTTGAAACTGATGATTAAAGTTTTGAATTATGTGTAAATTATATTTGTTCCCGCCAGAGCCTCTCTCTGGTTAGTTATTAAAAGCTGGCTATACCTCAAAACTCTTACCCTCAGTAAAATCCTAGACCAAACTATTCCATTATTTTACACCAAAGCAAAAATTGAATAAAATGATTCTTAGCAAATCATTTCTCATACACAATAGAAGGGTAGTACATGTTTTATATTCTGAGTTTTAAAGATATGATGCAAACACAATAGTCTACCTTGAAGATTATGTACAGAAGGAAATACTTTAGTAGCAAATTTATGGGACAAGAATTAAGGAAGATTGCTTTGTATTTCCAACATTTAATAGATATTTAAGATCTGGGTATTTGTTTTACTTTCCTCAAATAATTTTTTCCAAATGTCTGTGAAAAACTATATGAATGATTAGAGTTCTGAAGAATTATTCTGCCTTATGCTTCATGAGAAAAAGTTAGTTGTTAGCCTATTCTTTCAAATCTGGAATGAGGACCCATTTCCATTAATTATGTGAAATTTAGAACAAAACAAAGAAATCAAATGCTAAAAAATGGCATTTGATAAAGTTTCTAAAGAGTTTATTGTCTGATGGGGGAAAGAATCACACATAAAACTAACCCTAACATAAGGTAGATGGTCATAAATTATATAATAGAGATAAAAAAATATTAAAGGAGCAAAGGGGAAGAAGGAAATGTCCTAATATTTATTGAACATGAATCTGGTATGTACCAGCCATGGTGCCAGGTACTTTCTATTATAATAGTTCTACATAACTACAGATATACAAAATCTCCTCTTATGTCCATACAATTCTTGTAGGATTAGAGGCATGCTGGCCTGCCTATTGACCAGAGTCCTCGTGCACGCTCTGGAGAGATGTTAGTCTCGATGAGAAATGAATTACCCCTTATTTCTGTGAGGCAACACATATGCTGGAAGGAGTCTGTGATGTCTCCGGTGAAGATGCTATATGTTCCATTCTGCATCCCAGCAGTTAGTTGGATGGCTGGATCAGGAAGACTAGGGAAAGGTGGGGATTACGTCTCTTTCCCCATCATTCATGAAGATGGCCTACTAAGTGTAAGAAGGGAGAGGGTGAAGGTCCCCAACCAATGTCCATCCAAATTCTGTCATCTTTTTAATAGCCTTTTGGTATGAGAACTTCCATTTCCTTATCATATCTACACCCCCCACAGGCAGTGCACATACATGCACAGACACACATACACGTAACCCCACTCTTCTACCTCTGGATTACTGTTAGTTGGTACCTCCTTAGTTGGTGACTTTGTGGATCAGGGGAGGGAGGGTACTCCAGGTGCAGGGACAGCATAAATAGAGACCCAGGACTGGAAGAGTACAGTGTTATCACTGTAATATGAAGCGTAGTTGTTTGGTGTTTGAAGAGTTAAAGCCCGCCTAAGGAGTCACGGGTGTAACATGAATTTATCATTCCAGGCTTTGAAAATGGCTCATGTGGGCATCTCGCTGTCGGAGCAGGAAGCATCTGTGGCATCCCCTTTTACCTCAAAAACAGCCAACATTGAGTGTGTGCCTCATCTCATCAGGTAAGCCACTTCTCCCCCTTCCACCCCCATGACCGACCGGCTCATATCTGGTTCTAGAGACAGACACAATTCAACTATAACTTAAGGTAATGACCGGCATGACAGAGGTATGGGTGAAGTGCTATTGGAGCACCAAATAATGGAGCCATTAGTGCTGCTTGGCAATGCTGATAAAAGCTGCAGAAAGGTGACTTTTGCTGAGCCTTGAAGGATAGATGAGTGTGTTTTGTGGATAATTGAAAGCTTGACTTGATATTTAAATATTGATTTCATTTCTTACTCCTCCTCTCCTTTATTTGTATGTTGGATGCTTCCTAGAACATTTCTCTCTGGAGTTTGGGATGAGTGAGGAAGCAGAAAGGGAGTATTCTATTAGATAGCCTCCCCAAGTAC
Source organism: Eulemur rufifrons (assembly GCF_041146395.1). Classification (NCBI taxonomy): domain Eukaryota; kingdom Metazoa; phylum Chordata; class Mammalia; order Primates; family Lemuridae; genus Eulemur; species Eulemur rufifrons. The sequence continues at coordinate 71,515,551 of NC_090989.1, forward strand.
TCTCATATGTCTCCAATATGAAAATTAGTGAATACCCAAAATGTTTACACAGAAGATATTACAATGGATTGGCAATGGTCAAGGAAGGGAAAAGGATTAAGAGCTGTTTATTTTCACAGGATACCTCCCTCACCTCCATTCCACTCTCATTTCTGATCTTATCTCTACTTACATTTTAAATGTAGTTAAGAATAAAACATTCGGTTTTATATTTTATTCATAAATCTCATCCCCCTCTTGTTTCCTATAGCACTTTGGGGTAAATTCTCAGCATCTTCTTGGCCTGTGGTCTGAAAGGTATCATCAAATTTTGAGGTTTATACAAAAAAGACAATGATGAAGTTCTCCAGCATGTCCCTTAGTGCATCAGAGTGAACAAGTTACTGGCAGGAATCACCAAGCTGAAGGTGCCAGGCTGAAGTTCCATGTCTGTGGCTGGATGTATATCAGCAAGATAGCTGCACACAGCTCCCTGACAGACGGGCTCATTGTCTGGTTCTAGGTGTCTGCACCTATGTCCTTCCACAACCTCAAACATCATTACTTCCCCTGCCTCCAAAGAAGCTCCTCTTCCCAATTCCCATGTTCCTTACTTCTGAGGACAATTTGGTCTTTAGAGTCAGTCCTTGAGGTTCAGAACCTCAGAGTACTTTTAATTTTTCCTCTTCTTCACTCATAACCAAACAGGTGTCATATTTTACTGATTTGTCTTGGCAGAGTCTCTCCAAGCCCTTTGCTTACTAACTCAATTGCCTTAACCTTGGATGGGGTCATGGTGACTACGTAATGATAGTGCTCTGGACTCTCCTCCTATTTCATGCTTTTCCTCATCAATACAACTCATGGAGTTCTTTATAAATATTGTACTTGGAAACATGGTGAATAAAGAACAGACAGAGCCTTGCCCTGGAGGACTTACATTCCAAGAAAGGAGATATATAAATACGTCTCTCCCACAACACAGAGAATCATATGCCTGATGATTGAAAGGTGCTTAATAAATTTGCTTTAAATAAATTAACATCCACACAATACACTAAATGTTCTGGTGGAGTGTGAGAACTCAAGCCAGAAGGGAAGGTTTCAGCAGGGGAGTTGCAACTTGAAGAATCGATAGGACTTAAGTAAACAGAAAGGAGGTGGGAGGGAATTTCAGGTGGAGGAAGTAGGAGAGCCACGTTTAGAAACTGGGTTGTAATTGAAGAACACAGGGGCCAGTTAGCCCAATTGAGCTGGAAGACTTCTCAGATGGGCATTGTGCCAGTAATGTTGGACAGCTGGGTGTGGACACCTTGCAGGGAGTTTGACCTCCTAGATAGTTGCACAAAGTGCCTACTTGATCTATTCAAAATGCAGTGGAATTTGAACTTCAGATGCTCTTCCTCATGCATGTGGCACAATAAGTTTATGAATGCAGTATACTGTTTTAGAATACAAGTCATGATGTCAAATTTCTCTAGTGGCAGATGGCTTAGTAAGACTTCAGGGTAGAAACTCTTTGCTTTTATATTTCATAGATTCATAAAAATTAGATATGGTTCAGCTCTGTTAGGCTCATTTTACCCTTGCTATCCTTGATGCATACTTATTCCCAAGAAAGCACTCCAGAGAGGCTATGAGGTACCGTTTCAGATGCATAGGTCCAGATCAGCAGATTTTCATTTTCATCTTTTGAACCATGATTTACTTGTTGTTTTAGTTCAAGTCCTTTAGGGCAAGGACTGTGTCTTACTCATTTCTGTATCAAGCGTTGTGCCCAGCACTAAGCTGGGTACATTAGAGCATTCAATGAATGTGGAACGTGTAAATAAATGTGTGAGCTACTTAAAATTCATAATCATTAGGAATAGCAGTAATATTGGAGGACCATGCAAACACCCTTGATCCTTTACTTAGAGTGGTTTTTTTTTTTTTTTTGCACTTTCCTTTGAATCTGGATGTCTTAATTTTCCTGGAAATGTATACAACTGTAGGAAAAGGATGAAATCACAATATTTATATCAGATGTTGGAAAATGATCCAGGTTTCCCATGCTTGCCCCTTCTCAGTTTGTCCTCTACTCCATCCTCTGTGTTAAAAACAAATGACAGCACCTCACAGCTTGGTGACAAACATCTGCCCAAAGCAGCCTGGCCCATCTCCCGTCCTAACCCTCTCATCTTGCCTGAGACAAAGTGGTTAGTAGTTTGGCTTTTAGGTTTTCCTTTTCATGTCCTTGTTCTGTTGACAAGGTCTTTGAGAAGAGCAGATATCTTTGCCACTGGGGTCACTTTCCATGTGGATTTGCTTCATCCCTGATAAAGGCTGCAGAAGGACAGGTCTGCTGAGTTCTCACGCCCCCTTCGAGGGCTGCTACCTCACATTGGCTCTTTTAACCTGTCATAATCCATCATCCAACAAAACCTCCACTAAAGGATTAACAACTAAAATGGAATTCTTTGAAAGGGGGAATATCTACCTTTTAAGCTACAATTTTTACTGTAGTCTTGATCTCCACACCAGCTCAGATTGTTACCCCACATTCTTCCCGGAATATTGAAGCCAACAAAACCCACTTCATCTCAAATATTAGAGTCACATCCACACTTCCTAAAATGTGAGAACACCCATCCTTTGGCTGTGTGTCTCCAAGGGCCTCTAAAGCACCCACACTATGATTCCCAGGAAGTTTGTGTTGTTAAGATGTGATGGGTCACAATCAAATCCCCATGCTTGACATTTTGTACCTTATCGTAATGTCGTATTGTGTTTATGATACACATGGTAATCTCACTTCTCCGAAAGCTTGTTGAAAACAAGAACTGTGACTAATTCATTTTATATCCTCCATGACTCTTAGCACAATGCTGGGACGTCATGAGCCTAAATAAAAGTGAGTCAATGAATCAATGAGTGAGGTAATGATTGAATGGGAGAATGAATGAGTGAGTGAGTAAGTAAATGAGAGGGTGGATTAATGATTAAGTGAATGTATACAACAGGCTATTAAAATTCTAACTCCTGTTGAAATATAAAAGAGACCGGGAGATGTGTATTGTACGTAACCAGTTATTTTTATTTCTTTTTAAACAGAGAAGGCCGAGCTGCTCTGGTTTCATCCTTTGGGATATTTAAATATTTGATCATGTACGGCATAATCGAATTTATCAGTATATTGCTGCTCTATTGGGTATGAACCAAAAATCATTTTGTCCTGGTTCTAATTGCATTTACATCTCGGGTTTATTCTTCAGGGTGTGGCTCCTACACAGAATTTAATGTTTTATAAATAAATGACATTTCTCAAAATAGGTGCCTGCAAACTCGGGAACCTACTATAACTGTGCACGAAATGTGGAGCTAGAAATAAGTAGACGTGGATCAGTTTTCTAGGGTGTTGTTTTCTCTGGATAACCTGAGACTCATGACCTCTCCAAGCCCTTGTTTCTTTATTTGGAGTATGAAGATAGCTTTAGAGCAGCCTAAATATAATCCAGCAAGAAATGGATCAGTCTCCAACTGTGGAATATTTTTGGCCAAAGACTGAGAAGAGATAAAAAGGAAGAAAAGTTTTTAAATTTAATTTTGAAGGACTAGAATGCTAAAATCCTCCCATAATGGAGCAGTTAGACATATCAGTAGTAAAGAATCAGCAATTCCTTAAACTAAAAAAAAAAAAAAGACTCAAAATTAAATGATATTAATAACCATTTAAAAATTAATTAGCTGTATAGAAGAACTCTGTATAGGTTGAAAGTATTCTTCATTAGTTCAATCACTGCTTGCTCTACAGTAAAATAATCCAAAAGGCCCAAGGAACACTTCAGGAAGGGAATTATTTGATTGCTTTCCTTGGAGATTTGAGAGGTGAGTGAGAGAAGCCCAGCACTGCAGCATCCAGTAGGCTGTTGCTTGCAAGGACCACACAGAGGGCTCAAGGGCGGCCAGATGGGGAGAGACAAGAACTGGAATGAGAATCAGAAAACCTGGATTCAAGTTCTGCCTCCACCCAAAAGACAAATTAGGTTCTGTCCTTGGCCAAAATCTGCCTCCGGGAAGTTGGGCTAGCTGATTTTCAGAGTCCTCCATAGTTCTGTGAAAGCTATTCCTAGAATGAAAACTAAAGCTGCTATTGGAAATTTCCCTGCTCCATCTCATCCTGACTCTATATAATTTTACCACACTCAGGTGAAAACAAGGAAAAAGATATGAGAAAGAAAAGTAAAGAAGACAGAGAAAGAATTGGAGGTTGAGAGGGTCACTGAGAAACCGATTGCAGCCTTTCAAAAATGTGAAAGCAGAACTTCTGTTCCAAAGTCTCCATGGATGGAGTTAGGGACCAGGGTCCTAATGGGCTTACTTAGAGCAGGGGTCCTTGTTCAGTTTGTGAAAGTGAATGGACTCTAAGAGAACTATGTTGTAGACTCAATCCATGGGTAAGGAAAAAGAGTAACACCTGTGGAATGAGTTGAGACCTCGACTTCAAATTTTAAGCTTGAAATTTCCAAGGGAACTTTTAAACTTTAATACCTTATGTTGAGAATTCAACTGCGCAGGCTGAGACAACAGCTGCCAGAACTAATGTGCAGGGTGGTTCCCAACTGACTGTTGTTGCTAATACGGAATTAAGCTAAACACTGGGAAAATAGTGATCTAGTCTCATTCTATCCAAAGAGATGCTAATGATTTTAGGTTAAGTCATTTTCTTCCTGAAAAGGGAAGAAAAATAACAGTTGCTTCCTAACTACTTAAAAAAGAGTATTGGGAATGATTAAAAAAAGCAAAAAACAAAACTATAATACAATGGCAGAAGTAACACTTACATTTACTTTTTCTTTCCTTTTCAGCAATTACAACTATTTGGGAATTACCAGTATCTCATGCAAGATATAGCCATTACTTTGATGGTCTGTTTAACAAGTAAGCTCTTTAGCAAAGTAAACTGTATTATATTTATTTCTCTATGAAATTCTAGAAATACTCACACAAGCAAGAACTTCTTAGAAAGAGACACCCTAATTACTAAAACTGCATTTTCTATGAGGTTTTTGAAAGTGGTGATGGGGGTAAATTAAGAATTGAAATCCTCAGACTTGGCATTATCCTGATAATGAATAGGTCTTAGCCTCAAAAAATTGTCAACATAGTCTGAGTTCTTTGTAGCTTTGTGTCTTGTACATAGAAAAATGAACAAGAAATCTAGAAAGCGAATTTTTTAAAACCCAAAGGTCACTTTCCATTATTCAGCTATGCCTCACATTGACATGAAACCAGATTTTTGCTAGCTCTTTGATGTGTGAGAACAAATGCTAGCATTTTATTTTAGTGGAATTCTCTCAAAAGCAAGGTATGGCTCACAGTAGCTATTGCTCATTTGCTTCCTTTGAGATGACACTGATGCAGTATTTCCTATCAAGAAACTCAGGGCTTGATTCCAACTCTTAATAAGTGAGAAAGGAGCCTTCACCAGAGAGCAAAGAAAAAGAATGATATTGTCGTCTCTTTTTCCTTGCTCAACAATGGGAGTGTTATGAAAGCTAACACATAAAACATCAGGCAATGCAGGATATTAATAACCTTGAGAATTTCATGCAGCATCTTAAAACATGAAACAGATATTGAAATCATACATCAACCCAATCACAAAATTTATCAGTATCAGAGATGTAAGTACTTTAATTTTAATTTTGATTCCTAGGGTTGAAATGCCTATTAGTAGCCCATTAAAATATTTTCTATGTGTTATTAATATTCACATGACTGGATAATTTTGAATCAGTGAAATTGCTTCTATAATGTTATATTTTAAGCAATTTGCATGAATTGCTTGTGAATGCTGCTAAAAAGAAAAAGTCCCCCCAGGAGTTTCCAAGAACTAAGCTAGCAGGCAGTAGCATGGAGGTGAAGGCAGTGGCCATTCTCCACCACTCCCTACCTCTGTGACCTTTGGCAAAATGTCCTTATAGGGTTGTCAGGATCAGATAAAATGATGTTTGTAATGCATACACCATGGTCCAGGGCACAGTAAGCACTCATTACAAGATGAATGATCTTACACTGGACCTCTTCTTCTTTTGAGAAAACTAACTTGGTGAGCACTTGAAGAAAATCAGAAAATGTGTACAGGTAGATCGGTGTCATTTGAAATCCACAATAATGGATGGCAGGTCAAGGTTTGCCTCAGAATTACTATATGACCTTAAGCAATTTATTTGGGGATTTTGTACACTCGATTCCATAATATTAGTAATAGTTATGGATTTGACTCCCATGGTAGTGAAGCTATTTTAATGCCCACAGCAATAGCCTGTTGAGCCTCTTGCCAGCTGGTGGAAACTCAGCCTCGCATCTCAGAGTGGGCTCTGTGAGGGTGTTGGGATGACCCAGGGCAGGACCACTATTACCACTAGGAGGAAAAGAAGCCTCAGAAAGGTGATAAACCAGAAGCATAATGTTCTATTGAAATGTCAGCAGTTTATCCAATTATTATTCAACAAACTGTAGCTCGTTCAGTAAATGAGCTGAACTCAGGGGAGATTGGCGAAGGGAAGAATAGAGGCAGGAAACAGCTATTTTTGTTTGTTTTTTACCCTGTGCTTTCAAACACCCTGTTGTTTTCCCTTTCCTGCAAGCTCAGTCATCCCACAGGCATATAATTTTCCAGTAAATTCCAGATATTAAAGTGATCTCATCTTTAGATGTGAAAAGACCATGTGTTATAAATTAACATTTCATGTTTTCATCCAGTTCAAAGCTTTTCTTCCCCTAGATCAAGCCTGGCCTATGGCTTGGAGCACACAGTGGGTGAGAGTGCCATACATGGGGCTATTGTTGTTCCATCCTGTCAAATGTCCTCTAGCAAGGCAGGCATCTACACTCAAGCAATGTGCATGAGGCTCAGCAGTGAGTTCTTGAGAGCTTCATATAGATTGACCTGGACAGGAGGGCACCCTAACATGGTGATGCTCTCTCCTGCTGACCCCACAGAATTCCTTTCTGCAGCTGCCTCCTGGTGGAACATACCACAGAGCCTTCTACGGGTGGGCCCTCTAGCTCCAGCAGCTGCCCCATTGGGCAGATTCCTTCCAGGATAACTCTGGCCTGGCTAATTTCCATGGCTTCTACTTGACCTATCAGAGAGCAGATGAGAAGCTTGCCCCCTCTTCCCTCTGCTATTACAGGAGAGGAGGAGTGAGCAAGGCTAATGTCCCCTCTCAGCACCGCCTCTAGTCTCTCCCAGCATGGTGCTTATGACTTCCTCTCATTGGGTTGTAGTGATGCTGAGAAGAACACAGTTTATGTGCTCTTAACAATTCCCTTTAAAGAATCTCTTGAAGACTGTACATAGGTAGTGGGAGAAGGGCATGCTTATAATTGAATAACCAGCATGGCTCTTTCTTGCTAGGTACTGTAGAAATATGACTATCATCTCTCTTTACAATAAATTGACACTTACCCTACATTGTCCTCAAATATGAGGATCAGTAAAATTCTCCAGACAACAGGGAAAGCCCCATGCAACATTCTCTTACATAAGGGTTCATCTTTTACTGTGTGTTAGCCACATAGGTGCCTGGGGCAGGAAAAGGCTGATTGCTCAAGTTCAGAGTTTAGTCAGAGGATTCATATACATGAATGAATGAGATGCAAGTTGAAAGTAGTGAGTGGCAGAAAACAGCAGACGCTTTGGGAGTTCGGAGAAAGAAGAGTTTGTGTCTGATAATCTTGGGTTAGGTAGGAGATAGCAACGGAGAAAAGAGAAAGATACTAGGAATGGCTGCATGAAAGGAGTAGCATTCACATCAAAACAGGAGGGATGGATAGATTTCAAACATCTTTTGCTACAAGAAAGGTATCTCAAGTAGAAGGAAGCAGCATGAGCAAGAAAAAGCTGATAAGTATGGTGCATGAGTTTTTAATTTGATCACGCTGTAGGGTGTGTGAAAAGAAACAGTGGGAGATAAAACTTGAATCACAGAGAATCACAGAGAATCTTGACTGCCAGTCTGGGAATTGTGGACATTCATCTGCAGCACTTAGGAGTCATTGACAGTTGGACAATGTAAAATTACCGATGTCCCCGACTTACGATGTCTTGACTTATGATTTTTGACTTTACAATGGTGTGAAAGTGATACGCATTCAGTATAAAGCAGTATGATACTCTCTCGGGATGTTGGGCAGTGGCAGTGAGCTGCAGCTCCCAGTCAGCCATGTGATCAAGAGGGTAAACAACAGATACTCCACAGTGTACTGTGTTGCCAGATGATTTTGCCCAACTGTAGCTAATGTACGTGCCTGAGCACGTTTAAGGTAGGCGAAGCTAAGCTAGGATGATCAGTATGTTAGGTATACAGTATTAAATGTAGTTTTGTCCCACAATATTTTCAGCTTACAATGGGTTTATCGGAAAGTAACCCCACTGTAAGTCAAGGAGAATCAGTACTCTCGTCAAGGCTTCATACAGTTCCCAGGTAAAGGTTTTCAGTTTTAATTCTGAATTAGTACTAGGAAGAGATAATGCCATCACATATTTAATTTATTTACTTATCTATACACACCCTGCCTTGTTCCCAGGAGGTTTTAAGGCAACATATGAAGGCAGCTAATAAGACAATATCATGCACTAAAGATAAAATCAAAAAGAAAAATAAGATGAAATCAGGAGTGAATTCAACTAGGAAAGTGCATGTCTTGAAGTCCAATTTGATTCCAACCTGTGTAGCAGCCAACTTGAAGGAAATTTATTCTAGCCACATCTCTATCTTTTTCAACGAGATCTACTCAAATTATATTAGATCAAGAAAATAGAGGACAGGGGTGTTTAAAAATATAATTCTAAAAAAAACCCAAGAAACGGAAACTCTGAAAATCCTGGTCCGAGGAGGGCTAGAACACTTGAGTGTGGCTGTAACCGGGCAAGCTGGGGGGTCCTTGTGGTGACGGAAATGGTCAGTATCCTGACTATATCAATATCAGCATCCTGCTTTGATATTGTACTATATTATATTTTACAAGATGTCACCATGGGGGAAAATGAGTAAAGAGTACAGGGGATCTCCACGTATTATTTCTTTTGCATGTGAATCTACAATTGTCTCACAATAAAAGTTTAAATATTTAAAAAAAAAAAACTGGAGATCACTCCATTTCCAAGTGGCTATCTGGTCTCTTTCTTCTTCTCTCCATTCTTACTGTTTTCATCTGACTTCTTCTACTCATTCACCTTGAAAATGACTCCAAAAGGTGACACCAGGACTGAGTCTCCATAACCTATCCACTTGTCTTCCCGTAGTTAATGAGCCCAGCCTCTCATTGTCCCATTGCAAATCTTCTAGAGAGAAACTTATTGACCTAACTTGGGTTAGATGCCCACTTCAAGGCCAGTCATTTCTGCAGATGAAGGTGGGCACATGTAATTCAGCTCCATGTAGCCAGCTACTCCAGCATCTGGGAGAGGACATATCCAGAGAAGGAGATGTAGGAGGGGTTCATTGATTATAAAAATACATCTCATACATCCTATCAGTGTTTCAGTGATTCCTAACCTTTTCTGGATCTTGGTCCCTTGAAGAATCTGATGAAATATATAGATCTTTTCACCTTAAAAATTTCATGATGCACACTCAAATTTTGTATGTGGCTTATGTGGGCTCATGAGCCTTCTGAAATTTGACTTACCTGGTTTGCAATGATCATGATATAAAAACCAGTTACTCAGGAGAAACACAATTACATGATATCCACATATGCCAAATAATTAAAAACTATACTTTGAGAATAGAATTTGAAACTGTGAAGTTCTCCCATGCAGTGGGCCTGTGCTGGATTTAGTAAGAGCCAGAAAGTGGAATGAAACAGGGTTTCTTCTCTCAGGGAGCTCACAGTCTGCTGAGTTGTGTAAACAACTAGATTTAATGCAAGACACCCTACACTATAGCAACTATATGAATAATGTGCAGTGGGAACTCAGAAGGGGGAATGATTAATTTTAAATAAAATATAACACTTCGGAAGTTTGCATTCCTATGCATGCAATCTAATAGCATATATCATCATCATTTTAAGGAAACCTGGAAAATTCAGAAAAGTTTTTCTGGCTGCTGATAAACAGTATTACTTTCCAAGCTTGTATTTCAGAATTCTTCATTTTATTCTTTTAATTTAAGGGTGGCCTCATACTTCAATATGCTTAAGAGCAGAGAACATGGGGCTTTACAATCAGACAGACTTGAGTTTACATCACCACTCTGTCACTTGCTAACTGTGGGTCTTCAAGCAAGGGACTCTACTTCTCTGAATCTGTTTCTTCACATGTAAAATTTACCTGTTTTGCATTGCTTTTTAAGAAAATAAAAATAAAATTTATAAAACACTTAACACAGCCTCAGGAACCTAATAGGTGTCCTGAAATGGTAGTCATTATTTTTATTTTCATTTATAGTCAGGTATACAGATTCCCTGTCAGAAGTATTAGGAGTCTTTAATGTGGAAAAAGTTAAAATATTCTGTGTAATGACCCTGTATCAATCAGCTATTTCCATAATAATGCTACGTCACAACCCAGACCCCAAACTCAGTGGCTTATACCACCAAGCAGTCATTCTCCCCATTCATGGGTCTGCAGGTTGACTGTCATTCAGCTGATCTAGGTGGGTTCAGCTGAGCCAATCTGCTTTATGATGTAGATCAGTTGATCTTGGTTCAGGCTTTGGATTTGATTCAGGTCTGTTCTATGTTTTTCATTCTGGAGCCGGGTTAAATGGATAAACTGGGTATATTCTCATTGTGGGTGACAGAGAGCAGAGCCAGAGAGCAAGGCCAGTGGTGCAACCATGCTCAAAGTCTCTGTTAACATCTCTTTGGACAGAGAAAGTCACACAGTGAAGCCCAAAATTAAGAAGTGGTAAAGTACACTCTACCACTATGAGGCCAATAATTCAATCTACCACAGTGACTGTGTGAAAGAAAGCCCAGAAACTACAATGGGCACGAGAGAGAGAAGACCAACGAGGTAGAAGCCAGATGCACAGAGGTGTGATTACACCTCTCTCTACTACCCAACAAGCTCTTTATTATAATAACTCTATGGCTATCTTCTACTTTGGATACTAGAATACAGAGACTACTCCAAGCACTGCAGTCTCTGCCTTCGGTGACACGAAAGGACAATCTCTTTGGGTCTCTCTTCAGCATTTATCACTGTCCGTGTTGTGTGTCTCTCTTTGTGTACCCAAGCAATGGCTTCTGACACCAGCTACCCAGAGTTAGGCTAAACTTTACAGGTGAAGGGTACAGCCTCCACAAGAATGCCCTCACTTCAGATACCAGCCCCAAGTTTGGGGGTGTCCATACCACCTGTACTTCTAACTAGTTGGCTACAAATTTGGGGGTGGTCCCATTACCCTCTCAGGTTCAACAATTTTCTAAAACAACTCACAGAACTCAAGAAAGTGCTGTACTTAATGATTACAGTTTTATTTTAGCAAAAAGACACAAATCAGAACAAGCCAAAGGGAGAGACACATAGGGCAAGGTCTGTGAGGGGTTGCAAGCATGATACTTCTGTTGTCCTTTCCCTGTGGAGTCAGGACACCTCACTCTCCTGGCACACAGATGAGTGACAATATGCACAGTACTACCAACCAGGGAAGCTCAACTGAGCTTCAGTATCTGGAGTTTTTATTGAGGTTTCTTTATGTAGGCATGATTGATTGAATCATTGGCCATGATGTTGAACTTGATCTCTAGCTCTTCCCGCTCTCTGGAGGTCAGGATGATATCATGTGGCTTGAGGCCCTAGCCCTTTAATCACATGGTTGGTCTTTTTGACATGGCCAGCCCCCTTCCTGAGTCATCTTGTTAAAACAAACTCCCTTCAGACCCACCATCAGTCATCTTGTTAGCAAAAACTATCAAGACTCACCATGGATAAGAAAGATACTCCTATCAGTTAGGAAATTTCAAAGATTTAGAGGATACATCCCAGGAACTGGGATCAAAGGACACCCAAATTCTTCATTACGCAATCTATCTGTATCTTTCTCTAAACTTCAAATTCTTTGAGGGCAGGTGAGATGTCCTTCTCCTCTGCATACCGTACAGCCTCTAGCCCAGTGCCCTGCCACAAAAACTTCAATTGGAATGGTAAACATAAAGTCTTCATCATAGAGCTTTAGAATAAACAAAGTGAAAGGGCCTTTGAGTACCATTTAGACATTCTAACATACTCATTTTAACATGAGAAAATGAAGAACTAGAGTTTACGTGATTAACCCAGAACACACATTGAATTTAGAGTTTCATTATCCCAAATCGGACACCCGTATCCCACCACCCTGCCCATATATGTATGCACACAAACTTAAGCATACACACCGTACTTTCTTCCTTACATACATCAAAGAAACCTTTGATAAGCTGTGGAAAGGAAAGAGGTGACTGATATGAAGACAAGAACTGAAACATGACTATGATGTCAATATTTAAATGTGATATTTCTAATTCCTGACCTCCCCATGCTTCCTTCCTGCTCTCCCTGAGAAGTAAAGTACATTTCATTTTCATCATCTTGTTAGAATATGCAGCTTCTAAGAAGGATGCAGACATCTTTTTTTTAATAGTTGTTCTTTTAAATTTCTGCCTGTTGCCAAACCCTTAACCTTAAAAAAAATCCTGGGATCAAAAATACAATGTATTTTAACACTCTCATCTAGAAGCAAGATTTTTAAATTTATGAGTTCTTTTCCCTAACTAAATGTAATATGCACTAGCAGTCTTCCATGCACACACATATCCTGGAAGGAACTTAACACACCTCTGGTATCTATCACAGTGCCTGACACATAGAAGTGCTCAGAAAATGCTGGCTTAATCAATAATAGAGTGAGTGCTTTTTAAAAAAATATTCAGCATATGAAGATTAGTCTGGTTAGATGCCTCCTTATTCTCTTCATTCTAACTTTCCACTTTCCCACCATCACTGACAGATAATATTAGTACTGATTATCCCATGTGGAAGGCCATCTTCCTGTTTTACACACCATTCTTGTCAGTTCTGCATATAGAGAAAATATTTGCACCATGTGACATGGTAAATGTATTAATTACAGAACTTTTTAACCCATTAGTTTTCATTTCTGAAGCTGAAACCAAAGCACGTAAGAAGCAAAGACTGGTAGAATCGGATAGCAACTAGCAATGTGCTTATCTAGGTGGTAAACCTTCAATTCATGTTTGCTGAACCTGAATCCCAATGCAAGATTCAAGATGATATGCATCTATGTCTTTAATTCTCAACAATAAATTTTAACAGGAAAAAATTCATTTGTTTTTCAGTGAGTTCAACTCATGCCTACCCAAAGCTGGCTCCTTATAGACCAGCAGGACAGCTCCTTTCTCCCCCTTTGTTGCTCTCAGTCTTTTTGAATTCCTGTTTCTCCTGCATCGTGCAGATCTTTGCATTTCTCTACGTGAAGCAGCAGCCCTGGTACTGTGAGGTCTACAAATACAGGTAAGTTCATTTTCTTAGTTTTGCTTTCTAAAAGTGCTATCAGTATCCAATGACATTGTCCAACTGGGTTTGAACATATGTCCTAAAACTTTAATTAACAAAATGTGTCTCTACACTGCAAAACACAAATGATAGGAAAAAGCACAGTTAATAGGTGGAGTGCTGGGGTAAGCCCCCCAGGGAGTGGATGGGGAGAGGTCTGTCACATTGGTTATTAATGTATCCATCTGACAGCTGGTTGACAGAATGAATGTATTCATTCCCTGGTAGTTTGGATATCCTATAGACCAAGAGTTGGTAAACATTTCCTGTAGAGGGCTAGATAGTAAATAGGCTTTGTGGGCTAGATGATCTCTGTTGTAATTAGTCAACTCTGCTGTTGTAGCATATAAGCAGCCATAGACGATATGTAAACAAGTGGGTGTGGCTGTGTTCTAATGCAACATTATTTATAGAAAGAGGTGTTGAGTTGGATTTGGCCTATGGACTGTAGTTTGCTGGCCCCCGATACAGACATAAAAGAGAGCTTTGCTTAAATTATATTGTTTTTTTCAAATGAATGTTAAAATTAAAATGTTAATTGATGGTATCATTGTTTTGATTAACTTGGAGCACTAGACTCAGGACAAGTTTCTTGGCCTCCCTGGGCGTTAATCTTTTTGAGGTGGACTATAGCATGGATGCACAAACTTTATTTATTTTTTGACAAAGCCTCACTGCCCACAAAAGAAAAAGCAAGAAAAAAGCTGATCTTTTTAAAATAGGGCATTTGAAAATTGCCCCTTAGGCCACTGTGATCCTAAGGGCACCAGAGCACCAGAAATTAGTGAAACACAGATTGAAAACTATCAAATGATGTCTAAGATTATCATTTAGATCCAAAATTCAGCAATTATAATATTACTGGCAGTATAGAATCCCATTTAGTTTCAGAACCATATTTTTCCCAACATTGGAATGCATATACTCGGAGATGTCAAGGTTTGACTGAACCTAGGAGACAATATGGGGTACCCCACAGAGGGGTGGATAGGAAATCAGGAACTCTGGAAAATCCTCCCTCTATCTCAAGCTAGCTATGCCATACTAGCCCTCCACTTTCTTATCCACAATGTAAATGTATTGAACTAGTTACAATTTAGTTTTAAACTCTACAATTCAGGCCATCTAGTCTGTCTGCTCCTCTTTGTGTGAGAATGCTTTGTGACTACTGCTTGTTTGTTTCATTAATTTATTTAGCAAACATTAACTGGATATCTACCCAGGCATACCTCAGAGATATTGCGGGTTCTGTTCCAGACTACCACAATAAAGTGAATATTGCAATAAAGCAAGTCACATGAATTTTTGTGCTTTCTCAAACAAAACATAAACATTTTGTTTATGTTTATACTATACTGTCATGCATGAAGTGTGCAATGACATTATGTGTAAAGGGACAATGTACATACCTGAATTAAAAATACTTTATTGGTAAAAAATGCCAATGATCATCTGAGCCTTTTTTGAGTCCTGATCTTTTTGCTGGTGGAGGGTCTTGCCTTTATGCTGATAGCTGCTGACTGATCAAAGTGATAGTTGTTGAAGGTTGAGGTGACCATGGCAATTTCTTAAAATAAGAAGACAAGAAAGTTTGTCACATCAATTGACTCTCCCTTTCATGAGAGATTTCTCTATAGGTTTCTCAATGCTGCTTATCACATGCATTTTACCAACAATACAACTTCCAAACACAGAGTCTGTTCTCTCAAACCCTGCCACTGCTTTATCAACCAGGTTTATGTTATATTCTAAATCCATTGTTGTCATTTCAACGATGTTCACAGTATCTTCACCTGGAGCAGATACCATCTCAAGAAACCACTATCCTTGCTCATCCATAAGAAGCAATTCCTAATTTGTTAAAATTTTATTATGAGATTGTAGAAATTCAGTCACATCTTCAGGATCCACTTATTTTATTTTACTTTATGTTATTTTATTTTTTTGAGACAGAGTCTCATTCTGTCACCCCAGGTAGAGTGCAGTGGCGTCATCATAGCCTACTGCAACCTCAAACTCCTGGGCTCAAGTGATCATCTTGCCTCAGCCTCCTGAGTAGCTGGGATTACAGGCATGTGTCTCTATTTTTTTTAGTAGAGATGGGGTCATGCTCTTGCTCAAGCTGGTCTCGAACTCCTGAGCTCAAGCAATCCTCCTGCCTTGGCTTCCCAGAGTGCTAGGATTATAGGCATGAGCCACCATGCCTGGCTCAGGCTCCACTGTTAATTCTTGTTTTCTTGCTCCTTCCACCAGACCTGAAGTTCCTTCCTCCACTAAAGTTTTGAACCTCTCAAAGTTATTATCCATGAGGGTTGGAATAAACTTCTTCCAAACTCCTGTTAATGTTGATGTTTTGACTTCCTCCTTTGAATCATGAATGTTCTTTATGTGTAGAACATTGAATCCTTCCCAGAAGGTTTTCAATTTTCTTTGCCCAGATCTAACAGAGGAATCACTGTCTATGACAGGTATAGCCTTATGAAATATATTGCTGAAATAATAAGACTTAAAACTCAAAATTACACTTTGATCCATGGGCTGCAGCATGGATGTTGTATTAGCAGGCATGAAAACATTAATCTCCCAATACACCTCCATCAGAGCTTTTGGGTGACCAGATACATTGTCCGTGAGCACTAATATTTTGAAAGGAATTTTTTTTTCTCTGAGAAGCAGGTCTCAACGGTGGGCTTAAAATATTCAGTAAACCATGCTGTAAACAGATGTGCTGTCCTCTAGCTTTGTTCTTTCATTTATGGAGCACAGGCAGAGTAGATATAGCATATTTTTAAGGGCCCTAGGATTTTTGCAATGGTAAATGACATTGGCTTCAACTTAAAGTCACAAGTTGAATTAGCCCCTAATAAGAGAGTCAACCTGTCCTTTGCTCTTTGAAGCCAGGCATTGACTTCTCCTCTATAGCTATGAAAGTCCCGGATAGCATCTTCTTCCAGTAGAGGGCTGTTTTGTTGAAATTGAAAACCTGTTGTTTTGTGTAGTCACCTTCATCAGTTATTTTAGCTAGGTCTTCTGGGTCACTTGCTGTAGTTTCCACATTAACACTTGTTGCTTCACTTTGCATTTTTATGTTATACAGATAGCTTTTTTCATTCAACCTCATGAACCAACCTACAGTAATTTCAAACTTTTCTTCTGTAGCTTTCTCAACTCTCTTAGACTTTATATAATTAAAGAGAGTTAGGGCATTGCTCTGCATTAGGCTTTGGCTTAAGGGAATGTTGTGGCTTGTTTACTTTCCTATCTAGACCATTCAAACTTTATCTATATGAACAATAAGGCTGTTTCACTTTCTTAGGATTCATGTGTTCACTGGAGTAGCACTTTTAATTTCCTTCAAGAACTTTTCCTTTGCATTCACAACTTGGCTAATTGTTTGGTGCAAGAGGCCTAGCTTTTGGCCTGTCTCAGCTTTTGACATGCCTTCTTCACTAAGCTTAATCATTTTTAGCTTTTAACTTAAAGTGAGTGATGTGTGACTCTTCCTTTTACTGGAACACTTAGAGGCCATTGTGCAGTTATTAATTGGGTTATTATCAATATTGTTTTGTCCCAGGATATTAGGAGAGGGACAGAGATGGGAGAATAGCCAGCCGGTGGGGCAGTCAGAACACACAACATTTATCAATTAAGTTTGAATACTTATATGGGTGTGGTTTGTGGCACCCCAAAACAGTTACAATAGTAATATCAAAGATCACTGATCACAGATTACCATAATAGATGTAATAAAAATAAAAATGTTTGAAATACTGCAAAAATTGCCAAAATGTGACACAGAGACACAAAGCAAGCACATACTGTTGGAAAAATGGTGCCAATAGACTTGCTTGATGCAGGATTGCCCCAAACCTTCCATTTTTAAAAAATACAATATTTTCAAAGCACAATAAAGGAAGTGCAATAAAACAAGGTGTACCTATATGTGAAAAGCACATTTCTAGACCCTGGGGAGCCCAGGATAATAAGAATTAAGTCTTTCATTGGAATTCACAGTTGGAAAACAAATCTTATTTTAAACAGTTATAATAGCAATTTAAAAGTTTCAAGCTGAAAAAGAAAGCTGGTGGAAAAAAATTGTAAGTTTGATTATTGAAAAAGAAAAGAACATTGCAAATAAATCAGTCAGGACTGAGAAAGCCCGTATCCTAAACAAAATTTTTTTGAGTAAATATTATGTGACCACACTGTGCTAGGTGCCAAAAATTTATTGTAAAGTTGAGAAAACAAAAACAAAAACAAAACCACAAGGTAAAAATTCTATATTCAAATAAATCACACCCAAGACACAGAAAATAAAAATATATAACAAAAAATTGCAAAACAATGAGCTAATGCATCAATAGAGGAAAGACTAGGGGAACTAGTTCCACTTGCCAGTGAAGGTAAAGACGTTTCAGACACAGTGATGTTGGAGAGATGAATGTTATCTCAGTTAAAGACAAGAGCATGGCCAACCCAGGAGGTGTGAGGATCGTGATATTTGAGGAACAGGAAATAATCCTATATGTTTGGAGTATAAGAAGCATGGGAAGAGTAAAGAAAGGTAGACTGAGCACAGGATGTGAAGGTCTGATAGGCTAGTTGGAGACATTTGAGCTTAATTTATCAGCTATAGAACCATAGACACTTCGTAAGCAAGAGACTGTCATGTTTTGATCTTTACAAGATTCTGTGGTTGTGTGAGGAGGGCAGAATGGAGTGGAGGGACTCAAACTCAGGACCCAGGTTAGGAGGCTTTCATTAGTCCACAAAAGAG
Source organism: Eulemur rufifrons (assembly GCF_041146395.1). Classification (NCBI taxonomy): domain Eukaryota; kingdom Metazoa; phylum Chordata; class Mammalia; order Primates; family Lemuridae; genus Eulemur; species Eulemur rufifrons. The sequence continues at coordinate 71,533,862 of NC_090989.1, forward strand.
AAAATAACACACACACGCACACACGCATGCACACACACATACAATTGACATGGTTCATTTACTCCGTGAATTGAAAGGAATTTCATAGAAAATTTTCATCCAAGCCCTTTCAAGACAGATCAGTTGTTCTAAATGGAGTGCTGGACAAAGATCAATCTTGACTTTCTATGCATTTTATTTCTGCTTTGTCATTGCAAGAGGTGAACAAAATATGTCTTGGTAGTTACTGGCTGGAACAGTTTGAAAGCTAAAGTCTCATGGTAGTGATTAAACTTTTTTTTTCACCTAATGGATAAAAATAGAATAAAAAGTCCCATAATGCTGCTGATTCTTTTGTAGTGAGTGCTTCCTGGCCAACCAAAGTAATCTCTCAATAAATGTGAGTTTGGAAAGAAACTGGACTGGAAATGCAACTCTGATTCCTGGTTCAATTTTAAGTTTTGAGACTACCACACTGTGGCCTATCACTACCATCAACCTTATTACTGTAGCATTTGTCTTTTCAAAGGGAAAGCCATTTCGAAAACCCATCTATACAAACTGTGAGTATATGAAGTTTAATTTTTCTTTATGAATATTTTCCCATTCTCTCACTTACCCTAGAGTTGCAACTCACTGGTGAAGTGATGGGCTGGGGAGGAAACAATTGCATTACTCTAAAATGATTGTTGAATGTAATGGTCGTAGGTGGTACAGCCCATGGGTAGAAACCTTCTCATTTGCAGATATGTGTAGACATTATTCAAAAGTCACATGAGTCCCACCCTATTGCAAGTCAACAAAATCATTTTAACACATACATATCATATATGTTTATCATGTAATTGTTTCAGTATTTAAGTATTATAACTAATGCTGTGAAAAAACATACTTGTATAAGTCACTTTAACCTAGTCTCTTATTTCCTTAGGATAACCAAAGTAAATTTTTTGGTGAAAGCATGTGAAGATGTGAAGGCTTTGTATACACAATTTAAGTTGCCTTCTAAAAAGTTTGTGCCAATTTTAACTCCTATCAGCAGTTTTTAAGAAGGTTTCCATCATAACAGTACATGGGGTACTATACTAAAAAATAAAAGTTTGCAGATATGATAAGATATTTTAAATGGTATCTCATTTGGTTTTAATTTGCATTTCTTTGATCAGCAGTGAGGATGAACATATTTTCATGTTATTAACCATTTCATCTTCTGTGAATTGTCTGTTTGCATTTTTATCTTATTTTTTTCTGTTGAATTATTATTTTTCTCATGTATTTGCATGAGATTTTGCATGTGTGTGTGTGTGTGTGTGTGTGTGTGATTTTATCCATTGCCTTTGTGTACAGAAGGTTTTTCCTAATTATGAAATAGGAGAGATAATCACATTTGGTTTATTTTTATTTTTTTTTTATTTCAGCTCATTATGGGGGTACAAAAGTTCAGGTTATATACATTGCTCATGTCTCCCCATCCCCCGGAGTCTGAGCTTCAAGTGTGTCTATTCCCTAGACAGTGCACATTGCACTCATCATGTAGGTATACCCACATTTGGTTTTTAAATTTTCTTTAATGCTTTTAAAATCTAATGTTATAATAATTTTGGTGTATAGTTTGAAGTAGAGATCAAAAAAGTTTATCCAACTAGTCAACCAGTTTTACTAGCAGATTTTATTGACTATTCAGTATTTAATATTCATTTCATTCATTTATTTCCCAACTGAATGTAATACCACCTATATCATATCTATATTTGTATATGTATTTGTGGATTTCTATATATAATTTATATTATGTAAGTTCATATATTTATACATATTTAATTAATTTATTTCCAGACTAACTTTTCCATTTCTAGCATGTGAGCCTGTTCTTGATTTATCACTATACTTTAAAAATTACAGTTTTACAATAAGTTTTATCTAATAAGTGGCAAGGTTAGTATATCCTCATTACTCTTCCTTTTTCAAAATTGCTTTCTTTCTTTCCTGTTCATTCTTCCAGATAAACTCTATAATCAATTGTCAGGCTTTTAAAAAGTCTACTTTGGGATTTTGATACTTTGGGAAGAATTTACATGTTTACACAACTTAGTCTTTTCATTTAGGAACATGTCATATCTTCTCAATATTATGAATGACTTTTCCCCATTATATTCTCTAACTGGTTATCACTAATACATGGGAAATATATAGTGTCATTTATATTTATTTTCTACCCAGAATGCTTTTTTTTAACTTTCCTATTAATCCTTGAGTCTCAAGTGTTCTAGAAAAACAATCATTATCATCTGCAAGTAATAATGTTTCATTTTCTTTTTCAATAGTCAAATTGCTTATTTCTATTTTCTGTTTTAGCTTACAGTCCAGAATTTCTAGGTCAATGTTAAGCAACAGCAGATAGTTCTGCTCCTTAGTAAGAATACTTCTAGTAGTTTTCACTTGTAAATGTGACTGAACAGTGGTTCAAAAATAGACATCATGAAAAGAAAATACTCTTCTATTTCCAATTAATAGAGTATTTTTAAAAATCAAGAATGAGAGATGTATTTTATCAAATGGCTTTCTATTATCTACTGACATGATTATACTTTTTCCTACTTTGAACTATTGCTAAAATGCATTATGTTAATATACTTATTATTAAATCATCTTCATATTCTTGACAGATCCAAATTAAATTTTATCTCTTTTATGTCTACATTTCATGTGGGATTAGTCTGAAATTTTTTGTGTAATGTTTTGTTAGGTTTGGATATTAGACTTGGAAACTCTATGACTATCTTTCCTCTGGAAAAATTTATACAAAGGAATCATCTATTCCTTGTTCATTTGCAAGAACCCACTAGAATGCTTTTTTTGAAAGAATTACTTAAGGGTTAGTTTATTTTGTGTGTAAAACATTTTTAAAAAGATATATTTTTTGCCAGATAATTGTATTTCATTGAAATTATAAAGTCTTAGCATCAAGTTTTGGGTGATATTTTCTTATATTTTTTAATGTCTTTTGTAATTCTTAATATATTCACAACCTAAATATGTGTTGTATTTTATTATTATCAGAAATATATTTTTACTAATTCTCTTTAATGAACTAGCTCTCAGATTTAATAATTCTTCATTTTTTTTTTTTTGAGACAGAGTCTCACTCACTCACTCACTCGCTCAGAGTGCCATGGCATCAGCCCAGCTCATAGCAACATCAAACTGGTGGGCTCAAGCAATCCTACTGCCTCAGCCTCCTGAGTAGCTGGGACTACAGGCATGTCCCACCATGCCCGGCTGATTTTTTCTATATATTTTTAGTTGTCCAGCTAATTTCTTTCTGTATTTTTTTTTTAGTAGAGACAGGGTCTTGCTCTTGCTCAGGATGGTCTTGAACTTCTGAGCTCAAACCATCTGCCCACCTGAGCCCAGAGTGCTAGGATTACAGGTGTGAACTACTGCACCCGGTCAGCATGTTTTTTTTTTTTTTTCTAATGTATTAATTTTGTTTTCTCCATTTTTCCATCTTCTTACTTTCTTTGACTTTTCTTGATGTTTGTATTGAAAAATTCATGTATTTTCTTTCATTCTTCTGAAATTGGAAAGATATTCAAGGCCAATAACTATAGTTTTGGCTACATTATTTACATTTTCTTATGTCTCTAATTATGAATTTTCTCTTTGACCCAATAATTTTCAGAATAGTGATTTTAATTTTTAAGAGGGAGAGGATTTTGTTTTCATTCTCCTACTATTATATTTCTCAGTAGTCCACAAATACAGGCTTGATTTTCCTTTTGACCCAACAGATTTTTAGAACTGTGTTTTTTGTTTGCACATTGGAAGTGACATTTTATTTAAATTTGGCTAATAATTTCTAGTTTTATTGTCATGATCAGACAATCTATCTTCTAAAATTTCTGCTTTGGAGAAATTACTGAAGTTTTGTACATCATAAAGCATAAATTCTACACTCTAATATTCTAAATAGGTTATATATATTAGAAAAGTAGGTCTAGTTTCTCTTCCTAAGTTAGAAATGTACATTTGCTATATTAAACCAGTTTCAGCAGTTATATTATTCAAATTCTCTCTGTTCTCACCTCACTTTTTAAATAGCGGTTTTGTTTAAGGTTTTGAGAGTATGGTAAGGTCTTCCTCTAATTTTAAATTTCTTATAAACTTCTTTCTAAATTTCTTACAATGTTTCCAAATTTTGATACAGTGTTTATAAATTGGATACAGTGATTATAAATTATTAATGCATTTTACAAGAAGAATATATTTGTTGGCTAGAACTTTAATTTTAGTAGTAGCTACAAAGTCCTTTTTATATAAACGAAGTGAATCACAGGTAGATTAGTTACATGATACGGACTTAAAGCTTGTGAGTAAACTCAAACCTTTATGCCAAACGTAACTGATAATTTCAAATGAAAAAGTTTTATAAACAAATATTTTAACAAATGCAACCTTATAATAAATCACATACTCTCATGGTTATAAGTCAAAAGTCCTTGGATCTACTATTAAAATATACAAGCAAGTTTATTGTGATATAACAGAAAAATCTTTGCCCTTCTTAACAGCCTTGACAGAGCTCAATTTTATGATGACAAGATATAGAAAAAATACAGATTTAATTTTTTATGGAAACAAGTGTGAATATTCACTAACCCTTTTCTGAGAACAAGCTGTAATGGTTTGCCCAGAGCTTGTCTTTCCAAATCACCTGCATCAACGTACTACTACTTGTTCAGGTTTCCTCATCAGCAGCAACTAACCAAGGAGGGCAAACATCCACTTCAATTCTTCATTACCTTTTTCAGTCAAGAGGGCATTATAATTGTGTTCCTACACTGCTCATTTGTGCACAGGCCTGGCCTCCTTTTCAGATCATTCGTCTGAGGACAGAGTGATGTGCTCAGCACTCACTCCTGTTGCTAGTGAGGACCAGGCCTTCATCAGAATGGAACTTTGAGCCTTCCTCTTCTTCTCAGCTTCTGGCTCCCTGGGACTTGGAAGCAATGAAATAAATGAAAAATTCACACAGCCACCTCTTGGGATCTTCTTATCACCAAGCTCCTCAGATTGCTTTATTTTGGGAGATGAAATTCCCACTTCTCTTCTCCCTGCCTCAAACCCTTCCCAAGCAAGCTTGGCTGTTCTTCTGAGAGGTGCTGCATTTAGTTGTGTACATAAAATGAGGCATGGATGAATATTGAGGGTAGGTGTAGGTGCTTGAGGGTGAAAACCTAACTCTGGTGGCTTCAATAATAGGGCCTGCTATAGAGGGACAGTTGCCTCAGACTTCTGGCAGGTATGGACCTATATAGAGCATGGGGGGAGGGGTGGAGTAGACCACCAACACTGAATAAATGAGATGCAGAGAGTATAAGAGAAAACCTATTAATTGTTTATAACATTGAGGATTATAAGAGCCATTTATATCATAGCAACACTGATTAAATGCTACGGTTTTGTCCTGAAGGTGATGATCCTATCGAAAACATTTCTAAGGCATCATTTATTAAGTGCTCTGCTAAAAGCTCTGACAGACACAGGAGTGGATGGGGTTGGGGGATAAGAACAGCAATGTTGGCACAGTGAAGTCCAGGAAACTTAGCTCCCCAAATTAAAACACTTTGGGCAGATTGGAAAGAAGGACCTCACCAGTTATAAATGCTCACTTATTTTTTCAAGCCAGAGTCCCAGAGAACCAGATACAAAAGTCACTTCCAAGTGTTTGCAGAGAATAAGATTCAGTGGCTTGCCCAGAACTTGCAAAATTCTTACAGATCATGCAAAGCAGAGTATGATATATACCATATGAAATAAAGTTTTATAAGACAAAATTAGGGATCTTTGAAAACAAAGTGGTATTTGAACTGGGCTCTTTAAGGAAAATTGAAGCATGTCAAGACAGGAAGAGTATCCTCTACACAGGGTATTTTGTGAACAAAGATGCAGAAGCTGGAAAGTGTTGGTCCTCTGTGGAAGCCGCAGGTATTGTAGTTTACCTTTCCTATTGTATATAAGAAAGAGTAGTCAGAGATTAGCTCAGAAAGGCTGACTGGGACCAGACTGTGGAGCACCTTGAATGTCAATCAAAGATCCTTGGACTTTATTCTCTAGGCAACGAAGAACAACGACATGGTGCCGAGAGGACTGACTGTCCATCCCATGCGTGCACGACTCACTAGACATGTGGTGATTATGTGCATGGGCATTCCTTTTTATGGAGGTCACTGTAACACATTTGATTAACAGTCTTCTACACTCAGACATTCGAGGGAAAATTCTAAGATATCACCTTTGTCTTATAAGCATTAGAACATATTTTAAAACATATGAGTATATATCAAAACATCTGAAGATATATCTGGTATTTGCCCAACAGAGATAATTGATTCTGCAACGTGTGCCAAATTATGTGAAACATTCTTTTAGCATCTAAAAATAATGTTTGCTGTCTCTTCAGATTTATTTTCATTTCTGCTGCTATCCGCCTTGGGCCTCACAATTTTCATTCTGTTTTCTGATTTTCAAGCTATATACCGTGGAATGGAGGTAAGCGGTATTCATTGGCACATCTGGCATGACTCATGTGTGCAGTGGACCATATTTGCAATATAATTCACAAATCAATTATTGCCATAGTCTCTCTGGCCACCAAATATTGTGAGGCTATTTCTATATGAAAGAGCAAGTAATATATTTGGATTTCATATATGCTAGCCTCTAATTGTTTTCATATGATTAGTATTATCAACTGGGTATGTTTATCCTGTTCACACCTAAAATATTATGTTTGGATCCTTTATTCTGCTGTTATGCCAATGCAATAAAATTAATGTATTAATGCAATAATTCTTCAACTTTAATCTTTTAAACATATAGTAGAAATCTTTTATAATATAGTTATGAAGGGAGAGAAAAAAAGGAGAAATTATAGAACAATCACATTCTGTCCAACATTGAATGGATGGGGTTTTATCAATGGACATCATTTGATTCAGGGTTCCTGGGTTAAAATTAAATTCATCAAGAGGTTATTGGACCAATTCTTGGGCCCATATTATGTGAGGAACAAAAGACAGAGAAGGATTGGCTCCTGACCTCCAAGCTACAGTTTTCTTGTGAAGATGAGTGAATGATGACATGGCCACCTGTGGCCATCCATGCTTGAAGAGAGGGTAAAGCTAGAGAGAACTGGGAGGAATACAGGAAGAAGGGGCTGTCACTGTGGATTATGGCTGTCTATCGTGGGAGGCTTCCTGGAGGAGATGCAACTTTATTTGGGCCCAAAAGGATAGGCTGGATTTTGCTAGGTAGGAGGTAAAGATATTCCCAACCAGAACAAGCCTAAGCACAAGCACAGAGGACTAAAATTGCCTCTTTTGTCTTGGAAATGCAAAAGAATGTAGGCTGGCAGAGATAAAATTCAAAGGTGAGGTTTGCTTCGCAAAGTACTAGATGATTGACTAAAACTGAGGCCATGTGCTATGGAGTATAAGAACAAAAATAAAGAATAAAGGAAGGCATGGATGGAACATTTATCTATTTAGCAAACATTACGGAGCTCCAGAGTGTTATTGGTACTAGGGTTACAAAGATGAGTAAGATACAGTCACTGCTCTCAAGTAGTTCAGAAGTTAAGAGGAAAGACCACCACACAAGTAAATAATTCCAAATTAAGTGCCTTCCAGGCCAAGGAATGGATAAGAGATCTTTTGGATCAGTGTGGTAGTAGCAGTGAAAGAAAGGCCAGGTTCCCTGTTAGAATCTGACCCACCTTCTCCAAACAACCATTCCAGCCAGTATACTGTATTTCACAATCCTGATAAAGACTATCTCCATGCAGGGAAAAAAATGACAAAGTATTAATTTGAAATAACCCATATCAAGATAGGGATGAGAAGTAAAGGTGAGCATTTAGACATTATGGAGGGTCTGTGGGGTACTCCTCGAGGGAGCTCAGTCCTACACACAGGTGACCATCTATATTCTATTGGTGGAGAAGGTCAGAGAAAGGGCTGTGTCTTTTGCTATGAATGCTGTCATGGAAAGTTGTAGCTCTCGCACCTATTAAGTACGTGCATTTAATGTACCCTTCGATCCTTAAAATCCTGTGAGTTTGGAGGGTTCAACTTTCATCAAGCCATTAGAATTAAGGCTGGGAACATTCATTCAGAAAATCTGCATCTAGTCTCAATCAAAATAAACTCACATCTCTCTGTCCCCCTTAAAGAATGAATTTTAAGTAGATTTTGCTTTATGAGAATTAAAAGTAGTATTATTAGATGATTTAATCTTAGCCTTCTTCCCTCTGTTTGAAAGATAAAAATGAAGAGAGACACACAGGTTCCAAAGTGTCTTGTCTCACATTTGTGATCCAGAACACATTTCTTATTTTTTTTTTTTTTTTTTTTTGAGACAGAGTCTCGCTTTGTTGCCTGGGCTAGAGTGAGTGCTGTGGCGTCATCCTAGCTCACAGCAACCTCAAACTCCTGGGCTTAAGGGATCCTACTGCCTCAGCCTCCCGAGTAGCTGGGACTACAGGCATGCGCCACCATGCCCGGCTAATTTTTTTTTTTCTATATATATTTTAGTTGGCCAGATAATTTCTTTCTATTTTTAGTAGAGACGGGGTCTCGCTCTTGCCCAGGCTGGTCTCGAACTCCTGACCTTGAGCGATCCATCGGCCTCAGCCTCCCAAAGTGCTAGGATTACAGGCCTGAGCCACCGTGCCCGGCCCAGAGCACATTTCTTGATAGACACAGGGAGTAGAGGGAGCACAGCCCAAGAAGCAGTCAGTTCTCTTTGAATCCTGGCTCTGCCATTTATTTATTGGCTTTAAGTCCTTCCATTTTCTCATCTGTAAAGTGGAGAAAGTAACCCTCACCCTCCAAGCTAAGAGAGTTATAAATATATAAAGTAAAATAATTATTTTTTTCAAAGTATAAGGTGTGCAAAATGTAATAGTGGTATATTTCTTTCTTCAACAGTTCATCCCAACCATAACATCATGGAGGGTTTTGATTTTGGTAGTAGCCTTCATCCAGTTCTGTGTGGCCTTCTTTGTAGAGGTAAAGTAATTTCTATATGGCTGTTATTATTTTTCTGGGAAAATAAACAAATAAAGAGTCTCATTCTCAACAGATGCTCATTTTTAGAACAACCACTTTGGTCCCCCAAAATTATAGTTATTAAAGGTTTGTCAAAATGGTACATTGTTCTTCTCATTGAGGGAAATTTCTTGGAGAATGATTTAAACTTCTTTGAAGGCTGCATAGAAATGCTTCCAATAGCTTCAGCATAGAAAGAAAAACATCAAATTAACTCTAGTTTTGCTTCACATGAAGGCATTGTATTGTACGTTTCTAATAGTCTCAGCAATTGAGTAGAGACTAGACCAGGTGATCTTCTAGTTCTAAAATTCAATGAGACCTTTTAAAGTGAAGAACCATTTTTAGGAAAGTTTTCCTAAGGAAGAGAGGAAGCCATTGCTCATTCCAGTGGAATTCCTACCCTAGGAGGTCTTCCCCTGTAGTATTTGTTTTCTACCCAGTGTCACTAAATGACTTTAACCACTCTGTAAAAGGCTCAGTTGCTATCTTTTTAAAGGGAGAGTTTAAAAAATTCATGTAAGCACCTTGGGAAAAGGGATCAACCACATTTTTTAAAAATATGTTCAAATATCTCATTGTATACAAGTAAGTGTAAAATTTCTCATACCCTTTAACTCAGGAATTCCATTTGAGACTATATTTTTAAAAATAACCCAAAAGGAGAGAATAAAACTACATGTACAAAGGTGTTCATCATATTTTCTATAATAGCAAAGTATTAGACTCAACTTACCTGTTGTAGAGATGATTGTTTAAACAATTGAAGAAATGCTATACACTCATTAAAAATAATTATTAAGAAGACTGTAGCTGTGCTCTTACCACAATAAAAAATTTAAAAAAGACTATAGCTACATAGAAACTGTGTATAACAGAAAGTCTGGTATGAACAAAAGTGCAATGCAACATTTGGCCAATTTCAGGATTATAAATGTATAAAAATTGTGTGGGTATGTGAACTAAAAAAAAACACTTAAAATGGAAAACAAAAACCATTTGATTTCTAGAGTTCACCCATTCATCTAACAAACCTTTATTTGGCACCTTCTACATGGCAGGCGGCAAGTAGCAGGACGCTTGGTGGATTTTTTCTTTTCTTGATTTTGAGTATACTATTATTGTTATCATTTTAGTCAGTAAAATAATCCTAAGTGGATCACTAGCCAGGATTTAACGAGGAATTCTGTGGAAATGAGCGGCCGTAAGCTTTTGGCAAATTTCTGTGAACCAAAGTACCCTTTCACTTCTGAAGGAATAGAAATCAGGGGACTTGAGGAAGGAGCAGTGGGGGCAGAAGCAGTGAGCACATCTCAGGGGAAGGCTGGCTGCCATGGGCAAGTAGAAGATAGTTCATTGTTTTTCCCACCTGATTTTCCAGGATGCCATCCTTCAAAATCGAGAGCTCTGGCTGTTGATCAAGAAAAAATTTGGATTCTACTCTAAAAGTCAATATAGGTACTGGCAAAAAAAGCTGGCAGAGGACGCTACCTGGCCTCCCACAAACAGGACAGATTATTCAGGTGACGGCAAAAATGGATTCTACATCAACGGAGGCTATGAAAGCCATGAACAGATTCCAAAGCGAAAACCCGAACTGGGAGGCCAAACTACAGAACAGCATTTCTGGACCAGACTGTAATCAGAATTATTGTCATACATGCTGAACAGCCTCACCTTTTTCCCCCAAATTAAAACATGATGGAGAAGTAATGATTGTCTCCCCTTTCTTTTCTCTACAAAGCACATTTTCCAATGCACAAAGGACCTTAGATATGATTATTTTGACTGTATCCTTTACCAGAGAAAAAAATGCATTTTTCTGGATTTTTATAATGAACTTTATTCATATTGTATAGAATTATGTGGTTTAAAATGTACAGCTTTCAAGGTACTATAGTGAAATTAGCAGTATGAACATCAATTAAAAAAAGGAAAATTGAGGAAACGTTTAGTCTTTGAAAGTTTTACCAATACATTAATTGTCACAAGTTTACTTAAATATTATATTCATTTGTGAAAAATATTTACATATTTATCTTTTTCCAAGGTCACAATTCCTCTTTTTATTTCTTTTGTATGGTTTTAATAGAGAAACAAGAATTAACATTTACTTCAGAAAATTCAACTCTAACCATAGTAAGCCCAGAATCGTGTGGAAGTGGACAGTGATGGAGGTTTTTGTTAAGTGCGTATAACTTTGGCATGGGCACAGCTAATATCTAAGTAAACTCCACCAAAGTTTGGCATTTCTCACTGTATAACATTTTGGGGTCAGTGAGCTGGACGATCACAAATGTAATGAAATAAACTGTTAAAAGGTGCTTTCTATTTAGAGAAGCATGGCACCTTTATTTACTCTTCATTACTGACACATGGAAACCTCAAGCTCTAAGTCTATAAATTGGCTAGAATTCAACATTGCTCATCTTCAGAACAATCCCAAGAAAGGGACTCATAATGTTTGTATCTACAGTGTGACAATTCTCAGGCTACTAAAAAAACCACAAGTTCTATTTCATCTTTTACTTACCTAAATCATCTTATTAGATGCACATTAAATACCACAAGAAAGTGTATTTCCTTTCAAATATGTTCTGTACACTTTTACCCTTAATATATATATCACCCTCCCTATGAACTTGAGAGAAAATTTATTACTAGCAAACATTTAAAATTACCTACTAGGCTTATCTTTTCATAATAAATCTAAGTTTGCTAATTTAACAGGTCTTTAACAGATCATAGGCAATTAGTTAACCAGTCCCATTCTGGGAGTGAAAAATATGTGCCTACTACCATGATCTACGGATTCAATATAAGATAGCCTTGAGTTTACAATTCTGAAATCTTTAGGATTGGCAAATGTTTTCAACATCTAGCAACTTGCTACTGTAAATAGCATCATAAATGTTGTTACACAAACCAGCAGCATAAATGCAAATTCCTAACAAATAAACCCTGTTTACATTTTGTTTGTTTTCTAACCTTTTCTTGCATTCATAATTCTTTGAAAAGTGATAATTTTCAAAATGTGTCTAATTTAGTGGCTACCAATAACAATACAAAAAGATACAATAGCTTTTTAGCTTATGATTAAGCAATGTATGTCAACCTAAAAAATATGGTAGCTCAGGATCCTTGCGCTGACATCTCTATTTAGTAATGTGACTTTTAGAATGAAAAGATTCAATTGATAACTATGACATTCAGATTGCATAAAAATATTTTTTTAAAAAAATCTGGATCCAATAAATGGATAGCATTGTTTTTGTTTTTTCAACAATCTATTAGGTATTTGGTGTGTGATGATCTTTATTTCACAAATCTTTTTTTTTTTTTTAACATGATAAAGTCTAACTCCATACCTAACTTCTAAAAATACACTCAGAGAAAGATTTAATAGTCTTGGAAAAATCATTTGATAAAAGCCCAGTGAGCATGAACACATATCAAATGATCATCTACAGCAGAAACAAACCAGACAGTCTTAAGCTGCCCATCATCAAGAGTGGTCATTTTTATGGGACGCTGATGACTGACTTTGTGAGCTTACCTCTAAGGGTGGAAACTACTGCATCCTTGAACACCGATGTGAAATCAATCCATGAATGTGAAGGTGCATTTGTGACATTATCCAGCACAGCTAAGACTGTCTTCTAGATTGGACACATCCAGAGTTCTCTAGAAAGGATTGACGTGAGGCTCTGAGGAGCTTCTTGGTTTCAAATTCTGCTCTTTCTCCCACTGGCCAGTGTTGTGATTCTACCACACATACGTTTGGGTAGAATCCTAGTTTGGGTCACGACTTGCCCTCTGCAGGCATCCTTTGCTAAGAAGTAAGCATACCTTGGGAAATGTAACATGTTAAGCTGCTACCATTCTCACCTTAACTTGACAATACTAGAAAACTCATATTTTTGACTATTACTGGGGGGCAGGGCATAAATGGAACAGGGACTTACATTTGGAATAAAAATGAAGGGGTAATTTTGGATCTTGCTACCCGGTAGGAGACACTAACACCTCCCCAGAAGCCCAGTGGAGGAAGACAGAGTTTGGGTGTTACCTGGAGACAGAATTGATGTCATAACAAAGGGAAAAGGTTAATCAGGGAAAAAGAAAAGATAGGGTCTCTGCTGGCCCTGACTACAGCGCACGATCCCTCCATTATCATTATTCTTAACACTGCAATTAGCTTGTGGAGTATTTCTGGCCCTGGAGTAAAACCTACATCAGTTTAATAAGTCCAAGATGCTAATCAAGTCTTCTGTTTAGTTATTTTATCTACCATATTCTTAGTTCCCCTGTTGCAACCTCACCCCAATATTTACTCGGACTTTTCCTTTATTTAATTCCATGCTTTTAATGATGGCACAAGGATGCCAGTGGCTGGTTGTGTGGTTTATGGGGTAATGCTGTAATGTCTGATGTAATCCTCGGGTATAGAAATCTGCACCTTTTCCTCCCTGCTGCCATCAAGAATTCCCCTGGAACAGTATTATTAATAAAAAGTAGTTTCTTTAATTCAACACAGACTCAATAAAATGGAAGAATAAAATCATGACGTTCCTTGACTTGTAGTATAAGTCTTTAAAAGTAATATGGAATATTGTTTTCTAAATATGGCATTTTAAACCAACATGTAATGATTTCTTGGCAAGGTTAAAAGGTCAAACCCCTGAAATACTTCAAAATCCAAAGGGAACGATGTAACTCTATAGAAGTAACAGCCCACTCCTGCTGTCATGTACTCCTGACAATCAAGTAGATTCCACAGAAATCACTGGTACTGAAACTCTGAAGAAAAAGAGCGCTCTTCTTCCCACTCCCCCACATCTACATGGGTTCAGGAACATGTGGTGTACCCCCAAATGCCTTGTAAATCAGAGTTCCTCACACTGCCTAACCAAATGCTGAATTTCCCAGTTTCTTTTCTGACAAGACAAGGAATACTAATTTAGATGTCAATCCTAGCAATTTGGGGCTCTTAACATTTTCTTCCAAAGCCATATATAAATGGTTTTCCATCCCTCTGGCAAAATAGCCACCCTTAGGGAAAAGGAAAACAGTATTTATAGTCAAAGATAAAATGTGCTGTGATTTTGTTAAGATCCTCTGAGGGCTCACTCAAAAGACTACTGCTTCTTGTTCAAGCTGCCACAGCAAATCTATGCTAGTAGGGAAAAAAAAATTTCCTTGGCTCAATGATAAGATAATATCAGTAAGCAATTTATTAAAGAGCCTGCCATCCATCATTGGAATTTGGAACAATAATGATGCATTGAAAATAAGTATTCATCCTAGGTTTTTTTTCCTTCCTCATAAATTCCTTCAGTTCCAATATCTCTTCAGTAAATTGTTACTAGTATTTTGCTCTTTGTCCTTTTGGAAACAAGCCCAGGAATGAGAAGGCACCAACAGCAGCTGACACAAACCCAATGGTACTTATTGCTCGGTTGGCCTGTAAGAAAACAAGAAACAAATAAAAATCATCTTATTCTAAAGTCATTTCTATGTCCTAAACAAAGCTTTAGCTTGTTTCTTAAACAGATGATTCATTTAAATACACAATGGATACATTTAAAGTTCAACCCCAAATTAAAATCTTATATAAAGATGAAGAAATAAATTTATATTTTTTATAATTATGCCAAAGATATAAATACACAACAGTATACATATATTCCTTATGTTTTTAAGGCAACTGACAGTTTATAAACTCATGCACAAGGTTCCCATTAATCTTCATATACACTGGTGAAAGAGGGGGCACTGCTCCTGTTTTGTAAAACTTAGGATTTGCCTGCGGTCATACCACTAAGATGTTTAGAGATAGGTTGAGTCTTCTGAAACACACACTTTGGTTGTGTTGGGTAGCGTGTGTGTGTGTGTGTGTGTGTATGTGTGCGCGTGTGTATTTCTCTGAATGTCTTTAGTAAACTAATTCAGGGATGTGAACTGAGTTAAATACCTAAAACCTCTTATTTGGTAAGCATTGTTTATATTCTGATGAACAAGCTTCAAGAAAAGTCAATAATGATGTTAATTGCCCTGTCAAAAATTAATTTCTCAGGTAGACAAAAATAAAATAAACCATTCTTAAGATCAATTGTCCATAAATGAGTTCAGACATTTACAGCTTTAAGGGTATTAATCATCATCATGATGAGGGATCTAATGAATATTCATAGTTTTCATGGCACTCAACTAATATTGCCTTCCATCCGTATGGGTTTGAGTGCAATTTTATGAACCAAAGGTCACATTCAAACACTTCAGATTCATCAGGTGTTCTTAAATCATCAGGTATTCCTAAATCCCAGAGAACAAATGTTGTTTTCAGAATGAAAAACATTTGTTCTCTGGGATTTAGGAATCGGAGCTTTCAAATAAAGCAAAACAGTTTTTCAAATGATTCTGGGGACAAGTCCAAGGGCTGGAAAACCTGGCCCAGCTCATATTTCAGCATGCCCTCTGTCTAACCTGCAGGCCTCACTGAGCCTGCCACCTACATAGTACTGCAACACGATGCTATACCTCCCTAATGCAGCTTCCTTGTTGAAAATAGGTGTCCAGGGCCAGGGCCAGGAAAGAGGCACAAGGTAGAAGAATTAGCTCCATGTGTTTGCATCATGTTTCACTCCACGATATGACGCTGTAGTCCACAGGAACAAGGCCTATAATTGTGATTCCCTGACTCTGCTCCAGCCCCCAGGTGCCAGGGAGAATGGCACTGGCAAACAACTTGGCCCTAGTCCTGATGAATCTTATTTTAGTTTATAATTTCAATTTTATTTATTTGGTTAATTATTTATTTTATATTTATAATTTTAATTTTATTTATTTGGTTAATTATTTATTTTATATTTATAATTTTAATTAATCACTGCCTAATTATTTCCCAGGAGAGAAACAGAATTCACTGCAGCACAGCACTACCCACATGGCATATAGGGGGAAAAGGAAGCAGGGAGATGCAGGATATGGGAAAAATCCTAAAGAGGGGGCAGGATCAACAATTAAATAGAGATCAAGATTATAAATCCAGCTCAAACCTAGCAGAATTCCAGGTAGCTGGTGCAATCCCAAGAAGGTCAGATACAAGGAAAGGCGGCAGTTAATGAAAAGTATGAAAAGTACAGTCGGTACCTTTAAAAAACAGAGGGCTCAAATGACATAAGGGTACAGCCCTGTGAAGATGGCAAGATCCTGTAAATTGGATGATACGGCTAGATGCAAGCCTAGCTGACTAGGTTATCTTTTGGCCTCTAGAAACACAAGATGTTAGAGAAATCCTGTAAATCTAAGAGGCCTGGGGAAAGGATGAGCATCCTGACTCCAAACCAGCATTCCCTGGGATCACACAAGCCAGATAATAAAGCCACTTCTGGCAGTGCATGCAGTTTCCCAAATCCCAAATATTTACTTATTTCAAGTCTCACTCTAGATAACAAAATCCCACGTAACTGGGAAAATCCCTTAGAGTTACACAAAATGGGATCTGACCTGCAAGATTGTAACATCTCAGTATATTCTTGGTGAAGCAGAATGCACAAGAGCTTTTCCTTCATGGCTTACTTAGGATTATAAGATCACCAAATCCGACTCTGCACATTTTATCCTTTACAGGGCTTTCTGTCTGTGAGCCATAATAAAGGCCTCATTCTGAGTATCTGTACATGCCCAGTGAAACATCAGCTGAATCTGAAGGGGCTGTGTCTAGACATCAATGTCGTGGGGTCACAGATGACTGCAGGGTTTATCAGAATGCTCTTTCCTGAGACACTAAGGCTGTAGTGGCGCACTGATGCACATTCAGGGTGCTCACATGCTGCCTCATCCAGGCCTATTCAAGAGTGCAGCCATCTTAGAACAAGACAGACACATTTTAATAACTTGTTTGGACTATAACAGCAAAATATATTGGTTTTAGATGTTTTCAAAAATGCAGAAAAGATAAGCAACAGACTAGAAGAAAACATTTGCAAAAGACAAATCTGATAAAGGATTGTTATCCAAAATATACAAAGAACTTTTAAAATTCAACAATAGGAAAATGAACAACCCAATTAAAAACACTCAAAAGACTATGAAGTGACACATCACCAAAGATTATATGCACATGGAAAATAAGCATATGAAAAGATATTCAATATTACATGTAGTTAGGAAACTGCAAATTAAAACAACAATGAGATACCACTACATGCCTATAAAAGGGCTAAATCCAAAACACTGACAATATCAAATGCTGGCAAGGATGTGGAACTCATTCATTGCTGCTCGTAATGAAAAATGGTATACCCAGTGGTTTCTTACAAAATGAAGCACATTTTAGCCATATGATCCAGCAACTATGTTCCTTGGTATCTACCCAAAGGAGCAAAACACTTATGTCCATATAAAAACCTGCGTATGGATATTTATAGTTTTATTCTTAATTGCCAAAACCTGGAAGCAACCAATATGTCCTTCAATAGGTGAATGGATAAATAAACTGTGGTAGAGTGATACAATGGAGTACTATTCCGTATTAAAAAGAAATTAGTTATCAAGCCAGGAAAGTACATGGAGAAACCTTAAATACATTTATAACTAAGTGAAAGAAGCCAATCTGAAAGGGCTACATACTGCATGATTTCAGCTATAGGACATTCTGGAAAAGGCAAAACTATAACCACATTTTTTACAAATTTCCTTATTTTTCTGCCACTTTATTGAAATCTGATTGCCATGCAAAAAGCTACAGATATTTAATATATTCAACTTGATGTGTTCAGAGTAAGTATACACCCATGAAACCAACATCACAACCAATGCCATAAACTTATCCATCACCTCCAAAGTTTCCTCCCATACCCTTTTTTGATTTTTGTGGTATTGTTTCATATTTTTTGTTGTGTTTTGTTAATTTTTTCCTTTTGTAGTAAGAGCACCCTCTTAGCAAATTTTTAAGTATAAAACATAGCATTGTTAATCATAGCCCCCCCCATGTTTTCCAGGATATATCAAGAACTTATTTATCTTGCATAACTGAAACTTCATACCCTTTGATCAACACCTCCATATTTCCAAAAATTAAATAAATAAATAAATGAAAATTGCTTGTTGGCAATGAATAACTTTATCATTAAAGAAGAGGAATGGAACCTATTTCCTAGCTATACCACTAGTTTTCAATGCAAAGGTGAGCAGGAATTCGTGTCCTCTGTTATAGCTCTAAAGCAATTTATTGTCACATGTGAATATAACATTCATTACATTAATGTGCTTCCTAACAAGAATGAATTTTCAAATAAATTATTTCCTAATGAAAACAAATGTATCCTTTTATTATGTTCTATCTCCCATACTTCCAAGCTTCTGTGAGAAGAACTGTAACCTCATTTCTTAGGATAGAAGTTTATATAACTGATCCACCATTTCAAGATACTGGAGGCCTTGAATCGATTTGAGTTATTAAAATATTATGGTATTATTCTTCAAATATTTAGTCTTCTTTTAAAGGTTTTCATAGGTAACAAGTCTCAGGAATTTAAAATCTATTAAATTATTTTTGATATTTTAATTTTTAAAAACACTTTTATATGTATTTTAGATGAAGAGGGACTTCTTGATAATAGTGTTACATATTCATTCTCTTATATCACCTCTTTAATACATCTTTGGTTTAAAACATCAGTGATAGAACTGGATTGGTGGGATGATACGCAGGGAAAGGGCAACTGAATTAGGCATGCTGTTATTTATCATTAGGAATCTGACATACCATAAAACAGTGGTGGTAACTGACAAAATTGCAAGGTACTTAAAAAAAATAAACTCAAGTAATCCGTGAAAAGTCATCCCAAAGCTTAATGAATGAAAGGATTTACTTAAAAGTACAAAAATTTCATCGAAACTAGCATTATAAGGATATAGAAAACATTCACAAACCCACTGAGATGTGTCATCAGTTGGCCTATGACCACCAGTGAAAAAGAATCTCAAAATGACCATCTATGTTTTTGGCAAATGAACTCCTACTCAAAAGTCAACCTCCATTCCAACATATTCTTTTCAGTAGATGAGGTTACTCATTTGCGATTGCTGTATGGTTGAGTAATGGGAAAAACAATGAAAGACCCAGGCCAATGAGACTGATAGAAAGCAACTTCAAGGCCCTTCTAGCCCCAAATTCATGAAATCCATGTTCTTGCCTCAGTTTGGGCATTAACTTGCTGCATGAACTTGGACAACTCAATTCCTTTCTTTGTCCTTCAATGCTCTCATATTATCTTGTTCTTTCCATTTTGTTTGAGGCCTGGGAACCTTATAATAGCCCATAGTTATTATTTTCTCAATGTAAGAAACTTATTATATCTCCTAAAGAAAACTCACCTGCTCTGAAACTCCTTCTCCATATCGAAGCAAAGTCACAAAATGCTCACAGTTGTTGACAAATAAGTCATACGCCACCTCCTGTCCAATAACAAACTCTGACCGTTGTATGACTTCTTCCACGGGGAGAGGCGGGTATGTTTCATCGTATTTATTGTTTACTCTATACGTGTCATTTCCCACAACATCCTTCAAGAGCTGCATCTTCACCAAGGCCTTTGTGCTGAATACAGACTTGGCGCTAGTAAATGGCGTGGGAATGCCATCTATAAAGAGAATTCTGGTTAGCAAGGTACAGTGACCCAGTCCAGTGAACTCCAACACCGTCTAAAGACTTTGGAAATGCTGGGATGTCTAAACATAGCTCTGTTCTTAATTTACCATCAAAACAAAAACGACTTAATCTTATCAGCCTCAAGCCCTCATTCTATAACTTATCAATAACACTTATTCAAAACTGTATGAGAGAGAATATAAGAAAAACTTTTTGAAAATGCATCATATCCCCATAGAACAAATTTGGTGAAAACACTCTTCCCATTCTTGGGGAATAAGTTCTCTGTCGATTGGTATTATTATTAGAGATACTGGTATATGATTCTAACATAGTACAGATTAGATTATTGCCCACTTTTTCTATCAAGCCGTTTCTTTCTCAGCATCTGAACCCCTCCAAACTAATACTGAAGAACTAAGCAGTAGTGACTTATGATTAGTAGGCTCATCCTAGCGCCCAAGCTGCACTCCTCACACTTACCACTCCTTTTTACACTTGTTTTTTTTCAGTTAGGGTTCATTTTGGAATCTGATTTCCTGTTCTGAAACCTGCATGGTACTCCAGTACTTTGAGGGGTCCGCTGGAGTCTGGGGCCCTGCTTTTCTCTTGCCAGTTCCTTTGGCCAAGAAACTATGTCGTGAACCTGAAGCTAACCTGGTAGGCACCATCTACCAGATGTGGCCCCAGGCTGTGTCCTACCCACCTATCACAATGTCCCATGCCCCACACTCCACCTTAGCTGCCTCTACCGATAAGCATTTGCTTAGACTATCAGGGAACTTTGCACAATGGCCTGCCATGTCAGTTCTTGTGGTTGGACAGACAATTCCTCAGGGCACAGAGATAATGCCAGGCCTGGGTCCCTCTCAAACTGTCCACAACTGCTATGTTTGGCCATGTCCAGCCGAATCATGCAAGGAAGGGTCTCTACATAACTAGTGTTTAGAAACATTCCCTTTTAGTAATGACCAAAACCAAAATTTCTTTTCTGCTACTTTTTTTGTCTATCTTCTTTCTCACTGGAGCAGCATTTCCAGTCTAAGTTCCTACACATTACAAGTCTTTACAGCATGTATATCCTAGTTAGGATTATTATTTTTTTTTTCAGTAGCCCAATGCAAAAATGACGAAATTGAAGCTTGGAGAGGTAAAATGGCTTGGAAAATATCATAGTACCGTAACAATAAAATTAAATTTCAATTCAATTCTGGAACTGAATTTCAATCTACAGGGTCAAAGCTCAATGCTTGAACCACATTAATATTAAGTTTAAGACATGAAAATAAGGAAACAGTACCAAAATATCATATTATTTTCCAAATGTGAAAACTGCAGAGTTAATGTACATACTAATCATCAGACCCTGGAAACTAACTGCTCTGAATCATGAATGTCATTTTATTTGCCATTTCCACTTACAATATTCTAGAACAAGAGGCAAATATCTAAAATGGTATAACAACAACCTCATTAAAAATTCTCAGAAGTTCTCAAGATAGTAAGACTTAGACCTATAAAGACTTCTCTTTAAAGGTATCTTAAAAAAATTAAAATTCCAGGTCATTTGTTATTTGCATACACTGTTCTCAATAAATTAATTTGTGCTCATTTTTAAACACTTATACAGAAAAATTAAGCATAAACATGTAAATAAAAATCACCCATTATCCTACTACTAAGAAATAGCTACTATTATTCTTTTGATGTATTTTGATTATGACTTTTAGTAACACATGGGTATAGCTGTGTGGATTCATGTACGTACAGATTTTTTTTTTGCAACTGGGTATCATATTACATATTGTATTTTAATCTGAAATTTTCAAATAAATATTATATCAAGACCATCTCCCATGCAATTAACCATGTTTAGAAACAGGAATTTTTTTTTTTAGAGACAAGGTCTCACTCTGATCCCCAGGCTGAAGTACAGTGGCACGATCCTAGCTTACTGCAGCCTTGAACTCCTGGGCTCAAGGGATTCTCCTGCCTCAGCCTCCCAAATTGACAGGACTACAGGTGCACACCACCATGACCACCTGAAATGGGGAGTTTTGATAATAGTCAAATCCCTAGATCCTGGTGTCTCTGAGTCCAGCACGACCGCTACCCTTTCTGCAGTTTCTTTCAGTGAAACAATGAAGATTCCTCAGTGGGTATTAGATACCTAACATTCTGTGGCTAAACCATAATTTGTTTAACCATTCTCCTATTGAACATAAGCCATTGTCTACTTTTTAAACCATTATACACAAAATAGAAGTGAATACCCTTACACAGAAATGTTTGTTCACATCTAAATATTTCCCTAGACTAGATTCCTAGAAGTACAATTACACGTCAGAGTATATGAACTCTTTTAAGACTCTTAATACATACTGTTAAATTGTTTTTGTGAATGACTTTATTAATTTATATTTCTATCAACAATATCTTTATGTTCATTTTACTATACCTTTATCAACACTGATGGTTAGCACTTTTAACTGTTGCGAATGAGACAGGCATGAAATATGTCATTGTTTTGTTTTATGATTCCTAGATGACTAGAAAGTTGAAATTTTTAAAAAGGTATATTAACTATTGTTTTTATTTCTTTTACAAACTGTTCAAAATTCTTTACCTGTTTGTTTGTTGGGATTTTGGTATTTTCTGTCCCCCCCGCCTGGCATACTCTTTCCTCGGGTATCATCTGACTGGTTTCTTCAACCTTTTCAAGTTTTTCCTCAAATGTTACCTTCCTATGAAATTTTCCTGACCATTTAATATCACAGCACCCCCACTTCCTACCACCCCACCCCCAGTACTTCTCATTCCACCTCCTCGATTTATTTTTCCACATCACATATCTTCATTCTAACATTCATTTCCCTAATTTGTTCATGTCTCTCTCTCCCCACTAAAATGTAAGCTTCACCCACAGAGACATGTCTCTGTATCCCCAGCACCTGGAATAGCATTCAGCACATACTAGGTAATCTGTAAATAGGTGTTGAATATATTAAAACGATCTATTTGTGTGACACATAAAGACATTGAACTTGTTGTTTATGGCAAACATTTTCCCTAGTTGGTTATTTACCCTTTAATTGTGATTTTTTAAAAAAATTCAGTTTAAAATTTAATGTTAATTGGTCTTTGTGATTTCTTCAATGCTACTTTGATATTAAAATGTCCTTCCCTAAATTTAGATTAGTTGGATTTACCTACATTTGTTTTGTTTTATGATTTTGTTCATAATTTCTTCTCATAACAAGAAAACTAAAAAGCTCCCAGGAGCCTGTGGAAACAAACCTTACCTACAGGCGCTATATTGATAACATAACCATCACCCAAGTACAGCGCCCAGTGCTGATAGCCAGGACGGAACACTTCAATTAAGTCCCCGGGGTGGGGGTTGCCAGGGTAGCTCAAACTGAAGCAGTCATTAAACGCCATCTGCAATGATAAACACAAAGAGGATCTAGCTGGCATAACTTGCCCAAAGAGAATCGGTTTAAGACTTCCATAGAAGCAGAAGGTTATGGAATTTATGGAGACTGCACTCCTTATTAAAGACTTAGACTCAAGCCACTGTCTTTTTCTTTGAATGATTCCAACACTGAATTATGTGTTCACAGTAGACAACTGAGGAAAGAATTTGTCTGCTATTGCTTAATTTTCTATAGTGATGCTTCTCATCTTGATCAATTTCAGAGCTCCCTTATTATATTAAATAACAAGCATTTTATAATTTCCTCTTTAAATTCAGACATTCATGGACAATACAACTTGAAATTTCAAAAATATTAAAGATTAAATATTAAAATATGCCCTATTTGGAATAGGGGAAATAAAAAGAAAGTAAATTTGTAATATATATCTGTTTTACTAAGTAAATGTTCAGTCCATGACTACACAAAAAGCTGTAATAAAGTATCTATATGCTTGCACTTATTTAGCATGAAAAACATCAGGATTCAGGAGCATAAGGCCAGAAGTCTTTCAGCTTTTTATACAGTAGCATAGTAAAATCATGGAGCAGAGGTATGGGAGGATGCCAATATTCTGTGAATATTAAAACTGTGAAAAAAAAAATAACTTGTATTACAAAACTTACTTTGTCATTTAATTTATGCAGAGATAAGTCCCTGACTCAGATGGATGCCCAGCCAGATATTCAGATATAATATAGGACATGGGACATTTCTGTCTTGTTCAGAACTATACCACATGCATGTCTAGGCTCTCTGGCTTCTACCCACTAAATGTTAGCAAATGCCCTCTGTCACTGTAACAATCACAAATGCTACAACAGGTTTTCACCATCCATTTTCCTTCATGCCCCACTTACTCTCTGATTCCTCACTTACTGATTCCAGAAACTATGCAAGGTGGTCAACAGCAAAAGGAGGACAATTTGGAAAGTTGGGGCGCTCATTATATTGAGAATAAGTTTGAAAATTCTAAGTTTGGTGAGTTTTTTCTTTTAAATCAATACTTTCCAGAAAGAACATAGTTTCTGACAGTTAATTTTTATGGAAAATTATGTTTTACATGTATGACATAGAAGTTGAATGACTCAACAAGAGGAAATTATGTGTATCTATCAACAAAGGGAGATTTAATGCTATTAATATATCCATATTGAATCTCTAATTGACAACAGGTTGTTCCTCATCATTTCACTCTAACGCAGATATGTACACTCATTTATAAAATAACTCCAACTGCCAGAAATGGAAACTTCCAAATCATCCAAATTATAATTATAATAGTATAGGCTAAGGGTTTGGGAATACAAACTGTCATTTCTCTGGCACTCTAAAAGGTTTTTTTTTTTTTTACAACAATTAATATTGGAAGGGTGTTTTCCCAAGTATTTATATGCCATCTGTTGAAAACTTCAATCATCACACTGTTACAGAAATGTGGCCAAATGTATGCTGTCCATCTGTTGAAAAATAACTATTAAAACAACTTTATGGAAACCATTAAGTCTAACCACCCTCTCAAATATGTTTGAGTCTTATTAGTGTGGCAGTTCACAATTTGACCACGTGGGTACTAAAAGGAAAAATAGATAATATATTGTGACATAAACAAACACATTTCCTATGAATAGGAATTAGCAAGCACACACAGCTGCCTACTAGAGTTTGAAGACCTAGCCCAAGCTTATAATAACAACTACCATTTGAACAGGGAGCACTTTGTAGTGTAATATGGTTTTTCAAATGCACTATCTCAATTAACCCTAGTTAGAAAAAACCCACAACTATCTGAGTTTATTATGTTATTATCCCATTTTATAGATTAAAAGCTACAGTAGCAAATGCCAACTTTTGGAAAATACCCATTGAAACCCTTATATTATAAATACAGAGGGAAAATAACTAGACCAGGTGTTAATGATGTGAGCTATTCTCTTAGTCTTTTACTTGATACTTAATAGTTCTATAGCTTTGAGCATGTTGTTCAGACTGTCAGTCTCCTCATTTTGAAGACAGACATAAGAATATACGGCTTGCAAGTCACCCTTGAGAACCAGTAAAAACTGTTGTCAACAGTCTGTGAATTGGCAAGAGCTATATAGGTGGATGATGAGAGAGAGTGGCTATTCATAAAGGTTAATATTGGTTCATGGTTTATGTGGGATTTTAGTTCCTTATCCTCTCTCCCTGCCATGATAATTCTGTGAGATGGATTATTCCACTGTAAAATTTTAATATATTTAACAAAGTTTCAATTTCTGACATATTCTTTGTAAACTAAGTGGTAAAGTGTAGGTTAATTAATTTCATAAAGCCTATCATATTTATAAAGAGAAATGATAGGACACCAAGGAAAGTATTTCATATGAGTAAACCCTCAAGAAACTAAGACAGGAACCTGAAGGTTAATATGTATGGGGAAAAGTGAGTTTTGACACTGAACACTCAGAATTGTAGGTCTTCAAAATTGTTTGTAGCAGTAGGGATGTTTTATCAAACCATGTATCAGACAGAACCACAAAAATATAAAATATAAAAAGCAGCACTTCCCTGAATGAAGTCACGAAGGGCATGAGAGCCCCACCTGCCCTTTTTCCTCAGTGTTGCTGCTACTGAGGCTTCATGGGACCCCAGAACTTTTAGGAATATAGCTTAAATAACACCCATCTAGTCCTAGCCTAATTCCCTCATTTTTAGGATAAAGGAAAAGAACTAGGCAGGTAATTTGACTGGCCAAGTTCATATGCTATTATACAAAAGATTTTCAACAATTGGTGCTGAAGAAAATGGATATCCATAGGCAATAAATAAATCTTGACTTAGATCTCATACCTTATGCAAAAATTATTTCAAAATGGATCATAGCCTTAAATGTAAAACCATAAAATATAAGGGAAATATTAAGAGCAAATTCTCAGGGTCTAGAGTTGAAAAGGTTTAGATGACACCAAAAGCATGATCCATAATAGGAAAAATTGATAAATTGGCTGTCCTCAAGATTAAAAACTTTTGCATTACAAAAGATTCTGTTAAGAAGATGAAAAGACAAGCTTCAGAATGGAAGAAAATATTTTCAGACTACAGAGCTGAGAAAGGACTAGCACCCTTTTGGCAATTTCTTTAAAAATTTAACTTGTATGGGCAAAGGACATGAATAGAAATTTTTCAAAAGAAGATATAAAAATGGCTAACAAACATATGAAAAAGTGTTCAACATCTCTAATCATCAGGGAAATGCAAATCAAAACCACAGTGAGATATCACTTAACCCCAGTGAGAATGGCCTTTATCAAAAAAACCCAAAACAACACATGTTGGCGTGGGTGTGGAGAGACAGGAACACTAATACACTGCTGGTGGGACTGCAAACTATTGCAACCCCTGTGGAAAGCATTATGGAGGTATCTTAAACAGATTCAAGTAGACCTGCCATTTGACCCAGCAATCCCATTACTGGGCATATACCCAAAGGAAAAAAGGTCATTCTGTAACAAAGACACATGTACCCAAATGTTTATAGCAGCACAATTCACAATAGCAAAGACGTGGAAACAACCCAAATGCCCATCAATACATGATTGGATTAGTAAACTGTGGTATATGTATACCATGGAATATTACTCAGCTATAAGGAATGATGAAGATACGACATCTCTATGGTTCTCCTGGAGAGAGTTGGAACCCATTATATTAAGTGAAGTATCCCAAGAATGGAAAAACAAGCATCACATGTACTCACCAGAAAATTGGTTTCCCTGATCATCACCTAAATACAAATCTGGGAACGACACCAATTGGACATCAGACTGAGGTGGGGGGTGGGGGAGGGGATGGGGGTATGCCTACACAATGAGCGCATTGCGCACCGTTTGGGGAGTGGTAACACTTGAAGGTGCTGACTCGGGAAAGGGGGGGTGGGGAAAAAAATATGAAACTGTTGTTTTTAACTTGCATTGTTCACTTAATAATTTATCATGAATATTTCCCATATTATTTCATATCATTGTACAAGAAATAATGTATACATTATGAGGACATACTGTATCTAACAAGATATACTGTTAGACTCTTTGATTCTGTAAAATTAAATTGTTATTAATGATAAAAAAAGAGGAATTTTACCATTAAAAAAAAAACAAAAAAACAATAACTTTATTCTTAGATCTTTACCATCCCCAGCTTTCTTGGACTGTGCTATTTTATCTCCAGATGTGCACATCTTGCAAATTAGATTAAATAAATAAAACAAAGGTTTGACACTTGAAAAAAAAAAAATTTAACTTGTAACTACTATATAATCCAGCAATCACACTTGTAGGCATTTAACCTAGAGAATAAAGACAATTAAAAATGGATATTCACACAATCACCCATACATGAATGTTTATAGCAGCTTTATTCATCATAGCCCCAAACTGGGAACAACTCAGATGACTTTCAACAGGTGAGTGTTTTAAAAAATTGTGTTACAGGCATACCATGGAATACTATAAAGGAATAAAAAGGAACAAACTACTGATACATGTAACAACTTGAATGATCTCAAGAGAATTATGCTGAGTGAAAAAAAATGACAAAATGTCACATACTGTATGATTCCATTTGTATAACATTCTTGAAATGACTAAATTATAAAAATAGAGAACAGATAATAGTTGCCAGGGGTTAAGAAAGTGGAGGAAGTGGGGGGAAGAAAGTAAATCTGGCTATAAAAGGGCAACACATGTGGGATTCTAGTGGTGATGAAATGTTCTGTTAGACTGGTTAGAAATTGTGACCTAATTACTTTGAACATCATTTTACAGATGAGCAAACTGAGACTCAGATGACTTAGGTCCCAGATCTAAATTCACACAGGCAGTAAGTGACAAAACTAGAATTCAACTTCAGGTCTATCTTCTTACTCCAGACTTCATGCTCTTTCCTTGTATCACTGATTAACATCATTAACCAAGGGAATTGCTGCTAAACAACATTTCATCTTTTCCCTCTTCTCAAATGCCATTAGATGGAGAAGCTGCAAAAGCACACAAATATATATTTCATATAATAAGACAGGAAGTTTTTAAACATTCATATGCAGAACCAGCAAGTAATGGGAAGTGGAGTCTTGCTGGGAAATCCCTGTTTGTCATCTGTTTGGGAGGTGTCAGGTGGGGCTAGACTCAGATCTTAGGCAGATGGCTATAACCTGTCTGACTGGGTATTTTGATTTATATGGATCACATCTACCAATTTCATTCAGGCACAGACGTGTAATGTAGTGCTTCGTAAGTATGAGATAACACAAAACCAATTAAAGATACATGTATAAAATTCTCTACTACAATCTTTAAGGTAAAAATGCTTCATCCATCTACACAAAATTGTATGAATAGTTTGTAATAAAGAGTGATATTAAGGTAAGTCTGTAATCTTTCTATAAGAAATTTCCCATTTCAACTGCCAAAACAGGCTTCTCTCTTTACAGCTCCATGTTGGTCCCTGAGGATGCATCAAAAAATAAATGCTCCCTGCACAGATAGGGGCAGGTTGATTAACTGCTGCTCATGTTCAAGAGGCCACCTGTGTTACAGGA
This sequence comes from Eulemur rufifrons, assembly GCF_041146395.1. Taxonomy (NCBI): domain Eukaryota; kingdom Metazoa; phylum Chordata; class Mammalia; order Primates; family Lemuridae; genus Eulemur; species Eulemur rufifrons. The sequence continues at coordinate 71,562,662 of NC_090989.1, forward strand.
ATACCAAGAGCACTTTTTGCCAACTACTCCCAAGAATGCTATTAGAAGTCTGAAACACGACCACAGGTGATTATGGGCTGCCCCTAGTCCAACAGTCTCCCAATTCAATTTAGACCTTGTCCCATTCCTGATGTTATTTTTCATCCATAATCCTACTACACTGAGATGCTTCCATGAAGCCCTGTCATCCTAGATTGGCTAATCCGCAGACCCTCAGGACTGAAATGATCCTTGGTCCAACACTCTCGCTCTACAACTGAGGGTTCCACTCCTGGGCCAAGTTAACTATCCTCTGTCACAGCACTGTCACGCTCTGCCTGGCGTCTTTACCATGCTTCCCTCTACTGAGTTCCCCATTTTGCCCTCTCTGTAACTCTATCATCTTGGCCTCATTATTCAAAATTCCCACATTCTAGGCAAACCAAACTGTTCATTATTCTTCACACTCAAGAGTTCTGTTTTGTTTTTTTCTAATACTGAAACGCCTATTTCCAAATGTCCCCAAATGACCCACTCTAAAAGATCCAGGTAAGATGCCATCTCCTCCCCTAGGTCTTCCCCCAGTCAGCCAGAACTGCGTCTCCTTCTGAGTTTCCACAGCGCATATGTCTAACCGCCCATCCCGCTTCCTACACCAGAGGCAGCTATGGTGTCCGGGGAATTTTCTCTTAGGCTCCATATGGGGGCTGCTTCCTGTTTATCTCCACACTTTTAGTATCTAGCAGAGTGCCTGGAACAAATAACTGCGGAGCAAGTGAAGGAATGAGGGACCTAAGCCCAGGAAGGATATGAGTGGCTGTGTTTTTCCAGCCCATGAGTCCTATAATAGTTCTGAATGCCAAAGGAATACCACCATGCATGTTTCCGAAATCTCATATGATAATAATTACTTGTATTATTAGTCATATTCACTTCAGAGAGGACAGTAGGTTTAAAAGGCTTTGGTAAACAGACTGGGTTTCTAGTCCCAGTTCTGCCACTGAATAGCTGTGTGACTTGGAGAAGCAAGTCTCTCCATGTGGACGCAGTCCTCCCATTTGAGAATAAAAGTGGAGGATGAATTAGATAAGATGTTCGCTAATCATTCGAACTTTTCCGTTTGACAGTTGGTTAAAACATGGTCGCCTGGGCGCCTAGAGGTCCTCCCTCCCTTCGCCCAGCACACCTCACTCATAAGCCCGGGTCGTCCTCCAGCACCCTCCTGCTAGCGGCCACGGGACGACTCCATCTGCACCCGGGAGAGGCCAAGGCGGCAGCAGCCCACCACCACTCGGGGCCGCCCTGCAGGGCCCACGCCGGCCCCAGCGCCGCCGCGCGGAGAGGCTCCGGCGACCCCTCAGCGGGTCCGAGACGCTGGCGTGCAGCGGCGCCAACGTGCTGGGCCCGGCGCCCGGCGCTGCCGCGCACGCTCCGCGTCCCGGCTCTGGGGAGCCGCCCGCTGGGCCCGGGGGGCGGGGGTCACGGTCGCTCCGGCGGGGCCCTGCGCCGCCTGGAGCACCTCTCCGCCCGGCCGCTGGGGGCGTCCGCGTTCGTGCGCCCTTACACATCCGCGTCCGCGCACCCGCCGCCGCCGCCGCCTACCCTGCCCTCGGCATGCCCACACACGCGGGCGTACACGCAAAGCCAGCCGGCGAAGTGCAGACCCAGCGCGGTAGCTAACCAATTACAGCCCTCCCAGCCATCTGGGAATTACTGCTTCAAACTTTTATGGTACCAGGCACTGTGCTACGTGCTGCGGTTATAAAGATGATCGGTTTTGTTAGGCCCAGAAGTGTTTGGTACACCCATCATGGATACGCACTACGCCCGCTAGAAGTACGCGCTCTTCTAGCTAGACACAAATTCCTTCAGGGCGGAAGGGATCCTGGTCCTTGAGTCCTAAGAAAGCCTCTTGGGTTTTGAGTCAGCAAAGGGTGGGGAAAGGAGTGGTCCTAAAACATCACGCTGCACACACACTGTGTGCTTGTGAGCCTGCCTGATCGTCGCTCAAGGGCTTTGATGCGCTGATGCTTCCTTTGGACTCTTTCCTGTCAGTACCACCCAGCCCAAGATCAACTTTAGAGCGAGGAGAAGGGAGAAACGAGAACGGAAAAAGAAAGAGCAGGCCAGCCCTTTGATCTTCAGATACTGGCATCCCCCAGTGGGAAATTTACCTGACTCGGTTGGGATGGGGCCTTCACTGAAGACAAGACTCTCTCGAGTGGCCCCTTCCCCTCAGCACCTGCCCTGCCCTGCCCTACCCTACCCTGCTCTTGTAAGCAGAGCAGGTCCTTCGTGCAGCAGTGACTTGAGTGCATGTGACAGAGAAGGGCCTAACGAGGTGACTCTTTCAGGCCAGCTAAGCCAATGGAGGCCTCAAGGAATACAGCCATATGAATTTAAAAATAAAGTTGGACCATGGTAAGTATCCTTTTTCTCACTGCTAAAAAAGAGAGGCCAGGAATAATAACCATCTAAGTAAAGAAGGCTTGGCAGACTGTTAAGTGAACTTTTTGGAGCATTGCACGGGACATTTCTTCAACCTAGTCCTAACCTAGATTTTTACTCTGATGTAAATGGAATCTCAGCTAAAAGGAATTTTCCCACCACTGATTCAAAGGCTAAAATAGCTCTCTAATTTTATGTGTTTTGTCACAATGGGATTAAGAACTACCTAAATATGCACCTGTTTTTATAAAAGAATCAGGTTCTGTTATGAAGGTTAAGGGTTGACCTGCATGATCTGAACCTTCAGATCTGGATTTGGCTCCTTTGGAAATGTACATTGAAAAATATTGAAAGCATTTGGAATCTAGATGTAATTAATTATTGGCAAAATTGAAACTAGAACATTTGAGAGGTTGTATCTTTGCTTTTTTATGCATTAATATTTTTCTTACATGTTCCCTATTTAATATATTTTTAGAGTTATAAACTGAATCAGATATGCTTTTCTATACCCTTTTAATGTCTCAAAGAGCAGCCATAAATGAGCATTTGTTTTATGTTTCTCAACTATTTCAATTGAGTCATCACTGAAGGAAATGGTTCATGATTTTATACAGGAGAGTTATTGTGAGCATTTATAAAGCCATCCTGCTTATGAGCTAAATTTATTATGTTTGCCGGGTTAATCTGTTTTCTCTAATCAGACACTTAATCATCCAGTCTCCTCCCTGCATTATGGATTTCATGAATGTGAACTGAGGAGAGTTGCTCAGTCAAGGTAAGATGATAAATTATCTTTTCATTTTGGGGGTATTTGTGATTAAATGCTTCATAATAGAATTAAAATGAAATAAATCTTGTAATTTTACTTCTAGATTCCTGCCAGGTATAGATAAAATGCATTTGGTTAAGCGCAAATTCAATTCAATGCCTGAGGGAATTATAGGAGAAATGGAGAAAGCTTTGTGTTTAGGAGAGCCCTAAGTTCTTCCTTCATTTCTATAGATTGGAAAGATTGTTGATCACATGGTGCTACTCTATGGATGAGCAATGCAGAATTAAAATTTCCATTTAGAAAGAATGAGGAATTATCCTCAGGCAGTGAAAAAGCAAAGTTGTCTGAATCTAGAGCTGTAATCCTGGGATCTCAAGGACTTCAACTAGATGTTAGATTACAAACAAATAACTAGTTCCTGTTATTTTGGCTATTATAAGTGAAGCATTATATGGATGGCACTCTCTGTTGCAGCCTAGTTGAGCTGCAAGGGTTGAAACATACTGAAATAACCATAATGGAGATGGTTTAGTTATGTTTGTTGTTAAATGAATAAAGTCTACATTTTAGAAAAAGCCCTGTGAGGTAACAAGGCATTACTTGCCTTCTAACACGTGGAAGCTGATATCGATTGGCATTGTGTGATATTAGAGGGAGGCCTCAAAACAACCGTATATATTTTTGTGCATATTTTACAATTAGCAGAGCACTTTTATATCTGTTGTCTCATTTGATCTTCACAACAAACCTGTGGCTACTCAGGTCCTGGAAGTTCCTGTGAGGCCTGAGATGCAGAGCTCCATGCTCAGGGTCTCCTGGGGTGGAACTGAGGTCAGGCCTGTGCTCAGACTCCCTCTTCTATTAGACAGCAAAGCCTATTTTTAGATTAAAAAACCACAAAAATAAAGATCTGCACAAATACAAGGTAAATAAGACCTAGTGTGAAAACGATCTTTGTAAAGATTTTGTGTCCTTGACTGAGATGTTTGCTGAGATAATACAGAAATTGTTGGCTACATGAGAGTTGAGACAGTCATTTCATTAATTCCAGCCTCACCCCCTCAAAACCTATGCTGTTAAAGTAGAAGCTTTTTTCTTGACTTGAATGTCTAGGCTACCTCTCTACTCAGATTAGATTTTTTTATACAAATTGCTCAAGGCTCTCATAAATCTACTTTGTACATTTTTGGTCAATATGATTGGAACTAAAAATCTGTTTCCTTACAGATTTCTCATGTAGTCCACATCCAGACTAGGCGATATCTCTGTGACTGCTGCTTCCCTATCGTTATGTTAAATTGAAATGACTAAGCTTGTTAAATTAGGCTAATCCAAGTCTATGGTGCAAAGGATGAATGGAGAAAAGAATGCTTTAATGGAGCCCAGATCAGAGGCACAGAAATCTGTTAGCATATGGCAAGGAAGGGAGGACATGGGTATGCCTTTTATAGAGGAAGTTGCCTACCTTCTGCCCAGGAAAAAGACAATGGAAAAGTCCTAGATAGTGAGTCAGGAGCCTTGGGTTCTAATCCCAGGTCTACCGTTTGCTAACTATATGACAAGGGGCATGTTTCTTAAACTTTCTGAGCTTCAGCTTATACATGCATGAAATGAGAAATATAATAACATAGCCTGCCATTTTCACCAACTTGTGAAAAGTTCTTTTAAATATATATTAATAGCTTAATATGTATAAGAAAGAATAAATTCAGGCTACGATTGGTCAATATATATACCACAAAAATATCCCTGAGAATTACACTTAAATTTCACCATATTTAGGAAGAGAAATGGCTAAATACATATATAATATTCCTAATTCTATTTTTCCTATTTGCTTCTTTCCATTTTGAATTCAGAGCAACTTGTCTTATTAATTGTAACATTTAAATAATGTACATATCTGTCACTTAAAAAGTGATACTGACAATGTAGTTAAGGCTTTATTTTGTTTTTAGTGGTCTAATAAATAAAAATGCATCACTACAAAGAGGCCACACATATAAATGATTTGAGGGACATTGCCCTAAGGGGAAATCTTGCAATGAATTTGGAAAAAGGTAATTCTGACTTGTCTTCTATAAAATGCTAAATTTCTGTACAAAATCTTAAAGCACAAGTGTTTACAGGACTCTCGGTGACAAGAAAAGCAATAGTAAATGTGCTTTAGCACTAAAATTCACGTAGCCATGGAAACCTGTGAAGTTCTGTAAGTGCACACGCACGCGGCCTGCAGTATTTATCGAAGGGCTGAGGCAGTGATCAGTGGGTTACTATGCTGTGAAAAGCTGACAGATTGCTGGGAGCTACTCTGCACAGGCAGAGATGAGGTTGTTTTTTTCCTGCTAAATGTTATTATGGAGAAATTCAGAAATCTCAGACATTACTGAGAAGAAGAAATGTTTATTTATTTACATGTACTTATATCTTTTAGAATACAGTGTCTCTGTAAGTGGCTTAACAACATAACACGACCCCAATTCTACAAAAAAAACTAGTATGTACCTGTAGTTCTAGCCATGCAGGAGGCTGAGGCAGGAGGATCACTTGAGCCCAGGAGTTTACAGTGAGCTTTACAGTTTACAGTGAGTTTACAGTGATTGTGCCACTGCACTCCAACCTGGGCAACACAGCAAAATCCTGTCTCTACAAAACAAAAACAAAGTAGCTTAAACAATATGGATTTATTTTTCTCACATATTAAAAAATCTGAAGATAGGTTCTTGCTGGAATGATATCTTGCATCGAATCCTTCAGCAAATCCTAGTGGTTTGACCTTCAAAATATATCTAGAATCTAACCTTTCTCCCTACCTCTATCACTTCCACCTTTGTCCAGTCACTATTATTTTTTGTAGTTTTTCTTAGCTTGTCTTCCTGTTTTCTCCCTTGTTTTCCTTTAACATTTTCTGTATCCAGCAGCCAGAAAAATTCTGTTAAAATTTTAATAACATGTTGCTCCCCTGCTAAAAACCCTCCAACAATTTCTTAGGTCCCTCAAAATAAAACCTAAAATCCATAACATAACTTCCTAGCCTCTGAACGATCTGGACCTTGGTGAACTCTCTTATCTCATTCCCTTCACTTTGCCTGTGCTTATTCAGTTGTAGCCTCTCTGGTCTTCTTGCTGCTCCTTGAACAAGCTGCGCTTATTTTTCCCTCAGGGCCTTTGCATATGCTGTTCCCTCTTTGTGGAGCACTCCTCTCTCCCCACTCCCAAGTATCTGCATGGCTTACTCCCTCATTTTCTTCATGTCTCTCAAATGTTATTTTATCAGTTACACCTTCTCTTATCAACCTATATAAAATCACCCTATCACTCTTCAGCTCCCTTACCCTGTTTAATTTTTTTTTTTTTACCATAGCTCTAAACTCTACCTGATATGTATTTATTATTGGCTATCTTGCCTCCTATAAAATGTGAGGTCACTGAAAGCAGAGACATTGTTTATTTTGTACATATGAATCACCAGCACTAGTGCAGTGCCTGGTATGTAATAAGCATCCAATAACTACTTGTTGAATGAATTGTTCAGCACCTGAATGTTGTCAAGTCTTTCTGTAAGTGTCCCCACAATTCCCTTGGCCTTCTCTTTGCTGCAGGATGATAGCTGCAGCTCCCACCAGCATGTCCTCCTACAACCACCTTCAGAAATAGGATGCGGTGGGGACAAAGCCTTTTTCCTCCTGTACTTTTCTCTAACAAATACCTCTCCTAGAATCTTTAGGAGATTCTATATTTCTCCTAGTTTTCTCTTTACATTTTATTGGTTTGAACTGAGTCACACAATTAGATAGAAAGAAGAAGTTCTGATATTCTGTTGCCCAGTAGGATAACTGTGGTTAACAATATTGTAGTGTATATTTCAAAATAGCTAGAAAGGAGGATTTTGAATGTTCTCACCACAAAGAAATGATAAAAATGTGAAGTCATGGCTATGCTAAATACCCTGATTTGATTATTACGCAATGCATACATGTATTGAAACATCACATTATACCCCATAAGTATATACAATTATTATGTGTCTGTTAAAAACAAATTTTTTAAAAAAATTAAAAAGAATTAGGCCAAGGCCTATCCCTGTCTACAAGAGAGGTTGGGAAAGTGAGTATTTGGTTTTTCTAGGTTTTAGAGATGGAGACAGGCAAGAGAAAATAGCATAAGTAATAAAACCATCATGACAATAAAATGCCATATTAGTACACCCTAGTTATATCACATGGCTGATTAGAGATTTGGTAAACCATGAGCTTTAGAAGCACTCAATAGAGTACTTTCACACTGTAATGTTCCTGCTTTTTCCACCCTTTACATCTTGAAAATGTAGACGTTTATATGACTTATCTTCCCAATTTAATTACTGTCTTATTAAAGGAAAACGTTTGCAAATAATTATGTGGAAAAATTACATATGTAATTCTATAATTAGGGAAGGTTGATAGAAAGGTATACCAAGGGGAGAACTAGGTCAGCAGATTAAGAAAAATGGCCAAAGGCATGCCTACCTCAGATTGCGATGAAAGAAGAAAAGCTGAGAGAAGGTCTGCTGAGAGGGATGTTGGTGGTGGTGGTTAGGGGTGAGGGCAGGCCAGAGGCAATACTTTCCTACTTGATTTTACATCCCTATTCATGCTTTGCAGAAGAACCAAGCCCAGGTTTTTATGTAACATTTGTAAATCAGACATTCAAAATATTACACATAAATTTATTTTTTCCTTTTGAATAATTTACAAAAGCTCAGTTCTTGGCAGATTGATGCTGTGGCCCATGACAATGTCCTCCAAATTCTAAGAGAGTCTAGAAAAGACACTTAGGATGCTCCCAGTAGGGTCCCTTGTTCATGTCTTCTGTGAGGTATGAGTATCCTAATATATCAACCACAGTATTAGAGGATGTGAAAGCCTGGACCTTAAGATATGGGTGCCTGTCAATCGCAAAGATGTGGAAACAACCCAAATGCCCATCAATTCATGAATGGATTAGTAAATTGTGGTATATGTATACCATGGAGTATTACTCAGCTATAAGAAATAACGGAGATACGTTCTATGGTTCTGGAGAGAGTTGGAACCCATTATATTAAGTGAAGTATCCCAAGAATGGAAAAACAAGCATCACATGTACTCACCAGAAAATTGGTTTCCCTGATCATCACCTAAATGCACATTTGGGAATGATACCAATTGGATATCAGACTGAGGTGGGGGGTGGGGGGAGGGGATGGGTGTATGCCTACATGATGAGTGCAGTGCGCACTGTCTGGGGAATGGGCATGCTTGGAGCTCTGACTCGGGGGGATGGGTGGTACATGGGCAACGTATGTAATCTGAATTTTTGTACCCCCATAATAAGCTGAAATAAAACAAAAAAAAGAGATATGGGTGCCTGTACTACCAGACTGTCCGATACGCCCTACATTGTGTGATCACACAGATGTTGTGTAACCCTACTGCTTTCTCCTGTAACCATTGAAAGGGAAATGAAAGCTTTTTCCACTTTGTAATGACATTTAGGATGGCATGTGAGCAGCCATTTTAAAATGAATGACATTTGAATGTTTAGTCACTCTGATATCTTTTGCAAAAAAGCTTAGGTAAGAAACAGGTGAGACAGAATTAATTAAAATCACCATTGGCTGTGAAATCTTTTATCAAATGTGGCATCTAGGGTAAGGACACAGGTTCACATATAAGGCATCTTAATATTGAATTAGCAGGTTATTCAGTCTATTAGAAAATGGTTTCCAGCTATTTCTATTAAATTATCAAAAAAAGAAAATAAGAAGCGAGACTATGAAAGGTAAACACATTGCCCTTGAGAAAATTTGATTCTCAGCCAAATTCTTGTAGTTGTAGTGGATGAACTTTTGACCAGGCTGTGCCCTGAGAGGTAAAAAGGGCCAGTTGCCTGGTTTTATGTTCCAGCTCTGCCATGTGTAGCAATGTGACCATGGCAGGTTACTTAACCTCTCTGTTCTCCACATTTCCCATTTCCTAACCTACCTCTTTAGGTTGATGTAAGGAGTAAATAAATTAATAAATAATAAATATTTAGAAGAATGCCTGGTGAATACTATGTGTTAACTTTTATTGTTATTGTTGCTACCCAAAGTAGGAATGTGATCAGTGAGTGAAAACTTGGAAGAATATGGTGAAAATAAATCTTTGACAAAGTAGATTTAAGGACATAGGGAAAATAAATATTTTATTTCTAAGTAAAAAAGAATTTTAAAAAAACCTGTACATAAGAAGTTATAGCATGATATTTATTTCAAAAGATATAAAAGACATCACCTTCTATAAAATGGATCGCAGCTACTTATTTTCTTCTGGCTTGGACTATACCTAAAACTTGACTCTTCGCTGAACTGGCTGAAATTTAGCCAGAAACTAGTCATTCAGTCCAGAAAACTAAATCAATGGAACCAAGTTTTTAATTCAAGTGACATTTTTTTCCTGCCCAAACTGATTGATTCCACTGGTACCAGAGACCCAGTTGAACAGGTATCTTCTAGGCTGCCTGGAACAGTTTCCCTCCCCCTTTTTAGCAGATAACTAATCTTTACTCTTCTTAGGGCTGCCTGAAGTTCAGCTTCTTAATTTTAAACTTTAAATAGTGATGCCGTGCTCTTTGGATTATTGCTATAAAAAATGTCAAGAATCCTTGGGCTACTGACTCTCAGTATCTGTCTTATCCAGCTAATGCTATCAGCTTAGAGACCAGAGCCTGGAATTTTGTATAAGAAGTACAGCAAGGTTATCTGAGGCAAATTGGCTGCGATGAACCCAGAGGCGAGGACACCTGGAAGTGATGTGGCTGCGTGGCTGCAGCACAGCAGCCCCCCTGCCTGCAAGAGGGACTTTGCAGCCTGTGCCCAGTACTCTTTGGACTCGTGTTTAATGACTGTGTAATGGTATTATCATGGTCCCTCATGAATATCCAGGGTGACCATCTGAAGTAACCCCTGGTCTGGTTGGAAATAGCACCAGTATCTCCAGAATGAAAACTTCTGAAAAAAAAAAAAAGTGTGAAAGAATAGAAGCAAGCTTAAGGGAAAGGAAAGACAAAAAAAGCCCTGCCCTGCTACCAGCAAAGCATCCATTTTCTTGCTGAGTTACTTTTTCCTGCCCACCTGCACCACCCCTCCCAGTTTAACCTCCACAGGGCTGCCAGAAGTTTCTAGCACTTATCTGATCATGTCACTCCTCTGATAAAAGCCTTCTCTACCACCTGCAAGATAAGTGTAAATTCCTCAGCCCTTCACTTTGGCCCAGATATCAGATGCCATTATACCTTTCAAGCTTCATATCCCACTTCTCCCTCTCTGTCTGACCCAGCCACCCCCAGTCCCCACACCATATGTTCTAGCCACATTGAACCACTTAAAATTCCCTGACCATGACAGATGGCATCTTGTCTCCATGTCCATTTTGTCCTTATGCCTCCTGTTTCGGTGGTAAAAGCTCCTATCTTTCAAGGCTCCATTCAAACCACTCTGAAAATGAAGCAGCATTTCCCTCTTTTTTCTCATTATGCTTCTTTCATAACTTTTAAAAATAATGCTTATCATAGGTGATTTTCTCTCTCCTCCAGGAGATCATGAACTGCTCACTGTCAAGACTGAATATTATTCACGTTTGTGTTTCTAATACCTAACTCAGGACTGCAGGCGCATGCAGTCATGAAAGAATGATAAAATGAACAAACTCGCCTTTTAAAAATGTTCTGTCTCCTTTTATTATCATTCTCACCAGGGAGTCATTTTGCTAATCACAAGTGCCAGTTCTCACTGCTCTAGTACTGCATCCCTGCAAGATCTCAGATATGAATGAAAGTGAGGTGCATCTCACTGACTCCTTGAGAGTAAATGAAGGATGATCTGTGGACACTCCTAACACAAAATTGTAAGCTGATAAAAACAGCTACCCTGCTTCACCTCCTATCATCAGTACTGTTCAGAAGCTGCTAGCAAATTTGGCTCTCAGACAACTCAAAAGCTATTCAGCAGCCTCCCTGCCGATTTGCTTTCTGGTGGAGCTGAATAGGTACCAGCTTGTAGTCAGAAGGCCTGAATTCTGATCTTGGCTGTGCGGCTTGAAACCCATATGACTTCCTGTAGGAGCTGAGTCTTTGTTTCCTCGTGTGCAAAATAAAGAAATGCAATCCTTTCTCCTGCTCTGCTGACCTTACTGGATTCTTATGAAATTCAGAGTATGTAGAGAATTTGAAATCACTTTACAAAATAGAAAATTCACCAGGAAGGATGGAGGATTATATTATTATTTATACCTTAGCCCTGGCTGTCTGAGGTTTTCCACAACCATTTTCTTCAGGAAGATCAAATTAAATACAATGCATGAAATACAAACATTTCTTTGGATGATCAAGTTAAGTACAATGCCTAAGACACTATTTTATTATCCAGGTGAAAGACCAATCTTTTCTATCCATAACATGGGACCCTTCCTACCTAGTCCCAATTCAAAGTACTTTGACCAGTTGTCACCGTCAATGCCATTTATTTGTGAGACAACACGTCCAGACTCAGGTTAACTACAAGGAACTTGTTAGGCATTGATCATAGGCTAAATAAAAACCATGGCTAGAAATGTCTGTGCACCTATCAGAGAGGTGACTAACCTGCATGGAAATTCTTTGAGCAATGGTATGACTTTATGTTATGAGATATACAAAAAATATATATTGTCTTATTCTGCTTAGAATAGGATGATAAATCTATTTCAGTTAAAGTCTTTAAAAGCCTTTGGTATAAATGACAAGGAAAGTTGCTGTAGAACATAATAATGATATTTAACTCTTACAGAGTAGTCACTATGTACTAAGGACAATCCTTAGGGATTGTTGTACATTCTCTTAACCCACAACAGTCCTTTGAGGAAGGTTCTCTTGTTACCTTTATTTTATAGTTGAGAAACATGAAGTCACAGAGTTTGAATGTTCAGAGCAGGGACTCAAACCTAGTTCTGCCTGATGCCACAGGCTGGATGTTTAGCTCTCAGTCAGGTCCTGGCCTGCATGAGGTCCACTAGCAGCTAGGATGATTTCTCTTAGGACTGCTGAGAAAGTTACTCAGGTAAAAAGTGTCAGGTATACATTTATTCTATGTGGTTTCTTTGTACAGTAAGGTTCCTTACATTGATGTGGGAGGAAACAGGTGTGAATGCTTATCTGTTTTTCAGGTTGTTTTATAGTGGCTAATTACCTAACCAAAAGGCTTTTTTCACTTCTTTATCAGGGAAAGAACCCCACTTTTATTTGAACTGGCAAAATGTCCATCTAAAACTTGTATTTAGCAACCTTCTTTGATGCTATGTGTGGGTATATAACTATGTATTAAGCAATGAGATGAAAATGGAAGCATTGCTATAGAATAATTTCATGGTATTTCTAGAAAAGAGTTGACACTGCTGAGAGGTGTGCCCTTCTTTTCTTCTGCTTCTTTGTTTCTGTTATTTAAGATACAGACATGATGGCTAGAGCTCTTGTAGTTGTGTTGGACCATAAAGTGACACTGAGAATGGAAGCCATATGCAGAGAGAGAGAAGAGGCCTGAGACCCTAATTAATTTTTTAGAGCATTCATGTCAGTACTGAACGGCCTTACTTTATCTTCTTTTATACTAGAAGAATAAGTCCTGAGTACTTAAATAGATGTTATTTTGGTTTTCATTTTATATATAACCAAAATTAACCCTAACTGATATGATGATTACCTGGAAATTTTACGGTTTTTGCCTCAACTACAGGGAAATTGCATAAGTAATTCCAGCCACTTTGCTTACTTTTTAATAAGACTGAGAAAAAAAATTTAGTTAGAAAAAAAGCTGAATTTATTTATTAAAATGAAATCTGGAGGTTTAATTCTTTTTCTATCCCTAAGTAAAATAACTAGTGAAGAACTAATTGGATTTGAATCCCACAGAAGGAAAGAAAGACAGCCCCTTTTCAACTTCAGTATTCTCCAAGATAGGCACATGGTAGGAGGTCTGTCCTTTTTTAGGTTGCAGCTCAAATGTATTTTCTGTACTATTGTATAATAGTAAGTCACACAAATCACCCACATTGAGCCTGGTCATGTAAAGTGGTTACTGCCAGCCAAAAAATCCAACTTGGAACTTGTCTGGATCTAGGATAAATTATGAAATTTATAAGACTCAAGTATATTTTTGAGGTATCTCCAACTTTTGTATGTTTCAGAACACTGACATATATCCATTAAAAAGTACTTTGGGAAGATTGACTTACAGCACAGTAGTGTGAGACATTCCAGTGACCTTTTCCCCAATACAATTTGCGAAAATTATTTTTAAAAGAAAAACTTTTAAAGCCTCTGGAAATGGTCATAAGAGCAAATAGCAAATGAAGAAACATCTATTTATCTGTGAACATTTGGGAAAAAAACGTGAGAGGCTGTGGTGTCTGAGCCAAGACCACTCTTTTCATTCCCTCTCACAGCTAAGCCAGGGGGAGACTCTACTCCAGATTTCTGCAGCCAAGAATACAGGACCCCTCCCACCTTGGCCCCTGGCTAGAGGGCAAGAATTTATCATCCTGCCCCCAGCCTCCAGTTGCTGAGGCTAAATCCCAAGTAAATGTGGTAAAGAGTAGAAGTCCCTTACTCCACCCAAGATCTCCACGCTAGATCTGAGACTCTACCTTGAGTGTGGCATGCTGAGAATACTGGGGCCCTGAAAGCCCTTCCCTCTGCTTATGAGATGCTGGTTTCATGGTAAGAGTAACAAGCCTAGAGGACCCTGGGTACTGTTCCTCTTCCCCTTGGACTCTGCTCCCACTCAGAGAAGAGCTTGCCATTTTCCCCACCTCAGAGATTTTTGCCTGGGGGAAGAAGTAGGACATATAACAGAAAGTTTCTAATCTCTTCCTCAAAACTGACTTCATGTGCAATGGTACGTGGAGAAATTTAAACCTAAGGCTGCTCTGAAGAATAGAGGTTGGAATAAAAGACAATTGGGAGGAGATTCATAGATCTAATGAAGTTACATCCTAGACTGTTAAAGCCAGCTAGTTTTCTGGAGAGAGCCAGGGAATAAGACAGCTGGAAGGAACCCTCCTAAGGTCAGGAAAAATATTAGACCTTTACCTCAGAAACTATCTGTCAAAGGAACCACATTTGACTGGACTTGTTTGAAAGAATTTATGTGCAGGGTATTGTTGAAAGCAATAGAGCACTAAGTGGGCAATAAACATCTGGGTATGGTCACTGGAGATTAATAGCAGAGTATGGTCAGGGAAAGAGTGGAAGAGAGCCTGGTGAGTACCAGTGGCATCCCAGGGTGACCATGGGCATATCCGAAGCTGCATCTCCCTGAGGAGCAATATCAGAGGCTTAACACTGTGGAGTTGAGAGGATATATTTTACTAAAATAATCTAGGGAGTCACTAGACAAGTAAATAAGCAAATAATAATAATAAGCCCCAGAAGACTGGAAAGTACGCAGAGTTGCTACAATATATTATCTAAAACATCCAATTTCCAACAAAAAGAGAAATGAGAACATACGTCCACATAAAAACTTGTGTTTACAATGTTAATAGTGGCATTATTCATAAAAGCCAAAAGGTAAAACCAACCCAAATGTTCATCAGTCACCAAAGGGACAAACAAAAGTTCTATATCCATAAATGGAATATTATTTAGCCACATAAAGGAATGAAGTACTGATACACACTATAACATGATAAACATGAAGACATTATGCTAAGTGAAAGAAATCATTTACAAAAGACCACAAATTATATGATTTCATTAATTTGAAAGTCTAGAATAGAGAAATATATGGAGACAGAAAGTATATTAATGGTTGTTTAGGGCCAGGGGCAGCAGAAAAGATAGAGGCACTGGGGAGTGATAACAAAAGAGTATGAGGTTTCTTTGTAAGGTGATGAAAATGTTCTAAAATTGACTGTAATGATTGCACATATACTAGAAATCATTATATTGTACACTGTAAATGAGTGAGCTTAGGCTGTGAATTATACATCAATAAATCTGTTAAAAAGTTCTTTGAATTCTCTAAT
This sequence comes from Eulemur rufifrons, assembly GCF_041146395.1. Lineage (NCBI taxonomy): Eukaryota > Metazoa > Chordata > Mammalia > Primates > Lemuridae > Eulemur > Eulemur rufifrons. The sequence goes on from NC_090989.1 coordinate 71,577,926, forward strand.
TTTTTTGTTTTTTCTCCGGGGGAGGGAAGAGAGAGATAGAGAGATTCTGCATAAAAATGTAGCCAACTATCATTTATGTGTAATATAATATTAATATGAGGAAATGCTTATTTTAGGCAGATACTGTTAAATTCCTAAATTATATTCACCTTTCACTTATATTTCCTTGCTTTTGACTTAGATACAAGAATCTTGGAGGCTGGGCGTGGTGGCTCACGTCTGTAATCCTAGCACTCTGGGAGGATGAGGCGGGAGCATCCCTTGAGCTCAACAGTTTGAGACCAGCCTGAGCAAGAGAGAGACCCTGTCTCCACTAAAAAGAAAATAGAAAAATTAGCCAGGCATTGTGGTGCACTCCTGTAGTGCCAGCTACTTGATAGGCTGAGGCAGGAGGATCGCTTGAGCCCAGAGTTTGAGGTTGCAGTGAGCTATGATGATGCCACTGCACTCTACTCTATCTCCATAAAAAAAAGAATCTTGGAGCTAAATGTCTATAATGTTCAAATGTAGTGAGTCCCTCAGCATGTCTCTGGCATTTGCTACTAGCCACAGTAAGCAACCAGTAAATAATAGCTCCTGTCATCATCAGTACCACCATTGTCATCTCCTCCACCCCAGGTTCTTAACATCTTATCTATGCCCCTCTTCTGCTTGGTTTCTAGTATTTTAATCTGAATTTATTTTTAATTGTTCCATGGTGTGTGTATATGTGTGCATGTTCATATGTGTGTGTGCCTATGTTTGTATTTATGTGCATGCTTGTATGTGAATGGAAAAATTCCCAAATTGTTTAAGGAAGTAGTTGAATTATAATTAAATAATCTGACTGTGGAATACTATGGAGACCTATTATTGACTACAAAAAGTTATAATAATTTCACTAAGATGTTCAATTATGTTCTCACTCTTTTAAGCTGTCAAATGTAATAGTTGTGAATGTCCCACTTTCTGCTCCTGTTATTTCCTGATAATTGTGTTAGATGTCTCTGGTAAGCCTTGCAATGAGTTTCAGCTCCCTGTTGGAAGAGGAAAGTAGAGAATGTGTCGTTTTCCTATTAGATGTGTAACAGGTAAGTTAGGATTGCCCATTTTGGATTATGGCACAGATGAGACTTCTTATTCTACTTAAAATATCAAAGGATTTGTTATAAAAAGCCACTAGTTAAGAATACCCCAGAATTTCTCAGGACAAAGAATAAAGGTTGAAGCTGTTTAATTTATCTCACCTAATAATACGCCTTCTTTCCTTCCACATCCCTCTGATTCTCCAAAACAAACAAACAAAGTGAAACCTTAATTGAAAGTTAGCATTAGATAAGTTTGGCTAAGCAGGATTTTCCTGTTGACTATCATTGTACCTCTAACTCAGGCATCTGAATAATTATTTTCTATTTTTATAACTCAATTAAGTGTTGACTAATTTCACATTGAATTAGTCATTAAAACAAAGCTCATTAAAATTCTTATATAAAATCTGTTGTGTTTTTATTGCTTTTGAACAGTAGGAAAAGTTAAAATTATTCATCTAAATATGCAAAAGTGAAGGTAATATGAAAATATATTTGAAGAAAGTCAACCAACCATAACATGCTAGAATAAATATCTCGGGGAGTTTTTTCAAGATGGCTAACTAGAGGCAGCCAGCATTCATCTCTTCTGAGAGCAATCAGGATAGTCATAAAATGCCCATATTTTGAATAGATTATCAGAGAAAAAAATGCTTTCAGATAACAGGGAGACACTGAGGCTGAAGTAGAAGACTGACTGCCAGCATGGGTCTGCTGAGAACCTTGCATGAACAACCCGTGGACACAGACCTAGGCAAGGAGTAAGCAGTAGACCTCTGAGGCTTCGTACTCCCACCTCCGACCTTTGCAGCTTTGGCTACAGGGGCACTCATCAACCTCCACAGGCCTATGGGGTGGCCTGGGGAACTGCCAGGAGATCACGCTGAGGCATTGCCTGAGCTCCTGTGGAGCCCCACAGGCTTTGGAATGCTGGCCACCAGCACTGAGAACCAGTTGAGGAGCCCTTTTCCCAGGACTCTAAGCCCTGTCCTGAGGATACTTCTGCCCGCCACTGGGCCAGGGAGGGACACGGGAACCCACGCCATCTCCCATGCACCAAGGTCAAGTTTCACTGTAGGGCCACAGCTGTAGGGCCACTAAGCCCTTGAAGGCAGAACTGAGAAGAGAGTGTGGTGTGGGCCCATGCTGCAATGCATGTGAGAAGCAGTCCTCCCCTGACAAGCATGGCTGAGAAAGCCACACTTTCAGTCCTTAGTAGGGAGGCTTGCAATCTACAGTGGCATTACTGTGTGAGCCTGTTTACTTTCTGACTATCCTGGCTGGTTTGGGCTGCTGCTCATAGTCAGATGTTGGAGGGAGATCTGCTAGGTAAGGGGAATGAGAAAAGAGCGAAACCTAATCTCTTCTGCTGGACTATGAATTCTAGACTTCCCCTCACCTGTGAGCATTGGCATGGTAGGGATACCTCAGGCCCTACCATAACCTCTATTCAGACAGTGCTTGCAACCACATTTGGGGAACCTGAAAACAGGCTTGCCTTATCAAGCTCCACCCAGCCTCACCCCCTTATCTGCCTCAGTGGTGGTGGAGCACAAGAAGGGGTCCCCTGGGTGCTCCATGGCTCTTCCCATTGCCTGCAACATCTGAGTGCTCCTTATGATTTACTAGGGCTGGGTATAGGTCCCACAATACCACTGCAGCTGACTCTCTCCTGCAAGCATCACTTTCTGGCAAGCAGGTCAACTTGTACAGCCCATTACTTCACTTACTGATTCAATTGTACATGGCTTGGCTGACTTTTACCTGCAAGCACCACCTACTGACATGGAGATTAAACTGGATATGCCAATATAATTCATACTATTAGAAGTCCATAGGGCTATGGAAAGAGATAAGATTTCAGAGAACTCCATCTCTCCTTCTCAACAGGAGGCAGAGAATCTGCCCACATGCATAGGATACCACTGCTACAGACTACAAATAACTAGCAATTGAGAAAACCACCATACTAAGGCCTCCTATAACCAAGGTGTTCATTAAGAACCTAGGCCCTTCTGAAAGTACCCACAAGCAAAGCCAAAGGTCCTTACCCAACATATGCTGCAGTCACACCCTTAAGAGGGAGAAAAATAAAGTCCCACCTAAACAAAAGAAAATTCAAAATCAAGAAGCAACAGCCTTTCCAGATGAGAAGGAATCAGCACAAGAATTACAGAAATATGAATAAAAACAGAGTGTAACCCCCTGGCCATGGATTATACCAGATCTCCAGCAATAGATCCCAACCAAAATGAAAATACTGAAATGATACATAAAAAATTCAAAATATGGATAGTAAGGAAGGTCAATGAGATCTAAGAGAATATGGAAAACCAACTCAAAGAACCCAGAAAAATAATTCAGGAAATGAATGAAAAATTTACTAAAGAGATAAATATATTTAAAAAAAACACCAAATAGCTCAATGAACACCTAGGAGATTCATTGCAAAAGGACATCACCAAGACTGGCCAAAGTTAACATGAAGGAGGAACTCCTACAAGCCATGAGATGAAAACATCAAGTAATTTACAAAGGAAAACCCATCAGACTACCAGCAGATTCCTCAGCAGTAAGCAAGAAAGGATTGGGGTCCTATCTTAAGTCTCCTTAAACAGAGTAATTCTCAGTTAAGAATTTTCCATCCTGTAAAACAGATTCATAAATTAAGAAGAATTAGTTTCCCAGATAAGCAAACTCTAAAGGAATTTATCACCACTAGACCTGCCCTGCAAGAAATGGTCAAATGTGCTCTAAACATCCAAAAGACTGGTCAATACCCAATAAGACAGTAACACAGGAAGAAGACAAAGTAACTAGGTAACAATCAACATGATGACTGGAACAGTGTCTCATATATCAATATTAGCATCGCATGGAAATGGTCTAAAAGCTCCACTTAAAAGATGTAGATTGGCAGAATGAATAAAAAAAAAAAACACAACAAAATAGCTACTGTCTCCAAGAAATCCATTTAATTTGTAAAGAATCTCATAGACTCAAGATAAAGGGGTAGAAAAAAATATTCCACACAAATGGAAAGCAAAAATGAGCAGAACAGCTATTCGTATATCAGATAAAACAGACTTTAAATCAACAGTAAAAAAAAAAAAAACAAAGATGGTCATTATATAATGGTAAAAGGGTCAATTCAACAAGAAGATATGACAATCCTAAACATTTATGTACATAACACCAGGGCTCCCAGATTCATAAAACAAATACTACAAGACCTAAGGAAAGAAATAAACAACAGCATAATAATAGTGGGGAACTTCAATACTTCACTGACAGGACTAGATACATCATCGAGGCAGAAAATCAACAGAGAAACAGTGGATTAAACAGGACTCTAGAACAAAGAACTTACCAGACATTTACAGAATATTCTACCTCAAACTGTAGAATATACATTCTTCTCATCAGCACATGGAATTTCCCAAAATAGACCATATGTTAGGCCACAAAACATGTCTCAGCAAATTTTAAAAAATAGAAATCATGTCATGTATCTTCTCAGACCACAGTGGAATAAAACTAGAAATCAATTCCAAGAGGAACTCTCAAAACTATACAAATACATGGAAATTAAACAAACTGCTGGTAAATGATGTTAGAGTCAACAATGAAATCCAGATGAAAACTTAAAAATGTTTTTAATTGCATGACAGTGATAACACAACCTACAAAAATCTGTCATATAGCAAAAGCAATGCTAATAGGCAATTTTATACTACTAAATGGCTACATCAAAAAGACAGAAAGATCACAAATTAACAACCTAATGTTACGCCTCAAGGAACTAGAAAAATAAGAGCAAACCAAACCACAGGCTAGCAAAAGACAAGAAACAAAAAAGATCAGAACGAAACTAAATCAAGTTGAAACCATATAAACAATGGAAAGGATCAATGAAGTGAAAAGTTAGTTCTTTGAAAAGATAAACTAAATTGACAGACCACCAGCTAGATTAACCAGGAATAGAAGAGAGAGGATTCAGATAAACTCAATCAGAAATGAAAAAAGGACACATTACAACTGATATCAGAGAAATAAAAAAGATCATCTGAGACTACTATAAATACCTTTATGCACACAAACTAGGAAATCTAGAGGAAATGGACAAATTTTTGGAAATGCACAACTTCCCAAGCTTGCATTGGGAAAAATAGAAATCCTGAACAGACTAATAATGAGTAGTGAGATTGAATCAGTAATATTAGTAATAAAAAATCTCCCAAACAAAAAAAGTCCAGGACCAGAAAGATACACAGGCAAATTCTACCAGACCTACAAAGAAGTAGCACCTATCCTACTTTAAACTGTTCCATAACATCAAGATGGAGGCAATCCTGCCTAACTCATTCTATGAAGACAGTATCACCCCGCCAGGAAAGGACACAACAAGAAAAGAAAACTACAGACCAATATCCATTATGAACATAGGTGGAAAAATCCTCAACAAAATACTAGCAAACTGAATCCAAAATCACATCAAGAAGGTGTGGAAACAACCTAAGTGCCCATCAATACATGAGTGGATTAATAAAATGTGGTATATGTATACCATGGAGTACTACTCAGCCATAAAAAATGATGAACTACCTCTTGTATCATCCTGGATGGAGCTGGATCCCATTCTTCTAAGTGAAGTATCAGAAGAATGGAAAAACAAACACCACATGTACTCACCATTACATTGGTACTAATCAATCAAAACTTCCAGCACATATGAAAGTAACATTCATTGGGTGTTGGGCAGGTGGGAGGGTAAAGGAAGGGATAGGTAAATTCACACCTAATAGGCATGGTGTGTGCTGTCTGGGGGATGGGCACACTTGTAGCTTTAACTTGGGCGATGAAAAGCAATTTATGTGACCAAAGTGTTTGTGCCCCCATAATATTCTGAAATTAAAAAAAAAAAAATCCATACTGCCAAAAGTGATTTACAGATTCAATGCAATTCCCATCAAAATACTAACGTTATTTTTCACCAAATTAGAAAAAGCAATCATAAATTTCATATGGAATCAAAAAGAAGCCCATTTAGCCAAAGCAATCCTAAGCCAAAAATACAAATCCGGAGGGATCACATTACCCGACTTAAAATTGTACTGCAAGGCTATAGTAACCAAAACAGCATGGTACTGTTATAAAGGTAGACATAGACTTATGGAACAGAATAGAGAATGTAGAAATAAAACCATATAGCTATGACCAATTGATTTTTGAGAAAGCAGACAAAAACACACTGGAGAAAGGATGCCCTATTCAATAAATGGTGCTAGGAAAATTTGATATCCACATGTAGGAGAATGAAACAGGATCCCTATCTCTCACCATGTACAAAAATCAACTCAAGATGGATAAAAACTTAAATGTAAAACCTAAAACCATAAAAATTCTGGAAGAAAATATAGGAAAAACTTCCTAGATATTGGCCTAGACAAAGAATTTATAACTAAGACCCCAAAAGGGAATATGACAAAAACAAAAATAAATAACCCCAAAAGGGAATATGACAAAAACAAAAATAAAGAAATGGGACTTAATTAAACTAAAAAGCTTCTGCACAGTAAAAGAAATAATCAGCAGAGTAAATAGACAACCTACAGAATGGGGGAAAATATTTGCAAACTATACATACAACACAGGGCTCGTATCCAGAATCTACAAAGAACTCAAACAAATCAGCAAGAAAAAAACAACCCCGTTAAAAAGTGAGCAAAAGACATGAACAGACATTTTTCAAAAAAAGATAATCAAACAACCAACAAACATGAAATAATGCTTAACATCACTAATAATCAGGGAAATGCAAATTAAAAACACAAATGAAATACTAGCTTACCCCTGTGAGAATGTCCATTATTAAAAAGTCAAAAAAGCAATAGATGTTGACATAGATGCGGTGAAAAGGGAACTCTTATACAATGTAAATTAGTACAACTTTTATGGAAAACAGTATGGAGATTCCTCAAAGAAATAAAATAAATAAAGTAATAAAGTAGAAATAAAAGTAGACCTACCATTCAATTCAGCAATCTCACTACTGGGTATCTACCCAAAAGAAAAAGTTTTTATATTTCATATAAAGACACCTGTACTCATATATTTATCACAGTAGAATTCACAATTGCAAAGATGTGGAATCAACCTAAGTGCCCATCAACTGATGAGTGGATAAAGAAAATCTGGGGTGTGTGTGTGTGTGTGTGTGTGTGTATGTATGAATATAATATTTACACATATGTATACATACACACTATAGAATACTACTCAGCCATACATAAAAAAGAATGAAATGATGTCTTTTGCAGCAACTTAGATGGAACTGGAGGCCATTATCCTAAGTGAAGTATCTCAGGGACAGAAAAACAAGTACTACATGTTCTTCTTATAGGTGGGAGCTAAATGCTGGGTATCAATGGTCACATAGAGTGGTATATTGGACATTGGCGATTCAGAAGAGAGGAGCCTGGGAGGGGGATAAGGAGTAAAAAATTACCTATCAGGTACAAAGTACACTATTCTGGTGATGGGTACACTAAAAGCCCTGACTCCACCACTATACAATTCATCCATGTAACAAATAAACAAACAAACGAAAAAAACACTTGTATCTCCTAAATCTATTAAAATAATAAAAAGAAAACATTAGAGAACTAAACTGAATAACAGTACATATTTGGGTATGATTATTTTGAAACACACACACAGAAATGGTACCCTGAATAGAGAACTTCTACAAATAAATAATAGATTCGAGACCAACCTTGGCAATGTAATGAGACCCTGTCACTACAAAAGATAGATAGATAGATAGATAAATAAATAACTATTTTATAAATATTGGAATCTTTTATAGGAAGTGAAAGACAAAGTATTTCATTGTTACAGTAGTGGACATTCTATTTTCCTAAGTGTAAATAGTGTACTAAAGAGTAATAACTGAATACTATTACTGTTAGTTATAATTGAAGGGTAATAGCAAATAAATGCCTGATATTTAAGTAGTCATTTTTACTTCTTTAAAACATTTCCCAAATATTACTGGTTTTACCCTTAATCACAATTAGGTATTTATTCCAGTCTTTGTAGTGTGGCCTTGTTTGTACTTGTCCTTCTTCAGAGGGACTTCCAGGAATTCAGAGGATACTGTTGAGTTCCCAAAGCCTGTGGTCACTGCAGCTGTTTCAGCACTAGAGGATACCCTAAGCCTAGGTAGGCTGTGACTCTTGCAGAAGATCAGGGAGAGTTAGTTCCCTGAGTTCCCACATAAAGTCCCTTGCTCATTTCCCTCTCTTTTCCCCAGGCAGGAATTTCTCTCCAGGCTGTGCTGCGTGGAGTTGAGGCTGAGATGATATAGGCACTTCTCTGGCTCATACCCAAAGCTCATGGCCTCCCAGACCAGCACATCACCAGGGCTCGCCCAAGGCCTATAGCCACTCCTGCCTGACTGCTACTGATAGTTATTCAGGGTCCAAGGCCACTTTAGTCAGCCAGCAATGATGCCTTTTGGGACTCAGGTCATCCTGCCAGGTTTTCTTACTCCCTTCTGGCCCAGGGTGGGTGTAGAAGAGCTTGCTCTGATAGCACCGACCTGGCCTAGAATCAGGGACCATGGAGTTCTGCCCAGTGCTGTTTTACTGTGGTGGAACTGGTGCTAGCCTCCCAGGAAAAATCCCCTGCACACTTCCCTCTCCTCCCAAGAGGAAGGAATCTCTTTGTACTGCACTGCCTGGAGTTGGGGGAGGGATGACACAGACACTCCCATGGCTGCTGCAGGTGATTTTGCACTGGGCTGCACTTGAAGCCCACAACCTCCCAGACCAGTGCAGCGCTAGAAGTCACCCCAGGTCTATAGTCGCTGCTGCTTGCCACTGAATTTTATTTAGGGCCCAAGGACATGTTAGTCAGCCAGTGGTGAAGTGGGTTGGGACTCAGGTTCCTCCTGTGTTGGTGGTGTATTCCCTTCTGGCCCGGGACAAGTCTAAATGCTCCATTTGTGGGCACCAGCCTGGAAGCAGGGGCTGCGAGCAAGGTTCTGCACAATGCTGTGTTTTACTATGGCGAGGCTGGTACCAAGTTCCAGTGCAAAATCCCACATATACTTTCCTCTCCCTCTCCCAAGCGAATAGATTCTCTCTCTGCACTGTGCTGCCTGATGTTGGAGGAAGGCTGGTGTAGGCAATGTGAAACTGTTCGTTCTACCCTCTTCAGCATGTCTTTTCTTGTTATTATGCTAAAACATGGTACTGTGATAGCTCACCTGGTTATTTAGCTCTTGTGAAGGTGTTTGCTCGCATGGATAGATGTTCAATTTGATGTTTGTTGGCAGGGGGGTCGGGGGACGGAGGAAGAGGAATGATCACTGGAGGGTTCTTTTCCACTATCTTGTTTCACCTTTTCCAGAAAACAACCCCAATAGTTTCTTTTGGAACTAGAAGGAAAGTATATATTTTTTTCCTAAATCTGACCTTAAACACTTCTATATTTTAGAGAAACGACAGAAATTATCTTAGAGGAAAATTTTCTCTTTCATTTATGACAAACGCATTAATAGGCCTGAGACTCCAGGCTAGTATTGGGATAAATTGGCAGTAAATTACTCTGCATAATAAAGTAAAAGACAGCAAGGTTTTCCAAGTGGTAGTGATAGGGGTGAGAGTGATCTTGGGAAAGATCACGTGTGTAGTAGAGCACAGCTGAAACATTTTAAAACAACAATGACAAATAGTCAAGTTTCAGCAGGAATCATTTTAGGCAAGACTTCAACGGAAATTGGTTACACAGAAAAATATTTCATTTGTTGTTTTTTGAGGAGAAAAACAGATGAAACTGTGATCACATTTTGGAAATAAAGGAACCCAAAGAGGGCTGGAGAATCTGAAAGAGGGACATTAAAGTAATAAAGAATTGAATTAGGAATAGGAGTTTCAAGTAATGAGTAATAGACAAACCCCAGATAATCGTTTACAAGACTTCCTGCATTTAAATGAGATTGTGCTCAAGTTTTCTTTCTTTGTTGGGAGGAGTGGGGGGAGATAATAATAATAAATAATAGCAACGACAAAAACTGCAACAAGTATGACAATTCCTCAAAAAGTTAAAAATAGAATCATCATATAATTCATCAATTCCACTTCTCGGTATATACCCAAAAGTATTGAAAGCAAAGATTCAAGCAGATATTTGTACATCTCTATGTTCACAGCAGTATTATTCACAATTTCCAAAGTGTGGAAGCAACCCAAATGTATGTTAATGGATAAATGGCTAAACAAAATGTGAAAATATTCAATGGAATAGTATTCAGCCTTAAAAATGAGGGAAATTCTGACATATGCTACAACATGGATGACTCTTAAGGACGTCATGCTAAATAAAGTAAGCCATTCACAAAAGAACAATACTATATGATTTCACTTAGATGAGGTTCCTAAAATAGTCAAATTCATCAAGATAGAAAGTAGAATGGTGTATGCCACAAGCTGGGGGGAGGGAGAAATGGGGAGTTAATATTAAATATAATACTTAATGGGTACAGAGTTTCTGTTTGACAAGATGAAAAAGTTCTGAAGATGGATAGTGGTGATGGTTGCACACCAATGTGAATGTGCTTAATGCCATTAAACTCTACATTTAAAAATGTTTAAAATGGTAATTTTTATGTTATGTGTATTTTACTACAATTAAAGAAAAGAACAATTAACATTTATTGAATACTGGAAACGTGGCAGATATCCTTCTAAGTTCTTCTCAAATAAATTTCTTTGAATTCTCACAGCAACCTTGTGAAGAATTATGATTATTCTTCTTTCCTAGATGGATAAACTGTGCACATAGAGGTTTCAGGGTACAATTTCCCACAGGACTTTCACATGTATGTGTGTCTTGTGAGCAGAGACACTGGCTGCCCTTTTCCAGACTATCTTCTCAAGGATATTTGTACAGCAAACAGACTTGGAAAATAAAAATAGTGTCTTCTTTAGATGCAACAGGCATAATTGTTTATTGTTTAGTATAATAAAGATAATGTCTCCCTGCAGGGCAAAGTTCAGCCAGGCTTACTGCCCATTATAAAACATTTGGGTTCCATACACTCAAGAGTCTTCTCCTATAACACAACTCACTGCATGTACAGACATCTCCTGCCCTCTTTGCATTACCCTCTAGGAACTGGGGCTCAGAGAACTGGTATAAATGCTAATGTTTTGGCTACTGCTAATCCTTTGTCTCTGACTCAGGAGTCTCATGTCTTCTGCCAGTATCCATGAAACTGCTGGCAGTTCACTTGTTAGCTTGCAAGTAGGGTAAAATCTCAGACTCTTCACAGTTCTTACAAGAGGTTTAGCAACTTTCCCAAGATCACTCAGCTGAAAAGTAGTGGAGCCAGGAATTGGACCAACACAGGTAGTTCTCCTCCCTAGCACATGCTTTTTCCCATCCATCATGCTATATTAAAAGAAATGGTGGCTCCAAATGGCCAGAAAACAGGTGGATAACACTCAGATATGTTGAATAAAAGTTCATGAAATGTGTATCTGTTCTTTAATAAGTCAGTGTATCCAAAATCATTAGCATAATTAATGTGTCCAACAGAAATGCTCTCTACCCTGTCCTGACCCTTACAAACCTCCAATTCTCCACTTTCATAATTCTGCAAAGATATAAATTAAAATATTGAGTCTTGCATGAAGCCCTTCTATTCCCTCAATAAAAAAGAATGTGGCATTTTTCTGAATTCTAGAGTATTTTGTATTTTTCTCTAGAGTCAACACTGCAGAGCAATTAAGAACATGGAGTCTGGAGCCATACTGCCTTGATTCTAATCTTGGCCCTTTCACTTCTTAACTATGTGACCTTGGGCAGTTCACTTAAGCTTAATGAATCTGTTTCCTTACCTGTAATATGGAGATCATAATTTTGACAACAGGGCATAAGTACAGGCATGATACAGCAAATGCATCTGTGTGTGGCCAGCTACACCCCCGCAGTTTAAGAAGAAAAGCACACATTTTCTATAGGATACTGTCAGCTCTTTTTTTTTTTCTTTTGGCTTTTATGTTGGGTTTGCAGCCCAACATAAAATGCCCTGTGTTATGAGATTAAACGAGTTCCTTCATTTAAAGCACTCTGAATACTGCCTGGCACATCATTAAGTTTTCAATAAATGTCAGCTGTCATTAACCATTTCTTATGGCCCTTTAAAATTCTGCCTGGCTTCTTGGCTATATGTGTATGTTACCTGCACATCTCAGGCTTCAGCAGCCAGTGAGTATAGATGTAATCCCATCTGTTATGTCAAATATCGATGACTGTGATCCTCTTTCTGATTGTTTTAAAAATACAAAAAGAAAATCGCAGTCCCTTCTCAACTTTCTCAAAACTGTTTTCATGTTTCCATAATCAAATCCTGAAAACAAATCATCCCCTCAATCAGCTAGAGCTCCAACAGTTCCTCAGTGGTGTTACCGGGGTTGGAACTCAGCACCCGTCAACAACACTGGCCCATCACCTGGGACCTGGTGGAGCTGGGAAGCTACCATGCCCCGTGTTGGTAGAATGGGAACAACTCAGCCACAGAGATCCCTGCTATCACCCTTACAAAGTGAAAAGGAGAACACACTTTCTGTGTGATATTCGGGCAGAGAAGAGATTCTCAACGCGGTTGCCTGCACACTCTTTCCCAGTGCATATACACAAAACTGGAACAAGATGAGCTCTGTTCCTCCCACTGCGTGGTCCTCAGGACTGCCATTCTTTGATTCTGTTGCTAAGTCTGGTTCCCTGTGACAGACTCCTTTTTCTTCTATGATAATTTTTTTCCAGTGATTCATTTTGTCTCTCTTTGCACAGTGGCAGGCATATGCCTGAACACAAATGGTAGATGGGGTTCAAGGTTTTTTCCAATGAGGCTACCAGCCTCTCTACAGATCAGTAGGTATAAATGGATACATATGAACAGTTTTGGAATGGCTGAAATTAAAAAGACTAACCAAAAAGACTGACCATAGCAAGTGTTGGGAAGGATGTGGAACTACTAGAATTTTCATACACTGCTGGTGAGAATAAAAAATGGTACAGCTATTCTGGAATACAGTTTGACAGTTTCTTAAAAAGTTAAACATACACTTACTGTATGACCCAGCCATTCCACTCCCTAGTATCTATTCAAGATAAATGAAAGCTTACATCCATATAAATAAAGACTTGTGTATGAGTGTTCATAGCTTGATTTATAACAGCCAAAACTTTGAAATAACCCAAATTTCCAACAACAGATGAATGGATAAACAAATTGTGTTAGATATCCATTCAGTGGAATATTACTTATCAATAAAAAGGAGCAAACATTGATATATAAAACATTGTAGATGGACCTCAAAATAAGTATGGTGTGTGAAAAAAAGCCAAACAAAAATAGTACATACAGTATGATTCCATTTACATAAAATCAGAGAAAATACAACCCAACCTATGGTGACAGAAAGCAGGCCAGTGTTTCCTTGAGCTTGGGGACTGGGGTCCAGGAAAAATGAGAGGAAGGGCACTAGCAAATTTTATGGAGTGATGGATATGTTTGTCATCTTGACTATGACGATGATTTCAGGGCTGTCCACACATGTCAAAACTTATCAAATTGCTCCCTTTAAATGTATGTGGCTTATTGTATGTCAATCAAATATCAATAAAGCTGTTTTACACAATGGATGCAGAGAGAAAATGTGCCACCTAACCCTTTTTCTCCAAAAGTGTCTGAGTACTGTCCCCTCCTACTAAATCATTCTGTTTAATATCCATTACTTAGTTCTTCCTAGGAGACTAGGAACTAGCTTGTTGAGGGAAGACATGGCTTTATTTAGTTTCTTGTTCCCCATGAATGTTAGCATAATATCTTGCAGGCATCATAGGCACCAAATATATACATATGAAATGTGTGAAGAATGCATTAACTAATTAACTGAATGATTATCAATGGTAACAGTCTTTACACACTGTTATTTATGCATAACTCTACAATTGCTAACTTCCTTCTCCCCGGGATAAATTCCTTCTTTTGACAAGCCAGTACTTCTCACTCCAGATTATCAAGCAACAAATCTTTGTTTGAAGAGGATCTATGAGTATAAAGGATGCAATTCATAGAAGGATCTAAGGAGCATTACTTGTTTCTCTTCAAACAGAGCATTGAGGTAGCCTATTATGTGTCTTTTCAGCATCATTAAACTTTGGAATTCAGTTGATAAAGTGCCTGCCAACATTCAGAAATCTGAATGTAAATGGTAAAGATCTGTAAATAGGAGAAAAGCTCTGGACCAGGAAATGGGAGCCTGGTATTCTAATCCAGAATCTGTCACTTACTGACTGTTTGAACACTTTGTCACTCTTGGGCTTAGTTTTCCAGTACTTAAAATAAGAGAATGAAGCAAATTTCTCATGGGGCTTTTTCTATGTCAACACTCTGTGATCTTGTAATTCCAGGAAAGATCTATTTAGACTGAACTAGGGTTTAAATGTACTATTTTAGGGAGGAGAAGAAATGAGGTAGGCAGTTGAGGAATTAAATGGAAGAGCAGGTTAATTTTACAGAGAGTATTTCCACTTTTAGAAAACTCTAGTACATGGGTGGGGGCATTTAGGGCCCAGTTCCTTATCTTTAAACTGTGTACTTGGAGTATACCTCTCTAATCACAGTATACCTCTTCTAGGGAGTGTAGAGCTTTAGTTATGGATAAATTATGTGATGAAAAGAGCATGGCAATTTTATTCTGAAGGAAGCATGAACCACTCGTTCTGAAAACTTCCTGTGCATGTTTCAAATCCAGAGACATCAGGCAAAGATTTGGCACAATCTGTGTTCAATCACTGTCAGAGACCAGAATTGCATTTTCTGCCCCTGTTTCTACTTGGCAAGAATCCTTTTTGTGCTTGTGCCTAATGGGATGCAGTCTCCAGAAGAGTGATTGATTGCCAGGTGCAGGCGTGATGAAGCCAGGGCAACTGTGGCTCATGCCATCCTCATAGTGTAAGAAGCAAAGCACACATTTTCTATGAGTAGAACACTATAGCTTTCTTTGGCCTTGCAGGTCATAACATAAACACCATGAAGTTAAACAACAATAAATAACCTATGTATATACCAAGTAAATGGCATTCCTTTATGGAAGAAGAAAGTGAGGAAAATAAATAAATTAATGTCAGAACTCAGGGTCAAAACTTAATTGTAAAAAATGAAAGCATAATGATCATTTTAAAAGGCTGTTTTACTAGTGGTGTCATTACCACTCTGTGCTTTTTTAGCCAACCAGATGTGTATGTGTGTCATCGAGTTATATCTCAATCTTTTGCTCCAATGTTAAAGTCTGTATCTGTCTAAAAAAAGAAAAATTCATTCTGAAAGTCCTGAAAAATATCCTGAGTGTTTTCTGAAGACTCTTAAAGAAGAGAAAAATAAGAAATGAATGCAATTCAATACAATATTCAGCAAAACTTTCTAAAGTCTTCTTTATCCATCTGTTCCCTGAAGTTCCACTCATTTTCCTCCTAAAGAGAGACAACCCAAAGTGCCATCTAGTTTCTGTAGCATCTCCAAGTCCCATATCTCTTAGTGACATGTGGTCCTTTCCATCCAGTCTGGATATGGCAACTTGTGGTTTGATGATGTATTAATAGAAAAGACAAGTTTCAGCCACCCTACCTTCTATCCCATCATTCAGGGATGAGCCAGGACATAGTATCCAAATAAAGGCTCCCCTTCAGGGTAAGAAAGTATGGGAAATTCAGAACTCATTGGTCCATGGCAAGGGTGGAATACTGATGGATGGGTCTTGTGAAGAACTCTTGTTCTACTGTGGAAGAAATTCTTAAGAAACCTTGAATCTGATTCCTGGAAGGAATTTCCTAGTCTATGGTTTTCTATGGGCCTTAGCTTTTCCATCTGGGAAGTTGGAAGCACAAAGGGTTTCACAGTCAAGACTTTTTAAGTTCAGGCTTGTAGTTTTCTTTTAGCAGTGCATTTCCCTCAAAAACATGGTAGGCTTCTGATCTGTTTGCTGCCAGTCAACTCCATGTGCCAATTACCATACCCAAAGTTCTTTCCTAGACACAGTAATCAAGTCTGCTGTATTTCTTTGCTTTCTTACCCTTATGCTGAACTCTAAACTTAGCAGCATACTGAAGCATATCTAAAACAATAGGATTAGGCAGGAAGAGAATGTCCTTAATTTGATCTATGCTACAGGACTGAGTTTCTTCATTAAATTAATAAGTCCTTATAGACTTTTTTTGCTCAAAGCCTTTATATTTATTGCTCTTTGGAGACCAGAAGCAGTTGGCTTTTCAGACCCAAATTTCTACATTACTATCACTTTCATTTCTGCTTTAAACCAGTCAATCCTTGCTGGTACTTATTTCTTCTTTATAATACCTTGCTAAATACACTAACACACACAATGCACACAGAAATACACTG
The DNA here is from genome assembly GCF_041146395.1 of Eulemur rufifrons. Taxonomy (NCBI): domain Eukaryota; kingdom Metazoa; phylum Chordata; class Mammalia; order Primates; family Lemuridae; genus Eulemur; species Eulemur rufifrons. Next base: position 71,594,471 of record NC_090989.1, read on the forward strand.
GATTTTTCTTGTCTATTCCCCTAGAACTAAGGATTTAGAAGACACTTGTTCTGCCTTCCAAGTTACTGAAGGTGAAAATATTATCAAAAGTTTTGCCACTGTATAACATGAGTTGTCATCTTTCCAGCCTCTGGGGTGTCTGTTTACTATCCAGCAAATGCTTGACCACTAAGCAAAATCCATATATTTTAAGTTTTTGTAATAGCAGAGCCCTACTTCTTGGAGTCAATTTTATGGTTAGTTGTTAGGGAAATAAAACAAGCATGCCAACAAAAAGACCATTCCATACTAATACAGGAGAGAGAGAACACTATCATTGGGAAACATTAACAAGTTTACATGCACGTAAGGCAGTAGAAAAGTGACTACAAAGTCTGGACAGAACTTCACATAAATTTATACAGGAATGTAGTAGAAAGAGCAATTAAAACTTCTCTTATCTCCTCAAGGGACAAAGATGTTGAAGCTTATGACACTGTCTGTTCATCTCCTGAGAGACTCCTGAGCTAATTGTAGAGGTAACATTTTACATAAATAGATTTCCCATGACTTTGTTGATATCTCTATATTGTAAAACTTGGAGACTTGGCTTAATCCCTAGAGAGATTTATTTTGATTCCAAAGGTTAAGGTAAAAACTCAGATTTATTATGGCTCCAAGAAAACATTCTAAGGGAGAAAAGGGGAAATGGTCTCTTTGCCCTTCATAAACAGAGAAAATCATTTTAATTTATCCTTACATTAGTTAAAGTCATGATAACAAATAGACCTAATATAGTGGCTCCCAAACAGCAGAAGTTTGTTTCTTGTTCACATAACAATCCAAAGTAGATGTCCTTGTTTCTGTAGGTCAGCTCTCCTCCACATAGTCATTCAGGGACCCATGCTGACTATTTATCTGCCATCTTCAACCTATGATTTACAAGATTATCCTGAGAGTTGCAATCCCAGTTAACTATAAATAGCATGGAGGAGGCACTTCTCCATCTTAAAAGCTTTAGCCTAGAAATGATACCCATCGCTTATGCTCACATTCCATTGACTCAGTCATACGGCTACACTTACCTGCAAAAGAGTCTGGAAAATGTGGTCTAACTCTGCCTAGGAAAATTAACTGCCACAGGAAATTGATGTGGTAAACAGCAAGCTATATCCACAAGAAATTAGACAAAGTAATATGAAAGTGAGATCATAGGGCCTATTGATTAACTGAAAGGCAGTGCTTTTTTAAATTGTTCATTTTGGCTGGGTGTAGTGGCTCATAACTATAATCCCAGCACTTTGGGAGGCCGAGGTGGGAGGATTGTTTGAGGCCAGGAGTTTGAGATCAGCCTTAGAAAGATAGCGAGAAGTTGTCTCTACAAAAAATAAAAATTAGCCAGGAATGGTGGCACATTTGTAGTCCTAGCTACTCAAGAGACTAAGCCAGGAGGATCACTGGAGCCCAGGAGTTGGAGGGTGCAGTGAGCTATGATTATGCCACTGCACTGCAGTCTGGGCAACAGGGTGAGACTCTATCTCTGAAAAAAAAAAAAAAATTGTGTTCACTTTTCCAGTTGCTAGTGTAGTTTCTAACCCACCCGGTTCACTCCTTTACTCCTAGAATTACAACCTGGCAGTATTTCTTCTAGCACTACTGTAACAGTCTCTTTTGTGCTGAGTTCCTCTTGCTCATGTAGAAGTCAGTCTCAGTCAGGATGATCTTGATGCTGAGGGAGTCGCTCAAGATTGCTCGTGACCCCACCTGTTCTAAATAGGTCGGTTCTGAGTTCGCTAGACCTTATATTTTCCCTGCCAAGCATCCCACTGCCTCAGTTATCAGCCTCAGCACATGGTCAGGAGCATTATTTTTTGCCAGGATTTTTAGACTTAAAAGTGCCAGAAGCTCATCTCCAAGCATTCATTCAATTCTGATGAAAGTGCATTGAGATCAGGGCCCTTGTGTGTGTTGGCACATCATCAAAGCTTCTCAGTCACTGTTACTACAGCATTTTTGTTTGGCTGTGAATGGCCCCAATCTGTCTCATCAGTTTCCATAGCTTCCCCCTTTCTCACTTGTATTAACCATGTCTCTTTATTTTTTGTATTTTGATGCTTTGACATCTGGGGCCTTGCTGACCCTGGAGGGACTATAGCTCCCAGGGTTAGCCAGTTCCTAGAGATGTTAAGCAACTTCTCCAGAGCTCACACCCCAGCTTCTTCCCTTCTTGAGCTCTCACACTGCAGACCACTATCCACCTACCCTAGTCACTCCAGGGCCAGTGTATTAGTCCTTGTCTTCCAGAAACAGAACCAACAGGATGTGTATACACAGATGCCCCACAATTTACGATGGGACTATGTCCTGATGAACCCATCATAAGCTGAATATATTGTAAGTCAAAAATGCATTTAATATTAACATATCTCACCTACCAAACATCATAGCTTAGCCTAGTCTACCTTAAATGTGCTCAGAACACTTATATTAGGCTACAGTTGGGCAAAGTCATCTAACATAGACCTATTTTATAATTAAGTGTTGAATATCTCATGTAATTTATTGAATACTATATTGAAAGTGAAAGACAGAAAGGTTGCATTATACTGTACTCAAAGTACAGTTTCCACTGAATGCATATCACTTTCACACCATCATAAAGCTGAAAAATTTTAAGTCAAACCATCATAAGTTGGGGATCATCTTATACATAAAAAGATTTATTTTAAGAAATTGGCTTGTGTGATTGTGGCTTGATAAATCCACACTCTGCAGGGTAGGCCAGCAGGCAGAAGACCCAGGGAAGATTTACAGTTTGAATCCAAAGACAGTCTGGTGTCAGAATTTCTTCTTGCTCAGGGAAGGTTAGCCTTTGTTTTATTAAGACCTTCAGTTGATGAGATGAGACCCACCTATGTTGTGGAGAGAACTCTGCTTTACTTACAGTCCACTGATTTAAATGTTAACTTCATTCAAAAAACACCTTCACAAAAATGTACAGAATAATGTTTGACCAAATATCTGGGCACCATGGCCCAGCCAAGTTGACACATAAAATTAACAATCATAGCTAGGTAGCAGATAACTAGGGACAGCTCCTATATCTTAGAGCCTGTTGAAATTATTCAAACTAGCCAATCCTAAACCTGCTTACCCCACCTCACTCATTCGTTCCTTCCTGCAGAAACCACAGTAAAGGCTCTTGCCCATGTTTCTCCTCACTCCCTCTGCCTCCTGCTGGAGCCTGGAGCTTCCCCACGTGGCCCCGTGTGGCATGCCATGCCTCCTGTTTCCAGGGATCTGTGGATATAACAGACTTCTTTCTCCACGATGGTCATGTCTGTGCATCTTACCATGCCTGATTAAAACAAATTCTGGTTGCCCTTAAAATATCACTAAATAAAACATTCCAGGTATTTTCCTACAGTAGAAATTTTATTACAGGAAAACTATCTCAGATTCTAAATTTAAAATCCTCATCATTCCTGTCATAGGTTTAATGGCTTTTGTTCACTTACTGTAATATGTTAGCTCTTGCCTCTGAGCTTCATACCTTTGGCTAAGAAAGTAGTGGTATCTAGAATCTCAAGTGTGAGGTCAAAACCAACTATCGTGTACTCCTTCTCCCACTCTGAGGCCTAAACGTAGCCCAATTCAATCTTGAAGCTATCTGAAGGCTCCAACCCCTGCACCTTTCAAATATAATCAGCTAATCAGAGCCTTTGGAGGTAGTATTCAGACCTCATCCTAACCCCTTCAAATCCAAAGACTATGTTTTTAATTACCAGCAGGCTGGCAGGACAATATTAGTTGCTACACTTGAAGTTGAATAAGTGACCCATACCAACTCAGGACATCAGCATCCTTCCACATTATCTACATCTATGGTTTATACAATTGAATTATATCTTGGTCATTCCTTGCCTACCGCCATCTACCTAGCTACCTCCTGACATAGAGGCTGTGCTGCTTTTTCATTGTCCATACCCGCTCCCATATTGATTTCCTGCTCTTTTATGCCCTTCCATATGCCCCAGGAAGCTCTGACTGTGTAACCTTTGCTCCCAGCTTCAGTTTGTGTTCAGCCAGTGGAAGGCACTAGCAGGAGAGCGAAGGGTTGGATATTTCTCTCCCATCCCTCCTGCTCCACCAAAGGCATTCCTGACAATTGCCACATGTCTCTAAAACTCTTATTTCTGGAGGGCAGCCACTCCTCTAAGGTCCTAGTTCTCACTGGGTTCCAGTAAAAGTAATTACTGCCTTTATCCCATCAGCTCTAGGGTGGGGTCGTTGTGGCAGTTGTAACGGTTTGCCCTTGTTGCTGGTCTCCGGGTTCCTTGCTTTTGCTTATTTGTTTTCTTAACCTGGCCCACATCTCTGGAAGTAGCCCCTTCATTAAAGCCTCTTCATTTGAAATATCTTGGTGAATTATGCTTCCTGACTCAAACTGAACGATTGCAACCTATAATAATTTTGACAAGCCTGGTGAAAGAAAAATCAGTTTCTAAGATGGGGGAACTGCACTAACACAGCTAAGCCTCCCTCAGTTTTATTAAGATCAGGCCTGGTGCTCACAGCTAGGCCATGTTTTTCTCCTGTTGGACACAAACAATTTCACAGAACACCAATATCAGACAAGGTCATTTTGTGACCATGATGGAGTGAGACTAACAAGAACACTTCATAAATTTTTTAAGCACAGACAAAAAACAAGGTCTTCATGCAAACTGCAAAATACCAAACATCCCCATCTACTGGCTAACATGAGTGATTGTTGCCTTTTTTTTTCAATTACAGCTTTATCTTTGCTTTAGTCTACCCCGCTTCTAGATAAGATTTATTAAGATACCCAACCATAGAATTGTTTCTGCTTCCTGACGGCACCCAAGTCTGAGCAAATACACATTTACTGGGACCCTCTCCAAAATTGCCTGACTAAAATCTATAAATCTTTTCTAACATTCTTTCTGAGGCACAGTTCCCCATGGGGGCAGTATCCCTCACTTTAATAAGCAATAAACCCAGTTTATTCAACTACAGGTGTGTTCCTGGTGATCTTTGACTGGAGGCCATTAACACTGGAAATGCCTTATACCAGGTAGCCTGAGTTCTTTGATTCAAATTCTCCCTTATATTTGTTCCAAAGAAAATTGATAGGCAGAAACCTTATCACAAAAGCCCTCAAACTTGGAAATGGCTGAGATTGTCACACCTAGAGAAATCTTTTTTCTAGAGAACTTTGTAGTCATCTATTCTACCCCAGTTCTAGGAAAGCAAGACAATCCAAACCAGGCCACCACTGACACATGTGCATAGCAATGCCTGATGGAAATTCACAGCCACCCAGAGGCAGCTCACCCAGGAGCTATGATACTCTACCAAAATGTCAGGTCACCAACCTTTAAAAGCCCAAAACGTGATCTTAGGTTCTTCTTGTATGGGCATGTTTCAAAAACACACAAATATTTGGAATCTTGTATTAGAGATTGTCTAGGAGACCTGAAGACCTGCTGCATTTTCCTTCATCTCAAACATCCTGAGATACTATCAAAAAGATACATTCCAGATACTCTGCTTTCTGATGGCCAAGATACTTTCCTAATGATGTTAAATGCTCTCCCCTAAGTGGAGTATTTTGTGGGTACTAATATCCTATCCTTACCCATCAGTGTCATCCATCATAACTCTCATCATCAAAAAGATTTATTTTCACAGACTGCCCAGCTAGCTGATCTCTGACCATGCCCATTGGTTTAAACTCTTGTTTTGGAAAGTGTTTTCTGAGTTTGGACTCAGACATCCATGCTAACCTATTCATCATGCATGTCTTCTAAGCCAACAACAACATGCAGTGGTCAACTGGGCCCTAGACTTTTGCAGATAATAGGACTGACCAATCAATCCAGATGCTGCAGGCTTTGCCTGTAATAACTTACTCTGCTTCTCTACACAGATCCTCCTCTCTCAAAAGTATTCATTACAGCTTTAGCTTTAGCCCCCTACACCAAATGCTACCACCTCCTCTGCAGCCAGAGGGTCTCTGGAATAGTCTCAAGATATTTAAGAGGACACAGAAGATACTCTCCCTTGCACCAAAGAATAGGGAAAGTGTCAGTAGGGAATCTAGGATGGGAAATGATACACAAGAAGCTCTTGAATGTGCTAAAAGCTGGAGGACTGTGACCTAAGTCTTTCAAGTTCACATACATAGTCAACTCTGTAGTTTTACAGTTTGCAGCTCCAACCACCCACCTATATTATTTTGTCCACCCTGTTCTCACCACTCTCCGCTCCATTTAGCCAGTTAAGACCCTCTTCTGTGTGTCTCCTAGATCCCCAAATCTAAGATGGGTGACCTGAACATATTGTCAAAGGCCTTCTGAACTCTTGACAAAACCATGTTCAGCCTCAAATCCTAGATGGTGAGAAAGTATGGGATAGAACAAGTACCGTGGAATTTTGTGCCCCCGCCTTGGGATGAGTCTGAAGGAGACTTCTGGACATGAGAGTGTCTCCCTCATTACTGACTCTACAAAAGACTCAGTCTTCTCATGAATCCTCCTGAGATGGACACATCAAATCTGATGAGGTAGCAATATCCGTTTCTGGGAAGTACCCCGAACTATTTGTTCACTATTTTCAAGCTTCTCTTTTCAATCCCTGATTTAGATATTGATTCTGTCTTCCCATTAGTGATATATTTGGCCTTCTGTCCCTATCATACTGAGCTCCACCTTCTGACTGAATATAACATTCATGCCTCCTTCCATCCTCTCCTTCCCAGGGGAGAGGCTCCTTCAGTCCGAGAATCCCAGCAGACTCCGCAGCTGGGGTCAGCCCTGGGAAGTACTGGGGAAATTAGATACTTTGATAGCTTCTATTTAATAACCTCTGTTCTTCTCTCGTCTGTTTTATAGTGTGATCATCCATCTACCCATCCACCTATCCAATCATCCACACAAAACTTTTAAGAATTTCCTATATGCCAAAGACTATATTAGAGTCTTGGAATGAAACAGACCCACATCATTATAGAGTCTATAATATCATGATGGAGAGCAATTTTTAAAAAAGAAAAATTCATTAAAAGGGATATATGCATAGTAAGTATTAACTACATGTTGTGGGAGCTTGATGGTGACTGGCTGCCTTCCTTTCCACCTCCTTCATCTCCCTGAGTTCCTCCTCCTCCACCACACTCTTCAACCCCTGAGCCTGCTGTCTGCACCACCACTGACATGCCTTCTTCTAGTTTCTCATCTGTTCTTTCTTTTCCTTGCATATGAAATGAAGCCCCATAAGAGAGATACTAAAATGTGTCAGTTGTTCCACAGGAAGACATTTAAGTGAGATTTTGAGTGGCCGAACTCAGTATAGAAAATTTGTGTTGGGATAATGAGTTATCAGTGTACATGTAATATCTATTATGGAAGAGCAGATGAATTACAGAAATGGCTGCTGTAATTACTGTCTCTGGGGAATAATACTGGAGATAGGACAAAGTGATATTACTGCTCTATTGGCCCAGCACCATGAATTTAAAAATGTTTATGTGAAAATAATAAAAAGAGATCCATGTTATACTCGCACACACATATAAAAGAGACTTGGACCAAAGTGCTGGAAACAGTGATAAAAAGCAAATACATTTGCCTCTATAACCATAGCCATATAAGAGGAATGTTCAGGCATGTGTCAGAGTCTCTGGCCAAACCAGGCAGGGCCAGAGCCTTTTGTCTTGGGGTGCACTAGTGCTTTGGTGGCTGCATAACCCTCCCTCACAGGTACCTTAGCAGGCTGTCCAGGAGTTCTGGTCAGTTTATTTCATTTATTTATTCATTAGTTCATTCAACAAATATTTAGGAAGTGCCTACCATATGCTAGGCTCTCTGCTAGGCTGGAGGTACAACTGTGAGCCTAAGGACATGATCCATGCCCTCATGGATCTTATGTTCTAGTAGCTGCTAAGAGTAGTACTGAAGTGGCCAAAACCAGGGGCAATAGGATATAACCATAGTGGTTCTAACATTTGACTTGATGTGCCAGGTACTAGGTGCTTTACTTGTATTCACTCATTTAATACTTATCACTCCCATAAGATTAAGGTTATTATCCTCACCTATTTTATTTTTATTAACTTTATTATCCTCCCCCTACAGAGGAGGAAACTGAAGTTCACAGGAATTAATCATCTTGCCCCAAATCATATAGTTAGTAAGTCGCAGTCTTTGCTAAAGTCTGTGTGCTTAGCTACTATGCTGTTGAAGATTTCACAATGAGAAAGCTAAAATAATGCAGCAAGGGAAAGCACATCTCTGCCTCCCATTCTAAGGCTGAGAGTTAAGTGGGCAAGGATTGGAAGGAATGGAAGGTGGGCTCCACCTAAGCCCCGTGACTAGTCAGCCAAAGTAATGCATAAAAGCGCACATCAGGTCCCTGCATCTTCCTCATGGTTTCCTTTCTGAAACACTTGCCTTGACCTACCTCATGTTCCACTTTCCAATCCATTCCTCATCTTCCTTGCTTTAGAGCTCAAGTCCCCTTGCCCCTCATGCCTGGCCCTCCTGCTGCATCTCTACCTGTAAGCCTCAGCTTCCCATCTGGACCACCCTCTGGTAACACTCTCCACAGCTCTAGATAATGCATTGCCTAAGGTAGCACAGCCCCAGGTGCTACACCCTGCAACTCTCCAGGTTCACCTGGTCCCTGGGGTAGGAGAAGAACACAGAGAATCTCGGTAGGTGTCCATATATATCACTCATTCAGATAGATACAGTACAGGTGCATTTGAGGCAACAGGGAAAACAAAGTCTTTGATCTTTGATTCTTTTCTTCTGCTATAACCTAACTCAATAATGCAATTAAAGATAATGTAGAACTGTATCAGGAAATCCTTTTTCACTTTGTGCTGAGCTTAGCTTATGGAGAATTAAGATAGCAACTGGATTTTTCTTTCTCTGACTTTGTTAGCAACTGAAATCAGAATGACTTATTTTTTTTCTCCTGGTTTCATTTAGGGATTCAAACACCTTTGTTCTGGTTCTCTGCAAAATTCTATTACATCTTTGGGGAAAAAACTTCTCTCCTGCCTTATAATCTTCTGCCATCAGTAGGAAGCAAAGTCAGAATAAAGTTTCAGGAGGAAAACCATCACCTTTGTCACTTGATAACAACTAAAATGTGGAGTTTTGACAGACGACAAATTGACTGTGATTATGGGAATTATTTAAGTCTTGAAGGCCACATTTGAAGAGTAAGAATTTTTCTGTTTACAGGTATAAAGCTAAAATGAAAGCACAAATTGCTTGACAGCCATATTTTCCATTGTTTTTTAGAACACTTCTCCCCTACTTCCAGACAGAGAGGTAATGCTTTGTAGAAATGACATTCTTACCACTGTTTAGTCAATGTAGTGTTATTAAACAAGATTTGCAGAATATAAGAGCTGGAAGAAAGCTCTGAAATCATCTAGTCCAAAGAACTCATTTCCCTTTTAGAGAAACCAAGGTCCAGAGAAGGGAGCTGCTTGGCAGAAGTTAACTAAAGAATCAGATTGTGCCTGGGTCATGAATCTCGGCTCAGTCAAGTGTCCTCACATCTGTCACCTGTTAACGCATCTGCTGTTTCTGTAAAATTCCTAGACACGTGGCAGCGAGGAGATGCCCCCCCAGTGAGCTGTAGCCAGAGCTTTGTGTGAGTGCGTTGGAGGAGGAGGATTGTCTGTAAGAAACACTTAAATAATTTAATCATTAATGGTAAAGAAGAGCTCCAGCTGCTGCTGCTGCTGTTGAAGGCTCATCATTCTCACATCTTTAGTGACACCTCATTTATCAAACAGCATGGTAAGATGATAACTTCACAGAATAAAAAGTGCTGACTTTATTTTACAGTATCTAAAATGCCTTTTTCTTTTGGAAAAAAATGTCAAAATGAAATTCATGTTTTCACAGTGTAAACTTGCACTTCTCCCTCTAAAACTCTCCTTTTTTCATGATGCATAAAATGTTTAAAGAGTCCAACTGCAAACTTACTATTGGGAACCTATGTATATGTACACATAAATCTTCATGTATTTCTTGAGAACTTTCTGGGATGATTTTGAGTGGAGGGATATAAGAAAGAGAAGGGAGAAACTAAGCTTCCATTCCATCGAAAACTTAATTTAAAAGATACTTGTAACCATGCTTGCTTTTTAATTAGGCATATAAATTTTTAATAAAATTAATAAATAGCATCCACAAAGCACTGTTTCCCAAAAAGGTAATCCATTTTGTATTACTCCCACAGACAATCTATTAAAAATGGATTCTGTGGTCAAATGAATTTGAAAAATGCAGATAATATAGCTCCTTGAAAATTTGTAATCCATATCAGGTTTTTATGGCTCTAGGTGTTCTGCTGTTAAGAAAAATACATTTCTCAAGCTACTTTATAACAAAGCTGTTAGGTTTGTTCCAGGTGGGAACTCAGAAAAGTATGTATAGGACGGAATGCGGTTAGCAGAAAACTGAGGTTTGTGAATCAGTAGCCGCAGGAGTCTGGAGAGTCCCTGGACATCGTGTATCTAACAGACAGCCGCAGCCGGCATTCCTATCCCCCCTGATAAGGACGAAGCTACCCCCCTTCCTTATCTCTACAGGATGATACTGAGGCAGGGCTCCCAGAAATTGGTTGTTTAAAAAAAATTTTATTACAGCGGCTGTTCTGGCCCAGGTACTCACTCCCCACCAGAGAAACCCTCTATAAAACCCAAGGCTTTCCCCTCTCCCAGGGTGGACGTTTTTTCCCCTCCACCCATCTGCACTCAGATGCTCAAAATAAACAGCATTTTGCTACACATGAGGCTTCATGTGTCTCTCTCTCGGCTCCAGACCTAACAAAAGCCATTTTATTTTTTCATGGAACACATTTTTAAAAACAATGCTACAGATAATACTTTTTAAAAGATCAATAAGAAATATGTAAAAAAATTATGAATACAGTGGAGTAAAAGCAAGAAAACTAGTCTTGGGCTTCTGGTCCTGACAGGTCTAGATTTGTGCTTTAAACGAATATGAAAAATAGACATAACATGCAAAGAAAAAGGTTTTAAATGTTGGACAATGGACACGATTTACTAAGAGAAGAAAAATGCATTAAGTTAGCTTGATCATGAGTGGCCTTTAGCCTGGGGACCTGTCAGAAGGGGTACAGGGAGAAGGGCTCAAGCTGGGGAGCAGAGGTCAGCATGTGGGGTGGTCAGGAAACTGGGGCTTATGGGGCAGGGCCCTGGAAAGGAGGAGTTGCACAGAGAAGGAGCTCAGAAATCTACATAGAGGCCCTCTTTTCTTTGGCCAAATGCAATGTTATTAATACTTATGCACAGGGAGACTCAGTGAGACCTGGCAAAAAAGAGCTACTGGGTTGTGAACTCATCTGTTAGGTCCGGAGCTGAGAGAGAGACACACACGAAGCCTCATGTGTAGCAAAATGCTATTTTGAGCATCTGGGTGCAGATGGGTGGAGGCCAAGGAGCATCCACCCTGAAAGAGGGGAAGGCCTTGGGTTTTATAGAGGGTTTCTCCGGTGAGGACTGAGTATCTGAGCCAGAACAGCCGCTGTAATAAAATTGTTTTAAACAACCAGCTCCCGGAACCCCTGCCCCAGTCACATCCATCTTTCAGCTCCCGTTGTCCTTATCAGGAGAGATAGGGAGGGATACACTTCACCCCTATGGGAAAGTGGGGAAAGGAATGCTGGCTGTAACTGTCCGTTAGATTTACAATGTCCAGGGGACTCTCCAGATTCCTGTGGCTATTGTTTTACAAGCCTAAGTTTTCCATTAACTGCATTCTGTCCTATACATACTTCTCGGGTTCCCACCTGGAACAAATGTAACACCAACCAAGTAACCTCCTCAAGAGAGGTTCTGAAGGACCCACAGTGTGCAGGGAGCCAGGAAGTTCTGAGCCTCCGGAGCGAGGAGACCTTGCTGAATAAATACTGTGAGCCTTCTATTGATGGCCCCCAAAGACTTTAGCTCTAGACTGAGGGCTACACAAGACCCCACCCAGTGAAGCTTAAAAGTAAGCCACAAAGGGAACCAGCCAATTTGCTAGTAAATTTCTGCCTGCCACAACAAAATTTAAAAGTCCTTCTAGGAAGAGAAATATCTAGACTTTCAAAAATGGAGCATTTCAATTGTCCAGGACACAATAAAAACATTACTAGATATTTACCTTTTTAAAAAAGCCAAAAGGTATGACCCCATAAAAGGGAGTGGTGGGTGGTCATAGAGTCAATAGAAACAGACTTGGAGTTGACCAAGGTGCTGGAATTAGCAAATAAGTGCTTAAAACATCACTCATACATGTTTACAGGTTTAAAAAGAAAGATGGACATAATGAGTGAATAAGTTCTGAAGCTGAAAAAAATACGATGCCTGAAATAAAAACAAGAAACCCCAATAAGCTTGCAAATACATGTTTTTTCTTTTAACAAATACCTTAAAAACATCTAGTTATTAATTACTTTCCATAATAAAGCTTTCAGTTTGATGTTTAGACTTGTACTTGAATTTTGCAGATTCTGGAGGTTTAAAAGAAACCTCAGAGCACTAACACATTTTATAAATTGTGACTGAAAAAGACATAGAGATTATATCTAGATATAAAAATTAGAACTTGGCTGTTAATGGCAAGTTATAAATGATTCATTAGCTGGTTTGACTGTGGAGAGTCAAAAAGAATAGTTTCCTTAGTGAGAAGCAATGAAAGAAAATATTTCAAAACTAAAATATGAAGCAAAAACAAGTCATAGACAAATATAGTCACCCACATAAAAGGAGTTTTATATAATTTCACCGTCAATCAAAGCCAGTTCTTCACATTTACAGGAGACATTTGCCTCCCTTGAGTTTTATCTTTTCATATTATGCCGCAAGTCAGCATGACAGAGCACCAACTTTTGTAGAATATCTTCCTTCAGAAATCTTGTAAGATCCTCTGAATCTTGGGTCAGGAAGGTCAATCAGGTATTGCTTAATGGGGTGTATGTGAGTGTAAAGAGGAGGTTTATCCTGTGGCCTGTGGATCCTTCCGGTAGGAATGAAGTTCTGCCTCTATTCCTTAACACAGGGACATGCCCAGGGGAGGAGGAAGAGCTACAGTCCATCCTGAAGTGGAAGGGCTCTTACCACTGACACGGTTTACACTCTCCAGCACGTGGTAATAATGAAAAGTAGATTGATTTCTGGTTGGTTTTAATGTTGTTTTAAAATTCTCTGTAGGGGTTACTTCCATTGCCCCCCTCCTCTCCCAACATAGACCTCTGCCCGAACATTTTGCTTGTTACTTTCATAAGCCATCCTTTCTTCATTTAATCAGGCATTAAAAGAGTTAATTGGAATAATGCTCTTAGCCTCTTCACTTTACAGCTGATTTCATTAAGGGACTGAATTTATCCCAGGGGCTTTAATCATGTATGATATGGACCTATTTTTAATTATTCTCAACAGATAAAATGTTCTCATGCATGGACTCTAAGGAGGATATTAAAAAAATCTGGGAAACCTAATAATGTTAAATTTATGTAGCAACTAAATATTTTTTTAAAGTTCAAATTTCATTTAAATCCAATGGTGCTATTGTATCCATTTAGAAATAGACGCATATTATTATTTTGACACATGATGAAACTAAGGCCCAGAAGACACATTGTCTAAAGTCATAAAGTTCATCAGTGACAATGAGGTGACTTAGAGTCCACTCTCCTATTGCCCTACTCTATATTCTTTTTACTGAAGTATGCTGTATCATTTATGTGTCAAGTTCATTACCCCTTTTAATAAGAAACTATCAAGAAAGGTATTTTGTAAATTTAGATTTTTATCTTTAATATTTCCCTTTAACCAATAAGATAGCCAAAGGCTGGGAATGCTAACTCTTAAGATCAAGGTGCAATTTATTGCCCCAGGACAGGAAGTTGAGCTCTACACCAGGACGAAAGGTTTGATAACTAAGCCTGGGAGTGTCTCTTGCATGGATGATGACTTTTGCCCACAGTGAAGACTCAGCCTCAGGCAGCTGTGGGAAGGTAGGAGGATGTGACCTGGATAAAAATCTGTCCTTGAGGCCTTGGAAAGAGCTGGCCTGAATTTCCCATACGAACCATATCAGAATACATTTTGCAATACAATTAAAAAGAGGCCTTCAAATTTAGTTTTCTTAAACATCTCTAAATCCTCATTTAGAATACACCACCTTATTTCCACGTAAAATCTAAACACTTTTAGATGATCTGAAGAACCCGTAGGTCCATGAGGCCAGAGACTCATATAGACATACACTTGTACTACCTCCCAGCGTGAGGTCTCAGAAATAACTGATGTGAGATACTTGCCACAGAGCCACATAGCAATGGAAGAGGAAACTCCACAGTAGAGGTTGGGGCCAGACTGCTTGTGTCAGGGTGCTGGGTAGGGGATGTGGCAAAGACTCAGAAGGGTCTAAAAGGCTAGCCAGAGCACGTTCATGGAGGCAGCCATGGAGCATCACTAGGGCAATCACCAACCCAAGAGAGAAAGACCAGATGACAGTAGACAGCCACACCCAGTGACAAGAGATAATGCCTCACAGACCAGAGGAACCAGCAGGTGGCACAAGGAAACAACATGGATCTGATAATTCTCCTGCCTTCTTCAAAATCGTGGTCTTACGTAATTCCCTTCCTTATACACACAGAGCACTTCAAACTCCCAGATAATCTCAGGATGAGGAGCTGAAGGAGGGACAGTCAAGTAGCGTAGTTTTACCTTAAAGTAGAACATTTTCTGAAGGAACTATTTAAATCATTGCATTGGAGTAGGATTTGTTTTAATGTTTAAATAATCTTAAACTTACAAAAGAGTTGCAAATACAGTATAAAAATCGTACCCCCTCAGAACTATCTGAGAATAACTTGCTGAAATGATACCTCTTCAAACAAAAACAATTCACTGTGTCCTATTTCCAAAAAAACAAGAAAATTCTCCTCCATGACTATAGTACAACTATGAAAATCAGGAAATAAACATTGATAAATTGCTACTGTTTCATCCTTAGGCTCCATTGGAATGTGATCAGTTACAATAATGTCCTTTATAGCAAAAGGATGCAGTTCAGAATCACACAATGCATGTCTCTTTATTTCTATTTAGAACACTCTCATGATCTTGAATCTTTTGGAGATTAAAGGCTGGTTATTTTGTAGAATATCCTCAGTTTAGGTTTTCTGATGTTGCCTCACAATGAGATCTAGTTTAGTCATGTCTGGCAGGAATATCACAGACACAATGCTGTATGCTTCTCCTCGCATCTGATCAGGGGCATGTGATTTTCAGTTTGTTCTGTAACTGATGATGTTCACTTTGATCACTCAGTTAAAGCCTGCTAGATGTATCCACCGTGACATTACTCTTTTTCCCTTTTTAATTAACAGATATTTTGTGGGGAGGTACTTTAAAACTATGTAAATATCCTGTTCTTCCTCATACTTCTAGCTTGTCAATTGGCTTATATTTTCCTATTTTAAAGTGGGTTATAATTCTTTACTATCATTGTTTATTTTTGATGCTCTGCATCCTTTTGATGTGTCTCCATCATTCTTCAAGCACTTCTTTAGCTTTCTGGCACAGTCAGGTGCTCCCGGCTCTGCCCTACCCTGTTCCGTCCCACCCGAAGACTTCAGGACTGGATTGTTCAGGAAGGGAAGAGAAGGGAACAGGAAGTGCTGACAGTTTTAAGCTCAAGCAGAGAAGTTATAAATAATTTCTATCTTCCTTACCTCCCTATCCAATATGTGAGACTTAAAAGAAAACAAAATAACGTGCTTATGCTCTGCAAATATGAGTGGTAGCATAAGGGAATTTAAAATCTTGCTACATTTATGTTACCAGGGAGAAGTGTTAGGGGACCTGTGTTCACAGCTCACAGACTCTGTGGGTTCCCTGGGTCAGTTACTTATGTTCATGTTTTGTTCATACGTCTGTAGTGCTTAGCAACAAGTCTGTGAAACAGCAGTAACATGAACCTGTTTTAGAATCTTCAATAATGGAAGAACTGGTACAATTTTAATACTTTTCTAAGGTGAATTCAGAGGGTGGGCACAAGAGGGAATGTAGACTGATGGAGTCACCTGAACAATAAGCAAGCTCAAATCTCTAGAGTCTGGAAAAAAAAAAAAAGATCGAGAAAACCAAAACTTGTCCAGGACTCAAAGGACACCTGGTGGCTTAAGAAGCAGGGGACAGTGTCATCTCAGACAGCAGCACTTCACAACTTCTCCAAGGGCTCACACTATTTCCTACAGATTATGAGTCACACCTAGGAAGTCGCAACACTTAGCACTTTCATACTCTCCAAGGAGCTGCTTCTTCATATAAAAAAAAATGTGGGTATAACAACCTTTCAACAATGTTTTCTCTCTGGAGAATGGCATTTTGAAAGATATTCATTTTCTAGATTTTTACATTTCTGATATGTTGGAACTTTTACTAAATATGTATTATTTTGTAATCAGAAAAATTGAAGACATAAAAAATAAAAGTAGTAAAATAATGGATGAGGAGCTAGGCAGTTTTATTAAAATACTGCAATTAAGTTTTTTTCTTTTTTCTGAGGTATAATATCACATTTCATAAAATGTATTATACAAATCTTAAGTGTATAACTGGGAGGATTTTTATCTATGATAACACTACAGTAACCACCATCTGGATCAAAATAGAAAATATTTCTATCATGCAAGAGCATTTTTTTGCACCTCTTCCCAGTCAGTCCCCCACCAAGGTAACCGCTATTCTGACTTGTATCGCAAAGGTCAGGGTCAGGAAGCAGGTTCCAGCTCTGCTTTGACCATTAATGTACAGTGCCAATCTCCATAAGCCCCTCTGCCTCTGTGTGTCTTAGGAAGTAGATTAAATGACCTTTATGGAAACTTTTAGTTTTACTATTCCAGGAGAGACATGATAAGTGAAGCATTTTCCCCCAACAGTCTTTTAGTAAATGAGCAGGAAGAATTATCTCCCGACTTCCAAGCCTAACTCCATCTACTGAGCCACAGGGCTTCTGTATAAATTAGTTCCTAAAGCTGAATCAAATAGAGTTTATTCAAATGAGAAGGTGATGCTTAATTCTGAAATGTTAGATTGATTAATGCTTTATTCATTCACTTATTTCACCAGCTTTTTTTTTTTTTTTTTTACTGTTTATGACTTGCCCGACATCTGTTTGGCAGGAAATGGGAAATGGGCTTGTCTGGAGAGACGGTGATAGTCATAGCTGTGCCTGCTCCTCAGTCTAGTGGAAGAATGAAAACACAGGTCCAAGAGACTGTAATGGAAGGAAGAAATTCTCAAGGTCAAAAGCAAAAAACAGATACAGTTCTAAGAGGGAAGAAAACTCACGTTCAGCTGGGACAACAGTGCAGGCTCCATGGAGGGGGGTGACTGGAGAGCTAGACCTTGAATGATGAATAGTTGGATGCATAGAAATAGAGTTTGTTCAAAAAATGTGCTATTCTCTCATGAGGATGACATGCTTCATCTACAGATCATGCACAGGAAATTCTTTTTCCAGTAAGATTAATGGTTTTGTGCTGAATTCCTCACAGATTCCACCTGATTTATAACTGAAATTTGGCAGATCATCACTAGTAAAACCGGTTTTGTGTAACAGATTGACAACAATGGATCTTTCATATGTCATATCAAGAAATTAAGACATACAGAGAAAATTTTGTGTCCACAGGGCCACTGTGTATTAGTGATTCTGGTCACAACACTCTAGGCTATTCTGTGTCCACCTGAAGGGCTCTAAGATTTTCCAGTTGGGCTGAATAGTAGATGACTTCCACCAATGCCATAGGAGTTTCTCTTCTCCTACAACTTCATAATTTTTTTTTTTTTTTTGGTATTGTTGGTGAGTGGTTCCTTATTGATTTTACATTTTTATTATTGACTTTTAAAATATTGAGTGGCTGGAGACCCCACTTCACTGATTTCTGCATTGAAAACCATATCCTGAGACCTGCAGATTTGAGCTCTCTTGGGGTGCTCCTCCATGCTGTCACTGTATGTAAGAAAATGCTTTTATAAAGGCAATGAACCAGGAGACTGATGGCTGGGCTCTCAAAGGAAGATTAGGAAAGGAAAAGTCACAGTTGTTGATTTTCGTGTAGCTATTTGCTCATTTTTAATAGTATATTTAAAAATTACCCACAATCTAAATTGTATTATCTTAACATTTTTTATTATTAAACTTTTCCTATTAAAAAGAAGTTATTTTCTTCTTAACAAACATGTATTGAGCTCCACTTATGTGCTAGGAGCTGATACTCTATGGAAATGCAGAAGAGAGAAGATTATAATTTCTCAGCATCATGTATCATAATTCTTTGAACTGCACCCTTGATGTATCAGGCACTTTTGTAGGTACTGGGGAAAAATACAAGTGAACCACAGAGTCTCAGAGGTCATCTCTTACAAGCCCCCATTTTCTTGCAGAAATTACAACTCAGAGAGATTATGTAATTTAACCAAGGTCATGTGGCTGACACATCTCACAACCAGGACATGGCCTTTCTTTTCTGGATTAGTAGGTTTCCCATGACCAAAAAAAGTCTCTTTCATAGGAAAAAAAGCAAATCTGATCAATGTTTTCCTGAAATGGTCTTATACTTTGATAGGCTAGGTACTGTTGGCTAAGGAACTTGTATCATCTCTTCTCAGTAACACTATAGATTATATTGGATGCATCAGATTTTTTCACATGAAGTGTGTCACAAAGTCAGTTTACACAGGTTGAAGTGAGAAAGTCCTATAGCCAGCTCAGTCAATTAGGAAAGAATATACATTGCTGAGAGCAAGACATTTTGATGTGGAGTATAATTTGTAAGAATTTATTTTTAATAATTTAAACCTAATAGAACCAGAATATGATTTTTTTCCTGAGAGGAACAGCTGCTCCTCTCAGCTGCTCCTCCGTAGTATAATCATGACTTCCCAAGTCATCTGCATAACTAGGATCAGAAATAATTTCAAGCTAATAAATATATTATATTACTTTCTTACCTCAGCCTCTATCAACTGAAATATGACTGCTGTTATCATTCATGTTCTCTGTTTATCCTCTACTTTTTCCAGTTTGTATCTGATTTGGAAAAAAAAGGACAGCCCTTCTTTTTTTACACACTAACCTACATTTGCACAGAACCACAAATTACCTTTTTTAACCTTGTTTTCAATGTTATGTATTCATTAGCTCATTTTTTAATTTTTAATTTATTTAGTGAACTCGGATTGAACATCCACCATGTGGTAAGGCATTGGATTAGGCACTAGAGATACGAGAGTGGACAAGGCATTGTCCTTGGTTAAAGAGACAAGTAAGCAAGGTCTTTCCATCCTGAGTAAGAAATGCCGCCTTAAGGATAATCTCAGAGTGCTAAAGGAGAATTTAGGAGAAGCCCCTGACACAGATCTGAAGGTCATAGAAATGACTTTTCTGTTATTCTCATTCTGCAACATGACAACAAGATAGCTGTGATTTTTTTTCCCTCATTATCTAAAGAAAGAAACTGAGTTTCAGAAAGTTTAAGTGACCACTTCACTCATTGAGTCATTCAAGAAACATCCATTCATGCCATACAGTGCCTGATAAATGTATCAGGCACAGTCCTTGGCACAAACAATACATTAGTGAAAAGAAAAGATGACATACCCATAGTCAGGAAATGTACATTCCAGTGGGAGAGGAAAGGTATAAACAAAAACATGCAGAACTTGTTGGATATTAATAAGTGCTCAAAAGAAAACTAAATCAGATATTGATGTATAAAGAAAAAGATGGACAGAGGCTAAGTTACTATTTCATAGAAACTAGTCAAGGAAACCCTTTTCAATAAGATGACATTTAAACTGAGGCCTGAATGAGGTAAGGAACAGAGTGAGTTACAGGAATAGTTAGAGGGAACAGCAAGTACAAAAACCCTGAATATGCTTGATGTGTTGTTTGAAGAACAGCAAGATGGTCATTATGGCTAAAGAAGGAATTAGGAAGTAGATCATGTTGAGCTAGTGTGATTAGAAGCCACTGAAAATTTTAATCAGAAGAGTGGATTTTTTTTAAATTTTATCTTTTGAAAGGATCATTATGGCTATTAAGTATAGAAACAGACTAGAGAATGGCAAGAGAATGGCAAAGTTCATTCAGAAAGCTACTTAATAGATAAGGTCTGTGGAAGATTCTGGACCTTGGACCAGGGTAACAGAATAGGGGAGGTGAGAATCAATCTGATTCTGGACATATTTTGATGGTGAAGTCAACAGGATTTGCCGATGGATTGAATATGAGGTATGGAACAAGGAGAGAGGCCAAAGTAGGAGCTGGAATTACAATGGTGAACAAAACAGACAGGGGTCTGACCTCAGGGAGTTTTTCTGCTGGTGGGATAAATAGCCAATAAACTAACAAAAAAATAAATGTGATTACATTTTGTGATAAGTACTAAAAAGGAGATAGCAGAGTGCAATGCTATAAATAACAAGGGGTACTCGCTTTCAATAGAATAGTCACGGACAGCCTCTCTGGGGAAGTGGTATCTAACTAAGGTAAAGCCTGAAGAATGAGAAGAGGCCACCATGCAAAGATGCAGGAATGCAATGTTCCAGGCGGAGGCTCTAGTAAGCATAACAGCCCTAAGATCTAAGGGCTGAAAAGGAGAAAAGCCAGGAATTAAACCAATCTGCCCAACTCTTAAGCCTGTTTTGTTCAACTTTTGCATGCTCTAGCTCAATGGTTTTCAAGGCGTGACCTGTGGATTCCAGAGTTCCCTGAGACCCTTTTGTGGTTGTCCACAAGATCAAAACTCTTTCCATACTAATACTAAGACATTATTATCATTTTTCCATGCAAATTCTCTCATAAGTATACAGTGTTTTTCAAAGGCTATGAGAAGTAATATCACAACAGATTGAATGCAAAGCAAATATGAGAATCCAGCTGTCTTCTTCTGTTAAGCCAGACATTTAAAAAATGTAAAGCAATATCACTCTTCTCACTAAATTATTTTTATTTTGTGAAATAATTATTTTTCACAACATATGTAATTTATGTTAATATGTGAAAAGGTTAGTAATGTTATTTTAAACAAACTAATGCATATTTTTTTTAAATGTTCAGTATTGGTTTTGAATAAGGTAAATATGAATAGATATAACCCACAAAAACACAGTTTCTTAGGGTCCTACATAATTTTTAAGGCTGTAAAGGATCTTGGGACCACAAGTTTAAGAACTGCTGCTCTAGTATTAATGTTAAAGCTCTCAAGTTTTGTATTATACTTTGTCTCTAGATATAAAATCCCCTTCAACACCCAAAACTTTTCTTAAAAAAAAAATAGGAGGAATTGCTAACATTTATTGAGTGTTTACTACATTCTAGGCATGTCCTAAATGCTTCACATATTTTAACTAATTTAATCCTCTCAAACAAACTTATAAAGTGGGTACTTTTATTATATTCATTTTACAATGAGGGAACCAAGGAACAGAGACATTAAAACTTGTCCCAGTTCACACAGCTAGTAAGTGATAGAGCTGGGATATGAACCCAAGTAGTCTTGCTCTAGAGACAACATTCATAACCATTAGTGTTAGTTTAATATGTGTGAACAAATTAATGAAAACTTAGTCCTAATGCTATATAAACCTCCTTTGTAGGGGATTATACTAACTCCACCTGGCTGGTAGATCCAGGTTGGGCAGTGTGGTGGCCTGAAATATAATATAGTAGGAAGAGTTAAGGGCAGGCAAAAGCCCTGGCTAAGGAATGCTAAGCATCAAGTCATGGAAATTTAACTTTGCCAAGTCCCACAGTCAGGCATGAATCAGGAAAAGTATCAGAACCACAAAGTGTGGGCACTTCTTTAACTTGAGATAGTAAGAGTAGGACTGAAGCTTATGCTCCTGCTCCAACCTGTCTAAGACATCAGTCATCTCTAAGCATTGTAAATCTCTGGTCCTCTGATTCTCAAAGGAGGACTGTATTCCCTGGAGGACTTAGGTATGGCAGAGGCCTTAGTTGAGATTGGAAAATGTTCCCTCTCTCCTTCCCACCACCTACCCAATCAAGATCACTGAATTAGAGGTTTCCAGAAAAATAATAGGAGAAGGGCTAGAGTGCCCAAGACTTGTTTTTATTTATTGAAGGATTCCTGGAATCCTTCATAGGAAGTCATAGGATTTCATAGGGGAATTACCTGTTTTAATAGCATCAAGTTAGGGGAAACACTTACACTAGAGTATATTTTGTAATACAGGTTGAGTGTCCCTTATTTGAAATGCTTGGGACCAAAAGTATTTAGAATTTCAGATTTGGGATTAGGGATGGTCGACCTGTAATATACTTTCATTATTATGCAATATTCACACATGGTTTGCAGAATTCCACTTGAAGAGTCTTTCAAGTGATACAAAAATTCCTAAAAACTCATTTATTATAATCTGGTATGAAGACCAGAATCAATAAAGAATAAAAATCTAATTATATTCTAATGGGCATAAATATTATTTATAATAAGAATTTGAAAAAGGGCATTTAAAGTTTTTCTACTTAGTAGAATGAGTTACAACTTCCACTGTCTGCATAATGCAATTGCAAAGTAAAAGGGCAATTTTTATAAATGAGAACTCGTAGTCTCATCTGTCACAAGCTACATAAACTCTTTCTCTCTCCTCTTCACTGAGTTCAGCCTCACCAAAGTATATGTTATGCAAATGAAGTAATGAATGAGAGGAGAAGAATAAAACTAGAAATCAATCATAAGAGAAACACTCAAATCTACACAAAATCATGGAAATTAAACAACCTGCTACTAAATGATTATTGGGTCAAAAATTAAACTAAGATGGAAATCAAAAAATTCTTTGAACTGAATGAAAAAGGAGACACCAGCTGTCAAAATCTATGCAACACAGCAAAAGCATTACTCAGGGGAAAACTCATAGCCTTAAATGCCTACATCAAAAAGACAGAAAGATCACAAATTGACAACCTAATGTCACGTCTCAAGGACCTAGAAAAGGAAGAATAAACCAAACCCACAGCCAGCAGAAGAAAAGAAATAAGGTCAGAGCAGAACTAAATGAATTGGAAAATAATAAAAAAATACAAAGAATTACTGAAACAAAAAGTTGGTTCTTTGAAAAGATAAACAAAATTGACAGACCTCTTTCTAGATTAACCAAGAAGAGAAAAGACCCAAATGAGCTCAATCAGAAATGAAAAAGATGACATTACAACTGATACTGCAGGAATTCAAACCATCATCCATGAATATTATGTAAATCTCTATGTGCATAAACTAAAGGACATAGAGGAAATGGACTAGTTCCTGGAAACACACAACCTCCCAAGACTCAAGCAGGAAGAGATAGAACTCCTGAACAGACTATTAACAAATAGTGAGATGGAAACACATGTAAAAAATGACCCAACAACAAAAAAAGCCCTGGAGCAGATGGATTCACAGCCAAATTCTCTCAGACCTACAAAGAAGACCTGGTACCCATAATACAGAACTTATTCCATAATATTGAGAAGGAGGGAATCCTCCCCAACTCATTCTACAAAGCCAGTATCACCTTGATACCAAAGCTAGGAAAGGACACAACAACAACAACAAAAACCTACAAACCAATATCCCTTATGAACATAGATGCAAAAATCCTCAGTAAAATACTAGCAAACCAAATTCAACAACACATCAAAAAATAACCCACCAGGATGAAGTGGGATTCATCCCAGGGCTGCTAGGATGGTACAACATACATAAATCAATAAATGTGATTTGCCACATAAACAAAAGCAAAAACAAAGACCATATGATCATCTCAATAGATGCAGAAAGAGCATTCAACAAAATCCAGCACCCTTTCATGATAGAAACCCTCAATACACTAGGCATGGAAGGATCATATCTCAGAATTATAAAAGTCATATATGACAAACCCACAGCCAACATCATACTGAATGGGGAAAAGTTGAAAACATTCCCCCTAAGAACTGAAACAAGACAAGGATGTCTCCTGTAACCACTTCTGTTCAACATAGTGCTGGTAGTCCTAGCCAGAGCAATTAGGCAAGAGAAAAATATTAAGGGTAGCGAAATCAGGAAAGAGGAGATCAAACTATTGCTCTTTGCTGATGATATGATCTTGTATCTAGACAACCCCAAAGATTCCAAGAGTCTCCTGGAATTGATAAATTCAGCGAAGTCTCAGGATACAAAATCAATGTACACAAATTAGTAGCATTTCTATACACTAATAACAATCACACTGAGAGTCAAATCAAAGGCTCAATACCATTCATGATATCTACAAAGAATATAAAATACATAGGAATATATGTAACCAAGGAGGTGAAGGATCTCTACAAGGAGAACTATCAAACTCTGAGGAAAGAAATCACAGAGGACACAAACAAATGGAAAAACATATCATGCTCATGGAGAGGCAGAATCAGCAGTGTTAAAATGTCCATACTACCTGAAGTGATTTACAAATTCAATGCAATTACTATTAAATTACCAAAGTCATACTTTACAGATCTAGAAAAAATAATTTTATGCTTCATTTGGAACCAGGAAAAAGCCCAAATAGGCAAAGCAATCTTAAGCAAAAAGAACAAATCTGGAAGCATCACATTACCAGACTTCAAACTATACTATAAGGTCCCAGTGGCAATCATGGCAACAACAAAAATAAATAAATGGTATTTGATTAAAAAGCTTCTTCACAGCTAAGGAAACAGTCAACAGAGCAAATAGACAACCTACTGAATGGGAGAAATTATTAGCAAGCTATACGTCTGATAAAGGGCTAATAACCAGGATTTACAAAGAACTCAAGCAAATCAGCAGGATAAAAACAACCCTACTAAAAAGTGGGCAAAAGACACAAACAGAAGCTTTTCGAAAGAAGAGAGACTAATGGCCAATAAACATATGAAAAAATGCTCAATGTCATTAATCATCAGGGAAATGCAAATGAAAACCACAATGAGATATCACCTTACCCCAGTCAGAATGGCTTTTATTAAAAAGTCCAAAAGCAATAGATGCTGGTGTGGATGCAGAGAGAAAGGAATGCTTATATACTGTTGGTGGGACTGCAAATTAGTACAGCTTCTATGGACAACAGTATGAAGATTCCTCAAAGAACTAAAAGTAAACCTACCATTTGATCCAGCAATCCCACTATTGATGATTTACACAAAGGAAAAGAAAACTTTTCATCAAAAAGATACCTGCACTTGAATGTTTATTGCAGCAAATTCACAATTGCAAAGATGTGGAATCAACCCAAGTGCCCATCAATTCATGAATGGATTAATAAAATGTGGTATATGTTTTCCATGGGGTATTACTTAGCCATAAAACAGACAAATTAATACCTTTTGGAACAATCTGGATAGAACCATTCTCCTAAGTGAAGTATCTCAGGAATTGAAAATTCAAGAATGGAAAAACAAACACCACATGTGCTCACTATTAAATTGGAACTAACTGATGAGCACACATGTGCACCAAGGTAAGTAAAACTCAGTGGAAATCAACCAGTAGGGGGTGGAGAGGGAAAACCTACCTAACGGGTACTATGAACAATTTGGGTTGACAGGCACACCCAGAGCGGGGACTCAGGCATGACAAAAGTGATTCATGTAACCTAAAACATTTGTACTCCCTTGATATTTTGAAATTTAAAAAAAAAAAGAATCTATATGTTAACCAAGCATAGCTATAGACACAGGTAATTTTACCCAAAACATGTAAATTATGGTGTGATTATTTAAATATAAATTATTATAAACATATTGCTAAATTTATTAAAAATGTGTGGTTCTTACAATTCTCCCAGTCACCAAATCATAAAACTACATGTATTATCATATCTATGTAATATTTTATATTAAAAAAAACAGATTCTATCCAAAAAAGTTGAAAACTCTAACATTAACATAGTATGTGCAGATTATTATTACAGGTGAATTTTAGTAGCTACATATTTCTTGAAGAGATTTAAAACTAAATTTCTTTTCTGAGAATTTATCTTATAATTAAATGAGTAACTTGTCTATGGGAAATTACCCTTTTTAATGGTGTGACATTGCCGGCCAGTTTGCTCTCCAAAGCAGCTGTTGCACTCTGGATCATTTCTTAAGGCATAGCTTCTTTCTCTCTGACTCAGTATCACACATGACTAAGGCTCCATTGAAAAGGCCAGAGCATAATGTGCCTAAAAGTTGTTTTTATCTTGTAATTTTATATATCTTTCACCAAAATAGATTTATTCAAATATTTGAATGAACAATTAGTCGATAGAGTTAGGAAGTGTTTAACTTTCAGAACATTCATATAAATGGATCAAATGAAATAGAAGGTGTGAAAGAACTATTACAAAAAGAAAAGCACTGTAAAACAAATGGAATTATTTCCATTATCAAGGTATTAATATTGAAATGGATAACATTTAATAGCACAGTAAGCACTTGGCATTTGCTTTTCTTCTTTTGGACAATGATAAACTCTAAGAAAGTAATATTATAAAAGATTTTTCTATAATCATTGCAGTATTTCTAATTAACACCTTTTTTTTATACATGAAAAGCTGATAAACCAAAGTGGCATTCAGAGAACTAAGACCTTATTTTGTTTTTGACCCTTGGGATAGTAGCAAGTTCATATGCCACTGAAGAGGCAGGAATGGAGTTACAGCATGTATTCACAAATCAAAACTTGTGCTGTGAGGGAAGAAAAAACAATGTTCCCCAGAAAAATTAAGAGGTGACTTATATTTGAAAAACCACCTGCAGCTGCATGTTGGTGTGTAAGTTGCACTCAATACTCCTTGAATGTGACATGAGGAACTCCCTATTGTCCACATTAGCCTCCACAGAAGTTTTGTTGAAAGGTCTCCCCAAGGAATACTTATGCATTTTGTTTTTGTGTTCATGCTTAATGGTGGTAAATGGATTAACACAGCAGTCTCTGATAGTGTGATGGATGGAGCTGGAAGAGCAATTTTCTAAACACCCTTTCTTTACTTGATGGATGTTTCCATTGCTATCTCTTCCCTCAGGGCTCTTTGTGCACAAAATCTCTCTTCTGAAAAGAGTTTTCATTGTATGCTATTAGTACCAAGTGGATTTATGGTATCCACTCGTGCAAACAGCCTTTCTGCCCTTCTGTAGGTAGAATCTGCTCCGGCATTCTATGCAAAATGATGTCCCAGTTCTTTGATCCAAAGCTCCCACTGTGTTAACATTTTTATAAGTATGAGACACAATTTAGCTCTATAAAACAACACTAATTTTCTCTTAACCAGACCAAAGTACAGCTGAAACTCATTATCCTTCTAGAGAAGCATTTACCTTATTAGACATTTAGCTAAATCCTGTGATGTTTCTTTGCTATCATCAGCATCTCCATCAAAAATCTTGCTAAGTTCCATCATAAACCTCAACTGGGGCCAAAGTATACATTTTGATGATACTAATCAGCATGTACCTCTCCTCCATGACTCCTCTCCTTTGAATACTGAAGCATGTGGGTCCCTTTGATGGATAGGAAAGAAGTTGCCAAGAGCAGTGAACAAAGACACCAAATTTGGGAGAGGGGTTTTTTGGTAAACAATCAAGGATTTGGGTGTGAGGTAGAGAATTCAAAAACGGTTACCATCCATCCAGCTGCACCAATTTTTTTCCTCTTGCTTTCCCCTACCTTCTTTATACAAAAGGAAAAGAAAACAAAAATCTCTGCTAGCAGAGAGTGGAGAAAAGAATTACGTGCTTAAATAATTGGGAATTTAAAATGCTGAATAGGTAACCCAAAGAAAAACTTCCTTTTGAAATTTGAGAACCAGAACCAGCTTCCAGCTGAAGGTTTTTGAGAACAATTTCCTTTCTTGCAATAGTTCTCTTACCTCCTGGCTATGGAGAGAACAGGTAGATGACAGAATAATGAATACGAATAGAAGAGGCCTGAGGACAGTTCCCTCCTGAATTTTCCTGGTAACTAACAAATGGTGAAGCAGAGATGCAAAATTTTACACCCACATATAGAATGTAAAATTTCCTGAAGGTGAGAGCTGCTACCCACTAGAAAGTTCTTTAAAAGAAGTGAGGAAAGTTACATTTAAAAAAGTCTGATGTTTCAGTCACCAGCTGGGAAATGTGGAGTTAAATCTTTTAAGTATTACCCCTGGCACAGAGTCAAGGAAGGAGACTACATTCTTTCCTTACCAGAGTTTTCACCATGCAAAACCCAGGGGTAGAAGACAGATTATATATTAGCAACAGACACTATATAAATGTTGTCAGGGACCACCAACTCACCTTCAGTCCTCCTGCCTATGCCTAGCATCCAAATCTCCTCTAGTTCCAAATGCTATCCCATGAGAAGGAGGAGAGGAGAGTAGAATCTTGAATTGACAATATTTTAACCTATGCTGACTTGGAAAATTCCTAGAGTGGCCGGGATAGAGTGCCTGCTTTTAAGCAAGTGGTGCAGTGCAAAGTGAGATCAAATTGAGGTGTGGGAGTAATGTTCATTGGAGTCTTTGGCTTGTAGTAACTGTGAAATTTAAGATGCTAATATGTATGTTCCTCTGGTTTCTGAAGAATATAATAGGATTCCAAGATGAAATAAGATAGTTGGTCCTTTCGGGGAAAGTGGTGGGGGGGATTGGGAGAGCTAGCAAGAGAATTATAAGAAAGTGTATTAAAATGCTTGCCATTGTAAGAGAAATAGTAGATTCAGCAAAAGGAAAAACTTGAGTTAAAGCCAAAGGAAATAGGACCTAAGACTGTTTATCTCTGAAAATGTTATATTCTGGAATATTTTTGAAAGCAGATTCCAGAAAAGCAAATTTCTGTAGATTCCTGGACAATTTTAATCCAAATTAAGCCTGGATCTCAGTGGGAAAAAAAAAAAGTACTGGCTCTGGAATGGAGAAGAAATAAAGATGAACTAATAATAAGCTGTGGAATCTTAAAATGCCCAAGTTTACAACTTGCCTAATTTATACCTTATTTAAGTAACACAATTCTGTCATACCACAGTTTGTGTGTTTCACATGACTCATTAACAACTCAAGGACAATGGCAGAAAGATGTCCTGCAAACCCAAGCAAAGGGGGGAAAATATTTTGCAAGATTGGCAAAGCCAATATCTGTTTAGATACTCCTCAGGTTCATATTTTATTGAATATTATCATCTCATATCTGGGTACCAGGAAAATGTTAGGCTTTAAGCATGTTTTCAGTAGACTATGAATAATGAAACAATAACTTTTTGAAAATAGTTTCAGCTCTATTAGAATCTAGAGATTCTATTTCTTTGACATAGACTAGAAGAACAATCAGATTTTAACAATTTGTCTTTTTTAAAATCCTAACTCCAAAATGGAATACAGCTGGTTGTTTATTATTGTTGTCTTGAATATTCTCCTTTTATCCATGTATTTCAATATCTTTTGTTTTCTGAAAACTAAGGAATGGACTAAAATGAAATAAACACGAACATTTTACTTTATAGAGATTTCTAGCAAGTTGACCCCATCTGGTATTAAAAAGTAAAATTTACAAAATACTGTAGGAAAATTTCAGTCCCTATTGCCTCTCTTTCATTAGAAGGTAAGATCCATCTCCTCAGATACTATTTTAGATTGCAAACTTGCTTTCCTGGACCAAAGATTAAAATCCTTTGCCTAGGCACCTATAAACATTATTTTTAGCCATTGTGTGGAAACTATTGCAAAGTACTGAAGAAATCATTTACACCTTTGTACTCTGACTGGCATACTCCACATCTAAACATGCTCAAAATCTAAGTGAATATGTTGAAAAACAATAATACTAAATTATCTTAATCACCAACCCTTTCAGATATATTTCATGAGTTTGTGAAAAATTAAAATCATAAAGAATTTTTCAAAGAAGAAACATCTTTGTCATTTATGTTTGTTTACAAGGCCTTAACATATGGTGAGGGTGCTAAATCAGTCTTTTATTATTGTAATCAGTAATAACAAATGGAAAATGAAGTCCAAAGAAAACTCAACACAGGATGAATCACTGGCAAATGAAAAGACTTTTCAGAGGTAACCTGACATCTTGGCAGATGGAGCTGCTTCAGCTGTCTGTCACTCTCACTTCCTGTCCCTTCTTCTTCCTTCCATCCTAATGTCTGCCTTCAGCTCCTCTTTCTGCTCCTAACTGGATTTCCTGTCTTCATGATCTCTTCCTCCTAACCCATTTTATGCTTTGTTTTCCCCAAACATATTTTTATAATTTTATACTAAAAAAACTATTAATTTAGATTTTTTAAAAAACCTACAGAATCCTTCATGGAACTGTTTGTCTCCTGATAAACCTCACTTTAAACTGAGGCCCAGGGAGGTGAGTTTAAAGGCCATAACTGCAGTCAGCTACTCCTCTCACCAGGAACTTTCATTGGCCTCCTGTTATATTAATATATTAATATTATATCTGGTGCTAAATTCTTCCTCTCATTCAAGGGTCTTGGCATGCTCTTGCTCACCCCCACATCTCCAACTTTATTTTCTGTATTCTCAACTCCTATCTCTGACATCAACTTTATTTCACTTGATCTCAACAACTATTTCTGACATTCCTGCTTTTCTACCCTGTAACTCCTGTCTAAACTTCCCAAATACAATCGGGGGCTGGGGAGAAGGGATGGGTGTATACCTACTTGATGAGTGCGATGAGCACTGCCTGGGGAATGGACACGCTTGAAGTTCTGATTGGGGGGGAAGGGGGGAGGGGATGGGTGCATACCTACGTGATGAGTGAGATGAGCACTGTCTAGGGAATGGACATGCTTGAAGCTCAGACTCGGGGGGATGGGGGGGCATGGGCAATATATATAACCTGAACTTTTGTACACCCATAATGAGCTGAAATTAAAAAAAAATATTCTGTTCATTAACGTTACAGGATAACTTGTATTCAAATTGTCTGAAGTTCTACTCTCTTTCTAAATTTTAAACGACAGCAAATAATGTCTAAAACTCTATATATTTCCCTTATTTGCAATGGAAACAACATACACGTACTATAATGATACTAAAATTAAAACTCTCATTTACTCTTTTCTTAGAGTCCAGGCAAATAATTTCTTACCAAAACTAAAACTATTAACGAGAAATATATTATATCTGTTGCCCTTTCTGTTTTATAACAGAGGAACCATGTATTTGGAAATGCCACGAAAACTAATCTGATTAATGTAATAAAGTTTATTTCAAGTCAACAAACATTCAGTGTTTATTTCATGAAAAGACCATGCTGGCCAAATTAGAGAATACAAGTATGGCTAAGATACAGCTTCTGTCTTTCAAGAATGTAAAATCAAATGGGAGAAAGAGAGACATAAATGTAAATGTTACTTAATATATACACTAGAGGGTGAGAGAGATGAAAGAGAGATTTGTTTTGACTGAACTGAACACTGAAGGATTCTTGAGAAAGCAGGATTTGAGTTGGCCTTAAAAGATTTGCAGGATTTTATAAGGCAAGTCAATCCGGGCAGAGGTCAGTTTGAGTCTATTTCCCAGCATCACGTTATATCGTTAACTATTTGTTTAGGTGTCTTTGGTCTCCACCTGAATGTGAGCTCCTTTAGGAGCTCCTTACCTATTTTGCATCCCCAGAGTCTAGCAAAGGCTTGGTTCATTGGAATTTCTCAGTAAATATTTGTTGAATTAATCAATTGATAGCAATCAGGCTCCTAAAAAATTGTAATGCCTCTCAAATCCATACCCAGGAGTTGCTTAATGAAATTTCACTAAAGCTGTACCAAAAAAAGAAGTTCAAGAAATTAAAATACAAAAAAACCCTCCCACTCATATCTGTTATCCCTGCAAATACGAGGTGATTCCCACATGGTTCTCTGTATTTCAATGGAAGCAGAGTCGTGTTTCCTATCAAAAGCACTGTACTTGGCACTAAAAGCATAACACCAAGACTAGCACTGTGTAAGAAATGGACAATCTCTTTTTCAGGCCAGACCCACCTTGTCAATAGTTTTCTGCTCAGTGAAGAATCTCATTTATGCTGGTTGAGAGGTTGTATGAAGAAATGTGAAGTGCTGTGCAAGCTGGTGCCTCTTAGAATCAGTGAGAGGCTAGAGTATTTGTGAGGTTAGTGTATTATCTGTGACTCTCCTATATCCTAAAATGAAGAAACACTCAACTCTTACGATTTCATGAACACTTGTACCTATAGCCTTCCCCAAAGAGGAAACTAGAAACAAAGAACATTAGGAAATGGGAAACAAAATACTGCTTTCCTAATAGATATGCGAGGGCCTTCTTGCAAACCATGCTGGAGCACATGGTCTAGACTTGAGATAAGATGGAAGCTTCTAGTTCCCCACCTTTACCCTAAATTCTGAGATCAGTATGCATTTTCAGGAACAGAAATCTGCAAGGTAAGCTCTGACATAGCTTTCTGTTTAGTTGCAGATTTCAAGGGGATGGGAAAGAAGAAAGAAACCTGGCTAGTTCTACATAAAAGAGGCAAACCCTGTCTATACCTGCAAAAGGAAAAGAAAGAGAGTGAAATAGAGTTGCTAATCTTTAAGGAATATTGGTAAATGTAGCCCAATGAATGTTCTAGATTCTGACCAATGTATCAACTCATCCTCCCTCAAGGGAGTGAAATTAATGAGGATATGGGTGTGGTAGGAGGAGACCAGTGAGTCCATTCTCTCTATAGTACCAATCTTGTTCATACGCTTGAAAGCATTTTCAATTATATTCGTCTTCCAAATGTGCACTTAGCAGTGGGTTTTCATTCACTCAGCAAATATTTGTCAAGTGTTTTTATGTACTAGGCACTCTGGTAGACACTAGAGATGCAATGGTGAATGAGATAATCAAGATTTCTCCCTTCATAACCTTTGTAGTCTAATCAGGAATACAGAGAATCAAACAGGCAATTATAACACAGTATTAAAGTGCTGTGATAGAGAAAGTACGAGAGGTATAGGCAAAAAGAATAAGGGCAACTAGTCTAGAGCTGATGACATTGGGATGGCCAGGAAAACTTCAGAGTG
Source organism: Eulemur rufifrons (assembly GCF_041146395.1). Lineage (NCBI taxonomy): Eukaryota > Metazoa > Chordata > Mammalia > Primates > Lemuridae > Eulemur > Eulemur rufifrons. The sequence goes on from NC_090989.1 coordinate 71,627,609, forward strand.
GAAATAATAGGCATGCTGAGACCTGAAGGGGAAATAAGAAAGAGTCGGTCAGGTATAAAGGACATTAGTTGTTGGTTGTTTTTGCCTGATCAGCATCCATTCCTCCATCTTCTGGTATCAATACCTTAATTTCCCTTTGGGCAATTACTCCTCCTGCCCCCCCACCTTTTGATCCATGAGGTTTTGCTAAGGCTGACATCAACATCATAGTCTAGGGGGTCAGAATACTGCTCCAGTGGGTCAATCAGAATATTTCACTCCTCTGGTCCTCATGATTGGTTCAATTAAGTGCATGTTACCTAAGGTAGGCCAGTGAGACTGATTCCAAGGGCATATGTTAAAACTATTGGACAAGAGACCCTCTGATGCACTGAAATTGCATACTTAGTAGAATGTAAAGCCTGAGCTTTGCAAAGATAGATACCACATGACATCTGTATCTGAAGCATAAGGCAGAACAAGGAGTGAGGGCATATGTACACTGCCTCCATCTATCTTCTATCAGGGAAGCAAAACCTTTCTCCGAAGCCCCACTGCACACTTCCCTTGATCTCACTGCCCAGAAATAGGTTACATGGTCAACTCTACTTGCAAGAAATGCTGGGGGATCAGGAATAAGATTTTCAGAATTGGCTTAAACCAATCATGGTCCATAGCGTAGTGCTGGGCACATTGCTGTACTCTCCAAAAATCTAACAAGAAAACTGAGTTCTATTAGTAAGGGAAAAGGGAAATGGGTATTGAGAGAAACTAGTTGTGGTGGCCACGGTGTTTGAAAATATTTAAGATTCATGGTCTTATATTTGTTTGATAGGGTTGCCATAACAGAATGCCACACACTGGGTGGCTTAAAGAACAGAAATATATTCTCTCACAATTCTGGAAGCTGGAAGTTCAAGACCAAGGTGTTGGCAGAGGTAAGCTGCCAAGGTGGTGTTTGTTCTGAGGCCTCTCTCCTTGGCTTGTAGATGGCTGCCTTCTTGGTGTGTCCTCACATGGTCTCTTCTCTGTGGGCAAGCATCCCTGATATCTCTCTGTGTGCCCAATTTCCTCTTCTTATAAGGACACCAGTCAGACTGAATAGGGTCCACCCTAAGGCCTCATTTAAACATAATCATCCCTTCAATGGTCTGTCTCCAAATACAGTCAACATTCTGAGGTAGTGGGGGTTAGGACTTCAACATATGAATTTGGAGGGGACACAGTTTAGCCTATAACAATTTATAACATTAATTTGGTTCCAAGAAGTTAATAAATATGTTTCTATTAGCAGTGGGGAGAAAACTATTCCTTTCTCACTTCATCTTTTTTATTTTATTTTTTAAAGGCTAGTCAAGTAAAGCAGTGGGAGTGGAGAAGGAACAAAGAAATTTGCAACTGGTTGTGATCAATTAGTTATAAACACTACTGTACTAGGACCAGCCTCTCATTACATCGTTAAACATTAAGAATTACCATTTAAAAATCACTTTTAATTTATTGGAAGAAAAGGTTTTTAGTGTTGTGGTGATCTGCATTCATTTGTATCAGTGAGGGTGAACAATTTTCAGGTGTATTTTTCTCATGTAATTTCATCTTTTATTGTACCAGACACCTCTTGGCCTCACCAATTCTAGCCAGGGCAGTTCCAGATCCACTTGGCAATCAATGTCTTCTATGCTCCTGCTCCCATGGCTTCTCCAACACTGTGGAGTGGGATGTCAGTAGGACTCTACTTGGCAAACAGCTCAGAAGGGCTGGGGAATTAGTGGCCTTAGGACATCTTTCAACCAGAGGGGTTTAGAAGACAAAGTAGATTCTTCTCCCCCAAAATCCTTAAGTGGGCCATTCAGAGCATTCTCTGCACTCTTGAATACATTCCAGTGGGACTGAGCCTCATTTGCCCATGGTGGTGGCCACCTCAGTTACACACCCTTGCATTGGCTCTTTCTCCTCCCCTATTTCAATACGCCCAGTTCCTCACTTCTGCCTCCCTGGATTCGCCCCCTCACTACACAACTCAAATAAATTTTTTGCAGAAAAGTCCTATTCCATCCACTATTTCAGAGACTAAAGCATCTGTAAGCTGCTCTTTGGTTACACCTTTTTGATTTTGTTCTTTTCTCCCAGTTTGTCACAAATGTTTTATGTATCAAGGATATTAACCTTTGGAAAAAATGTCAACAGAGTTGTGAAGAGAATACTACATCCTTTAAATTCTATGTCATGCCGATCTTTGAGCTTAAGAAAAAACATTCTTGTATTTGCTTAATATTTCAGAAATGCATTGTTTAAAAGTATCCATTTTGCATTTGATCTTAGCCAAATGGCTGAGAAGCAATAAAACCGTTCATTTCATATTACCACTTCTGTCATAGTTTTTAACTTAGAAATCATTGTATACTTCCATAAAAATTCTACTTGATATCAGAGAGTTCCCTCTTGAGGGCTGTTTGTTTTATCTTTAGAGATAGAGAACCCTTTTGAATTTTGTCAAGAATATGAAAAAAATCATTTCTTAATTTGTCTGCTTCTTCCAGTCCATCTCTTTTAGGTGGAGAGAAACTCTTATTCTTCTGTGTGGTCCATTTCCTTTGATTTATAACTTTTATTTTACCCAGATTCTTTGCTTTTACTGATTGTTCCTATGTAAGGAAGAGGGTTTGTGCTTTTTGGAATTAGCTTCTCCAGAATTAGTTTATCCATAAAGAATAGCATCTATGTCTATGCTTTTCTGGAATTAACTACTATCCCAGGAAGAGTAGAGGTACAGTCTGTCAAAATTGTTGGGTTTTGGCCTAAACCTTTTATTAAAGGTGTCTTCAGATTTAAATAAGTTCTGAGGTTCCCGAAGGCATCATCTGATGTGACTATCAATCAAGTGTAGAGGTGGAAGTACTAAGTCATTTTATACCAGATGCAAACCAAGAAAACCAAGGAGAGTGAGCTAAGGTGAGGAACAGTTCTACATATGGACAGAAGAAGGGGAGATATAAAAGTGAGGCTTGAAGAATTCCTGAGCCTACCAGTACCCAGCTGTAGAGACACTGAATATGATTTCTGTGGCAAAAGGAAGGGACATGGTCTGAGGCTTAAGAACTGGAGGGAGGATTGCATCAGAGGCAATGATGAGCCCTTTAGATGGATTTATTACCCCTACTTAAGAAGTCAAGTTAAAAATGAGCCTTATTTAACCCTCCCAGATTATCTTTGTCTAAAACTCATTCTAGTCAATTTCATTTGAAAATAATTAGTAAACATCCGGTGTGGTATAGCCATTTCTCTCCCTATTGTATAGATTCTTCTTGCTTGGGTGGGCATTCCCTCTCCTTTCTGAGTAAGACTTCAGTAAATGAGAAGCTACAATTGAATTGGGTCCTGTTTCTCATACAATGGAGTGGTCTATTTTGTTCCTGTATAGCGATAGTAATAACGTTATGAGTTCATTTTGCCATTTTAGCTGCCATTGATCGTGATAATCACACCTGTGACTCTGCAAATATGTTAACTAGTTTTAAGGATGTAACAAGAAAGTAGTAATCAGTCTTGTATTAATTTTGTCATTTCTTTTTCATAATTTTAATTCTCCTCCTTGATAAACACCTAGAAGTTAGTGTTTTGAGCTGAGGCAGGAGATACTGAATCATAGATTCCAGAGTTATATGAAAAAGAACATCTAAAACTAATATAAAAGTTTATATAGAAAGTCCAACTGAAGAGTTAATCTGAAGAATTTAAACAAACAGGCAGCATTGAGGTAATAAGGGATAACAGAGTGATATAATTTAGGATACCTGACAGGGACTACACCTTGGGAGGTTCCCTGAGGCCCAAGACTGCAGTTCCAAATTCTAGTCACGGAGTATTCAGGACCTTACACATGAATTAACAGTACGAATCCCACTCAGACATTCCTTTTCCTTCATAATTACTGCCTTTCCTCTTTCCAAAAGTTTACAGCATGAAAAATAATTCAACGTACAAAAGAAGAACAAAGCAAACTCAAAGCTAGCAGAAATAACAAAATTTAGAGCAGAACTAAACAAAGGAGACCTAAAACACAATAAAAAGGATCAACAAGACAAAAAGTTTGTTTTTTTAAAAGATAAACTCAATAGACCACTATGTAGATTAACCAGAAACAGAAGAGAAAGGACTCAAATAAGCTCAATTAGAAATGAAAAAGGAGACATTAAAACTGCTATCATGAAAATAGAAAATAGAAAATATCATTCATGACTACTATGAAAGCCTCTATAGACACATTCTAGAAAACTTAGAGGAAATGGATACATTTTTGGAAATGCACAACCACCCAAGCCTGAATCAGGAAGAAATAGAAATACTAAACAGAGCAATATTAAGTAGTGAGATTGAAACAGTAATAAAAAATCTCCCAACCAAAAAAGTCCTGGACTGTACTGATTCACAACCGAATTCTACCAGCCTAAAAAATAAACAAAAAACAAACAAACAGATAAAAAACTGTGACCTATTCCACTGAAAATATTTTATAGCAATGAGAAGGAGGGAATACCCCCTAACTCATTCTGCAAAGCCAATAATACCTTGATATTCAAGCCAGGAAAGGACACAACAAAAACAAAAAACTACAGACCAATATCCTTTATGAACATAGATGTAAAAATCTTCAGCAAAATACTAGCAAAGCAAACTCAATAGCATATTAAAAAGATCATTCACCATGATCAAGTGGGGTTCATCACAGGGAGGCAGGGGTGATTCAACATAAGCTAATCAGTAAATGTGGTTCACCACATAAACAAAATTAAAAACAGAAACATATTAGTATCTCAATAGATGTAGAAAAAGCATTCAATAAAATCTAGCACCCCTTCATGATAAAAACTCTCAACAAACTTGGCATAGAAGGAACATACCTCAAAATAATAAACAGCATATATGACAAACCCACCATGAACATCATACTGAATGGGGAAAAGTTGAAAGCATTCTCTCTAAAAACTGGAATAAGGCAAGTGTGGCTACTCTCACCACTTCTATTCAACATAGAAATAGAAGTCCTAGCCAAAGCAATCAGGCAAGAGAAAGACCTAAAGGGCATCCAAATCAGGAAGGAGGAGGTCAAACTATCCCTGTTTGCCTACAATATGATCGTATACCTAGAAAACCCTAAATACTCTGCCAAAAGACTCCTAGAATTGATAAATAAATTCAGCAAATTCTCAGGTTACAAATTCAATGTATACAAATTAGTAGCATTTCTATATACGAATAACAGTCAAGCTGAGTGTCAAATCAGGAACCCAATACCATTTAGCTGCATAGGAAATAAAATACCTAGGAATATACTTAACCAAAGAGATAAAAGATCTCTGCAAGAAGAACTGCAAAACACTGATGAAAGAAATCATAGATGACCCAAACAAATGGAAAAACATCCCATGCTCATGGATTAGAAGAATTGCCATTATTAAGATGTCCATATTGTCCAAAGTGATTTATATAGTCAATGAAATACCCATCAAAATACCAACATCATTTTTCACAGATCTATAAAAAATAATCCTAAACTTCATATGGAACCAGAAAAGAACCTGAATAGCCAAAGCAATCTTAAGCAAAAAACAAAGCTGGAGGCATCACGTTACCCAACTTCAAATTATACTACAAGGCTATAGTAACCAAAACATTATGGTACTGGTATAATCCTAGAGACACAGACCAATGGAATAGAATAGAGAACCCAGAAATAAAACCATATAGCTATGACCAACTGATTTTTTACAAAGCAGAAAAAAACATACACTGGGGAAAGGATGCCCTATTCCATAAATGGTGCTGGGAAAATTGGATATCCACATGTAGAAAAACGGAAGAGTATCCCTATCTCTTATGATGTACAAAAAGTAATTCAAGATGGATTAAAGATTTAAATGTGAGACCTGAAATCATAAAAATTTTGGAAGAAAACATAGAAAAAACCCCTCTACACATAGGCCTAAGCAAAGAATTTATGACTAAGACCCCAAAGGCAAATACAGCAACAATAAATATAAATAAATGGGACTTAATTAAATTAAAAAGTTTCTGCACAGCAAGGGAAATAATCAACAGAGTAAATAGACGACTTACAGAATGAGAGAAAATATTTGCAAACTATACATCTGACAAAGGACTAATATCCACAGTCTACAAAGAATTCAATCAGATCAGCAAGAAAAAAAAAAAAAAACAACCCCATTAAAAAGTGGGAAAAGACATGAACAGAGTTTTTTCAAAAGAAGATAGACAAATGGCTAACAAACATATGAAAAAATGTTCAACACCACTAATCATCAGGGAAAATGTAAGTTAAAACCACAATGAGATACCACCTTACACCAATCAGAATGGCCATTATTAAAATACCAAAAATGGATGTGGGTAAGAAGGAATGCTTATACATTGTTGGTGGGACTGTAAATTATAATAATACAACCTCTATGGAAAACAGTAGGGAGATTCCTCAAAGAACTAAAAGTAGACCTACCATTCAATCCAGAAATCTCACTACTGGTATCTACCCAAAGGAAAATAAATCATTATATCAAAAAGATACATGCACCTGAATGTTTATCACAACACAATTTACAATTGCAAAGATGTGGAATCAACCAAAGTGCCCATCAATTGAGTGGATTAAGAAAATGTGGTGTGTATACACACACACACACACACACACACACAAAAACACACACACACACACACACACACATATATATATATACCATGGAGTACTATTCAGCCATAATGAAATAATGTCTTTTGCAGTAACTTGAATGGAATTGGAGACCATTATCCTAAGTGAAGTATCTCAGGAATGGAACAACAAACACCACATTCTCACTAATAAGTGGAAGGTAAAGGATGTATGCACGTGGTCATAAAGTGATGTAAAGGACATTTGAAACTAAAAAGGGGCAAGAGTAGGAGGGGGTAAGGGAAAAAAATTACATACTGGATACAATGTACACTATTTTGGTGATGGGCACACTAAAATCCCGACTCCTGCATTATACAATTCATCCATGTAATAAAAACACTTGTACCCCTTTAATATTTGAAATAAAAATTTAAAAAAATAATTCAAAGTACAATTTTATATATACATATGTATGAAGAAGACAGCAGAACTAATAGATGTTACTGTTACCTGACATGAACCAATTAATAGCTTTAATTTTGAGCAAGGAATTTATTTTAATTTGTCAATAACTAAAAAAAATGGATAATATAACCACTGTATTTTGGGGGGCGATATAAATTTGCCTGTTGTGATTTTTCCCTTGTGATTATATTTAAAGAATTGTTTGTGGAAAGTTTATATGAACCATTTAACAACATTATGAAAAATACCATTGTTTTTTTGAATCTGAAATGTCTCTTTCAATTCCTAAAGTATCTTAGTCATTATCTCACTGAACATTACCTGGGAATCCTGAGTGGCCTAGGTGGAGGTTTTGCATTTGTTTCTGCAAAGTGCCCTAGGACATTATGAGTCTGGCCTATTTTCATCTAATTCTTGGCTTGGAAGTGTTCAGACTACAGAGTAGCATAAATTTAAAGCAGATTAGGTACAAGCCCCTAATTACTAATGCTTAGGGCAGGCTTATTTCCACCTGTAACCAAGCCTGAAGCAGACGCAGCTTTCTTGTCATTGAGCTCCAGTTCACAGTTTGACTAAGCAAACAGTAGTGTCAGTCAGTGGTTGAAGTTGGGATGGGAGTGAGCAAGGAACAATTGTCATTCTAGAGTTCTCTACATTCACATTATTAAACCTCCAAGCAGGGTCCAGCCCTCAAATGCATAACCTTGTCTGAGCCTTGGGGTCAGCACGCAAAGAAAACAACCCCATAAAAACTTTCTTTCATTACATCTTCCAACTGTTTGTTTCAACTCATCATTTGCTCTACTGACTCACCTGCTTCTGATTGTCTTGGCTTCTGATACCCTGAATAATTTCTTGCACCTGGTTTTGCCTGATGTCTCAATCCTGATACCTATTTCTGCTGCTCTTACTCTGAGTTCTGGATTCTTTTCTTGATTGCAATTTGCATTTACCAACTTAGGTAAACATATCACCCAGTTCAACACAGTCCCCAAAACCCTACACACAGGTACAGGCCCTTAGGTTCATCATTCCTGCTTAACTCACCTGGAGGATCAGTGTAGAGAATCAGTCCATGTTAGGCAGAGTGGGTGTTTCAGTCCATTCCTGTGCTATCACAAAATACCTTAGACTGGGTAAATTATAAATAACAGAAATTTATCTCTCACAGTGCTAGAGTCTGGAAAGTCCAAAATCAAGGCATCAGCAGATGTTGTGTTTGACAAGGGTTTGCTCTTTTCATTCAAGGTGACACCTTATTGCTGTGTCCTCTGGAGGAGATGAATGCTGTGTGTTCTCATATGGTGGAAGGGACAGAAGAGCAAAAGGCACTAGGGTGCTCCCTTCAACTTCTTTTATAAAAGCGCTAATCCATTTATGTGGACAGAGCCCTCATGACTTAATCGTTTCCCAAAAGACCCCATCACTTAAAACCATCACGTTGGTATTAAGCCACTTCCAATATACGAATTTTGAAGGGGTAAATACATTCAAGCCACAGTGGTGGGGCTCCACTCTTAGAGGGGAAACTTAAGGTTTTCAAAAACTAAAGTGACTAAAAATTTAGTTCTTGAAATAATCCTGGTCCTATGGATGGAATCAATGTGGGCAAGGAGCAGGGTCACAGAGACGGTAAAGAAGTTGAAATTGGGATATTTAAGGACAACCCTGGATTTTTCCCAGGAATGGCAGATTTTTCCATAAAAGAGACATAGAAAATCAGGGGCTCGGTAATCATGTCTGGGCATTTACATATAGCTTTGAGAAAACTGATAATTCCAAGTTTCATCAAAAGTAGAGTAGAGACCATATGATCCAGCAACTCCCTTTGTGAATATATACCCAAAAGAAATGAAAGCAGGAAATTGAATAGGCATTTGTACACTCATGTTCATAGCAGCACTATTCACAATTGTCAAAAGGTGGAGGCAACCCAAATGTCTATCAGTAGATGAATGAATAATCAATATGTGTTAGGGAGTAATCCATACATGCAATGGAATACGCACAATGGAATACTATTCAGCCTTAAAAAAGAAGGAAATTCTGACATATCATACAACATGGATAAACTTTGAGGACAATATGCTAAGTAAAATAAGTCAATCACAAAAGGACAAATAATGCATGAATACACTTATATGAAGTACCTAGGCAGTCAAATTCATAGAGAGAGAAAGTAGAATGATGGTTGCCAGAGGCTTAGGGAAGGAAGAATGGAGAGATATTGTTTAATGGGTAGAGAGTTTCAGCTGGGGAAGATGAAAAAGTTCTGGAGATGAATAGTGGTGATGAGTGCACACAATCACAATATAATTGTACTTAATACCACTTAATCATACATTTAAAAATGGTTAAAATGGTAAATTTTATGTTATACGTATTTTACCATGATTAAAAAAGAGAGGGAAAAATCGAGTTTGGGACGGGTGGGTGTAGGAGAAGAGTGAGCGATGGAGATATTAACACACATCCTGTTTTCTATGATAGCATAGATGGAAACTATCATTGAATCTAGTTGTGAGGGGTATAAGAAGACAGAGGCAGGAAAAAAGTAAGCAGGGTTTAATTTCTTGTTAAGGCCAGCAATAGATGAATGTGCCTTACAAATAATCTAAAATTGTTGTATTGATCAGAGAACTCTGATATTTTCAAATGTCTGCTAACATGTAGTATTAGCTAGGGTTCTCAAGAGAAACAGAACCAGCAGGATATAGAGATTCAGATATAGATGTGTAAGAAGGTAATTATTATGGGAATAGGCTCATGCAATTATGGAGGCTGAGAAGTCCCATGATATGCCATCAGCAGGATGGAGGACCAGGAAAGCCGCAATGAGGTAACACAATCTGTTACCAAGGGTATGGGGGTAGAGGGAGGCAGTGCCAATACTGTAAGTCTCAGAGTTACATCAAGAATATGGGCAGGAGAAGATGGATGTCCTAGCTCCAAAAGAGAGAGCAAATTTGCCCTTTCTCTGCCTTTTGGTTCTACCAGGACCTCAATGGATTGCCAGCCCACATTGGTAAGGCCGATCTTCTTTACTCAGTCTCCTGACTTAAGCAGTAATCTCTTCCAAAAACGCTCTCACAGACACACCCAGAAATAATGTTTTACCAGCTATCTGGATCCCAGTCAAGTTGGCATATAAAATTAATGATCACACATGTTTAACACGTACAGATGATACATGTGCACTGCTCTTAGCATGCTTGTGTAATCCTATAATCAATTTAGCCTTCTGAATTTAAATTCGGCAGGTCCTTGGGTCATTATCCCAGTCTTCAGGGATCCCCTACTGAGTGCCTCAGATACGATATGAGTGGGTGAGTGGGCTGGTCAATGGGAGAAGCAGCACTAAAAGCAATCAAGAATGGACAGCACTTGTGGAAGTTCATGGGGATTTGGCTCCAAAAGCCTTCTTAAGCTCATGTTCAGTGGTTTCCAAATGGGCATGCACCAACATGTGATTTTGGGTCTCAAAATTTAGCTAATATCTCTTCTTCAGCTTTGGCGTCAGCCTCAGCCTTTATAAGGTTAAATAACTAAATGCCTAACTGCAGTGTCATTCTTGGCATCCTTGAAATTGTGTGTGATCAATGATCATGAGATGGTAAGTTACCTTCGTATCTAAACAGTGTATCAACATCAATAATATGAACAGGTCCTGTCATTTGAGTGTGTTGTTATTGTTATCATATTCACTTTCAAATATGGATAAACATTTTAGATGTAGGTAGGATTAAAATCTTGTATGCATTAGTTTTTGAGATTCTTTCAGTTCAGGTATAAATATATATTTATGACTTCAGAGTAAAATGCTGCAATAATTAATGTTGATTGTGAAAGCTCTTAATTTTATACATTAAAAATAATTAAAATTTTAAAATAGTTAAATAGATAGAGAAATATTTGGTTTGTGGGATGCCTCAATGAAATTGCACCATCATCATTGACTAAATTATCAAGCCAGGAATTGAAAAGGAAGTAAGTCTTTACTTCAGCCATCACTATAAGAAAATATAGAAAGCTGAACATCTTGATTGCAATGCCACCTTGAGCAGTTCCCTATATTGGCAGTGTTAGCCAAAAATACCTTGTTCCTCCACTGATCACATTTGAAGGTAAACATCTGTTCCCATTCCACATGTGCAGGTTAGTGACCATACATGCAACCTAGAAGTTGCTAGTACTGAGAAATTGTTATTCCTTTACTAAGTCAAACTTTTAAATTTTGACTCCTGAAAATTTTAACCGCTAAAATTTTTATAATATTATAAATTTTCTGGTATCCAGGTATTTATCCTGTGATGTTTAGAGTGACCAAATATCTTCATTTGCCCTGGACTGAGAGGATACCCAGGCAAGGGATTGATGTGCTAAAATTGGGAAAGTCCTGAACAAATGGGAGTGAGTTGGTCATCCTAGTGATGGTGTTCTATTTACCCATAGCACTGGACTTGGCTTTAACATTTAACTGAAAGTCTGTATTTGTTATATTTCTGCCACTAAAATCTAGCAGTGTTGTATAGAGTTATCATCTAATATAATGCTGACAACTTCTCTGACATAGCTCAGAGCAAACAGGTCTGGAGAGAAAGTGGAGAGCTGTTTCATGACCTATCAGACTTTTTGCAGAGTACTCAACCTCCCAGCACTTCATGAACTGACCCAAAATCCAGGGCCCTGAGAATGAGCCCCTACTCTCCTTGTGAGTCCCAGTATTGGCTTGACTACAGGACTAGGAATCTGCTTAGATTTTTATCTCTTAGCGTACTCCAGTTTTCACTTGCTGGGCCCTGTTCTTTGTCCGAGTCCTTTAAATACAGTTTTTGAAGTTGAAGACAAGTTAGTGTTATTGCTTTGGAGTTTTTAAACATACTTTACTTTCTCAATGTGCTGGAACATAGTGAAACAGAGATCAGTAGCTGCATTACTGTGCCCGCACATGCTTCTTAGTTATATAAAAAATTATTGGGTTGAAGCTCAACCTTCAATTTGTAGAGACAAAAGCTGATCAAATGTTCAATAAGATGATTAGTATGTATTTTGAGGATTTAAAGAGATTTCCCTTCCTAAAAAGGAGGAGAAGGATGATGGTGGTAACGACGATAAATATTATAGCTAACACTTATTACGGTAATGTTCTTAGTGCTTTACATGTATTAATCCACTTAATCCTCACAGCAGTTTTGTGAGAGGTGCTGTTACTGTAGATTATTAGCCTGCAACCAGTACTATTACTGGTTAGGAAACCGAGTGCACAGCCACATAGCTAAGAATTGGCAGAGTCATAATTTGAATCCAGGTATTTGATCCACGACACTCCTATTTTTCATGACAGATATAATGTGGTCTTTAGTATTTTGATAGTATAATTTTGTAGCTATAATGTAAAAAAATACTTTTCTGTGATTTCAGTTTAAACTTTATTTTTTATTAATTAGAAACTAAGTTAATTTTACTCAAGTCATTCCAAATTAAAGTTATACATGATCCTGGAATAATCTTGAAAAGTTGTGTGAGATTCAGCTTCCAGCTTCTTAGGATTTGAATCAGTGTCATTATTCCATTTATGGTAAAGAAACATATAAGCCCTCCTGTACCGAAGGGTGGGGTGGTATGAAAATGGAAGCCAAAGAATCATGAGCCTGTTGGCCCAGAATATTATTTCATGTAAGAGAATGAAAGAAAAAAACATGATCATATTTTAAAAAGACTGTGGACCTACATTGGAATGACTAGGAACTTGCCACCTAATTTTTGGCAGTAGGAACCCTCAAAATCATCTGCCCATCATTCCAGACCCAAAGATATTTAGCACAATCCAAAAGACACAATGGTTTCTTAGGATTTTACTGTTTTGGAATTTTATGATTCTAAATAAGACTGTTTCACCACTTGCCTATACATTGTCTAGTGCCCAGAACAACAAAGAGAGGGAAGTATCCAAGAGGCTGTTTTCAAGGCTGACTGGGGTAACACCTAGCCTACAAAATGCAATTACTGGTCACGAATAGATCAAAATGACTTACCATCATGAAAATTAATAGTGCTGTCTCTGGCTGTATTAGAACTTGCTGGAGATATACAAAACACTATCATGGACTCATTCAAGCCTCGTAACAACCCAGAGAGTTAGGAATTAGCATCTCCAGTTGATAAGCAAAGGGATAAATAGAAATGCTAAAGGTCTCTTCCAGAGTCACACAGTATTTTGAGTGTAAGTCTAGCATACTTTGCACTATATGTAATACCTATAATCAGACATGCACAATGAGAAAGAGAGCAAACTCCTTTAGATTTGTGACATTAGTAGACAGCATCAAAAGAAATAACCAATACTCTGGCATAAAGCTTATTTCAAAAATGACAAAACAGAACTGAAAAAAATTTTGTAACTAATTCCTGTTGCCAACACTCTTTATCTTCCATAAGGACATGAATAAAATCTTAAGCCCTTAGAAATCTGTATCAGGTCAGACATGTTTTTGTTTCTCACTTGCTTTCTCTCTCTTTCTCTCTCTATACATATACATAGACACACACATATACATGTTATATATTATGTATGCAAAAATACTTATATGTAAAGGTTTTCTTTTATGTAAAGTTTTAATTTACCTATAAGGTATGCAGAACACTTGCATACAGAATTATATGTAAATGAATGATGCCCATGTTCAAGTCCACTGAAAATAAGTATGGTGCCCTGTGCATAGAGTATGCTTTACAGAAATATTAATGCTAATGGGATTGTTTCAATGGGAGACATGTACTGTCAAGAGTTGTGCACAGTTATAATCAGTGCCTAAGGCTAAGTATACATGCTAATGCTTTATTGGGGTATATCCCAAAACACAAGAATGAGGAGGTACAGGGAAAAGAAGGGAAGCAAATATAAGCAATAGTGCATTTCTGAGCCTGACAAGAAACCTAGCCAATCACTTGGGCATATAGGAAACCTCCAGAATGGAAGATTGGAACCACCTGATCTCAGAAATGTCTGTTCCAAAGGAGGAAAAGTAAAGAATTTGTTAGCTCCTTCCCATCTCCCATTTTTCATGAGTCATCAAAGTTTGCCCCATGGGGCCTTAACTACTCCAAACTTGTAGGTTGTGTTACCCAGCCCTCCAGCCAGCCACAGGACAGAGAGCCTCTTTGGACCCAAACCTGGACCTTCGGGGATCCTTTTATGGCTGCTGTGATGGAGACATGCTGATGCCCTGCTCTCACTCCAGCAGGGGCTAAGACAAGGAGACAGCTTTGTGGCCAGTACCCTCTACTGAGCAAAGCTCCAAGGCACAGGGAGTGGGGGATGAAGAGCAGATAAGGCCAAGCAAATCTAGGTCAAAAAAACTGGGTCCAGTACAATCAATATTGGTATTTATATTTTTAGCTAAGTAAATATTCATAGTGGAGTCATATATTAATCTAGATTACATTTTCTTGTATTATTTAATCTTTTCCTTCTTTATTTAATTTTCATACTTTCATTTGCTTATTTTTATGTAGTCTATTATTATTTTATCCCCCAATTCTGACAAATAGTAGATCTCTATCTCTTCAAGCTTATCAGGTAATCTATCAGACTTTTTCCTTCCTTAGATGAATACTGCGGAGCTCTTTGTCCTCACTCTAATCTTGACTTTTTGCTCTCTAGATTTGCTCAAATTTATTATTCTGGGATTGCGCTTTACTATGATTCTGAAATTTTCCTTTGATTCTCCTACCTATGGCTCCTTGTTTCCTGAATCCAGAATCTTCCACTTTAAGTTCCCATTTTGCTGGAACAAATTTTCCAGTAGCATCGTGGGGAAGATTGTATTTTTGAGGTCTAACATATCTGGAGATATCTTTATTCTTCTCACACTTGATGGGTAGTTTAGCTACATACACATTTTAGGTTCCCTCAGAATCTTGAAGGCATTGCTCTATTTTCTTTGAATTCCCAGTTTGTTACTGAGATACCTAATGCCAATCTGATTGCTGAAACTCCGATGAGATCCTCCTCCACCACACATATCCATTGTGCTGGGAAGTCAGCAGACCCCTTCAATCTGCAAACTTGCATCCTTCACTTCTGGGAAATTTCATTGTATAATCACTTTATTAATTTCCTCTCCTCCTGTTTATGTTCTCTTTTTCTGAAACTCCTATCATTTGGACAATAAAGCCACTGATGTGATTTTCTAAATTTCTGATCTTTCCTCCATTTTTTATATTTCTTTTTGTTCTCCTCTGTGAGAGACTTCCTCAATTTTGTCTCCCAAACCTCTATCGAATTTTTTTTATTTCTGCTTTCAATTTTTCATTCACAAAAATCATTTCTAGTGCTCTCTATATTGCTTTTTTAGATTCTCCTTTTCTTTTTCTGGATGCAATCTCTCTTCTATCTCCTTTGCTGCTTCTTTCAACCTTGAAATGCTGAATCTGAGACTCAGCACTCAGATCTCTTCTCCTCTCTATCTACATTCTCTCCTTATGTGGTCTTATTTACTTCCATAGCTTTACATACCATTTATATGCTGATAACTCCAGCCTTTCCTGATACACTGTATAAAATAGCCCTTTGTACCCACTGCCATCTGCCCAATTCCTATTTCTTTCCCTTCTTGTATTTTCTTCATTGTTCTTATCACTATGTAATAGGATTCTAATATATTGTTTATGGTATAGTATAATATAGTACAGTATAGTATACATTATATAATTTCCACAAGAAAAATGAGCTTTATCTATTTTATCAAATATTATAACTCTAGTACCTAGAAGGATTTTTTTTACCATGCTTCATAAATATTTTTGAATGAGTAAATATCTCAAAATATGAAGTCAGCTATTTAAATGTCTCCTTTCCTTTTTTAAAACTGTTTCTCTTTCCTCTGAGATCCCTTTTTCTATCAGTTATTTAAAGATAAATAGAGGCTTTTGTTTAATTCCCAAATCACCCTGGTATTTCATGTAATAAGAATCTAAAGTACATATTGGAAATGATGAGCATGGGAGGAGCTTATTGCCTGGTAGGCTTAATGGATCTCTCTGGATCTTGCCATTTTGTTGGGAACCCAAAATGTCAGTATCTGTGGTCTTTTCTATTAGACCAATTCATTAACTCACAAGAATTTTCCTTTTTTTCTGCCTGGAGGCATAGTCAGAGTTGCCACTCAACATGTATTCAATGGTATGGCCATAGCAATTTTTATAATATTGACATCCATGCTAGAAGCCACATACTTTCCATTTCACCATGACCTACCAATACCAAAGTACAGCTGTGGTCCACCAGAACCCTGATCTAGTTCTACTGGCAGCATTAGTGACCATGACATATTGATTCCTGAATATTTTCCATATATAGAAACCACCTACCCATCATCTAGGGAAGGAAGGATGTTCACAGTCACTCTGCTCACTTTCTCTTGATACTCTTAAGTATAGCCTCTGTGCACTTGCCCCTTGCTATGCCTGGTGTCCCTGAGCTCAGAGTCTGTATATTTCAACATCTCTAGAAGAAAAATCTCCAGTCTTCTGCTGAGAAAGGATAAGTATATTTGAAGTTCTAAATGTTCTTTCTAAAGACATTGAACCAATCTTTTTTAGCTCAAATTTGTACCTCTGTCTTCAAAAATTTCTAATATCTCTCATTCTTGAAACTTCTTAGTTTTGTAGTGCAAATAGACCAGCTTCCTATCCATTTATCCCTCCTCTACTGATTTAAATGTCAGCTTTTTCTGCCTTTCTAAGCCGGAAACTCATCCTTGCATTTTCTAGATTCTTCGTATTTATCTATGGTTGCCACCTTTCCCAGTTCTGTTTGTCTAAGTTTAAACTGTAATTGTTTTTTCTTTGCTGTCTTTTTATTTTAAGTTGGGTTTTGGAAAAGAGTGAAGTTAGATGAGGGTGTTCAATCCACTACCTTAACTGTAAATTTTGACCAATGAATTTCACCATCTAGATCCTAACTCAAACATTTATTGATCTTCCATATGAGAAATATTGCATGGCCAACACCTAAACATGATGACCATGACTCTGATGAAAAAAATTACTTTTATGCACACACACACAATTTATTTTAACTCCACAGAAGAAACAGATTTCCATCTCAACTGTAGATAGTTATACACAGGGGTCTCTCTTGAAGGGTTTTAATCATCAACTTGATTCTAAACAGATTTCATGGGATTGAACAAAGAGTAGCATATTGAGAATGATTCTTTTGAGGGTTGTTTAAGAACATGAAGTGTCTTCTATTTTAAGCAATTTTTTCTAGAATTTCTATCAAATTTTTTATATTTGTACCATTTATTTCAAGACAACTGCAATTCAAAACAAAGGAATATCTATGTAGTAGAGATTTGGCAAGTTCTTAATATCATGTCAATTTTATCTGCTTGGGTTTTTTTCCCCTCCTTTTTAGCAAACATGAACTTTTATGCCTGATTAAACTAAATATAAATGAGTGCTTTTGACCCACAAACTAAGATAAAGCTTATGGGGTTATGAGCCTGACTTATCTAGTTTTAGGAGCATGCTGCCTGTCCAGAATAAGTCTCTGAATAGATTATGAATGGTGTAAGAATAATTTTGAAATTCAGAAACTCTTTTAAAAGACCTGAAAAAATTTAAAAAAGTAATGGTCTTTAAAACACAAGGCTATATGAGAATTTGGAAAAGGTGATATCATTTGGAAAACTTAGAGATGGCATAAACAGAAAATGTCATGTTTTTGGCCAGCCAGCTTATTAACACCTCCAACCCCATGATTCGGGGAATTTCCTACCTTATGAATTTTGAAAGGAATCAGAGCCAGCCTTCCCCTACATATACCAACAAAGCCATATAGTAATTTTCCCAGCCTCCTTTGCAGCTAGAGTGTGAACACCTGATCTGGGCTGGCCAATCATGTTCACTCACACAGGATTTGAATCAGGAGCCAGTAATACAAAGAAGTAGGCCCTTGGAAGTATCCATTTCATTGGCAGCAGTGGCAGGATGGCCAGAGGTTACATCCAGAATCCAGTGACCACACTGAAGACGGTGTTCCCTTTTATCTGTGGCCATCATGGCAGCAGCATCCTAACCAGACTAGTTCTTCCTTCCATCCTGGATCTGCTTCTCCAACCTTCCTGGTAATTTTCCAATATTGTTTTTAATGAATTACTTTTATGCTGAAATCACACAGATTCAGTTTCTCTTCCTTAAAACCCAAAACACTGACTAATACTAAAACACTGACAACAAAACTCTAACAACACTTTTAAACTGCAAATACATTTCCACTGGGGAAGGTTGGAGTTAATCAAAAAGAATTGAAGTGAACTATATCAGAAACTGAACTGAGGGGATTTGGGCAGGTTTACCTATGTTTCCCTTCCTTCTGTTCTTCAATGTAAAACTGCATTGTTAATGATGTCCAAATTCGCTTGGTCTTAGAATATATTACATTCTCCATTTAGGGTGTATAGTTAGAAGTACCTTAGCATGTTTGTAATGCTGGAGTTTGCTGGACATTAGTGAAGTGATATATTTTTGGCTCCAATGTGGAGAAAGTAGACATATTCATCCAGGACTTTTTTCCAGGGTGTGATGCCCAACATCCACAAGAAGACTCACAGATCAAAGTGAGACCTCCAAAGATAGCCGTCTTCAAACTGGCTGTCCATTAAGATTGCATTTGCAGTTTACTCTTTCTTTTTTGTCTGTGTCCTCAGCTGCTTGTCATGAGATGTAGATTATTGTGGTGGAGGAAGTAGAAGGCATTGGAAGGGAATATTAAAGATGTTATAATACAGACAATGGCCTACATAAATCTCTGTGAAAGCTAACTCTGAGCTGTGCTTGAGACATTGAACCATCTACACCCATAAACATTCAGTGGACACTATGAATTTAATAAAATCTCCTAAAGTTATACAAATTATCTAGTCACTGGTTCCCAGGAAGTTCATAGCTGCTAAATGGAGGTCCTTAAAGCTCAAGAGGAAAGGAAAGGAGGTTTACGATTGTAGCCAGTGGTGCTAAAAACCAGTAGAGTGATGTATAAAGATAAACATTTAAAAATCACACACTTGACAACGTCCACTGTATATTGTTGACATGAATGAAAAAGACTTAGAACAAAGTTATTAAATGTGGTTCACCATAATCAATTTATTGTCCAACTACTATGTGTAATGAGAAGAAAGTTTAGCATGCTGGCTAAGTGCATAGGCTTTGGAACCAGGTGCCTAGCTCAGTCCTGGCTTGCCTCCTACTAGCTGTCTAACCCTGAATACATCACTGAATCTGTCTGAATTAGTTTTCTCATCTGTAAAAATGTCCACAAAAATAACCAGTTCATACTGTTTTTAAGGATTAGTGAAAAAATATTTATGTCACTGTATATATGCTTAATATGTAGTAAGTATACAGTCAGTTACAGCAATCACTATTATGATCGACAGACTCAATCTTGGACCCAGATCTGCAACACCTTCTCCTGAGCTGGCTCTCTCCATAAGTCAACTGCAGAATCTGTCACTCCTTATGTTTTGTGTTTGGCAGTGACTTCCCTTTACTACTTGGCTCAGTCCTCTACCACTGGTACATATGATCCCTTCATTCTCAAACATGTCCAGTCCTACATGGCCAATTTCCATTTCTGTGTCAAGTAGAATTTAAGTGTTATGACATACTGCATTTTTGGAAACAACAAATTAAATGTGTCATCCCTGTCATTCTGTCTTGATGGCACCCCTGGATCTGTTTAGCTTCTTATAAATGTCATCCATCCTATTGCTGCAAAGCCAGAGAACCAGTAGAAGTCCAGCCTGGAAAGGTTTCAGCTACTGTCTCCCCACCAGCATGGGAAGACTATAAATTGTCCTTTTGCTTCTGGCCCATTATACGAACCTGCTAACTCAAGCATCACAAAACTTCTAGTTTCCAAGGGGCATTGTAAATAACAACCGATATGCAAATCAATTGCTCAGGGTGTCATCTTATTTATTCACGACTGCTTTTGTTTTAATGTTATCTTCAGATCTCAAACTTGGCATCTTTGACTGCTTTGGATTTGTTTTCTCTAATGTTTAGTTCTCAGATTTCACATGTTGATTCTATCTTGGCCCACTCTCTGGCCCCAGGCATTTCTATTAGCTAAAAAATTCCCTATTCTAGCTTAGGATTCACAGAAATCATAGTACTTGTTTTAAGTCACAGGATGTGTGGCAGTAAAGAACACCATTCTAGAAATCCAGTTATCTGGGTTCAATTCTATTTTTGTGGTACTTTCTAGCTATGTGGTCTTTGTCAACTGTCTTTACCCATCTGAGTCTCCATATTTCATTTGAAAATTGCTGTTTATATTGCTAAAACTATCATGTGAGAATCAAATGAGATACATAAAATTTTTAAAAAGTGCTTTCTAAACTACAAGGGCATTGTTAACTACTCAACGCTGAAATAAAAGATGGCTCATAAAAGGTCAGCAGGCAATAAAAGGAGCTATAATCTTCCTTGTCCAAAATAAAGATCCCTTTTTCTTAAGATATATTTC
Organism: Eulemur rufifrons; assembly: GCF_041146395.1. Classification (NCBI taxonomy): domain Eukaryota; kingdom Metazoa; phylum Chordata; class Mammalia; order Primates; family Lemuridae; genus Eulemur; species Eulemur rufifrons. Next base: position 71,648,263 of record NC_090989.1, read on the forward strand.
TCAAGTTGAGCCCTAATGCCAGACCCTTAAAGCAAATAGAAGCAACAATCTCCAGACGCAGAACAATTAAAATATTTGCCGCTTTTGTTCTGAGCATTTTTTATTATAAGTCTTTTTAACTTCTAAGACTAAAAGAAGTATTTATTAACATGAAAATTATAAATTGCCTCTTGGAGAATTAGGCTGGTGTAGATATAAGATTTGGGTTATATCTGCATATAAAACACATTTTCTTATTATTATTAAGAAACTGTTTGTATGTAAGTCTTTCTTTTGTCATATCCCTGACGACCCAAAGCAGAGAGCTATTCCCTTTTACAGTTTGGGTAACAGGCAAATGCAGTTTTCCATGAAATGTGAGATTGCTTGTCATTGATAAAATAATAGATTGGGTTGCCTCATGTCTGGCAAACTCACACTGGGACTGAATAAGAGAAATAGGTTTCCATTTGCAAGTGGGAATGCTTGAGATGTGTAGGTCAACTTGTGTTCATTTAGGACTGCTATTCGATGTCTGAACTGCCAAGGAAAGACCTGTGACATACCATCAAAATGAGACTAAACCCTTGCTTCAGGAAATAGGAAAGAAAGGATTTCAATATTAACATCTGAGCTCTCTTAAGACACACTTCTCAAAGCCTAAGGAAAGAATTGATTCAACTGAGAATCAAAATGTCTTCTAATTATCCTGTTTGATAGAAAAACATAGAACAATTAAGGGATTGATCCAGTTACATGGTGTACACACACACACCAGTTACAAGCTAACTTGACATTCACTGCTCAGTCCCAGAGCCTTTGTTCTCTCCAAAACCCTTTTACACATCTCTTCAGGCAATTTGATTTATCATAAATTGTACTGTTGCCAATATTTCCCTGAACACTTGCTTTTTTCCACTATGAAATTAACTGAGACATAACAAACGCATGCTTGAGCCAGCTCTGCTCTGTGTATATGTATGTTGACTGCAAAGTGGCTCTGTCAACTGCTGGATGTCACCTCTATGCACTGTGTTGCATTCTCTATGTCCTCATTCTGGACAAGGGAGAAGAGAGTGTGGGACCCTTTGATTACAGGTCTTAGAGACTTAATTGGGATGGCCAAACAGCTTTATCTCCCATGCCAACTCTAACAATTGGTGGTAGCTACTGGAAAGTTATGGTGGGGATTTTGAGATTGGGTCCAGACTTGGTAGGAAAAAGCATTGTGATTGATTGGTAATGCTGGCTGTGGGCTTAGGAATCAGAAAAGCTGCCCCTGTGCCATGTGTTTACCTTCCCCGTGAGCACTTATGACCTCAAGTGTTGCAAATCCATCTGCCTAGAGAAGCAGAGTAATAATTCCCTGTGGCAGAAGACTCAGGGACAAAGGAGCACGGGACTTAAAATGTGGGACATTTATATAGCACTTTGCCCTTTACAAAGTGTTTTCCCCACGTAGGATCTTATTTAATCCCTCCCATCCCTATCCATCGGGTAGATGTCAATTTTATTTCCATTTTGCAGCAAAAGGATTAAAGGCTAAGAGAATGTAAAATGGTCCGCCCAAGGTCCCACATGGGTCATAAATGGCAGACTCACTACCCAAACCAGAAGTTCTACTTTTAAGTGCTGGAGGGTTGTGAGTCAATCAAAGCCCTAAGTTTCCCCTAGTGTCAGCAGGTGGAGCTGAAAGTTTGAATTGGATTTGTGTAGCCTTTGAAGAATGTCTGGACCTCAGCAGAGAATCACATCATGCACACTCAAATCAAGTATGGGCATACGCATCGTCTTTCTTTTTCCTTTTCAGACAGCCTTCTTTGTGAAAGCATTAGAGCAGTTGTTGTCATTACACAGACATAGAAGAGGCAAAGAGTGGTTGCTAAATAAAATATAATGTACTTTATTTGAAACGGCTTATCCTGCTTCATTTTTAAATTGATGTAAATCCGACTGCTCAGTCTAATTTCTTTAAGCAACATTAATGCCTTTGTTACTTATCTTCTGCAACATAAAAAATGAGGTGGCTGCTTTGGAAAGAATTAACTGCTTTCTTGAGGGCAAAAGGCTAAATTCCTTCTTGGAGATTCTTGCCAATGGTTCTAATGAGGACATGCAGATATACTTATGCAAATGAAGTCACGGACCATAGAAGTTTGATGATTTGGGAAAGAGTTTGGGTCAAACTCCCTCCACGATTTTGCACCGATGACACACAAAACTCTTGCTCTTTGAAATAAATAAGATAGTAATCTCTTCATTCTTTGAGCTGAGGATCATATTCAGGAGAATGATTAAAAACTTACATGAACAATTTATAATGTGCACAGCGATTTTGCCGATATTAAATCTCAATCTCAAAACAATCTGTGAGATATACCATTTCTCATTTTACAGATGAAGAAACCAGTGTACAGAGAAGCAAAGGAATGACTTATCCAACTAAACACACCTAAAAAGCAGTAAATGTAAAATTAAAATACAACATTCTTTACACCCTACCTTCTGTTCTATCCCCTATAGCACCCTCTCAATGGAAGCTAGTGCCACCTTACATGTATATAGCCCTCACAGTTTATAAATTCATTTCATTCAAATATTTTAATTTAAATATCTATTGAACTCACTACTTCAATTTAAATATTTATTAGCCATCTACTATATACCTGCCAGACATTATTCCAGGTACAAGTGATATAAGGTCCCTGCTCTATTAGCTTTTATATTGTTAGTTGGAGAGAGACAAGTAATGAACAAATAAGCAAACAAATCAGTAAAATACATTCAAATAGTGATAATTACTATCAATAAAATATGACAGAATAATGTGATAGGCTATGATGGGTTGGTGGTAGGAAGGGAGTGTGCAGGTGTGAAACATTTGATGGGGTAGATAGAGAAAACTTCTTTGAACAAGATATGTCCCATGATGAGTGCGATGTGCACAGTCTGGGGAATGGACATGCTTGAAGTGCTGACTAGGGGGGATGGGGGGCATGGGCAATATATATAACCTGAACTTTTGTACCCCCATAATAAGCTGAAATAAAATAAATTAAAAAAAAAAAAAAAGAGATATGTCCCATGGGCTGAGACCTACACGGCAAAGAGCAAGTAGTGAATGTCAGGGGGAAGGTCACACAAGTCCTAATATGGGAGAGGTGTTGATATTTGAGTAATAGAAAGAAAGCCTGTGTAACATGAACTGAATAAGCAAAGGGAGAAAAATAAAAGATGAGATGGAAGAGAAAAGTAGGGGCTACAACAAAAAGGGTCTTTTAGGCCACGTGTTAGGATTGTATTCTAATAGCCATGGGATGACTTTGAAGAGTTTTAAAATATTTTAATGATGAGTGCTTTGCGCACTGTTTGGGGAATGGTCACGCTTGAAGGTGCTGACTCGGGGAGGGGGGGTGCGAGGAGGGGATGGGTATATACCTACATCATGAGTGCAATGCACACTGTCTGGGGAACGGACACGCCTGGAGCTTTGACTTGGGGGGACAGGCGGTACATGGGCAATGTATGTAACCTGAAATTCTGTATCCCCCATAATAAGATGAAATAAAAAAAAATGAAAAATAAATAAATAAAATATTTTAATTCGGCCGGGCGTGGTGGCTCACGCCTGTAATCCTAGCACTCTGGGAGGCTGAGGTGGGCAGATCGTTTGAGCTCAGGAGTTCGAGACCAGCCTGAGCAAGAGCGAGACCCCATCTCTACTAAAAATAGAAAGAAATTATATGGACAGCTAAAAATATATATAGAAAAAATTAGCCGGGCATGGTGGTGCATACCTGTAGTCCCAGCTACTCGGGAGGTTGAGACAGGAGGATCCCTTGAGCTCAGGAGTTTGAGGTTGCTGTGAGCTAGGCTGACGCCACGGCACTCACTCTAGCCTGGGCAACCGAGTGAGACTCTGTCTCAAAAAAAAAAAAAAAAATTTTAATTCCCACAATAATCTGTAAGGTGTTATTAATGTTTACCAAATCAAAACTTAGAGAGTTACCTAAGGACACACAGCTAATAAACAGCAAGACTTTGGTCTTTGGGTTCCTAGTCTAGGCTTATTTCCCCATATACTGAAGGTAGGAATGTCAATAAACACACAAAGGAGGAAACAGCACAGCATCATATGACTATCCCATGAGTATAACAGCAGAGTTTCCTAGGCCAGACCCAGGAACTCACTTATTATGGGGAGTGTTACAACTATTTGGGTCCGTTTGGAGGAGAATCTAAATTTCTGAAGGCCTTTTGGCTCAAGTTTGAGACAAATATTCTGTTGAGTTACTATGGAATATTTAGCATTATTGAATTTCTCCTAAAGTCTAATTTGCTTGACAGATTGCTTTGGGAAAGTAGCCAATGAACGCCAATGACTAGGGGATGAAGAACTGTCACAATCATAAAGCCACAAGCTTTGCTTTACTTCTTTCCACCTTTGCCTCCCACTCTATACTGCTCATCAGTGGATGGTAACATACAAAATCTAGCTAGGATGGAAATAGTCCTTCTGGCACATATTCTAAAATCCAGCTCATTCACCCTAACTCTACAGTTAAGAGATGTGGAGTTAAAATCTAACTCTGCATCACCCATAATATCATTACAGCCAATCTTTCCCTCCTCTGCTTCCTCCGCAAGACAGATTGCATGGGATTTATCATTCATTCATTCATAGAGTGTCCATTGTGCTACGCACTGAGTCCTCGTGAGATGCTGAGTATATTAATATCACAACATAATCTGGGACTTAAGGATCTTGCAACCCAGTGGTCTCCTCATCTCAGACTTGTCACCTCTTGTAACTCCTTTTTTTTTCATTGTTTCCTTTAACCTGATTCCACCTGTACAAAAGTTGGAGAAGAAAAGTGTGATTTGTGCTTTGCCCTATCCTTCTAAGATTATTAGCTGCTACTCAGACTTTATGATCTTCAAAGGTATTGGGAAAAGAATACAGAACTGGTCCCTTTATTGTCTAATTTCTGTATGATGAAGAATGGCCTATACTTACTCTATTCCTTATTTTCAGCAAATGCCCCCACACCTTCACAGTTAAAAATCTTTCCTCTAAAATTGGCCTCTTTTCTCTTTCTTTGCCTAATCCGCTTCCCAGCACTTCTGTGGCTCTTATCCAGAAGAGGGCGAGATCACCTTTGCTACTTAGAATTTGTCTCTTTTTTGCAATTAAATATGATTCATTGGTCTTTTGGTCACTTAGCTTTCTCTCCTGAATTAGAAAGCCAAAGTCCTTGATACTTCTCCAGCAAAATTTATATTATGTGTATTTTTATTGCACTATGTGGTTTTATAAAGGGCTGGCAAGAAGCTCTAAAAATGGCTAATGAATTATGGCTGAATGAGAGAAACCTGTGAACAGTCAGGACTGATGGTGACTGTAATGTTTTCCATGCTTGTGTCATTATGTTTTGCTAATACACAAGCTCTTAGAATGTTACATTTAAAGGTGCTTTAGAGATTATCTGGCATTGTCATTATTTTATGCTGAGGATACTGAGGCATAAAGCAGAAATAACTTAGCCATTACAACTTGCATAGCTTTAAACTGTGGAAAAAATAACCATTCCATATACACGAAAAATTTAAAAATAAGGGGATGCTTATAAGAATATTACCTGGATTTTTCTTGCCATCCCTAATCCTATCATTCGTTTCCCCAGGACTATCCCTTATCCTAAGTGATAATTCTCCCCTCCCCTTAAGGTTTTCCTAGATAGTATGACAATGAGGATGTTGTACATCATTTGCACTCCACTTCCATGCTGGGAACAGCACTGTCCCTGAACCAGCCCACTTGGCTGGAGCCCTAAGGATCTATTTAGCCCTTGCCATCCACAGGGTCCAGCGCCGGGCAAGGGAATAACTCTGCCCCATCTATCCCAACCAATACTAGGATCCTGCTTCAGAAATGTCCTATTCCCCAGAATGATACATTAATGTCCTTGCTATCACATCATGAACACAGTTTATCACCTGCAGGTTGAATGTTTTAGTTAACAAAACAAGTCCCAATTTTACACAAGTTTGTCACACTCTGGATGTTAACTGCAAGCTCCTGGACAGGCCCTCTCTTCCCCAAGGAGCATCCCTAAGTCTGTTCCCCCCCCCCCCCAGTCCCAACTCATTCTCTTCTTCCTTGGCTCCATAACTGAAGGCCTAACAAGCTAGTAGGCAGAGGCCATACAAGTTATGATTGTTAATAAAACATGTTTATTTTCTAGGTAGAGACGAAGACTCATCCTTGGCAAAGTTTTTCCTCAGTGAGACTTTCTGTTCTATTTTCCTCCACCTGTCTGATTGCCCTCCATCAGAAGACACATCAATCACTCAATTTTAACATCACTGGCAGTGTGTTTTTCTACAAGAGTGATTTACATTGTAAGTCTTACTCTTATCCTAGTGTAGTGATTCACAGCTTTGTGCATTAGAATCACCTAGAAATCTTTCTAAAAATACTGAGGACTCATTATGACTCATTAAATCCGAATCTCGAGGTGTGAAGCTGAGCATTGGCATTGCTTAAAACTTTCCCAGGAGTTTCAAAATCTCTGCCAGGGTTGAGAACCACTATCTGGTTAAAGGCTGTTTACAATTTGGGGCACTGTGGATACTGAATGGGCAATATTTCTTTGGGCAGGGCTCTGGTACCTCAAAAACCATACCACATGCACTATTTCTTACTTTTCCCATGTTCTGAGTAAGTTTTCCTGAGAATCCATAGGACTTAGCTTTCTGATTTCTTTCTCAGGAATTTCTGATGGGAAAAATCAACTCACAGTTATTTTGGAGAGGAAGCTTAACGTATTTCACCACTTGGCCCTGGCTAAGGGCAGGGAAGAATGGTAGGAGATTCAAACAAACTGAAGCAGAAGTAGAAATGTCAAAGAAGGAGTCAGACATCATCTCCAAAGAGAAGTAGGTCACGAATCCTATTTGTTTCAAAGGTGTGAGGCTAAAACTAAGAGGAGTTTTTAGCCTAGGAGAAGAGGACAGGTATATAAGATGAACATGACAGGAATATAGGGCAGAACAAAGTCATTCAAAGACTGAATGCAAAGCATGACAGTATAGAACTTTAAGTTAGACACCAAGGGCCAAGGAATGTATCAATCTTGCTACAGCATGCTGAATAGGAACTGATGCCTTTTAGTTTAAATACTACATAGAAAATTGACAATAGAGACCAGAAAATTTGGGAACACATGGGGCCAAATATCTCGGTAAAAGATGATTAAAAATGTTTTGGTATTAGGAATGAATGAAAAATATTTTAGCATTTAGATGGAGTAGCCAGAATGTCACTATAACTGTTAGTTCCCTGTCACCAGAGGTGTTTTGATTAAAGCTGAAAGATAGCCTATAGGCTCTTCTATACAAGATACTATTAAATGAATACAGGATGTTCTACAGCCAAGCAAGGGGAGAATGCTGACAAGGAAGTAAAAAGAAGACTTAAGGGTCAGGAGCTGAACAGAAGGAAGTCCAAGGATGACAGCTGTGTATTCAGCCTGGAGTGCAGGAAGCCCATACAGGAGTAGAAAGGTGTAGACCTCTAGAAGAGGAGTCTCCAGGGAAAAGGAAATGTGTGTAGGGTGGGAAGAAGGACTCAATAGTATAGAATAGTGTCAAATCTGGTGGGATGTTTGAAGAAAAGTTAATATACAGAGTCAAAATTTAAATACTCATTATTTTTTAACCACAACCCATTATGAAGATGGAGTTGGGAAGAGGAGTAAGGTATGTAAGAAAACTAAACTCTTCTCTACAAGAATAGTAAGTCAAGAGTCTAAAATGGAGAAATTACAAAATATACAACATCAGCATGCTTACAAAAATAAAGGTGACTATCAGAAGGAACTATTAAAAAGAGTAAAATCAGTTCTTTTGGGGAGTGTTAGAGCTATGGGGTAGGGGACCAACTATTTTTCATTAAAACCACGTTTGTATTTTTTATTTTTGTTTTAACTGGATGCATGGACTACTTTGGTAACAATAAAATTTAATAACAGTAATTAAAAAGAAAAAAGAAAACAAGAGGTGATAGACCATTTGTTGTTTTTTTTTTTTTTTTTTTTTTTGGAGACAGAGTCTCACTATGTTGCCCAGGCTAGAGTGAGTGCCGTGGCATCAGCCTAGCTCACAGCAACCTCAAACTCCTGAGCTCAAGCAATCCTCCTGTCTCAGCCTCCCGAGTAGCTGGGACTACAGGCATGTGCCACCATGCCCGGCTAATTTTTTTTTTCTATATATATTTTTAGCTGTCCATATAATTTCTTTCTATTTTTAGTAGAGATGGGGTCTCGCTCTTGCTCAGGCTGGTCTCGAACTCCTGAGCTCAAACGATCCGCCCACCTCGGCCTCCCAGAGTGCTAGGATTACAGGCGTGAGCCACCGCGCCCGGCCATTTGTTAATGAAGATATTGAAGAGGAAATTCACTGGCCATCTGCACCAGATAACAGGATTGCTCTGTGGATCCCCGAATGCCCGTGTTTTAGGTTCTCTGCCTTTTTCCCTAACATGGTGTGCTCAGTCAAGCTCATTACATGGGCTGCAGAGATTCAGGAGTATGGGTGGTCAATGCAAGTTGTGTTGGGAGCACAGAAGATTGGAGTGAAATATAATCTTGCTCCTGATCACCCCAGTTCTCATCCTGAAATCCAAATCTAGGTGTTCAAGCAGTATAGGAGGTGAACCCTAAAATTTTGTGTGTTTCTGAAAGGCATTATGAAAAAGTGTCCCCACAGGTGCTTGGTGATGGCCCAGCCCCAGCATTATGTGGTCAGTTGTGATGGCCTATTGATAATTTAAAAGCCTCTGTATTCAAAGCTGGGCCTTTGTGGGTGTTTTCGTCTGTACTGCCACAGAGACTTGAATCCAATAACTCTAGCCATTTACAGGTCACTAGCAGCCCCGAGGCATGGCCAGGGACTTAAGTACCTGAACTTTGGATTAGACAACCCCGCATTTAAGTCTTAGCTCTGCCACTGACTGCAGCCACAGACATTTTACGTGATCTCTGTAAGCCTGGTTTCTTCAACTGCAGGATGGTGATAACAATCATCCATCTCATTGAGACTTTGGAAAGAAAAAACGAGCAAACTCATGTAAAGTGCTCATGCAGTGCTCCATAAATGTTAGCACTTAGTATTAGCTTTGCTGTGGTTCCAATCCCTCGTTCCTCCCGGTGTCTCACCCAGTTATATGGCCACTGACAAAGCAGGGCACACTTCCAGCTTCCTTGCATGCTGCAGAGCACACTGCTGCTATTCAATACATGCTAATTATTACGATGGCCAGCCGAGATGGCCAGACAATAGTCTTCTCTCTGGCAATGAGACACTGTCATGGAAAATGCAGCAAAGCCATCTTTATCTCCTTCTGCATAAATGTAGTGCTGAGCAACACAGCACTTCCATAACCCGTCCAGAACCCTGACCCTCTCACAGGCAATAAGAATACTGATTTCTCTGAAGTTGTTAGCCATGAAAATACTTTCTGGCTTGATGAGGCTGAAATGCACGCCACATGATAAAGGAAAACCTTTCATGGTTTTGGAGTGCTAATGATGTTATGCCCTGTGCACTTCACGAAAGAAAAGAGCAATGAGGAGCATGCTGCCTTCAATGTTGCCTAATACCTGAAATGTGTCCAAAGGAAAGAAATTCTCGTATTCATATACTGCATGCCTCACTTCTCCAGCATGTCATGAATACAAACTTTAGCTCCATATGCACACATGTCCACCAAAGAGACAGTGGTTTGCCTTGAAACCACGTGGATCCTGAGTTTTCATCTGGCTGCTTATCTCCTTCCTGTTTCTCCTTCTCAAGTTCTTCAAGCCTCTCTCCTGATCATTCCAGGTTTTACCTAATTTCTTTGCACTTTTGTGGACATGCAATCCCAGGATGGCTCCGCAGGCTTCCCTGCCACAGCAGCTCAGGCCTTCCCACCTCTCTCCTTTCTCTCTCCTCAGGCAGCCAGCCTTGGGGGAAGGAATATCACCAAGGCTCTTCCCACCTGCCCCAGCCCCTCTGTTTCCTTTTGTGTCCAGTCTACCACACCATCAGGACATTCCAGCAGCAAATATTACTTGTGTATGACATTGCTCTTTGAGGGATTTTATATCATTTTATCCCAGTTATAAAGGATGTCTCTGACACTGGATATCTCTAAATTCTTCAGCTTTCTGGTGTCACCCTCTCTTTTTATATTAACCTAGAAATGCTTAACCCCAATTCGTGAACTCCAAAAGTCCAGGACATCCCACCAACAGTCTTATTGTGGAGAGGGTTTTATGTTTCTCTCAGTGTTCTTGGGAGACTATGTTTTCCTCCTTCACCTCTTCTGATTTCTGGCTTCTGCTGAACTCTCTGTGCTTAATCTCATCTCACCTCTGCAATTACTGTCCGCTTTTGTACCACTTTGCCCATTTAGGCAACACCCTATCTCCTTCATTCCCTTAAATTATCACAAATTCAAGCTATTGTGTCTATCACATTTTTACTGAAAATCTGAGTTAATCTAAGATTTGTATGGCAAGTACAAACTAGGTCAACTCAGAAAAGGCTTGACTGTACTGAAATTGTATTTTACTCCTTCACTCAGACACTTCTCTCTCTATACAGAATATTCTAAAATGGCAGTTCACGGGCCAAATACAGACCCAAAACATATTTCCTTTAGCCAGCACAGTAGTTAAATAAAATTTTAACTAGTTTCCAGCATTTTAAAATGAGCTTTTTTCAGATTTTGACTTTTCTTGAAAGACTGGAAGAACTGACAGTGGCTGGACTTCCACCTAAGCGTGGCCATGACTGGCTGGAGCACAGCAGACTGCCCTTGGCCCAGGCCTTGCCTTCTACAGCACCATCACCCCTTCCCCCATCCGCTCCCAGCTGCATTCCTGGCATGGTCCTTGTGTGGCTTGTAAATTTTGCTCTACACTATTTCCTTGTCTCTTTTTCCAAGGGACCAATCTCTTTCTCTAAGGACCAACAAATAATTTTAGCATTCCTATCTTTTATCTTGCAGATTATTTGCCTCTGCTATGGCCTGAATGTTTATGTCCTCTCAAAATTCATGTGTTGAAATCCTTACTCCAAGGTGCTAGTATTAGGAGGTAAAGGCCTTTGGGAGGTGATTTGGTTATGAGGGCAGAGCTCTCAAGAGTAGGATTTGTGTCCTTATAAAAGAGACCCCAGATAGCTAGCTAGACCCTTCCACCACATGAGGACACAGCAAGATGGAGTCATCTACGAACCAGGAAACAGGCCTTCACCAGACACCGAATCTGCTGACACCTAGATTGTGGATTTCCCGGCCTCCAGAACTATCAGAAAAAAATTTCTGTTGTTTATAAGCAACCAAGTTTATGGTATTTTGTTATAGCAGCCCAAATGAACTAAAACAGCCTCTTTGAGGGAACCACACTCCATGTAAACTAGTACAGATCACCCCATCATAACCAAAAAGGCCTATTGAGATCTTCAGTATATTTACCTCCACAGGATTTACTTGTCTTGATAGAAATTGTGCCCCTCCCAGAGGGCAGAAGTGGCTATGGTCATGTGGTTTATGAACTGCCCCAAAATCATGTGGCTAGGAAGTGGCAAAGCCAGGATTCAAATCCAGCCTGCCTGACTCCCAGTCCAGTATCTTCCCACCCCATTTAATACACTTGATGCCGTCTGTAAAGTGGGAGAGCTTTGTTCTCGGAGGTGTATTTAGAGAGGAGGGGAGAGGGAAACACACTACCAGCTGGTGTTTATGGGCACTTACCAGCCTATGCATCCTCTCCCCATCAGCAAGGCAGTGGGTGATCTGCTGCTCCTCCTTCAGACACAGTCTTTGGCTTTTCGTAAACACTTCTTCAATCACAGAACATTCCAGCTGCCGGGAATCTCAAAGACCACCTGGCCCAAAAACCTAATTTTATAAATGAGGAAATTGAGGTCGCTCACCCGTCTGAACTACCTGAGACGTCCTTTTCAAGCAGAACATGTTCATTTTGCCTGTACACAAATTACTAGAAAACGTACAGTAGGTGATTTGTCATAAATCTTTGAGTAGAGAATTTTCAAGATGGATTTGAATAATGGTGGAAAACAGAAAAAACAATTTATGTGACAATAACAATAAGGTGCACTAGAATCAATTTTATTGTTTAGTGAACTGTGGAGAAAGCACTTTTGCATTCCTTAAAGTGCTGTTAGGCATTAACTCATTAATCCTCAAAGTAGTGCCGAAATCTTATTCAGAAACACCTGCTCTTCTAAAGTCACTAAAGGCCAAGAACAAGAAAGAAATAGTATCACCATGAACATCTAGATTTGAAAAATAACCAAGTAAATTACCAAAAGAGCATTGATGGGTATGACCTAGCTGGGTGGTAGAACAAATGAGTAAAACAGAGTAAGCTAGCAAGGATATAGTCTCAGCCTATACCCACCAACTACTAGGGTTTTCAGATTTAGCAAATAAAAATACAGGGCACCCAGTTAAACTTGAATTTCAGATGAACCAAAAATGATATTTAGTATAAATATGTCCTATAAAATGTTTGAGACATGGTTCTATGAAATATTATTAATATCCATGTTGTCTGCAATTCAGATTTAAATGCATCCTGTATTTTATGGGACAACATTATTCCCTTGCCCAGTCCATCACAGAACAATACCTAAAATGATGAAATGACTATGCATGACCAGAAACAGCTTATGCTACAGGTAACTCCCCACTGAGGAAGACAACTGGTCTACACTCTCTTTGTTGAGATGAGCCCACAAGCTGACCACATGCTTAGGTGATGGGACAGCATCAGATTGCTTTAAAAGTTTCTAAAACTCTGGATTGTTGTACCTACCACATTGATGACCAGTGACAAATACTTTGCAGACTGGCATCAGTCTGTGAAGCACATTTTGAGTAGCACTGGGTAGAAAGGAGGAAGCTCCATCTGATTCCAGCTCTACCTCTTGCTAGGTAAGCAAGTCTGGTTAGGGAAAGCATCTCTCCCAGTGTCTGACTGTCTCTAAAATAATGACAGTGATTGTGCCTGATGCAGGGGGTTTCCCCATGTGTAAACTCAAGTTCCCCGTGTACTTGAGACAACAGTAATGAAAATATGTCTCCACATCCTACACCAAAGGAAAAGAGAAATGAAAATTTAAATATTCTATTTTACAGAGAAACATCAATGTAATAATTATGAAAAAAATCCAAACTTACTATTTAGAAATGTTTTCTTACTGAAGGCTACACTAGAATGGGGGAAAGAATGAATAACTGAATCTTGTTTAGTGATTTTCAAGATCTTAAACTGGCCTTGATTATGCTTGCTGCTTATTTCACATGATTGTTATAAGGTCAAAAAATATATGAAATGTTAAGTGAATCATCAGCATTCTTTCCTTTTAGGAAAAATGTTGGAGTAGTTAAAATTTGGCTTTAAAAAGAAAAAAGATAAGTGCGAATTTTATATACATGTACATGTACATATAAAATTCCTGGCGCTGATGAGACTGTGGACATATGCACTCTTGCACCTTTGTGCATTTGTATGGGGTAAAATACAGTGATTAAGAATTCAGCCTCAAGACTCAGGGGACAGTTTCGATTTGGTTCTGCCACTTAATAGTTGCATGACCTTGGAGAACTTTCTTAATGTTTTAAAGTTTCTATTTCCTCATCTGTAAAATAGAGATCATGTTAATACCTTTCTTATGGAATTAATGTGAAAGATTAACTGAAATAATTCATGTAAATCATTTAGAACTTTGGCTGGCCCCAAGTAAATTCTCAGAAAATGTTACCAATAGTTTTCTTTAAACACATAATGAGTGTAATAATTACCTTATATTTATAGAGAGTAATACAGATGCCTGTAACTAAAGCATCAAAATATGCATATTGAAAATTGGCTACAGGGATTATCATCAGTGTATTTTTTATAATAGCAACAATTAAGAACTCAAATAGCCAATATTAGAGTTTCTTCCAATAAATTATGTATGCACACATATACTTTGATGCATAATTAAAATTTAAGATGGAGTACATGAAAATAAAATCTTCATCTTAACTTTGGTTATCTCTAGGGAACATTTTCTTCTTTTCCGTTTCTAATTTTTCTACAGTGATCATATATTACTTGGGTACTAAAGTTTCTTTAAAAGGTGCTAAAATTGTATTAATAGTTTCTTTTTTTTCTCCTCCTGGATTTGTTTTCTATGTCATTCTCTCTCCTGTTGGTAGCCCACCAAGACCATCTCGAGGATAACACTCATCTCTCCAGGTCTTACTTTCCTCCTGCCAATCTACATCTGCTCCCTGGAAAGGATCTATTAAACTATTTTTAATTCTGAGTGTCTGGATTCTATAGACGAATTTGGTAGGAGCATTTGGGTAGTATTGTCCTGGGTGCGGGGGTGTCAAACAGAGATGGGTCTTATTTGACTTGTCTGAAGATGGATAAATTTAGGGAAAAGACAAAAACAGAACACAGGAGGAAACAGAGTTAAGTCAAATTCAAAGAACAAAGCAAAGGCTTAATGGAAGTAGCAAAGTTAGCCAACTATTAGGAGAATCAGCCTGTAGCAAGAGTCAAATCAAGGGGGTCGCCACTTGTGAATGAATTGTATGTGATGGGGAGCCTCTTTTCTGTGGTTCTGTGCACAGAATGGGAGGCAGGCACAACAGCTTCATGAAGCACATTCTGCTGGATAATAGGTGTGAATGATTGAAACCATATTAAGATACCTTCTTGAAATAAATAAAGGTGCTTTTTCTTTTGCATTTCCTCATACAAAACCTTCCTTTTATTCATCCAGAGGCAGCCATTGCTGGGGGGAAGACTGATATAATCGGAATAGAAATACAAAGAGAGTTGGTGCTCAGATTTTGAGTTCTGAGAAAGGTTCCTGATGCCCACTTCAGAGGCAAAAATTATGAAAGCCAAAGCTTGAAGCTTTTTTATTTTAAAGGGAAAAAAGAGGTTTTGTAAATCAAAAGGCAAAGTCCTAAAGGAGCTGAGCACAAAATATACCCACCAACAAAAGACTGGAAAAAGAATAGAGGTGGCATCAGTTTCCTATAACAAGGAGGACTGGGTTATTGAGGATCTCTCTTCTGCTAAAAGCATATAAAATGTTATATAAATTCAAATTTTTAAAATATATAGCTAAACTAGAAAAAAAGAAAGTGCAATTTTCAGCATTCAGAAACAAAAAGAAAACTTAAAATCAGACAGGTGTCAAAGACAAAATACACCAGACAATTGAGAGGAAGATTTTATTCAGGCTATTGCAATGGAGAGAACATTGATTAATGAGGAATATCTGAAAGAAAAGGAAGGGAACCGGGGAATTTATAGAGGCAGGTAAACAAAGGAGTCATTCCTGAGTGCCTTAGTTTGTTTTGTGCTGTTATAAAAGAATACCTGAGACTGGGTAATTTATAAAGAACAGAAGTTTATTGTCTCACAGTTCTGGAGGCTGGTCACTAGTATCTGGTGTGGGCCTTCTTACTGCATCTTCATGTGGTAGGAAGCGGAAGAGCAAGAGAGAACAAAAGTTGTGTCCTCACATGGCAGAAGAGCAAGAAAGAGAGAGCCCACTCCCACAAGCCCTTTTTATAGCAGCATTAATCCATGACCTACCTGAATACCTCCCATTAGGCCCCACCTCCCAATATGGTTGAATTAAGGATCAAGTTTTCAACACATGAATATTGAGGGACAAATTCAGACCATAGCACCAAGTCTTATGAGAGTCATAAAGAAAGGTGGATCCTGGTCTTATCCAAGTCATTAAGGAAAGGTGGAAGTGGATCTCATCTTGAAATACATCAGCACTTGCTAGTCTTTCATTGTTAGCTAGTTAGTGTTAGCCTTTCTCTCAGAATACACAAGGATGAGGGATTTCTCAGTGGTCACTGTTTTCTGGGAGCACAGGGCTGAAATAAAGTTCAATATTGTAAGTACTACCTTTCTGAACAACTCAGAAGCAATCACAAACCTTCTTTTTATTTTAAAGTCAAATGTGAGCATACTTTTTAAAATTTTTTTAAAAAATTATAGATTTAAGGGGTGCAAGTGCAGTTTTGTTACATGGATATATTATGCAGTGATGAAGTCTGGGCTTTTAGTGTATTCGTCATCTGAATAGTGTACATTGCACCCAATAGATAATTTTTCATTCCTCACCCCCTCCCACCTTTGGAGTCTCCAATGGCTATTCCACTCTACACGGCCACCATACCCAGTGTTGAGCTCCCATTTATGAGTAAGAACATGTAGTATTTGATTTTCTGTTCCTGCGTTACTTCACTTAGGATAATGGCCTCCAGTTCCATCTAAATTGTAGCAAAGGACATTATTTCATTCTTTTTTATGACTGAGTAGGATTCCATGGTGTGTGTAAGCATGCGTGTGTATAAATATGATATTTTATTTATATATATGTATATATCACATTTTATTTATTAAATACTCCATTGCTGGACACTTAGTTTGATTCCATATTTTAGCTATTGTGAATAGTGCTGCAATAAACATATAAGTGCAGGTAGCTGTTGATAGAATGATCTCTTTTCCTTTGCATAGATACCCAGTAGTGGGATTGCCAGGTCAAATGGTAGATCTATTTTCAGTTCTCTGAGAAATCTCCATGCTGTTTTCCACAGAGGTGGTACTAATTTACATCCCACGGTGTATAAGTGTTCTCTTTTCTCCATGTTCTTGCCAACATCTATCATTTTTTGACTTTTTAATAATGGCCATTCTGATTGCCGTAAAATAGTATCTCATTGTGATTTTAATTTGCATTTCTCAAAACCATAAACCTTCTGATTGGCTGAAGTAGGGTCTAAGAAATAGTCTCTGATTATTATTGTATTCCTGCAAATCAGCTGAAACAGTTGTTGAGAGGTGATGACAAAGATCAATTGTTTTATGATCCTGGTGATAAGACATCTTAAAAGAGGGATGCTTCAAATGTAAAGGAGAGATATTAATATAAAAGACCATATTAAAGAACCAGGAGTTGAACTCTGAGGGCAGCCAGTCCAATAGATTCCCAGAAGTTGGTGGTAGAAAATCTTTCAGTTTTGCCACACCACTCACTGAGTTTCTCAAAGCCCTCAAGCCAGAATGGCCATGCTCTTGGTGACACTGTCCACAGTCCTAGTTACCTTTCATATAAAAGCAATGAAAGAAACTGAAATATTTCACCCCAAAATATACTTCTTTGACATATTTTGAGATGGCTGTTCCAGAGGGCCCACAAACAAAAGCTGCCCTGCAAAGCTGTCCTTTGTCTGAGAGATTTTCATCTGCAGAAAATCTGCATTGATACAGCCAAGTTTTCTCTAAGGCCCTCCCTTATCTAGCCTAGGAAAGATTCACTGAGAGTCTGATACTTTTAAAGGACTGAAAGAAACATTTACCACCTATTCTCTTGGAGGGCTGCTATCTGTGAGGTTTCAGCTACTTAACAAGACTACCTTTGCTAGCCAGGCCTCCTCTTCTCACCCTCCCATAGCCTGTCTTGCCACTACAAGCTGATTTACCACCATAACCTGTTTTGGGCTATGCTCAGAGCCCCCATTCTTTCTGTAACCTCAAAATTGTTTATAAGCCTTGTGAACCCCATTTGGGGTTGGGGTAATCGCTCTGTGGTTCTCCCCGACACCATGCACATTAATAAATTTGTATGCCTTCTCTTCTACTAATCTGTCTCTTGTCAGGTGATTTTTTAGTGAAAAAAAGAGTGAAAGGGAAGTTTTTCCTTGGCCCCTAC
Organism: Eulemur rufifrons; assembly: GCF_041146395.1. NCBI lineage: Eukaryota > Metazoa > Chordata > Mammalia > Primates > Lemuridae > Eulemur > Eulemur rufifrons. Next base: position 71,666,065 of record NC_090989.1, read on the forward strand.
AGCATGCATGACCCAAGCATTTCATGGGACTTCCTTCATGGCCAAGGCAGTGGCTTGTTCAGAAACACGTTTGGCCCATACATGGTCTGCTGCAGAAGTGAGGTTCACATCAAGTCACTGGGCTTCAGCTCACAGGGATTCTTTAGATCCTAGAAAAAAGTGCTGGCTGCAAAGAGCTACAGGCCAGAGAGCTTTGTCTTCAGTAAAGAAAGACTGTCTCAAAGCCCCCCATGAAAAAGGACTATGTCAGGTACTTTGGAGTCCAGGTTTATGATGATATCACTTAAACAACTTTGAGAACATACCAGTAGACTGAGTTAGGATTTTTAGAACTTTAGTTGAGAAACAAGTGGGTTCATGAGACTGCCAACACAAGATAAAGCAAAACAAAATTTAATTTCTTATCAATAAAGTGATGAAAAATGATTGTGGTGTTTGTTTTGTAAACTAAAGTAACATCTTAAGCCCCTCCAAGCCAACTGAATGGACCCCTCTAGTTTTATTTGACAAAATTTCCTAAAATTATGTGAGCTTGATTTCTTAAAACATTTGAATTAGTTTCTATAGGAATTTCATAGCACATGGTAAGTATTAGAAGTTTAATTTCCTTAATTTCTGGGAAATTTAGGCATATTCAATTTATATAAGCAATTATTTATCTCTAAGCCAATTAGAATAGAGTTCCTTTAAGAGATTTTATAATCCAATTGATTAATATCACCCATATATACAAAAATATTACACAATTACACAATGAGAGGTAAAGGCATTTCTAAATTACAGTCATATGAACAGACAGACAGACACAGACAGTGCGTAAAGCTTCAATTCTAAAGTTTCAGCCTTGGATCAAAAATTAAACACTAACTTACAAAGCTCACCATTTTATGGCTTTTATCAAAAAAACAGGGAACAACAGATGCTGGTGAGAATGTGGAGAAAGGGGAACCCTTATACATTCTTGGTGAGAATGTAAATTAGCACAGTCACTATGGAAGACTGTACAATGGTTCCTCAAAAAACTAAAAATAGAGCTACCATGTGATTCAGCAATTCTACAACTGTGTATACATCCAAAAGAAAGGAAGTGAATATGACAAAGAGATATCTGGACCCCCATGTTTATTGCAGTGCTATTAACAACAACCAAAGTATGGAATTAACCCAAGCATCTAGCAATAGATGAATGGATAAAGAAAATGTGCTATATACACAATGGAATATTATTCAGCCATATAAAAAGAATGAAATCCTGTCATTTGCAGCAACATGGATGAAACTGGAATTTATTATAGTAAATGAAATAAGCCAAGCACAGAAAAATAATTTCACATGCTCTCACTCATATGTGAGAGCTAAAAAAGTGGATCTCATGAAGATAGAGAGTATATTAATGATTACCAGAGGCCAGAAAGGGTAGGGGGACAGGAATGAAGAGAGGTTGATTAATGGGTACACATACACAGTTTAATGAAAGAAATAAGACCTAGTGTTCGATCAATCAGAGAGTGGCTATAGTTTACAATAATCTATTATATATTTTAAAATAGCTAAAGAAGAATAATTTGAATGTTTCCTAGCACAAAAAAAGACAAATATTTAGGGTGATGGATATCCCAATCATACTGCTTTCATCTTTACAAATTATATGATTGTATTAAATTATCACATGTACCCTGAAAATATATAAATCCATTATACATCAATTAAAAAACTCACCATTTCATATCAAAGAGCTGTTCTATTCCTGGTGGATATGAATTCTTAATTGATATGAGTTCAAAATAGACAGAAGAGATTAACATTCTTTTGTCAATACTCTATTGTCTATCTCTCAACAAATAAAAGGTCTCTATAAACCATTAATCCATTTTTAGAAATTACCAAGAGGTCAGACCATGAAATCAAAAGGAGCAGTACCAGAAATCAAGTGCGCACTCAAAAATAATCAAATCAAATCTTTATCATGACACCAATAGACAAAAGTCTAGACCAGGAGTCAGACACATTGTTGGTCCCCAGATTGCCAGTCAGGAACTGAGCACCAAGGTCTCTGAGGTGCCCCATTACAGGAATGAAGTTAACAGGGATCTGAAGGTGAGGTCGAATCTTATCTGAGTCACAGCACCAAACTATCAAAGGCAAAATGCACCAGACAGTGAAGGAGATGGTTTTATTCAGGCTATTGCAATTAGGAGGGCATTCATGAATAAGGACCATATAAAAGAAAATAAAGGGGACAGGAAAAGGCAGGTTAACAAGAAAGTTGTCCACAAGTCTTATGAGGATAATGAAGGAGGATGAAGGTGGGTCTTATCTAAATCATTGAGAAAAGGTGGAGGTGGGTCTTTTCTCGAAATATGGGAGAGCTGGAAATATAGGATGTCCATTGTAGGTTAGCCATTTCTCAGTAAGCAAATGGGTGGGGATTTCATACCCATGCTATTTTCCCAGAGCACAAGGCTCAGATGGAGTTCAGCATCATCATTACTACCTATGATGTCCAGCTCTCCAGTTTCTAGGGGTAAGCTTGTGAGCTGTAACTCCAGGCCAGGTCTTGATTTAAGTTGCAGTTGCTTGGGACTAGGTTTTTAATGCTTATTATAGAGAAAGCAACATGACTTGCATAAACTAGGGAGCTGGAATTGAGGACCCATCGAGAGAGCACTGTAGGTGTCTTCCTTGTCAGTGAAATGAGGACTAGAAAATTTCCATGCACCAGTCCATGGAAGCATGAGTAATCTTGTCTTGTTTGGAGCTGAGAGAGGAAAAAGACTCCTCTGAGCAATTGAAACTCTTCAGTTAAGTAACTATATGGAGTCTCAATCTAGCCTACCTGTACGGTGTGTGAATCTGCAAGCCTAAATGTAATGTAAAATGTGGACCAGGACAAATAACAACCTGCAGTGCTTGGTGAAGCAAATATAGATGCCCACAAACAAATAACAGCAACAACAAAAATACTCTGCTGAAGAAGAGCTTGCAAATATTTTTTCAAAATACAATAGAAAATGTTTACTATGAAAGACAGAATTAGCAGACACAAGACTTTAATATAATAGAAAAATGGGGGGAAAGACTATAAAATAAGTATGTTTTAAATTATTAAATAGCCAAATGAAGGAACATAAACTATAATAAAATAATAGACTATTACTGACATGAGAGAGATTTAGAAATTTTTTTAAAAGTCTAAAATAATAAAAGATAATTGAATACTTAAAAATTCATGAATAGTTAAAATAGCATATTAGACACAGATGAGATAAACTGGTGTACTGAAAGGTAGATATGGAGAAACACACAAATTGCACAACAGTAAGATTTTTTTAAATTAAAAAAATAGCCAACTTTTATGTATAGAACATAAAATTCACAAAAGAAGAAACTTAAATGGCCAATAAATAAAAGATTCTTGACCTACTAATAATCAAGAAAATGCAAATTAAAATAAAAATATGGTAACATATGCAATTTACCTGATTGAAAAGTTAATATGCTCTGTAACGTGAAATTGTAGTGAGAATGTAGAAGAATAGGAACTCTAAACATGGCTAGTTAGAGTATAAACCAATGCAACAATTTTAGAAAACAGTTTGGCAACATCTAGTAAGTTAGCACAGTTAGAGATTCATTATAATTCGGCAATTCAACATCTAATAAGTATTTTAGAGAAATTTTGGCACACATCTACAAGGATATTTGTTGCAGTATGTTTGAAACACTTTAAAAAGGTCAGTAACCTCTTTAAATTTATAAGGATAAGGTAAATCAATTGTAGCATATTTTACTCTAGTATTCATTTGTGCTATTCACCAATAATTTCCAGCTCTCCATTTTCCAGGAATGCAGAAGAATTATAATTCTCTGTCAATTTGATATTTGGTATGGCCATTTAACTTGCTTTGCCCAAAAAAATAAGCACAGAAATGATGATTGTCATTTCTCAGTAGAAGCCTTAAGGTCAATGCAGAATTTGCCATACTCCCTTCCTAACTGTAAAAGGCCATGGAAAATATAACAAAGTGAAACCTCCATTAACATAGGTCTTTGAAAGGCTATGGTGAGCAAAGCCATCTGTTGACTTGCAGTGGACAGGTATGGGTAGCATAATTAGTCATAACATTTGTTGGTTATTTTTTTCTGTAAGGTATCTGATTGCCAAAGAGGCACATTTGAGAAGCTAGGCAGAGATTTTGAAAGTCTATTAAGGCTAAGGGTACAAAAGCATCAGTTTAAGGACCACAAAGGATGGAGATCCTGGTAACTACCTCTCAGGATTTAGGTTGGAAGCTTCTTGGACTACATTCTAGGGCAACTGAAAATAGACCATCCTTCACAGGTATTGAAGCTTAATTTTGAAGTAACTGAATCTCTGATGCAATTGAGGTAATTTAGGATTGCTAGTATCCCCAGGCACCCACCACAAGCAACCTTAGTAATCTTTAGAAGTGAGTATATTCTAGGCTTTGAATTATCTTTCCCAGTTTAAGTATGCAACATCTGGCACTCAATCAAACACAAACAAGCATTGAGGAGACAATAAAATGTTATTTAAAAGTCAAAAGATTCAGTAGCTGATGTGACGGCATGTGCCTGTAATTCCAGCCACTTGGGAGGCTGAGACAGGGGGATCACTTGAGCCCAAGAGTTTGAGATCAGCCTGAGAAACATAGCAAGACCCTGTGTCAGTTAAAAAAAATTAATTTTAAAAAGAGAAAAAAAATTTTTTTAAAGTCAAAAGATTCAATAGTCAATAGCAACAAAGTCACAGAAAATCCAGAGAATGGATTTATCAGACGTGGACCTTAAAGTTACTTGAATAATTGTTCAAACACATAATAAAAGATGGAAAATTTCAGCAGAAAATTGGAAAAAATTAAAAAATTAAAAATTCTAGACCTGAAATATAGAATGATTAAAATTAATACTCAAAGAATGAATTTGAATCTGCTAAAGAGTCAATTAATTGGAAACAGATTAGAATAAAATTTCCACACTGAAGCTCAGAGAGTCAAAAAATGAAAAATAAAAAAATGAGTGTAAAGAATATATGGGAATTTTTTTATGTGTCACTGGACTTATAGAAGAAAAGGAGCAAGAATGAGGCAAAGGAACTGTTTAAAGAGACAGTGAATGAGCATTTTTGAAAATTGATAAAAATATCAAGCAACAGATTTAAAAAGCACTAACAAATCCAATCGGAATAAATGTAATGTAATTAAACATATGTACATTAAAGTAAAGCTAAAAACCAAAGAGGAAATCCTAAAAATAGTCAGAGGGGAAAGGAAGCATCACCTTCAGAGGAGTTACAATAAGACTAGCATCTGCCTTCTCAATAGACATTATGGAAACCAGAAAAATGTGTAGCTTTGGAGTGAACACACCTGGAAACCACTGCTTTGATAAGTGATCAAGGTCAATTTCACCAGTGCTAAGTCTGTTAATATCTTGTACTCATTTATTAGGATATGGGAAAGGTACTTCACCTCTGTGCTATTCTTCCTAAAAACAAATAACCCCAGTAATCATGAAAAAAACATCAAACCAACCTAAATTAAGAATATTTTATAAAATACCTAACCAATAGTTGTCAAAACTGTCAAAGTCATGAAAAACAGACTGGAAAACTATCACAGACCAGAGGCAGTTATTGTAAATATTCTGATAAAACACAATGTGATGTCCTAGACTGTATCCTAGAACAGATAAGCAACATTAGTGGGGAAAAAAATGAAATCCAAATAAAGTCTGGAGTCTAGTTCATAGTAATGTACCAATGTTAGTTTCTTAGCTTTGCAAAATGTGCCATGGTTATAATATTATGAAAAAATGAGTGAAGAGCATATATAGAAGAGCATATATAAACTCATTACTATCTTTGAAACTTTTCTATAAATCTAAAGATATTTCAAAATAAAAATATAATGAGATGTCGCTACACACAAATGACTAAAACTAAAAAGAATGTGAAGCAATAGGAATCCTCAAATACTGTTAAAGAGCAAACTAAGAAAAATTTGCACAACTACTTTAGAAAACCATTTGACAATATTCTTTAAAGTTGAAAATAAACATATTATTTGACCCAGAAATTTTACTCATAGATAAGTACCCAACAGAAAATTGTGCTCATATGCCTCAAAAAACATGCACAATAACACTCCTAGCAGATTTATTTGTAATAGCTGAAAACGAACCAAAGGACCATTTACAATGCAGTGAATAAATACATTGTGGAAAGTTCGTTTCATGGAATGTTACAGTGCAAGGAAAATAAATGAACTACAACTACATGCAATAAAAACATTAATAACTCTCCCACTTGGCTTCTGAGCCCAAGAAGCCAGGCACAAATAAATACATACTTTGTGATTCTGTTTATAGAAAGTTTAAAAACAAGATTAGTTTATCGAAGTAAAAGTATGGGTAGTGTCTCTGTTGGTTCTGTGAATTTGGGCAGGGAAGTGGTATGATGTCGATATCAAGGACTACGTTGAATTTGCAGAGTTTTTGGTTATGCTTCTTGCTCTTAAATGCCAACGAGTCATTGCTTTTTTCACAGATGAATGCAAAATTGTTCAACCCAATCACAGACATAGCCTAACACAAAAATGAAGCAGATAAGATCATGGAACAAGTATCTAGTTTATTGGGAAATCACGTTTCAACCAAACAGGATTTACTCTAGGACTCAAAGATTAGAATCCAAGTTCTTCACTCAAGACCACATCACACCCATCAAGAATAATATCAAATATAGCAAAAAAAAAAAAAAAAACAAATATAACAAATAACAAAAAATACACTGGATATTCTGTTCTAGTTCTCTTGTAGCTAAGTATCATGAATGAGGCATAATTATGAATGGGCAAGAAGCTCTAATTAAAGGGATGTTTGAGAAAATTAAAGTTGTTTATTGTAACCCTAGGAAGAAAAGTCACAATATCCAAACTCCTGCTGCAAAAGCACCCACACAGGCATATACACATACCCAAAGTTGGCATTTGCCTTCATGAATTCCAAGAGGGATTTCTACCTTGCCTTTCATCCTATTGAGTGAGTCTTAATAAGAAGGAAAATTACTCTTATTTCTGATATTAAACAAATAGCATCAAAAAATTATCCCAGAACCTTTTGGAGTGTCAACTGCTAGTGGTACAAAATTTATAAAATTGATTCATACAAATAAAGTAGTTGGAGTCACTGAGCAAAAATACTATATATCTGGATTACCTTTTTGGCTGACATTAGATGCAGAGTCCAAGTTGTTCATACAGAGGCGGTGATCTAGGACAGAGCACAAAGCTTGGCCTGGGTCCTAAAATCTGAAAAATGATGACTCAACCTTGATTCAAGTTTGTATTTGTATCAGTTTGCTATGAACCAGCAACAAACAGAACTATGGATAAAGATCCAATGTTAATTCAATTGAGTGGATGTGGCTTCTCATTACTTTCCTAGTTTTCAAAGTTTACTGGTCAATGAAACTAATACAAAATGTACAGTTTTTCTGGGCAAGAGGAGCTAAGAGACCTGGCTTTCCACTTTTGGACCGAGGAAGAATCACCTCACACTCAACCCTCTCCAACAACGTAAGAGAACACGTTTTCTCCTCTGTTTAGGCTAGGGGAAGGCAGGGGAAGCACTAAAGTATACCTACTAATATAAGCAAGTTCTTGTCCTGCTATGGTTACATATTTCCTCCTGAATCAGCAGGGTTACTTATACCAGGACTAGCCATAGTCTTACTAATGTAGCATGAGAGGGATTGCTTTGGAAGGCCCAGTGAGTCTAAAGGACAGCAGCGAGGACCTATCAGCTTATGGGCATGGTATTCTTGCTATGACAAATTCTAAAAAGGAAGTACTACTTATTTAAGTGGCATGTGGTTGAGATTATTACTTTTACCTTTAAAAAATCCATTGGAAGGAAAAGTCAACGCTTATAAAAATAGAAAGGTACAAATACCAATAAGGCCAAAGCCTTAACTTCCAGCCAGGAAGTATAGGAGAGAGCTATCATTTTTATTACAGATTCTCATAAGGACATTCAGCAGGTAGACAGAAAGACATTAATAGTTACATAAAATTATTATAAATAAAATATACAGAAATGATTGTTTCCTCTGACCACCGAAGGTACAGCTACAGCAGTACTATTGACATTTGAGACTCAATAATTCTTTGTTGTGGAGGGCTGTTCTGTGCACTGATGCTTACTTAGCAGCATCCCTGGACTCCACCCATGAGATGCCAATAGCGACACCCCCTTACTGTGGCAATCAAAATTGTCTTCAGATACTGTCTGAGAACATCCAGTGTGGAGCGCTCACAGAAGCCTAGTGGGCAGGTGGATGGAGTTGTCTAAGTGGAGGCAGGTAAGAAGAAGAAGGAAGCAGAATCCTGGAGATGACAAAACCCAGGCAAAATCATCCCCAGTTAAGAAGCACTGAACTGGAGTGAAGAATCAAGAGAATTGAGAAAGAATCCCTGAGAGTTATAATTAAATATTTTAAAACAATATGAAAAGGAGAATGAAAAGTAAACATTTCTGACAATGGGCTACTTAGCCTACAACAAACTATAGCCCCACTTGGAAGAAGGATAGTAAGGAATTAAAGTCCCTTTCAGCTCTAGCTGAGTTAAAGGATAGCATTGCCAATGAAGGTATCCATCTATGTAAGACCAGTAGAGCTAGCACTGCAAGTATTAATATTTTTAACAGTTAAAGAATATTCTAAATTAAAGAAAGAGCACATCAGAAGAAGGTAATAACCTTAGAAACAAAGCTTCATTAGGGCTAATTTTGATAGGGATTTTCTTTCTGGAAGTGACCTTTTGAATGACAGGCCAATTTGGATTACCTAATTATCAAAAATTTTTACTGCAGAATCTTCAAATGAAGGAAACTGACTATATATTTTGTGGTTTACACAAAGAAAAGTGTCTAGCAAACCAAGGGTAATGTTCTGGACTCATATAATACTTCTGTGCTATTATCTGTCAATACTTCTTATGGAATTGGACCACGCTAGAAGTTGTATCATCAATTCAACTCAGTTAAACTAGTCTATAGCAGGGCTTGGGTGGGGTAAAGAGATGCTCAGGAAAGTATCATTGCCCTCAATGAACTTGCTGTCTAGTGATAGAGACAGAAATATCCTGAAATAAATCATATTAATTTCTGTCCAAAGAAATTAGTTTAGTAAATTACAAATAAAGAATAGAAATAACCTTGGAAAGCCAAGGAAGGAAGCATCTAGTTTCACCTGACTGTGGTTGAGGTTGGGAGTTATTTGATGTAGATTTGGAACTGAGCCTTAAAAACTAGAAGGGTTCAATAGTTCCTGTTGAAAGAGGGATGCGATATGATATTATAGGTGGAAAGAACAGAAACAGCAAAAGCTGAGAGATCAGAGGCATAAGGTATATTTGTGGATTGATGAGTTAATCTTCCTGACAGGAATGCGAAATGTGTGAAGACATGGGAGATGTTGCTGGAAAGCTAGATTGGAGTCAGCTGTGGAGAGCTTTGACTGTCTGTAACTAACGTATGTATGATGATGATTTAAAACTTCTGCCATATTACTGTAGATATGTATTTATTACTTTGGATATTATATAATTGCTTCTATCTCTAGACATATTGATTGTAAATGAAGAGTACATTGTTAGTAAATTAATGTTAATAAGCTTTTCAAAAGCATAAATGCATCTGAGATGACTTGAGTGGTAGCAGCTCCAGAATTCATATCATAACAAAATGGCTTTTCAGTCTTAGTCTTGATGCTGAATTTACATAGCAAACATACTATTTTTATTGGAATTGTAAAGTCCATTTGAAGTGGCTTTGAGGAAGATGGTGGAGATCCTAGAGTGGCTACAGTTTTCTGAAAATCTGATTTGGGTAATTTAAAGCCTCTGAAAATCTAATTGAAGTGGGCTTGATTAATTAAGGGGCTAGCAGGCTAAGGATTAAAGAAAACTATGCTCATGCTCTGTATCCAGGGATGAAGTAAGACATTAAATAACAAAATCTGAAACATTTATTTTATGTGTGCAGGAAGTAGTAGCAAAAGGCTCCTTGAATGTTATTGTCAACCTTCTGGAAGATGCCCATTGGATAATAGGATCAGAAAATGTAAATACTTTGTTATTAAAGGAAGCCAAGGAAGGAAACATCCTTTAAACAAGTAAACATTCTTATGCTAGCCATTAAACAGTTTATCTTCCCCAGAAAGTTTTGTCCTGTGGAGTTAGGAATCAAGGTTATAACATAATGTCAAATTGATGTCAAAAAGAAGCTCACAGTTATACCAGTAAACTTTCCCACTGAGGGGCTCACCTCTGAAAGCCCTTTTGTCAAGAGAGTTTGACCTACCCCAAAATAATCTCAATAATCACTCTTCTAAGAAAACAAAAATGCCTTTGTGAAAGATTCCATAAAAATATAGTTATGTAGATTTCATTATCATTGCCCTTGTTCTAGTTATTAATAGCATATTTCTGAGACACTTCACACATGCAAAATCTAGACAGGAGGTTAAAGTCTACTTGAATTATTGAATAGAAAACAGCATGTCACACTAAGGTCACAATTTTTAAGTGCCTGGGACAAACCACTTGGTGATTTTTACATAAATGATGAAAACATGCTTATATTTCTTGATTTTTTCATTCATATCTTTCTGTGCCTTCTGCTAAATGATGACTGAAGTAATATCCTTTATTTAGTATTAAATGTCCCATGTCTTCTAATCTAATTGTGTACATGTATCTTTATTATACTTTTATTATAACCTGCTTTATATATGAAAGTTTTTATTACAGCATCTACCTCATAGAAGCTAGGCACATTCTACCAAGGCTAATTTTGGCTTTAAATTGGTGATAACTACATTGAAAATAAGTGAAATAAATCCCAGCCTATCTTTACTAACTATAAGAAATTCCTACTTGGGCCTGCTTAACGGTGTTCAAAAAAATAGGTTTGCTTTCATTGTGAAGATATTTCTAAGTCACTATTCCCTTTCCCTGTCCTGCTCTTATTCACCAAAGGTGGATATGTGGTTAGTAATTTGTGAGATACAAAATGTCTGTCTCCAAGAGAAACATTTTGGTATTATAAAAATCCAGTAGGTTCTGGAGACTAATGGACTGTGGTTGGAATTCTGACTCTGCTACTTCCTCTTTGTTCCGAAGGAAGATTTTTAACTTCTCTGGGGTTTTGTTTCCTGCTTTATGCAATAGTTATAATAAGAGTACCTACCCCACAGTGTTGTTTTGAGGTTTAGAGAGAATGAACCTATACATCTCGTCTATGCCATGTGCTCAGTTAATAGTAGCTGCTGCCGCCGCCGCTGCTGCTGCTGCTGCTGTTGTTGTTGTTGTTGTTGGGATACGACTAGAACTTACCTGTAACAAGTCAGCAGTCACAGATCTGAATCCAGTGTTCTTGTACGCAGAGGCAGGTGAAGGATCATTCAAGTAGAGAGTTCTCAGAAGCCATGCTGCACAGGTGGATGGAATTGTCAAAGTGGAGGCAGGGAAAAGGAAGAAAGGAGAGGCTAGAGCAGAATCCCTGAGGTGAAAGGGGTGGAAATGCAGGAGTAAGGGGGAAAATCAAATCAACATCAAGAATAGAATTGGGTCAGGCAGTGGGCAACTGAGAAACACATTAAAAAGAACATTTTCTTTAGCAGAATCAGAAGCTAGGGAATACAGAACAGCAGGGAAGTGGACAGTAATCCTCACCTCTTACATGGGAACTCTGTAGGTTACAAAGCACATTCACATCCATGGGTTCATTGTGAGGGAGACCCATTGCCAAGCCCATTTTACAGCCTTCGGTTTCACTGTTTAGAAACTTAAAAAAAAGATCTGAAACCCTACTGATACATAAATTTATAACCTTCATATTTTAGAAATCACCTCACTATATTTCTAACCATATATTGGAAAAGGGAAGCATGTAATTGCCCAGACTTCCACCCTGTGGGGAAAGACTCACAATAAATAGCTCTTGCCTGTTCTAGAGAGCCTGGAAGTAATAAGCCCCTTCTCCTAAGCACATCTGCACCGTCAGCATGGTCACTCATCAACGCCTGAGCAATCATAAACCCTGACACTGGCTGGCTAGCTGTTGGACCATGGCCACCAGGCAGTGCCAGAGAGGTTAATATAATGTGCCAAGACGTACTTCCCCTAAAGCCACAAACGCTGACTCTTCAGTGGTTGCTAAGGGGAAGAAATAGCCTCTTCCCTGCCAAGCAGGCTTCGTCTGGGAAAATTGAGCTCTTGGTCATCCAGGCATTTTAATGGACTCTATGAATCACTGATCAGCCAAGAAAGAATGTGAAAGAGCCCAGGGCCATGAGTTTGCCGATTGGCTCTTTCAACAAAGACAAATGGAGAGCCAGTCATTCTCAATGAAGCAGGCCACAAAAGAGATCCTTTCTGCTAACTCTGGCCTCTCCTGTTTCTGTCCCTAGAGGACCATGGAGGTAAAAGCTGCCATAAACCACAATTCCTTGCAGACAGCAAAAGAGAGTAGAGGAAACAAGGATGAATTGAATCATTCTGCATTCTTCAAAAAGTCTCGGCGTTGGTTCACAGCAGAAAAGAGAACAGAAATAACTGGAACCCTCATTTTTCACAAGCTACACTGAAATGATTGAGACATGACACAAATTAGAGATAAAGGATCTTGGTTCTGGAAGGGAAATTAAAGGTCATTACTCTATCCAACCCAGACCATGTTACAAATGGGAAATTTGAGGCTGAGCAAGGCAAAGAAAATTGTCCAAGGTCAGACTGTTTATTAAAGGCAGCAGTGGAACTAGAACCTGGGACTGTATTCTCAGTCCAGTGTTATTTGAGTGTACCAGGTGGTATACTGGACAGAAAGCAGAAAGCATAACCTTTTACAAGCAACATATGAGGGTTAACAACACAGCGCTTCTAGACAGTGATGTCTTCACAAACATAATAGATACTTAAATTAGAACAGAGGCTTGTAAAACAGCATGACTTTCAACCAAACTGTAAGATATTGAGGAGTCCCAGTAATGAAAAATCTTATCATTTTGTTGCTTAACTGAGACCCAGATGGAAAGTTACAAAAGATTTAATTATGATCTAATGCATATTAAGAGAACACTTGCTGCCAGACAAGATGAAATAATAAGAACCAGTTTATTCTCCCCCCTGAAAAAAATAAATATGTATACCCGAAAAAAATGATTGTCAAGTAACTGGACATCAGGCAACCAAGGACAGTAATCCCTGAGGAAGAAAAACAAATCAGATGAGCCCTTCGATTGCCTTCAGATTGAGATTTCCAGGGTGGAGCACGGATCGGGGAACCCCGGGTGGAGCCCCATGCACTTCCTGAGCTGAGATTTTAGGGGGGCCAATGTGGCTAAACTCGACAAAGCAGAGTGCTAGAGAGGAGAGAGCTACACAATAAAAGAACCCTGGAGATTTTTAGAGAGTGTCCTAGGAGCCTTCATCTGAGTACAAAACAGTGAAAGTGTGTGAGGAAACAGGTGAACGGACAAATGATGGCATATCCACACAATAGCATATTACTGAGCAATAAAAAGGAACAAATTTATTAATGCATGCATGGATAAACCTTAAAATAATTATTGTGCTCAAAAGAAGTCAAACAAAAAGTGCATATTGCATAATTCCATTCATGTAGAACTCTAAAACATGCAACCTAATCCATAATGACAAAAAGAACGCTCATTGTCTGAGGAACAGTGATGGAGCAGGCAATGCCAGGAGGAAGAAATTACAAAGGGGCACAAGGAAACCGTGGGGGATCATGTAAGTGTTCATTATCTTATTTGTGGTGATGGTTTCATGGAGTAATAATTGATGCAGATGTGTCAAAATTTATCACTGGAATCACAGCTTATACTCTTGTGTGTCAAGCTTCTTGGGTTTAACATGTTTTTGAGGTTAATCTGTGTTGTGGGGTATTTTAATAGTTTATTCCTTCTTATTGATGAATAGCATTCCATTGTATAAATATACCACAATTTGTTCATTTACCTGTGGATGAACATTTGAGTTGTTTGATATTTTTATTATTATGAAAGAAATGCTATATACCCAGTGTATAGGTATTTTGGGGACATAAATGGAGTTACTGGATCATATGGTGGGTAGTATATTTAAGTTTTAAAGAAATAGGAAAACTGTTTTCCAACTGGCTGTACAATTTTCACTCCCATTAGTAATGTATGAATGTTGATAGCTCCACATTCTCACCAATACTTGATGTTATCAAACATTTTATTTTAGCCATTCTAGGGAGAATGAAGAGATACTTCATGCTAATTTTAATTTAATTTTTTCATAATAATTAATGATATTAATTATCTTTTCATGTGTTTATTGGCCATTTGTATATCTTCTTTTAAAAAGTGTTTGTTCAAACCTTTTACATATTTATTATTATTTCAATAGATTTAGGCGATATAAGTGATTTTTGTTACATAGATGAATTGTATAGAGGTACAGTCAGGGCATTTAGTGTACCCATCACCAGAATAGTGCACATTGTAAACAACAGGTAATTTTTGATCCCTCACCCTTGCCACCTTCCTCTCTTCTTAGTTTCCAGTGTCCAGTATACTACTTTATATCCACATGTACTCATTGTTTAGATCCCATTTATAAGTGAGAACATGCTTTTATACATTGTTATTGGATTGCTTGTATTTTATATTGAGTTATGGAAATTCTTTGTGTTAATATATTGGATACAAGTCCTTTGTCATATTAGAACATATATATGTGCTATGTATAGCACATATGTGAAATATATGAGATATATATGCATGTATCAAAAAGTTTGTACCAGCCATGGTTTACCTGTTGTTTTCTTAATAATGTCATCTGATAAAGTCCAATGTATTTCTTTCCTTTCTTTATCTCTCTCTCTCTCTCTCTCCATATTCTAGCCAGTTTAACAGCTCCCGAATCTGATCTCTGCCTCCTCAGCTCAGCAGAACTAGTTTTACTTGTGTTGGCTCCACCTCTCTGTCCAATAATCAGAAAATTGTCTCCGGGTAAAGAGCCAGGGCAAATGTGGGGCTCCTCTCTTGTGTTGCCCTAGTTTCAGGGATCAAATGCCTGAAAACAGTTGTCTCATATCTTTTTTCCCAGGTTTATACTAATAGTTGTTTGTAGCAGAAGGGCAAAGTTGATGGCAGTTATCCTGCCATGGCCATATCCTGGTCCCTCTGCTTAAAAATTATACTATCCAGCTAACTGATATTTTCCCATTTTTAGCAAAATCATCTACTAACCTTTATGACATTTTCCAAAACCCTTAAGAACTTTATCACCAGGATTTTTGGATTCAACATTGTCTTTGGAGCCATGATTAAACTTGAATGTTGTCCCTGGTATTTCTACCTACTTTAGCCATAGGAAGTCACTTAACTGCTGCCTTAGTATTTTGTCTATGAAATAAGGATAACAAAATTTAAGAGGTTTTGTGGGAATTCAAGGGTATAATGCACCTAGTACAATGGCAAGTATATGATAGATATTCAACAACAGAAGTAGTATAGAGGTTAAAAGAATGGATTGTGGAGTCAGGAGACTTGATTTTGAAAACTAGTTACAGTTGCAACACATACTGCATGTTTGAAGATACTTAGCCTCTCTAAACCCTAATTTCTCAATTACAAAATAGAAAGAGTAATGACATTAGTCACTACCTTATAAAATTGAGTTGAGAATTAAATACATACAAAGTAGCTTCTGAGATAACTAGCTCATGGCCGATGTGCAATAAATATTACCTGTTATATTATTATTCTCTTTCTTGCCCTCTTCTTTCCTCCACTCATCCCCTGCCATCATCCAGGGTGACTGCTCATCACTCATACATCGTTTGTTCTATAAAATTCTCTGGCCATGGATGACTCTATTCCTGTAGTGACCTCTGACTCTATTTTCCTCTAGCAGCCCACACACTCAGCTCTGACATACAGTGAATCATTTTCTGAATGCAATTATCTTCTAAAAGTCGTAATTCTAAATTCCACCTCTTTAATCCCAACCTCCTTTCCTCCCACCTCTCCCATCTTCGATCTCAATTCCCCCACTCCCCATGGAGTTCTGCCAGGCCTAGTTACAAAGAATAGGGTTGAGGATAGCATGGCTGCCACCAGCCTCATCAGTTTCTACCTTTCCTAACTTGTTGGTTCCTTTTAATTGCTTAGCTTTAGAATAAGACCTATAGTCTCATCAGATACATCTAATCAGCTGTGGCCTAATCAAGATGTTAGTATTTGTAAGTGGGTGTGATATTCCCATTTCCCAAGAAAATTTTATAGAGTGGGAAAGTATCATTCGCTTCTACAAGTTTTACTCTTTAACTCTGTTAGTACTCTCTTGGCAGAAGGAAAAAACTCAAATAGTGAATGTAATCAGATCATTTGAAAATAGCAAGAAAGTTATGTTGTTGCTTTTATCCCTGGTTGCACATTAAAGCCCCTGACGGAGTTTTTTGGCTGTGCCTCTACCCCAGAATTTCTGATTTGAGTTGAGTTGAGATGGGACCTGACCATTACTATTTTCTGAATGTTGCCCTATTTTAATATTCAGACAGAATTGAGAACCACTGAAATAGTGGGAAAGACACAATCATTAAAACAGTTTCTTGCAATACTGATGAGTCAGTTATAGGAAACTTTTCAGTAGTGTGCTAGAGCTGACTTATGCTAGCTCATGAAAGCTAATGATTAAAATTTCAGAAATTTTGTTAACCAATTGGTGTCACAGAGGATGTGTGGGATGATTTATTTATTGCTTAGCCTTAGAATAAGACTTACAGTGTGGGATGATTTACACGTTGGCAAACACTACAAATCAGTGTTTCCCCTCTCCCACCTCATTGCAGACCATTTGCCAGCATAATACTGCTCTAGCCTTTAGTTCATTTTCTTTCACCTTGCTTGTCCTTGAATCAGAAACTATGTGTAACTAGAAGCACTCTCTTTTTAATGTTGTTTCAGGTGAAAGTTTCCCCCTATAGTTCACCATGAAATTGTTCTGTGTCCTCTTCCTTTAAATAGAAATGGCTGCAGTAGCCCAGGGTGAAATCAATAAATACCTTTGTAAATATAGACTGACAGAGTTGAGAAGGCCCTACTTTCTATGCAATATGCAAGTCTGTTTACTCTGATTTCCTCACTGGTCTGACAATTCATAATTATTGGTCTAATTCTCATGGCTCTTCAGATTCACCAGCAGTCTGGAATTCCAGCTCTACAGCACAGGAGTTATTGTTTTCCAGGTATTTTATTGCAAGTATGTAAAAGACGATAAAACTTATCCTAGGCAGACATGATAACACAGAACATTAGAGCACAAAATCGCCTTATAAGTCATCTAGCCTAAGCTCCTCATTTTTAAATGATATAACATGCCCAGTGAGTTTAGGTGACTTACCCATGGTCATATCTACAGTTAGTGGCACAGTCAGGACTGTATATAACCCAGGTCTCCTCATTTCCAAGCTATTTTACTTTTTTCTATGCTCTTGTATCTCAGAGTACGATCTTCCTCCCAGCCGCATTGACATCACCTAGGAGCTTATTATATAAATACAGAATCTCAGACTCCACTCCAAATCTACCAAATAAGAATCTGTATCTCAACAAGATCCTGAGGTTATCTGCATGTGCATTAAAGATTAAGAAGCACTAATCCATCCAGAAATTCCACTTCTGGGTATATACTCAAAAGAATTAACAGCAAGGTCTTGCAGGGATATTTGTATACCCACGTTTATAGTGGTATCATTCACAAGAGCTAGAAGATGGAAACAACCCGAATGTCCATTGATGGATGAATGGATAAGCAAAATACAGTATATACATATAATAGAATATTATTCAGCCTTAAAAAGAAAAATTCTAACCCATGGTACAACATGGATGAACCTTGTTTGCAAAGTAACGTAATCGAGTCACAAAATGACACATACTGTATGATTCCATACATGAGGCACCTAATGTCAAATTCACAGAGAAAGAAAGTAGAATGGTGATTTCCAGGGGCTGGGAGTAGAAGAGAGTTGGAAGTTATTATTTAATAGGTAGAGAGTTACAGTTTTGCAAGGTGAAAGAGTTCTGGAGATTGGCTGCCCAACAATGTGAATGTACTTAACACTGTTGAACTTGAAATGGTTAAAATGGTAAATTTTACATTATGTACATTTTACCACAATTCAAAAGTCTTTTTTAAAAAGTTTCATTTAAAAAAAAATCCGTATCAACTTGATTCTAGTTTTCCGGAAGGTTTGATTCACCAACTGAAGCAGATGTCGAATGGAGAAAAAAAAGTAAAAAGACTATCAAAGTAAATTGAATAAAAACAGGTTTCATTTTTTAAAACTTACTTTTATTAGACTTCCTACTACTGGCTCAGAATCCTCACAACCACCTTCAGATAGATATTATTTAATCTCACATATTTTTACTAGGGTAACCAACTTGGCCTTGTTTGCCTGGACGCTTTCAACACTGAAATTCTCATGTCCTTCATGAGAAACCCCTCAGTAATGAGAAAACTGGAACAGTTGGTCACCCAATTTAATAATCTTAGAATTTTAGAAAGGCTATACAGCAACTAAGTAGAGCCAAGATTCAGCCTCAGATCTGACTGACAAAAGAACCAAGAGAACTCCAATTAAATCAATAAGAAAAAGAGAGGAGTGACTACAAAACCTCTCTGCCAATGTCCTTGGATTATAATAAAATAATATTATTTTAATATCTCTCACTACAGTTTGGGTTTTCATTTAAAAGAAATTTAATGTGGCATGCCAAATATCCTTAACTAACTAGCTTTTCTGTCCCCATTAAGGATGTTGTTTTGACCAGTGACATTCTGGAAAGTTTGCAGGATGCTGCCTTTCTAAAGCAAAGACAAATCTCTGATCTGTGTGTTATATTTAGAATGACCATGGAGCACAGGGAAGAATCAACAGGCAGTGACCCCAGGCATGGAGTATCATCAAGGCTGTAATCAGTTTTCCCCGAAAGCCTTAATAAAAGACTTCAGGGAGAAAGTCTAGGCTTTAAAAGTCATTGTAAAAAAAAATCTGTAATGTCTGTCAGTGTTCAAAGTGCAGGCTGACAATGGGGTGATCAAAGACGTTTGGACTGCAGTCAGAGATTAACCCTGTCTGATTTTCCTGTATTTACTGGGGAGGTGGCAGTGATGGGCAGGATGAACAATGAAGCCAAAGGATTGGGGCTCACCTGAGATCCTAGTCATCCAGGTGAGCTGAGAAATTGCAGACTAATTCACACATCTACCCTACCTCTATCTTCCTCATTCTTGAGTGCTAAAAAGAAGGATTATTAAAAAGGCAGGGCTGAAAGAACAAAGGGAGGAGAGGGGAAGACTCCACTCCCTGGGGAAAAAAGTTAAGAATGAGAGCACTGGCCAGAAATCATCTAAGACAGAAACCGTCTGAGCTGCCATGGGTATTTCAGAATAGGACAGAAAAGGTATTCTCTGTATTTCATTACAGAGCTGGGAATAACCACTATTGTGATGTTATAAATTCTGAGGAAACATTGCCACTGCCCATGTTGCTATGTTTGTTTTTCATTCTCTTTACCTATTGAAGTTAATAATAAAATCCTAAGTCATGGGTAGAGGGAAGAAAACAGAACATGGTTATGTTCCATGACTGTCTCTGGATTAGGGTGGGTGGAGGGCTAAGAGAGAAATCTCCAGTAGTATCTGTAAAAAGAGGACAATAGAATGCTAGCTTCTTGAGCATAGAAAACAGAAAATACAGCTCTTAAACCTGCTTTTGAATGAAACAAAGAAGCAGCCTAGGACCAAAACATTCCCCTTGTAGGTCCGCTGCTAAATTATCTTGTCCATTGAGAGACAAATCCTTCAGAAATGAATGCAGCCAAGTTAGCGACTGAATAGAAATATCTCAGTCTTTTTCTTCTACAGCACACTTGGCAAATGATGTTCACATGGCTGGCAGACTCCTATGACTGCCCCCAGGGTTACTCCCCATTGCGTCTCTGCTTGCTGGAAATTCATTCTTCTTACTTTTGCAAACAGGATGCAAGTGAGTGAGAGTGATGTTATACATTTATTCCCTCAAATTTATTATATGACAACCAAAAATAAGCAAACTTAGCTTCAAATCTTAATTCTTTAATTATCAAGTCAAAAAGGACTTGCTGTCACACAAAGACTTATACATGCGTGTTCATGACAGCTTTATTCTCAATAGCCAAAAAAATGGAAACAACCCAAATGTCCATCAGTTGATGAACAGATAAACATAATGTGGTATATCGATGAATATTATTCAGCAATAGAAAGAAACAAAGTACTAAAACATGGATGAACCTCAGAAACATTATGCTCAGTAAAAGAAGCCAGACACAAAATTACGTATTATATGATTTCATTTATAGAAATATCAAGAAAAACTCAAGACAGGAAGTAGAGTAATGGTTGCCTAGGGCTGGGGTGGGAATGGGGAGTAACTGTAAGTGAGCATGAGGTTTCTCTTTAGGGCTCTTGAAATAGTCTAAAATTAGATTTTAGAGATGGTTATACAACTCTATAAATACATTAAAATTCACTGAAGTGTACACTTTAAAATGTGTGAATTTTATGGTATGTAAATTATATCTCCATAAATTATTTTGCAATAAGAGAAAACTTACTTGAAATAAAACAAAAGAATGGCTGGTGACATTGCTCATGATTGCCAGAAACTGGCCTTGCCTGCCTCCCCAGTCACCTACCTCCAAAGCTGTTCTCTGGCATCTCCTGGCACTCAGTTCGGGATTTTAAAAATCTTCTCTGTTTCCTTTATTGACAGACTGTGGCACCATCCCCTGTGGCACATTATCACATCTTTATAAATATAATCAACCCCATTACACTTGCAGGATTGTGTGAGTCTAAGCAATCTATCCTAGCAGCAGAGAAAACAGGAGGTGTTATGCACGGCTTAGTCTCAAAGACAAAATATAGGAAACAAAATGTACAATGTGTTGTTGTAATGTACCTGTTGTGTATCCTTGGGGCACTTTCTCCATTGCAAAAAAAAGGATAATGAAAACCTTTCTGGTCATTAGAGACTGTTTGTAACAAAAATATTTTGTTTGTGTGAAATAAGAATATAAAGGCAATATTTTCTATTGACACTTGATATATTTATTGTCATGAATTAAAAACTCACAGTTTTAACAAATTCCTACTGCCATATACATACCTGAAAAAGTGTAATAAACATATTATAAGTTTATAATAACTTTTGAGGTAGTATCATGCTATGAAGCAAAGTTTATAGCATGTTTAAATTTTCCTTAGCTTACATATCTGACTATAAAATCTTTTAAAATAGAAAATATGAAAGCTGGAAGGGAACTAAAATGTCATCCAGCCAATACCTGTAGCTCAGGGAATGAAGCACTATTACAAACAACTTTCTCCAAATCTCACAGAATAGTGAAGGCAATTCAGGACTGAGAACTTAAGTCTCCTAACTCGGAATTGTGTGCTCTTTCCATTATATCTACATCTCATGGAGTATACATGTATCCATGTACATGAGTATACATGAGAAGGGTGCACAATGGATTAATAAGAATAAGAGAGGAGCTTCCCCTCAGAAACAGAACTGAACATATGTATGTGTGCGTGTGTGTGTAAACACAGAGAGAGGGAGACAGAGAGAGAGAGAGAGAGAGAGAGAAAGATTTCTTGCAAAGAATTGACTCACATGATTATGAAGGCTGAGAAGTCCCACCATCACCACTTGCAAGCTGGAGACCCAGGAAAGTCAGTGGTGATTGAATCTGAAGGCTTGAGAACCACAGGTGCTGATGTCAATCCCAGTCCAAGGGCAGGAGAAGATCAAGGTTCCAATCCAAGCAAGCAAGCAGGAAGCAAAATGGGATGAATTCCTCCCTTTTCTACCTTTATTTCAATTCAAGCCCTCAACACATTGGATGATACATGCACACATTGGAGAGGGCAATCTACTTTACTGAGTCCACTGATTCAAATGTTAACCTCATCCAGAAACACTGTCACAGACATGCTCTGAAATAATGTCTCATCTGGGCACCTTTTAGCCTAGTCAAATTGGCATATAGAATTAACTATCGCAATACCTCATATTCCATTAGAAAGAATTAAGGCAGGGAATGGCAAACTGTCATTCTGTGGACTAAATCCAGCCTATAGAGAAGTTTACTTGACCAATATGGGCATTTAAAAATTTAAATTTAGTCAACTTTCAGAATTTGGAGATTTTTCTTATAAATTCAAATTTCCAGTTTTCTAAGAAAAGTGGAGCTTTTGTAACCTTAGGTCGGTGTTATTATTCTATGGCAGCAGTCACTAGAGGTGAATGGTAGCTGCCCTGTTTAAAAGGTACTTTCCTTCTCCTTTGTGTAGGCATCTGAGTTTGTGACACTGAATTAAGGGATCTGAGAATACTGACTCTTAGATTGCGTATATCAAGTTGGAACTTCTGGGACAGATGTGTGGAGCTCACAGATTGGTTGGCTCAATTCTAACCTCTCTGGTTGGGTATAATTTATGCAAAGAACAACTGTTAGGAATATGTATCTGCACGAGATTTATTAGGGACGTGCTAGGACTAATTTAGGATTTGGGTTATCCAGGGACAGGTTTGCTCTCACCACTTGTGGGGCCCAGAGTAGGAGTACAAATAAAGGCCCATGTACTGTATTTCTAAATTTTTAGAATTTGCAAACTTTAACAGACTAGTAAGCAAAATAAAGTTCTATATTTCATTGAAAAATATACCTACATAGCATAAAGGCCTGATTTAAATTTAAAATTCTCAAACACACCAGAGTTCCAGACCAGAACAAGGTAGCATGAAGAGAGCTCAGCTCGGGATACTGCCCCACAGTTCATCCCCACTCTTTCTACCCTGTCTCCTCCCCTACCAGGTGACCCTTTGGAAGAAGGACCTGATGAAGAATCCAGTGCAGTCCCTGGAAGTGGGCTGTGTGTCATTTGGGCATAAAATTGTCTGGTACACAGGACAAAGTCTAGAAGTGGGTTATGAGCATCAGGAGGTCACATTCCCTTGGCTGCAAGGACTCCTTGTACCACAGGGAGGCCGGCAACCACTGAATGATCAGTTGGGGGTGATTTCCAGCAGAGATCAGTAAACTATAGCCTGCAGGCCAAATCTAGCCCACAGCCTGTTTTTGTATGGCCTTTGAGATAAGAATGAAAGGGTTGTAAAAAAATACAATAAAAAGTAGGTGACAGAGACCCTAAGTGGCCCACAAAGCCCAAGGCATATACCATTTTGCCATTTATAGAAAAGGTTTGCCAGCTCCTATATTAAAACCCAGGTTAAGCTCCCCTCTTACTTGAGTGTGAGGGCAGTGTACCCTAGTATAACCCAGATCCTTCAAAAACCATCATGGAGCCAATTCAAAGTCTACTTGTCTCCTCCAAAATTCCTCAATGGTTGTGAGTTTACCCGCCCCCAACCCCCTAATCCCTGGAGAATATTACTACCATGTGAGCACTGTAGTGTTGGTCAGTTAGTGCCAATTTGATGGCGAGTACATGTGGAGCCTATTCTTCCGTTCTTGTGATACCTCACTTTGGAGGATGGGCTCAAGCTATATCCAGGAAAATATAAGAGGTACTAGATCACCATCGTTTCTTATAATTGAGTAACATTCCATTGTATACATATAAAAATTTTAATAACTCACAACTAATGGACGTGGTGAGCTTTGTAGGAGGGGGCGAAAGCACATCCCAAATCATGGTCTGGATATGGCAAAGTCATAACATGTAACCAAAATGTTTGTACCCCCATAATATCCTGAAATAAAAAAAAATCCTCAATGGCCCTGGAACCAGGTACTGTTTTCAGTTAAGTGCAAAAAGGACTCTTCCTCTTTCCCACAGCAAAGAAATTCCAGTGTTTAGCTGAATCTCAGCAAGTTGGGAGTTCAACAGCCTAGAGACCTGAGTGATTAAATTCCACCTTTGCTTCTCCTCTGTGTCTCTCTAAGGAGAGAGACAGATGGTGTGTCAGGTGAAAGCAGATCATGTGGAGATGAGTATCTCTGACACTGACTCAGAGGCAGTTTTATATGAGGCCAGTGGCCTTGAATGGAATCAAATACTTACATTAAAAGAGAAGGCAGAAGGGAGTTACCACATCATGAAGCTGCGGCATCTTACCTCACAACCTGACTGAGGTACTGTGATCTGCTGTTTCCTCACACCACATAAAGCAGCACTTTCCCAAAGGAAAATAGGCTTTTCCTTCTCACAGATAGATGTCACTTCAAATCCCTGAGCTGAGCTAAGAACAAAGAAACCTCAGAGAAAGTCATTCGTGACCTTTGAGGTTGATCTGATTTTCTTATTCACAGCAATACAGAGGGCTTTTATTTTTTTATAAGCAAAGTCAAAAGCCGCACTGTAACTGAACGAGTCAGAAGAGTAGGTTGAATTTTACAGGTTTTCTTCAATAAGAAATAGCTTTATTTATTGATAATATAGGAAGCCTTGCTGCTATCTAATAGAGAATACGCTGTAAAATTCCAAAATCAAAAAACTACAGAGAATAATATAATATTAATAAATGCACATGTACCCACACATAGATGGGATAAGATTTTGTCATAATTGCTTCAGATCTTTTTAAAATATAAAATAAATTAAGTATCACTTTTAAAGTTGAATTCTTCTTTTTGCCCACCTTTCCCCATAGTCCCATTAAAGCTGTAAGTCTGATAAATTACATTAATAGATTCTTAATGCTGAATTATTGCTCTTTTCTTTGACTAAATCTTATTTGCTCAAATTTTTATATATATAGTACTGTGCTAAATTATTTTTGCTCTAATATTATTTAGAATTTGTGCATTTATATTCATTGGTAATACTGGACTATAATTGTAGCCTTAAAAAATGAGTTAGGTAACTTACCTCTTTTTTCTATTCTCTGAAATGGTTTGCATATGAAAGAAATTATCTTTTTCATTTAGATTTGAAGAAATTTACTTACAAAACTGTTTTACTATTAATTCACTTAAAGGTTTCAATCTGTTAGTTTTTAAATACCTTCTTTAGTCAACTTTATCATTTATGTTATTTATTTTTTCTACCTCATCTGAATTTTTTAATTTATTAGCAAAAATTATTCATGGCATTCTTTTTAAAAATTTAAAAAATTAAACTGTATTTTTAATATTTTCCTTTTCATATTCTTTTCTGTATTTATTTGTGATTTTTTTCCTTTTCTGAATTGATTTTGTCAGATATGTATGTTTTACTATTCAAAGAATCAGCTTTTTACTTCTGATAATTTCTTTCTTTTTCTTTTTTATTTCATTAATTTCTGATTTTATCCTTTTTGACATTCTTTCCATTTGCAGATTTATTTTCTAGCTTTTTGACTTGAAATCTTATCCCATTTGTTTTCAGTATTTCTTTAAAATAAATACATCACACAATTTTTATCTGCAGTTCCTTGATTTTGTTCAAAACTAAATATTTTATATTATGATTACTTCTTTAATTTATGAGTTGTTAAATGTTGCTTTCCTTTCAAATGAATTTGTATTTTTTTTTAAACGTTTAAATTAATTCCTTATATAATTGTTTTTACAATTATATGTGTTCTGTGTGATATCAACTCTTTGGAATTTATTGGGAGTCCCATTGTGCCATTATAGAAGGTCAATTTGGGAAAATTTTTTTTGCGTGTGTATGCTTGAAAATAAGTTAGACTTTCTATTGTTTCGTGCTAAATTCTATATAGGTTTTGGATCAAGCTAATGTATTATTCATATTACTACAGTGTTACTATGGGTTTTTTTTTTTTTTTGCAAAAACTATCAATTTCTGAAAACATTGTGTTGAAATCTTCCTTTGTGATTGTATTTCCTATTGTTAAACTACCCTTTCATAGTAGTCTAGAAATAAATCTTACTAGGTTATGATTATCCTTTTTATTCACTTTATTCAGTTTGCTAATGATTTGTTTAGGATTTTTGTTTCCATGTTCATAAGAGAGATTAGCCTGTGTAAATTTCCATCCGTCCGATATCCTTGCAATAAAATGAGTTTGGAAGCTTCCTCTCTTTTTCTTTCTTTGCAAGATATTTCTAAAGTTGTTATTATTTCTTTTAAAAATGTTTGGAGGTTTTATCAGAGAAACCATCACAGCCTGTAGGGTGTTTGTTTGTTTGTTTGTTTGTTTTGTGGGAAGGTTTTTGAAAATGGATTCAGTTTTCTTGATAGGCATAAAAGGGTTCAAATGTTCTCTTTCCTCATGGGTCAGTTTTGATAAGTTCTGCTTTTCCAAGGAATTTGTCTCTTTGTTTGTTTTGCTGGAAAAGAATGCCTTCCACCATAATGCATAAGTATCACATATCTTCATTATCTTTCAGTCAAAAATATTTTATTATTTTTTTTTTTTTCTTTGTCCCACACATTATTTTAAAGTGTACTATCTAGGCCAGGCACTGGCTCATGCCTGTAATCCTAGAACTGTGGGAGGCCAAGTTGGGAGGATCGCCTGAGGTTAGGAGTTCAAGACCAGCCTGAGCAAGAGTGAGACCCCCATCTCTACTAAAAAAAATAGAAAAATTAGCCGGTCTGTACCTGTAGTCCCAATTACTCAGGAGGCTGAAGCAGGAAGATTGTTTGAGCCCAGGAGTTTGAGGTTGCTGTGAGCTAGATGCAGGGATTTCTAGTTATCTTTTAGTGATTGAATTCTAGTTTAATTCAGCTGTGGTCAGATAAATTATTTTGAATGATTTCAACCCTTTGAAATTCCTTAAAGTTTACTTTATGACCCAACATATAACCAAATTTGGTAACTGTTTCACGTGCACTTGAAAGAATGAATATTCTGTCATGTGCAGGGTTTTATTAAGTCAGTCTTATGATTACTTTAATAACTTCTATACTTACTGAGTATACTTTTGCTTGTTTCATTGTATATAAATAGAAATGTGTTAAAGCTTTCCTTTATGATTATAAATTTTACAATTTTTATAAAATTATAAGAGTTATTTTAAACCTGTTAATATTTGCTGTGTATATTTTGAAGCTATAATATTAGATACATTAAAATTTGAATTATTATAACTTATTGGTGAATTGACCCTTTTCTCCTTACAAAATATCAGTCATCGTCTCCAGTAGTGTTTTTGTCCTTAAAAATGTACTTTATCTGGCATTAGTACTGTAACACCAGCTTTTTGGTTAGTGTGTACATGTTATATCTTTTCCATTGTTTTACTTGGAACCTATCTATGTCCTTGTATTTGAAGTGTTCATTTTGTAAGTAGTATGTAGCTATTATTATTTTAATCTACTCTAACAGTATTGTCTTTTAATAGAAGTATGTAGAACATTTACATTTAATGTAATTTCTGATATATTTAGATTTAACGGTACATTTACTCTTTGTTCTATTTAACTCACTTATGTTCTTTATTCTCTTTCTAGCCTTATTTTTTTAATTAACCAAAAATTTACTATTCTATTATTTCTCTCCTAATAAGTGGTTACTTATATATTTCTTATTCTTTGAGTAGCTACCCTAGATATCACTACTTATATTCTTAACTTATTATAGCCTAATACAATTTATTACTTTTTACTATTGCTCCAGTATTGCTAGAATATAACATATTAACTTCATTCATCTTCTTTTGATTTTTGCATTACTTTTTTCATGACTTTTAACTCTACATATGTATTTATAAATCCCACATATTACTATTTTTATGAAGTTAATATACATTGAAATTTACCCACAAATTTTCTCTTTCCATTATTCTTTTTTCCTTTCTGTATTTCTACACTCTTATATTATTTCTTGTATTGAAGATTGCTAGTAACACATTCTTTCTCTTTTTTCCCCTGAAAATATATCTATTTCTCTTTCATTTTGAAGAACAATTCTGCTGGGTATAGAATTATAAGTTGCCAATTATCCTTAGGTACTTTAAAGTTGTCATACTATTTTCTTTTCTTTTTTTTTTTTTTTTTTGAGACAGAGTCTCGTTTTGTTGCCCGGGCTAGAGTGAGTGCCATGGCGTCAGCCTAGCTCACAGCAACCTCAAACTCCTGGGCTTAAGCGATCCTACTGCCTCAGCCTCCCGAGTAGCTGGGACTACAGGCATGCGCCACCATGCCCGGCTAATTTTTTCTATATATATTTTAGTTGGCCAGATAATTTCTTTCTATATTTTAGTAGAGACGGGGTCTCACTCTTGCTCAGGCTGGTCTCGAACTCCTGACCTTGAGCGATCCACCCGCCTCGGCCTCCCAGAGTGCTAGGATTACAGGCGTGAGCCACCGCGCCCGGCCCTATTTTCTTTTAAATTTTATTATTTCTGTAGAGAAGTCAGTTGTAAATCTTTTTTTTTTTCTCTTTTAAGAGAATATTTTTATTTTTCCTTCCTCACTTTAAAATCTTTTTTAAAAATTTGTTTTCAGAAAAATTTGTTTTGTGCCTGTGGGTGTTTGTGGGTTTTTTCTTTGTATTTATTCTGTTTGTGGTTGTAGACCTTCTTCAGTCTGTAGCCTGATGTCTTACATCAGTTTGGAAAGTTCTTGGCCTTATCCATTATCTCTTTGAATATGATTTTGACCCATTCTTTTTCTCTTCTTTCCTTTCTCATATACAGCAATTATATGTATATCATATCTTTTCTGTCCCGTATGTCTTTTACCTTCTTTTCTCTATTTTTCATTATTTTTTCTTCTGTGTTTCAAACAAAGAAATTATTTATCTCTTCATTGGTGTTATCCATCTTTTCCTCTACTTTATTCTACATAATGATATGAATTATTTTAAGATCTTTGTCTCTTAACTCCAACATCTAGATGATCTGTAGGTCTGTTGTTTCCTTCCTCTTGAGTTTTTGGTTTTAAGGTCTTGTGTCTTGGAATGCCTGGTTTTACTTTTATTTTACATGAATGCTGAATATTATATAGGAATGAAATGCAGAATCTCTGCATAATGTTATCTTCCTTCAGAGGAGTTTTAATTTTCTTCTGGGTGGCAGATACAGTACAAACAGATGACTATGATCCAGTTGGAGTTTCAGATATTTTGAGGTTGTGTTTCAGGCTTTTTGATAACTTGTCTTTGCTTAGTTTGTCTTTATATCTAGGAAATAATCCCTCTATCACCCCTACTGGAAGCCTTGGGTATAGTCCAGATGTCCTTCTCCCTGACAAACCCTTAACTCCTATTTTCCTCTCCCTGTCTTAGACAGCTCAGGATGCCATAACAAAATATTAAGACTGAATAACTTAAACAACAAAAATCTGTTTTCTCACTGTTTGGGGGGCTAGAAGTCTGAGGCCAGGGTGCCAGCATGGTCAGGTTCTGGTGAGGACTCTCTTCCTGACTTACAGATGGTCACCTTCCTGCTATGTCTTCACATGGCAGTGTCTTGGTGCATGTATGTGGAGAAAGAGACTAATCTCTTTCTTCCTCTTCTTTTAAGGTTACTAATGTCATCTTGAGGGGCCCACCTCATGACCTAATCTAACCCGAATTCGCTCTCAAAGGCCCCATCTCCAAATACTATCACATTGGAGGTTAGGGCTTCAACATATACATTTGGGGGAATATAAACATTCAGTTGGTAATATTTCCAACCCAATGAGACTGTTGGAATTTCTGCTTAGCATTTTAACCTTTAAGCTGCTACTTCCTGCTTGGTCTTTTCCGCCACACATACAGTTTAAGAATGTCAAATCCCTCAGTGGGAATGTTGTGTAGAATGTTGGGCTTCTCTAAAGTTTTGCTTTCTTCATTATCATGACCCCTCACATTATAGCTGCTTTGGTTGCTCCCTAGAGATTTTCAACATTTGTGTTGTATATTTTATTCAGCTTTTATAGTTGTTTTTAGCAGAAGTTTAGTCTAATGCAAGCTACTCCTTTTTTATCTAGAACCAGTAGTACATTCTTTTTTTTTCTGAATTGCATGATGAGAAGGAATACATGAATGCAAGACAGATATTCTTTCTAGTAATAGGATTACATAATTAGGAGAACTTTTCTTGTGTTCTTTAGGAATTCATAATGCAAATGGTATTGATTCCTCCCTCATTTACTCTGTTTCCAGTACTCAAATTAATATCATTTGGGAACTATTTGACAACAAAATTCTATGTACCCAAATTGTACATTTACTCTTTGAGTCTATTTTATTAAATGTCATATAGATAGGAAGAGGGGATTGAAAAATAAATTTCGACTAAAATGGCAAAGAATATCTTTGACTCAGTCACCTCATGAAGGTATTATAAAACAAGGAAAAAAAATGAAACTAAGTCATCTTTGAGTAGCAAGGCTATAGCTCTTGGAAACAAGAGCTGTAATTAGTATTTTCCTGTTTCTACAACATCCAGGGTTCTAAACAAAAATAGATAGATAGATAATAAAATGTAAAGAAAGATATGAATTGAAGCATGAAAAGAATAATATTTCAAATTTCTACCTATTATCTGACCAAGAATAAAAATTTACAAAAATTTCAAGGTAATGTCTTTATTAGCCAATTAATAAGCACATTAATTAAATGTCAAACCACTCTCAACATATTATCAGAGAGTTTCAACATATATGTCCAATCCAAATATGCAATCTATAAAGAATGGGCCATGAAGTTTTATTACTGTTATGTGTCAGTTTCATGTGTTACTATGCTATTTCTCACCAGACTTTAACAAATTACTGTCACCTACATGGCATTAAGATAATTTCTTATTGAAGATAAGTAGCAAGAGCAAAACTACTTAGCACTTGACTAGTACTTTACATAGATTAATCCACACTTGGCAAGTATTATCTTGTTCTCATTTTAACAATTGGGAAAATGAAGACAAAGAAAGATTAACCCTGTAGAGGAGAATGAGCAGTAGTAGCTTAAAGAAAAAAATGTGCCTAGATAAACATCCCACTTCTAAGATGTACTTCCTAAACCAAAACTAAACAAAATCATCAAAGCAAAGCAACTAACCAAGTAAATAAACAAAATAACTCATATTTAACAAGGTCATACAGATTTTTTTAGCTCTTGACAGAAGAGACTGGGAAAAATGTTATTTATAAGATATAGACTATTTCTACCTTCTAAGGGATAATGGCTTGAACTTTCTGGAGATAATTACCTTACTTGAGGGGAGGGGTATGTGGAAATCTACCACTAGGAAGGAACCATCCATTGTTATTAGGGAAGACTTTTCATGTGCAGTATAGTAGTAACCCAAATACCAAGCTCCAAATTGAGAAATTAAAGTTCTGGTTAATAATATAAATAGGATTAATTTTTAATATATATTTATCATTCCTGATTATGTTAATGTGCTTGATGCATATATATTTTTGGTGGACTTTGGTAGATGTGCATGCTGTTACTCCAAGTGTTGCACGCCAGAGATCAGGATAGGATCTCAAAAAGAGTTAAAAGGTTGTATAGATCTGGTCGTAGCATTATACTGGAGAATGGTCTTTGAAATGAAAATATATATTGTTCAACCTGACTGAAGGACTAAAGTCTTACAGTTGGTGTTATTCAAGATCAAATAATCTAGATTTGGAGGATTATAATGATGCTGAATACTTGAGACATATGCTGATGAAAATTATAAGATATATAGTCCAATATATTTTGGATATGAAAGGGCTAAGAACATATCACTGCATATTGAGTTGGAGTTCCCTCTCAAGGGACATGCCATTCCCAATGACATTTATTCTGGCTGGCAAAAAGTCCTGAATGAGGATGACTGTAGGAGGTGGGACTTTGGAGGAGGGAGAAAACTATTTGCAGAGAGGAATTAAAGGAAATGGGTCAGGGATTCTGGAGAAGGGGACTCCGCTTGGAGAAAGCAGTCTGCATCCTATCACAGCTACAATTCAGAGATTAGATAGCCTGGCAGACCTATAAAACAGTGAGACTGCAGGTAGCTAGATAAGAAGTTACAGACTAAAGGATCAATGATGAGGGTCTTAGGACCACGGTCTTTTTCATACAGCAGTATATCCATATTTAACTTCTCTGTGTTGTGCTTGCTTTGGCAGCACATATATTAAAATTGGAACAATACAGAGAGGATTAGCCTGGCCCCTGTACAAGGATGACATGGAAATTCAAAAAGCAGTCCATATTTTTTAGGTCATCATCTTAAGCGAAATAAGCCTAGCACAAAAAGACAAATAGCACATGTTCTCATTTAAATGTGAGAGCTAAAAAATTTGGACACGGAGGTAGTGAGTGGAAAAATAGATACCAGAGAATGGGAAGGGTGAGTAGCAGGCAGGGCAGAGGATGAAAAGAAGTGACTTAAAGGGTACAAACATACAGTAAGATGAAAGGAGTAAATTCAATGCTTGATAGCAGAGTAGGATGACTATACTTAACAAAAAAGTATTGTACTCAGGTGATGGACACACTGAATACTCAGACTTGATCTCTATGCATTATATACACGTAACAAAATTTCTCATGTACTCCACAAATTTGCACAAATAAAAAAATTTTAAAAACAAAACAAAAAATCCTCATTAAACCACCAGATTCATTTTATTTTTGTTTTTTTTTTCCACAAAAGTAACTGTCCCAAATTTTTAAAAATAAAGTTCTCTGCATTGTAATTTCCTCCAGTTATCATCAGACCTTTAATAAAAGCCTCTAATTGCTATAACATGGTCTTGGTCTCACCTTTTGATGGAATGGTCTTCATTGGTGGTCTGACTGAAGTGTTGCTGAGAGAACAGCAGAAGCCTAAGCAAAGTTTTCAGGATAGCAAGAAGCGATGCTCCAAAGCAAGAACCAGACAGCTAACTAGAGTGTCACACAACAACCTGGATGGAGTAGAAACACCTAATCAGTCACAGGAGTGGATTCCAGAACTCCTTGGGAAGGGTAGGCTTGTTAAAGTCTAGTCTTTCCGCATAGAAGTGTGATGAAGATCCTTGGTAGTGATTTTGGTATTAAAGTTCAGAAGGACCTCACAGACAGGAATTCTGGGACATTTGAAGAACACAACAGAAAA
This sequence comes from Eulemur rufifrons, assembly GCF_041146395.1. NCBI lineage: Eukaryota > Metazoa > Chordata > Mammalia > Primates > Lemuridae > Eulemur > Eulemur rufifrons. The sequence continues at coordinate 71,699,204 of NC_090989.1, forward strand.
GTTAAAATTGCAAAGTACAGAGAAAAATAAAAATTTACTCCATGCCTTTCACTTATTCATGATGCTTTGTTGCTTTTATTGTTGAGTTTTTATTGCTTTAGTTTTTTGTTTCTTTTGCAATGCAATGATCAATTTTCATTTTAAACTAAGAGTGACTTTTTTCAGGTTTACATTCCATCTGATTAGACTAATATTTCAAAACAAATAGCTGTCTTTAATGTTAGAGTCAAAGAAGATATTTCTTTTCTTTGAAATCATAGGTATTTCACTTGCTTGACTAATTATGATGAATAGTAAAAGTTATTAGCTGTTGGTTATTGCACATGTTTACCTTAACAAATACACACATATACCCAAATGTACACTTTTGACTGATTAAAACTAATTTACTTGTTTATTTGGGCCATTGTTTTTCAAAATTCCAAGGATTTAGGATTGTATCATAATAACATGAGGTACATATTAAAAATACAGATTCCTGGGTCATAACCCCAGAATTCTGACTTAAGAGGTTTAGTCTAAGGCTCAAACACCTATGTTTTAATAAATTCCTTGGTGTTGATTGTGTCAATAATATTTGAGAACCACCGCCAGAGGCTTCTCCATGTAATGAACATTTACATCTTTAAAAATTCAGAGCTTTTTCAATCACTGCAGATGCTCAGAGCTAAAACATTGGAGTGTTTTTATTTTTATGTAAATACAAAATCAAAAACTGACACAATGCAAGGAGAATCAGGTTTTTTACCAGTACAGTAAAACCATTTGAATTTATATTGAATTGCTGGTCATTGTGAAGTTTTAGCCCCACTTTATGGCATTGTGATATCACTTGAGATAAAGTCTTGGGTAACTGCTGCCAATCCTCCATGCTCCAATCACTGGCTCATACCTCTGCCACTGCCCACCTTTGAAACAGCTCCCAAGGAGGTAAAACTAAGAGTTTCTCCACTTTGCTCAAATAGTGAAAACTGATGCTTCCTTATCCCTTTCCTGTTCTCTGACTGCTTGGCCATTGTGGATGTACTCACAACATGGTATGACAATTTTTCTCTTAGACCTAGAACTTCCAGCCAGTCAATAACACTTACCAATTGCTAATTATCACTCTTATTTTACTGTGGTGTTTGATTCGTATCTGTTATCACACTAGATTCACGTTACCACCCTTTGATTTTTTTTCTAAATGCTCAGTCTATATTCTGTGTTAGTATCTTTCGGATGGCATCTACTATACCTTAGCTTGACTTACAGTTACTTATGTACATATTGTTTTGCTTCCTCCTTTCTTCATTTCTCCCTCCTTCCTTCCTTCCTTCCTCCCTCCCTCCCTCCCTTCCTTCTTTCCATCTGCCTATCTTCATTTCTCCCTTCATTTTCTTTCTTTTTTCCTGAAAAGATTCTCCATGGAGCTATATAAAAAGTTTTAAGACCACCCAGAGTTTGTCCCTCAGAGCATTAACTCCTGGCACTTCTGCATTCTGCCTATGTGTGCACTGAGCATGGAAAGTGAGAGGCACCCGTGGGGGCATGAGGCATTGCACTGCCAGAATGCACCTGCATGAAGCTGATCAGAGCCCACCCAGAATCACCGCAGTGATTGGAAAAAGAGACAAGTGAGGCTGAGAGATTTTGAAGCAATTCACAAGAGATGTCCGATACAGATGGCTTTGAAAACAGGAGTTGCCAAATAGACAAATCATGGCAAGTTGGGGACTCCAAGTAGAAAGACTGACGTATGAAAAAATACCAAGATGTGAAACAATGGATGTGTACAAAGATCCATGCACAGTTCTATTTTGTTGGAATATAAAATTTGAGGAAGTAGTGAGTAGAGATGAGGCTAAAGAGATGACAAAGAAGCTCCTGTAAATTCCTAAATTTCTTTGTAGTCCTTTACAGAATTGAAAACTGTGATGTTTAATTTTATGTATACTAGAGTTTATTTTATTATTTGTTCAATTTTATGAGACATTTTATGTCCTATAAAGGCAAGGACATGCCTGTCATCTTCTCCATTGTATTTGGGACAAGGTAGGCATTTTGAATGAAGAAGAGTGTAGATTGTCAAGGGCCTCGCATACCATTCTAGGAATCTCTCTTCACTCTCTAAGGTCCTTGAGGGCAAACATCACATATAACCCTCTCCTTCTGCCTAGTACACAGTCTTCCACATAGGAGGTACCTAAAGACTGTTTACCAAAATAATGCCAAATTATTTAATTCCTGAATTATTAATACTTGGATTTATCAGAAAGGTATGGAAAGAGTAGGTATACTATGAAAGGCTGCACAAAGAGATGTCAAGGAAGAATGATTTGAATAATTTGAAGGAAGATTAAAGACATTTTTGACATCTATCTATTTTTCAAACTAAATTGACTAGTCAAATCATTCATAACACTTAAACTAATTCATGCTATTAAATCTAGCCTCAGAGTTTCTTTTCTAGACTCTGGCATATGAATTTGCCAAGACATCAGAGAAAGCACCTGCTATTACTGTGTGTGTGTATGTGTGTGTAACAACTAATAGCTATCAAAATGGTAAGATGTTAGTGTGGCTTTAGAATATAGTTGCATTTAGGGACATTAATTTCTCATTGACATCTGCTTTTAGATATAGGATGCTCAATAAAAGTGAGGAGAAGCGAATATGTCTGAGTCCTGACAAATTAATGATTCGTGTTTTAAAGCCCCCAGACATTTCCAGCTGCTTACTTATAATTGTAACATCTCTGTGAAAGACCCGTAGAAAATGTGAGGCCCAACGAATATAAGAGATTTCATTTCAGTTTACTTTTTCTTTTAAAATGTCATTAAACATTCTCAATGAATGGGTCTAGCCCAGAAAAGACACAAAATGTTGAGATGAAAATCTGTGAGTGACCCAATAGAGGGGCTTGAGATTTGGTCAAATTGTTACATGGCTAAGCCCATCAGTTGTTCTCTGTTGATATCTTTTTTTTCTTTTCAAATAAAATCTTACAATATATTGTTTACACAAGACTTGATAATTATGGTTAGAGTAAAACATACAACATCTGGCAGAATATATGGAGGAATTCTTGCTAACTAAATTAACTCACTAACTAGTTAGTGAAATCTCAGGATCAAAAGATACCTTAAAGATCATGTGGGTCATGTAGTTCATTAAGTCTTACCTCCCGATAACTTTTCTTTGGCCTGCATTTGATTTTGACAAAAGAAAAAAATTTGAATTTGCAGCCATTTAAAACTCAAGATTTTTCCCACAGATGTCTAGACTTGCAATTTCTTTTCTTCTGTGATAACATCCAGCCTTTATCTCCATGTGGCAACCATAATGTGGAGCTGTCAATAGCTGCTCCCTTCAGAGAGTGAAGCCTTACCTTTGTGCATTGCATTCTGTTCACCCATGGCAAGAATTTAGGTTTCTAGCCTGACCTCTGTAGGCATTTGAATTTCTGACTCCTGCCCTTGTGTAATGCTAAGGGGTATTTTAGCTTTTATATCTTAAATTCCTGCAGCTGAATAATATATGCTATACTTTTATCTGGCTAACATGGATAACTTTTCTTCAGTATGGTATTATCTGACAATATAAATATTATAATTTGCTTAACATGTAGTTTTAAACTAATTAGGGATTCACTTCTATCTAATGAAATATGCTTATAGCAGTTTAATGTTATCTTGTTAGTACAGGTTGCAAATACCTAACTCTTTTTAAAAATCTTCTCCTTTAAAGTCAACTTACACATAATGGGCATGAGACCAGGAAAAGCCTCATTCAGCAATGTGGGATACATATACAGATATATCCAATACATTTATAATCTCAGATTTATTTTTAATCTGAATGTTTTCCAAACTATAATACATGACTTGAATTAGAATTAACTTTAGAATGGCAAGTAGTTGACAATGAACATTCTTCTATATAACTGGAAATCTGATGCTCACCCACAGTATATGCTTGGCCTCCTTTACTGAATATTTATTTAGCAAATGCTTATCATAACTCAAAATCTCTGTGCAAAAGGCACTTAGGAAATATAAAGGTGAATAAGAAGTGGTCTCTGCCCTCCAAAGACTTCACATTCTGGTCAGGAATACAAGTCCATAAATAATTCAAGGCAGCTAGGCAGGGGAGTGTGAAATAGACAGCCAGTGGAAGTGAGTAGCCTTAAGGTTGGAAGTGGAGCAAAGGGCTGTGTGGGGGAGAGTGAGGGGGGTTATCTCAACATTCTAATTAGTAGCCTGGCCAGTGTTAGAGAGTCTCTCCAGGATTGCAGACCAAATGGATGCTGAGTGCTGCCCCCGCAAAAAGAGGTAGATTCTAGTCCCAGTCTTGTCATCAGCTTCCATAGCTTCTTAAAAATGCAACTTGAGAGAGTTAAATGTTGGCTTCAAAAAATTTAGGAGATAAGTATAATAAAAGAGAGATTAACTACATTCTGCCTTTCTGTTGGAGTTGCTTTGACTTGTTTTCATAAGGATTTGTGTGGGTAATCCAGGCTGGTATAGGTTTGGTGGTGGTCATGATATTTGCTAAGAAGACAGGTAATACCCTCTTACCTAGATCTACACAATACTGAAACAATTGATCTATTAAATGATTGTTCTATAGTGAGTTTATTCTGGAGGTAAAATCAGCCAGATTTACTGTTTGACATAATAGATTTAAAAAAAAAATAACAATAACTGCTGGGCTGAAGATTTCTCTTTTCAAATTCTTTTTTGTTTGTTTGTTTTGTTTTGTTTTGAGACAGGATCTCACTTTGACAGCCAGCCTAGAGGGGAGTGGCGTGATAGTTCACTGCAACCTCAAACTCCTGGGCTCAAGCAATCCTCCTGCCTCAGCCTCCTGAGTAGCTGGGACCGTAGGTGCATGCCACCACTTCCGGCTAATTTTTCTATTTTTTGCAGAGACGAGGTCTCACTGTGGCCCAGGATGGTTTTGAACTCCTGGGCTCAAGCTATCCTCCTGCCTCAGCCTCCCACAGTGCTAAGATTAGAGGCATGAGCCACCAAGCCCAGCCTGCAAATTCTTCTGTTTAGATCATCTGTTGACATTAGGAGATCTCACTAAGTGACTGAGACTCACTTAGTACCTCAAGAAAAGGAGGTAGGAATTAAGAGAGGTGTGGAATATCACTGATAAATGTGGTAGAATGTGTGCTTCAAACTACAGAACTGCTGTAAAATGTCATTTCTGATTACACGTTATTAGTGTGCTCTCAGTAGTACCAGCTGGCCAAACACAGACAGGAGAAAAACGGATAATATTATCTCATGTTAATAACTTTCAGTTGTCCTTTTGTTGAATCCATCTTTTTCTGTCCCCTTAGATGACTCCATTGGGCCTATGTACCTGATTATTTGTCTTTCATCAACAGTGCTTATATCAACTCTTCCCTTTTCTTTCTTTCTTCTTCTTCTTTGTCATTTTTGGCTCTTTCCTAAGCACAATCAGTGAACTATTCTTCCAAGTCTATATTTATTGAGCGTAATTAAAGCAAAGCACTAGAATAGATACTGTATAGGACACAGTGATAAGCATGATTCAGTCCCTGCCTACAATACGTTTATAGTGTGGGAGGAGAAGAGATAGGAGGAGGAAGGGAAAGAACTCAGTTCAGAACTGGTCATGTTCCAAGCACTGTCATCTCCCTTAAGCCTCACAAAAGTCATTCAACTTGCCTGCATATTTATAAAGGTGATCACAGAGATTTCAGGTAAATTACCTGAGCTAGAAAATGATGCATGTCCCTCCCACACACCCACAATCCTGTAGCTTTTGTTTATGCCTTTTTTATTGCACTGATAAATTTTTGCCTTCTAATATAATTAATTGTGTACATCTATGAGATTCATTTTCATAACTCTAGCTCCTCACCTAGGGTCTGGTTCATAATAGGCACTCAGTGAATATTTATTGAATTAACTGAATTTTCTTAACTAAAACCAGAATACTGGTGGGGGATCATACTTGGTGTTCAAAAGCTCTGCTATGACGGTTGCTTGCCATAGGGTTGGAGTGCTTTCTCGGAGGAGGCAGAACACTTTCCATTATTCACTGAGCGATTTCCCAGGTCATTGGCTTTCCTCAAGAAAATGCAACAAGTGCAGGTTACTGCAGCTTCACTTATTGACTGCAGAAACCCAGTGTTCTGAGTGTACGAGCGTGCCTCACTTTAGGAAAACACAATGTGAACGTAGCTGAATTTTAAAAGGATTTTCAAAAATTGAAATTTCATGAGTTGGATTTCTGGTGTGCCACAATTAGTCCGCCAATTGTACTGGTCATATGTATTTTGCCAGGCATAGAGATAATGTGATGGGACAGGTGAGCGTATCTATGATGCTGCAGACTCAAGTTGAAAATGGACACTTTCCTCGCAGCCTGCCACGTTTCCACGCTGGCATTCTGACTTCCTTGTTTCATCTAAGCCCAGGATTTTGATACACTGTGTTGACTAAGCACATTCTCACCACCACAAATTTTAGCAAATTTGCATTTCATCTCTGAAATAATATGAAAAGTGAATCAGTGCCTATACTTTGTTTGGGAATCATATTGAACTCAAAGTACACAAGGACTTCATCCCACTGTCTTTCAGAAAATCTCCAGTGTCCTCTTTGTTCCCCTTCATCTCCTGGACCTCTTACTCTCAGCTGCACCTCATCTCTCAAAAAGGAAGAAAGTCGTGTACAAATGAAGGGGTCAAGATCAAGGTCATTTATCAGGTCCTGTGCTAACCAGGACATTCTGTGTGTGTGTGTGTGTGTGTGTGTGTGTGCGTGCGCGTACTTTCCCTCTTGGTAGTCTCTCTCTCTTCATTTACAAAGCCATCAAGGTGAGACAGGCCTAAGATTAGTCCCATTTGAGGGCTCTCCCAGTCCTCCTTAGCCTGGTGTGTTCTCATTAGGTCAGCTGATGTGGCCTACTAAGGACTGAGAGTGAGAGTGACCTGTCCCAGGTACAGGCAATAAAGGTGTGAATTGTCTGCAAAGAATTTAAAGACAATAATAAAAACAACTAAAAATCTGCTTACTATCACCATGCACCAGCAGTTCTAAGCAATGCCTGTGATAAATTCTCCTCCCATCCTGGGAGGGGCAGACTGACTCTTCCCTGTGCCTGGTCCTTGGTACATCTCTGGCCAGCCCTGCTTTGGGACTTAGAGAAATTCCTTTCCTTGGATTGCTTTCCTCAGATTCACCTTTCCTCCTTGTAGAGGAATGGTAAGCAGAGTGAACTTAAGGCAGAACAAAATATGGTCCTTGGACCACTGGTGGCCTCTTGTTATTTGGATCTATTGAGATGGCAGTTTTAAAGAAGAGATGAAGCAATATACTTTTCATAAATTTGAAATTATTATTTTTCCCCCAAATCCTGTTACATTCTTCAAATTACGTTTCTAAGCCTTGTACAATGTACTGTAATTGCTAAGTTGGTTGTTCATCTTAATTAACAGTATGCATTTTAAAAAAAAAGATTTTCCCATCATTTGCATGTTATTTATTTTCATAAAACTAAGTTTTAATTATTCCTACTATGTTGCATTACATTCTTCTAAAATGACTCTAAAATGAATAATTAAAGCATTAAAGTAGTCACTTAAAAAGTAATACAAATACAATTCTAATGAATCTGAGGGTGTGATGATTTTACACAATCATCTGGAAAAGGAAAATCCACATATAGGAAGTAAATAGTGAATATTTGAAAATCAGATATTACTAGACAAATGATCCATTTGCTCCCTATCCTCAGTTTTTTTGTGTATGAAGCTGTCACTTAATGACATGAAGCAATGAGATTTTCACTTCATTCTAAAACAGGGAACAGTGGCCTCTCTGATAGCCCAGTCACGTTTTTGTTTTGTTTCGTTCTTATTTCAGCATATTATGGGGGTACAAATGTTTAGGTTATGTATATTGCCTTTGCCCTACTTGAGTCAGAGCTTCACGTGTGTCAATCCCCGAGATGGTGCGCACCACACCCATTAGGTGTGTATGTACCCATCCCCTTCTCCCCCCTTCCATCTGCTCAACACCCGATGAAAGTTTCTACTATATGCGCACATGTGTTGATCAGTTAATACCAATCTGATGGTGAGTACATGTGGTGCTTGTTTTTCCATTCTTGTGATACTTCACATAGTAGAATGGACTCCAGCTCTATCCAGGATAATACAAGAGGTGCTAGATCACCATTGTTTTTTGCAGTTGAGTATAACTCCATGGTATAAATATACCACATTTTATTAATCCACTCATGTATTGTTGGATACTTAGGTTGTTTCCACATCTTTGCAATTGTGAATTGTGCTCCTATAAACATTCGAGTGCAGATGTCTTTTTTATAGAACGTCTTTTTTTCCTTTGGGTAGATGCCCAGTAATGGGATTGCTGGGTCAAATGGTAGTTCTACTTTTAGCTCTTTTTGCTCCATATTACTTTCCACCGAGGTTGTACTAGTCTGCAGTCCCACCAGCAGAGTATGAGTGTTCCTATCTCTCTGCATCCATGCCATCATTTATTATTTTGGGACTTTTTGATAAAAGCCATTCTTACTGGAGATAAGTGATATCTCATTGTGGTTTTGATTTGCAATTCCCTGATATTAGAGATGTTAAACAGTTTTTCATATGGGTGTTGGCTATTAATCTGTCTTCTTTTGAAGTTTCTGTTCATGTCCTTTGCCCACTTTTTAATGGTGCTGTTTGATTTTTTCTTGCTGATTTTCCTGAGTTCTATGTAGATTCTAGTTATCAGCCCTTTATAGGATGTGTAGCATGTGAATATTTTCTCCCATTCTGTAGGTTGTCTGTTTGCTCTTGTGATAGTTTCCTTGGCGATGCTGAATCTTTTTAATTTGATTAGGTCCCGTTTATTTATTTTTGTTGCTGCTGTGATTGCTTTGGAATCTTCTTCATAAATTCTTTCCCTAGGCCAATGTCTATAAGAGTTTTCCCAACATTTTCTTCTAGAATTCTTATAGTTTAATGCCTTAGGTTTGAGTCTGTTATCCACCATGAGTTGATTTTTGTGAGAGGTGAAAGGTGTGGATCCTGTTTCAGTCTTCTACATATGACTCTCCAATTCTCCCTGCACCATTTATTGAATGAGGATTCTTTTATTGTGTATGTTTTTGTCTGCTTTGTCAAAGATTAGATGCCTATATGAGGACCCACTTCTTGCTAGATAAATGAGAAGCAGAAAAGAAAGGACTCTAATAAGTTCAATCAGGAATGAAAAAGGAGAAATTACAACTGATTCTGTGGAAATACAAAATATCATCTATGAATACTATAAAATCTCTATGCACATAAACTTGACAATGTGGAGGAAATGGACACATTCTTAGAAACACACAGCCTCCCTAGGCTCTGTCAGAAAGAAATAGAATTCCTAAACAGTCCAATATCAAGTACTGAAATTGAAGCAGCAATAAAAAAATCTTCCTAAAAAGAAAAGCCCTGAGCCAGATGGTTTCACACCTGAATTTTACTAGACCTACAAAAAAGAACTGATGCCTATCCTGCAGAAATTATTCCACAACACAGAAGGAAGGAATCCTCCCCAACACGTTTTATGAAGCCAACATTACCCTGATACCAAAACCAGAACAGGATGCAACAAAAAAAAGAAAACTACAAACTAACATCCATTATAAATATAGATGCAAAAATTCTCAACAAAATCCTAGCAAACTGAATTCAGGTGCTTATCAAAAAAATAACCATTATGACCAAGTGGGCTTCATCCCAGAGACGCAAGGATGGTTCAACATATGCAAATCCGTAAATGTAATTCAACACATAAATAGAAGTAAAAATAAAGATCATATGACCCTCTCAACAGACATAGGAAAAGCATTCAACAAAATTCAGTATCCTTTTATGATAAGAACACTTAACAAAATAGGCATATATGGAACTTACCTAAAAATGATAAAAGACATATATGACAAACCCACAGCCAACATCATATTGAACACAGAAAAATTGAAAGCATTCCCGCTTTAAACTGGAACCAGACAAGGTTTCCCTCTACTGCCACTTCTATTTAACATAGTGCTGGAAGTCCTAGCCAGAGCAATCAGGCAAGAGAAGGAAATCAAGGACATCCAAATGGGGGCAGAAGAGATCAAACTACCACTCTTTGCTGACGATATGATCTTATATCTAGAAAACCCCTAAGATTCTGCCATGAGACTACTGGAATTGATAAACAAATTCAGCAAATGTTCAGGTTACAAAATCAATGTACAGAAACCAGTAGCATTCCTACAAGCCAACAACAGTCAAACCAAGAACCAAATCAAAGACTGAATACCCTTCACAATAGCAACAAAGAAAATAAAATATCTAGGAATATATTTAACTAAGGAGGTGAAAGACCTCTACAGGGAGAATATGAAACACTGAGGAAGGAAATAGCAGAGGATATAATAAGGTGGAAAACCATACCATGCTCATGGGTCAGCAGAATCAACATTCTTAAAATGTCTATACTACTCAAAGTGATCTACAGATCTAATGCAATCCCTATTAAAATACCAACATCATTTTTTGCAGATCTAGAAAAAGTAATTCTATGCTTTGTATGGAACCAGAGAAGACCCTGTATAGCAAAAGCAATCTTAAGAAAAAAGAACAAATTGGGAGGCATCAATTTACCAGACTTCAAGCTATACTAAAAGGCTATAGTACCTAAAACAGCATAGTACTGGCACAAGAATAGAGACATATATCAGTGGACCAGTTACTTTTTTTTGTACTGAGCACAAAATAATGTTTTGAATAGAAAAATAATAATTTTGTTATTAAAATGAGATATGAGACATTATTACTGAGGCATACAAACTACTCAGGCATCAAAATAAGTAACTGTTATTACATAGCAAAAGTAGATATAAGTCATTCAGTTTCCTAGAAGTATGTAAAAGTAGGGACAAAGTCATTAATAATATTTTATTTTGAGAGAAGGAAGAATGAGTTATTGGCAAACTTATCAGATGGTACCTTTTAGATGTTACATATTGCCAGTGGCATATGATATGATCGAGCAGTCAACATCCCACGGGCATGCTGGGGGATGCTGCAACCTTACAGTGAGATCAAACTATTTTTTAATGCAGAATGTATATAAGCTTTTGACAAATGTACTTTAAATAAGGAAAATACCCAGTGACTTCTTGTTTTGCTTATCCATAAAAACACACACTACAAGAGAGACATTTCTCATTAGGCTAACATCTGTGTTTATGAGCCATGAGGTAGACTGGAAATGGCACATTGGGGTCAGAACTGAAGGTGCACGAACTATATGTGCAGCGAGAAAGGACTTTACCAGGAACATAGTAGAGGCTGCTCCTGAACACCAGTTCACATGCTGTTTATTCTCAGAGAACAGGTGGCATTCACCAATATACCTCCTGATCTTGATTCAGAGTTCAAAGAAATTGTGAAACCTATGACTATAATTCAATTGTAGAGCCTGAGAGGATATCTTTTCAGCCTTCCATTCAAAGAAATAGGCAGCAAATACATGACTCGCTCAATGTGTAAGTTTGCCAACTGTTGAGGGGAAAGGTGCTTATAATGAGCTGTTGAATGGATGATGAAATGAAATTTTTTTTCATGGAACTGTTAAAATCAGCAGAGACCATCTCTATAATTTTAAGTTGCTTGTTAAAATAGAATGTTTCAACATTATTGTCAATATCTGAATAGTTTGAATCTATCATCCTAGAGATAAAGTACACTATTTACTGTTTAGTCAAATGTATCAGAATATATTAGAAGATGGAACTATAATGAAGACAGTTTTGCCATCAAGAATTTGGATCTTTCCCAGAATTTAATGATTTTTTTCCTTCCATCAAAAAACCAATAACATATAATTGAGCACCATTTAAAAATACATCCAAATATACTTTGAGAATTAAAGCAACTGAAGAGTGGATAATCAATTTATTTCTTGCTGTCCTCCAATTTAAAGCATGCAGCCTTCCATCTTCGGGTATGATATTCCTATTTACTATGTGACAGAATGTTGAAGTAACAACATTCAATGAAATATGTACCCATATTTCCAGGCTCTTCACTGATCCTAAGATTCATAATTATCTGACAAGATACCAAGCATTTGCTCCCATTTCTGATGGCCTATAATTATACATTAGGATTTTCTATTTTCATTTTGTAAAAGATTAAAATAAGCCAAGTGGATGTGAAACATGACTGGCAGCTCAAAGTATATTCATCATGGAGTCAGGTTTCCAGGTATCAATACTTTGGTTAAAAATGGAAAACTCTATTGTTCATTAAATTAACATGAAACAATAATTATTAACTTCTAAATGTCATATACTATATTATATTTACCTTGTTTACAAGATGCTTGTAAAGTGCTATGTATGCACTGACACCCATAAAAAGCTTGCCGATGCTAAGATAAAAAAGTAACAGCCTCATTCTACTTCAAGTACGTATAAACAAAATCACAAGAGATTACGTTGAGCTTTGGAATAAAACACTCCTGGTAATAAAGCAGGTGACCTTGTTCTGCCTACAGATCTCTTGGAACCTCATCAGAAAGAGTGAGGAAGATGGGGAAAAGGGCTATAGAATGTCAGGATTTGAGGATCCTGGTTTTCTGGTGATTTTCCCTTCCTCCATGTCATCATAATTTATTAGAGTGATTTAAAATTTTGTATATAAATATCAGTGTTGTTTTGAAAAATTGTTATATAATGGAAGATTTTTGTAGCATTTATGCTAGCTAAATTGGAATATTTTTACTTTCACATTTTAATATCTAATATAATTTCTTATTGTAATTTAAATAATGACAGTGCTTCCTATTCTCATTGTCTTTTGAAACTTGGAATTTCATAATCATGCAGTTATATTCTCACAATGATAATAATTGTTATGCATCTGTATGTTCCTATGCAGAACATTTTTATTGCATATATCTTCATTTCAGTAATGCAAGGGTAAGCATTTGTTTCCAATACAATTGCAAGCTGTTCTTAATGTAAACATCAGTATTCCATCAGCCTTACAAATCCACAAGCAACAGCACTTCAGCAAGCATCAGCATTCTTATCTCTATTTCTCCAGGGAATATATTTTCACTTTGGTAATTTTGCCTGTATTTTTAGGATTAAATGTATGCTTCTCTCACATTGGAGTGAGGAGGGGCATACTCATTTATCATTAAGCAGGCAGTTTGTCTCTTGGCACTTAGGAAAAAGAAGAACAGAAAGAAAAGGAAAAGAAAGAAAAAGACTTCATTGTCCAGCCCAATTTCTTATAAAAATTTTCCAGCATTTTGGAACAAGCAAAGAGGAGTCATTTCATCTCTGTTCATGGTAGCATATAGCAGCCTGCATGCATTTTAGGTGGTAGAAAAAGAGCAGAGGAGGAAAGATATTTTTTTCTTCCTGTCAAGTGGCCAGTCTAGGTTTTGGTCCTACCATTATTTTAGTATCTGTGATCAGCATTAAGATGTTAATTTTTATAGTAGGGTGGGCAATCAAAGAATTGACTAGGACAAGTAGTAGTACGTGAATTAAAGCAGGAGCCACTTTCTTTCTTTCTTTTTTTTTTTTCCTGTTTTAAACATTTGAGCCTAATGCTATTTGCCGGCAAATCTTATGTTACTAATACTACCACTTCCTAATAGTAATTAATAATAAGTATGATTTAATAAGTGCATGCTATATGCAAACAAGTATGTTAATTATTTTTACATGTATTCCTTCATTTAAGACAGTTATTTTCTCTGTGATGTAGGCGTTACTTCCTCCAATGAACAGATTAGGTCATCAAGGCTCATAGAATTATATAACTTGCCCAAAGTGCTGTGACAATTTAATGTGGAGCTGTCATTTCAGCACAGGTCTTTGAGATTCTGAAGCCTTAACTAATGTAATATGATAGACCAATGTCCTAGGCTTTAAGTTATTCTATTCTACAAAAATTTGCTGTGAGTCCTTCAAGAAGAAAAGCTATACACTTTCCTTCAACTATCATTAACTCTCTGAAATGTATCTGTAAGACATGGATCCTTTCCCCCAAAGAACTTGGGATCTGGGGATAAAGATTATACAGATGCAAAAATAATCAAAACAGCAAAAAAATGGTAAGTATCACAAAAGAAGTACTGATGGAATTTATTTGGTAGAGCATTAACTTCCATCTGAGGAGATCAGAGAATCTTTATAAACACAGGCCAGATATAGCCTGATATAGAGGTGAAAATGGAGATAGGAGATACATATTAACAAGCAAGCATAGACAGTCACACATAGCCACACATTTTAGAAGGTTCCCCAGCCTCCATCATTCACAGGGCTGGTGAATGCTGTATGTCCTTGAACAAATTATAATCTCTCTTTGACCCTGTCTCCTATAAATTGAAAGGAATGAATGGCTTATAGGATCAACGTTGTATGGCTTTATGTTCAGATTCTGATTGAATCTGGAGCCAAAGAAAGAAGCAATCCAGGGGAGGAAAGAGAAATCTATCATACGCTCCTAAGCAATGGTTGCAGACGGAGGACCAGGTGGACTCTGCAGAGCTGAAAGGAGATGGAAGCTCTTCTACAAGCCCAAACGCCTGGTTCTGGGAAGAACCTTTTTATAGCCACAAGAGGATAATGCTTGGTGTCCACTTTGTCCCCACCCTTTGGGGAACTGTACTCTTGTCTCTCCTTTCACTACACAGCTTACATGGTGAAAGGGGGTTGCAGGCTGGTCTTCAAATTCAGGGTACTTCTCAGGGCTGCTGGCAGGTGCCTGGACTCAGATGACTTCTCCCATTATTTTCATAAGAAAATTCTCATAATGCTACAATTCAAGAAATATAGATTAAATACTAAGTACAACACTGGCACATAGTAGGTGTCCAGTAAATGTCTACTGGAAATCAGGAAAGATGTGCTTGAAACAAGCCAGGGCAGTTTTCAAAATGACCTAGCCCTTCTTTTTCCAGTGATAACGAGTCAGGGGGCCTTGTGTGGCATTTGAGACCTTCCCTCCTATAGCTTCCCTTCTTAAATTTTATTGGCAAAAAGTTACTGTATCATTTCCAAAGGAAACTATGCCATAAAAAAATAGACATTGAATCAATGGACACTTGAGCATTCACTGAGAAAAATATGCAAACTATGTTCTTAGGAAAGTGTAAGTGAAATAACATTAAGTGAAAAATGTCAAATAAAAATTACTATATACAATCCATAATTGTTATAGTGGTTATATGTGAAAAGATGTAAATAAGCCAAGAGATGATGAAAATAGTTATTTAAGTGAAAAGAATAAAGATAAATTCCCTGTGAAACGGATATAATAATAAATTCATTTTCTACTAAAAATATTATTGTATTTTTTCATATTATTGTTAAATATACAAACCATGCAACGAATATAAAATTCTCTATATGATTTCATCTCCCTCCTCAAGAGGTAGCCTCTTTTAGCAGTCTGCTGGAATATTTCTAGAATTTTAATGCATATGTAAGCATATTTACACATATTTTTCCATAAATGGGATGATATTCTGCATTCTGTTTTATAGCTAGATTATTTTTTAAGTATTAATAGTTTATGATAGTGGAAATAAAACATAAGCTTATAAAATCTTCAAACAATAAGGAAAAAATAATCAATTCAGAGACAAGCCTAGAGGTTCAAATACAGGTGACAGGATAGAGTCTTTTCCTTAATTGCCATCAAGATTCTAATCAAGTGAAGCACACCATTTCCTCATATGCAGCAGCCTAGTCACAAGGCCGCGTCCTCCGAGGTTGGGAGGGAGGGCAGCAGAGGAATCCTGACGGTGTGGGGGAGGGGGAATGCAACTTCAGCCCCATCTGTCATTTTGTGCCTGACCTGTCAAGACAAGGCCCAGTGGACTTCTTCACAATGCGGAAGGAGGAAAAAGTTGCCTCTTTTTTTTAATTAAATAGATGTGGAGCTCAGGGGATCCATAAGTAAGCCACAAAGAGACTGTGGTGAAAAGCGGCCCAAAATGTGCCAGCAAACCCCACAGGTTTGGTTCTGATTTTCTGAGTTTACACCCTACTTTCCAAGGAGAGCTGCAACCCCTCTTCTCCGGGTCTCCAGGCCGTGTGCCTTCTCTCCCAAGGGATGCTGCTCAGCTACAGGAGGTTTTTATTCATTATCCTCATGTCATTCTAGCTAATAGGACTGAAATTTTCCTGAGGTCACATGGCAGCACTGTTCCATCTTCGAACCAGGCAGGCTGGAAAACTGCCTTTTCCTTCTGCTCTGTAACTACGAGAGTAATGACATAATATAAAGATGATGCAGCTCAGCATATGATATTTCCTGGGAGAGCAGAGTCTTAGGAATGGAGGCCCGGGAAGTTCGTTTTAAGGTAAAACAGCCTCATTGAAGGCTCTCGGATACACTAGAATCGCTGTTTTCTATACAGAGCCTGGGGGTTTGGGGACTTACGAATACTGGACACTCTAAACATTTGTGTTTTTCTGAAGTGAGGGTCTAATACATGGATCAGACCCTTAAAAGAATTTTGGATGTCCTAAAACGTAAAAAATCCTTACATTATAGTTCCTAGACCTGCTATAGCAGACAGTGCTGGTGCTCTGGCCAGATCCCCTTGGATTTATTTTTTCTCTTTTTTACTATTTCAGCATACTCTTCCCTTGATTCCAGTGTGCTTTTGCATTTAAAGGCTCACATCTACGACTCTTTTCAGAAGAGCTTTGCTCAACTATGCAGAAAGCTGAATATCTGGAGTTTATATCCTCCCGGGGTGGCTGTTGGCCAATGACAGACTGGTGAAGAAATATGAAAGCCCAGCTCTCTTACCTCAAGAGGGCCAATCTGATGTGTATTTTACACTCCAGTGTGCCCTGTGGAATAGGACTGAAGTTGGAGCTTTGCCAGAAATTACTTGACTTCTTCCCTTTCTACATCCTGTTTCCCTCACTACCTTACTGGATTCTCCCAGGAGCATTTTCTTAATAACTCACACACACATCCTGGTCTCAGGGTTCCTCTTGGGAAAACTTCCCTAAGACAACAGATGCCGGTAGGATGGGATCGACAGTCTCTTTGCTACTGAGCCTTGTAAAAAACAACTGGTCACAACCTAGAAGTGAGATGGGTTGTCACTAACAAGCTGGAAGCATGGTTAGAAGCAAAGAAAGATACAAAGCAGATGGATGAGCATAGAAGGAAGACAGAGAAAAAGGGAAGAAAAGAGGAAAAAGAATGTTTAGTAAAATAATAAGAAAACCATTTATTTTTTCATTCACTTGGTATGTATCATGTTACCCTGGAAAAAGTTTAAAATAAGAATGAAAGTCTCTAGGTTCTTTTTTTTTTTTTTTATTTCATCTTATTGTTATGGGGGATACAGAATTGCAGGTTACATACGTTGCCCATGTACCGCCTTTCCCCCCAAGTCAGAGCTCCAGGCGTGTCTGTTCCCCAGATAGTGCGCGTTGCACCCATCATGTAGGTATATGTCCCTCCCTTCCCCCCCCTTCCCGAGTCAGCACCTTCAAGTGTGACCACTCCCCAAACGGTGCGCAATGCACTCATTGTGTAGGCATACACCCATCCCCTCCCCCACCCCTCACCTCAGTCTGATATCCGATTGGTGTCGTTCCCAGATGTGTATTTAGGTGATGATCAGGGAAACCAATTTTCTGGTGAGTATATGTGATGCTTGTTTTTCCATTCTTGGGATACTTCACTTAATATAATGGGTTCCAACTCTCTCCAGGAGAACCATAGAGATGTCATATCTTCATTATTTCTTATAGCTGAGTAATATTCCATGGTATACATATACCACAGCTTACTAATCCAATCATGTATTGATGGGCATTTGGGTTGTTTCCACATCTTTGCTATTGTGAATTGTGCTGCTATAAACATTCGGGTACATGCGTCTTTGTTACAGAATGACCTTTTTTCCCTTGGGTATATGCCCAATAATGGGATTGCTGGATCGAATGGCAGGTCTACTTGAATCTGTTTAAGATACCTCCATAATGCTTTCCACAGGGGTTGCACTAGTTTGCAGTCCCACCAGCAGTGTATGAGTGTTCCTGTCTCTCCACATCCACACCAACATGTGTTGTTTTGGGTTTTCTTGATAAAGGCCATTCTCACTGGGGTTAAGTGATATCTCATTGTGGTTTTGATTTGCATTTCTCTGATGATTAGGGATGTTGAGCATTTTTTTCATATGTTTGTTAGCCATTCTTATATCTTCTTTTGAGAAGTTTCTATTCATGTCATTTGCCCACTTTTTGATAGGGTTGTTTGATTTTTTCTTGCTGATTTTCCTGAGTTCTAAATAGATTCTTGTTATCAGTCCTTTATCTGATGTGTAGTATGCAAAATTTTTTTCCCATTCTGTAGGTGGTCTGTTTATTCTCGTGACTGTTTCTTTGGCTGTGCAGAAGCTTTTTAATTTTATCATGTCCCATTCATTTATTTTTGTTGCTTCTGTGATTGCCTTGGGGGTCTTCTTCATAAATTCTTTACCTAGGCCAATGTCTGTAAGAGTCTTTCCTACATTTTCTTCTAGAATTCTGATTGTATCACGCCTAAGGTTTAAGTCTGTTATCCACCGTGATTTGATTTTTGTGAGAGGTGAAAACTGTGGGTCCTGTTTCTAGATTCTTGTTTAGACTTCCATAAATTATTGGCTGTTTAGCCTTAGACAAGTCACTCAAATTCTCTGAGCTTCAATTTTCTTATCTCTAAATTGGGTATCATAATACCTAATTCATAGGATTATTGGGAAGGTCAAATAAAACAACAGAAGTGAACTCACCTTAAAGTTATAAAGCATAAAGGAATGATGTCTTTACTAAGCATTCTTTGAGCCTACTGATTTAAACTACATTAGTAATTTACTAAGCTATAAAAAGCATTTAAGATATGATACTGTCCTATAAGAAGTTTCAATCTAACTGGGGAAAGAAAACAAACACAAAGGAAATAGCTAAATAACATGTATCTAGATACAAAAATATATAGACAATAAAGGCAAAAAAGATTTCATAAACTGTTGAGATCAGTTTCCCCGAGGGAAGGGCTAACATATTAAATCATGTCTCCCTGTTAGATGTGTCTATGGCACCTACTCTCCTTTTTGGAGTACTCCTTACATCATTGGTAATTTGTTATATAACATTAGGCTTTTCTACCAGAAGTAGGCACAGATCAAAGCTGAGTTGTTCTCTTAAGAATCTCCAGTGCCAACCACATAGTTAGTGCACAATAAGTGTTTCTCAGTGAATAAGTAATATGAGGTGGACATTAGGTTAGATAGCATTTGAGCCGGGATCTGAAAATATGTTGGAATGTAAATTAAAGTGGAAACAACGGGAAAGCTTATTTAGACTTAAGCAGAATTGATGCTCGGCGTAGTAGGAGAAAATTTGAAGAGATAGGATAACAGTCACATTATAAAAGGTCTTAACTGCCAACTTGATGGTTACACTCTTGCCCAGTGGGGGAGTCACTGAAGGTTTCGCAGCAGAGTAACGTGATGGAACCGGTGCAACTGGAAGATGTTCCTGGCAGCAGTATGTGGGATGTACTGTGGGGATATGTCAGCGGGATGGACCCAGTTAGAGAGCTGATGCAATACATGTGAGGCATGAGACGGTGAGGAGTTAGACTACAGAGCCACAGTTGTCTAGACGCTCAAATCATTGCCATGGGCCACCTCTCCTTGTCCTAGCTCCTTTTTCATAACTTAACCATAGATTAAAATTTTGTGTTTACGCAAGTAGAGCCTCAATTCCTTACTATTTTCTAACAAGTGAGTTGGCAAAGAATAGATTTACATAAAACTAGAAGGTAAAGTCTAACTACCCACCTGATGCATTTATCCACAGATTTCCTTCTGGGTAGCATTTGTCCTATGCTTAAACTTCTAAGGCAGCCTGTTTCATATTAGCATTACTGGCATTGTTAAAATACAGAGCACACTGACATGATTGGCCATTTGTTTCAACAAACCCAAGAAAAATTAGCCTGGGGTTAATGGGCCTGGCAGTCCCATTTGACATGGGACTGGCAGTCAGAAAACCTAGATTATATTTCCAAATTCATCACTAAGTTGCTATGTGGTATTTGGCAAGTCCTTTGTTCTAATTTTATTTTGGTTTTCTCATTTTAAAAATGATGAATTTGGAGTAGATCATTTATTTTCAAACCTGGATAATCATTGCCTTCACCTAGGGAACTTATTAAAACCATGCCAAACCTACTGAACTAGAATCTTTGGGAACTGGGCTCAGGAATCAGATTGTTAACAAACTCTTAAGTGATCTCAGGAAACCAACTTGGATCTGGTCCAAGCAGAAGCAGTCTTCTCCCACTCTTAAAATTCTATTTAAGAATTTTATTCTTCAAGCCAGGTGCAGTAGCACATACCTATAGTTCTAACTACTTGGGAGGTTGAGATAGGAAGATTGCTTAAACCCAGGGGTTCAGGGCTGTCATGCAAGATGATTGTGCCTGTGAATAGCCACTGCACTCCAGCATGGGCAACATAGTGAGACCCCGTCTCCAGAAAAAAGAGGAAGAAGAAGAAAAAGGAAAAGAAGAATTATTTTGTTCTGTGATTCTTATGCTAGTAATTACCCAAGCAGTCATATCAATGTAATCTTTTTATCAGACTATGCCAGCCTAGCTTTGAAAGGGGGGAGGGGTATCACTAACAATATGGAGAATTTTTCCCTAACTCTACCCCTTCTTGCTATTGTGGATCCTCCAATTCCCTACTTCCCCAGTATTTCGGGTGTTCATTGGGGTGTATACCCATGAACATTCCCTTCCAGGTGAAGTGGCTTTCTGCTCTTCTCTCCGCTAAGGTTCTGGATCCAATGTGCACTCCTCTTCCCAGGAGTAACACATGTGTCATTTCTGAAACCTGAGATCTCTCCAGAAAATATCTTGGTGCTGCTGTTGTCACTATGTCCTATCGATGCCAATTATACTGTGCTGTGCCAGAGGTGCCACCATGAGCCAGAGCCCCTAAGGCTGCTGAGACTCCTGATGAAAAGGACCACAGGCATCACTAAATTGCAAGCAGAGCAAATAGGTTTCCTCTCACATGATAATTCAGACCAATTGCTGTTGCAGATTTTGAGGCTGCATGAGGGTTGGTGGGAGGTGCCAAGACCAATTAATTATGTCTGTTATGGGCACAAGAATGAAGAATGATGATATGCCATGGATTTGCCATCTAGTCTAAATCCCCTCTTTATTTTTTACTGTTTGTTTTGTTCTACAAATGAGAACACTGAAGCCCATAGACTTAGCCCAATTTGCACTCCGCGATACTGCAGAGACACTGATTCTCCCAACTTTTGGTTGTTGGCAGCAGGACCATGTGCAGGACTTGAGGCTTACAGTGTTCACATGCGTGTGTGTGTGTGTGTGTGTATGTGTGTGTGTACCTTTAGAAACCAGGCTGTACTCCACCATGCAATGCAATGCTTCTTGTGCACAGTCTGTGCAGACTTTCCAGATATTTATCTGTCCTTTTGAAGTTGTTGGATTTTTTTTTTTTTTAAGAAAACTCTATAGAACTTATCCAGGCAGTATTAGCTTGCATTTTCTAACAGTTGCTATATCCCCTTCAAATAATGCTTCCTTTGCAGAAAGCTTGTGCCGCTGGACAGATGAGATAACTCAGGGGATTTGCAGCAGGCGGTGGAGACTTTAACCCGTAGGTCACTCTCTCATCTCTCACCCAGATTAGGCCTGACAGCTGTTCAGGAGCCTGCTTGGAAGGGAATGCCCAGCTGCTTGCCTTGAGACAATTGGCATCAAGCTATGAACCCTTTTTGAAAGTATTGAAATACATTTTGTCATTTCTTTTAGTTCGGATGTCTGTCATTTCATAAATGACAAGAGCTCCATGAAAGCCTGTGAAGTTTAGTTAGCACAAAGCAAGGAGGCACTGACCAGTGAAACAGATACTGCTGTCTGGCCCACAAGCCACAGGTAAAACTTCCATCACATATCGTCCTGGGTTTGTGGTAGGTGCTAAACGTCGAATTGAAGAAGAGGCTCTTTGGTCACATTTTAATAGAGTTCTTTATTCTCCATCATCCTCGCTTCTCCAGAGTGATGCCCAAAGCAGGTCAGCACATCTTGCAGGGAGATGGTGCTCAATGTCTTAGTTGAGTTCAACTCACTAGCAAGTACAAAGCTAAGTTCACCTCAGAAAATAGCCATTTATACTGTGGTGGTTGTAATAGTTTATTTCATTATAGGAATGGAGAGTGGAAAAGAGTATATTATAAATGGGATTTTTATATTATTAACCTAAAATAATAATTCCCAACTTTTCAACTAGAGGACACCTCATATTCAGAACCATGCCCCACCCACACACATACAGAGGTGTGGCCATATTTTTCGTATTCATAGAATGGCAAAACATTTCTATGCTTACAAATCTCTGAAATTCTTGTAATAATTTCCAGCCTCCCCAATTCTCCCTTCCCCTCTGTCTAGAGGATTGTTTCATGTATACGTCCTTACAGGTAATCATATCTGTTGAAATACCCAGTAGAGTCTCTTAAAGGAGTCTCCAGGCATCATCTTCATAAATGTATGACAATAATAAAAATGTAGTGTAGAGTAAAAAAGTAAGTCAGTGACAATTTTGATGCCAGGTTACTTTTTTAAAATATTTAATTATATCACAGATTTTCCATGAGAGACTAAGTTTAAATGATCCCTATGAAACAATTGCTCCAATATAACTGCTGCTGTATTATTTCTCCTACTTTTATAAGCATCATTAATAAATTTTGGGGAATAATAATAGAGCATTGTTAGAATTTTCTTTGTTTATTGAAAGAAAGTATTTTGGAAAATTATGGTATAATGGAGAGATCATTGGATTGATAGTCAGAAGTCCTATTCTGATTATTAGGCTATGTGGCCATATGACTAAACTCTTCTGAGCCTCAATTTTGTTGTCTATAAATAAAAAACAATTATTCCTGTTTCTGCTTCATAGCATAGTTGCAAAGATTAAATACATTAATATACATGAAAGAACCTGCAAGCTTTTAAAGAAGTTTTGTGTGTTTCTTATAATGCATTTTTTTTCTGACTATAGAAGTAATAGTACAGTATTATGGAAAATTAAAAAATTCAATAAAGTAGGAAGTAAATTAATATGACTCATAATCTCACAATTCAGAAATAGCAACTCTTAAAATTTTACATGTAAACTTCCACACCATTGTTTCTCTGTATATGTTATGTGTTTAAAAAATTGAAGTCACACTACAAACATGATATACATTTTTCACTTAAGGTACTTTGAGTGTTATTTACTGAATTGTGTTCCTCCAAAACTCCTATGTTGACACCCTAACTCCCAATATGACTATATTTGGAAATAGGACTTTTAAGAGGGAATTAAGGTTAAATGAGGGGATAAGAGTGGAGCCCTAATCCAATATTACTGATGTCCTTATAAGAAAAGGGAGAGACACCAAGGATATACAGAGGGAAAAAATGTGAAAACAGCAAGAAATCGGCCGTCCACAAGCCAAAGTGAGAGGCCTCAGAAGAACCAGCCAGGACTTCCAGTCTTCAGAACTGTGAGAAATAAATTTCTGTTGTTTAAGTCATCCAGTCTGTAATAGTTTATTATGGCAGCCCCAGCAAAATAATATATTGAGCATTTCCCTTCAAGTATTTTTAAATAATTTGATTTTTAATGGCTATCGATTCATTATTTTGATATAATTATGTAACCAGTCCTCTTTTTTGGAATATTTAGGTCATTCCCAATTTTTGCTGTAATTAATAATGCCTTTAATATCCTTGTATGTTGGTAAATCATTTTTAAGAAACAAAATGCCCTCTAAAAGACCATAGTATAAATTAATGAGAATAAATTATGGGAATTCTTTGTACTATTTCTATAACTTTTCTAAGGTAAAAATTACTTCAAAATAAAAGTGTGTGTATGTGAGAGAGAGAGAGAGCCCATAACAAGGATAGAATAGCACTGGAATATTTATACTAGTGTTATCCTGCAGCCAATATTGTTTAGGCACAGGACCAGAAAAGCCTTCTTGGGAATCAATATTCTGATTGCAAATACCATCAATCAAACAGGGAACCCTAACATGAATACTTTCTGTTAGCAGGAATTTGACAATTTGGTGCACAAGTAGGGATGGTGGGGGGATGCTGTACAAGAAATATCTTTCTAAGAATTATTGCTCTTGCATAGAGAAGAACAAATATAAGAGTGGAGGTGGCATTCCTGCCTTCACTGGTCTCTTCCTTGATGTGATAAGCAGTGACCATTTTCGCATGTCTCCCTACGTCCCCCATATTATGAAAAGATCTACCCGGGCTCTTATAATCAGGTGGTGCTTCCGGGGTTTTTCCATAAGTGTGACACTTCAACAAAAGTGAAGTATTTACTGAGCACCTATGCAAAGTTTTGTTAGGGGTTACAGAAATTCATGAGGATGAGTCTCTATCCTCTAGGTGGACAAACTAGTGAAATAGACTTATAGAAAGGAAAACAATGAACTGTGATAAGAACTTAAAGAAATAAACCCCACCGGTGGCTGGGAAAGCACTGAATATGCATTAAAGAGATCAGGGAAGCATTAATAATAGAGGAGGTCGGATTGAGGGATAAATAGGGTATTGCTAGGCAGAGTCAGATGAAAAGCTGCGAAAGCACCTAACATCTGAACAGGAGTGTCCAGGGATTATGGGTGAGATAGGGCAGTGCATGGGGGCTGTGATGGGAGATAAAGCTGGGTGTGGGAGCCAGTAGCATAGATGTTGGATTATTAAAAGGCCTCCAAAAGTTTTTTTATTCAATTTACATTTTAAGATTTCTGAGAAAATTTTAAGGTAAAAAGAGTAGAAGATGTCTTTTGCCTGGTTTGGGGGTGACGGAAGAGAAAGGGTTGCTCCCTAACCCGCTCTACCCCTGTCTCCCAAGATTCAGGTCAGGTGGACACTGTTACACTCTGCAGAGCCAGAAAGAGAGAGTTATATGTCAGTCACACACTACAAAGCTATGATACGACATTATCGGACAAAAGACTCCACACATTTCTGCTGAGTGCATGGCAGACATGTTTAATATTTGTCAGCACACAGAATAATGCTTCACTCTTCATTTATGTTAAAGCATCATGCACTTTCACTTTAAGTTTTGAGTTCCGCATCTGCCAATCACTGTGTGACCTTCTGGAAGTTAGTTACATACCCTCTCTGAACCTCTGTCTGATGCAGCTAATAAAAGTTACCTCATAAGGATTTTGTGAGCATTAAATGAGATAATGCATGTGTGAAAGTGCTTGTTAGCTATAAAGTATAATACAAATCTTATTGTTATTAGAATAATTCTTTCGTGTGTGTGTGTGAAAGTGATGGGGGAGAAAATATTCTGTACTATTTTACCAGAAGGTGGCAGCATTTTGTTTGCTAGGCATATCCTATCTTCATTAACTCTAGTGGATATTTTCTGGAGACTTCTTCAAGCAACCAAAGAAATCTCCTGGGGAGGTATATGAGTCAAAGACTCTTATTCTTTTTTGTGTTATTTTGTTTTTTTTTAAACTGCAGAAAGGTTAACATATAGAAGAATTACAGGGAACAAAGTCTTAGAAGTTCAATTAAGGAGAAATCATTTGCTCTCCAGCCACACCCATGAAGAATTGGCTTCACATTTGCTCATGGCCTTTCAAAATGCTTCTATTATTCCTGATGTTTGAAGTAGGGATTTATGTTTTGAATCTGATTAATGTTTTTATCTGATTGCTTCTGTGTCTCCTACATGTTAGACCACATCACCATACTGAACATGCATTAACTGAACACTTGTTGGCTATAGAGAGGATCTGAATAAAATTGCAAAAACGATCATACCTTTCCGGACCTTAAAGTCAGTCTTATTGAGAAGAGTAAGCATGAAAGGAATTGAAAACAGTTACAAAATAACATATCAACATGAACAAACAAAGGTACCACTGGCTGAATATTGGAGGCTCTGCAAATGCAGAAAATCATCAGAGTGAGAGAAAGGTGGAAATGTATTCTACCTATTATTTTAAATCAAAATTTCTTTGTGATGGTTCATAACCTATCCCATCACACACATACCCAAAATAGACCCAGCACACCCCACATACTACCATTTTTTAAAATGCTCTATTTATGTATATGTATGTATATTCTTAAATAATGTTTCCTTTGGACTTTATTAAAATGTATTATTTCCTGGTAGTTCTTATAATGATATGACAGTAACCTGGACATACTGCAAAACTAAAGCTTCAGAAAACAGAGACACATCTATCTAAATATTCCTGTAGTATGTCTAGTAAAACTAAATAGGCTGGTGGCAAGTCATTTTGTTGATAATGTAGAAATTTAATGTATGTCAAACCTAGCAACAGCTTTAATCATCTTAAAAAATTGCTTTCCAGTACTCTACTTGGATAAACAAAGTGTTCCCTAGACTTGGTTTTGCTTTCTATCTTGACAGTGAGGCGAATGCATTGTTGCTGATGCTGTGATGAAACCCAAGTTGACTATGAAGCACATTCCAAGTGAGGCTAATTGTTTTCTTTTATCACATATTGAAACAATGAAAGGAAATTTTTTAATTTAATTTTAATAGTCTGCCTGTGAATCCAAAATTGACAGTGTATCAGATGTGGCTCCATTAAGAAAAAGACCAGGACTCTACTCGGGGTTCAGTCTGGGTGATGGTTGTGCCTCACTGATCAGAGCTAGGAAAGTATCCAGGTCTACAACATTTCCCCTGCAGCCCATGAAATTTGCAATCACCTCTGCCACCATTTTCATTTCCAAATTTGTTTTAAAATCTGACTTTTGCCCAACAACCATTTAAGTGGCTTACTATCTCATAATAAGGAGCGAAGATTTAAGCAGCCAGGCTTTTCTTTAGTCTGTGAGAGCAAACAAGTAATTAAACTATATTGAAAAAAGGTACCTCTAGGCCTCCTGAGACTTTTGGTAATACACAGCTTGACTTCTGAAAGTCATTTCTCTTTCCTAAATCTCATTTTACCCATATGTTAAAAGACATAGAGATAAAGAGAGAGATAGAGAGAGACAGAGAGAGATGGCATAGATTAGCTCTAAGGGCCCTGCCACTTTGATCTTCTATGATTCTAAGAGAGAGATTCAGGGAGGAGTGTCAAGAGTCTTTTTAATGACAATCATTTTGCTGTATGTATTTATATCAGCACTGGAATTGGTCTGGTTGACTGGGCATTGGTCAATAATGGGCCATAACATGAAAACTGTCATCAGATCAATCCCTTCTCCCTCCAGTTGGGAAGCTTCATTAACTAACATTCAGGTAGTGGAAACACCATTTCTCAGCTGCTCAAGTTCCCCAACAAATGTGGAAAATATGAACTCTGCCTCAGATGATGAATGCCATGAAGCTAGGGCAATTATCATTCGTGGGTTGGCAAAAAGAGCACTTGCCCTAGAGTAATAGAAGTTAAATTAGAGACCTAGCTCTGACTCTAACTTGGTTTGAGTCCTCAGACTCCATCTTTGGTTTGTAAATATTCAGGACTTAAGAATAACACTTAATTGCATGGCTACAGTGTTACTCAGATGACATAACAGACGTGAATTTTCATAAAGATACGTCATTCAAGATTAATTGAGAATCCATAATATGAAAATTATATGGTTTTCAAAGACCTTTCAGGGTTATTTTTTCAGGGAAGAGGAGAGTGGCGGTTATGTAAACAGGTAACATTTTAAAAGATTAAAACTGACAAGTCGATAAGAGAAGTACAAAATAACATGAGCAGAAGCTCCAACCATAGAATTCAATACATTAACAGAAAAAATAAGTTAAACAATAAGATGATCTCAACAGATATAGAAAATAGTACAGAAAAAAAGCACTTGATAAAATTCAACAGCTATTCCTGATTAAAAGTCATCAGAAAATTTCCATCCTAGAAAGAGGCCATGTACCAGGAACCTAAAAAAAATGTCATAATAACATTAGAAACATTTTCAGTTAAACACAAAACACATTAAAGAAGCCCCCCACAATCACCACTCTTCTTTGACATCATACTAAAGATCTTATCCAATAACGTACGACAAAGTAAAGGAACAAATGATTCTATTAGTTATGGGAAGAGAAAGAAGAAACTCCCGATATTTGCATATAATATGATCATCTATCTAGAAAATCTACAAGAATCAAGCTATTAGATTAGGAGTTTAGCATTATGGCTAGATTCAAGACCAATGACTTTCCTAAATACTAGCAAAGCCAATTTAGAAAATATAACATAAAACTCACAATCACATCAGCAACTGAAACTTTAAAATTTCTAGAAATTCAAAAAGCATATGATTTACTAAAATACATAAACAAATATCTAAATAAATAGAAAGATAAGCAGTATTCCTAGGAGGGAGGACTCATTGTAAATGAGCAGTGCCAGGTAATAGTTAAAAGTACAAGGCAGCTTTGTGCATGCTGACATGCAAAGATTTTCAAGACATTTTAAGCAGAAAATAAAAAAAAGTTGCAGAATAATATGAAAGGAAACTATCCATTTTAAAAAAAAACCATGTACAGTTGATCACTGAAAAACACAGAGATGGTGACCCCTACACAATTGAAAAGCCATGTATAACTTTTGACTCCCCCAAAACATAACTACTTACAGCCTACTGTTGATTGGAAGCCTTACCAATAACATAAACAGTTGATTAACATATATCTTGTATGTTATGTGTATTATATACTGTATTCTTACCAAAAGTTCAGCAAGAGAAATGTTAAGAAAATGATAAGGAAGAGAAAATACCTTTACAGTACTGTATTGTATGTATAAATACTGTAAGTTTATGTGGCCTTTTTACAAAATGAATTTTATCTCTGAAATAGTGGACAACTGCAGCTGCAGACCTCAATTTATGGTACTTAACAAGCAATTCAACTTTTTCTTGTAATGTCATGGCTTTGCTTCTTGGGAGCACTTCCAGCATTACTAGTGGCACTTAGTCTTGGTCCCATGGTGTTATTCAAAGTTTACAGTATTGCACTAAACACAATGAAAAATATACCAGAACAAGGAGAGATCACTTTTTATTGCAATATGCAATTTACTGGAAAGACGAACTACTTACGTGGAGATCCCTGTCATCGCATGGCGTTTTAAGAGGATATTCACTGCACTTGAGCTCACCAAATAGCAACAGAAGGTGGCTACAAAATTATTACAGAATGTACTACAGTCAATTTTATGCAGTTCTGATTTAATACTGCATCTTTACCTTTGTTTACATTTCTCTCTCTCTATTGGGAATGGCACCATGTACACTATTTGTTTCTGTGCATAAGTTTTGATAAATATTAAATTTTTATAATAGATGTGTGTATGTTCTATGGTAGTAAGTAATGAAATAGACTAGGTTCTACATATATTTTATGCATTCATGATATACATAACTTTTTCTTAGTTTTTTTTCAATATTTCTAGGCTATGAGGTTCACCTGTGAGTTATTACAAATTGTCAAAAATCTCTAAAAAATTTTTCAGTATATTTGTTGAACAAAATTGTGTAGAAATGGACTTGGTGCAATTCACACTTATGTTGTTCAAGAGTCAACTGTATCTCTATGTATATGTATGCAAGTAAATGCTTAGCAAAAATTAATGTGGTTACTTCAAGGGAAGGGGTTGGCATTGAGTATAGGAAAGAAGGATTTCTGTATTCTTAGAATTTCTTTTAGCAAAATATATTTGTACATACCTTGTGAGAGGTATTAATACCAATGAGGAAAATAAGGGAAGAATAGGAGAAGAGGAATTTTTGTAGAGTAACCCTTTGAAAGGTGAAGATGAGGTTTTCAACAGGTGGAGACAGGGCATACATTCCAGAATGTAAGAGAAGCCACGAGGAAAAATATTGAGAGCATAAACATGAAGGAGACAACAGCTTTGCACTATGCTTTATAATTTACAAAGCACTATAGCAACTCATGTGAGTAGTGCTATAATGTAATGATTTAAAACATCATTTTTGGATTTGAATCCAAACTCTGCCAGTAGCTAGCTGTGTGACCTTGGACAAGTTACCCGAACTCTCTGAGCTTCAGTTTTCTCATCTCTAAAGTTGAGCTAATATTAGTACGTAATTTATAGAAATATCTTAACTATAAATCCAAAAGGGGAGGAAAACTTTAATCACAAGTGCCCGTATAGGGCATTTTCACCTTTTCTAATCTACCCTGAACTTTTGGGTAATTTCTTCTTCCATATGAAAACACTGTATTTTCTCATTTTCTATCATGAAAATCATCTGTATTTTTCTATAAATAAATCTTTGCCAAATTCTTTCCCAAGATGCCATGTGATGAAGTGTTAACAGGCCAAGTGTGTTTTGGAGTGTGCACTAGACAAGTACACGCACTGCATTGAGCAGGGACATTTCTCTGATGCACAGGGGGCTGGTCAAGGAAGATCGTTATAAAGGCGCTTCCACAGCATTTCTTTTCTTTCTAATTTGCTGTAGATTGGGGCTTTTCTCTCCTCAGTGAAAGAAATGGGGAAAAGGAAAGATGAGAATTCCTAAGGCAAGTAAACTTCTAAAAAGAAAAGCATTTCCATATATGAAGACAGACTTTCTCCTAGTGTGGCTGCAGTTGAGACTGAAGTCAGTAATCGTGTTAGTATTTTAACATGAATATGGGCATAAATAACATCATTGCAAAATGTGATTCCATAAACCAGAGGGGTTGTGCCTGCTAGTTTTTGCATGATTAGGCTTTTGGAGAATGAAGAAGGAAGGAGATAGAAATGCAGTCGGAATTTGATTTTTATCATCTCAGAATTACAGGGAAGAAATGGTGAACCAGTAGAGCGTAAGAATTAGTGCTTCAATATCCCAAGGGAATGCTTTATGTTTAGAAAAGCCCATGTAGATTGTACACAATTAAGGAAGTACCTTACATGAATTATGTATGTAGGAATTGAATCCTCCAAAATCTAAATGGGAGATTCACTGATCCATAAGAGCACGGGTTAAGTTCTGAGTTAGCATCAGTTTATTTTTGCCATTACTGTTCTTGTATATTCTGCAACATCCACTCCTCAGTTAAGGCAAAAATCCAGTGTTATAAATACCTCCTTTTTAATTTTAAAATCTCTTTAACAGCCTGTCTAGCCCATTGTATGAATAAGTTGATTAATTTTCAAAGATGTTAATTGAAAATATTAAATGAGAAGCTCAGTGAGTTTACTTCTCTGCTTAAAATCCCTCAAATATGTACATCAGTTTATTTCCATTGACACAAAACCTTCTTTGTTAAAAATTCATATCAAGCTCTTATAAAAATATTTATATTATGAATATTTTTATGTACTAGACCAAGAAAAGACATATATCTAATACATTTAGTCTGTCCTTGCACCCCTGCCCGGAAATATTCTCTCTCAATTCCAACGTCCCTGTATTTACAAGCCCATGAGCTTTTTTTAAGAGCCTCAGAGAAAGGTTGGAGAACTCTTTTAGCCTGTGTCTCATTGGCATCCTTGACTCTTGGGTTCACTTTGTCACAAGGCCCTCTGAATTCCAGGGGCAAAGCATAAAAGCTCCTAGAGCAATGGCTGCATTATACATGACACTTGGTGACTACTAAGTCATCTCCTCTCATCAGAAGCATTTTTGAGCATCTCTTGCCAGAGGATGTATATAATACAAAGTGTTTGCTATATTAGTCTGTGTTTGAGTGGCTGGCTTGGGAAATTTTTCTGGACCATTATGGTCCTTAGAGAAATTATAGAATTAATAGTTTGATACAGTTCTGGGTATCACCAAGTTGACCTGTGTGATCAATCCTAAATCAAGCCATACTGTAAAGTGGCTGATGAAGGAGCTCTCAGAATCTAGACCTAACAGGATTGAAGTCAGATTTGATCCCATTGGAATCAGAAACATTCTACACAGACTCAGTCACACATAATAACCATAGTTATTATGGTTATTAATAGTAGGTCCAGCCAGTAGTTTATAGATGCCTATACTTGTTTACGATGGAGATACCTGAGAGTGTGAGAGGCTTCATATCTCTCATCAATCCTGGGGGTAAAAGCAAACAAACTCATAGCACATACTCTAACAATGATGAAAAAGGAATATGGGCATGGGGGGAAAAGTCTTGAGTTTGAATTTAGGCTCCCTATTCACTTACATATGTCTTGGACAAAACTATTAATCACTATGAATTTCAATTGCTTGAACTAGAAATTTGCAACAATGGCACCTACCTACCTTACAAGGTTATGGGAAAGCTCAAATTTGGTAATAATTGTGAAAATTCTTTGTACAATGCAAAACGTTATAAACATTTATATATTTATATCATCAATATTAATATTGGTGCTGATGAATATACCATAACATCTCAAAGATCACTTAGTACAGTGCTCATAAAATTTTGATGTGTATAAGAACCATTTGGTGATCTTGTTAGAATGCAGATTCTGATTCAGTAGGTCTAGGATGGAACTCAAGAATCTGTATTTCTAATAAGCTTCCCGGGTAATAACAATACTGCTGTCTGGGGACCACACTTTATGTGGCAAGGACTCAGTACAACTTAGGACCCTTAAAATAAAGAATATATAAAATGGTTCCATGTATGACTCTGAGAGTAAGAATCTGAACATCTTAGGTTATTTATTTCATTTTGAACATAAAGGTAGTTTCTACTTTGCATCAGTTGCATGTGCTGAGGGCACAAGGGTCCCCTGCAGAAACTCAGTTGTGGGCTGTTGGGTTCTGCTACCATAAACAATAAACACAATCAAGGAATATTGATAAATGTCTTTCATACATTTTTTTCCCCCTTTAGAGATTTTGCTTTGCCTAAATACTCAGCTACCCGTTAGAGAAAATTCAATCTGGCAACTTGTTCTTGGCAGTCCTGAGAAATTATTTCCAGTAGAGAAGAGTTACGACTGGATGGCCTGAGAGAGGGCCTTACCTTACACGTATCTGGCAGGCCCAGCAGCCTCTCAGCAGCTGTACTCACTGTGAAATTCATCTTTGTCACAAATAGCAAATCACATGCTATGGAATATCACAATCTCATTATGAGATGTCATCTCACGGCACAAATACATTACTTTCACCAGATTTACAGAGAATGCAGCCCACATCACTGCCAGCCTGTGATGGATGGGCTCTATCTGGATATATTTGGGTGCATGATTTACACATGGCAAGGCCCTGACAGGCGTGGACCGCAGCCAGCCCTAGAAGGGCTCTGAAGAAGGTTTTTCCTTCACAGTCTCTTAAACACAAAACCCAGTGGTTGGAAAATGTTGTGGCACTACTTTAAGGGAAAGAAATAGGGACAGCCCCAATAGCCTCCTTGTAACACCTTCGTTTGCTTCTCAGGAATTGGAATTCACAACAAGGAGACTTTGGTGGAATTCACACATGACCTCACTGAATGGGCCCACAATAAAATATCTCATATTAAATTCTATTCTACAGGAAAACTGTCATTTAACAAAACATAGTATCCTATACAAAAAGAAGCACCATGCTGTAGTATTTTGGAATTTCTATGGTGAGCAAATAATCATAAAATGTAAGAAAATTACATGTTATTTTTTTATTTATGGCTGCTTTATATTCTTAGAAAGTGAGAACCAAATCTCTTGAGGAGAAATGGACCAGTGTAAATATCTTAATGGATAATATCAGTTTAAAAGGGATCTAAAAGAGCCTCATATCTTCTATTCAATGCTTTAATAACTTACTTGCATTGTGATTGGCTAATCTCAGCTTGAATACCTGGGGTACTGGGAAGATCATCATCTCCAGAACATTTTCTTTTTACTTCTGAAAGATATGCACTCTAAGAAAGTTCTTATACGTGTTGAGTCTGTGTCTCCAATTCCCACCCACCAGTATTAGTTCCAAGTCTCAGGGGCTCACAGAATAAGTCTACCTTTTCATCTTCCTAACCCGCCACTCTCTAAATTCCACCTTCCACCAACAATAAGTCTAATCTTGTATCAGTGAATGAAATTTTGCAGGTTCCAATGGAAAAGTTTAATTTTATGAAAGAGTAGCATCATAATCTCATTTAATTTTTAATTTTTTTCAAATTCAATTGCATGAGCTTGTCGGAGACAAAAAGAGAGAGAACAGCAAATAAGAACAGCAATCAAGAGAAAAAAACAATAACATCCTAAATAATGCTGATGATTCTGTCTACCATTTGCCCCAGTAAGTGTACACCCCAGAGTAAGATGAGAGTCTGTTTCCTTTGTTGGCTCAGTTTCCAGGAGTATCCCACAATATAGACAAATTACCACACTGAGCATAATTTAACTATTCTAGATGACTCTTTCTTTTTCTTTTCTTTCTTTTTTTTTTTTTGCTATGAAACATGGCACCTAAACATGAGCCAACTACTTCATTTGGCTATCCACTAAGAAATAGCAATCAGTTCCAGCTTTGGAGAATAAACTAACTGCATTAGACCTATTGAGAGGCAATATGTTGGTCTCCAACATGGAGTCTTCCTAGGGAATTGTCAAGGAAAAATTTGCCTATGTGTGAGTGGTGTACTATGCCAACCTGAATTTAGTATCTGCCCCTTGTGTCTTTTCCAAAATGCATAGAAATTATTCCATGGTGTAAAATATAGCTAATTTCTCAAATTCTCTTTTTTAAAAGGATATACACAGGTCTCCCTCACTTCAACCTGACACTTTTGGTCTTAATAATTTTAATAATTTGTATGGCTTGGCAGGAAAGAATATATGATTCAAGCCTGTTTGACCTTGTGACTTGGTACCAGAAAAACAATAATGGCTCCTCTGATTTCTTAAGGACAGCAGTGATTAGTCAGATTTGGGGATGATAGAAGCAAATCCAAGCCTCATCAGATAACCAAAGTAAAAACAGACCCTTAGTAAAGGAGAAAGTATTACGGTATTTTCTATTAGTTTACCTATTAGTAAATATATACATTAAGCACCTACTTGTATTTCTGTAGCAAATGATAATCATTAAATTATTTTTACATCAAGGAGTTTTATTAGTAACTATAGTCAGATGTGGTTTTATCAGAGTAAGCAAATAAATTTAAGCTGAGTATATTAGTTCTGCATTGCTGCTATAACAAATCACCACAAACTTACCAACAAAACAACATAAATTATTTCGTAGTTCTAGAATGTCAGAAGTCCAAAAACAGGTCTCATAGGTCAAAATCAAGGTATCAGCAGGGCTGTGCTCCTTCAAGAGGCTCTAGGAGAACATCTGTTTTTTTGCTTTTCCCAGAGGTTGTTTACATACCTTGGTTCATGGCCTCCTTTCAACAATAGCATTGCTTCATCCTCTGTTTGTTGCCACATGTCCTGTGACTCTGACTCTTCTCTGTCACTCTTATTAAGACCCTTATGATTACATTGGGTCCACCAGATAATCCAGGATAATCTCCCCATCTCAAGATCCTTAATTTAATCATGCCTGTAAAGTCCATTTGGCCATATAATTTATTCACAGGTTTGGGGATTAGAATGCGAACTTTTCCCAGGGGGCATTATTAAGACTACCACACTAAGTTAGAGCAGATGGTATTCTGCATTTTCTAATATAAGGTGTATTTCCTGACCTATAAGGATGGTAGAGAGAGGAATGCTCAGTTGCTCTAGATTCTGGTCATAGCATCTCCCCCCCCCCACCCCCGCCTATGTGATTTGGGGTAAATCATTTTCAGGGCTGGGACTAGGGTGAGCTGAGGCATCTAGGGCAAATGACTTAAGGTGGCACCCCCACCCAGGTGCCAGTCTATACTTGCACAATGCTGAGAGTGAGTGCATCCTTAAATTTCCTGCTCTAGGCACCTCACATCACCTCACCTAGGCCCTATATCACTTTGTCTTGATGTTCTTATCTGTAAAATTGGGGTATAAGGTTAATGATTAATGACTGGGTGTGGTGGCTCACGCCTGTAATCCCAGAAGTTTGGGAGGCTCAGGCAGGATGATCACTTGATGCAAAGAGTTCAAGACCAGCCTGGGTAACATAGCCAGACCCTGACTCTACAAAAAATAAAAAACTTAGCAGGTCATGGTGGTGCATACCTGTAGTTGTCCTAGCTACTCAGGAGGCTGAGGTGAGAGGATCACTTGAGCCCAGGAGTTTGAGGCTACAGTGAGCTATGATCATTCTACTGCATTCTAGCCTAGGTGACAGGTGAGATCGTGCCTCAAAAAAAATAAAAGTACAATGCCATGCATACATTTATGACAGCTAAGATTTTTTTAAGAGCATGAGGATAGAATAAGTGATACTTCCTATTTTTACGCAATTAAAATAACAGTTAATTTATGTAAACAAATTATAAATATATATGTTTATGAAGATAAATGTATTCGTTTAGGAACGGTTTTCGTTCAGGTCAATGGTTCTTCGACATGGGCTGCACATTGGAATCACCTGGGAAGCTTTACAACCTGCTGATGCTCAAGTCTCATCCCCAGAGAATCTCATTTAATTGGTGGAGGGTGCAGCCTAGACATTGGAGTTTTTGGAGAACTCCCCAGCTGACTCTAATGTGCAGCCAAGCTTGAGAACCACTGGTTAATGACTACTTTAAAAGCCTCAGAAATGCGTTTTGAATTGATTTAAATTTTATGAAGAGTAGAGAACACACTTTTCCTGTTTGCAGAATGTATTCCATAGAGTCAAAGTAATAGGCAAAATTCACAAATTCATATTGTGATTCATATATAAAACCTTTCTGTTAATAAGAAGTATCTAAACATTAAAATGAAAATAAATGCTTATGTTTGACAACAAAAGAAGTATTGTGGGCAGGTAAAAAAAAGAACAACCTTGTAAAGTGTCTCCTCTTCTAAATTAAATTCTATCTTAATACAGTGGTTCTTGATCTTGGCCAAGGCAGTGGTTCCAGATCTTGAGTGCACATTAGAAACACCTGGGGAGCTTTTAAAATTCCACTATCCTGGCTACACCTCAGATCAATTAGGTTAAAATCTCTGAGGGTGAAACCCAGCATCGGAATTTTTTTTTGTATCCCCAGGTGACTTCCATGTGCCAACAAAGTCAGAACCTGTAACGTAATTTACTTAAACTCAAAATCAATACAACCAATATTTATTGAGAACCGGGAACTTATTGTCAGGAGTTGCAAGAAGATGCTCCCGGCCTCAAAAGGCTCCGACGGATGCAGGAGAAAAAACATGCTGACATATAGTTAATAAAGGTAAGAGCAAGATGCAGCAGGAGCACAGAGGAAGGCGAGCCTGCAACAACTCCTTTGACAGGCATGGGAGAGAGGAATAATCCAGGCGACTACAGGTTAAGCAAGGGATTTTGTGAAGGTGAGATCTGAACTGGCGTTGTTGTGAGTCACGCACTTGTAGGAGAGCACCGGGCATGTGCAAAGAACAGAGGCCTAAACAGAAGGAATTGACTACATCATGTAGGATTACTAATTCATTTTTCTGAGTTCGGATAGGATTATCCAAACAGTGACTTATTGAATAAAGAGCATTTTAGCATTCATCAACTTACTTAAACACAATTCTTGAAATACTACTCAGCAGTAAAAAGGACCGACCCATCAATACACTCCATGAGAAGGATGGATCTCAAGGAAATCATGCTGAGTGGAAAAAGCCAATCTCAAAACACTATATACTGTATGATGCCATTTATATAACATTCCTTAAATGACAGATTACAAAGATAGAAAACAGATTAGAGGTTTCCAGGGGTTAAGGATGGGGCAAAGGGGAGGAGGGGCTGGTGTGAAGATAAAGAGATGGAAAGAGGGAGATCACTGTAGTGATGGATTACTTCTACATCTTAATTGCAGTTGTTATATCAAACTGCACATGTGATAAAATGGCATAGAGCTATATACTCACATTGTACCAATGTCAGTTTCCTAGTCTTAATATTGTGCTATAGTCAAGTAGGATAACACCAACGGAGAAAACCGAGGGAGGGAAGGATACACTAGATCTCTCTCTCTGTACTACCTTTGTAACTTTGTATAAATATATAATTATTTCAAAGTAAAAAAAGGTTTTCTTAAAAAATAAAAATAAGATGAAATGGATTATTACAGAAGGAACCCCACAATTCTAATATTACTATGACTGAAAATGCAGTTTAGGACCTTGAAGAGAGAAACAAAAAATTTCTTGGTTTTTCTTTTATTTCTTCATTCTCTCCTTCTTCTTTTTGTCTCCTTTCTTTCCTTTTTTATCTTCCTTCCTTTCTTTTAATTTCTTTTTTTCTCCTATTCTCATCTCCTTCCCTAAAATTACAGCTTGAAGAATACATTTTAAAATTATTCCACATAATAGAAAGAACAAAAGATAATAATTAAGGGCCCAAATGATAAAGAAAAGTTAGTGATGTTCCAGTAAGTCCCTGTTGTTACTAGGCTACAAGCCCATTCTGAAAATTTAGCTTACAATTTACACAGCAGGATGTTTATATGCTGTTTTATTAATATGCCATCTTAAGGCTAAAATAAGAACCAAATAACATCCCAATTATGACCACTTTGAGTTCTTTTCATCTAATGGTCATGTATTAACAACAAAGAATAAAATTTTGGAATAATAATGAAAAACTCAGCTTAGATTTTAGAGTGTAGAAAGTTTATATATTTATAAAGTTCATGACAGACTGATATTTTAAACTAGTAATACATGTTACTTATAATTTGTTCATATAGCAGTAATAAAATAGTTCTATATAGCAAAAATTTCTATATTAACCTCCCTAATATATCTAATAAAGACAGGCACCTCTGTTGCAGCTAAGTGCTCTTGAGAAATCATCTATCTTAAAAAATCACATTTTTCTTTCGATTTCCATTTTAATAGCAAAAATAAGTTTGTTCTGGCAGCTCTTGCTAGATTCCAATGCACAGTGAGAAGTGGGGTGAGGAGAAGGTTCCCCAAGGACAGGCAGCCAGGATCAGGCTGCAGTTTGAACTCAGGGGCTGATTAGGGATTCCCTGCTATCCACACTGGATGACTGATATTTTTGACAATAGACAGACTCTGAAACTCAGAGGCCTCAGCACCTTTGCAATGAGATACCAGTGCTGTAAATAAATCATTCCTTGATCTTTAAATGTCATTTATATTTCCAAGTAAGAAACACACCTAAAATTATTGAAAGGGATAAAAGGGATTTGTTCAATCAACAAAAATAAATGGAGTTTTTTTCTTTTATAAAGTAAATTACATACTTCAGAACATGTAAAAATATCTTTAATTGGAGAGAGTGTGAATAATCCTAAAGGAAATAGAAGTAGCTAATTGTACTACAAAATGTAATGAGATTATCACATACCTTAATGGTTACAGAGGTACCATGGAGTCTTTCTTTTAACTGTTAGGGAAATCTGTACTTTTGCTGACTTACAAAAAATGGATACTGGACCACAGGTTACTAAAAAGCTACTTTATGAAGTTCTTCCAACTCAAAGTGACCAAATAAAGCCAAATCATGACAAATCTGGAAAAGAAGTTGTGAATTTAAAGAGATGCTGAGCCTTCCTGAAAGTGAAATATCAAGTAGATGTGCCAAGAGCTACTTTCAAAAAATGAAACCCTAGACCAAGTTTCAGATCCCGTGATGCATGGAGAAGCCCCTCATGCGTGAAGCAGTCTCTTGTGTGTGATTTCTTGCTGGCAGCGATATAATATGATATGATAGGGAACCATGCTAGAGAGCGCAGAGGACCCAGAAGATAAACTCACTGTAGACCCTCTAACACCTGATGGGGACTTTCCTTTCAGCCTTCCTCTCGTTCTCTGCTGCCCAACTGTCCTTACTCAATTACTTCAATTCTCTCTGGTCCTGATCTCAGCCAATGCCTCTTCTGTCTCTGGACTTTCCCTATGGTGGGTGTTACCTCAGCTGAAAAGACTTCCTTCAGTCAGCATCTATTTGTTGAGCATCTACTGTATGCCAGGGACAAAGAAAAAGACAGAGTCCCTGTTTTGATAGAACTTAACTGTAAGTGAGAGAAACAGATAATAAACAAATGAAAAAATAATTAAACAAGACAATTTTAGATTCTAAGAGCTATGAGGGAAATCAATAAGTAATGTGATAGAGAGCAGCTGGGCAGAGAGGCAGGCTACTTGACAGAGAGGAGGATGAGAGAAAGCATCTCTGAAGAGGACTATGGAATAAAAGGGAGTCTGCCATGCGCAGAAGGGGAAAAGAGCTCCCCAGGCAGGGGAAGAGAAAATGTGAAGGCTCTGAGAGGGGAATGGAATTGGTAAATTCAGGCAATTGAAACAAACAAGAATGGCCAGAATGTCATAATCACCTGGTCCCAAGTGAGGTTTAAGAGGTTAGAGATCTTGGGGTAAGGTCATGCAGGGTCTGCAGGGCCATGAAAGATGTTAATATTTTATTTTTAGAGAAATGGGAAATCCTTGAAGAATTTGAAGTACAGGAGTAACATGATCAAATTTATATTTATAAAATGTTACTCTGGTTGCAATATAGAGAAACATTTTAATTGGAAAAGAACTAGAAGCAGGAAGATCTATTAGGAAATTGTTGCCATAGACCAGGTGCAGAGAGGATGGTGTCTTGGACTAAGGTGGCAATGGTGGACATTGAAGAAAGTGAATGGGTTCTAGTTATTCTTTGAAAGTAGAACTAACAACTCTTGTGGGAAGATTGGTCTTGACGGATAAGAAAAAGGCAGAAAAACAAGATGGCTTGTTGTTTAGAGACTTAAGAACTGAGGCAATTGTGGCACAATTTCATGAAATAGGAAAACTGGGTAAGAAACAGTTTCAGAGAGGGAAACAGGAGTTGTATGTTGAATGTTACATTGAAATATCAATAGAACATCCAAGTAGAAATGTCAAGGAGTAATATGAAGTAAGTATGAAGCATGAAGGAGGTAGTGAGTTCCAGTATCACTTCTGAAGTCCCACTCCCTCAATTGTCTATCTACATTTAAATATGTATATTCTCAGAACAAAAATTCCACTTCTGGGTGTCTCTCTTCTAAGAAATATTGACGTATACATACAAAGAGGCATGTATTAAAATATTTATCATAGCATTGTTTGTGATAAAAAAAATGAGGTCAACCTATGTATTCACCAAAAAAGAGTGTTTCATAAACTACACTACATCCATAGCATAAAATCTCTGGCAATAGTTAATGGAGAGATCTCATGTTGTAAAATGAGATAATCACAAAGCTACATGGTTAAATGAGAATATTGTTATAGAATTATATGTAATATAATCTTATTTATGGGAAAAATTGGTATTGTACAAAGATACATGTATAGATAAGCAAATCCATAAAAATGTGACTCCACAAAATTATATCTGGGAGAAGAAGAGGCAGTAGAATGGGGAGTAAGACTTGGGCTCTTTATTGTATTATACTCGAGTATTGTTGAATTTTTACAAGAAAAATATATAATGCTTAATTTTGAAATTTTAAGTAATATTTAAACCAGTAAGTTCTACCTATGAACCTCAAAAATAATGAAATCCTGGAGGGGGGAGAGAAAAAGGCCAAATAGAAACCTCTAGCAATCATCCCTCCACAGGAACATCAAATTCAACAGCTATCCATGTGAGTAAGCAACTTCAGAAGAAGCAAAAATCAGGAAAGCAATCACAGTACTTGGTTTTTACATTATATCAAGGAAAGAGGCACTGAAGAGGGCAGAAAAGACAGTCCTAAATTGCCTACGCCATCCCTCCTCCCAACCCCCACAATGCCACCTCAGCACACCAGTTGGAGAAAGAGTCTGAGCCCCCCAGGAAGGAGAGTGAAGTGATAGTGGCACTTTCCATTAGAACTCAGGGTCACGCTGTCACAGAGGAACACAACACAGGGCAAAATTCTGCCAGTTCCCACAGAGGGACCATTTAGACCAGCTTGGCCAGAGGGACATACTCCACCTTGAAATTTGAGTATCAGCTAGTCCCACCACCAGCTGACAAAAAGCAGCCTGGGACCTGGACTAAATTCACAAGGCAGTGGAGCCACAAAGGCTATATTCTGTGGGCAATTTCTGTGGCTATCCTGGCTCGGAGCCAGTGGACTTGGGGTGCATGTGACCCAGTGAGACACCACCATCAGAGGCCAAACTAGTGCCTATGACACCTTTCCCCCAACTATAGGCAGTGCAGCTCAGAGGAGTCCTCTTCCACTTGGGGAAAGGAAACAGAAGGGTTTGAAGG
Organism: Eulemur rufifrons; assembly: GCF_041146395.1. NCBI lineage: Eukaryota > Metazoa > Chordata > Mammalia > Primates > Lemuridae > Eulemur > Eulemur rufifrons. The sequence continues at coordinate 71,741,565 of NC_090989.1, forward strand.
ACTTTGTTTTGTAACTTGGGTACCAGCTCAGCCACAGTAGAATGAAATACTAAGCAGACTCCAGAAGCCCCTGATTCCAAGCCTTGGTTCCTGAGGGGGTGTTTCTAGGCCCATCCTGTACCAGAAGGAAACCCACTACACTGAAGGGAAGGACCTAGTCCTAGCAGAATTCACCATCTGCTGAGTAGAGAGCCCTTGAGCTTTGAATAAACATCAGAGGTAGAGAGCAGCAGTCACTATGGGCTTTGGGTGAGACTGGACTGGTTTCAGGTACGACCTAGGGCAGTCCCAGCTATGGTGGCCATAAGGGAGTACCCATGTCACTCCTTCCCCAGCACCAGCAGCCCAAAAAGAGAGTGAGGGAAGAAAGTGAGAGACTCTGCATGGTAATCCAGGAAATTCTCTCGTGATCTTACCAAAGTCAACCATGGTGCTACCACCAGGAGTCTACAAGAGTCATTACTGGGTTGGGGCACACCTAGTGCTTATATGGCTGCCATGAACAAAGACTTAGATCAAAACACTTAATTCTCTTTGAATATCTGGGAAACCTTTTCAAGAAGGATGAGTTCAAACAAGCCCAAACTGTGAAGAATAAAATAAATACCTATCTCTTCAATGCCCAAGCATCAACAAACATCCACAAGTATCAAGAACTCCAGGAAAACATGACCTCACCAAAGGAGCCAAAGAAGGTACCAGTGACCAATCCTGGAGTGAAGGAGATATGTGAACTTTGAGACAAAGAATTCAAAACAGCTATCCTGAAGAAGCTCAATGAACTTCAAGACAACACAGAGAAGGAATTCAGAAGCCTATCAGAGAAATTTAACAAAAAGATTGAAATAATAAACAAAAAAACAAGCAGAGTTTCTGGTGATAAAAAATTCACCTGACAAACTGAGAAATGCATCAGAGTCTCAGCAGCAGACTTGATCAAGCAGATCAAGCAGAAGAAAGAATTAGTGAGCTTGAAGATAGGCTATTTGAAAATACACAGTCAAAAGAGAAAAAAGAATTTTAAAAAATGAAGCCTGCCTCAAAAGGGCAACTCTAAGAATTATAGGCGTTAAAGAGGAGACAGAAAGAGAATGGAGTAGAAAATTTATTCAAAGAAATAATAATAGAGAACTTTCCAAAACTAGAGAAAGATATCAATATTCAGATACAAGTCAGTCATAGAACACCAAGCAGATTTAGCCCAAACAAGGCCATATCAAGGCATTTAATAATCAAGTTCCCAGAGGTTACAGAAAAGGTCCTAAGGGAAGCAAGGAAAAAGAAAAAATAACTTATAAAGGAGCTTCAATACATCTAGCAGCAGACTTCTCAGTGGAAACCTTACAGGGCCAGGAGAGAGTGGCATGACATTCAAAGTGCTGAAGGATAAAAACCTTAACCCTAGAATATTATATCCTGCAAAAATATCCTTCAAACATGAAGGAGAAATAAAGACTTTCCCAAACAAACAAAAGCTGAGGGATTCCATCAACAACAGACCTGTCCTACAAGAAATGCTAAAAGGAGTTCTTCAATATGGAAGAAAAGAACATTAATTAACAACAAGAAATCATCTGAAGGTATACAAATCACTGGTAACAGTAAGTACATAAACACAGAATACTCTGTTGCTGTAATTCTGGTGTATAAACCATCTATATCTTGAATATGAAGACAAAAAGGCAAACCTATCAAAACTAAAAACTACAACAACTTTTAGGGAGATAGTACAAAAAGATATAAATGGAAACAACAAAGAGTTCAAAAGCAGGGGAACAGAGTTAAAGTGTAGAATTTCTTTTATTTGTCTTTGTTTCTTTGATTGTAAGCAGAGTTAAGTGATCATATGTTTAAAATAATTTGTTATAAAATATTTTTTGCAAGCTTCATGGTAACCTCAAATAAAAAACCTACAACAGATACACAAAAAATAAAAAGCAAGAAATTAGAATACACTACCAGAGAAAAATCACTTTTAAGGAAGGAAAGAAGAAAGAAAGAGGGGACCAAAAACCAACCAGAAATCAAATAACAACATGGCAATAGTAAGTTCTTACTTATCAATGATGACACTCTATGTAAATGGACTAAACAGACTAATCCAAAGACATAGAGTGTCTGAATGGATTAAAAAAAAAAACAAGACCCAGCTATATATTGTCTACAGGAAACCCACTTTACCTCTAAATGCACATATAAACTGAAAATAAAGGGATGGAAACAGACGTTCCATGAAAGTGGAAGCCAAAAAGGAGCAGGAATAATTTTACTTCTATCAGATAAAACAGATTTATAAAAACTGTAATAAGAGACAAAGAATGTCATTATATAATGATAAAAGAGTTAATTCAGCAAGAAGGTATAACAATTGTAAATATTTATGCACCCAACGCTGGAGCAACCCAGATACATAAAGCAAATATCAGAGTTAAAGAAAGAGATAGACTGTAATACAACAATCATTGGAGACTGCAACACTCCACTTTCAGCATTGGACAGATCATCCAGACAGAAACACAACAAAGAAACATTGGACTTAATCTGCATTATAGACTAAATGGACCTAATAGATATGTACAGAATGTTTCATACAACAGCTGCAGAATACATAATCTCCTCCTCTGCTCAGAGATCATTCTCAAGGATAGACCATATGTTAGGCCACAAAACAAAACTTGATATAGAAGGAACATAATTCAATACAATAAAAGTCATATATGACACACCCACAGCTAGTATCATACTGAATGGGGAAAAATTGAAAGCCTTTCCCTTAAGATCTGCTATAAGACAAGGATGCCCACTTTCACCACTGTTATTCAACATAGTAGTACAAGTTCTAGCTAGAGTAATCAGACAAGAGAAAGAAATAAATGGTATCCAAATTAGAAAGGAAGAAGTCAAATTATCCTTATTTGCAGATGATATGATCTTGTATCTAGAGAAACCTAAAGACTCCACAAATAAACTGTTTGAACTGATAAAGAAATTCAATAAAGTTGTAGGATACAATATCAAGATACAGAAATCAGTACCATTTTTATATGTCAACAGCAAACAATCTGAACAACAAACCAAAAAGTAATCCCATTTATAATAGCTACAAATAAAATAAAATACCTAGGAATAAACTTAAACAAAGATGTGGAAGATATCTGTAATAAAAACTATAAAACACTAATGAAAGAAGGTGAAGAGGACCCACAAAAAATGGAAAAATATTCGATGCTCATGGATTGGAAGAATACATATTGTTAAAATATTTATACTACCCAAAGCAATCTATAGATTCAATACAATCCTAATGAAAATACCAATGACATTCTTCACATAAATAGAAAAAATAATCCTAAAATTTATATACAACCACGAAAGACCCAGAATAGCCAAAGCCATCATGAGCAAAAAGAATAAAACTGGAGGAATCACATTGCCTGACTTTAAATTATACTACAGAGCTGTAGTAACCAAAACAGCATGGTACTGGCAGAAAAACAGACTCATAAACCAATGGAATGGAATAGGGAATCCAGAAGTAAATCCACACATCTATAGTGAACTTATCTTCAACAAAGATGCCAAGAGCATACAATGGGAGAAGAACAATCTCTTCAATAAATGGTGCTGGGAAAACTGAATATCCCTATGCAGAAGAATGAAACTAGACTCTTATCTCTCGTCAGATACAAAAATCAAATAAAAATGGCTTAAAGACTTAAATCTAAGACCTGAAACTATGAAACTCCTAAAAGAAAGCATTGGGGAAACACTTCAGGACATTGTTCTGAGCAAGGACTTCATGATTAATACCCCCAAAGCACAGACAAGCAAAGCAACATTGAAGAAATGGGATCACATCAAGCTAAAAAGCTTCTGCACAGCAAAAGTAACAATCAACACAGTGAAGAGACAACCCACAGAATGGGAGAAAATATTTGCAAACTACCCATCTGACAAGAGATTAATAACTAGAATATATAAGGAGCTCCAACAACTTGATAGGAAATAATCAAATAATCAGATTTAAAAATGGGCCAAATATCTGAATAGAAATTTCTCAAAAGAAGACATACAAATGGCCAACAGGTCTATGAAAAAATGTTCAACATCATTAGTCATCAGAGAAATGCAAATCAATACTACAATGAGATATCATCTCACCCCAGTTAAAATGGCTTTTATCAAAAGATAGGCAATAACAAATGCTGGTGAGATGTGCAGAAAGGGGAATCCTCATACACTGTTCGTAGGAATGTAAATTAGTGCAACCACTATGAAGAACAGTATGGAGCTTCCTTAAAAAACTAAAAATAGAACTACTATATGATCCAGCAATCCCACTGCTAGGTATATATCCAAAGGAGGGGAAATTAGTATATCGAAAATACATCTGCACTCCCATGTTTATTGCTACACTATTCATAATAGCTAAGGTTTGGAATCAACCTAAGTATACTTCAACTAAGTGAAGTATAACAAGAATGGAAAAACAAGCAGCACATGTACTCGCCATCAAATTGGTATTAACTGATCAACACTTAAGTGCACATATAGTAATAACATTCATGGGGTGCTGGGCAGGTGGGAGGAGGGAGGAGGGGATGGGTATATACAACCTAATGGGTGCTGTGTGCACCGTCTGGGGGATGGATATGCTTGAAGCTCTGACTCAGGTGAGGCAAAGGCAATATATGTAACCTAAACAGTTGTACCCCCATAATATGCTGAAATAAAAAAAAGCTATATGAAGCTATTCTCTATATTTAGAATAGAGGTATATTTTTCTCTAGTTGTGGGAGTAAAAAGGGTTGGATCCAGGGAATATAGAGTCAGGCAGGGCATTCTTGAATAAGTAGGAACTCACCAAGTACAGGAAAGACTGATGGGATCCTGGAATCTCTCTCTTGCCAGGTAGAAGGAAGACCTACCAATGTGGGGTAAAATGATGGACTAAGCACGTGTCCTAAGAAAATAACTGACTTCAAAGACCAACCTCCCTCACCATCACATTCTGAGAGATAATGCCTCTGCATGGCACAACTCATTAAATGATGAGTTTAAGGTACCATGAAGTGAAAAGTAAATGGATGCAGGATTTTCTGTGGCCAAGATTTGATGAACATGGAAATGGAGGGTCTTCCAGGAAGCAGAGGAGAGAATAAAGGAGTGCATCTCTGTGGTTGGGGGGCTTTTTGTTGTTGATGTTTTGTTTTGTTTTCATTGCATTTCATCCTGGCCGCAGCTGTTAGCTGGTTCTTTGAAGTGGAAATAAGATAAATTTTATATCTGCTACGCTGACTCCAACTTGTTTCTTGAGGATATTATTATGGGAACTGGGACCAGGAAAGGCTTCCTTTACCCCATCCCTTCCATGAGGAGGAAACTTCAGGACCATAGCTGTCCTGTCCTCTCTCTGCTCTTTACTTACTTCTCCCCATGGAGGAGAGGGTATGTGTCTGACTGGTTGGGACTAAGAAGTGAATCTGCATAATCCTGGCCCTTCATCTCCCCTATTCTACATTGACATCTGATCTTTCTACAAGAAGTATGCGTTCTGCTCTACTTCTCCATGGTCTGAATTTTATAAAGGCAGGCATTCTCAACAGAGCAGGGAGGGTGTGCTTAGTCTGTCTACTTCTGGGATTCAGTATTAGTAAGCATGCTAGCCCATAAATAGAAACCATGTTCTCTGACATCAGCCTCATTGGTAATAAAAATATTTTGACTTCTAGCCTACATTACTCATAAGCCTTATTTTTCCCTTGGTTGAGAACTCAAGTGGACAAGAGGAGTACTATTTGTTGGACCTCGTCAACTTTAGCAACTGTGTGTGGGATGGCAAGGAAACAGTCCTCTGGTCAAATCAGATGTTCTGTTAATGACTTGGGACCTTGTAGGGGCATAATGCTTGACACCAGTCTACCAAGAATTGTTCAAGTCAGAAGACAATCAGCATATTTTTTATTTGCATTTAACAAATGTCATTATAGAAATAAACATTCTGCTATTATTAGAGATTTATGTGCACTTAATGTAATTAAAATATTTTTATTGCAATGAAAATAAATTATCCTACTTGGATGGCTGTAAGTCTATGAATAATGTCAGCTCTCCAATCAAGTCAGCCTTGCTGACACCTGCAAGATATGCTTCCTTCTGCCTCAGTTCCCAAAATGCTTCTTTCATATCACTCAAGCTACTTACCACAAACAGCTTTCTATGGCAGCAGCTGTGAATATGTCTTCTCTCCCATTTCTAGTGTTGTTAGCGCCTGCAGCCAAGGGACCTTATCTTATTCATGGCTGTGTGCTTTGCAATATCTATTATAGACTTGCAATTTTGTAGATAGCAAGGAAATGCAATTTTAAAGTGTTTAAAGGAAGCAGATCCTAAACCGAAAGGCTTAGAGTAGATGACAAATCATATCATGTACCTTTCCTCTGCATAGCCATTTAATTACATATTTAAAAATCAATGGACATCAAGGACAGTCTTGAAAAGGAGAAGTTCCTAAAGAGCAGCCTTGGGAAGCTGAGAAAGATAGAAAGAAGGAGATGTAGTGCCTCCTGTGTTATCTCGTGTTTTTCATTATTTCTTAACCTTAATAGCCCATATTTCTCAGGCTCCTACATGCCATTAGCATAATGGAGGAACCACACACACACACAAAATCTTCCCCTTTTCATCACCATCCCCAAATGGCTATCTTAGGTGAACTTATGCATTCCTACCTATGTAGTCTCCTGCCCACAAAGTCCCTTGAGGTCCCTTGCTCTGCCACAGCTGCCCTGATCCTTGACCTGTGCTTCCAGTTCTGTTCTCTCAAGGCTCCCAAAGCTGCATTCTCAAGCTGCCACGTGGTAAGGAGATAATGAGATCCTCACAGAGATCGAGGAGATTGCACCACACTGCTTGAGCTCAAAGAAGGGATGCTTATGTTCATTGTCTTCTAGAGAACTTTAGGAAAACAGTACCTTCAGCTTCTGTCTGGGAGTCCCATCCTTTCTCCTCATCCCCTCTATTGCTAGATATGTGTCCAAACCTCTTCCTCATTCTCTTTCAGAAGAAAAAAGTCTCTCATTAAAATCTTTACTTGGAGATCCCACTCACACCTCAACAGTGTCCCCAATGTACTTAAGAATTCTTGCTCAGGGGTTCATTGCTGCAGGCCTTATCCTACAGTGATTGGCTAAAGAAGCAGCTTGGAGCCTCAGAGGCCCCTGAGAAAGTCATTGTAATTAACCATGCACTGAGTCCAATTCTGAGCCTAGGGCTGAGACACTTGCCACTTCGTGTCTCATCTCGGCACTAATGTAGGCAAGTCACTGCCCAGCTCCACGGCTGAGACCCAGCGGCAGTGGGGTGGGACTTGATGAATGAGCATGAGGGTGTGGAAAAGAGCCCTGTGGTGAATGTGAACTTCATGGTCCCTCATTCCAGTCCCAACTCTGCTGCTTTATCCACCTGACTTTGGAACAGCAGCTTTCTCTACTTGTTCCTCAGTTTTCCCATTTATACATAAGGCGGTTGGACCTGGTGATCACTTTAACATGCTAAGAATAAATGACAGCTTATATAATAGAAATACTAAATATTAACGTGTTGGCCCTGGTTTAGTCTTATTTGATCATCCAAACAGTTCCCATATAATCCCATGCTCATTCATGCATTCAAAACTTGAGCCTATTTAAGCTTAAAAATCCTAGGAATGCTAACGTCAGAAGTTCCGTTCATATCCTTTTAAGATAAAAAAAAAAATGGCTTGCTATGGCCATACCACCCTGAATGGACTTGATCTTGTCTGATCTCAGAAGCTAAAAAATGGCTTGCTGCATGCTCACCTGCTGCACAATGACAAAGCCAGGGGCTGACAATGAACTAAGTAGGAGCAACATTTATTTTTCCTGGTAGAACATCCAAACCTATGGTGGAAATTCAGTAACCAAGGAACTATTTCTGTCTTAAGACATGATCTTTTCCTTGGCTGAGAACTGAAGCACTGGGTTTTTTCTGACACCCAGGGAAAATCATATTGCAAAAGGAATAATAGGACTAGGGTTTGTGTTGCAAAGTAGCAAAAATCATTTATTGACTGGAGCTACAGGAGGCTTATCCATTGCATAGTCCACACGTGATAAATTGCACCCCTTCTCTCAGTGAGAAGCTGGGCTCAAATTCATTGCATTAATTTTATTGATTTACAGTTTGTACAAGATAAAAGTCATGTGATTGCATGGCTAACCCTGGTAATGCTCCTTGCTCCATACTCCTTGGCAGGTTTTCTGACAGTTCTAAGAATTACTTTTTTTCCCCTAGGCCATATTTTAAACAGTCAACTTCAGCATTTTCATAGGGACTCAGGAATGCAAGAGATCTCAGTAGTTTTTTAGGTTAACTCTCGTTCCCTAGTACAACGATTCACACTTTCTAAAAACTTCTCATCTAAATATCATCTAACTTAAGAGAACACATCTAAGTGGCAAGGAATCCATGAACTTTTGAGTTAATCCTTTCCATTTTTGGATAGCTTCAATGATTAGAAAGTTATAAAGAATCATGAGTCCAAAATGTCTTTCTACCCAGGTCCTAAAATGTTACCTTAACTTATAAACTCTTAGCCCAGCTCCTCACACATAGTAAGTACTTGATAAATATTAAGTATGTCACAGGTATTATACTGAAATAATTCTCTGTAGTATATTAAGAACATGGATGCCAAATCCAGGCTTGCCTAAGGTGAAGTATAATTTTAGGAAAAGTATTATCTAAGCCCCAATTTTATCATCCATAAAATATGGATAATAATAGTTCCAACCTTACAGTATTGAGAGACTTAAATAAGATAATGCAAGCCATGTACTTAGTACAGTAACTGACAGCAAAGACTCAAAATATTTAGCTATCATTAATATTACCATTGATAATTATTTATGACAATGCTCTTTTCAATTGAAAAACTGGCAGACACACACACTGAAAGGAGATAGATGAAACAACATGTTGAAAGAGTTAATAATAGAAAAGCTCTGGTCAATGGCAAGAACCTCTTTGTCCATACCTCAATGTCTTGTATATAACACAGTACTTGGTGTATGCTACATAAATATTTAAGTTGAACTGAACTAAACTTTCCCCTAATGAGGACATATCACGTGTAAATCAAAATATGTTTTCAAGACATTAGCATTCTCCCATTAAGCTTTACTTGGAGACTATCTATGGTAAATGCATCAATTGACTGTTAAATCCTTTTGCATAAATCCATTTTTACCCTTTCTTCATTTTTCTACATCTTCGGGGATATTGGACCTATTTTTACTATTGCTTATGTAGATGGATATCACAGTCTATCATTTCTATCCACCAATGGTCATAGAGTTGGAAGAGGCTCGTGGCAGAAACTAAGACCTAGAGAGAGAGGGGAGGCAACGTGTCCAAGGTCACCCAGGTTTTTAGCAGTAAAGCTAGAACCAGAAAATTATTTCTGACTCCCAAAATAGAATTACTTTTACTCTACCGTAGTATTAGTAGACACCAAGACATTTATCATGAGCTCTGTTTTGTGAGGATAACTAGATGTACAGCCTCCCTTTATATTTGTTAGAAGCATTTAGAGATATCGGTTATCCTTCCCCCAGCTTCCTCCCTCTCTCTGGCTATTTCCACAGGTTTTCAACTGATTACCTTCTTAAATCATATCACTTATATGAATTGGGCTTATTTGGATATGGGTGACAGAAAGCCAACTGAAACTACTTTAGGCAAAGTGCAATTATTGGTAAAGATTGCTACATGTCTTTCAGTACTAAAAGAAATGTTGACTTTGGAATTGAAAGAAGGTTTTGGGGTTCGTAGATCTTCTTCCCACAGTACTGCCGTTACCTATGACACCCATTCTCTGTCTCTCTTGTTTTTAGTTTTAAATGAGAGAGAGAGGGGTTGGCGGGAAGTCAGCCCAGCCCAGCTTGGGTCCAGTGTCTACTCTTGGACCAATTTGCTGTGAGTGTTGGAAGATTACTCCCTCCTCTGTGCATCAGGGGCTATATCTAGAGAACAGGGAATCACTGTGAGCAGGGCAGCTGCCCTAAGAAGTGTGTACTACATTTCACTACATGTCTCTCCAAGTAGATTGTGCATTTCCAGAAGGCAGGGACCATGTCAACTTAATCTTTATACAGTATTTTCAGATATATTTTTCTTGCTTTGTGTGTAGGGAACACCCAAGCACATTTGTGGATTTGGATTGTGTTAGATCCACAGTTTCTCTGCATCCGGGCCTACGGAACCAAGCTGAGGCAGCTATGGCATACAACTATTAAATAATAATAAGGGGCCTCTGCAACGGTTTTAGTCACTTAGAAAAACCTCACAAACAAGTAATACATCCTGGCTCCAGGAAAAAATATCCTGACTACGCTTCCCTCCCAGCTCCCTGGGAAGACAGAGCCCCTCTTTCTCAGGCAGCCCTGCTACTGGGAGTGCCTCCTCCTGACATCCTGGAGCTTCCCTGCAGCTAAGTCTTCAGTGGTTGAAATAGAGCCCTGCTGGGCTCAGGTCATTAGGCTTCTCATCTTTTCTCCTCTTACGACAGACATCAAGAGGACATATTCTCTTCTCCTGAGAAAAAGCTCCAATTAAATATGCTCATTAAAGCCCTGTGATTCTCCTGCTTTCTTCAAATGCACGACAAAAATGAATCACTTTTTGCTGACCTGAAACCTGGCCAGGGAGTGCCTGCCCAGGCCAGGTGCCAGCTGCCTGCCAGGCCCTCGTGGGATATACGAGGCAGTTTCGCTGTTAAATGCCAGACTGCTGCCACTGCCCCTCCAGCTGGCTCTCAGATGCAGGCAGGCAACCACATAGACAGCCCTGAACAAAATAGCACAGTTTACGCAGAATCAAAAGGACAATAACAAATTAAGAAAAAAATGAGTTCAAATCTGCCACATTCAGCCCCTAACTGGTCTCATCCACACATTCCTGGCTTTTTAAGTACAGGCTGTGAGGCAGTGCAGTAGGAAGGACACGAGACAGGAAGTCGAAAGATGAGTCCTGCCACTGGTGAGTATATAATCTCTCAGCCTCAGGTGCCCCGTGTGAAAAGGAGATACTGTTAAGTTCTTCTAAGCCACAGATTTTGTTTTAAGGTATGGTCCCAACAAACTTTTTATGCCACTGATACAACCCCTACTATTAGCTAATATTTATAAAATATTCACTTTGTGTCAGACACTGTTATGTGCTTAATTTCTGTGTATTAATTCATTTAAGCCTTATAACAACCCTTTGAAGGGATCTAGTCATATTATTTTTCCTATTTTACAGATAAAGAAACTGAGATTTAGAAAGTGAAATAACTTGTTCAAGGTTATACCAGCCAGGAAATAATAGAGTATCAGGACTCATGTTTTTCACCTCTGTGGTACCCCAATAATATCTCAGTTACCAAAACCAATACAATGATGCTAAGCTTCCTCCTTGGCCTTTCTCTGCCCCAAACACTTGATTTCTTATCCTAAGGGCAAGGTTTTATCTTCTTCAAATTGGTTCACTATTTCTGTACTAACTGATCACTCTGCAGGCCTTATCTCATTTAAAAATCAGCCCATCCCTGCCTTCTAAAACCCATCAAAGTGTAGCTAGTCTGTATTTGCTCTGATCTCCATTAATTCACCATCTACAATCTTCATTTGGCGATGAATGTGTTGCCTCATTAAATCATCTCTTTTATTATTATCATTTATCTCTTGACCATTATGTCCTTTCTCTCCAGCCAGATTTGCATATGTGGAAGACCAGAGTGTGGATCATACTTCTTTCAACCGGACTTAGCCCCTAGCATAATGCCTTGTACCAACTGGTAAATGTTAATTGGGTTTGGTGTAACTTCTTCTGGAGCTTCAGCTTAAAGTATACTCCTTGTTAGTCAGTGTCTATATGATTGTATGTGTCCTCTTTGGAAACTGTAGAATTAGAATTGTCATCCGGAAAGCCTGGCAGCCCCCTATGGCAAACATTCAGCTTCCACTGTGCAGGCAGAACTGGAAAAGGGCACCCTGACCTATTCCTATGCTCCTATACTAGCCTAGGTAAGTTACTTGTGCCAGAGCCTCATTATGTCTGCACACCACTGTGTGTCTGATGGGATCAGGACAAGCTTTTCTGGTGATGCCAGCCAAGAAAAAACAGCTGGCAAATGTGAAAAGGATGTTACCAGGCACCTGGCCCACTTAGATTAGCTTTCTGGGCCAGCTTCACATTTTGCATCAAGGCGTATGTTGGGAGTAGGAAATGACTATATCTTCTCCCCTCTCCAAAAGTTAGTCTATAGATGCCAAGTTCATAATGGTCATCTGTTGGGCTGTCTGTCCACAGCACCTGCAGTTCAAACAACTAAATCCAGAAGTTGCCAAGATATTGGAGCTCCCAGGGTATAATGGCAATGCCAAGAGCTGAGGGAGTGATAAACGTCCAGATTGTCTTGTTACCTCTTCTTGGAAGTTCCAACACCCAAATGCTGAAGGAAAAATGAAAGTTATTCCAGGTGCATTATGTTTTATAAACATCATGTATTTCAGCAAATAGAGGAGATACAAAATGATTCAACAAATTGTGAGGATCTCAATGATTTTCTAAAGGGATTATGTCTTTTTATTGCCTCCAGTATACTGAGTAATGACCCTCAATGTGCTTTTAATAGCCAGCTGATTCCCAGTTTCATTGACAACAAGGCAAGATAAACCAACTTTGGCTACAGCAAGAAGAGAAAGTTCTAACCATAGTTTTTTTTATTTTTCCCCTTCTAAATGCAGATTAAAGCCACAAGGAAATATCTTCTTACCCATGTCAGAATGGCCATTACTAAAAAGTCAAAAAACAACAGATGTTGGCCCAGATGTGTGAAAAGGGAATGCTTATATAGTGTTGGTGAAAATGTAAATTAGTACAACCTCTATGGAAAGCAGTATGGAAACTTCTCAAAGAACTAAAAGTAGATCTACCATTCCATCCAGCAATCCTACTACAGGGTACCTACCCAAAGGAAAAGAAATCTTTATATCAAAAAGAAACCTGCGCTTGTATGTTTGTCACATCACAATTCACAATTGCAAAGATATGGAATCAACCTACATGCCTATCAAATGATGAATGGATAAAGAAAATCTGGTGTGCGTGCATATAAATATACATACACACCACAGAGTACTACTAAACCATAAAAAAGAATGAAATAATGTCTTTTGCGGCAACTCTGATGGAACTGGAGGCCATTATCCTAAGTGAAGTAATTCAGGAACAGATAATCAAATACTGCATGTTCTCACTTATAAGCAGGAGCTAAGCTATGGGTATGCACATACATACATACAGAGTGACATAATGGATACTGGAGACTCAGAAGGGGAAGGGTAGGAGGGGAATGAGGGATGAAAAGTTACCTACTGAGTACTCTATTCAGGTGACAGATACACTAAAAACCCAAACTTCACCACTATATAATCCATCCATGTAACAAAAAACCACTTGTACCCCCTAAATCTATTGCAAATAAAAAATATATATTTTCAAAAATAAATAAATAAATAAATTTTACTCATTCTAAGACTGCTTTGAAGAAGGTATTTGGCAGGAGGGTTCTGGACAGGGAAAATGGTAACAACAGGTTGAATATACAAACGTTTTTATCATTGTTTAAGTCTCTGTAAAGATAATTGATTTTTTAAACAAAAATAATTACAGTGTATTGTGGAGTTTATAACATATGTAAAAGTTAAATGTACAACAATAGCACAAAGGCCATGAGGGAAGAAATGGAAGTATACTCTTGCAAGGTTCAAATACTTGATATAAAGTGGTAAATATCATTTGACAAAAGACCAGAATAAGTTTAAAATGAATACAATAAACCCTAAAGCAGCCATTAAAATAGAACAATAATTATTATAGCTAATTTGTCAACAAAAAATATGATAAAATGTTTAAAAATATATGTTCATGTAATCCAAAAGAAGGCAGAAAAGAAGGGGGAGACAAGAACAGATGGGACAAATAGAAATGAAATATTAATAGCAAAATAGTAGATTTAGACTCAATCATATCAATAATCACATTAAATGTAAATAATCTAAACACCTCAATTAAAAGGCAGATATTGTCAGATCATATTAAAAACAAGACTCATATACTGCTTTAAAAAATTGGTTTAAATATAAAAATATATACAGATTAAAAGTAAAAGTATTTCATGCTAACATTAAATTAAATAAAAGACAGAGTAGCTTGATTAATAGCAGATTAGGAAAATTTCAGAGCAAAGAATATTACCAAAGATAAAGAGCATCATTTCACAATGATAAATGGGCCAATTCATCAAGTGAAGATAACAATTTTAAGTGTTTATGTACCTAACAGCAGAGCAAAAAACTGATAGAACTGCAAGAAGAAAGAGACAAATCCACAATTACAGTTTAAGATTTCAACATCCTTCTCTCAGTAATTACTAGAGCAAGTAGACAGAAAATCAATGAGGATGTAGAAGACTTGAACACCACAATTGACCAACTGGACTTAATTGACATTTTTAGAACACTCCACCGAACAGCAACAGAATACTCGTTCCTTTTAAGTACAAATGGAACATTTACCATAATACACCATATTCTTGACCATGAATAAAGTGTCAATAAATTTAAAAGGACTCAAATCATAGAAAGTGTATTCTCTGACCACAGTGCAGTTAAATTAGAAATTAATAACAGAAAACTCTGGAAAATCTCCAAATATTTGGGAACTAAGTAACATATTTCCAAGTAGCCCATGGGTCAAAGAAGAAATCAAGCTAGAGACTTGAAAATGTTTTGAACTAAGAAAAAGAAAACATATCAAAATGTGTGAGATAAAGGTAAAGCAACAACTAAAGGAAAATTTATAGCACTGGATATCTATAACAGAAAAAAAAAAAACCTCAAATCAATGACCTCAGCACACATCATAAGAAATTAGAAAAAATAAGAGCAAAAGAAATACTAAGAAAGCAGAATAAAGAAAATAAAGATCAGAGCAGAAATCAATAAAACCAAAAAACACAAAGAAATTCAAGGAAACTAAAAGCTGTTTCTTTAAAAAGATTCATTGCTAAACTACTAGCAAGTATAATTAGGAAAAAAAGAAAGAAGATACAAACTACAAATATTGGGGATGAGAGAGGGGACATTAATTACAGATTCTAGAGATATTAAATGATGATAAGTTAACATTTTATGTATATACAACTTCATGCTAAGGAATTCAACAACTAAGAAAATTAACAAGAACAAAAAGCCCTGAATATCCCTATATCCACTTTAAAAATGGAATCTACAGTTGAAAACTATACCCCCAGAAAACTCTAGGCCTAGCTGGCATCACTGGTGATTTTTTTTTTTTTTTTTTTTAGAGATAGCATTTCACTGTGTTGCCTAGGCTGGTGTGTAGGGGCTAGTCACAGGAGCAGTCATAGCGCACTGCAGCCTTGAACTACTAGTCTCAAGGGACCCTCCTGCCTCAGCCTCTCGAGTAGCTGGGATCACAGGCATACACCACCAAGCCTGGCCTCCACTGGTGAATTCTCTCAAATATTCAAGAAAGAAATGATACCAGTTTTATACAAATTCTTCCAGAACACTGAAGGGAAAGGAATATTTTCCAAAACATTCTCTATGGCCAGCATTTGGTACTCTGATACCAAAACCAAGGGAAGGCATTTTAAGTAAAAAAAATATATTAACACAAACCAATATCCTTCATTAACATAGATGCAAAAATTCTAAATATTATTTCAGCAAATTGAAACTGACAATGTATAAAAAGGATAATACATCATGATCAAGTGAGGTTATTCCAGGAATGAAAGGCAGTGTGACATTTTAAAATCAAATCAATGTAAATCACCATATTAAGAGTTTTCAGAAAGCATATGATCATCTGAATAAATCACCAAAACACATTTGATAAGATACAGTGTCCATTCTTGATAAAAATTCTGAAGTAACATAGAAAGGCTCTTTCTCAACCTGATAAAAAGTATCTATTAAAAAAAAATGCACGGCTTTACAACGTTTCAGTCTACATGATCATAATATAAAAATAAACTGAATTTTGATATGATATTAATAGATTTGAACAGTAGGAAATTGAAATCTAAAAAGCAATATCATGTACAATAACACTGATATGTATTAAATACTTAGGGATAAACCTAATAAAAGATGTCCAAGATTTGTACCCTGAAAAATATAAAATATTGCTGAGAGAAATAAAAGACATAAATAAATACAGTCTTATACTATGTTCATGGATTGGGAAGTTGCAATATTATTAGTATGTTAATTCTCCTCAAATTGATTTATGAATTACATGTAATCTCAATCAATATCCCAAGCAGACTTTTTTTTTTTTTTTTTTTTGAGACAGAGTCTCACTCTGTTGCCCAGGCTAGAGTGAGTGCCGTGGCATCAGCCTAGCTCACAGCAACCTCAAACTCCTGAGCTCAAGCGATCCTCCTGTCTCAGCCTCCCGAGTAGCTGGGACTACAGGCATGCGCCACCATGCCCGGCTAATTTTTTCTATATATATTTTTAGCTGTCCATATAATTTCTTTCTATTTTTAGTAGAGGTGGGGTCTCGCTCTTTGCTTAGGCTGGTCTCGAACTCCTGAGCTCAAACGATCCGCCCACCTCGGCCTCCCAGAGTGCTAGGATTACAGGCGTGAGCCACCGCGCCCGGCCCCAAGCAGACTTTTTAAAAATTTTTTTTAGAAATAAACAAGTTGACTCATACGTGAATGCAAAGGACCTGAATAGCCAAAACAACTTTGAAAAACAAAATTGGTGGGCTTATATTACCTGACTTCAAAATTTATTATAGTTACTGTAATTAAGACAGCGTAGTTGTAGCATAAAGATAGATAAATAGAACAACACAGCAGAATAGAGAGTCCAGAAATAGACTGACACACTTATGATGAATTGATTTTTGACATAGGAGAAAAGGTAAGAGAAGAGAAAGGATAGTCTCTTCAAACAATGATACAGGAAAATTGGATATCCTTAGGCAAAATAAAAAAGTTTAACTTTATAGAAAATTAACTTAAAACGGATCATAGCCCTAAATGTAAAACCTAAAACCATAAAAGTTCCAGAAGAAAATATAGAAGAATATCGTTGTGACCTTGAATTAAGCAAAGATTTCTTTTTTTTTTTTTTCTGAGACAGAGTCTCACTCTGTCACCCGGGCTAGAGTGAGTGCCATGGCTTCAGCCTAGCTCACAGCAACCTCAGACCCCTGGGCTCAAGTGATCCTCCTACCTCAGCCTCCCGAGTAGCTGGGACTACAGGCATGCGCCACCATGCCTGGCTAATTTTTTCTGTATGTATTTTTAGCTGTCCATATCATTTCTTTCTATTTTTAGTAGAGACGGGGGTCTCACTCTTGCTCAGGCTGGTCTCGAACTCCTGACCTCGAGCGATCCACCCGCCTTGGCCTCCCAGAGTGCTAGGATTACAGGCGTGAGCCACCGCGCCCAGCCAGAAACATACTATTAAGAGAATAAAGAGACAAACCACAGACCAGGATAAAAATATTTGCAAATCACATATCTGATAGCAGACTTGTATTCAATATACATAAAGAACTCTCACAACTTAAAAATAATAAAGCAAATAATTCAGTTTTCTAAATAGGCAAATTATTTAAATGGGCATTTTACAAACAAGATATCTGATGGCAAATAAGCACACAAAAAAAATGTTCAAAATCATTAGTCAGTCATTAGGTAAATGCAAATCAAATTAAAGCCACAATAACACCACTATGCATCTATTGAAATGGCTAATATTACAGTGACTGAACATACCCAATACTGGCAAGAATACAAAGTAACTTGAACTTTCATATACTGCTAAAAGACTGTATAATGGCATAACAACTTTGTTTGGTGGCTCGTTAAAATGAGGAACTCATGCCATATGAACTAGCCATTCCACTCCAATGTAATTACACAAAATAAGTGAAAGCATATGCCCATGCAAAATTTTATGTAAATCTTCATAAAAAATTTATTTCTAAGAAGCCAAAATTGGGTTATACACACAATGGAATAGTATTCAGCAATAAAAAGAATAAATTATCTATACATGCAACATCATGGACGAATCTCAAAATAAATATGTTCAGGGAAACAAACCAGACCAAAAAGAGTACACACTGTATGATTTAATTTGTATAAAATTCCAGAAAATACTGCCTAACTGTAGACAGAAAGTACGGCAGTAGTTGCCTGCGGATGGGGTTGGGGAGTAGGGAAGGACAAGAGGGGTGGATTCCAAAGGAGCATGAGAACCTTTGAGAGGTGATGAATGCTCATATTCTCTGTGACGATAGTTTTACAGGTTTATACATATTCCAAATTTACCAGATTATCTACTTTTAATCTGTGCAGCTTATTGTATGTCATTTTTACTTCATTTAAGCTGTTGTTATGTTATAACACGTATGTACATGCATACATACTGGAGAAAGTTGAAAATGCATGGAATGGACGAACCAAATATCCGGAATGTTGTCATAGGCAAGTGCTAACAGAACTCACAGCATTTCAGTTTTGCTTTCGTAGTTCGGCAACTCGTTTCTGTTGTCCTCGGTCCACCTGTTTAGATCTGCAACATTTAGATCAATGCTACTCATTGCTAAGAAAACATAATTCCTGAATGGTACTCCCAGTTTAGTTAGAATCGTGAAAAACTATAATAAGAAAATATATCTCAGGACTTTTGCCAGTAGGGTGTGAAATAAATTCTAATGTACTTTTCCAATTGCCCATATGCATGTGTTGACAACTCTAACCTAAGAACAAAGTCTGAAGCTACTGAACCAGTCCCACCCAAGGCAGCCAAAAAGCCTGCACAAGATTAAGAAGTTGCCTGGTTAATTTGTGATTCTGGAAAGTAAATGGATACTGAATTTATTAGCTCATTTTGAAGACTGGGAATAAAAGGGTCCATGGAAATCATTTAACTTCCCTGAAGTCACCTTAAGTTCAATGAGTTCTGAATTCATATCCCCAATTAATCAAACAAACCACTGGGCTATGTTAGCCAGAGACTACACTAGTCACTACTGTAGGGAAAGAAAGGGAAAGTAAGCCAAGGATACCTACTTCAAGGAATTTCACATCTAGCCAGACAATAAGGCCAACATTACTCTGCTAGAAAGACCACGTCCTAAGGCATGTGAACCTGGGCTAGTCCTCTGACCTCTTTGTGCCTCAGTTTTTCCACTCACTGTGCTCTAGCCAACTAGCCCCTTGTTCCTCCCATGTGCCAAGCTCTTTCTTACCTTTGTGCCCTTGAACATGCAGCTTTCTCTGCCTGGAGCACTTGACCCTTCACATAACTGACACCTCTTCCCTTTCAAGTCACCTTCTCAAAGAAGCCTTCCTGGACCCTTGTAGGTAAAGTTATTTCCCACTTCACCCCACCCCCAGTCACTATCTATTATGTACCTTGATTCTTTCTTTCATGACAATCACAATCTATAATTATTATCATTTTTTATTTGTTTACTTGCTTACTCTTTGTTTTGCATATAAATTTTCAGGGCATGTGAATATTGAATGACACATTTTCTAATTGTGGTAAAAGACACAAAACATAGAACTTACCACTTTAACAGCACGTAAATTTTTTGAGGGCAAGAACCTTACCAGTTTTTTGAGAGTATGTGGCAATAAGCCCTCAAAATCTGTTTGTTGAAGTAATAAATAGAATGGAGGATAATTCCTACTCTGCCTACTTCACAGGACTCTTTTAAGACAGAGAAAAATGGCTCTGAAACACTATGTGTTCCAAAATATAAAAGTATTGCTATTTGTAGTATTAAAGAACAATGTGATGCAGCTCAGAGTTAAATGCTGATTGGGTAATGAATGCAGTTCAAGTGGGGGTGGAAGGATCAGAAAAGCCTTCCTTGGAGCAGGAGCAGAGCCTAAAACCATACCTTGCCTGCCTGAAGATGCCTAGAGCTCACACTGATGTCTCTCCCCTCTTGGCTTCACAGACAATCCTTTCACTTGCTGTCTTTCCCTCAAAAGTCAAAGGACAGGCAGGGTTGGCATTTCAGACGGAGAAGCCAATGAGCATGACTCTAGGCACATTTAAAGAATTCCAATGGCTTTGTGTTTTTCCTCGGAGGGATCACAGTTTATAGACCTTCTCTTCTGCCATTTAAAAAATGAGGGTTCTGAGGTGAAGCTCACAGAAACCTGGGGAAGGAGAAACCCTCAGTGTTGCTGAGAATATGGGACCTCACCCACCCTTCTTGAATCTTTGATGCCTGCCAGAGGAAACTGGCTTTCTTTTGAAACCTGAAGGCTAAATGCCTCACCTGGGCCAATGCCACATATAGGGATAGGAACATTAGCATTGGGGTAAGAAGTAAGCAAGAAGCTTGGATTCATTAAGTGCAAATAAAAAGATGCAAACTGAAAAATAAAATATTAACAAACTAATGTGCAAACCAACTAGAGGTAGTTTGGATAGTAAGGAAAATCCTGAAAATGGTGTCAGGGAGCCATGAGTGCCAGTCCCACCTCTGGACCTGACTGTGTGATGCTCCATAAGTTATTTCCCCCTTATAACGGATGCTCCCTCTGCAAAAATGAGAAAGTTGGGTTAAATGCTCTCTCAGGCCCCCTCAGGTTCTGTTGTTCCTGTAAAATTCCCATAATTCTTCCTGTGAAACTGATAGAGTTGTGTTCTGAAGCCTTTGACCATATTTGTTTAATCTCCACATTGACTCCAGTGAGGGACTGGTTTTAGGACTCTCCTGTTCTCCTCTAATCTGGGTTTTGAATCAGGGTTCTTGTTTGTAGAAACTGACAGATGTAAGTGAAAAGGGAGCTCAGCTAGTTGAAAGGATATTGAGTGGCTCACAGAGTCACAAGGAGACTGAAGGAGCAGGAAGGAAAATGGGGGCTGGGGCCAGCCAGGATCACAGCCATCAGGTTCTCTGGTGCCTTCAGGACTCCATGCTCTCTCCACAAACACTGGACGTCAAGCAGGCACCACTGTCCCCTTCAGCCTTGATACGAGAGATCACAACTGATAATACTACGAGCTTGAGGAGCTGCCATCAACACCTGCCACTGGAATGGGTTTGTGGCTTCCGCTGCTTTTTGAGTCACAAGTTCCCAATCCATTCTTGGTGGCTGGATCTGATGGCACTAGCTCCTGTCATATAGCCTAGTTCCAGGCACAAGAGAAATGTGAAAGTGAATACTTGGATTTTTCAATGTATGTAGTGGAAGACAAGTTGTATCTCCGACCAAGACTTATGAGGTGGAAAATCCTTTCACAGGTGAACAGGCTCAGTTATGTTACAGCCACAAAAAAGACAAATGTTTAAAAGACCTGAATGACATCAGTAGGAAAAGAACATGCCTCCCTATACCTTAAAGGACACCAGCTTCTAAAATCGGGACCTGGAAAATAGGCTGCAAGCCACCTAACCCAGTCCTTTCATTTCACAAATGCGAAAACTGGGTTTCAAGAGAGATGACAACCAGCTCAACAGCTGGACCAGAACTCAGGTTTCCTGTCTTGGCCAATTGTCTTTCCACTACATCAGGCTGCCTTCCAAGACAAAGAACAGAATCCCTTCTTTGTCAAATGAGATAAAATGCTAAATGTTCATAAAACATTTATTTTTGCAACTTAGCTTGGTTTGATTTGTTGTGGAAGTTTTGAGATTAAACAGATTAGATCTGATCCCTTCCAGATTCCAAGTCAATTGGTATTGCATTAACCACCTACTCTAATGGCAGACATCATGCTGCTATCTTCTTAATGCAGCGAGAGGTATGGGGATCTATTTGGATCTGAGAAACAACTGGTAATGGGGACTAGAGCACTGTGGAGCTTCTCGTGCCATCTGTCACCTCAGCTTTTCTCTGATCATCATTTTATCCTCCCTTTTTGATAGATACCTCTGCATCTGGTCCTCCTGGCTGAAAACAAGACAACTGTGGAATAGTTTCTACTGCAGCAGCTGTAGAAAGATATGTTAGAGTGTCAATAAATGGCTCTAGTCCCAGTAACAAAATCCCTAGAAAGAAACGATTGGCCCAGTGTACCCATGCCTGGCCCATTGACTATAGCCGGGGGTCAGAATTACATTGTGCATGGCTGCTTCCAGAACAACTCCTAGAGCAATTATGGCTGAGGAGGGTTGTTTTATGAAAAGCTTGGAATGCTCAGAGAAAACATTGGTCCCATTACTCACATATGAATTAACTTAATACATTAGTCCCATTCATTCATGTAAGCATCAGATATTTATTTCATTTTGCTGCATTTTAGGCCCTGTTTTAGATAATAGAGATATATAGCAAAAGAAACACAGAAGATATTTTAAAAAGAAAAATAAGGAAATGTTTTGTGTGTTTGATAGTGTTAAGTACCAGAGGAAAAAATAAAGTAGGGTTAAGAGGGAGGGTGGGGAGTAGGTCCATGTGAACACATGCACCATTCTATGTAGTGTGGACAGAGGAGGCCTCATTGAGAAGAGGATATTTGAGTTGAAATCTAAAGGAAGTGAGGGAGTGAGCCATGAGGCTGTGGGGTAAAAGCATTCCAAGAAGAAAATTGCAAGCGCAAAGGCCCGTAGGCTGGAATGTGCCTTGTGTGTTCAAGGAATAGCAAAGAGGTTGAAATGGTTTCAGTGAAGAGAGGAAGAATTCAGGAGATGATGTCTGAGAGGTGAGAGGAGCCAGATCCTGTAGGACCTGGGCTATATAAACCACTGTAAGGACTTTGTTGTTCGCTCCAAGAGAGATGGGAAGTCATTCAAGGGTTTTAAGAAGAGAAGTAACATGATCTCACATATATGCATTGTGTTCAGAGCAGGCTGCAGGTGTGTAAAGGTGGAAGATGAGAGACCAGTTAGGAGGCTAATATGATCATTTAAATAAGACATCATGGTAGTTTAAAACAGAGTGGTAGTGAGAAAGTGGTCAAGCTTGGGATTTATTTTGCAGGTAGAATTGACAGCATTATGTTAATTGATTTGATATGAAAAATGAGAGAAAGAGAGTCAATAATGAATTTCGGCCTGAGCAACTAGAAAGGTAGACTTGCCATGTACTATTAAGGGGAAGACTGGAGGAGAAGCAGGCCATGCAATGAAGGGAACTAAGAGTCCAATTTGGGGCATGTTAAGCCTGAGATGCCTTTTAGACATCTAAATGGACATTGAACGGGTAGTTGGCTATATGAAGACTGAATTCAGGTGAGAAACCAAGCTATATTTTGGAATTGTTAGTACATAGATGATAATTAAAGCCTTGAAACTGAATGAGATCACGTTGGAAGTGAATATCAATAGAAAAAAGAGGGCAAAGGAGTAACACCTAGGGAAGTCCATTATCTAGAGATTGGGGAGATGAGGAGGAGCTACAAAAGGTATTAACCAGCAATGTCCAGGGAGGTGGGAAGAGAAGCAGGAGAGAGTGGTATTCCAGCAGCCAAATGAAAGAGATATTTAAGAAGGAGGGAATCATTACGTGGGTCAATAGTCCCTGATACTTCAATCCAGGTGAGACTACTGGATTTAACAACATGTAGATCACTGGTAACTTTCTAAGTTTTGGGGGGTTTGGGGTTTGGTTTTGTTTTCAGTGACACGGTGAGAGCAAAACCCAAGCACAATAAGCGCAAAGGAGAAAATGGGGAGAGAGAAATCAGAGACATCTAGTACAGAAAACTCTTTGGAAAATTTTGCTGTAACAGAGAAATGGGATGGTGGGTGGAAGTCAGGAGATATTTGGTTTTAAGATGAGAGTATTGAAGCATCTGTGTATGCTTATGTGAATGATCCAGCAGAGAGAGAGAAACTGATGGTACAGGACAGAGGTGGGAGAAATACTGGACAGATGTCCCTGGGAAGGTAAGAAATGATGGGATCTAGGGACCAGGCTGAAGATTGGTGTTAGATAAGAAAAGAGAAGGCTCAGCCTTCGTAACCGGAGGAAAGAGGAGCATATGAGCAAAAGCAGGTGAAGTGCTAGATGTGGTAGTAGAAACACATACAAGTTCCTTTCTTTCCCCCAGTTCATTTCTCTTTTCCAAGTGAAGTAAAAGTAAGGTCACCAACTCAGAGTGAGAATGGAAGAGAGAGGTGTGAAGAGATAGGAAAGAGTATGAAACATAAGCAAATGAAAGATCGACTAGATCGACTAGATCGACTAGGGAAATGTAATAGTATTTCCAGGCTGCACTATAGACCCTGTTGAAGTTTGTGATCATGAATTTAAAGCAAGACCAGGCAGCATGATTAGTCATTTTCCAGGTACATTTAGTTTCATGTGTGCCATCACAGAGTAGGTGGAGTACTGGATTTGACCAGATGGGAGGTCTTGACAGAAAATTTGATCAAGGGAGAGAAGGGAATAGAATTGAAAGTATTGGCAAAGGACTGATTATAATAATGGGCTATTATAGAAACTAAGCCGAGTGAGGTGGGAGAAGAGGGTATGAAAGGGTACAAATAGAGCAAAAACATGGAAGGCCCAATGATCATGGATCTCAATGGGGTGAGAAATTGTTAGAGATGAGGTGTAAGGAGGAGTGGTCTGCAAATCTACAAGACTGAATTAGAGACTAAAATACTTGAAATTGAAGTGACAGAGAGATTACAGCTATTGGTAAGGACCAAAATATGATGACAGAATGATTCAGGTGGCAGTGGGAGTGGGGGGTGGGGGTGGGAGACCAACAGTAGAAGAATGGAGATTAAGAAACTCAGAGGTCAGAATGTGGGAGGAATCACACAGGAATTATTGAAATCAAGAGTTATGACTAGGAATAGCCATAAGTTAGTCATTCGCCTGAGATGCAGTGAGTAGAAGAGCCAGTTTCCATTCCAGGTCTATGTGATTAGCCATCATCAGTATTCTCCTGGTGTAACCCCCAGTGCTGACAACTTCTCTGCCTTCTGGCTTTCATTGTTCCTTCATGTACCCCATTTCTCCTAATTTCCTTCCCACAGAACACTTTCTGAGTGCACAATAGGCAGCTGAGCCTCAAAGAGGGTAAGAAACTTTGCCCAAGATCACACAGCTAGAAAGTGGACTCGTTTGCTACCCAGGAGGCAGGATGAGATACGTGGCAAAGGGTCAAATGGCAGAATCAAGAAAAAAGTGCTTCCTGTGAAATAACAGAGGTAAAGGATCCAGACCAAGAAAGAGCAAGTTTTTGTGGCAGTCCCCAAGCTTCAGAGCCGCTTCGCTAACTTCTTATTTGCCCCCTAAATGCTGTGTAATGAGGGATTAGCGAGAAAGGAAGCCTTTAAAGATTTAATAATAATTTCATAAAGGTCATTGCAAAGTACTTGCAATTGTTTATCTTTATAGTTTAATTCCTATTTTGAGAAACAGGAAGAAAAATAAACAGGAAAAGTACATGAAAATCCCCAACAGGATCCAATTAAATAAAAATAGTGCTCACAGGAAACAAACATCTTAAAACTTTAAAGGCGGGTAGAGCACTGTATGGATTGAGGAAATCCTTCAGAATTGATGACTTTTAATTAATATTGAAATAATCAATTACTGTTCAATAGAATAGTGACCAACATTTAGGCAACAACTTAACAACGTACTAATCAGATATTTCTGTATCTCAGACACTTCCCTAAACTGCTATCTGCCAACACCGAATAAAGGAAGGGGAATCAGACCTGGCAGTGCGTCTGTACTAGTGGCCAAGTTACACCACTGTATAATGGCCTAATAGGCAACCGCCTAAAAATAAAAGCTCATAGTCATTGAGAGTTACTATGTATTGGACACTGAGCTATGGACTTTACATGCAGGATTTGAAAGGGATTTGAAAAAATTGCCGTATCTACAAAGTTCCTCCTTCACACAAAATATCCCTATTTTATCAGTTCTAAGGCTTGATTGAGTTTTAGTTCTTTGAATGTGAATTAATTCATCAAATTACTAAATGAACATTTATGAAACACCACTGTATACAGGGCATTCAGATTTCACTGTGAATAAAGAAACAGATGAGATATACCCCTTTAGGAGCTAATAATCCAATTAAATATTAAAGTTAGAATTTGTCACATCTGTAGTATATCGCTGACAATCATGTTTCTTAGTTAAAAAGAACACTTGACTAGAAATCAGGAGAATTTTTCTACTCCCTCTGCCACCAACTTAATCAACTGTGAATAATTTCCTTTCTTTAGAACCCATTTGCATCACTTAAAAGAAATGGTTTGGCTCATGGGCCCTATAATCTCTTTCAATGCTGACAACCCGTGAGTCTACTGCTATTTTATTTTTATTTATTCAACAAACATCTATATAGCACTATGTGCCAAGCTAGGCGCTTTACAAATATTAACCTACTTGCACCTTGTAACAATCCTACTACGTAAGTGCTATTGTTTTCCCTAATAATATATTTATATTAAAACAATTATTATTCCCTTTACAGATGATAAAACTGAGGTACAGAGTCATCTGAAACATTTATGATATATTTTACTTGAGATACGTATAATTTGTTTGCTTTTGCTTTGCTGAGTAATTTATAAGCAGCCTTTGAAATTTCATTATAGGTACAGTCATGTTATCAGTTTTGTAGAATCTGCTTATCTGGGTAAAACAACAAGCTGGGAAAAAACTGCAATCATCTACCAGAGACAGTGGAACAACAAGGAGTCTGTGCTACAGTCAGAAACATACACACAACAGCCACAACACCCACGCTTGAGCATCCAAGGCGAATCTCTGCAGAGCCCCTTCCTGTCCCTTCTGCCCCCCAATACCTTCACTATGTCTTTCCCTGACTTTAATGAAAGAAGGTATGTGAAACTGCCTAACCCAGAAACTGGCTCATTTTACACTCTAAAAACATCACCTTCACTCCTTCTCTTTCTCTCCTCCTTCCCTCCATCTTTCCTTCCTCCTTCACATTCAGCCTTACAGTTCTACCACTTGCATAGTGATGCTCTTTTCTGCCTTCCTAACCAGTTCCTACCCAAATATGATTACTAATTCTTATCCCTAAACTTTCTATGTATCTCTGCAACATGACGCTAAATTTTTCTCAACTTGCCCCCCCATCTACTTCAGAGTCCACTTACTTACCACTGACTGCTGTGATCCTCCTACAGCCAGATCCCCGACCACAGCCCTGCAGTCCAATGCTAGGACTTCCCTTTCCTGATACACCACACTCCCTCCCCTCCACCTTCCCTGCCCCTGAAATTCCATCTTTTTGTGTTATGTTGCCCTGTGCTTGAAAATGTCTACATCCTCTACTAAACTTGAACTAACCTTACCTTCTCACCTTACAACCCACCTATTTGACAGCATGAAGTGAAATTTTACCAATGTGTATTCATTGGCAGATAAATAATATAATAAATGTATTATCAAATGGTGGTCAAAAGATACCAGTTTTAGACATAGCAACATGAGCAGAACAACAGTTTTTTACAAGTCACTTGATACTATCAATATATTTTTAACATTTTATTTTATTCTTTATTTTTTAATTGACAATTAAAAATTATATATATATATATATCACCTACAACATTATGTTTTGAAATGTGTATGCATTGTGAATTGGTGAAATTGAGCTAACTGGCATATATGCATTACCTCATGTACTTATCATTTTTTTGTGGTAAGAACACATAAAATATACTCTCTTAGCAATTTTCAAGAATACAATATTGTTATTAACTGTAATCATCATGTTGTACAATAGATCTCTTAAATTTATTCCTCCTAGCTAATGGAAATTTTGTACCCTTTGACCAACATTCCCCAAACTCACCCCAGTCCACCCCCAGCTCCTGGTGTCCACCATTCTACTTTCTACTTCCACAAGTTCAACATTTTTAGATTCTACATATAAGTAATATTATGTAGTATTTGTCTTTCTGTATCTGGCTTATTTAACTTAACATAACGCCTTCCAGGTTCATCCACATTGTTACATTTGACAGGATTTCCTTCTTTGTTAAGGCTGAATGCTATGCCATTGTGTATATAAACCACCTTTTCTTTAGCCATTCCTTAGTTGGTGGACACTTTGGTTGATTCCATATCTCAGCTATTACGGATAATCCTGCAATGAACATGGGAGGGCAAATATCTCTTCAACATACTGATTTCATTTGGTGGGGGTATATATCCAGCTGGATCATAGTGATACTAGCAATATTTAAAATACTGATATTTGCAATTTTTAAAAATTAGAGAAGAGGTGAGGTGATACCTACAATTATGTGACTCTCACGTGCAACATGACATCATTCTTGAGTGGTACAGAAAGAGACGATGCTTCACTGCTCTCTCCAGCAACTGCACACAACTCCCAGCTACACCAGTGGGAGAGCCTCATTCAGGTCAACATCATCTATCAAATGTGTCATAAAGGGGAAAAGGTTTCAAACAACTGGGGAAGGAGAAAGAGCACAGATTTTGAGTCAAAAGACTTGAGATCAGATCCAAGCCTTTCATTTACTTACCGTTTAACTTTGGGCATTTTACTGCTGCCATTTAACTCTTGGGTTTTTGTGTGTGTGTCTACAAAATTAAGAATTTGGTATATTAATATTTAAGATCCCTAATGCTTTAGAGTTCTAAGATTGTATGATTCTAAACTTATTGTCTGAAATGTCCAATGTCCAATTTTGTCAAATTCCATATAACAGCAACAATTTCTAAACTCCCTATGAAGTGGCCCTCAGTGATGAGTAACACTGTGCTAAGTAGGGTCTGAGGACACAAAGAAAAATTTTAACATAAAATATAGTTCCTACCCTCCAGGAATCTTAATGTATTTGTGGAGAGAAAAATTGATAAGGATAATTGGCATGAATGAGTGGGAAATGAAATTATTCTACTTGTAGGTACACCTGAAATTCACAAAAAAATTAAGTAATTGAGGACTTAGTATGGTCACAATACTAGCTTAAGCTAGACTTTATAGAATGAGCCAATTTTGACTGGTGGACAAAGAAAAAGACTTGAGTAGAAAATAAGCAAATATTGAGTGTTTGAAAGGGTGTGTGGGAAATGTGATTGGATAGTAAGAGTGGGACTGTTTTATGTAGGGCTGAGAGAGAGCTAAGCAGAAAATTTCAGATTTATTTCCATAAATAATTAGAAGCATTAAAGGATTTTTGAGCAGATAAGTAATACAACAAATGTACAAGCCAAATGACATAAAAAAAGATAAAATGCATATATCTATCCTGGAAGTCTTAACTATGGCAGGGTCCAGATCCAAGGGCACATTTTAAGTTTTAAAAATAAAATAAAGTTTTAAAATAAAGAATAAAAAGAATGATAACTTTCTGCCTCCCGTTTTCTGGTACTGCAATCTGGGGACTATTAGCTGGAGCAATAGAGAGTTTTAATTGCCTGTTAATTGACACTGCATGGGGAGGGAACTGATTGCTAAGGTAACCAGGTCCCAAGCCATATGGGGCTTTGCAGAGTCATTCCAACACCTTGAGCTACCCTTGGACATGAATAGGCAGTCCTGTTAGTCTGCTCAGTCCGTGACCAAGCACCTGCTTCTAACAGCCACCCAAAAGAATGCAGGGCAGTGATTTGGGCCAGATGAAATTTCTAAGTGATTTTTAAAAAGAAGTTTCATGCTGAAATATTATCAGAAATGTGAAAAGATAAATTTCTCCCATTGGGCCCCAATCTGTCTGCCAAAATAATTTTAACTGGGACATCCTAGAAAATCTCCAGCAGATTTTGTAGCCACAAAGTGTTGGAGCTGAAATTATCCTTAGGTGCCAACATTTTGATTTGTAAGTTGGGAAAAGAAGCCCATAGTGGAGAAGGAAAAATGTCAAGATCCAATTCTAATTAAAGACAGACCTGGGATTATACCTCAGGTTTTGCAACCCCCCAGGTAAGTGCTTTTTCCAATTCATCAAATGGCTGATAACAATATTGGTTGTTGAACTGATGAAAGAATGCCAGGCAATCTTCATGATCGACATGGTAGAGAGCAATGCTGAAGGTGCGGTAGGGCTGGGGTCTTTAGTCCCTTGTAATTCCCATGCATGTAGGGTACTGGTTGTATAAAAGACTCTCCAATTCACCAGTTTACTAGATGCAACTAAAAAGTGAGGAAGATCTTAAATTTGATGACCCTGTAAGCAAAAGCTAGATTATTCCTTGACCAATCAACTTCTAGACTTCTGGATATTGTGATAAAGCCACAATATTAAAAATTTAATTTTCAAACTATCCCTTCTTGCTCCCTCTCCTCTTTTTATCCTACTCTAATTTTCCCCTATAACACTTATGACTTTCTAACTTACCATGTGATTCCTAATTAAGCTTTGTGCATATTACCTGACCCCACACTAGAATGCAAGCTCCACCATGGATATTTGTCTGCTTGGTTCACATAGGTATGCCAAGGACCCAGGCTACTCAAAAAATGTTTTAAATGAGTAAGTGCCTGAATAATGGATCTACCATCTGCTTTGAACAAAATGGCACACTTTTAGGCTCATCTGTAGAATGGGCAGAATAATTTCAATCTAAAAGAGGTGTTATGAGGATCAAGTGATGTGAAATGAGAAAGTATTTTGCATGATACTGGGCCTCAAGTTGGCACTCAGTAACTACTGACTTTCTTCCTTTAAATGCTTGAAATTGTGAACATCCATCTCTCAGCCATCTCACTTCTTCACCAATTCAATCCACAGTAGATACTGTACATCTTCGTCCTCAATGCCTTGGCATTCTTCCTGTGGCTTTCGGGTACAATGATAGGACTTAGAGGCAATAGAGGTAGTGCAGTCCAGGGAGGCTATGTGACTTTGTAAAGGGAGCTCACTTTCTTGAGCCCTCATTTCCTCCTGTGAAGAATTGGGATAATAGTGCCTGCTTCACAGAGTCAGTGAGGGTTGCTGAGGACAGAATGTTTATAAACCTCCACAATAGTAGGTGCTCAAAAATAAATAAATGAGTAAATAAAGGCAGCTGTTATCCCTGGAAAATGGATTGATTTGTTGGAAAGTTGTTTTTCAGAAAGATGAGTTATAAATCTGCATATCTGAATCCCTCCATGATGGTATATTGAAATATATCAAGGCTTGCATATTTAGAAATTACAGAATTTGTTGGCCAGATTTTCTACTTATGTTTCTCATTTTACACATGATAAAACATTGCAGAGAACGATAATATGAAAATCTCGGCCGGGCGCGGTGGCTCACGCCTGTAATCCTAGCACTCTGGGAGGCCGAGGTGGGCGGATCGTTTGAGCTCAGGAGTTCGAGACCAGCCTGAGCAAGAGCGAGACCCCACCTCTACTAAAAAAAATAGAAAGAAATTATATGGACAGCTAAAAATATATATAGAAAAAATTAGCCGGGCATGGTGGCGCATGCCTGTAGTCCCAGCTACTCGGGAGGCTGAGACAGGAGGATCGCTTGAGCTCAGGAGTTTGAGGTTGCTGTGAGCTAGGCTGACGCCACGGCACTCACTCTAGCCTGGGCAACAGAGTGAGACTCTGTCTCAAAAAAAAAAAAAAAAAAAAAAAAAAAAAAAAAAAAAAGAAAATCTCAATTTACTGAGGAGCACTGTTTTGTAAAAACATTAAAACAATTCATAGATATGAAAATCCTTATTGTTTTCAAAGCATTTTATAGTTTACAAAACACTTTTATACCCATTATCTCATTGAATCACTTTTGTAACCCTGTGCAATGAATTAGAACTCTGATTCTTTGTCTTTTCAGTCTTCCTTCCCATTTTACTTACTCTATGTTCTCACACTACAGTCAGATTAGACTTCTCCACACTCCCGTATCATTAAGTTGTACTGTCCTTTTTCCATATCTTTGCTCATATTTTTCTCTCTGATTAGAAATATCTTCTTTCTCCTAGTCCCCTAATAGATTTAAAATCCTATACCACTTGTCAAGACCTAGCTTGAGTCCTTTCCCTTCCAAAAGCATTCCCAGGTTCGTTTAGCAAATGTCCAGAGAGGACATCTGTAGTTTTTGCCTCTCTGGAATCCTTTCTTTCTTATGGTATACGATAAACCTTTTCCAAATGATCCTACTGGGACTGTCAAATGTAGTGTGCAGTTTTGCTGCTACCTACCTCCTGAGTTCCCCACTACCACCACATACACAAACACAAAAGCTGGGCGTGTGATGCAAGCCAAGCAAAAGAACTGCACTGAGAATGGAGTTGAGTCACAGGACAGAGAGCTGTTCTGCTGTGAGCTCTTGGGGCTTGAGTGATTCCGGCTGCAGGATCTTCAGGACACTCTCCATGACCTCAGGCCACTGAGCTCACAAGAGTTGCCTTTCTGGACCTGTCTTTCTAAAATCTTGTTATCAACTCTTTACTCAATTCTCTCAATAAATTACCCATTTTATTGATTACAGATTCTGATGTAAGCAATCAAGAAAACTGAAGAGTTACATTTTCTCCAATATTTCTAGAGTTCCTTCATGATTCACTCTATCATATTTCTCACCTGTCTGCTTTAGATAAAATTGTTTAGACAAGCCTCTGCCTCTCCCAGTGAACTAGAAGTTCCCCACCAAGGTCTGTATCCCCTTCGATTCCTATTTTGTCGCTTTCATATCATATGGCCTGAAAAAATGCTAACAAAATTGAAATTGAGAAAACATACTTCTTTTAATTTCAAACTGATTCAAATCCTCATATAATACTTAGTTCCGGAAGAGAATATTTCTCAAGTGCTTGGAATAATTGACTCTTAGGACTGGAAGAGACTTCTGAGTTCCACAGCTACAATCTGATGCTTTTGCCCTATATCATGTCACCCATGTGAGGAATGAAGTACAAATAGGTATCATCGGAATCTCTGTAACGGGCAATGTAATTGTCACTCAGCTCTAGGAGAGTTACCCTCCGTCTCATTCCCTCCTTCTGTGTTCAAGGGATGGACCAGAGGCGGGTCTGGTATAGAAAAAAAGCAGAGAAGGGACAGGAATAGGAACTCGCAGCCTCTGGAAGAAGCAAGAGAGACCGACAGAGAAACCTGTGGAAGCGGTACAGGCAGTATCAAGATTTTAACGTGCTTGTAGGGCTTTTGCTCCCACATACATTTGAAGGTCTTTAAACATGTACCTCAGCAGTGTGTGAAGGAAAATAGAGAGTGGAGCTAACTGCTTTAAATGGAGTGGAGAGTCTGGACAGCCCAGCTCCCCAGAGAGGTCTCGAGTCCTGGCAGAGCCTGTCCTGCCTCCGGGTCAGGGTGGAAATTGGGATGAACTTAATGCTTTAATGGGGACTCCTCCATCTTTTCTGTTCAGTTTTCTTTTCAACCTTATTTCACTTCAAGTTTCCATTATCTTCACATGGCATTTATTTTTATTCTGCATTTTGAGTTCTCTGTTCTGTTGAGTTATAAAACCCCACATGTAGTCAATATATATTTTTCAAACATTCCATTGAAACTTCGTTTTAAAAATTCAATGAACTATGTCTCCCAATCTATTAAAAAATCCATTTATTAAGTGAACTCTTGAAAGTAAAACTTTATATATGTGTAATAGTCATGCTCCATATACAAAACAGATTAATATATAAAATATATGTAATCTTTTACATAAAGGTATATGTTGTGTTTCTAATGTACAAAGTAGATAAATTTATTGCAAAGTATATCTCATATTTGAAATATGGAAAGGAAGAAAGAAAAGAAATGGAGGGGAAAAAACTATTTATTTGGTCTCTGGTGAAAGACTGATGTATGTATGTATGTATGTAAAACCTTTATTTTATAAACGAGGAACTGAGTTCCCTATAAAGATGGTTGAATGAAGTCAGCTAACAGATGCACTCTTACGCAACCCCTTTTTAAGTGGATTTTTTAATCAGAAAAATGTTCGTTATCAACCATGAAACAGGAGAGGGAAACTAACTCCATGTAATAAACTCAGGAAATGACACCCAAGGAGAGAAGCAAGGTTCTGGGTCAGAGAACTAAGGATGGACAACTCCTCACTCTGTCGCATTCCCCCAAACCAGTACTGAGGAAGGATGGTGAATCACAAACACCTTCCGGTTTGGAGGAAGCAAACCAAAAGGGGGAGGTATTAGTCCTGGGAAAATACATGGAAACATCTTCTATAGTGCTCGATATTCCTACCATCTCAGGCCCTCGATATCTGCAGGATGAGCTACCAAGGCCGGCAACCTTTCAGGAAGGATATTGTGCTGAGCTTGGATGCAAGGTGCAGGGCAACAAGTTGGGAGATGCCCTTGACTCAGTCGAGCGGGCCCCACTCCTCCTGTAGGAAGAAATGGGGTCAGGGATAGGAGCCTTTCTTCTTTTCAGCACCTTGCCACTGCACTATGGGCATCCAAAATAATGGATAGAGACTATGACTTCATTAATAATAAATTCAAATATCATGTGGAATCATTAAAAAAAGAAGGCTCTAAATGGGGTTTCTCATGTGCTTGAGCAACATGAGTCAGCCCCCTTGTGTAAATGGATTAAAAAAGAAATTATCCACGGGGACAGCTGAGGGTCAGATGCAGGCCAGTGCGAGGCTGATGAGGACATAGTAAAGCTGCCTTGTGCCCTGCCCTCACCCCCCTAGTCAGTTTACCAGATCCCGATGTGTCCATTTATGCACCCACCAGAAAATCTCCTGTCCACCCCAGCTAACACAGTGTATTATCAAACTTTTGATCTTTGCCTTTTTCATAGTTTAAAATTTGTAGTTCATTGTATGTTCAAACTGCTTGTTCTTTTTAAAAGTACTAGGAAAAACATGGTAAACTTCATAGGAAAGAAAATTTCAAGATGGGGAAGACCTTCTTAAGCATGACATAAAATCCAGAATCATAAAAGAGTAACAAATTTGAGAATATAAAAATCAAAATTTCTGGGTGTGGAAAAATAACAGAAACAAAGTCAGAAACAAATGACAAGGGGAAAATATTAGCAAAATATATAAAATACAAAAGGTTAGCTTTATTAATTCATGAAATCTTTTTTTATATATTAGTAAGAAAGACTAAACAGAAAAATGGGGGGAAAATAAAAATATTTCTAAGTACAAACACTGTTCTCCTCATTTTACACTCAAATAATTTCACACCATTCCTGGAATCAGAATCAGAATCCTTATGTGGCTCACCACCCTGCGTGTGATCTGGCTCCCCTCCACCTCTCCAGCTTCATTCTTGCCATTCTTCCCCTCACTTCCCTGTTCCACATAAACTGGCCTTCTTCCAGTTCCCTGATTTTCTCATGCATTCCCTCCTTTCAGAATACACCTCTCCCCCTACAATGTAAAAATAAAATAAAACCCTTATCTTTTACAGACATTCAAATCTTACCTTAAATGACACTTTCTCAGAGAAGCCTTTCCTGAGCATTGCAATCCCGCTCCCCGTACTAAATGAAGTTCCTGCTATTTGGTCTCATATTCCCCTACCTCTTCCCTTCATTATACTTTATAATCCAGTATTTACACACACACACACACACACACACACACAGACAGACACACTGATCAATTTCTCTCTCCTCCATTAGGTGATCAGTTCGCCAAGGGTCAGATCACACTATCTTCAGGACTTAGTATATTGCCTGGCACAAAAGTCAGTTGAACAAATGTTTCCTAAATTAATGCTTATTTTAATTTTTCTTACTCCTGAGGGCAGACTGGTAAACATTCCTCACTTGACTTCTTTATGTGTTATGGCATTAACTCAAACAATGGCTGTCAAAGTGTGGTCCCTGGAACAGCAGTATCAGCATCACCTGGGAACTTGATAGAAATAGATGTTCTTGAGCCCCAATCCAGACCTTCTGGATCAGAAACTCTGGGGATGGGGCCCAACAATCTGTGCTACAACAACTTCTCTGATTATGACATACACCAAAATTTGAGAACCATTGCTCTAGGGGACATTTCTAGTGTTAGTAACCTACAAACTCAAATATCAAGTGGCTTACTCCGTCTAAAAGTTTATTTCTCACTCATGTAACAGTCCAGCATGGCTGCTCCACAAAGCTATTCAGCGACTTGGGCTGACAGAGGCTCTGCCAACTTCAACATGTGACTTCCAAGGTTGCCCTGGAGTTTGATATCTAGTGGAGGCAGGAAAGTAGAGGGCATGGAGATGGCACACCAGCTTCTCATGCACGGTAGCCTAGAGGTGACAGGTAACACTTCCACTCACATCTCACCAGTCATATGGCCCCACTTGGATGAAAGGAGACTGGGAAATGTAGTTTTCTACTGAACAGCTGCCTCTCAGCAACAATTGTGTACCATATAGGAGAATATATAAGTTTTTGATGGACAGTTGGCCAGCTCTGCCACAGTTATATCATGAAAATGCCACTTCTGAAACTTACCTTTATATAACTAGAATTTTTTAAGGTCACGAACTCCCTGTCTCTCTGGGAGGCAGGCTCTAAGTCTTTCATTCTAGTTCCCATGGTATGATTCACGTGTGTGAGAAAGAGCCCGTGTCAGCCTCTTCACCCACTTGGTAGAATGTGTTCCATCTCATCTTCTGTCCTGGTTACAGCTTCAGATCCTGGTGTTACTTCTTCTCAGGCAACCTGGGTGTGCCACAGCCACTCTGCCATTGCATTCTCACAGCCACCATCATAGCTGGACAGTGGCTCCTCCAGGCCTCCACTGATTGCTTTGCATCTGGTGGAGGAAGGCAATGACCCATGCTGGTTACTGTGGGGTAACAAACAGACACACATCTCCTTCCCCGTCACCCTTTTCATCTAACGCTCTAATCACAGGCCACCAAACAAAGGTGTCTTTGGTGTTTAGGTTTATTGTTTTGTTTAGTACTTGCCTAAGTTCAAACATACATGCCCAAGGCACTGGGTTGAAAGATAATCTCAGTGACCTTTCTGACTTTTAACCATTTTTATTCCATCAAGCTAATGTCTGTCTTCTCTGCTTTCCAGGCAGCCTTGTTCCCTCTTAGGTGTTCTATCAGGAGCCAATGGGAGAGGACAGAGGGTACAAGGGAAGGCCTGTTAGTCACTGGTGGTGATTAAACTTTGGCTCTGGCCTGCTCAGTCTGCATTCACCTTTGTTCCCCATGGGACATATGTATACACAAAACTGAAGCCTTGTGCTGGGACAACTAGAGATCCACACACAGAACAGTAAAGTTAGACTCATAATGCCATATACAAAAGTTAACTTGATAAGAATCAATAACCTAAATTTAAGAGCTAAAACATAAAATTCTTAGAAGAAAACATAGGGGTAAATCTCCATGATCTTGGGTTTGGCAAGATATGACACCAAAAGCATTAGAAACAAAAGAACAGATAAATAAATTGTACTTCAAAATTAAAAACTTGTTTCTTTCATCAAAGGACATTACTAAGAAAGTGAACAGACACTCACATAATGAGAGAAGACATTTGCAAATCATATATTTGATAAGGGTCAAGTATCCAGAATATATATAGAGAACTCATAATTCAACAACAAAGATGAAAACTCAACAAAAAATGGGCAAAGGACTTGAATTGAAATTTCTTAAAATAAGATGTACAAATAGCCAACAAGCCCTTGAAAAGATGTTCAACATCATTTGTCATTAGGAAATTTCAAATCAAAACAATATGATACCACTTCACCTTACTAGGGTGATTACAATTAAAAAAACCAGAATTATAAATGTTGGTGATGATATAAAAAATTGTTATCCTCATTCACTGCCAGTGGGAATGTAAAATGGTGCAGGTGCTGTGGAAAACAGTTTGGTGATTCCTGAAAAAGTTAAACATAGAATTACCTTACGACCCAGCAATTCCATTCCTAGGTATACATCCAAAAGAACTGAAAACAGGAACTCAAACAAATACTCATACGTGCGTGTTCATAGGAACACTATATATAATAGCCAAAAAGTGGAAACAACTCAAATATTCATCAACAGATAAATGTATAAACAAATTATGGAATATACATACAATAGAATATTATTCAGCCATTAAAAGGAATGGAGCTCACTGATATATTCTACAACATAAATGGACCTCAAAAACATTATGCTAAGTGAAAGAAACAAGACACAAAAGGTTGTATATTTCATGATTCCATTTATTTGAGATATCCAGAATAGGTAAATCCATAGAGTCAGAAAATAGATTGGTGGTTGCCAGGTGTTGGGTGGGCAGGAGAATGGAAAGTAACTGCTTGATGGGTCCGGGGCTGCCTTTTGGGGTGATGAAAATGTTTTGGTGGTGGTTGTAGAACAGTGTGAAGGTACTGTCATTGAACTGTCCACTTTTAAATGATTAATTTTAGGGTACACAAATTTCATCTTAATAAAAAATAATTTAAGCCCCCCACTCTGCAAATCCCAACTATGTTTTTCAGGGTCCCTAATTAATCATTGATTGTCAAAATATGCAACAAATCAAAACCAAAAAAATACATCATTTTAACAAAATCGCTTGTTAGCTAGTGCTTGCCTATTCTAAACAAAGATTCTGGCGCTAAAGAATTGTAAGAAATATTTTCAACCAAAAATAAATAAAAATATATTAATAAATTTGGATTAAAAATCACAGGTTAAAATAATTTTCTTTCCTCTTAGTAAATGCTATTAAAAATGTTTTAAAATAAACTTGCATCTTCTTACAAGATACTGAAATATACTAAAACCCTATCTTATTGTTTTGACATAAGTTACTAGAAAACTATGAATAACAAAAAAATCTATGACAACAGATGGTGCATGGCTGTGTTAGAATACCAGAAGTCTGTTATTAATACAAGCACAATGAAAGATCTGAATTAATGGAAGGATTTTGGATGTCCTGATAGTGTGTTGAAGGACATCAAAGTCAAGGTCTGTACTCCTGGGAGCAGTTCTGCGGTGGCTGGACATCAGAGTAGGGTAACAGAAAAATCAGATGTCTACAGTATTGTAGGTAACAGCGAGTTCTCAGCTATACCTGGACTAGTGATTGATCAGACATAATGATGCCCACTGATCTGAGCTCAAAAGGATGAAGCTTACTGAAGATTGATAGTTTTTCCTCAAATCCTTACTGACTCTCAGTGGGGACAATTCAGTTAGCCTCATAAGTGATGATTTATTATAACATTATCCACAGCATTTTGCAGGACAGTCGTGCTTCCTCCATTTATTTTTGAGCTGAGACTGACAGAATTGTTTTCTCTATCCTCACCTCTTCCCACTTTCATTTTCCCCTTTCTCCTTCTTCTCTTCCCTCTTGTCCAACAAATAGTTCTGATGCCGAGGGTTGGAGAAGGATGAGTACAGCTTATTACCCGCTACTCACAAAATCACACCTGATAGATGGGTGGTCAGGACAGATCTTATAGAATATGAAACCGATTTTTTCTCACTGAGTTTAAGTATACGTTTGTATCCACCTATGATGGATGAGGAGAGACACTGATAAAGAAAACCCAAACGTGACAACCAGAGTTCATGTTGGGGTCATTTTTATGCAAATATTGAAATAAGTAAATTTTAGAATTTGACTCCTTGCAACATCTGTGAGAAGTATAAATGAGGTGTGAAATGAAAACAAGGAAATTTGAGAGGAAAAAATAAGGTTCTGAACAAGCCAAAACCAGAATAATCAACTTCTAAAGGACTCAGAATGAACACTTTTGAGCTCCTACCTTGAGCCAGGCAGTAGTGAGCTAGGCACATGATATAGGTGAGACAGTGGATGCCAAAATGACTAAAGATAAATACGTTGTGGTCACCACCTTCCAAGAGGTAGAATTTGAGCTGGGACTTGAAGTATGTGGTTTTGACAGTCAGCAACATGAAGCGTGGTTCTGTCACATTGACGCTGTAGTAGGCATATAATACCTCACATAACAGACTCTTAAAAATTTAACTTTGACTCTTGCTCATTTAGAGGCTGATTACCTAGTCTGTTTATAGTCTTTAGTCATCTTGGAATTTAAGCTTTTCTTTCACTGTGACAGATTTTCATCATTCTAGGTTTGTACATATTTTGGAAATTTTGTGCAATCTTAAGTACTTTGCTGATTACAGCTAAAACTGATTCTCCCAGCCAAAGTAATTCACTCCCTCCTCTGTGCTTCCACAGAACTCTGTTCACACCTTTATCAAGCATGGATTACACTGTATATTAATTATCTTTTCTTTTCTGGCTCCTTCACTAGAGTGAGACCTCCTTACGGAAAGTAATTATATCTTGTTGAGACAAAAAAACATAGTGGTTAGGCATTTGGGCTCTTTGCTCATTCTGTCCAAGTTCAAATCCTTGTTCCACCATTTCCTATCTTGTCCTAAGGGCAAGTTATTTCTTAACCTCTCTCTGTTTTAATTTCTTCCTGTGAATGATAATGCACCTACTTCATGAGGATGTGTTGTGAACATTAGATTAGAGATATTATTATGTTATTAGATGGTACTTTCGACAGTGCTTAGCACATATGAGGGGATCAATACATGCAGGCTCTTATCCAGTAGCTTGAGGTTCCTAGCATATAGTAAGTATTTAATAAAAGTTCAAAGAAATATTAAATTTTTGAGAGAGGGTCTTGCTCTGTCTCCCAGGCTAAAATACAATAGTGCAATCATAGCTCACTGCAACCTCGAACTCCTGGGCTCAAGTGAACCTCCTTGGCTCAGCCTCCTGAGAAGCTAGGATTACAGGCTTGTGCCACCGCTCCCGGCTATTTTTTTTTTTTTATAGAGACAAGGTCTCACTATGTTGTCCAAACTCCTGGCCTCAAGTGATCCTCTGGCCTAGGCCTCTCAAAGTGCTAGGATTACAGCCATGAGCCACCATGCCTACCCAGAAATATTAAATTAATAAATCATTTTACAAGAGCTGTCTAGGTTGGGGAATAGTTTTAGCCTACTTTTCCTGCCAAAATTTCCTTTTTGTAAAAAGAGAAATCCCCTTTCAGACATTCCGTGATGCTGGAGTGAGTCACTCATTTCCCTTTGGTTTGGTGGGGAAATGACGGTAACTGCTTCTTCCTCATCTTGCCCAGAAACTACTGCATTCAGCTGAGAACTGAAGACAGAAAGTGCTGGCCAAAGGAGCAGCTGGAAGAGTCCCTGCCTGGCCTTGCAGTTGTCTGGGGGTAGCTTCTGCTCATCCTGTGACCCAGTAACAGGCTTTGGGCTTTCTGAAAGAAAGATGTCCTCCACAGACATGGCCTTACTACACATCCTGGTGTTGTTAATAAAATGTAGATTATCTCCTGCCTCCAAGATGAGTAAATAGTCCTCTTCTGTGCTCCTTAATAACTAAGTCACGAAAATCACCAATCTTAATTGAGCACATACTACATGCTAGGTGCCGTACTAAACAATTCCCATGTTAACTCATTTAACCCATACAACAAACCTACAAGGTTGGCGTTACAACCCTCATTTCATAGGTGAGGAGACTGCAACACAGAGAGCTGAAGTAACTGGCCCCAAATCATACAGCTCCTAAATGACAGATCTAGTGTGAAAACTGTCTGCTGCCATAGTTTATGGTACCCAACATGCCTCCCTGATTACTTTCGTGTCACTCATTCCCCTGTTGTGATCCTGTAAGGGCAGGTTTGCCTACCTCCTCTGCAAGCAAACCATGGACCTCTTGAAGGTGTGACCCAAACCCTCACTGCTTCCCCAGCTCCTGTCACAGTGCCTGGCACAGAGTGTGTGTGCGTTCAACACACGGAGGAAATGGATGAATGATTGCCCATATCGAAGGTAGGGCTTTGGGCAGAAGATATTTTGTTGGATTTAAGTGAAGAGACGAAAAGCAAAGGAGTCACATCTGCATCAGCTCCTCTGACTGGTCCAGATCACATCAGAAGAAGCTTCATCCCTTCCAGAGTCCTCGGCTCTAAAATAGTGAAGCTGGAGTCCTCCTCTCCATACCCCTCATCAAAACATCTCAAACAAATCCTCAACAGGAATTAGTGAACCTGCCTTTCCCCACACTGGTTTCAGACTTCTACAAGGAGCTTGAACTTCAGACTCTGGATGGCCTCTTGCCCCATTCATTCCCCCCTGGTGGGGGTCAATTTCCCCAAACTTTACCTGCCACAGTAAAGTTTGAGGCCCTGAAGATCTGCAAAACTCTCCCAAGGCAAACAGTCCTCAGTGGCTGGAGATAATTATGTCCAAGAATGGAACATGTGAAAGTCTCTCAAAAGAAGCCCTTTATGCACGGGGCTTGCTTTTACAGCATATTTATCTCAAGGGTTGAGCTGCTTTTCCTGCCTTTGGTGGGTTCTGTCCACACATGTCTAAGGGAAAATTGTACCTTTCTACTGAGCTAAACTGTCAGCTAAAGATCTCATTAAGAATTAAGTAAGGATTAAAGATTCCAGGGTATTTTCCAGAAGATTAAAGCTTAGTTTGTAGCCAGGAATCAAAGCTCTTACAGCAGGTTTTCTGTGGACTCACTTCCATGTGGGAAATCTTGCTGTTCCTGTTCAGATTAAGGTTTCATTTTTTTCCAACTTCCTGTGACCACATGACTGTTACATAGAATTCGCTCCAAACAACACACACACACATACACACACACACACACACACACACACAGGGACACTCATCTGTTCAAAAAGCAGCTAAATCCAGGGCCCGCTCAAGTGATTTTAATATACTTGTACATAAAGTGAAGAAAACTGCATAATTTAGTAGTGTTTGCATTCTTTGGGCAGCTATATAAAACATTTCTATCATCAACCTTGATAAAATGGAGTCAGTTTAATGCAACATTCTCAAAAAGTATGTCAGTATTATTTAATTTGTGAAGAAAAAAGGAAAATTACCAAGTCACTTTTTTAAAAAATTTTCCTTACTCCTCTATAGTTTACTGACAATAAAAAATGAAAATGACCCATTCCTTTCACCTGGTATCCTCGACCTTCTTTTGCTCATCAAATATTTATTGGCCCTCAACGTGCAGAGCACAGTACACTGTAGTGCTTCTTACCCATTATTCTAAATAGCCAACTTGGAGACAGAACTAAAAATGAATTCGTATTAATAATGAATTAAAACTAATATTCAAGAGAGAGGTTGTACCCTTACAGGAAAATTCAGAAAAAGTCATGAGACTATCTATACCAGTAGTTTTCTAAAATTTTCTTTGAACTCTTCACATAAAATTTTAATTGGAAGCCCACTATGCCAAATGAAAGTCATATTCTAATTGAGGTAGCTGAAGTTGAGAGAGGACTCAAGACTGGCCGGCACTCCAAACCAGTTCATGGAGTGCAGTGAGGTCTAGAACCTTTTAATGGTACCCATGAAAAGCTGTGCTCTGCTGTTGAATTGCAGGTTTTCTTATTGTAATGAGCTGAGTCTTACAGTGCCATGAATAGAGTCTGTAGACTTTAACCCCTGGAATCCTGACTCCCAGTTCTTGGCCCCAGGGGCCAGCAAAATATCTGATTAGGACAACCACTGTCTCTCTCAGTATTTAGAGCATGTATTTACAGTTCAGGATATTTTCCTGGACTTCATGGAAAATGTTTAGATCCTGAAGCATTTTAAGTAGGACTGGAGTGCAATAGAAGTACAAAAGGGAAGTACCCAGTTAGATGGCATTGAGAAAACTGGAATATTTATATTATATGAAGGAATATAAAGCTGTTGCCCTACCTTAGGCCATATCCAAACATAGGCTCCAAGTGGGTTAAGGCCCTAAATGTGAAAGGTAAAACTATAAAGCTGTCAGAAGAAAATGTAGGGTATCTTTGTGAAAGACGGGCGAATTCTTCTAAAGGAACATCCCAAAACACAAACCATAAGGTAAAAAGTTTATGGATTTGACTCTGTAACAACTAAGAATTTCTGCTCAGTGAAAGACACAGTACCCAAGAGTCAACAGAGGACAGAAAGGAAGGGAAGAATGTATTTGCAACACCTATGATGGACGAGGGATGAATGTCTAGAATATGTAAGGAACTCCTGGAAATCAACAAAAAAGAGACAGAAAACCAAATACAAAAGTGCTCAAAGGATTTGAATAGATAACTTGTAGAAGGAAAAACCTTCTATAGTTAATTGAAGAAGCATACTTTTGTATGCTTAGTAGACACTAATAATCAGAAGAATGGAAATTATACCAACACGATACCACTTTATGCCCATGAAAATGGCAAAATGAGAAAGGAAGATAGAACTGAATATTGACAAGAATATGAAGAGATGGGAACAATCAGGTACTGCTGGTTTTTAATAGAAAACAAGCATCCTTTGTGGAGAGAACT
This sequence comes from Eulemur rufifrons, assembly GCF_041146395.1. NCBI lineage: Eukaryota > Metazoa > Chordata > Mammalia > Primates > Lemuridae > Eulemur > Eulemur rufifrons. Next base: position 71,785,905 of record NC_090989.1, read on the forward strand.
CTGACACTACTTAGTGACATTAAGAATGGGTGTACCCTGTGACCCAACAATCCCACTCGTAGATGGACCCAGAAAATTTCTCCCATGAGTTCACTGAGAGACACACACAAAGGTGTTAATTGTGGCGTTGTTTGTGCTATCAAATATGGAAGTTACCTGGTATCGACCAGAGGAGAATAGATAAGTATTTGATACTTTAATACTCTGGAATACTAGGCCATGGTCAGAGTTATTAACTAAATAAACATATAGCCACATGGATGGTCTAAAAGCACAGTGTTGCATGAAGATTTCTACCACAATACATTTAAGTAAATTAAAATAGATACATAAAATAGTATTTGTGTAGTTAAGGACATAGTAAATACAGTAGAGTGAGTATCTGTGGGGCATAGAGGTGGGGAACCTGCAATGTGGCCTTCTGGATCTTTGAGTGAGGCTTTTGACTGAGTCTAACCTTTACAGAACAAATCCTTTTAATAAAGGGATTTGTACTATGAAGTTTGGATTCAGCTGAGGGGCCACACTTGGGGAATCTGGAGGGCCACATGTGGCCTTGAGGCCGAAGGTTCCCCACAAATTCTATGAAACAATGAATGTAATTAAATAAACTTTGAAAACCTGGGGTTAAAAAATAGAACAGAAGACAGAGGGCTGTTTGGGGGGAGATGATACAACACAGATAAAATTAACCTATCCTGTAGGCAAGAGACCTGGGTTCCCATCCTGACTCTATCTCTTACTTGTTGGGTAGGGGTCCCCAACCTATGGTGAGTTGTATAACTATTTCATTATATATTACAATGTAATAATAACAGAAATAAAGTACACAATAAATGTAATGTGCTTGAATCATCCCCAAACCATCACCCCCTCCCTGGTCCACAGAAAAATTATCTTCCATGAAAATGGTCCCTGATGACAAAAGGTTAGGGACTGCTGGGTAACACATGCCCAGTATTTTCTTCTCTGGATTTCCATTTTCCTCTTTGATATGGTAATGATATTAGGCTCAAATTTCTAAGATCTTTTCCAGCTTTATGCTTTTAGTATTCTGTTCTTCCTTTCCTGTCAATAACCTCTATAATGTCATAAGCAACAATAAAACCATATCAGTCATTTCAGAACATTTTTATTCACATTGAAAAATAATCTAACTTATGAGAAATGTTTTTTGCTGAAGGTGTGTTTTTATACACCTGGCTGATAGAGTGACATTCTTTCTTAAAATGGGCATCCTTTAGCATCTTAAAGCAACAGTTTTGCTTTTCATGGATCAATAAATAGAAAAAACAAAAAAATAACTTAAATAATTATTCAGGAAGACTGGAGGTGCTATAGAACTAAAGAGTCCTTCTTGGATAACCAGAGCCTGGTTGATGATGATGATGACAATGACAACAATGATGATAGCAAACTAGAAAAATATAAATTCAAGGAGAATTCAGTTTGTCTCTACACATCTAGCCAGTAGAGGAAACTAGACTCTTCTTGCTGGTCCTAGGTTCCTTTGTATCCAACTTTAATTTACTTTGAAACATATTTTTGAAATGAGAGATGGAAAGCATTATAAAATGAAGAAGGCCAATTTATAGACCTGTGGACTCCATTTGCAAATTAAAATAACAAAATGGAAAAATACACACCATCATAGAAAATCTATTCTACATTGTACTGGAGGAATCCTTTTGCCCTTTTAAGAGCTCATTAAAATGCAACAGTGCTCATTTCAACCAATTACTATTTTGGCGATGAATAGGAAATATGTGTGAATGGCCAGTACAGTACAGACTAAAACATTTGCATAACATCAGCTCTTTCTTTGGTTGCATAATTAATCATTTGGGATTATGCATTTGTAAACATAATTTTTCAGTGTCAGAAGAAATCGTATTTTACTTTTTGAAACACTCTAAATCATAATTACAGCTATCAATTATTGACTACCCACTAAGTACCAGACATTATACGATATTAATGGTTATACTCACCACAATGCTATAAAGCAAATATTATTATACCTTTTTTTTTTTTTTTGGTTCAGAGAGGGTGATTAACTTATCTAAGAAGATAAGCAATTCAAAGCTAAGTATGGCTGTCTATAGAGCTCATGTTCCTTTCTACCATGCTATGCAGCCTCCTCTAAAGATTTTTCTTCTGAAAATAGTTACCCTATATTAACAGCTAATATTTATTGTGTGCTCACTATATGCCACTGCGCATGCAACTTTATAAGCATTGCCTCATTTAATTAATTCACCGAACATCCCTAGGAGATTTGAATACCCTTATAAACATTTTAGGTAATGAAAAAACTGAAGCTTAAAGAAAGCATTACCCGATGCAGAATAGCACAGTAAGAAAGTAATGGAATCTGGATTCAAGGTCTTAGTAATTACTAATAGTTCATGTTTTTTAAATTTCATTTTTAAAAATTTACATACAATAAAATTGGCCTTCTTGGTATACAGTTCTAAGAATCTTAACACATGTATAAATTTGTGTAACCATCACCCCAATCAGTATACAGAATAGTTCCATCATGTTATCCCTTTGTATTCACACTTTCTGCCCACACCAAGACCTGGCATTCACTGGTCTCTGTCACTGTAGCTTTGTCCTTTTCTGAATGTCATATAAATGGAATCCTGCTGTATAAAGCCTTTTTAAACTGGTTTCTTTCATTCAGTATAATGCCTTTGAACTTCATCCATGTTGTTACATGTAACAAGTCTCCTTTTTATTGCTGAGTAGTTTTCCATTATATAGATATATCACATTTGTTTATCCATTTATATGTTGAAAGAAATTTGAGTTCCTTTCAGTTTGGGGTGATTGTGAATAGAGCTGCTATAAACATTCATATACAAGTTTTTGTGTGAACGTAAGCTTTCATTTCTTTAGGGTATATACCTAGGGGGTGGGGTTGTTGAGTCACGTGGTGTTTCTTTAACCTTATAAGAAACTGCTGAACTGTCTTCCAGAATAGCTGTACCATCTTGCCTTGTCATCAACGATGTGTGAGAGCTCTAGTTGCTCCACATCCTTGTTAGGATTTTGGTATTGTCAGTAGCTTCTTTAATTTTAGCTGTTCTGATAAGTATAACATAGTATCTTATGGTGGTTTAATTTGCACACTTTTAAATTGAATTTCTTTACATGCCTGGGAAAGAGATGTTGACCATCTCTTTATGTTCCTATTTGCCATCTATATTTCCTCTTTAGCAAAGTATCTATTCTAGATTTTCCCCCCATTTTTAAAAAATTCTGTTTGTTTTCTTACTATTGAGTTTTAAGAGAAATTCTTTATATATCCTAAATATGAGTCCTTTGTCAGAAATATGATTCACAAATATTTTCATCATCCAATCTATAACTTGTCTTTTGATTGTCTTAATAGTGTCTTTCACAAAGCATAGTTTTTCATTTTAATGCAGTCCAATTTATCAACATTTTTTAATGAAGCACACCTTTGGTGACCTGCTCAAGCACTCTCCGATTGGCGGGTTCAGGTGGGAGAGTGAGATTGGAAGACACTATGGTGCCTGCTTTGACGATGGACAAAAGCGCCAGGAGCCAAGGATTGGAGCCTCCTTCGGAAGCTGGAAAAGGCAGGAGACAGTTTCTCCCATAGAACTTCCAGAAGGATTGCAGCTCTGTTGACATCTTGATTTTAGCCTTAAGTGAAACCCATTTAAAACTTCTTACCCGCAGAACTATAAGATAATAAATTGTGTTGTTTTAAGCCATTTAAAAAAGAAAAACAAAATACTCTCTGCTCAACTCAGGTCAAAAAAATTATCCTATAATGTCTTCTAAAGGTTTTATAGTTTTACATTTTACTATAGTAGTAAGTCTGTGATTCATTTTGAGCTATTTTTTGAGTCATTTTTTAGTCATTTTTTGTACAAGGTTTGACTTTTGAGTCAAGGTTCATGTTTTTGCATATGCACGTCCAGTAGTTTCATCATTCTTTGTTGAAAAGACAAATCTTCTCTTCATAGAATTGCCTTTAGGACTTCATCAAAAATCAGTGGGCTATATTTGTATGTTGTTTCTGGACTCTCTACTCTGTTCCATTGATCAATATGTCTATCCTATCACCAATACCACTGATTACTGTAGCTTTATAGTAAATCTTTAACTCTGATAGTGTGTGTGATTCTTCACACTGTTAATATTCTGAACCAACAAACTATCTAGCACAGGTGGGTCAGCCTCAGTGTCCTCTTTTCCTTTACCACTTGGAGGGTGTTAATAATATATTTTTCGATATACAGAGGGGTGAAAAAGTAATTGCCTACTTTCCAGCTCAAGAGAGAGAAGAAAGGCTGCCATTTGCAGCATCTCCTCTGCCTGAACCACCTGGAAGCCCCTACTAAACATTTTCACTGTACATTTCTATATTCATGCAACATATTTATTGAGTGTGTCTCTGTGTCGGGCACCATTATAAAATTTGCAAAAGAACAGGAGAACAGGACACACAAGGTTTTTCCTCTTGTGAAGCTTATGCCAAACAGGAAACAAATAATATCTAAACAAGAACACAAAACCAGATGGCTATTCTTCAGAGAAACAATATTGAGTAAAGTGTAAGACATTGACTCAGTTATCTTAGATGTCATGGCCGGAAATGCTTCCTTGAATAGGTGGGATTTACACTGAAATCTGAATGACATGAAGAAACCAAACAAGTGAACATCTAGAGGAGGTGTATTCTGAGCTGTTAGTCTGAAGAGCCTTAGATAAAAATAAGCTTGGCATGTTTGAGAAACAAAAAAATGACTGGTATAGCTAGAAAGTAGTGAGCCAAGGAAAGAGGTGTGGAACAAGTTCTGAGAAGTAGGCAGGGGCAGGCTTTGTAACCGAACAAGAAATTGAGTTTTACTCTAAGTGCTATGGGAGGCCATTCGAGAGTTTAAATTAAGATGGATCATGTGACCAAACACAGAACGGGGCTCCCAGATAAACAAATGAGAACAGAGAGTATAATGCATCTCCCCAATCCCCATCCCCATGGAAAGATATTCCCTGCTCATGTTAAGCTTTTCTTTGCACAAAATTTATGTGCATGACAGTCTAAAGAAGCCAAGTTCAGGGCTCTAGTCCTTATAACTTGCATATAATTTCTTCCTAGCATGGACTTCAAGGATCTAATAAAAGGAGAAGAGAAAGAAGTCACTCTCAGTCTCTTGCTGAGTTGGCATGTACTGAGGACCTACTGCAAAGGAGGCTGGGCCCTGAGCGTGGGACAAAGCAGCCCCTAAAGGAGGAGCCCCCCACCTCACAGCCCATGAAAGGCAGAAGCAGAGACCCCTGTTTGGAGGTAGAGTGAGATGTTTCATCACAGCTACTGCCCTGTGGTCCCCAATCTTCATAAACAATAAATTAAAGAACTTTGGCTTAAAATGACAGTATAAAAAATAAAAGCCATGCATGGAAGGACTTTCCAACTAGGAGAAATTACAGGCACTGGACTGTATTTCTGAGCAGAGGTGTGCACCGAGTTTCCAAGAGACTGTATTTATTCTGTTTATTTAAATCCCACTTTGGATAAATAACTACCTCTGTGGAAACGTAAACATAGCTCTTCTTCTCCATTAGAGTCACATTTTCCAACTCTATGTCATCTCTTCTATCATCACTGTGTATATATAATTTTTATGGAGATATAATCCCTATGATGCTTACTTCCTAGTGTTCTGTATTTTGCTTAACACTTCACATATATTTTTCCATGGAGCAACACAGTAGAAATACGTGCCATTTTACTGAGCTACCCAGTGATACAGTATAATAAGAATGGCTCACACTTACATAGCAATTACTATTTGTCAGGCACTGTTCTAAGCACTTCACCATTTTTACTTATTTAATGTTTCCTCACTACAATCCTCCTCCAAGGGTAGGTGCCATCTCTCTTAGTCTGGCTTCAAAATAGAGCAAAGCCTGAAGCAAAGGGTTTCATGCACTGCTGTATGCAGGGTGCAATCCCAGGGAAGCCAGAGTGAGGAAAAAGTGAAATGAGGCAGGGAACGGGAAGAGGCACCTTGAGGGTATGTGATTGATCTGGTTACCAGCAAGTATGATGGATTGCTCCATCTCACAACACTGTATTCCCACAAGACAGTTCTCCAAAAAGCTGCATAAACTGCATCTCAGACAGTCATATGGGGGAGAAAGCAGGAAGAGTTTGTCCACCAGTTCCCATCTGCCCCAGGAGCTATTTTATCCACCCTGCTACTTCCTTGAGATACACACACACACACACACGCACACACTCACACACACTCACTCTTCTGGACTGGTGCATGTCACACCCCACTATTGGCAAGGAGGCCTCAGGTGGGAAACAAAGACAGGCTTGAGGTCTTCTTGAAGGTAGGTACTCTGTAGTTTGCCTGCACAAAGTCACAAAGTTAATCAGAGCCTACGTGAACCTGGCTGTGGCAGCAATGGCTGGAATGTACAAGAGATTCGATCACTTCACTGGTTTTACAGATGAGACACAAAGAGATTAAATGCCTGCCCCAAACCACTCAGCTAGTAACTGATGGAGCCACAGTAGAGCCCAGAAATGCAGCCTCTTCACAATTATGCAGACTACCTTTTTAATTTGGGGAGACCTGAATTGTTTTCAGTTTTTCACCAAAATGCTCCAGAGTATAAGGGAAAGATCACTGGACAGGAATCTTTGATTCTGACTTGGCTCAGACCCTTGAAAAATCATTTCTCCATGTGTCTCAATTTGTTCATTTGATTTTAGAAGGGTCCAGACCATGTGATCATAGAGGTCTCAAATTTTGAATGATGCTATTCTAAAAATCTGAATTTTTAAAAATATTTACAAACCCTTAAGATGTAAATTGAGAAACTAGATCACTGGGTCATAGGATAGGACTATTTTTATAAGTCATAGTTTAAATTAGCAGATTGCCTTTGAAAATAATCATACCAATTTAATGCATTTATAATATATCTCCAATGCATGAGTGTGCCTCTTTCCTTGTAGCTTGATCATCATTGGTATTAAATAAAATTATTTATGATATATTAATATATTAATTTTTATGACTTCATAGGGATGAAGTAGTATCTCAAAATTGTTTTATTTTTTATTTCTTTAGTGAACAAGCCAGCCAAACATCTCTCCAAGTGTATTTTATTTGATTTTCTCTTGCGTGAATCTACTTTTAGCAAGTTACTTCCCCTTTGCGGGGAATCAGCTTTGTCATCCCAGATGAAAAGGTAGACTGAGACCTGTAAGTCTGTTTTGAGGGTTAAGTGAGACAACCTAGAGGTAGTGCCTAATACAGTACTGCTTCAATTCAGTCAATAGATAAGTAAGGGCTTTTCCATCTTCAGCATTTCTGTGAGTCCCAACACCACCAAACATGTCCCTTGACTGGAAACCTTTAAGAATCCAATCTGGCCAGCCAGATTCTCTCCTTTCCAGATAGTTCATATTTTAATTTTTCCTAAAAGGAGAAATGAACTTAAATGACTTACATGTTTTTCCCCAATTCAGTCAGTTTGTAATATTATTGTACGATGAGAAACAAATATCAAATGCCTCTCCCGAAGTAGAGCTTATCTTGGTTGACACTTCTAGTTTTGATCTAAAGCTGGAGCTTCCGAAACATTTGACACATTTGTTGTGAACTTATGGTGACCTACTTATTCTTAAATTTCAATCTTTTAGCAGATAAAATTAAAAAACTCCAAAGCAATGATGTCATCATTGTCATTCTTTGGAGATTTAAAAGAAATAGGACAGCACTCTCAAACACTAGGGCAGAGTTAGGGGGCTGGGAAATTGGGAATCTGCAAGCAGATTACCATGTTTCCATTTTGAGACAGAGTTTTAAAAAAAGGCAGGGACCAATCCTTGGAGAGCACCAGCCTCCTTTCTCTAAGACTTTTTATTTATTCTATGGTGTTCCTCCTCTTTCATTTTACCCTTCTGTGAAAATCCGTGTTCAGAACTGGACTGGGAGGCAGGAGAGGCAGACAGGTTCAAGGCCAGGAGAGAGAGGTTCAAGCCCAGTTCTGCCACTGTAAGCCTGTGTGAACTTAAGTAAGTAATTTCACATAGAGTCTCAGTTTCCTCATCTGTCTTCATGATTACAGTCCCTTTCACTGATTATTCATAGTCTTCACTGATTAGTCTGTTAGAATCCTGAATTAGTAGCAATGCCTTTGCCACAATGTGCAACAATGCCACAATGTTTATCTTTGTGCTTTCCACAAAGGCCCACTATAGAATTTGTCATATAAAAGTGCTCTGTCCTCTTTCATATACTAAATTTTATGTATCTCTCTTTGTCCCTGAGGGTGACCACTACCATCCCATCTTTCCAAGGTTGTTCAAGTATATTAGTTTACTAGAGCTGCTGTAACAAATTATCACAAATTTGGTGGCTTAAAGCAACAAAACTTTATTCTCTCACAGTTCTGGAGGCTACAAGTCCAAAATCAAAGTGTCCAAACAGCTATGCTCTCTCTGGAAGTTCTAGGAAATAACCATTCCTTGCCTCCTTCTAGCTTCTTATGGTTGCTGGCAATCCTTGGTGTTCCTTGGCTTGCTGCTACATTATTCCAGTCTCTGCCTCCGTCATAACATGGCACTCTTCCCTTTGTGTGTGTCTTTCTGCATCTCCAATCTCTCTCTGCTTATAAACACCAATTATTGGATTAGGGCACCTCTAATCCAGTATGACCTCATTTTACCTTGATTGTATTTGCAAAGACCCTATTTCCAAATCAGGTCACATTCACAGTTTCCAGGAGGACATGAATTTGGATGGACACTATTCAACCCCGTATACCAGGAGATCTCTATATCCTCACTCCTCCCATCCCATAGCTTTGGGCCTTGTCTCTTGCCCTCATGATGAAGTCTCAGTTTCCTTTCCCTTGGAGGACTCCCCTTCATTGGACTCAAAATGATTGTCCTCATCGTTCTCCTGGACAGCAGGTTCTCCTCTTTCAATCCAGCAGACTTTCTTCATCAAGAAAGTCTTCAGTCTCCTGCTCAAAAACGTTGTGATAACCCCCAATTACCTAGAGACTAAGGGCCACACTTCTTTAGAAAACATTCACAAACTTTACCATGTGATTCCAACACACTTTTCCGGTCCTACTGTCATGAATCCCTCCACGCACACACCAGATTGTCCTTTGACTCCATGGCCTGCCCTTTTCTTCCTCTGTCATTGTTTTTCCCTCCATCTCAAAAGCCATTCTCTGACACGGCATGTATTATGTCCACCTCTCTTGAAAAGCCACCTCTTTTCCAAAGTCTTTCCCAAAGTCTACCAAGATCCCCTACCCCACACCCAGCCAAACTCCCATAATATTTTGTGCTTCACTTTATACTTTTCTTCCTGAAATTATTAATATTTGTGCTCATGCAATGTCTCTTTTGATTAAAACATGAACTCCTAAAAGCAATGTCCTTTTCTGATTCCCTTAGTTTCTGGTTCTTAGGAAAATATGTTTGATACATACTTCAAAGGGAGGAAGGAAGGAAGAAAGAAAGAAAGGAGGGAAGGAAGGAAGGAAGCAAGGAAGGAAGGAAGGATTCTGAAGGAGTGATTTTCAGAAGGCGCTTCAATGGGTGTGCATATATTTTGTATTTCATCAATAGTCAAGCTGATAAAAAATAAAACTGTTATCTTTGTGTCTAATTTCAAATTTTCATATCTATAAAAATAGTTCAAATCTTTATGATAAGCAAATGTTATAATTTGGATTTACCAAATGTATATTAATAAAATGTGTTTCTATCTTATAAGTAGGTTCTGGGTAAAATTTTGTTGCCCTGAAAAAATTATGAAAACCACTGTAGCAATGAGGTCACACATTGCCCCTGGCAGATGAAGTATTTGCATTTCCTTTTAGACTCTGCTAATCCCAGGAGATACAGTGATGGTTGGGAGTTTTCACTCTTGGGTGAGATTAAAGGAGAGAGATGCTGTAAGGCCAAGAAGCAGAGCACAAAGGTAATGGACTTCAGAGGTACAAAGACTCTGACAACTGTGTCATGTATTAACTGTGTGATTTGGGATAAATTACTGAACTTCTCAAAACTGTGGTTTTTTCTTCTTGTTAAAATAGAGATTAGCTCTAACTCATAGGGTTGTTGAGAGGATTAAACAATATTCCTAAAATGAATAACACATGAGACACTTAATAAATAACATCGACCTCAATTAAAAGGGTTAGTTCTGGTGAGAGGTACCATTTTTTTGACTCTTCTTGTGAATTGCAGTGATAATTCTAATAGAAGCTGAGAAAGTGGATGAGTAGGGCCTCAACCTCTAAATTGCCCCGAGGGAGAGTTAGCTAATGAAAAGCCACAGAGTGAATTATCTGCTGAATGCACTCTTTTGCTGAAGTACAAAATTACTTTTGTATAGATATCCACTTTGCTAATTATCTTTTAAAAATCTAAAGAGAGTTCTTTCTAAAGTCCTGGTAGTGACCAAGATGTATTAAAGAGAAAGCAACTGATAGTACCCAAGAATCAAGAAAAATGCGTTTGTAAATAAAATAAGCACCTGAATACATAGTGTTTGATATGGCTCTGGAGTAGTTCAAGTATTTCCTTGTCTGTGAGCCCCCCTCCTCCAAGATTTGTGTTAAGAAACAAAACAAAAGAATTTGAGAGATGACCCTGAGAAGTAGAAAAATCCACTTCCTGGATTAAATTGGATCTTTAAAAGAAAGCCAGTGACAGATTTCTTCTCTTATCAGTGGAGTTTAAAATCAACTTTTTCTTCTTTCATGAGACTGCCCTTCTCTGTTCTTTTCTGGGCACTGGTGCGCGCTGGTTGTAGGAGTGTGGGAGGATGCTCCACCGTTGTCCATAAAGGGCTCCTTCCAGGTATGACTCATCAGTCCCAAAGGCTTCTCTCCCACACCGGCAACATTCACACGCCTGCGGACGTACTTTTGCTTTTGTGACCCAGAGTGTCTGGGGAGAGTTATTCATGCCCTTACAGGACTCATCAGGAACCCTCCTCCCGCCATGTGTCCCTTTCTAAAATTAAGTTCTGCAGCCATATCTCAGACCTAAGATCTTTTTATCTTCATTACCTTATACCCAAAGAGTTTAACTTACTGTCTTTTTCCCTTCTAAATGTTAATGCTACTTCCCACTCTATCCCTGTACAAGCCACTAGGGATCTAATTTTGAGACTTTTACTACCAATCAGAATAAGGAAGAGACATTATTAGCTGAGAGAAGTTATATGGGAAAGATGAAAAATTTCTAGCATCTTACAAAGTAACTAGAGCCAGCACCCGGAGCAGGTGTTTCCATTGACATTAGGGATATCTCAAATAAAAGTTTGAAAAGCAGCACTTTGCACAATATAATTTATTCAACGATATTTGGAACACTCACTGATGTTGGGGATACTTGGCTCCAACTCAGAAATGACTATCTTTTGAAATGATTAGCACTGGATTCTGAGAGCAAAGGGGAAAGTGATTGGTTTCACTTTTTTTTAATTCTCTCAAAAGCATCAGCTCCTTCAGAGTCCTTCAATTTCCTACCCCACACCAAACTTTTTCCCTTTTCTCTTTCACAGCTCTTGGTCATATAGATCTATTCAGCTTCTTTGCTTATTTTCCCCATTACCCAGAGCCTAAGAGTTGAAACAACGTACAAGAATCCAATACATCATTTCCCCATTTGTCTCCAGGTGGGTTTCTCCACTCTCACCTGTGAGTGAGGCAAAGACAGTATTTTCTTAGAGGACTGAGGGGAGAAGCTACACTGGTAAAAACAAAATGTCTATTAAGACTTGACAGGGCAGAGTAAAGGACAACTGTAAACTCTTATATATGATTAAATTCTGTCTCATTTGCATTAAATTTTTAGCCATGTCATCAGGAACATGTTAACATTTCTCTGTCAGTCTCATTTCTCATATGTGTAAAGTGTAGACATTTAACTAAAATAACTGTCTAGCTGCGGCACTCTAAGTTTCTACAACTTACAAGCAATCCTTCATGTTAGCAAAGCTAAGAACAATGTAAAAATACATCAGCTGGGCCCATCATCCACAGGGGACCACGCCATCTTCTTTGGTTGTGGAGCCAACACTGTTTTTTCATATTCTACTGAATATTTGCTTTATGAGTGCAAAGTTTCAAGCTATTTTGCAAAGATTATTAATCCACAATGTCCAGTAAATGCAAAAGCAAGGAAAACATTGAAAGTGCTAATAAAAAGAGGCGTATGATAATGATGTAAACAAGGTAGGATATATTTAAAATTTTAAAGTGGCATGATTCACTAGACTGCAGGAAAATTTCTGAAGACAGAGCTATTCATGAAGCAGGTGCAAGGATCTGTCTATACCTTTGCAATCAGCAATAATCATTAAGAGCAAAAATAAACAAAAGGTTGATGAACCAGAATACCATTTGGGTATGTGACTGTAGCATTAGCAGCAGTATCTTCATTCAGAAGAAGGCTATGAGTGTGTTAAACAATTAAAAGTGAAGCGTGGGCCAGGCACGGTGGCTCACGCCTGTAATCGTAGTACTTTGGGAAGCCGAGGTGGGAGGATTGCTTGAGGCCAAGAGTTCGAGACCATCCTGAGTAAGAGTGAGATCCCATCTCTACAAAAAAATAGAAAAATTAGTCCAGCATAATGGCACATTAGCTACTTGGGAGACTGAGGCAGGAGGATCACTTGAGCCCAGGGGCTTGATGTTGCTGTGAGTTACGATGATGCCACTGCACTCTAACCCGGGTGACAGAGAGACACCCTGTCTCAAATAAAAATGATGAATTTTATTGGGCGTAAGTTATACCTCAATAAAGTTTATTAAAAAAAATGAATCATGGTAACCTTGTTGATGAAACCTGTTTTTAAGAGTCTCAGTGGAGAGGGAGTGAGTGCAGGCACAGTAATTACTACTGTTCTCCATAATACTTAGGGGAATTATTGAGGAGAGAGGTGCCTCAACGGATTTCCAGCATACAAAATAAATTGGTTGTTTTTGGGAAAGATAGCAGAGAAAGGGGATAGCTTATGGAGGAGAACTGAATACTTGGTTTTAAAGCTTTGAAGGTCACTGACACAATTTTAGGTGATAGAAATAAGTGTGTAGGTGATAAGATTAAACCTGTCTGTATTTGTTAAGTAAGACTCTATTTCCCATTGGCTTACCACAAGGTTTACATCTCATTCCTGTAGGAATTCAGTGTGGATAATGCTTATTGGATAACATTTCATGTGGTTGTTCAGGGAGCCAAGAACTCTCTGCTTTATGGCTCAGCCCTCCTGCAGGTCCTAGGAGTCCTCTCCATTCGCCTAACAGAGAGAGGGGCTATGGGGAAGGCACACCCACTTCTTCGCTCTTCTACCCAGAAGCAGAAGTGATTGATTCACACCACTTCCTCTCACATCCATTAACAAGAATTAGCCATATGACTCCTCCCACCCCCAGACACAAAGGAGCAGGAACAGAAAATATAATCCCTGGCTGGTACTTCCTTGCAACAACCCCACACTATGAAGGAATCTTTGGTGGTCAGCTATCTATCCTTGCTACACCTTCTTACTACAGTTATGAACAGAAGGATTTATAACTAACTTTTCAGAACCTAATCTGTTTGCTTGTAAAGAAATAGAGAAACTTCAGCAGTAGATACTCAAAACATTATGACTCACAGCATTCAGTGCCTATAAAATGAATGAATAAAAGCAATTTTTAAAGGAATAAACTACAGTTTGAGGAAAAGAGAGGTATTAAATTTTAGATTGTAAATGTGTTAATGTCAAGCTTAGGTAATGCACTTGCATATGCGTGTGTGTGTGTGTGTGTGTGTGCGTGCGCACGTGCACATGTATGTTGCCTCAGTATCTCTTCCTTTGAGAAATGACTCTGTTCTGATTCGGTAAATATCTTACTCATTTCATGTAGTTAACGGGGGTGGAGGAAGGACTGAGTGGGGTCACCTCCCTACCTCAACAGTTGCATAGGACCTGGCTGATCAAATAGCTTCACACCACTGGCCACAGTGAGTTTTCAGGGATGAGCACACAAGCCCTGAACTGGGCCAATCAGAGCTCCCTATGTGGCCTTTCCAAAGGCTCTTTCTCTGGGCCCATGATCTCCAAAGCCCGTGTAAATGGGAGCTGTGGCAGCCGTCTTGCTACTGCACGGAGGTGGCCCAAGAATGAAGCCAGAGAGCTGATGATGTTATTTGAATGCCTGAACCATGATGACCCACATCCAGTACTTGAACTTTCTAGTTATATAAACCAATACATTTCTTCACTTACACTTTTTTTTTGCTTAATTTGATTTGAGTTGTTTCTGATAATAAAAACCTTCAAAATTAAAGGGTCCTAACTACGACACTTGATTTGGATTTTTCATCTTTTCATCATGTTACTGTTCTGCTCTAAAACCTTTAATGGGCTCATTCGTTGCCCAGAAAACCAAATTAAAGCTCCTCAGCTTCACTTTCCGAGCCTTCTACAATAAGGATTCACCTTTCTTAATCCAAGAACATAAACCTTAGAATGTCCACGTACTTATTTCTTATACTGACATCTGGTTTTAGTCCATTTCTGTCTTAACCTGTCTCATCTTGTAAAATTCCACATATGTTAGCACAATTCCCATGGAAATTATTACTGCTTTTAGCGTTGAGACCATGTCTTTCAGACAATGGTATTCAACATTACCATCCACATCTCTATGCCCTGTGACAGTTCAATACTTAGCATGGTACAGAAACAATAAAACACTCTGCAAATACTTGTTGAATTACATTTCCACAGTGATATTTCTTTTAGAAGCACACTTTTAATTTTGAACAGGCTACATTTTTTCCTTCTGGGAGGGGAAACACACCTAAGTAGACAATTTGTGGAGTAAACTTACAGCTTGCAAAAGGTGCTGAATTGACCAAACCCTTCTTGGAGGCCAGAGTTAAGGTCACCTTTTTCTTTATTTCATTTTCACACACTTATAGCTCAGGTAGCAATTTGGAGAGGGTTTCCCAATAACTGACCTAAGTAGTAATCTCTTTTAGATGTGAAAAAGAAATCAAGTTCTTCACAGCTCAGCTATGCAAAAGCTATCAAATACCTGTTCTTCATTATTCCTGGCATATGATAGTGTGTAGTAATTGTCGAAAGAAAAAATGATTTCTCCTTTCCTTTGGTTTTTTGCCTAGCTCTGGGCCTCATCAGTTCCTAAGCAATATTAGGAAGACATAAAATTAAGGTGTAACAATTTTTCATATCTTTATAGCATTTTTATAGTTTTTATTCACATTTCACCTTTTCACATGTCCTCCACAATAACTTTTTACATAAGACAAAAGAATAATGTCCATTTTGCAGAAAAGTAAAACTGAGGCTCAGAGAGGCCAGGAGGCCTAAAGGTCATACAGCTGGCAAATGACAAACTCAAGATGTCAGTCCTTCTAACACAGCCACATGACTTTTCACCTGGTATCTTACCCATTATATCTCATGCTTTGGGAGGTGACCAGGAAGGCAGCACACACAGTATGGTGGTCAAGACCATGGGCTTAGATTCAAGCAGACATAGGTAAAAGTTTAGGCTTGCTATTTACTATGTGACCTTGGACAAGTTATGTGATCAGTTAATGCCTCAGTTTCCTACTCTGAAAATGGGAATGATAGTTGAACTTCCTAAGGAAATTGTGAAGTCTAAATGCCAATGAGACTGAGATGTGAAGAGGGCTCAGCAAATACTAGCTATTAAAGATAAAGTTGTTGGGGAAATGGAAAACTAGCCAGCTGCCAGGAGTAGTTACCACATGTCTAAAACCTGGAATGGAGATCTCCATTTAGATTACATAGATCTCATCTCTGCAGTGCACTGTGAAAGACCCACGGTGGGAAATACCCCCTCTTTGTACACATCAAGAAGAGAGAGCTGGCATTCAGCCCCCACCTCTACGGGAGTCCCCCAGAGTTCATCACTGAGATATCATTCTTGGATGAATATGTGAGGCAACCTGCCTAAGTAAACTCAGATTAAGCTCTCCCAAGGAGGGCAATTGCAGCATTAGAATTCTGGAGTGAGGGGCTGGATCTCCACTAATCCCATGTCATTTGAGATTTCCTATTTTCAAAAAAATTTCTGCTAAAGGACTTGTTGCATTCTTCCCACATGACAGCATGTTCTCCTTTCACAATCAGGAGAAACCTGTGGCTTCTCCTCCTGCACTTTGTGGTGCAGCCAAGCCCTGGAAGACAGAGACGCCTCACTCTGCTGGCCACACCCCCGCCATCCCACAGTTGGCCTCCATGGGGCCTTGCTAATCTAGAAGTGACTTTTGCCCTTTCACACTCTTCAAGATCCAGTCCCAAGCAGGTGAAGCTTCTTTTCCACCTGCCTCAAACTTGCTGTAGGTACTTTTCTTAGGCGCTGCCTCTGCCCTGCTGATTGTCTCTGAGGATGTCCACTTTTTGTAAGGGAAACTCCAAAGCTATATGACCTTGTCCTGAGGCTAGAGTGAAACATACCAAACTAAACCTTGCTACAACAAATTAACATCCACTCTCAGGAGGAAATTTTCTTTTACGAAGGGTATTAATTAGTTGGTGTGATTACCATTTATCTTCACCAAGATGCTCCATGTCTCTCTCTCCATACCTGCCCTTTTGAGGTACATGCAAGTACCCTCCTGGACACACTGCTACCCAGGTGTGATTGATGTGCTGTGGAGGGTTGAACTCTGCCCTTCAAAATGTGGGTGCAGCAGTTTGTGAATCTACGGTTTGCCCATCCCACAGGAGTGTTAAGGGTATCAGCATTAAAATGAGATAATACACAACGAAAGCATTATATGAATATGAGGTAACAGTATGATTCTAAGCCTCTAGAGACACTCTCCATCTTTGGAAAACAATAGAAACACGTCACCACAAGACAAATGTTCAGCTATTTATTGAGGAAGCTGAACTCTGAACCTCCGTGAGTGTTGCACACATCTGTTAACATCCACTCCCCGGTGATGGCCATTTATTTAATACCTCTGATCAATAACCTCATTTCTCCCCAGTCTCTGTTTTACTAGCCTCCTTGATAGATTTAATTAAAGTAATGCACTTTATGGGGATATGAAACCAGGCCCTGGGTGATGTCACTTCCGGGTTCAGGTCTTCGGCTTCCCTTTGATAGAGTGGGAGGGGCCGAGGGGAAGAAGAGCTGCCATTTGCTTCTGCTCAATTCATAGTAGTATGAAGCTGAATAAAGACTCGTCTGGAAAGTATCTGGAATTCTATAATTTCTATAATTATCTTAATTTTTAAAAATGTTAAATTATCCTCAAATCTTATCTTTCGAATGCTGTAAAGCCATCAATTTTCAGAACAAACTTATGGCCAGTTAGTTCCTGAGTAGAAAACTTGAATTTCTGTGTAGGCAAAAGTATGATTGAGTTTAATGCAGGGATGGGAGAGGCTGATAGTGGAAATAAGGTGCAGGCCATGTCTATTTAATAATGATTTGTTAAACCAACAGCAATTCTTTGAAATGAGGCAGGGCTTGGGGCATGGAAACAAGATGGCTCAGAGGACCTGTATAAAAGGAATATACAAGGCACAAAACTGGAATAATAGGAGTCTTAGATGAATTTTACTTTCTTGTGAACCTTGTGACTCCTATAAATATTTTCTCTGTGCTTATTGACCACAACAATTTCATTATTGCAACAACAACAAGAAAAACATGCAAGACCCCCCCTAAAAACAAAAATAAACAAAAAATCAAGAAATACCCTTGACTGAGTGGTAAAAGCAGTAAGGTTTTAATTTTGCGATATATAAATTCCGGAACATGTATGTTTGGAGCATCTATAGCTATATGTGTATTAAAAATTATGGCCTAATAAATTTCTTCCATTTATCAAAGAATAACATGACTCTGTCAAAGATAGTTAAACTGAAACAACAGAGATAAAGCATTCTCCTTTCTCAGGATGGCAAAACTCATTTTGAAGGGTCAGCAGTATCTAGCTTCTAAACATAAATGGCATTGATTTGTATGTGTCGTGCCCTCAAGGTTTTCTGTGTGACTTTAGAGGAATCTCTTGATCTCTCTGTTTTATCTGCAAATGGCTAATAGCTTTGGAATAAGTACTTGAACAAGCATGGAGTAATCACTGGCTAAATAAAAGAGGCTTTGATGAATGCTCTATATTCCCAGCCAAACTGAACCACTCAATGTTTCTATATACATCACACATTTTCCTGACTCCACACTTTTTCTTATGCCATTTCTCCCACAAGGAATACCACCCACCGTCCTATTTCCCGTGTTCTAATTTTACTCATTCTCCAAGGACAAGGTCAACTGTCTTTTGTGTTTTCAGCTTTTCTTGTTTCTTTACCTGGAAGTACTGTTCCTTCTTCCAAACCAGCAAAGATAGCATTTGTTTGTTACCTCTTATGGATTTATAGAGTCATATTTTTATGTACATATTTAATTAAATGAATTATGCCTTTCCTTTGGAGGTCAGGAATTGTGCATGGTTTTTCTCAGAATTTGGCATGTGATAAGCACTTAATAAATGCTTATTGGGTAGATGGTATCTCAGTTAGTTTTATGTGTCAACTGGGCTAGGCTATACAGAATCTAGTTATTTAATCAAACACTAATCTAGGTGTTGCTGTGTAAGTGATTTGTAGCTGTGGTTAACATCTACATTCAGTTGACTTTAAGCAAAGGAGATGACCCTAGATAATGTACATAAGCCTTATCCAATCAGTTGAAAGACCTTAAAAACAAAAACTGAGGCTTATAGGAGAAGAAATTCTGTAGCATCAACTCTTGCTTGAGTCTCCAGCCTGTTGGTGTGCCCTATAGATTTCAGACTTGCCACCCTATAGATTTTGAACT
This sequence comes from Eulemur rufifrons, assembly GCF_041146395.1. Lineage (NCBI taxonomy): Eukaryota > Metazoa > Chordata > Mammalia > Primates > Lemuridae > Eulemur > Eulemur rufifrons. The sequence continues at coordinate 71,804,820 of NC_090989.1, forward strand.
TGTCAGTCCTCACAATTGAATAAATTAATTCCTTAAAATAAATCTTTAGAATTCCAAGAGGATAAGAATTTTTGCTTTATTCACTGCTATATCCTCAGTGTCTAGAACAGTGCCTGACACATAATAAGGATTCAATAAATATTTTTTGAATGAATGAAAGAATAAAAAGACAACTTTATGAAAAATACCATATTTACTAGGCTTTGGGCATAGGCTATTTAATAAGTTTTTGCCAAATTTGGTATTTATATGTTTGCAACATATAGCTATTGACTGCCACATATAGCATTTGATTGATGCTTGATACATAGACCCTCACCTTCTTTGACTCTTGTGTTGATAGAAATGGTAGAAAAAAACCCAGCATTTCCATTCTGTGTGTTCCCTAGGCAAGTCACTTATGTTCTCTTCACCTCATCTTGTTCATCTGTAATGATTAAGATTTTGATGTTATAGAATTTGAAACACTTTCTCACCCTTCTTTAATATCTGTGATTTTTTATGCATGGCCATATTTTAAATTTTGCATCTAATTTTGTCATACATACTTGAATATTATTTATTGCAGGATTATTGCTATTTCTTTTATTACTAATCATGCTACCACCAATTACTACCTGAGATTTATAAAATTGCTTTTCTTCAAAATACTTAAAACTGCAGCCCAGATTTCTAGGACCAGACTTCCACATATTGGTTGTGAAGAAATAAAAAGACTCCTGAAGGCTTTTTGCCAAAACCGCAGATTCTTATGCCCAAGTGTTTTATAAGCCTGACTATAGGGCCCCATATATACATTCATCCTACACCTGGGCTTCAGAACATCAACCTTTGCTTCCAATTTTAGGGCCAGAAAATTAGTTTGTAACTGTTTTGCAGCCTCTTGTAAATACTTCCTGGGATATTTTCTTTGGGTAGGTTTTGTGTCCTCTCATCCTGTGAGGAGAAAGATTTCTAGAGTCTGACACACCTGCTGGGCCCTGGCTGTGCCCTAGGAGCCCAGAGGCCATATAGCCATGCCCCAGGGCGAAGCTGCTGAGTGAATTTCAGCAGCAGGCTTTGCTTCATCCTGCACCAGCAGAGAATGAGAGGCTATTAGCCAAGATGTGCCAAGGAGGGGGGTCTTAATGCATTTATAGATTCTCTCCCTCTTTGATTTCAGGCTAATTCTTTTAGAGCAAAGATCCAAAATAAAATAAATTCTTAGAACATTCAACTATGGAATATCAAGCTGTGCAAGGATAGATTGGGGAAAAATAAACAAATGAAATGTGTTAAGAATTTGTATGGGGCACAGGATTGCTTTATTTGTCTTTTTGTGCTAGAGCTTAAGTCTCAGAATGTTGTGGGTGGACAACACCTTATTCTATTCATTTACACATGAGGAAAAGGATATTCAGAGAAGAGGAAAAGTTTTTCTCTGATCATGGAAATAACTAATGGCCAAAGCAGGACAAGGACAGAAGTCTCCTGACTTTCAGGCCACTGCATTGCTTTTGAATTTATTTATTTATAATACATATCGGCTGTACTCCTGCCTATCCCCCTCAAAAAATTATTTAAGGCAAAACTCAATAAAATGCACATATTCATATTCCAAGGGTAGTTTGAATAGACAAGAATAATCAGAAATTAAATAGAGTAAGGGAGCTGTATTTCCTTCTTTTCCGTTTTTACTACTTACTTTTTTCTTTCTTTCCTTTTTTTCTATTAGACTACACAGAAACACTGGGGAATGCAAGGGGTTTGAGAGTAGGGCTTTTTTTTTTCTGCTTAGGAAATACTAATAGAGAAAGCAGAATTAGACAGCTTGGCCCAGGAAGTATATTTATGGCTCTGTGTGATAATGTTGTGAGAGCTAAAGGAACATCAGCATTTTCCTTAAATGCCCTCTGTCCATGTTTTGCAACTCGGAATTTAAAATGAGCTTTGGATCACAGCTCAACATACCAGGTCTCATGCCAGGGGAAGCAACTCCTATTCATGTGCTGCACTGAACGTGGTTGGGGGAAAAGGAAGCCAAATTTTTCAATAAACTTGTTACAATGCAGGGGTTTAGAGAATTTTTTTTACAAGTTCTAGAAAACAAAATAGGCATTACTGTAATTCCCTTGTCACTTGTCTATACCTGCTCAGAGACCGGCTTCTATCATTATAAAATGAATGTGTAAGTTAGTGCATTAAAGGAAGAATCTATCTTTTACTTTTCCTGAGAACTATCCTGAATACAAATATGAGGTGTATAATCTGTGTGTGACGTCGGTGGCATGTTTCTGTGCCACAGAACTTCTTTGTAAGGGGGTGGAATGAAAGAACCTGTTACAATTGGAAAGCAAGAAAGCTGGAAACAGGGAAATATATATTTTAAGCCCAGAAAAAGAAAAGACACAATCCTTGATCTTGAACATTATGTGAAAATGGATATAAAACACCTTGTGTTTAGTGCAGAACATAGCTCTGCTGTGGGGTGTATCCTTGTAGGAAGCTAGTTCCCGGTTTTTCTGTTAACTGAAAATGGATCATAGAGTCAGAGCTTCCCAGAGCTGAAAGGCACCACAGGGATCATAGCCTAAGCTCCTTACCACCTTAGGAACCTCCTCTAGTGTAACTCTGATAGACGGGTAACACGGTTCCGAACACTTCCTGTGATGGGGACTTTACTAATTCATAAGGCAGCCTATTCTGTACAGAGCAGTGTTCATTGTGAGCAAATACTTCCAAATCCCTGAGCTGAAGCCTTTATTGCTATAGCTGCCACCCATCTCTCCCGGTTCCACCTTCTATAGCCACACAGAGAAAAATAAATAAATTAATTTCTGTTAGTTAATTGACCACAGCAAAATAAGCCAGACATCTCCACTTTTCCCATGACAAAGTATTAATATCAGCAAATGATCCAGTATCCAAGATACATACAAGACAGGATATGGATTGGCCTGGAGAACCTAGAACTAGGTATCTTGGCAAGTTTAAGGGCTAAAGCAGAATATAACAGTGTCAAGGGATTGGTCGGTCACAGTTTCCCCAGAACAGCTGATGGAGTTAAGGCATTCGTATACAAAGAGGATTTCTAGAGTTATTTGTATTAATTGCCTGCGATTACTACTTTGCCTTTACTTACCTGATGTATAGAGGTCAAGTCGAATGGGTTTCCCCCAAAAGAGGGAAGAATTGAAAACAAGGACCTGATTTTGTAAAGGTTATGTTGTCATAAATTTATTGAGCAAATGGCCAAAGCTTAGATTTTAAGGTAGAGAGGGAACAAAAGACTTTGTTTATAATAATGAAAGCTTTAGGATCAGATTGTGTATGTGAAATGCTGGATGAAGTATACCCAATCTCTAAAATGTAAGAGATTATTGGTGTTTTCTGGATACTTAACAGTTGCTAACAACAGGGTCAGTGAAGTCTGATCAGAAATCAAAAGACCCAAGTTTGCGGGCTGAGCCTGCCACCTGCTTCATTCATTTACTTTATTTATCAAACATTTGTTGAACACCTACTATGTTCCAGATCTAGCGATAGGTACTGGTGATATATCTGTGATCAAGATAGACTCAGTTGTATACATTTTTGTGAGGAAGACAGATAAGTTATCAGGCGGCTACAAAGAAGTGTGAGAATGAGCAGCGACAAAAGTCCGAAGACAAGGAGAGCCTACAAAGGGGCCTACCTGACCTAAACCTGGGTGTCTGGGGGCAGAAGAGGTCCGAAAAAGCTGTTTGCAAGGAAATAATATCTAAATAGAGAGCTGCAGGATGACAATTACTACCTGGTGACCTCAAAAAGTTTCTCTCTCTCTCTCTGAGCCTTGGTTTCTTATCTCTAAAATGGGAATAGAAATAATGGTCCTGACTAACCTGCTTTAGTAGGAGCTTGTAAGGAACTGATAAATGAATTTTGTGATGAGTGCTTTGTTGAACTGTAAAGTACTCTATTGTTGTAAGAAATTGTTAATAATTGTTATCAGATATTGTTATCTCCATTCTTAGAGTTAATTTTCTTCTTTCTACATGTACAGATTTCTCTCCCCTGAGTACAGTAGGAGCAGAGGATAAAACCACAGATTGTGGGGTAGAGATCTATACTGCTGTTATTTTCTTTCCAGCTAGACTATTCAGGCCCTCAGGATTATTAGGGCACAGGGTTGGGGAAGCCAGTGGGACATGGCCCTCTGAACCATGGGAACACATCAGAGGTGGTGGCCTTTACCAGGGCCTCACTTTATTAGAACTGAATAGTCTCAATGAAGAGGGTTATCCATACTGCTCTGGGGACCTCACTAATATTTCAAGGACCTAACCTTATAAAAGGTTAAAATGCTAGATTTACCCAAGCAGGGACATATGTACCTTTGTTTGCGAATACCAAAGAGATTCACAAAGCTCCTATCCTGATTATTCACCTGTTGCCAGGTAAAAGCAGTCGTCAAGTAATTCCTAATGGTCAGCAATTCCTGGTTTATGGAGATTTAACTTTCAAGTGCCATGAGTGCATTTTGCCCGAGGACTACTCATTTTTTTAAATTGTGATTTCAGCCAAATTTTGCCCGAGGACTACTCATTTTTTTAAATTGTGATTTCAGCCAAATTTCATGGCATTTTCCATGCCCCTCCTGGCAGCCTGGAAACACAATAAATATTTACTAAATTTGAAGTTAGTAGGAAAATAGACACAGAGCTGTTTCTACTATTTAGGCAAGTCTCCTTTTCCCTTTTGTGTTCCAGTTCTCCTGTCTGCAAAATAAAGGTGGTAAGTGAGATTTACTTTCCAAGTTCCTTCTACTGTCAACATTCCACGTGTCTGTGATGTTTGCCTCTCTTTTTTCTTCCTGGATTTTCAAATCATAAGGAACCCGGGCTACTTCCATTTCTTGACTTTTATTGAAAATCCAGCTGCCCAAGAAGGCCAGATCTTGTAGCCTGGGCTATTTAAATCTCTGTCAGACCAAAGAATCTTTGTTTAAAATTATATTTTGTTAATCCATCATATGGATGTGGAGCTAGCTATTTTTAATACATGCTCTGCACAGCCCAGTTATTCATGGCTGAGAGTTTGCCACAGAACTTCAGAGCTGTATTTAACAACAAACAGCTCCAGAGAATGAAGACTTCTTTCACATGCCAATAAAATTTGGAAGTGAGGGAGTCCAGGGGCAAGTTCAACCTCTAAGTGGGACTGCAGTTTGGAAATGTAGGGAGTTCCTCTGTTCTGCTTGATGCTGCAGGAGCAAGCTAAGGAAAGCCTACCTTAGTGCTTATTTAGATGGTAGACTCCATTTCTTGAGTAATCTGTCAAAACTCTAAAAATGTTTTTTTTCTTTTTTCTTTTCTTTTCTTTTATCTCTTTCTTTTCTTTCTTTCTTTCTTTCTTTCTTTCTTTTTTTTTTTTTGAGAGAGGGTCTTGCTCTGTCGCCTAGGCTGGAGTGCAGTGGTGCAATCATAGCTCACTGTAACCTTGAACTCCTGGGCTCAAGCAATCCTCCTTCCTCAACCTCACAAATAGCTAGGACTACAGGCACACACCATCATGTCCAGCTAATTTTTTTTATTTATAGAGAAGGAGTCATGCTATGCTGCCCAGGCTGTTCTCAAATTCCTGGCCTCAAGCAATCCTCCAGCCTCGGCCTCCCAAAGTGCTGGGATTACAGGCATAAGCTACTGAGCCTGGCCAGAAAGGTGCATTTTTATTACAAAGCTCACACACATTTTAACATCTTCTAATAATTATTCTCTCTCTCTTTCGCCTCATCTTCCTCTCTATCTCCTTTCTTTATCTTAGATCAATATACACAGGAAAAAAAGGCATGAAAATGGAGCATTTAATTAGACTCAAGCAGAAATATTTATATTTACAACAACACTTAAATGAGACCGAGAAACCATGGATAGCTTACATTGAGATATGTAAATAGTAGCAAAAATCACCTAAATACTGACTTCCTGAACTTTGAGGGTTGGTATTCATTCATTCATTCTTTTATCCTTTCATTTGAACATATTAAGGACATCAGATGGGCTAGGAACTTCTTACAGCAGTGTTTACAAAGGTGAAAAGACACAACACATGCCCTTGAGTAGCTCAGTCCACTAGGGCCCAGAGGTTTAAAAGTCTCCTGAGAGACCAATTCAGAGAATTATCATTCCACTATTATTCTAATTCAACAAGGGATAGTTATACAATCTTATCAGAGTTTTATAAAAACCAGTGAAGAATATTTAGTTTATCATTTGGCTACATTCTGTAAACATATAGTTTCAGTGAGGGTCAAGGATTCATAGAATTCTGATCTGGCTGATGGAAACAGGAGCAGACAATGAAGAATATCAGAGAGACCATTTATTCATTTACTCATTCAAACTCCCAAGGCCCAGAACTAAGGTGCCATCAGAGTAGCTCCTGCTAACTACCTGTTGTCCCTCTGTGAATATATCACAAAAAAAGGTAGAAACAAAGGAGGCGTGATGCCTCATTCATGCTTTTGGAAATTAACAACAACAAAAAAGTGTCTTTGTTGTCTAAAGTATTTTTCATTCATTGTATTACGCAGGTTGGAGGTAAACTAGAACCATTCTGATCCATGAGATAACAGCGCCTCTGCCAGCTGTCTCACAGATACCTGCCTGAATCACAACAGAAGCGTTAAGAGATGGGAGTGGATCAATTTGTGCTGTAGGGCCAACCACTTGCGTGTTGTATACTACTGTCCAGGTAATGGCAACACCCTCTCAGGATGAGTAGTCAGGACAGAGCAGAGCTGCAAAAGCCAGAAGTAGGTTTCTCATCAGTGCTCTAGCATTTATCTAGGCATGTATCCTCCCCTCTTTCATATTGAGTGGGTGAAAAAGAGAAGGACACCAAAAGCAAGAAAAATTAACTGGCTATATCAAAGTTCTTCACTCATTACTTGGTTCAATAAACATACAGGACCTTGTGTAGGACCAAATCCTGTGGGAAATAAAAAGATGAGTAACATGTAGTACTTGTCTCCAAGGATCTTATAGTCTGAAACTTGCATTAACAACAATAAAGCAAGGTCAAAATTAATCAGCATCATATGAACGCTTCTAAAAGGGTACAGTGGAGGTTCCTTAGGAGGAATGTCCTGGAGATGCTTTAAGGTAAAGGCAGATACAGAATCGGCTTTGGTATAAAGTTGAGAAAGAAAGAAAGAAAGAGGAGAATTCCCGGGGGATGTCAGTGGCCAGATCTGTGTTTTGTAAAGATCACCGTGGCAACAATGTGGAGATTAGATTGTAGAAAGGGGAAGGAATTAAGTTCATAACAACAACAATAGTAGAAGCTGATAATAGCTAACTTCTATTAAATACTTACTTATTATGTCAGTCTTTGTACTAACTGCTTGTCCTGCTTTATCTCATCTTTAAAACAACCTATGAGACAGGAATTATTATTATTCCCGTTTTACAGGGGAAGGCGTGGCATTCCTTCCTTGGATTTCCTTCCAGGTCTAACAAAACAATTGTATTCTTGGCCATGAGGACCCAGGTAAGAAAATGAAAAGGCCTGATCTAAATCAGGGACGGTGGGAAAGAGAAGAGACAGATTTTGGAGAATTTGGGAGGAAGATAACCTTTGTTTCTGAGAGCCGATGGGCCTCCTAAGTGTTTGAGTCACATACCTCATAAACACTAAAATTACCTCTGAGATTCTATTCTGTCTGAAGGACTATGACTTAGATTGAATCTGCCTTGTTTTGTAAGCCTAACTCCATTGTAGAAACCATGTCCTTTGGCTTCTCACTGTCCATCCAGATTCTGGCACTCCCTCTGGCAAATACTGGGTACTCAAATTGTATCTCTTGAATGAGAGAATTTTCGTCTCCTCATTCAACATTCATTGGAACCTGGGGCAATTCATTCTGTTCCCCTCCCCCACACCCACCCTTTAGTTTCCCTATCCTTATATTAGAGTAGGTTAGAACTCATTAACTCATTATATGTTAAGTTGAATAAGCAGGTAAATTAATTAGGGCAAAGATAGGGACACTTTAGCGGTTAATTGGGAGTATCTATACTGGGCGAGTTGTGCACCCTCTTTTTGATACGATTAATCCTATCATGCTTGGCAATCTATGGCAAAAAAGGGCAGAAGATAGGTTTCATATTCCCCAAGGCAGTTTCCTTCACCATGTAAAGGTATTAGAGTTCTTGGGATGGAGAAGGAAACACGCGCATAGAGATATATGTCCTAGCCCAGGACACCGCCCTTAAAATCAGACAGAGGAAGACTCCCTTCTCCTTGAATGCGCTTGGCAAGCCCTGCCCCGAAAGGGGGGGGTGGTGAGCGCTGAAGAAAAAAATCTGTCCACACCTCGCACATCTTCCCGAATACACATTGGCAAGTGGCATAGGCGCGCAGACCTCTGTCATTTATTTATTTTTCCTTCCACTGGGTGCGCTGTCCCTTTAAATGGGAACGCTGGTGCTGGCTCCGTAACACGGGAGCCGGCAGCTTGTTGATTTCTGAGCTGGTGAATTTCACATTGTTTCCACTTCACTTTCCTCGCCCTGGGGGGAGGCTACGGTCGGCTCTACGACCGCTGTCGTCGCTGCCAGCGAGGGCCAGGGGAGAGCAGGGACGCACAGCATCGGGACGGGCGTGGGGCCAGAGAAAAGGGTGTCGGGGCCACACACGCACCCTCGCTGCAGTCCAGCTCCTCCCGGAGCCCGGAGCGCACGGAGCCGGGGAGCGCCCGCCAGCCCGCCCACGGGCCGGGGCCACAGCCCGGGAGCCGGCGAGGGGAGGAGGCCCCGGGGGGCGGGGTGGGGGGCGGGGGTGGGTGCCGCCGCTGCCGCGGAGCTGCTACTCGGCGCGTTTTGCATGAAGATGGCGGCTCCCACCGCCAGCAAGGCAGCCTCCCTGGGCTGTAACAACAAGCCTACGTTCCCGGAGCTGGATTTCAGGTCGGGAGCCCGGGTGGAGGAATTGAACAAACTCATCCAAGAATTTACGAAGCACGACCAGCGGGAATACGACGACCAGAGAGCGCTGGAGATCCACACAGCCAAGGATTTCATCTTTTCCATGCTGGGTAAGAAGGAGAGAAGGGGGAGGTGTGTGTGCGTGTGTGAGAGAGAGAGATGGGAAGCGGAGTACAGAACCCATTCCTCCTTTTCGAGCTCTTTCCTTCTCGGTTTCCTTTCCAGAGCCGGGTGCTTGGGTTATAAGCGATCTCTCTGTTCCGCCTCTTGCCTTCTCTCTCCGTCGCAAGCCGGCTGCCTGCCCTCCCCTCCTTACTATACTTTGCGCCGGGTCTCCCTTTCCCCCAGTTCGCTTGTTCTTTTGTTAATTTCTCAGCCGCCGGGGGCGGGTCGGCAGGTGAGCTGTTCGTGGTGCAACGTTTCACTGTTGGGGGAAGCCCCTGGAAGCGGCGCCGTCCAGGTGAGACCCGCAGGCGCCTTTCAATTAAAGGACGCGGCTCCCGGAGGCTCAGACCTGAGCTTTCCCAGCGCCGGGTCTTGTGTGCGGAGAGAGCTCGGGGCTCTGGCTCCGGGCCCGAGCGACAAGTTGCTTCTCTCGTCTGGCGGCGCGGCGCTGTCATGCCAAGCCCCCGGTGGCCAAACTTGTTGGGTGTTCCGTTGTAACCCGCTGAAGTAGTCTGGGCGCCCGGAGTTCCTGCAACTTTGGTTTGCAAATTGACTTCCCTTTGAAGCGATCGGAAGCATTTCCGGAGCTTCCCTGGGGTTCTTGCTGAGCTAGAAATTCCTAATTCCCAGCTCGGAAATGACCGGGCACCCAGCTCTGGCTGCTAAGGAGCGTCTGCCCTCTCCTCTTTGTGTATAGTCTTAGCGCTGGCCGAGAGAAGCGGCCAGAGTTCCCAAGCCAGAAGTCCGGGGTTAGAAATATGCCGCCCACTCCCACATCCCAGCCTCTCACCTATGAGTTCTGAAAGAGGAAAGTAATTTGAGCTGGGCCCGAGAGACCGAGCCCACCTCTTCCCAGGTGTCTTGCCGTCGGGATTTTTGCCACTGAGATGTAGTATGAGTGTCCGCTGATGGGAGCATCGGATGTAGCTTATGGCTCCACCAGTGGAACCCTGGCTGTCATGCAGTGCGTGGCCCGTCGTTAACATTCCGCAGAACTGGTACTCGGGTGTAGCGCTGCTCTAACGCGTGTCTCTGTGTGCGCTCTACAGATACATCTTTAGCCAATTTTCCAGGTATTGAAAAATCTGATTGGAAAAGGTCTTTTGGCCAGAAGAAGACACAGGTTTTGCCTTCCTCCTGCAGTCTACTTGTATTTTGTATTTCAGCCGGCTATCCGCTGCTGGTTCTGTCCTGGGATACCTTCTTCCCTCTAGAGTTTCTTCCCCCAACCCCTCACCAAGTGGGGGATGATACAGATTGAACGTGTGTCCGCCGGTAGTATTAATGCTTTAGGAAGTTGGATGAAGCATGTTAAAAATCTTGGCTGGCTTTAACCTTTTGTTCCACACTCTCCAAGTGTATCCTAGATTGTGTATTGGGTTGAAAAACTCTTTGTTGAGATATTTGATCATTCAACTATTTAGATGAATTAAATGTTTTTTTTTTTAATATGTAACCTAGTGGGAAGTGAGCTTTCAGAGGGAAGCTTAAAATCTACAAAGTTTACAAAGCTTCTAGATCTGAAAACCACCACAGTAATTGTCAGAAAGGTGGGGCCACACATAGAAAGCTGGGGCAGTTATTTATGTTGCTTAATCGTAGTCCTTCTCTTTGGCATAAATAATGGAAGTGTGCCATTGTGTTATTACAGCCCCCACATCAGTGCTGTTGGTTCTTGCCCTAGGTCATTCACCAGAGAAAGACTGGACTGGGTCACAACCAGTCAGGGTTAGAAAATGGGAGAGTATGGGGAGCGGTAAGTTTAGGTGCCTGGCTCATTAGGAACATTTATGCTAACCCCACAGCTGATACACTGAATTAGCAAAGCCTTTATCTAAATATAAAAGGGAAAATTATTCTAGGGTGCTTAATTTACACATGTGTTTAATGGCATGGGTGGCATGGTGTTAACAGGTAAACCGGATTTGCTTCTATTTCTTTTTATCCAGTTGACCTTGCAAGAGAAGTCTTTCTTGCCCCCTGGGAATTTGGTATTTCCACCTGCAGGATAGAAAATTCAGGAGAGTGTCATTGAAGCCTCTTGCCCCTCTGGACACCAGAAGGCAGATGGTGAAATGAGCTTGCCTGTGTGTGGTGCTGCATTCATTTGTGCCTTCCTCGCTTCCCTTTCATGAGGTGCTGGCTGCTGTAGATGAGTGAAGGTTTGGCGACAGCAAGGGTCCCCGTGTGGTTTTACTTTTTCTAAAGCAGATTTTTGCTTGGCTTTTTAAGAAACAAGATCTCTTTTTGTACACTTTGTTTCACTTGCCACAGCCTTGGTTCTTTAAGGAATATGGGAACGAGGTGTCTAAATGACCCCCAGCTTGTTAGGGTGTCACTTGGGTGACACCAGGCCCTCATTTCTGGGAGTTGTAGGGGGCGGGTGTTCTTGGCTTTGTTCTGCGTCTGAGCTGTACCTGAGGATTGTCGGCAGCTTAAAAACATTATCCTCTCACACGGAATGAAGTGCCAAGGAATTGGGTACAAGCCTCTTTAATGGAGTTAAGGTAATGGTGCTGCCTCTGCTTTCAGGCAGTTGGTTGGTGGAGGGTGGGGGCATGCCGCTCTCCTTCTGTATAAGATTATTAGTCTGGACTGAAGCCCCTCCAGCTTCCCAGACCCTTTTCATTTTGTCTAGTTTGGAGGCAATTTTACACAGAAGAGCAGAAGGGTGGCAGACAGTTGTCATAATCAATGAACTGTCAGCACCAAGACACCTCACTGTCCTATCAAAGCAGGATTCTGCACAGGCTGTGGGGGTGATCTGAGCCTGCTGGTGGTTATTGTGATCTTTGTGATCTGTACTGCTGTTCTTTGCACAGAGATTCTGATGCTTTGGAGACAGGTGTTAGCTGGAGTCATCTAGATTCACTCCTTATTTCTCTATACCTTGGTCTTTTAGGAGAATGATTGCTGTTATTATCTAGTTAATATTTGAGAGCCCAAATTATGTGAGAGGCTGGCAGTGCATAATAAACACCATTTATCAAAATTCAGGGAAATTGCCAGAGTTCATTAATGTTTTAATAATATTTGGTATTTGCATAATGTCTCTGCCAGCTCTTTTGTTATCTTCATTCCCTGGTGAGGTTGGATGAAGACTGGTTGTGTCCCAATTGAACAGATGCAGAACAGGGGGTACGCAGATGCTGGAAGAGGAGACAAGCAGTCACCTAACCTACAGACCAAGTGGTCGGTACCATGGCATGATTATTAGAGTAGTTAATCATATACTAATCACCTTCTCAGGGCCAAAAACTTAGCCTTTTGAGTAGGTATTGCTTTCCCATTACATAGGCGAGGATGTTGGAATTTACAGGGGTTAAGAAACTTGATATGGCTAAAAAATGGTCGAGATGTTACTAAAACTCAAGTCAGTCTTACTCTAAAACATGTTCCTCATCTCCTACTTGAGACTATTAGGAATGGATGCATGAAATCCAGAGGAGGGGCTTTGATTTTAAAAAAATTACTTCTTCTTTCAGGATTTTGTTTCTGATTCCAGCTAAATATTAGCATAATACAAGTAGCATTTGATTTCTGTATCAGTCTGAATTCAATATTTTATTCCATACTAATATCACGTGTTAGAATTTTTGATTGAGAAGATCATGGTCATTATAACGAAATGTTAAACTTTGTATTGCCAGTCCCAGTCTGCCTCTTGCTGGCTGTGTGGTGTTAGTTATTTCATCTATTAAGCATGGATGACAATAATGCATCATTTCAGAATTAACGTCTGAATGCGAAATTACTTAGCTAACTGAAAAGGAGTGTATACATGATTTTATGGTTTATTTAAAAAAATGTACTTTATTAGAAAATCTAGTGAACTTAAACTGGAATTATTTCTGCAACTTGACATCAGAAAGAACTATGGAGTACATTTGGGGCAGCTTAGGAGGATATTGGCTTTGGCTGTAGGGGGCATGATTAATTCCACCATGCATTGCCATTTGTTCAGCTCATACTATGTGCTGACCATGGTGCTAACTACTTTGCATGAATCTATAGCTCATGTAATGTTTCCACAACGTTGTAAGGAGAAGTATCATCATGCCTATTTTGGAGGTGAAGTAGGTGGGATTACCCTTTTTAAAATATGAAACACTGAGTCTCAAAGAGATCATATACTTATGCCAAGCTTGAGTTTGAACCCAAGTATTTCTGACTAAAAAGTTCATGTTCCTTTCACTGTACTAGCAATCAGTTTCCATTACTTTTGGATCAGATAGCTAAAAGGTCCCACTTCCTAGAAAATACTACTGCTTAGTCTGTAGGAGGGATAATTTCTTTTCATTTGCCTGTCTCTGTCTCTTCCTCTTTCTTTCACTCTTTCTTTCAGGCATTCAACAAATACTTAAATAAATGTAACAGTGTTTGCCAAGCAGCATGCAGGCTTCTGAGGACAAAATGGTGAGCAAAAATTTTGGGAAATTTATAAGGGTCTTTGAGGACCGCTCCCTGTTTTCTTTTGCCCACCAACTCTAGGAAAATAGTTTGCTGGCTATTATCTGCCCCCAGGCCAATAAATACCCACATGGCTTCTTCTAAGTTTTAAACTTGTGGTGTGGTACTTCTGTTTCTGGATCTACCATATTTTTAGGTACTTTCATTTTTTTTTTTTTTAACTTTTTTCTTTTCTCTTTTTGAGGCAGGTCTTACTCTATCACCCATGCTAGAGCGCAGTGGCCTGATCATATCTCACTGCAGCCTGGAACTCCTGGGCTCAAATGATCCTCCTGCCTTAGCCACCCAAGTAGATGAGACTACAGGTACACAGTGCGCCTGGCTAATTTTTAAAATTTTTTGTATAGATGGGGTCTTGCTATGTTGTCCACACTGGTCTCGGACTCCTAGGCTCAAGCAATCCTTCTGCCTCAGCCTTCCAAAGTGCTCGGATTACAGGTGTGAGCCACCTCGCCTGGCCTTGGGACTTTCTATATCTCCAGAGTAGGCCATTATGAAGTCCTCTCTTTGCAGTGTGTGCCACTTTCCTTTTAAGAAATTCACTGAGCAATATTTATTGTGGGAATTCATTGTGAATTGTTGTTTTGTGGGCCTCCAAGTGCTTGGTAAGTTCCTTAGAGTTGTAGCTACTTATGTGCAGTATCTGCATAGTGGACAAGATAATCTCTGAAGTTTGTTCCAGCTGTGAAAATGTTATATATCTAGGGCAGGGGGATCCCTCTAAACATTTGTTTTTATGCTAGTTTGCATTGATTTCAATTCTCCCTCTATGGTTCCGGGCAGTTGTTGCCCTTCATTCTTGACAGAAGAGCCCTAGAACTGTTGACAATCCCACATCTTCCCAGCATTCCTCACTGTGCCACCCATTGGATAAGGCATTGCTCACAATTGGTGAGCCTCTTTTGAACTCACAGAAATGTTAAATTCCCTCTTGTCAAACATTGAGAACTGTCATTGAATGTTAGCCCTTTTGACTCTTATGGGAAGCTTTTTAACAATTCAGAGTCTCTGGGTCCATTTCAGATCCATTGAATCGGAATCTCTAGAGATCCCCAAACTGGCTGCTCAGCACTTCCACATCCTGTCCTGTGTTAGGCCTGATGCTGTGTGTTCTCTGTCCAGCAGTGCTGCTCCCAAGCCAATGGGCATGATTCTAGTTGACTTGAGACTAGAACCAAGCTGCTGAGCCTGCTGAGCAGATATGTCCACTGGCTCCTAGAAGGTAATACTGGAGTCCTTCTACCTGGGACGGAGGCAGGGAGGACAGGGGACAAAAGGCCTAGAGCTGCCTCCAGACACGACTGGAGTAAGAAATGGTAGCACATAGAAAGTGAGGGAAAATCAATAGCTCCCTTCTCGTTATTTCTAAAATGAACCATCAAGATGCAACAACAAGTAAATTCCTCCATGAGAAAAAGAGGAAAGATAAGAGATTGAGATCAGGGTGTTTACTCTGTCAGAGGTTGTAAAAGGGCTTTACCTCATTGTATCATTTAATCATCACACATAACACTTTGAGGCAAAGAACCCTAGGTTTGGAAAAACTGGGGAATTTGTCCAAGTTTACCAGCAAGTAAGTGGCATAGCTGAGACTTGACTAAGGTCAGGATGATGCAAAGCTCTTGCTTTTAACAATGACAACATTCTGTGCCCAGGACGGCCAGGGGACCCAGATTCTACCTCTGGCTTCTCCAGTTATTTGCTGTGTGACTTTTAGATAAGTCACTTAGACTTTAAGCCTCAGTTTCTGAACATGTAAGTTGGGGTCAATAATTATATGTGCTTTATGTATTCAGAAGCATTCAGTTCTGAATCTGAAAGCTTTTGTATTGTCCAAAAGAAGGAAATTTCTGAGTTCTGGTACCAGCTCTGTTTTGTACTGTGTGGTACATGTGTTACCCTATGTCTGCTAACCTATTTTGAGCCTCTTTTTGCCCATTTTCCAATGAGGGAAAATGCAAAGCAAAGAGTAAAATCACTCGCAAATTTTAATCACTATTAATATTTTGATGTGCACTTTTTCTAGACATCTACGTTTATCCACATGCTTATAACCATACATACTTACACGTACAGTTACATAACAGGGACCATATGGGATAGATAAGTGTTTTTTTTAGTAAACTTATTAGTATGCTGTCATCTACCACAGTTTAAAAGAGGGGCTATAATTTGAAACCTGTGGAATGATATTCTTCTAGCTTCTTTCATTCATTTCCTTTTATTTCAAAATAAACTATCATTTTGGAACTTAGAGCACATTCTGTGATTTAATAGTTGGGGGTGATGAACCCTCACATCGATGACTCCTGAGGGTTTTACCTGCCTTTCGGTGCAACCCCCTAGCTGTCTCTTTGCATGTCGTACATGGTCCCATAACACATCCCATATTTCTCACTTTTGTCTTTTGCTTAGGCTCTTTTCTCTATCAGGATTTCCTAACCTGTGTCCATGGAAACAATTAACATGGAGTCTGTGAACTTGAAGGGGAAAAAAATGACATCTTTATTTTTATGAACCCTAACTGAAATACAGCATTTCCTTCCATTATAAATGTAGGTAGAACGCCATAGTAGTATTAGCAGTACCTATGTTTTTGTTGCCAATAGAAATCATAGATATTTTCATTTCACATTGCAGTTATTGCAGATATCTCAAAAAATTGTGGATATTAGACTTGCTGCTAGATTTTATTTAATGTATTATTAATGATAGCCATGTATGTTACTCTGTAACAAATGTAATTTTATAATGCATTTTGTATTTTAGTACTGATTTTCTTTGAAATCCTGTGTGATGTTACCATATCATTTAAATATGCTGTTTTTTTGCAGGGGTACCTAGGCTTCTCCAGCCTGTCAAAAGGCTCCATGTCACAGAAACAGTTAAGGGTTTCAGCTTCTACAGATGGCCTTCGGACACCTTATCTCTGCTTTATTTTCCTCTCCCAGCTCAAATTCCTCTTGAGATGCATGAAAACTTCCTATGTCTCTCCAAGGAGAAAAAAAAATTACCTTTCTTCTGTGTTTTCCTAATACCTGGTCCTCTTTTATGGCCCTTAGCACGTTCTTTCCCATGCTGTAAAGAATCCTTGGCTTATTTATCTTTTCAGCACCCAGTGGGCTCATGGACATAATAGGTGCTCACTAAGTGTGAAGTGACTTGAGTCACTCTTTAAAGAGAGCTTTTCCCTGTGAAGCTTCTTATTGCAGCCTCTATTTAAGAAATGAGCACTTTTCTGACATTCTCTCCTTATGATTTTTTTCTTCTCATACGCTATGCTATATCATCTTTTTTGGAGTGAAAATCTTGATCTTATCTCCTTTTGGGGCAGAAGGTTGTAGGGGAATTTTTTCTGCATTTCTGTATTCCTTAAGACTTATCCCAGGACAATTTAAGACACGTCCAACATGATTGCTGTAGCTTGTTGACCGAGAGCAGCAAATGATGACTCACAGCCCATGGGAATGTTTCCTTTCCTGTGGACCTTGACTTTTCCTTGCACAGGCATCTTAGGGTGCTCCTGAGCCTTAGGCATGCCCATACTCAGGGTTGTACAGAATGTAGAACAGGCACAAGTTGTCTTTTATCTTTCCCATTAAGGTATTTGATATGCTTATCAGTCATCCTCCAAGTGTTCAGATACTTACTCTGGGATCCAAATTGTAGCAATTCATTGTTGTTATAAACTACTATTATTCACCATCAGTAATAATCATTTACTTTGCACAGTGCTTTGTAGATCACAATACATATTCACATCTGGGATGGTATTATCCTTAGGTGAGGCTTTGGGAAAGGCTGTGTAGGAACTATTAACCTCCCTTTCCAGATGTGGGTGCTGAGACTCTGGGAGGTGATGTGACTTAGTTTGAAGTAACAGCCTAAGTTATAGCATAAGACTCAACCTAGCTGTTGAGCACACCGCCTGCAAAGAGCTTACTGACTTTTCTACCCTGCAATGCATGGATTTTGTCATCTTAGACAAGGCAAGGGTGGCAGGTTCATTCCCCTCTGGGTCTCTCTGCTCCCCTCCAGAGCTGAGGGTATACAGTGGGTGAGTCTGACTGAGAGTGGAATGGGTAGGTTAGTTACAAGCCCTATAGACATGCATTTTCCAGGTCTGATTTATAAGGCCTTGCCCAGCTGGTTCTTAGGGCCCATGACCATGTTTACGATGGGCCTGGGTAGGAACTTGCTGGCTGAGTGATCTCTTTAAGGTCATAATTGTGCCATTTTGTGAGGCCGTGTCTCCAGCTGTATCTGTTTTTTATCCACTTCAGTGCCTTTTCATGAATTCCCTCTGCTCCAGATAAAGAGATAACTGGGGACAGTGCTGCCCTGAATAAAGCTGGCATAGGGAACCATTGTTCAATTTGTTTCTTTATTTTTTCCCACAACACAAGAAGACTTGATTACTATTAATATTTGTGAGTTGTGTCAAGTCAGTAGTGGGAGTTGGTATAAGGCTGGTTTAGGTTTTTGTTTCTTCCAACTATTAATAGTACTTAAATGCCTACCATGTGCACAGCATGGTGTTAAGCATTCATTCATTAATTCATAAATTCATTCAACATATGTTGGCATGCCTACCTCCTGGCAGTGTAATTACTATGGTGCAATTACCATGTGAGTACACAGAGTGGTGAAAAAGAGAAACAAGATTACTACTTCCATGGAGCTTGTCTTCTCTGGAGGATTTAACAAGGGTAAACATACAAATAAACAGGGATGTGCACTGTGAAAACACAAGAAGCACAGAGTATTGTGCTGGTGTGTACCTAGGTAGGATGGAGTGAAGAATGGTTGAGAAGGCTTCTCTGAAGCAGACTCATTTGAAATATTAATAGAAGGAGAAGGAGGAACCAACCACCTGAAGATTGGATAAAAGCATATTCCAGGTAGACAGACCAGTATGTGTAAAGGCTATGGGGATAGGAGGGTAAACTTGAAAGGAGCTTTTAAGACTGCTTAAATTACGGCAAGTCTGATTTGGCCTCTACAAGAATGGTCTATGTTCAGATTAGGCATATGATGGAATGGGCTGCCTGCCTTGGCATGTAGTGAGCTTCCTGTTTGTGGTTTTCCAGGTGGGACCACCCTCTGGCTAAGCTCGTGTTAATAGCTTTCAGGGATGGGCGGTGGGGTGGGAGGAAGGGAGAAAAGTTGGATTACGGATCCTCAAAAGGCCCTTTGTGGCTATGTGATTCTCTGATTTCACCTTTGATAGCGGTAAACTAGAAACAATGAGTCCTACATTTGATGATTTATGGGTCAAACTGCAGCCTTCATAGGACGACGATAATAAGCCTTTATTTTTATCTAGTCCTCCATAGTTTACAAAATACTTTAATACATATAATCATTTGATTTACTCCTCACTGCAACCCTATGAAGTAGATATTATTATTGTATCTATTTTAAAATAGGAAGAAACCATAATCAAGAGAAGTTAAGTAACTCACTCAAGGCCACTAAATGACTGAAATGGGATCAAACTCAAGTCCTTTGAAGCTCACCCCAATTCTCTATTGTATACTAATTCTAAACAAACAAACAAAAACCACCTTCTCACCTATCCCATCCCACCCTGTGCCAAGGAATGGAAAGAGGCTGATTTCTGGTCCAGAGAGAAGCACTAAGGATTAGGAGGAAGAACCAAGCCAATAGACTGCAAGTCTGCACGTGCCTGTGCCTGTTATGGGTATTCAACTGTAAGCACTTTTCTAGGCTGCTTCGAGATCACCCTTTTAGCAGCTGCAGCTGTTCTTAATAGCAGCTGCTTGTGCGGATTGTGTTGTGATTAATAAAGGAAACTCAACAGTTTGTTCTTTCGACTGTGCCCTTGGTGTGCGCAGCCTGCTTTTCATACAGTTCTGATTTGGAAGAACACAATCCTACTGGCATACGGCACCTGGGGGCTCATTACCCTGTTGTAAGAAGAGGTGGTCCATCTCGATGGCAGCTGGTGAGCCTGAGGCCTTCCCGGGGACTGGATGATCCGGTAGCTGAGTGCCTGGGTGGCCTGGTAAATGCAGACCAGTCCTCAGTGTCAGTCAGAGACCACAGGGAATAGGGCGTACAGTGGTGAACAGAGATCACTTCCCGCCTCTCTTGTCTAATAGGGCCCACTGCTCTTTACCACTTTCCAGTTGTTCCTCTGCTGCAGTGGTTCTTGAACTTCAGTGTGTATCAGTCTCCTGCTTGTTAAGACACAGATGGCCAGCTCTCACGTCCGATTCTGTAGGTCTGGGATAGAGCATGAGAATTTGCATTTCTAATAAGTTTCCAGGTGATGCAGCTGCTGCTGGTTGAGGGACTGCAATTTAAGAACCACTGCTGAGAGTCCAGGGCTGATAGAACTTTGGATATTTTGAATTTTTATGAAAAATCTCCAGATTTTTAAATATTGAGAATGAAGTCAATTTTCAAAAAAAAAATCAAAGGGTTTAAATCTGTGGTTGAACCGAACACTGGCTGTCAGTATATCACTTCTGAACTGCACACTTTCAGGAAAATTCTTATTTTGTTTGCTCTGCAAACTGAGGCCCAGAGAGGGGGGTAGTACTTTATCAACAAGCATACAGCTAGTTTGGGGCAGTCATGACTAGAACCCAGATTTTCTGCCTGCCTGCTCTGTGTGAATATATGTCCTTGCATGCTGTCTTCCAAATAAATTTTCTCTTTGAATAGAAAAACCATGTAACTTTGTAAATAATGATAACCACACCAAAAATAATGTTTACTCTGTTCCAGGCATAGTTCTAAGTACTTTATGCTTTATATATATTAACTAGATCAATCCTAACAACAACACTATGAGGAAGGTACTATTATCCCTATTTTGCTGGGGGAAATCTGAGGCACAGAGAGATTAAGTAATTTGCCCAAAGTCAGAGCTACTAGTAGAACTGGGATTTGAACCCAAGAAGTCTACCTTTAGGCAGAAAATGGCAAATAACGATGACATTTTTTCTTTTTGAACCTCATTTAAAAAATTTTTAAAAACCCCTTTCCCGTGCAAATTGGAAATCATGACAGACAGCAGATTCCTACAACTTTAATGCTGCTAGGAAACTTGAAAATTAGGTGGCTTGACTTCCTTCCTTCATCCTCCATTTGACAGACGTGGACACTGAGGGCAGAAGGGAAGGGGGCCTGGTCGTCCTGAACACTCATTTTACTTTCGGGCAGAATGGTGGTTAAGTGAACGTTGGGTAAGTAACTGCTTTCAGAGAAAGGTGTTTGCTCCTGAGACACTGGACTCCCATAGCCTCTGCTCCCCAGGGAAGACTACTGGCTTTGAAGAGGAGGGGAAGTCACTTTGAGAGGGTATGCCTCAAGGTAGGGAAAATTTTCCCTGCTACAAAGCCACCTTGTAGTTTGAAGTTCTCTTAATTGCTATTAGAGGAAGGACGCTGAATAAATACTCTCATGGGCAGAGTGTATTTTTGGTCTGTCATGTTTGCTTTGGTCTTTTGATTGTACCTTGTCTCTCTCTCTGGTTTCTTCCCTCTGAAGTGTGTGTGTCCTTTTCTTATGCTTGTGCTTTTTGCACAGCTTTGAGTAGCACGATGGATATTTTGATCTCTGAACAGTTAGTATCCATAATAAGGAAGGCTTGTAGGCTGGACCCTGGACTCTGGGAGGAGTCGAAGCTCCAGGGCTGGTACACCTCTGGGACCTGAGGGAGAACCAGCGTAACCTTCACTTCCTGTTGCTGGTCTTAGAGCTCAGAGCCTTAGGAGGATTAGAGAGTTGTAAATAGGATTCAAAGAATTATGGAGGAGTCAAGCCAGTGAGGATCTTCCTGAGATCAGATCATCCAACCCCATCATTTTACTGATGGGGAAACTTAACCCCACAGTGAACAGTGACTGGCTCAAGGTCAAACAGCAATGGTGGTAATGATAATGCTGAAATTGGGAAACTCTTCTCTTCTATTTGCCAGGCATTGTTCCAAGCGCTTTATAATTATTAACGCATTTAATCCTCACAACAGTCCTATCAGGAGGCTACTGTTACCATCCCCACTTTACAGATACAGAACTAAAGCTGTGAAATCTCTTGCTTAAGCTAGTGCTATAGGCTGGATTCAAACCTACACAGTCCGGCTCCTTCCCTCCTTGCACCTTCCCAAAGCTGCCCATGCCGGGTTCTGTGTAGTTGCTGGCGTACAAACGTGAGGTGGTGCCAAACACTGAGGGAGAGAATGGAAGTGAGGGGATAGAGGGCAGAGTGGGAAAGATAGTGGTTTTGCTGTCCTGGGAGCCAGTTGCTAATATGGTTCTGGCTCCTGGTCTCCTGTCTCTTTATTCTATCGTTTGGCCTTCCTTGGCAGCCCTCAGGACAAACATTCTTTTGATGCTTGTGGTTTTTATTTATTGAAAAGTCCTTTGTATGAAATCTCCTGCTATCCACCACAGCCTCCTCATTTTGAAAGTAAGAAGGTGTGTCCCTGCTAATTGATTGATTTAAGAGTGTGTAAAGGTCAACTGGGCCCTTGATGCTAAGTAAATTAGGGCAGTCTTATGAAGATGCAGGTTTCCCCCACCCCCCAGTGGGTTTCATTCCAGATTTAGAACATTTAATTAGGACATAGTTAATGTAGTCTATCATTGTGGGGATAATGGGGAGCGAATCTTCAAATGTATTTTTAAGAGGTTTACTTTGAAACCAAAATTTATAAATTGAATTGGGTTTTATGTAAACTAAGGCATCTGTTTCTTTAGTGCTGTAAAGTCACTCTTACAGTGACTTAGAGTGACTGATTATTTATTAATGTAAATAACCCCCATCCAGTTTCTTTGCTTTCTAAGGGCAGATGTTTGTGAATTGATTTGTCTTAAAGCACTGGAGCAATTGACGTTACGCTACAAAATCGGTCATTTGGATGAAATAGCTTCCTGAGATCCTGGTGCTCGTGATGTAGAAGATTGGAATCGAAATCCTCATTCCCAGCCTATTTACTCATGGTTTTCTGGCAATAACATTTTAGTAGGAATGGAAACATCCTACAGTAATGAATCCATCTGGGCAATGCAGAAACTCATGGAAGAGCAATTTTTACTCTCTGGTTCTTGGGAAAGGGGATTAATGGGAAATGATCTACTGACTATCTCTGTGTCATCCAAGACCAACCAAGCCTACTCCATCCTCTCTGACATCTCAGCCCTTTCTCCTGGGTTTTATTGCTGCTCTTTCCATCTGCAATTTCTCCTGCAATGCTGATTCCTTTCTAAAGCATTCCTGTATTTCTTCTTCACACATTTCTTCAACAGAGACCTTGGAGACCCTTTGCGTGACACGTCTTCTACTGGGCTGTAGTAATACAGTGGGGGAACAAACCTTTATGTTGTTTATACAGTCTTAGGAGGAGATGGACAACGGGGACAAAAGCTTTACAGATTATGATCAATACCGTGAAGGAAAAGCAACCTGCCAAACGAACAAACCAACCAGAACATGGAATTATGACTTGGCATTCTTTCTCTAGCTTAACACTGCTGACCAATCTCTCCTCTAAACTCTTCCCTCCCTTGGCTTCCATGGCAACATATTCTTGGTTTTCCCCATTCTCTCCATCTCCATGTAAAGGATGGATTGTATCCCTTTGTCCAACTCAGCACTTTCTCTGATCTATCTTAAAGTGCCATTTCTATCTCTGTGCTGCAGTTTCCCAAGCCTCGGTCTCATCTCAGACCTCTTGACTGCCTCTTTGGCAATTCCACTTGGATGACCCAAAGGTAACCTAAGTTGAATGTTCAAAGTGACTTTGTGCTCTAAACCTGCTCCTCAGTCAGACACCTTATCATTCACCAAGGTGCTGGAGACAAGAACTTGGCAGCCATTCTGGGCTACTCACCACCCTAAATCTGAAAAGGAACTGAGTCCTATAAGTTCTGCTTTCTTCTTTGGACTCTGTTTTCTTCTCTCCATTCCACCATGCTAGGCCAGGCCACTACCATCTGTTTCTTGGATTGTTGCAATAATCTCTTCACTGGGTTTTCTGCTTCCAGTCCTGCATCGTTTCAATCTGTTTTCCATGCCAAGTCATCTTTTAAGTATGCCTAAACCCTTCAGGGGCAGCCCACCATTCCTCATATAAAGTTCAAACTCCTTTGTCTATTTTACAAGGCCCTCGGAGACCCAGCTCCTGCCCCTGTCACTAGCTTCATCTCCTGCAACCACTTTAGTTTTACCATATATTTCTTGTACACCTGCTATGAGATGGGCACTGTCTGAAGTACTGACACTGTGCTGTATGTTGAGGTAAAAACACAGACGACATTCTGAACATGACTAGAAGGCCTCAATGCTCTGTCTCCTATGGCCTCCTCAACCTTGTCCTCAAATCTCAGAGGCTCTTACTCTCATTTCACTGGCCTTTCAGTTCTTTGAATATACCACAATCTCCCACCCAGCCCTCCCCACCTGTCCACCAAGGCCTTTGCTGGAATGCCCCATCTCACCACACCTACACACACCTCATTAACTCTTCCTGATCCATGAGATCTCAGTTCAGTCAGATCATCACTTCATGAGGATACCTTTCAGGCTACCCCAGAACAGGTCAGATTCTCCTCAGGGGGCCTTCTAGCTTCACAGGTTTGTGAGTAGAACTGATCAGTTTTGGATTTGTAATTATTTGTTATTAATATCTGATGTTTCTTACTGCCATAGAAGCTCAGTGATGGCCTTTTGTGCATTTGTTATTGTTTGTCTTTTTTAACTTATCTGAAAATCAGTTCAATAAATATTTGGGAGTGGTTCAATAAATATTGCTGGTTTGTTGGCTATTTTGCCATCATTATTGAACTTGTGTACTTGGGTGGTACACTTCATGAAGAGGTGCTGAGATGTCCGTGTATGCTGAGTTTTAAGTATATACCTTGGCATGTTTTGGGGACTAATCTTCCTTCCCTGGTCTCCTACCCCTTCATAGCATATAATCATGAAATTATAAAAATGGAATCTTTAGAAATTACTTATTCCAATTATTCCCAACTTTTTCTAAATATGAAAATCTTTTTTTTCCAATTAAAACAATTATGAGGGTTCAAATGGTAGTGATTATATTTTTGCTATCAGTTTATTGGGGAAAAATGGGTAGTTATAGAATGCTACTGTGAATTTAGTTAACCATGTAAATTACTTTGAATTTTATCTTAATAGCATCTACATATATGGAAAAATAGTAGTATATGTGCATGAGAGAGAATGCTTAGTGGGCATATGGATTTATAGCAACAATAACTCCATGCCACTGTGGTCCCTCACTCAGGAACCAGCTGTTTCTATTGGCCTTTTATTTCACATACATCAGATTTAGAACTGGTTGCTCGTGGGCTCAGTTTTCCCTATGTATGTGTTGGATTGACTCGCAGGATATTTTGAAAAGTTTGGAGACTTTTAAAAGCTGGGAGACTTTTTTCATGAAATAAAATTTCCAACTTTTCTTGAAAAATTAGAACTAGGCCTTATTTCCTGTATGGCCATAATCACCCGGTACTGAACAAAGCTGTGTCCTTTAGAAGTGCCACTTCAGGTTGTCACAGTGCTTGCTGGTGTCTGTTGTATAGTAAGTTACTGGTAGAATATGAACTCACAGTGCTCGCTGGTTACTGGTAGAATGTGAACTCACAGTGCTCGCTGGTTACTGGTAGAATGTGAACTCACAGTGCTCGCTGGTTACTGGTAGAATGTGAACTCACAGTGCTCACTGGTTACTGGTAGAATGTGAACTCAAAACTTCATGGCTTAACTCCCATGTTAGTGAAGCCTATCAATCTCCACAGAGGCTTGTGAGCAGAAAGAGCCCTGGCCAGGAGTCAGGAAACCCGGGTCCTTGTCTTCCCACTGTTACTGACTAGCTTGAACAAACTATGCAACCTCTCTGAGCCTAGTTTTGTCATCTGTTACCGCATTATAATAAATACCTCCTGGATCCCGCAGAGCCATTTGGTCTACTGAGGGAAAATTGTTTACTATAACAGAACTTGTTTGTTAATAATTCCTCTATCTCCTCTTTTCTTGTCTTTCCTCTTTCTCTCATGGAGGAATTTACTTGTTGTTGCATCTTGATGGTTCATTTTAGAAATAACGGGAAGGGAGCTATTGATTTTCCCTCACTTTCTATGTGCTACCATTTCTTACTCCAATCGTGTCTGGAGGCGGCTCTAGGCCTTTTGTGCCCTGTCCTCTGCTCCTGCTAAGGGTCCCACAGCCATGAGCAAGCTCCCGCAGTGACACACAGGACATCCTAAAGTTGGGACTTTTCTCCGGATGTCAAAGAGTTATAGCTGGATTATTGCCTATTGAGATACTCAGTTACTAAGCATTTATGATTGTTGCTGTGGTGTTGCTAATATCCGTGAACTGCTGATGGGATATGGGGCCAGTATGGAAGATTTCGTTTCCAGCGGCAATATTCTTGTAGGTATAATTTGAGGTTCTGTGTTAAGTTTTCGTTGTTTGAGATGAACAATACCAGTGGTTTTGTCCTTCTGGATCTGTAAGGGAGGGTAGGCATCAATGCCACAAAAAAGGAAAATAAACAGGAGGGAAGCTGGGTGTTGTAGTGGGAAGAAAGAATGGACTCTGGAGCGAGGCAGACCTGCGTCTCCAGTGGGATAGCTGTGTGAACTCGGCAAACTGTCCTTTTGGAGTGTTAGTTTCCTTGTCAATAAAACAGTGTTAAAAGGATGTGTGTCATCTTTTAGTTTTATAGCCTGTTTTAGTTTTTAACGATTTTGAAGGAAATGCCAACTTTATAGGATTGCTTTTAGGATTAACTTAGTGCATGTATAACGTGTTAAATGAGCAACACAGTACATAAAACTGCCCTTCCCTTCCATGTTTTTGCTAAAAATCTATTTTTTCTCTCCTCCCCACATAGAATTAGTGTGCCAGCCCCTGAACAGAGCAGTAGCATAAAGTTGTCTGAATAGAGGTCTGGCATGATTTACACCATGATTGTTTATGCAACGAGTTTGGCTCAACAGTTTGAGTGGGCAGAATGAAGCTCCTAGTGATTTTTTTAAATGTCTTGTAAATAAACAAAAGCTAAATTTTCCAAGAAACTAAATGAAATCTTTTTTTTCTTTAAAATGGTTTCTTGGACATTTCAAAAAATGTGTAGGATTGGCCAACCCATTGCTTATTCCAATCGCTCTGTAACCCAAGCTCAAGGGACCTTCAGGAGAGGAACAGGGGCTCTGCCATTCCACAGGGATTGGCTGCATGGATTGAAAACCTCTTGCTTGGCTGAATTATAGTAACTGAAATAAAGTTGAGGTTTTAAATCTGATGCTTATGCTAGTAACTTTTCCTTATAATAGAAGAGAGGGAGATAATTCAGGAGAGACCTGTCTTGGAGATGGTTGGGATATATGTTTGGGCATGGGAGAGTGTGAAACTCCCACTCAAGAGTCTGCATGTGGAATTTAAGATTACACTAATCCTCTTGAGGATTTAGGTGGTGGTGTAGGTTGGGCACCTGCTGTTGAAATGAAGAAGGTGAGCACTGGAGTGTAAGTAAAGGTATTGAGACTTCTGCTCCTCCAGGGCCCTTGAGAAGAGGGAGCTGTGGAGAGATTCCTCAGCAGCCTCTCCCTGCCCCCCCAGCCCGCCTTTGTTTCCTTTTCTGTAGGACTTGCTGACAGGGTTGGTGAACAAGGAGTTGATGATGAGTTGGATACCAAAAGAATCTTTTTAGAGAGACTGAGAAGAGCTTGGGAGTGTTTAGCTTTCTTATTGATCTTACCTTTTTGTGTTGTGATGAAGTCTTTCCCTGAGGGATAGCTGCCCTGTGAAACGGGTGTACCGCTAGTTAGGGTGCCTGTTCCTGTTGCTCAGGAGGGAGATGGAGAAAGGGGGAGCTGGGTGGGAAGGAGAAGACGGCTTCTCAAAGAATGGAGGACGGTGGAGGGGCGGACTAGTGGAAGCTCTAATTGCTTTCTCAGAAAAAGATTAGGCTGTACATTATGGACCATGGGCAAAATGTTTGTAAGATTCTGGCAGCTTTTAAATATTCTCGGGTTTGTGGCTCCAATTACCTGCTGCCTCTCTGTTGAGATGAAAGGTAAGGACCTCCAAGGTGAAAATAGCCTTTGTGCTCATCCTCAGCGGAAGCCAGAGTGAGCATTGGGCAGAAAGGTGGGGAAGACCATGCTCTATTCCAAAGCCAAGTGGAGAGAGAAGACCCTGGGTAGGGCATAGCACCAAAAGAAGAAGGTGGCTCTTTAAATAGGAGAAGAAAACAAGCTTTGGGGTGGGGAGAGAGTGGTGCTTGGGTGTGAGGGAAATGCCTGGGCTGGACCCTGAGCAATGGGTAGTGAAGCCCAACTCATCAGTGCTAAGTGTTAAGGACGTTTCCCTGGTGTTTCAGGAAATGCAATGTTTTCCCATCAAATCACAGGGCATTTGCAACCTTCTTCTGTCACTTCCTGTGTCTGTCATCTTCAGCAAGTCACTTCCCCTCTGTAGTCCTTAGTTTCCCTATGTATAAAATAAGGAAATTGGGCTTCCCTTTCGAGTCTGTGGTTTTAAAGACTCCGTAAGTAGAGTCATCTCTCTGTTACTGATATCAAAACTTGTTTTGAAATACTGGGTTAAATATGCAGATATGCTAGCCATGGTTGATTTGGAGGCTGTGGTTTATTTTTCAAGGGAATGTTTGGAGAGCAGTTTCTGTTCTCATTTGAAGGAGTATTGACATCATCATGTCCTTTGTCACTTGGGGAAGCCCAGATCCCCTGCTGTGGCTCTCAGGAGGGTGACTCATTAAACTCTAGGGGAGCTTTGGCCCCTGTTGGGAGGTTGGTGCCCTGGCCCCTGCTGATACTGGTGCTGTGAAAGCTCTGGGCTCCTGGCTCAGCAGAGTGTAACTGCACCTGGGAGGGGAACAAGAAGGTTCTGAGCAGTTTACATTGAAGGCGACAGCCAAATATTGTTGTGCAAATTAAGTAGGACACCAAAAGGGAGATTCATCTTAATCTTCTTTAAATACTTACTGCTCATTTGCCAAGGTTCTAAGTAATACAATTTCAAAGGTTCAGAGGTGTCTAATACAATTTTCCCCCCTCTGTACATAATTCTATGCCCATTGTGTATTTCTATTAGCAACATTAGGGTAATTATAGAGCTATGTTCTGCTTTTCAACTGCTATAATATTAGCCCTGAGTCTGCCTATACTGGCCATATTCATAAGCAATGACTGAAAATTAAAAACAGTTTAGCAGACTCCTAAATTGTGATTTTTTCCCCCCAGGCCTTTCTCCCTGACATTTATGTGCTACGACAGGCAGGCAGGGTGATACATGGGGATGAACTTTGGGTTAGGAGTTCAAAGACCCAGTTTCTAAATCCTCTTCTGTAAAATGAGGACAGAATGATCTGAACTCACATTCACTGGTGGGTGTGAGGACCAGTGAGCCTGTGGGGCGTGAAAGCACTTTGGGAGCCGTGAAGATGGGCTGTACAAATATGAGCAGAGGGGGTTGTTATTTAGCACAATTTCTTAAAGTGGCAAGAAGGAGATGCCACTGCTGCCTGTGCTTCTAGGTGGTTTTCATGGGTATGTTTCAGGGAACAGAAATTTTGTAACTTAATATTTGGGCTTATGATTGTTATATTTGTTTGACACATGATAGTGTAAAAAATGCTTTTACCCTTAAACCGTATAAAGTAAATGGGTTTCTTTTTTTCCCATTCTACACACCAACCAATTGAGGTGCAGGTGGATTAAATAATATGCCTAAAATCAAGTTAAACCGTGTGAACATAATTTGTTAAAACTTTTGTCGTGTATTCACCGCTTTTAGAATTTTTTTCCCCCTCATTTGACTTTGGGGAGGGCTTCCCATCACCTCTATAGCAATAAAAACAGCTGACATTTACTGAAGCTTGGTCTATGCCAGTGCATTTTACAGATGAGAAAACTGAGGTAAAGGTGTCAAGTAGTTTACTGACGGTCACACACCTAGTGTGGCAGAACCATTTGAGCTCTTCCTGTCCTGATAAAAGCATTAATAATAAAAGCATTAACATTTATTGACTGTTTACTAGGTGCCAGGCACCATGTTAAACAATGTCATTTGGTGTCACAGTAGCCCTGTGAGGGAAGCCCTTGAAAATGTTCTGTGGGTGAGAGGCTCTTACCATCTTTCCTCTCTCACAGTGGATTTGCAAATGCCCCCCTGTTGTTCTCTTACCAGTTTAGAAACAGAAAAAGTCAGTGCCTCTTATAATGCTTTTCGTGTTCTCCTTCTATTACATTAATTATTCTAATACAGATGGTATAAATCAGCTGTCCGCAGCCTGAATTTGTCTTGCAGTCCTATCTTTTTTGGCCCTCATTGTACTAAAAACAAATACATGATTGAATTAGATGTCAATGTCTACAAATTCACGTGAACGTATAAAAATGTGGATTTATGATTTCTCGTGAAAAATTGTGGCAATATGGGGTTCACTTATCTGCTTACCAGCACCAAGCTGCTGCCTTTAGACTGGACATGATTTTTGCTTTTCTCCCTATATCCTTTATCCATCTCCCACCTAACTACCAGACTGAGGTCTCAAGAGTGTATCCTTTACAGGAAAATAATTAAATCTTGGCACAGAGAAGAAATTCAGTAAACGTATGCTGAATTGAATTGAAGTTAGTAGCTTAAGAAATAGGTTTAGTTGGGTAATAGAATATTTGCTGTTTGTGAGGTGACTTGCTGTCATGGTACTTTTTGCATAGATGAGTATATTAGTTTTAATCTGTTTTGCAAGTGATGAAGCATTTTATCTCTCTAACTTGAAGGTCTGTGACTCATCAAAAGTTAGATGTGACATACATAGACCTATTTTTGACAAAATTACTCTTATTGTACTAGCCAACATTTGGGAATATAAGAAATAATATTTTCTTTAAGACAAGTTACAGATTTGATGAGTTAAATGAGATAATGTGTATAAAAGCATTTTGTATGTTGTTGAGTATCGAGCCAATAAATTATCAGAGCTGTTTTGACAGCTTTATCGCCTTATATCATTTCAAGCTTATGACAAACTTTTTGAATCTTTGCTGTCTGCCATTTTGTCCCTGGCTCCACAAGCCACTTGACCTCTCTGAGCTTTTCTATCTGCATATAAATATGGTTAATCTTATGTCCCAGCACCCAGTGCCTGGATACAGAATGTATATTGGATAAATGAATAAATAAATATGGGGAATTTTGAGACTTTATTGAGGTAGCGTACATAAAACATCAAGCAGAGTATCAGCATGTTAGACAGTTTACAGTTTTTAGTCATAGGCTGCTTTCTAAAACTTTTTCCTGGATGCAGGCTGGGGGATGGTTTCTGTTGTTGGCTAAATGGACCTGAGGGCTGGCAAGTGTGCCAGCAGGCAGATGGCAGGACGCCAGAGAGCTCCAGCTATGTGTGAAACACTGGGTGATAAAAGCAGAGATAAGGGCTCCTCACACAAGTGCTAGAGCTGCCCAGGTGCTGCTTTCATGCCTCAGTGTCTGACCCCTGCCCTTTCCTGTCAGGGGTGCGCCATAGGCAAATGATAAGACGAGAGCAAGATGAGTTCAGACTTACTGGATTCTGGAATCTGGAGATTAGAACTATCTGAAAATAATAGTGTTAGATCTAGAATGGCTCTTAGTAATCACCAGGCTCAATACCCTTTTACTAATGGTGTGTAGAGAGATCGAAAAAGCAAAGAGCAAGCTCCTTGGGGTTGGACCTTCTTTGGTCTGAACCCCTGCTCTGCCTTTTCCTGTCTGTCTGTTGCCATAAGTCTTAACTTCCTTGACATGAAGTAATTCACTAGGTGATTGTGAGGCTTAAAGTAAGTGTAAAACATTCTTAACACAATGCCTGACATGTAGTGGTTACATAAGTAAAATGGCAGCCCTCATCGTTACTGACAGGAAATGAAAGCCCAGAGATGGGAGTGGTTGGTTGGTCAGAGTCGCCGGCCATGGGTATAGAGCTGGTGCTGACACCAAGGCCTCCGGACATGGATATGTGGTGAGGTAGCGGTGGGGGGATGTGTGTTTGTCTATGTCCAAGATTAAGTTGCCTCATTTGGGGAGTGTGCTAGGATAGCAAGTTTAGAAATATCAAGGTAGGAATTTACCTATTTGAAATAAAATGGCTCACCCAATTAATTTGACAAGAATGCTTCCAGAGGAATGCTGTACAAATCAGAATATGATATGTGTTTAGTATTTTAATCTTTGGTTTCATCTTCCCATGAGTGATATTCCTTTTCTTTGAGATAAGCTGTTAATCAATGATAAAAATGACCCATAAAAATATGACTTTAGGCTTGGATAGCAGATGTCACCATCATTTTGTCCCCACTCAAGACAGTTTTTGAGTTTTTATTATGAATATTTAAAACCATCATTCTTCCTCTTTCCATTGCTTTGCTTGGACCTGATATTTAGGGACTGACTTCTGGGAGGTGTGCACATCTTATATCAATAACCACCTGCCACAGAGGATGTGAGGATGGCCATTATGACTTAATGCCACAGTCTTAGAGCATGTGTCATTTTTGCTGAAATTCACTTGTTTCAAAGGTTTTTTGTAAGCTAGCACAATCACTTTGCTTCATGGCTTTCAGAATTTATGAGTTTGTACCTGTGCAGTCAAGAAGAGACATGGCATGCCAACTGTTAACTTTATAGGTAGGTTTTTTATTCTGTAATAATCACAGAACAGATTGGATCAGACTGTTTCAATACCTAGAAAATTATTATGCAGGAAGCTCAGGTTCACTTTTTGTCATGATGCCCCATCAGGCATTAAAAGATAAGCCTGCTACCCTATAAAACCCAGGCTTTCTTTAAAGGACGAGTACAAGTTCTTTGTTTATCTGGTGTCTTGAATTTATGGATTCACTCAAATCGTGATTTCCCTAAGTATACAGAGTTGCAAACATCAGAAAAAGATCTTCTTAGTCCTTTTATTCATGTTGAGAATTTCCCCTGGCATCTGTGATCTACGAAAATAGACCATCCACACAGCGCTGAGAATTTTTGTTTGTTTGCACGTTACTATTAACAAACTACTTTTATATACTAAAAACGATCCTCATACCTATTCTGTGAGGGAAGAAGGAACATGCTTCAGTTATTTATTCCAAGGAGGTATTTTTCCAGAAATACCAGTAGGATGTCAAGAAAAGGTTGCTCTTGTCTATATGTTCTGGGAATAAATAAAAGTACAAAGAATTGTTTTTCTGACTAGCTGTAGTTTCAGAAATAGCATTAGACATTTCTTATTTCTTGAAATCTGTCCTTCACAGAGAAGACATTTCTGAAGTCTACCCTTGGATTTTTGGGGGGCTTTTTTTTACTAAGTAACACTTTTATTATTTGATTTTGTTAAACTGGGTATTGACTCTGTGGATTTGGGTGTTCAGGACCTTTATTCTTTTCTATTGGAGATATTTGGACTGGGTTTAATCCTATGATAAGAGTTATTTCTAATTGTGAATGAAAACTTTTACCAGAATTTTTTACTGTTTATGTTGCACACTTAGCAAATAATTCACAGAACACTTTTCATGTCTCTGTACTCTGGATGCATGGTTGTTTGCTTTTTCATTAGGTATTTTGGGTGACCGCATTGGCTTGGGCTTGAGACACTCTGGAATAAGCCTCCGTATATGTATGTGTTTCTTTATCATGCTGTGATAAACTCTAGGGCCAGCACAGATAGGGCCTGGCCTGGGCAGGTATCTTACAGTTTCCCTACAGGCTGCAGCCTCAAGGAGATGCTCTGGGTCTAGGCACAATGAGACTTTTTAAAAAGAATAATACTTATTAAGTAAAAAGTATATAGTAATTGCAAAATTAGAGATTCAGAGTGAAGAAACATTTCTAAATAACCAATATATTGAATTCTTTTCTCCTAGGAGCTCCAGCAGTCTGGGTCTCTGCATTCCAGCCATTCCAAGCTACTTACTCCTCTCAATTCTCACATGCTTCAGTGCCTTAATTTATGTTTTCCCTTATTCATGTGTCCTAAGTACCTGTCTTCAAGGCCCAGCCCCAAAGCCATCTTAATAGAGAACTCTTTAACCCTTTCATCAGAAGAATTCTCTCTGCCTGTCCTGAACTAAATTTGTTTGTGTGTGTATGTCTGTTGAGTAAATAATAAATAGATTTTAATTTTTCTGCCTGGTGGCTTTTCCTCTGGACTTCATGCTTGCTGAAGGCAGGGACTTCTGTGGGTTTCTTCCATAGCCTTAGCAGTGGCTACTGCCTGTCA
The DNA here is from genome assembly GCF_041146395.1 of Eulemur rufifrons. Classification (NCBI taxonomy): domain Eukaryota; kingdom Metazoa; phylum Chordata; class Mammalia; order Primates; family Lemuridae; genus Eulemur; species Eulemur rufifrons. The sequence continues at coordinate 71,838,687 of NC_090989.1, forward strand.
TGGCTGTGTGAATGCTCAGGGGCATGGCTTGAGTCACTCCCCTAGACTGTGGGATAACTTGGACCTGGAGTTCACAGGGAAGAGAGAATAGCACCTTCCCCTTTCATCATTCCCTGCTAAAAGAAGGAAGAACTAACATTTTAGGAAAAACCCTTGTGAAGAGAAGAGGCATTTAGTGAGTAAAGACAAAGTATTTTAAGTGAAATAATTTACATAAACTGCTTAGTGCTTGCCTCTCATTTATCAAGCTTAATAAATGGGAACTGTATGATCATGTGATAACAGCTTAAGAAACATCACTTGTAATCCCTGTCGTCTGGGCTCACATAGTCTAACAGAGAACAGAGCAGTCTCTGAGGACAGAAGACTGGTTAGGTCAACCTGAGGACCATAAAACATTGGAAGAAATAACTGTATTTTGTAGATAAGATTTTCTAGTGGGTAGAAATTCTTTTTTTGGTTCTTTAGAGATAGGATGGTGGTTTAGGAACATGCATGCTGGAATGAATTTCACTTCTTTATCAGATGGAATGTACTAGAGTTTCCAAGATATTTTGTTCTTTTAACCTTCTTACAGTTTGTTAATGATTCCCAAGTCTTGCCTGAGCCTCTGAACTTTGACCCTAGGACTTGTTTCTTTGGTTTAGTCATTACTTAATAGATTTAGGAGCTGTGTCTGTCAGGGCAGTAAATTTTCATTGTTATTTGATGAGTTTAAATTTATAAGGCTGGCCCTGAAGGAATAAACCTGATTTCTAGGATTCTTCTATTTCATAGATTCCTTTCCCCACCCCCCATTTTGGTGGTTACCACAAAGTGAATAGTGATGCCTGGTACTAGGGTATAAGAGGGTGGGGAGACTTTTCTCCAGAACAGAGCAGCCCTGTGGGTGCCCTTCTAGTCCCCAGATAAGCGATCTAAATAAAGCTTTGTTGGATTTTCCCATTGCAAATGCTTGCTTGCTGCCTGTAAGTTCCCTATTGCCTTGCTACTCAGTACCCTACCCATGGACCAGCACCATCACCTGGAGTTTATTAGAAATGTACCATTTCAGGCCCTACCTGAGCCCTACTGAACAGAAACTGCATTTCAACAGGGTTCCAAGGTGATTCAGATGCACATTTAAGTTTGGGAAGCACCGTCCATTCTAGAACTGCAAAAGATGAAATGTGTCTCAAAACTGGTAGCAGTTGGAAAAAATGCTGCTTTTATTTCTACTTAAGAGCAAAATGACTCGTTAATGTAATGAATATTTTGGTTGGACTAAACTATTAGTTAAAACTTTTTATTTTGTAGAACTTCACACATATAACAGTAAAGAGACTGGTATAATGAATCCCCATGTACTTATCACTGAGCTTCAGCACTTACCAACTCAAAGCTAATTTTTATTTTATCTGTAACTCACACTGTACCCTGAATTATTTAAAATCAAATCCCAGACATAGAATTTATCCCTAAATATATCTTTTTCCTTTTTAAAATAATTGTAGTTAAATACACATAATCTAAAACGTACCATCTTAACCATTTCTAAGTGTATGGTTTGGTAGCATTAAGTACATTCACATTTTTGTGCAATCAATCTCAAGAACTCTCCATCTTGCAAAACTGAAACTCTATAATATCAAACAGCATCTTTTTCCCTTTTAACATAACCACAGTACCATTATCACGCCTCAAAAAAGTTAACATTAATTCATTGATATCATCAAATGTCTGGCTGGTGTTCACATTTCCCAGATTTGAGTTTAGGTTAAAAAAACCAAGGAATTTAGTAAAGCATCTTCTCTATATAAATTGGTGGCTCTGTTTGTATAGTGAAGATTCTAGAGACTTCCAGAATCTTCTAGTGCAAGTAGGGGGTTTTCTCCTTTCCCTAACTTGCAGCCTGACAGGATTTTGCATGAAGATTTTGTAATTTCCAGTCTTCTTCTAATTTCAGAAAACAGAGTTTTGCAGTAGAAAAGTGTGGACTTTTGAGTAAGAAGTCTGAGTTAGTCATGGTTTCTTAGAATTGGGCAAAGTATTTGCCCTTTCATCATTTTAGGCAAAAGGTTACTTTGAAAATTGAAATACCACATAGCAATTAGAATTAATGAACCAGAATTATATTTAGAACAGTGATAAAACTCAAAACATAAAGTTTAGAAAAGCACGTTTTAGATTTGTACAACATGACACCATTTATTTGACGTTAGACAATACTATGAATTGTTTATGGATACACACATGTAGTAAAAGTATGAAAATGTGCTTGAGAATGACTCGCACACATTTCAGGGTAGTAGTCACCTCTCCATGACAGGAAAGTAGAATGGAATAACTGTATCTGTGGTTTATTATTCAAAAGCCTGAAGGAAATGTGGCAAAGCGTCAAAGCGTGTTGAAGCTTGTTGATATATAAATGGGTATTTATGGTATTATTTCTGTTTGCATATGTTTGGAAACACTATAAGGGAAATACTTTTGAAAAACTGATCAATTTATGCGAACATACTTTGTAAACTCAAGTACTCAAAAATGTTAGCAAGTATGATTTGATTTATACCCCCACCTCAGAATAAAAAAATTGAAACTGTGTATAAAAATTATAAAAATAACTGACGGGGTTCCTGGTGGGAATAAAGACTTAAAAAAATAATTAAAAGGAGCCACTTACAAAGTCTGTGGGATTGTCCAAAATTTGAACTAGTCTTCTGTTCATCACTGTAGACTCCAGTGAAGTTCCAAAAAGTTATAATGGTGGGGCCAGGACCATTTTTTTTTTTTTAATTTGAATTTATAGCTCTGCTATTTCCAACAAAGATTTGAGGTGGCAGAGTCCCAGCTCTCCGTGGCCTGGTAGTCTTTAGAGCCTTTCTCACTCAGCCTGCACGTCCCTTCTTCCTGTCTCAACTCTAGGCAGCACTAATTCTCAGCCATCTGAGATGGACAGTGGTTTTAAAGAGCACTGAGAAGGAGGTGCTTGGGGCTTCTCGGAGGACTGTTGTATGTTTAATTAACTTTCCCTTTAGGATGGCCCTTCTTACTTCAAGGTTTTCCTGCTGTGTACGTGCAGGCAACTGATCAGTGTTCTCATTATAATAATCCTTGCCTAGAGGGTGTGATAAAGATCATACATTTGATATTTATTCATGAGTATAGAACTGAAACCAATCACTGTGGATGTTCTTTCTGGCAAAGGGGAAGATTTGGGCTTTCAAAGCAAAGTACATGTGCTGGGGGTGGAGAGCAGCAATATTGTTAATTAAGCCACGTTGATAAAAATGATAGAATATGTCTTGCACAGGAGTTTAAATAATGTGCAATTTCTGTAGGTTGTCTATATCAAGATCTCTTAGTGTGGATATTTTATTGTTAGTAATTACATTGAGCTTACAACTATAGACACATTCAGTACCTGAAGACAGCCCGAAGTCTGCCTCTAGTCTAATCTAACCCTTGCTACTATGATTTTATTTCCCCCACAGAACCAATTTTTGTCCCCTTCATCATATTTATCGTTCTTATCTTAATTCTCAAATATCTCTAATCTTCCAGAAACACATGTAATTATCTTTTAAGGGTCTGAATCATGCCAGATGTAGCAGAAGAATTGCTTCCTGGCTCTTGCATGACACTAAATCTTTTTGTATCAGATTTTATCTCTTTAGAATAGGAATAGTCCTTTGTCCCTCTCTGCCTCTGAGTGATTCTTGGATTTGTCCTCTCATTCAGATATTCATCACATATTTATCGAGCTCCTCATCTGTGGAGGGTGCTATGGTGGAGTCCTGAGGAAGGCAGTCATGGGATGGGGGAAATGCTCACATACAAACGTGCAGAGAGAGTCTCCCTTCAACCTCAGGATTATTTTGACTTTGATCAGGATGGAACAACAAACCCATGTACCCCTACTTACTTCTATCTCTCACACTGTTATAGTTTGCTTGAGCTTTCAATTGTATATAGTTAAAATGGAGAGAGGATGAGTGCAAAATCAAAGAGTGATTTACTGTGTTTGAATAGGGAGAAGTTAAGGAATCATTAGTTTAGTATACAAGCAATAGCAACAAAGGAAATACAGTAACATCACTGTATAGACACCGGACCCTAACTTTGAAAGGTAAGGGAATGTCTTCTCTGATATATTCCCATGCCAAGGACTTTGGACCTGGTCCTTCATGTGTGTGAACACATGTCCTTGTGAATCTAAGTAGCTTTGACTCATGTCCACCTCCTTTGCTGCAACAAGGAGTCTCAGATGTCCGGAGACAACTGTAGAAACAGACCACGCCTGAGAGGGTTGTGAGATGTCATCCAGATTTGACTGTTGCCTTGAGGCAGCAGCACCACCATTAATAGAACTGATTCTTTTAGTTAAATAAAGGATGCCCCTCTTTCCAGCAGTGAGATGCCTTGAAAGAGGAATGAAAGAAGCTGGAATGGAGGTGAATTAACTCTCTCAAGTAAGGGAGCTTTTTAATAATTATATAACTTTGGAGCTGGAAACTGGCGTTCAGAAAGAAGTGACTCTCCTAGTATTACAAAGGCACCTCTGGGATTGGAATTTTGTTCTACTTACCCCACTAAACTATAGCAGAGATGTAACTACTGTGTAGTGTTTCCAGGTACTTTCTAATGGATCACTTCCTTTTCCTCTTCCATTTGGGGAACGGTCAAGGATTTATATTACGGACAGTAAATCCTAAACCTAGTTATAAGCTAAGCTAAAAGCCATTTTTTTTAATTTTCTGCTCTTTAGCAGCTCTTTATGTTTATTTCCCACATTACCTTTTGTAACCTAAATATAAATGTTTATGTATATGTGTTAGTCTCATGCTAGGCTGCAAACTAGATCTTCTTTTTGTATGTTTCTCTTGTCAATGTGTAATTTTTAAAAAGTCATAAACATGACTCTCATACAAATATAAAGAACACATATCAAAGATGTATTGAACTCATTGATGAGGGAACCAGTGGGAAGATGAAGCTGGTTCAAAGAGCATTTGAGGAGCTGTGTAATTATAGGCAATGAAGAACATTAGAATAAAATTGCTAGGTTAGCTGTGAAGTTGGCTAATGTCCTATAGGGCAATAAAACAATAACATTTGAGGGTTCTATTTCTACTAAGCAGAGAAATCATGTACATCTATAATGGATAAAAATCACCAGATCTCCAAGTTAACATGTAACTTCATAAAGTCTGACCACTAACTAATGGTAAATAGCAAGTCACACACAGGTACATCTCCTAATCTTGGGTGTACCTATTAGACGGTCCTGCAGTATGGCATTAAAAGGACATGCCACCCTCCTTTTGCCTTATTTCCAAGTGTTGCATAGTGTTTTCTAATATTCTCAGTGTCATTTTATTTAGCCAGGGAGCATATGCATTCATTCTTCTATTCATTTTGGTTGATAATTCTTGAATTTCAGTTTTGTGCCAAGTAGTAGGGTAGGCACTAGAGATACCTAACTGAATGAGACAGACATTCCTTGCTCTCATGGAGTTCAGAGGCATTTGAGCATCCTAAAAGGGAGGCAGGTAGGCAAGTGTTCTCTTTAGGAAATGAGTTTTATTGTGGGAGAAGCAAGGGGAATCATCCTTATTGGCTCAGAGTGCCTTTGGGTCTATGTGCTCATGAGGCTAGGATAAAATGTAATTATCACAGAGAATGACACCCAGAGCCTAGTGCTTTTGGGGACAAGAACAAACACTGATGCCGCTTCATTTTATTCGCATGGCAGGTATACCTCCTTGGTGCTAAAATTTCACAGGACCAAGTGTTTGCCGCCTGACACGGTGGGTCCCCATTGGCCAGCGCTGCCAGGTTTCTGCAGAGGCCACCCTCTGTTTGCCTTCACAGGTACAAATGTGCTTGCTTCTGGTTTGACCAGTGTGTGACAGGAGCTTCAGCAGCTTCTGTGACAAAGACCTGCCAGAGAGGCTGTTCTTCCCCAGAAGGGTTTTGGTAACTGGCAGACAGCTCAAACTTTACAGCTGTCAAGACAGTTTTCTTACAGCAAATCTATACATTTATTTAGGGCATTTTCTTTGTCAGTTAAATTTAATTTCTCATCTCAGAAAATGATGGGAAGGGGAGACGGCTGACATTTGTCTTAGAGCCATAAAACATGGAGCTGGAAGAAGCCATAGAGATACTCTAGCTCCCCCTCGTCCAGCCAACATGTGGGAAAACTGAGGCACAGCATGTCCAGTGATTAGTCTTTGTTCTCTTGGTGACTCGCTGCTGGATCCAGACTTTTGTCTAGTTTTGGGTTGCCTCCTCTATAATGGTGTTTCTCACTCGGATTCATGAGGGGGATACAGAAGTCCTCCAGAGGGGACAAAGGATGCTTTCGTTTGGGATTTACATTTTTGTATCTGTTTACAAAGGTAGATTTTTGATACAAAAAATGTAGTTAATGCTGAAAGATATTAAGAAGAAAGCAAAAACCTTCTGAAATCATATACCTAGAGAGAATTACCAAATTATTTTAAGGACAAATGGAAATATTTTTTATTGGTTTGTATTTTATTCATATTAGTATACTTCCAGTCACACACATAACAAACTTTTAATCTTAAACTTAACCACAAATATAAAAACAGGCTGTATCTTTGGAGCAGGTGGTTGTGATAACTGCAGAGATGTGGCACCCAGGCTTCCCTGGAGGGAGGGCCTGCCGACACCCAGGGAGTGCGCTTTGCAGACAGCCTCCTGCCAGCTGTCAGCTCCTGGAAGGTTTGCCTGAGGGTCTGCCCCAGAAGGCTGCTCCGTCTAGGCCGTGCTCTTGCTGGAGGACCTCAGTCTGGCAAGGTTGGAGTGTGAAGAGACTCCAGATACCCCACTGAGGCTTTGTTGAGCTGCTTCCTCCTCCTCCCTTTACAAGAGTTGATCTGATAAACATCATGAAGTCCATACTCCATCTCAGCATCTGCTTCTGAAGAACCCTGCCTACAACAGTGGGTTTTGTTGTTGTTTGTTTGTAAAGTGGTTTAGTAGCCATTGGTACGGCAGGGAATTCTATGGCAGTCCTCCTGTCTGGTGTAGTCCTGGCCCCAGTGGAATCCCGGGGAGCTCAGGGTCTCCTGATCCATTCCTCTTCTCGGAGTGAGCTCATCCTCTGCTTCTCCACCCCTTGTCAGAGGTTTGGCATTTCAAGAATGTGGCCTTGGGCAAGGTGCTGAAGCAGCCTGCTTTGTGGTTTTAAGGAAAGCTTGACAGGCTTTCTTGCTGTGGGTATTCTCTCTACAATAAGAATCCATTCTAATTGTTTATGACATTAATCAATTAAAGATTTATCTGCTTTGGGAGAAATTTCTCTAGAACAGTTGAAAGCTCCTGCCTGAAAGTTAAGAAGGAATTTTATTTCTTTCTTTTTCTCACCTCCACTGACAACCATTTCTTTGCTGCTCTTCCCTGCTTCCAACCTGCCACTTAATGAGTGGTGCCTTTTCTGAGGTCCTCTATTTGCACAGCCTCTCCAATCCCTTTTTAATTTTGAGCAGAAATTATAATTTCGTTAATCATCTAGAAAGGGATATGGAGATGGCAGTACTAAGGAAGCGGTGAATGCGTTTTTGAGGCCCAATAGGGGTTTGCCCTGGTCGCTGCATTTGTTGTCCATCATCCATCTTGACGAATGCTGGGAGCCTCAGTGCTCCCTGCCCCTCCTCGTCTTCTCAGAGTCCCTTGGAGACCTTCACACTTCACTTCAAAGCTGTTTGTACTGTCCAGCCCTAGTGCTGGTGCAGGTGGCCTAAGAGAGCCCCGTGTGCTCTGTGGTCCCTGGGGATCTCTCCCCTCTCTTGGTTAAGTACCACTGGAGACAGAGAATTTTGATCTGCCCTTTATCACCCCCAGGGATGAGTTTATTTTGGAACTTTGAACCTTCAGCCTTAACCAGCCCCTGCTGCATGGATTTTAGTATCAGTGTGAATTTTGGAGAGAGAAGGAAAGCCAGCAGAAGGGTTTGACGATGCTTCTTGGGCACCTCTTGCTGTCTTTTTTTTTCAGGGAGGAGGGGCTCCTTTAGAATTGTGCTGCCACAGTGGTCCTGCTCTTCAGCACAAAGTGCCCACCACATGATTAGCTTGGTAGCCAAGACTGACAGGACTGAAGAGCAGAATTGGGGTTTTCACAGTAAGGCCTGCAACACATAGTTCTTAGAAATGCAGGCATTCAAAAGCCTCACTTGCTTAATGGATGCTTTTTAAAGCTATAAAAAAAAGTTGATTTTTTATGAAAAGACAAACTAGACCAGAAGATGCTGCTGAATAAGTCTTTATTCTGTAGAAGGTTATGGGCAAAGACCTGATACCAAAGAAATTGTTAAGCTTTTTATTTCTTGTCCAATTTTCTCTGTAAGGGGAGAAAGGTCTATAAAGGCGTTCATCTGTGTTCACTTTTTAAATACTTAGTCCTGCCACTGAATTTGCCTGGGGGAAGAGAGCTCATAAGTAGATAGTACACCACAGAGTCAAAAAGCCTTTCGAAGTCATTTAGTTCACTCTCTTCATTTTGGGTGTTGGGAGGTGGGGATAAGAGGCGGAATTGTTTGAAGATATTTCACAGGGGCAGTTTCTACCTAGTCCGTGTCTTCTCCTACCATCATGCTACCTCTCAGTGTTTCTTTCTTTCTTTCTTTTTTTTTTTTTTTCCCAACAATAGGCTCATATGAAAGGGAGGCAGTGATTTATTTGGGAACTCCAAATTCCCAACAACTTGTGTCGTTGGCCCTTTCAAGTTCTGACAACAAAAATGCCTATCAGACTTAGATATGGCAACCTCTGGAGAGAAGGATATGCAAAACACCTGCATCAATCTGGCATACTTGCATGTGCGTCTCTAGATCCTCAGCCCCCAGTCTGAGTAGTTTTGAGCTATTTCTTACTCTTGTTAATGAAGATGCATTGGGTAGGATTGAACTAGGTCTGATTCAACCAACATTTGAGTAATTACCGATGAATATGGTATATAATATGTATGTCCAGTATATAATTACAGATAAACAGGGTAGACCATGGGAAGACCTCTGTATGAGGCCTCTGTATGAGTGAGATAAATACCTGCAGTGTCACTGACATGGTGGCCAAGGAAGCTTTCATGGATAAGTTGGTATCTGACATGGACAGAGCCTGGAGTAGAAGTGGGACTGGCATGAACAAAGTTTCAGGTATTGTGAAAGCAAGTGCGTGACCTGTTTGGTGAAGGGTAACTAGTTTGAAATGGCTCATAACACTCAGAATGATTGTTAGAGTCTATTACTTTGAAAGTTTAACTTCATATTTTTATTTATTTTATTTATTTTTTATTTAATTACAACATATTACGGGGGTACAAATGTTTAGGTTACATTTCTTGCCTTTGCCCCACCTGAGTAATAGCTTCTAGCATGTCCATCCCCCAGTTGGTGCACACTGCACCCATTAGGTGTGTATATACCCATCCCCTCCCCCCCATTTTTCTTGACTTATAATCTAGTTATGTGTATTTCTTAAAAAAATGAGCTTAGAATCAATCTGGAATGATTTGAGGATAATACAGCATAAATACACCACAATAGATATGGTAATCTCTGGGAATTCCTTCCACCTCCTAAGTTAGAAAACTAAGAAAATGTAAGTGTCCAGCCAAGGATTTTGTGGAATCCTTTGGGTCCTGGCTAACACAACCCTTGTTGTACTATAGGGTCTTGGAATTGCTTGAAAATCTGTTGCTTTTCATCCCTCCCCTTTTCCTCTCTCTTTCCTTCTCTTTCGTGCAATCCATAAGCATGTATTAACTACTCACTATGGGCAGATACTGCTCTAGGTCCTGGAAATAAATGATGAGCAACCCTCTGCCCTCAAGTTTCACCCAGAAAACATACTATTAGAATTCTGGGTGCTATGAGAGTACATGGGAGGAATACCTAACCCAATTTTGCAGCCCTAAGGAAGTTTTTAGGGAAAGCTGGAGCCTGCAGGACCAGAAGTAGGAAGTAGCTACACCACAAAGGAGGAAGGAGGGGGAAAAGAAATAGCATTATAACCAGAGGACATAACTATGTTCAAAGGCCATGAGCCCAAGGGAAAGATGGCTCTTCCAGGAGCCACAGGTAGCTTAATATGAGTGAATGGGGAAGTGGCAGGGACTAGATTATAAACAACCTCCTGCTCCAGCCTCAGGATATAGGGAGTTATCCTAAGGGCATTGTGGATTGAAGGGGTTTAAGCAGGGATGTGAAATGCACTGTAGGAAGACTACTGTGGCCATTGAGAACAGATTGAATAGACAAACAAGGAAAAACAGTTAAGAGTGTGTTGCAGTTGTCCAGGAGAAACATTATGGGAGCCTGAACTGAAGTACGTGCAGCAATTATGGAGAAAACTAGACAGATTCAAGAGATAATTAGAAGGTGAAATGAGCAGAATTGGTGTTTTCTTTTTTTGTTTTGTTTTTGTTTTTTGAGACAGAGTCTCACTCTGTTGCCCGGATTAGAGTGCCGTGGCATCAGCCTAGCTAGCTCACAGCAACCTCAAAGTCCTGGGTTCAAGCAATACTTCTGCCTCAGCCTCCTGAGTAGCTGGGACTACAGGCATGTGCTACCATGCCTGGCTAATTTTTTTTTTTCTATATATTTTTAGTTATCCAGCTAATTTCTTTGTATTTTTAGTAGAGATGGGGTCTCACTCTTGCTCAGGCTGGTCTTGAACTCATGAGCTCAAATGATCCACCAGCCTGGGCCTCCCAGAGTGCTAGGATTACAGGTGTGAGCCACCACGCCCAGCCAGAATTGGTATTTTGATGTGGGTGGTAAAGGAGAAAGGCAGCAATAAATCCAAGATGACAGACTGATTTCTGTCTTGGGCACAAGAACGCATGGTGAAGCCATTCTCAGAAAAGGTGGAGAGAGAACAAAGGGGAGCAAGTGTCAGGATGAGGAAGAGAGTTTGGCATTGGTCCTGCTGAGTTGGCAGGCCTGGGAGAACATGCAAGGAATGATACCGACTTACTGACTTTCCACCTTTGTCATTGGATGTCCTAACACTGGTGAGCATACAGTGTCAGAACTGTAGGGACTTGTGGTTTGGCAAGGAACCTTTAATTTTACACATGAGGAAAGTGGAGTCCAGAGAGGTGGGACACCTTGCTTAGGGCCACACAGCTAATTACTGGTTGATCTGCGACCAGTACCTAAGTCTTCAATATCTGTCTTAGGAGTGTTTCCACTCCTGTTGTCAGTTTAGTGGTCCCTGAATTTCAATTGGAAATAAATTCATGTGGCCATGTTTTCCCTTGCTTGGGAAGAACTGCTGACAGTTAAAAATGAGGGCCATAAATCCATGTGGGGACCATCCCCCATTTGCTTCTCATTTGATTCCATCTTCCCCGTCTTAACACGATTATGGCAACTTTGTTAGTCAAGTGGTTGCTTAGCACAGTAGAAAGTCTTACTTATTCTGTAATAGCTATGTACAGAGAGAAAGTCGACTTTAATATTTAATCATTTCGTGTCTCTTGAAAAAATTATTTTAGCATTCCATTTGTATATCCATAAAATATATAAATGCATATTTGCTATATTTTCATTTTCATTCTAGATTTCAGTGAGACCAAAAATTTTTTTACAAGTATTATTGCTGTGTAAACATAGCAAATTTAATGAAAAATTAAAATTTAAAAATCCACTCACAGTCTTTCCATAATAGCAGCAACAAAAATTCAAGCTTTATGTTCTTTGAGTCCCTTTCTTTACACATCCATATGGTAATCCTAATTTACATTCTCTAACTTTTTTATTTTATCAACTATTTTACCATATTCACTCATTCATCGAGCTGTCCATTCATCCATTCAGCAAGCAGCTGGGTGTCTTTCAAGGGTGGGGAACCTGCGGCCTGAAGGCCACGTGTGGCCCTCCAGATCCCCAAATGTGGCCCCTCAACCAAATCCAAACTTCACAGAACAAATCCTTTATTAAAATTTGGATTCAGTCAAAAATGCTGTTAGGTAGGGGTGAAGATACATAGGTGGCAGGGCAGTCAGTTAGACATGGGGGTGGCAGGGCAGGTGATAAGGGGATGTGGTCAAGGGCTGAGGGATGGGTCCAACAGAGACAGCGGAAAAAAACCTAACCACAAGAACTTGAGGTTGGGGACTTCTCATGACTGGGAGCATGCACAGAAACTAGGAGCTTATGACCAAAGGTAAACTTTCCCTCATTAACATAGTAAAACTCACACCCCCCAGTGCCATGACATTTCCAGAGGCAGCCATGTAAGGGCAGAAAATGGGAGGGTCCATGATTCTGGGAATCTCCACCCACTTCTCCAAAAAGACGTGAATATTCCACCCTCAGCTTAACATATTATGGGGGATTAGCATAAAGCACAGACCCTAACCCTGGGATGAGGCTGTTCCTTATTGGAACAGTTTGTTCTCTACTGACCTTGAGAGTGTATGTACTTTCTGTACTCTATCTTTAAACTCAAGATCATCTTCCTTCATGGGGACAGACCTGTTCCTCTCTCTGGAAGTTACTTTCACTTTGCAATAAAAGTTACTTGTGTGGAAGTGCTTTGTGCCTGTCATCTCTCCATAGCCCCTGCCCTGCTTGCGATTCTTCCAAACAAGGAGCCAAAAAGTAGGACAACTCTCCCGAACCACACCTCACATTTTGGTGCTGAAACCCGGGACCAAGATTCACATTTCTCTCACTGTTTTCACATTCCTCTTTCTGCTTCCCCTGCTCTCCCTCCTCCTCCTTCTTCGTCTTGGCTACGTTTACCCAGGCCGGCCAAACTCCCTCCCCACCTGTCACTCCATCACACCAGCTCTACTTGCGATTCTTCCTAACAAGGAACCAAAACCCAGGGCAACTTTCCCTAACCACACTCAATGAGTGTTAAACAGTCCTCATGAAGCTGACATTTGGAGAGCAGGGGAATAGCTGCATGGGTAACACATTCAATAAGTAATAAATAGTGTCCAAGAAAAAATTGCAATGGTAATAAACATGATACAGCATGTTCTTTTTGTATTGTAGATGTAACATAACAGTTTTCTTGTTAAACATTGTATCATTCAGGGTCTCAGTAAGGAACAAGTGGCACACCCAGATTAGGGTAAATGGAGAGGGGTTCTGTATAGGAACAATTTACAAAGATGTGGTCAGGGTGAAAGGAAACCACCGCAATGATTTATCCCCAGTAAAGCATCCCTTGGCCTAATGGGGCCAGGGACGAGAAAGGTTTCTGAAATTCTGAAGGAAATCATTTGTTATAGATGGACACATTGAGAGTTTAGTTGAGGAAAACAGCCATACCACTCAACCTTGCAGAGGAGTTTGGATAATAAATGCCTCACGTTTCCGTTCCTCTCTTGTGATCGTTCTCTGATTTTCTCCCACTGGCTGGGCCCCTCTAGAAGCCAGCAGGCAATAGAGTCTGTGGATGCAGTCCACAAAGGTCAGCTTTCCAGGGCGTGGAGTGGGGAGACAGTGAATGTAGGGGGGCGAGCAGAAGATAACCAGCACAGATAATAACTATATAGTTATTTTTAAGAGTGTTTTGGCAGAAAGCAGTAGATAGGCAACTATACCATACAGTATAATAATATCGGTGTTGAGGATAGAGAACTGAGAACTGGAATTGGGAAACTGGGATTAGTGGGATAGTTGCTTGGGTAAATTTTGATGTTTGTGGATGTATTTTGTTTATTTTTAAACATAAGCCGATGTGAGCTTTCATTAGTGTATCAGCTTAAGTTTTATAATGTGTCACAGACACATTACGAAACTTCGTGATAGGCTTCAGGGAGTGGCCCATGATTTTAGCGCTGGTTTCAGTTTGTTTATTCATTTGTTCATTTGTTCAGCCATTTGTTCAGCAAGTATTTTTTCCTCCTTTTTTAAATTAAGGTACACATTTGGCTTGCTAAAGGGCAAAACTTTTGTGTACAGCTCAATAAATTTTTAGGTAGTATACACTTGTGTGACTACTACCCAAGTCTACATATAGAAATTTCTAGCACTCCAAGAGGCTTCTTCGTGTCCCTTCCTGTTCACTTCCTCTTGCCCCCGCACTAAGCAAGCGCTGTGGGGACTTTTGCTGGCATCAGCGAATTTTGTCTGTTCTGGGTCTTCCTATAAATGGAATCCTATAATATGTATTCTTTTGTGTCTGGCTCCTTTCAATTATCATTGTGTCTGTAAGATTTGATGTTGTTTGCCTATAGCATAGTTCATTCTTTTTCTTTGGCATTGTTTCCATGGGAGAATTCCTTCCTGGCATTTCCCAGGAAATGTTTTTCTGAATCCTGATAAAAATCACTTAAGAAATTGGGAAAATGGGAAAATATTATAATTTTCCTATGAGAATTAAAGCTTGACAATCAATGTGCAGACATTATTGGTTGGGAGTAATTCACTGACATGAAGTGGAGAGCTAGGGCAGGCGTTGGGGAGGCAAAGAAGATTAAGATCAAAGATTTTGGGAACTGGGACAGGAGCACCGAAGAGAAATGTGGCCGCAGTCTCACTGGTCACCTTGCTGTTGGCTCTTGCCTTGTCATAGGCGTTTGCTCCAGGTCCTCTCTGAGGCTAGTGGTAAGTCATTCTTGCAAATGAAGTAACTACAGCATGAATACCTTTATACACATAGTACACTTTATACAAGTCCTGCGAGTGGCCAATAAATACCAAATTTTGGAAGTAAACTGAATTTTTTAGTTGACAATTTCTATAAGTGATTCTGTGCAGTGCTATTAACTTTGCTAGGAGATCTTCACATTATATTATTTGACTACTACCTAGTGGTGTTCACTAGCATTTTCTGTGTTGAAATATTTAAGATATAGACCTTTGTAAATAATATAAAACTTTAATGTTTCCTTTTTATTGACAGTTTTTTAGATGATAAAGAGTATGAAGAATGTTCCTTTTTGTTTCTCTTTTCTCACTTCTGAATCCCAAAGATTAATACCTGTAAGGAATTTGGAAACACTATTGCTGAGTAGTATTTCAGAGTATGGATGAATATACCGTGACATTTATTTATCCATTCCGTTGTTATGGACCACTTGGGTTGCTTCAGTTTGGGGCTATTATGAATAATGCTGCTCTGAACATTCTGTCTTTGGGTCGGTACTACGACTCATTTCTACCGGGAATCAATAAACATTTTTAAAGTATGTTTATTGTGTTAGGCAGGCATTGTGCCCAGTGAAGAGAAAGCATGTCCTGTACTAAGAAAGTCTGCTTCCAGGGAGGACTGGGGCAGCAAGTCAGAGTGGTCGTGGAGGGACAACAGGGAAGGGGCACACAGGGCTGTGAAATGGATTGAACCGTGGGAGTGGGAAGAGAGGAAGGGGGCAGAAGGCTGGGTTGGACTCAGCTGTTCCTCAGGCAGAGCTTTTCGGCTTTGAGCTGGGGATGGGATTTAGGTAAAGGGGAAAGGGGCATGGAGACCTCCTGAGAAGCCTCTTCCCCTTCACCTCAGTATCATAGAAATATCATCTTTCTCTTTTGGGTGCTGTAACATGATGAATTTGGGAGATTTCCAGGGGCTCTTCCAATCATCGAGTACTGTCATCTAGAAATTCTTCCTGTAGTGTACAAAGCTTGGGTATTTCAACTCTGGTGTAATCCCATCATAGTAATTGCGTGTTCAGTGGCCTTTCTACTGTAGCCATTGTCAAGGTGGGGGAGGCAGGTGGAGCCAGGGGTAAGCGTTTCGTTTTGGAGACAGTGGGGAGGGAAGCACATAAGCACTCCCCACACTGGTGCACAGGACAGGAGTGTGTAGCCAGGGGTGCAGCTTTTTGGGTTGATTACCTGAGGTGTGTGTCTTCTAATCTTATGAATTTCATGTTTGGTGTTTTGCTGAGCGTTGCCAACTTTGGGATCTGTTGGGCTTAGACTACTGGGGAGCTAACGAGTCACTTATGCTGGGCCTCCTAAGGGAAGAGGGAACAGAAGTCAGAATCTAACAGCGTCACTAATGGCTGTGTGTGAGTGTGTGTGCACGAATGAAACCTTGGCTGTGGCCTGTTTTTAAAGACACAGGGCAGGCTCTTTATTGCTCTCAAGGTATTGATTTTTGTTGTTGTTGTTCTGTTTTGCTCTCCTCGTGGGGAGAGGGGATTGTCCAGAGATAAGCCCTGAAAGAACATAGAACCTGATTCTGTTTCTTAAGTTTAGCCATCCCCCTTAGGAGGTACTACCCTCATCCATGATTCTTTTCTCGGTATTGAAATGTTCAGCCATGAAGTCAGAGCGTTGCAACTTTTGATCCTTCAGCCTTAAGGGGGGTAGTGCAGAAAGGCAAATAGTAAGCTCCCCTTTACCTTGTGATACATTCGGTTTGTCTGTCTTTCTTTAGCTTTTTTATTTTAAACTGCCTCAAATCCTTTTTGGAAACAGATCAGGGTTTGAGTAATAAATGAGTAAACTTTCCTTTATCCAAATCCAAACAGCCAGAAAGCTAGGTAAGGATTCTTTCCCCACCTTGGTGTTACGAGAGAAAAACTCAGATCATGATTGTAAAGAAAATGAGTGGAATGTTTAGAGTAACGTCCAAGATTAGTTCAGCTCTACCTCAATCTGCCACTCCGATTGCCTTTCTTTCTGTTTCAGTACCATATGATGTCTTTATCTAGTACCCAAGGGTGTTCCTAGTTACCGAAGTGCCTTGTGAACCATCTGGGAGCGTCTAAGTAATTGCTCCCCCCACAGTGTTGTCCCCATCATGTCACTTCTCTGCTGAACACCTTCCATGGCTGCCATGATCATTCACTTAAAAAATCATCACCATTGACCTGGCTTAAGGGGCCACCAGGCCTCTGCCCACCTCCACGACCTATCTGTGGCCTCCACCCTCTTCATTCTGTCTGCTCCAGGTCCTTTGGGGTCCTTCAGTCTGTTGATTTACTCCTGCAGGAGTAAGTGCTCGACTTGGATCTTGCTCTCTCTGCCCTCTCCCTCTCCTTATTCTTCCAGTCTTCTTCCCTGACTCCATAGATGAGGCTTGGTTTTTTTATTTTGCTTCCACATCTGTACCTCTGATATTCATTTGTTATTATAAAATGTCAGTCCTTCTCCATACAAGATAATCCCCATGAGGACAAACGCTGGGTTGTTCTTGCTTACTACTATTTCCCTGGTACCCTCTTCAGTGCCTGCTAAACTCTACATGTTCAGGAGAGATTTGTTGAAAATTGAAATATGTACTTTACAGTCGTCAAGATTTTTGACAGTAGCAATCCACATTTAGTAGGTCCCATCAATTCCTGGATAGCCATCATTTTTAGCAAGTTAGTATCATCCCTTTTCTAATAAGCCTGCAAGTATTTGTAACTTTTCATGTGAGGTGATTGTCAGCAAGTGTGGGGTGGGTGGAAATTGGATTGTACGGAGGCAGATGGACTCAGCCCTTGCCTTTGTGGATATGCCCACCTTCCATGTGAGTTGAATCTTTACAGTTGGAAACTTTCACTTTCATAATCTTCATTGATGGCCTCATAATAATCACTGCACTTGGTGGAACAAAGGTCTCTTTATCCCTGTCTTACAACTAAGAGGTGTTTCTGACGAAAACCAGGTAATGTCTGGTTGAGAAGTTGCCTCGAACATTGGCTCTGAGGATGATGATGACTAATTGGGCCACACTGATTGGAAGGAGAGAGGTATAGGGTTACGGTAACCGCAGGAAATCATTCTCAGGTTGGAAGTCATGTATTTTGACCTTAACAGGACATACGATGAGAAACTGTCTTCAGATCTGCCTGTTTCAACGTGGGCTTTGCGTTTTTAAGTACAAGGGTAAGCACGACAGAAATGCTCAGCAGGTCCTGTGCACTCACACATTATCCTCACTAGGCTTGGGGCTTTAAATGTTTCTAGTTTATTCCGTCTTACAGATAGGAAGCTGAGAGTCAGTGGATGTCATTTACCAGGGAGCCTCAGTTGGAGAACAGAACTGGGATTCGAATCCAGGTTTCCTGACTCATGTTAGGGACTTGTGTCAGGAAGTCTCCTTTGTGGATTAAGAAAGAGAGAGAGGCAGTCATGATTGTGTGGTTTTGAGATTATTGTGTGTCTGAGCAGTCCTGGGTCCAGAGCCTCAGTATCTGATTGTGTAATCTGTTTCATGATGATCATTAGCCTTTTTCTTCAGCTAGCCTTTCTGATAAATCTCAGGACCTTGCTCCACTCCTAAGCATCATCCATCCTTGTACTGTTGATACACAATATATTTTCCTCTTGGAATTGCTCTAGTGTCTCTAATATAATGTGAAGGCTGCAGCTGCCCTGTCTCCTGCTGTTTGAGTCCCTTTCCTACCTCAGTTCAGCAGGTTATAGACAGCATTGATGACTGCCTGAAGAGTGGTGGTGTTTTCCATTATTGATAATGTCAGTGGCAGGTTTGTTGCTGTGGTCTGTGCAGGCTAGAATAGGCTCATTGATGACAGCTGATGCACACACACTTCCTTCCTGCGGAAATGGCCGTAGCCCCAGGTGCAAGGTGAGGTCAAGTGGCTTTGTGAGAGGGTAAGGTCTGCAAAGCAAAGAGGCTGGTAAGAGTCTGGGTAATTGGCAGCCTGTACTCTCCTTTGACATAGCCCAACTGTGATTAGAGCCTGGGTGGGGTCAGCCACATGCTATGTGACTCTGGATAGTTGTGCTCCTGGTTTTTTTTTCTGATGATAGGAGAGGCAGGTGATTAAAGCGTCAGAACTCAGTTGGAGCCAGCTTTCCAGTTCTGGATAGTTTTATTCACTGTTTCTGTCTCTTCCACCACCCATACAACATTATTTCTTCTCTTATTTCATTACTAAATATTGTACATTTATTTTAACAACTAGTCTGTGGCCTACTTAATCAGTTAGTGTTTTATTTTATGGACATAGTTTCAGTTAGCAGCACAGTCCCCAAACTTACCATTTCATTGGCTACATCATTTCCTCCCCTGCTCTGTCTGGTAGTTTGATTAGCCAGCCACTAATGCCAGCCTGGCTTACCGCTGGTTTTTCATGCTTATATGTGACAGTGAGTACACAGAAAAGTTGCACTTACAGAAGCCTAGGGATGTTAGAATCCTTCCTTCTTTCCCTGGTCTAGTGCAAATCAACCTTTTCATTCTATAGACCAGAAAATAGAGCCTTGCTGTGTTAAAAAATTTTCCTGTATGTCTTTTTAACCCTGGACTTACTTCTTTACAACTTACGACTGATTGTTTAGAAAGGGAAAAAGGTCAAGGACCAGTGATACTCTCTTCGCATTCACTGGCAGTTAGGAGTTTCATCAGCAACAAAGTTCCAGAAAAGTCCACACAAACTTGCTTAAGCAAAATATGAATCTATTGACTGTGTCCCTGAAAAGTTCATGGTTAGAGCTGGCTTGATAAAAGGAGTCAAATGATGTCATTAGTCCTGTTTATTTCCTTTTCTGGTTCTGTCTCCCTTTGCATTGACTCAGCTTTCAAAGATGTTCTCTCCTCCAGCTGCAGCTGCCTCTTCTCTGTTTCAAGCCCAATGAGGAGATGGATTCTGAAGAGTCAGACCATGAAGGTCCCACATAACCATGCACTTGGCCCTTCTAACTTCTGGATTTGGCTGCCCTAGTGAGGATAGGGTAAGAGGTGGAGGATTACAAGCATGCAAGAAGATCACCGAATCGGAGTTGTGAGGGCTAGAAGGGTTTTATAGGTCCCTATATTATATATAGTTACTGATTGCTACATAAAAACACCCTAAAACCTAGTGGCTTAAAATAACACCTTATTATGTCTGATGATTCTGTGAGTAGGAATTCAGACAGGGCACAAAGGAAGTGGTCTGTAATTGCTCTATGATTTCTGGATCTTACCTGGGAGCTGGCCAGACAGCTCTCACTCTCCCTCATTCCAATATTCCTCCCTTCCCCAGTGCCCCTGGCCTTTTTATATGACTAGCTTGGCTATTCTCATAGCATGACAGCCTCAGTGTAAGTCAAACTCCTTACATGGACGATCAGTGCTTCCAGAGAGAACATTCCAAGAGATAAGAAGTAGAAGCTGCCAGTTTCTTAAGGCCTGACCCTGAAAACTAGCAAAGCATCACTTCCATGTTAGTTTGTTGGATAAGCAGTCACAGAGCCCTTTTAGATTCAAGGGCATAGGACCTAGCCCCTACCTCCTCTTGATGGAAGCATGTTGAAGAATATGCATGCAACCATCTTTAATCTGCCTCAGTCACCTAGTCTTCTGTTCACAGATGAAAAACCTGAGGCCTCGAGTGCAGCACTAATTGGCCCAACTTCTCTGAGTCCTTTTTCAGAAATAAAATAAAAACAAATAACAACCAGGACAAAAGCCCATACCTTATCCAGACAGAATAGCTCTCTCACCGCCTGTTGCTACCTTCTCCTTTTGCTCTGTATCACTGAGCCATGGGGGCCCAGCACAGGGTGAACCAGGGTATATTGTTTTTCCTTTGCAAATAAGATGCTGACAAAATTCTGCTTGTCAGTATTGAGGGAGCTGCTTTGCATCTGCCTCAGGCTACTTAGCTCTGCTGGGACTCCTTTCTCAGCTAAGAGAGAGGGAGAACCTATTTTGATTGTGTCATAGAGGGTATCTTTGCTTGTTGCGTTTTTTTTTTTTTCTCCCTGGAAGGGGCATGCGTGTTGGGGGGCAGAGGGGACTGAGGGTTCCAGCTGCTTCTTGGAGCTGCCTCTTCCTCCCTTCTTCCAGCACTCCTCCCAGTAATTAGTGAGCCCCTGACACATTCCTGTGTGAAAGTCAGTCATTTCATTACCTAATACTGCAATATTTTCTGGGTTTATTATCTCCCTCCAACCTGCGGCTTCACACCATCTGCTGTGCACACACACATGCAAGGGAGAAAGCTGAGAGAGAAGGGAAACAGCTTTCTCCACTCCCTCTCCCTTCTGGGAGAAAGGAAAATTCACAGTCTTTCC
Source organism: Eulemur rufifrons (assembly GCF_041146395.1). Lineage (NCBI taxonomy): Eukaryota > Metazoa > Chordata > Mammalia > Primates > Lemuridae > Eulemur > Eulemur rufifrons. The sequence continues at coordinate 71,859,619 of NC_090989.1, forward strand.
TCATACAGGACTTGATGTCTATTTCTAGGCGTGTGAGGCAGGAGGAGAGAGATGGTCAGAGAACATGGTAGTGCAGGGTATTTCAGCAGTTTGTTAGGAAACCACTTAAATCTCCTTGGTTAAAGATGAGAACTTCCTTCTCTCCTGAGTTATCTTTTACCTGGAGTGAGGACAGATTGTTTTGCATATCCTTATGTTCCATGTGGTCATGCCTCAAAAACAGGCACTATCGTCATGGACAGGCAAAACAATTATGTTAATTTAGAGTTCATTTATGACCTAGGGGACCTAGAAAAGAATAAATTACTCTACAATTCAGAATTAAATGCACATATGTATGTGTGTGTATGTATATGTGTGCATGTTTGCTGAAATGCACTGGCGTTAACATTATAGATCAGGCAAAAAGAAATCTCTAAAACACACATATTGGGCTGGGGAGTAGGTTGAGGTGAGAAGATTAATTAAATGTAACATTCTTTTATTTCCTTGCATCAATTCTCTTCTTAATCAGAGAAAGAAACCAGAAGATGCGATCTAATTGATGTTCTTTGGTTTTTTAATCCTAGCAAATTAAAGAGACTTAGCAGTGATGTTTTCAGTTCTTTCAGAAAGAATGTGATTTCGGCTTACACCCATACATTGTAATTTTAACATATATTTAAAGTTTGCAGTTGTTTTCTTAAGCTGAGAATTTGGGAGAAATTCTGAATCTTGGTGATGAACAATTAGCTTAAAATAATGATATTTAAGGAAAGGTCCATGGGTGCACAAGGGCCAGTGGCTGTATTCTCAGTTTCTGATGAGTTGATTTCATCATTGCCCTTGGTATCTGCAACTTCTTAAAGGTGGCTGACGTGGCCAGTCGTATATTGAACACAGAAGGATGGTGCGGGTGGGGGTCAGGGGGGCATTAGAAGGGGCCTGATAGACTAGATCTGCTCCCTGAGCTTCATTGCAGCCACACACATCTCACAGCCTCAGTTCCTACTTTATCCTCCACTCTTTCCTTAAGACTTCCAAATTTAGAGTGCAGAGGTGTGTTTATTTTGATCATGTGCATGAAATGTCTCTTACTCCTAAGATGATGCAAAGCAGGGCTTGCTCTTTTTGCCCCTCCAGTGGAATGTTCTTCCATGTAATCTGAATAATTTCTATTTACTCTTGATGGACCATTTTCCCAATATATGATCCTAGAAGCCCTTTTACATGCTTCGAAAGAAAAATCAAACAAAACCAATATGGGCGACAGCATCCCGGGGTCAGGAGACTGAGCTCTAATCTTGCGTGAGCCTCTAACTTGCAGTTCACCTAACCCTGAGCCTCCTTCCGGCCCCACTGACACTGCTCAGCTCCCCCCGTTGCTGTAAGGGTAACACCCAGGGACATGTGAGAGTACTCTGGAAGGGCAGAAAGCTCCACATGCAAGAGGTTATGTAATTATGTTCTATGATCGCTCACAGCTGTCAGTTGTGGCACACTGACATGCTCATGCTCCTCCACTGGTGGGGAGCAGCTGTTAGTTTCATTTCTGCCTCTCCCTTCTCCATATGCCAGAGTGAGGAGAAATGAATGGACTAAAAATCTGCTGGGGATGTGGGAAAACCATCAGAGATGTTTGTCTGTCTAGTTTTCCTCAGTGGGTATTTTAATATTCCCACTGAAACTGCAAGGTAGGTATACAATCAGTGTAGGAGGAGGAAGGGCACTCGAGTCACTCTAAAAATGAAACAATGGAAATAACCTAGTGTTCTGGGTGTGAGGGGAGTCATTGAGTAAGACTATTATAGTTGGAGTTGCAGTTGTCTGAGCACCTGGTGGGTGTCTTGGACTAGTTCGTATACAAGTTGAGGTGCTTCTACATAGCTCTCGCGTTTTATTTCTCATCCCTCCCTCCTTAACACCCTACATCTATCCCTATCTGGAGGAGTTAGGCCAGGGCCTTTGAATGTGGTTTGACATGCCTAGAAAGCATTTCCATACCTTTTTCACAGGGAGAACACCTACTTTTTAAAGATTTAGCACAGATGTAACCTTTGTAAAAGTCTTCCCTGATGCCCACTGTCCCAGATGATCATCCTTCCGTTTTTTTTCCCTCTTTGTGTAAATGCCGCCGTTACGGTATCCACTACTGATGCAAAGACATCTGTCAGCTTACGTCTTTACACTCTTGGTGGACAGTGTTTTAGTCCGTGCAGGCTGCTATGACAAAATGTTATAGACTAGGTGGCTTATAAACTACAAAAATTTATCTCTCCCGGTTCTAGAGGCTGGGAAAGTTAAGATCAAGGTGCTGACAGCTTCAGTGTCTGTTAAGGGCCCACTTGCAGATTCATAGAGGGCCTTCTTGTCGCTGTGTCCTCACATGGTGGAACAGGCAGGGAGCTCTTAAAATCTCCTAAGTGCACGAGTCCCGTTCATGTGGACTTCGTCCTCATGACTAGTCACCTCCCAAAAGCTCCTTCTCCTAATACCATCACCCTAGGGGTTAGGTTAGGATTTCAGCATACTGAATTTTGGGGAGACACAAGCATTCAGACCTTAGCAGATAGTGAACTCTTAGGACAGGAATCATTTCTTCATCCTTGTCTCCTCAGGTCCCAGCAGAATTTTTGTCAAATATTAAATACTCAGTAAATGTGCATTAAGTGTATGAATGAGTTAAAATGAAAAAAAAATAAAATAAACTTAGACCATGCTCCGATACTCCTTCTGATTCAGGAATTAATGTTAGTGCCCCTGTCACAATTCCCACTTGGAAAACAACTGTCAGTTCCTCAGATGTGGACAGAATGTCACCAAGTCAGGGCATTAGTATGTGCTTTAGTTTACCAGGGCTGCTGTACCAAATTTCCACAAATTGGGTGGCCTAAAACAAATGTGTTTCTCTCATAGTTTTGGAGTTTAGATGTCTGAAATCAAAGATCTGGCAAGTCAGTGCTCCTTCTGACGGCTTTAGGGAAGAATGTGCTCCATGCCTCTTCCTAGCTGTGGGTGGTTGCTGGTGATCCAGCATTCCTTGGCTTGTAGCTGCATCACTTCAGTTTCTGCCTTTATCTTACCGTGATTGTTGCTATGGCCTGAATGTCCCCTCAAAATTCATATGTTGAAACCTAATCCCCAAGGCAACAGCATTAAGAGATGGGGCCTTTAGGAGGTGATTAGGTCATGAGGGTGCTGCCCTTGTCTGTGAGATCGGTGTCCTTAAAAAAGAGGCCCCAGGGAGCTTATTCTCCCTTCTGTCATGTGAAGATGCAGCTACAAGGCACCATCTTTGAAGCAGAGCATGAGCCCTCATTAGACACTGAATCTGCCGATGCCTTGATCTTGGAATTCTCGGCCTGCAGAACTATGAGCAATAAATTTCTGCTGTTTATAAATTACCTACTTTAAGGTAATTTGTTACAGCAGCCTGAATGGACCAACACAGCCATCTCCCCTCTGTTGTATGTTCATGTCCAAATTTCCATCTTCTCTTAAGGACACCAGTCATTGGATTTAGGGCCCATCCTAATTCAGTATGACCTCATCTTAACTCGATTACTCCCACAAAGACACTATTTCCAAATAAGGTCACATTCGTAGGTAAGGGGGTCAGGGAGTTAGGACTTAAATGTATCTTTTTTGCAGAACACAGTTCCACCCACAACAGTACATTGACCTTGTGGAATCTCGACCCCTTGACACCTCAGTTTCTCCTCCAAATTGTTGTTCACCCTCTGTTTCAGCATCCCTAGGGAGTTACTCCCCCGAGAGGCAAGTGTCTATATCTGAGCAGCTGCTTTCAGGAAGTTTTTTCTTTATTGAGCCCAAATCTATGTCCTTGCCATCCCTATCATTCTGCAGTTAGAGTGAATATGGAGTAACAATGTCCTTCTGTTTCAGGGGTTAGAGGGAGCTTCAGGTTTTGAAGATGGTGCTCTTGGCCTCCTCTCTAAATATTCCCAGTTCCTTCAAATCTTCATCCAGGCTCTAGTTTCCTTACCACACTTCCTCCCTGCTGATGGAACTTCATGTTTGTCAGTGTATTGATTGACATTAAATGTCAACTTTCCAGGTGTGGTATGAGCAGCACAGATCAAAGCAGACACGTTACCTTCTAGGGAATTTAGCTTCAATCACACTATCTTGGCAGCCCAAGCACACCTTGGAAACATTTGAACTTATTGTTGGTTTCCATGTGATGTTGCTAAACTCTGTTCCTCTCATTTAGCATTTTGGCCCTAAGACCAGGGCCTGGCCCTTGTATGATTATGTTTTACTCTCTCACACTGGCCTGTTGCTCCAGCTTGTTAAAACAGCTTTATCACAGTGTTATTGTTGCATGTGGTGTGATAATGGATTGTAATGGGGGGAGAGAAGAGGGAGGGCGCATTGCTAGAGCTTCCTGTACTACTCCATTGGTCCCAGCTAATCAGAACAGAACCCAGATATAGTTTGGGGATAGCTGTGGAAAAGCCTTTAGGATATTCTACTGTTACTGTAGGCTATTGAGGTGGAGACAGTACCATCATACCATTTAGTGGGGTCTCCTTTGACACTTGAGTACTAGTTAGATGCACATAGACTCTGGTGGTCCCAACCCTTTCCGTTTGAATGATGGTGTAGAGGGTGAGGACCAGAACCAGAGGGGGCATAGAGATGATAACCTGAAGGATTGAGAACATGAGCCCCAGAAATCAGGCAGATTTGCACTCCAGGCCCCATCTCTTGTTTGTAACTTTGAGAAATTACTTTGTAAAATAAGTTTAATCATAATATCAACCCACAATTGAAATAATATCCATTTAATTTTAGCTCAGATGCAGCCAGGAAGGGAAGCTGAAGCCCAAGGAAGTCAAATGATTTGCCGAGATCACTTGCGTGTCCACCCAGACCAAGAACAATGTCCAGCCTTTTAGTTTCTAGTTTAATGCTCTTTCTTCTAAACCACTCTCACACTTTGGAAATCATCAGCTTATGTTATTTATTTACCAGTCTGCTTTTGTTTACTGAACAAAGGAAGGAAAATAAATAGAGTTGGTAAACCTTTGTCACCAGAATATTGATGGAGTTCCTCTGTGGTATCTGTGGATTTATTTCCCACATGCCTGCACTACCTGGGAGACACTGTTGCCATCTGAGACAGGGCATACGCGGGGAAGTTGTCCCAGACCTTGTTTTCTCTAAACACTTGGTAATGTCCCCTGCTTCTCCTGGCCCTGGCAGAGATGGTTCCCGGGGGTGGGGCGGGCCGGCACCACATGGAGGCTATCTGTGCACATATAGCAACTGCCTGCATCCTAAAGCCACACTGCTGCTATTCAATATGCAATGTGGACTGTATTTTCTTTCAATTTCTGTAAATTGTACAGGTGAATTGTGCCAGCTTTCCTAAATTGCCACAATCAATATTCCACTGCCTTTATTTTTTATGCATGCTAATGGCTTTTCTCCTTTTGAAATATACTTGTTTCCCAGATCAGTCTTTCCAACATTAAAAATATAAATAACTAAAATAACCAAAAAATAAAAAAGTAAAAAGCCCTCTGCATCAGGGTTAGTTTCTGCCCAGAGTTATGTGGCATGAATTTGAACCAGCGGTGGAAAGTACTGCCCTACTGTGCTGAGACCCTGACTGGCCTCTCTGAGCCAGCCAACCCAGCACCCAGTCAGAGTGAAGAGGGAGGTGGGGTTTTGGCTCAGAGAAGCACTCGGCCCGGTGGTGAACAGCTTGTTGAAGGCCTGTGCTGCATTTATTGGCTTTCAGGAATCATTGTCCCCCCACCACCTGCAGCTGAACTGCTTTCTAACAGGGCCTGTGTGAATCTGGTGACCCCAAGGTGGTCTCCTGAGATTGAGTGGTAGCCCCCAACCCCTGTTTATGCCGAATTGGATCTGTATGCTTTAGCAGATGTTTGGGCTCCATTCTGCATTCACTCTGCTTTACTTTTATGTACACATCTTACATTTCAGACAAAGGAACCCCTCACTGGTGTTATTCCAGCTCCCACACTTGCCCCTGTCTAAACACTTGCCCACATTCTTTCCTTCAACTGCAGTGTCTAACTCTGGTCCTACTTTTCGTCAATGAGTGTTTTCTTCTGAACACCAGCCATCATGTAAGGATTGGCTCAAATGCTGTCTTTGCCATGAAGGCTTCTCTGATTTCTGTTTTTATTCATTCATTATTTTCAACAAACATTTTATTGAGTACCTAATAGGTCCGAGGCTCTGCATTTGGTACTGTGGATAAAGCACTGCAGAAAATAGACACAAATCACTCCCCATGACCCTTACATTCTATTCAGGGGAAAGAGAAAGGAGAAAAAATGTATATATAGGATGTCAGCTGATGGAACAAGGTTGGGGTTGTAATTTTAATAAGATAGCCCAGGAAGGGGAGGCCTCACTGGGAAGGGGAAATTTGAGTTCGGCCTTGATGGTGAAGGTGCTGTCTTTTCCCTCTGCCCCTTACCTGGCACTCTCTCACATCTACTGTGGGCGGGAACCATGTAGGGGGGAGGTGAGAGGCGGGGAGAGATTGAGAGAAAGAGAAAGGTAAGAGAGTCTGTTTATCTGTGTGCACGCACACTTTCCACGCCGTCTAGCATTTTGTCTCATGATGCTTAATACATGATTTGGGAGTGGATATTGTTGACCAGACTTGTTTTACTGCTATTCCCAGTGAGGCGAAACAAAATTTATTCTGTACTGTGAAATACTGCTCAAGGATGGATCAGAGATCCCTCTGGGTCTGTGGTCATTTGTGGTGATGGCGTTGGGGTCAGCAGGCATTGCTGTGCTGTGGACATGGCTGTGTGAGCCGAGCATCCACGAGCCCCTTCCAAAGGCCTAGTTTTCTCAACCTTAAAATAAGATAGTAGAGTACGTGACTCCTAAGAGCTCTCCCAGCTCCAAAATTCTTTCCATTTTGTATGATAAAATTCTCACCTTGTGTGGGAATTCTTTGATGAATGATTTCGGCTCCCAGATTGTTCCATTGTTTGTGCTCGTGGTCTGTACCCTGTAAATAGCACCTATAGGTTTATTTTCTTTGGCACTGTGTGTCCTGGCAGAATATCTTCTCCACCTTGAGTGTGAGCAGTTAAATGACAGGCTTGGGAATATATTTTGTCCTCTTTAGAGCCTGCAATAAAAGATTCTGTATTCAGGGCTGGTTGATGCATTGCTCCATCCATCTCTCTGTCCTTTGTTACCTGAGTGCCTAGAAGTATGATAGGCTGTGCATTAAATACTGGAAATACTGAGGGAGAAATGTGAGTCCTGACCTCCAGAAGTTCACAACATTCAGAGGAACAATATTATTTGTAAAATACTTTGTTATTTGCACAGTGTTTTCACATCTATTTTGACGTATTGATCTTCAGACATTCTTAGGATTGAGATAGGACTTCTAATACGAAGTTGTATTTTGTGCCATTCAAATTACAGGAGTGTGACCTGGAAAAAATTGAGGGAGTGAGAACAATTTAAATGGTGCCGGTGACGTGGGGTCAGAGGCCCCACTATGAGGCAATGTCCTAAGGGGAAGAAGGTATCCGATGGGAAACAGAAGTCTGTTCTCTCCTTTGGTCTCAGGCCCCATGTGCCCCTTATAATATATGCATTAAAAAATGTCAACCCCACCTTTTAAGTCACTTTATGGGTTTCCAAGGCTGTTTTGTCTTATGTGATTTTGCCAGATCCATTGACTTACAAGCTAAACATCTGGTGCCACGTGTTCCTACCTTTTTCCCGTGTCACAGGAGAGGAGATAGTCCCAGAGGGAGGAATTTTCCTCCCCTCTCTGCATGAAAGATAGAGTTGGGGTTGATGACATGCCTCCCTAACCTGCAACCAGGGCTTTTTTCTCTTCCGCTTCATTTCAGTAATTCTGCAGGGATTATGTACACGTGGACTAGTAATGCCTATGGGAGGAACTGAGTCCAGAAGCTGTGCAAGACGTGCATGCTGGGAAGGTTGATGAAAGAGTGCTTTCTCTTCAGTTCTCCAGCGGCTCCAGGCTGCCTTGGGCTCCTTCTGGCCTGGGTTGGGGATGCCTGTTTGGAAATCTATGGCTGCTTCTCCTCTGGCATCTAATGAATTCTGACTGACTTTGAATGTTCCCTCGACCAGCCTGCACTTCTTTAAAGCCTGTCTTCCACATGGAATTGGCAGGTTCATTTAATTGTTTGGGAGCCAGATAAAAATGCTTTGTTCTTCGTTCCTACATTATGCCATTTCAAAATATCTCTCCTCCCACAAATTGTTGAGACTGTTCAATTTGGCCCTTCAATTGCTTTTCTTTGAGCAGATCTTTCAATTTATATTGCAAAGCCTGTTCATTTTGATGAGACGTTGAGGATATCAGTTAGGTTTCTTAATCTATTTATTATATTTCTTTTTGCCTTTCTCCTTTCTCCCTTTAAATCTTTTGTGTTGTGAAAAGCATGCAGTCATAGCAGCTGTAGTGAAATGCAAGTACTTTTTCCCTGTTTGCTCACTGTAGTGTATAATCATATAACCTTTTTTTCTTTTGCTTATGTTTTAGGGTGATAATAATAATAATGTCATTATCATCATTATTCTTTTTCTTTTTGAATTAATTCCTACACTTAGATATCAAACAGTTAGAAGATAATTAGCAGATAAGAGAAACACCCAGGAAACTGTGATTCAGATTTCAGAAAATATGCCAAATGCAATGCCAGGTGCTAGGACAGAGCTGTGAAAAAGATAAGCTGGGTCTCTTCCTCATGGTACTTGCAGTCTGATCTCCCCTGTTTCCTGGTTTCTCCTCATAGCAATCCCCTGGGATAAACATCGTGATTCTCATTTAACCTGTGAAGACACTGAAACTCAGAGTGGTGAAGTGATCTGCTCAAGGTTGCATAGTTGAAAGGAATTGGAGCTGGATTTTAAATCAGGCGTAGAGACTCTGGGTCTAGTGTTAGAGTCTGTAAAAAGAAAGACATCCCACCTCAAACCAGACCTCTAACAAGACCAGACAGATGGAGGCGGCCCTTCAAATGTAATCAGAGGCTTCTCCTGGTTCACTTTATTCTGAGCATTGGAAACATTACAGCATGCAGATCTCTGATCTTACCTTTGCGTTGCTTTATGACTTCTCTGAAGCTCATTTTTTGTCCTTTAAATGGTGTAGGTAGAAAGGGAAGGAGGAGAGAGGGGAGAGGAGGTTAATATTCAAGCTAATGGGCTCTAGAGTAAAAAGAACTAGTGTTGAATCCTGGCACTTCTATGTTTTGATTCTATGATCTTAGAAACTTGGACCTCAGATTCCTTAGTTGTAAAGTGGAGATGACAGAGCATAGAGGCCTGCCTCGGAGATATCATGGGTTCAGTTCCGGATCACCTCAATAAAGCAAATACTGCAATAAAGTGAGTTACACAACACATAAAATTATGTTTACACTATGATGTGGTCTATTAGGTGTGAAATAGCATTATGTCTAAAAAAAAAAGTACATACCTTAATTTAAACAGACTTTATTGCTAAAACATGCTAACAATCATGAGAGCCTTCGGCAAGTTGTCATCTTTTTGCTGGTGGAGGGTCTTGCCTCAACGTTGATGGCTTCTGACTGATTGTGGGGTGGTGTTTTCAGAAGGCTGGGGTGGGTGTGGCAATTTCGTAAAATAAACAACACTGAAGTTTGTGGCATCAGTTGAATTTTCCTTTCAGGAAAGATTTCTTTGTAGCATCCCATGCTGTTGATAGCATTTTACCCACAGTAGAACTTCTTTCAAAATTGTAGTCAATTCTCTCAAACCCTGCCACTGTTTTATCAGCCACGTTTATGTACTATTCTAAATCCTTTCTTGTGATTTCACTGATGTCCACAGCATCTTCACCAGGAGTAGATTCCATCTCAAGAAACTACTTTCTTTGCTCATTGATAAGAAGCAAGTCCTCTTCCATTCAAATTTTATCATGAGATCGCAGTAATTCAGTGACATCTTTAGGTTCCTCTTATAATTCTAGTTCTCTTGCTATTTCTACCACATTCTGCAGTTACTTCCTTCCCTAAAGTCTTTAACACCTCATAGTCTTTCGTAAGGGTTGGAATCAACTTCTTCCAAATTATTAATGATGATATTTTGACTCTTTTCCAGCTACATTGTCAATGAGCAGTAATATTTTAGAAGGAATCTTTTTCTCTGAGCAGTAGGTCCCAATAGTGGGTATAAAATATTCAGTAAACCATGCCCTTATCCAGGCCTTGTTGTCCTATTTTTAGAGCACAGAGTAGATTTAGCATAATTCTTAAGGGCACTAGGATTTTTGGAATGGTAAATGAGCACTGGCTTCAACTTGAAGTCACCATCTGCATCAGCCCCTAAGAAGAGAGTTGGTCTGTCCTTTGAAGCTTTGAACTTCTCCTCTCTTGCTATGAAAGTTGTAGTTGACATCTTCTTCCAATAAAAGGATGTTTTGTCTATGTTGAAAATCTGTTGTATAATGTATCCACCTTCATCAGTTATTTTAGCTAAATCTTTTGGGTAATTTGCTGCAGCTTCTACATCAGCACTTGTTTCACCTTGTACTTTCATGATAGGGAGATAGCTTCTTTCCTTAAACCTTATGAACCAATTTCTGCTAGCTTCAAACTTCTGTAGCTTCCTCACTTTTCTCAGCCTTCAAATAATTGATGAGTGTTAGGGCCTTGCTCTGGATTAGGCTTTGGCTTCAGGAAGTGTTATGGCTGGTTTGATCTTCTATCCAGACGAGACTTTCTCCATCTTAGCAATAAGGCTGTTTAACTTTCTTATCATTCATATGTTTACTGGAGTAGCCATTCTAATTTTCTTCAAGAACTTTTCCTTTGCTTGTACAACTTGACTAACTGGCACAAGAGGCCTAGCTTTCAGCCTATCTCAGCTTTTGACATGCCTTTTCCACTACACTTCATTATTTCTGGCTTTTGATTTAAAGTGAGAGACATGTGACTCTTCCTTTCACCTGAACACTTAAGAGGCCATTGTAGAGTTATTAATTGGCTTAATTTCAGTATCATTGTGTCTCAGGAAATAGGGAGGCCCGAGGAGAGGGGGAGAGATGGGGAACAGCTGGTTGGTGGAGCAATCAGAACACACACAACTTGTATTGATTAAATTTGCTGTCTTATATGGGTGAGGTTCCTGGTGCCCCAAAACAATTATAATAGCAACATCAAAGATCACTGATCACAGATCACCATAACAGATACAATAATGATGAAAAAGTGTGAAAGACTGTGCAAATTACCAAACTGTGACACAGAGACATGAAGTGAGCACATGCTGATGGAAAAACAGACTGATAGACTTGCTGGATACAAGGTTGTCACAAGCCTTTAATTTGTAAAAAACAAAAACCAAAGCCACAATTATCTGTGAAGTGCAGTAAAGTGAAACAAGGTGTGCCTGTATCTGAAAGGTCATTTGGGAATTTTAAAAAAACACACCAGAAATGTATGCTAAGCATTTAGCATAGTGCAAAATAAATATTTTCAGGTATCGTTTTTCCATTGGAATCACTCATTCCTTTATATATTCAGGGTGCATTTATTGAGTGACACAGGTTGGAGTGCCTATTTTGGCCCATTGCAGGTAGCCAATAAGGCATTGTGGAAAAGCCATGAAGTCCTTGCTGACCTGAAACTTTGTAGGTGTCAAATGATAAAAGTCACATTGCACTGAATACTACCTTAGTGTGAAAAAGCACTTGTCACAGAAGCGCCTTGCGAAGAAAGTCCTGTTAAGTTCTGACAGGGTCCTCACGGAATGGAATGGCTGCTGGTGCAGGGATGTGGAATGAGGTGGCCTGCAGTGGGAGAAGAGTCTGGAAAGGGGATATGGTTGGGGGATGTGGTTGGTCTCAAAGGCGAGGCTAAGGAGTTTAGGCTTCATTCGTTCCTTCATTTATCTGTTCATAAGCTGAGACTGTGTGAAAGATGGATCAAAAAGTTAATATACTAAACATAAGCCAGATCAAAGGTAATTAAAATGGTCTCAAAGGGAGAGAGATGATGAGGGCTGGATTCAGGGCAGTAATAAGGGGAAGGAAAAGTAGCCAAGAGATGTTTTAAAAAGCGCTTGTAAGAATCTGGATTTCCTGGTCATCATGAATGTAGAAACAGGCAACCCTGGAGTCATTTGGAAATGCAGTGAGGATGCTGTAGGCGGTGGATAACGGGCATCTCGATTAAAGTGGCTGGAGAGGCTGCACAGAGGCTCCGTGCTAGCGAGCTTGCTCTGGCTACTCTCCAGCACAGTTTGAGGATCTGCTGGACAACTGGGCTTTCCCTGCTTCTAGCAGTCATCCATTTCCCAATTATGTTGGCCATGCTAACAAATGGATATTGGTTTTTATTTTGCTCTCATTGTTTTAAATTTCCTATATTTATAGCTTTTGGAGTCTAAAAAGTGTAAGGAAAAAATCTCTTTTCTTCTACCATAAAATGAAGAGACTCTTATGTGAGGCTATAATTCTCCCTCTTCTTTTTTTTCCTCTTTTAAAATTTTCTGCTATGAAAATGACCTCTAGAACATGTATATGGAACAGGTTGCAAGGATGGTTCATCTGAGGCTGGAATGTGTTTAAGAATTCTTTACTGACTGCCAGTTCAAGCTAAAGCACTGTTGCTTTGAAATAAGGGCCTGTCTGTTTCCTATGGCATTTTCTCTCCCTACAGCCCTCCTTTCCAGTCCATTCACTTTTGCAGCCATCACATCGGTTGAAGAGAGATTACAAAAGTGGGCTGCATGTTGGAAATGGATGCTCTGCATACTTACTGCTGTCTCTGATTGTGAGCCCAAGTGAAAGGATGAAATAAATAGGTTTCTCCCTTCCCCATTTTTTTCTCCCCAACTGGTTTGTCTAAGTTCTGCTTTTTGATCATTTCCCCTGTTGGCAGAACCTGCCTCTGACCCTCAGCCACAATGAATCAGTGTACCCTGGCACTGCTCCAAATGCCTGGGGGATAAAACTTTGTCCAAGTTTGCCGGCCATTCCTCGATTCAAGTTGTTCTAGTCTTTGTTGATGTTTCCTAGAAAATTTTGGCTCTGCATTTGTCACAGTTTATTTGATGTTTAGCTTGTCTTGTTTTGTGCTGAGTGCTTTAGGGGATGTAACAATAAGACTTGGGGACTGTCCTGGAGTGGCTCGTGGAGGAAGAACATGAGGATTAATACCTTTAAAAAAGTATACAATTTAATGGTTTTAGTATATTTACAAAATTGTGCATTGATCACCACTCCCTAATTCCAGAATATTTTTATTGCTGCCTGGAGAAACCATATCCACTAGCAGTCTCTTCCCATTCCCCACTCCCCAACAACCCTTAGGAGTCACAACTCTGTTTTTTGAATCTGTGCCTTGCCTACTCTGGACATTTCATATAAATGGAATCATATAATAGGTGGCCTTTTGTGTCTAGCTTCTTTCACTTAGCATAATGTCTTCAGGGTTTGTCTAGGTAACAGTCCTTCATTTCTTTTTATAGCCTAATAATAATTCTATTGTGTGGATATACCACATTTTGTTTATAGGATAATATCTTGGGTGTATTCTATGTTCATTGTTCTATGAGCTTTACCTTTTAAATTCATTTGTCTTCCCAATTACCCTACATCATAGGTACCATTATTATTGCCATTTTACAGATAAGGATGAAGGCCTAGATAGGTTACACAGCTAATAAGTGGCAAAGCAAGCTTTGTTTAACTACAGAGTTTGTGCTCTTAGCCACACTATAACCATCCTCCCCACCATGAGTCAGAGGACATAAGATATATTTAAAAATGATTATACACATGGGAGAAAGTTACAAAGGTCTGACGTAAACTGCGAGGGGTTCAGTAGCTCAGAGTTGGGGGTGGCATGTGGTTTGGGGTGGGGGATACCGTGTGTGTTGCACTCTGAATCATCCGTACTGCCCTTTGGATTATGGCACACAGCAGATTTAGGGCAGCAAAAGTGATCTGGCCACATGGAGATGGGGTGGGGCTCCCAATCCACTGCCAGGTTTGGTCAGGGCTGACTCAGGCAGTGGGCAGGGCTGAGCCTAAGGCCAAAGGTGTTAGACATTATGTTTATCTGGGTGGGGCCTGGGCAGGCAGGGACTTGATGGCAAGCACCTCTTTTGTCTGGAATGTAGAGGAGTGCATCCAAGTCTAAGCATGCTGCCCAGCTCACTACGTATTTGCTGAGAAGCCATTTGGTTGGTGGGTGCTGGATCTGAGAGCCTTGAACCTCAAAGAGTCCTTGCAGTGGGTACCTTGCAAGCTATATAGTGTATATGTTTTGTCCAAGTCTGTCCACATCCTTATTAATCTGCGTGAGTTTGCTGTCTAGCATCTGCCTGGGGATACTGTCCAGGTGCTTGGCTATGGCGTAGAGTCCGTCTCCTAGGAAATGAGAATCTCCAGGCCTTACTGAATCTCTTAGAGAATCTCTTTGCCTTAGTGGATCCCCAGGAAGTTGTTCTAAGACATAACATTTCTGTCTCTGGCAGTTCAATTATTCATTCAACAAATATTTAAGGAACTGCTTGCTCTGTGCCAATTGCTCTAGGCACCTGGGACATATCAGTGAGCAAAATGGAGAAGGACTCCAGCTGTCTTGGAACTTAGACGTTCTTCCGGGGTGGAGGGGGGGACGAAACAATAAGCAATAGATGTAACAAGGAAATTGAAGTTTTATTTTTTTTAATTTAATAGAATAAGTATTATTAAAAATAAAGTGGAGCAGGGTAAAAAGAGATGTTGAAATTTTAAGTAGAGTAAGACAGTGACATTTAAGCAAAAACTCGCATTTGAGTACGGTTAAAGAGTTAGCTGTGAGAACATTGGGGGAAGAGTCTTTCAGCCAAGGCAGAATTCGGACGGTGTTTCAGCAGCAACAAGGGGGCAGGTTGTTGCTAGCGTGTGCATGAGAGCGTGTAGGAGCCTGCCACTCCTTCTCCGGCTGTCGGGAGGACTGTGGCCTTTCCTCTGGGGGGAACGGCAGAGGGGGCCCGTGTGCACATGTGCTTTAAAATGCTCTCTCTAGCTGCTCCATTGAAAATCTTACAATGATACTGAATCTGTAATACGTTAAGAGCATTTCTTGGAGTAGACAGATTGACTACTCAAGAAATAGAAAGTATTCCTGTGGTGGGTCTAGAACTTGGGACATTTCGGAGTCACTCTATCAGGCCCTCAGGGGCCCTCTGAATGCATTTGCTGTCTTCTATTCTCCCTGGTAAGTCAGAACTCAAGGGGAAGTGAGCACCTTCTATAGCAGAGGCCTAACTATGCCATGGCCCTGGTGGATGGGTTTTCCTGCTGCTGGCCGCACATGACCAGGTCTTGGATCTTGTTTGTTCCAGGAAGATTTAGAAATTAGTACTGGATCATTTGCATACCTTGCAAATGTATAAAGTATGTGTACTTTGAAAAATAGAGATACATGTGTATAACATGTAGCTCCTGGATGCTAGTGTGTAAAACCATGACAGGTTGGTTTATTGCATTTCACAAGATTTTCTTCAGGTGAGAAATAGGACCTTAGGAGCATACTTTAGTCTGCAGAATTACTGGGTCTATTACACAACCCCAACTTAACTCTGTTGGAAATACGAAGTGTGTCATGCAATAATCACATTACCTGCCATAGGAATGGACAACCTCTTGTGACTTAAATGTATAATAAATAGTACAGTTATAAAAGTACTGCTGCCACTTATTTTATCTGGTTTGATTTGGGGCTTTCTTTGTGCCAAAATTGTTTGAAGGTTCTCCCAGAGTTTGAAATCCATGTTACATTTGCTGTACTCCCTTCCCCCCTCCCCATTAGAGATTTGTGGGATAGCTCTTTGGCAACATGTCAGTGCAAACGTTTGTAGAAGTGGGTGAATGAATTAAAAAGCAGAGTAGGCATTTAACTGGCAGGCTGAAAGAAAAACGTCAGTTTCCGTGGGTTAAGCAGGATCTTTGCAGCATATTTAGCACTTGACTTCTTCCAAATTTGCCTACATGAAATAACCTCTCTGTTTTCACACATGAAATATTTAAATAACTTTAAAATATGTGTGTAATGCTGGGTATGTGACCAGATGGAAGAGTACTTCTTGGCTGATAATTGTAAACAAGCTGCCACTAATGTTAATGTTACAGCTGTAGACATAAATGTATTTTGGTTGGTTATATTTTACTTTTGAGAGTGTACAGTACTTCAAAGTTAAGCCCAAATTGCATTTCTATTTGAATCTTCTTGATGAAGCCTTCATAGATAGATAGATAGATAGATTTTACCTACTTTTGTTGGCTAGAATATTTTAACTCCATGCAAAATGGGTTCAACTGTTTACATTTTTCAGATAGTATCCGAATAATTATTTCCATCTCTAGTTCCCCAGGGCAAAGTGCAATGTAAACAGCTTTAGGATGTTTTAGCCTGTTAAAAGTTAATTGTCAGCTAGGCCGAGGGGTTACTGAGTTTGTAAAGGGTCTGGATAACTGATCTACTGCTGTGTTGGGAACTGTTGCTTGTCCTGCAAAAACTTTGATTTGGGAGTGTGGTGGTGAATAGTGTTTCATTGTTTTGACCCTGAAATGAAGGAGGTTAAAGCATCTACTATGTATCAAAAATCATACTGTCCCATGCCATCTTGTTTAATCCTAACTTTTCATGTGAGTTAATATTATTAATATTTTATAATGAGAAAAATCAGCCTTTGAGAGACACCATTTCCAAGATCCCTAACTGCTAGTTGGTGGCACAATCAAGATATGGACCGAGTTCCAACCTACTCAAAAGCCCATTCCCTTTTCATTGTTTCTTTTCAGTGGTTGCCTTTAGGAAGAGAACAAGGTGATATTTGTCAAGCATGTTCCAAATGATTGGATTTGACAGATCTGGTGTTTCCTGATCTCTAGATAATTAAATGGAGAACCTATACCTTTGTCTGTTCATGAATTTATTTAATCAGCAGAGTAACATGTATTTCTGAGACCCAGTCTTCTGGATCTCGTTTTGACAGATGATTGTGTGATTATCTTGGGGGACTAATGAAGGGTTTAGATTCCTTCCAGCTCCCTCGACCCTGAGACCATGAAGATTCAGGAATGACTCCTTCCCGGGTATTTCCAGAGCCTCTGTTTCCATGTAGGGATGAGTCTTTCCCCACTGGGCTCTAATTGCTACCTCCAAGTAAGGGAGTCCAGGGAACCCTCAAACTAGATCGCTTGTGAGATTTTAAATTAATTGACATTTAATAAAAATGTTTGTAGGAGTCAAGGTGCCCATGCACACAGTTGTCAGTGTGTGTGCCCACACCCTTGCATCTTGAAAAAGGTCTAAGAGCAAAGTGAAGACAGTAAGTTTAAAGAAAACCACAGACTCAGTATTGATGATATGAGGAGCAGGAATGATAGGCAGTCTCTGCTTTGTTTGCTCTAGGGAGCCCTTTCCAATAGTGTGGGTTCTGAATGCGGCTTGGTCAGATGGTGGCTGTTTCTCTGATTCTAAATGAAACTGCATGGCTTTCTTCTTCAGGATATTTTTGGTGTGTTTTTAATAGAAAGAGACTTGTTTGGGATCCCAGATCTTCAAGTTCCATAAAGAGGTGAGGCTGTGAGCAGGCTAGGAATCGGAACCGTGTTGTCGGTGACCCCAGAGGCGTGGATTTATGTAGGTATATTGTGAGCACATTGATCCAAGAGGGTGGTTTGAGGCATTAGGGATGAGAGGGAGAAAGGAAGAACAGTAGACCAAGTAATTATGTATAAAATCTAAGTAAAACAAACAAAACACTAAAATAACCTACATTATAGGATTATTATGAAGATTTATTGAAATAATACATATGAAAGGCTCCAAGCCTGGCATGTAATAAGTTCTCAAGAATTACTTACTATATGAATACTCAAGAATACTTGAGTACTTACTATATGAATACTCAAGAAAGTGTTTTTTTAAGTTACTTAGCACTATTATTTTTATTACTGTTATTATTGTATATCAGATGTCCATGGGAGGAAGGCTTATGTGAATTAATAAGACATTGTGTAAATTTTACAACATTCATAATTAATAGATTAAATGATGACTGGGTCAGGTTAGAAGATTGAACATCCACTCAGAATTTTATAATGATTTGGCTAAAGACATTATTTTAGAGAAGAAAATAAATGTGGACTCTTGTGTACCACCCTGTCAAAGCCTCTGGTGGAGGGAAAAGGAAGTGGGCCAAAGCGAAATTTGATATTTCAGTCCCTGCACTGTCCTTTCCTTGTGGCCCTCAGAGTGCTTTGAGGGGAAGGGCAGAGGTTATCAACGTGTTAGGGTATGGAAACATTAACAGGTGAGGCCAAGCATTTCCTCACCTCTGTCACCCTTTTGTCTTGTGATGGGAATTTATAATTGGAGTATAGATGAGGATGGTCAGCAAGTTCGGAATGGAGAGGAAACAAACATTCTCTAAAGGGCAACTGTGATTTGTAGCTGCAAGATGGTCTCCAGTAGAAAGCTCACCCTTGACTCTGTACGATGAAATGAGAGCCTTGTTGGATGCCAAGATCAGTTGCCTGAGTTGGGAATGGTACATAGTTCTTCCTGTGACATGTAACTGATGAAAGTGGTTGGAGTTGCTTTTTCCCTGGCTCTTGATTATAAAGCGGGGGGCCGGAACCCGTACTCAGTAAATTATGTCATTTGAAGAATATGTGCTGGTCACCCTATAATCCTTCTCTTACTATTCTTTAGGTTTCTTCATCAGTTAGTCTGCAACTTCCGAGTTTCCCAAGGAAATGGGACAATGAATACATGTTTCTTTTATAATAATTTTGAATCAGATTTACTTAGCGGCCAAATCTATAGTGAGTAGAGGATCACTCTTGTTAAAGAGGCTGTTAATCACCAGTTGTAAAAGTGCCAAGTGGGAAGAAAAGGGGAGAGCTTTAATCTTGTTGGCCTTCCTTTGAAGGAAAAAGGGAAAGAGCTGCCAACTGCCTGGGTGAGAGGTGGGAGGCTTAGAAGTGGACTTTTTCCTATATGCAGGGCTCTTTGCTTATTCAGGTTTCTCTTTTTCAGGCAAAATATGGCTGTGTGTGAGCGGTGTCCTAGAACAGGCTGGAATCAGGCCCTGTAAGATGTAATGTGGAGAAGGGTCATGTTGAGGGGAAAGGGTGTTGAAGCATTTCATCTTCCTCTGGAATCTCTGGCCCACTGGAGTGGGGGAGCTCTGTTATAGAGGCATCCCTGGCCTCCACCTAATCCTTCTCAGCGTTTTTCTGGCTCCATTTGCCAGAGGAGAAAGATGTCAGGAGAGATGTGCTTATAAACAGAAGTGGATGCTAGCTTTGGATTGTATTTTAAGCTTTGGCATCTGCTGTCATTTATTTATCAGTCAGTGAAAGGAAGGGACGGGAAATTGAAGAGCGCTGCAGGGGGAGAGGCACCTGGAGGGTGGCAAAGGTTTGAGGGAAATGCCACTTAAGTGGGAGCATCCGTCTCGTGCCAGGGTGATGAAGATAATGAAATTTAATTCACATGACAACTAACTAGCATTCAGGGCAAGAAAACTATCTAAACTCATTCCCTCCAAAAGTCTGAAAGTAAAATAAAAATGAGTGTTGGTGGGCATTGTGTATCCAGCCCCCATCACCACAGAGGCAGGGACAGGGTAATGAGAGGGCCTGGCTGCATTAGATGTCCCCCCGGGCTGGCTTGGGGTGGGAGGTGGGGGGTGGCATTCAGGTACTGCCAGGGTAAGTTTCTGGACAAGAGAGGCAGAACTAGAAAGAACAAAGCTGAGCAGAAATCAAAACCTGGACAATAATAGCATATTTCATAATCAGCAGATGAAGTGAGCATGGGAGGAGAGGAGGAGTGGGAGTTCTGGAGCTAGGAGGACAGGTGCTCTGGCCCAAGTTTGGCAGTGTAGGACTCAGAATGCAAATGGGGAGTAAGTTCCAGGAGGCTTCTTGTCTGATTATGCTTGGAGGGTGGCCATGGGTGCTTAGAGGCCTGGGCTGGGGACTGTGTAGGTTCTTCTCTCTTGTAATCTTGACAGGTGGACAAAGAAGAGGGCATCTATTTCTCTTTTACAATTTGGGAAAACAAGGCTCAGGGAAATGAAATAACCTGCAGGTTACATGGCTGGTACGTGGCAAAGCCAGGACGTGAATATAGGTTTTCTGTTACAACTTCCAGGGACTCTTTCTCCCCTGATCCAGCTGTCTTGTTGTTTGCATGTATATACTGTATACACTTCCTTTGACAGACATCACTGTTTCCCAAATAGAGATATATTTATATTTCTGTGAATTTATGATGTCCAATTTTCATGCGCAAATTTCCTTACCTTTATTGCTTTTGAATCTAGGAGTATGCTTAGCATCTCCGTGGTCCCAACACAGTGCGTGGTGTTAGCAGAGCTGGCCCCTAAGCTGTGATGACAGTCCCCTTGTCTGATCATAGCAGGCAGAAAAGGAAAGGTTACTAAAGCTGGGCTCTTAGCACCTTTCCCTCCTGGGAAGGCTTATCAGCATTTCACTCTGACATGTCCCAGGCAGGAAGGAGCTTTCTTTCAGCACTTGCCTTTTGTAGTTTCACTGACAAGACTAACTTAGTGACCGAGAAGCCTTTAGCGAGCTACAGATGTGAAAGATTAAGCCTCTCCCTGTCCAGGGTTGACTCATGTTATTTCCTTAGTAAACCTGGTTGCTAGTCCTAATCGAATGTCCAGTTTCCCTAAGTATAAAATGAGTATGGGCTAAACCAGATGGGCACTAATCCTGTATGTTTAGGAAGAAAAGGCCAAGTGTGTTCATTTCACCCCAAGGGCATGTTGCTTCCTTTCCTCCAGTTTCTTAAGACTTCTGTTAGTCAAAGACAGTCTGCCAAAGGCGAGGGCCGTTTTGTCAGTTTTCCTGCCAAAGTTTCACTGGAATGGCCTTAATTGCACTTAACATGGGCAGTGGCTTTGACAGCCTCTGAATAATTGGACAGTGTCCACTTCCCAAAGAATCCCATAGAGATCCCAGGATCTAAATGTTCTCTGAACCTCCATTGATGATTTTTCTTTTGTTCCATAGGCTGACTTGATGAGATTGATAATACTAATATTGTTTCTCAGTGCTTTCTTCCTCAGACCTGTCACTGTGGTAAAGGATTGTTTTTTGAATGTTCTCTCTATTGCTTCCATAATGTGTCCTCTTTTATTATTATTATTATCAGACTTTATTTTATTAATGATAGTGTAATTTAGAGTCAAGTGATTTAAGGGGAACAGGACCTTACACATTTACTATAATTTTGTGTCTGTAACATCTCAAATATTTATGGCATTAATTTTGTAGTGCAGGGTGTTGTGTACCAGACAACACGTTATATGCATGAATGGTGGTGCTTTGACTGAGAAATGTGTCCTGTGGTAGCTTTGTCCTCAGGCATATAACTAATATGCACACAGATTAAATGACCAAGTGAGTGTTCAGAAACCTCAGGCTCTGACAGGCAGCTGTGGGAGGCTGGCGTTCGACGTGGTGGACCATGTTCATGCTGTACTTCTCATTCATCTCTTCCCTCCATTCCTGCTTCAGCTACACTCTGTGTTCTCCCCAGGCCATTGCAGAAGGGTCCTGTTTGACCTCCCTGCCTCTGGTTTTACTCCCCTGTCCCATCTTGTACATGTCCCCCAATAGGCACCCTCAGTCTTAGTTAGTGCCCAGTCATCGCCTTCTCAAGGCCCCCTACCTGCTCTCCATTGGCTGGATCAGGTGTAGATACCTCTGGCCTGGCATCCGTGTCTTTCTATCCCCTGCCCACTGAGCTTGTCTGATACCCTCCTGCCCCTCTGCCTGGTTCACTCCTGCTCAAGTCTGCAGCACATTCCCATTCCCCCACCCCTCACAAACTCATCATTCCTTCAGGACCTACTCCTTTGACAAAGAACCCTAGCCTGCAGGGATTTCTTCCTCTTCCAAACCCTGCAATTCCTAGTGTCACCTAATGTATTGGTTATCGATTGCTGTGTAACAGATTACTCCACCACTTAAAACAACAAACGCATATTGTCTCTCACAGTTTCCAAAGGTCAGGAATCTGGGAGTGGCCTAGCAGTGGTTCTGGCTCAGGGCTGCTCATGAGGCTGCGGTCAAGCTGTCAACCAGGGCTGCAGTCTTGCTGGAGGATCTACTTCTAAGCTTAGTTATGAGTCTCCTGCCAAGAAATTTCAGCCCTTTTCCACTTGAGGGCTTTCTCCACAAGCCTGCTCAATGACATGGCAGCTGGCTTTTCCAAGTGAGTGGAGAGAGGTAGATAAACAAAAGACTGAGATGGAAGTTGTAGTGCCTTTTGTAACGCAATCTTGGAAGTAAAAACCAGTCACTCCTATTTGTCACATTGACTAATGCTGATACAAAGTGGGAGGTGACTACTCAAGGGTGTGAATACGGCAAGGTGGGGTCATTGGGGGCAACTTGAAGGCTGGCTGCTGTACCTGTCTTATCTTTTTGTGTGTGTCTCTGTGTGTGTGTATATATGTATATTCTGTTTTTCCCCCTAGCCTGGGAACTCTTTAAATTCAGAGGCTGGTCTCATTTTCTGTTTTGGCTTCTTTACTTTATACAAAGTACTTTTCATGGAGATGTTTATTTTGTCTTCCTAATAACCTGTTGCACACTGCCCCCCCCCACCACCTTTTATTTTTTTTTTAAGAGAGGGAAAAGTAAAGCCCAGAAGAATTGATTATCTAACTCAGTCAGCTACTATGTGACAGAGTTTATGAATTCACTCCTAGGTCTTTCAGATCGAAAACCTGTGTTCTTTCCATTATACAAATGGTATGCTGATTTTGATTTCTGTAAAATATTTTCTACAACCTGCTTATTATATATCAGCTTTAGTGACAAGAGGAACAACTTGGTGGCACCCCATAATTGCAGAAAAGTATTTGTATATAACAATTCCAAGGTAGAAAAAGCTTCTGAGAAGTTGTCCTAACCAACTTAAGCCTCGTCTTCCTGGCCTTCATCTGTCCAGCAGTTGCCTGTCCAAAGTTGCTGATTTATTTGACTATTCTACTCAACAAGAAAGCTCAAGAAGCCCATACAAGTGCCACATTTCAGCAGATTTTCTTACGTAGTCATCTAAAAAGATTCAGCTAGTCACCTCCCACCACAAGAAACTCTACTGCAGGACTTTGTTCATCGGTTTCAAACAGGTAATTCACTCGAGAACAGACTCTGTGTTTTCTAGGCTTCGTGGGATTGGGCTGCAATCTACATTGCTGGAACATCTCCCAATACACTGTTCCATATACTGTAACTTAGCTTCATAAGGAGGTTCTAGGAAAAGAAAAAGAAAAAGAAAAAAAAAAGTAAAGAAGAAAAGAAAGGAAAGCAAAGAAAAGAAAAAAAAAAATAAAATCCCTTCTTGTACTCCCAGAGTTATGGTGGTTGAATTCAATAAAGGAGCTTTGATTTTCTTTTTCATTTTGAACAAAATCCTGGCTCCTTTAGTTGACTTTGAAAATGTGGAATGTGTATGTTTCTAATTTCAGTCATTTCCCCTTTCTTCTCTGCAAAAAAGGGGAACACTGCAGGTGGCTTTCTAAAATTTGAACACCTCGACTTTTTCTGTTCCTTCTCATAATCATCTTTTATGTCTGCAGGGGACATTTAGATTTATTCTTGTAATGATCCTTGGATTTTTGATTTATTGACTAAAGATAGTTTTTGAAATATTTTTTATTCAAATATGTCTTCTGCCCCCTAATGGTTGGAGGAATATTGCGTATTGTTTTACAAGCTATTTTCTTATCTCTGCGTAGATATTTCTTACCCATAGTGACCATGGGGAGGTTTAATGTTACATGTTTCAGCACAGTGAGTTACCCCCAAACCGTGGAATTTCTTGGTTCTCTTTAAAGAGTCCAAACATACTGGGGAGGAGGAGAAGATGAGAAGGGAATTTGAAAAAGAATTGGGAATGAGCTTTCTCAGATACTTTCATGCTTTTAGGTGGTTAAAAGGTTGTTTTCTGTGTAGATTGACATTTTCTTTAGCGGCCATACTCTGAGTCAAATTAATTTCTCTGGAGCTCTGAGAAAGCTTCCACTCTGATGATAATAGAATTCTGTCTAACTAGTTTTTATTTTTGCATATATCTAGATCTAGATAAATAATACTTAAATAACACGTAAATATACGTGTAGACATACCTGCAAACACAAAATATTTCCAGAAACATCCATGTTTGTGTACAGTTCCTTCTCACTCTCACCTTCAATATAAATGGACATTTAAAAATTCAGAAAGCAATGAGTTGTAAGTCCTCAAGAGCTGCAGTCTCCAACCCCTGGGCTGCAGACCATTATTGGCCCGTGGCCTGTTAGGAACTGGGCTGCACAACAGGAGGTGAGCAGCGGTGAGCAAGCTAAGCTTCATCTGTATTTACATCTGCTCCCCATCACTCACATCACCGCCTGAGCTCCGCCTCCCGTCAGTTCAGCAGCGGCATTAGTTGCAGGAAAACAAGCTTAGGGCTCCCACTGATTCTGCATTATGGCGAGTTGTATAATATTTCATTGTATATTACAATGTAATTATAATAGAAATAAAGTACACAATGAATGTAATGTGCTTGAGTCATCCCATAACCATCCTCCCCAACCCTCAGTCCATGAAAAAATTATCTTCCATGAAACCAGTCCCTGGTGCCAAAAAGGTTGGGGATCACTGCTCTAGGGGACTTAATTGATCGGGTAGCTTTGGCTAGTTGTTTAGGTACATTTTACAAGGCCCATCCTGTCCTAATTGCTAGGAACAACACGGATAGGACCTGTCTAGCGGAAAGAAAACACAGTTTGGAGCAGGGAGATGAGTGTCCCTGAGGGTGGCATTTTCTTAGAGAGCAGCAAAGGGCTGTTTTGCCTCTAGAGGGAAGGTACACAAATCCAGAGGTGGTACCTTCAAAGGAATTAAGGTGACCTGAGTGTACTGGCCTTTTCGTCTTCTGATATGTATGTATATCCTTGCTTACAATAAGCTTGCTAGTAATCATAATTATTAATATATATAGCACTTTATCTAGCATGGTCACGAATTTTATCTTCTTTGGCCCTCACAGAATCCCTTCCCCTTAACCCACCCCCATGAGGTCATAAGTAGTTTTCATTTTGTGGAGGAGGAAGGTAGTAGTTCAGTGGCTAAGGGATGCACATAGCTAAAAGTGGGAAACTAGGGTCTGACAGCCAAGCCTTTTTGACTTCTAATGCAATACGCTCTGTGCCTCTTCCCCTAAATAACTGGGCATTGCCTAGCTTCACTTCATAAAAGGAGAATAATACATTGGGTACTTCGATTCTTTCTTCTACCTTGTGACCCAGATTTCATGAGGGCTGGGTGAAAACCATATATGTTTTTCTGTCTCTAATTTCTACTTCATTCTTGGCATATGACAGAAACATTGGAAAGTGTGGTGGTTTAAAATATGTCCACAAATTCTTTGACACTCACTTCAAAAGATGGAGCCTATTCCTCTCGAACGCGGTTGGACTTAGTGACTTGCTTCTACCGAATAGAACAAAGTAGAAGTGACAGTGTGCAACTTTAGAGACTTGATCACAAAGGCACCGTGGCTTCCTCCTTGCTCTCTCTGGGATCACTTACTGTGGGGTACGTTAGCTGCTGTCAAGAGGATTCTTAAACTTCTAGCCTACATAGCGGCCCATGTGATACAGAACTAAGGCCTTCTGCCAGCAGCCAGCAAGGAGCTAAAGCCTCTGGCCGACAACTTGGAAATGGATTTTTCAGCCCCAGTCAAGCCTTCAAATGACTGGCAGCCCCAGTCAAAGAATAACTTAACTACAACCTCATCAGAGATCTTGAGCTAGAAATACCCAGCCCCCCTGCTCCTGAATTCTCAACTTAATGAAACTAAAAGATAAGAAATGTTTATTATTATAAATCCCTAAGTTTGGGGGTGTTTCTGTTATGTAGTAATAGATACCTAATATAAAAATAGGTGAATAGTATCTCAAAATGCTCCAGGTTTCTGATGTTTCTGGTAATTAATGATAAAGACTCAATGACATGTGCTGTAATTTGTAGATACTGGCTACTTCTCAGTCGTTTTCTTTCAACCCAAAAAGGTATAGCAGTTTTGTGTGTTTCCCACATTAGACAATCACCTGGGGATCATTTAAACACACAGAATCCAAAACCCTGGACTCATGGAATGGAATGTCCTAGAATGGGGATTGGGAATTTATATTTTTAAACAAACCTCTGAAGATGATTCAGATGTGCACAGCCCAGACTCATGCAAGGAATGTCATTTGGGAACCACAGAACTAGAACTCTTTCCTTTTTCCTTAATTCATTTCTGATAATCAAGGCCCACAGGATTATGCCACGTTAGTTCTCTTCCAGGGGCTCATCTTGATGCCTTCTGTGGACGGGGCGTGCCTTGCAGTGGTGAACCGTTGTTAGACCTGTGGCCCTTTCTCCCCCTTGGAGCTATGTCTTGTGCTTGGTGTGGAGCCCGTGTCAGACCAGGGAGAGAGGACTGCCGGCTCTGGCATTGAGCGTCACCAGGGAGCTGAGATGGAGGCAGGTTCCACTGCTAACGTTGAGTCTCATGTGTGGTATTATTCTTAAAAATAGGCATGTTGATGTGTCAGTGTCTCTTCATACATACAGGCTGCAGAAAGCCCCTGTGGGAAAGAAAACCACCCAGGTGGGAGTCAGTAGCTGTGGAGAACATGCAGGAGGGAACTTGTTGGCCTTCTCGAGTGGAGGAAGAAGTCCTAATATGTACTCCGATCAAGAAATGCTAACAGAGTTCTGGGCACAAACAGTGCATATTTTAAATGTGTGTTTTTAGTTCTTCATTGCCATATCCTAATTTAAAATTGATTCTTCAAGCGTGATGACTATACTGTGGGTGTGGTATTTGATATATATCATTTGAATGCTTGTGCCAAATATTTCAAAGTTTTGTTGTAATATCAGCATTTGTTTTAAAGGAAAAAGTCCAAGTGGCTGAGAGCACCTGTTTCTCCTCATAAGTTCTGTCCTAGTAACCTCTTCTGACACTAAGTAACTGTGTCACCTTGGGAAACTTACTTTCCAGCATCAAGAAAAAAGGCTTTTCTTTAGAGAAAGGAGAGACCTGGGCAAGATGATTGTTCCCATCTAAACAGGTAAATCTGTTCAGCATTGTATTAGTTTACTCAGGCTGCCATAGCAAAATACCACAGAGTGTTTTAAACAGCAGAAATTTGTTTTCTTGCGGTCCTGGAGGCTAGAAGTTTAAGATCAAGATGTTGGCAGGTTTGGTTTCTCCTGGGGCTTCTCTTCTTGACTTGCAGATGGCCGTCTGCTCGCTGTGTCTGCGAATGGTCTTTCCTGTGTGTGTGTGCACCCTTGGACGTCCAAATTTCCTCTTATAAGGACACCAGTCACATTAATTAGGGTTCACCCTGATGGCCTTGTTTGAATTGAATCAATTCTTTAAAGGCTCTATCTCCAAATTAAGTAACATTCTGAGATGCTGGGGACTGAGGCTTCAACATAAGAATTTGCAGGGGACACAGTTTAGTCCATAACAAGCATCCAGATTGCCTTAGTGTGTTAGAGGTCCACATGAGGCAGTGGCTTGGGGTGGCTTCAGGGCACCGTTGGGTCTCTATAGCGGAGGTAAAATAGAGTGAACCCTGTAAAGCCGTCTGGTCATTTTCCTGCTTTTCTGGAAACAACCTCTGAGGTGTGTTAGGGAGTCAAAGTCAGAGTTACAGAGTGCAACTAATGATGAATGGTACCTTGGAGGGATGCTCCTTATTTAATATTAGAGGAAGCCAAGGTCCAGGGAAGGATTGAGCTACATTTATTATTAGATCTCTTGATTTATAACCCAATTCCATCCACTCAGAGGCAAATCAGAACATAGAACCATACTTTCTGACTTCACCATTGCCTCATACCAACACCTCAGAGGCACCGATGTGGTATGACATTTTTTTTCAAGCTCTGAGGAGGGAGGATACAATGGCACTTCATTGGGAATGTGCTAAGAACATTCTAAAAATAGTAACATCCTCTAATCAAAAGCTTTTTGTCTGAGTGAGGGCTTTTTTCAATGCTTTCTTCTTCTTGATCTTTCAAAGGAGGTCAGGTTTCTCACCATGGGTTGTAGGATCAAGGCTCCTAAGTCTGTAAGTTGACAAGAGTTTTGTTATATTGAAACCGATGAAGAACAGAAACAGACAACAATAGAAGTGATCCATTTTTTTTTAGTTTAATTCCAGAGTTTTTTAGTTTAATTCCAATTCTAGTGACTAGAAGTGATTCTTGATGTTTAATTAAATAGTTTTAGACCTAAAAAACTGTTAAAATGTTTTATGAAATTACATCAAATTGTCATCACTTCTTTCTGGAATCGATAAGTGACATAGGAATCAGAGATGTGACCTAGCCCTTTTTCTGGACTAAGTGGAATAAAATTTGCAAATATTGTATGTTTTTTTTTTTTTTTCAAATATTGTATGTTTTTAAGACACTTTTTTTTTTTTTTAAAGAAACTTGTAAAAGATCCATGGGCAAATCAAATACAATCCTCTGAAATGTCTATACCTATAGTAGAAAGCAATTGTCTGCATAATCCAATGAACATTTCAGTATGTCCTTAGAAGGAAATTCTGTCAACATCACGTTGGTGTTCCTAATTTGTCTTGCTTTCATGGTGAATAGCACTTCCTGTGGTGAATCTGCTGAAAGAGAAAGGCTACCAGGACTTTTCTAGAGCCTGACGCCCAGACATATCAGTCTTATTTATAAAGTGAATTATCTGAATGTAAAATTAGAGATATCTTTTAATGTACAAGGACGCTTTGCCACTTTTATTGTATCTCTCCTGTTTATGAGATAGAATGTTTCTACCACAGACCCATTTTCTATTTCCTAAATGATTTATTCATTCAACAAAAATTTAAAGAGGCTTCTTGTGCTGGACACTAGGGATATGGCAGTGAACTATAGTAACAAATATATGGTCCCTATTCTCAGAGCGTTTATATTTTACTAAGAAAAATAGGCTTTAATAAAATAATTTCACTTTTGGTTTTTTAAAAATAACTTTTCATTCTGTATATTGAAGGTATACAACTTGTTATGAGATACATAAAGATAGTAAAAAGGTTACTATAATAAAGCAAAATAACGTATCCATCATCTCACATAGTTACCCATTTTTCTTTATTTTTGTGGCAAGAACACCTAAAAATCTGCTCATTTTGCCTACCTGCCAAATACAGTACAATTTTGTTACCTGCAGTCCTTATGTCATACACTGGATCTCTAGACTTGTTCGTCCTACATATCTGCTACTTCATAGCCTCTGACCTACATCTCCCATTTCACTTGTGAACGTATAACTGCAAATTGGGATAAATTCTCCAAAGGAACAGGCCAGATTCCAGGAGAAACAGGAGCATATTACGAACGAGTTTACCCCAGGCTGGAAGGCTTCTCGGAGGACCTGATTTTTGGCTGAGCTATGAAGGATGAGGGAAGGGTTAACCAAGCTGGGAAGATCAGAGAAGTCATGGCAGAGGCCATTGGTCCCACAGGGGTGGCATAATGGAAAAACAGGGGATTAGAATGAGAAAATTTGGAATTATGTCTATCTTTTTTCTGTTTTTGGTACAACTTTGGGAAAAATTACTTCACTTCCTTGGGCCTCATGTCCTTCTTTATGTCATGACTAAATTTGAATCAGAGAATCTGAGGGACCTCAGAGTCACTGAACTAGATTCATTCATTCACACAAATGGACTGAGCACCTACCATGTCCCAGGCAATGTGGTCAGTCCTGCAATGCAAAGACGAATTAACTGGGATCACTTACCTCAAGCAGCTTGGACCACCAGCAGAGACAAACCTACGAGGCAGCCAACTGTGTGGTGTTGTGCATGTCCTGGGAATACAGATGAGGCTGGGATTAGCCCTGATGGGAGGAGAGGAGAAGTCTGGAGGACTCCATAGAGAAAAAGATTTTTTTTTTTTTTTCACCAGAAGGAGAAGAGGTTGAAGTTAGCCTGAGCAGCCAGATGGGTATGAAAAAATTCATAGAGATTGAAAATATTCACTGGGACAACAGTGAGTAACACTATTCCACAATCTAAAGTATTGACAATTTAGACATGTCCTTTGGAGACTCCACATGCACCCAGATCTCCAGGGTAGATTTGAAGGTTGATTATGGAAATCCTTGCCCACATCTCCTTACTCTGAAGGCTGGGGAAGCGTAGAAACTGTTTCTGTGCTCTGGGTTGGTTGCCCATCTGTCAGAAAATGCCCTTTTCACGGCAGGGTCCTAGTGACTTAATTATTGTTTGTGGGATATTTAAAAGTTCAGGTCAAGGATGAATTTCTGTTACAAAACTTGAAGGCACACGAGTGAGATGTTTAAAAATGAAGTGGAAGTTTTTTTGTTTTTTGTTTTGTTTTTGTAGAGGAAGATTTTCATAGCCTGAATATGCCACTAGGGTTAGTCAGACTGTGAGAAAATGATGTTGTACACCAGAGAAGAGAAAAGAAGAGCCCTTTGAGGAGCTGTTCTAAAATTATTTTTTGTTTATTCTCTTAACTCTTTGGTTTGAATGGGTCATAGTTTGCTTGCCAAGATAGGGTTAGCATTTTGGCCATGTTTTAAAAGCTGTCCAAGGGATGGGCAGGAGCGGAGACAACCCAAATAACTTGAGAAAGAGTTGCTAGAAATTGGGTTGCAGTTTAGTCTAAATGTGCTTAGAAACAAACAAAGCAAACTAACACTATTGATTTGAAAATTTGTTTCCTGCCTACTTCCAGAAAGGCCTTAAGAAAAAATACTTGGCTATAACATGGCCATTAAAATACAGGGCAAAGCCAAAACCTCACAAGAAGTTTTGTGCAGTAGCAAATATGTTTTATTTGACCTAGGTAAGATAGGTATTCTTATTGTTATTATTGTTTGGGTGGGCATGAATTTTAGATAAAAGATTTCTGGCAGTCTAAGCAAAAAAGTAAAATACGGTTGTCTAGCAACTTTTATTGAGCAATAAAAAAAGACAGGTCAACTGTTGGGAGATCTATTCTTTGCTACACTAATTATGCAGATTTTTATATCATAAACATTGAGTAGGGTAATTTCCCATAACTTCAGTGAGTTTTCCAGCTGATGGTAAACTTTCCTTAGTAAGACAGGTTTTTGCACGGAGGCATTTTTATTTGGGGACATAACTAAGGCAATTCAGGTTTTTAATTTTCTATTACGATTTTATGCAAGGAAAAATATCAGTAAGTGGGTGGATATTATCTTGTTTAGATCAGTGTTTTAAAACTTGAATGTTCATAAGAACTGCCTGGGGCCCTTGTTAAAATGCAAATTCCAATCCCCCCCACCAACCAGATCTACTGAAGCAAAGTCTCTAGGCGACGGGCCTGGTTATATATTTAACAAATACACCAAGTAATTTCTTATGCTGAAACAAGTTTAGGGAACACTGCCCTAGATGGTTTTCCTTGACTGTTTTTTCCTTTCAGCTTGGCTTTGTAGCAGTTATTTTGAGCATAAATTGTGATAGGAGCCCGAGGCAATAGCACTAAAAGTGAGATGATGGAGCCCAGTGGAGCCAGTTTAATTAGCTGGTTTGGACGACCATAATGTCACTTCCCCTTCTCCAGCTGTGTGCTTCAGGATGCTGCCAAGCAGTTCCTTCCAGGTGTCTTTTCATCTGTTATTCCATTGATCCTTACAACATCTCTGTGTAGTGTGTAGAACAAGTATGATAATTTATATTTCATTGATTTTTAAGATGCACCCTTTCCCATAGTTTTACATCTCTAACATTAGTATGCATCTTAGAATTGAAGGTGTCTGAACTGGAATTTTTTTTTTCTGTTTTAGTGATATATAAAATAATGGTGATTTTATATTCAAAAGTGTCAAAGATTTGATGAACTGTGGTTGCTTGTTTTATAGATGAGTCATCGGAGACACTATGACAGTGATGTGACCATGGAATATCACTACTAGTTGGGGGAACCAGCCTTAGAGTCATCTCTCTGTTGTACTAGTTATCTACTGCTGAGTAACCAGTTACCCCAAAACATACTGGCTTAAGACATTAAGCATGTATTATCTCACGTAATTTCTTGAAGTCGTCAGGCATTTGGGAGTGGTGTAGCTGGGGGTTAGGGTCTCTCATGAGGTTGTAGGGCTGCAGTCATCTGCAAGCTTGACTGGGGCTGTGAGTTCCTCATACAGGCTGGCTCACTCGTAGGGCTGGCAAGTTGGTGCTGGTGTCAGTGGGAGGCCTCAGCTCATCCCAGTGTGGGCCTCTCCACACACTGTGGAGATGCAGCATAGAGACTGTCTGCCTTCCACCGGAGCAAGTGATCCAAAGGACCAAGGCAAGGAAAAAGTTGCAATGTCTTTTATGACCTGGCTTCAAACATCTCATGCTATTATTTTCACACATTGGCTTTGCCACACAGACCAACCCTGCTTCCATGCATGAAGGGACTACACAGGGCATGGGTACCAGAAGGTGAGGGTCACTGGGGGCTGGCTATTTCCTTCAGACCACACTGCCTTTCCAACAGAATTTTGTCCTGATCAGCTTGGCCATCTCATCCCCTTAGGCCAGTTCTTAACTTGAATGAATGAAAACTCCTTGTGATGTACATCCCTTTCTAGCACTTGAAACTTTAATGTGCCTACAGATCTCCTGCGTCACCTGTGAAAACGCAGATTCTGATTCAGTAGGTCTTGAATGCAGGTTGAGAATCTCCATTCTAACAAGCTCCCAGGTGATGCCTCTGCTCTTGGTCCATGAATGATACTTTGAGTAGCAAAATGAACAGAGGCAGACAAGCTTCCAGTAGCACCATCTCTAAGGCTACACTGAAACCAAAATTCCTTTCTCCTCAGGGTGTACCTGCCTCCTCCTATTTGGCAGAGACAACTGGTTTGGGAAAAAGGAACTAGGAAAAGAGAGCAGCCTGCTTCACAAAGTTGGTTAACAGAAAGGGTGGTATGAAGGATAAGAGCCCGTGTGTTATAAGGTTGGCAGTTTGCTGCAGCTGTGAGCCACTTCACAGTCAAGGTCAGATTTCAGACAGCAACAGCTGGGTCCTCAAAATGGTGAGGTAATTAGCTTGCAGTGGGTGGGAGGCAAAATAGAACCCAAACAGTGCTTACAATGAAACCTGTTAATGCATCATTCAGAGTTCAGATGTCCATCAGTGGATCCTCGTCCTCCTCCTTTCTCACCCACTTTTCTCTCCCTCTTACGAATGCACACACACACACACACACACACACCCTGGAAGTGTTACACTCAGAATATATCTTCCTGAATAAAATGAAGAATGCTCCAGAAGCACATGGGGCATTGATTTGTCAAAGTAATAACAGTCATTATCTGAGGCTACCCATTAAATATCAGCCAGTTCGTCCATGGCTGGTGGGAATGCAAAATGGTACAGCCACCTTGGAAAATAATGTGACACTATAAGAAAGTCAAATACACACCCACACTTAATAAGTGGCACAGCTATCACACTCCTAATTCTTTACCTGAGAGAAATGGAATTTATGTCTATGCAAAGGCCTATGCACAAATGTTTACATCAGTTTTATTCTTATTAGCAAAAAACTAGAAACTGCTGAGTGGATAAATTGTGTCACATCTATACAGTGGGATACTACTCGGCAATAAAAAGAAGCAAGCTATTGATAAATCAAGAAAATGGATGAATTTAAAAGTATTACGCTACGTGAAAGCCAGCCAGCCATAAAAGGCTAATATGGTTTAAATAATGTGTCCCTCAGGAAATAGCAAAACTATAGGGACAAATCAGAACAGAGATTGACCAGGGAAGGGGATTGACTGCGAAGGGGAATGAGAAAACTTTTTTGGGGTGGTGGAAATCTTCTATGTCTTAATTGTGGTGGTGGTTACACAACTTTATACCTTTGTCAGACTCCTCCAACTGCATCTTTAAATGGGGCTGAATTTTATCGCACATAAATTGTACTTCAGTAAACATGGCTTTAAAAAACATACCAACCTGGCCAAACCTAGCATTTTCCAAATGAGGAAGCAGGCCCCAGGTGAGGAAGGGACTTGCTACAGCGCTTGTGGGTCAGGAACACAGGCTCCTGGGTCCCCATTCCTGAGGGAGAAGTGAGCGGGACCCTTGGCCTCCCATCCCGGTCCAGAGGACATTCCAGGTGGGACTCGAGTGCTGATCTTGACTTCTCAATGCCGCAGTTTGTGTGGCTTTTTAAAACCCACACTCTTCTGTGCTGCCCATCAGGCTATTGACCTGTGATTTGGCTGGAGACTGCTCCTAATTAGAAAATAAAGCAAATTTGCATTCAGTCAGAATCTAAAGAACATAAAGCCCCAGTAATGAACCTCTATGTGCACATTCCATTCTACTTTTAAAAGAGATGGGAGAAAAACCAAAACTGTCATTAATTTATTGAGAAGAGTGCTTTGTAAGGCACAGCCACCGGGTCAGTCTAGAAAGAACAGAATATCCTAGAGATTCACTCCCAAGGTCTCGTTGCAGAAAGCAGGTGAGATTTGGGGTGAGCCAGACCTGGTTTCAGTTCCTGAATCTCACTTCGCAGCTTCCTGTCCTTGAGGAGCCACGTACTTCCCTGTCTGTGGAAGAGAGACTGTCATTCTGACCTCCTGGGCTTTTCTGTGCAGTTTACGTGAGAAACTGGGGAAGAGAGGACCTGGCCCAGCTTCCATAGACTTCTCCAGGGTGTCAGCACCGGGCGCTGTGGGGTAAATCAGATCCGTTACATACTGTATCTTAAACCTCAGCAGCCATTATCCCCATCGCGGGGTTATCAGCCCAGTAAGAATCTGCCCGCTATTTATACCACCTGGCCAGAACCTGTAGGCTCTGTGTAGCTTTCAATAAATGATTGTGGATCTGAATCAAGCTCTATTTATAAGATAATTGGTTGGGGAAGTTGGAAAGGAGTGAAATTCTGCTTCTTAATTAGAAAGGAAGCCTCCTTTTATTTTTTGCTTTTTAAGAAAGGGAGGGAAAACAATTGAAGCCAAAACTGGGGCCCCGAGTGAGTGCCAGACCTGCAGTTGAAAGGAAGCTGTCCTCCCCAACCTCCTCTGCACTCGGTCTTCTCTATCTTTGTCTAGAAAAGATGCTCCAGCAACCAAGAGGCCTGTGCTATTTAAGGCCCAGCTAAAACCAGAGAGGCAGGGAGACAGACAGGCCACCTACACCTCAGTAAGGTGCCTCTCTCTGGGGGCATTCTCTGTGGTCTCAAACTCTTCTGCCTTCCAAGCAGGTTTAACACTAATTGAAATAGGGTCTACTAGGCTTAGGGTTGACTTTTATTAAATGTATTTATTTTTCCCCTTTTACAATCACAGTAACGTACAAGTATGTTTTCTGTCTTCACTTAAAAATATCTCTCATTCTGTCACACAGCCAGGGTAAGCCTAGATTTATAAAACACCAACTTGTTTTAATAGCCTAAGACAACTGGCAAAACACCAACTGGCAAACATACCAAAGACAATCAAATTGCTCTCTGTACTATATATGTTTAAATCCCTCTGTGTTTCATGTGCCTTGACTCCATTTTCCTTTCCTAACCATTGTCATTCCGTATTAAGTGGTCAGTTACACGTACCGATTCTGGTGCTTCCCGTCAAGCCCTGTGTACTGTTTTGTGTTATGGATGTTATAACATAACTAAAAAGCATAATTTGGGCTGAAAATAAGCATGCTAGGTTCTAATATATAGAAAATATGATAAATGTTAAGGCTCTGAAGGCGGGGGGCAAGGGGAAGCACACAGTGTTTTAAATACTAGAGATTTCTCTACTGCCCAGGGCAGAATTATTATCCTCTTGAATAGTTTAAGGAGACTGAGGATCAGAAAAACTGGAGTCAAGGCCAGTGGTCCAAGTGGGAAACTACAGACATCTCCCGACACCAGCCCAGAGCTGCTTGTACTGGCCCACACCACATTCCCCTTGTGTAGGTTATTTAATAAATTCATTTCACAAGCCATAGAGCACAGTAGGAAACAATGCAATTACTGAACCAGAGGAACACAGCTGCCAACATCTTGTTGATTCAGAATTGTCCAAACACTTCCAAGTGGGGGCGGGACTGATGCAATTTGCTGGTTCAACAGTTGACATTGATAAATTGGAGTTTCATTTCCTCTGCCTTCTGTTGGAGGTGCTAATGAGCATCGAAAGGCTGGAGAAACAACGAAGGGAAAATCTTGCCTGATCTACATACTAAGTAATTGAGCTTGGAAGATGTAGACTTGACACCATTAGGTAATAGGTGTACACATTTGAAGACACTAATAAGGGCCAAATACAATTAGTGTTGTGAAAATTTTAATTATTTACATTCCACTTGCAGATTATGTGAGCTGGAATTTTCATTTAAGAGAGAATGTTTGTTTTTCCTAATATTCTGTTTCTTGAAAATTTTTTTTTTTATATTTCATGGGGCACTATGCCAAGATTCCTTGGCTTCTGGAAAATGAGGGAACTGGACCAGATGCTCTCTGAGGTCTCTTCCACGTTCTATTTTTTTCACTTGATCTGGCATGAGAATTTGCGTCTGTTTTCTAAACCATTCATTTTCTCATTCATTCAACAAGCTTACTACTCTGTGCCAGCTACTGTGCGAGGAACTAGAAATAAAGCAGGTAATAGGCCTGAATATCACCAGACCTCTATTCGCAAGAGTTGATGTTCCACTAGGGAGATAGGTTAAGCAGAGCGTACCGGGATGTGGTCGCGTGGAAGACACAGCAGAATGTGAGCACATAGGAGAGCCCCTAGGCTAGACATAATTATGGACAGCTACTCGGGGCATGTAATATTTCCGGTAGATCTTTGAAATGAGAAGGTGAAGATTGAGAGGAAGAAGCGTTTGGCTGGACTTTGCTCTGTGCATCTCCCAGGGTTTCCTGACCCCTTTCTGCAGGTGCCATAGAAGAGGATTAGGAGAATTTCATAAAACACAGGGTTTACTTGGTGTGGGAACATAAAATGGAAAGAAATAGGAGTGATTTTTGGAGAATGGAATGGCAAGGGGTTAACGCTCAAAGAGATGGCATTATAAAAAGGTTAAAAATCTTAAATGGAAATCTTAAAATTATATGTTTTATAATCCCTTCCTTAAGGACAAGCTGTGGACCACAGCTGAATTCAAGCACATCTTGATGAACATCAGCTATTTTAATCAAATCCTTAGAGTTGGAAAATACTTTAACAGTTTTCTATACTCATCATTTCACATGAGGCAATTGATGCCCAGAAAAGTTAAATTATTTTTTCCCAAATCATACAATGTAATGGCTGAGCCAGCTCTAGAAATCTCCCCACCTACCTAAAGTACTTTCTTCTTTCAAGAGTCAACTCAAGACGTTATCTCCTCTAGGAAGCTTTATCCCATAATCCACCCTTTCCCCTTATTTTCTACCAACTCCAACTTTAAACTTGCCCTCGTTAAACACACACACACACACACACACACACACACGGATTTGCCAAATTATTTGAGATCTTATACTTTCCAGCATACTTTAGTAACTTACTTTTCCATGGGGGCCTTAGGCACTGGGGACGTTGTCCTTGCCTTCAGAGAGCTTTTGGTCTAAGTGGGAAAATGAATAACGTGGTTTTAAAATGTGAGATCTTAAATTCTTCATCTGGAATGTAAGTTCCTCAGTGATGTTACCCTATTCTCAGAGTCCCAGATTCTCTTGCTAAAGCTGGATATATTACCTACATTAGAGATTGCTACTTTTGCTCACTTAGTTCTCACAAAAACAAATTTTTAATAAACATATGTCAGCAGAGAGAGGGAACGCAGTGATTTTTAATTGTCTTTGCCCCAAGGGTCATTAGACTCTCTGTGGTTTGCCCTCAGATGTTATTTCTGTTATGTTTTAACATAGGAAACAATTATTATTTCCATGGTTTTAAAATTTTCTCATTCTTCTGTCAGTTTTATTCAAAAACAGAAATTGATTTGAATAAAACAAATTATCATGAGTACTGGACTTCTAAAATTAACCTTTTACATATATGAATATGTGTCTCAAAGTCCAAGCCAGCCATAAGTAATCCTTTCCCTATCTATTCAGCTCTCAGTCAGAAGAGTAGACTTATCTAGGAGAAATGCATTTTGTTAAACTTTGAGTAGATGCAGTTAAGAATTCTCCACCTGCAAGTCATTTTAGAGGTAATCAAACATTTATTTTTTCAGTGTTTTTAAAGCAAATTGGATTCATTTTTGTATGGCGTTAATTAAAATTAAACCTAAAAAGAATTTCTTTGCAGGTAATCTTGAGTTTATTTTAAATATGTTTGGTTAAAGCTATCTATAAATAAACTAGAACTCTGGATATTCAGTGTGAAAATAATTTGGATATGTTTTTAAAAATGTAAATTTAACTTTAAATGAATATCATACTGGATTATAAATGTGTCAGATATGACTTTTATTATCATATTCTATCATATCTGATTAGTATATTAGAAACTATAGAAATCGAATGTCATCTGAATGTCTCCATTAATGTGTTGATGGCTGTCCTGTAAGGACTTAGGTTTGTACATTTATAGGCCATCTCATCGCCTCTGTGTAGTATACCTGACTGATACCAGGGTATCAGAGCACTGGTTTAAGAATTAGGAGACCTTGGTCTAGTCTAGTCTTCGTTCTGACTCTCACTAGTTGTGTGTCCTCTAACTATTAGCAGCACCTCTTTGGCATTCTGTGTTCGCATCTATAAAATGAAGCAGTCAGAATAGATGTTCTAAGGCCCCTGCAATTTTGAGGTGGATGAATGTGATCAATGGAATGTTTCTTTTCTCTTTTGCACATAGAAAAGCCAAAGCCATAAAACATAAAGTGACCTGCCCATGGCCATGAGGAGAATCACTGGCGTAATAGGAAGAGACCAGAGTCTTTCAATTTTTTTGGTTCCCTTCAGCCCTTTGGCCCTCATGCTTCCTCATGGTCACTCTGATAGCACCCACTTTGGACTTTATTGTTTATAAAGCCTAGTCATTAGCATTTGCTCTTATGTCTGTTAGGATCACTTTCTAGGTGAGTATTAAAAAGGGATGGAAGGAATAGAGTTAGTTGGCAAGTTCCCATTCTAATAATGACTTCTCTACGTCTATGCCTGTCAAGACTGGTATATGAGATGAGCTTATATTACCTTTTCTATTGAATCTCATGTTGGGGAGAAACCAATAATTAAAATGAAACAGTATAAATGACTCTCTAGGGTATCATGGTCTCTCACCTTCAATAAAACTTAGAAACCACTCCTATTAGGAATGAAAATTTAAGCAGATTCCCCATTCCAAATTCCCTCACCACCACATACACACACTGTTTCCTTTTGGATTGTTAAGCCTGTTTGCAGTATATGTAATTAGCTTCTATGTGACTTGCTGTGAATAATGTCTTCTGATAGCTTCACATTTAGAAATGTGATGGGTATAAATTTGTTTAGAATCAGACAACATATTTCCATGTAAAAGCGTTCCAAAGCGTTCCTAGGTTTGCAGGTGCCATTTTAACTCAGTTTGCCACCGAAGTGTTGTCCTCATCTTACTAGACTGGGTTTGAGAAGTAGAAAGTTACAGAGGAGGGAGGAAAAGGAATAGGAATAGAAAAATTGAGCATAGTTTTGACAAAGAATTTCCTTGGTGCTGCCTCTTGCATCTCTAACATCTGTCCTCAGGGCCTTTTAACACCCTGATGGCCCACTGAGGCACTTTAGGTAATCTCCAAATCACTCTGTCAACTCTGAATTAAAACTGGCCCATTCTAGCCAGGGGCAGTGGCTCAGGCCTATAATCCTTGCACTCTGGGAGGCCGAGGCGGGAGGATCACTTGAGATCAGGAGTTCAAGACCAGCCTGAGCAAGAGCGAGACCCCGTCTCTACTAAAAAGTTGAAAAATTAGCTGGGCTGCCCCTGTAGTCCCAGCTACTCAGGGGGCTGAAGCAGGAGGATCGCTTGAGCCCAGGAGTTTGAGGTTGCTGTGAGCTTTGAGGACCCCCACGGCACTCTAGCCCGGGCAACAGAGTGAAACTCTGTCTCAAAAACAAAACAAAACAAAACCCAGAAAAGACCCTTCCTCATTCTGGCAAGGCAGGTGGTCCCCACTTTGGTAAGAAAATCTCATGCTGACTGAACGCATTTATACTAAAGAGTAAATGTTAATTAGCATCTTAACTTCCAAGAAACAATTTCCATTTTTTAATTGTAAAAGTGAACCTCATTGGTAGATTTTCAGGCAAAATGAGAGGGAAGAGACAGAAAAT
Source organism: Eulemur rufifrons (assembly GCF_041146395.1). Taxonomy (NCBI): domain Eukaryota; kingdom Metazoa; phylum Chordata; class Mammalia; order Primates; family Lemuridae; genus Eulemur; species Eulemur rufifrons. The sequence continues at coordinate 71,900,001 of NC_090989.1, forward strand.
TCTGTACGGAAAAATCTCCAGGTTCAGATCTCCTCGCTTGCCTCCAGATTTCCCAGCTTCTTTCATTTCCGGACCCCCTAGTGTTTGAGAGCTTCCGCAGCGTTGCTGCCTCCCGAGGCAGGAGTGGAGCTGTGAGGATGAGGCTGAGGAACGGGGCAGAGCAGGTGTGATGGCAGCACCACTTAGCTGTGTGAAGTGTTTGTAAGTCAGCTCTGTCTGTGGAGTCAGACACCTGGTTCAAAGATCAGCTCCACTGACTACGTAACTTTGGGCAATTATTTAACCTCAGAGTCTCCATTTCTTTATAGTACCCAGGGGCCTCATGAAGATTAATGATAATATACAAAAACCCCTTGGCCCAAAGTAGATGCTCAACAAATGATTGGTGTTAAGAGTCCAGGGGTGGTTGGATAGTGACATTAACATTATCTAGAAGCAGCAGCATCATTCAAATAAATGATGTGTACATTGTTATTTGAGAGGTTCATAATGTCAGACTATTCTATTTGTTTTAAACAGATTTCTGAGGATGGAATAGCTGGCAGGGCTGCAGTTGTAGGTACTCAGAGGTTGTACCTGCAGGCGTGTGCAGATGATGCCAGCAGAGCTGCTGGGAGGAGGGTGGGCCTTTGCAGAGAGCGCCTGGGGCAGGATGCTGGGGGAGCCTGAGCAGTCACTGGGGTGCGCACTTTCATCCGCAGTCGCACTTTCATCCGCAGTCGTTGCGCCTGTCTGAGGCGAGAATTAATACCAGAAGAAAATGACAAATCATTTATTGCCTGGAGACTGGCTGTAAATCCAGGGCCGTTATTTTTTTCCTAACTACTTTAAAGAAACTTCTACACAAATCCTTTCCCTACAACACAGAGCCTCATCCCCGACCTTTAAAAGGTCTTTGAAAAGATCCAAAATTACCTTTGTATTGTCCAAAGTTGTTCTGTTCTGCTCAAGTTAAATTAGGATTCATAATGTCTTTGTTTTCTTTTTTACAATCTGTTCCTTGGTACTCATCAATTTTAGAGAAATAGTCTGTCGGAAGGGTCTGTATTTGCCCCTGCATGTGTATGTGGGGCATGTACTTTTTACACCTGTTAGCTCTGAATTGCTACAAACTCACCTGTAATATAGCATCTCCCTCTCCTTTCTCTCAACATAGAAACACAATCACACTTTATATGTGTAGACTCCTGAAAGTCAGAACGAACATCAAAGACCATCTAGTCCAGCCAGCTCAGCTCACTTGATAGCCGAGAGAGCAGAGACCTGGGAAAGGGGGTATGACCTGATGCCTCCTCCCAGGGAGCACCAGGACTAGGCATGGATGTTCTGCCTTGAGCTCCAAGGCTCCTCCCAGGGCACCGGCAGCAGGGCTGCAGGGCCTGCTCTCCACGCAGCCTGCACTTCCACAGGTGGATGCCAGCTGTGTCTCCCATGCCCCGATCTACCATGGAATGTCTGGAAATGGGTAAAAATAGTCAAACAAGTACATACAGTTGGTAAAACTAAAATCTTTTTAGACATCTTTGGAATGATCAGAGCAGGGAATTGGGGACCCTTCCAACAGTCTGCATAGAGTAGATCTTTTGTAAGCACTGACTTATCTTGCTGCTGAAGGCCAGCCTTAGGCAGAATTGGGCAAGAGGCAGCTTGCTGTGGTGCTGTGATTTTCAAACCTTTCCCTCCTCGTTTTAAAACTGTAGGACTCTAACGTCATATAGTAGCCTAAGCGGAAGCCCAATATGTAAAACAGATCAAAGTGGTTGAAGTGGGGGTGGGAGGCCCAGGGTCTGCTCACTTGGCTGTCACGTTCTTTCCTTACACTTCATCTCCCCTCCACCCTCCACTCATGATGGGGCTCCTTGGAGGCCCAGCCCTTGGCACTCAGTTTGGAAACTACTATTGCAGTGAAAAGCTGGTATTTTGGATTCAGGCAACCCTCTGTTAGTCACTGTAGGCAAATCCCTTCACCACTGAGCCTGGCTTTCTTTTCTTGTAGATTGAAGATAAAATGTCAAACTGATAGATTTTTTGCATGTAAATATTAAGTGAGATAGGATATAATATACATGGGCTTTAGGCACTGCAAACATTGATTCCCATTTCTCTTTTTATTTTTTTTTTCTACCTGCTTCCTATGCCTTTTCCCCTCAGATGTTCTTTCCTTTTTCAAGAACCCAGAGACCTCTGGCACTAGCATTCTTTAGACATACTCAGCTCTCCAGGAAAACTATGAGTCACTTATATTTCCGTGTCAGCTCAGGTCAGTCTGTCTTCCCCAAGAGCATTTCCACTGGCAGTTACAGATTCTAGCGAAAGAGCTCATTCCCTGTTTCTCTGATATTCAGTTCGTTGAGAGCCAGCCTGAACAGTAGACATTCGAGGGAATGTATTGAGGGACATCATAATCATTTCTGAAGACCAGCCGTCTCTGGTTAAGTTGATTATTAGTCTAGGCATTTGTGTTACGATACGGCATACACAAGTTCTCAGGTTCTGGCACACTTGCATTCAAAAAACAACGTGACCTAATGGAAAAATAAGGTTAAGAGAAGGTCACCCAAAACCTTATTTGCCTGCAAGCAGGACATTAACAAAAGCAATAGTGATACGAAAAGATTTAAAAAAAAAAAAAAATCAGTCTAATATAGTACTTTACCTTTAAAAAAAGGTTGAAGGTGGCTTGATGAAAAGAGTTTTAGGGAAGGGATTAAATTGTTGAATTTTGGAGACAAGGATGAAATGCGCTGACATCACAGGCAACAATAACAAAGAAAAGCCACATGTTTTCTGAGCCAAGAAGAACCACATGCCAGTCTGAAGCAAGAACGTGAGCCTCATTGTCTCTGTGAGTTGCATTCTGCTGTGTTTGTATATATTTTGTTAGCTGCCATTCCTTGATTGTACAAAATATTAATGTTCTGGGAAAATTGCATATGATACCAACACTACTTGTAATTGTGTTAACATAATTTTCCTATTTGTCAGTCTTATATAAGCAGTTCATGCTACAGTGACACATTCTGTAGCAGGACAGACTGTTTCTAAGCCCCAATGGCCTAAATCCCAGACAAAGAACACAGAGGATGCAGGTGAGTAAGCCTTTCTGTCCTCAGAAAACTCAGTCTTATGTGAGCCATGACAATGAACTCAAATAGCAGTAATACAAGTCACACTATAAATCTCATAAGGTATCAGCTCAGTCAAAATGCTATGCAAAGAGAGAGAGGAAATAATATGTACACATGTGGAAGGTGAGGAGGCACAAGCCTACCTGTAGAGGGGGTAGAACTGGCAGGATTTCAACAGGCAAGGATGGAGGGTGAAAAGAGAACGAGTGGAGGCTTGGGAACTGGAATGCACAGGACATATGTGAGGGACCAGCACATTGGGGGGGCCTGTAGGAGTATGAAGGAGCAGTTCAGACAACGACTGAAATGGAGGTTGGCCTCGGAGTGCAGGAGATGCCCATCCCACGGGGATGGAGGAAAGCGTTTTGAGCAGGCAAGTGATGTGATTAGAGCCGTCTTTTAAGAAGCTCCTTTTTGCAGCTTGTGCTGGGCAGTGATGATGGGAATAGAGTCCAGTGAGGAGGTGTAGCACGTGTCCCTGTGAAAGGATTTGGGGGCCCCAGCTGGACTTCGACAGCGATACATGGTGGCAGGAGGGTATGAGGGGAGGGCGCTGGATCACAAACATTTTAGAGATAACTTCAAACATTTGTCAACTGACGTAATGGTACAGGGCTCTGCTGGTACCTGTTTAATGATGACAAATTTACTGTTTTCAATAATGATAGCTGTCATTACTGAACACCATAAAAGATGGCATTAAGCTAAAACTGACCCTAAAAATCAGTATATTTGCTTCTTTCTCTTCCTCCCTCTTTCCCTCACTCATATCTGCTGGGTGCTTTGTGATACTTTTTATTTAAAGTGCTTTCTGTACCTTATAAAGCTGACAGTTGTCAGGAGGTTTCATTCATTCCTTGCGTATTACTTGACACGTACAAAGCACTGCAGGGGGCGCTCTCGGTAACGGGAGGAAGCAGACACAGAGCCTGCCCTGCAAAGTTATGGCTACACCGTTGAGTGTTGAACCATACGACTGCATTGCTTATTAAAAACTAAAAAGAAAAAATACAGGAGGGAGGTAGTAGAACAGGTAGAAAAAAATACTGGAATATTTCTTTTTAAAAGGTCCCATGCCTAAATAACAGAATAAAAGCCAGTGTTATTAGTTCACCTAGAGAAGTGTGAACAGAATGTGATTCTTAAAAAGAAAATTACATTCTCAGCGTCTTGCAAAGTTCCAGAAACTGTACTTGGAGCTTTAGGTAACTGTTTCAGTCATGTGTCACAGGAGTTTTGTGAGAGAGGTGGTTTTATCCCTATTTTTTTTTTTTAAATGAGAAAACTAAAGTTTCAAAAAGTCAAGTAAGTGATCCGAATGTCTCACAGCTAATAAACCGTGAAGCTCGGGTTCACGTTCAAGCTTGTCTGTATTCTGAATTCATAATACTTCTATCACATCATCCTCATTATCTCTCCAGGCATCTTTCTTTTACACATGCCTTGTTCGCCTCAAAGCTATGTAATTTTTTCCGTGGACGTGTGGTATCCCACCATTACAGTGGAATTGCTGCAAACAGCATGTGGGCATTTGGGATTCACCAGCAAGAAGCACTGTGTTGCGACTCACTTTGAAAGCATATCAGTAGAATCAGGTTATGAATTTTAAACATTTACGTCCAACCTTCAGGCCTTACTTTTTGGGTTGGAGCCAGGCCAACAACTATAAAGAATGATTAGGAAGGCGTGACCTCTAGTGGAAATGCTGAAAACTTCCTATGATTTTGCTGGTTTCTCCCCAAGCTGACCCCTTTAAAACTAGAATTATGGTATTTTTTGTGTGAAAGTTACTGTCATAATAAGACTTGGGTCTGTGCACAAAATGGCATTTTTGCCATTATCTTAAAAATGGGATTTCTAGGCAGGAGAGGAGGGGTAAAAACTTACCTAACAAGCAAGTACAATGAACACTATTTGGGTGATGGGCACACTTAAGGCCCCGACTTAAGTATTGTAAAAGCTATCCATGTAACAAAAATATTTGTACCCCCTTAATATTTTGAAATTTAAAAAAAGGGATTTCTGCATGTCACAGTCACACCACATCTGGGTTTGAGTCCTTTAATGACCTGTCTCATTACAGGCACCGTTTTTTAAAAGAGGGCTTATCCTGTCGGCTTTTTCCCACTGAACTATAAAACCTAATCTAACTGGACTTTTGGAAGGGACACAATATGGATATGGATCTCAGCATTTAATCAATTGTGTCTAAATTCAACTCCAGGACAGTTGATAGCTTTGGAAATTGTATATGTCTATTCAGACTATTCAAACGTGATCTTTGGTTTCAAGGACTGAGCTGTAATTGTGTCCATCCACAGGCTTATTGCTCAGCTACCAAGTCAGCCCCACACTCAATACTCCCCGACCCACTTATGTGCTCCCAAGTAAAATGCGGTGTGTGTGCCAATTGTCCTTAAGGATTCTCGGCTGGTGACACAATCACTTTGTCTATCCTTAAGATTGAATAGAGGACAAAAATCAGCCCCTATCTGATAGGTAGAGGGACATAAAGGGCCTGAAAAAAAATAACTAGCAAAAATCTAGCACAAATGTATCATTTTCTTTCAAAGCAAAATGAATGCCTGGGAGTTTAGGGATGTGAATGAATTCCCCAGTTGTGAGGAATAAGAGATGCCACATCTCTCCCGAATCTCAATTAGTCATGTTTCCAAATGTCCCACCCTAGTTGTGTCTTTGCTGATTTGAAGAGTAGCTAATTTCTTCTGCTAACTTGACAGTTTTGCCTGCGTGCAGTTACCTGGCTCCTTTGAAATTGAGGGAGGGAGAGGACAGTCTCAATTTGTAAAAGCATTTCAACATTGCTAATTTAAAACCTGTCTCCTTAAAGATTATGCTTCAGACCTTCTGGGGTGAGACACGAGGACCTATATTTTTAACAAACCATGTTTTGAAACCCAGTGTAAAGTGGAAAAAGCCCTGGACTGAGAACCAGGGACTTTTGATTTTATTTCCAGCACCTGTGCCAGGTGCCGTGCTGTGTCTCCTTAACCTTTTGAGCCTCAGCAGCCTCATCCCTTACATGTCAGTTCTGGCTCCAGTAATCTGCACTTTATTCATTCTTTATGTGGGGAACATATATTCAACTTGAATTTCATTCTCTGAAGTCCAAGAGTTACAGAATTTGCAACTGACTCTAACAACATCCTTTAGTACTATGAAGTTAAACAAACTCTTATTTCTCCCTTAATAGCTACTATTTTGGTCAATAATTTCTGGCTAACCTATTGAATGCCACTTTTCATCCACTGACTCTTGCTCCATTTTTAATGGTTGGGGGGAGAGCAGAAGAAATAAGCCATCTCTCAAAATATAACTTTTCTCACTTTCAGCATTGAGAGACTCACCTTCTGACTTCATCCTAGACTTTCCCTTTTTTATTGAGCAGACATTGATTTAATAACATTGCGACACTTAGCCCTCTTTTAAATGATCTGCCTGTACTTTTAAACTGCAAATTTCAACTCTCATGCATAGGGCTTTGGCTGGTTGTTATTTTAAGTCTGACTTCTTTAACATTTCCAAGCTCAAGCAATAAAGTATGTTTTTACCCATATCCTGAAAGTAATTATCAGGTAGACAATTGTGTCTCAGAAGTAGATTGAGCTCTTTTAGTCTGTCAGGCTGTCAGGATTTTTTTTTACCATATCTGTTTTCTTTGGATGAACTCACTCGATCCCTCAGTTCTCTGTTAAATTGTTAAGTATGGGTGTAGCTGTACCAATCTGAACTTCTAGATGTGTGGAACATTCCAGCTTTATACAATGAAAAAACTTTAAAGACTTATTAACTGAGTCATTATTTTTTGAAACAGCAGGTTTTTAGGATATTTCTGCTTTTTTGTTTGAAAACTAGATTGAGGAAATTATTGTTTGAAATATAATAACATTTAAAGGACAACAATATAGGCATGTCATTATCAATAAACTATATGGAAAATTGATTAATAGCTACTAAGTATTTGATTATTGGCACTTAAAGACAAGTTATTTTTCAGGAATTATGCTGGTGCGGGTAAGGAAAGAGGCGTGTCTTATCAAGGACCCAGTTAGTTTAGGTATAACTGCGACCTCCTGGCTTTTCTGTAGCTTGCCCCCAGCAGACCAAGCTTGACATTTGGAGCCCTTTCTCCTACCTCAAAACAAACAAATCAACAACTTGGTAAAAGAAAACCCAGATGACATGTTCTTCCTTCCTTCAAAATAATTGTGTGTGGTCATATGAGTTTTATTAGGCCAAGGGACTAGGTAGATACTTTGTATAGTTGGTTAGCTTCCAACAGCCTCTGCTTCCACACCCGTACGATGAGAACTATAATGCTCTTCAAAGTCGTTGTTGGGAACAAAAGAGAAAAAGGCTGTGGCCATTCTCTGGAATAGGCAAAGCATCACACAATATGTGGCAGTGTTTATTTGATTATTTATTGATTGAAGCCAGGTTAAAAAATTAATTTTCCTTTTTGCTAATCACCTGAGCTCCTAAAATCTTTTAATGCATTCATTTATTTATAGTCAAAGTGATGCAGTTTTGAAGGAAGAGTAGTGCTTTAATCTTGTAACATCATGGACTATTTCCTGTGACTTCTTTCGCTTTTTTTTCCTGGAACCTGAAGCTTTATTAATTATTTGAAATCTCAGCTGCAGCAAAGGCGAGCTGAAACTCCATGCCTTAGACAAGATCTTGAATATGCATTGGGAACCCGTTGTGTTTTCCACAAGGACAAAGCATCTTACAGCCTTGGCTCACCCTAGGTGGAGCCCTTCAGCTCCTGCATTACCAGGATTTTCTGTGGGGAACGAAAGGCAAAGTTACAAGTCACTGGGTAGGACCTATGAGCAAACAGGCCTGGGACTAATACTTCTAATGAAGTCCGGTCATGTCTTCATCCATGCTAGGCTTCTCTTTCCTCAGAGCTTTTATTCTAGGAATTTAAGACTTTGGAGTCAGCGAGAGGCTCTTAGTAGATGAATGGAGTGTGGGTGCCCTCTTCTGGCAGTTATTGGGAATTGCTTAGTAAGTAGTCCATTTATTTCTAGGTTCTGTACTTTGACATCAAAGGAAAAATGTGTGGTTATGATCTTTTAAAAAAATTAGATATTAGACTTTGATCTTAGATCACACTGTAGTTATATAGTACCTTTGCTCCTATTTCTCTACTAAGGTTGTTGGCTACAAAGTGGTGCTTTGGAGAATATCCTTGAGCTAAATTATTCTCAAAGAACAAGAAGAGATGCCCTCTGTGTAGTTACAGAATGGTCCATGGTCAGCTCATTAACACGCCCCTAGCTTCTTCCTTCATCTGATTTTAGTATGTAATGCAGTTCCCTTGCTTGCACAGATAGAGGCTCTGGAGTCTCACGTCATGTCTCCAAATGACATGTTGTCAACCTGAGTATATCACCTGACAGTTTCATCCTCTGTTTCTTTCAGTTTACTGAAGTGAACTCTGTCTTTAGGCTCTACCTTCTATTCATTCATTCAACTTACATCTGTTGAACTTCTGTTGTGTTAGGTTAGGAGAGACACAGGTCATCAGACGGAGGGACACTGACAGGTAAACGAGCAATTGGCAATTGTTTAAGCATTGCACTAAAGAAAGTATGGAGGAAAGGTCATTGAATGGAGAGATTAAATATGTCCTTTAGATTCTTTCCATACAATTTGGAAGAATAGAGAAAGAATAATCCCAAACAGGGGCTGAAAGACAAAGGTTGTTTTGGTCTTTGATTTGGCTTGAGACTTTTATATATGAACAAGGTGAGTCTATTTGAACGGTGCTCCACTCAGAAGGTTGGTTCCTGCAGGAGGCCGGGAAGCTGGGCTACTCACTTTTTCATTTTCCCCCCTCAAACCTTACACCCCATTGTTTGCTTTGTAATTTAAGGAAGAAATGCCTGTATCTAAAGGATGTATGAATTTTTGCCTCTCCAAAGTTCTCCAAAACCCAGAGAGGTTTTAAAATGTCCTTTGGGAAATGAGGAGAATTGGAATATTAACAAAGCAATAAATAAATAGGGAAGATGCTAACCGTAAATGCGCTGTAAAGGAACCTGGCTGATCTGAGAATGCCGATGAGCTCTTTTTGGGAATTGTTCTCGGATCTAGTTTTGTGAGATATATAAGAGATCTATAACTGATTGTGGGCAAGAACCAGTTATTCGTTATCATTGGCTCACACTTCTAGTCTCATGGCCACTTGTACATCTGAAATGTAATTTCATCAAGAATTACTAGCAGAGATGAGCCTGTTTGTCCCTGTTTCACACTCCTCCCCACGCCCACAGTTCCAGGAACAAGAACTACCTTGCTGCATGTGCTGCTTCATTTGGGACGTGATGGTAAGAAGCAGGAGTGAGGGAGTAGAGCAACTGAGACAAAGAGGGAGAACAGCCAATAAAGGTTCTATCTATTCATAAGTGAATGGGTGGGTTGATCTGTGGGATCCTCTAGGAAGCTGTATAGAACCCAGTGTAGAATTGCCCACAGAGTCTGGGGAAACTAGGGAGTACCTACTGATTCTACTCCTTGGTGGTTGCCCTGAGGGTGTCTGCTCTCCTGCATTAACTCTCCTGCATTTCCTAGCAGTGGCTGGAGCAGACGTTGCCCTCAGGCAACGGAGCAGAGTCAGTGGCACTTCAGGAGGGAAGCTGCCAGCCAGAGCTGCAAGTGAACTCAGGGGCAGGGCAGGGACACAGGGCAGGGCAGGGCATCAACAGAGTCCCCTACACACACACACACACACACACGCACACACGCACACATGCACACATGCACCCATACTCATGTATCCACACATATTAGGAAAAACGTAAAATCAATTGTAGTCTGTAATGAAAACAAGAAGGATTTATTATTTATTTTAATTGAGGATGAGAATGGTGGTTAAACTATTAAAATGGTCTTTATCTGTTAGACAAATATCTGGAATGGTTACAGGTGAAATTGTAGGATATCTGGGATTTACTTTAAAATAGTATAGCAAACAAATAGGTGAGATAAATGAAATAAGAATGGCAAGCAACATTGTTAAAGCTGAGTGTTGGGTACATGGTGATTCATTATACTATTATCTCTACTATGTGTATGTTTAACCATTTCTAAAGTAAACCTTAAAACAAGTAAACTTATCTAAAGTGAGACAAGGTCTTTGATAGGTTTCTTTATATAAATTGGGATCAGTTTTAAGCTAATGTAACAAACTCGAGTGTGTAGTATAGACTGCAGATATAAAATCCCTTTTTAATGAACACTGACATATTTTTTTAGGCTAGGTTACAAAGAATGTTTTTATTACCGGCTCATGGATACCAGTTGGGGTTTTTTGTTTGTTTGTTTGGTTGGTTGGTTTCTTTTAGAGAGGACAGAATTCTTTATGTTTCTTTCTCTGTGTCCCAGTGTGCCTGAGCTGAGTTTTGTCCAGAGAAGAAATGTGACTATGGTAGCTACTGCTGTGTCCACAAAGAAAAAGACTTCCTTGCTTCAGAGTTCAGTAGGAGCTTCCGGCTTTGTAATTAGTATGTCCTTTAGTAATTATGTTCCTGGCCACCCTTCACCCATCTCCTCAACCTAGTAGTAGAAATTTAGAGGATATGACCTTAAAATTAAAGCTCTGCTGTTGGGTTAAAATAAACAAATTAGATTATGCATCTGAATATGTGGGAATATTTTCAGAGTTCATCCTGGGGTCTGAAAGAATTCCAGGGTCGCTGTTGTGATTAAAACACTTGTGAAATGCTCTTTGAGAAATGTCCAGGAGTTACGTGTGCAGCTCACATGCACACACGCTTGTGCGTGCACATAGCTGTGTGTCACAGCACTAGAGATCCATTTTTAAAAGGTCATTTATAGTATTGTCTGTCCTGTGATCCTTGACCCATTTTGCTCATGTGCTTTGTTCTCCAGAGATGACTAAAATCAGTTTTTAATCAACTTTCTAAATCATTTTACTACAAAGTAGAATGTGTTTCATTTTTGGATGGAGAAATAAGCTTCTACTTACTATTTCCTGTAGTTTTACATGGCAGTTTTAAAGTTCTGAAGATATTAAATTGTTTACTCTTCTGGGAGAGCCCATTTTACTAGAAAGCAGCATGGAATCCACTTGAGTTTGGATCCCCGCTTAGCTATCATGACCATGAACAATTTATTTGAGTGCTGTTTATCTTGAGTTCCTCATCTGTAAAATGGGAACAATACTGTCTACTTGAAAGTGTCAAGAGGATTGAATGAGACGAAATAGATGAAACCTTCAGCTTAGGCCTCAGTGCATGGTAGTGCCAATAAATGTGCCCTTCTCAGAGGGTTCTTGACATGAGATGATCATTCTTTGAAAACACAACATAAATTCAGCCCTTCCTTGCTATTATGTTTGCCATTGCTAGTGCTATACTATGTTCGCTCTTTTTAAAATTGGTGGAGTCAGTTAAAGGATGTGACTACCGCTGGGCTGCAGATTAGAAATGACAGAGTGGACCAGATGAGAGAGAAGAGCAGCCCCCAGCGTTCAAGCATAACGCATCCTCGGGTTTCTTGCTGCCACTGTCCTTGGGCCCACATTGGATGGTCATAGGTGGCCGTAGGAGTCCACGTTATGGGTGTCTGTCATCAGTGGTGGACAGCCACTCTGGAAGACATCTATACTCAGACTCCATCACGGGTTTGTACTTTTAGTCTTCATCCCTGCTGGAGATTCCGATTGACCATCTCATGGGACAGTCGGGGTACTGCCTCCACAAGCAGCTTTGTTAGAAAATTCTGCCTGATGGATGTGAGTCTTCCATTTTCAACACTGGACTGAGATTTTCTCTTTGTGCCTTCTACTTATTGAAATCATATAGGTAAAGTCCATTTCTTCTTCATTAGTACAACTCATCAGATTTTTGAAGGTGGATCTCATGACCTTCTTGAATTTTCTATTCTTCAGGCTAAATAATTTTCATTCCTCCTCTTCCTCTTCTGTGCTTTATTCATTTCCTTCAGTGTTATTAGCTCAGCTCATAATTATATGTTCATTAGTATGTAATTATATGATTAGTGTGGGAGCTGTTCATGCTGCTTATCAAGTATTTCCATCTTTCCACCTTCCGTCATGTGGTAGAATTGTGCTTTCTTCCGTGGGTGGGGCCGTGTGACTAGTTTTGGCCAGTGATTTGTGAATAAGAATGATATATGCCATTTCCAGGCCAGAGCATTTAACTGCTAAAAAGAGAACCTCCAGAGCTTCCTTTCTCTCCAGCTGAGTGACTGTGGAGGTCTTTCCAGGCAGGGGCTGCTCTGTCTGCCTGGGCCCTGGATTAAGGAACCAAGAGCCCCGACCAACTCTTGATGGTCATCTAGTGTGAATAAAAAGTAAAACTTTGTTGTTTTGAATTACTGAGATACTAGCTTTGTTACTCAGCATAACTTTATATCCTGATTGATACAATTAACATTTGGTTTTCTCACTAAATGACAAGCAGTGTGCATTGGGGACCGTGTGTGTTTCTCCTTACCTTCGTATCTTCAGTATCTAGCACAGCACTGCCTCATAGGACTGCTAATAAGTATGTGTCCCGTGTATGAATAAGTGAAACCTGAGTTTTGAATCCTATCTTCATTCTTCTTGCAATTTCCTGGACTTGGTCTACTTCATTATTTTTCTTCTAAAATGTAGGCCCCTTCCCCAATCCAACCCAGCTTTCCAGTTTCAGAGTAATTGAGTAGTTTGCATATATATCCCAAAGTGAGAAAGGTATGGGAACCAGACCCAGCTGGGTCACAGGCAGAGGTGATGGGCTACAGTTGACTGCGTTCGGAACATCTCTGTCATAAGCTTATTGGTCCTTGTGAAGACCAGGAGGGAGTTAACATGGTCATCACTGATATGATTGACATCAGGTTGGCATTACTCTTGTTTTTCAATTGCCATTGTTTTTGTCTTTCAAGAATGAGCCTTCTAAAGTGAACACTCCTCTTGTAAATTATCAGTCTGTAGCTTTTGTGCCCTATTGAGAATCTCCTAGAAGGGGCCAACAAGACTCCCTTTTGAGCCTTGCCAGTAAATTCTGAATGTCAGAAACTGTGAGTTTTTAAACTATCCTAAATACCAAAAAGAAAGAAAGGGCAGGACTTATTTGATGGGAAAAATATATTTATAATGCGTGTGCATGCGTGTGCCCAGAATCCCTTGTTTATTGATTGCCAACTAAGTACTAGACCACATATTAAGTAATTTGGTGTGCACTCTGTCCTTTGGTCCCCATGGCCACCCAACAAACTAGTTGTGTACTAGTTTTTATTCTCCAATTTTGTTTAAGGAGACTGAGGCCCAGAGTGGATATGTTGGACTTGAATTCAAGTTAACTTATGTTTATTCTGTTTAAGATAGTTTAGTAGACTTTGACAAAGCCCACCAATTTTCAGAACTTCAGTTTTAATTTTTAAGAAGGAAAATAATGAAAAGTTAGAGATGCTTTTTTCCCCCACCTGACTTTTGGATTATTAGGAAACAATTTTATTACACACATGGTGATAATGTATCATTATATTCTCTAGCAAATTCCATGATGCCAGGGTTGGTTAATGAGGTAGGTATTCGAGTTGATCGAAACAAATGGTACTTTCAACAAGCAGGTGTCTTCTAATCCCAAGGTCTGTACTAACTGTGCAGCAAAAAAAAAACTTTGACCACAAAGAGCTTATTGACTATTGCCTATGATAGTTTCTTTGATTTGCTGAGCCGCTTTGTTAGTTACTGTGCCAAATGCTTGACAGTTGACCCTTGAACAACACAGGTTTCTGCGTGTGTCCCTTACATGAGGATTTTTTCAACCAAACCCAGATTGAAAATACAGTATTGCCAAGATACAAAACAGTGTATACAGAGGACTAACTTCGTATAAGCAGGTTCCCCAAGGGCCAGCTGCAGAATTTGAGTATGTACAAATTTTGGTAGGAGGGCATTCCTGGAACAAACCCTCGAGTATACCAAAGGAAGATTGTATATTGTTATCTTGTTTAGGAGGGAAAATACACCATAAATACAGGCCACAACGACAATAGGCATCGAAAGTGCTAACCTACATATTCAGATCAAGGCCTTCTTCCACCAGGATGTACAGTTGTTCATGCCACAGGGCACCTGGGGAGAGAATAAGAAAGGGTTGGAATCCAGCCTGCCCTCTGCCTACCAAGCCGTGTGTCATGCCACATCATGACAGCCACTGAGAGGAAGCATCCCCGGTGAGCAGCAGTCTTGCTACTGCCAGGGAAGAGAATACTCCATTCATTTCCCATCATCTGACATGTTTTATGTGCCTTGCTTGTACTAGAGGCTTTAGATTATTTCATTAAATTCAATCTTCCAAACAACTCTGTTTAATAGGTGTTATTTGCTATTCCAGTTTTAAGGGTGGTGGAAAAAGGGACTAACATAGGGAAAATGAACTAAATATCTATGATGTGCTAAGGCATTTCATATCAACCCTGTAAGGGTGGTTTTTATATACTTATTTTTTTGTCAGTTTATTTTTAATAGATAAAGTATTGGAAGCTCAGAGAGGTTAAATAACTTTTCACCTTACTTAAACAGTAAATGACAAACCCAGGATCCAAGCCCAAGCCTGTCTTGATTCTGAGTCCAGTGCTTTTGCAACACATACCAGTATCAAAGTTGGAAACAATCAAGGGAGACTTCTTTGAGGAGGCATCTTTTGAACTGGTCCTATTATGATATGTACATTCTGGTTAATATAGCATTACCATTACCATGCATGAATTAATAGTTTTCTAAAAGATTAAATAAACTACATGCAGTAGTCTCTGAAATTAAGCAAAACAAAACTGACTCTTTGACGTATAAAACATATTACCATAATTGTGTATATTAATGATCACTCATAGATTATTGAAAAGCTGGGAGGCTCCATTGATGTCTTCTGTACTTCAGTGTCTTACAGTCTATTTGGGAATACTAATAGCATCTTTCAAGGCAGATGGGCCATTCTTCTTTATGATCAAGGGGGATAGTCAGACATGTTCTGCTGCTTGTCCAAAGTCACACGAAAGCTTTCACCAATGAAATGCACAGCAGTCACTTTGCTGTTTGACCTCTGCTACTTCCCTTTTAATTCATTCTGCGTTCATGCCAAGGGAGGTCATTGTCATAGGGAGAACAGTATGTCTGTGCCATTCTGACCTTCTCAGCAAATTCGGGAATAAGACAATGCTGATACTCTGTCACGAAGGCTGTGTGACCTTGAATGAGTTATTTCTTTTCTCTGAACCTCAGTTTTTTCACCTATAAAATGAGGGACTTCAGATAGGGGGTTTCTGGGCATGAATAAGGAAAATGCTATAAAAAACTTTCTCAAATTTGGGTCATTAAAAATTCCATATATTAGTGACTTTGTTAGAAAAAGGTTACCATGCCTACATCTCACATGTTTCTCAGAATGTCAGGTAAGCTTGAAAAAATATTTCCTCTTTTGAAGCATAAATCATAATATGTTATAGGAAGATTTCATACTGTTTATTGTCAACCAAGGAGAGTATTGCCCCAGGGGATACATTACAATTAAAGAAGGACTCTGTCAACATCATCCCACTCTGTACCCTTCCAACCATTAAAAATCACTGCCATAATAAGGCACTGTTTGTCATTGGTGTGTGCCAATGAGTTGGGGCCAAGAAAGGTAACTCTTTTATATGAAACAATGAATATTATTGAGATATTCAGGACCACAGAGGTCATATATATATATAAGTGTATATATATAGTCAAAGATGTATAAAGAGATAAAATTCATCTAATTTTGTAGCTTTAATTACAAGATGTAAAAGTTTTATTAATATCTCTTTTATAAGTTTTTCTCCCTTCAACATAGGTAACGGAGTATGCATGTGTGTATGTGTGTGTGTATTTGTGTGTGTGTTTTGGCTTCCCTTGATAGGCCCAAATGTGTGTGTATGTGTGCGGGTGTTTTTTAAAGGGATCTATACAAGTACTATTTTCACTTATCTACTTAGTTAAACTATCTACTTGAGTTCTTACATCTCTAGTGGGTTGGGGTTGTGAAGATGGGAGACTGACAAGGAAAATGAGACTTGGTTTCTTGATCTCTGCTGTTAACAATCTGACATCATGTGTTTGAGTGATGGAGGTTAGTAATATGAATTCAGTGGAATGTGATAAAGTTTTGTTTACTAGAACATAAGGGAATTAGGGACAGAGTTCTATTTTTCACTTTATATTCTAAAGATAATCAGCAAAGAACTAAAAGGATGACATGCAACTCATTCCTTAAACTCAAGACTTCAGTATCTATATAAAAGGGTAATATTAAGGTCTTCTTAAGTAGAAACTATGAAATTAATCAAAACCCAAAAGTGGAGAATTACAGTAAGGGAAACTGAGAGGCAGTTTTTCTTTAGGGTTTTTAAGAGCAAACATGTGCCAATGCTTCCATGAAAAGAAGAGCCCCCCCACCCAGGGGAATAAGCTGTTTCTCCATCCCACCTTGTCTTTGCTGCTAACAAGCCAAATGGTGTGTGTGCATCTTCCTTTTGTTCCCACTCGAGGCTTTGGGTAATCTAATAACTAAACAGAGTTGCTTGATCTTACCTTCCTGTAATTATACAGAAATCCTTAGATCGGTTCAGAGATGGCGCTTGCTGGAACTGATCCTTACAGCCAAAGTGTGCAGCTGAAATTTTTTCTTCCTCTTTTTTCCTCCCAGCCCTTGTTTGTGTTTTAGTTGCATGTCAGTCCATCTGCTGTGATAGCTGATGTCAGCTCGTTTTCACTTAGACTTAGCCCAGGAAAGTTTTCATGGAGGACGTTAGGGCTTGTATAGTGTTGGGAAAGGCTCCAGTTTATGTTACCAAGTCGTTTATAAAACTGCCTGCTAATGAGCTCAGGAAGGCTAAATAGAAATGTGGATGTCACAAGGGATTAGCTCCTGGAACAGGGTGACCTTAGAAGTATTATTTTATCACCAGCAGTAATGTTCTAGTATATACACCAAGTGAAAATAAGTTGAAAACTTCTTTAATCCAGCAGAGGGCAGAAGGGAGTTTTAGCTATGTCTTTACCCAAAACTAACCAATCTGAACTGTGATAATCCAAGGCAAAATTCAGTGGCACTTTTGTAGGCAAATTATCTCTAGATTGCTAATGCAAAAGTTACTCTGGTTGTATAGACAGGTCTTAGCTGGTGTTTCCAGAGCTGGTTTGCTCCTTTCTGGGACAAAAGGACTTACAGAATTTTGAGTTATTTATGCTCAGGGGGACAATAATGTGGTACTCAAATAACAGTACCACTTTAATTGATTCGGATCTTATTTACTAACCACAATACAGTATTTCATGGTTTTTCTCATGTATATTGATGGCACCCCAATAGCTAGAATGAAAGAATATTTGAAATAATGAAGAGTAAGTTATTTCATTATCAATATATCTCTTTGAAAGTAATTGTACCTATATGTGGGTTCAGAAAATAATGAAAATGATTTTCACAACCTACTCTGGAATCTGAGAAATCAATCCTATCCTTTTATAGCTACAGCTTACACTTGGGATCGTAGTATTTGTTACATTATAAAGATGAGGTTAATATTAAAACATGATGACAATTGAGTAATGGATCTTTGTCTTGATGTTTATGAGAACTTTCCATCCTGATTAAGTTTGCCTTTTAAGAAACACTTTAAAAAGGACAATACATTTTCCATACTGGATTTATAGTGAAGATTTTTTCTGCTTTGGTCGTATGTAGTATATAATATGTTTGGTTTCTCAGAAAGCAGCCTCTGAAATGGAGTTAGAATGTTTATTAAGGAGCATCCTTGGGCTCCGCACCTGGGGAAGAGAGGAAAGGAAGCAGGATCAAGAAGGAGGTGTCAGGTTTCCCTCCAGGCTCATCGTTAGCCTCAGCTGACCCTGCTGGGAACTCTGGATGTGAACAGCCCTTCAGAACCTCCTGAGCCGGGGACACACTCGCACTGATCAGTTACGGGATGTGCGCCCCCAGCTCCCACCCCAGCCACAGGACGTGACCTTGGTTAAGGTGGCATTTTGCCTTAAGGAATTGTACTCAAGCAGTTGGGATAAGTCCTTTATTGAAGAGGGACCTGGATGGCTTATTACATACAGATAGTGTGAGGAACAGACCAAGAAATCAGGTGTGCTAGATTTTCCTTCTGATGAATTGCCGACTCTATAATGTTGGATAATTTACTGATTTTGATTTCTTTAAAAAGAAAATGAATGATAACTTGTTATATTCCTATGTATGTGTAAGGAAATGGTCCTAAATAAAAGATATTTTCATTATTAATGTGGTTTGGAAAATAGGATTCTAAAGAATGAAAAAGAGCATGTTTTTATAAATGAGTGTTAAATGTTAAAATATGTTAGTAATTATCTTAGTTCATTCAGGCTGTTATAACAAAGCACCATAGACTGAATAGCTTATAAACAACAGGAATTTATTTCTCACAGTTCCGGAGGCTGGGAATTCCAGTGCCAGGGTGCGGACAGACTCGGTGTCTGGGGAAGAACCCCTTCCTGGTTCATCGACAGCAGCCTTCTTGCTGTGCCCTCACATGGTGGAAGGAGTGAGGAAGCTCTCTGAGGTTTCTTTATAAGGACATTAATCCCACTCATGAGGGCTCCATCTTCATGCCTAGTCACCTACCAAAGGCCCCACGTCCTAGAGCCATTACATTGAAAGTTAGGATTTCAGCATATGAATAGAGGGGACACAGACATTCAGTCTATACCAATAATGATAACAAAACACATATACATGGTTTATTTATTTGCTTTGGGATTGTCCTATAAACAACAAACTATGTTGATTCAAAGTATTAATAATTGCAATGAGTAATGGAATTTTAGTTCTTAGTAGTTCTTTGTGATCTTTGGGGGGAAAGTTGTTAAATAAATCACAAAGAGTGATGCCAGTAGTTCATCAGATAATGAAGCACAAACAAGTATATAATAAAAAGATAGGAGGCGGGGAGGGTCAATTTGTATGTTGTTCGTGGAACAGTCATTTAAGTCTAGCCTTATTTAAATACTTGTGTTAATTCCATCTATTAATTCCACCCACCTAATGACTTCATACATTTGTTATTTTATCATTTAATCATAGTTTCAGTTGTGTGCCTACTGAGTGAAGACCCTATGCCTACATAATACGTATTTGAGAAATGGTTCTCATCTTGAAGGACTCACAATCTTATCAAAAAATCACATTCATTAATATTGTCACCAATCTCATCAGAAACATATACAAGTTGGGAAGATGTCAAGCTCATGGTGCAGGATATGAGTTTTCTAAAATTTAATTTTCTTTTGAAAGCTTTAATTTTATCATTGACAATAAATATTATCCATTACTTTCTTGAAGCCAGGCTGGCTGATTTTGTTCATTTTTAAAGAAAATGTCTGCCAAATACCCAAGTCTGAATAGCCAGAGTTTATCAGTTGTTCTTTAAAATAAAAAGGGCATTCCATGAACAGAGAAGCTAGTTCAGCTCACAATTCAGTTATATGAGTGCTTTTCTTGAAGACTGTCAAATTACAGTATGAGGCAGAGAGGCTTTATGGTTACTTGCCATTTCATCACACAAACTAATAGAAAGATAGTCTTTATAATGGCTCAGAGGTTGAAAATTAATAAAATAAATGATTTTTCTTCTCCATCAAGGATTTTCTTAAGTGAAACTGGAATTTTTTTTTTTTTTTCAATTGCTAGTGCATGTCAGTAGTAAAGAATCTACTGACTGCAAGTACAGTTTGGTGCCACCGTCTTGGCCAGTGCTAAGGTACCAGCAGTTTTACTCTCTATTGCTTTTATACCATCAGTGCAACTGTCAACACAGTTAAAAAGTCAAATAATGTGTTAGTATTATTATGAAAGAGTTATGACCTCAATGCCTCTTGGAAGTGTCTGCAGCCCACATTGAGAACTGCTGGTACAGAGAAAAGTTTAAGGGAGAAGAGCCTGGAGGAGGTAGATGGCTTTGGTAAGAGACAAAAAGGGCCTAAACTCATGACGGCAGCAGAGATGGGGAACAGGGAAGGAAGTGAGAAACCCTGGCAGAGGTTATATAGGTAAGATTTGGTAGTAAGAAGGGTAAGGAAGAGTTGAAACTTACTGAAATTTTTAGCCTGGGTGACTGACTGGATGGGTGACATGTGATGTGATGATTGGGGGAACCCTGGTTTATGATTGAAAAATAGTATTGTTTTTCACTGTGAGAGAAAAATCTATTGTGGTTCTTCCACTTGGAAAAGGGTAGTTTCTAGCCCTGGTGAAAAAGTACTGTCAGCTGGATCTTGTGCAGCCACCTGTGATCTGGTTTTGTACTGATGATGAATTTTGGATCTTGGAAGGTCAGAGCATTTTATATTAATGATTAAGATTCTGTCTGTGCTTCCTATAATAGTGGTGTTTTCTCTTTGTATTTCTAGGAATGGTGCAAAAGCTGGACCAAAAACTTCCAGTGGCTAATGAGTACCTGTTGCTCTCTGGAGGAGTCCGGGAAGGTGTGGTGGACCTGGACCTAGATGAGCTTAATGTCTATGCCCGGGGGACTGACTACGATATGGACTTCACCCTTTTGGTGCCAGCCCTCAAGCTGCATGACCGTAATCAGCCTGTGACACTTGATATGCGCCACTCAGCCTTGTGCCACTCCTGGCTGAGCCTTCGGCTCTTTGACGAAGGGACGATCAGTAAATGGAAAGACTGCTGCACCATCGTAGATCACATCAATGGTGCCACCAACTACTTCTTCTCCCCTACCAAAGTGGCCGACTGGTTTTATGACTCCATCAGCATTGTACTATCAGAGATACAGAAGAAACCCCAGCGGGGGATGCCAAAGGTAGAAAAGGTAGAAAAAAACGGGACCATCATCTCCATCATTCTGGGTGTAGGGAGCAGTCGCATGTTGTACGATATTGTCCCTGTGGTATCTTTCAAAGGTTGGCCTGCAGTGGCCCAGAGCTGGCTCATGGAGAACCACTTTTGGGATGGGAAGATTACTGAGGAAGAGGTCATCAGTGGGTTTTACTTGGTGCCTGCTTGCTCCTACAAGGGTAAGAAGGACAATGAGTGGCGGCTGTCCTTTGCGCGGAGTGAGGTGCAGTTGAAGAAGTGTATCTCTAGCAGCCTCATGCAGGCCTATCAGGCCTGCAAAGCCATCATCATTAAACTCCTGTCCCGGCCCAAGGCTATCAGCCCCTATCACCTGCGGAGCATGATGCTCTGGGCCTGCGACAGACTTCCGGCCAACTACTTGGCTCAAGAAGACTATGCAGCCCACTTTCTGCTGGGCCTCATTGATGACCTGCAACACTGTCTGGTCAACAAGATGTGTCCCAATTATTTCATCCCTCAGTGCAACATGCTGGAACACCTGTCAGAGGAGACAGTCATGCTCCACGCCCGGAAGCTCTCTTCTGTACGCTCAGACCCAGCGGAGCACTTGCGCACCGCCATCGAGCACGTCAAGGCGGCCAACCGGCTGACGCTGGAGCTCCAGAGGCGAGGCAGCACCACCAGCATCCCCTCCCCGCAGTCCGATGGAGGGGACCCCAACCAGCCTGATGACCGTTTGGCCAAAAAACTGCAGCAGCTTGTGACTGAGAACCCGGGAAAGTCAATCTCTGTCTTTATCAACCCTGATGACGTCACAAGGCCCCATTTCAGAATTGATGACAAATTTTTCTGAGTGTTTTGCCGACTTTTTTCCCCCTGGTTCTAAAACTCTCATAATGTGTAGTGTGGTTTGTGATGCTTTCTGTTTTTTACATATCCAGCCTCAGTTGGATTTGTTAAAAACAAATTTTAAGTTTCCTGGTTCTGCAGGATGGTGCAGGCTCTGAAACAGTATATAACTATTTCACATTCTGCCTCTGATTTTGTTGTTGTTTATATTTTGTAGTTGTTGTCACAAAGTTTTGTTTGTTGGTTGCTGGTTTTTTTTGTTTTGTTTTGTTTTTTTGAGGAGAACTTGAGCCATAGATGAAAATGTCCACGAGTCCTCTTGCTTTTTTCTGTTTCACACTTTGTGCAAATTTGTTAATGTTTATGGGGAAACAAAACTCTTTTTGACAATTAAGGATTCTATTACTGTTTTGTTTTGGTTTTTCTTGTCTTTCTTTTTCGATGAGCTTTCATGACTACTGATTTTTGAGAATCATATGAGGTGGGGAACTACCTGGCAGGTTAGCTGGATTTATTTCTTTTGACCAGTGGCCAGGGTAGTTCTCCCTCTTTCCACCAGACAATGTAAACTTTGAAAGTGAGAATGCTACAAATTGTGTTTAGGAGCAACTTCATTGAATGTAATTGTCCTCAAATCAGAGAACATTGGATGGTTTGGAGGGTGTGTTTGATAGTTTTCCAAACAGAATTAAGGTTTCCAAATGTTAGTTTAGCATATGTAATTATTTGAAGCCTTATTTAAATCCTATTAAAGAAAGTACCATTATAATTATTATTTGCACTAATGAAATCTTTGCCATTGTCAGAATTGCAAAGTGTCTTTCAATATAAATTAACATCCACTGTTGAAGTGCTATTGTTTTTTCATTTAGCCCATTTCACTCTATCAATGGAATGATTCTTTGCATTTGTTTAGTTCTCCTTTAATTGTGGGGTCCTGTTTTGCCCTCTGTGATATTCCTGGTTCCTGTCATACTAGAGAAGTTTTTAAAGCTTTATACTGTTAATTGACTCTATCTAAAGCTGGGGAAAATGTATACTTGATAAAGTAGGTGTCTTTGTATTTATTTCTTTTGGAGTATAGAGGTATGCTTTTTTGTAAAGTCTCTTTACTTCTCCTGAGAGTTTTGAGGAAAAGTGGCAGGAAGAATTTATAATCCCCAAATAGAAGATCCCATGTCTGTTCAAAAGCAGATTTTGCTATAGAGCAGGAACCAGGAAATATCTGTGGGTGTCAGGCTTGTTATAGAGGTGTCCTGTCTTCATGAATGAAATTACTTGCCAGGTTTAGGTGCTGCAAGGCTTTGGGCCCCTGTTTTGGTATGGACTCAAGGCAAACTAGTGTTTGAGGGGTTGGGGTCTGCTGATCTCTCAAAGGACACCATGATGTCCACTAATGGAAAGGCCAAGCGACATCTTGGTTTTGGTCTTCAATGTCCAGACTCATAGGTTGGACTTTGGCCACTGAGATCAGATATGTGGTCTTGGGTTTTTGCATGGGAATTAATGTAATGCTTTTAAATGAAAATGAGATCATTAAACCATCTTAAGTCAAACACAAGAATAATAATAATAATAAAAAGAAACATACTGGCCTTGAAATTTTGTTGTTGTTCATTTGTAATTTGAAATTGTTTTCTTATTAGTAATACTAACAGTAATTTTCAGTAAATATAGCCATGGGCTTGCTACTGTCTTTCAGACCAGATACGCATACAGTGAACATCCAGTATTCATTCTTCCTCTTTCCCCAATTTTTTTCCTAGTGTCTACTTATCTTCCATATAATCTTTGTCCTTCTCAAGAAATGACCTTATCCCTAGTTCTTGACAGACACCCTGATTAGAAAAACCAATCCTTGTGAACCATTTCCCTGGCCACAAATGTTAAAGAGAGACACATAATGTAAACTGCTACAGTCAGGGACCTGCTCAGCATTCTGCCTGGAATGCTAGCACAGAAGCATGCACTCTCCCTAGATATGGAAGAGAAAGCATTTGGCTTCTATTGCCATTAGCAACTATCACACAGTCATGACTAGAGCCAGCTTTAGGATGAAGCTGACATTGGAGGGCCTTATGGAGAGCTGGGAAATAAAAACAGCAGCCACATCCCCCCTGCCCAAGTTTGAGGCCTTTCCTCCACTAGACTTTCTAGTTAAATGAGTCAACACTTGATTATTTTAGCCAGTTTGAATTGGGTTCAATTCATCAAAATTTTTAAACTGGTATGTCAGACTATTTCAGTGTATTTAAACTATTGAAGTTGATATGTATCTCTTTCTAGGGATATCAGGGATACACATATATTTTATTTAAGAGCTATGCTATCTGATTTAATTAATTCCAAAGAATACCATAGTCTCTATAATAACTATGCACCTGCGAAAGCCTATTAAAATTTATTATGCTTGGACCATTATGTTTAAGATATTTAACCCACCATTTGTGGGTTAAAATAAATTGTTATAAACCACTGAAGTAGCAAGCATATCCAAATAGCTGTTGCTTTAAGGTAAACTATAAACTACTATAACTGTATTCTGAATTGGTATCTCAAATACAATTTGCAATGTTTCCAATATCGTAAATGCTGTGTTTTCAGACAAAATTTCATTACAGGCATGAAAAGGAACTAGTTTCCGTGATCCTCTTGGCACATTTGTTTTTTTTTTTTGTTTTTTTTTTTGCTACTTCTAGTTCTAGTGAAGAACACTCTAAAAACTCTCGGTTAAACTTTGCAAAAAAGGTCCAGAGGCCTTGGGCACTAGTAATTTAAAAATCCTTTTTAAAAAAATTCCTGGAATTTGGTATTAGTACTGTAACTTATGATGCAGGAGTTGAGGGTGCATCGAGATGGGCATAGTTTGACATGTTTTCTTATCTGAAACTTAAGCAAGTCATTGAATTATGAACCAGTCTGTCCTTCTGAAGCCCAGAAGATTGATTAAAATCACTCCTGTTTCAAGTACAATATAAAATGCCTTAAGGCTGGAGTTATAATTTTAACATTCCTGTGGCTGATTTTTTTGGTTGGGGGATCTACAAGCTGTTACTCAACAGGCTTTCGATTCTCTGATGAAACCTAGTTTTAGTATCTGCCCTCTCCCTTTCTCTTCTGAAATGGAAGATCCAAAGATGCAAGGAAAGGTTGGTTTCAGAGTGGATGGAGCCAATCAGGACCAGACACTTTAAAAATAAGAATATCTCTTAAATTACTGTGTGGAATTATTTCAGAGCAAATGAGAGGCAAGCGTAATGGAGCGAATCTTACTTTTGGGTGGAGTTGTGAGGAAGTGCGGAGGAGGCTTCTGGGGCTAGATTAAGAGCTCCCAGTCACTTGTGCACCACCCCCTCACACACTCATGCACGCGTGTACACACGTGCTTTCACATCAATTGAGGCTTCTTTAGGGTGACTGTTTTGTAACAATTCTTTGGAGAATTAAGCCCCCTGGTCACAACTAAATGTCGGTTCTTTTGGATCATATCATCACCTTGCTGAGAGAAATTTCCTGACTCGGGATTCAGTCTTCGATGGGAATGCTGGGAAGGAAAAGGAGGCATGTGCTTACCAACAACTGTGGGACTCCTAGGACCCAGTGGCTTCCTGTGGCTTCAAAGCTCTGCAGTGGACTCTAGAGAAGGAGCCTGAACTTGCATCCATCAGGAAGCTCTCTCCAGAACCTCTTTCCTTAAGTCACCGAACGGGCTGTTTGTACAGCTATTTCATTTACTGTCTGGTCATCATTAGGAGTCTGAGAAGGCATTTCACACTCCCCGCAGTCTGACCTGGAGGGTGATCCTTTTTGTCATTAAATGGAGCCTACCTGCTACTTACATTAAAGGAAGGAAAGGGATAATTACTGGTTTTTTAAATTAATATCAGGTAAGTACAAATATATTTTTAAAATGATTACAGTGATAAAATCAATGCTTCTTTCTGAGAATAGTTAATTTTAAAAATGCACCTCTTATGCTGTGATTTCATCAATAGTTAGACAAAGGATGTATGATCTAAAATACACACTTTTAGAATAAATATTCACCAATGGAGAATTATTTACATGTCTATAATTCTACTTTATGTTAATTAGCTGGAAAAATATCTTTTTTATTTTTTAAGAAAATAGATACATGGTAGGTACTAATTTAACTGTGATAATTGTGTTTCCCTATGCCCATTTATAGTGCTATCAAGCAATAAATTCAAAAGCAGCATATTTCATAAACTACACTATTTTCTATATGACACTGAACTGTTATATTGATTTAGTGTGGTTTTCTAAGTTTGGGTTGACAGTTTTCATCCACAGTTGGGTCCCAACAATCAGCAAACACCAGGGAAACCATATGATGGGTCTGTGTGGTTGAGAAACCTCAGAAAAGTCAAATATTACTCACAATGTAAAAACACTTGTTCAAAGATATTTAAAGATATACAGCCTTAATTTGGTATGGCGGCTGAGATGAGAATTTTTTCACCCAGGACCACTTTTCTTCTCTTCAGTGTAAATGGACTCAGTGTGACCTTAGTGAGGCTGCATTAATATGGTTTTCATTAGCCATTTTTCTGCTGCACCAATTAATCACAGAAGAAAAAGGGAGCCGAGTGTGGGTAGAGGCAAAAACTTGTTTCTTTGATTTTACATCCTTTTCTGTAAAATGCGGAGTAACTGTTGTCTTCCTTTCTGGCTTTTACTATCTATTAATAATACTTCCTCAGTGTCCAAAATAATTTCAATCTTTATAAATTCATCTATTTACACACCTGGAGTATTCATTCTGACAATATTATTTTTAAAAAGTCTTATTAAATTGTGCCAACATGTTCCGTGGGACCCAACAAAGTTACTGAACACCTGCTGGTACGGATCTTCCTGTTAGATGAACCTATTTAAGTATCACAACACAGTGAGTCTAAAACTTCAAGACTCAGAAATTAGGTAACTTGTTCAAGTCACACAGGTAAGTGGTGGAGCAGAGCCACAGTTTGAACGCATTTGTCTGTTTCTCTGTTTCCAAAATTAAGAACTTTCTACTATGCCACCCTGCCTCTGGTATTAGAATGTATTCTTATTATTTAGGGTAAAATCTAAATATGCATCCATAGGGGGCCTGCATTCAGAGAGCAGATAAACCTTGAATTGCATTCAGGTAACAGTACTTTTAGTAAACTCTCTTTCAGAACTTTTAATCAGCAGAATAAATAGATCATTTAGAGAAAGTTAATTTTCTATCTGTGACAAATTCTAGCAGAAGACAGATGACCACTTACAGGAAAGTTTCTGGTTGGGGTAGGGAATTGGACCAAATGATTACCATCATTTTAATTCTGAGCTCAGAGGAATGTGCAGCAGAAGAACTGTTACTATTAGAAAAATACTACTCTTTTTAAGGAGGTAGAGAGTTGTCTTTGAAAAGAAAAAAAAGTGTATATGGGGACTTAGTTACACTTAAGAATTAGCTGCAAATGAACAATAACTAACAACTTTAATGGATCTTTCAGCTGACATTGATGTAAAAATGACATACATGTAAATATACTACTTTGTATTTTTAAAACACTATTTCTGTAGTTTAGGCATTTTTGTTTTTTGTTTTGTTTTTGTAATATGATGGTATTTTTAATAAAATTCTAGGCATTTGTAGACCTTGGTAGACTTAAACCCACTATAAAATCTTACCACTTAACGTTTTGTAAATCTATGCATTTACCATTTACTATAAATCTTTTTTATAGAAATCAGAATCAAGCCAGCTTTCATAAACTGTCACCAAACTAAAGACTGTGAGGTGTGTTTTAATGATGACCTAAATGACTGACCCAAGGGACAAGATGACAGTCCTTGGTTATGATAATTGAAGACATCTCGAAATAAACAGAAGTTTGTTTCTGACCCTTATTTCTTTTGGCCTGAACACAGCATACGCTTGGAGGACTAAAGCAAGTATCTGTTACTGTGAGCCAAACTCTTCCTTGTTTATGGGAACAAATAAATATATAAAAGCTCCCCATTTCACAAGATAATGAGAATGATTAAAAATAAAATCAAACACTCTGATCTTTTGTGGTGATTGGCGGGTACATTCTATAATGTTTGTTGAAATTCACCAAATGACTGTCTCCCGAAGACGAATCTGTGGAATGAACAACACTCTAGTGGGCAGCACAGGCCCAGCTGAGACACCCTGGGCACCAGCAGAGAGGGCAGTAGACTGGGAGCTGGGCCACCTGGGTTCAGTCAGTTCTGACATTAGCAGTGTGACCTTGGGCAAATCCCTTCTCTTCTCTGGGTCTTGTTTGCTCTCATCGTTTGTACAACGAAGGGCGAGATGTGTGACCGCTGAAGACCCCTTCATGAAGAGCTGTTGGCTGTAGAGGGAGAGTCAACACCAAGACACAAGGAAAGATTAAACATTGACGACTTATGACTGGTAAGTGGGATGTGCAGACCAGGCTGGGGCCTAGATGAACGGAGGTGGGCAGAGTGCCGGAGAGTTAGACAGGGTGGAATAATGAGAGGACATTGCTTCTGCTCATTGATTCTTGGCTCCAGGTGGCATCGTCGTTCTGGGAGCTCCCCAAGGTCAGTTTCATAGTCGCAGGTACAGATCTCTGTACCCTTCGCACAGCTGTGATTGTGACCTTTTATAAAGCTATTGCTTACAAAAGGATTTTACTGGAAAACCGAACCTTTTTTTGGCTCTGAGGTCATTAAATATAGCTCAAGCATTGACCTTCACTAATTCGCACATCAGTTTTATTCATCTTTTTTATATGAGAATTCTGAGATAAAGCCATTTGGGTGTCTGCGTGACAAGAGGGTAAGGCTAGATTGGGTATATAATCTGCTTAAATTTGATCTCTACCTACCATGTGCTCACCTCGTGATGGAAACCTTTGGGGACAGTGTCTCCCATCATAATCCTTGACTCTGACAAGATCATGGCATGGCTCCAGCCAGCAGACTCCTACCTTGCTGTCTTCTTGACCTTTCAGTCATCTTGTATTTTTCTATGCTAATGATGTGGAGAAGAATCTAACAAAGTATAGCAGAGTAAATAACAGAGTAACAGATAGTCTAGGAATGGCTTCCTTATTTTAACAGCGAAGGTCCTGGCCCGGAAGATCTCTGAACTTTGGCATTAGCTGCCTGTGTATTTAACCTAGTTCTATGCCCAGAATCAATCTCTTTGTATTGTTTTTAACAACAGCTATGTAGAACATTAAATGGGAGAAAAGATCCTACTGAAGTCCTTACATGAGATTCTCTGTTTTCTACTTTCCATTTTTAAATATTCTGCAACCTTTTGACAAATACAAAAACTTCATGCATCAACCTCTCCTTTTAGCCATTCCTTTTTCACTTTCCTATTACTTGTTAGAGAATCACTATCATTATGTATTCCCACCAGACAGCCAAAAATATTTTGACAAGCTTTCTGAAGTTTGTATTATAAAAATTACAGGTATTACAGGGTTTTAAAATAAATTTTCAGACTGTGATTTTTTTGAAACTACACGCACTCCTAACTCCAAAACATCATTGTGCAACAACACTCCCCCCATTAAGAATCATTTATTGTCATGGAAGGGCACGTGGATGTTGAAGGGCTTTGCTAAATTTCTTCTGCTTGATTTGATCTCATAGAAGAACTCGTCTCACTGGAAGGAATGATTCATAAAGAAATGTCTCTACACTTAGTTGATCTATAGATTTTGTTCCAGTCTTGAATTTCCTATGGCTGGTAGGTGCCTTGTAGAGATTTTTTTAGTCTAGTGAAATGGAGTGAATGGGAGGGGAGAAATTAGCCCTAGCACATATGTAAAAGCATAGTGTGAATCAGGTTAGCTCAGCAAAATAGGAGCCTTTGTTTTGTACCTGTCTTCAGGGTACTTACTGATGAAAGCATCTTCCATTAGTGATCTATCTACCACCACTGGCCATGTGACTTTATTCTGGTTTCTTTTTCTTTCTATTCTGGTTTTCCCAAGTGTTATTTGAGTGCATTAGTTTTTTGATGCCCACCTTAGGGGATACCAGTGTGCTGCTGGTTGGGCTGCAGATCCCTCACCTTTGACTCAGTGTAGCTAGCAGCTCTATATTTACTTGCCTTAAGTGTTAACTTTCCCACAGGAAATTACTTGAAGAAAAGGTATCACTGTTTTAACAAATATCAAAAAGCATATGATGAGATGATCTCTAAAGGTCCTTGTAGATGTCTAAAGGGTCAGTAGTTCTAGAAAGCACATGTTAAATCAATGTGTTGGGGAGTGAAGGAAGAGTCAGTAACATTTTAATATTTCATTATTTATTCAATAAATATTTATTGAGCACTAAGACTCAACAAACCTTTACTAAGCATCTCAAAGAAAGAGGAAAACCAGTTTTCAGCCTCATGGAGTTTTGAAATGGGGTGAATATGGAGGAGAACATTAGTCCTAGATGCTCAGATATAAAAAATAGTAGTCATGAAAATTTCATAATTTGAAAGATGAAAACAAATATTAAAATCTATTTTCACATATATCAGCCCACATTGGCACAGTAAATTAGGGCTTCTCAAACTTGAACTGTTGACATTTTGGGCCAGATAATTCTTTATTGTGAGAAGCTGCCCTGTGTATTATAGAATACTTTGTAGCATCTCTTGCCTTCTTCACTATATAATACCAGTAGCATCCTGCACCTCCAGTTTTGACAAACAAAAATGTCTCCAGACATTGCCAAATGTCCTCTGGGGATCAAAATTCCCTCCAGTTAAGAATCGCTATAGTAAATAATTCTACCTTACCTGTTGTTTCCTGGGAGTATAGACAATTTTTACCTTACCTCTTATTTCCTAAGGGTAGAGACAATTATGACTAGCCAATATTAAATAAATACCTAGCAAATGTTGTTTGAATTACATTTGTAAGAACTGAAGTGTTGATGAATCTTTCCACAGTTCTTCATTCATCACCCTTATGATTGTAACTATTGAAATACTTGCTCAACCAGCTAATCAACAAATATTGTCCAATGATCCAAGTATTGCTAAGAGAGGCTGATGGTTATACTCTTCAAGATGTAGCTTTTTCCTTAAGAAACTTACAGTGTATAAGGAGAGATACTGATTGTGTAGGTGGAAGTCTAAAACACAGCAAAAGAAACATACTGAAAGGGTCAAATGAAAAGACCAGATAATAGTTATTACAGGAGTTGAGCATAGGGAAAAATCTTGGGTTGAGATGTTTAGGGAAGTCTTTGAAGGATAATAGATTAACACTATGGAGATGGTTGGGAAAGTGTTATAGAATGAAGGAAAAACTTAGAGCAGGCATGGAGGTGCCATATACAGGAAAGCAAAACAAGAAATACAGGTAGCTGTATTCTTTCATACACTGAGGTCTGAAAAGGCTGCTTGAACTGTAGTTTGTACTCAGGAAATATAGATGAGCAAATTTGAATGGAAATGGAATCTCACTTCCTATTTTAACTTTTGACAGCATGGAAAATATATAAAGCAGCTTGACAGTACTTGAGGTTCAAACATTAGTTGCCATTGAAATGACTTTACTGCTAAATAGGTTTCATATCTGAGCACTGTTGTACTTTGTTATTTTTGGTTGAATTCATTAAGAAACATTTTCTAGTCTGCAGCAACAGCTAATTTACAAAGCCATTCAAAGTTTATTAATAGTCATTGAGGGCAGTTCTTCTCATTCAAATAAATTTCAATCTCAGATCTTTGCCCCAGAAAAGTCACACTCAAAAAGATGTTTACCATTGCCGTATTATTGACCTTCTCTGTGGTTGGGCAATTATTAATAAGAATATTTAACTTTTATGTCTCAACAAAAATACTCAGAGCTGTCAATAGTTAAGTCTAAAAAAGCATATGAAGCTCACTGTTGATGTGGCTGGTTCATAACACATAATAAATTCAAATATGGTCCACAAAGTGCCTGTTGATGAATAGTACAATGAATAACATCAGGTTTAAACATTATATGTTCACAAATTTTGTAAATTTACCAACTAAGCTTTTGTTCTGCTTCACACATATTTTTATCATTATCAATTGTAACACCTCCTTGCAGAATCCAGTTTAGATTTTATGGAATTAGTGTTTTTCTCAATTTCTTTGAAAATGTTGGCCGGGCGCGGTGGCTCACGCCTGTAATCCTAGCACTCTGGGAGGCCGAGGCGGGTGGATCGCTCAAGGTCAGGAGTTCGAGACCAGCCTGAGCAAGAGCGAGACCCCGTCTCTACTAAAAATAGAAAGAAATTATATGGACAACTAAAAATATATATATAGAAAAATTAGCCGGGCATAGTGGCGCATGCCTGTAGTCCCAGCTACTCGGGAGGCTGAGGCAGGAGGATCGCTTGAGCCCAGGAGTTTGAGGTTGCTGTGAGCTAGGCTGACGCCACGGCACTCACTCTAGCCTGGGCAACAAAGTGAGACTCTGTCTCAAAAAAAAAAAAAAAAAAAGAAAATGTTCTCAACTTTCCACACAGACTAGTATAGGCTAATTCTTCACGTAAAACTCTGCATTGATTCCTTAAATAAACAACACTGAGCAGTATTGGTAACACCTGTGAACTCACCAAAATCCAGTGAAAAACATTTAAAATCATTTGTCTTGATTTTAAATTGATGATTCATTTTTCTCCTGATGTCATTTCATCTTCTGTTTGGATCCCTCACCCATGTTTTTTCTTCTTTAGCCTTAAAATTCCATAAAACAGGTGTAGGTGTTGACCATTCTGGGAAATGCCAGTTACTTGGAGTTTCATTTCAGTATTTATGACGTTTTTTCTATTTGAGAAATCTCTCTTGAGTTGTAATTTTGAATATTTGTTTTATATCATTGTTTTGATTTTTTTCTTCTGAGACTCTATTCATATTCATATTACATTTCTTTTGCCTGTCTTTAACTTCTTTCATTATCTTAAAATCTTTTGTTTATTTTTACTTTGTGTTTTATTGTATTTTTATTTCTAACTATTTTTCTTTTTCTTTTTTATTATTTTATTTATTTTTATTTTATTTTATCTTAGGTACATAATAGTTATATATCTTTATAGGGTACATATTATGTTTTGATATAGGCACACAACATGAATTAATCAAATCAGGGTAACTGGGGAATCCATTACCTCAGGCATTTATCATTTCTTTGTGTTAGGAACATTCCCATTTCACTCTTTTATTTATCTTAAAGTATACTCTAGTTTATTGTTGATTATAGACACTTTGTTGTGCTATCAAATATTGTTCATTCTATCTAACTATATTTTGTCACCATTAACCATCCCCACTATATCCACCTCTCCCCACTACCCTTCCCAGCCTCTATTAACCATCATTGTATTCTCTATCTCAATGAGATCAATTGTTTTTAATATTTAGCTCCCACATATGAGTGAGAACATGTATATCTTGAATATATGTTTTATTGTATGAAAGAATAAGTTTATCTCATGTCTTTTATATTTTTCTAAACTTTTTCTTAGCTAGTCCAGTTATTTTTGAGGGCTTTTGTTAAATTAATTCCAATGTGTCAGTATATCAGTACATTTTATGATTTTCTTTACAGTTCCTGTTACTGCAAATGTGATTTCCACTCTTATTTCATTATATATTTTCTCAATAGTTATTACAGCTATAGAAAGAAATTTATTGTCAAGGTAAGGTTGACCTTGTGAAGTTAATCAGAAATATGACCATTAAAAATTAATTTAAAGGGTTTAAATATGAAGAATTTTCTGTTCCTTGAATATTTAAAGGAATTTCCAATAGAACCAACTAGAACTGATGCCATATTGTGGGAGGGCTATATTTGCATTTTTTAAAAAAGTTTTTAATACATTTTTAATGGCAAAACAGACAAAGTCATCCACTTAATTCACTCATTTAGTAAACATCATATGCCGGCACCAAGCAGTGTTGGGGATACTGAGATAAGACATGTTCTTTGCTTCCCAGCTTGTCAGGAATTTATTTTAACTGATTTAACAGGCAAATATTCTGATATTAAATAATGGTTAAACTGGAAAAATAATCTAAGTTTAAGTTCTTTTGACAAATGCTTTTGATGTTATCACTACTTGAACTAATTCTGGTAGCTTGAGTGCTATAATCTTCAAATGAATCGCTGATTGATTAGCTTTCTATTTGAGTCCCTCACCATAACTTCTAAAGCAGCATTTTTTCAATCTTATCTCTATCCTAACTCAGCCTACCCAAGGGATATTCTGCATTACTATTTTTTTTTTTAGAGACAGGGGCTCGCTCTGTTGCCCAGGCTGAAATGCAGTGGCATGATCATAGTTCACTGTAACCCAAACTTCTGGGCTCAAGTGATCCGCCTGCCTCAGCCTCCCAAAGTGCAGGGATTATAGGCATGGGCCACCGAGCACAGCCTGTGCATTACTATCAATGCCAGTGATTCATTGGGTTAGTGTTGGATAGTTTGAGGAAACTCACGTTGATTTCCCACTATCCACCCTACACATGTGGCCATGTAAAATCGCATTTCTAGAGCTTATAAAACTCACAAAATCCCTAACATATGTTTATCCTTTTGTTATGTATAAGCTGACATCACAATTATGTTTTCATTTGCCTCTCATAATATCCTATGGGATAGTTAGGCAAAATTATTTTCTTCAGTTTGGTGCCTAAATTTCCTTTTGAATCATAACTGTAACTGAGTAGTTGTTTTCTTCTTCTGTGCCTAATGGTTCCCAGCCTTCCTTTATAAAGATGAGACTGAAAGAGCCATGTGTCAGCCTTCCAACTTAGCGTTTGAGGCTGACAGAAATTACAGAAGTTTCTTCTTTATGAAGACATCTCGTCTTATCTTGCTAACTTTCTGGCTTTGCCCAATTTTATCCCAATTTGGTATTCAGAACCAAACTGTGATTTTTCTATGTTGGGGAAGAGAGAGAAAATGTAGGCTGTGTAATGAGAATAGTAGGAAAAACATACTGAAATATAATTTTATGTTCTATTTTGTATTTGATAATAAAAGAGCTATAAAATTATTTCACACCTTTAGGATTATAGTCTTTAAATGAGTGAGAAATATTTCTAAGAGTAAACATACAATTATGGGCAGATAATGAAAATACAGTTCTATTTTCACAGTCTTTATTGTGAAATAAGCTATTCAGTAAAATGCATAAAATGTAAAAATGCAGCTTAACTTTAACAAATTTTTATAAACGTGAACACCCATTTAACCACCATGCAGGTCAAGAAACAGAACATTTCCAGCACCCTAAAAGCCTACCTGTACTTTTTCCAATTGTAATCCTTTTTTCCTAACAAATGTAACTATGCTGAATTTTATGATAACTTCTCCTACTTTTCTTTATAGTTTTTCCATATACCTTTGTATCTTTAGACATAGTTTAGTTTGACTATGTTTTTGAATTTTGTATAAATGGAATCATTCTTTCGTGTCTTGTTTCTTCCACTCAACTTTATGTTGTGAGATTCATCCATGTTGTTTCAGGAAGCTGTAGTTTGTTAATTTCTAGCACTATCAGATATTTCATTACCTGGATACACCACTATTTATTTAATTATTTACTCCTGGTGAATATTTGACTTGTTTCCAGTGTTTAGTTATTATAAATAATACTGTCGTGAACATTCTGATTCTCGTTTCCTAATAGAGTCCCGGGTTATGAACGACCTGACTTATGGTGTTCCATGCTTAGGAACGGGCTCCCAAGCCTCCCCATAAGAATAATTTATAATTAAATAACTAAATTAATAATGCAGGAACTAGTTTCTTCTGCACGTGTAAACAAACCCGCATGGCTAAGCGGTTCCTTGGCGTACCATCTTTACACAGCAGCTAGTCTCATTGCTTACACAGTTGTTTATGCACAGCATCACTTTCGACAACTTTTTTACTCTGTTTCATGAGTCTGTGTTTATCCTCATGACCATGCCTCCAAAGTGAAAGTCCATGGCAAGTCCAGGTGAGCCTGCAGCGAAGAGAAAGATGATTACAATGGAAATGAAAGTGGAAATAATTAAGTGCTTGGAGAAAGGCTGGACACCCTCGTTCATTGGGAAAGCATGAGGGTTCAGTTGCTTTACTATTGGAAGAATTACAAAGATAAACTGAGAATAATGGAACATTGGAAAGGCAGTGCTTCAATGAAAGCATCAATTATTACTAAGCAGCATAGTGGATTGATAACTGAAATGGAAAGGTTATTATTGATTTGGTTAGAAGAGCAAAATAAGTGTAACTTCCTATTGGCCCAGGAATTAAAAGAAAGAGCACAATAGTTTCTGTAACTTATTGTACAGGGGTATTATAATTACAGTATTACACTGTATTATTATTACCACATATGAGCCATTATAGTATTGTTATTATTATTATTGCTGTATATGCACTGTTCATCAGGGATCTGAGTTACATACAAATTTGACCTAAAGACATTCTCAGGAACATATCTCATCTATAATGTGGGAACCGCCAATACTCATATATGCACATTTCTTTTGGACATAAACTCAGGAATAGATTGTTAGTTGCAAATGTTTCACGTATCTTCTTCCAGTCTGTGATTTGCCTTTTCAGTCTCTTAAGGATATATTTTGATAAGCAGAAGTTCTTAATTTTATTTTAACATAAAATGTATCAATCTTTTTACTCTGTAATTTCTTCCTGACTTGGTGGTTGAAGCCATTCTCTTCTCCTATCATCTAAAAGCATTATAATTTTTCTTTTCCAATTTATGTCTACAATCCATCTGGGAACATTAGGATTGTTTCCATCTTTTTCCTGTTTTTGACGGTTTTTAATGGTTAGGAATAAAGCTGCCAAGTATATTTTGTACATGTCTTTTTATTGGACATGTTCACTTATTCCTCTTGGGTATACATTTAGAAATATAATTTCTGATTCAGAGGACAGTTGCTTGTTCCAGTTATCTCAAATGTGCTAGTTTGCATGTCTACCTGCAATGTATAAGATTTACAGTTGTCCCATATCCTTACCAGCACTTTACATTGCTAGTCTGTTTATTTATAGTCATTTTGATGGGTATACATCGTTATCTCATTTCAGTTTTAATTTATATTTTTTAATAACTAATGATGCTGAATAATTTTTCTTATTTTATTGAATATTTGTATATCTGCTTTGGTATATTGCCTTTTTGAGTTTGCCCATTTTTTAAATTAGGTTCTTTGATTTTTCTTTACTCATATGGAGGTATTCTCTCTCTATTTTAGAAACAAGTCCTTTATCTATAAATGTAATTTAAACATCTTTCTCAGTCTATATGTTGTATTTACACTCTCTTAATTATATCTTTGATGAACAGAAGTTCTTAATTATAACAAAGTCCAATTTCTCAAGCTCTCTTCTTTTATGATTATTGTTACTTTGTTCTGTTAAAATTTATTCAACTGTCCAAAATTTCATGAAGATATTCTCCTTCATTTCTTCTAAGAGGTTTATTGATTCACATTTTATTATTTAGACCTATAATCTAAATTAAATTAAATTTTGTGCGTGGTGTGAGGTAGGAGGTTAAAGTTTACTTTTTCTGTATAAATATCCAATTGATTCAGTAGAGTTTATTAAAAGACTATCCTATCCCCTCTGAATTGCAATAAATTTGTTAAAAACCAAGGCACCACACGCACACACACCCACACGCACACATTTATGAATACTTTATTCTGTTGTATGGTTGATTTCTCTCTCCTTATGCCAATGCCACACTGTGTTAATTGTTGTGGCTTTAAAGTAAGTCCTAAACTCTGGAGGGGTAAGTTATTGTTCAAGATGTAAGATGGTCTTGGCTATTCTAGGGTTTTTTTTTTATTTTCATATAAATTTTGGAATCTATTATCAATTTTCACACATATACCACATACCCAAAGCTTGCTGAAACCAATTGGGATAGTGTTGAATCTACAGATTAATTTGGGGAGTAGAACATTTAATAATTTGTGGGAAAGACACAATTGAACATTTTGTATCTATCAATCTATGAACATAGCATAGTTCTTTATTTATAAGATCTTCTTTAATATCTCTTAGACATATTTTGTAGTTTTAAGTTAGAGATGTACAAATTTTATTAGGCTTATTCCTAGGTATTAGATTTTTTTTATACTACTATAATGGTACTTTTTAAAAAAATCTAATTGATAAGTTGTGATTTTGTTATTATGTCTTCACTTAAATTTATTCCTTTGGGCACCTTCTAATACAATGTTTATTTTGAGATGATTTTGTCTTTTCCAGTCTTTCCTAGGATCAGTCCATTTTTGTTTCACAATTTTCTTCTCTGTATGCTTCTATTCTTAGTTTTTAAATTTCTGATTTAAAATGCCTTTTTATATTTGCAAATTCTTATTTAATTTTTTAAAAATTCATCTTGGAGTATTTTGTTTCAGTTTCCTCTACTTTGTAATTCTTGTTTTGGTGGACACTTTTCATTAGCAAAATATTTTGATTCTTACTTCCTGTTTTATTCTTATAATAGCCATGTATTGATATGGCATGCCAAACTCTTTTCATGATTAAATGTCTTGGATTTTCTTCACCCAGACATAACAAGTGCTTCTGTGAAGGAGGTGTCTGAGGTGTTCAGGTGTTCAGAATAATATTATTCTTATTATTTCTTATCTCAAATGTGCTCTCTTCTGTCAGTTCAGGGAAGTGTAGTTTTATTAGCATAATAGATGGTATCCTTTGGGGACAAGAGGTGAGTTAGTACGATTTCTGATTTTGTAACTTTCTTATTTTAGTAGAACAACATAATCTTGGATTTGACCTGTGATTTCAGAATATGTTGTTCCTGTAGATATGTTTTCTTCAGTGACTGTCACCCATACGAGTTCAAAATTTAGATGACATCAAATTTAGAAATAAAACATTTTCCCAGGTCTGGAATTTTAAGTATTATGAAAACCTAGTCAACTTATTTCTCTTCAGGTTTCAATGGGAATTTCTGGTGATATGTAAATGTTTCTACTCTATATTCCGCTCTTTGGTTTCTGTTCTTTCTTTAACAGTTATTAGAAGATATTTAGTTAAAGCTTCTAGTCTCAATAACAGTAATATAGAAAATCTTTTGAATTGCACAGTGGTTCCTTTCATTAGAGACTTTTAGAACACTTCATAGGCATTGTCTGGTGAGCAGTGTTTTTAGAAAGGATATACCAACAATTAAGATTCTTCCACATAACTTCAATGTGCTTTTCCTGCCTAACAGGAAAAGAAAAAGAAACAAATGTGTTAGGAAGACTGAAACACGAATCTAGCGTTTTCTCATTTATGCTCCTTCAGGGCTCAAGCATTTGGAGAATTTCTTTGAAAATGTTGAAGATTAACAAGGAAGGAAATGTCTAGGTAGTAAGGAAGCCCTATGGACACCGGTTTATTGCAGTACCCTCTATATAGACTTTGAGGTGCTTAGAGGTTAACTCCATGTACAGAGAAAGTTTCAACCCTGAGGCTTAACCTACTATTAAATCCATTGCTTACAACTGCTCCCAGAGACAAACATCATTTTGTTTCTCGTAGATCTATTGTTTGGACACATCCTCAGTGAGGTTCTTAGAGCACAATGTTCGTCTATGTTGGCCGAGGTCCTCCAGGGGGCAGCAGAGCAGCAGTTGCCGTCTGGAGGAGTCTGAAGGAGTCGGGTGGTTGCGGGAAGCTCCAGCCTGAGAGGAAGATCAGAAGACAAGAGGGGGAAAGTGTCAGGATCGAGAAAATATGAAAATGTGTACACGGGTATGCTCTGGTGGCATCTGGAAATGACAGCTGGCAGTTAAATAAATAGAGAAGGTAATATTTCCTTTTTCATCAAATGTTTCCATATACCTGATCTGGGACAGACCCTTGAGGGGTATAAAAAGGAATTCTCCCCTCCATGTAGTATTAAAGCGTATAAACGAGTCTCATGTACAATGTGTTAAGTACCTTGAAGAAATGCAAGCGGTGCTGTGAGAATTCAAGAGCAGTGACTTTGGCGATCGGGAGGAGGTAGGGAGGACTTCATATGGGACTGACATTGGTACCAAGTCGTAGAGAATGAGTTATCAGAGAAAGAACTGGGAGAGGTTAAAATATATGTCGTGTGCCTGGACAACTGAAGCTGCTCAGCTTAGCAGTAAGGCAATGTCCATGTGAGGAGGGGAGCAGGGCAAGACAGTCAGCTTTGCCATCTGTGCATCTCGTCTCTAAGCAAATATACTCTGAGGATAAAGTCCATGAACCTGCTTCATCTGCATCTGATTTCCATGGCTCTTTGGGGGTTCTTCCCTAAGAGAATGAAGACCAATTTGGTTTGCAGAAAATTGTATTACCTGGTTGAAACCAGAGAGCCCCAAGGGAGATAAGAAATATGAGCTCTCGCTCTGTTACAATGAATTTGAGACCACTGATATTTGTGAAAGAGAGTCATAGAGATGTGCTAACAAGTCATCCTGTTCTCTATAGCAGAGCTTCTCAGCCAATGTACTATGTACATTGTAATGCCAATGTACTATGTAATGCCTGTACTGTGAGAAACTCACGAGCTCTGCCCTTGGGGTGGCAAGCTGGTTCTGCTCCAACCAGGGCTCCTAAACCAGTTACCTCAGGTCATAAACAATCTCATCTGAGACCCCTTAGAGGGCAACATGATTAGAGAAGAATTGATTTCAGGGTATGCTCCATGGTCCCCCAAACTTAAAGAATGAAAGCTGGCATTCTCTGCTTTGACAGTAAACCCTGGGTGTGCAAGGAGGTGCTCCTCCACCTGGATTTCTACCTCAGCTGCCAAAAGCTGAGGGCAGCTGCCCATTTTGGACAAGAGCCTTGTACTGGTGAAGTTCATGTTCCAATTGACCAAAAAGCATGGCAGGATTTGCCCCAAGGTAGCCAGTTGGGTTTGTGAGGGACTGAATGTGGGTTCCTTGGGATACAATTCTCAAATCCATCATCTCTAATATTTTGTAATTTTTGTGACCAATATACCCTTTTACTGGAGTCTGAGTTACACCTTCAATGTGATTCCTGTAACAATGAAAGTATTATCTTCAAATTAAGGCATTGTCACTATTTTGAAATACTTGATATGAAAAATTTATTTTGCATTCAAACCTCACTTACAGATCACAAGAACATTTACTATTACTTTTGTAGAGATAAGTTGTTAGAGTCTTTAAATGTCATTTGAACTATAGATGGTCCCCAACTTGCAATGATTTGACTTATGATTTTCAACTTTATGATAGGTTTATCAGAGTATTAAATGCATTTTTGACTTATAATATTTTTGATTTACAATGGGTTTATCAAGACATAGCCCCATTATAAGTTGAGGAGCATCTATATTATATTTATTTGTAAATAAACATATAAATATACAGTGACTTTAAATTTTTTCTCTTCCACTTTATGAATGATTTCTCATTAATGATAACTATTAAGAATTTGAAAAGTTCATCATCATTCATCAAATCATCATCAAATCATTCATCAAAGATTAAGAAGTCTTATCAGGAATTTTTTGTCAAACATAAAACCTGAATTAAAAATGTTATGTCCATTCACAAAACTTCAGCTTTCTTATAAAATTTTGGAAAATATTTTATTTATAAACTTTATCACATTTAATATTTAATATCTTTCCCCAATACATTATTTTGTTACTTATATGTTAAAAAAAAATCTAACATTTTTCCACCAAATTATTTATAGAATCTCCAAAATAACCTCCAATTATCTTTAGCATGGCACACGAACATTATCACTTACTGTAAGTACAAATATGTGCATATCCTCCCTCACCCGCTGCCCAGAAAAGAAGGAAAATGTGTTCAAAAGTCTCTGAGACCAATTAGGACACTTGGTTTAACTTTTTTTATTTTTGTTTTCCTATAGAACTGTCTTTAGGTCTAATGATTTAATTCTTTTACAGTGGCTTATGTAAAAGATCAGAAATTTTGAGATATAAACCTTGTTGAAAGCCTTATTTCCCTAATGGACTAGTATGATCTGATATGAATTTATCATTCAGTGAGAACTGAGAAATCTATTGGATTTCATTTTTTTGCATTGGCTTCCAGGACAGTAATTTAATTCTCAATTGCAATAACATTTATTGCTAAGACATATTAGAAGTATTGAAATTTGATATTAAAGTAGAATAAATTATGCAGAGAAACAGCCAAAAATTATAATCTCCCATTCACTGCAAAGAACTTGATGTTATCTGAAGATGAAAAGCTTTATCACCCAGATTGATCTACATGTATATAGTATTTTCCTTTTCTTTCCTCTGCTTTTCTCCCTGATTTTTAAATAATATCTTTGCTGATACACACACATCATTCTTGCCTGATATCATCCTTGATATGAATATATGCCTCTCCTCTAACCCCCATTTATACAGAAGAGAGGCAACTTAAGATCTGTACAAATGAAGTTGCTAATTATGACCCAAGAAGGCTAAATCGGTCGGAAGTGTTGGAATCTGACTTATTGTTATTTACCATAGGAAAAAAAATGAGATCATGCCCTGGAAAGTAAGGACGTCAAAAGTCTTGCCTCTTGCTACACTTAAAAAATAATTTCTAAATGATTTTTATAAGTGTGGTTCAAATTACATATTGGTGATATGCTAAAAAGTGTCATACTGTTACATTGTTTCTTCCACACATCTCTCACTATAGGACCATAAAAATATTTCTTAAATAACTGTGGACCAGACTGTCTTCTCAGAATCACTGGTTCCTCATGTCTGTTCCCTTCTACATTGTATCAGACATACCTGTTCTCTTCTGTGTGTGGCATTAAGTAAAATAGTTCTCAATTTTTGAGAAGGGTAGAAATTGGTGATGCTTATATAAATATGAATTATGTTTAGATAAGTGCACCACTGTTTCCTCCTGTTACTCTAATTAGAAATAAACTGCATTTTATTTTGTCTTTTACATGTATCTACATAGGCTCTCCTGTTAGATTACATTCTCTTTGAGGACAGTGCTTACATGTCTTTTAAAAATTTAGCAAGTCTCATATATTCTGGTGAAAATAATAGGTGCCTGTCCCACTCAGCTCTATTTAGCTCAATGAAATGTGACTTTAAAAGAAATTCGGGCAGGTCAGTAGGCACAGGTCTAGGAATCAGGAAGGCTCTGAATTCTCAAGTGTAACTTTGGTGCTAATTTGCTCTGTGGTTTTTGGCAGATTTTTCAGCATTGTTTTTCTTATCTGTTAAAATAAGGGATTTGGGCTAGATGTTCACTAAAATTCCTGTCATTCTGTAGTTCTTCAGAAAATGAATTATTATGCAACTTAAAATATCTTTGATTTAGCACGGATGAAAGTGAAAATTGATGCCTGAGTCTACAAGTTAAGTTTTTTTTTTTTAAAGCAAGAACCTTGAGGGCTGGGTAAGCTGTTGACACAAGTGCTTTTGAGAATGGAAGATAGAGTAATTACAAGCTTATATTGTATGTAAATAGACAAAGGGAAAGGTTAGTAAATGTTTGCATATCATTGTTTATCACAAAATTTAAGTAAATCTGTATTTACCTGCATCTAATTATTAAAAAATGGGGTTTATATCTCAATTAGTTAACTAAAACAAAGAAAGAAACTTTCCTATAGTATTAAAATTTTTATTTTAATAGTACTTCCAAGAGTGGTTGGCTTATATCTTTGACATTATATTTATCATTACATACATTTAATAAAAATACTTTTTGTAGAAAACTATTTAAAGTTGTAAATTGTTTTATCATGGGAGGTGGTTCATACTGAAA
The DNA here is from genome assembly GCF_041146395.1 of Eulemur rufifrons. Lineage (NCBI taxonomy): Eukaryota > Metazoa > Chordata > Mammalia > Primates > Lemuridae > Eulemur > Eulemur rufifrons. The sequence continues at coordinate 71,943,671 of NC_090989.1, forward strand.
AACTGTGATCATTAACCTGCTATGACCTTACCAATTTTGCTTTAATGAACTCAACAGATATCTAAACTGTAGATTCTCTTAAAATGAGAACTCATCTAGGGTGCTCTTCTCATAAATAGTCATTTTACAAGTTAAAGAAATGTCACTGACAACTTAACTTAAAAATGCAAGACAGTATTAATGTTATACAGTTGATATTTAGGAATGTAACAGTCATTTTAACCTGTTGCTGAAAATTGAACAATCTAATGCTCTCTCTTTTTTGATAAAAAGTCACACACAGAATATCTTTGATGAATTTATTGTATTTTCAGAAAACTAAAATGAACTTAATGTTTTTGGTTTATGATAATTCAAAACAACTTGTAAACACTGAAGATATAAGCCTCCTTTCTCATCACCTTAGCCACAGGGAAAAATTAGTGTTGTGACTCTCGGTACAAGGGAAATAGCGTTAGTCTTCTTATCTCCCCTTCATACTATGCCAGCTGTAGCTGCTGGACACTGTAACCCACACGACTCAGGAGAAGGGTTAGGTATCATTGGAGAGTCTGGGTGTTCAGGCACCAGTAACAAGCACATACCCTCCTGTTGTCATGGGCTGCTAGTTTACCTCCAGCTGGATAGAGGAAAAGAATTTGAAAAAAGAGAAAGCTTAGGTAAACTGTGAAGGAGTGTATGAAATATATAGCTAGTAATCATATTTTTGAGACTACAAACAAGTATTTGACACTTCACTTGAAACCAAAGGTGTTTAAGATGAACCTGTATAAAACAATTTCTGTTTTTCCACCATTGTTAATTATTACAAGTTTAAAATGTATTGCCATGAAAGCAGTGCTTCCAATACACTGAATTTTTATGTCTATATATATTTTTTCCAAAAAGGTTAAATTGATGACAATCAATTTGGCATATTGGTTTGTAGAATATGAGTAGAAATGTGCTTGAATTTGAACTTCCCACTAGGCTGTTGATTTTCCCCTTTCAGCATTAGCCCAAGCTCATTGTTATCTTTCAATGATTCCAACATTCCAGAAAATAATAATTTTGCCCTTGATTGCAAACACCAATGTTGTACGCATGCAACCCAGAACTTTACTGATGGAGTGGAAACCTAGGGATTGTCTGCTAAGGGCCTCTTTCCTCATCGGTTTACTTATCAAGAGAATCATGACTTTAGTGACACATGATCCTAACCATTGACCCCAGTTGTTTGGTTTGGGAATGGGCACACTTAAGCCAGGTCACAATCACTTCTCTCTGAGATTTTTGATCTTTGGGCTAAGAACAGTGTGAGTATCCCTCGGGAGGCTGCAAGGTTAGCATGTAAAACATCATTGGTATTGGCAGCTAGCTGTATTTTCCAAAGTGTGGAGAAAACTGAACTATAGCAGCAGAAGAATGAAGCCATTCCCAGAGAGAAGCAGAGAAGAGAGGTGAAGAGCGTACTGGAGATGCCCACGTCCCTGATTCCAGCTGTTCCTGAAGCCTGCTCTGGCTATTCAAATATTTTACCAGATACTTCTGTACTCTTCTAATGTATTCCCATTTTGCTTATACCAGCTGGGATTTTTGTCATTTTGTTAAACAGAATCTAACTAACAACAGCTTCCTTTTATCATCTCACATCTGGTTATTAACACTGTCTAATGGAACTAGACTGAAATCTATGTTACTAGAAAGTGATACCATGTAATCTTCATGGTCTTCACAGAATGTGTTTGAGTTGGAAGTTGAGGGTATGAAAACTAGTCTACCAATAACTCCCTATTTATCGATAAATTCATAATTTTTAATGTTGAGCTAACTTGGAATAGTGAATATTAATAATTAAGCATAAGAAGAAATCTAAATGTGGATGTAAGTCTATGAGTAAAATAGTTGCATATCTCTTTAGGGGTAAAAAATTAAGAGAAATTACATTAGAGGTAGAAGTTCTCTTTGAGGTCATCTGATTTATTCTTCTTATTTTTTTGCAGATGGATAAACTGAGGCAAGAATGGGGATCAGCTTATAGTAACTGGCAATGCTACATGATTTCTTGACTTCTGTATCAGTGTTCTCTGTGGAATTCTCTGTGGGTGGAAGAATACTAACTTACTGTGTGAACTTTTCTCTCTGGATCTCAATTTGCCCTCCATAAACTGAGTGAATTATACCAGGTAATAACTAGGATTCATTCTTACTCTAATATTCTATGATTCAATGACTTTATGATGCATAAAATTATTATACAATGTTTATATAATGTTAGAAATTTTAGTTTTGTTTAAAAATCTGGATTGAAATTCTAGTTTAAAAAGAGAAAAAACTGAGAGAAGATAAAAGCTAGGCCAGAAAGACCAAAAAAAAAAAAAAAAACAAACCCCAGAAGTGATGCAAATTAAGACCAAAAATGTAATCAATTTATTTGTTGGCAATTTATTTTTATAGGCCTTTTAGGAGCCATCTTACCATTTATATCTGGCTTACAAACAAATTTTTCTATTTAACTTTTTGCACTGAGTCTAAGTACAATGTTTTCAATTAAGAATACATCAGAATCAGGTTCAGGAAATAATTCAGTAAAGAACACTTACAGTTTCAGTCTGGGAGATGAAATGTGTTATATTTTAAAAGGTTTAGCTATAATGATACTATCAAATTAGTCATATCTTAAATCAAGTTATGGGGAGACTAGTAACAATAATGTGTTTCTGGCTAGTGTAGAAATTTCTGTGTCAACGTAAGAAGGACAAATTCCAACACATTTGTTTTATTGAGATTTTGGTTGAATCTAGATGCTATGATGTGTCCTTGGGCAAGTTATCCAAACTTTCTAAGCCAAAACTTCCTTTTCTGTAAAATGGAGATACTGTTCATACCTAATTCAAAGGATTATTGTGCACATTAAATGAGATAATGTACTTGAAGAACTTACCGTGGTGCTTGCAATGCGGTATTTAGTGGCTGCTCCTGTTCGTAGGCTTTCTTGAAGAATGGCATTTAAACGGTAGACAACTCTGATAAACGGCAGCATCTTCAAGCAAGGTGGACTCTGTTGGCATTTCTATAAATAATCTTATTAAGTTAAGCACGTGTGTCTTTAACAATGAATGAGGAGACCCAAACATATATTTTAAATCATTGAAAGTGGTACTTAATATTTATGGTTGGTTGTGGTTTATAACACTTTAAATATAAATAAAATATGTGTGTATATGTGTGTGTGTGTGTATAATTTTGAATTTTTCTATCCACTAAATAACCATATTGTTAGCTCCACTCTTTAGATGAAGAAACTTATTTAAAGATTTGATGTTTACACAGCTAGTTGGTGTTGATACTGCCATTCAAAATCAGGACTTCCGACTGCTTCTCGCTCAGTGCTCTATTTAATGAATGTTTATAGAATATTTATTAAGAGCAAAGTACCATGATGGGCACTAGGAGAGATATATTATAGTACACATCTTTTTTTTTTTTTTTTTTGGCTCACCCAGTACTTTCCCCTAGGTTGCGCACTCCTTATAAGAATCTAATGCCTGATGACCTGAGGTGGAGCTGAGGCAGTGATGCTAGCACTGGGGAGCAGCTATGAATACAGATTATAATTAGCAGAGAGGTTTGACTGCATAGAGACCATAATAAATCAATTGCTTGCAGGCTTGTATCAAATCCGTATCAGTGAATGGCAAGTGACAATTAAGCTGCATTTGGTGGCAGACTTTATAGTAGCAAGTGAGTTGATATACATCAATTGTACAGCTGCAACTGGTGGCAGACTTTAAGTCAGACTCTGACACTTATTTTAGTTCACACATGGTCCACCCATTATTTTATTTACCATTTCCATCCATTCCTCTTTCCCTGCACTGTACACTGCACAGTTTTGAAAAGCCCACAAGCTAACCCTAGAAAAAATGAGTCAAAAACAAATATCACTGGAGAGCTTCTTTGAAAAGGGAGAAAGACCCAATGATGAGACAGCAGAAGACTCTAAGACTACCAACAAAATGAAAGCCGCATTTAAAAGAAAATACCAAGAATCCTACTTAAGTTACAGGTTCATTGCAACAGGTGATTCACATTCTCCAAGCCCACTTTGTCATATGTGGTGGCCGGCTATCCAATGAAGCCACGAAACCTTCGAAACTGCTTCGTCACATCAAGACCAAGCACCCTGCATTAACAGACCAGCCTTTGGAGTTTTTCAAAGAAAAAATTATGAACACAAAGAATAGAAACAATTATTGAAGGCTACCACTTCATCAAGTGTGTCTACACTGACAGCATCATTCTTAGTGGCTAACCACATTGCTGAAGCTAAGAAGCCCTGTACTACTGGTGAAGAGTTGATCCTGTCTGCTGCTGAGGACATTTGCTGTGAACTTTTAGGAGAGGCCATAGTTCAAAAGGGGGCATGTGTTCCTCTTTCAGCTAGCATCATAACTAGACGAATTGATCAACTAGCAGAGGATATTGAGGCATAATTGTTAGAGAGGATTAATGAGTTACCATAGTACGCAATCCAGGTTGACAAATCTACCAGTGTTGATAACAAGGCAACAATGCTTGTTTTTGTGTGATATATTTTTTCAGGAGGATGTGCATGAGGATATGTTATATGCACTTTTGTTGCCAACCAACAGCACAGCTGCAAAACTATTCAAGTCTTTAATGATTACATATCAGGAAAACTGAATTGGTCATTTTGTGTTGGTGTATGGATGGATGGAGTGGCTGCCATGACTGGATGGCCTTCTGGTTTCACTACGTGGGTCAAGGTGGTAGCTTCTGAATGTGAGTCTTTTTTTTTTTTTTTTTTTTTTTAACTGTGTCATCCACAGAGAAATGCTGGCTATTCAAAAACTGTCCCCTGAACTAAACAATGTTTTGCAGGATGTGATTAAAATTATCAATCACATTAAAGTACATGGCCTTAACTCACATCTGTTCATGCAGCTCTGTGAGGAGATGGACACAGAGCACACATGTCTTCTCTTATACACAGAATAATATACGCTTTCTAAAGGTAGATCGATCACTGGCCAGAGTTTTTGAGTTATGAGAGACACTCCAGAGATTTCTTTTAGAAAAACAGTCACCACTGGCAGCACATTTCAGTGGCACAGAATGGGTTGCAAAAGTTGCTTGCATATGTGACATATTCAACCTGCTCAATGAACTCAATGTGTCACCTAAATGGAGAATGACAATTGTATTCATCAGATAAAGTGGTTGCATTCAAAGCCAAACTGGAATTATGGGGGTGATGAGTAAACATTGGGATTTTTGACATGTTTCAAACATTAGCAGAGATTTTGAAAGAGACTGAGTCAGGGCCTCCTTTCTCCCAGCTGGTGCATGATCACCTATCTCAGCTTTCAAAAGAGTGTGAGCATTACTTCCCAACCACTAAAGACCCCTGAACAGGGAAGGAATGTATCTGTCACCCATTTGTGAATAAGCCAGGTGACTCTACTTTGTCCATGCTAGCAGAGGATCAACTGCTTGAGATTGCAAATGATAGTGGCCTTAAAAGTATGTTTGAGACAACTTCAAATCTTCATACATTCTGGATTAAGTAAAGGCAGAATATCCTGAGGTTTTCACAAAAGCTCTGAAAAGCCTGCTTCTGTTTTCAACATTCTATGTTTGTGAAGCAGGGTTTTCTGCAGTGACAGCAACCAAAACAAGATTATGGAGTAGACTGGACATAAGCAACACGCTTCAGTGTCACTGTCTCCCATAATCCCCAGATGGGACTATCTAGTTGCAAGAAAACAAGCTCAGGGCTCCCACTGATCCTGCATTATGGTGAGTTGTATAATTATTTCATTATGCATTACAATGTAATAATAATAGAAATAAAGTGCACAATAAATGTAATGCACTTGAATCATTCCCAAACCATCCCCAGTCTGTAGAAAAACTGTCCTCTGTGAAACCGGTTCCTGGTGCCAAAAACTTTGGGGACTGCTGGCTGGGACTATAGGCTTTCTACAACTCTTTTTTTAACAGGAGCTTCACACAGTTGTCTAACTGCTGCTACCCACCAAATTTGAACCATACGGTGACTAAGAGAGCTTCCATGTCAACCTCACCTTGGCCATTGTAACCAGCCAAAGGAACTGCCAGATACAAAAATGAGAGATTCAGAAATCCTTTAATAGACTCTGTGCCATAGTTCATAGAAGAAATAGAAAGAGAAAGAGAGAGAATGTGTGTGTGTGCGTGTGTGTGCATGCACACACACACGTTTACTTTAGGGAAAGTAGACATCTGATGCCTCCCAAGAAAATTTCAATTCTTTCCTGAGAATTGGGATTTATAGAAGAGAAAGTTGTCTGAGTATATGGACTAAAGCATGTAGCACTTGGAAAATGATGCAATCACATCCTGCCACTGAGGACACGAGGAAGCCTGTCTGAGCTGAGACAGAAAAGCCAAGCAGATATTCAGAAACCAGTCAGTATGTGAAACAGAATAGTCTGGATGGTGGCTTTTTTGTTTTTCTTGAGCCCAACTGTATTCTTTCTTGGTGTTTCATGATCCACTCCAATGTCCTACAATAAAACTTTTTTTTTTGTTAAAGTAGTTAGAATTATGTTTTTGTTATATGCTACACAGATTTATAATTAATATCAAAATCAAGATTAAAGACATGAGGTCTCTGCTTCTGTGAGCAAAAAAACCAACATTAATATTTCCCAAGTGACTAATATTAGGCTAATTGCCTAAGGAATACTGGGAAGCTTTTTAAAATGCAGATTCTAGGTTCCAGAACCACAGGTTCTGGTTCAGGACCTCTGCAATTTGGCCCGGAAATTTGTATTTTTTTTTTTCTTTTTTTTTTTTTGAGACAGAGTCTCACTCTGTTGCCCGGGCTAGAGTGAGTGCCGTGGCTTCAGCCTAGCTCACAGCAACCTCAAACTCCTGGGCTCAAGCGATCCTCCTGCCTCAGCCTCCCGAGTAGCTGGGACTACAGGCATGTGCCACTATGCCCGGCTAATTTTTTGTATATATATATTTTAGTTGTCCATATAATTTCTTTCTATTTTTAGTAGAGACGGGGTCTCACTCTTGCTCAGGCTGGTCTCGAACTCCTGACCTCGAGCGATCCACCCGCCTCGGCCTCCCAGAGTGCTAGGATTACAGGCGTGAGCCACCGCGCCCGGCCGGAAATTTGTATTTTTAATAAGCTTTTCAAGTAAATCTGATGCATAGCAAGAATTGGAAACCTCTGGCAGAAATATTTCCTTAAATATTTTGAGGACATGGCAATATGACTTAAAGATGATGAAGGCTATGTCAATTATGATATATCAGCTGTATTTCAGTTTGAATATTGATTAAACAGTAAAATTAAACATTTCCTCTTATGGGCTATTATCGCTTTGATGCGTTAGGAGGAGAAGAGAGAAGGCAATGTAGTCAGACTTGGGGTTAAGGGGTTTGGTAAAAGAATGGGGAAGAACTGAAGATCAGAATTGGAGAGGGGATGGAGGAAATTAGTAATAAGTGGTGGGTGGGCAGAGGGAAGGGTGTCACTCCTCTGCTTGACTCACAGAAACAATCACAGTGTTTCGCATCCCTGGCCAGAAGCAAGGGGAAGAGCAAAAGCAGAACCAAAGTTCTTCTGATGGAAGGAACCATTTTCATGTCTCTGTTTCACCTTCCTTGACCTTGCCTCTGCAATGAAAGTAGTTTATAGATGTAGAGGATGTATTTACATGATCTTTGCCTCCTGATCCCGTGGGATATTGCCAGATGGGCATCTTGGGAAGAATTATTTCCTACCCCCAAGTTGACCCTGCTGTAATTTACATTTACCTCAGCATCTTTCAGAAGTGTAGGCCATCAGCAATGCATGAAGCAGCTCTAACCACAATCAAGCTGCAAGGACACTCATGAGCTTTTCCATCTGAGAAACACAAACAGCTCTATCGATCTTGCTAACACCCTAGAGGTAGGTGTGAGAGCAACAAAAATTGTCTTGGCAGTGGAGTGGGGAGAAAGGATGGCATACGTGATTCTTGAGTTGTTTCCTGGCCTTGCCAAAAAGCATTACTGGGAAATGGAAGCCGGGTGTGGTCAAATTCCCAGTGTCTCAGAATGTCATTGCAGAAAGGAAGCTTAGAGATTATCCAGTCCACAACCCTCTTTTTACAACTGAGAAACAGAGCTCTGAAGAAAGGAAGTGACATGTCCAGGTTCACACTTCTAGTTGGTGGCAGAGTCCAGTCTAGAATTTAGATCTCCCAACACCAAGCTTAATGTCCATAAATGTTACCATGAGCAAGACTCCTGACTGTGTATAAGACATGAGAATATAGCCAGTCTGAGAAGCAAAACTGTAATGATTGTATTAGTCAGCTCAGACTGCCATAACAAAATACCACAGACTGGGTGGTTTAAACAACAGATGTTTATTTTTCACAGTTCTGGAGGCTGGGAAGTCCAATATCAAGGTGCAGAGCGGTTCCTGGTGAAGGCTTTCCTCCTGGCTTTCCAATAGCTGCCTTCTCACTGTGACTTTACATGGTGAGGACACACACACACACACACACACACACACAACACTCCGATGGCTCCTCTTGTGGGGACGCTAATATCATCAGATCAGGATACCACATTTATGACCTCATTACCTATACCTAAATTACCTCCTTATAGGCCCTATGTCCAAATACAGTCACATTGTGGTTTAGGGCTTCAACATATGACTTTGGGGAGGCACAATTCAGTCCGTGACAATGATCGTCTTGAGATGAGCTAACATCCTTCCATCCCTGGTCACACTGATGATTTAGGTGGAGACAGGTACTTGTTCTTGCTGCCAACAAAAAAGACACTGCTTTTGAAAAGAAAAGGAAAAAAAATATTTGTCAATGATGACATTTTCTATTTTTTGGGGGGGTGTTTCCTTATGAGGACAGAAAAAGCCCATAGGAAAAATCAACTCAGTACAAGTACTAACATAACATTGATGATTCTCTTAGAGAGATAAATGAAGTCATCAATGGTAGTGGACTAGACTGGGTAATTGTATAAACTGAGTAGTTGTGCAAATCTTCAATCCCTTCTTTGCAATTCTAAAATCCAAAAAGCTCTGAAATCAGATCATTTTCTGTAAATGTGTAGCAAACTCACTTGGTGGCAAAACCTGGTCTATTCTGACATGAGGCTTGTTTCTATTTATTCCAATTATTGAGAATATTCATATGTTTTTCTAAAGAAATATTAAAGCACTTAATTTAGGGATTCTGTTCAAATTCTGCTGGGGTATTTGTAACATATTAAGAAAGGCACTGAACTATCTTTCTAAAATCCAAAAAATTATGAATTTTTGAAACACATATGACCCCAAAGGTTTTAGACAAAGAAGTTTGAATCTGTATAAAAGTGCGTATTCTGTTCCAAGGACTGAAATTACACATGATATGGTAGGGGATGTATACATCAAGGCTAAGCACAGGCAAAAGTTTGCTTGAAGTTCCTAGGAAGTGAACTGACGTTGAGGCCACCAGAACAGGGGCAGGTGAGAAGGTGAATGCTTGACTCCAATTACTGCAAGTAGAGTCATGGAATTCTTCCAATTAAATTTTTAGGTCAAAATATATGGATCTGTATTATATATATAGGGCTCTGAGGAGGAGAGCCTTGGTGATTTGAAGCAATAGTAGAATGCAGTTGTTTCAGGAATTTGGAAATGCTGTCTCATCCAGGAGGTTGACCTCCAGGGAGAAGCTGACTTCCTGCTGTTTCCTTCTTATGCATGTTTTCTTGTTGGAAATAGGCCAAATCACTTGATCTATATGACTCCTTTTATTTTTCATTTAAATGTGGATGGTGCAAATAGCTTTCTTTACCGTATTCTTAAACAACACATAAAATATCATTTAAAAAAGATGTTTAGTCCCACATAGGCCTTGTTTGGAAGGTTACTTGATAGTACAGACTTTGGTCCTAGCACAGTGCGTTCAGAGCTGGGAATTGGGAGTCACAGCTTTAGTTTCAATCTTGACTTTCATTTCCAGTGTGGCCTTGAGCATGTCACTTTCCCTCTCTAGAGCTATTTCCCCATTTAGAAAACAAGAAGCTTGGATGGTGATCATCAAGGACTCCTTTATGATTAACACTGAACCTACAGGTAACAGGAAGATAAAGATACTTATACTAGGACCCTCAGTTTGTTTAATAATAAATAATATATAGTTTATAGACAACTTCACATCCATTAAGTCACAACAAATCTCTTAGTATATGTTGAGCAGGCAAGTACTGTTCTCCTCTCACAAAGTTCAGACAGAAAGGAAGTTAGGTGACCAATGTCACAGGGCTAATTATCGTCCAGTAAAAAAGGGGCCGGACCGTGTCTTCACACTCCCTAACCACCTGCCTGTGTTCTTCCACTCTGCCTCGCTACTTCACTAGTTTCAGAGATTCCTTGCTTAACAGCCTTCCCAGAGAAAATACATTTGTGACCCCAGTGGAGGCCTATGTTGAATAGCACTTTTTAAATTTTGACGGTATTGTTTGTGGAAGAAAGTAGCCAAAGTTTTAAATTCCCTCAGTTTTTCCATCTGTAAATGAACATAGCATTTAAAGTGCTCTGCTGTCTCTCTCACCTTCTATAACGTCTCTCCTCTCTACGCTGCTCCAAAACCCAACTTCTCTCTCTTGCCCTCGAGGCAACGTGATGCTGCTTTTGTTTTCATAATTTCCTCTTTCCTTGATGTTTTTTATGTTCACTATTCTGATCCTCCTTGTTTTCCAGGCCAGCACAAACACCAGGGAGCTGTTCCTGAACTTCCCACCTGGGAGCTGGCGCTCCTTCCTAACCTACCAGTCACTTGTTTGACTTGTGGACAATGATTAACAGTTTCCACCTTGTATTATAGTCATTTGTTACATATTCTGTGCCATTACGCGACTGGGATTCTCGATGACAGACACATCTTTGTGTCCTGTCCCCTCCCTAAGACTGTGTGTACCTAGTGAAGTATGGACTTAATAAACAAACAAAGAATGCATGAGATCTAAGGTCCCCTCTAACATTAACTCTCTGTGATTTTAGAATAACATAATACTTGTCCTGAAACCGGTTGCCCAGGCTTGAGGGCAGTGGCTCAATCATAACCCACTGCAGCCTCAAACTCCTGAGCTCAAGCTATTCTCCTGCCTCAGTCTCCCGAGTAACTAGGATTATAGGCATGTGCCTCCACTCTTGGCTTCTGAGTCTGATTTTTTCAAGTAGAAGAGAATGATAATGTTCAAAGGAGTTAATGTGATAATGGATGTGAAAGTGTGTTGCAAGCTAAAAAGAACTCCAAGTAAAAGGGGTTATGATTACCATTATTATTATTTTAAAAGTCATTTCCAAGGGATGTAAATGCAGTCTCTACAGTTCCTTTGGGCCTCTAAGTGTACAGATTGTATTTACAAGTTTATAACATACCCAATATGGAGTCGAATAACAGCCAGTCAATGCTAATAGCCCTGGGTCCTTATTTACAGAGTGCCTTCTTCTGAGATCAAGAGCTGTTAAAAGCTGAATCCATCATTCTTCAATCAATTTCCATCCGGTCATTCATACAACAGATATTTAATGTATGCCTACTATGTGTCAAGCAGCATTTTAGACAGTAGGTGGGTTGTTAAAATTGTTAATGTCCTGCTTATATTATGGGAAATTGCAGATCCACAGAAGATGACAGATTCTTACACAGTTGCATGTACAGACAGGGTCGGATGCAGGGATACAGTCCAGAGCTCAGGGTGGGTAGTGGCCTACATTGTAGTAAGAATAATTGTTTCATGGCTGAAGCTGAGCACCTTTGGTTAGAGTCACATATCTTCATCCCCAGAAAACTGGGCCTTTGCCTTATTTGCCAATAATGAGAAATGATGTCAGTGGCTGAAGGGCACATTGTGTGACCCAGGTTGCAGGGGTAAGGTTTCTGACGTGCTTTGGTCGGCTCAGTTTCAGACACTCTGGGCAGGAAAGTTTCAATGTAGCTATTGATTGAGAGAGATGTGAGTCTGTCCCACAGCTGACTCCTGCAGAGCCCTGCACCTGGCTGCAGACACATTTCACCGAGGTGCAATTTCACTTTTATCCTCTAGAGAGAACAAAACTCTTTTTTTTTCCAAGTGGAGGATTTTTAAGATGCTGGGATAAAAGTTCCCCTTTCATGTACGAGTGACTCAGAGAACCAGGAGTCAGCAGGGATGTAGTGAGCCTGCCCAAGGTGCTACAGGGAGCATCAGACATGTCTCCTATTTTCAGCCGTGTAGCCTCTAAAGACATTTCTACCAAGGGGCTCTGAGTGGGCTTCCACAGCTTTGGAATATCCCTAGCACTTTTATCCAGAACAAGAAAATAACATAGATAATTTGTATCATTTTCAGTGGTATTATTATTAACAGTCAATTTGACACATTTGCTGAGGGATTATCACTTTTGAGAAAGACACAGATATAGCAGGAACATCTCTCTCCAAAAGCTCACTATGGGGTGATTAAGAGCATACAAAAATAAATAGAAAGGACCACTCATTCAACAAATAGTTCCTGGCAGAATTTGTTTACCCTAATCATACTCTTCAAAGAGTAAAAATGATTTGGTGGAACCAGAAAATGTTTTTTGTTTTGTTTTATTTCTATAATGTGGTATTTGGGATAGTTTTGTAACTAACGAAGAAAAATTTGGGAGGGAAAAAGATGGGATGGGAAGAGACGCATTCCAGACGTGAGCAATGTCCTAGAGGCAGGGAAGTAGATGTTCCTGAGTACCAAGAGTGGTCCTGTGAGGATAGACTGGAGAGTACAAGAGGCAAATGCTGCAAGAAAAGGTCCTCGTGGATCATGGACAGCCAGGTAATTTCTGTGAAGGCAATACTGCGAAACTTTGAATGTGCTATTTGGAGACATTTAATGATCACCCACGTACAACCGAAATCCTTGGTCTATAGTTATTATGTTTCACAATTCACCCAGTCTCTTACATGTAATAGATTTCTCTGAGCAACTGGAAATCTGGACTTTTCTTAAATAATAAATGCCTCTGTAACTTGTGATGCATAAAGGCTTAGAAAGATCTAATACAATGATCTTTTCAACCACTTGGGGTTTGGTGTGTATACCATGAGTGATTTTCTTGCTTTTGGCAAAATGGTGCTAGAAATTTAGTTACCATACTGGATCATTAATTTTATTTTGATAAATAATATATTAGCTTGTTTGAGAAAAGAAAAGAAACTCTCATCTTCCTCTTGACTATATTCCTCTGGATCACAGAATCACTTTCCCCTTGGTTTAAATTTAGGTAGCCGTCCTATTTTTGGAAGTAGCTCCCTCTTGTTCTTCACTTGATTGTTACAGTATTCTCAGTGCTTTAGGGATTAGTGTATTTACCTAGTTGTCTGGTACTCACTTTTGTATTTCTGTTTCACATTCTGTAAGAAGTTCATCAAATATATATGTTTGTGTGTATATATAGCTTCACTCTTTCAAAAATATCTAGCTCCAAGCTAGTGACAGTCAGAGGAATGTATAATAGTGGATAGGTCCCGGCCCTGGAATGCAAGAGGAATGAATTCTACAGAAACTCCGCCATTTACCAGCTTTGTGAAGTTGGGCAAGTCACATACCTGTTCCGGGCCTTGATTTTCCTTTAATAAAAATTCTCACCCTTTCCTGCCTTCAACTACCACAATAGTCCCCTTTATCCATGGGGATATGTTCCAAGACCTCCAATGGGTGCCTGAAACCACAGGCAGTACCCAACCCTGTATATACTGTATTCTTTAAATCTGATAGCCAAGATGGCTACTAAGTGATTAATGGGCAGGTGGTGTATACAAAGGGATGATTTGTGTCCCAGGCGGGATGGAGCAGGACAGTGGGAGATTTCATCATGCTCCTCAGAATGGTGTACAATTTAAAACTTATGAATTGTTTATTTCTGACATTTTCTATTTAATATTTTCAGACCATGGTTGACTGTGGGTAAATGAAACCTCATAAAGTGAAACCTCAGATAAGGGAGGACTACTTTATTTATTGACTGCCTGCAAGGTGTGACGTACTGTGCTAGACACCATACATGCACTTACAGGTGCCTTCCCTAACAAAGCTTAAAGCCTAAAGAGAGAGACCAGAGGTTCCCAGCAGTGGAAGTCATGCACAAGGGATGTTCAGGGTTCTATGAAAGCCCAGGGTGAGAACATCAGTTAACACTGAAGGATATGATAAAGCTTTCTAGAAGAGCTGATACTTGGGCTAAATTTTGAGTGAACAAGAAAGAGAAGGGGACATGATGTCTTCACAGGCAGGGAGAGCAGCATGGATAAACACAGAAGCATGACACAGCGTGTTGTTCCTGGGGGATTGATGGGAGGCACACGGTGGGAGAGGAGGATAAACGTGGGAGGGGCGAGACCTGGGGCTGGCAGTGCAGTGGTGAAGGCCCTTGTGGACTAAGCTGGCAATATCATTGCTGCTAATAACCACAACCTTTTGTTGACTGAATTGAAAATACAAGGTAAGCACATTTTTAGATTTTAAAAATTGACAAAATTAGCATTGCAGAGTGCATATCTTTTTACCAAATAGTCATTTCTAAAATATAGTCTACCATTTCTAAAATATAAACAAGTATTAAGCAGAACTGCTGACAACTGAAATGGATTAATAGTATCAAGAGCTGAAGAATTGTGGAAATGATAATGTCCTTCCATAATATGAAATTTTACCACTGTTCATTTAAATATTCACCCAAATGCTTTCATAAACTAATCCAAATCTTAGCATGTTCTTGAGAATAATGAGAGTTTACTTGGTAGTATTTATCCTACTTTAGTTCTCCTGAGCATAGATGTTCAGTATAGTTTTCATTTCTTGGCACAGTATTATGAGTATCCAAATTAAAGCTATTTTTCATGTTTATTGTAGCAGTAACATATTGGAAGCTAAACAGAAAAACAAAGAAAAGTTGAAATTTGAAATTGCAATGGGAGCGAAATGTTGAAATTCAGTATACCAGTGATTTCTGAATCTAGCCACATGTTAAATTCAAACACTTTTGTTAGGTCTACTTACTTGGTTTATTTAATCTTGTGAACATTGGGAACAATTATTCACAAACTTGACAATAATACCATTGGCCTTCCATATCTGTGGGTTAGGCATTTGTGGGTTCAACCTACCATGGATCACAATATTCGGAAAAAAATTGGGTCTGTAGTGAACATGAATAGATTTCTTTCCTTATTTCCTAAACAATAAAGTATGACAACCATTTACATGGCATTTACATTGTTTTAGGTATTACAAGGAATCTAGAGATGATTTATAAGTATATGTGCATAGGTTATATGCAAACACCACATCATTTTATATCAGGGACTTGAGCATCTGCAGATTTTTCTATCCAAGGGAGGTCCTAGAACAAATTCCAAACAGATACCTAGGGACTACTGTATATACAAAGTGCATAGTAAATGTTTAAAAAATTGTATATATCACTTATCAGGCTCTGTGCCAAGCTCTCTCTGGACCTGGCCTCCAGGGCAAGGCAGTTGGGCGAGGTGAGACAATAGGATTTCTGGGGGAACAGAGGCCCTGGGAGAGGTAGAACTGAAGGGACTATTACCCTGAAGGTTGTTCAAGAACTGATGGATTTAAGGAAGAGTGATAAAAGCACAGGTGGAAGGAACGTGAGGTCAGAAGCTGGATCTGGCAATCACGCTGATTAGGGAAGTGAGGTTGTTAATACAAGTTAGGTGCAAAGCTGGTGGCCAAGTAGAGAGAAAGGATCCAGGATCAAATTGCTGAGTCAGTGGGATCAAAGATGAGGATTTAAATCTGCATGTGGTCCATATTTCATTTTTGCACTCTCAAAAACTTGGAAAGTCAAGGCTGGACCTGCAAAGGAGCTGTAGCTTCATAGTGTAGCCGGGGGGGAAATATATGTGCAAGATCCAGTCTTTGCAGGCAAGGAGCTAAATCTGATAAGACAAGTAAACAGTCCATGCTAAGTCCAAGGAAGAGCATGCCAAGGGCTTTACTGGAGGAAATTAAGTTACACTGGAAGGCCCCTCCGTGCTGGTAACTCCTTTGCTCCAACATTATAACAGCTACCCTAAATGACAAGAGGCATTGGGGAGAAATTAAAATTGACCGTTCGGTATGGTAAACTTCATGTCCAACTGGAATCCTGAGAGTCCTTCGTCCTCAGTCCACATTCAGCGTCCCCTTATCCTTCATCTTCTCTCCTCTCCAGGAACACCGGGCTATTTACCTCACCTCAAGTCACCCTACACTGTCTCTCCATGGAGCTTTTAATGCAGAAACCTCTGCCAGAAATGGCTTTCTCTACTTCATTGGAAAGCCCTTTTCATCCTTCAGTGTTCCCTGCTCCTTCGCTGACTGGGAAAGTAACGCATTCCCTCTTTTGGGCTCCTATGGCACAAGCTCATCTAAACGGTGGTGGAAGATGTCTCACCTACAGAGGATATGTCCTTGAGACATATGCAAAGGTCAAGAATTTAAATTCTATAAATGATTGCTTGGATTTCTGACTCTGCAACTCACTTGCTATATATTTCAGGCAAATAATATACTTTCTTGGAGCCTTAGTTCCTTATTAGTGTTATCGTGGGGATTTAATAAGATAGTGGATATAAAGCACCCAGTATAATGGTAGACAAAAATTAGAATGTTTTGTTTGTTAAATTCAATGTGTGGAATCCATAATATAAGTGAATATAAATGTAAACTAGTCATGGTAACTTATATTGGAATTTAGGTACTACTTTCAGCTTAAGTGGTTTGATTTCCTAATTTATTACATGGCCCCTTTGATAAATTCTCTGATGCCATACAAGAACAAATCATTCTCTTCTCTGAGCAATTTTACTATTTTATGGTAAAATGGTGAGACATTTTAATCTTATCCTATATATAAACCACAAAGAAAGTTGCTTAAGTTAATTTCATAAATTTATTCGATTTTCTCAGTGTTGATTTCTTTTCTCAATTCTGATTTTCAGTGTATCATTGAGATGGATGCCCTACGCCCCCTTCATTTCCTTCCAGCTTAGCTGCACTCAGATTCCAATGGTTTGCCATTTGGGGCCTAAGTGATACTTGTTGAATGATCTTCACATTTTAAAACAATTAAAAAGAACCAAAAAACAAAGTCCAAGTGTTGAAAAGGCACCACTTTTATTGCCAATTCTCCCATCTCCATCTGTGCTGCCTAAAAGTGTCTGCTTTCTGTACTTACAAGACATTAGTCTTTTGGCACTAACATCCAGCACAAATAATGTGGATATAATAATAGCAAATGATTTGGCATGTGCATCAATGTGAAAATAAGGTTTACAAATGCACAGTAATGTATCCTGCAAGAATACATCATCTTTTTAAATGTGTTTCTTGAACATACTTATGTTCAGTTGAGAAAACATCACATCCATTATTAGAAAGGTAGAGTGTTTCTTCGTATTCTGGGTGGATTCTTGATAGATGATTGCTATATTTAGCCATGGAAGCTAACATCTCACTTAAGGTGGAAAGAACCCTCTGTCCAGGGAGAAAAACAAGAATTGAATTGAATTTTAGATTCTCTGCTTAAAAGGAGATATAATAATTAAGACAAAACTAAAGGAAATGGGTGAAAGAATCAAACAATAATATTCAGCTACATTTAGGGTTTGAAACCGGAAAATAAAAACAAATAGCATATTTATAATTCATGCATTTCTTTGTTCAAAGCATTCCTTCCTCTCTTGACCAAGTCAGGATACTAGCTCAGCTTATGGACATCTATGGAACCAAGCAGGGATATTGTTCATGAGTAAAATGTAGGGAGTGGGGAGGGTAGTGGTGATGGTGGGAAGGTGGATGTTTCAGGAGATGGGAAATCCAAGACTAGAAGAAGAAAGTAAAGAGTGAAAAAAGTTCATCTCAGAAGCCAAATGTGGAGAACTTTGTTTCTCCAACCTGGAGATTCAGGGAGAAAAGAGCAAGAATAAAGCAGGTTGGTGGGCAACACTGAAGGTCCTGGTAGTAGGCCCATTGTAGAACAAGCACTGCTCTTCAAAGTTCATTTTTATTTGCTCCTGGGGTATAACGAAGAATAAATCAACTGAATTTAAAGATCCAGGGACAGTTTAAACCTTTGTTCACTTAGTCACTCACTGATTGATTCATTAATGAATTAAGAATATAATTACTCTAAGCCTACTATCTGCTATGCGCTATGCTATGTGATAGGAATGCTCCACCTGTCTTAGTCCATGCAGGCTGCTATAGCAGAATACCATAGGCCTCACTTATAAACAACAGAAATTTATTTCTCACAGTTTTGATGGCTGAGAAGTTCAAGACCAAGGCAGTGGAAGATTAGGTGTCTAATGAGGCCCTGTTTCTTGGTTCATACACAGCTGTCTTCTTGCTGTAGCTTCACATGGCAGAAGAGGCTAGGAGCTCCCTGGGGTCCTTTTCACAATGGCACTAATTCTATTCATGAAGGCCTCACCCTTGTAACCTAATCACTGGTCAAAGTCCCCCATCCGTACCATCACACTGAGGATTAGGTTCCAACATATGAATTTTGGAGGCACACAAATAAATATTCAGTCCATAACAAAACCTGTATATATTTTAAATTTATATATGTAAATTTTATATAAAATATGTAAATAAATGGATAGTAGACATAAAAAATACTGAAAATACTTTAAAGATTAAGAGAAAGATTTCTCAGGAAATGCTTTAACTGGGCTTTGAAGGATAAAGAAGAGTTTCCTAAGCTGAGAAAAAGTGAGCCCAGAGGTTCCATTCAATCCTGTAACTCTGTAGGATTGTGTTTGTCCTACCTTCTTTATTGCAGTCTGAATCATCTGCCAACCCTAATTGTTGGCACAATGTAGTGGGTAAAACTGAAAAAAAAATCTAAAAGATGTCAGGGAGGGAAGGGTAGTGGGGCAGGTAGATGGAAACCATTTTGCTGGGGTTTGTTTTTCTCCATTCAGTGGTTAAGTGGTAGTATTGGGACCTAGTAGACAACTATTTCTTCACTTCAAACTATTTTCTACTTTGTACTGGAGCACTTTACACTTCATCATAACATAAGGAACAGTCAGGTAGTAAAGAGACAGTATAAGATAATGGTTAAAAGTCCTGACTTTGGATTCAAGCAGTTCTAAGGTCTAAGAGGCCTCTCTTCTCTGGGCCTCAGGTGTCTCATATATAAACTGAAGGCGTTAGATTAGCGGAACTTCAGTGGTCCTTTCAACTCTGACTGACACTGATGCCAAAAGGAATACGACATTGTGTGATAGCCAAGGAGTGGTTCTGTGATCCAATACAGAACCTCTAGTGTTAGGGCTGGGAGGGGACTTACAAGTCCCTTCTTTTACAGAGGAAGAAACCAGAGTTATGTTTCAACACTTCCCAATATCATTTTTATAGCAGCTACTAATTATTAATAGCTTGTGATTCTTTAGAGAGAAGGAAAGATGTTTATTGAATTTGGAAGTAATTGGGTAGGCTGAATAAGAATTTTGCTAGTCATACTACATAGGCATAAATTTAAATCAGATGAAAACATGTGCACCTCATATTTTAAATCGAGACAGACTTTAGGTGATTAAGAGAAGGCCTGGGAGCATCAGCACCATTGTCTTACAACCCCAGGGCCTACACCTCAGTATCTGATAGAGCCCTCTGGGGAGGGCAGCAGTTTGGTTCCACCTGTAACTACACTCTGTCTTGTCTTCCTTCACAGTCCAGTAGAGTCATCTCAGTGGGGCAAATGATTAACAGAAAAAAAGACAATGTAAAAAGTCCTAGAAAAATACCTTTTGAAGATAAATACTTTCTAAAAAGATAGCATATATAAAAATCTATTAGTCTTCTCTTATTTTGGTAAATTGTAGTATGTCAGTATCATCAGCAATTGGTCATGAACTTCCAAGTCCCCTGCTGATAAAGCCCTTGTGTTAATACACCTGTGGGATCCATTATGCTATTGTATTCTTTTGCTGTTATTTAATTTCAGTTGGTTTAAATTACTCATTAATCTTTTCCTCCATTTTTAATAGCAGGGCTTTTGGCACCAGTAAAGTAGCTAATTGCTTCATTTCTGCATTTCACTTTGGGAGCCACAGCCACTATGTGAATTGCAATTTGAATATAGACACAAAACAGAAAGATTTTCACCAACTAAGAGCACTGGTAATGAAAAAAAGCTTTGCTGTTATTCATGACACAAATGATACACTTGTGCCACATCAATCAGGCGGCATGTAGAACATATTATGAAGGTTGCTTATTGCTGGCAACACATTTAGTATCGTTACCGTTTCCCAGCCTTTCAACAAGAACTTCCGGTTGTGTTTAAGTGAAATAAACAGAGTTCTGAAACAACAGTTTGCAGTAGAATATAAATAGGAAAAGCTCTCCAAGCAAACAATGCATACAAATTTGTATATCATTGGAGAGGGCTGTAATGAAATGGGGCATCAGTATAATTAATTTCTAATCTGATTCTAACTTGTTACTTGAGAAAAGTTATTTTTTCCCTCACTGGGCCTCATTTCTCACTTTTGTCTAATAAGTGTTTGGGCTACAAAATTTATGAAGTTTATTCCAGCTGTGAAACTACAATGTAAACACCATGAGTCCACAGACTTATGGTATACACCAGCACCTAGACTAGTACCTGGGACATTATAGGTTCTCAATAAATATTTATTTAATGAATGAAGGACAGACTGGTTATGTTTGTTAACTTTCTAGGACTAAATATTTATGTGCTATTACAACCAAAACAATCAAGCATCTGTGTATTTGGAGTTTTTTGCTGGGGAAGTATAGGGTGAGGAAATGGCTTCATTCAAATATCTACATTCTTTTGAAGCAACATTTCTATGGTGCTTCTTTGGACTAAAACTTGCTGTACATTTGGTCCATTCTCAGCACCAGAACTCAAGGATTGGGTTGGTCTTTATAATGATTCCAAGCAGATTCAAGAAATTACTTTGGTATGTTATTTTACCAGGTTATTTCTTATCCCCAGAGTGAAAAGGGGCAATTAACTGAAAACTTTTATCTTCTAGTAGCCTGCTTGGACCGATTATTTTAACCTGTGTCAGCTTGAGACCTAGACGTTAATGAAACTGGCCTACCCCATTTCAAGTGGGCATTATGCCAGTGTGACAGATGGGCCTTGAAAGTGTCAGTTGATAGCTTGTATATAAATCTCTAATGTTGTCAAGTGGACAAAGTTCTTAACAAGAAATGTCAAAAATGTTTGTCACTTGGCTTCCAGATGCCTTACCCATGCATCGTTACTCTTCTGCACCACTATGCAAGCCTCTTTAGACTCTTATTAGCCCCCCAGAGAAATCACTGTTAAACATGTGGACAGGTAACTCCATGGAAAAATATACCCAGATGGCCTGCATCTTCTTCTGCCCTTTACCATCTTCCATAGGCTGTTCCTTTCCTCCATTCCTTCCCTGCAACCTGAACCAGTTCTATTGAAACTTTATCACTCGAAGACTATTCTTTCACTTTCGCTCAATGAAGACAATGAGAACCTCACACATACTAAGCAACAGTATTGTCACTCTCACATGGCTTTGCTGTCTTGACCCACCATCTTCTTGTCCTTTGACATTTTTGCCATCTTCCTTATTCTTCCCTTTCCTATAACAAATTTCCTCCAGCCTCCTATGCTCTTTGTGAAGGCATGGCCTGCCTATTAGCCTGCCTAAGAGGGATATCTGAATTTAGGTTCAGAAAAACCTGAACCTAGGCCTGATTATTTATGGTCTTTGCCCAAAAGTACACACTGAGCCCATTTGTTAACTGACTTTTGGCCTCATAACGATCTTGCTGCCTCTTGCCAGACACTTATGACCTGGTTTATGCCATCAACATAGCTGATTGATGCCTCTCAGTTGCCAGGTGAATTGGCTTTATGGCTGTGAAAAGAGCTTTATTTCATTAAGCTCATTCATTTACTCATCAGTATTAAATAAAGTCTTCTAAGTACCACACGGTCTTCTAGAAGCTGGAGATACAATAGTGAACAAAATGGACATGGTCCTTGTTCTTATGGAACTTAAATTTTGGTGACAATTTGGAATTGACACCCTCAGTGGAGACTGAGCTGACCACCTGTTCCCTCTTACAGTTGAGTACTCATTTGTAGAGGTGAGTTGACCTCAGTAACCTCACCAAAAAGTGTTCCAAATGGCCAACTGTTGTTTTTTATAATAGATCATCCAGTTTTAAAAGATGAATAGTAAGAAAGTAATTTGGCATAAAGAAAAGATCACAAATTCCTCTCAATTTACATTCAGTACTTCTGGAAAAACAGTGAGTATATGGAAAAAAAGGTATGTGAGCTGGTAATTGATTTGACATGTTAGTCTTTTTAAATTGTTAATTATAATGTAATGCATTGCTGTTAATTAATTTCAATCATTTATATTGTTTCCGTACATTCTAATAGGAACCTAAGCTATAAGAATCTGAACAATGAACACACAGAAAATCAGTTACATGGGTTGCCTAGAAATAGGCTGGAGTCTCAGTCTTGAAGGTGCTGTTCTCATTCAATGGTGTAGTATTTTATGGCCATATTAGTTATTTAAATTTAAATATTTAAATTTTAAATTATGTTGTGACAATAGGTGTAAAAGGGGAACATCTTCAGCAAACCAGAATGTAAGTTCACCCCAAATACAATGGACCTAATCCCACCTAATTCTTGACATTTTAGAAATAGCAAATTGCTAGGTTACTAGTCTATTTCCTCTATTTCAGGTTTATCTTTAAGTAAGTTCATCATAACCAGGTGAAATGATTTCTTGTTAGCCTTTCACGAAACAATTACTCCTTTAAATCCTCTCCCACTTTCAGATGGGGAGGGATTAGACCCTTTTCTTATTAAAAATTAAAAAGGTGGTCCTTAAAGTCTCCCAGCCTCTAATCCTTAGCCCAAATGGATACAAGACCCTAATGGTAGTGAGTAAAATTTATTGAGTGATCAGTATTTTAGGCATTTGCATATGTGTTAGAGTCAGTCCTTACAGCATTTCTGCCTAGAAGATGATATTACTCACATTTCCAGAGGAAGCTGTGTCTCATACAGATTGAATAAATTGTCCAAGATGTCAGAAGTCAGAAATAATAGGCAAGCTGCATGTGAACCCATGTCTGTCTGGTGCCAAAACCTAGTTGGTTTTTTTTTCACTATGCTCTACTGTCTCTCTGCCCAAATTTATGACAGAAAACTCGGGTGATAGCAAGAGATCTGATCTCTTCAAGGTACTCTGGAGTTGGATCTCTGGCATTGAGCATTTTTCTGCCTCCTTCTACTTTTCTCTTTTACATTGAAGGTTCACATCTGTTGGAGAAACATGGATAATGATGATAACTTCCCATGTTCAAAGGCACTTTTGGAGTCTTATGTGGTCCCTGCCCCCTGCCCCCTACCCCAACCCTGTGAAGATCAGGCTTCAAGAACTAGCTCCATGTATCTCCTCCAGGAAACTTTCTTAAAACCCCCAGGCTGGCTAACTGCCACCTCTTCTGTACTCCCACTCCACTGTGACAACCTCTGTCTTATACCTTACCATATTTTAAAATATCATTTGTGTTTCTATCATTGTTAATAAGCTTTATGCTTCTGTAGGAAAGAGATCATGTTTTATTCATACTTTAACCTCTCTGTGCCTCAGGTTGCTCATCTTTAAAATAGAGGTATTAATAGTACTAACCTGATAATGTTTTATAAAGGTAAAATTAATTAAAACATTTGGAATCCTTATATTGCTTGGTAATGTTAGCTCAATATTATTATCAGTATTGATTGTTATTATGGTGCCTATAGTCAATGTCACACAGCAAAGTGCACAAAAACATGTATACTAAATACTATTAATTCAACAAATGTTTACTATTGTTTTCTATGTTCAAGACACTTGGTAGACCACAATGGAAAATCAGGGGTCCATTTTTAAAAATTAGGGTGGGGAACAGGAATAAGATATGCACATAAATAATTATGATACCAAATAGAAAGTAACAAGTGATGGAAGATAAATAAATATATAGAATCATCAGTGTTCTTGACAGAGAATATTCTCAGACTGAATCAGGGAAGACCGTAGGAGTGAGATGGAACTTTAGTTGGATCTTGAGGAAAATATAAGATTTGGATATGGAGACACTTGTGGTAGGTAGTGGTGTGATGAGGTGAATATATCCTAGTGATAAATATTTAAGTAAAGGTATTGAAAAGGAAAATCTTGAGTTGTGTTTAGAATAATAGCTACTATTGTCTAGGTGTTAAGTTTGGAGACGAGTGGAAAGATCTTGAATGTCAGACCACATTTTTTGTATTAAATTTGATTTGTTTTCCATTTAATGAAGCATCTGGGTTTTTAGAATTATAAATAACAATAAAGAAAATGTATGAACTAGAAGGCTTTTCTTGTTCACATTCACTGTAGGTAACGGGGAGGCAGTTAGTAAGAAATCATCCTGAAGTAGATGGATTACCTCTGCCATCTAGGCAAGAAACTCAGATTCTGAGCCCAGTTCTGCTCCACTGTGTGGTTATTACCAAGTGAAGTACCACCCCTCTGCCTTTAGTTTCTCCATCCGTAAAATAGTAAATATTAATAGTATATATAGATGAACTCTAAAATTTTTGAGAAGGAAAGGGCATGTAATTGGGTACAGTATTAAGAGCAGAAATTACTTATCTCAATGAAATAGGCTACTGCTCTTAAGGAGCAAATCTACTCCCACCCTTAGCCTACCTCCTAAATTGATTCAACATCTGAAAGAAATCCTGAATTTTGTGATTCTTTGCAAGGTTAACTTGGGCATACAATTGGAGAACCTAAAAATTAGTAGACACTAAGTTGTGACCTCTGTAATCCCATATTCCTAGATGCTGTGGGAGTCTTCCACTAATAAATGTACATGTCTGGCTGAACCACCATGTTTACTATTTGTAATCATAGCCCTGGCGCTGGAAAATGCCAGGATGCCTCTGAATCACCAGAAAAAGATTAAATTAGAGTCAGCTTCAGGTTTCAAGTTGGGAGTGCATTTTATTGTATGTCAATATTTTGAAAACTGGGAATAGAAGTTTACAGTGGAAGGATCTTTGGGTGATCTTAAGTGTGTGATTAATCCGCACATCTCTTTCCTTAGCCATTCCAGATAACAGAGTTTCCGAATTTGTTTTTATGCCTGAGAAGAAGATTATTATTCACAAGGAGAGAAGATTCTTTCAGGAGAATTTGAATTATTGAAAAGAAAATAAAGGTAGTAAATGCACAACAATTTTTCCTATTAAATGTTTTTTTATACAAACTAACTACAATGTGGGCTTTAAAAATATTTTGATATGAAAGTAGCACTTCAAGAATTTTTTGGCTTTACAGTCTTCTCTAGAAGACTGTACAGGAAAAAACACTCTTCCCCTGCAATTTCCTAAAGATGATTATGTGTTCCATTTAAAAGTACTTGTTATGGATAAGGTGCCTTCCCACCTTTGGGGACTTTGTTCATTGGTATCAAATTATAACATGTACTCCATGAATATATACAATTATTATGTATCAATAAAAAATTTTAAAAAAAGGGATTGAGCCTGGCAAAAACAAAACAAAACAAAACACCTTAAAATGTCCTCAGTGGCTTTTTTGAGAACTTTAGAAGCCTTCGAGCCTGCTCATAAAACAGGTTTGAGGTGGAGGCAGGCAGGAAAACACTGAGTCTGAGTAGCAAAGAAGCAGCAGGAGAATATTAACCTTTGACAGCTCCAGGACTACTCCCATCCCAATCCTGAAAAAGAAACAAACAAGCAACAACAACAAAAACAAATATGAGAATGTAACGAGAAATGTGAAGTCAATGGGGAGAGGAGAGGGAAGCAGACACCTGGAAAGTTACTGCAGCAAGTAGGACGAGAAACCCAGATGGTGATCATTAAATAGAATTGGTAAATCCCTTCTCTCTGCCTTCGGAATAACACCATACCCTCCCTGCCTGGAGACCCTCGCCTCCTCTAAGGCTCCAGTAATCCATCCTGGAGAATCCTATGGGACTGATGCACAGTCCCAGTCCAATCCATTTTCTAGTTTGCAGAGGAAAATCCGGTCCGGTGTTTATTTTTAGCAGCGCTTCCCTGTGACCGAATGCTACAGCTCTTCAGCTGGGATAACTGAGGACCGTATTGGGGAGCGAAGCGAAGGGGGCGGGGAGCGGGAGGCGGTGAAAAGGGGAGGGGGAACGCCCTGCGCATGCGTGCCAGCGCCCATGCAAATCTGCTGTACATCCAGAGAGCAAAGTGGGATGATCTGTCACTACACCTGCAGCACCACGCTCGGAGGACAGCTCCTGCTCGCAGCTTCCAGGCCCAGGTAAAAAAAAAAAAAAAAAAAAAAAAATCTGAGCGGGCACCGTGCATGCATTTCAATATCAGATGCGCGTCGCAGCCTATCCCCTGTAGAGGCAATCTGCTGCTGCTGCTAAGTGTCCTTTGGTGGCTGATTGCAGCTTCAAGGTTTAAGAAATCCCATCTTTCAGGAAGCCTGAGGGGAAGGAAGGAAGTACGGGCGAAATCATCAGATTGGCTTCCCAGATTTGGGAATCTGAAGCGGGCCCACATCTTCCGGCCAACTTCCATTGAACTTCCCAGCACTCGAAAGGGACCGAAATGGAGAGCAAAGGTATGTGGTTGTCCCTATCGGGGGACTTCCCGCTGCATGTGCGTGTGGCCAGGGCAATCCTCAGCGAGGGGACTGCAGTGCTTGGGGAGCGAGCATCATACTAGGTCGATAGGAGGAGGAGATGCTATGTCCGTTGCAGCACCGGGGAAGTGTGGCAGGAAGGCGACTTCTTTTTAACTCCCACAGCGTTGAAGACAGTGTTTAATACTCCATCAGTTGCGTAGTGAAGTGTGATGAGTTTTTTGGGGGGGCAGCCCCCCCAAAAATGGAGGAGGAGGAAAGATGTGTTGGTAAAGCAGTTGCTTTCCTGTATAATGGATGGACTCAAATAAATATATTTCATTTGCTTCAGAATTGCTGACAGGAACGTTTGTATCTGATATCCAATAATGCATTGCTAAAAAAAAAAATGTTTGGATTTCTCTACCCCCACCCCATGAAGATGGTATTTCTGGGTGTGTATGACCACATCCTACTGCATTTTGAATATATATCAGCAGACAAATTTGGTCTATTTGAAACAGCATGCGTTAGAACTGACCTCTAAGAAGAACAGTGTATCGGAGTACTGCTTGGTTCAAAAGCATAATGCATTTACTAGTTCTAAACATGTATATATTAATATTCTCCTTGTAAGCAAATCTGCATAATGTACACATACCAACTGGTAAATGAACTGTAAAAATCAACTTCTGAATGGCATATATAATGCACATAAAGAAATGACTATTAAAATTGTAAGCTTAGATATCCTTTGGATTTAACCCCATCTATGCAGGTCTGTTTCTCCTTCTCTTTAAAACGCCCACCAGGTTGTGAGAGCCTTGAGTGATATGGTCAGATATTCAGGAGGAATATTGGATGTCTTTAATTCTGGTGAAATCAGAAGAAATGATGTCAACTTTTATGAAACTATATTCATTACCCAGAACTCGAGAAGCTATATTTGAAACAAGGTTTTATTTTTAAACCAGGAATATGTCAGTCACTGTGGTAATGTACTCAGACTCAGGGAATGGTGGTGGGTTACCTATTTCTGGGCTGATTAATAAAACTGGAGTATTGAATGATAGCCGCTATTTGTTCAATAAAGTATTTTAAGTATTTAATTAGTAGATTTAAAGTTTTTGAGCCTAGGTAAGCATTTACAGTATACAGGGAACTGAATCCACATGGACTAAGACTAACTGGAAATTTTCAGTTTAGACAAGTTATCTTTATGATACATTGATGGGCATTTCCATGTCTGACAGTGATGTACACATATGAGAGAATCTACGTCTATAAATATACATGAGGCATATATTTATTAACTCTAATTATTGAATCCATTTTAAAATGAAAGCCAATTTTTTTTTAACAGATAAAGGTCTGTAATATTCTAGTTGATTAAGAATTTCTGGAACATAAGCTTAACAACAGAAAAAGAGAGTATCATTTTACTACAAAACAGTTTTTTGTGTGTGTGTTCAGATGACACCTGGTATTTGGTCACTGAATTTGGTTATTTGGCAAGAGTTCCTGGTTACATTTTTGCCTCCAATTTATACACTAATTCCTAGTCCATTATAAAAAGAGGATATATCTCTCAGCAATTATCTTTTATTTCCCTTTATTGCCCATGAAAAATGCTACATGTAACTCAGAGTTCCAGGTGGTTTATATCTCAGATTGCTAGCATTAGAGTTCTAGCTATTCTTCCAGTCTCATGAGTTCAAAAAGGAGAAAGAATCTCATAAATATATCTGAAAAGAATCAGGCCAGAAGTGCTATGCCAATCCAGATAGCAGTTGTACAGTGAATCACAGCACTGACCCAAAGACAATGAAGACTTTTGCCATAAGCCAACACTGTGGTCATTTTGCAGACGTCCCATAATTGCCTCTGAGAAAAGATATGACAAAAGTCTTTATGCATGTTAATTCCTGCACTTCCTTTATGAAGCTGAGTTAGCCAGTTAGCAATCAGTTTAAGAATGGCTAATTACTTATACTTGGCCTCACTTTCTATGTTGATGCAAATGGCACAGCTAAAAATGGTAGCTAACTTGAAATTTTTATTCTCAAGAAAAAAGAGTGTATTAAGAGGAGAGCATCTATCCATATTTCCTTCTGATTGGTACATCTTTCATACTTTATGCTACCATGTATAAACTTCTTCCCCCAACAGATCCAAATCTAATTCTAGGAAGACATTCTCAATTGTAAGTACATATAATTTTTTTTCTATTGGGAACTCTTTAAAAATAGAGTCAAAAAGTCATATGCATGATTCAGTTGAGGGTTCAAGTGTTTTCTGTCTCCCCCAAAATCTAATGGCCCATTTAATCTTGAAGCCTGTCACCAGCATTTGAAAACCTTCATATTGCGTCAGCATTTGAAAAACCTTTCTTAGAGCACTTGTCCAGAGTATCCACCAAGTTGAACGTCAGTTATAAACAAATAAGATCAATTTATTTTTGCTTCCTTACTTATTACTTGCATCATTCCCTGTCTTCCAGGGTAAAGAGGAGAGGAAAACAAATCAATTGGCTTAGGGATCAATGCACAATCTTTATGCACCATGTAATTAATATTGTCTCAATGATTTGTTTTGGTGCACAATCTTAGCAGCTTGACAGAATTTGTGCCTTTTGGGTCCTACAGACTTGAGATTCTTAAATGACTTAAAGTAGTTAGTATTTAGACGAGTGGTTCACAAACTTTGCTGCACATTAGAATAACCTGGCATGCTTTTCAAACATGCTTATCCTTGGCTGGCACCCCATAACAGCTAAATTAGAATTTTGTGGTGGAAGAAAAGCATGGGTGTTTTTTAAAGACCCCCAGGTACAGCAATGTTTGAGAACCACTGATTTAGACTCTTGATAATCAAAATGTGGTTTGCAGACTCTTTTTTTTTTTTTCATTTTTCCCAGCTTTATTGGGGTATAATTGACAAACAAATTATATATATTTAAGGTGTACAACTTGATGTTTTGGTATACATATAAATTGTGAAATGATTACCATAATCAAGCTAATTAAACTTTTTTTTTTGTCTGTTTGTTTGTTTTTCAGCTCATTAAGGGGGTACAAAAGATCAGGCTATATACATTGCCCATGTCTCCCCATCCCTCCGAGTGCAGACTCATTTTTTAGAATAGGAGAATCTTGATCTTTACTCCAGGTCTATTGAATCAGAATCTGATTTTTTAAAATCCCTTGGTAATTTGTATGCACATTAAGGTTTGAGAAGCATTGAGTTAGAGTGAGGAAAGAGGATCTATCTATCTATCTATCTATCTTCTTTCCTTTTTCCTCTCCTGCCTATATCACTTTTATTTTTGTTTAGCTAGGTTTTCAACCGCAGGCTGGCCTATTACTTGTAGAAAGAAACACCTGTAGAACTTTTCAAATGTAAAGATGCATAGGCCATACCTCTAGAGATTCTTGTTTAATTGGTTCTAGGGTGGGACCTGGGAAAAGGTATTTTTAAATAGCTTCCCAAATGATGCTAATGGCTAGCCAGA
The DNA here is from genome assembly GCF_041146395.1 of Eulemur rufifrons. Taxonomy (NCBI): domain Eukaryota; kingdom Metazoa; phylum Chordata; class Mammalia; order Primates; family Lemuridae; genus Eulemur; species Eulemur rufifrons. The sequence continues at coordinate 71,973,944 of NC_090989.1, forward strand.
GTTAACCACTGATGTAGGGCCTTGCTACTGGTGGTCCATAGACCAGCATTAGCATCATCTGGGAACTTGTTAGTAATGCAGCATCTCAAGTCCTACCCCAGACTCACTAAATTAACTAGATTTCAACAAAATCTGATGGTCATTTGTATGCACATTAAAGTTCAAGAAGCATTGGCTTAGATACAAGGGAAGTGATTTTTTATCTAAGAAAGACTACTCCAGGCACCTCAGTAGAGAAAATTTGCTATTATCTGACTAATCAATATGGGCGATCATGGATATGTTATCCTGTTCTAGGTCTTCTGTTTGCTTTTTTTGAAAGAGCAGAAATGAAGTGGAAAAGAAATTGCCTTCTTGATGGTTAGATCAGAAAACAGACTCACTTCTAAATACCCTCTCTTTGCTTCCTCAAACCATTTACTTTCAACCCCCAATTGTTTTTAAATATTTATTCTGTAAATTCATTGTGACTCCTGACAATGTCCTGATGTTAACTCATAGTAATGTGATGATATTAGACTGTTTAAATCAAGGCACAGCTTAACAGAATGAATATAACTTTACCCTTTTCCCATTGTCATACATCTCTGTTCAACTCTTTTGAGATTCATTTGACATGTCCTTTGCTACATAAAACCTTTCCTGACCTCTCCTACATTGATTTGGTATTTTATTGGTATTCATTATGTGACCTAAGTACTTGCTTATTCCTCACATACTGCATTTCTTACAATCATTGTAATTTTTTGTGCCCTTTATTTAAATATTTATGTTTATCTGATATGTGCCTTATGTTTTCAGTTCTGAGAAAATAAACTAAGGTGCAATCTCTCATCTCAAAGATCTCACTTTCCTATCTCATTAATCTATTAACCTTCTTGTAGGCATACTCTGAGCCTCTAACATTCCTGCAACCACCCAGGTGTCTGCTTTAGGTAGAACATTTTAGTTTACATGGTAGGATTATATATGTTAAATTAAATATCCTTAATTAGTTTTTCTTGCCAATTTCATGCATCCAGAAGATTTCAAATTGGGAGAGGTGCAAGAAGTTTAGCTATTAGGAGGGATCCCAGAAACATCAGTTTGATTCCAGAAGATAGAAGGCAGTAACCTGCCCTGCTTTCTCAATAAAGACCTATACGTGTGTTCCCCATGAAGATTACATTCTCTGTTCTGGGCTTCACACCAGCCATCAGAGTCCAGGTAGGTGCATGAACCAACACACTTGAGGTGTAGAACAGTTACTTCTCTGAAGCCAGGATGGTTCATCCTGCAGGGGAAAAAGGAAATTTCTAAGCAGCTTATTTGTTTAGCAGAACTGGAAAGTGATTTTAAGAAGAGCTATTTAGTTGTAAACAACAATAAAACACTGAGGCCGTTGTGGTGGGATAAGTAAAATATAATACAGTAAAATCATAATGTAATAGGATAGACACTGGGCATAGGAGAGCCAGATTCTTACTCCAGCTCTAGTGATATAACTTTGGACGAATAGCTTTCCCTCTCTGGGTCTCAAGATTCTTAAATATTAAAGGTGGTCTAGTTCATTTAATTCAAAATACACTACTGAGTTGCCACATTGTTCCAGGCAAATTGTTAAATGAAGGGGATAGAGATATAAATAATATGTTGACTTGCCCTCTAGAAGTTTATAATCTAGGGATATATGAACAGGCTTAAGAGTTATCAATTTCTAACACTGTTTGTGTCTTCTCCATTCATCTTTCAGAGTTCTAGTAGGTTACCCAGGAGGTTAGAAGAGAAAGTCTTACAATGATTAATGACCCCCAATGAGGCACTTAACAATATTCTACAGTAATAATGCCTGCCTTTTGTTTCCGCTTTGGTTTCTTTAAACAAAATTATTGTGTGGGCGAACATTTGAACTCAAGCTATGTATGTACTCTAAAAGCTGTTCCCACTAACTACCTAGTTAACAACCCATTGTCTGATTTAGGTGCTTATTGTGAAGCTCATTTGCCTCAGTAATGAGCCTGGGAGTGGCCAGCTTGTTTGCCATTCCATCATTCCTGTCCTTTTATACCTTTAAGCTTCTGAATTGTTGGTCCTCTGGTGTCTTGTGCCTACTAAATGCCCAATAATGGTTTATTACATTTGTTAACATTGGGTTTCCTGATTTGTCACATATTAACAGACATAAATAATGTTCATGAGATACTTTGTGGTTTTTCAAAAGGCTTTTAGTGTATGTCATCTCCCTTAAAACCTTGTGATTGTGCATTTTAACTTCATTTTGTAGATAACAAACAGAGGCTTAGAAAGACTAAGTGGCATAGGCAAATCATCTTACCTTTGTTTCTCTGTAAAATAAGAATTATTATACCCAACCAGGCACCATACCATGTCATGATTTTGAAAGAAAACTCATACCAATAAAGCATTTAGAGTTCTTTAGAGTCAGTCTGACTTTCATTATTATTAGCTGTGTTTGTCTTTTCACTAGACTGTGAGATTCTGGAGGGTAGACATTAGTCCTTTGCCATCTTTGTAGTTTTAGCAGCCAGCATACTGCATAGACACTCAATAAATCGTCTTCAGTGTCTTCACAAAGGCTTTAATTTACCAAAAGGGATTTCTTTTGTGCTTATTCTACATTTTTGATAGCAACTTCTCTAATACCTGAATTTGTCTCTGTTGTTGGTAGGACTTAGTTTCAAGGCAATTATACAACATCTGTGGGTTTGGGGATGGAGATACATTGAGGCAAGTATTACACCTTGGGTGGGTTTAAAACATAGACTATGTAAATTCTGGCCATTAACAGTGGTTCTTAGCCAGACAGTAACGCAGATCCACTTGGCACCTGGTAATGCACAGAACTCAGATATTTAAGAAGCGCTTGGGTGATTAGGATATATAACCTCAACTATGAATCAACAGATAAGCTATAGGGTGGTCACTATGAAACTATATAACATGTTCCTGTGTCCTTTATCATGGACACTACAGGACTCCTACTGCCTGGGCCTTGTCTATTATTATCACCCTCTTTAGTGTTAAGAGAGAGTGTGTATGTAAAAGAGATACTTAATTCCTGTACTATAGACTCAGGATAGAAAATAGATATGTAAAATAGATGACAAGATTCTGAGGCTAGGACCACATGTCATTTTCTCCAACATCTTCCTCGTCTTATTAGCATCCTTGAGTGCAGAACATGGTAGGATTTTTTTCTAGGATTTATGTCAAATAGTTCTAATTTTAGTTTTCTCTTCTCTACAGTTACTTTTTGAAATAGTCCCTGTCTTCTTGTCTTTGGGAATGTAAGACTCCAACCCAGGGTGGCCATGGTATTTAGCTGCTGCGATGCCACTGATGGTGGTACCTTGGTAGAAGTCCCAAAGGACACCTGTTGCCCCTTCACAGACTGTTTCCTTTTTATTTAATACACACTCTGCCTGGCTCTTTACCTGAAACAAACCCCATCTCTAATGACTCAGAGAGCACAGATAATTGAAAGTGGGGCTTTAAACTACATAAAAGAAATAAAGAGATTATGCTATTCTGTGGCTAGGTTTTTGTTTCCCTCTTGATTATAGACTGGTTATTAGCCTGAGAAGCAGCCCAAAGGGATTAGACTTCAAAAAACATTCACAAACTTTCAGAGGCCATTCAGAAGACAACTAAACACATCAAAGATTCCCTTAACGGGCAGCAACACCAATCTCTCCCTACCCCATTCATTTCTAGAATCATCACCCATGTGAAACAATCAGGTTTTACTGAATGTTTTCAAATACTGATAACATTAAAATAGGTCAAACAGACATCAACACAAGGAAAATTAGGAAATTTCTTTTCAGCTATTTGGAAACTGAAAATCTAGATATGTTTCTGGCTTAAAATGTGCTGAAGTGTTTTTATACCCTTAGTCTCATTCACATACTAAATTGGGTTTAGATGTGCTACAAATAAGATAATTACATAAGATTTATTGTATGATCACTCTGATTGTTAAAATCTGGAAAATTTAAAATTAGATTATTTAAGCAGCTTTCTCTAAAGGCTCTTCTTTCATTTCAAAGTATGTTCAACATTTCCCACAGTATTTAAAATTGAATTTGGTTTTACTTTTCTTTTAGGATTTAAGGGAGACATATTTGCTTATGTGTCAAGATAAAAATTGCCATGTAAATTGCTTTTTATTTACAAACCTAAAAATAATTCAAAATGAGGTGAAATGGGTACTTTTTATCTATGGATTTTGCATCCACAACAGCATAAAAAGCAAACTGATGATGAAAATATAGCAAACCCTCAATAATATTGAGGTAAGGGAGAAAGCAAAGCAATGACACACACAGACGATCAGTATCAGTCTGTTAGAATAAGATGATTGATTTATTCAATAAGAAATATGTCTTGAGTATCTATTATTTGTTAGATGTTCTAAGCCTGAGGTTTTCAAACTGGGGCATGCATACTGGTGGGATTGTGACATCATACTGGGATGATACACTGAGGCATAGAATAAACAGGGTGCATGCTCTGATGAAATAAACTAGCATTCTAATCTATTAATCTAACAGACTAATTAGATTATTCTAATCTAATCTACCATATGTTAGAAAACATGGGTTCAGGTTCTGGTCCCTCTATTGATTCCATGGATGAACCTTTGGAAAAATCACTTCCTTCTCCTCTCTGGAGCTCAGGGTACTAAACTTTTTTTTTCTTTTTTTAACTCTGTTTGGCTATTGATTTTTATTTTCTTATTATAAAGAAACTGATTTTTTAGCTTGTGTGTATTCTTCCTTGATCCTCTTTAGGCTTGACTTCTATATAAAGTAAAACAGGGTGATTATAATTACCACATCCACTTTTAAGGACTCAGTGTAAGTTTGGCCTAGCTTGTCAATGCTGTGATTGTGTGGCTGAAGTTGCTGGATTTTTAACTGGGTTAAGCAATTCATTTGGTTCTGACTGAGAAAGCTCTAAGACTAGGGGAAAAGTGCTACTCGGCTAAAGTTTTCATACAGCATGATTGTGACCACATATAGGTTACAGACATATGCCTGGATTGAAGGATGGCTGTGCTGGCCTTGTGGAAAAGACCCTGGCCTGGGAATCCAGAGACCTGCATTTGAATCCTAATTTCTGCCCCATCTCACTAATGTGAGTTTGAGCTGGTCACTATCTTTCTCTGGCCTTGTTCTCATCTGTAAAACAAAAGTGGATTAGACACGAGATTCTTTTCATTTTTGAGATTGTAAGAATCAGCATTTGTGAAGCGTGGATGTAGGGACTATAGTGGATAAGTTCTGCTTAATCATTTGTGGTTGGCTGCTTGTTCTCTCCTACCTCTTTGGCTAACTCTGTGGCATTTTTGCTCAGCAGATTGTACATTATGTTTTAACATCTTTTTTTCACCCTCATGTGTGTCCTCTTTACAATTAAGATGAGTTTATTTATACATCAGTCATATGTGAAGTTGATTTGGTGGATAGAGTTTTCTTTGCTCTGCCAGCCCTAATCAGAACCTTCCTGCTTTAAAAATAAAAAAAAATGACAAGCAGTCCAACAAGTGCTGAGTGTTTTACTGACATTACAGAAAGGAGATTTGATTTTCTTTTAGTTCTCAATCATTAGTAATATATTATTCAAAAATAATTGCTCTCAGTCCTTTATTGTCTTCAAATAATTTAAAAACCAATACCTATTTCTTCCAATGTTTGTTTGGCTACCGGTCATTTTAGATAGAAGCAGCATTTTTTACTTCCAGATGAAAGTTTTCCAAGGTCTAAGAGTTTCATGGTTAATAAACTGAATTTCTTGATTGTGCAAAGCATAAAAGAAAGTGGAATATTTATCAGCCACTAACATGTTTATGAACATGAGTTATAAGCAGAAGTACTTATGATATAATGATAATTATAAAAAACATTATATGTGGATATATACACTGATCACAATAATGTAAAATTTGTATCTCCATGGACAGATAGTAGATTATAATATGCAAAAAGTGACAATATTTGGGCAACTATTTGTAATAATTATGACTGGACATTTATTCTTTGCAAATCTTTTATCAATATTTTATTACAGTTTTTTTTTCAATAAAGCATCAGTACACTAGATATTAGGCTGAGTTATAAACTGTTAAACAGATCTGCCTGAACTTAAAAAAATCTCTTTATGCTTCCTAGTTTCATGCTTTCTTCATGTCAGACATTGAAAGGACATTTGAGAAGATAACTGAATCTTTTGGAATACTGCTTATGTTGCTTTTACTATGTATTCGGTACTGTGCTTTACATATACTTGCTCATTTCATAAAAACCCAGTGAGGCAGGCACTGTTGTCATCCCTATTTCAGTGGTCAGAAAACGCAGGCCTAGAGATGTTAAGTAACTTACTCAGGTCACACAGCTCGTAAGTGGCAGAGTGGCTTCGGAGTCTATGAGCTTAACCACTACTTAACATCAAGGCATACTTTGCTCTAGTCCGATAAGCCAGCCTAATAAACCTTTCTTTGTTACTGAAAAACTGGTCGAGCTATGTATGTACAGATTTTATTAATCTTCAGGATGCCCAATCTGCAGAATTAGTCTCACCCAGGGCCTGGGCTAATGAGATCCAGATTTGGGGAATCACTGGAAGTTCCTGCCTGCTCTCATGTGGATTCAAGAGAGAACCCACTGCTCTTCTGTGCCTTGCCTTGGTTTCTACCCCCAGGAGCTTAATTAAGCATGAATTGCAGCTTCTTTTTCTAACCCTCACCTTAAATAGCTGTCCTGTTTATTTGGGAAGCTCAGTGGTGTGGTAGGAAGACCACAAGACTTGAAATCAGACACACAACTAGGAACTTTTTAATCCTTATAACTTGGGCAAGATATATTTCTCTTTCTTTGCTTCCTAACTTATATAATAGATCTCTTTCAAGATGAATGGGACAAATGAGAAAAATATATATAAAGAAACAAGCATAAAATTCGTACCCAATAATGACAACTGCTGCTGTTGCTATTGTTGTTGTCATCATCTGACCCCTAGGCTTAGTACTTCTTCTACTTCTGTATGGGGCTGGATTCTTGCCTTAATATCACCACCACTAGGTTAGAGCCTCTGCATAGAACTAGATGCAGCTTATGGTTTCCTTCATACCACTGCACGTGAACATTCCTGATGCATGACAAGATTCCTGCCGGATGCCGGAGGGCATTGCCTTTCTTAATCTTATTACCATATTCCTCCTTTCCCCTATTGTTGCCCCTCCTCCTTACTTTGACACCGGTTGTGATTGGTTTGGAATTGGTTACAGTCCTCTGTACTTTTCTTTAGACTGGTGACCCTTGCTGCCCTCATTAGTTTTCTTCTTCATCTTGCCTAGTTCTATTTCACTCATTTTTCTCTGGTTGGAGCCACCAGAATGCCATGCAGCTGTGGTATGCAGTTTAAAACAATAGTTTTAAGTCACACTATGAATATCAAAAAGTAGTGACATCGATCGGTTGGTTCATCTACTGATCTTTTTGATCAGAATTTTATTATTTTGTCCTTATTGTCTGGCCTAAAATGAAGTCTAATTTTCTTAGAAGACAGAACTTGACTATGGTAACATGAGTGTTGACACTGTTTGTTAGGTTTAGGAAACATTGCATTGCTCATGTCAGAAGAGTGAGGACAATTTTCTGCCAAGTTGTCAAACTTAAGTGTGCATTATGATAATGGCAGGCTTGTTAAACACAGATCGCTGGGCCCTACCCCAGAGTTTCTGATTCAATGGGTGTGGGGTGGGCCCACGAATTTGCTTTTATAACAAGTTCCTAAAAGGTGCTGATGCTGCTAGGCTAGCTAGGGACTGCACTTAGAGAACTGGTGTAGACAACCTAGTCTAAGATTCTCTTGTGCTTGGGAACTGGATTGAGAAATAGATGTATATTTTGCTGATTATTCAGAAATGTCAGAATAAGGGATCAGGAGTAGCATTCTTATGTGGGAATTCCAGAGCTTAAAAGAGGAAATGAGAACACATCTAGAAAATCACCCCAGCATCACTCACATCCACACTGGCTAATTCATTAATACAACGATCCATGTTTGGTTGTATCCATTTGTCTGTGCCAATGCACATTGCTTGTCATTGGGACTAGAAATGAGAAACCATACAGTTTTTAATCTTAAGAACACCTCACAAATTGGTGTTTGAAGGTATACACAAACAGAACCTAGGAAGAAGTGACAGCTGGCAATGCATGTGAAAATTTAGATTAAATTTACTTTTACCATCCTATCTTGTGTGGATTGCTCTAGCTAGGTTTTATAGGTCAGGAGCCAATGAATAAGACAAGGTTTATATCATCTACTATTGCACCAGATATCTAAATACAATCTTTGGGAATAGAGAGAGGAACTTTAGGAAGAAGTTGACATTTGAACTCTTGAAGAAATGACGGAACTAAAATATGGAAAAGCATTCTGGGCTGATGGAATAATATAAGCAAAGGTAGAGACACATTAATATACACATGTAGCAACTAGGAAAAGATTAATGGGATGATTTATTCATTCATCTAGCAAATATTTGTTGTGCTGGACACTGTTCTACGTGCTGAATATAGTAGCGATGAGACAAAGTTCTCCCTCTTTCATGAAGCCCCTAAGGTTGGGGACAGGATACAGTGAATGATGAATCATAAAAGAAAGGTTAGAGGCAAATTGTGGAAACCTGCAACAAATTATGTAATGTAGGTGATGATTTCATTTACATTTCAAAAATGTTAACTAATGTAATCATCTTTAAAAAAATTAGATTCCTGGGGCTTTTAGAATACAATTCTACTTACAAAGCTTTAATTATTCACTAGCTTTTCAAGAACACAGCTACTGTGCAAAGCAAGGCATACCTACAAGCACACTGCCATGGCCAGAGGAAACGCTGCGATCTGGTATTTCAGTCTGACTTTCGCCAGTCTCCGCTGCTGACACACTTCCCTTGTTTAATGGAACAGTGAGTTTCATTTCTGTTCACTTTTGGCTCTCAACTCCCTGAAATGTTAGCATTGAAACTTAAAAACTGGTATTTTAGAGTAAAAGAAGTCTAAAGAACCCCTTGAAATATTTCAGGCTTAAAAATTACTGCCCGAGGACCTATAAATTATTAAGTCTCAGAATTGTAATGACAGCAAAAACTACAGAAGTATTAATATATTAATACATGCATTTCACAACTACGTTATATAAAGTTTTTGAAACTCTTCTATCCTTAAATATATGAAAACTCATGTGAGAAATGTTTGTCTCCAACCTCATCTATCCCTCTTTCAATGGTATATTTTGATGTGCTGATGAACTTTTTTTTTTTTTTTTTTTTTTTGAGAGAATATAGATAAGCTAAAAGAGTAGTTTCTAAATCCAATTCTTGTCTTGATTTTGGTCTATCCACTTCATTAGGCAAGGCTCCTGGTTTCCCCAATCCTGGATTTTCTTATCTATATAATGGAGATAATAGTAGTACCTATTTGTAGAGCTGTTTTGAAGATTAAATTAGATATTATATGAAAGTGTTTACCACACTGCCTGGCATATAGTAAATGTTCAATAAAATGTAGCTATTGTTACTTCCAGCATCTCAAAACTGCCTCATTATAACCTCTGGTATAAAATCATAGCCATGGGCTTTTGCTGAGTCTGATGGATTCAGATTTAATTGTTTAAATGAACTCCAAGAACAAGAATTCCTGTCTGAGCTTTATTTATAACTTGATGTAGGGTTATAAAGTACGGCAGCCACAAAGATACTGCTTTTGGATCAAAGTCTTAAAACTATTCCAACAAGATGTACCCTATCAAACTGGATAGCCATAATCAGTAATTGAAATTTAGAAAGTACCGTGTATAGAGAAGGTCTCAGCCTGGCTGGTGAAAAATTTATAAACAAGATTTTGAAATGAAGGTCAGCAGATGATTTTCCTCTAATAACTATAAGGAGTGGTTAGACAGATGGCAAGGACAGCCTTGTCTTTGCTCTGGGCAACCTCTTTTGATCTCTATTGACCCCACTGAATCATGTCTTAGTAAAGATGGGAGGGTGTCAGGAAGCAACCTGCAGCCTCCTGTGATACTCAATTCCTTCAGAAATGCTTTTATAGCAAGAACAGTACAAAAATGATCCCTCATGCACAAAATTTGAGGTGATTTCCTTCTTCTCTTTTTCTGTTTTTACTTGCTATTTTTGTCCCAGTTATAGAAGGTATATTATGAAAGATAGTAATTCCTTGTCCCTTCTCCCATTTTTTCCCTATCGAGACAAGTACTCCCAACTTGTTGATATTTACCTTTGAATTCTAAACAATATTCTCTTCTAGCTACCTCTTAATTTCTCACTCTGTTTATTGATGTCACACCCAAGAAATGATCTTCAACTCTCTCCCATTATCACATTCTCCCACAACATGTATCCTTTCCATCCCACCATCTTTCCTGGGCTGTTACATTGTTATTTTGGTTAGATAAGTAATTAGTAGTTACATTATTATAATTATGTCAATGCTTTTCATGACTGAGACAAATTAAACCATGACTACTCTTCCTTTTGTCATAAGATTTTATTTTTTCTGGGACTGACAATTGTCTTGTTTTTGTTTGCTCTGCTTTCTACATAGTTTTCACTATTTAGCTCCAAGTCCCTGACTGGTGTCTGAATTTCATCTCAAGACATTGAAATACACAGATATTCTATCAAGTTCATCGTCCTGAAGTAATATATCTTGGAACTTGATGACTGGGTGCTGTGTGTGCACTTTTACTTTGATGTGCACTGGCTTGGTCCTGGGATCTCCTTTTCCATCACTGAAAAATCTCTGCAGGTCTCTTTGCTTGGATCTCTTGTTTTGCTTTTGTTGTATCCTGTGTACTATTTTTTCATAGTTCACTCCATTGTTTTGATGGAATATATTTTCTAGTAGATTCCCGAATAAAAGAATATATGGTAGTTAAAATTTGTGGGTCATTGCATATCTTGAAATATCTTTGCTGTTTGTTCATGTTTGAACAATAATTTGGCTAGGTATAGAATTCTAGGCTTAAAATAATTTTTCTTCAGAATTTTAATGACACTACCACAATATCTTCTTTCTTCCAGTTTTGATGTTTTGGTCTGATGTCATTCTGATTTTCTTATTTTTTGTACATTCTTAGATTTTTTTCTCTCTGAAAACTTAGTAGAATATTTTTTTCTTTGAGTTCTGAAAATTGGTAATGATTTGCCTTCTTGTGGTTTAATTTAAACTCATTATTCTGTATACTTAATGTGGAAATGCTTTAACTTTCTTTAATTCTAGAAAAAAAATTTAAAAGTTCTTTAATTTCTAGAAAATTGAAAATAATTTAGTTCCCTGAATTATTTTTTTGATTATTTCCTATTCCCTGTGATTTTTTTTTTGTTGTTGTTGTTGCTGTTTTGTTCCAACTCTGTGAAAATATTGTTACTTAGATATTGATATCCAGGATTTATTTTTCATAGGTTTTTATTTTTCATATGTTTCATTTTCTATTTCCCATCTCTTTTGCTTTTCCTCTATGTTCTAGATGATAGGCTCAAATTTATCTTCTAATCTTTCTTTTAGGTTTTGTCTTTAATTTCTGATATCAGGTTTTTAGTTGCTAAGAGCCTTATTTGTTGGTTTTCTTTGATTGTTCTATTTTATATTATGCTTTCTTATTTCACTGATGCAATACTTTCTAATACTTTGCTGAGAATATTTATGATACACTTTTTAGAAGGTTTCATCTCCCTCATAGTGTCTGTTTCCAGTAAGCTTTTTGGTTTTCGTATTCTGTCTTTCAGAAATTTTGTTTTGATTTCTGTCTTTCATATTAGAGACTTTCTGGAGACTTTTTTATATTTGGTTGCCTGCTCATATTTCAGAGTGGGTGTAGAGGGCTAAGAAGGTGACTGGAAGCTCAGGCATATTTCAACAGCAATGATCTTAGTTGTATAGTGATCTTGGTGGGCTTTTCATAGGGGCAACTCCTGATATTACCATCCTTAGGTGTTATCTCTTATGTTTACAAGATTTCTCAAAGAAGACTCTTCCACTCTTCTGTCTGAATTGTCAAGACCTGGCTCTGAGGTTTCTGTGGGTGTGGCAATCAGTATACAAATGTTCACTGGATCTCCTAGTTTTCGATGTGGTACTTAATATGCCCACAGAGTAAGCTACTTTCTTTCCACTACGAAGAATAAATCTCTAGTCTTGTACTGGGATGGGTAGATCAGTTGGTTAGATGCTTAATGTGTAGGAGAGGGCTTGAGGTTATAACACCTTCTTAAAAATAAACTTTCCACCATTTTTGCATATTTTACCCCTTATCCCTTCACCCCACCTCTAGACAAACGTGGTGTTACCATTGTCTAAACTTTTAAAAATTGTGTAGTCTAAGTTAGGTCACTTATTGGTTTTCTCAGGATTCACCTTCCTCAGATCTGCTAAACCCCTTTATATTTTCCCCAGCTGATTTTTCAGTTCTAAAATTTTGTTATTATTGTCTTCTCTCCCTTTTGTTCCATCTTTGATTTATGCAACACACACACATCTTTATCGTACTTTTAATGATGTTTCAGGTAGGAATGAAAGTAAAAGCCAGTTTTCAATCTTTCATCCTTACTTAGAAGTCTTTTTACTTTTTAAAGATACCAGATAACCTTGTGGAAAGATAATCTCAGCTCAAAGGTCCTCTAGATAACATTTTTTCAAGGTTCTCAGCAGTGCCCTGGCCAACTCCCTCAGCTTATTCAACATACTTTAGGTTGTCAGATACCAGGGTCATTAAAGTATTCTTCCCACGAGAAACGACCATGCAAATCACTTAAAACAGTTACTGGCTTAAGAGAATTACCAAGATCGTCTCCAGACAGTGTTTGAAAGTTGTCTTTGATGCACTCATTCCGTTCTTCCACTTGTCAGGCATCCACTGGACACTTAGCCTGAGCCATGCTCATTGCTGAGCATTGGCAAAACAGGATAATGAATAAGAGACACTTCCTAACCTTATGAACCTTCCACACTGGCATGGAAGACAGATGCCAATGTCCAAGATGCAATATGGTAAAAGCTATCAAAGACATATTAATAAGTGCTAGAGGCTCCAGGGGGTGGGAGTGATTAAGTCAGCCTTCAAAGTTCATGACTGGAAATGTGTATCAGCTCTCACTATGTTCAAGCAAAAATTTTCCAGAACAATTGTCTGCAAATTTGTAACTGGCAAAATTACTAACCTCCCAGTACTGTAATAGAGTTTTTATAGTCAGAAGAGAATTTGGAAATCCTTATGAGCTGCTTCATTTTATCTAGAAAAACTGACGCTCAGAGAAAAAGTGGTTTAATCCTAGTGAAATCAAGACTGAAACTCAGGTTCCTTGATTCTCATATTAATGTTCTTTCTACTAAACTATGTTGAGTCCCCACCAAAAGCCCAGTTATCTATTTAACATTATTCAAATTTTTAATCAGTGGTTCTAAGTCTCAGAAATCTGGAAGTACTAATTTTTAAAACTTCCAAAGATTTCTTTAAAAACAGTGATTTAAATGAAGGAGCTGTGCTTTGGACTTAGGTATAGGACCACAAACTCTTTCATGTAATACCATAAAGAGAGAATGGCTTGGAGTTCTCACTGCTTCTTTTAAAGGCAGGGTCACAGTTCTTAAACTAGAAGAAAAGGGTTTTTAAAATTTGTATAGGATAATGTTGATTGAATTTAAATTCACCCAGCACATTCAGGGGACAATTTCCCAGATGAAGCGCTGGTATGCCATTTTGCAATATATTTTTGAGACGTTTCCATGTTTACATTGTCTTGAAAGCATACAACAGATGTATAAACATAGAATTTAAACATTTTGGAGAGGCGGAGAATGTTGTCTTCAATGAACACTTAAGAATGTAATGTATTCTGTTAAATTTATGGTTTCATGAGTTAATTAGTGATTAGCAAATGGTATATTATTGGAAAGCTAAGAACTATAAAAAACATATTGTTCAATTGTCAGTTCTTTATCAGTAATATAATACTAACAGTAATTACTCATTAAAAGCAAAATACTGCCTGAAAGAGATCTTATATCTTCCCAAAGTAACATTAACTATTTATATACACAAATACATAGATTGTGATTTTCTAAATAAAATTTTTCTTGATTCTTCTCTACTGAGAAGTTTTTCCCTCCCTGGTCTTCAAGCTTCTCCTCCAGTGTTGATTTCTTTGTATACTATACTATAGTTCCTTGGATCATAGCCACATTTCTAGGCTGTGAGTGTCATGAAGGCGAGGACTATGTATTGCCTCTTTGTAATTACAGCAACTTGGCATGTATTAACTGTATGACGGAAGGTTAATTGAGTGAATAAAAATATAAAGCCCTCGATGTATAATAATATTGTTTATTTGATTTTTAAAGCACTTTTCATTACCCCATGCATAAAGTAGCTAAAGACTCAGGGATGACACACATATAGCACACATGCCTCAACTTCCCCTTCTTTGTCTTTTGAAACATCACTCATCTCTACCCCAAGCTCAGATATAGATATAGTGGATTGTATTCACTGTGATTTAACTTCCTGTTGCCTATGAAAGAGAATTAATGATTCTCATCCCTGGGAAATCTACTTAGGCATAAAAACTGTTTCCTCCACCTTGGTAGAAGCAATTTCTCTGCTGTTTTTAAAAATGAGAAACAAAACAGTCTCTTCTCCGTTGTTCTCATTTTTGTACAATGGAGAGTGGCATGAGTCTTCATCATTATGTGTGTATCTGTGTTGCCACCAGTCTTCTGGTTCTTCTCCCTCCTGTCAGAGCCTTGCTGTTCTCTGTCAGCTTCCATGAGGCCAGCTCAGAACACCTCCTCACATTCTAAGTGCAGCCTTGTCTTTAGTTACAACCTTAGTGACTGAGATTGTACTTCTCAGGATCTTTTGTGAGTGCCAACAAAGAGACTTGTGTATCAGTTCAAAGGAGGGGCATTTCTGGAGCCACAGCTATCATCGCCTTTGTTCTTTGAAATAACCTGGGATTTCTGCTTCCTAAGGGCTGGGAATAGAGGTGTTTCAGTTTTCTCAGCTTAAACATGGGAGCTAAAATAAGTGGGTAATGAAGGCCTTTCTTGTCCTTGGTGTGTAAATCACCTTGGTAGATATGCATTTGGTTTTTTTGTTTTTGTTTTTAATTTTTATTTATTAGGGGTATGTAATAGTTGTATATCTTTAGAGGGTACATGTGATGTTTTGACACAGGCATACAATGAGAATTAATCAAATCAGGGTGATTGGGGTATCCATCACTTCAGGCATTTATCATTTCTTTGTGTTAGAAACATTTCAATACCACTCTTTTAGTTATTTTAAAGTGTACCCTAACTTATTGGTACCCACTAACCATCTCCACTTTATCTCCCTGTCCCCATTACCCTTCCCTGTCTCTGGTAACCATCATCCTACTCTCTATCTCCATGAGATCAATTGTTTTTAATATTTAGCTCCCATACATGAGTGAGAACATATGAGAATTGTCTTTCTGTGCTTGGCTTGTTTCACTTAATATAATGTTCTGTAGTTCCATCCATGTTGTTGAAAATGGCAGGATTTAATTCTTTTTGTGGCTATATACTATGCCATTGTATATATGTACCATGGTTTCTTTATCTATTCATGTGCTGATGGACACCTAGGTTGATTCCAAATCTTGACTATTGTGAATAGTGCTGCAATAAACATGGGAGTGCAGATATATTTTTGATATACTGAATTCCCATCCTTTGTATATATACCCAGCAGTGGGATTGCTGGGTCATCTGGTAGTTCTGTTTTCAGTTTTTTGAGGAAGCTTCATACTGTTCTCTACAGTGGTTGCACTAATTTACATTCCCACCAACAGAGTATGAGGGTTCCCCTTTCTTCACATCCTTGCCGACATTTGTTATTGCCTGTATTTTTGAAAAAAAGCCATTTTAACTGGGGTGAGATGATATCTCAGTGTAGTTTTGATTTGCATTTCTCTGATGACTAATGATGTTGAATATTTTTTCGTAGACCTGTAGGCCATTTGTATGTCTTCTTTTGAGAAATGTCTATTCAGATCCTTTGCCCATTTTTTTAATCAGATTATTTGATTTTTCCTATTGAGTGGTTAGATCTCCTTATATATTCTAGTTATTAATAATCCTTTGTCAGATGGGCAGTTTACAGACATTTTCTCCCATTATGTGGGTTGTCTCTTCACTTTGTTGATTGTTTCCTTTGCTGTGCAGAAGCTTTTTTGCTCCATGTGATCCCATTTGTCCAATTTTGCTTTGGTTGCCTGTGCTTTGGAGGTATTACTCAAGAAGTCCTTGCCCAGAGCAATTGGCCATGCATTTTGGTGGTTGTCTTGCCCTTTTTCTCAGTAATTCACTATTACTTTTGCATAGGTTATTAATCTGGTTAGTGTTAAAATTCTTTTGAAATCATCCTTCATATCCATAAATACTTCACAAAGTTACTGAGAAATACCTCTTAGAATCTTGGCTAAATAGGATGAAAATAAGGATTATAACAAATAATTCTTTTTCTTGGACTAATTGTACCTCTAGAACAAAAATTTCTATGGATTTATTTATAAAAGAACTAGATGTGTAGTAAGAAAGTCTGGATTCAAGTTTAGCTCTGTGACCGTGGACATAACTCTCTCTCTCTCTCTCTCTATATATATATATATTTCTCTTTCTAGGCTTTAGTTTATTGTAAGTAATGGTAAATATCTTGCCTCTGGGGTTTTGGGAAGGATTCAAGGAGAGAAAGTGCTTTGTAAACTATATAGTACTATATAAAAGCAAGTTGTTATTAATAGAGACCTGACTATTCCCAATTGTTTCTGCTTGGTCAGTTAGTTCTGGATAAATAAATCGGAGAGGACAGGAAGGAAGAAAACGGCACTGGGCTGGGAGTCGGGTGACCTGGAGTCAGTCCATCCTGGTGCTGCTCAGCACTCAGTCAGTGACTTGATGTGACCTTGGCAAAGTCGTTGCACCTCATGTGCTTCTGTTGCGTCATCGGTAACATGAGGTGGGCTAAAGACAAGATGATCCAGAGACTTTCTTCCAGTTTAAAAAACCCTATAGTTTTTGGAGTCTAGATGATGAGATTATTATTTATTTCAGGTTATCATTAAGTTTAGATTATTAAATCAGAAGTCCTACCAACTTGGGGCCCAAATAATACATGTATTCTGAATATATAATTTTAAAGAATTATTTTAAAGAAAATGCCAAAGCTTAATTTTTTTAACCACTGAAAAGGAAGCAATGGCATCTTGAAGTCACTAAATTTTTTCATTGTATCTGGGCGGAATGGATGAAATTCTGTGTGAGAAATCAATTATATCTACAACACCTAAAGCACATTTTGTGGTGATATATTCTCTAGTGACTTTAAATTTGTTTCTTTTCCTTCATTTAACCAAATAAATGAGTACTTGTTAAAGTCAGGCACTATGCCAAGTACTGTAGATGCACAATTAAGACAGTTCCTATTATAAGGGATAGTTGATTTAGTGTAAAAAACAGCATGTGTTTAAAATTATACAGGGATACCTCATTTTATTGCACTTTGCAGATGTTGCTTTTGTTACATGTTGAGGTTTTGCAGCAACCCTGTGTCTAGCAAGTCTATTGGTGCCATTTTTCTAATAGCATGTGCTCATTTCATGTCTCTGTGATACATTTTGTAATCCTTATAATATTTCAAAGTTTTTCATTATTATTATATTGGTATGCTGATCTGTGATCAGTGATATTGGCATGATGATTTTTTGGGGGTGCCACAAACCACACCTGTATAAGATGACAACTTATTATAATTGATAAATGTTGTGTATATTCTGACTGCTTCACTGACTGGCTGTTCCCCCATTTCTTTCCCTCTTCTTGGCCCTCCCTATTCCCTGAGACACAACAATAGTGAAAGTAGGCCAATTAATAATCCTACAATGGCCTCTAAGGGTCCAAGTAAAAGGAAGAGTTGTATGTTTTTCACTTTAAACCAAAAGCTAGGAATGATTAAACTTAGTAAGGAAGGTATGTCAAAAGCTGAAATAGGCTGAAAGCTAGCCCTCTTATGCCAAATAGTTAGCTGGGTTGTGAATGCAAAGGAGAAGTTCTTGAAGGAATTTAAGTGCCACTGCAGTGACCACATAGATGGATGATAAGAAAGCGAAACAGCCTTTTTGCTGATACGGAGAAAGTTTGAGTGGTCTGGATCGAAGATCAAACCAGCCACAACCTTCCCTTAAGCCAAAGTCTAACCCAGAGCAAGATCCTAACTCTCTTCAATTCTATGATTGCTGAGAGAGGTGAGGGAGATGCAGAAGAAAAGTTTGAAGCTAGCATAGATTGATTCATGA
Organism: Eulemur rufifrons; assembly: GCF_041146395.1. NCBI lineage: Eukaryota > Metazoa > Chordata > Mammalia > Primates > Lemuridae > Eulemur > Eulemur rufifrons. The sequence goes on from NC_090989.1 coordinate 71,992,347, forward strand.
AGTTGATGGAAAGAAGCTGTCTCCATGACACAAAAGTTCAAGGTGAAGCAGCAAGTGCTGATGAAAGAAGCTGCAGCAAGTTATCTGGAAGATCTAAGATAACTGATGGAGATGGCTACACTAAACAACAGATTTTCAATGAAGACAAAATAGCCTTATATTGGAAGAAGATGCCATCTAGAACTTTCACAGCTGCAGAGAAGAAGTCAATGCCTGGTTTCAAAGCTTCAAAGGACAGGCTGACTCTCTTGTTAGATAGAAGCTAATGCAGCTGGTGACTTTAAGTGGAAACCAATGCTCCTTTACCATTCTGAAAATCCTAGGCCCCTTAAGAACTATGCTAAATCTACTCTGTCTGTGCTCGATCAGTGGAAGAACAAAGCCTGGATAACAGCACATCTGTTTACAGCATGGCTTACTGAATATTTTAAGCCCACTGTTGAGACCTAGTGCTCAGAAAAAAGATTTCTTTCAAAATATTAATGCTCATTGACAATGCATCTGGTCGCTCAAGAGCTCTGATGGAGGTGTACAAAAAGATTAATGTTGTTTTTATGCCTGCAAAGAAACATCCATTATGTAGCTCATGAATCAAGAAGTTTTTTTGACTTTCAATTCTTATTATATAAGAAATACATTTTGTAAGGCTATAGCTTCCATAGATAGTGATTCCTCTGATGGATCTGGGCAAAGTAAATTGAAAACCTCTGGAAAGCATTCACTATTTGAGATGCCATTAAGAACATTCATGATTCATGGGAAGAGGTCAACATATCAATATTAACAGGAGTTTAGAAGTTGATTCCAACTCTCCTGGGTGACTTTGAGGGGTTGAAGGCTTCAGGGGAGGAAGTAATAGCAGATACGGTGGGAATAACAAGAGAACTATTAGGTTATTAAGTATGAAATGTCCAATTTCCTTAAGGACTGAGTGTAACAGTTGATATCTCTGACATTTCACTTTGACACTTCTTGTTTTGTTTTTATTGTGAAGGTATAGCCTCATTATTTCAAACGGACTGTTTTGTAGAGCAATTTTTATGAAACCATGGGTAAGTAAAAAATTCGAGTTATTTTCGAATATTAATCAGCATGGCACCAATGCAGCACAGACAGCTCAAAATATCAAGGAAATGTTTGGGAAGGATGTGGCTAATGAATGCACAGTACATCAGTGGTTTGAGAAGTTCTGTTCTAGTGATTTTTATCTTGAAAATGAGCAACGTGGGCACCCTGAGACCAAGGTGGATAATGATGAGTTGAAAGCTGTAGTGGAAGCAAATCCATCTCAACCTATGCATGAATTAGCAGCAAGGTTTGTTGTTACTATTCTAACAATATTGGACCATTTGAAACAAATTGGCATGGTAAAGAAGCTGGATAGATGGGTACCACATGAATTAAATGAGTGTCAGAAGAGAAATCGACTTGAAGCTTGCCTTTCTTTGCTGTCACAACATAAAGGCAAACCATTTCTACATCATATTGTTACGTGTGATGAAAAATGGATTCTTTTTGACAACTGCAAGCATTCAGCAAAATGGCCAGATAAACATGAAGTGTTGAAACATGTCCAAAACCAAATATTCATCAGAAAAAGCTAATGGTGTCTGTTTGGTGGTGCAGTGCTGGTATCATCCACTACAGCTTCATGAAACCTGGTTAATCAATTACAGCAGATGTCTACTGCAACCAATTAGATGAAATGATGAGGATGCTTGCGATTAAGCATCTGAGATTGGTTAATAGACACAGGCCAATCCTCTTGCAAGACAATGTTTGATGACATGTTGCACAGACAACGCTGCTCAAACTATATAAGCTGGTCTTGGAAACCGCCTGTCATCCACTGTAGTCACCAGACCTTGCACCAGCTGACTACCACTTCTTCCAGGCTTTGGACCACTTCTTACAAGGAAAAATATTCAATTCTCAACAAGCTGTGGAAAGTGCCTTTCACAATTTCATCGCCACTAGCTCTCCAGGCTTCTTTGTGCTGGCATAAACAAGCTACCGTTAAGATGGCAAAACTGTGTTGATAATTTAGGTACATACTTTGATTAATTGTACTGCTTCTTGTTTGAGATGTAATAAATTACACTTTTGATTCAAAATTGGGCATTTCATATTTAATGACCTAATAGAAGTGGAGCCTGAAGATGAGACTGACTTGCTGCAATCTCACAGTGAAACTTGAATGGATGGGGAGTTGCTTCTTATGGATGAGCAAAGAAAGTGGTTTTTTGAGATAGAATCTACTCCTGGTAAAAATGCTGTGTGACTATTGTTGAAATGACAAGAAAGGATTTAGACTATTACATAAACTTAGTTGACAAGTTTGAGAGGATTGACTCTAATTTTGAAAGAAGTTCTACTGTGGGTAAAATGCTATCAAACAACATGGCATACTATAGAGAAATTTTTCCTGAAAGAAAAAGCAACTGATGTGTCAAACTTCAGTATTGTCTTATTTTAAGAAATTGCTACAGGTACCCCAGCCTTCAGCAACTACTATCCTGACCAGTCAGCATCCATCAACATCAAGGCCAGACTCTTCACCAGCAAAAAGATTATGACTTGCTGAAGGCTCAGATGATCTTTAGCATTTTTTAGTAATGAAGTATTTTTTAATTAAGGTGCCTACACTGTTTTTTTAGACATAATGCTATTGCTCACTTAACAGATTATAATAACATGTAAACATGACTTTTATATGCACTGGGAAACCATACAATTTGTGTGGCTCTCTTTATCGTGATATCCACTTTATTGTGGTGGACTGAGACTGAACCCACAATATCTCCAAGGTATGCCTGTATAGGAAGATAAAACAAATCTCCAAGATTATAGGGTAAGAAGAGATTAATTTTTTTCCTCAACAGATAGAGGGAAGGTAAAATGTATGGCATCTTTAAAATGCTTTATAGATTATAGCTGTTTTTCCATATATTATCTTATTTAAATATTACACAGACTTTGACAGGCATAGAGCAAGATACCATCTTTGGAAATCAGTTTGAAATCTCCTGAAACTCCTAAAGCCTGAGCAGTGTATAGAAAATACTGTTAAGATATATTGTTGGCCGGGCGTGGTGGCTCACGCCTGTAATCCTAGCACTCTGGGAGGCCGAGGTGGGCGGATCGTTTGAGCTCAGGAGTTCAAGACCAGCCTGAGCAGGAGCGAGACCCCATCTCTACTAAAAATAGAAAGAAATTATATGGACAGCTAAAAATATATATAGAAAAAATTAGCCGAGCATGGTGGTGCATGCCTGTAGTCCCAGCTACTCGGGAGGCTGAGACAGGAGGATCGCTTGAGCTCAGGAGTTTGAGGTTGCTGTGAGCTAGGCTGACGCCACGGCACTCACTCTAGCCTGGGTAACAGAGTGAGACTCTGTCTCAAAAAAAAAAAAAAAAAAAAAAAAAAAAGATATATTGTTATTTAAATAATTAAGGTGGGTAGCTATACGTAATCAACTCTTTCAAATTTTTAAAAGTTTTGCCCAAAGTGACTTGGACTACTTTTTATATTTGGGCATGAATATCACCCTATTAACCATTCGTTTTTTAAATAAGAAAGCTATAACAACCTTTTGAAATTAGTTAATGTAGGTATTTAATTCTATGTATATTTTCAAGGTGAATTTATCTAGTATTTATAGCACATTGGTTTGTTATCACAAAGCTGGGAGAAACTTTGGTTCAGTTATCTAACTTTAGCATTATTCACAATGGCCAAGATATGGGAGCAAATTAAATGTCCATAGACAGATGAGTTGATAAAGAAATCATGATGTGTATACACACACACACACATAAACATAAACACAATGAAATACTATTCAGCCTTTTTAGAAAGGAGATCTTGCTGTTTGCAACAGCGTGGATGAAGCTGGAGAATATTATGTTAAGTGAAATAAACCAGATACAGAAAGCAAAATACCACATGATCTCACTTGCATGTGAAATCTTAAAAAAAAAAAAAAAGTCAAATACATAGAAACAAGGTAGAATGGTGATTACCAGGTTACCAGAGGTGGGGATTGGGGTGGGTTGTGGGGAGATGCAGGCCAAAGGGTAAAAAGTTATAGTTATGCAGCATGAAGAAGTCTAGAGATCTAATGTACAGTGTAAGGACTGTTATTAATAATATTTGTTAAGAGAGTAGATTTAGGTGCTCTTACCAAAAAAAAGGTAACAATGTGAGATTATGGATATATTAATCGACTGTGCTAACCATCTTGCTATGTATATGTATGTGTATTTATATATATCTCAAAACATCATGTTGTACACCTTAAATATATATGGTTAAAAAGTATTAATATCTAACTTTACAGATAATGAATATAATATACCCCTTTTTAAAAAATAGCAATTTTCACAAAAGAAGTGTCTTGCTCAAGCACAAAATCAGGCCTATACTTATGGTCCCCTAGACCAGCTTCCTTGCCTCTATGCCACAGACAGAGCAAAGACTGCAGCAAATAGACCTTCATTTGATATAGGAGGTGCACAAAATTGTCTTGGTCTCTATTTTGCCTTTAGCACAGTATCTTTCCATGAATTTCCTTTAAAATAATTAATGCTGTGTTTAAAGTTACCACTACTGTGCAATAGTAACATTCTGAGGAAGTGTGACTGTCTTGTGGCCTCAAATGCTTTAATAAAATACCTACACAAATACACAAGGGGCTCCCGCTCAATGATAGTCAGAAGTCGTTGCTTCATCTTTGCCTCATTTTCGGTGGTAAATCTTTAACAAAATGAAATGTATCTTTTTATTGTGACGTGACAGGGCTTTATTTGGATTTGTTTTATTGCTGAGTAAAATTCTAATTTTATTTTATTTGAATACATTAAATATAGTGAAACTTAAACTTCAATAACTGTGGCTGCAGTTTAGTTTTTTAAAGAAATATAATTTTCTGGGTTCATGAATGTGATCTCTGTTTATGTTCTACATTATCTGGATATTTTTAAATCATCGTGTCCATTTCTGGACACTCGTTCAGAAGAACCTTGTAAAAATAGAGAATACGCATATGAAATGAGCACTTTAATGACAGGTTAAGGGAATTGAAGTTGCTTAACCTGAAAAAAAGAGAGCTCAGGAAATGTGCTAATTACTACCCTCAGGCATCTGAAGTGCGTTTATGAGGAGCCCTATAGTTTCCCTTTCCATTTAGAAAGGAGAGATTTTGGTCTTAAGTTAGTGGTGATGAAGCACAGCCGGATTCAGCAAGGAGGACTGCAGTTTCCATCTGTAGAGATCTAAGACAAGAATTGATGACCTTTCCATTTTTAAGTTATCTTTTTTTGTATCTGAATAAAATGATCTCTCAAGTTATCTTTCCATTCTGTAGTTACCTTTCAGGAAGAGAGATTGAAACTCATTTCTTCCCAGTGAAAATGATTAGGTACCATGAAATAACTGACTCAAAGGGTGCAGGAACTGTCTTGCTGAGCCCTCATCCTCCACATCCGAGCTAGAAGCCCAGAGTGCTGGAGAGAGAACTTACATCAAGGACTTGCGTCCAGCCTTCTATCAGGACTCTTCCGTCTCTCTGCACTACTATATACTTACTGCATGATCTAATATGCAACGGATTTGATTTGGATTTGGCTACACAAAATTGATGATTGGATGGAAGATCAAGGTCATGGTAAATTGGGAAAGGCACGTCTTTCCAAGTATTGTAGGTGATGGCGTATTCTGTCAGATCAGGGGCCTTCTGACAGTGTGGCAGAAAGAATAGATTTGTTGATTGCAGTTGATTTACAGTTAGAACTTGTGGAATTTTTGTAATGTGTCCCAGATCATTGTGCTCTTCTCTTGTAAGCTAGAAATAAAAGAGTAGGACTGGGTATCTTGCACCCCACAATGATCGAACAACTTATTACTTGGAATTTTTCATGCCCAGCAGTGATATTAATGTCCCACCAGCTATAGCTTTCTGAGAGCCATGATTACCACTGACTCACTCTTTTTCTATGGTTGAAATTGTGTAGGAAAGGAAAGGGCAGGGCAGATAGGCCCAAACAGGTTTTGTTGTTGTGGAAAACACTAAGGCATGACAAAATGGTAGAGTTGGAAATGGCATGGATGTTGTTTCTCCCAATCCCTCACCTGACATGTAAAACTGGAAGCCAGGAAAAAGATGCGGCTAGTATTTTGGTGACAGGTGAAGATTAGAAACAAGAAATGAGAAGGAAAAAAATATTTGAAAATTACAAATATGTTATACAAATTTATCAGGAAACACTGATGGCAGATTTTTTAGGGATTAAGAAGACAAAGTGATCATACATATCTTTAGACAAAATGAGGGAAGACATCTCTCTTCTGACACATAATTTTCTTTACAGCATTAACATTAAAGAGCTTTTCTGAAAGGGACAAAGGGACTAATGTTTAAAAAGGAAGTGAACAGTATGATGAGCACACTGAAGGCTGAGGAGCTGTTGACTTCTAAGACCTGCTCGCTGGGGTTTTGTGGTTTCTCTTTGAAGAATGGGAGTAATCATTACCTTTTGGGAGAAGATGAAAACAATAGTGAGATAACAATAGTAAGATCTCTGTTTCTATTTGATCATCTTTGGCAAGTATCTAACCTTTTCAAGTCTCCAGAAAACCACAGGTGAATTATAGAGCTGACAGGAATATTGGAATTCATCACTTCTGCTCAATGTAAGAATTTATATTAATATTTAACTTTTCATTAAATTTTTGTCTCCTTCTGGCTGGCAGTAAGTAAGAACCAAGGGAGTGAAAGTCTATGTTTAGTCACTATTATGGCCTCCACATCCTAGGATAGTGTGTGACACATAGTTAATACTCAGCAAATATTTTTTGTTATTGTTGTTCTGTATGAAACCATTGCTATTCTTATTTTTAATATTATATAATATTGCTGTTTAGAAGGGACTTAGAATCTGGTGTAATTCCTGTATTTTTCAGCAAGAGACTGAGGCTAGGAAAGGAACCTATATAAATTTATACAGCTACATAGCTACAGACCATAATCTGAACATAGATATACTGGCTTTGTTTATCTCCCAGTCCAAAACAATAAATTTTTGAGTAAACAATTTTGTTAGAGAAACATATACAGTAAATAGTTTTGATGAGGGGCCACATTATCTGAGATTCAAAACTTTAATAACCCCATTATTAATTAATGAAAAGATTTATTTATTCACTCCCCAACATTTCTTGAGAACTATTGTATGCTAAGCACTGGTCTACATAGAGCAGTGAGCAAAACCAGCAGAATTTCCTGATGTCATGAAGTTTACCCTCTGTGATGGGGGAAAGACTACCAGATAAGTATTTATAAAACAGTTTATGTCAGTTATCGAAAGTACTATTAAAAAAAGGATCAGGAACGAGGGGTAGGGAAAGCTAGGAGAATTTGGGGTATTAATTTAGAATTTTGCTCAGGTAGGTTATGGAAGACCTCACTAAAAAGGCAACATTTGGACAAGGACCTGAATTAAGTGTGGAAGCAACCAATGAGAAAATGATGGCCTGTGTGGGGGAACAGCGTTTCAGATGGAGGGAACAGCAAATCAAAGTACTCTGAGGTAGGAGTGTGCCTGGCACATCTGTGGAGCATCAAGGAGTCCAGAGAAGTCAGTGAAGGGGAGAGTGCTGGGGATGAGGTTTGGTGAGGCCACAGTACATCTCTATCCTCGTGCCCCATTTCTCCTGTCTAGTGGCTTCCATCTCAGTCAGATGTGCAAAAGGACACTCCTGGGACTAGTCAGCCCACATTCTCCCTAATGTAGCATGCTTTCCACTGTAACCAGCTCCATCAGATAGCTAACATCTGAGCTTTCTGCCAGGTTCAAACAAGTTTCTCTGGAATTCTGAATTGGGGCTGGGAGTTGACCTTCTGGGAATATACCAGAAATTTGGGACAGTACCCATAATTTCCCCCTTAGACAATATGCGTATCTCTGCTGAATTTAAGAGAGTCTCAGATTGCTGGTGGGAGGGATAGAAATGCAAACAAGTTTGTAAGAAGGGAAATTCTCTCAATCTTATTTCCAAAAGTGATTTGAGTCTAATAGATACCTTCAAGGAGTTGTAGAACCAGACCATGTTTCATTTAAGGGAACTGTGTGTTTTTCCAAGGATTCCTCAGAGTCTCTCCCAGTAACCTTTTGGGAGTCATTGCATTGCTAAATCATCACATTAGCCTGCTGCCTTCTGGAAAGAGCTAATTCCATTGCTTCTCTTAGCAGAAGTCAGCCCTTGGGCTGGAACCAACAGCGTTGGAAACTAAGTGAGAGATGGCAGTGGGGGAGGCCTTAAAAAGATGTCCAGATCTTCAGAGTGGGGTGGGGGGCAAACAATTCTGGGAAATTCTGTACTAAACAGAAAGTACCTATTTGTTATTGCTAATCATAACAGCTTCCTTTAATTCATTACAGTTTATATAAAGTACTTCCCTATCCCTTACCTCCTACAGTCTTCTTTTCAATCCTCTGTGGCCTTGTTATACAAATTAATACAAATCAGCATATCTGCATCACTCAGGAGCTTGTTAGAAATACCTCACCCAGACCAACCAAGCTAGAATTCATATTTAATAAGACCCCAGCTCCTTAAAGTTTAAGAAGCATTGCTATAGAGTCCCCCAGACAGTGCGCACTGTACCCGTTAGGTGTGAATATATTTATTGATCCCCTCCTCTCCCCTCCCCCTGCCCAACATAGAGTAATTATTGATAGATAAGGATTTACTATTGACAGTTTGTTAATTGTTTCTGGATGTTTTGTAGAAATCTCAGTACTGTTTTCTTTGTTTCTTCCTTTCTTCCTCTCTTGCTGTTTTCCTCTGTGATTTGATTTTTTTTTTTTTTTTTTTTTTTTTGGTAGTGGTGTGTTTTGACTTCTTTCTCTTTCTCTTTTGTATACCTACTGTAAGATTTTGCTTTGTGGTTACCATGAGGCTTATATACAACATTTTATAGTTATACCTATCTATTTTAAGCTAATAACAACTTAATTTTGATCAGATACAAAAACTCTACAGGTTTACCCCTTTTTTTTTCTGACTTTGATTTTTGATAGTTTGATTATAATTAATCTGGGTGAACTCTTCTTTGGGTTGAATTTGGTTGGATTCCTTTGAGCTTTGTGTACCTACATATTCGTATCTTTTCAGCCATTATTTCTTTAAATAAGCTTTCTGTCCATTTATCTCTTTTCCTTCTGAAACTTTTATTATATAAAAATTAGCTCTCTTGATGGTGTCCCATAGAGCCTATATGCTTTCTTAATTCCTTTTCTTTTTTTTTATCCTAGTAATATGATTTTATTCTACAGCTCCTAATATGAAACCATTGCTTTTTTTTGTAGTTATCAGATATTTTATTTTTGATTTTGTCAATCTGTACTTTATAACTTTACATGTACTTTTTTTAAATTTTGGCTTATTATGGGGGTAAAAAGTTTAGGTTACCTTAAACAGATAGAAGTAGACCTACCATTTGATCCAGCAATCCCATTATTGGGCATCTACCCAAAAGAACAAAAGACATTCTATAAAAAAGACATCTGCACTCGAATGTTTATAGCAGCACAATTCACAATTGCAAAGATGTGGAAACAACCCAAGTGCCCATCAATACATAAGTAGATTAATAAAATATGGTATATGTATACCATGGAGTACTACTCAGCTGTAAGAAACAATGGTGATATAGCACCTCTTGTATTTTCCTGGATAGAGCTGGAACCCATTCTACTAAGTGAAGTATCCCAAGAATGGAAAAATAAGCACCACATGTATTCACCATCAAATTGGTTTCACTGATCATCACCTAAGAGCACATTTAGGAATAACATTAATTGGGTGTCCTGCAGATGTAAGGTGGGGTAGGGGATGGGTGTATACATACATAATGAGTGTGATGCTTACCATCCAGGGGATGGACACACTTGAAGCTCTGATTCGGGGAGGGTGGCAAGGGCAATATACATAATCTTAATTCCTTTTCTTATTTTTCTTTTTTCTACTTTGTATGATTTAGAATGATCTGTCTTCTAGTTTCCTTATTCTTTCCTCTGAATGATTTAGTCTGCTGTTGAACCTCTCCATTGCATTTTATTGTTCAGTCACATTGTTAAAAAGCTCCAACTTTTCTGTTTGGTTCTTTTTTATGTTTTCTATCTTTTTGTTGAGCTTCTAATTTTGTTCTTGTATTATTTTTCTGATTTTTTTAAACTTTTATTCTGTGCTCTCTTAAATTTGCTGAGCTTCTTTTTTTATCGATACATAATACATGTACATATTTATGAGGTACATGTGATATTTTGTCACCTGCATACAATGTGTAATGATTAAGTCATGGTATTTAGGGTATCTATCACATCAAGTAGTTATCATTTCTATGTGCTAGGAACATTTCAAGTCCTCTTTTCTAGCTATTTTGAAATATATAATACATTGTTATTAACTATAGTCACTCTGCTCTACTATAAAACATTAGAACTTATTCCTTCTATCTAACTGTATATTTTTACCCATTAACTAACTTTATTTCATCCTTCTTTGACACACACATACCCTTCCCAGCCTCTGGTATCTATGATTCCTCTCTACCTCAAATCAAATTTAGCTCCCACCTATTAGACAATATATGTGATATTTATATTTCTATGCCTCACTTATTTTACTTAACATGATGACCTCCAGGTATATGTTTCTGCAAATGACACAATTGCATTTTTTATGGCTGAGTAGTATTCCATTGTGTATATATACCACGTTTTTAAATACATTTGTCTGTTGATGAACATGTAAGTTGATTCCATACCTTTGCTGTTGTGAATAGTGCTGCAATAAACATGAGGGTACATATATCCCTTTGATATACTGATTTTCTTTCCTCTGGATAAATTCCCAGTAGTGGTATTACTGGATTGTATAATAATACTATTTTTAGTTTTTTGAGAAATCTCCCTACTGTTTTCTACTGAGCTTCTTTAGAACAATTATTTCGAATTCTTTGTCAGGCAATTCATGGATTTCCAATTCTTTAGTTTCAGTTACTGAAAGTTTATTGTGTTCTTTTGTAATGTCATGTTTCCATGATTTTTCATGATCCTTGTAGGCTTGCAAGGGTAGCTGTGCATTTGAAGAACATGTGCCTCTTCCAAACTTTATGGATTGGCTTTCTTAATGGAAAACCTTCACCTGTGTAGGGGATGGGGATGAAGAGTCATCATGGCGAATGCTGGGGCAACAGGTGTAGTGATGCAGGGCACCAAGATTGGGGGCATGCAGGGACTCCAGGTGCAGGGATGATCATGGTGTCTTGTTGCCTCAGAAAGCTGGGGTTCATGACATTGGCAATTATGTAGTTCTTGGTGGCAAGAGTTGTGGGAGATGTTTGTCATGTCTGTGAGGGCTGTTGAGGTCCTCAATGGTACCTCTGTATCCAGTGGAAGGGGCTGGGGCAGACAGAATTGGGGACCAGAGACTGCAGTGTGCATATACTTGGCTGCTGGAGCTGGCTGCAGGTATGTGTGTGGCAACAAAGACCAGCTGCAAGTTTGCACATGGTGGTGAGGGCTGCCATCAGAGGAAGGGACCAGGGCTGACTCCAGGTGCCTGTGTTGGAGCAGGTGCTGGCAGTGAATATGTACATGATTGCAGTGGCCACCTGGGCAGAAGTAAGGCTGCCTACATATGCAAGGGAAGTTGCGACCCTGAGCTGGAGGTGTGCATGTTCAGGTAGCTGAAGAGGCCAGCTGGGGGGTCAAGCACAGTGGGGGAAGGAGAAGGAGAGGGGTAGGGCCAGCTTCTTATACACAGCTATAGGGACAGGGCTGGCAGCATGTAATAGACTGCTGCAGGGGATGGCCTTGGGTGTGGGCATGGTGGTGACAGCCAGGTTCCTGGGCTGGAGCACCTGTGGAGGCAGCAGCTGTCCTTTGTTTCCTTTAAATTAAACCAACATAAATCTGACTTTGATTCACTATCCCTATTGGTAAATTTATTGTCAATCATTATTGGGCCTTATCCCACCTACCAGGCAGAGTCAAAGTTCTGCCTGGGTCTTATGAGCCTTAGGGCATTTATGGTCATTGGCCATTGACCAGTGTGAAATATGTGCCATGTATGGGGCATGAGGATCTTCACTGCTACCAAGAGCTGTTCTTTGCCTGGGATTTGCCTCCCCAGGCAAGCCATATGGCCAGAACTACAGAATGCTGCTGTCTGTCTCCACCCTGCTTTCTCTCAACATCCCCATACATTTCTTTTTAGTCCCAGGGAAAATATTTACCCTCACTAGATGTTCTTAAGAGACCTCTTAACATATACTCCCATCTTCAAGCCTTACACAGTCTCCTCAGTGAGTTTAGTCTTTTCTAAGAGCTGTGATCTCCAAACAGCTTCTGTTTTCCTTACTGAAAAATCCCTGAGTCAAGGAAATACTACCTTAAATGACCTACTTCAAGTAACAAAGGAAAAAGAGAAGAAGAAATGTAAGTTAATGTTTTAATAAATAATTGCATCACATTCAGAATAACTGGGACACGAGATGGATGAAGATAGGATTGTAGGTGCTCAGACTGGATGCTTTGTTGGGGTGTGGGGAAGGGGTGTGGTGTGGGGGGCACCTTCCACTGACTTCAGTGACTCTCCTGAGATCATAGGAGCCCACATTTCAGTCTGAATCCCAGCTTTCTGACCCTTTCCATTATATATGAAATTGCCTCTAACTATGTCTCTTTCCCTCTTCTTTGTTCAGAGCAAGAGTTGGCTCTCCTTTCATTTTAAGCTAGTCAACGTTTCTCTGTGGGATGCTGCATCAGCACTTACTCCTAAGACTGATATTTTCATCCTCTCTCTCTACTGACTTCTCAGCTTATCAACATGCTCAGTATCAGCACATGAATAAAAAGCCCTTCTCTTCACCTTCCAACACTTTCTAGCTCTTCCCTTAACTTCTTCATTCCTTATAAAATCCCTGATTATGCCATGTTGACTTTTTTAAATTTCAAAATATTAAGGGGGTACAAATGTTTTTGTTACATGGATAGCTTTTATAATGCTTTAGTCAGGGCCATAATTGTATCCATCACACAAATAGTGTTTATTATACCTGTTAGGTAGGTTTTTACCCCTCCCCTCCTTTCCCCTTCTTGATTTCTAATGATTTTTACTTCTTTCAGTGCCCATCAATTAGTTTCAAATTATCAGAGAGTACATATACCATCTGTTTTTCCATTCTTGAGATACTTCATTCGCAAACTACACATCTGTTAAAGGGGCCAATATCCAGAATCTACAAAGAACTCAAACAAATCAGCAGAGAAAAACAAATAACCCCATTAAAAAGTGGGCAAAAGACATGAACAGAAGCTTTTCAAAAAAAACATAGACAAATGGCCATTATGAACATAGACAAAAGATATGAAAAAATGCTCAACGTCACTAATCATCAGGGAAATGCAAATTAAAAACACATTGACTTTTGTTTCCATGGCTGAGGAGTGCCTGAGAAACAGCCTGTGCAGCACCAATCTTGGAGACAGATGGGCTCTGCCACTTTCAGTATATTCCCTTGAGAAATACAGTATAAACCTTTCTAAGTCTCATGTTCTTAATTTTAAAACTGATAACAATGAGGACAACTTTGAAATACTATTGTCAGAATTCAATAAAATATAGGTAAATTTTTTTTATCACAGTCTTTGTATATAACAGACAGAAAAGATATGGAAGTATTATTCTTCTTCATGAATATTGCACTCTTGGCCTGAAATTCTACTCTTTCCCTCTTCCATTTCTCATTTTTCTGGCAAATTTCTGCTAATCCTTTAATACTCTGCCCTGTGCTAATACCTGCTATCACCTTCTTTCCTTCTTTTCCCTCTGTCCAATGTGCCCCCAATTCTCTCTCATGGTACATAAGAAATTATCTAATGGTTGTTTAATTTTGTCACTGCCTCTTAACACTACTCTGAGAGTTTCTGGAGGACAGGAGCTGTGGAATAAATCTCCTATCTCCGTGCCCTTGTTTAGGACCTGACATGGTGTGAACACTCAAATGCTTGTTGAATTTAATTTTATTTCACAAACTTTATAATAGTGTTAACTATGTTCCAGGTACTTTGGAAATATTAACTTTATAATCCTTACAACAAAAGTATGAGGTAGGTATTATTACCTTCATTCTACAGATGAGGAAACTGAGGCACAAGAAGGTTAAGTTGCCCAAGGTGACATAGCAAATAAATAGGGGAGTTAAAATTTGAACACAGTCTATATCCTTCAACCAGATCTGTGCTTAATACTATCTGCCTTGGGGTAATATTATATGCCTTGCCAGTTTGAATGATTGTAAAGAAGACTATGATAGATATAAGTGAACTTTGTAAATGACAAAATATTGAATGAATAAGGGAAATGAGTTTCTTGATTTATACTAAAAGTGTTATATAAATATGTGTCATGGCAATGACTGAAAGGAGCACTATAAACATCATACTTTAGAGAAATTTGATGATTATCATCAAAATACTTTTTGAACCCTGATTTTAAATTACTGACAAACTACTATTTTTATATTCTTTTCCATCAAAGGAAGGCAAAAAATGAAAAACAGTTTAACATATGCCACCTCTGGAGTGTGGTCCCACAGTCATTTTTCTGCAAGGATCAAGTCTACTTGTGAGCAGCTGTTTAGAGCAGATGAACTTCCAAAAATGGCCCTGGGGAGAAAAAAGCAAACAGGCAGCTGCTTGACCTTTTTCCAAATGAAAAAAGAAACCCTGATCAGTTGGTCTTGATTGGCATGTTCAGAGTCAAAGAGCTTTAGATCAGTTTTTAGAACAAACCAGCAGTGATGATTACTCACTACTCATTACCATTATGTCACAGATTTTCTGGTAAGTCTGATGTGTGTTTCCATTTTAACTCCATTAACACAGTCAGCTTGGACAGCATGTGTTGGTGCTGTGCCAATGGTGACCTATGGGGAAAAGTAACAGAAAGTGTTTCTGCAGATCACCCATGTCAGAATTACCTGGAAGGGTTGAATCATGCAGGTTTATGGGACCTAACTTGGAACTACTGATTCAGAATCTCTGGAAGAGGATTCTAAAGAACGCAGAGTCTGAGTACCATGGAAGTGAAACACTGGTCTTTTAGAGCATCATAGGGGATGGGAATGGCTCTAGAACTTAATTTGGCCATTCCCAAAAGATTCCAGAATCTCTTTTTTCTTCTGGTTATGATCAATTAATTGATATTTATAACTGCATAGGGAATGGAGATTGAGTTGCATTGGAACAAAAAGATATTCTTAAATCTGTTTTGGCTCAGTTTATATCAGGGATTTCAATTCCACTCCTTGTGCCTGTAGGAAGGAAAAAAAAAAAAAAGAAATAAATTTTCTGGATGACCAACATTTGAATTGCTTAAGAATGATAAAAATAAGCCCTGAAGAGTGGCGGTTAAAGAGATGATATATCAGGTAGGAATTTAGTCAACACCTGAATAATGGCAGCCGTCCCCCAGAAATTTTTTCAAACTTTGTCAGAGCTGCTTAATATAGCAGGGAAATGTTTCTTTTTAAAGCCCTGTTAGGAGGTGCTAGTGCAGATGAGTGTGTCCTTTTTGATATCTCAGAACTTTTTTTATGTCATTCATTACACCTGCATAACCATGATTTTAGAAATTTATCAGTAGCTATCTCTTATAATCATATAATGCCCATGCTGCTGCCAGAGCAACCACTTATTGTAAACCAGGGAGCACTTGTAGAAGGTGTTTGGGGTCCGTTCATTCGTCTAAGAACATATATAAGTTATAATTTTTATCCAGTACGTATATTTTATGCAATATTACAAGTCAAGTCTGACACTAACCATAGGAGTTAGCATTGACTCCACAGGTTAAGGACACAGTCCCCAACAAGACTGTACTCATTTCAGATGCCAGCTGCAAGTTCAGGAGTCCCTAGGCCATTTTCACTTATGACCAACATATACAAATCCTGGAGATGGGGTTTCTCATGACCCTCTCAGATTAGATAATTTGCTAGAACCACGCATAGAACTCAGTAAAGTACTATATTTAGAATTATAATTTTATCATAAAGGGTACAATTCAGGACCAGCCAAATGAAGAGACACATAGAGTGAGGTCTGGGAGGGTCTTGAAACGGAGATCTGTGTCCTCTCCCCCATCAGTTCATGTCACCCTCCTGGCACACCAGTGTGTTCCCCAGCCAGAAAGCTCACCTGAGTCTCATGACCAAGAGTTTAATTGTGGTTTTACTGCCTGGGCATGACTTATCGAGTCATTGGCCACATGAATGAAATCAATTTCCAGCTTCCCTCATTTTCTGACCAGTGATTCAAAGCCCCAACCTGCTAGTCACATGGTTGGTCTTTCTTGAAGGGCTAGCCAGAATCATCTCCTTAACTTAAACTCAGGTGTGGTTCAAGGGCCCACCATGAATAACAAAGACAGTCTTATTATTTGGGAAATTTCAAGGGTTTAGAACCTCTATCCCAGAAACCCAAGATACAGACCAGACAAATTGTTTATTATACAACTCCAGGAAATTATATTTCAGGCTAAATGTTACCTACTGGACCCTCATACACTGTTAGAGAAGGAATAAATCTTAGAAATGATTTAGTGTAAACTTCTCACTTGACAGATGAGGAAATTGAGGTCCAGAAGTGAGGGGAATTCCCCAAGTCAATGCCTACTAATCAGCAGATGTGGAACTGAAATCAGAGGCAGGTTTAGGTTTTCTTATCTCAGGACCTCGGATTTGGGACTAGGATGGAAAATTTCTTACAAGATCTACATATCTATGTGGGAAACCATGGGGATTGGAGGGAACACACATGAATGTGTGCACACAAACATGTGCATATTAAGGGGCTTATAGTTGAGAATATTTGGCATCTGCTGTTTACCTTGCTTGTACCAGGGCTGCTGTATGGTTATCAAAGAGCTATTTAGACCACTGCTGGGGGAATTACTAAACATCAAACTTGGAATGTTTGTCACCATCTCTCCTGGCCTAAGGAAAGCTTGTTATAAAAGCGAAATTCAGAGTATGGGTCCTGACTCTATTGGACACAGTCAACCAATGAGGAAATGATGAGAAAATAGTCATATGTTTCACTGTTTTAACTTCTCTATTTTTATAAAAAAAGGTGGGGGGAGAAGAATAGCATCATAGTCTGACACTATGGAATGTCTACAAAACGTTGTAAGTCTTTTTCTTTGAGGCACAAATAAAAAGAATTGTAAAGAAAATAAATACAATCGGCATATAGTGGCCCTGCACATGTCTCTTTTCCTCCTCTTCTTAATGTAGGGGTTCATTGATGAGATGGTTTTATGACCCCAACCACCTTTTAAGTGAATATCTGGGTAGTCATCATTGCTCCCAACATTCCCACCTGCAAAGCAAGAACAAAGCTATTTACTTAAAATAAAAGCAAGATTTGGGTAATACTTGAGAAAGAGAAAGAAAAAACTTAAAAGAAATGACTTCCAGTTAGCTGATTTTTTTCTCCTTCATGCACTTTCTTTACTCATTTCCAAATCTCTCTGGTCAAGGAGAAGCTTTTTAAAGTAGGTGCCCACTGCTGCTTGGGCTTGTCTTTTTCAGAGAAGGGGAAAGGGAAGATAGAGGCCTTGGTCTAGCCCCTCCTCTCTTGAAGATATCATGTACTCCTCACCTCTTACCTTGTCCTCTGTGATGGAGGCCTAACTGGTCCTCCTTCTTCTAATCCTTTATCATTTATAATAAAACACAGATTCTATGAGCTGTATTATGTTTAGCCGTTTGGCTTGCAGTCAGAAACAGTGTTGAATGAATGATATGTTTACGAGTGTATTCTTGAGCTGACGACATTATTGAACAACAGAACAACTTGAGGATATGTTCAGCTGAACCCAGCACCAGGTCCTTATTAAATGTCTTCATGTAAATAAATTATTTAGCCTTAATTTAGGGAAACCTCCAAAATTTCCATTCTGTAATCCTGGTATCTCATGAGCCTGGTTTTTAAAGGTATGGTTACTTCTGTTTATTATTATGGGTCTAGCATCAACTACCTGGCTGATAGTACGTGCTTAAGTTCTTGTGGACTGAATGAATGCAAGAATAGACTTGAGAACTAGGAAGACCTTCAGAGAAAATTTAATAGAATCTATTCATTTGTAATTGTAGATGCTATGGTTAGAGGAGAGGAAGGAAGCAAGTCCTATTGTGACCCGGAGCTTTTTCTGGCTGGGCTGTTCTTATGCCTCTCACATCCCCTATCAGGTTTCCTGCTGTGCAATTGCTGGTCTTTTCTGTTGCTGAGAGTTTTCTCCTGTCTGCACCAGACCTCACCTCACAGTCTGACCTCTTTGGCTTTTACCACATAAAGACCTAAATAACCCCCATGATAACCTTTTCTTCATTTTCTCTTCCTATTACCACCTCCCAACCAAAGGCCACCTCCTCTTGCTTCCCTGCCTGAGTCCATTGGATTTATAGCTCCTCCAGCTCCTTTAACCTCTTCCACCCGGGCTCTGGGCATGGTCCCTTATCCCCCTTGCATCATTTCCTTCTGTAGCAATCATCTTATTTTGCACCTGGTATGGCACGAGTCTTATAATCACTCCCCACTCCTCTAATTCTTTGTTCAAATTAAGGTTTGCAACAGGGATGCTTACTTCCAGATTTTGCTGAGGATCCTACAAAATTCCTCCCCTGTCCCTGCTATATCTGTTTCTGCCTTTTAAAAACTGCTTTCTTAGCATTGAGGGAATGGGACACATGGAGTAAGCTATTTTTTCTACTGAAGAAAAAAGCCCTAAGAATAGAAATCTTTTGCCAACATGGGACCCAGAGAAAATGTTTGTTTTTGTTGTTTCCAACTTTTAAAATGGATGTTTTACTAGCATGCATGCACCTGGTGGCAAAAGGAGTAGAGAGATTTTATGTTTCTCCAGCTCAGGAAGAATTACTTTCTCCTGGCCCGCCACTCTGACATGTGACTCCTTAGGCTCCAACGTCTGAAGCCCCTTGGCCGGTTCAGCTGGCCCCACAATATTGCACAGCTGTATGGAGAAGCCACAGAAAGCAGCTGTGATGATCTAGAAGCTTTAGAACAATAAGGTGTTGGGCCTTTGGCTGTGATCCCTAGGTGGTGGTCGTGTTGGGGCTCTAGAGCTTCCCTGTAGGACAAGGTGAATCCAAACCTCTTTATGATCTGAAGATTAAGCTGATCTGCTTATCTTTGGGGTCATGTCCAAATTTTCTGCTTATCTTCCTGTGCCCCGCTTTGTACATCTTGCACCCAGCCTTGCCCAGCTTTTCATATTACCTGTCTAATCTGACCTTCCATGCCTCCTTTTTTTGTTCCATACCCTTGCTCCATCAGGGAGCTTCTTACTTATCTACTAGTTTCTTTCTTACTTAAAATACTGTTCTCCAAAGCTGGGACCTAGAGCAGTGATTCTCAAAAGTGTGGTCCCCAAACCTGCATCATCAACCTGACCAGGGATTGTGTTGAGAATAAAAATTCTCAGGCCCCATCCTAGACCTCCTGAAGCAGTAACTCTGGGGTGGGCCCAGCAATTTGTATTTTAGCAAGCCCTCCAGGGGATTCTGAAGCATACTGAAGTTGGAGAACCATGCTCTAGAGTGAATTCAAGGTCCTCCATGTTTCCCAGTGAGCACTGTCAAAGGTCCCATTATAGTGGGCCTGGGCTGGCTCTCAGGAAGACCATGGGCTCTGCGATGGCACTGACTCTATTTTCATTCATTCCATAAATGTTCAAGGAGAAAATGTTATTAAATGCAAGGGAATATGGTGGGCTTCGGGGAACTTCAGAAAGAACTCAGCTATGAATTTTGCATATATATAAATTGTGAGGAAAGGAGGGAGGTTTAAGATACACAAACCACTATAAGGCAGAAATTGTTGAATGACCTATGAGGAACTGAGAAGTTGAGTGCAGGGAGAGACTGTTTTCTTGGTTAAGTCATAAGGACATAAATAGTTTGAGTCTTTCAACAACAATCATTAAATGCAGGTGACAAAGCTGAGAAAGGAATTATTCATGACTTCAAAAGTTCACAGTGGGGAGTGACAACAATGGTGGCTCCCAGTGTGAGAAACAGATGAGGATGTTGGTTAAAAGTGTAAGCTCTGCAGACAGCCTGCCTTCACATTCTGGGCCTGCCATTTACTGGCTATGTGAATCTGAGTAATGTACTTAACCAGCCAGTCTACCTCATCTGTAAAGGAGAAATAATAAAAGTACCTGTCTCACAAGGTTTTTGTGAATAATGGATGAAAAGAATTTGGAACATTTAGCCTGTCACATAATGAGGGCTCATTGGAAGTAGACCTTAGCTATTATTTTGTCATTAAATATTATGATAGCAACTTGTATAATTGAAAACCCACAAGTGGGATCTACATTGCATAACTGTTCTTATGATGTTTTGCTCTTAATGAAGTAGCTTTAGAAAGCATTTAGACAGTAAGCCCACCTGGGCTCAGTGACTGAGTTATTCTGAATTGGTCAAGAATATACTGTCAGGACTTAATCTAGAAACAATTCTATTGTTTTCCTCTTTTGGTGAATGATTTCTCAGTCAGCCTACTCTAAACTTACAGGTTAGTGCACCTAATTCAGAATTTCTGATGCCAGGCAGTCCACTTTGGGTATAACCTCTGTGTGAGATGGAAAACGTGCCTGGAGCTGTCTTTCACATCATCCCCAGGCCCCTGGGTGGGACAACTTGCATTGAAAACTATAAAGAGGGAGTGAGGTCACATTGTACCCATTGATGCCACAGCATTCTGCTTAGGCACAGACCACATGGCTTTTTTTCCATTTCCTATTTTGGAATTTCCTATTCTTGGTGTCATTTGTATCTGCCTGTTAGAGGAAAAAGGACAAGACAATATATTGAACAAGTTAGTAAAATGATGAAAAGTATTATTCATATTGAAGCAATTGGAAATTCAGCTCAAAGGCAAGGGCATTTTCTTTATGTGAATGCATAAAATGCCCTGAACTCAAACTCTGAGAGTGTCGCACTATGTCCTGGAGTTTGCCTGATACACCTCCAGAGTCTCTCCCTGGCCTACTCATCTGCAGAGGCGAGATCACAATAAAGAGGAGAGGTGAGGTCATCTCAACCCTGAAGTTCACCAGTTATTATAACTGCTGGGCTCTGTTTTGGCTACAGAACTAGGCTCAGTCAACTCTTAGTGTGGGAGCTGGGGGAATTGATTGCTTAGATGGTTATAGTTTGAAAGGTGAGGAAGGAGTGAGTCCACTGTTTGGCATACTTTCTTTGGGGTGTGTGTGAGGTTATGGACTTTTCACATTACGTAAAGTCAATCAATCTCTGTGGCACATGTTTAGGCTGGAATCAGGAAGACAGTCACTATGGAATGAACAAGTCCAGACTGCAGATGAAGGGCTTATTAGACACTGAAAAAACACCTTTTCTATCCAAAATTCATTGTATTAATTTGCCAGGGCTTCTGTAACAAAATACAGACATGTGCCCTGTAACAACTTTTCACCCAACGATGGACCACACATATGACAGTGGTCCCATAAGATTATAATACTGTAATTTTCTTTTTTTCCCCTTTCTTTTCTTTTTTTCTTTTTCTTTCTTTCTTTCTTTTTTTTTTTTTTTTTGAGACAGAGTCTCACTCTGTTGCCCGGGCTAGAGTGCCATGGCGTCAGCCTAGCTCACAGCAACCTCAAATTCCTGGGCTCAAGTGATCCTCCTGCCTCAGCCTCCTGAGTAGCTGGGACTACAAGCACGCGCCACCATGCCTGGCTAATTTTTTCTGTGTATTTTTAGTTGTCCATATAATTTCTTTCTATTTTTAGTAGAGACGGGGTCTCGTTCTTACTCAGGCTGGTCTCGAACTCCTGAGCTCAAACAATCTACCCGCCTCTGCCTCCCAGAGTGCTAGGATTACAGGCGTGAGCCACCATGCCTGGACAATTTTCTATGCTTAGATACACAAATACTTACCATTGTGTTACAAAAAATGCCTACAGTATTCAGAACAGTAACATGCAGTGCAGGTTTGTAGCCTAGGAGCAGTAGGCTAAATCATATGGCCCAGGTGTGGGGTAGGCTATACCATCTAAGTATGTGTAAGTACACTCCATGATGTTTGACCAAATTGCCTAAAGATGCATTTCTCAGGACATACCCTATCTTTAAGCAATGTCTGACTATACCACAAACTGAGTGGCTTAAACAGCAGAAATGTATTATCTAACGTTCTAGAGGCTACAAGTCCAAGATCGAGATATGATTGGGGTTAGTTCCTTTTGAGGGCTGTGAGGGAAAATCTGTTCTGTGACTCCCCTAGCTCTAGGTGGTTGTTTGGCAGTCTTTGCCAGTCCTTGGCCCCAACTCTGCCTTTATCTTCACAAGGTGTTCTCCAAGCATGCATTTCTGCATCCAAATATCCCTTTTCTATGAGGACACGCCAATCGTATTGGATTAGGGTCCACTCTAATGACCTCATTTTAATATCATAACCTTTGTAATGAACCTATCTCCAAATATGGTTACGTTTTGAGTTACTGAAGGTTAGGACTTCAACATATGAATTTTGGGGAGACACAATGTACTGCACAGACTCACATGTAATAAATCCACTCTACTGTTGCTGCTCTGTCCAAGGACTGTCCCAGATCTGGCCAGTGGTCAGGCTGTCCACGGGCTTCAGTCACTCACCTGGTTTTCCTTACCACTTACTCTCACTCTAGGACTGTCTTCAGAGTGATATTGGTTTCTGCAGTTCCCCATCTCCTTTCTACTCTTAAAGACAAGTACTCAGGCCCTGTCCATTTTTAGGATAAAACCACTGATCACACTTGTAGACAGATGGTGATAAAAAGCATGAAAACATGAATAAGCTGCAAAGCTTAAGAAAGGATCTGATGCTCTTACAAAGGCCTTGGTCTATACTTCTTTGCACTTTTGCTGTGACAGTTACTGTAAATCCTATTGGGCATCTCTGCATTTATGGCTGAGGCTGGGACACAGCACAGATCTCCCTTTCCTTAGACTACAGTTTCTCCTTTGGGAAAAAGTGTTCATGCAAGTCTTGTCCTTCCTCAAGTGAGGCCGAGTAATAGGCTATATCTTTCCTTGAATGAGTAATTTGCATCTTTGACAATTTCCAGACTGGAGAATATTTACTTGACTGGAACTTTTATTCATCTAACTGCATACATTTTATTACTATTATCATTAAAATTTTTAGCAGTGGAAAGCAATTTAGGGATCACAAAATTTAGTGCCCTGCACCTTCCTTGTATAGCTCAAGAAAATGGGTGCTCAGAGATTGGTAACTGTCATGTAATTACAGAGTATGGGCCTAACGTAGGTCGCTAGGCTCACGATTTCTTCCGAATATACTATTCCTAGTCATTTATTTATAATTTTGTTTTAACACGATGTATTGGATATATTGAGTATTTGCTAATGAACAGTGAAATTCTGGAGGGATTGCATAATTTCTAAATATGTATCACAAGAGCTGAGACTCTGGATTGCATGCCTTTTGCTTCCATTAGTTCCATACTGGATTACAGTAGTCAGACTTTGGCATCAGCACTTTTAACATTCACGGTGTTTTGATGAGTTGCAAAGCAACTGACCCATCTGTGATATGCTATAATTTGTCAGAAGGATAATAACTACCATGTAGATTGTTCTAGGGATTAAATGAGATAGGACACAAAGAATTCTAAGCATGAATGGGGATCCCTTGGGCTGTAGATTTGGACGTAGGAGTAATCACTTAGTGAGAGAGCCCAGTCCAATCATCTAACACCCAGCATTGCCATTTGAATGAACTGGAGACAAGGATCGGGTGATTTGGATATAGCTTTTATGAATGTAGATGGTCTATTATAATACTTAACTAACACATTTCTGTGTAATAGTGTTCTTTACATTTTTCTTGCAAACACCACAGGTTTCTTTGTGGTTGCCCCCTTTCTGGGATGCTCAAGGCAATCTACAGGCAGAAGCATGTTATCTGCAGAGAGTAAACCAGTGAGGAGAGCACCTCTTCATGTTTAGGAGGCCAGGGAGGTGGACCACCTGGATTTGCTCATCCGATGAACAAAAACTGCCCTGAGGCCGAGTGCAGTAGCTCATGCCTGTAAGCCTAGCACTTTGGGAGGCTGAGGTGGGAGGATTGCTTGAGACCAGGACTTCAAGACTAGCCTGAGCAAGAGCGAGACCCTGTCTCTACAAAAAATAGGAATATTAGCCAGGCGTGGTGTTGCATGCCTATAGTTCCAGCTACTTGATCGGCTGAACCAGAAGGATCACTTCAGCCCAGGAGTTTGAGGTTTCAGTGAGCTATGGTGACACCACTGCACTCTAATCTAGGTGACGGAATGAGACCCTGTCTAAACCACTCCCCCCCAAAAAAACCTTGCCCTTTGAATCCTCAATTTCCTCTCAAAGCCTGGTTCCAATGTTGTCTTCTCCCAGCAAAAGCCTTCAACTTGAAATGATTGCTGATTCCTCTAAACCACTGCAGCTGTACCTCTCTTATGCAGTTCTTTTGTATTGTACTCTTACTTTATGCCTTATTTTGTTCTCCATCTCCCAGCATGCCTTGCACAGAATCTGGTGCATAGTCAGAACTCATGAAACAGGCACTGAAATTGAGTTGCCTGGGGAGATAAGGTGAGGGAACTCAGTGGATCAGGCCAGCCCTTTACTCCTCATGGTACACTTTCAACTCTTCTCATTAATGCCAAGGGTTCCAAATTCTTTGTACCTGGGCTGCATATTTCTATGGCCTTGATGAATTCCTTGGCAGCAGAGAAGCTCAGCAACTGAAACATTCATGGAGTTTTAAGTGAATTTGTTAATAAAGGGGACAGAAAGTAGCCCACACAGTCTCCTGTGCTCTTTTTCTTTTAAAGAAGCTTGTTTGTATTATCACTTCAACAGTCTAGTAAATAACTGTGCCTTTTCATTGATCTGTCCTCTTTTGCTTGCAGTGGTAAAATGTGATGATTAGTCATGGGTAAAAGCTGTATGCATCTTTCCAAGCTGCATGGCAGTATGTATGCAGGAATTTGAAATAAATAGAGATGAGTGCAAGGGTACCAAGTTAGAGTGACAATTTTGGTATGTGCTCATTGACTTGGTATTTTCAAGTTTGTTCATACCAAACTTAAAGCTAAGAAAGAACATTCTGATACTGTAATGATTTATTTATTTTTGGCAGCAAGAAGACCTTATTGTTAAAAAAGGTCTTTTATAAAAAAATACGAAGTTTCCCTCAACGCAGTTGCTGTACGATATGTGTTGGGGGGGTTGCCTCTCTTTATCACAGTCTCCTACAGATTCCAGACTCTTTTCACAACTGTAGGGCTCTAGGGAACACAGAAAACATCTGTATTATTTTCTGTCATTCTCATCTACTGTGGTTTATTATAGAAGACTATTGGACTGGAAGTCAACAGAGCTAAATTCTAATCCTAGCTTGGCTATCAGTTTGCTTTGACACTGAGTAAACCATATTCTTTCTCTGGATTTCAGTTTCTTCATCAGTGAAATAAAGAAATTTGTCAATATGAGTTCCTTGCTATGGTGATCTAAAGGATTGATAGTTTTATTTCAATCTAGTTTATAATGAAAAGTTATTTATTCCCTTAAAATTAACTTAAAATCACGTGATTTTAACAATAAGCATGGGTGGGCTCAGTTAGCTTCAGATTTCTTAGATGATATTGGAAGTCCTTTTTCTTTTTTTTTTTTTTGTGTTGTCCAAAAACTACAAGATACTTTACTGAATGCCTCCACTTCATAACAGCCTTCAGCTTCTCACCTAACTAGACGAATATTTCCAGTGAGTAAAGAGCTGTCCTATGTATCATCTCATATGATCTTTATAGAAAGTGTGTGAGGTATCACGGAGGGCATTTCATGTCCATCTTATAGTGGAAGAAAGGGCTGAAGCCCCCAGACTGGCCCCAAAACACATAGCTGGTGAGTGGTGATAGGTATGTCTGCCCATTTGTCCAATGTTTCTACCAACTATTGGGTTAACTTTTGACTGCTAAAAAACTGGTCATGTAGGTATACACTCATCCCCTCTCCCCACCCCCCACCTCAGTCTTGGGAGGATGGGCGGGACATGGGCACTATATATAACCTGAACTTTTGTACCCCCATAATAAGCTGAAATTAAAAAAAATAACACAAATTTTAATAAAAATTATGATGTAATAAAAAAAAACCTGGTCATTAGAAAACCTAACCAATTCATGGAATTTCCATTGAAAGCCCCACTAACTTTTCATCTTTAATAATTTATTTCTTTGTATCTTGTTTTCCGAATCCAGAAGAAATGGTAATTGGGATATAATCTCTAGGAAGTCTCTTAGCAGTTCACCTGTTCACCTGACCTCTACTTCTATTTCCAGCAATACATCTTTTACTCTACAACTAGAGGTATTTTTTTTCTAAAGCACAAAAAATTATCACATCACTCTCTTTTAATGTTTTCTCTTGTCTTCTTGGAAGCTCTGTAGGGTAATCTAAATTCCTTTACTTGGTATATAAAACCACTCATAACCTGGTCTTTGCCTTCCTCAACAGCCCTCTCTCTTTCCATGCCCTTCATTTATTTAAAACCTATTTCACACTCATGATATTCCAGTTTTCATGCTAGGATGGAGATGAAAGCTTATAAATATGATAGGCCTACGTGATGCCCTGTATGAGATAACCAGCAACAATCTAGCTGGGCCAAGTGTCATGAGTTTGACACTGCTCAGCCCAGATTGTCTTCCCTTTCTATCCATCTACCCTCTGTGTTGGAAACACTCATTTATTTTTGAAATTCAATCTCTATCACCTTTATGAAGCCTTTCCTTGAGACTCACGCAGAATCACAGTACACTATCTTTTTGACACCCATTGTAGATTGTATATACATCCATGGTGGCACAGATAATGCTTTAACCATTCTCACTGGTGTTCTAGACTGGAGACTTATTGAAGGTAGAAAACTTAACAGTCATTCAGTGCTTTCACAGTTTACGAGTCAAAGTACTGCACAATCAACACACCCCTGCCCAGAAACACAAGTCAATGTGTCATACTTATATTATTTTTAGAAAGGTTGATCTGCCTGTAGATATATCCCAATGGATACATATACATCATATGTTTTATATATCACATATTATTTATATCATTATTATTTTTAAAATATTATCATTGTTAAAGATTATTCATATGTTATCAGTTCTTAAATTGGTCTCAGGAGATCTACACACTTCAGAATTCTTGAGGATTTTAATGAGTTTTTGTTTATGTGAGTTATATCTACCAATATTTACCTTATTAGAAATTAAAACTGAGAAATTTGAAAGTAGCTATTTAAAAATAAGTAACAAAAAGAAATGATTACATGCTACCATAAACAACATATTTTTAGTAAAATAGCTATATTTTTCAAAACAAACAATTAGTGTGAAGAATAGCATTGTTGCACATTTTTGCAAGTCTCTTTTTAGGTCTAGTTTAATGGAAGTAGCTGGATTCTCATATTTGCTGCTGCATTCGATCTACGGTAAATATTGTTTAGGTCAAAGTATATCAAAAGTCCAGTCTCACACACATATATATATATAGTTGGAAAATGGAGAAATATTTTAATGGTTCTATTAAATACTTGTGCATATTTTTCTTTAGCACTACATCAAAACTGGACAAGTGATTATTTCTTAAAAGTTAGATGCTAATCATCAGGGAAATGCAAATCAAAACCACAATGAGATATCACTTAACCCCAGTGAGAATGGCCTTTATCAAAAAAACCCAAAACAACACATGTTGGCATGGGTGTGGAGAGACAGGAACACTAATACACTGCTGGTGGGACTGCAAACTAGTGCAACCCCTGTGGAAAGCATTATGGAGGTATCTTAAACAGATTCAAATAGACCTGCCATTTGACCCAGCAATCCCATTACTGGGCATATACCCAAAGGAAAAAAGGTCATTCTGTAACAAAGGCACGTGTACCCAAATGTTTATAGCAGCACAATTCACAATAGCAAAGATGTGGAAACAACCCAAATGCCCAGCAATACATGATTGGATTAGTAAACTGTGGTATATGTATACCATGGAATATTACTCAGCTATAAGGAATGATGAAGATACGACATCTCTATGGTTCTCCTGGAGAGAGTTGGAACCCATTATATTAAGTGAAGTATCCCAAGAATGGAAAAACAAGCATCACATGTACTCACCAGAAAATTGGTTTCCCTGATCATCACCTAAATACAAATCTGGAAACGACACCAATTGGACATCAGACTGAGGTGGGGGGTGGGGGAGGGGATGGGGATATGCCTACACAATGAGTGCATTGCGCGCAGTTTGGGGAGTGGTAACACTTGAAGGTGCTGACTCCGGAAAGGGGGGGTGGGGAAAAAAACATGAAACTATTGTTTTTAACTTGCACTGTTCACTTAATAATTTATCATGAATATTTCCCATATTATTTCATATCATTGTACAAGAAATAATGTATACATTATGAGGACATACTATATCTAACAAGATATACTGTTAGACTCTTTGATTCTGTAAAATTAAATTGAAAAAAAAAAAGTTAGATGCAAAAGGGAATTTGAAGACCTATCAATGATCTTTTTATACTCTTTCATATTGGTGTACCTGGTACTTTGAATGAATATTTTAATCAGGCATTGTTTTGATGTCATACATTGATCATTTGGAAAATATTGGGTTACTGAGTCATGCAGACCTTCCAAATGTTGACATAGTTCATTATATGATGTCATCGCATGTCATGGAGCCTCTGGAAAACACATTATCATAAGAGAATAATAATGAAAAAGGCAAATAACACTTTAACATTATTGCAGAAATAATTTTTACCTTGTGAACTCCCTGTAAATGTTTGGGGACACCCAGGAGTCTCTGGACCAACCACACTTTAAGAGCTACTGCAATCTGTCAGTCAGACTCATGTCAATGTTCAATTCTGGAAAATTCTCAGCCATTATTATAACGTTGCTTCTCTTCTATCTTTTTCATGATTTGCATTTTCTATCATAATAGAATAACCAATGCAATATTCTATTCTAACGTGTATACTATTGAGCTCATTTATTGAGATTTTTATTCTAATAACCATATTTCATTTTTTTAAATCTTATCTTTTTTTCTTATTTGCCTATTTTTTCTTCTACTCTCAATTTCTGGAATTCCTGTTAGACATATTAGAGCATATTTCTCCATTTTTTACATTTTTCATTTTTCAAATTTGCTTATTCTTATTTCCTAACTGCCTATTCTTTCAGTTCTTACATCATGATTATTAATCTGTTCTTTTGTCTGAGGGTTTTAATCTTCTTTTTAAAAAGTCTTATTCATATTTTTCTATTTTCTCTCTTTCATGGATGTAAACTATCCTGTTTGTGGGGTCTGGTTGCTGTAAGTCACATTTCTGGGCTTCTACATTGTGCTTTAAAATTCTTATTTAAGATGTCTTTTTCTTTGGGAATTTCTCTCTAATCTTGTAGGGGAGTTTTGCAGTTTCCTAATTCTGGGCCCTACAGAATGCACAGTTCCAAACCAGGTGTCATGATAGCATCTCAGTTTGAGTTTTCCCTTTGGGGATAGTATAATCCCAGGTCTTGTATCTGTACACGGACCCAGATCCCATTTTCACGTGAGTATTTCTGTCTCTGCCCTCTGAGTGGCACGTTTTTGGCCACAGACCTAGGAAAGTGGGAAAAACTTTTCCATCATGTCTTTGAAGGTGGGCAGTGCAATCCCAGCTTCTGGATCTACTTGGGGAGCCTCTCTCTGGCTCTCCCACTGTGAAGTAGTCACATCTGTCCCCCGTTGTATATTCTCATGAAGAATCCTGACCCAGTGTTTATGTCTGCTCCCCATCCCTTGTGGACTAGTAGCTTTGTTCCCATTTATTTCTGTGGGTTGCCTCACCATTTCTGCTATGGAGAAATTTTTTCATTCTTATGCTATCTTCAATTAGACATAATTTATTTTCTCATTTCTATTTGTTATTTATTCTATCAGTATTTTTCTGAGTTCATAATGGAAGAGGGAATTTTTGGTATGTGCTTAATCTGCCATTTCTACTCATTCATCCATGATGTGAAGATACCAACATTTATTAAGCCAATTTCCCATTCTTGGACATTTAGTTTTTTTCTAGTTCTTGTTATTACAAACATCACAATGATAAATATCTTTACAGCTAAATATTTGCACATATCCATTACTATACCCCTATATTACATTTTGATAAATTAAACTGTTGATAATTTTTACCTTTTCATTATACATGTCTGACCATGTTTTACTTCCAGCCTAAAACATTTCCTTGGCTTTTTCATTGCCGTCAGGATAAAGTGCTAACAACATAACATGATGTTATTAATAAAATGTGTCAATATGTAACTTCTACTAACCTCTTTAACCTCATATTCTATCACTCTTCTGAATTCACCATACTTGCAATTCTGCTGATATACTGTGCTCTCTCACTCTGTGTCTTCACCTGTGCTGGCACCTTTATTAAGGAGACTTCCTCCTCATCTCTTTGCACAGCGATCTACTCATCCTTTAAAACTGTTCAGGTGAGCCCTCTGCTGTGACCTTTCCAGACAGCTTTTCTCTCTTCTGTGCTGTTATAGTTCCTCTAGTAAAGCATTCACTACCGCTGTTTACATGTTTGTCTCCACCACTAGATTGGGAAATCCTCAAAAAATTGTTATTTGAACCTCAGCACTTAGCAGAATACAGGATACATAGTAGGTATGCACTCAATGGTTAATGAATGAATGACATGAAATGAGTTATGTTGGATTATTTACTTTTTTTCTTTTGCTTCCACATAATAAACTGGTTTTGGGTGAAGGCTGTATCATGATATTCTTTCTTTCTATCTATTTATCTTCTATCCATCTTGCATTATTTTATCTCTAAACTGCTAATGGAGTATCTATCATATTGTTGGCACACTCTAAATATTTACTGTTTGATTGTCTGTTAGGCAAAATTACAGTATTAGTGAGGTTGAAGGGAATTTATTGTGGAGTTCTGCTGCAGGTCATTCCACGCTAGACCATCAGGACATTTGCTTTGAATGCTCACCTTTGGAAAGCCTCTTTCCATTTCTTAGTTTTCTCAGTTATAAACAAAGACTTTCTGACTTGAAGACCTCCAAGGCAGCTTCCAGCTCTAATAGTCCATGTTCTTGCAATTACAATCCTGTGTCTAATACCTAAAACAAGTGAGCCCATGTTTCATCATAGCACTTGTTTGTAATGTTTGTGTATTTTTAGAGTGCTAAAATAGAAGCAATAAAACTTGTATTTATGTTTTAACTTACATTTGGAAAAATGACTATACAAAGTTTTGGGAAGAAGGCTTTTAAACCTTTCTTGTTCTTGTAATATTCTGCCTACAAATAAACATCTACCCATATTTCTAGTGATAGCAAAAATGGTCAACTCTTTGCTCCTTTGTAAAGAACGTTCATAGGACTGAAAATAAATTCTTAAATTAAGCAAAGCAATATAAACCTGAGTAAAACTCAAGAAACTCAAGATAGCATTCTTAACTGATGATAGAATTAAAAGGTATTTTAAATAGCATGGCTTCCTTTTCTTTATATTTATTTTATTGTTATCAAATTGAGAGCAATGTTTTGGGTTCATTTATTTCCAGAAATCTTTATCTCTTTCATTTTGCATTGGTTTTATTAATAACTGCATGGGAACTAAAGATTGTTTCACAGTGGCATTAAAATTTGATGTATGAACTCAGACAAAACAAAGAAAGAAACAAACAAAACTGTCATGACCTTTGATAATCAATTCAATTTCACTGTTACTGATTGTGTCTTCATTATGAAAGGCCATCTTCCATAATTAATTGAATTGAATATCCTGAACCAGAAATTGTGTCTTGGGTACTGATCCCACGTATTTGAGACCTTAGATAAAACACATCCTTTATTGATTTCAGGTTTATCATGATAATAGCATAGCAGTTTGTTCTCTCATTTCAGCTTATCTGTGGTTCAATCTTCATTTCCTTCTCCTTTCCTGTAATTATTCCATGAGCCAAGACTGCTTTTTGCGATTTTTTTTTATACTTAGTCAACTTTGAGATCCTGTAAAGAGGGACCATGTCTAATTTATTTTTTCATTCTCTGTCTCCCCTCACCCCATCCTAGTACTAATATTCAGCATGCATTTAGGAACTATTTTGTAACTACCTGGGTTTCAATAAAAGAGCTCAAGCTCTCTAAGAGAAATCATATTTCTGATTACCCTTAGGTAAACTATGGTCCTGATTTTGCTTGATTTTCAGGATTAATGCACTAAAGATCCTATTGAACTCCATATGGGGTTTCTGGATAATTCTTTTTACTTCTTTGTGCTTTTCTGAGTTTTCTAATTCTTCTATACTGGAGAGGTATTACTTAGCTGTACAAAAAATAGATGTTAATATAGTTTTAGAAAGTAGGCATCAATTATATTTGTACTGGATTCTTTATTCCCAGCAGAAGAAATAACAATGAATAATCAAACTATGAGGTTAGCTTTTTGGTAATTAAAAAAATTTCTGTGTGTAAATTAAGGAAGTAATGCTGGTGGTAGTTTTAGTGCTCTGTTCTAAGACTTAAAGTCAGAAGCTAGATGGCCCTAGAACAATTGTGGGGAGTAGTTTCGACCACTTGGCATGTCTGTGGCTCATTTAAAATAGCAAGTGCTCACACTCAATGCAACTCGGCTGCTACTACCTG
Organism: Eulemur rufifrons; assembly: GCF_041146395.1. Taxonomy (NCBI): domain Eukaryota; kingdom Metazoa; phylum Chordata; class Mammalia; order Primates; family Lemuridae; genus Eulemur; species Eulemur rufifrons. The sequence goes on from NC_090989.1 coordinate 72,025,254, forward strand.
TTTAATCCACACAGTGCTAACTTTATTGAATTATAATGTCATTCCATCTTATTATGAAGATGTCTTTTTATGTCTCAGAATTATCTGGTTGGCACAAAATGAAACGGTAAGGTGTGTTACAATGAGGAGGACATTGGATTAACTTTAAAATTCCAGACCCTTCCTCTTCCACATATCTTGAGAAAAGCGGGGTCATTTTTAGTCTTTATATCCATAGACTCACAACTGACTTTATCACTTATTAGTGGTAGGAATTGGAACAGCTTATGTGACTCCTCTGACTCTCAGGGACTTCCTATCTAACATGGGGCTATTACCTGACTGCCTACCTACCTAATAGCATTGTGTATTACACATGAAAATGCTGGGTTAATTGCAAAGCACAAAACAAATGGATTTTGTCATCATTATTGTAGGATCTACATGTAAAAGTGAAATCCTTGGAAACAAGCTGGAAGATATTTTTCTTCAGCATTTCTTCTGCCAAAAATGGGTATCGATTGTAGCTGGAAGGAAACCATTCTGAGAGGGAAAAAATGTTGACTAGGAGTCAGAGCCTGTTTAATATTCGACAGTTTGAACATGTTTCTTTATGTTTAATGATAATGATAATTTAGCTTTTAGGTGATTTATTTGACATGAGAGCCCACTAAATCAGGAAAGCTACAGATTGCTGAAAGGCTTCCCTCAGACAGATGACAGGAAGGGGCAAATGGGATTGGACCAGTGTATTTGGCAGATGGTACTCATTTGCCTAATGTTTGATGGGCTTCAAAGGAGGCCAGTTTTGTGGCATGTGAAAGACCAGAGAACACGCCACCTTCCAGCTTTGGGCCTCATTTATTGAGACTCCACTACGTGCTACACTCTGTATGTAGTTGGTGCTTTGACAAAAGTGTTACATTTATCCTTCAGAACAAGTCTGTGAAGAGACTACTATTGAACTGTTAATACCTTTAGGAAAACTGATTCTCAAAGTGGTAACATCACATTCGTCACATTCCCTAAACTGCAATTATGCTCAGCTCTTCTAATTCTAAATCTAGTACTCTTCATTTTATAGATAACCACCCAACAGTCACATACGCCTATGTTAGTAACTATGCATTTACAAAGTACTTCCCCACAAATTACCTTATTTGATAGCTACATTCCCTGGCCCTGCCCTCTCCAGGGCACGCTTGTGTGCTGTTTCTGCCTGAGTTCTGATGACCTGCCTGAAAAGAACACTGCATGAAGACCACTGCATAAGGGCTTCAGTCTTCTCTCCCACACCAATTCTTAATAACTTTATTACCTCAAGCTCTGAAAGAGAAAGGCGTTGCCTCTAGTGTAGTTAGTTGGTAGAAGAATCTGGAGGAGAACTCAGATATCCTGAGAACCAGGTCTGCTAAGGATCTTAGAGAAAAGAAGTACTAAACAGATAAGTATTTCTATACTTGTTGAGGTCCTTATTTAATTAAAATGTGTAATTATGATTTATTCCTTCAGATAATCAATAAAACTGACTATAAAATGGAATAAGGGAAACCATTGGTAGAAAAGATTTACCATAAAGGTTTGGTCCTTATCTATAATGCGCATAGCACTTAGAGACAAAGCAGAAGCAGCTGTTTAAAGCTTACATTAGTTGTAGAAATACCAGCTTTAGACACGGAATCTGTACAAAAATGGAGACAGAATTTAGGCTATCTTTAAAAGAATCTGAGCACACTAAGTGCTCCTCCTCTTGTAGGACCTAGGTCAGCCTGCTCTAGAAGGTGCGAGCCTATAGAAAATCAGCCTGCATAGAAAATGAACGTGCTGGAGACTCACTCTGACCTAGCTGGCTTTCAAGTAAGTCCACGAGGAGGACTGTTTCAGAGGGTTCATTAATGAGATGGCTAATGTAGTTATTGGAGTTTTTAGAGGCTATTAATTCAGATTTGCAGTGACTCAGATTTACAAAAATGAACTTAGAATAAAAATGAATAGCAGAAATAAGCTAACAAGAGAAATTCTTAGCCTACTCAGGCAAATCTGCCTTTAAAATAAGATAAGGATATTTATTACCTCTGGAGGATGAAGGCAACATGTCTTTTGAGATATTTTATTAAAAGTTAGCTGTGATTTTTCTTTTGAGGTCAGCTGCTGGTACTCCAGAAAGGATGACCTTGAGGATACTTGCTTCTTTCGCTGGTCTTTCCTTTCCTTCCCTTTCACTCTTCCTTCTGGACACACTCTGGTGAATGAAGACTGTGGAATATGGAGTGAGGAATAAGGAAGTCAGATGCAGTAGGAGATCAACAAGAGGGATTTTTCATAAGGGAGTAGGAAGTGTTGGGGTGGTAAAATTTACTGAAGTAGCATTTTATGGCGAGCTCGATGTTAAAAGTACTTACTTATATTTATGCAGCTTTTATCATAGTAAAGCTATGATTTGAACTGAGTCTGTCTTGACTGCAAAGGCCCCAAGGAATGACCAGATCTGGATCTTACTGGTTTTGGATAGCAGGAGGTTGACTGAACTTTCAAATGTCAGTCATTTTATTTGCTCAATTGATTACATTTTGTCTGGAACATGGTAACCTTAGACTCTGGTCAATCTTCACCTCAGGGACTGTTTTCTATATTTGCTTGATTGTTACTTCTATTCCACTGGATAAGACATACTCTTTAGAGATTGAAACTATTTGTAAAGATAAATCTACAGTCTTTGCTATTTTGAAGATCTTCCCTTTCATTCCTTCCCATCTTTTCTGATTCTTGGGAGAATTTCTTCTTTACATCAATGATTTAATTTTTTATAGTGCCAATTTTGTTCTTTTCTACTTCCAGTGTGGAATTAATTTTGGCCTTTGTTAGCTTGCTATTCTCAGCCAGGTCCCTTAATAATTTCAGACTGCATTTCTGTAAATTATCTTTTTGTCTCATTATTCATCCCTAACCTTAACAGGCCCACTATTTCATGCACTTATTTGAGAGCACAGAGCAGAAATTCCCAGATTTTTTTCTTTTTAAATATTAAATCCTTTTCTTTTTAAAAGAACTATGGTTTTCTTCTGCACCTTCAGAGCAAATTTCCCTTATTCCAGTTTTGTAGTATGAGTTCAGCCTCTGCTGGTTTTGTTTCTTCCCCTGTTTACTTCTCCTTGGGCATGGACACAATCCTGGAGTTTTCTAAAAGCTAGACTTCTCTGTTTTCCCTTATTCCCCAATAATTTCCATGTAAGTGTAATAGATACAAATCTATTTAGTAAAAGTTCTAATCTAGTTAGTAAAAGTTCTTTAGTGACTTTTAGAAGGTCAATTAGTATGGCTCTGCCTAAATAAGGAAGTATCTTCTGCTTCCAATGCCTGGTCTTTTTGTTGTGAAGAAGATAATTTTTCACCCTTTGTGATTTGAAAAATTTTTAGTTCTTATTTTTCTAGAAACAGAGTATACAACTCTAAGAGCTCTTCCTACCTCTTTTGGTACCCACCACCAACTTTACAGTCCTTCTTACTTGACATTTCTGCATACTTGGATATTACAGTCTTCAAACTTTCATGTGAAGGGAGCCCACTAATGCAGTCTTATGGAAGGAGCAAATGTCAAGGGAGAGAAAAATCATCTTAGATGGATTAATTAACCATTTCCTTGTTGCATGTGTGGGGAGGTGGATGTCAGATTTCTGATTCCTACATCTCTCGGATGGAGGTACACAGTGGGAGTCACTGCTGGCTTCTGCTACTTTTCTACCCCTGTATATACATGTCAGTTGGAGATGAGGCCATAAGCTCATGCCGTACAAATGAGTATTGATCTCTCCCAGGTGCTAAAAAAATTGTTATTATATATTATTAGTTTCTATTGCTATTGTGATATCAGGTCATGTTTTTGGTTTTTGTGCATTTTAATGGAAAGTAGAGAGAGTAAATGAAGTACCATAAGATAGATGTATCAACACTTCATGATATCACACTAATGTATTGCCTCAAACTTAAAATTTCCTGGAGTTATTTAAGAATAGATGATGTCTATTTTTTAGCACATGTTTTCCTATCTGTGGAAATCTAGCATCAGCAGCTGAATTCAACAATCTTGTGGTGACTTTCAAACCTGATTTGTCCTGTCCTATGGTCCACTTAAGGCACATGGGGAAGAAGCTCAGCATCCTGGCTGGACCACTGATCCCTGGAGGGCAAAGGCCAAGTATGACTTACATTTGCACCCCTTTGCAAAGGGCCTGACATTTTCATAACGTATCAAATGGTAGTTTCTGTAGTTCAAGTGCAGAGCCTGTATAAATTTCAAGGGAAAACCCAGTCACATTTTCAGGCACTGTATCCTCAGCCCCTTATAGGATACTATTTTTATATGTAGCAATGAGGTTTTTGTTCTTATCTGAAGTGATAATTTCATAGTAAATTTTCCACTGGAGAAATAAATTATTTTCATTGAAAAGTTAAGTTATGTAAAAAGTATGATTTAAAAGAAAAGCAGATTTTTAAAATCTCGTCTCAAGCTAACTCTTTATTTTCTAAATAAGCTAAGTACCCTGCTTTCTAAGGTAAAGCTAATACACTCTAAAATTTGATTTACTATTAATAGTTAGCATGCTCCAAACTCTGCTTTTCTCTACTCTCCATGACATCCTCAGTGCAAAGGCTACAGCTTACTCAGCTTCACAAAGTCTTGGAAGAATGTAATAAAACTGCTGGTAGCAGCATTTGAGTACCCAAGGGAACATTCTCACCAGCCAGCAGCTGATCTTGAGTTGAAAGAGGCAAGTGGTGAGCCACAGAGGCAATGCAGCACTCTGACATGCCAAGTTCTGGGTCCCTGACCACTGGCAGTGGCATTATCAGCTTTCCACCTGCCAAGGCATGGGTCCAGTCTACCATCTATTTTATCTATATAAAACTATGTTGGGAATCTATTTAAATGTTTTTTTAATGGACTGATTTGTTATTTAGCAGATTTGTCATGATTTTTCTGCAACTTTCAAGAATCACTGATGTGTCCTATTGTATTTTGTCCCAGTTAAACCTCACAGCATGTCTGTGGGTGCACTATTTTGCATCTGCAATTGCAAAGTGCTGATAAAGGTCCTTTCCATTTTCCAAAGGAGCAATGATAGGTGGAAAAAAATAACTCAAATGGTCTCCTGCGCCTCACTGAAGAAACAGAGTTTCCCCTAGAGTAAAAAAAGCCTTTAAAACTTCATATTATCTTGCTACATTTATTTCTTTTGATGATCTTATTGGTATTTTTATCCTTTTGGAATTTAAAAATGGGGAGGCATGTGCTTAAAAACTAAAAGTGTTTATTTGGATACATCTAGGAAATGTGGTTCTATTGATAAATTTGGGCTTAAGTGTTAGGAGACAGATATAGCTTGGTGGAAGCATAACACAACATCCCATTATAATACAGCCAAATATAGGATTAAAATGTCCCTTACCTGTGTTGTATTGAAAATACCTCATGAGTCTGAAGCTCATAGATCCAACCAAACTCAGCTAGATAGAATTCAGATGCAAACCAGAAAATAAAGCCAAAAGGAATTTGGAGCAGGTAAAATTGATACCCAGAAGCTTACACAGTCTCAGCTCCTCTTCCTTGTCACCTCCCTCCCCCAGCCCCCATCCTAAGGGAGGTTTCTTTAGGATTTTATTTTACAGTTCTAATAGTCCTGGTTATCTCTTGTTTTATTCCATGGAAGATTGGAAGTATCTGAAGGTAGATATAGTGGCTGTAGTTAAAACAGTCAGTTCCAACTCTGCCAGAAAAGGCAAAAATAGAAAAATGATAAAAATCGACAGAAAAACTCTAAAAGCATCGGGACCATCCAGTGAGGTGACAAGAAGCCCTACACATTTCGTAAGCTCCAGAAGGCATCACAGCGCAGGATAATGTGGATATCCATCATAGCCATCCTGATAGGTTAAGAAAAGATGAACTTATGTTCAATGTGGTATATTAAATAAAGTTCAGGAATGTATAATACATTTCAGGAAGCATTCTGTCCAATAAAGTTACTGTTTTTATGAACTTAAAGGAAAAAAAACTGAACTCACTAGAGAATGTGGGTATCCAGAATAGCAACCATCTCATGATTACACGTTAAGCTTCCTGTAGTTGGAACATCCTGGGAGCTTCTGTTATTTATAAGTGCTGTGACCTTGGGTATGGGACTTTCTCTCTCACAGCCTTAGAGTTCTCTTCTGTAAAATTATTATAATAACACTTGCCATTCAGGGGTGTTCTGTCGATTCAATAAGATTATCTTTGTAAAGTTTTTTTTACATTGTTCCTGCCAAATAGTGTGTATTTAGCAATTGTGGCCATCATTCATTTCAAGCCTTCTGTGAACGAGGAAATACATTGAAAGCTGTGTAGTGCCAAGACTTATAGACCACACATCACATTTTTATGATCCCAAGCTATTAGGTGTTTTCTTGTTGGATATTCTGAAAAATATTACATGACCTAAAAGACTGCCAACACAGGAGAGAGTATGCCATAACCTTGAAGTATTTGGCATGACTATTAGATTTTGTGGGGGATAATCCTTTGCTTTGGGGGTGAGTGGCTGTCCTGTGCATTGCAAGATGGTTGGTTAGCAGTTTCTCTGGCCTCTACCTACTAGATGCCAGTAGCAACTCCCCCTACCCTTGTTATAACAACCAGTGCTCTGGGCATTGCCAAATGTCCATGGGGGTCAAAATCACCCCAGCTGAGAACCACAGCACTATAGAAATAAGTGTATAAATATGGAGTGTAGAGTTTTAGGCAGTAGTCACAAGTTAATGCTGAATGCTTTAAAAATTTTTTCCCTTGTGCTATGAGACTTTGAATACATGTATATGCATTATTGCAATTATCTGTGTGTGTGTGTTTTCCCCTTATAATTTAAATGTTCTTTAGTGACAGTTAAAGGAGAGTCAGAAAGGGATGAAACAGTGTGTCTTATCCAGTCTTTTGAGAATGAGGCTTCCCAGGTGAGCTTCAGTCACTGATTTGCTCGATGGCTTTCAGTTAATCACCATACATTTATTGAGTGCATATGCTTTTTAGAAGTCCTAACCCAGATATTGCCAGGGGTAGCGTTTTTTCCCCTCGACCACCTGGATTTCTATTCTAATATGTAACATTTCTTTTCTGGGCCCATGTCTCTGGGGGGCTAATTATGCTGCCCTCTCCAGTCCCCAAAAGTGTGTCTTTTCCTATAGCTTCATTGATCTCTTTCTCTAAAATCCTTATGCCTCGATTCACCTCTCCACCCTCCACCCCCAACTGTATTGCGTCATTATGCAGGGTTGCAAACACCATCATCTACAGAGCCATCCACTTTCTGGCTCTGACTCAGACTCCTAACAAAGTTCCATTTCTGGTTGCTTTATTTAGGGAAAATCACCTTCTTCTTTTAGCTCGTATTAATGTGAAACACTGGACCGTCTATTACTCAGTTGGCCTTTAATTTTAAAATCTATTCATAATCAAAATTTTCTAGCTCTTTGTCTTGTCCATATTTAGTGGATTCAAACGTTATGATTAAATTGGTCACCTAGTAACAGAAATCTGAAGTAATAGTGACAGACTAAATAGAATTAATTTTCCCTTAACATAGGAGTCAAGAGGTTGGTATGGTGATGTTATAATTTCTTCAGTCTCAGTTTTTCCCTGTCCTTGTGCTCTGCCATTCCTGTGATGTAGCTTCCACCCTCAAGGTAAATTCATGGTCAACAGATGTCTGTCTGTCTATTACAGCTCCAGCTGTCACTTCTGAGTTTTAGACACAGAGATGTAGAAAAAGAGAAGGGCAAAAGGGGCACCTGTCAATGGAATGCTTTCCCTTTCTTCTAAGTCCCTCTTAAAATTGTGTTGTTTAAATTTTAGCACCTATCTACAAGAGTGGCTGGGCACGTTGTTGCTATCAACAATATAGAGATTGTATTAATAAGGAGAAAGTGAGAATAGATAGTGGTCAGGCAGCAGATACCTGTGCACACAGAGAATTTTCAGAGGAATTCATGTCATTAATGTTATATGCACTGTACATGAAGTAGGACTTCAATAAGATGTTTCATATGCTACAGAGCAAAGGTTTCTTATTATATTAATACTGGGTTATTACTCCTAACATTTGTTCTTTGTGCTTAAGTACAGGATTCTTTATCGTTGCCCCAAGGAATGTGGTGGAAAACTTTAACATCTCCCAGAAAAGTGAAAAATGTAGTTAGTCAATCTATTTGACCAACTATAATACTTTTTTCTTCACTGATCTGTCAGAAATGGCTGACCAGCTCTGGGTTTCTATACACAGCTAATGCTTACCATGGAAGCGTCAGGAAGACACTCTTTCTCTTGTATTATATATATGAAAACTATAAACAGCTTTGACATGCAGGGGAAGGAGTGGCACACAGGTCTGTCACACTGTGAGGCAGTGTGTTGTGGGGAAAGGAATGGACTGTGTTTAAGAAGCCTCTATTCTGCTCCACCTTGGCTATATCCTAAATGAAGTATCTGAAGAATGGAAAAACAAACACCACATGTACTCACTGTTAAATTGGAACTAACCAGTGAGCACGTGTGCATAGAGGGAAGTAAAACTCAATGGAAATCCAGTGGGAGTGGGGAGGAGGGGATGGGTGAAAACCTACCAAGCAGGTACAATGAACAATACCTGGGTGACAGGCACTCATATAACCGTGACTTAAGCATCATAAAAGCAATCCATGTAACCAGAATTATTTGTACCCCTTAATACTTTGAGATAAAACAACAACAATAACAACAACAATCACTAGGTTTCTTTGTGCCCACTTCCAAATCTAAAATTCATAAGTAACATAATTATTCTTTATTTCTTTATACAATGGCAAAATCCTGAGATCCTTCATTTGTCATGCGACATTAAATATTTGTGAAGTCTGGGTGGCATCATCACCTTAAGAAGTCCAAAATGCAAAATGGATATCGAAAGAAAAGAGTTTTATTTATTTAGTTTGGTTTATTGAAAATTTGATCTATTGTCTTTTTCTTAATTAGAAATGATTTGCCTCAAGCTTTTGTTACAAGATATACAGGAACTAATTAGAATATTTTTAATACAGATCTGTACTGTGTTCTCAGAAGGCCACATAACTCTTTAGGAGAAAAATAATTCTTTAACCTGTATTGTCTAAGAGGAGATCATATCTGGTTGAGGAAAAATGGTGGTATTTGAGCCCTGTTTTAACTGGTTTTCATGGGCATAGAAAGTGAATCTGGGTGAGCATTCCAGGAAGAAATCAACTAGGTAGGGACCAGGGAAACTCCTAGGGAGTGATTGGGGAATAGTCAGAGGGTTTTTTGAGCATTCCAAAGAAATAGACCAAACTCCTTAAAAACAAGAGCTGTGACTTCTTACCCATCACCACCCCTAGCCTACTCATGGTGATGACAGAGAGAGAGCTTGGTGCTTATTTATCACATTGAATTGCAACTAGTTCCAAGCCAAACCAAGACTGCAGAGAAATGTGTACTCCTACCTCTCTTCTGTAATCGTCACACTTGAATGTGACATGAGTGTTCCATAAAGAGCATTTTACAATTCCTACTTGTGAACTCTTTGAAATATGATGTTATAGAATGGCTAACAATAAGTCCTATGTCATAGGAGCTATAAAAGTTCATAGGGAGAATAGGGTCATGGATGGTGTCTACTCAAATCAACAATGGATTCTTATATTTCCTTTTCAATAATCCTGAAAAATGAAGACTTTGCACCTCAGTATAAATTCCTAGTTCATTCACAAATAGTTCATTGTACCTTTTGTCAGCTGACTAACTTTCACCCCTCTTTCTTCCTCCCAAAAAGAGTTAGCTTGCAGAGTTCAGAGATGGGTGAGGTAATTTTGTTTTGGAACTGATGTCTTACAGTATTAAGTGGACATCAGAATTGGCAGAAGAAGTCTTAGGGCAGTGTTTCTCAAACTTGAGTGGAGATTACAATCTCCTGTAGAACTTGTTAAACCACAGATTGCTGGGACCCACACCCAGACTTTTTGATTTGGCAGGTTTGTGACCAGGGCCCGAGAATTTGCATTTCTTGCAAGTTCCCAGATGATGCCAATGCTGTTGGTGTGGGGATCACAGTTTGAGAACATGCTTAAGGATATTTTGAAGCTAAGGACAATTAAGCCTCCTCTCTGGCAAAGCTTGGAGAATGAAAGCATAGGAAGGATTACTTTGCAGCTTCAGGGCTGGTCTGGCTTTCTCTGAACAAAGATGATATCCACTCAGTCTTCATCTTGCCATACTGGCCCAAAGAACCAACTTCCTAGGTGAACCTCACATACTCACCCATCTGAGCTGTCATTCCATCTGTTCTTTTCATGCTAGCATGCTTTTCCTTCCTGTTTTCAGCTATTGAAATACTTTTCCCTTTTCAAGACCCAGCTAAATGACAGAGGCTCCCTCTGATTCTCATAAACACAATGAAGTGTTCAAACAATGTGCTCCCATAGACCCTTGCATATATCTTTATGTTGCACTTATAACATTTGCCAATATCATACAATTAGTTTTGCCCATTTCAATCTCTTCTGGAAGTGTAAGGGCTAGTAATCCAGGAGGGTAGGGATTAGGTGGGGTTTGGTATTCCCTGGTGTCTAGCAAAGTGTCTGGCAGAGAATAGGTGCCAGAGAAATATTTCCTGAATAATTAAAGGAACTATCCTTTCGATCCCTTCTCTCCCCACTTAACAACATCCTCTGCATGAATAATATGGCTAGAGAGAGGGATTGCATTGATACAGAACAAAACTGAACTGAAATCTAGAGATGACAATTGAATCTTAGCTCCACATTTACTAGCTGCTGGACCTCAGGCAGTACCCTGACCTTTCTGTTCCATTCTCTGTATAAATCAAAAAATCCTAACTCTCAAAGATGTCTCAAGGATTAAATGAGGTACTATATTTAGCTGCTTTGGCAATTTATAAATCCTATGTAAATATGAATATGATGCTAGTTCTTAAAGTTTCTGTATATAACAAAAGTATGTACATCTTCTAGAATGACCCAAAGCAGCAGGGATTTCAACACATTATATACTACACTATAATCAATGTTTTATTGATCTATATTAAATGTGTTGCACATGACAAAAGTATCTGGTTATTGTTTTATTTTGTTTTGTTAGTTTTCTTCAAAGGGGAGGAAAAAGGATGAGACTATTAAATTGAGAAGCAGATCTATTATTTGCCATCTATCAATATGTACCACTTAACTTTCCTCATCATTTTCTATAACTTGAAACAGTCCCTAGACTAACAGGATGTGAGAGCTAAAATTCTCTAGGTGATATCATCTAGGCCTCTCATTTTACAGAACAGGAACTACAGTTCATAGAGAAGTCATCTGTCCAGGTCCCTACAGCTAATTGGTATCCAATTCACCCCACCTGAAAATCCCACCCTGTAGGCTGCAACAAATGGCAGCTTGTCTGAGAAGCTCAATGTTGTTTGCTCTTCGGTCCTGGAATTGAGGTTGTTAGCGTTCCAGTGCCCCAAGTAATTTAGATGTTTTGTGTATGATGAGATTTTACTTGATTCTACCCTTTTAGCTCTCTGGCTATGAATATAAGGGACAGAGATGTACACGTTTCATCTGGTAACTCTATTTTTTGGTGTCTGTGTCATCAAAATCTTTCTACCAACTTGAAACATTAGGACAAAAATAAGTTTAATTTAGTATCTTATCAATTGTTTAGGATTAAATGTTGGCCAATGAAACTTGTTATTTACTTTTTATATTCATGCTGTTTATATTTTCTGGATAAAAAAATCAAGCTATCTTGTCTGATGATAGGACAGAATATTTAAAGTCACAATTGTCCCATCAGACATATATTAATATACCACATTATTTTATTTTATATTCTTAAAAATCATTACTCTTTATATGAAAATGTTTCATTCTTTAGGTAGCGAACACTTTAGATTCATTCAGAAACTTTTATGGAACATTTTTTGTGTGCCAGGAACTGTGTTAACTGCTATCGATACAAAGTTGAACAGTGCACAGGTCTTGTTTGTAAAGAATTCATAGACTAATAAGAAAAATGTATTTGAAAATAAATTATGACAGTGAAGTACAGTAAATGCAGCAATGAGGTAAGCAATAGGTATAGCGTTGGCACAGGCACAAGGGAGTGGGTAGTTGTTTGGGTGGCTCAGGGAAGCTCATACAGATGGGAGCCGTCTTTCTGAATGAGTAGGAGTTTATCAGAAGCAGGAACTAGGAGAAGCGATGGCAGTTCCCGTGTTGGAAATAGCAGGTGCAAAGGCATGGAGATGTGAGACAGTATGGCATAATCCAGTGGGTATAAGTCAATTGATATCTCCAGAATTCAGAATTTGTGTAGGTTGGTAGTAGAAACTGACAATAACAAAAGAGGTTGGGGCAAGTTTCTGGAAGGCTTTCTAAGGGCCATTAAAGTGCTTGAACTTTATATTGTGGGCAAAAAGGAACTTTGAGTATGTGTAGTTTTAGAGACATGCGACATGGTCAGATTTATGCTTAATATTGCTGCCTTTGTTGCTTCCCATATGACTCTCTTTGGTTCCTCTTCTCTGCAGTCTTGTAACAGAATGAAAGACAGTTTCCTACATGAAGTATACGAGAGAGGGACCAGGTTTGTGTGTCGCCAAGTTATCTAAGAAAAATACATTTCCTTTAAAACCAACTTTTTTTTTCCCCCAACACTGCTAGAAAGAAAAATATCAGGAATGGAAAATACCACCGAATAATCTTATACTGTATTTTTAAAGACTACTATGTTATGTGAAAAAATTCGTAGTTAAATATTAGAATGAGATTTCAGTATAATTGTAATAGCACATAGAACTCAGGATATTTGTTACGACTCAAAGTTATATGATAATAAGAAGAAAACTAGATTGTCAAGGTAATCTGTGAATTAAGAATTAAAGCTGTTATTAATTAAGCAGAACTTTTGTGAAGGAGTTAATCAATGATGAGATTTACTGCACTTTTGGAGGGGCCAATGCCTTCCTGCCCGTTGAGTGGACACTACCATTTAATCTCACTGTTTATCACAGTTGTGTGCTACTGTATGGAGTGGCTGAGGTTTTGGCTGTGGGGATCACTCCTCTACTGACGGATGAGGGATAGATGCAATTACTCACTGGGTCATAGTAATGAATTTTTCACTGTCTGGGACACTATCAGTTAGATCAGATGGTGGCCACTTATAGATGCATTGATCTGAGAGCTGAGCTAATGCGATTGAGTAGGGCGACTCAAAAGCCTTCAACTTTGACACCCTGTTTGCGCTGATTTTTAGCATGATAAAGTGACCCTTCAAGATCACAATTTACCTTCCTCTACACTCAACTACATCTATTCTGTCCTCCAAAGATAATAATGACTTGAAATAATTCCAAGAGTGAGTCCATTGACCTAGTTGAGAATCTATATTGGAGATTAATGAACCCCAGGGTTGACAAAATCTCTACCTGGCTTCTAGCTACATACTGTAATTTTAGTTTACATTTGGTTATTTCTCAAGGATAAATTATTCTACTTCCTGAAAGCACTATTTTTTAAAGTTTTTTCTCTTTATTGCTCCCTTCTAATGCCATTTCTCATTCTTTACATTTCCTCTAAATTTTGGAGTGCGGAGCAGAAACATGAATAAAATAATCTCTATCAAAGCAATGATCATTTGTTTAGGAGATGCTTACCTAGTTGGAAAAGAATGAAAACCAACAACAGTTGGCAATTTGATGGGTCTGTAAAATAATTTGTTTCTGGTAAAAGGGGAAATACCCACTGATGTGAGAATTTGAAATTCCAAGAGATTTTTAAAAATTCTAAATATTCTTTGTCCCTAAGGATAGTTGAGTCTTGATCATAGTGTGGGGGAGGCACTCATCTAATGTATATATAAGTATCTTAGTGCCTTGCTTTTCTTTATAAAATGAACAAAAGCAAAGACAGAATCAACAAAATCAATTATTTTTTAAAAAATGGATTATTTTCAAGGCCACTGGTCAATTTTCATATCATAGACCATTTTTGTGATATCATATACGATTATTTACTTTCTATCTGATATTTATGTATGTTTTTATCCTATGATAATAAAAATAACAGTAATAATAGTACAGATAATGATAGAGTACTGTGTTATATCAGAAATGTACTGGACTTGATGTCAGAACATTTGAGTTGATGTAAAACTGGATATGCCACTCACTAAAAGTCTGGGTTTGTGCAAAGTGGCCTTACCTTGCTACGTCTCATTTTCCCTCTTTGTGAAATGGGGTTATCTTTCTGCACTGCTCACTTCACAGACAGGATGTGAGAATCAAATTTGTTACTAGATATGAAGATACTTTGAGACATACAAAATGCTAAACTGTTTTTGTTCATAAATGTTTTTAATCTGCTTTTATTGAGCAGTTCCTCTACCTTACTTTGCTTGCTTATTTATTTATTCATTTATTTATATCTTATTTTCTAAGGAATTGGCTGATTTGATGGACTTTCCATCAGATGGTGTGTATATATATGTATGTATGTATATATGTACCTATTTTTCTCTAAACATTCATAATAAAAGTGTCAAGCCATGTTCCCAGGATGGTATAAGTTCCAGATAATCATTCACTCTATGATTATTATCAGGGGAAAATTGAAAAATTGATAGATCTACTCATTTCTCAGTACTTCCTATATACTTGCCATTATGAGGATTCAGCGTCTTGATAAGTCACCGGGTTTCTTAAATTAGAAATACATTAAAATTTTAAATCTTACCTTGGCTGTCTTTAAAATATTTGACAAATTTAAACCCCTTTATATTTTCTTGACTGAAATAAGCTAGTAAGTTAGTGCCAGAAGAATAAATTGTGTGCAAAACACCTCTTCTGGTTCATTGATAAATATGTCATGTGAGATAGAATCCAATGCTTCATTAAAGACCCAATGTATTATAGCCCTGCCTCCTTTTTGATCTATCAATCTTAACATTCAGCACAAAGGATGAGACTTCTCGATAGAACTTTTATAAGGTAGTAAATGGCAATGTTTTATAAGACACATGGATGTTGTCTTCATATATTTATGTGATGGATTACTGAGAGCTTTTTTAGTATCTTTCCAAGTTAAAAATTAATCATATGGAACTGAATTTCCAAAGTCATTGTTAAATATAGACATAACTCATTCAGCCACTGCTCATCAAAGATAATATCAGCTTAAAAAATTAATTCTGGGCCAAGTGCAGTAGCTCATACCTGTAATCCCACCAGTTTGGGAGGCTGAGGCAGGAGGACTGCTTGAGGCCAGGAGGTTGAGACCAGCCTGAGCAACACAGCGAGACCCCGTTTCTACAAAAAATAGAAAAATTAGCTGGGTGTGTGGCATGAGCCTGTAGTTCCAGCTACTCAGAAGGCTGAGGCAGGAGGATCTCTTTAGCCCAGTACTTTGAGGTTGTAGTGAGCTATGATGATGCCACTGCACTCTAGCCTGGGTGACAGAGTGAGACTCTGTCTCAAAAATAATAATAATGATAATAATTCTGGTAAAATTCTTACATAAGCTATCTAGATCCATCTATCTGTAGGTTGCTGTGTCATCTATTAAGACCAGAAAAGTGCAAGGAGGTGTCCCATGACATTTTTTTTAAATAACAGCTTTATTGACAGGCAATTCATGTACCATAAAGTTTGCCCTTTTAAAGTACATGTTCAGTGGTTTTTAGTATATTCATAGAGTTGTGAATTCATCATCATTATCGAATTCTAGAACATTTTCAACAATGCAAAAGAAACCCCCCTGCCCATTAAGCAGTCAGTCCCCATGTTCCCCTCTCCCCAGCCCCTGGCAACCATTAATCTACTTTCTGTTTCTAAGGATTTGTCTATTATGAATGTTTCCTATTAATGGAATCATACAATTTGTGGCCTTTTGAATGTGGCATATTTCACTGAACAAAAGGTCCATCCATGTTGTAGTATGTATCACTACTTCATTCCCTTTTATGTCTGAATGACATTTCATTGTATAGCTTTACCACATTTTGTTTACCCATTCCATGAGATCTCTAGTTTCACCAAAATGCTTCATGCAACCTTCTTCCAACTCCTCAGAAGAGAACTCTTCTGATGGAGAAAGTAGCCATGAATAATGACTCATTTATTTATATTACTTGAGAGAAAGGGGCTATTAGTAGCTACCATACTGTGCTGGGAATGATCAAAATCTAGGTTTCTTTTGCAGGCTTTTCTTCCCCTGCTCCCTTTATTAAATGCTGACTTGTTGTATTCTACACTCTAATAATTGACTAACAGATTGTTACTGTGTCTCAAACTACAGGCTTTCCCTAGGTGAACAGGTCTGCTTGAACTCTCGCCTTTTTACCTCTCATCCTGGGCTCGTGCATTATCTTCCAACCACATTGACCTTTTTCAGTATTTTGAATAAAAAGCTCACTCTTTCTAGTCTCAGGGTCTTCACACATGCTGTTCCCACTTGGAGTGTTCTGCACTTAGCTAACCCTTTATTAGGCTTTAGCTTCAGTTTAAATCTTCCATACCTCAGATGGCCCTATCAACCCTGTCTAGATGACCTGTTCCCTATTCTTCTTTTTTTATAGTAGTCTATGTTTTTCCTCTCTGGAAATTAATGTAATTTGTAATTGTGGATTTATATGTATGCTTTAAAATATAACCACCACTAGAATATTGACTCTAAGAAGGCCAGTCTTTCTTTATTAACCTGTTTTGTTAACTGCCATATCCCCTGCATCTAAAATAGTTTCTGGCACACAATAGGCATTCAATAAATATTTGTTGACCAAACAATTGGCTTTAATTGCCACCTGTGTTCTGATGACTCCCTACTTGGCATCTCTCTCCCAGACCTATCTGACGCTTCATTCTGGTGTGGTCTGCAATTGTGACATCTCTATCTGAATGTCCTGCATGTACGCTGAAGTCAGCAGTTCTAAAACTGGGATCATTATCTTTCTTCTCCAACTTTGCTTCTCCTGCCTTGTTTAATGGCATCAAAACTCTTCGTATTACCTAAGCCAGAAACCTGAGCATCATCTTAGATTCTTTTCTTGCTTTAGTCCTTGATGTCAAATTAGTCATAAGGTACAGCTGATTCAATGTCCTAAACGTTTCTTTAATATATTTTTTTTATTTTCACTGTTACTACCTTAGTTCAATTACTCATTTTCTCTCAGTTGTGCTGTTGTGATATCCTTCTAACTTGTTTCTCTTTCTGTCTCTCTGGTCTTATTTAATTCATTCCTCACACCGCTGTGAGCTTTCTAAATTTAATATTTGATCATGTCACTCCTTTGCTTTGAAGCCTTTAGTGATTATCCATTTCCTGCAAGCGAGGTCCCAACTCCATTCTTGGTCTGCGAGCTCCGTCTGCCTCTTCAGCTTCAGCAGGAGGCATGCACTCATTTATTTCCGTCCTCTCGGACTGCTTTTAGTCCCCCAAATATGCTACTTTTTAAAAACAATGTGCTTTTTCCCATAAGGTTTCCTCTATCCACAAAGCTCTCTTTCTCTTGTCTACTTAACAAGCTTATAATTGTTCTTTAAAATTATGTCCAAATGCCAAATATGCTGCAAGGTTTGACTAACTGCCCTCAGAAGAGTTAGGATTCCTTTCTCTATGCTTGATGACACCTATACTTATCTGAATAATAGCTTTCACCCCATGGATTTAATCATTGTGGTAGATGTCTCTCTCTAACACTAGACATGGCACTTGAAGGGCAAAGACTGTTCTCTGAGGACTGAGGCTTTAGATGATGACATACTTGGATTTAAATTCTGAGTCCTACGTGTAGTCCAGGCTTGGGTGAACCATTTAACATTTTAATTGAGTAGATGTGTGTAAAGTCCCTAGTACAGTACCTGACATACACTAAGCATTTCCTTAATGGTAATTATTAATCATATTGTTTTTAATACTAGTAGAAGTAACTTTAGTGTCCTAAGGGTAGGACAGCAATTGACATTTGGTAACATTTATTGAATCAATGATTAAATAAAAATTTACTTTTGGTGAATCATGATCAACCTGCAATACAATAAAAAAATAGGAGTAAACATATAGTTATGAGCTGGGTCCAGAAAGACAGGTGCACAAATATGGATAAAAGAGAGATGACAGCAGGGGTTTTAGCACACAGTGCTTAGAGAGCGGGCTGGGTGACTCGGGCTCAGCTTCCACCTTAACTCTGCTGAAGACCAGATCTGAAAATTTCACAGAATTCATACAAGACTCCATGATTCCTAGGTGTGACCTGGCTGAGTTATAAATGAAGTTATAGATTTTTCAAAAAATATGTGTACATGATATTAACAGGAGCAAAGCACCCAAACATATATTTACATTTTGGCAAGGGACTTTACCAACTAAAACGGTTGTTAGGGGAGGCAGTATGAGCTAATGGGAAATATGAGCATAAAGTGCCAGGTTGCTGTTCTGGGTAAGTCACTTTACTTCTTTTAGACCTTCATATACTATGTGTAAGGCTAGAAGGCTGGCATGGCCGGCTGTTTAGTCCTGTCAACTTAAAAGCTCTGAGGTTACTTGATTTATTCTTCAAGTGTGGTGTCAGTGATCCCTGAACAAGAAACATGCCAAGAAATCAAGACCCATTTATTTTATAGGAACTAATTGATATTTACCACAGTGCAGGAATTCAAATGTTTTTCATCTCCTATTGTTTTACCAAAATCCAAACACCAAAAAGCCTCTCTTATATGATAGCCTTTTCTATTGTTTAGAAAATCTGTTCTAGCAACATAAAAAGTGTAAATTAGTTAAAATCCTAATATCTGTAGGAAACAGAGAAAACCTGAAGGATGAATGTACACAGATAAGTGCCATTGGAAATGGACACCAATAAAGTTCATTAGGAATTCACAGAAGCAGAGCAGGATATGAATACAAAAAGTAAGGGGAAAGGACATTCATATCATTTAGAAAGAACAAGGAGGACGAAGGCATAACATGGATAGTTTAGGAATAGGGCGAGGGAGGGAAAGTATTGTATTAAATATAATCTGCATGAAGGAGAGCTGATAGTGATAAGATTAAAAATGTAGGTTGGGCCAATTGTAGGCAAATTGAATGTATACATAATCTTTACTTTCAATATTAACATTGGACAAAATCCTCTTTGGTGGTAGTTTCCTCACTGATTAAGATAATTGAACTAGATGGTCCATAATAGTTCATCTAATCATAATGTTATTTAATTTCATAATAATTCTCAAGCATGCCAGGATCAATAAGCAATATGTATTCTAACTGGCTAACTAGCTGAAGATAGATGGTTACAGATTCTAGATTTGTCTACCTCTTCATCTATCTATTCTAAATGATTCTCAACTCTATTTAGAAGGCTGGAAGAATAAAGAATTTCCCTAATGTTTTAACTCTAATTTTTAATTATTATTTAAAAATCATGATTGCCAACTAAGTGCAGAAAACTCTTTTGTGCAATATCATTCTTTTAAGAAATACTTATTGACTATGAATGTATTTGGCAAGAAATTTGCTATAGGTAAGAAAATGGAATTGACACTCCATCTTACTGTAAGTCATAGCATTTAGTAGTAAAAACGAATAAAAGGAAAGAAAAAAGGAGTAGCACTCCAGATGGATTAGGCAGGACTCCCCGTCAAGCTCCTCGTCAGGTACCTGCCGGTGCTGGCATAGTGACAGGGAGCAGTGATGTGCTCCATCATTTTCCTTGGGCTACAAGTAAATGGCCCATCAAAATGGACTTCATGGCAAGTGCTACACTGACCTCAGATTAACAGTTAATTGGAAATTCTCTTTTCCTTAAGGACCATTGGAACTGTATGAAATCTCTCCTCAAATAGAAAGAGGCAGTTCTTACTGGTGGGAGATGCTGCCACTTGGTTATCTTATATGAGTATAGAGACTTTTAAAAAACCTTATTTTTTGAATAAGCAATATATGTACATGGTACAAATGTCAAACAAAAGAATAGTAACTCTCCCTTAATTTTCTCTTCAGCCAAACAGACACAAAAGTCCCTCCTGGGTATTCCTCCAGAGACAGCCATGCATAGGAAAGGATTGTAACTTGTTTTTATAATATCCCTCGTTATGTTTTTGGCTTTTCTAATCTCAGCTGTGATTGTGTGTGATCCTTCAGACAGAGTGCTGTTTTCTCAGGAGCGCCTGGGTTCTGGGGGCACGAAAGGAATCTTTTGCTGATTCAACAGTGCTCTTAAGACAGTCCCTTGAATTCTCTAAGCCGAGTTTTCCCCTCTAGAAAGCAGAAATAATAATTCTTTCCATGGGCATCTCGTGTGGTTTTTGTGAAAGATTAATGTAGGTGAAAATGTTTTAAACAGCAAAGATATGTGTAATTATGGTTTGAAAAAAAGGTGTTGGTTGTTGAGAAATCAGGAAAAATTCTCAGACATTTGATATCTTTGATGAAACAGCTTGATAAGCTTATGGACGTACAAAGAAAACACAGAAGGATATAAACCAAATTCTGACTATCTCTAATTTATAGACAAAAGATAATCTATTTGCGGAGACACACAAATTAATTATACATCTCTGAGATATGTCATTTAGAGAAGGAGTCTGCAAACTTTTTCTGTAAAGAACCAGATAGTAAATATTTTAAAGGCTTTTGAACTCTACAGTCTCTGTGACCGCTACTGAGTCATTGTAGCACGGCGGCTCCATAGACAATACACAAACAAATGAGCATAGCTGTGCTCCAATAAAACTTTATTTATGAGCACTGAAATTTGAATTTTATATAACTTTCACTTGTCAAAGACGTTATTCTTTTTATTATTTTTCAACTAGTTAAAAAATCTAACAAACATTTTTAACTCTCAGCCCATACAAGAATGGGCTACAGGACAGCGTTGGCCCATAGGCCATAGTTGGCCACACACTAATGTAGGAAAAATTGTGTAAAGAAAAATGAACTATATGGACTAAAATTTTTATTTACTTACCCAAGTTTTTAACATGTTCTATGTAAGATTGAATTGGCTGTGTGAAGGTGGGCGGACCACGTTATCCTCTGAACCTCACTTTTCCTCCTGTAAAACAAGGGAAGTAACATTTGATGATATCTTAGGAGCTTTCCTTTGCTAACATTTTGAAGTTTAATAATTCTGAATAACCTCCTTCCATTGGAGTTCATCTTTATTTATATGTGATATACAAAATACACCTGTAAAAGCCATTCTCCTGACAAGCTTTTGGCTTCTATTTTATTTTTTTACTTAATTATTTTCAGTTTTATTTTAAAAACTTTTAAATAAATTTTATTGTGTATATTTAAAGTATACAACATATTATGGGAAACATATAGATAGTAAAATAATTACTATAATAAAGCAAACTATACATATCCATCGTCTCACAGTTACCCATTTTCTTTTTATTTTGTGTCAGGAACAGCTAAAATCTACTCATTCAGCAGAACTCTCAAATACAGTACAATTTTATAACTATAGTCTTCATGTTGTACATTAGATCTCTAGTCTGGTTCTTCCTATGGATCTGCAACTTTGTAACCTCTGACCTATATCCCCTTATTTCTTCCCCCCACCCCTGTCCAGGGCCCCAGTAACCAGCGTTTTATTCTCTATCTCTGTATACTTGACTTTTTTTTTTTTTTTAGATTCCATATATAAGTGAGATCGTGCAATATTTTTCTTTCTGTATCTACTTATTTCACTTATCATAATGGCCTCCAGGTTATCCATGTTATGGCAAATGGCAGGATTTTTTTTTTCCTAGGGCTGAATAATGTTCCATTGTATATACAGTCATACCTTAGTATATCCGTGGAGGACAGGTTCCATGCTATTGGTAAGAAAATGTATTATAACTGACAACCAGTGTTACTGTTAAGTCATAGCATTTAGTAGTAAAATGGAATAAAAGGTAATACTAAAGAATATCAAATCCATGGATGCTCAAGTCCCTGACATAAAATCTAAAGTACTTATAATATGAAATACAATTTAAATGCTGTGTAAATTGTCATTATACTGCATTGTTTAGGGAATAATTACAAGAAAAAGTCTGTATCAGTTCAATGCAGACACAATTTTTCCCCAAATATTTTCCATCTATGGTTGGTTGAATCCACCTATATGGAATCCACAGATGTGGATGGCAGGCTGTATATAGCACAGTTTCTTTATCCATTTGTGGATGACAGACACTTAGGTTGTTTCCATGTCTTGGCTATTGTGAATAATGTTGCAATGAATGTGGGAATACAGATGTCTTTACGAGGTGTTTATTGCATTTCCTTTGGGTATGTGCCCAGAGGAGGGATTGCTGGGCCGTATGGTAGGTCTATTTTTAATTTATTTAGGAACTTCCATACTGTTTTCCATAATGGATGCACCAATCTACATTACCACCAAAAGTGTACAAGCATTCTCTTTTCTTCTTACCCTTGCCAATATTTGTTATCTCTTGACTTTTTGGTAATCACCATCCTCACAGGTGTAAGATGAAATCTCCTTGTAGTTTTGATTTGCATTTTCCTGATGATTAATAATGTGAAGCACCTTTTTATATGCCTGTTGGCCATTTTTATATCTTCTTTGGAGAAATGTCTATTCAGGTCCTGTGCCCATTTTTAAATTGGGTTGCTTTTCTAATATTGAGTTGTATGAGTTCTTTATAAATTTTGGATATTAACTCCTTATCAGATATATGGTTTACAAATATATTTTTCCCAATCCATAGGTTGCCATTTTGCTTTTGCTAATTATTTCCTTTGCAGTGCAAAAGCTTTAAATGCGTTGAGAACCAGAGGTGAATTTCTGCATCTTGTTGAGTTCAGTTTTCCTTAGTTCTCAAGTTTCTTGGTATTAAGTTAGGTGTTTTGGATGTGCATTAATTCTTCAACGCCTCCTGGGTATCATTTGGGACATTGCCATGTTATTACTGCACTGCCCAGTGAATCTGAAAACGTTTTATTTCAGTGGGATTTTTCCTATTCAATACTCCCACAAATGTGGGCTGTAACTCATACTAAATGAGCACATTTATAAAACAGGGAACTAATACCTACTTGTGGGCATGTGGTTAAATTGAATTCATTAATGCTTCTAAAGAACTTTCAAGTCCATGGATAAAATGTATTATTCAATTGCTAAGAGCTATTATTGTTTATTATTTTCTCTAGTATTTCCCAGTGGGTGCTTTATTATTAGGGTATAATGGCAGTAATTTTGAAACAAGCTGACATTTGAGTTTGCTTGCAGGAATTCATGAAGCTACAGGTAACATTTTAATGAAATCTTCTCCCTCCTCCCTGCAGAGTCACTAGGTACACAGCTACTGCCTCCTTCTCTGAGATGTTCATATAATTTACTAGTATTAAATATTAACATCACCACTGGTATGAAAAGGAATCAGAAGAAAAATTTTTTTCTAACTAAGGTTAAGTAATTTAGTAACGTATCTATGTTTATAATTTTATTGATGCTAAGGCTATGTATAATGGGAGGAAAACAATAAGTTGTGTTAAATAATTTACTAGTAGTTTACTAAAGTTTACTAATTGACCTTTTATGTTGGTCAATATTGTAGTTTGGATAAGAGCCACTAGAGACAGACCTAAGTTACTCTTCCATAACATACATGAGTTCAAAAGGGCTTATGATTTTTAGATGTCATGCCATTTAATGCTCACTTGCAAAATGTGAAGGCCAGCCAGCATGTTATAATAGAAAGAACACTGAGCTGGAAACAACCCATCTCTTTAGAGACTCAGCTTTTTCCCTTCTTTGCAAGTTTCGTCTCTTTCTGGGTCTCAGGCACCTTATCGAATTGGATCATATTCTTGGTTTTCAAAATGTGCTCCTTAGAATTTAAGGCTTATAACAGATGCTTCAGAGTTTCTACCAGTGGTTAAGTATTTTCCAACAAACGTTAAAGATTGATATGCCCAAGTACCCCATTTATTATTTTTTCTTATATATATTTTAAGTTTCCTTTTAAAATTTTGATCTGAAGATTTTTATTGCCCAGGAAAAATTTCCACTCTGTGATCCAAAAGATCCCTTCCAGCTCTGGCATCTTCCTATGATCTTGCATCTCAAAGGAAGCTAAACACCACACACACATGCACATGCACACACACACAAATGGAGATTAAAAACAATCTTTGAAGATTTCAATCATAGGCTCTGGGACAAATTTAATTCTTGAAGCTTAATGGATTATAGGAGCTCTGCTAAATAAATAAAATATTCAGTAAATAATTAAATAGCACTTGAAAGGTATAAACTCTATGAAACTGCTACTGGAATGCTTGGCAAATTACCTACCATAATTTTTCTCAGTATCTTATCCCTGCTAAGTATTAGCTGTAGCCAAATTTTCACCTTCAGGGTCTCTGGAATCACATGTACATGTGGCTCAAGAGGGAAAGAGCTATAATATGCTTGCTTAAGTGCCTAGCGTTCTGGGAAGTGTCTTAAGGCACAGAGCAAGGTGGAACTCAATAATTTGTGCTTTATTAGCACTTTCCATTTCACAAAGTAGAGGCTTTTAAAATGCCAGTTCCAATGTCTATTTTTCTTTCTCCTATGGAAACCTCATAGTTCTGACCCACAGAAATCATTTCAAAAGTAAATTTTAAAAGCTGGGCTTGCATCTTTCAATTGCTGCACAGAATAAAATGGTAGGCGTGTGTGTGTGTGTGTGTGTGTGCGCGCGCGTGCATGCATGGGTGCATGCTTATTAAGGCAGAAATGCTAATTATCAGTACAACCATATTATTCTTTGGTGAACAAAATATTTTTTTAAAAGCAAGTGCTCATAAATGTATGTTGAATTGTGTTGATGTGATGACACTTGATCTTGGGTCCTTTACCTTGAAAAATGACAACAGCCTTAATACTGTGTGTGACATGTGAAGCTGCCTATCTGAAAGCCAGGCTCTCCAGGGTGTTGTAGTCATTGTCGTTTGAAAAGATAAATTCGCTGACAATGTGACAGGGGCATGTCCATATCTCCTACTATTCGTAGGCCTTAAATTTTGAGTTGTTGGTGTAATAGAGATAAGCCTTTGCCTGACATTTTCCACCATGCAATGTCCACGGCATGCTCTGCACATCCAAATGATCTTAGAAAGGCAATGGGTGAAATGTAAAACCTGCCACTGAGGGGCCCGACCTCCAGTCCCTGCTCTGCCACTGACTGGCTTGTGAACTTGGGCAAGTGCTGTCCCCTGAGTGCACCTCAGTTTTCTCATACATAAAATGTGCAAGTTGTGCCAGAAGTCTCTGTTAGCTCTAAAATCCCTATTAACAGGCACAGGGCAAATTTTAAGCAGTTGGGTTCAATCTGGTTTTATTGAATGCCCCAAACAATAATTATTATGACTGTTTACCTTGCATTGGGCACTGTGCTAAGATCTTTGGTTTTGTTAACTCTTTTAAACATTAACATGACTTCCTGAGAATATGAGACTTAGAGCAGGGGGGTTATTTTCTGAAAGACACAGTTGGCCAGTGGCAGAGGTGAAATTGAAACTCAGGGAAACTGGCTTCAGAGCCACAGTGCAATGACAATGCCATATTGCCTCCAGATGTGTGGGGCACCATGCTAAGAACCGTCAGGGGCCACAGAGGCGAATATGACAAAGATTTTGTCCTCCTAGAGCCTACAGTTGTATTTAAGCTGAAAGGAAGTACGAGTGAAAGCATTAAGAGAAATGCCAGGCGGCCTGCACATTGATGGCTAAAGGAGAGGTGCAGAACACCGCTATTATGGGAGTCCCGAGAAGAGGGCAGTAGGAACTTGGCACCACTGAAGTGTTGTTATAAAACCAGCCAAAGGCACTGTCAGCATTCAGCAAGGTTTCCATTGCCTTATCCAAAGACATAGGAACAGGAGAGAGATGCTATAAAAAGAAGAGTAAAGGAAACATCTATTTATCAGCTATGTTTTCAGTCATCCATCACTTGGCAGAGCTGACAGCCTACGATAATCAGGCTGAAGGTGGTTTGTTCTGTAATTCTGTGCAGCCCAATCAGTCTTTGGCTTCCTCTCATCTCCCTTCTCCCACCTCCCTAATCACTAACACTCTCTTCATTGCCACTGTCCTTTTCTCTCTGTCTTTCCTAACACTCTGGCCATCCTGAATATATCCTACTTTCCATTTCTGCTTTTAATTTAGAATTATACAAGTACAGAATTTTGGAATAGGCCTCTCTGATAATATATTTGCTGTTGTCCTGAGTGCCTGAGTCATCTAGAAGCCTCCTGAAGTCACCTCTGCTGACCAGCATGGCTAAGTCACCTCATGGCAGAGAAGAACTCAGCAGGCAGAGCAGCCAGTAGTTATGACTCTTCCCCATCTCCACACCAATTCTGACACATCCCTAGGCACCC
This sequence comes from Eulemur rufifrons, assembly GCF_041146395.1. Lineage (NCBI taxonomy): Eukaryota > Metazoa > Chordata > Mammalia > Primates > Lemuridae > Eulemur > Eulemur rufifrons. The sequence continues at coordinate 72,051,704 of NC_090989.1, forward strand.
ACACTCATTTGCAGGATGCCAGCCACTACCATATCCCTGACTCATGAAGGAGAAAAGAAATAGAGATGCGGCATGTCATCTTGGAAGAGATTTATGAACCCATTTTTTAATAGTTGACTTGTGCAGATTTCAACATTATGAAAGGATGATGTTTTATATTGGTCGTTGAAATGTTTGTAGTGAACTTTCTGCAATGATGGAGATGTTGTGTGTCTGCACTGTCTAACACAGTAGCCACTGGCCACAAGTGGTGTTTGAGCACTTGAAATATGGCACTAGAAGTGAGACCAAGAAAATGAATTTTAAATATTATTTAATTTCAAACAAATTTAAATTTGAGTAGCCATATGTGACTAGTGGCTACCATATAGGACAAGGCAGCTATTAATTGAAGTATACAAATATTCAAAACTGATAATCTAGGAGGATCTAGTCTATTAGTGCTAATACTAGTATGGTGTCTTTCTAGTTGTATAGAATATTTTATAAAGTGATTTTCTGTATAGTAAACGATGGTATTTGAGCAGAAAGATCCTGAGTGTGTCAAAGATTTTGATTTTATAGGTATTTATTGGAAATACATATGTGTCATTTATCCTCCTCACTCCAGCCTCAGTCTCAGAATCTTCCTGAACACAGTGTTTCAGGGAGCTAGTATCAATTGGTTGCATTTGTCAAGAGAGAGAAATGTGTTTGCCATCTTTGAGGTACTGGAGACAAAATGTATAGTGTGCTTTCATACAGAAACATCTTCAATTAAGACTTAATGACCAGATGATCTGTAAGGCCTTATAATGAGATTCTATGATTCCATCAATTAAAAGAGAATCAGTTCTACAACTTATTCACACTCTTCACAGAAGTTTAGAAGAGAAATCATCCCTGTACCACTATGAGATGACCCTCTACTTCTAATAAACTCTCTCCCCCTACATAGAAAAGACCAGAAAGAAAAAAAAAATGTACAGCAAAGATTTTAAAGAATTAGTTGATTTGCTTAAATGATATAAAAGTAACTGATTATTTCCTTTTGTTTACAGCTTAGTGTATACACAGCCTCAGGCCAAGTCACAACCATTATAAACGTTTATTAGGGTCAGGCACTGTTAGGTGCTAGTATAGTATGGGATTCAATGCCAAGTTATTAACGTTTATAAAGTGATCCAGCAAAATCAATAGGGTTTTACTAGGTTGTACTTAAATAATACAGTAATGCTGTATGATATGTACATTACCTATTTTAGCATCAGAATGTATGATATATCTATGGAGATTTTAGTGATTTGACAGTGATGTTCTTAAACATGACCAGGCCTGGCCTGCAGGAAGAAGATTTATGAGTCTGGAGGTACTTGTGAAAAATTTTCTAACATTCTAAACATTAAAACAGAGGCCAAGTGACTTAGACAGCTCCTAAAACTGTTATAGTTCTAATTTTTAAAACTTTAAGAATGTCTTCCAATTATTTTGCAACTATAGTAATAGATCATGGTATTTTGAAAATGATTCTCATCCCTTATTAATTATGAGCTTATACTTAAAAATCAGTTATTCTTTTTAAACTATCACAATTCTTTCCTTATTAAATATATAAATTAATTTCAACTAATTTCAATATATTTATTAAAGTCACTTAAATTTATAAAGTAATTCATTAATTTATCAGTGATTCATTGTACAACTTCCTGGTACAAAGTATAGTGCAATATACATTCTGAATAAGATACGGACTTTCCTCTCTAAGACTTTGGTTTCTAATTTTGGAGTTAAGCATATTCATGTATATTTGCACATATATACATACATGCACACACAGTTGTCTCTCAGCATCCATACAAGATTGGTTACAGGACCCTTGCAGATACCAAAATCCACAAATGTGCAAGTCCCTTATATAAAATGGGATAGTATTTGACTATAACCTATGCACATCCTCCTGTATACTTTAAATCACCTCTAGACTACTTATAATACCTAACACAATGTAAATGACATGTAGATAGTTGTTGTAGTATATGGTTTTCTAATTTTTATTTTTTAAATTGTTGTGTTATTATTTATCTATTTTTGAGATAGGGTCTCTCTGTTTCCCAGGCTAGGGTGCAGTGGTGTTATCATAGCTCACTGCAACCTCAAACTCTGGGGCTCCTTGATCCTCCTGCCTCAGACTCCTGAGTAGCTGGTACTACAGGCTTACAAGTGGAACTACCAGCCTGTGCCACCATACCTGGATATTTTTTTTATTTTTTATAGAGGAGAGATCTTACTACATTGCTCAGGCTGATCTTGAACTCCTGGCCTCAGGCAATCCTCTCACCTCAGCCTCCCAAATTGCCAGGGTTACAGACATGAGCCACTGTGCCTAATCTGTTTTATTTTTTCAAATTTTTTGATTTGTAGTTGGTTGAATCTATGGATGTGAAACCCATGGATATGGAAAGTTGACTGTATGTACCTGTGTGTATTTATCCACATACATATGCATGCATGTATATATAGAAAAAGAGAGAGAAGGAAAGAAGTGAAAAAGGAAAGAGAAGGAATGAAAGGAGCAAGGGAAGGAAGAATAAACTATGATGAAAATTAGATTTTGGTTAGTACCAACTTAAAGAGGCAGTGCTATGGAAATTGAGGGAAAAGAGAGGTTTATGTCTGCCTTGGGCCTTTCAGGATGAATTTGGACTTAGATGGTGAGCAGGCAGATATGGAAAGAAGGACTAAGGAGAAGGACACTTCAGGAGAAGAAAGAAAGACATGGAGTTATATACAAAAGTATACCGATTGATCTTAGTTGAACGTAAAGGTGCATGAAGAGATGTTGAGATATAAGCAAGGTTACTGAAAATGATGGGTAGGTGTCAAGCATGAAAACCCTGAGCTTTCTGCTGTTGACCAAAGGGAGCTGTCGGAGGCTCTGTGGGGTTATCACAGATATATAATTCTGTGTTGGTTTTTGTAATTTAGATCAAGTTGAATGAATCAGGGTCTTTTGCAAGGTGATATGGAATGACTCCAGTGCTCCTGCTGCACATCCAGACTAGTCTGGCCTGGCAAGCACAATCGAGTGGGAAAGCTAAGTGCTGTGGAGATGTGTCGTATGTACCTTTGTTTGGTTCTTGGCTCTACAACCTATTACCTATGTGATTTTGGGGAATTGTTGAACCCTTCTGTAGTGATGAATCATCTTTCCCCTAAAATTCATGTCCATCCAGAACCTAGGAATGTGACCTTATTTGGAAATACAGTCTTAAGTTGAGGCCATTCTAGATTAGAGTGGGCCCTAAATCCACTAACTGGTGTGCTTATAAGAAGAGATGAGGACACACGGAGAAAAATGCTATGTGAGGACAAAAGCAGAGACTTGAGTGATGCACCTACAAGCCAAGGAATGCCAAGGATTGCCTGCAATCACCAGAAGCTAGGAGAGAGCCATGGGGTAGATTCTCCCTCAGAGCCTCTAGAAGGAACCAGCCCTGCCAACATCTTGATTTCAAACTTCTGGCTTCTGTAACTGTAAGAGAATAAATTTCTGTTGTTTTAGGGTAGCCAATTTGTGGTAATTTGTTATGGTGGCCCGAGGAACGAATACACCTTCAAACCCTAATTTACTTCATTGTTAAATGGGGATGACAATTCTTACCTCTGAGAGTTTTGAGGAGAATTAAATGAACCAGAATCAAATTAAGAAGAAATTCGTCAGTTATGAAGTGCTCTATAAATATTTGCAAATTTAAAAACCAATTTTCTAGGCTTGGAAAGTGTATCTTACAGTTACTGAGCATTAACTGTGTATCAACCAAAACATAAGGCACATATGCCTGCTCTCTCACAGTAGAATTAGTAATACTTAGTTGCCTAATCTCATGTCAATTTGCCTTCTTGACATTTGAAACTTAATGGCAGCAAAATTTTGTAGGTATTTAAATACTGGGGGGTGGGGGGGGGAAAGTGAGTGCTTTGGCCAAAATGAAATGGTTAATGCATTTTACTTTCGGACAGTGTTTTTCATTTATTCAAAATCATTTCCTTTCACCCATAGATAAGCAAAATTGCTATGCTATGGTTCAGTAAGTAAAATTCTAAATATGTACATCAAGTTAAAAGAAAAATCTAAGTAGATGTTTGAATTCCATGCTCTGATTTTCAATTACTACTCACTTTATCTTAAGAAAATCATACCTTCTCATTCCTGCCTGATCTGGATTAGATGGGAGAAAAGAAGCTCCATGTACCACGTAGTAAGTATAATTTGGAGTCTCAGGAGAAAATGTATGTGAAAAGCTACTTAGCTAAGTTCATTTTCAGATGATTTGGTAAATATTGGCTAATTTGTTTTCATTGCTCTCCTGAGACAACTATGAATTGTGTTCTTTTGTAACGCAGAAGCTGAAATGGAGCAGTTCAGTGATCTATCAAAGAGTAAAAGGAATAAGTGTTGCTGCTGGAGCTAGACTCCTGGGATTTTAGGACTCTACTTGCTGATGAACTTCCCCCTTGGGAAGACCCCAGGGACCTCCATATTGCCCGGACTATGCTTCAAATATTCAAGGAATTTTTCTAGACTTGCGTTGCATCATTTAATGCAAAACCTTTGCTCTCTCTTTAGCCTCCCAGCTTCTATTCCACCGGTTTATATGTAGAAATACAGTGATAAATATAATGGACTCTGCCCCCTGCCTTCAATGTGCCATGCGTAGTAGGGGATAGAGGCAGTTTAAGCACAGTGTGTGAAGTGGTGTGCCATTTTTCAGAGCTCAAGTTTAGCTAGGCAAGGCCATTTACTTTCAACAAGATGTGGTAGAATTAAGTAGACTGAATCATCTTGGTGCTAGACTTGCCAACTGCTGTGGTAAAAGGAGTTGGGAAAATTATCCAGATATGGTTGCAAGTGTGGGCTCAATCTGGGAAAAAAATTAGGTTAGCAAGATTTTCAGTTATGGTAAATCAGTTGCTGTGGAAAGCCAGGAGTGGCATGCTGGATGAAGTAGCATTGTGTTCTAATAATTGGGTTAGATGCGATGATGGATGTTCTGGGATGGGCCAGTCTCAAACACCTAGAGGTGGCATCAGAGTAGTGGGGCCTACCCACTGGCCTGAGGTTTAGGGATAAGACATTTCTCTATGAAAGAAGAACTTAAAAGCAAAGTAGGGCCAACAAATGGATGGAGAACATTGAACTATGAGACAGGTTAGCAAAAAAGGATCTTTATTATGAGAACAAAGATTTTAAAAAGTGTCAATAACTCAGGAACTGGGGAGAGAGAAAAGGAATGAGCTGCTGGCAAGGACGTAATACTTACGAACTCCAGAATGGAGAACTGGAGCCAGTGGAGTAACTTCAGTCAGGAGACAGAATTTGGGAGGAAAACAAAGATTGGACATGAGCCTGCAGGTGTGGAACATAGCCTCACCCATGGCTGTGGGGTGGAAGAAGAGTGAAAAATTTTGGAGCCAGAGTGGGTCATATATGGTTTCCTTAAGAATAAAAAAGTGAAATTTTGATAGAGACAATGTGTCTCAAAAGGTTAAGAACACATGAAGGGTGGCAAGAGTTCTAGTTCAGCATTTGCTAGTTATTGGGTGCATGATCTTGCCTTATTGGGGAAAAATTCTTTCTAGCCCTGATTTCTCTATCTATAAAGTCAAAATGTGTCTCTTTATCAATAGTTCCCATATGGCAGGCCATGGGCTGGCACTGGGTTGCTAGTAAGGATCACCTGGGGAGCTTGTTAAAAATACCATGCTTTTGGGTTCTACCCTCTAAGATTATGCTTAAAATAGTCAGGGATGGATTCCAGAAATCTGTGCTTTTAACAGGCACCCCATGTGGTCCTAAGGTAAGACTGTGGATGATAGTACATTAGACTAGAGACTCCAGAGTCTCTTCATCATTCCATTTTTATTTTTTCCCTTTCTATCACCTGCCTTTGCACATTTTTGTGTTCATAAACTGGGATGATGCTCAAAGATCCAATAAAGTTTATTGGCACACTATTTCCAATAGACACTTGAAGCCTAGTAGTCAAATGATACAGGGAGGTTAGTTTTATGGCCTTCTCAGCCCCACAGCACAAACTGTCACAAGCCTAATGTAGAATTTGCTCTCATCTGACCACTAAGCCCATTTTTGTAGTTGCAGAAGTTTGGGTTCTTGAGATCTACGGTGTCCTTTTTCCATGCTGTGAGGCTTTTCAAAAGGCTAATAAGTAATATCTATACAGCATTAAAATTCTTTAGAAAAATACTTTTCATAAATAAATATAGGATGAAGTCATCGTGGTGATTAGGTGATTTCTATTGTCATACAGGACAAGGGAAAAACATTCTTGGAGTTCATCTTAGATGTAGTAAATCAACTTGCTGTGTTCAGTGGCTTACTTTTGAGGAAAATATTAATGATATATTCCAGGACCCACATATTAGCTAGTTTTCCAGAAAGATCATTTCCTACTCTGTAAGCAAATTCATTCTTTTTTCTGTTAGAAGAGAAATAATTTACAAACTCTTTGTAGGTCCTAAATTTTTATAATCAACCATGGAAGTCTGTTCTTATCTTATATTCATATAAAATTAAAATTGAAGAGATTGTTAGGAATTTTCTAGTTCATAGAAATCACATCCCAGAGAGAGGAAATGACTTGGTCAAGATCACACATCGTATTTGTGGCAAGATAGCTCAACCTCTGGTTCTTATCTCTGCATTCAGTGGCCAATAAAAATAATAAAAATATCCTCCACACCTGTATTAGTCAGGGTTCTCCAGATAAACAGAACCAGTAGGATGTGTATTTGCATATACATATGTAAACTGTGCATGTGTGTATGTATATTTCAACCTTCGACTGGTTGAAATGAAAAATAGTATAGCCACTCTGGAAAACAGTTTGACAGTTTTTATTTATACTGACTTTTGAGTTTTATTGATGAGAAGTGAAAACTATGTTCACACAAAAACCTGTATGTGGTTGTTCATAGCAGCTTATCTTTAATAACCCCAAACTGGAAACAGCCTAAATTTCCTTTAACAGGGAAATGGTTTGACAAACTGTGGCACGTTCATACCATGAAAAATACTCCTCAGTAATAAAAAGGACAAACTATTGATACATGCAATGACTTGGAGAAATCTTTAGGGAATTATACCAAGTGAAAAAAGGCAATCCCAAAAAGTTATGTACTATATGATTCTATTTACATAACATTTTTAAAATGACAACATTTTAGAAGTGGACAAAAGATCAGTGGTTTCTAGGGGTTAGGAATCAGTTGGTGAGATGGGCAGAAGAGCAGAGAATGTGGTTATTAAATGGGAAAGACACTTGTGGTGATAAAACTATTCAGTATTTTGATTGTGGTAGCTTCCACATGAACCTATACATGTGATGAAATTGTATAGAACTAAATGCACACACACATGCACACACACAAGTACAAATAAAACTGGAGAGATTAGTGGATTATATAAATGTCAATACCCTGGTTGTGATATTGTAATAGTTTTGCAAAATGCTACCATTGGAGCAAATTGGTTAAAGTATACACAAGACTTCTCTGTATCATTTCTTACAATTGCATATGAATCTAAAATTATCTCATAAAATTTTTAATTAAATAAAAGATATTATTGCTAATAAACAAGGTAAAACAGTATGTATTTTTCTTATGTCAAATTGGGCAAAAGGATATTTCTATGTTCTTACCCAATGTTGGTGAGAATAGAGTAAAATATACATTTTTCCATACTGTACAGGCGAGAGTATATATTGCTATGCTTTTGAAAATAATTTGATATATTTAAATCCTTTGACATGATAATTTCATACCTGTGAAATTGTCCTAGGAAAATAGGGATTAATAAAATTTATATATATATGTATTTTCACTGTAGTATACAGTATACTGTAGTATTATGATAGCAATAAAACTAAAAGTAACCCACAAAATATAAGGTAGTTTTGTTGTTGTTGTTGTTTTTTAGACAGAGTCTCACTCTGTCACACAGGCTGGAGTGCAGTGGCATGATTATAGCTTACTGTAGCCTCGAACTCCTGGGTTTCAAGCAACACTTCTGCCTCAGCCTTCCAAGTAGTGAGGTCTACAGGTGCACACCACCACACCCAGCTAATTTTTTTCATTTTTTTGTAGAGATGGGGTCTAGCTATGTTGCCCAAGCTGGTCTCAAACTCCTGACCTCAAGTGATCCTCCTGCCTCAGCCTTGTAAAGTGCAGGGGTGACAGGTGTGAGCCACCACACCCAGCCAAAAGATAGTATTTTTACATGCTTCATTAAAATTGCATTTTCCAGAAATATTTATTAATTGGAGAAATGCCTATAACATTATGTTAAGTACAAAATAAATAATAAATGTTACTTACATGTTACAAAGTACATATCAACATATTTACCTGACTCCTGTACTTAATTAGCTGTGTGATCTTGGGTAAATTGCTAAACCTCTCTATGGTTCTCTTGTCTGTGCAATAGGGATATAATAGGAATGACTCATTCTTTTAAAAATTATTAAAATGATTAAAGCTCTTCCAAGAATATCCTAGCACATAGATTTTTAAGCTGATATTAAATAGTTGTTGTAGTTGGGAAATAGTAACACTACCTATATTTACATTTTTCTGTATTTTAGAAATCTTCCACTATGAGCATGTGATACTTTGGGTTTAAGAAATAATTACTGTACATATGTATAATGTTTAACTTATACTTACTCTTACTCCAATGACTAATTCCTATTGGTACTTAATTTACATACAGAAGGCCCACAGCTAGTCCATTTCTGAGGGAGAAATACTTGCAAACTTCTACCTAACTGAAACTTTCCTTAGAGGTTCTCTTGGATAGTGAGAGACATTTTGAGTGGAGTATTTAATTTTTAATTTTAACTGTGAGTTTGGGGATTATAGTTAAGGAATATGATTTGTTCTTGAAGAACAGAAACAAAATGTTGAAAAGTATTTACTGTTCATTTTGGTAGTAATTAATTGACTTCCTGGGAAATTAGTCACTGAGAAGACCGTGAAATAAAGCACATATGCTAATTATTTCAAAAAGATTGAGATGATATATTGGTGACTAGAATTGAGAACTCAAACTATTTACTGGGTCAGGTTATGAAACATTTAATCATTGACTTATTCTTGGCGCACATTTAATTTGCCTTGAAAATGGTAGTCATTATAGCAACCATCAGAAATTTTTCTTATAGCACAAAAATATTTGTTCTTTTGTGTTCAGCAGTGAGCATAGCAATTCGAGATATGCACTAACATCTCATGATAGAAAAATCTGAGATAGCTACTCTATTGCAGGAAATACATGTGAAGCAAAAACAAGAAAGAACACATAGAAGATTCTAATCCAGAAATGATTTTTTTTTCAAAATTTTTACAGGGATACAAACATTTAGGCTACACATTTTGTGTCTGCATCACCCGAGTCAGAGCTACAAGTGTGCCCATCTCAGATCAGATTTTGTAGACATTATGCATCAGAGCATTGTCGGAGAAAAGGACGACCTGGAGAAACAAGAAGCTACAGAATGCGAGTGGACAGGAACTAGCTCATTTATCTAATCTATTCTAATTTATCTAATTTTACCCACAAAGGTACCTATCAATCTATCTATCTTTAACCCTTTACTCCCAAACCTCTAAGATGTTGTGAAAAACTGCAATTAATGACATTAGGTTTGTAACGTTTAGAAACACATAATATTTAATAATTATTTGGCCCATAATTTGTTCTCAGTTTTGTTCATACCCTTTCCCTCCTCCTCCTCTTCCTCTTTCTTGTTTAGCTTGGCTGAAGTTGGGAGGATTTTCAAAATATATTAACTAAAATATGAGTACATGAATGAGAAATGTAAGTTAATATTTATATATCCATTTAAATTATTTCCCATGCTCATATATATAGAAACAGGACTAACTGCCTTTCTGCACATAATCATTTTAGTAGAGATTTTATTAGTTTTTGGTTTAGTTTCATTTGGATTTTTTTAAAATAGAGATTGTTCCACATTTGCTAAAGGCTTGTGTGACCTATATATATTTCTATAGAGAGAGCATTAGCACATTTCACTAATTTTTGCTATCAGTTCCAGAGAAGACATGGATAAAAGGAGCTTAAATCACTTAGCCTCATAATGCCATCTCAATCTGGCTCAAGATATAGTGTGTTTTCACATTTAATTAACTTTGTGTCTGATACTGTGATAACCTAGTCTTAAAATTGATTTTACATTCTTGAACATGTTTTTGGAGGCTCCATGAAATAATTACATTTTCAAACATGCAGTTTTGGCAACAGTCATGATTGCTTCTGAAGCTCCCGTAAGTGGCTGTCAAAGAAGGGCTGAGATCTTATGCGCCATGAGCAACCTCAGGAGCTAAGGGCAGCAGGGAGAGAGGTGGAGCTGGTGGAGTTATTGGACTTCCCTGGTCTCTGGCTACTCTTCTTGCAGCCTCCCGTCCATGTGCTGCGTCTGCACCAGAGTGACTCATTTATGTTCTTTACACCTAAGGAGGCCAGCGTTCCACTCTGGGCAAACGTAGGGGAAAAACGTAGCGGAAGTCTGGCTTCCTTCATTCATAATGAATCATGCTCTTTCTATGAAACACCGACACATCTGGAAAAAAAACAGAATACAAAGCAAACACCAGGCCCTTTTGTACAAAACAAAAGGACAACAACAATTTTTAAGGCACAATATTTAGAGGAATTCTGAAGGAATTAAGTCGATCTTGTGGCATCACACCCAAATCAGTATTGGTAGCACTTTACACATATATTCAGCTACTATTATGAAAACATAGAATTGTAGAAAGCATTTTAATTCCCATATCAGCAACTCCATCTAGAGCTGTTAAGAAAAAGCATATTTGGCCTGTTTAAACTGTTTATTTTCTTTTGTCTGATCAGAAAAATATGGTATCTTCATCTATGCTCTCACGGTCCATTTAGTGCTTACTTTACTCTTGCCTTGGTATCAAGGCACTCCTCTCCCCGCTAGAATGTGAACAAACTGATGGAAAAGACTATGTAATGTCTCCTTTTATCCACCATAGCTCCCAGCAGGGGACCTGGCGCATAATTGTTATACAGTTAATGTTCATTTGATTGAATTGAATTATGAGTGACACTTTTATTATTCAAATGTAAGCAGAGGGGAAAGGTAGAGAGGGATAAGCTAGGTATGAAATATCAAATCATTGCATATCTAATATATTAAGCTCCAGCTGCAAGTGTCATAACCCAGAAATATTTTTTGGTCACTCCTGGTGCAAGAGAAGATGCTACTAACTTGTTCTCCTATAGCCTCTTAGCTTGACTGGATAGGCCTCCCTAAGAAAACAAAATGTTTGACCTCTTTAACAGAGAGAGAGAGAGAGAGAGAGGGAATGTTTGGGTCCTCCCTTGGTGAACAAGAGTGACAACCCTGTTTATTTGTGGGTATTGGGTATTTCACAGTTTATAAAGTTCATCTATGCTTTTTAATGATCACATTTGATTTTCAAAACAATGTGAGGATACATTCTCTAGTTTATAATTATGTAAACTAAGCTCCAGAGCAGTGAGGTGATTGGCCTAGGTTCTCCTAGTTAGTAAGGGATGGAACCAAGACTGGCCCCTGAAACTGTTCATTCAAAAGAAAAGAATGGTATTTCTGAATTTTCTGGGGACTCTCTTCAAATTCCACCTATATCCCCACTTAGTGATGATCCTGCTCCTGCCTTCCCCTAGTCACTGTTTCCATGAGAGAATACTGTATCCCTTGAGTGTCTTTGGGCAGTGTGAGGATTCAACACCTCTGACCCAGTGAGCGGACTCCTGGGTTAATGCTTTGTGCCCAGGGCATTTCTGCCAGCCATTTGCTTATCGTCTCATCCCTTTGGCAATGATTATAAAGAAGGGCTCCAGGTGAGGTTGAAAGGAGCACTTGAGAAGCTGACTCTGTTCGGTCTATCTCTTTGCTTCCCTTTGGATGCTCCATGGCCTTCCTGTCTGTTGGTTGCTGCGTTTTGCTTGGTGCCCTTGGGCTGAAGGAGGGCACACTGTGTGAAATGATTACATCTGCGTGCCAGTTGGCACAGAGAAGCCATGCTGTGCATATTTGTTTGTGCTCATGCCATTTGACAACAGTAAGATTTAGTATTTGGCTTGCATTTGTAAGGGAATTGGAAAGGAGGCCTTTTCCTCAGTGGGCTACTTACCAACGACTGTAAAGATCTGAGTTCTCCATTCTGGCTAGCTGCGGCTTTCTTTATATGAGTCTGGCATCATTTGATTTCTCTGCACAGGACAAATATTTAGAATGGAAGACATGACCCATTTCCCTTATTGCCCTGAGAAGAATTTGCATGCATATGATTTCCATTATAAGCACTGGAGACAGTACCAAGTATCTTGCTAACCTTTCCAGATTTCTTGAGGTCCCTTCTGGTTCTGAGAGTTCTTTGGGTTGGAGGCAGGAGGTTGTGTGGATATGTGTATGTGTGTGTGTGTGTTGCTTTTTTGTTTATGTTTGGTTTTTGCCTAAGATATTCTCTATATTTCACTTAATCTTGCTACTTCCATATATAGAAGATACAATTTTCTCACCAATAGTAATATCTACTTTGTGACAGGTACTATGCTCCATGAATTGTCTACATTTTATCTCTAATCTTTAAAACAGCCCAGTAATGTAGGTGTTTTATTCTCAATAACAGTGAGGGAAGCGAGGGATTCCATATTTTCTCCAAGATTGCGGTGGCAGAACTTGAATTCCAACCCATTCTTGGCAGGCTGTGAAGCCCATACTTTCCTTGATGTGCATTACTGCACAGCTTAACTAAATAAAAACTTACTTTTACAAAAGGTAACAATATCACACAGTATTTCTTATCTAACCTGCTAGCTACAGGGGAAAACTCTGGATAGAAAGAACTTCATGAAAGAGAGAAAGAAATTCTATATTTGAGGAAATAAGTTTCTCTATAAAATTTTTGAGGAAAGAAATTTCTCTGTAAAAATTAGCTAGCAGGCAGGAAATGTCAGGGAAAAGTGCATACATCATTTTGGGGGTGGGTGAAAACAAAAGCAATGTTTGGACTTAAAGTCAATAATAGATTGCTTGAAGAGAATGCAAGGTTGAAAGGAGGGGCTGCTTGTAATTTTCAAGTCATATATAATCACATTCCCTTAGTTTACCTGACTGGATATATAAAATTAGTAGTTAGAGCCAGATGGTGCTGGGAGTTTATCCCCCAACTTTACAGGTGGGGGCTGATGACATGGAGACCATATTGGTGAATACGTAGACGTAGGACCCGAGCTTCCTGATCTTGAGCCCAGTTCTCTTTTGTGGGCTGCCATGACGTGGTATGGCAGAAAAGCACACACCTCAGCTCTTCCGCCTGGCCTCCAAGGTGAATCCACAGCCCACTGCATTGAAGTGGGGCTCAAAGCCGATACATGGCAGTTTAAATATTTTGAGCTTCAAAAATATCTGGGGAAAATTCTAGGACCAAATAGACTTTGTAAATAAAATCTGAGAGTGGGGCTTATAGACTAATGTTCTGATACACCCAGGGAGGGCAGAACCCATTAGGTTTCAAAATGTGAAAGCTAAACAATGTGGACTCTCGGATCAGCAGCTTGCCAGGCGAGAAGCTTGGGCAGCAGGTTGGTAGCATGCTGGCTAGCTTAGGCAGGGTAGCATTTTTCCTACCGTATAGTTTTTATGCAGAGCACACACCAAGCAAATGATTCTCGGCAGGGAAGGAGGCAGATTTCTTCTTGTGTATTACAGCCATTGGAGTAGATGAAATATGGGCCCTGGAAGCCTTTTTGGCAAACTCTCCAATTACTGCAAGGAGTGCTTATAAAAGGAAGAAGAATGTGGGCTCTCTTTTAGTCTATTGAAACTTTAAAATGTTTTTTGGCTTTTAGTGTGTGTGTGGAATTGATTTTGTTAAACTGAATCATGAATTTTTCTTCTGAATGCAAAGCCAGAATGTATTTTCATGTCTCCTTCAACTAGGTGAGTGAGGTGAGCTGGGCAAAATGGAGAGTTCACGGGAAGTGGTTACCAAAGAGAGTGAGCGTGCGGGGGTGTGGGATCTGAACAAGAGCCCCATTAAGCTCTTCTCACCCATTGACCACAAATGACCACAGAATATCCAGGTCTAAAACAATCAATAGGTTTTTCAATAGATTTTTTTTTTGTCCTCCCAGCCCATCCCAACCACCTCCCCTCAAGAGTCAAGGAGAAACCATCACATCCTCAGCTTGGGGACTGATTAGCCAGAGTTCCTGAAGTCTATACTTCTGCTCCTGCCAAAAATTCACCCAGCTGGAGATGGTTTTCTGATTTAGGATATGACGAAAGCACAGCTCTAACAAATATTCCCAATTCCTTTATCAAAATGTTAAGAATTCATAGTCTTAACATAGAGCAATTTATCTCACATTTATCACATTATAGGAAAATTAAACAAACAAAATTAAATGACTTGCTGTAGAGTGTGTCATAATGGGGCTTACTACTTGGATTCTAAAATCTTATGCCTGGGTAGGAGGGGGAGGTAGTGTAGTAGTCCTCAAATTATATCAAAGTTGCCTATACAACCTCCGAGACAGATAAAGGCCATGACTTTGACAGGAAATGCCTCAGAGATGTCGGCAGAAGGTGTTCAGAGGAAACTGGGCATTCTGGTGGTGATGCCCAGTAAGGCCCAAATGCACATCTGCAGCCTTAGCCTGACCCTCCCTGGCACAGGTACTGCCCGAGTCCACCTTTCCTAGTTTCTGCCTGCACTTGACTTCTGTCTGCTTCTGTTCATGCTCTTTCCTGGGCCTGGACTGCCTATTCCTTCCAAGGCCCAGCTCACATGTCACCTATTCTGTGAGGTCTCGGTCAGGTCCCACCCCTGGGGGGAGGAAGGAAGAATATATATCTCTTTCATCTGTGATTTGAGATTGTATTTATAGTCCTATTTTAAGTGGCTAGCATGTTATATTCCTTTAAAATTGGCAGTCTGTAACCTCTATCAGACTGTAAACCAGGTTTTATCTGTGCATCCCCAGTCCCAAGCAAGTGTTTCTCACTTAGTAGGGACTTGGTAAATGTTTGCTAATTTGAAGCCAATTCTTAAAATGGTCCTCAGCCAAAGAGCAAGTACTCTTACTAATTTAGTTTTTTGTTTTGTTTTGTTTTGTTTTGTTTTTGTGTTTCTGAGACAGTCAAGCTTTGATCTATGAAGGAAGAAGCAACATTCGTAATTGAACAGGGTTATTACTTTTCTCTTTTTCATCTGTGAATCTGATCTAAAAGACTTAGCAGCTTCAAATAAGACTGAAACTAAGATTTTTGAAGCCTTCAATTTCTGGGCCAGACGTTTAGAGAGAATATTTTTGGCTTCAGTTCTAGGGAGGAAAATATTCAAATTTATTATTAACATGCTGCCTTTCTAAAACATTAACTAACTCTTTTTATTTTGTATATCATATTCTTTAAGTTTCTTTTCTCATCTTTTTCCTCTTCCTTCCTTTCATTCATTCTCCTAGAAGTGATAATTAGTTTTTTAAAACTATTATCTTCACTTATATCAAATGGCATTAATCTGCCAAAATTTGGATGGAGTTGAAGCAAAGGTCATGGGACCACATTGAGTTTAGAGGCGGCACTCTCTGGTTAACTAAGCTGACTTTAGAATTTTTCTTGAAGTTCCCCAACATGAGCTCTCCTTTCAAAAAAGTATTCCTTCGTGCCTTAATGATTTCATTGTAGAATCAGAAAAGAGTAGAATAAGAAAAGACTTTGGCAATCATTTCAACGAGCCCTCCACAATTTCTGTGATAAGAGGTTTCTCAGGTTCAACTTGAACCTCCACTGAAAGCAATTTATTATCCCCAAGTTAACACATTTCTTTGTTAGTCAACTCTGATTCTTCTTTGTTATCCTCGGTGTATACAGTCATACTTACGTCAGTAACCCAGATTTATTTTCCTTTCCCACATATATGTTCCTAAAATACCTAGAATAACCAGAGTACTATCAGTGTTTCTGGGAGTGTCTGGATTGTGGAGGGAGACTAGTTCCAGAGTATTCATAAACTACCATGTGAGTTTCAGACTCTGCTCAGCATCTACCCAGGTTTTCTCCTCCTCCTCTGGCTTCTCCTTGTCAGTTTCTTCTCATCCCACAGATCTCTACTAAAATCTTGCTACCTAGTGGCTGCTGTGCTAGCACCAAGAAAATCACTTGAGAGCTTACTAGAAATGTGGAATCTTGGGTCCCCCCTTGGGCTTACCGAATTGGATCAGCATTTTATTATAAGATCCCCAGCTCATTGATATTCACTTTTCAGTTTGAGAGGCATTGCTCTGTCTAGATAGTGCCTTAGGATGCCTGTGGCCTTGCCTATTCTCGTAACACCAATTTCAGGACTGCCCAAATCAGAGTGATTCCCAAATCAGAATGGCCAAGTTGAGGGAAGTTCTGCAGAGAAAGTGGGAGAATGACTTCTCCAATTTTATGGCTCACTTTGTCACTTTGTAGGGTGCTATGCAGCCATGTCCTGTACCCTGCTTTCCCCCTGGGACTTTTCATAAAAGCTCTCCTCCAGCCCCCCACCTTCCCTAGTTCTTTTCTCCTGAGGTGTCCTGGAAAAGTAACCTACACCATCATATCTTTTCCAGTGACTTTTTAAAACTTCTCTTCAGGATCTTAATCTATTTCTTTCCCCTTCTCCTTCTGTCTGAAATTAAAAAGTTTATCTAGAAATCAATAGACCCTTTATGCCAATAGACCCCTATAGACCCAATATACATCACACACATGCACACAAAGAAGTCTGAATTCCCTTTGGATTTACTTGGACCATCTCATATCCGCTTACTTGAACTGACATATACCATCCAAAAACTAATCTATTTTCTAATTTGTGTCTTCTTGGGCCATGAAAAATATGCTTTGAACCTCTTTACTGTATAACTGTTCTTTAGGTATTTGAAGAACATTTTTAGGCCCCATCCCCCAAACCTTCTCATTTCTAGATTGCGTATTCTCATTTCTCTCACATTTTTCTCATGTTTGAGTCTTCAGTTATTTCCCCAGAATCAAGCTTAACATTCTAAGAATGGGTGATACAAACTGATCACAAAATAAACTGATGACCATAAGCAGGAGACAGTGGAAGGCAGAGAGTATCAAAAGAGAACATTCTTGTAATAAATAAAGGTGTATGTAATGCTGCGGAAGACTTCTACATGCAGCCAAGCTGGAAAATAAGTCTGTTGCTTTACTACCTGTCATGTATCAAGCAGATGAGCTACTTATATTCTCTTCGCAAAATGGCATTGTCCATATCACTTTTGTTTCACCAGTTTATTTATACTCTAGATTTTAGTTTCTCAGAGCTCATGCTATAAACTTTTCAAGCAATAAAATTCTGAGCATCTGTGCTTCAAAGGCTCTCTGTGCTGAAGGCTGTTCAAGTTATTGAATATTAAAACAATGAACTTAAGGATCATAATAAATCTGATATGAGAAATGTTGTGATGGCTGAAGCTTTTATAAGTTGATGAGGTGCATACCTAGATAAACACTAAACTGTCTTAGAGTCATAGGTTTCACTGATGGCATTCTTTTATTTTTCAGATTGTAGATCATAATGCTTTAGAAATAACAAAAATAAATTAACAACAAATTTCAAAATCATCAATGATTTTGAAACTTCTCTGAGGCTGAAACAATGTGGCAAACCTTCTTTTCTTTGCCGATGATTCAAGTAATTAAACACAACCTAAGCTAATTTTTTCTGTAAAATTTGCTCCATTGCAACTAATTTCATATGGACACCTATAAAATAAAGTAGTTATCAACATACTACATTTGAGGTTATACAAGTTATATTTTAAAGTAAATGGTTTTTTTCTGTACATAAAACTAATAATTATCTATTGTAAAACTTTTAACATTACAATTGATTACAATTACAAGGAAATTAAAATCATCCATAATCCTACTGCTTTTAGATAAACACAGTATTTTGGTGTACTTTTTTCTTATTTTTAACCACTGAAATATATGACCATATACATGAGTATGGTTACTGACTGTATACAATGGTGTATTCTGTCACTGGTCATACATTTCCATGTTCTTAAATATTCTTTGGTTTTAACTATTGTATAAAATCCCAGCAAATGAATATATCATAATTATTTCACCACTCCTTTATTGGATGTTTTGATTGCTTTGAACTGTTCACTGTTTTTACTAGGATGACTATCTTTGTATGTAAATTTTAATCACTTCTATGATTATTTCCTTATGATAGATTCTGTGAGTTGGATTTGGCAAGTTAAAAATTATGGACATATCATACATCCCTTTTAAATGTGTAGGTGTTCAGTTTGTCCATTAATTAAAATGGCATTTGGGTGGAGTGGGCAGTATTTGGGGGTTTGAGGGGGAGAGAGAGAACTAGAGTTACATCTTCTCAAGAAAAGAAAAAGAAAATCATTTGTTAGTAAATGATTCAAGACATTAGCAGTTAACTAATTCTAAAAACTCTAAAAATGTGTCTTTATAATAGGAAATCTTAGTTCCATAATTATAGAACAGATAACTTTTAATCTTTTAATTTCCTAATAGAATAAAAAATTAAATTATATTTATGTAATTGATGCTTTATTTTTGCATGACACTAAGATTGAATAATCTTTTCAAAATTCTTTTTAAAAATTATATTATTTTCCTCCTGTCATAAAAAGAAAGACACAGAAAATCTAGACTATAACCTCCATGAGGGCAGAGGTGGCAGCTATCTTAGTCTGTATCTCAGTCCCCCACAAACTTTTGACACATGAAGAATGCATAGTAGACACTTGGACAGTGTAGAGGATCTTTTCTTGTGACTTTTGAAGCATAAAGTAGATCTGGACAAGATAGTTTGATTTTCCTAAAAAAAAAAAATCTCAATAAGGGAGTGATATAATAAAAAAAATTCTCTAAACAAATAAACCAAAAACAGTATCCAAAAGACCATTTTGAAGAAGTTAAGGTCTTTAGAAGGCTGGAAGTGCTTCTCTATGTAGAATTTGGGGTAGGCAGAATCAATTTCTTTCTTTCTTTCTTTTTTTTTTTTTTGAAGACAGAGTCTTGCTCTGTTGCCCAGGCTAGAGTGCCATGGCATCAGCCTAGCTCACAGCAACCTCAAAGTCCTGGGCTCAAGCAATCCTTCTGCCTCAGCCTCCCGAGTAGCTGGGACTACAGATATGTGCCACCATGCCTGGCTAATTTTTTCTATATACTTTTAGTTGTCCAGCTAATTTCTTTCTATTTTTAGTAGAGACGGGATCTCACTCTTGCTCAGGCTGGTCTCAAACTCCTGAGCTCAAACGATCCACCCGCCTCTGCCTCCCAGAGTGCTAGGATTACAGGTGTGAGCCACCGCGCCCGGCCTAAAATCCATTTCTTAACCAGAAAAGTCCAAGAACTCACAGGAGATCTTTATCTCTCTTACTTTTCAAAGGCAAGTTACCTGAAACCCTGTCTGTCTGTTCTTCGCTTGCCTTATTACAGCATAAAGAGTGTTCAATAACACCTTTAGAAATGTTTTATTTAAAAATTTAGTCAAGTAATACTGAGAAAAAATGAATTTTAGTTAAAAAAGCCTATAGCAATATGAAGAAACCATATTTTTCCCTGTTAATGTTTATAAGATAATGAGAAAATTAGCTAAATACTGTCTCTCTTTCCTGATATAGCTCCAGTCCTTTTCCAACCACCACTGAAGTTTTCTGGGGTGTAAAACAATGCATGGAGGGTGGGGTATAGGTTTCTTCCTTCTTGTCGCCAGTTAAAAGCATTTTGAATACCAAGACTCTAATTTTATTATCTTCATTTTAGTCTAGATGTAGAAATACAGGGACAGGTGAACAAATAGATCTATGCAGCAGATTGTTTCAAAAGGAGGGTTTAGAGGAAACAATTTAAATTTACATGCAGTGAATGTTGACTCTTAGGGGAAAAAAATCTTTAAAATTACAATTAAAAAGAAAAAAGCATGGAGAAAATGAAAATTTAGAAATAAAATGATCTGTGGTAGGGATATATAAAGTGCCAATTTGAACATGCCTTCTCATCCCCCATGCTCCTGGGAGCAAGTATATGTTCAGGAAAGATGAATAACACTGTCGTCAGTGGGGAGCAAAGGGGAAGGACCAGGAATGCTAGGATGCCAGCGGGGTGCATGCCACAGCGACTTTGATACAATAAGCAACCCATCCATCATTCCAAGGTTGATCATTCTTGCCACTGGTAAATGAATTAATTTACATTCTTTTGTTTAATGGCCTTATTACAATTGTAAATTTACAAGTGATGTTTTGGGATCTTATGCATAATTACTGAAAAAAGAGTTTGCACTTTTAAGCATGCACAGCATTGGAATTTTGCTCATCAGAGATTCCATATTGGATGTTCACAATAATATGAGTATTAGTAGAAATGTGTCTTTGTGGTTTGTTTATTCAGTGCACTTGGGATTATTCATCTTCTACATCTCTTAATTGGAAGGATGATTGTTGAAATTGTTAAAACTTCACTTTTCTTTGAACATGCCATGACTCTTGGCAAATATTTGTAAATTTCTGGAAAATTATATTAAAAGTCTACAGGTCAAAGAGCATTTGACCCACAGAAGGGTCCTTTATTGGCACCCAAACATGATTATTTATTCAGATCAGGGGAAATGAAGTAAGTCCTACATTGTTTTGCTTCTAGTCTTTAGTGTTATATTTGTGCAGCAAACACTTTCTCATCACACTGTTCCAGAAAAATAAAACAGAGTAAGGTATCTATGGCATACCTATGAGGAGGTTGTCTGTTATTTCTTCTATCATAAAAGCCATTAATATAAAAATGTTCATAAACAAAATGAGAAAAGGCTTAAGGGCAATTAGTAAGGCACAAATTATACAATAAAGTCACTAATCTCTTTTCTTAGAAAATTTTCAGCAAAGATAATTGTGTAAAAAAAGTGTTTGAAGAGTAATTGACTTCAACAAGCTTTCTACTTGTCAGCAAAAACATTTTTGCTTTGAAGTAAAAAACCAAACCAAACCAAAACAAAAAAGATCAGCAAAAAATAAATAAATAAATAAAATTAAATAAATAAGGAATAATGCTTAAATCTTCCCAGCAAGAAAAATGAGCAGAGAAAGGTCACCAGCTTGTGTTTTCAGGATTATTTGTCTATCTCACAGTTTGTGGTTTCAAAGTATTTTATCAGCATTAATTAGCTTTTCCCTTAAAAATCTGGATACATTCAACTCAGAACAGTTGTGCCAATTTAAATCTCAAAGTAAAATTTGAGCAAGAAGGAGCATGTTTCTTGGAAGAAGGGGTGTAAAGGAAAACCGATTTCTATTTATTTGCTTTCCATTAAAAACACGATAAGTTACTGGCTTTATATTTTTCTATTTTTTTCTGTTTTGAAATTAATATATGTTCAGCTTAGAAAATTTAAGAAATATAAAATAAGTAACAGAAGAAAATAAATAGCCCTTATAATTTATTTCATAGATACAAGTTTTTTCATATCATATCATAAATATTTAATAGCTTTGTATCTTCTACCTCCAAATTTTTTTCTTATGATGTGGTAAACATTTCCCCATGACATTTCTAATTCTGCAAAGTATTTCATCATATAGATTCAGCATAATTTATTTAATCAATCTCCTTTCTAGTAACCATTTAGTTATTTATTTTTAACGAAGAACTGAGTAAGAAGTCAGTCATGCAAGCCAAACACAGTTCTGAAATTCAGATGTCTGTTATAGTACCCGACTTAGCATAATAAAGCAAAATTTGACTTCTCTCTCTTTCAAATGATTCATTTACTTTCACAAGGCAGACAAAGGAAATGATATACAAACTCAATAAGTCAGGTACGCAAAAATATAGTCAAAAATGTAAGGAAAACGTGAGGAAGCTAGGGAGGTAAGACTACCCAAAGCAAAGGATTACGGAAGATAAACCAGAACATACCTCATTCAGTCACTTTAAGCACATATGCTTTACATGTAGCCATTCATCTACTTCTCTGGTTAGTTTGTTTTCATGGCAAAGAACTGGCTTTGGCTGTAACCCTATCTGCCTCAGATAAGTGGGCATATGGAAAGCTATGTGGTGGCATGAAGCTCAATCATGATTACATCCCAAAGACACTGCATGGTTGTTTAAAAGGGCCTGAGCCCATGAAAGACTCTTCCTAGAATGTCTGCCCCATCTCCCTCAACTCACTTGAGTGTAGAGAGATTCCCCGGGACGCTGAATCTCCAAGAAAGGGAATGGAGAATGAATAATTTCCTGAATTTATTTGAATAGGGGGCTATTCCCCCCTAAAATGGCTTTTCATCTGATATAGATGACTACTGTTCTTTGGCATACAGTTTGAGGAACATTACTCTGACTAGAAATTATTACTTTCTTTATGGTACTCCTCTAGCCTTTATATCTATTGCTCCTTTAGTATCTATCCCTTTTACATTAGGGTAATAGTAAAACCTGGAATGATCCTTAGGGTCACCTGGGAAGTATTTAAAAATGCCTTTTGTTTTTTGGATATTCTGAAACTGGGCCTCAGGCATTGGTTTGTGTTTGAGTTTACTGGGCAATTATATTATGCAGCTGTGTTAAGAACCACTGCCTGATAGTGCTATTTTTCTGTATGCATTTTAGAGAATGTGTCTAATAGAGCTTCAAATCTCTTAAGGCTAATTCAAGGACCTTGCTGATAATAGGTTCTCGATAAATATTTGTTGAATGATTGAATACAACCCTAAAATGTAAAAATGGGAACAGTATTGGAGTGAGATCTAAAATCAAAGTTCAAGAGACAATTCTCAATAGCTACATTCTTTTCTTACTTCTGTATATGTAGATTTTAGGAGCCAGAAATAATTCCATTAAGTAGCCATAAATGCTTCCCAAGGATACCCTGATCTTTGTAGAAGACTGAAGAATTTTAAATTATTTCCACAAGCAAAGCAGAAAGAATCTTCCTAACAATTCTAAGTATAGCATTACCTTAGAGCTGACCCTCCATCCTTTTTTTTCTTCTTTCCATTACTGATTAATAAGTGCCTAATACATGGTAGACATTATTGTACGCTTTGAGAATACACTAGCAGAGAAAATAGAAGTTTTTATCCTTACAGAAGTTACAATCTGGGGAAAATAAAGCTGGAAAGGAGAGAGGATACAGGGAGTTGAAGTGAGGTTGCAAGTTTCTTTAGGTAGTTGAGCTATCTTAGGCATTGCTGAGAAGATGGCATTTGAGTAAGCAATGGAATGAGGTGAAGGAATATCTGAGGGATAAGTTTTCCAGGCCAGGGGAACAGCAAGAGCAGAGGTTTGAGACATGAACACATCCCTGGTATATTCAACGAACATCCAGGGCATTGGTAGTAAGAGGTAGTCAAGAAATGGGGAGGCCAGATCTTGTAGGACCCTGTAGGTTACAGTGTGGACATTGGCTTTAATTCTTAAAAAGATGTAAAGTTATTGAGGGTTTTGTACAAAAGGTGACCTGATCTGACATTTTAAGAGCATCACTCTGGTCTCCATGTTGAGTAGACTGAAGGGGGTAATGGATGGAAGCAGAAACCGGTTAGGAAGCAATTGCGAAAATCAAGATGAGATAGATGATGGTGGTTTGGCCCAGGGTGTTAACAACGGGAAATGAGCAGTGAGTGGTCTGGTCTTACATGACTCTCCTCTTTCATCGATAGACCAATGTAACAAGACAGGAGAGAACACAAAATTTACTCCCTGGATATACATGGTAACATCTCGAATCTTCATATTTTCTTGGAGCCCTGTATGAATTTCTAATGACTCCCTTTTTACAATTGCAAACAATGCAAAATAAAAGAAGAATGTGATTCATTTCCAATAAGCCCTCAGCTTCCTTTTCTTGGATGCTGACTGACCAATTTGTAGAAGAATCTAATGAGGGAATTTCTGTACCCAGCAGAGAGTGGAAATAAATGAGTGAACATTCCTTCCAATGTCTGAGATTCCATGATTCTGTGATCCTAAGTAACTGAAAATTTTCTGCATGTGCAAAGACTGAAAACTTATCATAATATATATAATAGTGGCACTAATCGTCACAATAAGTTGAAAGCAAATACTAATGATCACAGGTATATTTAAAATATTTCACACCTATCCCAGCACAAACACAGTAAAATAGAGAGTGGAATTACCTACTTTGAGATGTGAAATCATCTTCTCAGAAGGTCGCAAGGAGTTTGCAGCTTTTTCTATTTGCAGGGTGTTCTGGGCCCTGACTAATATGAACTGTTTATTTATCTGACCTGAAGCATGAGAAGTTTCTGCCATAGTAAAGTAAGTTCTATTCAGATTTAAAAGGCAGGGTCTGCATGATGCTAATGGCTCCTTACAAGGGGATAAGGTATCAAATTTGGTACATTGGTAAATATTCTTCCACGTAACTATGGCAATATGGAGTCACGTTCTGAGTCTTGCTTCTACCACCTACTGGATATGTGACTTGGGCAAGTTTTTAGTTACTTAATCCCCATTGCTGCAGTAACCCCACCTGTAAAATGGGGACAATAATGGCACCTTCCTAACAGGGTTGTTGTGAGGCTGAATTAGGTCAGACAGTGACTGGCTCAAAGTAAGTGCTCAAGGTAATGTTAACTATTCTTATTTGCTGGTGGTGAAATGGAGAGGGCTGACAAGAAAATTTCCACCAACAAGCATTTTATGTCTTTTTTTTTTTTACATTGTCAAAGTTCTATTGAAATAGATGGAGAGCTTAAATAAAATTAATGGTGCATGCACTAGAGTAACAAGAGTAATAATCAGCATATTTTTAAAACAGTGGGTTGAAAATGAAGAAAACCTTCTACTCCAACAAAGACACTAGCATATTTTGGGAGTGTGCCATGTGTCAGGCATATGTAATGACATTGACATCACATTTAGCCCTCCTCTCACCCTGGTGCTGCTATCTGCATTTTGTAAATAAATTCACGCTCTCCTGAAGAACAGGATGAAAACTCCTCCGGCATCTCTGAAACTCTTCTTCTAACTCCAGATATCACCACATTCTTCCTTCCTTCTTGTTCCAAGCTTCAATTTCCTTCCTGGGGTGTTGAGGCACCCTCTCTCAGCACTCTTTTTTTCCTCTCTCACCTGAACTGCTTTTCTGACATGTCTCCTGAATGCCCTAGTGGGTTACCCAGACATTGGTAGATTTCACAGGAACTGCTGCAAAATGTGGTAACTTGGTATGTTTTTTTGTCCAACCTTAGCCAGATAGCAAGCTTCTTATGTCCAACAGTCAATGGTTAACTAATGACTCACTTTATGGTCCCACAATTATAGCATTTCAGAAGTTGTGAAGAATCAGCCAGAAGATAAATGGTAAAATTGTGATCAAATGTATGTGTGTTTGCACATGTACATATTTTGTCCTTGAAGTTGTATCTCTGCATTCTCATTATGTTCTAGTAATAGACATTTGTATTCATCTGGCTTATTCAGCTTGTTGCTGCTATTGCTCTGTTTGGAAGAGGGAGGTTTATTACCCTTGAGTCATAGGGAAGACTGAAGTTTGCTGAGGGGGAGATTCCTTGTTGGAAGTTGTTTGACGGTCTGGACCTGGGAATAGAGCAGATCTGGGTTCAAATCCCTGCTCTGATTTTAAATAACTGTGTGACCTTGGACGTGTACTTAACCTCTTAAGGCTCGCTTCTTTCTGTGTAACAGGAGAATAACCATACCAGCGTTACAGGGGTCCCTGTGATGATCAATGAGGTAATGAGAATCAAATACATGGCACCTAAATTAGATAATGCCAAGCGAGCAGTGATTCTTATTAATGTGCCCTGATTTAATTAGAAATGCCAGATACTCAGACATAGCAATGTTTTCCCAGGTCTCACAGAGGTATCATAGATCCTCTTCTCAGCAAGTATGTACTGAAATTTTGCTCTTTAGAAAGTGAGTTGCACACACTCTGAGTTGTACACCCCTCAGAGTGGATACTTCTCATCAGCCTAATTCAACTCCCCTTCACAGCTCTAAGAATACTTGTAACCTTCGATATAAAAGCTGAGGGAAGAGGCGAGAGATGGATTTGCATAGTTGGCTTCTTATCATTCAGGTTTTGCACAAATACCACCTCCACAGAGGAAACTTCCCTAATCACGGTATCTCGAATACCCTCCACCTTACCCACCCCCCAGCCAACTGCAATCTTTCTCCTTACATGCTTTATTTATTTTTTAATAACGGACTTTACTTTTTAGAGTGGTTTTAGGTTCACAGCAAAATTAAGCAAAAAGTTTTTATATATCCTCTCCTCACCCACTACCTGCAGAATCTCTCCTACTATCAACATCCCCCACCAGAGAGGTACTACCTTTGCTACAATTGATGAACTTACATTGACACATCTTTATCACTCAAAGCCCAGAGTTCACAGTTCATTCTTGGTGTTGTACATTCTATGGGTTTGGGCAAATGTTTAATGACATGTATCCACCATTATATTACCATATAGAGTACAGTCAGCCTTCCACATCTGTGGGTTCCACATCAGTGGATTCAAACATGAATCAAAAATATTTTTAAAAATGGATGATTGTGTCTGTACTGAACAGATGCAGATGTATTTCCTTGTCATTATTCCCTAAATACGGTAAAACAACTATTTGCATAGCGTTTACATTGTATTAGGTATTATAAGTAATCTAGAGATGAGCAAGCATATGGGAGGAAGTGCATAGGTTATATGCAAATACTTTGCCATTTTATAAAACAGACCTGAGCATCTGTAGATTTTGGTGTCAGAGGGGGATCTGGGAATCAATCCCCCATGAATATTGAGGGATGACTGCAATTTCACTGCCCTCCAAATCCTCTGTGCTCTATTGATCCCTCCCTCCCCACTAATCCTGGCAACCACTGATCTTTTTACTGTCTCCACAGTTTTGTTTTTTTCCAGAATGCCACATAGTTGGATGCTTTATTTTTTTAAAAAAGAATTTATCATTATTTATATTATTTACATGTTTGTTTATCCATTGTTTTTCCCTCCCACTAGCATGTCAGCCACATGAAGGCAGGGTCATTTCTGGACTTCTGAAATGTGGTATCCTCAGTGCTAGACTATGCCTGGCTCAGAATAGCCCTCAATAAATATTTATTACTTTAGGAAACGAGCAAATCTTTCCCCCAGCAAAATTACACTCATCCTTCTGCTAATGTTATAATTGGTAATTGGAAATACATACAATTCATACAAATGGTAATAGTAATATTGATTGTCATTTTTATTATCTTTCAGATATCAGGCACTGTGCTGTGCATTCTAAGTACATTATTTAATTTAAATCTCAGAACTACCTTCTGAGG
The DNA here is from genome assembly GCF_041146395.1 of Eulemur rufifrons. Classification (NCBI taxonomy): domain Eukaryota; kingdom Metazoa; phylum Chordata; class Mammalia; order Primates; family Lemuridae; genus Eulemur; species Eulemur rufifrons. Next base: position 72,079,174 of record NC_090989.1, read on the forward strand.
TAGGTACTATTTAAGAGATAATATAGGTAGTATACAGGTAGTCTAGTCTTTTTTAAATTTAATTTTATTTTTTCTCTTTAAGGAGTTTTTTTTTTTAATTTCAGAATATTATGGGGTAGAAACATTTTGGTTGCATGAATTGCTTTTGTACAGTTTGAGTCAAAGTTATAAGTGTGTCCATCTGTTGCCCAAGCTAGAGTGCAGTGGCATAATCATAATAAGCAATAGCAGCTTAGACTCCTGGGCTCAAGTGATCCTCCCACCTCAGCCTCCAGAGTAGCTAGGACTCCAGGCACTCGCCACCATGGCTGGCTAATTATTTTATTTTTTGTAGAGACAGGGTCTTCTGTGTTGTCCAGGCTAGTCTCAAACTCTTGGCCTCAAGCAATTCTCCTGCCTCAGCCTCCCAAGGTGTTTGGATTACAGGTGTGAGCTACCACACCTGGCCTCGTCTTGCCATATTACATGTAAGAAAACAAGATTAAGAAAAGTTAACTTATCCAAAGCCACATAGTCAGTAAATGGCAAAGTTAAGGTCTAAATTCAGAACTATAGGATTCGAAAGTTGATGTACTTAAACTGTATGTTGGAATTTGGAGCTAGAGGAAACCTCATAGCTAGTCCATTCCACTCCTTGGATTTGGAACATGGTTGGTTAACTCTTGGTGTTTACTTGGTTAACATGGTGTTAACTCCTTGGTGTTTACTCTGGTCCAGTTAACATTTATATAACATCTACTGTTTGCTGGGCCATGTGCTCTAGGGTATCATTTGGCTATTCTTACAAATGCAGACTCTCAGCTCTACTCCAGATCTACTGATTCAGAATCTGCATTTTAACAAAATCCCCAGAAAATTTGTATACATGAGATATGTATGTTTGAGAAACACTGCCCTATAAGGACTGTAAAGTCCCAAAATTCCCATGCTTCTGACTAATAAGCAAACCAAGGTATCAGCTTTCAGAATAGCTTGTACTTTAGAGTGGGAAATAGTCATCCATGCTTATCACATTCCCTAGCACTTAATAAGTACCTAATGAACAGTCAGATTCATTATAAATTACACAAGGAATGAAATATCAGCCAGGCAGAAGGCCTTAATGTAGCTGAGGGTGAATAAACCAGCCTCTGGCTCCTAGGCAGTATAAAATATTCTCTTTCAACAAGGCATAGAAAATGCAGCTTGCTTTTCTCTTAGTGTGAGTCAGTGGTGGTGTGGGTATCTGGTATAATGTCAGCTTTTCTAAGTGTAGTTGGGTAGATTTCTATAATGCCGTTTAGACTATAGCACATCTGCAATGGTGTGGTGATGAGCATTGCCAGGGAGTGCTGATATTTTACTGCAAATCATAGAAGTGCTACTGCATTTCCACTGGGGATGTTGTAGGTGGTAAATTTCAGCGCAACCTGAGGCTGCTATATTCCTACAATAGGGAACAAACTGTTGTCTGTTTTCTATCATCTCTACTCCAAACTCAACCTTCATTACTCACTTTACTGTTTATGAGCATTTACACCAGGGAAAATGAATTTAGCTACTCCGGGTATGCCATCTATTCCAGCATTGTTTGCAGCAAAATGCCAGGTTGTCATCTAGCTAAGGCTCCCTATTTCCTTGTAAGTTGTATTTGAGTCTGAGGATGATTTCAGCACTTTAATCAGTGCATTTGTTTTCTGCTTTGTCATACACATAACTGGCAAGTCTAGCCAGGGCACTGTTTGCAGAGGAAATCTGTCTGTGCCTGGAATGCAGAGCGGGCAGTTTCTCAGATTTCTCTTCTCTTTCTCACTCAACACAGCCACCTTTTCTATTTGTTCCCAGTTCTATGCCGACTATAATTATGTATATTTCTTTTCATGCCACTTATACTTGTATAACACTTCTGCATCCAGGATGAATACAATTCGTCCAGTTTTCTCTCCTTTTTCCCCGCTTGTATGATAAATAACTCAAGCTGTTGCCTTGTTCTTTCTCATTGATTCCCGCACCACAAAACAGTCAAATGGAAATACAATATGTTGCACCTGACATCCATTTAAAGCACCTGCCATGATGCTAATAGGTGCTGACGATTTCTTAGTGTAGCAGTCAATGGCAAATTGTATTAGCACTGCAATAATATGCCTGCATTTGCTTTTTCTGGAATATGCTATGGTTTGCTGCATGAAAAATTCAACAAAATTGTGAGGATTCGGTGGGAATGAGCAAAAGATCTTCACCTAAGAATGTTTTAGTGTTCAAATCCTAACAGTCCCAGTACCTTCTTTTGCCCTTCCAATGAGTGAGGGTAGAAACTAGCCCTTATTGTGTACTGTCAGTGCTCAAGGCCCTGGACTAGGTGTACATTCTTAGTTTTACATATGTTTTTGCTTAATCCTTCCTAGAGATAAAAGTTTTAATACATACGTATGATTTATTTTACAGACAAGGAGTTTAAAATTCATAGAGGTGATTTTTCAAGGTCTCACAGCTGGTCAGTGACAGAATGGAGATTTGTCCGACTCTAGAATTCATCCACTTTCCATACACTATTTTCCTCTTTGCAAAATTTTAAATTCCAGAAAGTTTAGCACACTCTTTTGTTGTCTGATGCTCATTAAATTGGGTGCAGTGGAGTCTATTTTTTATCTTATTCAAAGTGGTCACTGCCAAATTGTGTGTAAATTTAAAAAATTCTTTTGGTAAAATAGATGTTTCATGCTATTTGTGAACAATATATTGTGGGCCCAACTACATTTTAAGAATTTTCTAGTTTATCATAAGCCCTCATGGTATTTTCAATCTGTTCTTCATTGCATGTCAGTAGATAATTCCTGGTGAGCGAGATGAAAGGTAAAGCTAGCCTGGCTTTGCCACATGTTTGGTGTGTATACTAGGGAAAAACACATCGTCCCCTCTAAGACTCAGCTTATTTGTCTGTAAAATGGGGTAATACACATGCACTGTATGCCTCACAATATAGTTGTGAATATTGAATGAGATAATGAATAGGAAAGGTTTTGTAAACCACAAGAACACATAGAAATGTATCATTATAAGTCATCAGGTATTTGCCAGGCCCATAGTATGAGCTTATGTTAGGCACTGCACTAAGGAGGCTACTAGAACTTTCTTTCCCTCAAAAAACTTAAAATGTAGGCAAAGAAAAATATAATCATGGAGCTAGGTTTTGAATTTTTAATAAAGCTATAATAATTGCTCTTATTGTTCCTTTAGTACCATCGGCAGTTGATTTTCAATTAGAGTGAGCATGATGAGAAAAGCTGTCAATTATCTGATATAACTCATATTTTAAGGGTATTTTAAAACAAAACTTGCTTTACCATGTCTTGCATTCAACTTGTCAAATTGCTACCATAGAAAATGCCTTCTCATCCATCAAGACCAAGTCCAAGTCCCACCACTTACAGCAGCAATGATTCTCCAAGGGTGGTCCCAGCATCACTTGGGACCCAATTTATCAGCATCACTTGGTAAATTGTCAGAAATGCACATTCTTGAGTTTCACCCCGGGCCTACTGAGTCAGATACTCTGGGTAGGGGGTGCTCAGCAATCTGTGGTTTAATAAATCCTCCTGAAGATTCTGATGCATGTTCAAGAATAACAACCACTGCTCTACTAAAAGCTCAAGATGTAAGTCAGAAGTTATGAACTCAAAGGCTTGCTGAGGCCAAGAAGCCCCTTGCCAATGATGGAAGTGGCTGGGAATAAGATTATCAGGAGTGAGAGGCGGGGACTGTGTTGAACTGGAGAGAAATCCTTGCTTAATAAGAGCAGCTAGTGATTATTCCAGCCATCGGTTGCCATTTAGGAATGTGAAGCAGCTACAAATGTAATTTTCCAAGAGACAAAAACATGACTGTCTTACATAAATGTAGTGAACACATATTGAAGATTAATTTAACTTATTAATAAAAATTTAGCAAGATGATAAAACTGGTTCAAAGGAGAAAGTGAGAGGCTGGAATATTCATATAGTCAGTAGAAGTAAGAATGCTGAAATAAGGCTAAGTTAGTAACAAAATTGGTTAATAACCTACAGGGAAATAAAACTATTATCTATGGGGTTATTTATTCTACAGTACAAAAATAATATGCAACCAATCTTCTACAAGTTGACATCTAACTTTATAGAGTCTTAGCCCTAATCAATAGTAAATAGTAAATCAAACAATATTGCACGCTTAGAGTCTAGGGCCTAGATTGCCTAGGACCTAGACAATGTATAAATCTTAGGCAGGTGTCGTTGTCTGTTTTCTGTTGCTATAACAGAATACCACAGACTGGGTAATTTATAAAGAAAAGAAATTTATTTCTTATGGTTCTGGAGGCTGGGAAATCCTAGAATGGGGGGCCACATCTGGTGAGGACCTTCTTACTGTCATAACATGTTGGAAAGTGTCATGGCAAGAGGGCAAGAGCATGTCAGCACAGGTCACTCTTCCTTTTCTTATAAAGCCCCCAATCCCATCACAGGGGCCCCACTCTAACGAACTTCTCTACTCCTAGTTGTCTCCCAAAGTCTTCACCTCCAAATACCATCAACACTGATTTTGGGGATTAAGTTTTCAACACTCGAAGTCTGGGGGACACATTCAAACCATGGTGGCAGGCTAATTAGACAATACTCTATTATGACTGAAAATCATGCAGTAATCTTTTTGGCTTATTTCCAAGGTTTGGGTAATTTTTTCTTAATAAGTGTATAGCAGGCCTTCCACTTTTAAAAGAAATCAATCTGGATATATTTGTGAAATTTTTCCATTAATAAATACTATCTACATAAAACATGCTTGAGGACTGGCAACTATGGATTGCCACCTGGCAACCCAGGTATAAATCATTATTGAATTTTCAGACTCCAAAAATATTCTATTCATCATTTGATGTCACTCATTCTATTCATTTTCTCCACTGTGTCCAGTTAAGCACTCTGTGTTTCATTATTAAGGCCTATTATCCAACTTTTGAAAGCAGAGCCAACAGGGAAGTCTCTTGTTCAAATGCCTTTACCAGATATTTCAGGCCTCAGCTCCCCTATGTTCTTCAAAAAATTTCAGCAGGTTTGCTTTTTTGAATAACTTCACTCTAAGAGACAAGCTGCTTACCCTATCAATATTTAAGGAATTCAAGGGAAGACTGGGAATGAAAGAAGTGTTTAGGCAAAGTAAGGCCAAAACCATTTAAATCCTTATTACTGGCCGGGCGCGGTGGCTCACGCCTGTAATCCTAGCACTCTGGGAGGCCGAGGTGGGCGGATCGTTTGAGCTCAGGAGTTCGAGACCAGCCTGAGCAAGAGCGAGACCCCACCTCTACTAAAAATAGAAAGAAATTATATGGACAGCTAAAAATATATATAGAAAAAAAATTAGCCGGGCATGGTGGCGCATGCCTGTAGTCCCAGCTACTCGGGAGGCTGAGACAGGAGGATCGCTTGAGCTCAGGAGTTTGAGGTTGCTGTGAGCTAGGCTGACGCCACGGCACTCACTCTAGCCTGGGCAACAGAGTGAGACTCTGTCTCAAAAAAAAAAAAAAAAAAAAAAATCCTTATTACTGTTTTTTTTTTTTTTTTTTAAATTGGTCAAAAAGCCTTTATTTTTTTCAAAGAGTAGAAATAGTGTGCGCACTTTTCCAATCATAAGAAAATATAAGTAGGAATTAATAGCAAAATGATATAAAATAGAAAATACATAGACTTTCACCTTGAAAGTTAAAAGAAAATACTCTCTTAAATACCAGGTCAATATGGAAATAAACTAAGTGGGAAATATATAAAATTTGATAATGACAACCTACATGTCAAAACCTGATAGAAACAGAAAAATCAGAGAAAAATAATAGCTTTACTCATTTACATTAATAAAAGAAGTATAAAGTAAGTAAAAGTTCAAACAAATATTGAGAAAAATAACAAAATCAACCAAAAGCATTGAATAAAAATGTAGATGAAAATAGAATGAATGAATTTTTTTTTTTTTTTTATGTTTTTTTTTTTGTTTGTTTTTCAACTCATTAAGGGGGTACAAAAGATCAGGCTATATACATTGCCCATGCCTCCCCATCCCCCCCCCCCCCCCCCCCCCGAGTCTGAGCTTTACTGTATTTTTAGGCAGAGGGATGCAATTTAAGGAATTTTCTTTTTGCTTTTTTCTTAAGCCTCAGAGGGAGGGCAGATACAACCTAGAACAAAGAAATCAATGCTCAGCTTTGCATTGCAAAATGAACTTTTAAAAGTGCACAGCAGAGAAAATAGTTTTAAATGCAGCCTTCTTGCGAGTAAATGTTTTTTTTTTTTTTTTTTTTTTAAAGTTCCAAAAAATTGACTTTGCTTATAAAGATCCAAAGTTTGGTGAAGTCTTAATTTAGAGTTCATTCATTCACTCTCGTCCTACAGTTATTTATTGAACATCTATAATGTACCAGGCACTGATTATACAATAGCAACAAACTCCAGGTTCTCCTGGAGTTTATCCTCTGATGGGTGGAATTAGAAAATAAATATAACAGCAAATAAACAAATAGTATGTCAGGTGGCAGCAAGTGCCAGGGGAAAACAATGGCAGAGAGAAGGAAACAGGGAGAATCACCGAAGGGATAGGGATGCTACCGAGACCAGAGAGGGGGCAATCACAGGTGAAGGGTGCTGGTGGCTCAGACCATCATGGTAATGGTGGAGAGGGAGGAGCTATCAGATTCTGGGTGTATTTCTGATAGTGAGTTAGAACCACAAGACACCAAAGGGTCACAATTGTGACTAAGGGACAGGAAGGAGTAGTTGGAAGACCAATGAGCACAGCTGAGGGGCACTAAATTTCCAAGAAATGCTCAATCCCTGCCCCGTTGCTTCAGGCCAAGCTCTGGAGATTAAGAGAAGATGTAGACTCTTAGAAAAGTTTAAGAGATTCTGGAGCAGAGAGTTTTTTGTGCTGCAAGGACAACTCTGAGCCCCATGGAGAAGTGCTGCATGCTGTATGACATTAGGATGGCTGAGGAGCAACAGCTGGGTGAGGAGCTTGGGCAGGTGGACAAGAGGGCCACTTCTCAGATTCCTATGTCTCTCACATGGTGAGCCACCAAAAGTTCCCTATAACCCCGAGAAGTAAATGGTGGTATAAGGAAAGAAAGCCAGCAGTCCAGAGGATCTGTGGCTAGGATAAGGAGGACATGGTGTGCGAATACTTGTTTACCAGTGTCCATGGCAGGGCCAGAGATGCTGGTGGCAGTAGACAAGCAAAGATTGAATTCTAATACCCAAGACCAGGTAGTTTGAAATATGCCCCAGGAGCTATCAGCAAAGACAGGGGCACATAACAGGGACAGACTCCCCCCTCCCAAAGAAAATAACTTATCCTAACAGAGCTTTGTAAAATGTATGCAGTCTTCACCAGCAAGACCACACTGATAAAACAACTGCAGACAAAATTCCTGTTTACTCTATCAGAGCTGAGTAGAAGGAGGAACAATTATAATTTTAGAATTTTGAACTAGATAAAGGTGTCCAAGTTTCCAGGGTTATTTGTCCTAATAAAGATTTTTTTCCCTGCCTAATCTACCTATATTGTCTAGGTAGTAAGACAGTACCCCTACACCCTTACCATGATGGTCTGAGCCACCAGCACACTGCACCCGTATCGTTATGACTGCCTCCTCCCTGTCTCTCTGCTTCCTTTCTGGTTCTTGAGACTCTATATCAGAATAGCAACCACGATTATCCTTTTAAAATGCAGACTAACAAGAGTAGTCATTTAATTTGTCTTATAAACTTTTCTAGCTAAATCACTGAGATTAGGTGTTGCAGCAAAAAAAAAAAAAAATGCTAATACCTTCCAATTTTATTTGTGGTGGGAACAGTCTAGTCCCAGCTTCCCTTCTATCTACACCTTTATACCCATCCTCCCCCAAGGACTTAGGTTCTCCATCTGTAACATAGGTTTGTGCAGAAAATCTTTATACTTCCCTTAACTCTAAACTTACTGGCTTCCTACTGCCACTTAAGCATTTCTAGCCATGCTATCTCCTTTTCTGTCACTCAGTGTCTGGTACAGTACCTTGCTCATATTGCTTTATGAATTAATCACACATGAGAAGGATGACTCTAGACTAAGCCCATTGTAGGGTAAAGGGCTTGGTGGGCCTTGGCCTGAACCCCTCCAGAAAGCAATTAAGCTGGGAGCCATGACCAGCTTATTTCATATCTCTTTCCCCTCAGTGCCACCACTTAGCTACTTTCTGGTTTAGTCCTTTAAAAAATACAATAAGAACCTTCAGACTCTTCTCATTTCTTCCCCTTTTCTTTACTCTTAGCTGTTCTAAGGCATGAAAACTGGGAGCTGAATATGTTCAGAAGCAAAGGACCCTCTGGTGGTGGCAAACTTAGTCTCTATTTTTTAATGTATGTGAAAGTGCCCTAACTGATCATCCAAAGGACCAGTTAGAAACTTCCAGTCCCCAGGATCACTCAAGAAGAAGACAGATAATATTCTTCTTACAGAAAAGCTGCTGCATTGGTCTGATTGTGCCTATGAAGAACTGGGTTTTGCCTGATCTCTATAGATACTGCCGTCCTTACCGACTTTCTCTCTCAAAATGAGGTGCATTTCTAATACTAGGTAGGAAGAAATATGGATAGAAAATGGAGACAAGTGGTCTGATTGGACTAAGGAAGGCAAGGCCTTTTGAAGAGACATACGGATGGGCTGGTGTTCTGTTAGGAGGTGACATGGGTGGGAAGGAGTTTGAGACAGAGAACTGTCAAAGCCAGTGTGAGAAAGGTAGAGGGGAAGAGCAAGGTTGGCATCGGGAATAGTAAGGTACTGAGCCATTGCTTTGGCTGGAGCCTATGATCCTATCAGGCCAAACCTTGAGCTGATGGAACCATTTTTAGGAGGTTTAAAGTCTGAGGCCAAGAAGTCTGTATTTTACGTCAGTAATTCAAGAAAATGTGGTAAGGTCCATGTGGTTATCTGCTAGATGTGTGGTATAGGAAGTAGTGGAACATGAGTAATTTTGACACAAACCTTCCTCCATGTTTGGCCTCCAAGCAAAAGGAAGTGATTTGTTTGAAAGATGGGTGCATAAATGATTTCCGACAAATTTCAAGCAGCACTTGACTTCTATGGGGTTTTTGACTCAGAATGAACACTTGTCTACATTATTTGATTTGTTTTGCTGGAAAAAGAAATGTTTTCCTGCTGAAAAGAAAAACTGTCAAATGTTTGTAAACCTTTCTGAATTTTCTGCAGTTCCTGTTGACATATTCACAAAAATTTTTGTTAAGGATAAATGAATTAGAATTGTAGGGATTTAATTTCCTGAGAACTATATATATGTTCTCAATGAATTAACTGTAAAGTACCAACAACGTGTGAGGCAGTTTAGGCTTTTTAAATTTTTTTTTTCATGGTTTCAGATTTTTCTCATGGAAAGAGCAAAGACCTTAGAAGAACCAGGATCGGAATTCTCTCTCTACCACTTAATAGTCCAGTGACCTTGGACAATTAAAAAAATTTCCCAGGATCATTTTTCTCATCTGTACAGTAGTAAAAACAATAACAATCTCCAGCTTGGTAGAGAAGAGATGTGAGAGTTTCTTTCATATATTCAGTATATGGTAGGTGCTGAACAATAACGACTCCTCTTCTCTCTTCTCCTTTCCTTATAAAATATGTTACTTGTTTGCACAGTCCTTCTGAAAACTTCTGTTTTCTCTGAAAAGTCTAACCATAGAGAAAGTGATTGCTGCACTGTGAACACCAGTCACTCTTTCTGTAAAGTGAGGGACTAACAGTGATTGCCAGGGGACCTTACTTCTAGCACTGTCATTCAGTGAGTTTGGGAGATCGTACCTACCTCATGGTTGAGCTCTGCAAGGCAACTGTGCATTCCTTCTCTCCATCCTGTGAATTCTATAGCATTTCAGTATAACTTACATAATAATTGCTCTATATCAGACACACCAGACCTGCTGATAAGACTCAAGCTTAAAAATAGGTTAATAGAATTTGCTGAAAGCTACCTATGGAGCAGTGTTTTTCCTCTTGTTAGCTAACTGCCTCTTTCATTTGAAAGACATTATGATTTGCAAATCTATGAGAATTTTATATCTTATGACAATTTAGCACAATCTGCCTGTATAAATGGTTTAACACCCAATCCAGTAGCAAGTATATTGGTTTTAAAATTTTTTTTCCAACATGCTGTTGCTGGCTTGAAATTGTATTAGTTTCCAATAGTAAATTCCTAAGGCCATGATAACTGATTTATATGTTTTAAACACAACAGTTATATGGCTAGGCAAGATAACATGTGATTGAGTTAACTATCTGAGTTTTAATATCTTCATGTATAAAGTGGTGATAATAAGTCCCTGTATCCTGGTATGTTGTATGGATTAAAAGAGTTGATGTATGTAAAATAATAATGTAAATAACACTGTAAAGTCTAAAACACAAAATTAGCATTATTATAAAATCTTTTTTCTTATTTGTAACACCAGTAGTATTATTATTTCAATTTTTATTATGCTGTAGTTATAAATCCAAGGAGATCATAGATGCCCAAAGAAAATCTGTGACAATCACTGATGTAATAACTAAATTAGATAACCTAAAAAGGAGGACAAAAATAGATTTATTATTTGTCTTTTTCAGCCATTTACTAAGAAAGATGGCACCCAAAATTTTAGGATTAGAAATTCTTTCCCTTTCCTTACATTTGTGACAGTTTCTTAGGTTGATTTTGAGCATAAAATTATTTCTTTGTCATTATACATTAACCCAGAGCTGACATTTAGGTGGCATCCATCAATACCAATTTCACCGTCCTGATTGTTATAATATTGCAATATATCCACATTCTGCTGTCCCAAGGTCCTCTAACCAACACCACCTCAGCCTCTACCAGGTGCTCCACTGCTCCACAGTCCAGCAACTAAATGCCCAATTGCTAGAGGAAGTGAGGGCCTCTAAGAACTTGCTTGAGCACTCAAGGAATCCGTTATGATTGACTGATTGATGCCCCTGCAGAACTGACTGGTAACCATTTTGAATACTACTCTTACCTAACTAAGTTCTGTACTGAAGGCTGAGTGGCTCCATTACCACCAGAAGGTAGTACCTTTTCATTAACAAAAGTGCTAGATGGAGAGACTGTGAGCAGCACTTTCTCTTTAAACCTTGCTGACATTTACCTTAAAGATGTAATGCCATTCCAAAACTGATTTAGACATGTAGTTCTTACATATATGTTATTCTAAGTAGATAACCAGGCGTCAGTGACTCCAAACAATGTGAGAATCATGTTATACTCTTTCTGAAACAATAAATTATTAGATTTATAGTGTAGAGAAACAGGGGAAATGTGTACAAATGGAAACCATGCTAATAAGAGATACAGTTGTCAACAGTTTAATAGAAATACCTTAAACAAGACTTGAATGATTTAAGAAGAGGTGAAAATTAGTGTGGTCTAGTCTGCAGCTGAATATATGCAATTTCCAACAGAAACAAATGGATCTCTATGGAATTACCTAGATTTGCACTTATATTTACTAAGCTTCTCTGCTAACATAGGAGGATGAAATTTCCTTTTTGATACCTTCATCTGGAGAATACCCTACTTGCTGACTTCCTGCTCCCTGTCTGGTTCAGGTGAAGTTATATTGCAACAGAGGATGTGTCAGAGGCAATCAAGCTCTTTCTGGTGATATTAAAGCCAATTTTGCAAGCACCATATTGGAATGAATTAATAAAAATAATGAGATCAATAACAACAGCTAATTGTATAACTACAATTTACTATGCCAGATAGCATGCCAAGTCCTTTATTTACACTATTTCATTTAATCTTCATAATAACTGAGATAGATATTATTATGCCATATACATAGATACGGAAATTGGTGTTCAGAGAAATTAACTTGTCTAAATTTCCAAAGCTAATAAGTAACAGAATCAGGAATCCAATGTAGGTAATATACTGTCTGCCTCAAAATTCCAATTAATCCAGGTAATCAATTTTAGGGGGTGTTACATGTGATTTATCTGTTTGTTACGCATGCCTGTCTTATCTAGGTTATCTCCTTCCCCCGCCCCCAGAACTGTAAGTGCATGATAAGCAAAGACTACATACTGCCTCATTCAATGTTTGTAAGGTGCCCCTTTTACACATCCACTTGGTAAATTTTTACTTACACTAATCATGATGGCAATGATTTTTTCCTTTTATAAACTACTTCCCACTTTCCAATATTGTTATTTTCTTTTGATAAATTAGTTCAATACAATATTTTCTCTTCATATATTTATTACCACTACTACTATATGCTCGCTTCACTGGCTCTTAGAAAAGTTGCTATATTTCAGTGAAATGTATGTAAATATATACAACTAAGGGTAAGTAATCATGGGGTTTCATCAGTGAAGCTGAACCCTTAAACATAGTATTATGTTTCTATAAGTAGAGTCAATCCCCTTCCCCACCTCCATAGAAGGCAATTGACTACTGTTTCCAGTCTTCCACCTGTAGTTATTATTTTGCTGGTTGTGGGGGGTCAGGGATTCAGGGAGGTCACGGAGGGCAGAATAAGGCTGGGCAGGAAACACCAGGCAACCCCTCCTCAGAAAGTGGGGAGGTGAAGAGTGGATCCCGGATTCTACAGACCCAGCCTCCTTGGGTCAAGCAGGTGAGATAGGTGTCCAAATGCTGTTGATGTCTAGAAGTCCCAACAGGTCACAACCTACAATCCCTTATGGGCACTGAAGTGGGAGCAAGAAAATTGCCACCAGGTGGTGCCAAACCACAAGTGAGAGTTGGACTTTTATCTGTACCTGGATCCCTGGAAATGCCCCCACCTCCACTCCTGCCCATAGCTGGAAAGAGGCACAAAAAGAATTCATTAGATCTTGTAGAAAAGACAGAGATTTACAGTCAAACAGACCTGGGTTAGTTGCTCTTCCATCCAAGGTTTTTGTGAGGTTTAAAATAAGATAGTAAAGTCAGTGTAAATATGCAGGAAGCATAGTACGCAGCATTTATTAGGAATTCTATAATATAAGTGTTATTTGGACCTGACCTAGAAAGAACTGACTTAGCCTGCAGTGTGTTCCTTAAATAGTGAATTAACTTTTGCTATTGCCACTCTTACTTTATTGAAAGAAGGGTGACCTTTTCTCATTGAGGTTGAATCCAACAGAATAAGCCTGTTTTCAGAATGAGAAATTTTTTTTCTGTGAATAATTGAACCACATTTTGTCTTTAACCAATTCACTGGCTCCAGCAAGGCACCCAGTTAGGGCCTGGGATAAACTGTTGAAAAGCTGACGTCATATCCCAGAGATGTCTGCAGATGGGAATGGCATGGGAGGAGCAGAGTTTTGCTGGCAGCTTTATAAGAATTCATCAAAAGAGGAAAAGTAACATTGAAGAATAGCCCAAGAGAGGCTCAGGACATGAGGAGGTGCCTCAGCCAAGCAGAGAGAGTAGAGATAGGAAAGAATCTTAGAAGCTGATAACAAGATTGCTTGAGGACCAGACAGGACAACCTGGCACAACTGAGGTGGGTCGGGGGCAGGGCATAAATTTTGGTAATAAGGCCAGGAATGGAAGATAAATAAATATGGGACATGTGGTTGACATTCTGGTCTACTATTAAAAGAAACCAAATCCCCTATGTGAAACTTTTTGAAGTAACCTAGGGCAACAGCAAGGCAGTGCATTCAACGGAGAGAGCCTCAAACGCTGAACCCACAAACTGGAGTCTACTTCTGAGCCCAGAGACACCTCAAATTTGGAATGAGGGCTCAGTGTCTCTCTGGATCTCTCCAGGCCTCTGTTTTCCACAGGGATCTTTAATGTATCTTCTAGATAAAAATTCTTATAATTATGTCTTCATAGATGGAAAAATATGAGTGCACATAATATTCTTTATATAGGGATTGGTGTGAGTTCACATGAGGCAGAAGAAAATTGACATACAACAAATGAAAAGTGTATAGCTTTTTCATATATGTAAGTGACAGAATCTGTAGGCATGCTTTCAGGAAATGCCCTGCAATTTGAAGCATTAATGAAGATATCAAAGAAACAGTAATTACTATGGCTAATCTGCCAATAATTAGTCATTTCTTTTACTTTTTTTGAAATAGAACATTGGAAATATCACAAGAAATAAAAGTGTGGAATAAAGCTAGTCCCAGATCCCTTAAATGATTTCTTATTGCATTTAGAAACACCTGAATCGTTTGACTCCACGATTCCATGGTAGATCAGTTTCATATTCCCATGTATTTCTAAAGAAGATTATGAGCTCAGATTTTTTTTTTAAGTCAGTAGAACCTTATTCTTCAGAGCAGCTCAGCAGCCTTTGTAAAGCTAGCCAGACCAAATTATTTTCCCCAGGATTTATATTAACAAAAAAAGATAAAACGATGATTTCAGAGGCACTTTTTTAAAGGCCTATAAAACAAGCTAAATTGAAATTCAGAGTTAGGAGATAACACCTTTGTAAAAGATGTCTATAGAGATAGGAATCCAGTTAGTAATGGCTCCCCTGGACACCTGTCTGAGTGTGGAAGACGCCCAGGGGAACAGTTGATCAAGACTGAGGCCTCATTCTTCAATTATAGGTAGGAAGAAGTCAGGGGGTTTGAAAGTTAAGACTTTTTTTTCCTGATTCACTTTAGAAAAAGTCTGATTTGTCATTTTCAAACTCAAAACTGCTACAGTCTGTTTCTACTGTTATATGTGACTTAATATCTAAGCCTTAAATTTTTGAAACTATTCTTATGATTATAGAAGGGCTAAAAAGTCTCATTAAAGCAAATCAAAGATAGGCTCACTTTCACTGCCAAAATTGTCCTTTTAGGATCAACAATATTTTCTCTAGAAAAGGAAGAAGATCATATGGTGAAGATGCTTTAAAAAGCATAAAAGTAATAATATAATTAAACAATCAGCACGTGTCACCTGATACCTTGTGTGCCTTCTATGTTTTCCATACTCTACTAGGCCCTGTGTTGAATGTAGTAGATGAGAGTGATATTCACTATTGACTTAGAGAGAAAATAAAGATGCCCATTATTTGAGGCAGTGTATAATCAGATAGCAAACTAAGTATCACTTAGCAATGTGTAAAATAAAGGTTTAGAAATGGGAGAAATCAATGAGAACTAAAGTAGTAAAGGATCACTTCATGGAGGAGATGAGATGTGAGCTTGCTCTTGAAGGAAGCGGGTGGTCTGGAAAGATCGAGGAACAGATAAAATCCCATTGAGGTCAGGCTGTGCTGAGGGAGAGGGAAGGAGGAACAAAATGAGCAAATTATAGAGTCAGGAATGAAAAGAGCAGAGAATGCATGTTTGTGTTGAGGCTGGGAAGCAACGTGAGAGGTTGGCATGGGGAGTTCCCATTGGGAGCTCAGGTGCGATGGAGTCAAATGAAGCTTGGGAGCCGGGTGGAGGCCTTTGAACTGACCTCACTCATCTTCACCTTGATTCTGGTTCATCCTGAAACCTTTCTAATCTATGCTCATAAGAACAATAAAATAAGAATATTTTTCTAGCTGTGGAAGTATTTACTGCCCCATGTTCTAATCACCGATCACAAGGACTGAGATTCTACCTGTTTCAAAGCTATTCAAGCCATTTTATCTCGAGCCCTTCAGGACTGCCATCACTGAACCGGATCTCATAGTGCTTAGTAGCTGGAAGGCCTCATCCCTGGCAAGGGTCAGTAGGCTGCTATATTAAGCTGGGCACTAGTAATCCAGGAATGACAATAAGTGAACATGATGTAGATGCAAACTCTACCTTTAAGGAGCTAAATCTTTTTCCCTCCTTTATAGGTCATTTACTCTCATTTATATTTGTGGCATGAGCTTCGGAAAGAGTTTAAAAAAAGAGACATAAAATTGTTTTTGATTTCAGTAGTCTATGGCAGATCTGCCAGAGATCTAAAAATAACTTTATAGAGATTCTAAACACACAGCCATAATTATTTTTAAAAGCTTAAAGCAATTTTTAAAGCTGTCATAATTTGAGTAATTCTGAAATAAAATGACAAAGCTTAATGCAAAGGTGAATTATGTTGAACTCACTTTAGCCTCTGTACAGTTAGTTATATGTAGCCGCCTCATAATCAAGGGTTTGGAAAAACTCTATTTTACCTGACCTAGTACAATTTTATTTTCCCAGAAATCCTGAAAAAGTACAAATCTTGTACAAATATTGTTAATAAGTCAGTCAAACACTGAGTCCATCAATATGCAAATACTTGAAAGAGAATAAGGCACTCATAATTTTAGAAATTTTCACATTTGTTTATAATCTTTTAGCTAATTCAACATGAAGATATTTTAAAGATAAAGGTGCTCATCACATTGATGAATTAGGAATTCACCATGCCAGGTAGATTCTGAAGGATATGGGACAATATTGGATTATAGTGTACTTAGATATATTAAGAAGCCATCATGCCATTTGAGTTCTGAAGGATGGAAAAATTTGAAGTCTTCTAAAATGTTTTCATTTACATTTTGGAAAAGCTCTTCAAAGTCAATAAAGAGTGGTAGAGGTTGAGTATTTCAGCTGAAGGGGACAGAACATTTGAAGATCTCAATTAGAGAGAGCATGACAAAGTTGAAGGATTTTAGGATGCCCAATTGTCCTTAGTTAACATTCTTGACATTTTTGCATGTATTACTCTTCTCTCTTTTTAAAGATGTGTTGAAATTTAGTTTAACATGATTTGGATCATATAATTGCCTACCTACTTTATTAACTTAGTTATAAATTGTGCTTATTAGCACACATCATTGAAATTCCTCTATATAGTGTTTAATGGTAACAATTATCCATGAAATATAATCTCATAAATAATTGGTTTCTTGTCATCGAATATATTGGGTCCAATTTTTCTCTGTTACAAAAAGTACACCATTTTAATAGAAATTTTAAACATATATAATTTTCCTTACTATCAAATTACTGTTCAAAATATATGTAAATTTTAAGACTTTTGGTGTGTATTTCCAATAAGCAAACCCACCCCAAATTAAACACTTGGCAACATGAAATGATGTCATTTAAAACTCTTTATTGAGAAGGATTTTTTGAAAAGCATCACTAGAGGAAAATAAACCAAACACCCTCATCAGGCATAAACTGATTTAGAGCCATACAAAATCAGGAGATATTTTCATGGAAATAGAGGCGGTGCTATCTCCAACAAGAATCTTTACCCCTTTGCTCAAGGACATATATGTACAATTTAATTTTAACTCTCTTAAACATATCTTTAGGAAATAGTCTTTCAATAGGTAGAAGACCTGTCTGTACAATTTTGTCTTTTCTTTTTTATTTTTTAAGGATTGTTTTTCATAGTGTTATAATCAAGTCTTATACCTTGAGAAGAGATAGAGATCTTAATTTTCCTTCTTGATACCAGGATGTAAGGTAGCCTTTTCTCAAATAGTAAAAATTTGCCTCAAAATGAACCCACAGCATAGATGGGAATAACATTGAAACCCTGAACTTTAAGATCATCATCTCTTATAGAAAACCTTAATTATGAACATCAGATACATACAAGAGAAATAGTGAAAATCATTAAAAGAAAAGAAAAAGAAAAAGAGATCATAGACTTAAAGAAGTGTTGGAATGAAGATTTGGTGATAGACATTTTACAAACCAAGGCAGCGTGGGAGGTCTTCAATTTATATTTTTAAATGTGAGCAGATGGGCTGAGCATTTTTATAGAAAGTGGATGTGTGTGTCTATGTGATGAAAATTTAGTTCATGAAGGCTGTTCCTTTGCAGGTGGGAATAATATGAACTACTCACTTTGCAATGATAGGAGAGCTAAAATCAAACCCCCAAAACATTTTACATATGGTGACCCAGTTCTGCTTATTTTCTTATTAATTGTCCAGAGAGTTGTTCTTTCTTTCCATTTGACAATTGGAGTGAAAAAAATAACATCATCAAAAGAAATTTGAATGTCAAGCATACAAAGATTAGACATGTCATAGCAGAGAGTATCTTTTGTATGGCTCTAACAGTACTGGGTGTCATGGGTGTTAAGGTGACAAAAGGTGCAGACACATTTCCTGTTTACAATCTAGTTTGAGAAGCAAAACTGCTATGGAATTAATCAAAGCAATTAATAAATAAATTTTGAATATGTGCATAGGTGTATACATTGTTGTTGTTGTTGTTTTTCCTTAAAAGATAATAAAGGGTTAAGAGTGCAGACTCTGGAGCCAGAAGGCTTAGGTTCAAATCTTATCTCTCCTACCTCCTAGTTGTGTGACCCTGGGCAAATCACTGAATCTTCCTGTGTTTCAGTGCCTTCCCCAGGAAAAAGGAAGGAATTAGGAGGAAAATAATAGTAGCACTTATTGACAGGGAACTTTGGGAGGATTAAATTAGTTAATATATACAAAGTATTTACAGCAGTGTCTGACACATTGTGATTATATGGCACATTGTGATTGCCATATAAACACAGTGGTTTCATTTATTCTTAGTTGGTATTAATATTATTCTGGTATAATACAGGTAATTAGAGTCTGAATTTCTTATTCTTATCTTATTCTTTATGTACCAAAAATTTTTTTTTGTTTTCATAGAGAACATGTTTATCCTTTATAAACTGACTCCACAATGTTGCTATTTTCAAATAGCCCCTACCCCCATAATCATAACCCTTTTTACCAGATCTTTCTATCTGCCTGAATCTTTCTTTGGAGCTAGATTTATCCACATTCACTGCTTGTCATAAAAAACAAAACAAAAAAAAAATAAAGGAAAAAAATTAAGAAAAATTATGTTTTGCTTTAATGGAAGCATTCTTTTAGGGCTTTACCTAACAACTTTAGTATTTTAAAAGTTACTGGATAAATTCATATTTATTCAACCTGTAAACTACAATTCAGGCATCTACTATTTGCCAGTATTATGCATATAATTGTGAGATTAGAAAGATGAATAAAATAGTTATTATTAGAGAGATTAAAATACAGGGGGATTCAGACATCTGTATAAGCACAGACTATTTTATGAGCCTCAATAATATCACCTTAGTCTTACCAGATCTCCATTTAAGATTCCTAATTTTTTAGTGAGTTCCTCTATGCCATATGGCAAAATTTCCTCTTCCTTTGTTCTCTGCCCCAGCTTTTTTCTAAGACTGTTCCGGCTTCATTTCTCCCAGCATTGCCAAAATGCACATAGTATTCCAGGTAAATCTGGCAGGATCTTGTTTCCACTTTGTTGTATATGCTCTTTGTGAGAATTTTGCTGCTATAATTGAATACAACGGTACCATGGGCCAAATATTGAGAAATATGCACAATGAGTCTCTGAGCTATTTGTTAATTAAAAAATAATAATTCTTTGTTTTGTACTAAGGACAACAATATATGTTCATAGTTCTAAAGTAGGAAAGTATAAAAAAGAATAAAAAAACCACAAGACTGTTTATAGTCTCAAATCAAAGAACATAGCTACCATTAATATTTTGATATATTTCTCTCCCCTCCCCTGCCACCTAACTTTTTTAGGACTAAACTATTGTTCTTTTCTTGCTTTTCAAAGTTAATATTAGAATATGGACCGTTTTCCATGCCATTAAGTATTCTTAAAGAACTTTTATGATGGATTTAATTATGATTTATTTAATCATTTTTTTATTATAAGCAGAGGCCATACTGTTCAGATAAAACATTGACCTGGTTTCCCCTCAGTCTTTATAAGGCATTATTCTTTTCTTTGAGTCACACAGTACTTCCTTATCTCATGTTATTTTCCAATCAATCTTTCTTCTTAAACATTTGAGTGTTATGGAAAATGTGCAAGATTTAGAGTCAGTTATTCTAATATTAGCTTGTATGACACTTGGCAAGTCACTTCATCTGAGTTACCTTTGGCCTGTTCATTTGTAAGATGGAGTAACATTCCCTGCCTTTGTTACAACACAGTTGCTGTGCAGATGATGAGATGGTGCATGTGAATTTGTCCCACAGATTACAAAATGAGGGATAGTTCTATCCCTGTGCTTTACTTTTCCAACCCAAAGGCAACATTGAATCTCCTAATCTCCTTTTCCTTTTTTTCTTTTTTTTTTTTAGAGTTCAATATTCGTTTATGGTTGTTGGATTTTTTTTTTTTATGTCAGCATATTATGGGGGTACAAAAGTTTAGGTTACGTATATTGCCTTTGACCGCCCCCCCCCCAAATCAGAGCTTCAAGCGTGTCCATCCCCTAGATGGTGCACACTCATTATGTATGTATACACCCATCCCCTCCCCTCCCACATCTGCCCGACACCCGATTAATGTTATTCCTAAATGTGCTCTTAGGTGATGATCAGTGAAACCAATTTGATGGTGAGTACATGTGGTGCTTTCCTTCTCCTTCAGTAAAGAAAAGGCTGCATTGAGACGCTGAAAAAGTTGCTGCAAATGATATTATTTCATTCCTTTTTATGGCTGAGTAGTACTCCATGGAGTGTGTGTGTGTGTGTGTGTGTGTGTGTATGTATATGTGTGTGTGTGTATATATAAAACACATTTTCTTTTTGCACTCATAAATTGATGGGCACTTAGATCTGTTCTACATCTTTGCAATTGTGAATTGTGCTGTGATAAACTTTCAAGTGCAGGTGTCTTTTTGATAAGATGACTTCATATATTTTGAGTAGATATCCAGCATTGGAATTGCTGGATTAATGGCAGGTCTCCATTTATTCCTTTGAGGAATCTCCATACTATTTTCCATAGAGATTTAGTAACAATAATATTAACATAACAATTACAATGTATGAATTACCCATAAATTGACAGCTGGGTGCTTCAAATGTCAGTTTAAATCCTCTTAAGTAACCTACAGATTATTTGTTAAGTTAAAAAGTTTATCATTAGTCCAAAATCATTTAGAGGAGATATTCTCAAAAGAAAATCAGTCTTAATTAGAAGAAACTAGGCTTAAGAGGAGATACTAAAGGCAAACCTAATGGCTAAGTAGAGCCAACAAAAAAGAAAAACAAAGACAGACTCCAGTATGGAAGCCTTCCAGTGGGAGGTGGAGAGTAGGAAACATCCTTCTCCTTCTTTTCCTTCTTCCCCTCCTCCTCCTCCCTTCTCCTCTTCCTCCTCCTCCTCCTCCTCTTCCTCCCACTCTTCTATGTTGCTGTGTTAACCCTTCTTCCATTGTACTGTGGGTGCTAGCTAAGTGAATGTCTTCCATTCCAAACCTGTGTGCATTAGGACAGGATCACCTTTTGTTAATTGATTTTTTTACATCTCTATCAAGGTTTAATTGACATTATAAGTTGTACACAACTAAAATGTACAATTTGATAAATTTTGACATGAAACCATTACCACCATAAAGTCAGCAAATATAAAAATCATACTGCTGGAGTTTTATTGAAGCCATTTGAACTCCTCCTTCCTCTCTTTGCCTCCTCTCCATCCCTAGGCAATCACCACCTGTTCTCTGTCAGCATTAATTAGTTTTACTCTTCTAAGCTTATTTGATTCAGTGTAATTATTTTGAGATTTTTAAACATGTTGTTCACAGCAACAGTTCACCTACTTTTTATTGCTCAGTTGTATTCCATTGTATAGATATACCATAATTTACCTATTTATCTAATGATGGATGCTTAACTTATCCACTGTTGCATAAAAGATTATCCAAAAACTTAGTGGCTTAAAACAATAAACATTTATTATCTCACAGTTTCTGTGGACCAGACATTTGGGAGCAGCATAGGTGGGTGGTTCTGGTTCAGTATCTCTCATAAGATTGCTGTCAAGATATTGGCCAGGTCTGCATGTGCAGTCATCTGAAAGCTTGACTGGGGCTGGAAGATTCACTTCCAAGATGGCATTTTTATCTACTACACCCAGCACTATACCCAGTGCATGGTTGGTATTCATAAAATGTGTATTGCTGGAGTAGGTTAAGCTCTGATTATGGAGGTCCTTACATTTTAGGATAAGCTATGAAGAATCAGTACAGGTGTTTGAATGGGGAGTGCTATGCTAACCTATGTTCTAGGACACTGGTTTCAATGACAGGAGGTGGCCGATTTTTAAGTGGAAGTTTTTCTACCAAAATAGGCAGTGCTAGTCAGAAGTTCAGTGATTTATTTTCTTGATTTTACCCTTTAAGCAAAAGTTTCTATAGTAAAAGGTCAGAAGCCGTTCCTGCAGAGCAGATCTAGTAGATTTTCACGAGGCATTCAACCACATTCTTTTTTATTTTTGAATCTTAAAGACATGCCAAGAGTTTAGGCCTCATTATATAATAGGCTTTACAGATCTGCTAATAATTTCTGTGTGGTACAGATAGGACATTTTTTTCC
This sequence comes from Eulemur rufifrons, assembly GCF_041146395.1. Taxonomy (NCBI): domain Eukaryota; kingdom Metazoa; phylum Chordata; class Mammalia; order Primates; family Lemuridae; genus Eulemur; species Eulemur rufifrons. The sequence continues at coordinate 72,101,547 of NC_090989.1, forward strand.
CTCTGAGGCTTGGTTTTCCTATGTCCAAAATAAACAATATTGACTAACTAACTTCTGCACTTCTTTTGAGTTTTAAGGTTATGTATTATGAGGAGTAGGTAGAATTATTAATTGCAAAGGGGTCACCAAAGTACAAGAGTCGTAGAAGTGATCCCATCCCAAAGCAGCATCTTAGAGCCACTAGCTTTATGACTTGAAGATAATATTGAATCTGACAGATAGATGCTATCATTCACTCTCATGATCGTTTATTAGGATGTGACCAGGCAGAGGCCCTTGTCTCAGGACTACTTTAAGGTAGAGAAGCTGGGAGAGGGGAGAAGTGGGTTAAACCTGTCAATGTACTTTCGCTCCTAACTCAAATGAAGACTCGGTGACATTCACTGAATGTGTAACAGGAGGGACAAGGATATAATGGCAATTAAATGTTGCTGACACACCAGCGGTGTTGACATTTTTAAACCCAGACCTTTTAAAATGTTTTCTTGCTCTGTTTATTTTGTATATCTTTGCACATCAAATTTTGTTGGGTTTTATTTTCTCTAATGGGTATAAAAAAAGGTCAAAGGTACTGTATTAGTTAAGTTTCTCCAGAGAATCAGAAACAATAGAATATTTACTAATTTATTATTTATAAGGAATGGGCTTATGTGATTGTAGAGGCTGGCAAGTCCAAAATCTATAGAACCAATGTCCCACTTTAAGTCTGAAGGCCAGCAAGCTGCTGTAGAATCAGGAAGAGTTGATGTCCCTCCCAGCTCAAAGGTCTCAGGTAGGGAATTCTCTCTAATTTATGAGGCCATCAGCCTTTTGATCTATTGGGGCTTTCTACTGATTGGATTAGGCCCGTCTACATTACAGAGGTGTCTGTTTTATTCAGTCTACTGATTTAAATGTTAATTTCACACAGAAACCTACTGATTTAAATGTTAATTTCACCCACAAATACCTTCATGGAAATACCAGAATACTATTTGACCAAATATATGGGCACTCAGTGGCCAGTCAAGTTGACACATAAAATTAGCCATCACAAGTATATTGACTATGAGTTCTTTCCTTCAAACTACACAAGGTACCACCCCAACCTCTTTTCAAGAGGCTAAGGGCAATCCAGAAGTATGTTCCATAAACATTAAGAATCTCTATTCTATAAGAAGACAGTATATTTCCAAAATAAACTTTCTTAGATCTGACCACCAAATGTGGAATGAGACTCCTTAGTATAGACCTTTGCTCATTTCTTCAGTCCTTGGCTGTCCCAAGTATCAAAAGCATCTTTCCTAGTTGCTGTTTCTTCATTCCTAGAGCTATGTCATCATTCTCACTTCTCTCCCTTCCTCTAATACTTATTGTGTATTTATTCTATGTAAAGTAATTCCAAAGGTTGGGAAAACTGGGCAGATGACCATGAAATGGTCCCTATTTTTTCTCTGTAGGCTTTTAAAATGTTTTATAAAGTGGCATTGTGATGACATTGAATTCTCCTGCATTTTAAATTTTATGTAAGAAACTGGAATTGTTGGCATGAATTGTCATGAATGGGCCACTGTGTGCTTTTATAGCTATTATTAAGGTAGTTTAATAGATAATTTCTAAAATAACCTAAGGGATCAATTTGTAGTATTATGTTACTGTGTATTTGCTCTCTATGAGTGGTTATCATTTGTGGACAATTTTAGCAAGAAATCCTTGGGTTTAAATAAACGGGCTAAAATACTATACACAACACCTTGGCATTCCCTTGTTTTTGTTTTGGTTATTAGAAAACTTTTGCTGCTCTTATACGGCACATTCTCCCTTTTTATGTCCTTTTGATTAGTTGTAATGGCCATCTGTCCTCTCCTAAATCACCTGCTCATCAGTACCATTAAGCAACAAAGGTAAAGAGAGCTTGATTCTGTGATGATCATGGTGGATTCCCCGCCTGCTACAAGAATTTCTCAAATGGGCCTAAGGCAGATCACCTGGGTGTTTAGGAAAGAAATCCTTAAGTGTTGAAGACCAAGAATTATTTAGAGAAGTTTTATGCTCTTGGAGGATGGAAGAAGAGAGCTTATTTTCTGCTTAAAAAATCTCTTTCAAGAAGAAATGAAAAACAAGGAAGAAGGAAAATAGAAGTTGCATTTACTAATAGCTTCCACCTGGAGTCCAGATTACTATACATGAGGATTCACAAGGAATCCCAGTTTCCCAACTCATCCTCAATATTCTTATTTATTCATTTGTTCAGTAAATTGCCCATCATGTACCAGGCACTGTGGATAACTCAGAGATGTATGAAGATTGCCAAGAATTGTATGTTATTACTATAATATGAAGAGAGCAGTTTTAAGGACCACTGGAGCCCTCAGAAAGTTCCTAAAACGGGAAAGGACTCCTGGCACTCTGGGAAGGCTTTTAGGAGGCACAGGCGTCGTGAGACTGGGGAAGATTGAGCACCCACATTGCTATTGGGGCTGCTGCTGAGGAAGGTGGGGATCTGGCTTTGGGTGTGGAGGAAGCAGCTGCTCGCGTTGCTGCGTTGCTGTTTGAGGAACAAGCGCAGGATCGCACAGAAGCTAAATTGCTGCCCCTGGGGAGCGACCTCCAAACGGGGCAGATTCAAAAGCACAATCTGAATATAACAGATTTCTTTTAATAAGGCCCTGAGCACCCTATTAAATTGTCAGTCCTCTAATAAGGGACACCGAAAGCTTTCGCCTTCTTGGATGCGGAGACTGGCCCGGGCAGTGGAGACCCCCGCCGGCCCGCCCCAGCACCGACGCCTGTTGCTGCGGCACTACTCGCACGCTCCGCCGCTCTGGCAGGGATCCCGGAGCTGCATGAGTCAGTTTTGCGCTGCATAATGGAGGAAGGTGCTATTTTGGGATAACAGGCATATGATCAGTTTTTTCTTTCTTTTTCTTTTTCTTTTTTTTTTTTTTTTTGGGGCAGATTTCACAGGCCGCGATGTTTGCAGAAAGAGTGACTTTCCAGAATACCTTCCTTTCTGCTAGAGCACAGAAGACAATTTCACGAAGTCATTGTTGCCTCTCCGGCAGAAAGGGTTTCACGCTTGACATTGACAGTCCATTAATTGTGTTAACAACAGTAAAAGCTTTAGAGCAGTTTAATGGAAGATGTTTATGTGTGGTTAATAAGGTACAGTCTCTTTTTTCAACGGTAGAAATGAACGTGGAGACTAATTCAAAAGGTGTGGAGAAGCTCTGAAGCACCGAAGGTTAATGGAATCATGGAACCCTAAATGAAGAGAACTCCCCGTCTGCTCCCCTCCCTTTCCCATGACGTGTCATGTGCTTTCCTAGCCTTCCCAGGATGAATGCCAAAGTGAGCTTCCAGCTTAACACAGTCATCAAGAAGGGATGTACTACGGTTATAAGGAGTTTTACTTTCTTTTTCTTACACATATTATTACTGTTTCTTATAGTGAACATATATTCTTTCGGAAACAAGCCAGAACCAATAAAAATATTTTATAAAAAGATGAAAATGATCTGTGTGTGTGTGTGTGTGTGTGTGTGTGTATTTCTCGGACTGTGAAGTTTGGACAACTGCATACTACTAGATCTGATGTGGACAATACGGTGCTATGAGTACGGTGGATCTTAATCTTATTTCCAGATGATGGACACTCTGGTGTGTTTTCTGTTTCATAAATCTAGCCAAGTGTATTTGGGGAAACTTTTGGACTCAGTCCTTAATTAGCCTGAGAGATTAAAGGTGACTATGATGAAGTCCCTACCTTCAGGCACTTTGTAAACCTTTACATTCCATAGAATTTGTTCTATCCCCTTCACTGACTTTTTTTTCCCCCTCTTATCTTGCAATTTTATCAATCATATGATTTAGACTATCACATTTACATGTTTCCCCCAAAATATTTATATATAACTATTTTTGATAAATTAAAGCTATATATGCTTAAATGTCTGCTGCAGCTCTCTAACTAGATTTCCACAGGTTGCTCAAATTTAACATGTTCAAATTTGAACCACCTATGGCCCTCTCCCCTGCTGAAAACAAACGCAAACACACACAACTACCCGAATGCTTATCTTATACCCCTGTGTTGGCAAATGGCCCTTCTGTCCTCCTAGTTGTCCACTGTGGACTCTGCTCATGATATTCTGTTCCTCCTTTGTCCTTAATACTCACTTATTTATTAAAACCAATATACTCTAATTCTTATTGTCTTTGGATCTTCTGCATCCTTGCAGTCCTCACTGGTGCTGCCCAGTTTAGGGCCTTATCATTTCCCTTCCAAAAATTGTAATAACAGCACTACTGTTCTCATATCCTCAGGTGAGACTTCTCCACAAATATGAGTTATGTCCTCCCATTACAACCTTCCAATAACTCCCTATTACCTGTGAGATAAAGTCCAAACTCCTTTGCATGGCACTTGCATTTCTCAGTAAAGAAGGTATAGGATTTGGGATCAGATCTGAGTTCAAATCCTCATTCTGCCACTTACCACTTCTCTCTGTTCTAATATCCCCTTCTGTAAAATGAGAATAATAATGGTGGCTCCTTGTAGTAAGTCTTACTTCAGTTCCCCAATACCTGCTTCTCCTCTAATTCTGAATATTATATTTCACTGGTTCTTGAAGTTAGGTGTGTCCAGGTGGCTTGCTTAGCCGAGGAAATGTAATGAGGAGTGGTATGTGTTACTTCTGCGTAGAAGCATGTAGATAGTGGGACTAGACTCTCCAGCCCACAATGTTCTTTGATGAATGTGAAAACACAGTTGATATGAAGGTTCTGTGAGAATTAAGGAGACTGAATGCTGAGCCTACACATAGAAGACAGCTGCCCTGGAGAATGACTCAAATTCACAGCAGACTATGTGTGGCTGAGAAATAAACATTCATTAGATGAAGCAACTGATATTTGAGGGTCGTTTGTTACCTCAACACAGCTCAACCTCCACTGAAATTCTACCACAAAGCCTGTTATGAGAAATTACATAATGTATGAAGGCATTTGGCATGGTGCTTGGCACAAAGCAAGTATTCAGGTAACAGTTATCTTTCCAGACAATATCTTTTTCCTACCTTTCATCCATGCACTTTATTCCAATGCACCTACCCACTTGCTAGTTCACATTTCAATATCTTTAGACATCACAATTACTCTGCAGGTGCTGTTTTCTCCTATCTTGCTCAGGTTAGGACATTTATTCAACCCTCAAGAACCAAATTAAATGTGTCCTTTATAAAGGATTATCTCATACCTGCATCCACCCACAGCCCAGGTTGGTCACTTGGCCTTCTATGCTCATGTATGCAGAGGGCCTCTTCTTAGCACTTGAACACTTACTGCAGTGATAACATTATGCATCTGTCTCTCTTATTGGGTTGTGTGTTCCCTGAGACAACTCTGTCTTGCCCATCTCTGTAGTCTCAGAATCTAGACCAGTGTCTGCCACTAAGTAGATGTTCAATGACGAAGTGTTGAGTTTTGTCTCACCTTTGAGCCTCTGAGGTGCTTCTGATACCTGGAGTGAAACTTTGCTCCTTTCCCGCCTGCACAAGTCATGATTCTTGTCTTGTGGACTTCACAGAGTGATAGTAAGAATCAGATGAGAGAAAGCATCTGTGGGAGTTTTCTAAAGCGTGAGGTGCTATGTAGAGATGATGTTACTAACTTTGCAGCTGCTGACTAATATGTATAAAATACCTGGAAAATACATGAAATCTGAGAGTAGTCACTACAAGGAGCCCTCTGGGTTGCCTGCTCATGCTATTCTTACACTACACTTTACTGCCATCGTGTGGCCTTTCTGGTAGTTGTCAATGGTATTGGTTTTTAATATACAGTAGTAATTTTACTGATAAATTTCATAATTATAAATTTTCAAAGATTAAAAACAGTAATTTTTCCTTTAGAAGAAAGACTGGGAGCACAACTCTGAAATTATCCAGTGTCTTTCTATGCTCTTCTTTGAGGAAAACTAGGAGACTAGATTTGGAAATACCATTAGAAAAATTATGGCAGATAAATCTAAAAATTAAAAGACGGGCTGATCAGAGAAAAAAGGGACAGTGTTGTAGATGTCAGAGAAATGAAAGCACTTGCTATGCCCAGGAATATCTGTAAAATACTGTTATTGGAATCCCAATATTTCCTGCAAAATGTCCTGGGCTCCCCACTGGCAGTCATCAAATCTCATTAGCTTCTTTTCTCCTGTATCTCTTTCACACATTCCATATTCTCCAGCTTCACGGCTATTGTGTATTTCTGACGTTTATTACTTTGTGTCTGGATCATTTTAATACCTGGTCTCCATATCTCATAATTTCTCCTCTTCCTTTTATCTTGCATGCACTGCTAAATTGATTTTCATGAGGCACTTTAAGAAAAACAGTGGTTAAGAGTAAAGTCTGGAGCCAGACTGCTTGGGTTTGAATCCAGATCCATCAGTTTGCTCTAACTGGGTAACCTGAGACAAGTTAGTTAAATGCTCTTTATTTCAGTTTCCCTGCCTCTATAATGAGGATACTACTAGTACCTGCTTCATATACAGTCAGGCATCATTTAACAACAGGAATACATTTGGAGAAATGCATCATTAGGTAATTTTGCCATTGTGTGAACATCATAAAGTGTACTTCCATAAACCTAGCCTGCTACATTCCCAGCCTATTTCTCTTAGGCTACAAACCTGTACAGCATATTACTGTACTGAATACTGTAGGAAATTATAACACAATAGCAAGTATTTGAGTGTCTAAATATATATAAGTATAAAAAAGTACAGTAAAAATATGGTATTATAATCTTATGGGGCAACCATCGTATATACAATCCATCATTGAACAAAATATTGTTATGTTACACATTATTGCATTTCTGGTAAAGATAAAACAGGCAAATTCACATCAGAGTGCTTAGCATTTAGTGTTCAACTAATATGTGCTATTACTAGTTCTCCTTGATAGAATATGAATTTTTTGCATATGAGCCTTTGATTTGTCTTTACATCTTGAACTTCACATACCACTGTTACATTCTAGTAATTTGATAATATTATTAAATATATAGGTGAAAAATCACTAAGCTTGAATGGATACATTCAGTTCACTTCTTGGAATTTTCATTATATCACCAAAATATGCCTAGGGCTATACCATGATCTGTGTGTGTGTGTGTGTGTGTGTGTGTGTGTACTAATATACAGAAAAAATTCAAACTTGCCAAATTTACAGTCACTAAGCAGTGATTAACATTTATTGAGTATTTACTAAGTAATAAGCTTTGTTCAAAATGCTTTATATGGATAACTTTATTAAATACTCGCAAAAGCTTAGAGTACTATTATCAGCATTTCTATTTTATGTAGAGGAAACAAAGGTGCGAGGAAGTCCCACAGCCAGTAAATGGAGACTAGATTAGAATCAATGAAATTCATCTCAAGAGTTTACATTCTTAAGTGAACTCTATGCTATAAATACATTCTCCTCTAATGCCTCATTTCAATTCTGAGATGGTGTTTTTGGATATCAAAACACAGAAACATTTTTAAAATTCCAAACCCAGTAGAATGCAGCATGCCAAGCTCATGACTGTATTCAGGATGCATTAAGCCTCAACTTGCCATATCCCATTTTGGGAACAGTGCTCCACGCAATATGAACTGTGACCACTGGTTTCTGCTGTACTTGGATTGCTCTAAGTGTGGAGATGGTCTAGAGACCACAAAGCCCAAGTATTTTTAAGCTTGTTACAGTAGGAAAGGCAATGATTCAATTCCAATAGCATATTGTCAGACACACCACGTACCACCTGCTACTCTAACTGCTGGCTTGTGCTGGAAAGTCTTCCTGAGATTATTGGCCCTAAAGTACAAAGTGAACTTGAAAAAGATGTAATCTCTGAAGTAAATGGAGCAGCCTTAACTTCTAGATGCTCTGATAAGACTGTATGTGGTCTAGTTTTCAGACTTGGTCCCTGCTATATACAGAAAATTTGACTTTGAAAAATGTACACATATTAAATGTCATTCATTGATATCATCCATTGATAACAATAACAAACACGTATCTAGCTATGCACTGCTCTTAAGCTTGAGATGAATTAACTAATTTAATCCTTATGACAACTGTATAACATAGGTACTCTTATCATCCCTATTTTCTCAGATGAGAAAACTCGGGCACAGAGAGGTTAGGATTCCAAATTAGGCAATCTGGATCCAAAGTTCAAGCTTTAACTACTGAGGAATGCTGCCTGTCATTATATTTACCTATTGATGATAGCAGAGTTAAAGACTGAACATTATATAAAGTTTATTTCTTTGTTTCAAGATACTAATAACATGTACCTACTGACAAAGCATCACTCATGCCCACTATCTGGATGCAATTGTGTTCATACATTTAAACTCACTAACTCCTATTCGAAATGTTATCCTCAAACATTACTCTTCTTCCTCTTTGGATATAGCTTGATTTTTCCTCTTTAGGAAGTAATAAAATTTAAACTACTCTGGCTGTCCTCAATCTCCAGTATCTAAACATTAGCAGCAGCTGGTAACTAGCTAGAAGGAAGATAGGATTGTGTATGCAAAGTCTAAATTGTGTGAGCAAATGGTAAATGTGTGAGTTGTGAGCTTGGAGGGATAAAAAGCTTAGTGAAATATGTAATCCTAGAATTATTTAATCCTGGGAAATGAGAGACCTCGAAGATCAGATTATCTAACCCACTCATCAGATGCTCTTTATTTTGTCATTTTTAACTTATACCTCCTTTGGATAATATTCCATTAATCTTGGATAGAACTAACTTTGTTATTTTGAACCGAAATCTATTTCCTTTTAACTTCAACAATAAGTCCCAGTTCTAAAACACTTGGAATCACATCAAGGACTCTAATGTTCTTTAATGGCATATAAAGGCCTCTTATATGTCCAGAATGGGTCTTCAGTTCTCAAGATCCTTTGGCTGTTCTGTGACAGGACTTTGAGTATCCTCATTATCCTGGTAATTTAGTTTGAACTTACTCATGTGGAAAACACTGTGTCTATGAGTACGTAAGCCAGACAGTATTGGTTTCAGTATGGAAACTGTGTGTGAACGTTTGATGGAGAATGTTTGAGATGAGCACTGATGCTGTTTGAATAAGAGAGACAGTTGTTTGCAAGAGAAGGTTAGTGGTGGAAACATAGTAAGCCTCATAGAAGTATGAGGCTTACTATATTTATCTTCTGCCCCCAATTTATATTCTGTCCCCAAATTTGTATATTAGTTGCCACAATGAATAGAATACCTCTTTGCTGATGACAAATGTGTTTCATAGAAAATAATATATAATTGAAAGCAATTATTCATTCCATGGTGACAAGATGGCCTATACAAAGTTTGTTTGTTTCTTAATAAGAGCTGTATCTAGTAAAATTCTAGTTCATTGTGGATTTTTTATTTTGGTAAAATTTTTATGAAGTAAAATTGCATGCATTCTCTGTGGTTTTATTTTTTAATTAAAGTAAAATTTAAATGCAATAGAATGCAGAAATCTAAAATACATAACTCATTTGAGTTTTGACAAATGTAACCTATGTAACCAACACATTGGTCAACACATACATTTCACTAGAGAAAAATTCCTCACACCCCTTCCAGTCAGTCCCCACCTCCCAACCCACATATAACAATCATCTAGTTTTTGTCATCACAGATTAATTTAGCCTGATCTTGAATTTCACATAATGGAATATTTCAGTGTACAGTATTTTGAAACTGACTTCTTTCATTAAACGTAGAATTTTTGAGACCCATCCTTTGTTATTGTGTATCAATAGTTAATTCTTTTAAAATTGCTGGGTACTATTCTACTGTATACATACTTCACAATTTATCCATTTTTATTTTGACATTTGGTAGACATTTGGATTATTTTCAGTTTTTTACTATCTTGAATAAAACTGCTGGAAATACTCATGTACACGTCTTTTTGTACTATGTTTTCATTTCTCTTGTGTAAAAACCTAAGAGTGAAAGTGTTGGCTCACAGTGTAAGCTTTATAATGAACTGCCACACAACTTTGCAAACAATCTGATACTATTGTAAGTGATTTTTTTTCACTTTTTAATTTGCATATATTCATAGTAACAAGTGCAATTTTGCTGCATTGATATATTGCATAGTGGTGAAGTCAGGGCCTTCAGTGCGTCCATCACAGAGCAACTCACATTGTACTCACCAAGCACCCCTTCATCATCCACTCCCTCCCACTTGTAAGTGACATTTTTAGAAATGTTATTTTCAAATTGTTTGCATCATAGTACACTCCCAGTGTATGAGAGTTCCAGTTGGTCTACATCCTCACCAATATATATTGTTTTAGATTTTTATTTATTTATTTATTTATTTATTATTTTTTATTTTAGGAAATTATGGGGGTACAAACATTTTGGTTACATAGTATGACTTTGCCACATCCCAGCCATGATTTGAGATGTACCCTTCCCCCTACAATGCTCACTGTGTCCATTAGCTGTGAGTTTAACCCATTCCCCAACCCCCCTACCCCCAAAGAATGTTACTACTGTGTGAGCACATTAGTGTTGGTCAGTGCCAGTTTGATGGTGAATATATGTGGTGCCTATTCTTCCAGTCTTGGGATACCTCACTTAGAAAGATGGGCTCAAGCTCTATTCAGAAAAATATAAGAGGTGCTAGATCACCATTGTTTTTTATATTTGAGTAGTATTTCATTAGATTTTTAAAATAAAGCATCTTGTCATTTTAATTTTTATTTCCCTGATGACTAATGATGTCGAAAAACTTTTCATGTGCTTATTGGTCATTTGTATAATTTCTGTTTTGAAGTGCCTGTTCAAATCTTTTGCTTATTTTAAAATTTGGGTTGTTTGTCTTATTACTGATTTGTAGAATGTGTGTTTGTGTATCTGTGTGCTTGTGTGTGCCTATGTGTATATATACATATATGGCATATATATGTCAGTCACTCCCCATTTCCCAGTTCCTCTATAGATTTGCCTATTCTGGGCATGTCATATAAATGGAATCATATAATATGTGACCTTTTGTGACTAATTTCCTTCACTTAGCATAATGTTTTCAAAGTTTTCTCACGTACCATAAATTAGTAATTGATTCCTTTTTGTGGCTAAATAGTCCATTGTATGAATATACTACAGTTTGTTTATACATTTTTAAATGTTTTACTAGGTTTGATTTGCTAGAATTTTATTAAAGACTTTTTTTTTTTTTACCTAGGTATATGAGAATATTAATCTGTATTTTCTTTTCAATAATAGGCTTGTCAGATTTAGGGGAGGTTTCTTTCCTCCTCTAATTTATAAAAGGGTTTGTTTAAAACTAGCATTCTTATTTTTTTAATGTTTGGTATATAGTTCAGCATTGAAACCAACCAGGCCTCTTTCAGCTTTATCTATGGGAAGGTTTTTTATTTATAAATTAAATATCTTTATTAGACAGGATTATACACATTTGCTCCTTCTTTTTCCTGTCAATTTTGAATTCATGCTTGTCAAGAAATTCACCCATTTAATCTAATTTAAATATACTAGCAAGAGGGTGTTCATAATATAGGATCTATTATGATAATAGGATCTATTATGACTAAATTTTATTCCTAGTATTGGTAATTAGTGTTTTATCTCTTTTCATCTACCTTAGCTATCTAGGATTTAAAAATTTTATTACTTTTTTTTCAAAAAAACTTTGGCTTTGTTATTTTCCTATGTTGTCTGTGATATATTTTATTGGTTTTTCTCTTTATTTTTTTTCTCTTTAACACTTTATTTGGGTTAATTTGCTCTACTTTTTCTACCTTCGTAAAGTAAAATTTTAGATTGTTGATTTTAAAATTTCTTTTTTCTATTATGAGAATTCATATATTATTTATTTCTAAGACTTGGTTAAACTGGATTATGCAAACATAGAGTGCTTTGTTTTCATTAACATACATTTTCAAATATTGTCTAATCTCTCCTGTGATTTCTTCTTTTCCTTGGGTTATTTACAAGTGTGCTGTTTCATTTTAAAATATTCGAGATTTTCTTCATCTCATTGAATTCTAATTTAATACCATTGTGGTCAGAGAACATACATGGTAAGACTTCAATACTTTAAAATTTATTGGCAGTCATTTTATGGTAAATAAAAAATCAAACATTTCTTAGCATTTGAAAAAGATGTTCTGCAATTTTTGCAGCAGTGTCCTATAAATATAAATTTGGTTAAAATGGTTGAGATAGTGTTCAAAGCTATTATTTACTTACTAATTTTTTTAAAAAAGATAACTAATAAACTATTGTTTAGAATGGTTTTAGGTTCAGAGTACAATTAAGCAAAGAGTATAGTCTCCATATAGCCTCAGTCCCCAAACACACACAACCTTTGTCACTATCAACATCTCTCACCACAGTGGTGCATTTGATGCAATCAGTTAGCCTACACTGACACATCATTATTACCCAATGTCCATAGTTTACAGTAAGGTTGACTCTTGGTGTTGTACATTCTATGAGTTTTGACAAATGTATAATGACATGTATCCACCATCATAGCATCATATGGAACAGTTCACTGCCCTAAATCCTCTGTGCTCTGCCTATTTATCTCTCTCTCCCCACTAACCTCTGTCAACCACTCAACTTTTTACTGTATTTGTAATTTTGCCTTTTCTAGAATATCATGTAGTTAGAAACATACAGTATGTAGCCTTTTCAGATTGGCTTCTTGACTTAGTAATTTGCATTTAAGTTTTCTCAATGTTTTTTCATGACTTGATAGCTTATTTCTTTATAGAACTGACTAATATTCCATTGTCTGAATGCATCGCAGTTGAGTTATTCATTCACCTACTGAGGAATAGCTCAGTTGTTTCCAAGTTTTGGCACTTATGAATAAAACTGCTATAAGCACGCATGTGCAGGTTTTTGTGTGGACATACATTTTCAATTCTTTTGGGTAAATATCAATGAGTGTGATTGCTAGATTGCATAGTAAGAATATGTTTAGTTTTCTATGAAACTGCCAAACTGTCTTCCAAAGTAGCTGTAGCATTTGCATTTCCACCAGTACTGAATGAGAGTTTCTGTTATCCCACACACTCACCAGCGTCTGGTGTTGTCAGTGTTTTGGATTTTGGGCATTCTAAAAGGTCTGTAGTGGTATCTCACTGTTATTTAATTTGTAATATTCTAATAACATAAGATGTTGAACAACTTTCCATATGCTTACTTGCCACCTCTTTGGTGAGATGTCTATTCAGGTCTTTTGACCATTTTTTAATTAGGTTGTTTATTTTCTTACTGAGTTTCAGGAGTTCTTTATTTTAAATAACAGTTCTTTATCAGATGTGTCTTTTGAAAATATCTTATTGCAATCTGTATCTTGTCTTCTCATTCTCTTGATAGTGTCTTTTGCAGAAAAGAAGTTTTTGATTTTAATGAAGCCCAGCTTATCAATTGTTTTTTTTTTTTTTATGAATGATGATTTGGTTTTGTACATAAAATGTCGTCAACATACTCAGTCGTATAGGTTTTCTTCTATGTTATCTTCTAGGAGTCTTATATTTTTTCATTTACATTTAGTTCTATAATCAATTTTGAGTTAATTTTGCAAAAAGTTTAAGGTCTGTGTTAAAATTTTTTGTGTGTGTGTGTGTGTGTGTGTGATGTTCAGTTGCTCCAGCACCATATTGGGCACACACTTCAACTCTTTCCCTTCCCAGGGATAAGCCAGGAGTTGAGGGTTTTTATTACCCTTGCTTATTCTGCACTGAGCTGGGGAGGATAGGATTTTGGTGAGTGGGTGTGTGCTAGTCTAAACCATTCCTTTTCAGCAGCTCTCGACCTGGCATACTTTCTCATCCAAGCTTAGATTCATGCAAGAGAGAAACCAGTTTTTTCAATCAACCTCCCCAAAAATATGAATGTTGGATGTATGTTTCAGTCTTCTCAGTGCCCTCCCCAGGGAGAAGCCAGTAGCTGCGAGTTTTCTCCTGATTGCACAACTCTGAGCCAGGGGAGGGACTATGGTGAGTGAGTGCCCCAAATTTTCTAACTGGCTTCAAGGTGACTGGTTTCACATTTGCCTAAGGTGCAATCCATAACTGGTTTATGGATTTCTAACAAAGGGAATTTGTCCTTGAATTGTTGTTGAATGAGTATCTCCATGGGGAAAGGAGGATCTGGGCTTCTTATTCTGCCATCTTGCTCTTCTATTAGCTTTTTTAGCTATGACACTTTATTTATTTGTTCTTAGTAGTTGTATGGGGATTAACATGTGTATCCTTAATTTACCATGACCTACTTATGTTTATTATTGTACTGTTTTACGTAACATGTAAGACGTTTACAACAGTATGTTTCTATTTATCCCCTTCTCATCTTCATCTTCATGGTATTGTTGTTATGTATTTTTCTTATACATATGCTATAGACTCTACAATATTATGTCTTCTTTTTTTGCTTTGGTCAGCTGTTTTTAAATGAAATTTATAAAGAAAAAAGTGGTTTTTTTGTCTATTTACTATATATTCAGCACTTCTGGTTTTCCTTTTTCCTTCCTGTGCATCTGTGTTTCAATCTGGTGTCTTCCTTCAGTTTGAAGAAATTTTTAAAATCATTTCTTGCCATGTATTTTCTGCTGGTGACAAATTTCTCTGTTGGTATTTATCAAAAAAATTCTTTACTAATACACATTTTTGAAGTATTATTTCCACTGGATATAGAATACTAAGTTGACTTTTTTCTTTTTTTAATTTCAGCACTTTAAAGCTATTGTTCCAAGATCTTCTGCCCTCTATTTTTTCTGACGAAAAATCAGTAATCTTTCTTATGGTTTCCTTGCATGTAAAGTTTTTTTTTCTTTTATGGTTGTTTTTAAGATTTTCTTTTTATCAGCACCTTTCAGTTGTTTCATTATAGCATGCTCAGTTAAGGTTTTCTTTCTATTTACATGGCTTAGGGTTTACTAAGCTTCTTGGATCTATAGGGTGGTTTTAAAAATAAATTTGGAATTTTTTCAGTTAAGTTTTTACTCTCTCTTCTTTTTTTTATTTCAGGATATTATGGGGGTACAAACATTTTGGTTACATGTTATGACTTTTCCTCACCCAAGCCAGGATTAGAGAGGTGTGCCCTTCCCCCATACAATGCTCACCGAGTCCATTAGTTGTGAGTTTACCCACCCCCACCCCCCAACCCCCAATGAATGTTACTACCATGTGAGCACCTTAGTGTCGATCAGTTAATTAAACGCAATACTCTCTCTTCTTTTGCTTCTTCCTCCTCCTGCTCTTTCTCTTCCGCTTCCTCTCTTTCTGGGTCTTCACAGTAAGTTGAATTGCTTGAAATACTAGGGCACTGTTTATTCTTTTCAATCTTTTTCTTTTCTCTGTCTTCACATTGGTTAATTCCTATTCATACGTTTTCAAGCTTATTGCCCATTTCTTTTGCAGTGTCTAATCTGCTGTTCATCTTATCCAATGAATTTATTTAGGAACAGTATTTTTCAATTCTAGAATTCCCAGATAGTTCTTTTTTATAGGTTTCTTTTCTCTGCTGAAATTTCCCAATTCAGCATTATGATTACATTATTTCTCTATTTTTTTAAGTTTATATTTATATATGTCTATATATCTGTACATATGAATAATAAGAATATATATATATATCATATACATATGTCTATATATATCTATCTATTCAGTTTTATGGTCCTTATTTCCTTATTCCAATCTGTGTTATCTTGGGATCTGTTGTATATCAACTTCTTTTACTTTTGACTATGAGTCACATTTTTCCTACTTCTTTGCATGTCTAAATGATATTTGGTTGCATACTAGACATTATGGATGGTATGTTGTAGGATGGTATGTAGGTAGTATATGGTTTTTCTTTGAAGCGTGTTTCATTTTGTTCTGGCAAGTGATTAAACTACTGGTGGCTTCTCTTGATTTTGTTAGAATTGGTTTGTGCTTTATTTCAATTCTATCCCTAGTCCTATAACATGAATCTTGCTATAGGTCATGGTCTTTACTCTCAAGAATGGTCTTTCTGGCATCTCAACTGAATGCCTGTGTTGCTCAGTGAGGCTTTTCCACTCTGGCTGAGTTAGGATTCTAACATTTGTGAGCACTTGTTAATGTCTCTGTTCAGATGAGCACTGAAGGACTTATCACTGCAGTAGTTGTTCTCTGGAGAGAGTCACAGAATCTTTACCTGCATATAAGTAGCCCATGTTTTGGGCAAGGAGCTAAGTGTAACCTCTATGAAAATTTCTTGCTTCCACTGCTCTTTGGAGCTCCTTCTTGTCAGTACTCTGCCACACAAATTCCAGCCTCCTTACCAGCTTCAAACTCTGATCTATGCCTTCCCATCTCAGTAAGACTGCCATTGTCCATTTGGACTCTGCCTCCTATGCTGCCTCTGGAAAGTGGCCCCAGGTGGAAAGCTGGAGATAATGTGGGGCTCATATCATGTTTTCCATTTCTCTCAAGGCTCACAGTTCTGCACCATTTGTTACACAATGTCTGGAAACAGTTTCTTAATAGCTTTTTGTTTTTGTCCAGTTTTATAATTGTTTATATCAGGAGGATAATTCCAATACTAGTTACTTTGCCATGACTAGAAGCAGAAGTTTTAGAACTGTATCTGTTATGTTTTTGTTTAATATGGCACATACAATCTCTTCTTGGCTGTTAGAGCTCTTGACCTAAGTGACTTTCTAAACCTATTAGTTACATGCATTCCAGAGAAAGAAAGCTAAAATAAGCGGAGAAATTTTTGCTTTTTTTTTTTTTAAGAGAGAGAACAAGAGATGTTTGTGTCCTTTACAATTTTGAAATATTTTAACACACTTTTAAAACTTCATTTTATTAAGTCCATTACAAAACCTTCATTGAATTATAATTTTTCTTAAATTATCTCCAAACTGTTTAGTTGTGTATCAGAAATCATCTACTGTGTAGCCCCAATCTACCTTTCTGCCCTTACTTCCTACCCTCTCTGACCTGACATCCTAGTTGAGTTAGAATATTTGTTCTTCTAAAAATATACCCTACTCAGCTAATTTTCTCTTTCTTTGTCTAAAATGACCTTCTCTCTTTCTTTAAGGTTTAGCAAACTTGACATGCTACATTCTTTATTACTCATTTCTGTATTACTAATGGTTGTCCATATAAACAGAACCAATAGATAATTAATATATTATAACAATATACTATATATGTAATGTACAATATATATAATTATATAATCTCATATATACACATATCTATACACACACACAAACACATGCAGGGAGAGAGACATTTATCATAAGGAATTGGCTCACATGATTACAGAGGCTGAGAAGTTCCAAGATCTGCTGTCTAATAAACTAGAGACCAAGGATAGCTAATGTGTACTTCTAGTTCAAGCCTGAAGGCCTGAGTATCAGGAATGTTAATGTTGTCAGTTCCGGTGAGAAAGCTGGCAAGCTCAAAACCCAACAAGAGCGGATGTTTCAGTTCAAGTCTGAAGGCTCAAAAAGACCAATGTTTCAACTAGAAACCATCAGACAGGAACAGGTTCCGCTTTCTCAGCCTTTTAGTCCATTCAGGTCTTCAACTGATTGGGTGAGGCCCCCTACACTAGGAAGGGCAGTCTGCTTTACTCAGTGTACTGATTCAAATGTGAATCTCGTGCAGAAACACCCTGTTGACACAGCCAGAAAAATGTGTGGCCAGGTCTCTGGGCAACCGGTGGCCCAGTCAAATGGACACACAAAATTAACCCTCACAATAGCGTTATTTCTATTTTCAAATGTGATTTTATTCTCCTTTTTATTTGTTTCCCGTATGTGACACTTCACACATTCTACCATGAATAACCATTATTCTATCATGAATAAAAAAATGTCTACATGAGTCTCCCTTTTGTTTTGAGCTCCTTTTCTGCTTAGCACAATGCTAGAAACTTGGACATCATAGCTTCTTCCTCTCCTTTACTTCCCATACACAATCAGTTACTAAGTTCTGTCAATTACAAATCTGAGGTGTCAAAATCTGTTCTCTTATTTTTGTCCTCACTGCATTTTCCATAGTTTATGCCCTTACAGTTTGTGGTCAGGACGACTCGGTCTTCTCCACCTCTCTACTACCACTAGAGTAATCCTTTTCGATCACATATTTATTTATTTATTTATTTATTTATTTTTTGAGACAGAGTCTCACTCTGTTGCCCAGGCTAGAGTGAGTGCCGTGGCGTCAGCCTAGCTCACAGCAACCTCAAACTCCTGAGCTCAAGGGATCCTCCTGTCTCAGCCTCCCGAGTAGCTGGGACTACAGGCATGCACCACCATGCCTGGCTAATTTTTTCTATATATATTTTTAGCTGTCCATATAATTTCTTTCTATTTTTAGTAGAGATGGGGTCTCGCTCTTGCTCAGGCTGGTCTCGAACTCCTGAGCTCAAACGATCCGCCCACCTCGGCCTCCCAGAGTGCTAGGATTACAGGCGTGAGCCACCGCGCCCGGCCTCGATCACATATTTAATTACAGCAAACCCAGAGTTAAAATCTTTCAATGGCTTTGATATGACAAAAAGTCCAGATGTTTTTAGCCTGAGCAACTATTAGTATAATTGGCATTCATGTTATAGTTTGGGAAACATAACCTGTCACATCCACTTTAATGCCTATTAAGAAAAGTAGCAGTGGTTTGTAATAGAAAAGTAATGTGAAAATTTATGCAAGGGTTTTTTGGTGGAAGCAAAGAAATGAAATTTTTTTTCAGCTTTTAAAAGAGATGGTTGTATTTTAATGGGTTATTGTCATAGAAACACACTGTAGATCAGTTATGGCAATTAGCTTTTCTTTCCAATTTTTAGGTTAATAGTGCCAGGTCTTTTTTTTTTTTTTTAAGCTGTTTGTTGTTATTGGTGAGATGAGTGATACTCTCAGTACATGGTACATGTGTCGGGAGGGATGTAACTCAGTAAATACATGCTTGTCCTTCAATCTGCTCTGCAAAAGAATGGTGACATTATTAGAGAATAGCTACCATCAGAACTAATAATAGTGTTCACAATCTGGATAATGTATATTTTGATGAATTAATTGACTCCTATCTTAAGTACGGTACATGAGTCATTGCAGTGCCAAAGAAAATGCAGGTGATAACCACACAGTTGGCAGACAGGAAG
The DNA here is from genome assembly GCF_041146395.1 of Eulemur rufifrons. Classification (NCBI taxonomy): domain Eukaryota; kingdom Metazoa; phylum Chordata; class Mammalia; order Primates; family Lemuridae; genus Eulemur; species Eulemur rufifrons. The sequence goes on from NC_090989.1 coordinate 72,120,735, forward strand.
AAATCCTGTAAAATCCTCTGGAAAAGGGATTTAGAAATCAAAAGGCCTAAAGCCTTCTCCAAGTTAGGTAACTTTGTTGTTAATTATTCTGAGTGTTTCATTTCCCTTCTCTAGGCCTCAGTTTTTTTCCATTTGTACAATGAGGGCATTGGAGTGTGTAATATCTGAAAACTTTATCAATTCTAACACTCTTACTTGAATTTAAAATGTAAAAAAATCTGCATTTCATGCTGCTTTATATTTTGAATGTGGGTATCAATGCTTTGGGAATTAAAGCTTTTAAATAGCTTAATGTCATCTATTGCCACCAGTCCAATTGGCAAGCGCTCTAACGTCTCTATGCATTAGACACCAAACCTCCCTCTTCTCTCCCTCAGCATAGCCTGACATATAAAAAACAGGAAATATGTATGTTTTGTATATTATTCAAAATTACTCACTCAAAAGTATGGTTAAGGAAGTCATGCTCAAATCCTGTAGTGAATTGGAACATTTTTATTTTTTATCTTGGTTCATTTTTTTGATGTCATTTTTGGTTCTAGCTATCTACCTTCTGAATCTACAGAGACCTCCAGTAAATTTTCTAGTTTATACTTGGGAAGTATTTTAAAAAGAATATAGCATTAACTCCCAGCATGTATTGAAGAAAATGGTGACAAAAATCACAGGGAAGAAAATGATAAGTTTTATTTCAGTAACCAAGAGGTAACCCTCGATAGTGAGAATACTAGTTTCATTGGATAAGTTCTGGTATTATGAACCTAGATCAAATGTTTTGAAGAACTTGCAGGTTGGAGAATATTTACTATTGGTTTTGGATTCAGTTTCGTATTTGGCAAGTTGTTTAGGATCCAGTATCTTTTCCATGTGGCCAATTTTACTGCAATGTAAGCTATAATTTGTATAAATATTGAGGTTTGTAAACTACAATATACACTGTAAAGATGTTAACCTATTATTAAAAACAATTATGATTCCTTAGAGATAACTTTTCCTCCAATCAGTTGATATAGTTGAGGTGACTGAAAGAGAGCAACCAGGGGTTTACTGGAGAAGCAGGGGAGTTGGAAAGAGAATGGTGAGCTTGGGACAGTTGGGAACTCAGTTTAGTTTGATTAGGAATTTCCCTAGTGTGATTAGGCTTAGGAAGACTAAATCATGGTGACCTACTCACAAGAAATAAACATTAATTAATAAGTCAGACACTGGCTGAATGCCATGGCTCGTGCCTGTAATCCCAACTTTACGAGGCCAAGCCAGGAAGATTGCTTGGGCCCAGGAGTTCAAGACTAGGCTGGGAATTATAGGGAGATTCCATCTCTACAAAACAATTAAAATAAAAATTAGCTGAGCATGGTGGCATTCGTCTGTAGTCTCAGCTACTTGGGAGACTGAGATGGGAAGATCGCGTGAGCCCAGGAGTTTGAGGCTGTAGTGAGCTATGATTGTGCCACTGCACTCCAGCCTGAGTGACAGAGGGAGACCCTGTCTCAAATAAATAAATAAATAAATAATAAAGTCAGATGCTGGGTTGCATTTGCACTGGCATAGAAACATCACCTACTGCACTGCCATTGGAAATTACCAGTACGTTTTCTATAAAGGATTCCACACATGGCTTATCAAAAACCAAGGAGTCATCACTAAGTTTCTTGGATACGTAAAATTAGTACAGAGAGCATTGGGTATGTCTAAGGAATATTTGTAGAGGCTGAGGTAGAATCTGGGTAGTTTGCCTTGCCCTACTGTCTGCAAATTCTCATGGTTATTAAGTATAGAGTGGACAACACCACTGATATATTCACTTATTTATGAACAAAAATTTGTTGAGTATAGACTATGTGTCAGAAATGGTCTGATCTCTAGAAATATACTGGTGAATGAGATAAAGTTTCTGCCCTCATAAAGCTTATATTCTAGGTGGAAAGAGATAACAATTGAACCAGATAACTACAATCAAATCCTTATTCTCCAATTGTGGTTTTAGTATATTCATTTTATCTTATGACATCATTTTTTCATTTGAAAGGCAGCAATTTCCCATGATAAGCATGTTATGGATTCTAAAATTAAAGCCTATCTTAAATTTCTCCTTCATTTGTGAATGTATACGAGGTTGATCTTTTCACAGATGATCCTAAAAAGCTGAGATTGCTGTGGTTTATACTTACAATATTAGTGATGATAAGTTTAATTTATTTAGTTCCTTTTCTAATCTTAGCATTGTGCTAGGCACTTTATGTATAATATCTCACAGGCTCATTACAATACTCTGTAACGAGGTATTCTTATCTATATTTAGATGAAGCAGCTGAAACTCAGAGAGGTCATGTAAGTTGTCTAAAGTCACACAGCTAATAAATGACAGAAGCAAGATTTGGATCCTAGTTGGTCAGGCTCAAAAGTCAAGTTCTTTCTCACTATACCACTCTGTCTCTTATTTAGTACGTCTTTCTTAAGGCAATAGTTACAGTTAGCTAATTGCATTCAACTAAGAGTTAGAGAAGTTATGACTTTTTCCTTAGTTCCTTTGGATGGAAACCATTCAGAGCACAGAGACTCCTATGCCTTGAAGCAGTTTGATTGGACCACTTTTTTTTCATTTGTCTCAGAGAGTAGAGCCAAGTGGTTCAACTTCTTATACCCAAAGCTTTAATATACTCTAAAGATGACAGGAAACTCACAGTTAATAGGGACAGGTAACTCTGTGGACAAATTTGAAGGAAAGAAAAATTTTCTTATATTGAGTAGAGAATTGGCTCCATAAAGTATAGCATTTGCCCTGAGTTTGTGACGGGATTACCACGCTGAACGATTACAATATTTTGTCCATAAAAGAGTCCTTTGAATATTATGTGGGCAATTTCATTTTCTGCTGGTAGCTACTTTTTCTAGTCTCTTTAATTCCAGATTTTTCACCATGTGTCACCTGATCATTGTCCTCTGGGCAGGGGCCAGCTGGAACCAGTGATAGCTATGGGACAGAATTCACAGCTTTGCTAGAAGGTAAACATTCCACAAAAGCTATGCACATACTTGTGAGGGGTTTTCTGTGGGAGAGAAAGATCAATGGTTGTGGAGGAAGATTTTCCAGAGGCTGTTGGAGCATCATTATTCACAGTTCAGGACTGTGTCCTTTATGATCTTCACTGTCCTTTTTCTGTGGATGCACATGATAAATGCCTCCTAGAGTTCAGTGCCAGGAAGAATGTGTTTGTCATGATGAATTGGTACATTTGGCTTGATAATTAGAGCTTATACACAAGTAGTAGTGGGGGCCAGAGTGCAAGTGTTAGGTTGGTGCCTACAGGAGGGAGCATCCTGTAGTATTTAATTCCTCAGGCAGCTGTAGTTGGCACAGGAATCCTGCATAATGCCACGCTATAGACAGCAGTGTAACACCGGTATTCCCAATCACTGTGAGGCTCTCTCCATATGGTTGGGGAGCAGGGTGGGATTTCTTTTGGACATGGCTCAGTCATTTTGTATGAACATTTGTATCTGCTCAATGAAAATTCAAGTTCTCCTAAAGCTATCTCACCTGCCTTCCCTTCTGCCCACCCCATCCCCCTTTCCAGGAACAGGAAAAGTCAAAGTCTAGATAAGGTAGTTGTGGTGATTGCCCTGAAATAGATGTCAAACTCTTACCAAGACCTATCAAGCCACAGATTGAATGGGACTACAGAGGTCTGCATGTTTAATACCCACAACTTTTCCTTAACTCTTTGCCCAAGGTCACACAGAGTCTAGCTGGGAGGTGAGTCCAAGTAGTCTGGCTCCAGAACAAGCTCTCTCAAATTCTACAGTGTGGTGCTTCACTAATGATACTTTAAAATAACAAAAGAAATGTGAGATCCATACTCTGCTTCCAAGAAAGAAAAAAATCTACATGTTTTGATGTGTGTTCAATGGTATATGTTCTAGGTACTATTTAGGATTATTCTTTGTCCACCCTCCCATGGCCAAAATACACATTATATACTACTTCTCTTATTACTTATGGAAAGTATTTTATTCATTTCTTGTTTGGTTTCATTTTTTGAAATATCCTAAAAATGATTTTGTTATAAAAGGAGTCAGAAATATCAGTTTATATGACAGTCAACTAAATTACAGGTATGGAATATAAGGTCATAAATAGCATAAGGTAAAAGTTAGGCTTGAACTCAAGGGAGCTGTGTGGTATCTACTCAAACCTAAAATAATAAGGTGATATTTCTATTTGGAAAAATGTCCCCAAAGCTCTGCCCAGTCTCACTTCCCCACCTGCCCCTGCTGAGGTAGAGAGTAAGGACACACCTGGAAGTCCCAGTGCCCCACCCACCGCAGGACCCAAATTTCTAATATTAGAAAAACAGTCCTTCCATTCACCAAAAATATTTAATATAAAATGATTTATTCTTTTTTAAATTTTTTATTTTAAAATTTAGTCTTATCTACAATTATTAGTCAGTCATATATTAATTCATCATCAACTCTTAATTGTCTGCAAGGAGCACTGCAAAGAACATAAAATAAGAAGACACATTTCCAATCTACTAAACAGCTTAAAACCTGCTCCTGGAAATGATACAAATGTGGTTAAGTAATTATAAAAAAATCAAAAGGAAAAATAATGAGCAAGTTACATTTTTAAAAACTCACATTTTCTGAGCACTACATTAAGCTAAAAGTGGTTTCTTTCACATTGACTCAAAATGTTGAACTGGAATGGAAAGCTGGTAACTATACTGCTTATATATTTTTTTTTAGAATCACTAGTATTTGACCAGGAATGACAGATTCTGAGTAAAACTAGTTTTAAGAGAACAAAAACCTGTCATCTTGTAAAAATTCACATTTATAAAGAGGAATAGAGATAGTGAATGGTTGGATTTGTTTTGTTGATATTTGTGTTTTCAAGTAGGCCTGCTTCATTCCGTTTATTTATTCTTTTGAGGAAAATACACTGCCAGGAATTACAGTATTCAATGCAAATCAGATACAGAGCTGTTCCTTAAGGAGTTTCTATTAATAGTCTACAGGGAGAGACACCTATGCAGACAACAGAAGAAAAATGGGATGCTTCTGACTGCAGGCTTTATGGGACAATTGACATTGGGGTGGGCATGTGATAGAGTCTAGTAACTAGACGAGATACAGAAGATATTCTTGGCTAAGGAAAGATAATGTAAAAAGGCTCAAAACTTTAAAAGTCTATGTCCAAGTAAAGCAAGTTCAGGCTTACAGTCATTATCTGTAATTTCTAAATCCAAAAAGCTCTGAAAACCATTGTGTGTGTGTTTTCTTAAGTTTGTAGCAAACTTATTTGGTGGCACAACCTGACTTGAATCGACAGGAGGCTGTTTATAATCTTTATCCCATTGATGAGAGTATTTATAGGTTTTACTGCAGAAATATCAATGTTTTTGACTACAGATGCAGCTCAAACATACAGGAGTTTTGCTAATATTTTATACATTAATTGTATTACTTTTAAAAATACCACTTTATCCTCCCAAAACCTGAATTACAAAACATACCCAGCTCCATCTGTTTTAGGTAAGAGACTGTGGGTGAAGTGATATTGTAGAAGCCATAACCAGAAAGCTGGATAAAGATGGTGCCAGTTCTTGTAGGCCAAGTTACAAATGTTGGAAATTTGACTGTAGGCTAGAAAGAAGCATTATATGCTTTTGAAGGAGAGGGTAGTATTCAGCAATATTTTATAAAAATTTGTTTGCATTCCTGAGTACACATTATTTTAAAGTTCTTTCCCCAAACAATTATGAAAACTGTGATATTTTCCTAGGAGTAAGATAATGGTCAGATGAAACGCCTTTTGAAAATACTTATTTACAGTCACCATTTGTTTTCTTCTGCAGATGTGTGGGGGAAATAGGGTTACAGAAAACCATTTCAGATTGTGTTTGCAGCTTGCTAGGTGCCATACCATATAAATATGTTTGATGTCCTCAAATGACTTCACTTTGAAAATGCAAGAATTGCTTTGTGGAAGAAAAAATAAAACAAGCAAAAAAAACCCTATAAGACACAATAATTCATTTCATTCTTGTTCATGTTCTCTTGCTAAAGATATCTGAAGGCAAATTCAAGATAATTTGATTCTGATTAAGTTAAGAAAATTAATTGAGAAATTAAAGGTTTTGTTGTCATTGTATAGTGCATGTGTGTCACTCATAGTGAGTTTTTAAACTCTGCTTTTAGGAACAGGCTGCAAAATTTCAGGAATTAGAAAATTGAATCTAGAAATATACCCATCTTTGTCTTTCTTTTTTAAACTATCTGTCATAGAAGAAGTACTTTTTGATGCTGTAATCTTAACAGTCACATTCTGAATATTTACCATTCTTATCAGGTTTTTAAACATCACTTATAGAAATAAAAAGATACTGATGTCTTTTAAACAAGTATTTATTTCTGATTTTACAAGTATTCAACATTAATTGTAAAGAATTAGACAATACAGAAATGCAGAAATAAGAATTGATGATAGTATCTACTGAGTTGTTCAATGTTCTACAGGCACTGTTTTACATACATGATCTCAGTTAAGCCTTATCCTAGCATGTAGGTTATTAAGTATGAAATGACCTATTTCCTTAAGTACTAAGTTTTACAGCTGATATCTCTGACATTTCACTTTAATACTTCTCGTTTTATGTTTATTGTAAAGGTACATTGTCAGTCTTTCAAACACGTGTTTTGGCTTGTGATTATCTTTCAATTTTTTTTAGAGCAATTTTTGTGAAACCATGAATATGTCAAAAATTTGTCTTATTTTCAAATATGAGTTCTGTTATGGAACCAATGCACCACAGACAGCTCAAAATATCAACAAAGTGTTTGGGAAGGACATGGCTAATAAATACACAGTATGTCCATGGTTTGAGAAGTTCTGTTCTGGTAATTTTAATCTTGAACGTGAGCTTCATGGGCAACCTGAGAACGAGGTGGATAATGATGGGCTGAAAGCTGTGGTAGAAGCCAATCCATCTCCACCTACGCATGAATTAGCAGCAAGGTTTGATATTACTATTTCAGCAATGTTGGACCATTGGAATAAACAAGTGTCAGAAGAGAAATCACCTTGAAGCTTGCCTGTTTTTGCTGTCACAACATAAAGGCAAGCATTTCTATACCGTATTGATACATGTGATAAAAAGTGTAATCTTTTTGGTAATCGCAAGCATTTGGCACAATGGTTGGGTAAAGATGAAGTGCTGAAACACACTCCGAAACCAAATATTCATCCAAAAAAGCTAACGGTGTCTGTTTGGTGGTCCAGCACTGGTATTATCCACTACAGCTTCATGAAACCTGGTCAGTCGATCACAGCGGATGTCTACTGCAACCGATTGGATGAAATGATGAGGATGCTTGTGATTGAGCAGCTGAGATTGGTCAATAGAGACAGGCCAATCCTCTTGAAAGACAATGCTCGACCACATGTTGTACAAACAATGCTCTAAAACTACAGCAGCTGGAATTGGAAACTATTATCCACCGTATTCACCAGACCTTGCACCAACACTTCTTCCAAGCTTTGGACCACTTCTTGCAAGGAAAAATATTCAATTCTCAATAAGCCGTGGAAAACGCCTTTGGAGATTTCATTGCCACTCGCTCTCTAGGCTTCTTTGCTGCTGGTATAAACAAGCTACCATTAAGATGGCAAAACTGTGTCAATAGTTTAGGCACATACTTTGATTAATTGTATGGCTTCTTGTTTGAGATATAATAAACTACACTTTTGATTTGAAATCAGATATTTCTCATATTATTGTTCACATTGTATATAAAGAGAAATTGATGACTAGAGAGGTTAAATGGCTAACACAAAGCCATCGTGGCAGTAAGCAGTAGAGCAGACTCAAGCCCAGGAAGTCCAACTCCAGAATGCATACTCTGAACAGCTGTACTCCACTGCTTCCCTTCAGTCGCCAATAACCAGCAAAATAGTCATTGAGAAATAACCACTGTTATATTTTGTATAAATGCTTTCAATATTTCTGCCACGTAGGATTTTTTAAAGCATAATTCAAATCATAATGCAGGCTGTTTTCTTACCTTCAATGGTGGCTCTTTGATGGTTGAACCTACTAAGACTAATAAAACGACAAAGAAATGATATTGGTAGAAGCTAATCCAGCATATAGGCCTAATGCTGAGTGTCTAGATAAGACCTTGCATTAAAAATAAAAACAAACAAACAAACAAACAAACAAACAGAAAAACACTCTTCAAATAAGTTGCCATCAGGCTAACACCTCCTCCTAAGCAAAAGCTACTTATATTCCTGAGTTCAAGGTATCAGTGGCAGCATCAGATGTATGGTAGAAAATGGAAGGGGGGGGTTGATTTTCCATATCTTCATATTTTTTCCTTTCAAAATATAACAACCCAAAATATTGTTAATGACTTTGAAGTTTTAGAATCTAACTTTAAGAAAGGTATTTCACTTGCATTGAAAGAATTATAAATCTCAAGTATGGAAATGAGCAGTGTGTGCTTCATATCAGGTTCTGACTAAAAAAAATAATCTGTCTTGTATAAATATACTAGTCCTCATTAATCAGAACGTGGGCAAGGAGGAATAAGAAACTTCTATTATGGTAATAGGGAGTCCACTGAGTGTTAATCTCTGCATTAAGCATTTCCTTTTCCTTCTTTTTTTTTTTCTTATTTTTTGCCACGACAATCCTGAAAGGCAGATTATTTGCCTCATTTTGCAAATGAGGAAAATGGAGTTCAAAAAATTTAAGGAATTTGTCCACGAACACACAGCTTGTAACTGATAATACTGGGATTTGAATTCGGCAACATATATCTCTAAAGTCTCAAATATTCCTTATGATGTCATCTAAGATTTTGACAACTATATTCATCATAATCTTTAAGACACAGAGTGGACTTACATCTATATTAAAAAGCAACTGAAATGGAAAGAGAAAAGAAAAAATAAATACCACTTGAATCTATTTTGTAGTCATAAACCATCTTGCTGAGGTCCAATTATTTCATAGAGTTTTTAAAAATTGAGATATAATTCAGATACCATAAAATTTACCATTTTAATGTATATGGTTCAATTATCTTTAGTGTATTAACAAGGCTGTGCAATGATCATCATTATCTAATTCCAAAACATTTTCATCACCACAAAAAGAAACCCCATACCCTTTAGTATTCACTTCTGACAGAGTTTTGGTGAAGCAAATATCTTCAAAACCTTTTGCAAAAATCCAATTTTCTTAGATTCTTCCCTCAAACAAAAATAGTTCTTGGTGATTTTATAGATGTAGGAGAGAATTTATGAAAATCATCTCAAATAACAGATGATTGATGTTGTTATTGTTGCGTATATCTTCAACAATGAAAAAATTATTAGTGGGAGAGTTTCCCAAAAGTTGTAAATGTCAATACAATGCTACCACCATATCATTACCACCACTTATTGAGCAGCTACTATCAGGAAGGCATCATATTAAGATACTCTATCTCAATTCATTCTGACCACAGTTCTAAATACTTACTAATACTCTGTTACACAAATAAGGAAAACCTGCAATTTGGGGAAAGGAAGTCATCTTGTAAGTGTCAGAGTGGAGAAGTAAACTCAGGTCCAGTTTGATTTGAAAGCACAAGATTTAACCACTCATTTCCACCAACTGAGAGGAAATGGATCAAAAAAGAACATAGATCTCAAAATAAAAATAACATTTGAGTTCAAATGGACTACTTACACATGCCCAGGATGCTGAAGAGGGTTATCTAGTGCTGGCTCCTGGAAGCATTATCCCAGTGTCTAACTTATCCACATGAGTGAATGCTTACTGTGTACACTTGCATAAGACTATAGAAAACAGATCTTTCTGATCCTTTCATTTTTTATTATTTGATAATTAACCTATAAAACTAGAAATGGAAACAATTGCAAAGTCTGGAAACATGAGACCTTTCAGATTGATACTATAAAAATCTCTTTTCCCAGGTCTTTGTCTATTGGTCTTCCAGGATCATTATGCTAGACTAGTAAATTGTCTTAGTCCATTTTCTGTTGCTATAACAAAATACCATTGACTAATTTGTTAAAAAAAGAAATTTATTTCTCACAGTCCTGGAGGATAAGAGGTTCAATGTCAAGGTGCCAGCATCTGGTGACACCCCTCTTGATGTGTCATATCATGACAGAAAGTATCACATGCAAGAGGGCAAACATGTACCAGTTCAGGTCTCTCTTATTCTTATAAAGCCACTAGTCCTGTCATGGGGCCTCCACCCTGCTGACCTTATCTAATCCTAATTACCTCCCAAAGGCTCCACCTCCAAATTTCTTTTTTAATTAAATTTTATTTAATTTTTTTAATTGTCAAATAATTGTACATATGCATGGGGTATATATGGATGTTTCAATACATAAAATGTATAATAATCAGATCAAGACAACTAGCATATTCACCATCTCAAACATTTATCATTTCTTTGTGTTGAGAACATTCAATATTCTCCTTCTAGCTGTTTCAAACTATATACTATTGTTAACTATAGTCATCTTATATTGTTATAGAACACCAGAACTTATTCCTCCCATCCAGCTATAACTTTTTATCATTTAACAAATCTCTCTCTATGCCTCCTTTCCCCACACTTCCCTGTCTCTAGCATCCTCTGTTCTACTGTTTTACTTTATGAAATAAACTTTTTTTAGCTTCTACATATAAGTGAGAACATGAGGAGTTTAACTTTCTATTCCTGGCTTATTTCACTTAACATAATGTCCTCCAATTCCATCCATGTTACCACAAATGACAGGATTTTATTCTTTTTTATTGACGAATTGTATATTCCATTGTGTATATATATCACATTTTCTTTATCCATTCATCTATTGTTGGACACTTAGGTTGATTCCATGTCTTGGCTGTTGTGAATAGTGCTGCAATAAACACGGGGGTACAGATGTCTTCTGGATATACTGATTTCCTTTCCTTTGGATAAATGCCCAATAGTGGGATTGCTGGATCTTATAGTAGTTTTATTTGTAGTTTTTTGAGTAACCTCCATACTTTTCTCTATAGTGGCTGCACTAGTTTACATTCCTGCCAATAGTGTATGAGTCCCTTTTTCTCCACATTTTCATTAGCATTTGTCATATTTTGTCTTTTTGATAGTAGCCATCTTACCTTATTGTGGTTTTGATTTGCAATTCCCCGATGATAAGAGATGTTGATCATTTCTTCATATGTTTGTTGGCCATTTGTATGACTTCTTTTCAGAAATGTCTGTTCAGGTCTTTTGCTCATATTTTAGTTGGATCTGTTTGTTTGTTTGTTTGTTGTTTTTTTGCTGTTGAAATGTTTAAGTTTCTTGTGTATTCTGGAGATTAATCCCTTGTTGGGTGAGTAGTTTGCAAATATTTTCTCCCATTCTGTAAGTTGTCTTTTCATTCTGCTGATTGTTTCTTTTGTTGTGCAGAAGATTTGTAGTTTGATATAATACCATTTGTTTATTTTTTCTTTTGTTGCCTTTGCTTTTGAGGTCTTATTCATGAAATCTTTTCCCAGACCAATGGCCTGGAGTGTTTTCACTAAGTTTTCTTCTAGTAGTTTATAGTTTGGGGTCTTACATTTAGGTCTTTGATCCATTTTGGGTTGATTTTTATATAGGGTGGGAGGTGGAGGTCTAGTTGCTTTCTTTTGCATATGGATATTCTGTTTTTTCCAGCATCATTTATTGAAGAAACTATCCTTTCCCCAATAACTGTTCTTGGTGCCTTTATAAAAAAAAAAAATCAGTTGGCTGTAGATGCGTAGATTAACTTCTGGGTTCTCTATTCTGTTTCATTGGTCTATGTGTCTGTTTTTTTATGCCAGTACCATACTGTTTTAGTTACTACACTTTTGTAATATATTTTGAAGTCTGGTAGTATGATACATCTAACTTTGTTCTTTTTGCTCAGGACTGCTTTAGCAGTTTGGGGTATTTTGTGATTACATACAAACTTTAGGACTTTTTTTTTCTATTTCTATGAAGAATGTCATTGGTATTTTCATAGGGTTGCATTGAATCTGTAGATTGTTTTGGGTACTATTGTCATTTTAACAATATTAATTCTTCTGATCCATGAGCATGAAGTATCTTTCCATTTGTTTGTATCCTCTTTAGTTTCTTTATTCAGCTTTTTTTTTTCCTTGTAGAGGTATTTCCTTGGTTAAATTAATTCCTATGCATTTTGTTGGTAGCTATTATAAATGGGATTGCCTTCTTAATTTCTTTTCCAGCTAGTTTGTTGTTTGTGAATAGAAACACTACTGATTTTTGTATATTGATTTTGTATCCTGCAATTTACTGAATTTGTTTATCATTTCTAAGAGTTTTTTAATAGTGTCTTTAGATTTTTCTAGATATAAAATTATGTCCTCTACAGATAGGAACAATCTGACTTCCTTCTTTCCAGTTTGGATGCCCTTTATTTCTTCCTTTTGCCTAATTGCTCTGACTACACCTCCAAATTTCATCAACATAAATTTGGGGTAAAGCTTCCAACACACGAAATTTGGTAGGCACATTCAAACCATAGGATCAATTAAAGGGTTTCAAAGGCTGTTTCCTCCTGGCTCACATTTCTCTTTGCTCCTTTCACGACTTCCTTTATTTTTATTATACTTGAAACCATTTGGTAGGTATATCATTGATTTTCAGGAAAGACAGAAAGCATGACAAATGCTGCTTTTGCATATAACTGAAATGTAAGGTTATAATAAACTTGATTAAGGTTTTTATCTTCAGATGAACTGTATGCTTAACTCTATCATGAAAGTAACAATCATATAACTATTCTGGAACTCTGGATGAAATTTTCAATTTAATTCAGCAGATATTTACTGACTATTTTATGTTTTAAGTAATATCTGTGTATGGGGAAGGTGGTAATGGTGGTATTTCATGATGAATAAACCTCAGACTTTCCATGAAAAGGAACAAAAGTTAGTGTGTGTGTGTCTGTGTGTGTGCACGCTTGAGGTGAGGAAATATATATAAAATGTGTGTCCAACTAATTTCAATACATGCTATCATGTGATAAGTGCTTCAACTTTCCCTGATTCTTCCAGCTAAATCAACCCCGTCATTACCTCTTTAGACACTATGAAATCTTGTACTTCTCCTTTTTTGTACCTGTCACCATTGCAATTGTACATTAGTTTGTATGAATATTTGGCTGAATTTTCGACAAATACTTTCTCTCCATGGAAATCAGAGATTATTGTGTGAAAGTTCTCTGCTAAGATATATGCACAAATGAATTCCAAAAGGAAACGTTTCTTGGTGGAGGTGAAGCTGGATTCAATTTTCGAAGAATGGGTATGTACTCACTGGAAGAAGAAAGAAGGCCAGGTATTCCAAGCAAGTGGAATGGCATGTGCAAAGATATATAGCCACAAACATGAAACAGTGTGATTCAAGGATATGAATCAAGTTAAGTTCTATGGAGATGGAAGAAGATAAGGCATGTCATCAGCTGTCTTATGTACTGAGCTTAAGTTGTTTATCTGGAATGCTGTGAAAATTTTCTTAAGAGCAAAGAGTTTTGGGGTGATTATTTTGGCAATGTGGAGGCTACATTGAAGGTAGTTGGACTGTTTTTCATAAAGATATTGTAATAATCAGGCATGAAGTGATAAAGCCTGGAAAGAAGGCAAGAACAAAGTGATGGATGTTAGAGATGATAAGGAAATAATATCTATAACAATCGCTGATTGGAGGTGAGTTAGCAAGAGGAGTCTAGGCTGGCTCACAGGGTTTTAAGTTTGGAAACTGGATAGTTAGATGTAGTTGAATATATAGAAATCTACAGGTTTTAGGGTAAAGAGATGTGTTCAATTGTAGTTATGCTTTTTTAAAAGTACCTGTGGGTCATTTAAGTGTAGCTTTCCAGGAAAATCTAGAAATAGATGATTAAACCTATGGAGGGATCTGGTCAATGCACACAGATCCAGGAGTCATCAATAATCTAAGAGTTTTAATATGTAAGAAAATGTCTAAGAAAAATAAAGAGTGTGACAAGATTAGAAGCTGCAACCTTGGGAAATAAGAGGATAGGCAGAAAGGCAACTATGACATTAACAGAGAAGTAAAAGGAAAAGCAAGAGGAAAAGGTTGTCTCTGAGGATAAGGAGGAAGAGTTTCATGAAATAGAGACTGATCAATAATTTTAACACATGTAATCACTGTTTTTTGTATCATTATGACAAAATGTGTCCAAGGGATCTGGAATAGTCTCTTTTATGATGATTTTATAAAAAGAACTTCATTGAGATCGTGGGGAAAGAGACAGCATTCAACAGGTTTAGGAAATTAAAAAGAGTACTAAAGTGGAAAAAGTATACACAGATTCCTTTTGAAGATGTTTGTATGTTTATGGAAGGTAAAAAAGTGAGGATAGTAAAAGAATGCACAAAGAGAGGTTTCAGAAATTCCACATGAGGCTCTTGTCTGGTACATGAGAGTGGCATTCTTGGCTTTAAGTTGTGTTTTGCACAGGTGCAAAGATGTATGTGTATGTATATTTGTCAATACATTTTTGTGCATAACAAGCACCTTAAAAGGGGCTAAAATGTTCATTCCCCAAATTACTACATCTCCAACAAACCTTTAACATGACTCTAATCAATGTCTCCAGTTAGTCCTTTCTTTCCTCCTTTTCCTGCCCCAACCATGGATCCACAGCCACTGGTATTGGGACAGTTAAAGCTCGCCGTCATTAGAGTTAGCCCAAGCCACAGGCTAAGACTCTCTTCTATGACCTGTTCTGAAAGTTGACACTAACAGAAATCTCATAGTTTACTGTAAAGGCAATACTTACTTTTAATGTCAAATCTTTAAATGAATAGCTGCCCTCTGCTGCTGGAAAGCAGACAATTTGCAGAGAAAATTTAATTTCCAGGGAAAGGAAAAATGCCCTGAAATTGTTTCTGTGCATATTATCAAACAAGTGTGATTCTGATGCTATTAAAGCCAGAGGTAGCAGCATAGTGTCTTTTAAAGGATATTACACTGGGAGGGCGTGTTCTGAGTCACTGAGTCGCAGCTCTGCTGCTAGGAGCCAGGTGATTTTAGGAGAAATCATTGTCCCTTCTTTGTCTTTTTTTCTGTTAAAGAATGGGGCTAGATAATAAATGCCTACCGTAGTTTGACTTATATTCTAAAACTCCAAATGAAGTTATTTCACAAATAAATTCTCTATTTTTACCTGTATTTTAAAAGGACTTCTTCACAAATGTCACAATATCCGTGTGCGTTTTTCCATGCTTTGCATCCCCTCAGGCAAACAGAATTGCTCCTCTCATCTGTGCTCTCACAGGAGGCTTCATGCTTCTCTGTACATATCAACATTGTTTGCATAGCTATCTGTTCTTCCTCATCTCCACTAGATAGTGAGGGTAATCTTAACAGTACAAAATATGCACTCGATAAATATGTGGTGAATAGAAACAAATATTTTTAAAAACTCATTTAAGAGGCAGACGCAGTACTATACTGTAACATGTGATAAGATTTTTACTTGGAGAGATTGGCTAATATGTTAGCTAAAAGGGGTTAGTTGAGTCTTTACTACTGGACTTGGGAATCTTTATTACTATTTTGGTGTTTTTAATATTTAAGATTGTCGAAATTCCATAAGGGCATCACAGGGTGGTAACTATTTTTCCCAATATCACCTAAATTTAACATCTCACTTTAAAAAATGAGTATATGATTTAAAAATAAAATAAGTGTACTATCTCATATTTGTGGCATTTTGGAATTCTATCATGTATTCATGTACCTACTTCATCTTAGAAGATAAGGCTCATCAATACCTGAGCTCTTTTTGGTACCAACATTCTATTGTTAGGCATTGAGAATGTATGATTCTCACTTAGGTCTTCTGACTCTCAGGATATCAAGTCTGCATCCTGTTAGCAACTTAGAAATGACATTTCTAGTTCTTATGTATCTCCTTCACTTTCTGGATTTTGGAATTTTATTTTTTCTTAAAGCAAAATTTACATACTTAATTTTGTTTTAATATTTTTTGAAGAGATTTTATATATACATCATACATCCATAATTTTATATATATACATATATATAGTACAGTCTTAAAAATGCAAAATGGAATGCAGCCAAAAGTAAGTCTCCCTTTCTCTGCTGTGTTCAGCTCCCTAATCCTTCTCTGTAAGACTATCCCTGATGCCAGTTTTTGTGCACCCTGTCAGAAAGAGTCTATGAATTTATAAACATAAATGTATGCACATTCTTTTTGTCTCTGTCACACAAATTGTAGCACACTATATATATAATATGCTTCTTAAATTTAGTAATGAGTTTCACAGATCTATTCATATCAATACTTATGGAGTTGCTACATTTTAAAACATTGCATCATATTTCTTTGTAAGGATATGCCAAAATTTAATCAGTTCCCTACTGATGGATTAGTATAACTAGTATCAAATAGTATTATCAACAATGTTCTACTAACTATCTTGTGCAGTTGTCAGTATTGTATACTTGTGCTACTATATCTAGAAGTTAGTACCTAAAGAAGGAATTGCCAAATAGAAAAGTGGGTTTTTAAATTTTGAAAGATAAAGACAAATTGCCATCTTTAAGGCATCAATGTTTACTCTTACCAAGAATATATGAAAGTTCCCATTTCCTTTACATTCCCTCTAGTACATTGTTATCAGACATTTTTATCCTTGAAACATGAATAATTGAGAAAAGGTATCTTATTGTGGATATATTTAATATTTCTCTTACTATGAGTGAATATGATGACTTTTCATATGTTTCAAAGTAAGTTGTATCTCCTATATAGCTCATATCCTCAAGCTAAATCTTCATGGGTTATTGTTTTTAAGTTCAATGTAGAGTTACAAATATTTTACCCAAATGGAAAATCCACAAAAATTCCCCATTTTATTTCATTTCATCAATATTTAATGTTTAATAAATAATTTATTACATGTTCTAGATACTCAGATACACAAAAATGAAAGATACGGACGTGAACACCAAAATTTATAGGTTAAAAAGGCTCGTAACCTCTTGGGGGAAGATACAAATGTGCAGGTAGTATAAAATAACTCCTCTGATGGGGCAAGTACCATGTGCTATGGGAGCTTAGAGGAAGTTGTGCTTGATTGGGGGAGAGTGGGGAGACATCAGGGAAAGTTTTCCAGAGAGTTTGCTGTGGCTTCCACGGTAGGTCCTAAAGGATCTGTGGTCAGCTGGGCATGGTGTCACGTGCCTATAGACCTAACTGCTTGGGAAGATCTCTGGAGGCTGTAGAGAACTATGATTGCACTACTGCACTGCAGTCTGGGTGACAGAGTAAACCCCTGACTTAAAAAAAAGTAAAAATAAATTTAAAAGAATGTGTGGGGATTTTGGAGGGGGGGTCAGAGAGGCATTCAGATGATAGGAGCAAGGGCTGGAAACATTTGGAATTATACCTCTATTTTAATAAACCGTTTTGACTAATGAGCAATTGTTTTTTCCTTGAAATTCATAAGTAGTTATTATCTTGGATTGATTGACTTCATATTTCTCATAAAGAATATACTCCTTCCACATTTGGTTATGATGAGGTAAAAACATTTTCCTTCCATTTGACCCAGATAACTGATTTTTAAAAGTTTTCGTATAGATGACAAGTTCTGTGTTTATTCAAAACAACTTGTTAAAGTGCTGTTAGAAGAGAAGGAAAACTGCAGCAGCAAATTCTGGAAGTCTTATCTATTTGAAGACTGGACTGGGGGTGGAAAGCTTGGAGGGAAATGCTCAGAAGTCTTATTTATTAACCTAACCTTAGCAGGTTTTAGCAGAAAAAAACTTTAAATATTGCAACACTATTATTTGACTTTTTTTTTTTTTTTGAGTATGGTAAGATAAGATGTACCTATGGTAAGTGAGATTTATTGCCCTGGAGCTAATAGTGATGTGATAGAACATAGGACAGGGCTAGAGATAAATATAGAGTCTGAATTCTGAGAACTGGTTATTTTCAGAAGCAGAGTTTGGTCTTTAGTGGAGGCAGTACCTATTATATATGGCCAGAAAGTAAGGTGGTAGTATTAATATTTATCAAGATTTGGGCATTGTATAGTTAAATGTGATATATCTCCTTCAGTTCAGCTTAAGTGTCTTAACCTATATGAAGCTTTTTCTTACTGCTCACATCCCATTCTCAAAAGATAGATTTACCACTCCCTTCTTTGTACCTTCATTAAACTCTCTAGTGCTACAAGTACTGCAAAGCTGTGTGTTACACATCTCACTCCCTTTTACCACCTTTTTAGGGTAAGGAGTAAATTTTTGGTTTCTAAATATTTGTGGGGTCAGGGTGGGTGGGTAGGTGAATGGGTTAAAAGTTACCTTGAAACCTTAAATCCTTTTTCCAGTGATGATGGCTTTGTTTAGAACTCATATGTCAAAATGTTTTTTTAAAAATTAATATAATTTAATTTAACTACAAAGCCCTCTCTGGTGTCAAGTATTGGTCTTTTAAAAGTGAGTTAGTTCTGAAAGAAAAACAGGAAAATGACATGAACAGAAAACCTCCCCCAAATAAGTTCTCAAACAAATGACAAAATGTTCAAATTTATTCATGGTTCGAGACAGGAAAACTAAAACATCACAATCAAACTGATGAAAATGAAAAAGTAGAATGATACATTCTGTTGTCTAGGCTGTGGGAAAATAGGCACTCTCATATGTTATTATAGTTTGCTGATAGGAATCCAAATTCAAACAAGCCTTCTGAAAGGAAATGCAGCAATACCTAACAAAACTATCTATACATTTACTTTTTGATTCAGCATCTCAATTTCTAAGAAGCTACCCCGAAGGCACACCTCCAACAATATGAAAATACTGCACACAAGGTTATTTACTGCAGCATCGTTTATAATAGCACAATATTGGAAACAATCTTATTGCCATTACATAGTAAAATGTGTGTTCATTTGTGCAAAAGAAACACAGGAAGATAAAAATAAACTAAAGATACTAGTTACCTATAGGAAATAAGAGGAGAGAAAGAGGGAATGGGAACTGACCAGGAGAGATAATGCAGGAATAACACTTACCGGGGTATACATTTTTGTAAAGCTTTGACTCTTAGCACCATAGCAATGTTTCACATACCCAAATAACAAATAAATAATTAAAGTTAATTAAAATTAATGATTATGAAATACAAGCGGTAACAAATGAACCTAACTAGATTACAAGTGAATAACTAACCCATACTGAACAGCATGGACCAAGTAAAGAACCAACCTAAGTCACTTTCTAAATAAAATATTTTGATGGGACACTGCAAGGTTAAAGACAAAAAAAAAATCTGTGCATAAATACTGTACCCTAGTAATAAGTCTGTTTTTCACAGAAGTATTGTTTAGAAATTCAGTAACTACTTTAAGTGTACAGTTGGATTGAATAAATGAGTATATTATAGATAATAAAAGTCAGGTTTTTCACTGTCAGAGAAAGAGGTTACAAATAAGAAAAAGGCAAAGACTAAAATGAAACTTGTGGTATTGGATTGGAATCAGAGGTAGTAGCTACATGTATCTATCTCTAGTTCTATCTCTGTGATATATCTATATCTATCTAAAGAGATAGATAGAAATATAGAAGTAAATATGATATTTTTGTACATGCAGGTTTGTATACATATGTAGATTTCTTACCTCCCTCCCACTGAGAGGGCCTAAGAACAATGACACTACAGTAACAATGAGCACATTTAGCACCTGGATTTTGGTTCCTAAATACCATTCTCCAATAAAAAGAACAAGGAATCATTTGAAAATTAGTTGATTTCAGGGCTGGGGCACAGAAAATAAAAGGTAAACCTGGAATATCATGTGATGCCAGAACTAAGAAACTGCTCAAAAAAACAATTGAGATGTGTCAAAAGGACACAGGAACTAACCAGAAGGACCTCCTAATGGCTAAAGCTGGAACACTTTAGGCCACAAAATAAATAATGGTAGTGTTGGATAGAATAAATAAGTTATCCATAGAATAAATATCCATGAGGTCATACTGATATGAATAAATAATTGAATAAGTAAATAAATGAGGGAGAAGGAACAGTTCTTACAAAAGAATTCCCATTACTGTAGAAGGAATGAAGGAAATACAAAATCACTATCAGGCAAACAGCACAGTAATAATTGTTGCAAGCAAGATTTGCCAATGGATGATAAAATCAGTAGATGGAAGTTTGAAAAATACCCAGGACATTAGCATAGTCTCAAAGATTTTTCTCAAGATATCAATTGGTTATAAATGAAAAAAAGTAACTTCAGAGTATAGAAACCTAGCAGACATTGCCTTAACCAGATGATAAAGGTTAATAGCACTAGCTGATATTATGTACCAATTCCACCCTCCCCCCGCATAGTCATGTACTGAGAAGCACACAACGTCATTTATATGGCATTCTTGTCAAAATGAATAACCTTAGACTAGTCATTAAAAAGCACTGGACAAACCCAAATTGAAAGACATTCAATAAAATATTTGACTAACACTAGAAGTGCCAAGATACTGAAAGACAAGAAAGACTGAGAGACCATCACAGATTGAAGGAGATTAAAATGACAAGACAACCAAACATAATGTGTGTCCTAGTTGGATCCTAGTGCATAAAAAGGACATGGAGGGAGAATGATGAAAGTTGAATAAAGTTTTTATTTATTTAATCACAAGATACCAATATAAGTGTTCTGGGTTTGGTATTTGTTCACTGGTTATGAAAATTGTTAACATTAAGAGAAGCTGGGTGAAAAGTATATATGGACTATCTGTAATAATTTGCAACTTTTCCATAAGTTGAAATTTATTTCAGAATAAAAACATTTGGGGAAGAAGAAGAAATATTAATAGAAGAAGGAGGAGGAGGAGGAAGAAGAGAAGGAGAAGGAGGAAAGGGGGAGGGAGGAAGGGAGAGGAGGAAGGGAGGAAGAAGAAATAAAAAGGAGCAGGAGGAAGAAGATAAACTTTAAAAAAAACACACGTTTGCTTTTTTGAAAACAATATCAAAATTGTATTTGAAGGCATTTTAAGATGTGAGATACAGGTATTATTTGTACCCTTGCAGAGTCAATGGGCTATGCATATAACATAGAACAAAACTACTATATTAGATATACTGATTTCAATCTTTTAGTTTATGTCTTGGTTTAATTTCTTTGTGAAAATAAATTTGCTTTCCATTCCATAGACATTTTGCCATTAACATACTCATTATAAGTTTTGTGACCTGGCAAAATTCTGAATATGTCATTACTGATTCAATATAGGTTTCCAAGCAGATAAATACACTGATTAATTTGCACAGCTGATGCCAAAAGTCAACAGATTTGTATGTTTAGTATAAACAGAAAATATTTTACATAAGTTGCATCCAAAAATCTCAAAATTTCCTCACACAATTATTAGTTTCTACAAACTATGAGTAAATAACATTTTTTAAAAAGGAAAAACGTAGGTAGTAGGAATTTAAACAAGTTCATCCATCATTATGTACCATACTTCCCAATCCTTCTCAAAAAGTGCTAAATTATTTTATTTTGAAACCATAGTGGTGAGTCTTTTGCTAGAATTGGTCCAAAGTATGTAAGTCAATTAGGAAACAGAAAGAATGGCTAAATTAAAAAATATCAGAGACATATATAATGTAAAATTTGAATATTAAAATAATACTATATCTTGAATTTAAAATTTAAAAATACTATTGCCAGTAAAATTTTGATTTTGGTTTATGGAATAATACACAGAAAGTAGAAAATTTGAAAATTTTTGTTCAAACTAAAAATATGCCAATTTCCTACCATTCATGTGCTCCTGGCTACTACAATTTCCATTTGTTTTATTTTGTCTTGTTTTTGGGTGCTATGGTAAATATAAAAACAAATTCTGACATATTGTTCAAGATACTTTAGGAAGACTGCACTTCTAATTGTGGAAGTGGATGACAATCACATGAGGAGTTACTTTTAAAAGCATGTACACTGAAGTCCTGAGAAATGTAAAAACATTTATTCATTTATTTATTTATTTTTATTTCAGAATATTATGTGGGTAAATATGTTTAGGTTACATGTATTGCCTTTGCCTTGCCCGAGTCAGAGCTGCAAGTGTGTCCATTCCCCAGATGGTGCGCACCGCACCATTAGGTGTGAATATACCCATCCCCTCCTCCCCCCCACCTGCCCGACACCCAGTGAATGTTATTACTGTATGTGTACTTAAGTAAGTGTTGATCAAGTAAAATCTTTATTTTTTAAGTTAAGTCTAATACAATTCCAGTGATCAATTCCCTTTTATACCTACTTTCATTATCTATAGTCAGAAAATTAAAACATTACATGCCTTTTTTGGTTTAATCTGAACTCAACTGAGAGTTCAGCAACAATAACAAAAAATCCATAAATGTAATACCTCCATTTTTTCAACTACTGCACTGTGATGATCTATGTTCTGTAAGATGAGTACACCTGGTCATAAGAATCACTGTACCGGCCATTTAAGCAAGACAGCAGGCCATTTAAATATCAATTGTGACTGAGTTGGCTTTCCTGCCCTGCCTTCTGAGAGTTTACAATCATGATGAGGAGTTGGAAGATTCACACCTAAATGCTTCCTATAATTCAATAATAGAGCTGCTGTGTTAAACATTAATAGTCTAACACCCAGAACCCGGAAAAGTTGGTAATAACAATCGTATCTTTCAAAGATAATTAGAATCTTCAAAGCATTTTCACATGTTTATCTCATTGAATCCTTGTAACAACTTCACTAGACAAGAATAGAGGCTCATGATAAATATGAAAACTGATGATGGTCAGGAGGTCATGGGTGTTTTTAAACTCACACATGGGCCTGCTCACTCTGTTCAAGTTCCCTTGAGAAACCATGGTCTTGTCCTATTCATTTGCTACTTTCCAAGGGATACCATTTATTTCAAAGTAAGGAAATAGCTGTTGGCATTGGGTTCCAGAGCAGGAGAGCTCTACTGGAAAACTCTGTCTTCTGCTGCAGCACAAAGGACTATTTTTAGATGTTTTCCTTTTGCTAATTGTCTCTCCCTCTGTGGGGAATTTCTATGGGTAGAATCCCAGATGAGTCAAGTGTCTCACTAATTCTCCAAGAGACCAGAAAGACAAAGGCCATGGCTCAGGTTGCCCTGGGGACCAGAACAGTGATGTCAGTGCAGTGGCTACAGCAAGATCTTCAATGACCTCTGAGCCCAGAGCTTGGGTTATCCCACTGAACAATAGGACTAAGAGGAGACTGGAAGGGAGGTCTGGACATAACTTCTTAAGTCTTGGTACCACCCCAAATGATCTTGCCTGAAGCTCAGCTTGGAAAGAAGCTAAGATGGTGTGGAGCCAGTGGTGGATGTGGGTTCAAGAGGCCCTCCAGATTTTCCATTTTTCTTCTACCACCTTAGAGAAAAAAGGAAGAGACTTCTTTTAGGCAACTTCAACCTTCATTTTAACCTTTAGGGAACATCAGAGGAACTGTGAATGTTTAGCCTAGAGAAGAGAAAGAGGAAAAGGATAATGCAAACTATTTTTACTCCCTTGAAGGGAAGAGCTAACCAGTTAGTGCTAGGTAGCCTTGATACAATGGGTAGAACGAAAATGAAGTCAGTTGTTGGTTCAATGTCAGGGTAAACCTTCTAACAGGTTTTGTGCAATGAATCACCCAGGGAGCTGCTGAGTTCTCTATCACCTGGACTATTCAAGCAAAAAATTCAGACGTATGGACACTGACATTCATTGAAAAGTGAGAGTGATCCAAAACCTTGCAGGTGGAGGCTAAATAATAATTGCTAACACTATTACAGAACTTATAATACTTTAGAAAAAGTGTTTTCTTAACCCTCAACAAGGGGTGTGTGAGGTGGATGCTATCATTAACTTTCTCTTAAAAATGAGAAAACTGGGATACAGAGAGGTTAAATACTTTGTTCAGGGTCACACAGCTAGTAGGAATTGGAACTTAAGCTGTTTGTCTCTGGCGTCTAAGCTCCTAACCACTTGCAGTATTGCTAAATGTCCCCCAAAGTCTCTTCTTACCCTGAGATTCTGCATAGGGTGGCGTCTTGTCACATCTCCAGCATCCTTTGTATGCTTCACTTCACTGATGGCCTCTTGGAATTGGGGAGAGAGGGGAGGAAGAAAAAAGAGCCATAGGGGTTGCTGGGGGAAAAATCATCGTGACCTTTAAATCACGGAGAAGCTTGCTGGTCATTTGGGCTGGTTGGCAGAGGAAGGGCCTACCAGAATACTGGCGCCAAAGTAAAGCGCTGTTGTCCTCAGATTTCCCGCCTCACCTGCCTCTCCCTCTCTGCTGCTGGCATTCCCTTCTGGCCCCACTGCCCACCGAGCCTATGCTAAGCTTTTCCAGGAGGCTGGAAGGCTGGGGACAAACAATCACGAAGTTGCCAATCCTCTATTCCACACCCTCTTTCCCGCTCTGATTTACAGAGAGACACCCAGCGTGGTAAGTGACTTACCCAAGGTCGCAGAGCCCCAGCGAGAAAATCCAGGTGTCCAAACTCACATGGCGCTGTCCACGCCTAGGCACACCTTACTTCTCATCTCCCGCACCCGAGAGCTTTCTTTATTCCACACCACCGCCTCCCTACCCTCACCCCTCAGTTGCCTGGAGTCGCTTCTGACGCTCGGCAGCCTCCAGGGTCCAGCCCTTCCTGCGGACGCTTCCTTTCCGCCGGATTCCCACGCCGGAGTCACCCTAGGCCAGCGCGCATCCCGTGGGACCGCTGCCTTCCGGGCGCGCTCCGCCGCGCAGGTCCTCTCCGCGCCCCCCGCCCCAGACAGCGGGGACACTGAGGCGGACGGGCGCCCAGGGAATTCTGTCCGACGCGGAGAGCAGAAGCTGAGGAGGTGCCCTGAGACCAGGGTCGAAAAGACCAGGGACGGCCGGGACTCTGTCCATGTCCCTCCGGGCGCCAGACCCTAGAAGGGGGCACCGAGCCACGGTGACGTCCTCCACGTAGCTCATCCCTCACCCTACTGCCTGCAGACTAGCCGCCTCCTGTGGAGAGTCCCACGGGGTCACGTTCGAGCCCACTGGGGTGTGGCCGTGCCTCCGGCTCCCCGAGGGCTGTCCCCAGCGGAGCGGCACTTCCTCCTGCTGCCTGCGCTGGCCGCGGCGCCCGCCGCTCTCCTTTGCGGCGCCCGAGCTCCTTCCCAGCCCACGTGCGAACTACCCTCCACCTGGGACGCGCGCGCGATGGACTCCGGACCCGGCTTCCGAAGAGAGGCCGACTTTTGGTTGGACAATTAGCGGAGGGGGGCGGGAAGTTGGCGAGCCCCACACACGCGCTTCTCCATGAAGATTCTTGAGCTTTCCTGGAAGAAAGGAGTGCATATGCTGCAGTGTCTCTGTGGAAGGAGCCTGAGGTCCAGCGACAGCCCAAGTGGTGAGAAAACGTTCCTTCCCCAGCCCTGAAACGCCGCCCCAATACATCCCCTTGCCTCCTCCCGGCCTCCCTCTCCGCCCCCTCCCTCCTTCATTCAGCAGTGTAAGTGGTGGAAGGAAGGCGCTTCCTCACTGGGGCGAGGTAATGGCCCCGCCGCTGGTTCTCTGTTGTTTTGTTTGTTTGTTTGCTGTAATCCCCGAAGTCGTCAGCGTTTTATAGAGCGCGTTAGCTCTCACCGAGCTCGCCTCCCCTGGAACCTGCGGGTCTCTTTTCAAGGGGTGCTCGAAGTGACCTGCTTTCCACTTTCTCGCGGCGCTCTCCGTGTGATTAGCGAGGGCGACGTGTGACTTGGAGTTGCTCAGTGTCTCCTCCAAGAAGTTGCTGGTGCGTTCGAAAGGAGAGGAGACTTTTAAACAGGTGACTGGCGAGGCTGGTATCCTTTCTTTTTCTTGCTCTGTCGGAAAAGTAGACAGCTGGTGGTGGTCAGGGTTTGATTTCCCCGGAGAGCAGGCAGTTTCTGTCCTTGGTGCTGAAACAGGAGAGTCCCAGTCAGCCCTGGGCTTAATCAACCGGGTCCCTAGGGAAAGGCTTGGGGAAGGAAAGAGAAAATCAGACCCTTTGTATGACCTGAGATATTGAGAAAAATCATGAAAAATTTTATTGTCGTTAAAATTTTTAATGGAAAAACCACCAAACTAAAACCAATAAGTGTGATTCTTTTCAGCTGAAGTCTTGTGAATGATATGCTGTTTCATCATATTTTTTCCATTGTCCATCTCTAATTTTTTAAGGTGTGATTCCCTTTAAAGTGATATATCTATTAATCTTGCACGTGGTTATTCAGTTTCTGTGTCTTTTAGGTTTCCTTTTACAAAATGGGAGTGGGGTGTGGAGTGAGAGGAAGGGTACCCTATTATGTCTAAGCAAGTGTCTCTGTAAAAGAATATACATTTTTTGGTCCATAAATTCCAAATAAATTTACTTTTCAAACATTTAACAATATTATAATAGATTTTGTGTTTAAGACTCCATATGTTATTTTGGGAGTCTGATTCATTTGGTTATGGTACTTATTTTCACTCTGTTCTGTAGCAATGAAAATTAATCTTGGAAAGATTAGAATATACATAGGTTTCATTCATCTCTTTAAAACTTTGACTTTTTTCTGTGTACTCATCAGTCTAAATGAAAACAAAACTGCTTAAAAAGAACTAATTAGATAATTTAACTACAGATAAAATTTGAAAACACATTTTCAAAATGAAATCAGCACAGAGATCTCAAGTTTTACTTCTGTGTAATTAAGAAGATTATTTGTACATTCTTTTTTTGCCACCATATTTGTAAGTGCTAAAAGTTATCATACCACTACATTCTAAACTAGTGGCTCTATGTTGACATTTTATGTTTTGATAATACATATTTCTTTTTTTTATTATTCAGGATATTATGGGGGTACAAACATTTTGATTACATGTAATACATTGGCCCTGCCCAAGCCAGGGCTATAAGCATGCCCTTCCCCCATACAGTGCATTCAGCTGCCATTAGTTGTGGGTTTACCTCTCCCACTGCCCTCCCATCTGACTGGCACCCAGTGAGTATTATTACCACGTGAACACCTTAGTGTTGTTCAGTTAGTACCAATTTGATGGAGAGTACATGTGGTGCATGTTTTTCCATCCTTGTGATACCTCGCTTCGAAGGATGGGTTCAATCTCTATCCAGGATAATATAAGAGGTGCTAGATCACCATTGGTTTTTGTAGTTGGGTAGTACTCCATGGTATACATATACCAAATTTTGATAATACATATTTTAAGAAGCCAGTAGAGATGTATATTAGTATTATTTCAGTTTTTTCTGCTCTATATTAAATAAAGTGTGAATATATTATAACTTAGATATATGTCACTTAGAAGTGAAAAAATTTTAAGTGTTTATGGTATATAATAAAGACAGGGAAGTTCCTTGTGTCAAACTAGGTAAAAGATTCAATTTAGATGAAGTGTCAGTTTTCCAAATGTAACTGATCCAAATAGAAGGGATAACTTATGTGATTGGACAGTGTAGGTTGTTGAAAGCATGGGACTTGAGTCAGAAGATTTAATTATAAAGCAGTCTTAATAAGTCACTATAAATCTTTGAAACTCATTGTTTTTAGTAATAAAAAGTGGAATTGATAGCTCCAGCTTAGTTCCTATATCTGACTTCATCCTAGATTTAACATGTGATTCTATGAAAACTGTTGTGCTTTATTTATATATGCATTTTTATTTAGTGAGGTAGATAGTTTGTTCATTTTGGTAACAGTCACTCCAGAGAAATTCTCCTAAAATGGTACAGTCCCAAGTAGTGAAGATAAAGGTTTCTTCCCATGCTTTCCACAGACAGAGGTTAACATATAGTTATGTATTAAGACATTGTTTCTGGGAACTACACTGCCTTTGTTTAAATTGTGATTCTATTCAGCTTATGATTTTTTGTAACTAGCATAACCTTACTGTTTTTCAATTTATACATAAATATAAATTACCATGTTAATGGTACCTACCTCATAGGTTGTGGTAAAATTTAAATGAATTAATAACAGCTAAATATTTAATTGAACTCACATTGTATGCCAGGCAGTGTTCTAATAACTTTAAGCCTTCAATATACAACATGTTTTGTATATTTTAGATATTGTTATTATTGTATTCTATTTTAAAGTGATTTTTTCATGTGGCTTGTGCCATTAGCATGATCTCATAGCAATTTTGCATATAATGTTGCTATGGCCAGTGTACACATGCAAATTGAAGTAATGACATCAGAGAATTTTTCTAGGAATAAATTTATAAAAATAGAGCTAGAATGAACCACTTTAATTTTTTAAACTTACCTAAAAAAGACAGTAATATTTTAAACAATGTCATCATGGAGTAACAGAATTTTATGTCAGCTACTTTTTCCCAATTATTTCACAACTGAAGGAAGTGAGGGCCACAGAAGTAAAATAACATAATTTGTTGTTATAATAGGTTAAGACATTCTCCTAACAGACTGCTGAAGTTTTGGAATTGTAAATATTTCAGTATTTTATTTAGGTTTTTATTTAATAAATGGGGCTAAGAAAATAACAACTAATCATCACTTTTGTTCTTTTAGGATAATTAAAATATTAAGATATTACTACTATCTTTTCTCTGCATTATCAAATATTAATGTCTTGTCTAGTTTATCCATTATATTAGTTTATAAGCCCTTTGTGTTTCAGTAGGATGGAAATAGCATGGGCTATTAAATGGAAGACAATCTTAGAAAAGGTTAAATGGATTAAGGGTAAATTCCTGGTCTCTTATGATCTTTTTTTTTCCATTTCTCAAAATGAATTTTTTTTTTTTTAGTGAGTAGAGCCCATCCATTAAATAACAGATTAGAAGTTAAAAATTCTAAACAATCCTTCTTAGGGTAAGTGACACTTTTATTAACCTGATAAAACACTAAGGCTTTAGTTAAAAGGGGAAGTAAGACAGATTCATTTTCCTCTAGAGAAGGGACTTTTACAAAGAAACAGGCTCATGGAAAAGTAGTGATTAAAACATTATCTTTAATGGCTGCTCCCATTCTTCTCAAGATGTAGTAGGGGGTAAAGCAGAAGCATTCCATCCAAGAGGGGTGTTAAGACTACAGATTTGTCATCACTTCAGCAGGAAGGTTAATTCTAACATCGTAGAAGAAGAATTCCAATAGTTGTAGGGGAGAGAGATAGAGATAGAAATAGAGATAGAGAGATAGAGAATACCTGTGCTTGCTTGCATGCTTGTGTTATCAGTTTGAGTTATTCCAGAAAATCACCCTCCTTCTGTGTGTAGTCCTGGCTCTTCTGCCATATTCATTCAGTTAGAGGCTTCTCAGCTTGGCAGGCTGGAGTTACTAGATTTCTAGAGATGAGCTCAACAATCACCTGAAGTGGCCATGATGTGGAATTGAAACACTCCAGGCAAAAATAACTTTATCAAACCTGTGAAAAACACATAAGTAAAACTTAATCACGTCACTGTTTTAAATTATAATACTGGTATCTAAATGAAAACTGCCCACTTACAATCAAATTGCATCAGATACTTGTATGTCTAAAGGGTATAGGCTTTAACTATTCTACAGGACAGTCAAGTGATCCAAGAAAGAATGTTTGGTAGAAAAGTGGTTGTGTGGTTTTCTTAGTCTGTTTGTGTTGCTGTGGAGGAATACTTGAGGCTCAGTAATTTATAGAGAAAAAAAAGATTTATTTGGCTTACAATTCTGCTGGCTGGAAGATTGGACATCTGGTGAAAGCCTCAGGCCACTTTCACTTATGGCAAAAGGCAAAGTGGAGCCAGTGTGTGCAGAGATCACATGATGAGAGAGGAAACAAGAGAGGGAGGGGGAAGATGCTAGGCTCTTTTTAACAATCAGCTCTCAAGGGAAGTAATAGAGTGAGAACTCACTCATTACCATGAGGACTGATGAGACCAAGCCATTCATGAGGGATCTGCCCCCATGACCTAAACACCTCCCATTAAGCCCCACCTGCAACACTTAGAATCTGATTTCAACATGAGATTTGGAGTGATCAAACAAAACAATCTAACAGTGGTAATTGTTTATAAGTTTATTTCCCAAGAAGAAATCCTCTATAAAAGAGCAATTACACAGTTGTTAAAAGCTCTACTCTTACCTTTACTTTTAAGTATCCATATTGTCCTTTAATCTCTTTGCTTTTTCTTCAAAGACATATGCAATAGATGCCTTTTAAAGCTGGGACAAATGAAAATAATGTATTTATTAACTGAGGATATTTTAGAATCAAATAACTTTTGAGAAATCTATCAAATCAAAAAATTCATGACAGAATCCACCTTTTGAAGCCATGTATTCAGTTCTTTGCATTGTAATTTTGAAATATCGATGATTTTAGTGTGTAACTGCTGTCAATTATCCAATCTCAGAAACCTTATTGCAGGGTAACTGATTATTTGTTTATGGGAATTATCTTCATTGAATAATCTTTCTTTGAGCTGGTTTTTATGTCATGACCTTAAAATTCTTCACTGTTTTAACGATGCTGCAATGGCTAAGATGAATATGAGTTATTCAATATACAAAATGTCCATTACTTTCTTACGGCTTTCATTTTTAAAGGGATTTTTGTTTTATATGAGATTTTCAGTGTTAGTGTCAGAAAATTCAAGAAGTTAGTGCTCATTATGAGTTCATTTGTTTTACGGTACTTTTAAAAAGCCATTTGCTAAGTGCCTACTATGTGCAAATGTAATAATCATTAAGACATTTTTATAGACTTTATCTTTTTAGAGAAGTTTTAGGTTCACAGCAAAATTGAGAGAAAGGCACAGAGATATCCTATAAGCCCCATACCCCACACATGTGTACCCTCCCCTTTTAGCAATATCACCCACCAGAGTGGCACATTTGTTACAATTGATGAACTTAGACTGATTATGTTGGTATTGTACATTTTATGGGTTTGGACAAACGTATTGTGTCATGTATCCACCATTATAGTATCATACAGAGTGTTTTCACTGCCCTAAAAACTTCTGTACTCTGCCCATTCATCCCTCCCTCTTCCACATCCCTTGAAAACCACTGATCATTTTACTATCTCCATAGTTTTGCATTTTCTGGAATGCCCTACAATTGGAATAATACAGTGTGTAGCCTTTTTATATTGATTTCTTTCACTAGGTTATATGAATTGAAGTTTTCTCCATGTCTTTTCATGGCTTGATAACTCATTTCCTTTCAGCACTGAATAATATTCCATTGTCTGGGTATACCACAGCTTATTTATCCATTCATCTGCTAAAGGATATCTTAGTTGCTTCAAGTTTTGGAAATTATGACTAAAGTTGCTGTAAATATCCATATGCACGATTTTGTGTGGACATATGTTTTCAGCTCACCTGGGTAAATACCGAGGAGCATAATTATTTCTTTGTTTAGTAAAAGTATGTTTAGATTTATAAGAAAGTGCCAAACTGTCTTCTGAAATTGTTGTATCATTTTGCTTTCCCAGTAGCAATGAATGCAAGTTCCTGGTGCTTCACATCCTCACCAGTGTTTGGTGGTGTCATTGTTTTGGATTGGGGCATTCTAACATGTGTGTAGTCGTAGTTCATTGTTGTTTTAATTTGTAATTCTCTAAACACATATGGTGTTGAACATTTTTTCATATGCTTGCTTGCCCTCTGTGTATTTTTTTTTTTTTTTTTTTTGGTGAGGTGTCTGTTCATGTGTTTTGACCAGTTTTTAATCACGTTGTTCATTGCTCATTGTTGAATTGTCATTAGCACTTTTAACCCAATAATTTGGGTTCTTTTTTGGGCATATTGTTGGATGGCATTACCTACCCCATTCCCTTGAAGTTTGCTGTGGCAATATGACTTGTATTGGCAAATGAAATATAAGAAGAAGTAGCACATTTTCATATAGAAACTTTAATAGCCAGAGTACGTTTTACCTCAGGCTCTTTGCTCCTGCTGATGTTCAAGGTAGTGATTACTCCTTTGGCCTGTGTCTCTGAGTATCTGTAATGAATAGCGCCCCACCATGTGACCTATGATGGATATGTAACACAAACGAGAAGTTAAAACTTCATTTTGTAAGTAACTTCAATTTTTAATTTATTTTATTACCTAGCTCATCCTGATTGATATAATATGGCAACACAGCTTAAATAATAAAACTTAGTAGAAGGTTCTTTGCCTATGTGTGAGGTTCTTTTCTGTCAAAACATCTTAATTTCTGTAGTATATAATGATAACATCTGTAGTATATAATGAATAGATGTATTGGTTTCTGTCCATAGTCTTTTAATAATTAGTTTAGCATACCAACGTATGATATTTTGTTGTCATCCTTCTATTAAGTTAGTGTGTCTCCTGAGCCAAGCTAGTACATTGTTCCTTAAATGATATCTACGTATTTTCCAAAAATGTATTAAATCTCCACTGATGTTTTCCAAAAAAGTTGAGATTATTCTTTCAAAGTTGTAATTTAATTGCAAGGCTCTTAAAAATTCAGTTGTTCTTTTCCATTTACCCTAAAATGTGGAATTACCCAATCATATGTGGGAAAGGAAGAATTATGTATGTTGCCTGAAAGCCTGACAATGTGGTAGCTCTCATTACTACTGTAGTTTTGCTAAGCAAAGGAAAATGCAAACAAACACTGCTGTTCTTCTCCCAGCTTATAAACTAAGATTCGTGTGCATTGGGAAGAATACCAGGGCAGTACTTTGTGGTGAAGGGATGGGCTTGATGCTCCCATCTGGGTCATTGACAGCAATCCATTTGCCTGGTTCTGTATTAAGTACAGCAGAAGAGAGAAGGGAAGCCAGACTTTTTCCAAAGCCTGGGATATGTGCATCATGCCAACTAACCCTTTCCAACTGGTACCCCTCCTTTCTGTCTTCCTTTCTCTATGCAAGGATAGAAAGTTAAAGAAACATGTCTCTGGCTTCAGATTTTGCCATTTTTCAATTCAGCAAACAATCCTTGAGGATTGATTGCATGCTAGGTTCTGTGTTAGGCACGGGAGAACCAGCAGGGAGATCAATAGTTAAAAGCAAAAGGTATAGTCCAAGGCAGGATATGACACATGCCAAAAGTGAATACTTGGGAGCCTCAGTTTATTTCAGTTTAACAAACTTTTGCCTGATTTAATGTTCAATGGTAAGAATCATCTCAAGAAGGAATAATTAATTCAGTCTGGGACTCATATTAATGTCCCTGAGCTTGAAAAAGCATTTAGGAGTTCAAAAGGAAGTTCTGGGGTATGGCAGATGGGAGTGTTAATGGAAGGGAGTATGCTTTACTGGAAAGGTGTGTTTGAATAAAAATAAAATGGAGATATAAAAAGAAGCAATTTTTACAAAGGCAATAATCCTGCAACTCAATTAAAGTCTGCTTAGCATTGCCTGTATTTAGATATCCTGCCAAGTGATCTACATTATATCTCTCCTCTACTTCTACCTCAATGTAAGTCCATTTATTCACAGCCAGATATATAATTTATCAGCTTCTTAGAAAGGTGCAAGTTCTATTCTGTGGTACTAGAGTTATAAAGGGTTATCCAGGGAGTACTTACAGATCTGCTTTTTTGATTTCTATGAAATATCTTAAGACAATGAAATTCTTTTCTTTTGTCTTAGTTTAGCAATTGTTATCATTATGCCATGTCATTTTCATTGCACAATGCTATGAATACCATGTCCGAATATTTCTTCTGATGCCATTAAATGTGGGGCATTTGCATTTCATAGGGTGCCAATCAGAAAGATACTGTGAATCTGCCAAGACAATTTCTCTTGCTGAAATGATCTTTTTTGTTTATACATAAGCTTCTAGTATCGTCCTACCCCCTCCACTCATTACTGTTTATAGAAACGATAGCATTGCAGTTGGTGTCACTGATTGCCCACGTTGTTACTTCAATGAAGCCAGCTGGGATGCAATTGCATGGTCTTTAAATAAAACTTAGTGACATAAAATGAATCTCTTTTTTGAGGGGAGAGGGGTTGTTGCTAGCTGGATCATTTTGTAAGGCACTAATTATTTGCTTAACTTGGAGGAACTTGAGAACCAGCGAAACTCCATGTTGGCTCAATGTCTGACCTTGGCACTAGGGAACTTGCGGGTGGATAGCAGAGTTTCAGTCTTTGAAAAGCCATTCTCAAAATGATGGCGATGAGCCTCTTGTCCCCAACCCATTTTAGACCTCTGTAAATAACTCAGTGACTGGTGATAGTGGATGTGCCTATGATTCCAGTTACTCAACGGCTGAGGCTGGAAGATTAACTGAGATCAGGAATTGTGGGCAGTAATGAACTGTGCCAGCTTGGTGACAGTCCCGTGCCCATAAGCAGCATGGGGATTGCCCGAGAGTGGTGAGAAGCAGAGTGAAAAGTTGGTGTTGCATTTTCTAAAACTTACACAGTTTTGAAAATGAAGGGCATCAATCGTTACCTTTTACCTTTGGACTTGCAAACTTCATTGTAAGATAGGTAGGATAGTATTTCTCCTTACAGTTATAGATCACAAATTAGGAAACTAAGTCTTCTCCATATTACTTAAATTTTTATGAAAATGTGTTCCTTTCATAATTAAAATCTAGTGATATATAGTTCAGATCATACAGTTTTCTGCTATGAGCAGAAAACTCATAGCAGAAAACATTTACATTTTACAGAAAATTTAAAACTTCTGAAGAATAAGGAAATCTCTTATAAAACTATAACCTCATATAACTCCTTTCATTCTATGTGTGTGAATTTTTTAAACAAAATATATTACATAAAAATTATTTGTTTTCTTTGTTTCTTTCCTATGGGACTAAACAAGTATTCTAAATGTGGAAATAGCTATACATATTGAAATATTTGTTTTGTTTTTTTTTTTTTTTTTGAGACAGAGTCTCACTCTGTTGCCCAGGCTAGAGTGAGTGCCGTGGCGTCAGCCTAGCTCACAGCAACCTCAAACTCCTGGGCTCAAGCGATCCTCCTGTCTCAGCCTCCCGAGTAGCTGGGACTACAGGCATGTACCACCATGCCCGGCTAATTTTTTCTGTATATATTTTTAGCTGTCCATATAATTTCTTTCTATTTTTAGTAGAGATGGGGTCTCGCTCTTGCTCAGGCTGGTCTCGAACCCCTGAGCTCAAACGATCCGCCCACCTCGGCCTCCCAGAGAGCTAGGATTACAGGCGTGAGCCACCGCGGCCGGCCCATATTGAAATATTTGGAAAATATTTTTTCCCAAAAGGAATTATAAGAAACTTTCATTCATAATGGTTAGTTGGTGAGAGATATCTTTGAAGCAGTGGGAAAGGGGCTTTCCTTTTTAAGCTTTGTGCATTTCTGTGCTGTTTCTATAATAATTTGTACATATTGACTTTATTTAAATATAAATCAGGGTGTGGCTAGGTGGAAAATTGTGGGTCATTTGTGTTTTCTTTTTCTTAAACTTATCCATATTAAAAATACTACGATGATATCATTTTACAAAAGATTCTCATAAACATCACTTTAAATTGCTTTATGGAATGACATCACATATCTATGTTATAGTTATCAGTTTACCCACTATTGTTGGATATTTGGATCATATCCATTTTTCTGTGCCTTTAAATTTTGTTATGATGAATATCCTGTGTCAAACTCTTTGTGTGCTGTGAGCTTGGAAGAGGATATCAGTAGTAACTTTTCTTTCCCCTCCTTCTCTCTACCTCTCCTCTTAATCGTGAGTTCAAAACAATTAAGAAAAGAGGCCGGGCGCGGTGGCTCACGCCTGTAATCCTAGCACTCTGGGAGGCCGAGGCGGGTGGATCGCTCGAGGTCAGGAGTTCGAGACCAGCCTGAGCAAGAGCGAGACCCCGTCTCTACTAAAAATAGAAAGAAATTATCTGGCCAACTAAAATATATATATACAAAAAATTAGCCGGGCATGGTGGCGCATGCCTGTAGTCCCAGCTACTTGGGAGGCTGAGGCAGTAGGATCGCTTAAGCCCAGGAGTCTGAGGTTGCTGTGAGCTAGACTGACGCCACGGCACTCACTCTAGCCCAGGCAACAGAGCGAGACTCTGTCTCAAAAAAAAAAAAAAAAAAAAAAACAATTAAGAAAAGAGATGAGGTTGTCAAATGGATGGCTATTAACTGTATCTGCTTTCTGACTGGATTGCCGGAATACTGGATTGGAGAATGGTCAAAATCAAACTTAACACCTTTCTCCCAGAACTAAATCTTGACCTAAACAATTCACTAAGGGGAAGGTTTGGGTCTACACCTGCTGAGAATTTCAGCCTCGTCCTTGCTGACTCCAGTAGTGCAGTCAGAGAGATTCAGACTCTACATCTACCCGTAAAGGTTTCGGTCCTGGCCCATTTGTGCCTACCCAGCAACTCAGAATGTGTCCAGCCTGAAGGCAGGCTTATTCACAGAGAAAGAAGTGACAACAGGCTACGCGTCACCTGCCCCATTTTTAACCCCTGAGCCCTCCAATCAGACAAAATTATCAGCTACCTTGGAAAAGAGTGAGAAGGGTGGATGAAAGGGTAGAGACTCTCTTCCCAATGCTTTGGGAAAGGCAGAAATGCCTCTTTTATGGGCCAGTAAGTACATGTGGAAAATGAGAGAGAGAATATTAACTTACAGTATGTGACTTTCAAAGGCATGAATATTCTTAAGGGTGCTGATGTGTTCTCCAGTGACTTACACTCCAGCCAACCATATAATATTTTGCTTAAACACTTTCTCCTATGTGCGCTTTTTCTATGCTATGATACACTATGCAATATGTGTATCTTTTAAATCTGTGTTAGGTGAAGAAAACCAACATATTCCTTTGCATTTCTTTGATAACTTATGTGGATTAAACCTTGTTTCATATATTTATTGACCTTTTGTATTTCTTGGTCTCTTTAAGGTATGCAAGGAAACATCTTGTTTTGAGTTTTAAGAGTATAGAACCCCCTTGTTCTAGAGCTGTGTAGTGACATAGGAATGCTTTGCATCTAGACAGTTTACTATTTTCCAAATTATTTTTGTCAGTATAATTTCCCGGGAGATACTTTTCTAACCAACTTCGGTTTCGTTTGTTTGTGGTTGAGAAAGTAGAACTCATGGCTTTCCTCTACAACTTTTGCCCATGTTGGAGGATGTGAAACAATGGTGTAGTGTGTCCAATTTTGTAGTCCAGTACTTAAAAAGAGAGAGAGAGAGAAACAAGCACCCTCGCTTCTTCTTGGTTTTAGATTTCTAGGCTATCCCATTTTCCCATAATGTACTTAGAGGATAATGCTGTTCTTACCATATGCCGATGCCTTAACTGCCATGTGTGATAACATTTGATTGTTCCTTAAAAAAAATACATACATATATATGTATTTATATATTGTCTAATTGGATAATTTGTATAAATTCATCCTAGTAACCTCAAAAAATACAGGAAATAGAAATTATCCATGGTTTCAACCTAGATAACAACCTTTTACATTTGATATACTTTTTTTCTTTTACAAAATTGTATTGCTCCATATATTCTTCTGTAAACTTGTCTCTTTTTTTCACTTAACATTGTATCATCAGTGCTAAGTTACCTATTAAAGAAATATGTTTATGTATATAAATATGTATACATATATATTTTAGAGACAGGGTCTTGCTGTCGCCCAGGCTGGAGTGCAGTGGCACGGTCATCACTTACTGCAATCTCAAATTTCTTGGCTCAAGCAATTCTCCTGCCTTAGCCACCCAAGCAGCTAGGACTACAGGTGCACACCACCATGCCTGTCTTAAATATATTTTTTAATGGCTGCATTGTATTCAGTTATGTGTGGGTAGCATAATCAACTTAACAAATCCCTTTGGTTAGACATTAAGAATGGCATATATATGTCAATATATGTCTATATATGATCTAGCTATCTATCATCTATCTATCTGTCTATCTATCTATCTTTTTAAGGTTAGTGGATCTCCCCCTCACCACTGTGATATCTAGTGTTTAGCATGATGCCTACCTCCTGTAAGAAGCACAAAAATATTTCTGATTAAATGAATGAATGATGTTTTTATGGGAAATTTCATTAAAGGTCCAACTTGAGGTATTGGTGCCTCACCTGTTGGCTCTATAGATTCAGTGGCAGAATGTCCTCAGTCCCAATCTTTGGGGATGAGCTGCTTCCCAGGCATGGCATAGGAGGAGAGTCAGTATAGAATACAACTAAAGCTTCCTTTGGTCTGGTCCTGGGTTACACACTCTCTTTTCCTGGTAAAGACCTAGAGGAATTGGGCAGGGTGCTACCCCACCCACTGACCACTAGCTGTTGCTCTTTAGCATGGAGCATCTCTCACATTTGTAGAAGGAAAAACAATTAAGTTGATTCTCCTTTCTCCTATATGTATTTAAATAAGTGTATAGCATATTTTGAGATTTCTGTTGTTAGAAGATATAAGAAACAAATACAGTATTCAAAAGTTCCTGAAATTTCTATCCTCTTCTTGTGCCCTGTTCTTTGGGTTCCATAGTTGAGGGCAGAGAGAGAGTAGGTGCAGTTGGTAGAAGAGTCTGCAGTGGTGAGAGAGAAGGTAGGAGCAGAACAAAATCCCAATGAGTTATATTTGAAAGACAATTAGAATTTCTAATGCAATTTTTAAGGACCAGTTATTCCATAAAGTTATATCCATGAGTTATGGATACCTAGCCATGTTTAAATGCCAAAATGAATTATAATGTCAAGGAGCATCTTGGGGGTTCAGAGAAGAGAAAAACTAATGTTTAAGAAAAAGTTAACTCATTCTGTCACTTGTGAATGATAACAATGGCAGAAGCTAAGGTTGAGAGAGTTGATTTAATGGAAAGTGTTTGTTTTTAGTTTTTACATTCTGAGTGGAAGTGATGGAAGAATGGAAGAACCTCCTGAAGGCTAAGGGTAACGACTGGATAC
This sequence comes from Eulemur rufifrons, assembly GCF_041146395.1. Lineage (NCBI taxonomy): Eukaryota > Metazoa > Chordata > Mammalia > Primates > Lemuridae > Eulemur > Eulemur rufifrons. Next base: position 72,159,742 of record NC_090989.1, read on the forward strand.
ATTATGTTTGAAATCCCAGAGTTAAATTTCCCCTTAGTAGGGGACCCAGCTTGTTGAAAGCCCACAAGGCCACCAGATAGTCCTTGGAGCACACATTTGGGATATAGTGGAAGGCAGAATCTACAGCTTGGAGAAAGACTTTGGAGACAAAGTAGTATCCTGGCTCTGGCACTCACTGGCTGTGTGACTCTGGGCTAGATCTTTGGTTTTCCTGTGCATCACACATGAAATGGGGCTTCATAATAGTGCTTAGCTTATATGATTGTTCTGAGGATTAAATGTATTAATGTCTTTAAGGTGCTTAACTTGTGAAATCCTGGGCATGTAGTCAGTACTTAGTATTTTCTGCTCCTCTTTTTTTTGTCTCTCATCCTTCCTGGTGTCATAAAATACCAAATGAATGCTGTTAGTGTATGGTTTATCCTCACCTATTCTTTTCCTTCACTTATGGCAACAGTATGTGCACACATACTGAATATTTGGATATATTATATTTGAAATTTTTTATCTGTATGTTGAGCTTTTCCTTATTGTTTAAGACAGGCCTTCATTCTGGTAAAAAGCAATATACCTAGCCAATTTCATTTGTGAATGCTCTTGTTTATTTCCATAAAATAGTAATAACCATAATATACATAGAATTAAGAAAAATTTGAATTTGATTTCATTGATAGAAACCAATGTCAAGTGGTATTGAGGAGTAATTTGGCTGTAACAGATAACTTGGGTAATACATTTCACTAATTTTAGATAACTGAATTTTTAGAATTAAGCACAGTAGCACTACTACTTAATAGTCCATGATGCTTGATTTTCAACCCTCACTTGTGTTGGTAGATTGTCTAAAGGATCATGACAGGAGGCAATAAAAAGTTATATTATATTTTAACAATGAAGATTCAATATAACTGAAAAACTTTCTTACTTCATTAACCTATGACTGAAAAGTAAATTCACTTTCATTTTTCAAGTCCTGACAGCTACACTCATCCAGTAGACTGCTGATTTTCATTCCTAAGCAGTTTTCCCTCTCCAAGTAGTTTCTAGGAAATGCTTACAAGTATGTACATATTCCACAAATTTGTCCTGCTGTTTGTTTGACATCTCCACCAACTTTCTTCACCCTGAACCACTGAGATGAAAGAACTTTGCTACTCTCCGCTTTCAGTCTTAAGAAAAGCCAGACTGTGGGTCTTCAGAATAATTTACTGAATTCCTAAGGAAGATAGAAGTGTATAACAGTGCAGAGAATGGAAATCTAAAGACAGATATTAGCTATCTCTGCTCCTATAGTCCACAGGGCATGTTCTTCCCTAGGAGAGCCTCCTGCTCTTTTGTCTTTCATACTTAGCCTATCTTAGCATAGTGAGTATTTGTTTCCTCCAATTAGGCATTACTCCCAATTTCAGAAAGAAACTGAAGTGATGTCTGCTCCTATTCTAGGGTTCCTTGTTTTTTATTGCAAGATAACTAAAAGTGGAGCACTCACGTCGTTTAGGACAAATACTTATTCTAACCACAGGACATGTCTGCCCACTCCTGGTTCAGAGAAAGCAATCATGGTAGTTATTAGTGCATACATGTTCAGGTTATTCCATTTAAAATAACAGATGAGGAACACTAAGAGTCCAGCCCTGGTAGCATTGTACCTTTCCACTATCTTTCTTTCAGTGTAGATTGCAAAAAAGATGAATCTGGCATGCTTTTCCAGGAGTGATCTGTTCTCACAGATTCTTGGGACAAATAAGACAGGTCTTTTAAGAATAATAAACGATAATTTTCAAATTGGACAGCCTAAAAGCAGGGTAAAATTCTTTAACTCTGCACACCATTGATTCTGCTCAAAATATATCCAATGTAAATTACTAAACAAAATACTTAACATCTCAGATGGAAGCATCTGCTACAATGGTGGTGGTGAGGGGTGGGGGATTTCCAAGAACAGAGAATAGGAAATTGACTTAAACTGACTTATATTTGTATGATTAGGGAAGCTGGATCAGGTAGTCCCTATCAAAACAAAGCACTTTATATGAAAAAGGAAAATTCTGCTCTCTATCCTTGGGAGCAAAAATTACTAACACCTCCCCAAATGGTATATGTCTAGTTACAAAAATTTTAAAGGTAAGCCTCATTGGTCACCCTATCACTTGAAGAGTCTAATACTTTAGGTTTAGAAAAGCAAAGACATTATGGAATATTGCTTTATATATATTTTTTCAACCAGCATTATTAAGACCCACACCATGTACCAAGCGATGGGCATGCAGGAACCCTATTTTAAAAGAAATCATACTTTGATAAGAGACATAATATGTGAGTACAACTAATCCTAATTAAGATCATAACTTCTAAAATTTGTCATTCTTAGTCACCATTTTCATTGTTCTAGAAGAGACTGCTATGTTTGGAGTAGAGATTAATTCTCCCAAATATTTTTGTTTTTAGTTTATCTTCTTTGATAATTACTGTTGGCTGCTGTGATTGTTTGCATGGGCTCAGTTCACATTATAATTGAATGGATTGGTTAAGCTGTTTTCATCACTCTCAGCTAGAAATATTCTAGTTGTAGGTAACATTAGGCTAACTAGCCTTAAGTGAGTCATCATTATAATTTTGTTTTTCCAAAATGCAATACTTACGCCTTCCATGACCTCAACTGGAAATAGTGTTCATGACATTGTCATTGGGAAGGCACAAGAAGGAATAAGAGCTAAAATATATATAATTTGTTTTTAAGGTTAAAATACAGAAATAGTAAGAATATAATATGACAAACACTGATACACCTAAGACTCAGAATGAACAAATTGCTGACTTTATGTCATATTTATTTCAGTTTTTTTTAACATGAAGAAGTCAAACATTACTGATACAATTAAAATCATTAGAACCCATCCCCAGCTTCATCCCCAAATCCCTTCCTCCTCAGGTGTAATGACTGTTATGATTTTAGTGTGTGTTCCTCCAGTCCATGTGTTTGTTTATATTCTTAACACAGATCTTATACAATATTGTTTTGAGTGTTTTTAACATTTATATAAATGGTATACAACTGTTTTTTATCTCTCTGTATCTTATTTTTCATTTAATTTCGTGTTAAATTCATCCCTGTTAATATAAATTTATCAAGTTCAGAAAGATGTAGCCTGGTGTGAGGTGGCCACTGTGGTGGCCAAGAGCATGGACTATGGAGCCAGGTTGCCTGGGTTTGACCTGGCTCTAAGCCTTACCAGTTATGTGACCTTGAACCAGTCTCATAACCCTTCAGTGCCTCAAATTTCTCATTTATAAAACGGCAATAATAAAAGCACCTACCTTATAGGGATTGTGGTGAGGAGTAAAATGAGTTAATATACGTAAAAAACTTAGGATAGCATCTGTTACTTATTAAGCATAATATAGGTATTTATTACCTGTATTTCACTTGTGGATGTATATTGGCTTACACTAGGAGAAGCAGCCTTGGTTGGCTAATATTCCCTGATTTCTTACATCCATAGTAACTAGAAAAAATCTCTGTGTCCAGAGTTGGATTAGTCTCGGAAACAACTGGGCATCAAATAGGGTATAATGGGAAGTAACATAAACAGGAGAATTGAGAGGTCAGCAAGGAACATTGCCTTTTGACCTAGACTGTTGCACAGTGGACTGGCATCAAAGGGATTTAGAGGGTCTGCTGGGAAATTGCCTGACTCTTTGGTTGGGGGAAGTTGGTTTTATTGTGTCAGTGGTACCATAGGGACGACTGAGAATGGTCTGAAGTCCTATTCCATTTTCTAGACCTTGTCCTCCTCTCTGAAACTGTAAATAGGAGCACTTTATCATCTCACTTTTTAAATTGAGAGGGCGTGGTTCTTGGTTGAGCTGGAACTAGAGTGAGCACTTGAGACTGAAGCAAATCCCTCTAGAGTTTTAAACGGAAAAATAAATGAAAGAGAATATGTGGAGCTGAGACTGCCCAATGACTTCAGATCTGTGTCAGCTCTACTTTCTAAGCCACCTGGGCCTCCTTAGCAGGTTTCTCATAACTGAAAATAGCCAGCTCTCTCAAAAAGGTGGATGTGCATTTCTAAGGCAGATATTATTAATAAAACTGAGCTGGGGCTTTCTTCTGATTGGTCTCCTTACCTCATGAAGCTTTTTGGAATGACCAAATTTCAACAATTCTAATGCACCTTGCTGTCTTTATCCCAACACAGATGTTAAGAAGCAAAAATCATACCTGGGTTGTAACCTTCTAACGAGGAGGGACCAATTATCATAGTGTCTTATGCATTTGAGCATAAGTGATTCAAAATGGAGAGACATAGTATTTGGGTGCTAGCAACAATTGTAGGAATTGAACACACTCTCTTATTTGACAGAGGAAGAAACCAGAAACCGAGAGCCAGCAAGCTTGAGACTGTTTTTCAAAACCCCACATCCCTGTAAAGTGGCTGGCTCTTTGTACCCAGTACTTTTAACTCTTAATATACTTGGCATTCAGAGACTAATGACCTGGGTCAAAGTCTGGTTCTTTTACTCACTCAGTACATGACCTAAGGCAAGTTTCTTAACCTCTGTAAGCCTCAAAATTCTCACCTGTAAAGTGATTATAATCATTCTTGCCTCCATCAAAGCATTGTTGTGAAGTATAAATGAAATAGTGTGTCCATAGCATGAAATCTAAAGGGCATGACAAAGATATAACTTATTTATTATTGTTATATTTGATGCACTCATAACACAAAGCTATACCAAAGATAAAGTAAAATTCCATTTTATATTTTCTTAGAGAAGGAGTTAATGGCCTGAGCAAGTTATAGCAACATGAAACTTACAACTTCTTTGGAATAAGAATGATGTCTTCCAAAAGCCATCTTGTTATACACATTTTTTTAATCTACACTATTATGCGGCTGCTTGCAGAAGATGGTATTCACATAAACTAAATAGAACATTTTCAGTCTGCATTGTGAAGTGGGATAACATAACAGAGTTAAAGCATTTTGTTGATTTAAGCCTATTTTAACTCTTTCTCTGATGACTGGTAACTAAAGTCTTAGTGGTAATGAACTTAAAGAATGTGGTAATGAACTCCAGTGTTCAGACTATCTTCTGTTATTGAGGGCTTGTATCACTCTAGTTCTCAGTCGATGGTGAGCAAATATATACTCTATCAAAATTTAATTCCTGGGACCTATAGGCACCTTTATTTGTGAGGCAGAGAGAACAGATGAGCCACACCTAATTGTAGATGTAGTAACCACATTAATGAACACCAGCAGCTAATAAAAATAACAGCATAGACAGAAGGAAATAGTAAAAGCTCATCTGAGCACTAGCAATCAGACATATATAGACATAATTGGGTTCTTAATATGACATTTTTGTATCCTGGACTTTGGGAAGATAAGCCAATTCCTGCCCCAAAGAGTTCGTAGTGTAGCAAGAGAGCAAATATATAAGCAAAAATACATCTTCAACGATAGGTGCTAGGCTAAAGGTAGGAACAATTTACCTTGGGAGCAAACAGAGATGAAGGCAGCATCTTCTGTGTGGTGGTGGTGTGTGTGTGTGCGTGTGTGTGTGTGTGTGTGTGCGTAGTCAAGGAGGCTTAACTGGGAAGGTTTTAGGGGAAGATGTCCCCCAAGTTTATTATTTAAAAAAATAAATGGGCATCCAACTGGCATAGAAGATGGTGAGAAAGAATACTCTAGGTAACGGGAAAAATATGCACCAAAACATGGGGCGATGAAAGAGCATGCGTTCCATGCTAATGAATTTGTTCATTCTTTCATTCATTCCTTAATTCATTTATTGATGGCTTGCTCTTTGCCAGGTACTATTCTAATTTCTGGAGATTCAGTGGTGAGCAAAATTGTGTCTATTCTGAGAACTTAGTTTTTAGTGCAGAAGTAAAACAATGAATAAATAAGCAACTAGAATGCATTTAATATACTGTCAGGTGGTGGCAAGTGCTATAAAGAGAATAAACCCATTAAGGGGATAGAGAGTGAAAGGAAGAGCTCTTTTGATAGAACAGTCTTCTCTGAGGGAATGGCTTTTATTAGAGACCAAAGGAAGTGAGGGAGCAACTGCAAATACCTAGGAAAACGTACTCCAGCTGAAAGGAACAGCAAGCACAAAGGTCCTGAAGCAAGAATATGCTTGGCATGTTTAAAGAGGAGCAAGAAGGGCAGTATGACAGGAGCAAAGTAAGGAAGAATGGTAGGAAAGGAGATTATTTGGGGTCTTGTAGGCCATAGCAAATATTTTGGAATTTATTCTGAGGATTGTGGGAGGTAATGGAAGGGTTTTGAACAAGGATGTTATGAGCCATTTACATTTCAATGGATCACTCTGGCAGCAATATGAAAATAGACTGTAACATGGAGACCATTTAGAAGGTTATTATAGTATTTTTAGTGAGAAGCTTGAAAGAGGGTGATAATGTGTTAGGTGGTGACACATAGTCTGATTTGGGATGTATTCTGAAGGTAGAAGTGACAGGATTTGCTAATTGATTGACAGTGGGGCTTGTGAGTCAAAGATGACTCAAGCAGTTAGGCCTGAGCAATAAAGTGAAGAGGGATACCTGTTACTGAGTTGGGAAATTGAGTAGAGCTGCTTTGTGAGGGAAACAAGTATTCCATTTGAATATGTTAAATTTGACATTGAGTAGAGGGGAGACATTGAATAGAGAGATAAAATTCAAACATTTAGAAAAGGCTAGGGCTGGAGGTGTGAATGTGTAATAACAGATGCTATTTAGGGCCACAGAACTCTATTTAGTCAGGTGAGGAGCTGGTGTTGATAGGGAAGAGAAGAGATTTAAGGACTAAGCCCATCGTACTCCTATATTTAGCCATCAGGAACTAAATCCCAGCAAAGAGACCAGAAGGAGTGGCTTGAAAAGTGGAGGCAATTCGGGAGAGAGTGATAACACAGGGATTAAGTGGAAAAAGTGGCAAGAAGGAATGGCCAGCTGGGTCACGTGACGATGGGACGTCAGTAATACGCAGACTGAGAACGGAGCTTCAGACTGGGAAATGCGGAGGCCATCAGTAACCGTGGTGAGCAGGTCCAGTGAAGACGGGGGTATGAAAGTCTGACTTGAAAGCGTTCAGGGGATGGAAAGTGAGATAGTGAAGATGGTGAGTGTGGAAACATCTTTCTAGGAGTCTTGCAGTAAAGTTGTGTGGAGAAATCAGGGAATGTGAGACTGTGGAAGCATAGTTTTTATGAGAAATATTATAGCATATTTATATGCTGATTAAAGTGATTGACTAGGAAAAGAAAAGCTGATGTTGCAGGAGTGTGGGGATATTGCAAGTGTAAGTGGCTTTCCGTGGCTAAGAAGTGCCAGGCTTAGACCAGCTACATCAGAGTCACATCAGACTCTTGTTAAACAAACAGATTGCCCTGTCCTACACTAGACTTCCTGAGTGTCAGAAAGGTCCCGTGTGTTTATGCTTTAGAAAAGCTCCCCTAGTGATTATAATGTAGAGCTAGATTTGGGAACTTTTGTTTTAAGCAATACAAGGTGTTGCAGTGGTAGTAAGAATCCATTAGCCAGAGGTGGCAGAAGAGGGGGCTGGAAAGTTTGACTCTTTATAAATGTTAATCTCCTCGTTTTGGTTTTTCTTGTTTTTAGATTTCCCGTCTTAAGAATGAGTTGTGAGAGGGGAAGTAGGGGATGGGTACATTCATGCCTAATGGGTGTGGTGCACATTCTGGGGGATGGGCATGCTTGTGGCTCTGACTTGGGCAGTGAAAAGGCAATATGTGTAGCCAAAGTGTTTGTACCCCCGTAATATTCTGAAATTGAAACAAAGGAATTATATTAGCGTTGGAGACTGGAGGCTGCTAATGGTTTTTGGAGCTCACATGGTCTCTATGAGGGGTATTTATGGAAGTGTCTAGCTCTCACTAATTGTGATTAGAAAAAACTTTGATCAGGAATTTAAACAAGTGGTTACCTGTTTAAAAAAGTGAGGATCATGTGCCTTACTCTCTTATAGGAATACACAGAAATAGCCATGAGAGTGCCAAATCTAGCTCAAACATGTTCAGATAACTGGGTCAAAGGAGAACATTAAGATTTACACCTGATATATGAGTCTTAGAACCAAACTAGATGCTCAGACTCTTGATTGTAGGGGAAATAATGTCGTGAAGGATAAGGAATCTGAAATCCAAATACCTGGGTTGCAGTTTTGGCCCCATAATTTAAAAACTGTGAATTTTGACAAAGCTTTTTGTGTTTCTGTAAAGATGAGTATGCCAATCCTTTCCTTGCTTCCATCATAGAGTTGTTGTGAAGATCAAATAAGTGAAAAACACTTCATGATTGATAAAAACTAGCGCATATAGGGACACTGCAGAGAGATTTAAGCATCTAATATGAAGCAAAAACAAATGACCTAAGAAGACATGAGAGAGAGAGCAAGTGAGTTTTCTGAGCTCTAATGGAGGTTGGTGGGGAGGTTACAGAGGAAGTCAGAAATGCAAGGTATGCTTGCTTAGGCAAATGGTGGGAAGGATTTTGAATTTAGTTCAGAATGTGTCTAGAAATACTAGACTTACCATTTTAATTCCCAAGTCTTTAGATAAATCTCTGGATGCATGATGTTCAGTCATTCTAGTTTCATTCAGGGGATCAGAACATTGTCATTGGAGTATAGCTTGGTCTCTTTTAAATGACAGAAAAAATGTCAGCCTCCGAGGGCTTTTTATATCTTCCTTCAAGGGGTAAAAATTGCTGCAAAATAATAAACCCTTTAACACATGGCTTTGAATAAGTGCGTAAACTGAGTGGAAGAAGTAACAATTTAATTGATGGGCCATGTAGTTAACAGTAAGTCCATTTGACATACTTAACAGCTAACTGTGCTTCTAATGCAGAGTTAATGTTTTATACATTGACTTAGATTGATGTTTCTGGAAGGTACTTCCAGAGACAATTGAGTCCTTTTACAGACAGAAGAGCAAGCTGAGGTTCAAGGAAGGAATGTGCTAGGAAGCACACAGTCTTAGCATGGAGAACAAGGCCTAGGACTCTGGCCATTTATTGTTCCTGGCATGCTGTTAATCTCCACATTTCCATTTGTCTCTTAAATTTCCAATTTCCATGATGACATGTTGAGATGATTATTTTTTAGTTTTCCTGGAAATAATTTTATATTATAGCATCACTTCTTATCTCTACCATCCTGTATGTGAGTTGGAACAGTTTTTTGAAACTGACCCAGAGAAGAGCATCTTTAAGGAGACTTTTCCCCATACATAATGATATGTGAGGAGCAAATATCAACTAACACAGTAACCCAAAACTATAGAAATCCATGCACCACTGAATACTTTTGCTATATCTATGTGCTCTCTGTATTGTTACTTTTTCTATTTTATTTTATTTTATTCTTTGAAGAGAAGGAAAGAGAAGTTTATTAATTTGCCAACAAATGAGGAGGTTGGCAAACTCCTGTCTCAAAGTACCAACCTCCTTCTTCCGAGCAGAAGTACAGAGCTTTTCAAGGTTCTGATTAATCCCATAGTCCCAGCTTTGGCTAAAGTAATCTCATGACCTCTACCTGGACTCATGTCATCTTCAGCTAAGACAATATCATGACCTTCAGCCAGGCAATTCCCCCAAGCCATCTCCTGTGGTCTAAAGTACAAAGGACACTCTCCTGTTCCTCCCAACTACTGGCCTAAGGCAGGGATGTAGGTTTTAGTTCTCAAAAAGGGTGAAGAGGTTTGAAGAGACAGAAAACATTTTTACCTGTGCCTTATGTATTCCCCACTGTCAATTTTACCCTTTCATATCTTGGAGAGGAGGAGCGATGTAGTCATTGAGCCACTTCCTGCTGAATTGAGGTGATATTTTAGATGGAAGGTACAGATTATCAGGTGAAAAAGGACATAAGCAATAACTACAACCATGAGGACTGACAAGGTGAAATGGACTGTTGCCCTGCACACAATGTCCAATACAGGGCTGGGTTAGAAAAGAAACATGGGGCCTCTGAGCGCAGACCTTTCAGTTGTTCCCTGTAGGTAGTCTGAGAGATCAGCTTCTGCAAGTTCAGAAATCACATAAAGAAATACTTGTACCAAACGAGGTTTAGGATAACATACCCAACAGTAGGGCAGATCAACAGAAGAGGTGATAGCTGGGGAAATCCCTACTAAGGAGTTGCCCCTCTATCCTATAGACAGAACCAAAAAGGATTAGCAAAAATAGCAACATTTTCATTTTTTCTTTTTCTCAAAAAGATACTTTAGATCACCTAAGGCTGGACCTTCCACTTGGAGATACATCTCTTTACTTTGGTATCAGGGACCCAAGGTTTCACTTCTGACAATTTTAACGAGGTGTGAGTTGTTAGAGGCACTTCATAGGGTCCCTTCCACTTTTCTGCTTCCAACTGGGGCAGGGACTTGAAAGAGGCAAACTCATACATAGTGGTTAGCACCTGACCCACTCATCTGACATATTGTTTTACTATATTTTCTTTTGTTACCATACTTACCTTGGGGTGCTAGGAATGATCTCTCATGAACTATTTCTTAGGGGCTTAACTTAAGCCTGATCCTAAAGGGCTACCCTTATCCAGAGGGCAAGCAACAATACCTTGTCCCACCTATATAATTTCTATTCTAGATATAGGGTTTTGTTTACTTGCTGGGTTATCTCTGCTACAAAGGAGGGTCCATTATCACTCTGTATGGAGGAAAGGAACCTATGAACATTTTGATGACCTGTGGGATCACTGTGTCTAGCTTCTTGGAGAAACAGTTCACCAGGTTCCTGCTGGGGGTCCACTTGAAGAAGTTAATGGGTAACCACAGGACATTGTGCAGTAGGTCTAGGTGTAGATGGTGGGAAGTAAAGATTCCCCTGATGGGCACTGCCATGGAGTAGCCAAACATGGTGATACCTTGAGCTGTTGAGCTGTCTCTGTAGCTGTCCCAGAGTCCCATCAGCCTATATGGCCTCACTCAAACCCAAAACTATAGAAATCCATGCACCACTGAATAATTTTGCTATATCTATGTGCTCTCTGTATTGTTACTTTTTCTATTTTATTTTATTTTATTCTTTGAAGAGAAGGAAAGAGAAGTTTATTAATTTGCCAACAAATGAGGAGGTTGGCAAACTCCTGTCTCAAAGTATCAACCTCTTGGTACCAAAAGTACTAAGCTACTTTTGGTAGCTTTATTCTTGCCAATGCTGTAATCATGTGCAGGTCTGTTGAGGCCTGAACTTTAAAAAAACTGCTCTGTAATGGCAATCTCCAGCATGTTTCCAGGCCCTGGTATTCATCTAACAGGAGCTTAGCAGTGCCCTCAGAGATGAGTTTCTTTTGCTTTTGGAATAACTCCTGGTGCTCCCACTGCTTACGTAGGTCTACCCACTGGGCCCACTGCAGGGAGTTCTCAGCTGCTGTCTGTCCATGACTGCCTCACCATTACCTGGCTTGTGGAGTTCTGTGCGCAGCTGGTGCTGGGGGATGGGCCATGCCAGAAAGTGGTGGTGGGGGGGCCTGCTCTGGACTGCTTTTGCCCATGCAGCTTGGCACCAGTCAAATCCCCACTGTCAATTTGCATCTGGGGCTTCAGTGGGGATATTTAGGTGGGAGCTACTAGTGAGGCAGGGGTCCCCCAGGCCCCATTCTCTATTGTCTGAGTCCTGGATTTGAAGGAACTATTTGCTTTCCTGAGGGTTTCTTGTTACCTTGAACCCTTTGCAATTATGCGCAGGGTTCTTTCCAATGTCCATTTTTTCAAAAAACACACTGATTTTACCCTACCTTAGGGTGGCCTTTCCTTTTGACTATCTCAAATGATCCTTGGCTGGCATAGCTAGCAGAACTCGCACAGTGTTTAGTTTTTAAAGGCCATATTAACCAGCTGTGAAGGATTCATGCTAATTGCCTTGCCCTGGCTATGGGTGACCTCTGGTCAAATTGAGCTCCCTCTTGGATAAGGAAAGACTATTCCCAGCCTCAAATCATAACCTAATGGGCATGGGATTAAAGAATTAGTTCAGGTGGTGCCCTCCCTAGCTCCTCCCATGGTGTCAAGATGGTGGCTGTGGCAGGCGTGCCTTCCCCTTGTACTTCCCTCAGCAGGAGGCTGTGTGCACCTGTCTTCCCTCCCACTGGGTCCACTCCTGTGCTGTGGCCCCTCTTGGCACCTTGCCCCAGCTGACTGTGGGATTCTGGGAGGGGCAGGAGGACCTCATTTATCAAAAATCTTACAAACACGGATCATTTTGTATACCATAAATAATGAGTTTATCTCAAGCAGAGAGCTTGAGACTCAACATTTTAACTCTGTAGTGGCAGATTGACCATTTGAACTCTGATTTTTCCTTTACATAATTTGCCCTTTAGTGAAAACTTGTGCACAAGAATTGGCCATCCTAGAAAACCTGGCATGCCTTTGAACCTTCCCATTTATACAAATACTTGTAAGTAGAGGTACCATAAACCAACTGGGATGTGCCTAAAGGGGGTCATTCTCCTTGTCTGTCTTTATTTTTAAAGGATTTATTTTCCATTCTTCCATTTATTTTCTATGAATGAGAAAGCTCATTTATCTATTAATACAAGGGAAACAGTTCAGTTTGCTCTTTTGCAAAAGCACAGAAAGGGCAATTGAGATTAATTTTGGGAGGAAGAGCCAATGGAGAAGACCCTTTAGAATGCACCTCCAAATCAAAATTAGGATCCAAACAACAAATTCTTGGGAAAAGAGCCAACAGCTCAGAATAAACCAAGGACTATCAACTACCACTTTTTCTCACACTCCAAACAAGCTGTACCATGATAGAAAAACTCACCAGACAAGTGGTACAAAACTCATACAAACAAGCAAACACAAGCAATATAGGGAATTCCCAACACAAACAATCTAAAATGCTGTGGCTTATCAATCAAATGGGAATTTTCATTTAACAGCCACTTCTCACACTATAGCACATATATGGGTCATTCTCTTTACTGTAAGTTAACCATTCAGCCAAAGATTTTTCCCAAGGGACTTTGAGATGGAGCTTCCTTATGTTACAGTAAAACTCACGGATAACAAACAGACAATACCGGGGTTCCTCAACACAAAAATGCCAGGGCTTATCAAACAAATGGGAATCTAAAGGGGACAAACACCACCCCAAATGGCACCTCAAATGCCCTACCACAGGGCTGTAAGGTTCACAGATGGGAATCCAAAGAGGATAAGCACCACCCCAAATGGCCATGTTGATGGGAATCCAAAAGGGATAAATGCCATACCAAATGGTTGGAAGGTTCAAAACCCTCTCCAAATGGGTGGCCTAATCCCCCTGTTCCCTGGGAAGCCCTCACCAGTGGCTGGTCTAATCCCCCCATTCCCTAGGAAACCTGAATTCAAACTAGGTTCCCTCATTCCACTCAACCTCATGACTTCTCCCCTAAAAGGGCACCTCAAAACAAATGGGGCTCTAGAGGAATGCCCTGCCTCAGGGCTTTAGGGTTCAAAACCCTCCCTGAATGGGTGGAATCAGGGTCTTGGCATGCATGCCAGGGAACTTACCCAACAAATGGCGTGGCATCCCAACAAATGGCGTGGTATCCAGACACTTTCCAAATCCATTTCCTTCTCCTCAATCAGTTCAGGTTGTGGGTAGCTGTGTCTACTCTGGGGAGACAGAGACAGGAGTTTCCCAGACCCAAAACAGGCTCTGGCAGCTGCTGGGACCATCTCTTGCTCTCTCACCTTGAAAAGAAGTTGCTTCTACCAGTGAAGATCCACAACTTTGACCCAGGGCTTCTCCCTGCCTCTTCTAGCAGCTGTGGGGTGCTGTTCCACCAGGGCACTGATGAGCTCACCCAGGGATGCCAAATTCTATTACCAAAAGCTCAGCATTTGTCCCCAAGGCTGCATCAGAAGAATGAGGGCAAGTGGTTTGAGAAGAAGAAAAGAGGAGTTTATTAATTTGCTGGCAAATGAGGAGGTTGGCAGTCACCCATCTTAAAGTACCAGTGTCCTCTTACTTTTTCTTTAAGTCAACACATCTAAAAAAAAAAAAAAATCAATTAACTTTGTCCTAGCAATAAGGTCTGTAAAATCATAAGTTTAACATGCTGTTTTTTTCCTAATATAAAAATAATTAATATAACCATAATTTTTAACAGTTTCATCTGGGTGTCAACTAAGATCATTTTGCATACTATGCTTTGAGAAATGCTGGAGAAATGAGACTATTTCAACAAACTCTCTGCTAAAGTAATATATCATAGTCATTTCTTCCTCTCTACCCTCCCCATCCCACTACCAATATCTCAGTAATTTAAGAGAAGAAACACTAATCCCTACCCTTGTGCTTGTATGTATATAATGTATATACATAGGTATGTGTATATATATATGTAACATTTTTCTTTCTCCATGGGGTGGAGGAAGTTGGAAGGAAAGAATTGAAAGATAATTTTTTAGAAAAATAAATAAATAAAGTTACATTTATATATTAACTAATGATAAGAATCTCTTGACTAGAAAAAGTGATTAAGAAAATTTGCAAAAAAGTATTTCCTTCCTGCTCAAATATTGATCAGTTTGCAAATTTGTTCTCATTAGAGATGTAAGATATAAATAAAAGCTACTTGAAGAGTTTTTCTTCCTGTGATGCAGCAAAGAGGTCCATACAAATGTAAATAAACACGGCATTCCAAATTCAGGTTAGGAGATTTTAGTGTGCAGTGTGAATGGTCTTACATGATGGATGACACTCCTATTTGGTTCCACTTAACGTTTGGAGCAATCTACCTGATGGTCTTACCTTGAGCTCTGTTTACCCATGTTGCTTGAAAAAGAGGCAAAATGTCCTGATCCCACTTGAGCCAGAAGTTTTAATTCGAATAACTTCATAGTTTTCTAAAACTTTCTAACCAGTGCACAGTAACCTATCCTCCAGCCTTAAGAAGCCTTGTTATTTTACTCTAGTGTGTTGTACAATAATTATAATTTTCTAGGAGTGCCATGACAGGAAAAAGGCTAGTAAATATTACTGCGAGACAATGAAGAGCAATGCCTCTATTTTTATAGTGTTTTAGAGTTTAAACACTTATGTATACCAACTCTCTTGAGACACGTAGCATTTCTGAGGCAAACGTTATTATCCCCATTTTTCAGGTGAAGAAAGTACGGATGTGAGAGGTGATGTTGCCTGTATAAATTTCCACATCCTATGGTAGTGGCTGATGAAGGTTTATAAGTGAAGTCATTACATTTCTAATCCAATGCACTTTCTATGTTACAGCTGCCTCCAGAATTTCAAAATTTCATATTATTAGATTATATAAACTGAAAAACAGAAAAACACAGAAGCAACTGATCTTTAGTGCATGTATTTTATAGCAAGCTGTTCTGAAGTAAAACTCCATTCAAAGATATTTACTGACCTATTTGGTGCACTGCAGTTTGAGATGACACAGATGCGATACTGACCTTCAGAGAGATCATAGCCTTTGGGGAGTAAAGAGCGAGGTTTTAATGCAAGGCAGCCTGATATATGTGTTGTAGGGCAAGTACAGACAAAATTCTGTGGAGGAATAAGAGGAAAATGTTAAACTGAAATGAAGAAGAAATCAGAGGAAGGATTGTAGAAGAAATATTATGGTAATGACTACTGTTAGCATGGGTAAACTTTGCTTTGGGAAACTCTACATATTCCATACAGAGAAGTACATAGATCATCCATATACAGCTTGATGTAATTTCAGAGTGAACACACCCATGTGACCATGACGTAGGCTAGAAAACAGAACGTTACCAGTATCCTAGTAGCTCTTCTTGTTCCTCCTCTCAGTCACTGCCTTCCCCAAGGGCAACAATTATCTCATTCTGACACTATAGATTAGTTTGCTTGCTTTCAAACTTTAAATAAATGAAATAATATAGGATATCTTCTTCTGTGTCTAGAAACTTTGTTCAATGTTATGTTTGTGAGATCCACCCATATTGTTGTATGTCGTTGTAGTAGTAGTTTGTTCATTTTCTTTGCTGTAACCAAACCACACATTAATTTTCCATTTTACCATTGATGGCTATTTGGATTGTTTCCAGTTTGGAGTTGTTACAGATTGTGCTTCCATGAACAATCTTGTACCTGTCTTTGGTGAACATATAGATGCATTTCTGATGGGAGTTTCTCTAGGAGTGGATTTATTGAGTCATGGAATATGCCTGTAAAACATAACTTTTGATGAGGAAAAATAAAGATGGCAAAGGACTTCACTGATGAGGGTGGAACCATTTACAAAGACCTATAATGGGTCGCAGAGAGAATTCGGAGAGTCCTGAGCAATTTGGGTGCAATTTGAGAGCTACAGTGGAATGTAGATTTGGAGACAGAGAGAGACAAGAAATAAGGGGAGATTTTTGAGAAGCTCTAAGCTATTTTACAGAAAAATAATTGTTACCACTTAGAAAGGCCCTCAGCTGCAAGTCACAGAAAACTTCCGTAAGTGTCTTAATCAGATGGGGATTGATTTTTCTCAAATACTGAGAAGTCTGGAAGTAGGCATTTTGCTGGTTTTCACACAGAACTCAAGAAAGTCATCCAGGATCTAGGAGCTGTTTTTACACTGTGGCTTCCTTAGCATGTTGCCATCCATATTCTTACTTTCTGCTTTGTCGTCTCAAGATAGCTGTTGCCATTGCAGATGTCAAGTCTAAGTTCAAAGCAGCAGTAACGATGACCAGGTTATACCAGCCACGCCAGTTTTCTCTTCTCAGGGGAGTAAAAGTTTCCCAAATATCCCTTCAAAGACTCCTTCCCAAGACTCATTACCAGAAGTGTGAGGCATGGAAATTGCGGCATGGTATTATAAAGTTTGGCTTTATTATGATCAATTGCCTGTGATTAGCATATTGCTGCCCTGAAGAAAACTGGGACTTTCTTGGCAAAGAAGAAAAAGAAATGGATATTAGATATGCAATTAAATGGGTCTTTTATAGTAATGATGAACTTGGGATGAAGAATGGGTTAGGTGAAAGGGTTTTATGCTATAAGGAAAAATGGAAATTTTTACAGAGAAAAATTAACATACATTTCATTTGATGATTTGAAACTCACCAAGGTCTTTTATTAGTAGTATTTTCTGGTCTTTTTATTTTTATTTTTATTATTAATGACATGGTATATTAAAAAATAGTCAGATAATATGTCTAATTTTTCCCAACAAATTATCAGTCACATAAACTGACTTTTTACTGGCTTTTCCAGAATAAAGTGAAACCAAAGAGCAGGCAAGTATTGTGAGCTGCTGCAATCGCAGGCGGTGGTGTAAAGAGATTTCTATGATGCATAAATTAAACCATCCCATCATAAGGCTAACAGATCCAAAATAGCCCCAATTTAGTCTTTCATGTGACTAACCTGCAGTTGATGATTTCTGGCAAATTAATTTGTCATCAAATCGGTGGAGTTAGTGCATGGAAGGACAGTACATTGATTCAGATGGTGTTTCAAAAACTCATATGTATTGCCCTACAAAGAAAAAAATGGTCAAATGAGGGGTTTTTTTTGTTTGTTTAAGCAAGTCTTAGAAATCAGGTCAGTCTATAAATTCAGTTTCCTGACAGTTTATTCTCTATAAGCAGTGAAACAAGGTGCTTATCCAATTAAGGTTCATAAAACACACTTGTGTCTCTTGTGGTTGTTTGTTCATTATTTTATTTGGTGATATGGTAGTGGTATTAATATAGCAAAGTTTGATGTTTTCTGTATTGGGTGAAACTAAAAAGAAAGAAAGAATCACAACTGTGTCATCTCCAATGCGATATTGATAGAGGTGGAGCTAATGGATTGAGAGACTTTCATTTTATACTGAGTGTGATGAATGCCTGTTCTGTCCGAAACGTTTTGCTTGGGGACTTGAAGAAGAGGAAGGGAATGTGAGTGTGTTTGGAAGGCACAATTCAGACTTGGGTTCAGCAATATGTGGATAACTCTATTTTAATATGCAGTTATTAGTGATGAATGCTATATTTCTATATTCAGAAATATTTTCCAGATAATTTCATAATTATTGCATTCATTGATGTGTTTTGAGACTATGTGTAGAACCAATAAAAGTGTTGCTTTTATCAGGAGATAATTAATGGACAGATTTTATTATTCTGGAGGATACTATAGACTCAATATAAACAGGCTTAGGGAAACAACATGTGAGTTGGAAACCATAGCTCACAGTTAAGTAATTGGGGGTACTTGGAGAAGAAAATGATACAGACTGTGCTTCTGTTATTTTGGAGATCCTGTCACAAAGCACAGGCAGATTTTTCCATTCAGTAGTCTCATATGTCCAAAGCACAATATTGGGCCAAATGTCTGATAGCTTGACATTCATTCACTAATTCAACAAAAATATGTACTGAAAAGCCTACCATGTGCCACAGTTCTAGATGGTAAAAGTAGAGCAATGAGTACGTTAAAATTCCTGACCCAATGCTCTAACATTCTTTTAGAAGCATATATTTTTCATGGCTTAACCAAGTTGCATAATTTCTAGGCAGATAAGAGTAAAGGTATAAAACTAGAAACAGGTGTCATTTAATCTCAACCATGAGGTTACACTTAATATAAAGATTGTACATTCCTTACTTTTAAATTTATAATTAAATTATAAATAAAGCACTTTAAACAGCATCTATTTAGCCCTAGAACACTTGATTGTGCATACAGTGTCCTACTCCTCAAAGGACCCAGCAATGACATGCACAGTGCAGGGTCCGAGTGTGAGTGTCTTCAGAGAGAAGCATGGTCACGCAGGTGAGCTTGGGACCTGGGGTAATGGCTCATAGAACTGAAGCGCTAGCCTAGGCTATGGGTAAGCACTAAGATAGAATAAGGTGATGTTTCATGTCTAGGTGTGGTCTTGGGGGAAGAAGTGGACAAAACCACCTGGAACCAATAAGTGAGCTAAAATCAGGTCAAGAAAAAAGACCAGTTTGGCATGGTCTCTACCAAGGTTTTTAAGTAGCACTGGGAACAGCTCCCAAGGGCTGTGGCTGTTATTCATTGCTGTGGTCTCTACAAAGAGGTGACAAAATAAATGCATCTAGATATATCCAACAGGTAAGAAAAGTGAATGAAACAAGCTAGCTCTTAGGCGATGGGGGAGTTGAGAGAACTCTGACAAACACGGAATTGTAGCACTTTCCAAATGGGGAAATGAAGCAGCTGCTACTCAGCTCCAGCCAGTTGGCTCTAGGCAGGAATGCAGGCTCAAAGTTACCGGAGCTTCCAGAAATTTAAAAAAATTTTCCAGAGATGCAGGAAATTGAGATATTTTAGGTGACATTTCATGATTCTAATAATTTTGGCAATTCAAATGAAAACATAAAACATGCTGTAAACACTGCCTTGGCTCTGGTTCCTTTTAAGGCAGCTTTGGCCCTGCATGAAGGAGGCCATAATCCTGTCCATCTGTGAATCTTCAGTGTTTATGTCAATGGGACATCTAGCCATTTTATCCACTTCAGCCTGATATTCTTAAAATTTAAATTAGATCATGTTTTCTCTACTTACTGTCCATCTTAATGGCTTCCCATTCCACTCAGAATGAGATAAAAATGCTTTCGTGTGGCTTTCAAGGCCCTGGGTGGTGCTCCTTGCTCATCTCCATGACCTCATCTCGCGCTCTGCTTCCCCCTGCTCACTATTTCCAGCCCCATTATTCCTCTTTCATTGCCTAGTATATGCTAAACTTTTCCTGTACTAAAGGCTTACACTTTTTTCTTCCTGCTTCTGGACCTTGCCATGTTTGTCCACACTTGTCCACGCTGTTTACATGGCACGTTCTCTCGTCTGGGATCATGTTAAACAACACATCCTCCAAAAGGCTCCCTCAGATCATTTAATACCTGCTGTTCCTCCCAGTTACTCTGGTTATCACAGGACCATCCATACCCTGAATGCAACTTGATTTTTTTTTAAAAAAATGATGTTTTCCCATGTTAATTAACTATCTCACTCATTTGATTATAAGCTCCCTGAGGACAGGGAACATGTCTATCTTGATCACTAATGTAACTTCAATGTCTAACATACAATAGGCATTCAGTAAACATGGATGGATGGTTCACTGCATGAGAGGACTTGAGACATTTGTGTCTTCCCACATGTTGGTTTGGTGCTGGAGTCTTTGTACCTAGATCTTATAGAGCAGTGTTTTTCAAATTTAGGTAAAGTACTCCCCTCTTTTGATGAAAAACCATATTAATGGCCATCCAGTGTCAGTTTAAGTTTTTTTACTATATACTACATATGGCACAAAATTGTCTTATTTCTAGTGCTTATGAAATGATGAAACTAGAGAATTTAAAAATTAAATTATAAACAAATCTATACAGAAGGAGTTCAATCCAAATTAATATTAATTTAAAATTAGAGGTGATGTTCTCATGACATAAAATGACCTCAGTTCAGATGCAGTTCTATATTGAATGTTTTTATGCTTTTGTTTTAATGATATTTAAGTAGAGAATGCCTGTTCACAGAAGTATGTTGAACAGAATTTTATTAATAATTTTTGAGTTTTGTTACTAAAGGATAATTAGACCTATACTTAACCAAATCTTTGCCAGCTAGAAATCCTAAAATGCTAAATTTAACTATGTCATCATAAATTTTTTTCACTTGAAGGTTAAGTTAATAAGACAACATTACTGAAAACTACATAAAAATGTTCTGAAAAATAGTTGCTGAAATAGGAAACAGAGAAATTTCTCATTGAAATATTTGCTATTTCTTCTTATTAAGAATGAATTGTTGCAACAATGGTATGCTTTGAGCTGGGATTTCTGAAAAACATCTGCCTACAAGGTGAAGTGTCTTCTTACTGCTATGGCATAAACGCTTTTGAGTTTTCAAAAGTCAAGTGATAACTCTGTTTTCTCAATTTGGACTACCACAAGCAATTGCTTATTCAATGCACGGAGATTTCATCTTGCCTTTATTTTGAGCGAAATATATAATAATCGAAAAAAGAAACATTAATTTCAAATTTTGGAGACAATATTCAATTGCCATAAAGGCAATAAAATCATTTTCCAGATGCCCTAGAATGTCTACTTGTAAATATATAGATAAATATACATACATATACACATACACACATATTTTACATATATTATTCATATATATGGAGAGATGGATGTTTATGCATATATATATAAAGTTTTAAATTTAAATTTTACATTCCCATGAATATTGTCTACCCCACAACTACTTAATTTGAGAAACAGTAGATTAGAAGATTTATCTGTGTTTCAAGTCCTAGAAATCTAGGCATTGATTAGGGAGGGTGGGGCTCAGGACCACTGTTGAAATATGTAGATATAAAATAAAAATGCAAATAAGATGAAATGAAATGAAATGAAAATATGCATTGTTATCTTTGAACTGAGTTCTGATCTGGAAAGAGGCCAACATTCTGCACAGTTCTGGGTACGTCATTCACATGGCTTTCTGGAATTGTGCTTTAAAAATGACATTTCACATAAATACAATATAAATAGTGTCCCCTGGAGCTGTGCAGTGTGGGCCTGTTGATTCAGTCTGGGAGAGTGCATGGTGTTCACCCACCTCCGTAGCAACCGTCCTCTCCTTCCACCCAGAGAAACCTGCACTGTTCCTGTACTAGCTCTCATTCACTTTGGGAATAGTTTAAATGAGAATTCCCTCTTCCAGAGATATCCATGTCCTAAAAGTTAATTCCTATATGTTACAAATATTTCAATCATAGAGTAATAAGGTAGAACAGACTATATTTTGCTTTTTGAGGGGATGTGAGAGCTCTGGTCAGCATACTTTTATCATATGTAAGGCTAGACTATTACTTGCGTCTATTAATTGAACTGATATTTACCAAGATACTTGTGAATTGTCTCATTTTAACATCTTAAAAAACAGAACCGTATCAGACATGATTCTTCTCAGAAGGGGTTTACAGTCCAGTATGTGGCATTTCAGAATGTTTATATCAGGTTCTAGAGCAAGTTCTAGATCAATAAAAACTGATGTATCTTATCTTTAGGATAATGGAATGATCTACGTTGGGTTAAAAGAGCATCTGATTCTTGGGTGTTCTTTTGCATAGAGATCAGAAACTTTGCACCTCAGTGGTGATAGTAGAGAGTGCTCTCCCAGAGAAACACTTGCTCTGACAGTATCAACTGTCCCCAAGGTGCCCTTCCTTTTCAGTTCAGCAAGACCAAAATCATTTGCTATTTCATCTACTTCACTGGCTCCTGCGATCATTCTTCGTTTCTGTCAGGGATGTAATCAGTTCCCTCAATCTTCTAGGCCAAAATTCTTGGATTTTCCGTTAATAACTCACTTTAGTTTTCTTTGACATTGATAAAAGTCATATACAATTAACACTTTTTCTTTTAATGTGTATTATGCTACAAGTGTCTTCTCAAGAATGCAATGGCTCCCTCATATCCACAGTATAAAGCAATATGCCTGTTTGACCTTATGACAATTTTTATTTTCTACTGTTTTCCAGCAAAGCCATGTGATTGTTAGGTGGGTTGCTTTTCTGCCTTTGCTAAAAATGAAACACATTTTTTCCCTGTAGGTTACTGTTTTTATATATATTTTTTCTACCTGGAATGCCTTTCAACTTCATTTCAATTAATCCAAACACTATCCTTTCCTCAAGTTATGCCTTACCCACACTTCTACTCGTTGGCAGTTGATGCTGGAATAATCATTTCTTGGTTTGAATTCTTCCCATCATTTACAAACATAGTTTATAACACTATTTTTTCCCTGTTACTGTAAGAGTCATTTTCTTCTTCTATTATTTGCACTGATGTTTACCAAGATACTTATTTGTGAATTGTCTCATTTTAACATCTTAAAAAATAGAACCATATCAGACATAATTCTGCTCAAAAGGGGTTTACAGTCCAGTATGAGAAATAAGACATTTTCAAATATGACCATTATATAATGTCTTTTCATTTTGTTTTGTTTTGCTTTTAAGAACAAGAAAATAATAAAGGGCTGTAGGAATTTAGAGAACGAGAGATTACAACTGGTGTTGGTATGTGAATCCCCACTAAAGAGGTGGCTTTTGAACTGGGCTTTAAGACATGGTAGCCAATTTAAGAAATAATAGTTTTCTAAAAGACATGGCGGTTGGGTGCAGTGACTCATGCCTGTAATCCCAGCACTTTGGGAGGTCAAGGTGGGAGGATCATTTGAGGTCAGGAGTTTGAGACCAGCCTGGGCAACAGGGAAAGACCTCATCTCTACAAAAAAGTTAACAAATTAGCCAAGCATGGGACACAACTGTAGTCCCAGTTACTCATGAGGCTGAGGTGAAAGGAGTGCTTGAGCCCAGGAATTTGAAGTGGCAGTGAGCTATGATGACACTTACTGCACTCTAGCCTGGGCCTAGAACTTTTCTCAAAATAAATAAATAAAAACAAGAGATAAAGAAATAAAAGGCATGGGTAGATTTCAGGCAGGCAGGGAAGAAATATACTTCAAGGAGGAATAACAAGACCCAAGACATGTAAGTGGCTAAATATGAGGGATGCAGAGCACGGCATGTCTAGGAATGCTGGACTAGCAGTCCATTGGCAAGCAGAATTTGCAAAGATTAGTAGGAGATGAAGCTGGAAGTATATATTGAGGCCGGGTTGTAGGTTGTAGAAGACTATAAATTCTATTCTAAAGTATGTAGACTTTATTTATTTATTTATTTTTGAATAAAGAAAAGAGGCTTATTTGGCTCATGGTTCTGCAGGCTGTACAAGAAGCATGACACCAGCATCTGCTTCTGGTGAGGGCCTTACAGAGCATCCAGTCATGGCGGAAGGCGAAGGGGAGCAGTGCCTGAAGCAAACAGGACTCCACCCAGTGGGACAGGGTGGTACCACTGAACAGAACTCAAGAAATCTCTGTGGCCACCGAATTATTATTAATTTATTAGTATAGACTTAGGTTACATTAAACAAACAAAGTACATAGGGATTACCTTTATGAACGTGGATTAATTGGAACTACCCCTAGCTGGGGATCCTATCAAAGCAAAATGACTGCTACTCAATAGACTCTGAGAAGAAAAATCAGTGTCTCCTATACATCAGGATAAATGAATTTTTTAAACCATTCAAGTCATTTATCCTTTTTCCATTTTCAAAGATTTTCTTTAAAAAGTTTATGTCAACATAACTTTATATGAAATTTATTTTGAAGATTGCTATTAAAGTCATTACTCAGCAAGCCCTAGAGGCCTTTGAAGTGAAATTCCTGTTATATACAGTGTTCTGAACAAGACATGTAATGAATGAAAAATTTCATCTGCCAGCACTATAGTTACTTCATTTTGAGGAAAGGTTAAATTCAGCATGTTTTTTAGAAAAATAACTAATCAAGCATATGGGGCATTAACTAGTGATACTTTCTTTCCTGCTTCCATGATTAGATCTAACCAATTATAATGTAGTTTCCTTTGATTTAATTTTAAATTGGATATTAGAGTAATTAATATGTGTTAGCTCAGCATGTAGACAAAGAAGACATATTGATCAATCAATAGTAATGGGTAAATGTCACAGGATCATGCAGTCAAGATGGTTTTGATTCCCTTCTAAGTTTGAAGATGTACCAACCTATATTTTTATTTTTAATGTAGAATATGTCATATATGGCATAAGATTCTAGGTGACTTGTGTTGTGTTCCATATTGCTGGTGATTGGGACTTAAGACAGAAACTTTTTATGTTGGTCCAGTTTAGGGGTCATTGAAAGAGTTCTCTTAATGTTTCCCTGTTGTGAGATATCTGCTTTCTGCATTTAGCAATGACTCTACTCAGTGAACAACTGTATTTATAAAATACCTTATTCTTTTATTGTTTTTATACCTGGCAGCACCATTTGTCTCAGGGACCTCTTTTGTAAAGAGAGAACTTATCTTCTCTAATGATCAGCATATTCTTTTCCCACTGGCCAGCACAGCAATCATGTGTCCTTTCTACAACAAGTGACTTCCTAGAATTAGCTGTGGGCTCTCATACTGATATGCGGTACCTTAATTGTATCTAGAGAAGAACTGAAGGAATTTAGTGTTGAGATTTAAAGGTGATTATACTCAGTGGAATGTTAGAAACTCATAACTCTGGGTTTTTTGAAGAAATAATGGATTTTATAGACGAGACTGAGAATGGTGAGGTTCCTTTTCAAAGTTTCATGATTAATCTTTTCCTCCTTATTCTGTTTCTATCATCATCAACACTTAGCACTATTATTTCAGCTGGGTCATCATTAAATTCTTTCATTCCATTTTTTTATCTTTACTCCCACAGAAAATAATTTTACATACTGGTGCCAGCCAAATATTCCCAGAGCACTGATGTCCTCCCTGCTATTATCTTTTTACCATCTTCATGGCAACCAAAAAATTCTTCTCCCTTCCCTTTCCCAATCCTAGTTCTGCCTTTGAATCCCAGCCTGGCTCATATCCGTGCCACAGACCCTTACCCAACACTAGGGTCTTCATCACCATAATTTTTATTCTTTAACCTACCTCATGTTATTCTTTAATCATTTTATAAATGTTATGCACTTTAATATTTTGGGGCATGGGAAATATAATTTAAATTTTGCAATCCCCACAACTAAGTACACAGGAGGCACTCAATTAAAGTGGACTGAATGAACTAGATGATATTATGATGAGAGTGTAAAACATGATTTTGTTTAACCGGGCTAGGCTAATAGATTTATTCTTCTATTTTTCTCCCAATCTTACATCCACCATTGAGGAGCAAGGAATAGATCTTTATTTGTTTTGGTTTACTGGGGGAGACAAGAGAGTTTGTAGACATTTTATTGTTTTCATTTATGATTTTGTTTGGTAATAGAGAAACTAGTTAATGCTTAAAGTCTCCCAAGTTTTTTGAGTTGGACAACTGAAATAAAGAAGTTGGCTAGGCCGGGCGCGGTGGCTCACGCCTGTAATCCTAGCACTCTGGGAGGCCGAGGCGGGTGGATCGCTCGAGGTCAGGAGTTCGAGACCAGCCTGAGCAAGAGCGAGACCCCATCTCTACTAAAAATAGAAAGACATTATATGGACAACTAAAAATCTATACAGAAAAAATTAGCCGGGCATGGTGGTGCATGCCTGTAGTCCCAGCTACTCGGGAGGCTGAGGCAGTAGGATCGCTTAAGCCCAGGAGTTTGAGGTTGCTGTGAGCTAGGCTGACGCCACGGCACTCACTCTAGCCTGGACAACAAAGTGAGACTCTGTCTCAACAAAAAAAAAAAAAAAAAAGAAGTTGGCTAAATCTGTGTTAGTAAGACTCCATGTGACTTTTACTGGGTGACATATTGCAGTCACTCGTGACCCACATGGAGATTGGGACTTTGGGCAGGTGGGCATCTGCTGGGGCAGGGGGCCCATCCTACTGCTCTGTCTCGTGAGATAGCTGCTGCTGCCTGCTGGAAGAGTGATGGTGTTGGACTCCAAACATGCACCGCACTGACGCAGGTTTCTATGGCCTTGAGAGAGACTTGTAAGTAGAATAATTTCCTTTATATACCCATGAGGAGAAAGAAGGAGGCCCAGGCACATTGTTCAAAAGGGAATGTATTTCTTGTATCCAAAAAAAGAAGAGCTGTTAAGGAGAGAAGAGCTTTAGATGAAAACACATATCTGCATGATGTTTCACAGTGTTTTTCAAACAGCATGCCTCTTTTAGGCTTCCATAGTTTGATCAATATGTACAACCAGAGATTTATTTTGTTTTAGTAATGTCTATTCTACAGAAAAGTGGGCTGAGCAGGTTCTAAGCACAGACTTGTAAGAATTAAGATGTATAGCATAATATCAAGACAAAGCAAATAATAAGTTGTATGCTAACTGGGATACAAGAAACTGTTTCTTTTGAGTTTGTGCAAGTCAGTAGTTATGCTGAAACAGGAACTTAATTCTGAAGAATAACTAAATACTAGGATAGTGGTGGAAAGGATATATTTTTTTGATTTTCTTAACTTCCTTTTTCTTTCATCTAGTGTTCACCTTTTACTTACCTCGAGTATACTGTCCCACAATCCACTATTTGAAAATTTGCCTCAATCACAGGAGGACTGAAAACCATTAACATAAGATAAAAATATTTATGCCAAGAATGAATATAATAGTCTCTTTGAAAAGTTACACTTAGGGAGTGGTGAAGAATGTTGAAATTTATAAAATAAAAATCTGTGCATTTATATCATTATTTACCATTACACAGTATTTTAAAATATGATCTTTCATTCAGACCCCAAAAGACTATTACGGGGCAATAGGACAGGACAGTGTTATAGTATATAGTTTGGAGTCATGCCGGAGTCTGGATTCAAATCCTACCTTATCATCTACTAGCTGCAAACTACAGGTAAATTATTTAATCTACATTAATAGGACTCAGTTTTCTCAACAGTAAAATGGAGATTACGTGTTGACCTACTTCTTGGATTGTTGTGATAAGTAACAGAGATAAACCCCGTGCTTGGAAAATAGTAGTTGCTTAATATCTATGTTCTATGAGAGGTTAGATAGACCAAAGATTATTTGCTTTAAAAGGTCAAAGATATTTGCCCAAGATTAGAGAGTTAAAATGGAACTTGGGCCTGTGCCTACCAAGGATATTTTGATTTTATCAATTCTTGGCAAAGCTAAATATAGAACTTTGGCCTACATTTTTCACAAGCCAGAGTGTTTATCGGTAGTATAAAAATGTAACCTATGGATGCCCATGTGCAAAAGCAATGCCTCAAGAATTGAATCAAGTATGCAGTTAAATGATATAAAGTACAATCACTTAAATCCTGATTAGGAAACAACAACATTTGTATTTAAGGGAGTTTTCTGTTATGTCAAAGTGTAATTGATCAAACAGCATATTAAACTATTAATATCAATATGTGGCTGCAAGTGAAGTTAATTTTCAATTATCCATGCTTAGTTGCCTGCTAGGAATAAATCTTAGCTAATTTTTCACACTAGATCAAATTACCCTGTGTATACTTTTGAGCCTGTCCTGACTCTTCCCCTCTCTCCATGTCCACTCTCCATGTCAGAGGCTGCTGTACTTACAGAAACTTGAACTACGATGTAAAGGAGTCTAATGTTTTAAAATAAATATAATTGTGTTGCATAATTATTAGGAATAAAATATCTTTTATAATGGTAATAATTCCATCTATTCTATCATTGTTTTTGCTCACGCTATCTCTGTTAACACAGATAAATAAAAATTGTGAACTATATACTGCAATAGAATTTTTTTCATTATTTGGAAGACTTCAGGCCAGATATCTTCTGTTTGAGCCTCCAGATCTGCTTGTCTACTCTCCTACCTCTGCCTTCTGTCTGAGAGGCTGAGCTGTGTGAATCCTTAGAGGGGCTCCTATGTGCTCCGGCTGCCTGTTGGGTTTGTCCAAAGGGAAGCCCTGACAGGAGATGGAAGGGAGAGAGAGAGTGAGATCAGAGTATTTATCCCTCTAGTTTCTTTCCTGCAAAGCTGCCTCTGGCTGGCCATGACAGAACGTCACTGCTGCTTTCCAGACAGTCTGCATTGCACAACTTTTTCTCCTTCTGGGTTGGGTAGACCCTCCCTCCTTTCGTTCCTTTGAGCTAGTACAGCTCTGCTGAGACTGGCCCTGGGTGCCTACATGCTCCTGGTAGTTTCCATAAACCTTGTTCTCCCTTCTGTGATTAGTTCTTTTCTAAGTAAATCCTCTTCAGATTATCCTAATTTGAGAGTCCTGTATATTCCTGTTTGGGATCTAGTCTGATATCAACTTCAGTCATTCAAAAGCATTTATTAGACACTTGCTCGTATCTGGGTCCAATCACATTAATCTCTCATTCAGGAGGCATTCAATGGCTTTCCATTACCTTCAGAATAAATTTTACCCAAGCTCATTTACCATTTGGCTGGGATCAGTCTTTCTTTTTTAGTCCCACTAATCTCCTCCAGATACCTCTACTCTAGAACAACTTGACTGCCTAGCACGTCCCCCATCCCCAGTGTGCCACCTCCCCCCATCCCTGGTGTCCCACCTCAGGAAAGTCACTTTACTTCCCTGTCCTCAGGTCCTAAACTTTAAGCTTCTTTTCAGCACTTTTGCATTGCGTGGTACTTGTGGCGGTCATTTCATGAAAAGACACAGTAGGAACTAATACCGGTAAAATAAATAAGGGGCTTATTACAGATGACTTTGGGGACTTTAGACTTGATGCCATTGATTCATTCATTCATCAAATATTTATCATATGCTTTCCAGGTGTTGTGATAAAATGCTAATTCATCAGGGGTAACGTAGAGTGGTGATGAAAGTCAGGCGTTGGAGTCAAACTATTGGGATTTATATCTACACTTATTAGTCAGGGACCTCTGAACTCCAATTTTTTCCATTTTTAACAAAAATAACAATATTTTCTTCACAGGTTGCTGTAGAGAATAAATGAGATAGTCACTGTACTGAGTCTTTTAGGTAAGGATACAGAAAAAAAGCTTCAAGATTATAGCTATCATTATTATTATTATATTTTCCTACCCTTTAAAGTATAGAACTCACATGTGATCCCTGAAGCCAATGTTTAGGCCATGTGTGAAAGGCCTTTGTCCAGTCGAGTGACCTGGGGTCTGTCTCAATGTTCAGTATCAGGTGTCACCTGACCTTGAGCTTTGGGTTCTCACGGGATTCAAGTTATTCTATTTTATGCTGTTCAGTGATGTGTTGGGGAGTTCATAGACTATAACACTATTTGCTGAATTGCCTACGCTATTTTTCAGCAAGATTTTATCTATGTATCTATCTATTTGAATGATTTTAGGCTTACAAGTAGTGGACTTCTGGAAAGATGTTTTCTGGCTGTTAAGTCAGGATTATATTTCAGACAATAGGAGGTGTGTTCTGTCTCTCTAAATTTCCCTATCACGAGAACAACTTCTGCAATGATTTGTAATTCTTTCATTCCTTTGCCATTAAAAAAAAAATCATGATATGAGGAGATTTGGTCTAGAAGAACTGGAACTTTCCTAATGAAACTGTAATCCATAATCCCTGCAGGGACTCTGGCTTTTTCTGTTTAGTTTAGTTTTACAATCTTCCCATCAGTGGGTAGAAATGTCTTTAAATTTGTGCTTTCCTTGTATTTTCTGTATTTATATTTCTAGAAATGAATTCTGGGAATAAGCTGATATTCCAGGTCCTCTAAGGCCTGCAACCATGTGAGTTTTGCCCCCTTATATATATTCATTGAAATATATACTTATACAAGGTATGTGTTTTTTAAGTACATCATTTTTCTGTGTCCCAATCATTCAGTTTACAGATTAAGGGGGAAAGTTCTTCTCTGGGTGTGAGTGGGAGCTCTGAAAATGTTCAGGAGAAACCCATCCCCAATCCTTACTAATCTAGAGCTAGAACAGACCACTGATTTAGGGGTCTCTTGTATGCTCCCAAGAGTATCATTCTTTACAACCCAAGTCCTTGAATTGGATCAATTTAATATTTTGTTGTTTTTGTGTGTAAACTCAGTGGTTGAAAGCTACTTCGATTTAACCTGTATTCAATAGTATTTCTGGGTTACAGATATAAAAACTCAATTTGAATTTACTTAAGCAAAGAGGGAATTTTAAGATGGACACCAGGATTGCTCACAGAAAGAAGGAGCTGCATGAATGAGGTTAGATATGGGACTTCAAGGACTGGGCAAGGGACGTCAGGACCCTCAGAACGTTCTCTCAATTCTGCTGATCTCCCTCTCTCTGTTGGCTTTGTTCCTCTTTTCTTCGTGCTATTTGGGCATGGCTGAAGTCTGCTGCAGCTGTGAGTCCAGAAAAAAAGGTGGGAGTTTCCTTCAACCACTTAAGTATTCAAAAATGCAAGAAAGGACTCTATCATCTTGTGTCATGTGCCTATCCATGCACCAATCCCTGTGACAGAGAAAATGGGGTGCTATAACGGGCCAAATCTGGGTTATGTGACTACACCTGTGGCCTAGGAGGCCAGTGTCCTACGATTAAAAGTCTTAGAAGAATCACTTGCCCTAAAAAGAAACGGATGTTGTTACTAGAAGTAGAGGAAGAGATTCTGAATTGACAAAAACAACAGATGTCCAATACACAAAGGGGAACTAATTTTTAAAGTTTTAATATCTACAAAATTAAACAAAACCTGTTTTACTTTATTGCAATTATATTCATTCAAAATATTTATTTAGTACTATTTATGTGCCAAATTATAAAATGACAAATATGATATCCTCCTTATCCTTAAATTAAAAAAATCAATAATTTATCTTATAAATATATATTAGGTTTTCTTCTATATTCTGTGTAAGAACCAACTGCAAAGCTCAGTGGTTTACAACAATAAATATTTAATTCATTCTCACATACCGTGGGTGCTGCAAGGCATGAGTACCAGAGTCAGTGCAGCTCTGCTCTATGTAACTTTTCATTCTGGAACCTGTGCTGAAAAAGCATCCCCTGCCCGAGACATCATATTCTCCTGATGGAAGGCAAGAGCAAAAAAGCTTGTGCCAAATCATGCAGTTACATCCAAAGTTTCTGCCTGATCATGGCAAACATCTGCTCACAATTCTTTTGGCCAGTGCATGTCACATGGCCAACCCCCAAATCAATAAGGTGGGAATGTGGTCCTTTCCCACAGAATGTATGACAAGCCACATGAGAATGAATAGGGATGTATAATCTTGTTATAAGAGAGAAAACAAATGCTTTAGGACAATAACCCAAAATACTATACCTTACAAAGCAATATTGGGTTTTTACTCACTCATTTGGTATGTGTTTGAAAAGTGAAATATTGGCATACAATTAATAATTACCATTAATTTTCTTTAGAGTAGATAGAAATTAGATAGAGTGTAGTCAGCTACATGTCATTTCTGTGTTTAGTTTCTTGCATTTACCAGCCGTGTGTGGCAGCCTTTGATGACCACTGTGCCTTTGTTTACCCTCTAATGATCAACTCAGGAATTTCAAGTAATGTCAGCTGGTCTAGAAAATTGTTGGAATAGGCATGGAAATGAATCAGTAAGGGCACATAGAAATCAGTGTCTCAGCCATTCCTAAAGTTAAGTCAAACCTCTATGGCTTAAGGAGTAGGTGTGGATGAGAATTTCTCTTTAATACTAAGTTGTAGTTGGTCCTCAAACATACTTGTGTCCTTAATTTCCTCTTTTTCAGTTAAAGAAACATTTATTCATTTATTGAACACAAACTAAGAGTTAGGATTACAAAAATGAGTAAATTCATAGGTCCTGCACTGAAAGAAATCACAGTAAAACACACGTAAACTGTAGAAGTTTTTTCCAGTACAGAAATAGCGTGGAAAGAGAAATAACTAAATCTTTCTGGAGCCTGGCACAAAGGGGCAGGCAGGAAGATGGGGAAAAGCTTTCTGGAACTGGTGATACTTGAACAGAATTACTAACAGTGAATAGGAAAATATTTAGGTAGAAATTACATTTATGCTTAGGAGATACCACATAATGAGAATATCAAGTACGAACTCAAAATCATAGAGACATAGGGTTTATTTGTTTGTTTTATAGCACCCTGGTAGGAATGAAGGACAGATAGTGGGAAGAGGTCAGGAGGCAGGACCGAGGAGCCAAACAGATGAGAGCAAGAGAGTTATAGAAAATGCGACCAGCCCTCTCTCTGGAGCAAAGATACTCTTAATTATTCTCTCCTCTTTCCTCTTTGGAACAGCTGGATGCTCTTTAGGAGTTTTAGGTTAGTTATCTTTTGGGAGCTTCTGGGGCATTTTAAGTCTTTTAAGCTTTTATTTTGGAGAGCCTGGAATATGGGCCTTTGGGGGCCTTTAAACTCTAGGAGACAGTAAAAAGCAGAGGGAGAAAAAGCCAGGTAATAACATGAAATGGTGTCCGGGTACCATATGAAAAAGAAAGTGTCATCAAAGGAAACATGAAGTTTTATTCCGAGTATTTGAACCCACACAACAGGGTAGCAAGAGAGGGCGATGGTGGAGGCCTATCCCAGTACAGGCAACAAAGGGGTGTGATGTCTAGAGAAGATTTAAAAACATTAGTAAAGTGAAATAAAATCCATATACTTTTTATTATCAGCGTGTGCAGGCAATTCAGTGTCAGGGATCACCTACTGCCCTCCTAAAAAACCTTCTGCTGCAGTTGCTTAGTGTTGAGCTTTGAGAATATACATGTAAGCTTGAAATTAGCCCATTTTAAAATCACTTATCTTTAAAACCCTGTATTCTATATGGAAATTAATTTGGAGACTTCCTAATTATCCAGTCAGCCCTCAATACATGCGAACTTAGCTACACATAATCATTTTGAGAATAAGTTAGTAATGGCTCAAAATACACCAACTGGCTTTGGGTGCAGTTTGCCTGTACCTATTCCTGGATTTAAATAGTAGATTTGAAATAAATAATAATAATACAGAGTTTGTGAAGATGAATAAATAAAATGAGTTACTTCAATTCTGTGGTCCCTTAGAGAGTTTTTGTGTCTAACATTAAAACAAATGAAATAAAATATAAGCCATGGTATACATTTTTCTCTTTTCTAAAAAGTATATTTAATGTAGTTTTATTATTGTATTATTTTAAAATTATTACTGGCCTGATTATATATAAGATTCAATAAAATAATGTTTTCACTATTTGAAAATTTTCATTAGAATTTTTACTAAAAATAATTTTGTTGCCTATTGGAAAGCAATGTTAAAAAGTAATCATTGCTGGTGTCAAATGTGCTAGTTATACCATTGCTGGGCTGCCGAAGCCAGAAATAAAGGCAGGGACTCAGAGCAAGCTCTGTCCCGGGGATGAAGTCTATGCACCTGAATGAAACATTCCCCATGAAGTGCATCTCTGCAACCTGAGCATGACGTTCAAGGAGCATCCAGTACTTGCCAGGCACTGTTCTTAGGACTGGCGATAGTAACAGTGAGCAAGCCTTGAAGAGCCATACATTCTAGTAGGGACAGAGCAAAAGTAATCATGCAAAATAAAATACTTTAAATTATAAAAAAAATAAAATGGCATGGGGGTAATATGTGCTGGGAGAGAGGTAGTTTAGATAGGTGGTCAGGGAAGGTGACTGGGGACGTGCCATTCGTCGGGAAGCCAGAGATGTGAAAATGCCCAGGAATGGCAGTCCAGACAGAGGGCCAGCTGTGGCAGAGGTGCACAGACAGGCTTCATTTACCCAGAAGATGGAGAAAAAGGCCAGAGTGGCTGGTGTAAAATGGACACAGGGGATCAAAAGACTAGTTTTTCCCTTGTGAAAGAGAACTGACCTTTTAGAACCTGGAGCAATAATAGAAATACTCTGACAATGGTAAATGTTCATGGTAGTTATCAAACTCCACAATTAAAACAATACATTTAGTATGCCTAATGTTGGATTTCCAAAGCATTATTAATGCATTTAGAGAATTCTCACATGCCATTTTGAATTAAAATGTTTTCAGTGCTGAATTTTAAAAATTTCTTACTCTTTAGCTTCTTGTGCATTTAAATGAAAATAAATTTAATATGGCTAAACTTTTTATTTTTAAGCTAAAGACCTATTTTTATTATTGGCCTTTTGATTATTTCTCTGACTTCTTAAACATTGCCTATTTTGATTTTTACCTGAAGGGAGGACATTTGAGTTAATTATACTCTTCAGTTCATTATACATAATCATCCTAGTTCAATGAAAATGCATTTCTCCTATTTTATCCTAAAATACTCTTTCCGTTTATATGCAATTCCCACTCCCATTCTCCTTCCCATGAGGATATACATGAACTAATACATGCCAATTATATACATATATCATTGTAAAATAGACAATATTTTATGCAGATGTAGTTTTTTAATTTACATAAATAGTATTGTTATTTATCTCCTTCTGATCTTTGATTCAACATTGTGTTTGAGGTCTATCCAGGACTAGTTTTTGACACAGTAGTCTACATTTTGTATCCAATACCTTTTATTTGTCCATTACCTCAGTGATGGACACCTAGGTTATCTTCATTTCCCACAACCACAAACAACATTGCAATGACCATTATCACAAACATTTCTTTATAGATCTTGGGTATATGGCACAGAATGGATTCTTTGGGTTGTAAGATATAGAGCTACTTAATTTCACTTAGCCTAGTTTCTGTCTTACATTAATACAATTCTACTTAGTTTATTAAACATATACATTTTTGTCTTGGCTAAGTAGGTGACTGTGGAGGCCAATCTCTGCTTCTTGTTTGTCCTCTGATAGGTTTCTCATTGTTGAAGAAAAAGTTACAAATAAAGAAAGAAGGAAGGCTAACATGAGCCCTATGGTGTTTGACTACATTTAGAGGTATCAATAGGAATTCATAGTATTTAATAGATAGATAGAGAAATATAGATATGGGTTTATGCATGTGTTAGTCAATGTACACATATTTTCTAGACCTATTGGCTGAGAGGTTTTAGAAACAAAAGCATTCTATCTGCAGTGAACACACTTAGCAACCAGATCTCAGTGTCTAAACAGCATTCTCCAATAAAAGGAGCCAGGACACCTGAGGAAGCCCTTGATTATAGGGCTGGGACAGGCAAAATACCAGATAAGCCTGGAGCATCCTATGATACTAAAAAATGAAGAAGTGCTCAGACAAGGATGGGGACTTATCAAAAGAACACAGGAGCCAACCTAAAGAGGCTCATAATATCCAAAGCTGGAAGAATTTGAGCATGAAAATCAATAATGGTAGTATTAGATTTTAGTCCATAGCATTAAATAAATATCCATGAGTCTATACTGGTATAACAAATGGCCAAATAAATAAATAGGAGGAGAAGGGACCACTCTTCTTTACAGAAAAATTCCAACTAATAAGTGTGGAAGGAAAGATGGAAATAGAAAAGTCACTCTTAGGCAAACCTCACAGGTAAGGTGCCTGATAGATGCTAAAATCAGTGGGCAAATGTTTGTGGAGAACATTTTGTATAGTCTCAGAGTCTCTTCCTCAAGATATGTATTAACTACCAATGAAAAGACAGTGGCTTTCTGGTGAAGAAACCCAGAGGATGTCACCTTAACCAAGTAATCAAAGTTAACATCACTAGTAATAAGACACATCAACATCGTTAACTCCTTGATATGATGCCTAAGAAGGACACGTATTCTTTCCAAAAAGAAAAAGCATAGCCTCAATAGTATCACGTGAAAACAAAAGGCAAACCTAAATTGTGGGACAGTCTACAAAATAACCAATCAATATTCTGCAAAAGTGCCAACATCATGAAAGACAAGGAAAGTTTGAGAAACTGTGTTATATGTTATAGACTGGAGGAGATGAAGGAGAAACAATAACACCATGCAATTTGAGTCTGGATAGGATTCTGGAATAGCAAAAGAACATTAGGGGGAAATCTGGTAAAATTTGAATAAGGTCTTTAGCTGAGTTACTATGGTACCAATGCTGGTTTTGGTAAATGTGTACTGTGATTGTGTAAGCTGTTAACATTAGGGGAAGCCTGACGAAGGATATACAGGAGCTCTCCGTACTGATATTTCAGTTTTTCTGCAAGGCTAAAATCAGCTCAAAATAAAAAGTTAAAAAAAAAAAAAAAGATTGTCCTTGAACCCATCAGACAAGAAACTTTGACATCTTTAGTCACAGAACTCCATGTCTCTTGTATATTCATAGAAAAAGGATCATTTGAGTTGCTGTGTCCAGATTTGCCCACTCTCCATAGTGGGTCATGGCAGTAGGTTTCCCTACTGAATTCTGGTCCAATAAGCTGAAGACACTCAGCTTCCCCGAGAGCCTCTTGAAGATGTCAATGCATATGTGTTTCCTGAGAAACCTTTGCTATGTGTTAAGCACAGGACACAGTACACAGGACATTAGCCTGGGGCTCAGAAGACCTGTTTTCTCCTTTGGGCTCTGCCATTCCCTAGCAGTGAGGCACTGGGCATACAGTAGTTTTTGTATGCATAGTATTCCTATCTTTAATACAGGCCTGAAGCTTCTATTTCTATGAAGTTACAATCACGTAGTCCTTTTAAATCAAAAGCAGAGACTTTGTTTCTGTGGGTGTAGCTGTGTTTCCTGATACAGCAGGTTGGAGGTGGCTAACATGCGACTGCTTCCTGCTTAACTCAGGTAATCGCAATGTAACCTTTCCCCCTTCCGCCCAGTGCTCTGGGTGTCCTGCTCACCCATTCCGCTCGTAGAATGAGCAGAATGGCTAAAGTAGAACTCTGCTGCCATCGTGTGGCTAATTCTAGTTACTGTGGGTCCAGGAAATTATCAACAACTTCCAAAGAAAAGACAGATTTAGGAATTACGGAATCAAAGACACCCCCCCCCCCCCAAAGAGGTGAACAAACCCTCAAAGTTCACCTAAGCCAACCGTTTTGTTGGAGACTGATGCCCAGAGAAGGACAGTGACTTGCCCCGTGTAACTTAGTGATCAGTGGGAGAGCTGGGAGCAGAAGCCAGGCCGGTGCAGTTGAATTTGTCAGACATGTAAGACGAGGGGGAAAAGATCCTAAAACTGAAATTTGACTAACTGAAAAAATTTTAAAACATTTTTTGGTGCAGGTCTATATAGATTTGTCTTTCTTTTTTATATTTTGATAGATTTAGGGGTAAAATTTGGCTTTGGTTACATGGATGAATAGTGGTGATGTGTGGATTTTACTGTACTCGTCACCCAAATAGTGTAAATTGCACCTGATAGCTAGTTTTTCTTCCCTCACCCTCCTCCCACCCTCCCCCATCCTGAGTTTCCAATGTCCATTATGTCACTCTCTATACCGCTGGGTACGTGTAGCTTAGCTCCCGCTTATAAATGAGAACGTGTAGAATTTGTTTTTCCTCGTGCGGAATTTGTTTTTCCTTTCCTGTGTTACTTCTCATAGGATAACAGCCTCCAGTTCCATCCAAGTTGCTACAAAAGACATTATTTCATTCCTTTCTATGAATGAGTAGTGTTCCATCATGTATATATACCATTTTTTCTTTAACCATTCATGAATTGAAGGGTACTTAGATTGATTCCGCATCTTTGCAATTTTGAATTGTGCTGAGATAAACATTCAAGTGCAGGTGTTTTGTTTGTTTGTTTCTTTGTTTGTTTGTTTTGTATAAGATGACTTCATTTCCTTTGGGCAGATTCCCAGCAGTGGGATTGCTGGATTGAATGGTAGGTCTACATTTATTTCTTTGAGGAATTTCCATAGAGGTTGTACTAATTTGCAGTCCCACGAACAGTGTATAAGCATTCCT
Organism: Eulemur rufifrons; assembly: GCF_041146395.1. Taxonomy (NCBI): domain Eukaryota; kingdom Metazoa; phylum Chordata; class Mammalia; order Primates; family Lemuridae; genus Eulemur; species Eulemur rufifrons. The sequence continues at coordinate 72,198,088 of NC_090989.1, forward strand.
TGCTCTCTGCATCCACACCGGCATCTATAGTTTTTTTTAACTATACATCCAGCAAAGGACTGATATCCAGAATCTACAAAGAACTCAAAGAAATCAGCAAGAAAAAAATAAACAACCCCATCAAAAAGTGGGCAAATGACATGAACAGATGTTTTTTGAAAGAAGATAGACAAATGGCCAACAAACATATGAAAAAATGCTCAATATCACTAATCATCAGGGAAATGCAAATTAAAACTACAGTGAGTTACTACCTTGCCCCCATCAGAGTGGCCATTATGAAAAAGTCAGAATTTAGGATTTTCAGAAGATATTTAAATCTTCTGAACTTAAATATCTGTTGCCAGGCTGAGTATTTCTTTGAAAAGTTATGCTTTCAGTAGACTCAAACATTAGAGAACTTTTGTATTGCCTTCTTAACCAGCCAATTTGCATTTATCTAAAGAAAAAGTTCTGCAATGTAAAATTTCTCCTATAGCCTTTAGCAAAAAAATTGAGATTTAATTTGTTTGAGTTTAGATGCCAAAGGAGAATTTACATTAATATACACCTACAGAAATAACATTATATTAGGTTAAATAGAAGTTGTACTATATTGTTGTATTACATTAATTATAACTATGTGATCTGTAATAAGGAAGCTCATGGTTAAAATTCACTGAAGACTTGGGGGCCTTTTCTCATTAACTTCGGAATGATCAAAATGAGGTGGGGACTTTGTTTCCTTCACTTTATGCTTCAGCTTCACTCATACAGTTCCAGGATGTTTTTCTTCTTAACAGCCAGAGCTCTCAGAAGTGTGTCTGCACTGTCTTCACTGCCACACTTCTCTGTGTTTAACACATGCAAATGGGCTTGCACCACCCTCTCCTCAGTCCATGGGAAAGACTTGTAATCCGGAGGTGTAAGGCACAGGCCCCTCTGTGAAAGGAAACCAAAGAACAAAACAGATAAATAGAAGCTGCTCTGATTTAAGTGAGTTAAGGGGCTAAATCTCTACCCAGAGGCTCTTCTCCCTCATCCACCATCCTTTCAAGTGATTCCCTATCATGCCTAGAGCTTCTAGAAGCAGAGTTCCACAAGCTCCTGTCTAGGTTAGAGCCCCCGTGTTGGTCTAAAAAGGTGTCTAATGTTTTCTGGGAATCAAAATGCACAAATGTTGAGTGCAACTCCTGGAATATGCAATAGTAACTTTTCTGGATGACTAGGTAAAGCTGAGAGTTCCCTCCCAAAAGGTAAAACAATAACCAGCCTTATCAGTTAATGGAAACAAGGTTTAATTTTCCATTATAGAAAATGTTGATAATTCACTAGGACAATAACAACAAAGACTTCTATCATCAGTGATAACAACTTTGAACAATTGGGTCTACTCCTTTCTAGTCCTTTTAATGTTCTTTTTCCTCTTATATACCTGGGAGTTTATTATAGTCATAATTTTCAGCTTGCCTTTTCACTTGACAAAATAATATGAGCAGGATCTCATGTCTTCACAAACTCTCCATTCACCTTCTTTTTAATGTCTCTGAAAGCTTTTCATGAGCCATGACAGTTGTGCAGGTTCTACAAAGTACTTTGCTTATATAGTTGAACATTTACATTTTTAGAAAATCAGTTATATGTATAATTAATGCATGTTAGTATCATGTGCAAATTGTTGCATAAAATTCCTTTCAAAATTTCTTTACTTAAGCTATTTCTCCTGTAGACTTCTAAATCAAAAGTTAGGGGCATTTGTACTTACTGTCCTCTCAGTGAACTCCCGCATTAGGAAACCTTGGTAATGCCTTCTTGGCTAGCCAGATCCCTGTCAAGAACTCTGTATTAGTCCATTTTTTGTTGCTTTTAAGAGAATACTGGAAACTGAGTAATTTATAAAGAAAAGCAATTTATTTCTTACAGTTGTGGAGGCTGAGAAGTCCAAGGTGGTGCTAGCAGGGACTGTGTGGAGTCCCGAGGTGGTGCAGGGCACCACATAGTGAGGGGGCTGAGCGTGCTAGCATGCCAGCTCAGGTCTCTCTTCCTCTTCTTACAAAACCACCCGTTCTCCTCTTATGGCAATCTATTACTGGATTCATCCATTCATGAGGCAGAGCCCTCATGACTCAATCACCTTTGGAAAGCCTCACCTCTCAGTACTGCCACATCGGGGATTAGGTTCCAACTTGAGTTCTGGAGGGCACAGTCACACCATAGCAACCACTCTGTCCAGAGCAAGTTATACTCCACCATTGTATTGACATTAGGAATTCTTATTAATTTCAGTGTTTATTACTTATTTTTAATGTACATTTAGTTACTAGTACCTCTTAAAACATAGTTTTTAATCCACAGTGGATGTTTTAAAAGGTACTAGTAACTAAATGTACATTAAAAATGATAAGTTAATAAACATTGACATTAACAAGAATTCTTAATGCCAATAAAATGGTGGAAAACAATGGTGATCTAGCACCTCTTGTATTATCCTGGATAGAGCCGGAGCCCATTCTACTAAGTGAAGTATCCCAAGAATGGAAAAATAAGCACCACATATACTCACCATCAAATTGGTATTAACTGATTGACACCTCAGTGCACATATAGCAATAACATTCATTGGGTGTTGGGTGGGTGGGAGGGGGGAAAAGGGTATGGGTGTAGACACACCTAATGGGTGCAGTGTGCACAGTCTGGGAGATGGACAGGATTGAAGCTTTGACTCGGATGGGGCAAGGGCAATATGTATAACCTAAACATTTGTACCCCCATAATATGCTGAAATAAAAAAGAAAAAAAACATAATTTTTAAAATTCAAAATGAAACAAGCCATTTTTTATTTAATTCATTTCTTTATCATCTAATAACCCTTAAGTAATAAGATTTTTTCAAAACATCTCCCCCACCCCCCTGCTTATATATGCACACTTCTATTTAAGGTCAAATAATCGGAAAGTAAATTTAGTTATAATCTTAGTTGAACAGTTTGTAGGGATGAAAATAGGGATGAAAACATAAAATTTCTTTAAATTAAGAAATGAAAAACCACATGGCCTAAAATTACTAAGATTTAGTAGATACCAATTTGTAGTTTTCTTTATAAAACTACAAATAGTTTGTAGTTTATATACTATATAGTACAATTCCAATCACTGTTAATCCCTCACAGGAATTTTTTGCTTTTCTTTTACCGTGGGGTATTTAACAGAATTTGAGTATGTTCTATAAGGCTGATCATTTTTTATAGCATAGTGCCAATATTTTTAATTATCATTGTAAATTTGGTATATGTGTTACACGAACTTTCTATTTTATCATCCCTAGGCTGAATTTTTGAGTTGGAAAGATGCAAGTTGGTCATGCCTTTGGCATGTCTTCAACTCTTCAAGTATGTACTTACCAATGTAATTCAAGGAGCATTGGTTATTCAAAAATATAGCAAATGTTTTACAATGTTCATTCACAAAAATCTACTTGCCTATATGATTGCATTTTCCAGGTAAGCTTCTGGCTTTAAAAATAAAATGTGTACATTATGGTTATATGTTTTATAATATTGAGCAAATAAAACCTGAAACAGAGATCATGGCTTATTGATTTTTAAACTGACCCCCATGTCACTTACCAAAAACCGCAACATACCAAGTGTTTAACAAATATATGTACTTTGGTTGAAAAAAAAATGTTAGTAGCAGCACTGTATGATGGAAAGTACATAGGAGTTAAAAATGCTTGACTTCTTGTTCTAATCCTGTTGAAGTGACTGTGGGAAATTCATTTCAACTCTCTGAGCCCCATACTTCCCACCCTAACCAACCCAGAGAGCTCTTGAAAAAAGCAAGTTAATACATAAGAACGAAGTTTCCAACTGTATAGCACTGTTTAAATGCAAGGCGGATTTTTTTAAGGGTAAAAAAATGGTATTTTGAGAATGTTGGGGGGAGAGAAAAAAAAATTCTTTCCCAGTTTCATCTGCGTTTTAACATTAGATTCAACAAACATCTACTGAGCAATGCACTAGTCATTGATGGTAGAAAAATTATACAGACCTTGAAAGTTACAGTCCTTGAATTCAAAGAGTTCATAATCTAGTAGGAGAGGATGTGATAGGCAGTGGGGTGAGTGTTCTTGCTGCAACCCAGGGCTGTGCGAGCATAGTAAAGGGGCGACTGTGGGATGCAGAGAGGAGGTTAGGAGAGCTTCTGCAGCTTGCTGGCTGCAGGGCATGTGTACTCGACTTGAGGGTCTAAGGGCAGTAGGTTTATGTGACATTTATTTGAGAGTGGATTACCAAAGACCTGATTTATGAGTCTTATATTCCCGTCTTCCCTACATTGAGTTTTAAGCAGGCATAAATTCCATGATCCATATTTGCATGTCATTTGTTATTGAGCAAAAACACTGAAACAATTCTAATTCTGAAATCTTCTATTTTTTTCCACTTGATAATCATATCATCTGCTTATAAAACATCTCTCCCTCCCAACCCAGCTTTCATGGACTCTACTTTGATGGCTTGGGCTATTACATCTTTGGCTCTTTCTTATGGATTTAAAAAATCGTTTCTTCCTACTTTTGTTGCTTGCTCCCAAACAAAGCTAGAAAAATGTGCACTCTAAGGATCTGTCATTAATTCATTGGGGTGCCTATATTTTCCTGCTGAAGCTTCTTTTACCAATCAACTTTGCTGAAAACTTCATGTCCCAGGGTGGGAAATAGAAAGCACTGTAAACAGGCTATAGGGTTGAAAGGAAAGAGAACAAGTTCTTTCTTTTGAGAGTGATTTCATTCAACAAAGGCTTTCATGGTTACCATGCAGAACTTGAAACAAGAATCCTGAGAGCGATATGAGAATGCCAGGAGATTGGAGTTTGTAGAACCTGGGGAGAGACGAGGATGGTTAGTGTAACAGGAACTGCTGATGTTACCATAGTCAAGACTTCACTTCCTACAGTTATTCCTAGACTGGTTTTCCTGCCAGTACTCTGCATTTTCAGATCCAACTATCACTGGTTTGTGCCTTCTCAGGAAATTGAATGCGTTGCATTGTTAGTCTAGGCAATACATGGTAGATAAAAGCCTAAGGTAAAGCACATGTCTGGTTTAGATAAATTCATGCTACTGTTCCTTCAATTACATGGGCTTTGGAAGTTGTTAAAAGCAAAGCTTAAATTCTTGTAGGAACCTGAAAAAAATCCACTTCTTAAATTGTCTTTTATGGTCAAGCATGTGCTTGGATCTGACCAGTATACTGGTTTTACCTTTGATTTTGGTAAACATTACCTACAAGAACCCCAAGTGTGACTCAAGTTAACTCTTGCTTTCTCTAGGCTTCCTTTTTGCTTATGTGCTATTTTACTTCTATGTCATGAGATATGGTCTTTCTCTGCTCTGGAGAAGGCAGCGGGTCATCTTGCCAGTCAGGTGGCCAAGCAGACCTGCATGTTTTTCAGTGGACATTCTGAACTTCATTGCCATTCCTCTAACTCAGTTCTGAAGCCATAGGCAAAGCTCAGACAGAGAATCTGGGCGGGTTTCTGAATTTAGAAAAACTTCCTGCTCAACTTGAACATGAACAGGAATAAGATTTATGTGATTCCTATGGTTAGTACAGCTAGGTCTTTTGGAAAAGGGAGAAATTCAGGCAACGAAGAAAAGATTGGAGCATGCTTTATATTTTATTTGCCTATATGACCAAAGCTCTAATGCTTTTCTTTCTTCTTCGGTCCCTAGCAGTCATCAAAGTGTTCCCTAACTCTCTCCCTAGCACAAGGTAAAGTTGATTACCTTTCTTCTTACCCACCCAACTTCTTCTTGTAAGTACTTCCATTATCACTGTATTGTAAATGAGCTTATATCTTCTTATCCTATAAGACCTGAAGACAGGATTTAGTCTAGTTAATCTTTGCAGCTTAAATGTCTCACACAGCTCCCAGTACATGAGAGAGACTCAATAAAGATTTTTTGAATGATGTTGAATCTCTCTCTCTCTCTCTCTCACACACACACACGTGCACAAACACACATAAAAGATTATCTTTTCAGATTACAAAGAATTTTTCTAAAAAAAAAATACAGTTACATATGCTAGCATTGCCATATTTTAACCAGTCAGATTAAAGCACACATTATCTTCAAAACTATTTTATTTTTCCTTTTGGAGACTATGTAACCATTCTAAAATTGATTCTATTAATAATCCATTTCAATATTTGAAATACATTGGTACATGGTGGTCCCAAATGCAAGGCTCAAGGTGGGTGCTTTTTTTTCTTTTCTTTTTAAAAACAAACAAGATTAAAATGTGTCTGGTTCCCATAGCAACCAAGCCAGGGACATAGAAGAGTTGAAATGAGATTCACAGTTTTGTAATTGTTACTACTGCACAGCATTTTCCAAATCCTTTTGTTTTGAACGTAGCATTCATAATCAGCAGGAGTGAAATAACTTATGTTGACTAACCTACATTTCCTAAGTACCAAGCAATTCCTTCGAAATGAAAGAGAATCAGACACAGAAGATGCCAAATTTTGTAGTCTTGCCATTTAGCATTCGTAGCAAGAATTGAGGCGTAGCTTTTAGATCTGATGGGAAGTTTAGTAACTTAACCAAGTTAGTGAAATTGCACAGCCATGGTATTTGAGAATTTAATTCTGAATTCCTATGGGATGCCAGGATTTATGCTACAAAAATAAACAAGATGAGGTTTCTGCACACATGGATTTTGTATCTTATGGTAGTGCCTAGAATAGGAGTATATAGGGAGCATGCATTTCCACAGCAACATCTCTATTCACTGGAAAATAATTTAATTGAGTCTCCAAGATACTTACTAAACATCTATAGTGGACAAGACTTAAAGCTAAAGATTTACTGAAAGCTAAGTAATTTTTGACTTATAGTCCTTATTTGCAAAGAATTCATAGACTAATATGGGAGATAGGAATATAAACTGACTTACAACACAGCAGACTCTAGTAAATGCCAACATAGATTTAGGAAGAACCCGAAATGAGATTACAAGGAGAGAGGGACTCTTTCTAACTAGGATGATTAGATTAATGCCTGTGATAGAGTAAGTGCTCAGTAAATACCTGTTCTATGAATGAATTTTTTGTAATAATTTTTAATGATTTTTGTTAATCAAAGAAATATAAGAATAAAATGTCATTCCCCTTAAGAACTACAAGACAAGGGTGCCCACTGCCACCACTTCTATTCAACAAAGTGCTGGAAGTCCTAACCAGAACAATCTGGCAATAGAAAGAAATAAAGGGTGTCAAAATCAGGAAAGAGGAGGTCAAACTATTTCTTTTCTCTGAAAATATGATCTTGTATCTAGAAAACCCCAAAGACTCCACAAGAGACTCCTGGAATTGATAAATAAATTTAGCAAAGTCTCAGGTTTTAAAATCAATATACACAAATCAGTAGCATTTCTACATACCAATAACAGTCAAGCTGAGAATCAAATCAAAGACTCAATATCATTCACAAAACTACAAAGAAAATAAAATACCTAGGAATATACTTAACGAAGGAGGTGAAAGATCTCTACAAGGAGAACTACAAAACACGGAGGAAAGAAATCTAGAGGACACAAACAAATGGCAAACATATCATGCTCATGGATTGGTAGAATCAACATTGTTAAAATGTCCATACTACCCAAAGTCATTTACAGATTCAATGCAATCCCCATCAAAATACCAATGCCATACTTAACAGATTTAGAAAAAATAATTCTATGCTTCGTTTGGAACCAGAAAAGAGCCTGAATAGCCACAGCAATCTTAAGCAAAAAGAACAAATCTTAAAGCATCACATTATCAGACTTCAAACTATACTACAAGGCTGTAGTAACCAAAACAGCATGGTATTGGCACAAAAAAATAGAGACATAGACCAATGGAACAGAATAGAGAATCCAGATATGAAACCATCTACCTACAGCCAATTGATCTTTGCTAAAGCAGACAACAATATACACTGGGGAAAAGAAGGTCTATTCAATAAATGGTGCTGGGAATATTGGATAGCCACATGCAGAAGATTGAAACAGGACCCCTATCTCTCACCACTCACAAAAATTAATTCAAGATGGATAAAAGACTTAAATGTAAAACATGAAATTATAAGAATTCTAGAGGAAAATGTACAAAAAACACTTCTAGATATCAGCCTAGGCAAAGAATTTGTGACTAAGACCCCAATGGCAATTACAGCAACAACAATAAATAAATGGAATTTGAATGAACTAAAAAGCTTCTGCACAGCTAAGGAAATAATCAATAGAGCAAATAGACAACCTACAGAATGGGAGAAAATATTCACAAATTATATATCCAATAAAAGGGTGATATCCAGAATCTACAAAGAACTCAGCAAGAAAAAAACAAAGGACTCCATTAAGAAATGGGAAAAAGAAATGAACAGAAACTTTTCAAAAGAAGATAGACAACTAGCCAACAAACATATGAAAAAATGCTCAATGTTACCAATCATCAGGGAAATGCAAGTTAAAACCACAATGAGATATCACCTTATCCCAATTAAAATGGCTTTTATTAAAAAGTCCAAAAACAACAGATGCTGGCATGGATGCAGAGAGAAAGGAACACTTAAACACTGTTGGTGGGACTGCAAATTAGTACAACCTCTATGGAAGACAGTATGGAGATTTTTCAAAGAACTAAAAGTTGACGTACCATTCGATCAGCAATCCCACCACTGGGTATCTACCCAAAGGAAAATAAATCTTTTTATCCAAAAGACACCTGCATGTGAATGTTTATTGCAACACAATTCACAATTGCAAAGATGGGTAATAAACCCAAGGGCCCATGAATTCATGAGTGGATCAATAAAATGTGGTATATGTATACCACAGAGTACTACTCAGCCATAAAAAAGGATGAATTAATGCCTTTTGCAACAATTTGGATGGAACTGGAGACCATTTTCCTAAATGAAGTATCTAAGGAATGGAAAAACAAGCACCACATGTACTCACTATTAAATTGGAAATATCTGATGGGCACACATCTGCACAGAGGAAAATAAAACTCACTGGTAATCAAGCAGGGGGAGGGGTAGAAGGGGAGGGGCAAAAACCTACCTAACAGGTACCATGAACACTACTTGGGTAATGGACACACTTATATCTATGACTCAAGCATTACAAAAGTAATTCATGTAATCCTTGTGCCCCCTTAATATTTAGAAATAAAAAAAATGAGATATCACTGCAGTTCATTCTGCAGCATGAGTTCTGCTTACTAAAAGTGACCCACAAACCACTCACATTCCATAGTAATTAACAATTAGCCAATTCTTTAAAAGAAAATGCCTAGTGATGATTAAAACATCTAGTGCTGAGAGAAAGAAAAAGAGAACGAGAAGGAGAGAGAAGTCTCAGGATTAAATTTGAAGTAAATACATAAAATCTTAAAGGTTAACTAACACTAGTTATCTCTAGGTGGTGTGATTTAAGTAATTTTATTTATTTTTAAAATATATCCATCAACTTTTTATCTACAATAAGCATGCATCACATTTATAATAAGAAATATTTATCTTAAAATATTTTTAATGACTTATTCAGAACTATCTAATTGTAATGAGACTTCATTTGCTAGCTCTGCCTGGGACCAGGTTTCTTGTTAAGATGACCCTAAATCTCAGACAACCTTCTGCCTCCTAATTCCAAGTTTGCTAAGTGGCATAACAAATTTGGTTTTCCAGTTTCTTTTATACATAGCCTTGGAAAGCAGAAATGAATTTCTGATAACTATATAGATCTATAGCATGATAACAATACATTTCTAATCTTTGAGCACAATTAAATTTCAAATACTTTATCTCATATTCTCCTTGAGCTATGAAAATGTCATAGATGTTTCCACGCTTTTGACATCTCCCAGATTTTGTAATATACTCAGAATTAACTGCGAAGACTTTGGTCAGACCATGTTTATCATATTTTATCTCAGTGTATGAGAAGATATTGCTATCTAATGCATCACTCCATCTTTTCAGAGTCTAATAATATGAGTCAGGTTGAGTCGGAAAAATGCTATGTACCCCAAAGACTGATCAGCTACTGGCTTTTGGTGACCACTCTGCAAGGCCCCGCCTTGTTAACCACTTGCTTTCTTTCTGGAGCATTCCCTGAGTTGTGTGAAGTATGTTTTCATCTTCATGTTTTTAAATACATGTGTGCTGAATTGTGTTTGGGGACCAAGGGAACTGTTGACATTTAGCGTCATGAAAGCATGTGATTATTCTGAGCGTATTCTCAATTATATCTATTAACTTCATAAGAGAAAGTTTCAGAATTAATTGTGGTGGTGGAAACTTAATCTAAATATGCAACAGTAGGGTAAAGACTAAGTACATTAGAGCAAGTCACTGCAATACTATTCAGTTATTATAATGATATAAAAACTTATATAATGTTAAATAAGAAAGTTATAAAATATTATCATTTTATTGACTGCTGCAAATATGATAGACTGTCTAGAGATTAAGAAGAGGCCATGGGTAGGGAGGAGGCCAACCCTGACCATCTCTCTGTCTAAATATGTAATGTTATCATTTCTATTCTGCTGTAGGTGCACCATATTGATGCAGAGGTTCTCTGAAAGCTTTTCTCTTCCCAGAATTCCAAACAAGACTTGGGGCCAAAGTCCTGTGTACCTTCAATTTCCTCCTCAACAAGAGGCTCAATCTTATTTCCATTACCCCACCTGAGCTGAGACCAGAGTAATGGAGGCTTTAGGAACCTAAGAGTCTTAGAGAGCTTTGGAACCTCTTCTTGACCCCTCTAAAAAACCCAGTATTTCTCCTCCAAAGGGTTTCTATATCTGCCTTACATCTGGTAGAAGCTTTCTGTACATCACATCCTCCTTCTTTCATACTCTATAGACTTTTAATTCTAGGAAGAAGTTGTCCACTGTTTCCCAAATAGTAAGCTTTGATGGTAGAAGTTCAATACAAGTAAATTTCTCAGTGATACGAGAAAATAGTTTGAGAGTTCAGAGAGTTTTCCAAAAATATCCTCCTCATTTCAAATTATTAGCAATTAAAATGAAAATTAATATTAATTTAATTTTCAGGGAAATTGATACTAGAAATATTACCAGGAACTGAGGTGTCCAAGCCCACAGACATCCAGAATAGCTGTAATTTATTTATTTATTTATCTATTTTCTTTTTTTCTGGATTTTTTTTATTTCAGCACATTACGGGGGTACAAATGTTTAGGTTACATATATTGCCTTTGCCTCACTCAAGTCAGAGCTTCAAGCGTGTCCATCCCCCAGACGGTGTGCACCGCACCCATTAGGTGTGTATATATATCCATCCCCTCCTCCCCTCTCCCACCTGCCTGATATCTGATGAATGTTATTACCATATGCGCCCATAATCAGTTAATACCAATTTGATGGTGAGTACTTGTGGTGCTTGTTGTTCCATTCTTGTGATACTTCACTTATTAGAATGGTTTCCAGCTCTATGCAGGATAATACAAGAGGTACTAGATCACCATTGTTTTTTGTGGCTGAGTAGTACTCCATGGTATACATATACTACATTTTATTAATCCACTCATGTATTGATGGGCACTTGGGTTGTTTCCACATCTTTGCAATTGTGAATTGTGCTGCTATTAGCATGTCTTTTTTTCCTTTGGGCAGATGCCCAGTAATGGGATTGCAGGATCAAATGGTAGTTCTACTTGTAGCTCTTTGAGGTATCTCCATATTACTTTTCACAGAGGTTATACTACTTTGCAGTCCCACCAGCAGTGTATGAGTGTTCCTATCTCTCTGCATCCACGCCAACATTTATTGTTTCGCGACTTTTTGATAAAGGCCATTCTCACTGGAGTTAAATGATATCTCATTGTGTTTTTTTATTTGCATTTCCCTGGTGATTAGAGATGCTGAGCTGTAGTTTAGTTGTGAGCCTTGTAGCATCTCTTTTACTGTAGTGTTCACTGTTGATTGTCTGGTTATGCACTGGACAGCTTCTGAATGCCACCCATCCCTTTCCTACCAGGACATCTTTCCCCCCTCAGATCTACAATAATTAACCACCAGTACCATTTTTTAACTTTGGTGAAAGTCTGACTAATGATTTGATATCCTTCATCATGTTTTTTGACACTTTCTTTGCCATATGAAAAGGACTTGAATCATGTAGTCTAGAGAATGAATATGCATTTGACACTTCACTGTGTTTCTATCCTTAGCACCTCTCACCACTTCCTGATGCTGTATTTCTGAAATACAACACCCCTTTCTATGTTCTTGTAACTTGTGAGCCCCATCTCTTTTTAAGCTTATGAAGTAGGCCTTTTATTCCTGAATTTTGCTTTTTATTTTCCTTCTACCATTCAATGATTTTTCCTTCTTTGTTTAAGTATCTCTCTTTTTGAGTGTATAACATTCCAAGACTACGTTTGCATCAGATATTTCCCATGTTCATTTTATTCTGCTGGCAAAACAAACAAACAAAAAAAACAACTCTTTGTTTTTATATGAGAAATGTAGAATTAGGATATGGTTATGTATATGTCTGACTTTTTGCCAAATCTTGATTAGAAAGGAAATTAATAGCCAAGAATAGTGCATGGAGAGAAAGAAATCTCCTTGTTCCTAAATATGCATTATTTACATAGGTACTACATTATTAAAAATACTGCAAGTTGACAAAGAAATAGAATTTTAACCCATTAGCTAAATTTGTTCTAAACACATGGATTTGGTTAACTGACTAGTCAAGGCAAAGGTCAGTGTGAATGTGAGAATGGGAGCCTAATCCCATGGGCCACTGTGGGAGGAGAACTCAGCACAAGCTGAGCAGAGACCCCTTCCCAACCTAAACAGGCAAAAATGGTTACAGATCAGTAGCATCCCTTGGCTCTGCATGTACACACAAAAAATTCAAATGTTCTCTGAGGGAAAGCAGCCAAACTTAATCATTTTTGAATAAAGCCTTAAAGAATTAGAATACTTTTACTTCTATTTCAGAATTCTATTCCCTAGGAGACAAATATGTCCTCAGAATATAAAGAGATTGGATTCAATCAGATAAGAGCTTGAAATTAAATATTACAAAATCCTCCAAAAAAAAAAAAAAAAACAAGCCATTCTTAATGAGAGTCATCAGGTAAAGAAATATATATATATATATATATATATATCTCAAAGTTAGACCCTCCAAGGACCAAGAACTTCATACATTAGAATGACAAATTTCAGAATACTAGAGAACTATGTATAAAATATTTTACAAGTAAGATAACAAAAGTACGCATGAAGAAACAATAAGAAATTTTCAAATGTGATCAAATTAGTTTCCCAAAAGACTCAAATGCAACTTTTAAAAATGAAAAATATTATTGAAATATAAAAACTCAATGGATGGTTTAGATGCATATCAGACACAGCTAAAAAGAGAATAAGTGAAATGGACAATATATATGATTACCCAGATACTGCAGAGAAAAGAAGATAGAAAATATGAGATAAAGGTTAAATGATATGGAGGGTACAATAAATATCTAAGATACATCCAATCAGAGTCTTAGAAGTAAAGGATAAAAGTAACTGAGAAAACAATTGACTGAAAATTGTCTGGAGTGGTAGAAAGACAGGTATCATAGACACACAAAGAAACATACATATTAAGTAGGATAATAAAAAAGATACACATGTGTGCATAATAAAATAATTGAACACAAAAGACATTACTGTGAAGTTATGGAACACCAAAGAAAAAAAGATCTTAGGTGCAGCCAGACAGAAAGACTAATAAACTGCAAAAAAAACAAGAATTAGGCAAGGAGAAGGCTTCTCAAAAAAAAAGAAATCTAGAACCCAGTGAACCAATTCCTTCAGCGTTATGAGAAAATCACAGACAAGGCTACCGTGTGGAGCCACGTAGGCTGTGCACTGAGCATCTTCAGAGGGTGCCATTCACATGGACTTAGTTTGTGTAGTGTTTCCTGCAGTTGGCTAATGCAGCATAAAACAGAATTTTGTATCCAACAAAACAATTTTTCAAGAATGACCCCACATCTCTCAGGAAGTAGAGGAAGAAGCAATTTCCAACCTCAACTTATGAGGCCAATATAACCCTGATGCTAAAACCTGACAAAAATGTTAGAAGTAAATTAGTACAGACTATAGCACATAACACAGATCCACAAAAATACCCTTAATAAGACACTGACAAATCAAACCCAGCAATATGTGAGAAGATAATAAATCATGGCTAAGTGGAGTTTATCCTTGGAAAATAAAGTTGTTTTATCACTTGAAACTCATCAATCAATGTAATTCACCATATTAACAGAATAAAGATTAAAAACCACACAATCAACCTGACAAATACAGAGAAAACATTTAACAAAATTTAACTCCCATTCATGACTAAAAAAATCTTGCAGCAAACTAGAAATATAAGGAACTTTCTCAATTTGATAAAGGATATATACAAAAAACTATAGCTTATTTCAAAACGAATGGTTAAATATGGAATTCTTTCTTAACAGCTGGGAATAAGGCAAAGGTGTCCATTTTCATTACTTCTATTCAGTGTTATATTAGAGATTCTTGCCAAAATAAAAAGACAAGAAAAAAAATAATCTGTTAATGCTAAAAATGTGAATACCCTATAATTATGTATTGTACTTTGAAGCACTCTGGATAAAACTCTCACACATCACCAAGAGATACATATAAGAATGTTTATAGGAGCATCGTTTAGACTAGCAAAAGTCTTTAAACTACCTAGGTTTCATCAACATTAGAATGGATAAATAAATTTTAGTAAATTTACACAATGGGCCATGAAATGAATAAACTACAGCTATATGACACGATCTGGGTAGATCTTAGATTGTTGAGTAAAAATGAAATTGCAAAATATTAAATGCAATGTGCTAAATACATTTGATATCAGACCAGGTCTTGACACATTCATTGTGTCTGGGCTTTTTAGTGATCTCTTAACTTTAGTAATCTCCTAAGCATTCAATATGACACATCTCCAGTCCATTAGATACCTAAGGGGCATCACAAACATATGTTTTAATATGGCACTCCCCTACTCAGTAGTCATAATGACATCAAATAAATTCCAAGTACTGCAGGCTGGTTTCAATTCTCACGGTTTGACCCTAACTAGCCTTTTAAAATCTTCCTCTTGTGAAGCATAATAATAGCCTGCTGTCAGGCTGATAATTCTCGTAGTCCTTCCATTTTCTCAGCTCTCCTTCCAAAACCTGCCGTTATTATCTCTAAATCTTGTCTCTTGACACTTACAGTGGCAGAGTACAAAGAGGGTTGTTAGACAGTCAAGAGACTTGGATTTTACTCCTGATCATTGCCTACATCTACTATGTGAACTTGGGAAATATCTAAGTATTAATATTTATTATTGAGCGCTGTCAATGCGGAAAGCTTTGTGTTTGCAGGTTTGACAATAAATCATATCAACAAAATATTTCCTGTCCCTGAGTATCTTATAGCTCCCTGAGAGACTAAGACAGATACATACATGGTGAGCACACAAAGCAGAGCACAGATTATTATAGGAGAAACCCAGATCATTCTATGGGGCCTCCAATGATGGAGAAATCACATTTCATATTGCTCGTGGAGACTAGCAGAAGCTGTATGATTGAGGTGATATTTGAAGTGGGAGTAGCACAAAGGTACAAAGGTGTGTTGGACATATATGGCAAGCTATAGCCAATGGAAATACTTTGGAAAAGGGTTCTGGAGACTGAAGGAGGTATAGGATTGACATAGGGTTTGGTATTTTTACTCTATTTTAAATTAAGACTGTCAGGTACAGAGGCTAAAGGATCTGTTCACTATCAGAAAGTGAGATGAGACTGTGGCTAACCTGGTAATTCTGGACAGTGAATCCAGTGAAATGTGTTATATTGAGTTTTATTCAGATTCTAATTTTAGAAGCCAACTTTTCTTTATATACCAAGTAAATGACCCTTGACTTCTATGAAGAGTCAAACATCATTTCCATTCAGTTAGGTTTATTTGGTTGAGTTATAAAATGAATTATTGTTTACAGTGTTCATTTTAATTGTATAGTTATTTCATAAAAAGTTAAAATGTTAATCTACTCAGTGTCCTGTGTTGAGTTTTACCTGTTATCTGTGTTGAATTTTATTTGGCGTCCTGTGTTCAGTTTGAAGTTGCTTTGTGATTAAAATTGGATATAGTGTCACTCCACATTTTGTTCCTTAATAGGGTCCTGCAACACTATCTCTGTGTGGTGGGTAGGCCCAGTGCAGCGTATAGCATGATATGATGCTTCTGTCTTTGAGTGTCTAAGATAATGAGTTGAAAGGGGGCTGCTATTGAATGACACTGAGATTAATTATTCTATTGAAGTAAGCATTTTTCCCTTTCTTCCACAATATGCTTTATTCACGCCTTTATTTTGGTACATTGGAAAAATCATAGGATTTTGGATTTAGAAGATTGTGTTTTGGTCTTGGATTTGTCTAGGTTGCACTTGAATTTTATCATCTTGAAAGATGGTGTATCAATTAGGTTCAACTCAGGAGACAGAAACCACCCAGTAACTTGAAAAGTGAAAATTTAGTATAAGAATTAACTATAACATGGATTGAAGTAACAGAGAATTGGCTAGTAAGAAGTAAAGAGAATTCTGTAGAATGCAGCAATAGTATATTTAAGGACCAGATGCTATCATAGGGCTAAGATATAGTGTCAAGGAAGAGCCCTTCAACCCCACCTCAGACTGAGATCTAGACTCCCTTGGAGAGGGCAAGACCATGGCTCATTGGATGATGAGTCACCAGAGTACCTCACCACTGGGACTTGGTAGAAACCTGTCTTCTAGGGTACTAGGAAAGCAACCCACAGGGAGATATTATACCTGAAGACTTGCTGTAGAGTTGTTAGAGTCAGTTCTGGGGAAAGCTGCTTGCTGCTGGGCACTGCTGGCCACCAGATGCTGCTGGAACCAAGAGCTAGAGAAGTCTCCCTCTGTAGAAATGGGATGTTGGAGAAACTGCACTCGGAAGGAGTTTAATGCTAAAGAATACAGAGGAACTGGCAAGTGCACAGAGACAGTAGGGATGTCAGGAGCCTGCTCATTTGCAGGGTGATGTGAGGCTTGGAATGCATGGTATCCACACTGGGAGATCCATGCCAAGATGGTCACTGAACCGGGACCGAGGCCACAGGCTCACCAAGGGACTGCATGTTCTGAGCATGTGACGGGCAAGCACCGCTGGATTCTTCACAAACTAGCTGCTGGCTGCCATATGTAGGAATAAATCTATATAGTAGTAAACTGGCAGCAGGAAGAAAAACCACTTCCTCCAGCACCCTCTACTGACAAAGCTCAGCATTGTGTTTGCTGCAAAGGAGAGACACTTAGCCAGTTGCAGTCTATTATCCCGGAGCAGGTAATGAAGGATGGATCTGAACTGAGATACAATAAACTGATAATTTGCAAAGATGAAGACAAATTCCTGAAGGTATCTGAAGGGTTGAATTATATTGGAATTTAAAATTATTTTGTGTACTCTCAAACAGAATACAAAAATTCACTATTGCTATAGTTATGATTTACTGTAATTAAACATGATACTGACATAAATCTACAGTGCCAGAATTGGATTG
Source organism: Eulemur rufifrons (assembly GCF_041146395.1). Lineage (NCBI taxonomy): Eukaryota > Metazoa > Chordata > Mammalia > Primates > Lemuridae > Eulemur > Eulemur rufifrons. The sequence continues at coordinate 72,215,761 of NC_090989.1, forward strand.
TGCAGATTGTATTGCAGCAAATCTGCCATTCTGGGTTTTAGGGAATTTATTTCAAGATTATATTTGGGCAATGTTGCACCTGAACTTAAACTTATTTGGGCCTCCTAAGCTAAAATATACTACATGTCGGCCATTAGTCAGTATAAAAATATTTATTGAAACCATTATATGATAGGCATGGAAAATACATTTACTCCTGCTAATATTATTAGACCCATTTTTAAAATGAGGAATTGAGGTAAAGTAATTTACTAGGATAGTACAGATAGAAGGAGATGAACCAGGATTCAAATACAAGTTTTTCTGATTCTAGAATCTGTACATTTAACTTAGAACCAAAGCATAGCATCTCTCAAGCCCAGAATAGTGTCAAAGTGCTGGAACTTGGGTAAAATGCATATTCACTTTGGACCTTTAATATCTATATATGCTGCTTACTGTTCTGGTATGATATACCCCCCCCCCCCCGCTTTTTAGGTGTATGTTTATTTTATATTTAGTTGCTTCATGGTAACTCACAAATTTCATGCTAGAAGTAAATAACAGATAAGCAGAAATTGATTTAGAGTTGGTTGTCTAGTTCTAACATCAGAAAATTATTTTTTCAGAGTGTGGAACAACTAAATGAGGCATGTACAGGAAAAAACAATCGGTCTTCTACATCATTGGTAGATTTCTGCAACCCATTTCACTAAGAGGTGTTTTATGTTAACAATATGACTAGCTTAAAGCATGGTTACTCATAGGAACTTATTTTTAACAGCACCAACCTGGAAATAATCCAGGTGTCCATCACCAGTGGCATGGACGATGTATAGTATATTTATAAAAGGAAATACTTTAAAGAAATGAAACTGCATAAACTACTGATACACACAAAACATGGATGTATCTCAAAGACTTCACAGAGTAGAAAAGTTAAAGTTTATGCATTTGATCTACATAATATTTTCAATAAAAATTTTAAAAAATAGGTAAAAACCCAAAGTTTTAAAAACAGGAAAATTGTGTAAAAAATGATATAGAAATAAGATTTAATGTTAGGTAGTCATTACGTGAAGTTTACTAAAGGTTTCTAAATGATGAGAAAGAGGTGCTTAGGTTACAAATGGTGAGAGGAAACAAATTAGAGTCCAAGTCTGAATGCGCTATATTATTCCCACCTGTAAAACAAAGGTCTAGAAAATTACTGGAAAACATGTATCAGATGTTAACAGTCCTGTGGAAATGGGCCAATTTTTTTCTAACTTCACTAATTTCTTTAGATTTCCTGCAATAAATGTGTAAGCACTGTTAATAATCAGCTATAATAATTATTGAAAATGTGAATATTTGGAAAGCTTCTGCATCTTTAAAAGACCACAGTGTTTCTCATTACTCAATGCTCAAGTACTCTAAGAAATGGCTCCAACCTGACTTTGTAGCCTGAATTATCCCGGCTTCTCCAAGCATTCTCTATGCCTTGATCAAATTGGGCTTTATCATTTTGTTTATTACTTCAACAAATGATTTTTAAGCATCAGTTATTTGCCAAACACAGCAACAGATAACAATGACTGTGATTTCTGTTCTCTTGGTTTCTTTTCCCTCCACAGGGAAAGATAATACATAAGTCACTGTCTCAAAGATTGATTAGGCTGAAGACAGGAAAAAATCATAGTAGGAAAGTATATATACCAGAGAGACCACATGTAGTCCAAACGGACAGGATTATTGCTGGCAAACAGTTTTGTTTAAGCAAAGACTGAAAAGATGAGTAGAAGCCTCCAGTTGTAAAATGATAGTCTATGTGATGGTAGACAGTAGTGTAGTAGAGAGAACCGTGGATCTCAGTAAGACTGAGGGATGTTAGGGAGTGGTGGAGAGAAGTAGTAGAAGGATAGGAGGAGGTGAGTCGGGGTTGCACGTTTCAGATTTCAGAGGTGGTATAAGTCCATCTGTGACCTGGGTGTGGGTTGCTACGCAGGGTGGAGTAAGAGATCATTCAAGGTGAGGATGCCAGTGATCTGAGAGCAGGGGCTGGATGGGTTATACATGTGACCTCACTGAGAAAGTTGATAGGGGAGGGGTAGAAAGGAAGGAACATCTCAGTTTGTTGACTGCTGTTCATGGTATTCTTCTGCCTCAATCACATAGACTATACATCTTTTAACGCCCACAGAAAGCTTAACTTATTTTATGAGACTATCCCTAAATTACCCCCATTTGATACATGCTCTCATTCCTTTAATTCCACAGCATCTATGGCTCACTACATAAGTTGGTGCTCAATGAGTATTTGCTCAGTTTAATACTTCATCAGCCATCACTTTTAGAAACGCATGTGTTGAGCTGAATGAACTATGTGTTTAACCTGGAGCTATTGTTATGTTCCAACAGTTCAAGCAAATTGATTTGCCTATTCTGAAAGCAGTTTTGTCTAGAAAATAACAATCTTTGCTTTTCATTTTGTATACAGCGATATAGCATAGAAAAAAATTTCCATGCATTTGTGCTAAAAAGGTAAAACTATGGCTTTTTAAGTAGTCATTTAATGTTTGTACTTCTGTTCAATGTCTGGCTCTAGTCTCACTTTTCTGTAGATAAACTTGCAACTTCAAATGACATGCACGAATTCTAGACAGATGTCTCCAATGTCTGGAATCAAGACAAATTATATCACTTGGCTGTCACAAAGAATGCCTTTTTTGACGTTATGGAGCAATTTGTTTAATGACACAATTGCTAGGCTGTGGAACAGATGACTGTCTCCTTTGTTGCTTAGAATTTCTGGGGCACTGTGGAGAGCCAAGCAGTTGCAAAATGATTGGTGTGTCTGAATAACTCTGCAGCCACGGTGCCTGAGTGGCGGAGGAAGGGAACAACTCTGTTCACTGGTGGCAGTTGGTTTGCTGCTTTTAGGGTAGGTGGGAGGTTTGTTATCTAGTGGCTGCCTTGCAAGTCTATTTTGCTTGGCTAATTATTTGAAGCTGGAAGATTGCACATGCAAATTCATAACAGAGTTTGGGATGAACTCTTCAAACCTTTGCCATGTGCAAAACACTGCTCCCTGTGTTGTGGGAGGCACATGAAGGGATGAGTGAAAGCCTCTACCTTCCGGGATTTCTCAGTGAAGACACAGATCTCTGATAAGGAAGGTGCAATAAAATGACTAGTGTATAAGTATGTGATTGGAGCAAAGGACTCAGGAGAAGGCATCTGTTTGAAATTTTTAGAATAAATTGAGAATGAGGTGATCTAGGAAGCTGGGCTATGAAAAACTATTAATAGTCTAATTTGCAGGAACAAAAGCAATTCTCTTCCTAAATTGCTTAAGTCTGAATTCAGTGAAGAGAGCAGTGGGATCTCCAACTGGAGTGCACAGTATTCACGAGAATCTAACTTCAAATGCTGGTTCTTAGGTTCCAGCCCCAGGAATTCTGGTTCAGTTGCTCTTGGGTGGGGCCCAAGAAGACCCATTGTAATGAAACATTCTAGGTGATTTCAATGCAAATGGCCCATAAATCACTCCTCTGAGGATTGTTGGTGTGAAATATGAAAAGATAACTTGTTTTGCAAAATGGGTGGTAGTCCCAAAGAGATTTCTTCAGAAAAAATTTAATGAGAGAGTAGTAATTAGTTTTCTACTTTAAAGTATGGGTGGAATTTACTTCTAAGATACTATGTACTTTTTAATTTGAATGTAATCTGCATAATTAGTGCTCTTTTCTTTTTTGAATTTCCGACTGCTCCAAATCCTTTATTTAAAGAAGGGAGGCTAGGGTTGTCCTTCACCTTAAATTTTACCTGAGGACAGATTCATTGTACAGATAATTCTATTGCTAGTCAGAGAATCCCTAGGATGGAGAATTCATAAATTCAGGCCTCGCTTCAGTGACTGGAAGGTGTTCGAGCCATTTGAAAACACAATTCTCTTAAACGTGTTTTGAGAGCTAAACCGAAAGTGAGTCTGGTTCCCAGAGCGAAGCATTTCCCATTGCGTCCACGAGGTGGCACTCTCCTACCATTCCTGGCCGCCCGTGCATCGCAAGCCGGGCGGTGATGCCGTGATGTGTCTAACAGCAGAGAGAATCTGGGGAGATCCTGTCAGTGTTATGGAACAGCCTTGTTTGAATTATTCTTAGAACACAGAATGACAATGTACTCTGCTCTTTCCCGCTTGTTCCAGTCTTGTCTAATGCTGAAGGTCACATTATCCTGTCCCAGAAACAATGTTAGGATCAATGGGCTACATTAGAGGAAGCAGAAACACTCTCACACAAACGCAAGAGAAAATATGACAAAAGAAAAAAAAAAAAGAGGTGTGAGAATCAAAAGCATATAATCCTTTTGATTAATCCACTGAATTGGAAGTACTGGAGTTGAGAGGAGAGAGGGGAATTGTGGCAAATGATGAATTCAGGTTCGAACGAACTGAGCTCAAATCTTTTTTCCCCAAGGTCAGCTCTGAAGGTCAGATTGGAGAGCACTGGAGGGAACGGGGTGATGTTTAAGCTGTGGCCGGCTGGGCTGTGGTTTTAGGGCTGGCTAGAGAACTCAGGGCAGCTGGACTGATGGCTATTTTCATATCTCTTCCTCATAATGAACTCATTAAAGTTCATGCAAATGTCTATGATCCAGTGAAGCCTTTACTTTGTCAGACACTACAGGGACTTGTGGAACTCTAGAAACCTCTGATTGGTGGGTAGGTCTGAGTCCTTGAAGAAGCCCTTGCACCGGGCGGCCACCACGTGTGAAGGCTCTCAGGGCCCCTGCCCCTCTGGTTAGGTTCATGAGCTACAGAGCCTTCTGCATACATCACAGGGCAGCACTTGGCCATGAGGGGGAATTTCCACCCAGGCCTATTGTGTGAAGCAAATAAATATGTGTGAAAAAGAAGGGTAAAGCAAAGTTCAAACCAAAATGTAGATTTTTCTGAGCTAGAAATGATCCTTAAAAGCATTTTGTTTTCAAAACTTATAAGGAATATTGGGAGACATTTTGAACTCTGGTTCTAAACAAAGTGCTATGTGAAATATTAAGCCAGAATGAAATTATTTGTACTCCCTAAAGCAGAATGCTGATTATGTTACAACTGTTTTTCAAAATCTTTAATGGCCCTGAAACATACAGTTAAATACTAGGCTAGATATTCAAAGCTCTCCATCAACCTTCACAGCCCTATTCATGACTACTATATTATATTTCAAGTTATTTGTGTTTTATATAATATCTATCACATAGTATCATTTACATGTTTTTAATTTTATATAAGAGAAGCAAAGAATATTCCATTCTGACTATCACATGCCAGTATTGACTCAAATCTGGATTTAGTAGCTACTGTGATAGAATTGTACAGAGCAATGAAAACCTCACTTAAGGTTATCCCTGAGAAACTGTTACATTTGCACATTTTTCAAAGAGAATGGATATCATTGCAAGTCTCTGAATTTTTCTGTGATAAGTCTCAGCTGAAATCCAGTCTTCTCGAATAAAACTCATGCTTTCAGCTTAATGAAAGATCCCATTGGTACAGATGGCTTCTGTTTCTTTATCTGATAACAATCATTGGTACTTTAGGTAGGGCCCATCGTAATGACCCGGCAGGATTATTTTGGTACAATGTGAAAAGAATTCATTTATACTGAGATTTTGGTTATATTGAGAGTTAATTTGGGATTAACTGTATTATGCCATCATGATATTCACATTTCTTTATCATCTACTCTCCAAAGAAGAAAACTGATATGTATAATCTCGACCTCTTTCCTCTGTACCAGTTGTAGAATATATCTATATTTCAGGCATCTTCAAATAATTTTCCTTCCATCACCTTAAACTTATTGTACTCAACTAAATTTACTAACATCTTAGTCTATCTTGAACTTTTATAATGCTGCTGATCTCAGCTGATTGCATCATGTATTTATCCAATAAATAATTGCTAGCTGTCCATGCTGTGCCAAGCACACTGCTAATCTGGAAGCAGCTTTCATCCTGGACCATATTTATTTGTTTTTCATTGTGTAATCAGTGCCCAACACAGTATAGTAAACACTCAATAAAATATTATCCAAATGAATGTATGGAGATGCAGGAGTGAACAAGAAACATGTGTTCCCTGCCCATCATTCTTGAATACAGGGACGATGGCATAGACTCTTTGAATCACTGACCTGTCAGAGTTCATTGTACACTGTAGGTTCTCTCTCTTTGTTGATCTTGTAGGCAAAAGAAAGTGGCATTCAACAGTGCTCTAATGTTTATCTATGTGGTATACCATAAATCAAAATTAGGATTCTGAAATGTATATACAATTGGTGGGATTGAAGCAAGTCAGCAGCAAAGGCAGTTTTTATTATCTTTCTCTGGGAAATTTAAGCTATATTGAGTTCATCTAACATAGAGAATAAATTTCTGGTACAGCTCTGGACCTTTGAACTACAAACAGGGAAATTCTGTAATGGTTCAAATTGTTCACCTGGAAACCAGGCCAATCTTTGTGAGGTAATTTGTACCTGCCCACCCCTGCCCCACAAGCTTTTGGCTTTAGAATTGCTAAGGACTCACTTGTTAAACAATTGTGTTTCCTAAAGTGGAATTTCTCCTGATACCTCTTGCACTTGAAGAAGAGAATGATATGGACCAAATCACAGAATCGTAGGAGTGAATCTAAGTGCTGTCACTTCTCATTTGAAGAGGTCTTTTCATACTGGAATGAACAATGCTTTCAGTTTATTGTGCCTTTCTTCATTCTCAAAGGGATATAATTGAGTGAAGAGCTTCTCTTTGTGGCTCCCTGGCTCTAGGGCTGCGACAATAGGGTGTTAGAAAAAATGTGCTGCATCACTGGGAGATGATTACGGGGCAGGAAACTGAGGCATAGAAGAAGAGACTGACCCAAGACCAAAGAGTCAGTGGCTGAACTAGGGCTAGAACCCTGGTTTCCTGACCACCTAATAATACCTTTTCTATATCCTACAACTAATACCTGGCTATATTCTCCCTCAGCTTCAGTCAGATATTCATTCATTCGCACCTTTATTTATTCAACATCTACTCAGAAAAGCTAAGGAAAGCTGTCTCAGGTTCTATGGTACGTGTGTATGCTTTAAAGCATAGTGTCTCATTTTTCTGAATCTTCAAGGTTTATATTAATAATTAATGAAACTGAGGCTCAGGAAAGTGAAATAATTTGCCCACTTTTACATAGCTGGTTAATTGGCAATACTGGCATTGGTACTCAAGTCCCAAATACAAGTCTCTTTTTATTATGCCATGTACCATTATACCCCTGCCAGTGCTCAAAACCGTGTTAAGGATTGGAAAATGTACAGTACTATTGTATCTGGATCAAGGCACTTTATCCTAGAGCATTTTCTGCAATGTAAGATGTGGTTCCTACCGTCAGTGAGCTTGCTCTTAATTTGGAGAGAAGATACTATATGCATTACAATGTAAGTAAAATTGTAAGTCAAGTGTCCTCACCAGATTAGTGTGTAACATATTATGGGGTGGAGAAAAGTTAGCAGCCTCCTAGGATGCTCAGAGGGACAGACGAGTAGGATCGTGTGGCTGGTGAATAAGGCATCAATTGTTTTACATTCAATTTGTTGAGTGATTAATATGTATTAGAAGAGTAAATAGAATTAGATTTTCAAATGTGGCAGATGTTTGAAAGCCTCCTACCATCTGCAAAACAGAAGATTTCAAGAGATGCTGCCTGATATCTGTGTACTCTATGTTTTTTTTTTCAATTTATAGAGATTCCAGAAGGAAAAATTTAAAGATATTTAAAAACTGGTAAAAAGAAGAGCGTTAGTTAAGGAAAATCTTGAAGCTCAACACATCAAAACTCAAACTTAAGATCTTATCCCTCACAGCATGTCTGTTGGCATTATCGCCATATGTATAGTGAATGGTTTTCAGGCTGTCCTGTTAGTCTAAAACCCAGGGATCACCCTTGACATGTTCTGTTGCCCCCCGCACCCCAGATCACATCTGCCTATTCACTGATTTCTCCACTGCCACCACTTCCATCTTATTAATATTTCTTTCACCTGAACTATTGAAAAATATTCCCATCCAGACCCCTTCCTCTGCTTGGTCCCAACCCACTCCCCACTGCATACACACACTTGATAATTTCCCAGGTTGCATTCAGAGGAACTTCAAAATGCAACATTTTTTCCATTTCATCCCACTAACTCTTTAAAACGAATCAATAGATTTCTTACTGCTCTTATAACAAAGACAATTTTTATTCCAATGGTCTTCAAATACAACTTTTTTTCCCAGTCTTTAAAAAAAAAAATTATCCTTTTCTCTATCACACTCTCTCTCACAGACTTCCTACATACCATGCCCCCTGCTGGAAAAAAGTATTCACTTAGGTACCTCCGGTTCTAAGCACTTGGACTTCAGCTCCACATTTACTTCTTCAGTAAAACGTCCCTGACTGCCCTCTCCTTACAGTATGCATACAACACGCACCTCTCCTTCTTCACAGATGTGGCTTCACGGTTACCTTATCTGGTTGATTCCCATCTGTCTCTCCCAGCACTAGACTGTAAGCTAGAGGCAAGAACCAGGTCTGGTTTTGCTCACCATTGTACCCCCATGCCCAGCAAAATGCCTAGCATATAGAAGGAAGTTGCTAAATATTTGTCAAGTGAATGATCCAAGCAAAATGGGAATATTCTGATTCCAGGAGGGAAAGATTAAGATGTGGCTTAAAAGGGACCTTCATAGGAAGCTGCATCACACTGAGAAAAGTTTGACGTTCTTCTCAGCTCTCTTGGGGATGGGTAAAAGAGTTCTGCATTGTGTTGGTTATGAAATATTGGAATGAATTACCAGTTAAGGCTCTAAAATCTATATAAAGAATACTGATACTGTCAGAATGTAGGTTGACAGGAGAGAATAAAGACTGGGTCAGTGAACTCTCAAAGGGCCCATTGTGGTAAGTAAGCAAAGTTACTATTTCATTAAAAGCCTTAAGGCAATGTAAAATTCCTTCTTAAGTCTTAGATCTAAGCTCTGAATCTGATTGCTCTTTACAATCCTCCATAAGAAATCGATAAAGGCAGCCAATCCCATGTTGGTGATACCGTGTCTTGGATGAGTCTCTGAGAGCCACTGCAAAGAACTATCACACTTGCAACTAGATCCAGATACCTAGTGTTGCAGTTCAGGACAAAGCAGGAGGGTTACTCACACTTCATGACTCGCAGGCAGAAACTAACCTGTTTTAGATTCAGCCCTATAGAAGTACTTCTCTCTGGCCAACCTCAGTTCTTTTGAAACAAGGGGCTTTATAAAGCCAGAGAGGCCGAGGGGTTAAGAGGCTTTGAAATATTAAGGCATATGCAGACCGACCTTCTTGGTAACACCGAAAATGCCACTCTTACTGAGCAAGCATGAGCATTTTTGTTGGATTTCTGATAAATTGTCTATCTTTGACAGGAATGTTTCCCTCCTTACTGGCATCTACCTGATTATAGAAGCAAACCTGTTCTCTTATCTGGGTATTCCACTCTGGCTTTTACCCTTTTGAGGCTGGAGCAGGAGACTTATTAACTAGTGGTCTGACTGCACTGGCGGGGGGAAATAAAAAGACCAGGAACACTTGGTTCTGCCTCTTGAATGATAAAGACAGCCAAAGCTGTTTTCCTGAAGATGGCTTCTTCTACATTGGCTGTAAGTTTCCAGGAAGGCTTAATATCAGATCTTTGTAGTGGTTTTCACCTTCTCAAATCAATTTGAAAATTGATAAGTGCAAGCTTCAGGTTGCAAATATGCAGACAGACAAACAAGCCATAGTCCTTATTCTCAATGATTTTAACATCTGGAAGCGAGGTAAGATCAGAAGGTTAGAATAAAAGGTTCAAGGCTGGGAATAACATTCAGTTAGAATCAGAGATGCTTTCATTAGCACATTTGAGATTTTTAAAAAGAACAATATGATCTCATTAATGGGTGAAAATGAGTAAAATAGTATCCTCCAGTTTTAGGTGCCTATGGGATAAGTGGGAAAATATGTCCAGAAGGTAACTGGAAAATGAGAGACTCAAGCTCAGGATATTTGTAGGTGTTTGAGAAAAAAGTTGGATTTATCACTACAGAAAATAAAAAAATTTTTTTAGTCAATTGGGAGGATATGACTGCCAAAGCAGAATATAATTCAGAGAATACGTTTATTCAGAGACAAAAGGAAGGAAGGAAAGGCAGGAAATGAAGCCGCACAAGGGAGTGGGCAGAGTAGGAGGCAGTCCCTGAAGCCCAAGAAGCTGGAGATTGTAAGTAGGAGGGATTATTCAATAATGTCTGCAGATTATAGGGAGGCTGAAGAAATGAATAGATTTGGAACCGGGAACTGGAGGTTACTAGCAAATAACTCGTTCACTCTTACAAATCCCACTGCCTTTTCCTTAAAACTTCTGGCTAAAGGGCGATGCTGCCACTCAATGTGTTCTTTTTACAAGTAGCATATGTCTCTTTTGTTATCAGTTGGTATTTGATGGACTCCTTTTAACGGTGATGACAGTATTTCTGTTTTCCTAATCTTGAGACTGGGATTGTCAGTGTTTTATTATAATCTTTGCAGCTCTATGAAGCGCTTCCTCCAGTCACTGGCCTCTTTAATAATTTCTATTTCCTTCCCTCTATTTCCTTCCCAGAGCGTTCTCCCGCCTCTCCTCTGCTTACTTAACGATGACCCTTCCATCCAGCATCTCTTGCTGCAAGACCCTAATGAATCATGCACAATACTAAAACGTAATTCAGATTATATCACTCTCATCCTTAAAAGCCTCCATAGCCTCTAGTTTTTAATTCTCCTTAAACTCCTTGGCACAGCGTAGAGTGAGTGCTCAAGACATGTTTTTTTAATGGATAAGTTAGTAAATTAATCTTTGTGTTCTTTAGCATATACCCAGTTTGAAGTGAGTCTCTTCTTTGTGAATCCTCCAGCACCCAGTACGATATTGGCAGACAGCAATTTTGCATGTGTTAACTACCTAATAGTGGGGGCTGTTTTCTAGTCTTTTCTAGGAAACGTCATCTTAAGCACAACTTTACCTAGAATTTTGAACCTACAGGGCAAGCCATCAGACAGGCTACTCAAAAACATACATAATCTTAAAAAGTATCTTGTAAATGCAAGATATTGTATCATGTGATCTAATCCAGTGGCTCTTCAGCCTAGCTGCACATTAGAAACACCTGTTAGAGCCTTTTCAAACTAATGAAATCAGGGCCTCATCCCAGACCAGTAGCTCTCAGTTCATGAGCTTTTCATTACGGCAGAAGCCCCACCTCAGCAGCATCAGCATCACCTGCGAACCTGCGAGCACTAAAAATCTCTGGACTCCACTCCAGACCTTCTGAATTGGAAATCTGGAAGTGAAGCCCAGCAGTCTGTGCTTTGGTAAGCCCTTCAGCTGATTCTGATGTGTGTGAATGTCTGAGAACCACTAATTTACAGCACTAAACTCTGACTCTTGGTACCACTGTATCCTGGGGATGGGGGAAAGCTAAGAAGATGAGTACTTCTCTCTAGTATCTCACTGCAACAAAGAATATAATTTTTGGCCCAGGAAACTTCTACCCCTTATTTGTTTTAAGTGGCCTCACCATCTAAAATGGGAGTAACCTTCTTGAAGATGAGGCCTATAACTGTGTCATCCTGGAGTCGTGTCCTGTTTCCTTCAAAACCCCAGCACCCAGCACACGGCCTGGTATGAAGCAAGAGTTCAGTAAAGGCACGAAAAACTCTGTGGATTTCTTGGGCCAAATGAAAGAAGTAGATGCATTAGTTGTGGCATGTTGGTTTCCTTAAATTGTGCCATTTCAAAAATATTCTTTAAAATAAATATTCTTCTTTAAAATGCCAGGGAATTGTAAAATCTGGTCAAACAAATGTTATTTATCATTTGTGCTCCTGAAAATGTGATTAGGAGGCTTAGCATGATAACACATTGAAAACTACTCTGCACAAGGAAAATGACAGAAGCAGATTGTATCACCAGCACTCAAACAGAAGAACGGGAGAAGGAATGCTTCTTTTGATTAAAACTTGATATGCTTTATCAGCAAAAGCAAAGTTTATTTCATTCTCCAGAGTTCGTCTCTAACTTACCTTTTAGAAAACACAGAATTTCTGAGATAGAAAGACCTAAGGAAGTAGCTTCCTTCCTTTACAGATGAGGAAAGTAAGGCTCGGGGGGCTCAGATACACTCCCTCGGCTGAGCAGTGCTGTTGTGGGACCAGAAACTGGGTTTCTGGAGCTAAAATGGATCATCAGCTTCCTGAACTTGCAAGCAGAGAGGATCACTGAGCCTTCTTACAGTAGGAAGACCTCGGAGTAAGAAGCCAGACGGCCAGGGCTCCTTTAGGGGTTTTGCTAAGATCGCCTCTCTCTTTTAAGTGGTTTTTGGTTGCCAAATTCCTTTAGCAATAATTAAAAATTCATTCTTCATTTAGCATTCAAAGAAATAAAGTTAGTTTTTCTTAAAACTCGTGTTGCACTAAATGAAAAAGAGATCTGAGATAAATCCAGAATATTCTCCTGACTTCACAGCCTTAAATGTTTTATCTTCTGAAGCTTTTGATTAGTGGTTTAAAGAGAAAAACGGAGACTTTATGCTTTATAGATCATAGCATGTCATGGGAGCTATACAATCACTTATCTCACTGAGGAAACTAAGACCAAAAGGGGGATAAGAGTTGTCCAAAGTGTCCTAGAGGGCATGATTGTGAGAAGGGGACCCAGAACCAACACTCCTAATTCCTTCCTCAGTGCTCTTAAACCCATCAGTGGCTAAGACATCACCCCTGGGAAACTTCCTCATACACCTGAAAAGCAGTTGGATAAAAGTACTGCAGCCCCCACTAAATGAAGGGAGAAGTCATCATGAGTTGGTTTATCCTTCTAATTTTTATATCTTGATCATGGGGGTTTAACTAGCATATAGCGTTCTGGGAGAGAAAGCTTTGAAATAGGCTTTCCAATCACTGCTGAGTAAAAGTAGATTTTGCGTAACAGTGACTGCTCTTTATGGTACCTAAAAATGAACTAAAAAACTCATTCTCTGTTGCTGTAGGCGATAACTGTAATCAGAACAAATAAGAACTCAAAAAAGTCAATTCCACATTAAGATTGAATCACAGAACACATACTTCCTTTTGTCTGTACCAGATATATATGCATGCACACACACATACATGTATACCAGCACATGTAAACATGGGCAGAAATGCACGCACACATACATGCACAGTCTTAAGCTTGCTGCTCTTGCCGCATGTGTAGCATACTGGTAAAATGAGTGAAGTCTGGGTTCAAGTCCACCTCCAGCCTTTACTAGCTAGGAGACTGGGAGATTACTTGACCCTCTCTTCATTACTACTACTGCTTGTCATCTGTTAATTAGAATAGACATTTTTAAAATTCCATGAGAAAAAAATTGATGAGAGAGACACCAGTGTTCTAATTAAAGCTTAAAAAAATATTGTTAGTCTGGGTGTCATGGCTCACGCCTGTAATTTCAGCACTTTGGGAGGCTAAGGCAGCAGGAGGATCACTTGAGGCCAGGAGTTCGAGACTAGCCTAGGCGACATAGTGAGACCCTGTCTCTACAGAAAAATTAGCTGGGCGTGGTGGCACATGTCTGTAATCTCAGCTACTTGGTAGACTGAGACGGGAGGATAGCCTGACCCAGGGAGTTCAAGGTTTCAGTGAGCTGTGATTGTGCCACTGCATTCTAGCCTGGGTAACAGAGCAAGACCCCATCTCAAAAAAAATAAAAAAATAAATAATAATGTTAAGAATAAGTCATTCAAGGCTCATTCTGCTATAGATCCCATGGCATCCCTCTCACATACCACGCACTGTCACGCTCATTTGTCCCTAAGGTTCTCTTCACATAAACTTGCTTTCTCCGCTCCACACTATTGTCTGTTTATCCAAGTGTTATTTCTCCTTTAAAAATAATATACATTGGAGAAAGGAGTTTTTGGCTGTTTCGTAAAGCCTGTTTTACAACTGTAAAACATACATTATAGAAAATGTAGAAAATATACAAAAATATGAAGAAGGAAATTTAAAACTTCCATAAATTCACCAAATAGAGACAAGCACATTGGATAGTTGCAGTTTGCACATCTATTCTTTATGTATTTATATGTTTATGTTTCCTCTATGCACATCTGCACAATAACACATATACCTATTTCCCATATGTACTTACATATATATCTCATATATGTGCAATATGCAATTTAAATAAAATTCAGGTCATATGTATTATATAGTTTTGTGTTCTGCATTTTCTCTTAATACTCTATTTTACTACCTTATTTTATTTTGATATGATTTTTAAAGATTGTTCCATGTTTCCTCATGTAAATTGCATACTTTTTACCTCTTCTACCTAAGAAAAAATATTTAGATTGTTACCTTTTCATAACTTCTCTTAGGTATTCTAAATTATCTTCTATAACGGTTGAATGTGTCTTACCTCTCACCTACCACGCTTATCTCACTGTGGTTGGCCAGTTCTGGTCTTACCTTTTGAGAACATGGCTAAGATAACCGTTCATTTTAAGTTGCATTTCTTCAATGTCTCTTATTCTCTAAGGCCTGGCTTTACTGTCACCCCTTCCTCCACCTGAATCAAGACTCCTACAACACTTTGGACAAGAACATATTTGGTTTGTTCTGCCCTAAAATACACTTAGTCATTAGATTCTGTCACCTCCATTAGACTCTCAACTACTTGAAGGCAAAGGTCATCATTCATGTTTGTATCTCTGTTAGCACTTAGGGCAGTGCCTGGAACGTAACTGATGTTAGTACACATTGAAAGTTGGTGTTGAAATAAGACCCTTCAGTAATGGGAACTAAGAATGAGAGACCACAGGCAGACAACCTGCTCCATGTGGTGCTGCTCAGGTGAGCACCAATGGGACACCTGGATTGGAGGTAGGAGTGGGAATAGAAAGGAGGCAACAAAGAGACACTGTGGGGATAGCACTGAGCAAAGCACACAGGTACATGGGGCCGCGTGTGTGTGTCATGGCAGGGCATGTGAAGGAGAGGCTACAAAGGGGATGTCCAGTGTTTGCTGTTTAATGATGAGGTAGAGATTAATGCTATTATCTGATAAGCTATGGGAAAAGTTAGGTTTGACATATTGAGTTCAGTGTTTTGGCAACATTTCTAGATAATATAAAGATTAGTCTAAGGTACACTTTATTATAATAATATATCAAACAATTTACATAAGTATTTTGTAGACTTTACTGGGTCAAAAATTTTAAATTCATTTTTAAATAGAGTTGAAATTGACTAGGACTCAGGACTAACCTATTTAGAAGTGAGAGAGATGTTAGAATTAAGGAAGGTATTGAAAACCTGAGCTCATGCAGGTAGAAGGGGCCAAACTGATTCTGTGATGAATGGCTGAAGGAACTAAGGATGTTTTGTTAACAGAGAAAAGAAGAAACAGAAAGGATAAGATTGTTCTCTGCAAAAATCTGAAAGGTTTTCCTGTGGAAGAGGTGCTAGAATAGTTCTGAGTGCACTCAAAGGGTAGAAGTAGGACCAGATGAGACAAAATGTCTCTTAATAGTAGAAGAATGTTTTTATAGTCCTAGCTGACTAAAGATGAAAATAAGGACTCAGGAGGTTGTGACATGTCATCGCTGGAACTTTTCAAGAGATGCTTGGCACCCGATGAGGAGTTGGGCAACGTTGGTCTCCCAGCCTCAGGATTCTGATTCTGTTAGCATTGTCTTCTGTTCAGCAGGTTTTGTATTTTGAACTGATTTGCCACTTATCATTGTCATTTTTGATTATAGGAAGTAGAATAATAGTGTAAAAGAAACCTCTTGGTTTTCATTAGTTTTCTAGTAACACTGGTAATAGAAATATAGGAATAAAATGGCATATGCTTTTTAAATTCTCCTTCACACTTTTTCTTTTCAATACAGCTTTACTATAAGGGACTCAAGCTATTTGATTTCTCCCCTTTAGCTAAGATCTAATCAGCTCCTTTTGACTCCCAAGAAAATTGACTTGATACAACCTTTAAATAGAAAAGTTTCACCTACTGCTGCTGACAAGCACCACTGAAGTTTCTCCTTTCAGACTCCAGCTCCTGTGTAAGTAGAGAAAATTTATCTCTGAGATTCGTGGTAGGTGGTAAAGGCAGTTTTTGCCTTTGTTAGTGTGATCCAAGTAATTTCTCCATTCAGATCCCATTTATGTTGGAATTCTCAAGATAGCGCATGTCATCATCTGTTCCTTCAATCCTTTGGCTTACAAGATTTCTTCAAAATAATATCTGTGCTTGGGAGAAGAGGTCTACTCCATTGTCACTTGGGGCCGACATAAACCTCAGGTATCCTTGAAATCTAGAAGTGTGCAGTGACATTTAAAAATTGTTGATATTGGGCATAGACCCAATTGTTTGAAAAACTTTCAGAAATTCAGATATTCACATAACAAATATGCTGGTTATAGTGCAGAAGCAGGTGTCTTGATTCTGTATCAGTAGGAATCTCATCTTGCCTTACCTGTGCTAAGACCTATCCAGCACTGCCATCCTGATAATGTTTTCTATTAAAAAATGGTTGTGAAATGCTTTCCTTCTTTCCCCTTTCATCCCAGAGACAAATACATTATCTTAAACATAATAGGAGCTCAATAAATGAATCAAATGCCTTTAGCCAACTTGTTTATTATTTTGAGAAATATTTGTACATAGTGAAGTAACTATTTAGAGAGTGGTAATCAAAAACTAAATGGTAGGCGTGGGGTTGAAATTGTTGCAGGCATTTTGTCTCAAAGAATATCCAATTCTTTTTTTTAAATTGTGGTAAATAACATAAAATTTACTATTTTTACCATTATTTTAAGTGTACAGTTCAGTTCAGTAGTAAGTACATTGCTGTGCAGTGGATCTCCAAAACTTTCTGCTCTTGCACACTGAAACTGTGTGCCCACTGAACAACTCCCCATCTTCCCCATACCCAGCCCCTGCAAACCACCACTCTTTCTGTCTCTGTGGATTTTGTAATTTAGATACCTCATGTAAGAGGAATAATACAATATTTGTCTTTTTGTGGCTGGTTTATTTCACATTGTAATGTCCTCAAGGTTCATCCAAGTCGTAGCATGTGACAGGATTCCCTTCCTTTTTAAAGCTGAATAATATTCCGTTGTGTATATAGACCACATTCTGTTTATCCATTCAGCCACCGATGAACAGTTGAGTTGCTTCTACCTTTTGGCTATTATGAACATGCTGCTATGAACAAGGGCATACAGAGGGAGAGCCCAATTCTTAAGGTGATTATAATACCTCCAAAACGAGCTTATCTTAAAATTGCTAGTGCTGTTTAACTAAAATAGAATAATGGTAGCAGAGACAATAATTTTATTACCATTGAAAATCCACTCTGTATGGCTTTAAAGGAGGTATCTGGGATATCTATATATGGGTATATTCATTTGTTTGTTGCAAAAAGTATCTTAAGTGCCTTTCACCTCATCTTTTTCTTGATAGTATTTTCTGGCAAAAACACTAGCAGCATTTTTTTCAGAATGGCATTAACCAATATCCTCTCAAATCTATAAATATTCTAATCTACCTTACTTCATTTGTTGAGATCAACAAACACCAACTCCCATCAAAAGCAACATATGTTGTGCTTTAAACCACCAATAAGTGACCAGCTTTTTTTTCCCCTTATCTTTCATGGTAGCCCTCATGGAAGCACCCCAGGTCTTTTGGGCAAAGTGTAGGCACATGGTTCCAGATAAGGAGTAATGGATGCAGGAATTGGAGAGATTTTATAATCTTTTAAAGATATGACTATTAATACTACCTCTTTATGCAAAGGACAAGGAGGAGGAGCACATGAGGAAGTAAAAGAAGAGGAAAAAGAAGGGAGTTAGGCAAAGAAAGAAAGTACTGTTTTCTTTCAGTCCATTGTTCTTTCTAAGATACTGTATTATAGAGGACCAGTTCCTCCCTCCCTCCCATAAAAATATAGTTTGTTCTTTTAACTCTCCTTCACAGCTTGTCTTTAATGAGGTGCTAATGTGCTTTATGGTTTAAAATGATTAATTTGTGAAGGCTGTTATAAACAAGACTCAGGTGTCTTGGAATTCACGAAGAGGTGAGCCTGACGCAATCTTTTTCCTCCATCTCTGCCAGTGAACTTGGATGTTTCAATTCAATATTAATTTGTGAAGTACATTTTTTTCAGGCACTGTGCTAGGTGTTTGGGGTGAGTAGGATAAAACACAGTTTCTTCCCAAGAGGAATTCATGGTCTAATTGGGAAAGCAAGCATATATCAGTATATAAATTAAAGTATATAAAAAGGATCCAAGGGTCTTTCAGGAGGATTAATAAACTGACTGAGAAGATCAGAGAAGGTTTGAAGGAGGAGATGATACTAGAGTTGGGCCAAACACAGGAGAAGTAATTCCAGACAGAAGGGTTACCATGTGCAGACTCACGGAGGTTTCAAAGCATATGAAACATTTAAAGGAACAACCTCAGATTCTTCATCTAAAGTTAAAGTGCTGGAATAATTGATTGCTAAAGTCCCTTCTTATTCTTTCTGTTAGTCTGTAAAATACACAGATGTTTAAAAATTTTTTCTCTCGTGTTTTCCTGTTGCAATATCTAACATTGTCACCAGTTTGGGAAAGTATAGGATTATGCCCAGAGCTGGAGTCCCTTTTACCAACTCCTAAAGCACTGCTCAATCATGAGAAGCTAAGAGAAGACCTACTATGAGGTTTTAGATCCTTTATATATTAAAAACATCTCAAATAGTGTTTTTCCTGTTTTTTTTTTCCATTTTCTAAAACCCTGATACTCTATTTTATAATTTTAAAATGGAAGCCTTTCTGAATTATTTGTTTGGCAACCCAAAAGTGCAAAAACCAATGTCATTATCAGAGTGGTTGTTTTCAGTCATTGTAATTTATTCCTCTTAGTTTCATACATGTGAACACTTTTTCCCCTTCCCTCCATCCTTCCAACACATATTTAATTAGAATGCCTGCTCCTAAGTGAGGAAGTTAGATTCCTTGCTTTCTAGGAAATCATAGTCTAGTAGAGGAAACAAGACATGACTGAGGCATAAACCAATATAATGCAAAGTAGGAAGCTGTCTTCGCTATGACAGGGCCAGGAAGTGCCTTAGACATTCAGATGAGAAAGGGAGTCCTGTTAAGAGACTACAAGAGAAGTTGCAATTGGGAAGGATCTTGAAAGGCATGAATACTAGAATAAGGAAAGCATTTTCCACCTGATCCAACTTTCTACTATATTAACATCCTTTTGGTTTGGGTTGGAAAAGCACAGTTGAGATTATAAGACATTCTCTGTGGCTTGTTACCTGGTGCCTTGAGTCTATGCTATGATCTAAGCAAGTACAAAATCAAGAGGGATTTCTTTTAAATGCCGCCAGGCATTAGAAGAGGCCATGTCCCCTAAACCCACTTCTCTGCAGGTGGCTGCAGTAAGTGGCTGTCTCTCTGCTTCCTGAAAATAATGTAGATGGGTTCTGCTCCCTGCTGCTAAGTCTTAGTTACACTGATGCTCTGTCAGAAATGTACCAGGGAATGTACTTCAAGAGCTGCTCAGTATCTCCTCTTGAAAAAATTTTTTTCCTTAACAGCTCTTCCCACAAGCACATAATATTGGGCACTAAATGAAATGATATGAGAACCACTTTACTACTATTTATGTTTATTTCCCAAATAAAGTAAACAGTCACCATCTTGCTTATAACTAAGTTCAGATTGCCCTATCCAACTAACCCAAATTACAGATTGAAATTCTTACACTAATTTAAAATTTTATTTGTGTTTTATGTTAAGAACCTAGACTATGGTTAGGCACTACCATGTACATCATGCAAATATGTTGCACTGACTCTCACCTACCCTTATAGTGCTCTATTGTTACTGAAAAGCCCCAGGAAAATAGCTACCATTGATTCAGCACATACTCTGTGGCATAGACCACACTAAGTAATTACTATAATGGATTTTCTCACTTGTTCCTCAAAATAAGCATATTAGTAAGCATTTTTATTTTCATTTCAAAGATGACTACCAAACTGAGGGAAAATAAATTAGTAATTAACCTAAGATTCTACAGTTATTTAGTTAAATAATTAAAATTTAAAATAAAGATTCTGATTATAAGTCAAACACTTTTCTACTCTTGAGACATTTGGTTCCTTTGAATACTGACACTTCTTATGTAAGTGTCTCTGTTTCAAACACAGCTAAGGACAAAAGTAAATGTGTACATGGTCTCTTTAGCTCTTAATATAGTTACTGGGGTGTCCCCATCTTTCTTTTGTATTACACTTTTTATCTCTTACAATTCTCAAATAACTTAGGAAGTTGACAAAGTATACTACTACATATACTAGATTGCCATCATCTAAAGGGTCCTCTCTGGGATAAAATAAAACATCTGTTTGAATAGCTACATACATTTCCAAATTAGAAGCCTAATATATTTTCAGAAGTAGCATTAAACACAATGCAGTGTTCCTATGTAATATAGCTTCCTGCCTCATTTTTTACTTCTATTTTTATTTGTTCATTTTTAGATGAGCAAAGAAAAGGATTTAATATTTTTTCCTCAGAAGATACTGTGGGGTCCATCGCTCCACAAAATATACTCCAGCCCTCTACAGTGCTAAGCATGGAAACTGACCATCAGAGCTAAACCAGACCATGGAGTGTACCATCTCCCTACTCCTTTTATAGATGAGGGGACTGGGCCCCAGAACGGGGAAGAAAGGTCCAGGGTCTTAGAGAAAGTTAATGGCAAAAGCAGGACCGAATCCAGGTCTTACACAACTGGTCCTGTGCTGTTTGTCATGCATGACTTTGGGAGAACTTGTGGATATTGATACCTGTTTTTCTGCTTAGGAAAAGACAGATGTGGTCACCTGGGACTTTTCAGTAGCATTTGTAGAGAGCTGTAAGAGTTGGTGAGAGTACGTGTAACACCTTAAAACCTTGTCTCTGGGAGCTTTGTTTCATGTGCTATTTATATCCGTTTAAGGCAGTTGCAGTAAGATACTTCCAGCCCCATATAATGTTAACATATTTAATTTTAGTTTAATGCTATTTACTTTTAATGTAACAAATTGAATCTGATTAGTACTAATTCTGTTGTACCACACTTAACACAATCACTTTTATTAAAAGCTACAATAGTAAAGAACTTTATTGACTAAACTGTATCACAGTCATCTTCACAAGTTTTCCATAGCTCTCTGTTGCTTTCAAGATGAGGAATAAATTCCATAGCAATAGGTGCTTTCTATCATATGCCTCCACACATCTTATTTTCTGAACCCAGTGAACTCCTAACACTTTCCAAATACTTTTCATTCATTTATTAATTTGTTTGATCAATTTAGTTTTATTAATCATGAGCTTGGCACATGAGATGTAATAATGAGTAGGACACATGGGGTCTCTGCCCTGGAGGACTTCACAGCCTGACATAACCCTGATGTTGGACCCCTCTGTGCTTTTCTTATCCTCTTCTCTCTGTTTAGAAGGCCTTTCTTAGCCTTGTTTCTGGGAGGCTACATCCCATTTATCCTTAAGTGGGCAGTTCTCATGTCACTCCCTGATGGAACCTTGCAAGGTCCCTTCCAATTGGGAAGAGTGGCACAGAGCCCGCCCACCTCTCATTAGCAGGTGTTGCATTCCAACTGTTATCACAAAAAATGTCAGGCTCATCCTCTAGACAGTAAGATCTTTGAGGGGAGAAATTATTTAATATGTTTTATTTCTTTATGTCTCCCACGCGCTAGGCAGTTTGACATGTGGTAGGTGCCCATGACTGCGGGAGGGAGGGATGGATGTAAAAGAAAAGGAATGTAAGTACTTTAGTAGCAAACTCAGTGACAGACCACATTTCATCCCTTCACCAGTCTCCTTACCTTAGCATTATAAAATTACACATACAGTATACATATATAGCAGGGTGAGTTTATATATATATGTATATGTATATATACACACACACATTTTTGGTTTTTATGTGTACAAATAAGACAAGGTGAGAAGGTGAGTTATATATATGTGTATGTGTGTATATATATAAATATACATATTTTTGTTTATGTGTACATCTAAGACAAGGTAAGTTGTTATACACGCATTTTTTGTTTTATATCTATACTGTATATGTATACGTACATGTCTATGTATAAAATGGTAAAAAGCTAAGGTAAGGAGAATGGTGAAGAGATGAAAGAAATGTGATCTATTACCAAGTTTTATTGGCAGTAAATAAACAAATTGGCAAGATATCTATCTCCCTATGTATTTAGATTTGTTTGCTGAGAACAAACATGGATGTTTATAGACTCTCTTCCCCTGGCATGTGATTCAAATTGCATGTATTCAAGACAAAGGAAAATTCATTTCTTCACTGAATTTTCCCTAGGCTATAGTTGTTTGTAAAGATTACTTGCAGGCTAATGAATACTCCAGCAATGAATTGCAAGTTTTGTATTTAATTGAATCTTTGAAGCCAAAGCTGCACAAGGGGTGAACTAATTAAAGAAATTATTTATGTGACTATCAAATGCTGCAGCATCTAATACATGTATTAAAGGCAGTGCCTGTGTTGAAATTACCTGGTGGAGAAGATCCAGAGGCAAGGTTAGTGTCCTGCCTTTCAACTTCCATGTATTCTTGGCATGCTGCACCAGATGTTTTGTAAGCAACACTACTTGGTGAAGAAAATTCTCATTAGCATTACAAAGAACTCTGTATTTTGACGATGCTTCTGTGATTACAGAAAGAATTATGACTCTTTTATCCTATGCAATAAACCAGTGGGAGAAATTCCCATTGTTCTAAAGAATCTTGTTTTATTTGAAAATGGATGTCAGATGAATAGATGAAAGGAAGTGGCCAGTGACGAAATGCCTACCTTATATGCTAATTGGGGGCATTTTTGGGAAAGCATTAATAGTCTTCTATGAAGATTTTATAATTCATTTTATCTTATCTGAAAGTTTAAATTTAAAGCAGGGAGAGAGTGAAGGCAATGTCCAAAGAAAAAAATTTTAATAATTCAAATTTAGAAGATCAGCACTAGAGTGCTAATGTGATCTAAGATCACTTCCTTAGCAGTCTGAGCTTCTGTTTATGCAACTGTAAATTAGGCATTTAATAATATTAGTAAGAATAAGTAACTATCTTACTAGGTGGTTGTGAGACTTGAGTGGGAAGCATCTTTCACTATAAACTGTGTCATTCTGTACATATTAGTTTTTATTTGTTAGCCTTTTTTTTTTTTTTTTTTGAGACAGAGTCTCACTTTGTTGCCCAGGCTAGAGTGAGTGCCGTGGCATCAGCCTAGCTCACAGCAACCTCAAACTCCTGAGCTCAAGGGATCCTGCTGTCTCAGCCTCCCGAGTAGTTGGGACTACAGGCATGCACCACCATGCCCGGCTAATTTTTTCTATATATATATTTAGTTGTCCATATAATTTCTTTCTATTTTTAGTAGAGATGGGGTCTCGCTCTTGCTCAGGCTGGTCTCGAACTCCTGAGCTCAAATGATCCGCCCACCTCGGCCTCCCAGAGTGCTAGGATTACAGGCGTGAGCCACCACGCCCGGCCTGTTAGCCTTTTTTTTAAACAAAGCTTAAAATATGATCTTTAATAAAAAATTCAACCTTATACCAGAAAGACCACTGATCTTAGAATCAGGAAGCCTGAGCTGTAGTTTTTCTTAAGCCACCAAGAACTATGCTACCTAACGTATGCCACGTCTTTCTCAGTCTTCAGTTTCATAATCTTTAAAATGAGGGCATTGGCCCCAATGATTCTTAAAGTTCTCTCCATTCCAGTTCTTGTGTTTGGTGATTCAATATCTAAATCTTTGCCATGAAATCTACCATATTCATTTTCCAAATGATCTAAGGAACAAAACAGTTAAGCTGTTTGCTCAGGCTCTCTCAATAAGCTAATAGCAGTTACACATTAAAATGCAAAACCCGAGAGTTTAGCGACTTAATGCTGTGTTAAGTTGATACATACTTATACAGCAGCTCCCTTAGACTGAGTACTCTGGAAAGAAAATCAGAGGTTAGGCATTTTATGGATATTGCTAGTAGATTTTTTTTTAAATCTCACACACATTTTACTGACTCTGGAAGAATTGGTTAGCAATTCTTCACACTTTAATTACAGAAATTATGCAACAGGGGGCTCTCTAAAAAGAAGAAAATTAGTGAGGCACATATTTAGGACTGATTCTGCTTCAGAAGCAGGATTAAATCTTGCCCATGATTTTCAAGGAAGTAGAAGTGAGATGCTGTGCTCTTGCAGGGCTCAGTTAGGATTATAAACTTATGGGGATGTCAGTATTGAGGCTCACTTAGAAGATTCTCAGGTATTTAAAAAAGGAACGCATGGGCCTGCTCCCAACCTCTCTGAGCTGAGAACATGCTTCACATCAGGTTTTCCCACCCTGCCCAGCTACATGTTTTCATATAGGACACAAATGAAGAGTTACAGTAGCTACCACCAGTTACAGAATTAGCACCCTTCCTCTCCCACTACTACCAGTACCACTTCACTGGGAGGTGGCTGATTTACTAGTAAGGGGCTGGACCCAGACTTGCTGTGTTCAAGTCCTAGTCATGCTGTTTAATAGCTATATAACCTTAACCTTACTTTCTTGTTCCTCTGTTTACATGCTGATAATAATAATACCAATTTTATAGGGTTGTTATGATAATAAAATAAATTGTTATGTATAAAGTGCTTAGAACCGTTCTTGGTAAATAATAAGCAGTCAAAAAATGTTTGCTTTAATTATTATTACCTTCATCCAGAGTTATAGAGACGTGCTTTGTGGTAAAAGATAACCAGTCAGGTTTAGTTTTTCTGGGGACTAAAGGCATCTAGCCAATTGCCCAGGGAATGAAAGATAACCAGTCATTCTTCTCATTTTAGTTAACTACTCTGAAGTTACTTTGAAAGATGAAGGGAAATGCATCCTAGTTTGTTTTGCATAAAAATATATGATGTTGGTAAACATCATAGTTAGAGTCACAGGATTTTAGAGTGGAAAAAGACCTTAGCAGTCATCTGGTTAATTTTAATTTTAAGAATGAGAAAATGGAGGCCCAGAGAAAAGGAATAATTTGTCCAAGGTTTGATATTGAGTAAGTAGTATCAGAATGAAAATTCAGCTTAGGCTAGGAAACAGGTCTCTTAGAATATATTTCCCCGGTTGACTCTCCTCACTGTACAATTATCTTTTCCTTTTATCTGAATTATTACAAAACTGTTCATTCACAGTCATCTAAGCTTTCCTATTTATATAGAAATTGCACTCAGGCAAAAAATTAAAATCAAAAATAAAATCAAAAACCTCTGAAGTCCAACTATGACAGGAACAGCTTTATTTTGTTTTGTGCCATCTTCACGATTATAACAGACCACTTCATATTTCTTATTCTTCCTTCACCACCACCACTACCTACTTAGAGATAGAGAGACCCAGTTTAAACGAAAATTGGGAGAATTTAGCAACTTCAAATTGGAGAGTTTCATTGGAATTCGAGTCATTTCTTCTCACGACAGTCTTTGCTGTGGCTACTCATGCCCTTTCTTTTTCAAGTAAGCAGTTACATTGAAAGTATTTGGATACTTTAGAGTACATACTCTTTTTATTGTTGTTTAGATTCCCTAAAATTGAATGTCACTCCTGGTTCCAGGACTCTTCCAAAAGTAACCTTCCATTAGAAAACTGAAAACATAAAGATCATCAGTTATTAACAATTTCTCAATTTATAGAAGAGTGAACTAATGCATAGAGGTTAAATGGCCTTTCTATGGTCACACAACTTTCTCACCTACTAGTGGACACATACTTACGCTCCAGTTTTGAAGATAATACTGTGTATGCAGTAAGTTAAAAATTGTCAAGCAGGAAGTGGGATGGTTGCCTTTTAAAGCCCCCAACTTCATGAATATGGCAACGGTCCATTTACTCTCCATCCCTTCATTGTGCTTTGTAACATTCAGTTGAGAAATCATTTTGTAAGACTCTTTGTCAGTTTGTAGTAAGTTTCTCATATTGTTTTTAGTTTTTCAGAATTGGGATTCTTCTTTTTCCTCCTAAAAAATGAATTTGAAGATATTGTTACTATATGACAAGCTATGAGTATGTACATAGATAGATTTAAATGTTTATTTCTTTCTACCATAAACTGAGTCCCAAGATTTCTCTGGGATTACTGGTAGGAAAAATGGTAGCTCTTATAGCAAACAACCACAACTGCAGGCCAATGTAAGGACTTGCTTTTCATACTCTAATATGAGCCTGACACTCTACCTGACAGAAGGTGTGATGTGCAGGAACCATAACAGGGCTCCTAACACTATCTTTGCCCTCCTGACCATTTTCCTTTGCTCTGTCTTCACCTTCAAGCTCACCGGTTTTTGGTTACTTTGAGGCTCCGTTCCCACACAGGAATCCAACAGAGTCAATGATCACCTTCCACAGGATCCACTGTGGTTTTGACTAAAGCCCCAGAGGCTTTTTACCCTGGCCTTACATCTCAGTAGGTTCGTATGTTTTCTTTTCCTTACTCTCAAATGCCACAGCTCAGAGGAGCATTATCATTTAACCTTTCAATTGTTTGTTGAGAAGTGACTTCTTTAATCAGCTGTGCCAGCCTTTGCAGCACACATTAGACACCATATAAAAGAAGTGTTTGGCCCTATGCTTTTTTTTCACAGGGTTAATCCTGACACGCTTCCCTTGACTAAATCTTTGAATCTTCCATCCTACTCTCTCTCCCCCGGCACCCAGGAGTCAGCTTCTCATTCCTTCATCCTTCTTTATTTTTTTACTTTCTTTAAAAAGAAAAAAAAGTTTTCCCAATTACTGCCTTGGACACAGCACATAATTATTTTGATTCACTCTCTACCCCCACCAATCTGACTGTAATCATTTTATAGAACACCCATCTAGCTCCCAGGACTCTCATGGTATTGCTCCCTATCTTGACTTCAAGGTCTCTGATGATGAGGAAATCATTTCTCCATTACGTGAAACAATCTAGTCCACGGGGAATGGTTGCACTTCCTTACACATAACTGCTTCACTGAGTCCCAGTTTGCCTCTGGAAACACAGGATATCTAGTTTTTTTTCCCAAAAGTACTCTTCAGATTCTTGAAGATAGGTATCGCTTTCCTCAATTTCTCTTTCCCTGGCTCTGTTTATTAAAATAGTATTTCAAATGGGGCGGTGAGCACTGAGGAACAAATAGCATGGATACCTCTGACTTAGCTTTTGAGTGGCCTTAACTTATGGGTTATCTGAACTTTTTTTTAACACTTAAGAAATACAAATGGTCCCCCTAAGTTCATTTTGTGGGTTCATCATCTAAAAAAGGTCATGAAGAGAGCTGTGGACTTGGAGTGAGCTAACTGAGATTTGAACCTGGACCTGACACATATCTATTTCAGACAATTAACCAATTAACGTTCTTGACCTTCAGTTTTCTCATTGTAACATGAATTAACAATGCTGACCTTGCAAGGTTATTGTGAGGATTAGGTCAAATAATCTGTAGAAAGCCAAGTACTGTGCCTGGTGCGTTGAAAGTGCCTAATAAATCCTAGTTTCCTTCTATTTCATATTCTATCCTCCTTTCTCTCAAACACTTTTAACCTTTACTTTGAACACAGAGTTTTTTGACATTTTTGTGTGGTTCAAAGTAAAACGCATAAGATTTACCTGAAATCATATAAGGACTCAGTGAGGAAAATCCAGTGATCTCTTGACTGAAATCAAACTATTAATCCCCCATAGTTTGTAATGAAAGAGAATATCCTGTAGTGAGAACTAGCTCATTGCAGAGATATACTTTGGAAGATACTAATTATGTCTGTCATTTCCATGGTGCTACAGTTTGTGTAGCTCCTGGCCTAAGCATTGACATAAAATGTTTCCATTAATTATGGGCAACACAAGAGAGACTGGGCAGGAATATTAACATAAGACTTTACTGAAGGCCAGGGTGTAACAAAGGAAATTACAACATGGAGAGTAATTTGTAACTAACATCTATATAATTTGATATGGTTCACTCTCTGGAGTCTACGACTTTAGACAAGTACCTTAGGAGACCCTATGATATTGTTTTCCTGTATAGTTCCTGGCCTCATTCTGTGTGGTAGAGCAGCAGTCCCCAGCCTTTTTGGCACCAGGGACTGGTTTCGTGGAAGACAATTTTTCCATGGACTGGAGAGGGGGGAATGGTTTAGGGATGATTCAAGTGCATCACATTTATTGTGCACTTCATTTCCATTATTATTACATTGTAATATATAGCAAAATAATTATACAGCTCACCATAATGCAGAATCTAATGCTGCTGCTCATCTCATGGGAGGCAGAACTCAGGCAGTGATGTGAGTGAGGGGAGCAGCTGTAAATACAGATGAAGCTTATCTCACCTACTGCTCACCTCTTGTGGTGTAGTCTGGTTCCTAACAGGCCACAGACTGGTACCAGTCTGTGGTCCGGGGCTTGGGGGCCACAGTGGTAGAGAATCTCTTCTCTTGACACTCAGAACAACCATAAACATGGGCAAATTACTCAAAATCCAGGTACCAAAGAACAAGGCACACCATTGTCCTTGAGTTTTAAATGCACCTTCCGACGTTCAGCCTCCTTTCTTATCTGAGGCCTCAAACTATGGCTTTTCATTCATTTAGGAAATAACTTTTCCTTTCTCTAGTGGTTTTACCTTAGGGTTTTATCAGGGTAGCATCATCAGAAAACAGTTTAAGATCTGTGCTAGATGTACAAAGGGGATAAAGGAACCCCCATCCCAGATTAAAACCATGTGATTTCCACCATATTTATCAAACATTTATTTCTTGTTTTAATATAGCCACTACTAAAAGGATGCTAGCAGAGACTAAAGGTGATATAGCTATTAACAAAAACATGCCTAATGTTTTGCTTAAGGTGAAGTTTGAGATAAGTCTTACTTATCCTCAACATTTATTATTTTTAAGTCAAAGTTAAATCAACACACGTTTACAGAGTATCTACTATATCCAAAACGCTATACTAGGTCTTTATAGGAACAACAATTTTAAGTCAGATTCTTGGCCTAAATTGTATGTCTAATATTATACACAGATCATATTTAGAAATTTTTTTGTAATGAATTCCACTTATCTTAGCATGAAGTCAACATTCTTTTCCTGACTTTTGTCCTTAGCAAATAATAAAGGCTTCCTGTTACTTATATTTAAAGGCTACCTATGGCTATTTTCTTGTCTTGGCCTTTTTTAGTGGTGAGAGAAAGAAGTGCCAAAATGCAAAGAAAGTATCATACTTCTCCACTGATGTACTGTTTGCATATTCGACCAACCAGGAGATAATTTTCTAGCTCACTTTTAAAGAAATATCTTATTGTCTCTTGCTGATTACAATATGTATACATGATCTAGAATGTCTTATGACCTCAGGAGATGCCTTCTTAATATCCTGTTGCAAAAATGTTGTTCCTTCCTGGTCCAAATACTATTTAAAGAAATATCCTTATATATTAATAATTATCTTACCCTTCCCCTTCTGGCTATCCAAGCACTGAAACACCTATCTGTATATCTATCTATTTTTCTATCTATATATCTATCTATTCTGCTTTAGTCTTTAGATTACACAAACATAAAGCCATCTACACCAATGCCCCCTGGATGTCATGCTTCATGTGCTGGATTAGTGGGTAAAATTAGGCACAGGGGAATACGGTTTTATGTAAAAATGATAAGTGAATGACTGAGAGTTTTACTTTCATTTACTATCCTATAGTTCTTTAATGTTTCTTGTTTGCCTCCCTAGTATTCTGCAAAGAAGCTCCTCAAATATTTTTTAAATTTTTATTGTAAAATATTTTGCTTAGCTAATTTAGAGATATGTTAATTCTAATTTAGAGATATTTAAGTGAAAATTGCTAGATTTCATCAATCTAGTTATCCATCCACTAATCTGCTCATCCATTTATTCGTTCATTATTTATACACTCATTCATACTTTTCTTCATTTCAAACATCAGTGCTATCTTTTCAATACATTATTTTCACTAACTTAGTCCTGTGTAGTACTTACTCATTTTACAAGCAAATAAACTTAGGCTCAGACAGCCTAAGTAGCTTTAAATTATTTATTCCAAAATTGCGTACTCTTTCTATTTAACATTTTATTTTCAGGGAATTCTAAAAACGTAGGACCAGAAATGACCTTGTCCAAACTGCCATTTGATCCCCTGACCCTTTTTTCTAATCAGTTTGTATGTTTCAGTTATTTCCAATAAAATCTTACTCAACATCAAATACCTGGGAGCACAGGTTCAGTGGGGTCTCTCACTAATTGTCTGTTATTTTCAGAGTGCCTGGTGCTATGTGAATGCAGAGGACAAAAATATGAATTTGTTATGGTTTTAATAGTATATTTTGAGTGTCAGTCATGTGCTGGGTGTTGTAAAAGAGTGCTGCTATTTCAACAAGATCCATTCCCTGAAAATTTGGAATCTAAAATTAGAAATGAGAGCAACTAGGAATGGCCTGAGGATAAGGCAGCTCAGTAAAGATGGGTGACAGTATGAAGGTTAGGATTATCAAACCCTTTTAAGGACATTTTAGTTATATCCTAAGACTCTAAAAATTGGCTACTCATTTTATCTGATTTCTGTGACTTTCTGATTGCCTTATTATTATACTCCTTTTCTTCTGTGAATGTGAGTGTGTGTGTGTGAGAGAGAGAGAGAAAGAGAGAGAGGAACAGAGAGAAAGAGAGAGAGGAGAAGAGAGAGATATCAGAACTGAAAACATAGGCCTAAATGTGGAGGCTGGTAGTTGGTCATAGCAGAAAGCTACTCTCAGGCTATCAGATTTTAATAGATAGATTGAATTCAGGCAGATAATTTTAGGAACCATCAATAAAGCAAAATAACCAACTTTGAAATGTGGAGGCTACCCTTGAGTTAACTGAGCTTGTTTCCTGATACAAAGAATTATTGTTCCGTTCTTCACTTTGGGATGACCTACGTACCTATTTGACTTAAAAAGCTGGGTAGATGGATGGATGAATTAATTCATTTATTAAAGTATTTACTGAGTATCTGCTATGTGCTAAACACTATTTTAGGCACCGGAGATATGAAATAAACAAAATAGACAATGTCCCCACTCTTATGGGTTTTACATTCTAATTGGGATCTTCTAGCCATTTTTCTCTGCTAGAAGGAAGTAGCACCTCTGGATTAATGACATGAAAATTAGAGAAAGGCTAAAATGATAGGCATGTTAGACCTATTGTTACAGGTCTTCTAATATCCTCAATCCAGCTGTGAAAGAAAATAACCAAGAGCCAACCATCTTGTAAGTGGTATAAGCTAAACCAATATACATTTTTAAGGAATGGAATGGAGGGAATGTAAATTTATCTATTTATAAGTTTCTTTAATTTCTGTTTTGATTTAGTTTCCCTATGTGTTTTTTTTTTGTTTTTGTTTTTGTTTTTTAATAAAGCTCAACTTGAATTACTGAACTAAGAAGGAGAGTGTTTGAAGGCCACACTCTTGGAATCAAAGAGAACAGAGTACCCTCTCATGGCCAAGAGTGGCAAAACCACCATCTTAGCTCTCTGAGCCAGAAAAAGGTAAAGGCTACAGAGGGAGAGAATTTGGGACACTTGTATCCCCCCAATTCCAACAAAGAATGATTTCTTTAAGGTCATTCACAAGATGTGAAACTCTGCTAAAAGCCAGTCAATGAAAGCACACTTGACTTCCCCATTTTTTCCCTCTATGTGACCTTAGTTAGAGCAGTGGAGACATTGAGGTCAGAAGGCCTGGATTAAACTCATAGATTCTCACTCATTGATTGTGGGACCCTTGGAGATCACATCACTTACCAGAGTCTCAGTTTCTAAGATTAAGTTAGCATTATCTCCTGAACTTTCACTATAAGGTTGTTAAAGATTCTCAGTGAGATAATACATGGAAAGATGATTTTTAAACAGTAAAGGGCCACACAAATGACTATTATATTATGATTTTATTGATTTTATTACATGATTATAATTATCCATGGTATTATGTTTTTAACTGACATAAAGTATAACAGAGTATAAATGGGAAGCTCTGGAAATAAATT
The DNA here is from genome assembly GCF_041146395.1 of Eulemur rufifrons. Classification (NCBI taxonomy): domain Eukaryota; kingdom Metazoa; phylum Chordata; class Mammalia; order Primates; family Lemuridae; genus Eulemur; species Eulemur rufifrons. The sequence goes on from NC_090989.1 coordinate 72,248,022, forward strand.
ACATGGGTTTGAATGTACACTCTAGCATTCTTAGCTGGGTGATCTTGGTTAAGCAACTTAATCTCCCCGTGTCCTGGTTTCTTCATTTTTAAAGTGGGGATATGGCAGAACCTACCTCATAGAGTTGTTGTAAAGATTCAATGTATCAATAGTTGCAATGCACTTAGAAGTGTGCAAGGCACTTAGCATTAGCTCACGTTAGTTTTATCTTAGGTTTTCTTATCAAAGAAGACATTCTGTAAAACATTGAAAGTTCTTCTATTTGGGCAATGAGGATAACACCCTTCATATGTGTCATAAAGAGGATTTAAATCTATTCTCTTTTCTGTTTTGAAAGATGACCAAAACTAGACAGACATATAACATGTAGCAATTCAATTGTTGAGCTGTCGAATAAAGCACCATGAATAAATTTGCTACATAAAAGAATTCACAAATTATTAGAAAGTAATTGTTTATATTGCTTTTGTCAGCCTATTTTAACTGACAATCTGGCAGAGAAAAGCAAATGGAAGTACAGCCACTGTACAGGATAAAATTCATGGAGAAAAGGTGTTTATCTACTTGCTGTGGCAGAGTCCAGTGAGTTCATATTCACCAAGCTTTGAGTCAAGGGCCTGATCTCAGAGCAAGATGATGTATGAGCGGAGCTAGACTTCTTTGTGTTCCTAACAGACAAGGACATTGACAATATTCCAGTAATGAAAATTCTGTTTGCCATTATAATGTCAAGGTTAATCATTCATTTCGAGTAAATTTTTAGCCTTCATTAAATGCATTATGTCCAAGAATGAATGATGATGTGTATGAATCATAAGGTATGTTTTCTTCTGTTTTTGGGAAATCTGTATTTTATAGCAGACATTTGATTTAAATGTCTATTTTAAGGACAGAATGGTCATTATCATACTTTACATTATTATAATCTTTGAACCTTGCAAGAGCCTAGTTAGTTAGGTACTGTTAGTACTATTGTCATTTATCTATTTTGCAGATATGGTTTAGAGAGGTTGAATAATTTGTCCAGTAGCATACAGCTAGTGGGTGCAAAAAACAAGAGCCAAATAAGATCATGATGTCAGGAACTGTAAGCTTGTTGAGGGCAGGAGGAATGTAGAGGTGTATAGAGTTTCCCTTGATAACTGACATAGAGCCCTGGATGAAATCTATGCTCAATACAATGTTAAAATGAATATGCAAAATAGTCCTAATAGTTAGATTTGGGAGTTGGAAGACATGGCACATGAATAAGCAAAAGACAAAAGAGATTTCATGTTTCTTCCTTTTAAAATATAGAAATGATTATGACTGTGTTTTCTTCGTTTGTCTGGAGGTCAGAAATATAAATATAACTACATAATTATCCTTTCAATGTGCATCTGGTAGCTTTCTCCAAAGTAATTAAAACTTCTTCCAAAACTTCTTCCACTCATGATGTCTTCAGAATTTAAAAAGGAATTTCTTCAGTTTTTTTAAAGAAAGATAGCATAAAAATCAAGGTATTGATATCCCTGAGTATATCACCCTTTAAAATACCTGGCAGTTTAATCTAAATCACCAGTTATCAGTAGGCTGATTTAATTTCATTCCTGATCCCAAAATGCAAAGATGTTGGAAATGTTCTAGCAAACTTGGAGGAAGAGAGATTTAGTGACCTGGGTAAGAAAGTTATGGATTTCTAGGCATAAAAACAATTGAAGTATTGTTTCTGAGCTCAATCTCCATGTACTTAGGTCCTGGGTAGTTTAAATTTCTCTATACTTACCTCTTCTCACTGGTGAAACAGAGTAAATGATGCTGCTGAGGACTTGGGCTAAACAGCTAAAAAGCACTCTGACAACAGCAGCATGAGTACAAGCAAAAAGTAAAGTCTTTGTTGTGTGATCAAATCCAAAACACCACATTCTTTTAATAGAGATCTAAAGACAGAAATAATGTTGCTTTCAGGAAGCTGGCATTGATTGTTTTTGTTCTCTTCTTTAAATGCCTAACTTGATGTAGTCATGTTAAGACAGAGTGGAGAACTTCAAACAGCAACTGTTACCTGCTTTTTCAACTTTTCTCATCACTTTCTTCTTTCCTATGCCTCTATATTAGTTACCTTCTGCATCAAAACATCTTCATTTCTCATAAACCTGTATGAAAAAAATCAGTGACACAAAGATTAAAGAATACATATTCTCTTTCCAGGCCTTTTTGCGGGGTACAGGACTGCAATTCTGAGGAAACATGCCAGATTTTGAGAATCTGAGTTTAGTTCTCTCTTCTAGTACAGTCTACATTACAACATATATTAAACTCTCAAACTGTGACACCTGAAAACTTGTTAAGAATTCAGATTCTTGGGCTCTACCCATACAGATTTCTGCTTCACGCTTTGAGAGAGCATCAGGAATCTGATGCATTTTAAACAAGCATTTCAGGTGAAGAAACACTGTCATCGTTTCTTTATTCATTTGGTATTTTCATTTTCAAAAATGCCTACACATACATATTCAGTTCTGTGAGGTAGATGAGAATGATTATGCCCATTTTGAGGATAAAAAAAGACTCCAAGGTTAGCAATAATTTCCTCAAGGCCTCATTATATACACCCCTGTTGCCTAATTCTCTGGATACTCCCTTTAGCTAATCTTTTTCTGTTTGGGTGTTTAATTGCAAAAGGCAGGGAGCCCCTCAAAGCTAGCCAGTACTATCTGTGCTTGCCTTGCTCAAGAATTAGACAAGTCTTTCGGTGACCAAGGAAGGAAAATAATTTTATTTGTGGAATGTGAACATTTTCCTAATTGACATTGTTACCAAATTGATTTTAAGTAATGTCCCTTGCCCCATCCGGATGCACTTTTGAAAATGCATTCAGCTTCACTTTTGGACAAGAGATGTGTGTGTATATCTTTTTCACCTGTCTTGTTAGAATCCCACGGATGAGTCTACCGTCCTCATTCAGCCACACTAAACTGCTGCAGAGAATGTGTACTCCCATTGACAGCTGGGATCCCTCCCTTCCTCAGGGTGTCTTGCCTATTAATCCTCATCCCAGCTGGCTGTCCCAGGAGCCACTATCTGCCAGCCTTTGCTTTGCCCAGATGGCATCCTGGAAGGTCCAGGCCCCCAGGCATAGTAGGGTTGTTAGACCAAGACTCAGTACTTGGTCTAACCATCCTCACAGATATCAATCCTTTTCATTGCCAGGTGAATCTCAGCTGGGCCTACATGTTTGTGCCCACATCTAGAGAGCTCCTGGGGTCCCTCTGGGTCCTATGTCCATTTTCAGTAGCTTCCAGGGCCTGCATTTTCATTGTCCTTTATTGGGCATGTTTCCAACATACACCTGTCTATGCTTGGAAATCGTACATTTTTAATCCTTTGGTACTACCCTGGATGCTTAGCGAAGTGACTGTGAAGGAGAGAGATTAAGGATATTTGAAGACATATTGAGGAGAAATTGTTAGCATACCTAACAGCCACTCCCAGACTTTAGTGTGACTGGAAGGTGACTACTCCTTCATACTACATTTTAACTTGGAGGACTCCTCTGTTAAGTTTCTTAAACAACAGCTGTCATCACAAGCACTTCTGGAGACCTGATTGCACTCTAAAGCTTGTTGACTGCCTTTGCACACGTCACTCCCTCTTCCCACCTCCATTCACCCTTTGTATAGGTTGCTCACTTGGTCCCTCTCTTTAGGGATTGAGCCTGCTTTGCAGCTTTCCAGATAGAACCAAGAAATCTGGGTACCAAGGAGGAGGAAGCACTTTTTCCTGTTCCAAAATGAGCTGAAGGTGGAGACCATCATGAGGGCCCAAGAGGCCATTGTTACTTTCTCCAGTGTCCAATTCCTTCCTTCCCAGAGAATTTTACGTGCTATTCAAGCTTACTGGAGAGAGGATGGACTGCATTCTCTTAGCTCCCCTCTCCCCCAAACCCTTCTTTGTGCACTCAGGGTCCTTTAACCTGCCTGTGGTTGTTTCTCTTGTGGGAGGGACGGGATAGAGCAGACCCGAGCTGCAGTTCCCTCCGTCTGCCTCTGAGAATTTTTCATCCAAACCTCAATCACGTAGGATTGCGTAGAGAGGAGAAAAGGGGAGAGACAGAAGACGGGGGGGGGGGGGGGGGGTAGTGACGGGAGGGAGGTAGGAAAGAAGGGAGTCTGGGAACAGAGGGCGCGAGAAAAGGGAGCAGGACCAGAGCGCGCTGCGCTTCCGTGCGCGCCAGGAGCTCGGCCCCACCTGGGCGCTCTTCCGCTCTCCCGCGGGTCGGCAAACGGTGTGGGAGAAACCCTGGCTGCCGCCGGCTCTCCGTCCCACCCACCGTCTCGGTGGCTCTCGCCCCTGCCAGGAGTTTCTTGCGGAGCTGGCATTCCAGCCGAGCGAGCCGGTGGGGCGGCGGCGGCGCCCGGGAGCCGGTGCGGTTGGGCGCGCGCAGAGCCTCAGCCCATGAATGGGACTCCGCCCTGAGCGCCCCCTCCCGGGCCCGGGGAGGCGGTGGCTCGGCGGCGGGGGGCGCCCAGCACGCCCGCGGCTCTGAGCGGCCACCCGCGCAGCAAGTTGGGCGAGTTGGCGGCCGCTTGCACCTGCCTCCTGGCCCTGGTCCCTGAGTCCGCGTTTGGCCCCAAGGGTCCAGGTTGCGTGCTCTGCCGCCTCCCGCCGTAGTCCCGGGGGCCTCGGGGCCCCGCCTGCGCCCCCGGCGCCAGACCGTGGTGGGCAGCTCCGGCCCGGAGCCGCAGCCGCGGCGAGTCGACGTCGCCCTCAGCCAGCCCCCGCCCCACCCGAGCGGACGCGCGGGTGTTCGCAGCGCGCGGGTCATTTCCTTCCTCCGCCGGGATGGGCGGCGCGGGACTGAGTGATCGGCCTCGCGTCCGGCGGGTAATCCCCATCTGATCTGCTGCCTGTGAGGTGCCGACTGCCGGGGCGCGCCATCCTGGGGGGCCCAGGCAGCGCGGCGATGACCTGATCCGGAGCCCGCCAGGGCGCCCCCTCCTTCCCTCCCTCCCCTCGCTCCCTCTGAGCCTGTGCGGAGACCGGCTCGGCTCGGTGCGGCGGCCCCCGGCGGACCATGGCGGGGAGCTCCAGTTAAAGGCGTGTGGGCGCCGAGCTGGAGAGGACACCTTCGGCATCGCTGCCTTTTGAGGGGGCTTATTTAAACTACTGAGTCATTCCAGATTTAGGATTCCCTAAATAATCACCAACTGTGCCCGTCTCGTGCCGGAAAGCAAGCGGAAAGAGAAAGAGCGCCCGCTCTTGGGACCCCGCAGACCGCCTCCCGGGTTTCTCCCCGAGGGGTGCTTGGCCCTCGAGGATCTCCCTCCCTCCCTCCTTCCCTTCCCCCTCCCTCGCCTCCCGCTCTCTTTGCAGTGCTGCTGGCCGGGAGCCGCGCTCACCGCCCCTGGAAACCTCTGCCCCCACCCCGCGCCCCTACCCAGACTCCGGGTAACCGCTCCCACTTGGCGCCTCGGAATTCCAGAACTCGGGTGGCCGGCCCCTGGAAAACCGCAGCCGGCGCGATGCATTCCGTAGACCTCACCCAGCCGGGACGGACCTCCTAATCTCCAGAACTGCGGGCCGCAGGGAGTTAAATTGCTGCCTTCCTCTCCTTCTCTCTTGCGGTTGGTGGCTTGTTTTCTAAAGGAACGTTTTATTCACTTTTTAGTATTTTCTACCGGGGTAGCGCTACCCGTCTCGGTCCAGACTCTGCTTTGTAAACGGGTTTTATATGTATGTATGTGTAGATGTACTTTGGACATCTTACAACGCTTGCGCCTCTCCAACAGGGGCACGGCTTGTTATTTTGGACATCCTTCGTTCCCTTCCACTTGGTACCCCGAACGCAGTGTGACTAAACTCCCCACTGCCCCTTGGACGCGGATCCCCTTGGGGTGCAAGTTTGGGGAGCAAACGTCTACTTCGCAGGAAGGCCTGGGACCGCCCCGCCCCCGCTGCCAGAGGTTGGGGAAGTTTACATCTGGATCTTCACACATTTTTGTCGCCACTGCCCAGACTTTGACTAACCTTGTGGGTGCCGGGTTTTCGGTACTGCAGCCTCCTCAAATATTAGCACTGCCTCCCCGCGCCTGTCCTGTCCCTCCCGGCTGCCGAGGTCCTGCCCTCTCCCGGCGGAGCGCGATTCCGAGAGCGCAGTAGAGCCCGGGGCCTGGGGCCCGCGTTGAGCAGCTATGGCTGCGGCGATAGCCAGCTCCTTGATCCGGCAGAAGCGGCAAGCGAGGGAGTCCAACAGCGACCGGGTGTCGGCCTCCAAGCGCCGCTCCAGCCCCAGCAAAGACGGGCGCTCCCTGTGCGAGAGGCACGTCCTCGGGGTGTTCAGCAAAGTGCGCTTCTGCAGCGGCCGCAAGAGGCCGGTGAGGAGGAGACCAGGTCAGTAGAAGCCCAGAGAGTGGGCTCCCCAGAGGCCGGCGCCCTCTCTACCCTTCCTCAGAGCACCTGAGAACACTCATGGGAGGGAACCAGGATCCCTTTCTTCCATTCTGGCCCCTCTTCTCCTTTCCTTTTCAGAAATCTCTTTCAACCACCCTGTCAGTTAATAGCTTCTTGTCCCATGTTCAGGAAAGCACTTTTTACTTTGTTCAATTTAGGGTTTGACTAGGACGAGAGAGTTATATGTGTAGATACACCTAGTCCAAAATAGCCTGTAGAGTCCTTGAGGGCAGTGACCACCTCATTCATTCGTTCATTCATTCTCTTTTCTTTCTCTCCCTTCCTCTCTGTCTCCCTCCCATCCATCCATCTATAGCGTAAAAGTACTTGTACTGCCCACTGAGGACCTAAAGATAAATAAAGCTTTCCCTATGTCCCTTGTGATCCGCAATAGACACTTAGTAGACACCAGATGAACTTAAATTTGTTCTCTTTTTCTAACTCTTCTTCCAGCAACACATGGTATTGCATCTTTCAGACATCCCAATCAATTTCTCACCTTTCCACTTTCCACATGCCCTTTCACTTCCTTTTACCTAGATCTCCTTTTCCTATTCTTTTCTTCCATTTATTCTCATGGTTTCCAAGGACTCTGCTCATTACTTTTCTGTCCTATTACCGTTCTTTGCACACTCATACTTACTTTTGGGACATTTAGGGAACAAGATAGTTTCCACAGTTCGGCCTCAGGGTGTATAAAGAAAACTTCAGACTCATTAGAGATTTTCATGGCATGGCCTTTCTGAAACTAATTCTCTTCTGAGGGCTTAAACTCAAATGATTGCTTTTTGATATGTCTCTATTTACCAAGGGAAATTGGATACCTTAAATTTCAGTGTGATGATTCCCAGCTCAAGGCAGGCCAGTGTCCCAGCTTGAGAGAATGAAAACAGAATTGCAGAAAGATCCGTGCTTCCATTACACTGTTGATCCTCTGGGTTGTGGCCTCAGACTCATTTGCAATCTGCAGATATTGGACCCTTACTGTGGGCAAGTGAAGGGAAATACGATTTAGAAAGGAAGCCTGCTCTGTGTAAACCAGTGACCAGTGCAAACTAGTTGACTAGTTTTTCTCTTTGCAACTCTGTCTGTGGTGTTCTTTTGGTTTCCGGGAATGAGGCATATAGGCCAGGTTCATTGGGGTAAGGAAAACAACTTGGGAAGTCTGGGCAAGTGGAGCACACAATTAGTTTAGAAATTTGAGATTAAGCCTTGGAAGAAGCCATCCCATTTCATTTTCCCTTGGTTTATCATGACATCGTCCACTTTATACTAGGCTCATTTTCTTATTCTGTGATGACTATAAAGTAGTAGATTTCAGGAGTAAACAAAAATAATTATGATCCCAAGGTAGGAACTATTAAAGTCTCTGTTATTTTACATCCAATTAATGTAGCCTGTTCATTTTATAAAACTAGAATTATATCTGCAAAGTAAATAATTCATATTGGGGGAAAATAAAATCACTTGTTTTGTTGTGCAGGGATCATTTATTTGGAGGCCTTCTTCTCTTGGGGCTTATGTGGTCTACAGGGAACTTTAAGGCTCTAAACTCAATATGACTGTTATATCTCAGTCTCTGAAGTATGTTCTTGCACTCTACTTGGGGTAATTATATGATTATGTTTTTGAGTTAATCCTACCCAGCCCCCTCAGCTAAAAATAAAGTAGTAAGAATGATGGATGGATTGTATTTGTGAATGCATGAGATAAACTCACCTGATCTTGGTTGATTTGGAGATGAGCAATGGCTTACTTTGCATGGCTTAATTTGCATGACTTAATTTTGCATGGGAAGGAAGGAATACATTGGTTGCTTCCTATGACTCTTTCCTTAGTATATCATTAGAAAATAGAGAATTAGAGAGGATTTCTGAGTTTATGTTCTTCTTCTTCAGTGTTCATGTCATCTTCTTCTCCTCTTTGTCTAGTTAGTGTTCATCTTAGCAGGGAACATCCTGACTGGTGACTTCCTTTAGCTAAAGTGTCACAGTGACAATTAGGCAGAGAGATGGTAAGACCTGCTAAAACATTCCCAGTGCAAGGGCAACATGAGTGTGTTTGTACACCACAGACTTCAGTTTGTTCTGAAGTTTAGCTTAGAAGAATGGGAGTGTGGTGTGTGGAAAAGCTTTTTGGGAAGATGATAGTGTGCTATTATCCTTACTAACAAAGCCAAATAATTAATCTGTTGATTTGCTGTCAGCAACCATGATTCACATAGCATGGGATGAGCCTATTTATAGAGAGATAGCACCTTCCACATCTCAATTCGGGAGAGGATTCTTTGGCTGGATTGGCAGGAAGTTGCTAAACACCAAAAAGAAAACTATTTGAGGGAATCTGTTTTATAAGCCCTTTGATGTTGTGTTCACCTGATATTTGAGCTATTCTTGAAACCACTAGCCTTTCTAAGCCATATCATTGTGAACTACAAACTGAGTCACAAATGGTAGAGTGGTGAAATGGAATAACCTGTCCTGATAAAGAATTTCCACTCTGCATTTCTGTCACTGAAACACAGGTTTCATTGAACAGACTTTCTAGGAGAGTGAGTCTGAGGCAGCGAGGCCAAGCCAAGTATTAGATGGGAAAAGCCACGGTTGTATTTCTGATTTCACGGCCCATACCTTCAGTATCTCTGCTTTTCTTTTCTGGCATATATCTGTTGAAATCTTATAAACATACTAGGGATTCTGAAGTTATGGCAAAGGCCTTAGATTTTAAAATTACCATAACATGGAATAAAAACATGGGAAACAGCAGACTAGGATCTCACATCACACAGTTCCAAGGCCACGGTGCACAGCGGATGCTTTGTGAACACTATCCCTGGAGCACAATGTGATAACATACTCTGAGATTGTGCAGTAAAATCCTTACCTTTAGGGATGAGAAATCCTAGAGCCATAGCAACTTTGTGGTTTATCTAAGGTTACTCCGCTAGATTGTGGCAAAATTGGGATTAGAACTGGATTCTTTTTTGTTTGTTTGTTTGTTTTGTGTGCCTTTGAAACACAACACAGAAAAAAGTAGTGTGAAGAAGAACTAGATATCTTCTGTCAAAGGATGGAATTATATATAGGGGTTGGAATTAGTATTATCATCATCATCATTGTTTTATAGTTATAACAGAGATAGGGTAAAGTAGAAAAGGTAACTTGTAGAAGATGGCTTAGGGTATAAAAGGCAATTCAAGTTCAGAAATGACCACCCTATGTAGCCAGGATGCATTACTGAGAACTATAGACAGCACAGGAATAGTTAGTCCCTTAGGCACTGTGTGGGCTGTAGCTCTTTGTATATGAAATGTTGGAGACCCTGTACTGGCAAGTTGGAGGAGGTCATTAAACCATGAACAAGCCTTTAGAACATTTTTGTTTGTGCACTTTGTAATGAAGAGAAGAACATTCTTACAGTAATTACTGGAATCATTGTTTATGTGTGAAATGCCTATATAAGCCATAGAATATTTACTTAAATGTTGATACCACTTTATTTGCTGTATCTAGGCTATTAGAACATCTATATGAATTACATGGCTTATTCGTGTCCAACATTTGCTTTATTTTGAATAGAAACACTTGTACAAATGATTGAATCCAAAATGGTATATATTTTGGCTCAGAAGTTACTGTAGGTAATGGGTAGCATTCATAATCAAAAAGAGAAAGGTGTTTATAGGATTTCTGAATGTCTGAGCAGCCATGAACCTTGGAGGTCATCCAGTATCACCCCTTCACTTTTCAAAGAGAGCCTCTCTGGAAAGTACAGAGTAACCAGATAAGTCTAAATCTAGGTATTTTAAGTGATTTGGGTGTTTTTCTTTATTAGTTTTCTATATAATTTAGTTTCTTCCTTTAAACATTAAAAAAATCATCAACCAGGAAAACTCTTTCACCTAAAAATCTTTAGGGATGTTTTATTATTTAAGTATTTGGTTTTATTTGCCATTTCTTATTTTTTTAAAATTATGGTATATAATTACACTATATGAAGAATTTAAAAAGTGATTGTAATTTTACCAAATTTTGTTGATTTTCATTTATCTTATTTTTTTGGAATCCTTGTTTCTGATATTATAAAAATTGTGGATATTCAAAATATTTCAGTACTTTTCTAACTTGTTTTGGTGGATGTATATAGTATTTGACAGTATACTCATTCAACATTTTTAATATAAAATGTATCTTTTTACATAGAGGAAGAAAACATAGGAAATAGAAACTTTAAGAAGAAAGATGACAGCAAAGGTGAAATAAGGAGTAATCATGTGATCTATGGAATATAAATTATATTTTTATAAATTGAAATAATTTGGTCAATGTATAAATCAGAAATAGATTCATATGACAGGTGATATTTTATGTTTACAGCAAGTACTTTGACTGTGTTTTTGCTTTTAAAATATGACTCATGTCTCAACTACAAAATCAGCCTAATTAAATGATGTTTGGCTTGATGTTTGTTAAAAAAAAACAAAAACCACCAAGCTTTTCTCTTCAGAAACCCACCCTAGGGTTTTGATATTTTGTATGTGTCTTTTTAATACTATTTTCTCTACAGCAGTGCATTCTCATAAACAAATTATGTTTCCATTGTAAGAACATTTTAAAATAGCAGGTGTACTATGATCTCTTGATTTCTTTCATCTCACAGAAATCTCATGAAGCCAAAACTCAGGATTAAATCTTTATGGTTTTAATGAAGTTGATATTCTGGAACAGAATTAGAAAAACAGTTTGTAGGAAATTAAGCAGTCTTTGTGTTTGAGAAAACAATAGAAATGTTTTGGAAGACCTTTAGAAACTAACTTTATCTCATAAATTTGTATTTTAAAAAGTCCTGGGCTTACTCATATAGCACCATGTTTCTTTTATTCTTGGTGAGAGGATATTTATGCATGGATATTACATTGTAGATTTGGTTTGGGAAATTTGTTAATAATGACTAATGTTTTTCTTGTCTGTTCCGTGAGTTCACCATCATAATGTATATTTGCTATAGACTTTTCCTCCTAGAATTATTATAGATTTTATGAAGACTCTCAAAGATGGCTTTGTTAGACAAAAGAGACACACTTAATACACTACATTTTGGATTTTACCTAATGGCTTACCCATGGAATTAACAGAACTTTTCCTTTCCAAAGAAAGGTGCACCACATCTAAGGGGTTCTTATCCCAACGCCATCTTCTAAGCATCTGTGAGAGGGAGAGGACTTAGAAGCAAAATGTCTGTAAATTAATCATATATACTAACAAATTTTAGGAACAACTAACTTGACTTCAGGATTTGCAGAGTTTCCTTACAGCTTTTACTTCCTTTATTCTTTATAGCAATCTACTGAAGTATAAATAGTTAGCCCCATCTTAGAAAAAAGAAAACTAAGCATGAAAGTGGCAAGAAGACTTGTTCAGGTTTATAGAATCAGAAAGTGACTAAGCTGTCACATGACCCACAGTTCCCACACTGAAGATCATCTGTCTCTATCTTCTGTGCGGGGGGCTAAGAAGACCTGAATCTGAATAACTTAATTTGATTCAAGTCTGGGAAACTATTGTTGGGGGAAATCCAAGGAAGAGTTCAAGAAATGCGGAACATGATTAGGTGGTTTGTTTTGCTCTGTATATGATCTAGAGCCCCAAGAGAGGAGGAGTGAAGTGGAAAAGCGGATGGAGATCTTCAGGCCAGTACTAAAGAGGCAGTTTTATGGTGATGTTGTTATGTGCTGGGCTCAGGCTCCTGGCTCGGATGTTCTCCTCTGCATGCCAGGAGCCTCAGAGATACCAGGGGTTGCCACTTGGGACACCTAAAGGACTTACTGGGAGACCTGGCCCAGAGGGACAGACTTTCTTCACTGTAAACATAAACAATTGCTTCCGATGTTTTTGAGGGTAAAGAGGTTAACACTGAGTTAAGGAGAGCCCTGTAGGATTGCAGAATGATTAAGTATGTGGACGTTGGAGCGGGATCTGAATTCAAATTCTGGAGGTATTATTTGTAAAAACCTTAGGGAAATTTCTTAGTATATTTGAGCCTCTGTTTGCTGATTTGTAAAATGAAGATATTAGTTCTAACATTTGGTTAGGAAATGCCTCTTTGAGGAAGAATCATTTAAGCTGAGCTCTGAAGGATGAGACAGGCAAAGAGGGGTTAAAGAACATTCAAGGTGGAAGGGAACAACTTGTATGAAGATTGATGTGAGAGGGAGCCCAGTGCTTTTGAAGAAACTAAAGTATAGCTGGAGCAATAAGAACAAGGGAGAGGGCTACCGGGGATGTTGGACTGCTTGGCAAGGACTGAATTGTGCAGGGCCTTGAAAACCCCAGGAAGGGTCAGCAGTAGGGGGTGATATAATGTGACTTTTATTTTTAAATGGGCACTTTGGCTTTGAAGAAGAGAATGGATTTCAGGGGAGCCAGAGTGGAAGCAAAGGGAAAATAAGGAGGCTAGTGTGTCAGTCTGGACCAGCAGTTCTCAAAGTGTGACACAGACCTTGAACATCTTTCTCTGGATCCACAAGGTCAAAACTGTTTTCATAAAAATATTTCATTATAATACTAATTATTTTCTTTTTTCACTTTGCTGTCACAAGTGTCTAGTGGAGTTTTGTGGGGACTGTGTGATATATCCACAGTCATCTGAAAAGGGTATTAAAATTTTCCTCCCTTTTCCGTGTGAGGCCAAGTTACCTTTATGTATGTGAGCCACACCAACACTTCACAAGAGATTGAATGCAGAAGCAGATTTGAGAATCCAGCTGATTTCTATGAAGCAAGACATAAAAGAGTTTTACAAACATGTGTATACAGTAGTCTTTTCGTTAATTTTTTCTTTGTTTTGGAAAATGTAATTATTTTTCATTAAAACAGGCTATGTATGTTAACATTTAGTGGACTTTTGTTATTTTGAATAAATAAATATTTGAAACTTTTTTTGTAATTTCTATGTACAGTAAATATTTAGAGATAGAAGCAACACAAACAAGAACTCTGGGATACTCAGTAATTTCTAGAAGTGTAGGGTTCTCAAAAAAGTTTGAGAACCATTGGTCTAGGCTATAGATGATGTTGAAACAATATGAGGTGGTAGCCTTGGATATAAAAGAGTGGGTGGAAGTAGAATGAGCAGAACCTGATAAGAGGTAGACTGTGAGTCGAGAGAGGAAGATGCCTCGATGATTCCAGGCTGAACAGTTCAATAGTGAGTTGCACCTTTGCTGAGATGGAAGAATGCTGGGGAGGCACAGAGTTGATATGGTTCAAATAAGGCAATTGCCAAACTACAAAGCACTATGGAATGCTAAGGTGAAAAACTGGGTTTTATTTCTTGTTTAATAGTTTTACAGTATGCTGAAGGTCCTTAATACCCACCTATCTATTCCTGGTTCATAGATGGCAGTCTTCATGCTACTTTTTCACATTGCAGAAGGGGCAAAAGAGCTCTCTGGGGTCTCTTTAATAAAGATACTAATCTCATTCGTGAGGGCAGAGCCCTCATCACCAAATCACCTCCCAAAGGCCCCATCCCCTAATACCAGCACCTTGGAGGTTAGGATTTCAATGTATGAATTTTCCTGGGGGGAGCAGGGGACATAAACATTCAGTCTGTAGCACCTTCCTTTTGCTCCTTGTTGAATCTTTCTAGTGTTTAGTAGTGTCCCCAAACCGTGCTGCATGATGTGGTGTGTTTGTGTGCCTCATCTTCCTGAGGAGAATGTGAGTTCCTAAGGACAGGACTTGTGCCCTGGTCAGCACTACATTCTCAGCACTTAGCAAGCATACTGCCTGTGTTACTGCAGTTCTTTGATTGCTGTTAAATCAATGAGTAAATGGCATACTGACTCATTGGGCAAGCCTCAGGGATTCTTAAGTTAGTATCTCCACTTCCCACAGAAGGATGGTGAGGTCCTGTGGGCTGGGGCTTCCCAATGTCAGACTCTGGCTTTGGACTCAGGTTTGTTTTTCCCAATCTAGTTTTCTTTCCACTCTGCCAGTGCTGGAAATGCCAGCGTTCAGTTTCCTTCCTTGAAAAATAAGGGAGCTGTGTTTAAGGATATCTAAGGGCCTTTTTAGCTTGAAAATCCATCAAGTATAACTTCTCTTCCCCCAAGAGAAACACTCATGACTAGGGACATGAAACACAAATCTACTCCCTGCTTCTTACTTTTGTTGTTGTCGTTGTTTGTTTATTTTGGAGATAGGATCTCTCTCTGTTTTCTGGGCTAGAGTGCATTATAGCTCACTGCAACCTCAAACTCCTGGGCTCAAGCAATCCTCCTGCCTCAGTCTCTTGAGTAGCTGGGACTACAGGTATGAGCCACCATAACCAGGGTAATGTTTTTTGTGGTTTTTTTGTAGAGACAGGGTCTTGCTATATTGTCCAGCCTGGTCTCGAACTCCTGGGCTCAAGCAATCCTCCTGCCTTAGCCTCTCAAAGTGCTGGGATGACAGGCTTGAGCCACCATGCCCGGCCCACTTCTTACTTAGACAGCAAGGACAAAAACTATTTTCTTAGTGTCCTGTTTTGGATGTTCCTAACTGCATGCCATGGTTTAATTATCTGTAATGCACTAATAAACGAATCCTTGTGTAAATTATCAGTCTTTGTTTTGACCCCAGTTTAGGCCTATTCTGTCCCTTCAAGGATTAGGAATTAAATCTAGTGTGCTACATGCAGTGTATTAGACTTTTAAAAAGTAAGGTCAAAGGGGGGATTGAAATGATACGTGAAAGAAATTCATGAGAGAAAAACTATAAGCTTGTATGAGTTATTATAAAGAATAAAAAGAAACATTTCTAGAAGAGATTTTTCTTTATTGCACTGGTAATTTAAGTGTTGGATTTTAATTTTGTGAATTCAAAAGATGATCCAAATCACCCTCACAGTACCCTAGAATCAGATAATAATCCCGAAATAATTAAGAACCGGGGGAAACTTAAATAAATACCAAAGTTAGGGATCCCTATTTAAATCATCTGGTTAGACTAGATGTCAGATTTCATTTTTGGATAAATAGCTCTAACAGAGCTGTCCACATAATGTCTATTCCATATGCAATATTTAAGAAAGGGCAGCAAATCACCCAAAGAGGCTGGAAAAGAAAAGCTTCATCCATGTCTGAGTAGTAAATAAAAATGATGGAAAATAAAGTGAATCCCAAATTGTAAGGAAACTCAAGTTTCTCATTATGGAGGAAGTCAATGCTGTGTTGCTGTCGTGCTTTATTGCTTCAGGGGAGATTGCAGTGGATATTTGCAACCGCAGTGAGCCATGAGGGGAAGAGGAAATGGTACATGAGGTCATGGTCCAGAAGCGCAGAATTCTAGGAAAGGAGGTTATATTGATAGAAACTCAGGCATCCTCTGTAGTCTTCTTGTAGGTTATCTCTCTGAGAGACTGGAGATTTACTTTCCCAGTAGGGAAAAGCAGAGAGGGTCCCTGATTGCCTCCTTGCCTCACCTGTCTTTCCCCGTCAGGCCCTGGGCCATTATCCTCTGCAGCTTTTGTTTAGGAAAGGAGTTGGCAGCATTGTGCCTGGGCCACCTCCACATTCTGCAGCTCTGGTTTTCCAAACTTTCTATCTACTCCTCCCTCTCCACCTACAGGTCATGAGAAAAGCAGGGCCAAGAAGGAAACTTGCTTTGAAATTATGCTTTTCCTGGTGTTTCCACAAAATTCCCTTCTATGAATTGTTCGTGAGTGCATTTTCTCAGTGACCATGTGGCTTCTTGAGTTAGAGTTCTATTCATTACGATTCTGCTAATGGGGCTACCATCTTGTTTGGGAGCCTGTTCGTCAGGGTGAATTTTGATCTGGTGAAGACGAAGGTTCCAGTTGACTCCTTGGTCTTGACTTTCATTACTTTCACCTAAACTGTTTCATGCCTAAGCAACCACATTGAGTCTGGAGCTGGTTTCCTTTGAGCTGATGGGCACACCTGTGAAGGCTGACGGGCAGCAAGCTTCATGCACCTGGGTTCTTTATTTGAATCCAGGCAGGTGCCTGAAATTCTGATTAAAAACTATTGTTGGAACTGGCAATTTGGTTAAGATTTTTGTCTCAGGCCATTATATATCCTGAACTTGAGGGTGCTTATCAATGACATCAACCTTGGGAGGTCCACCTTGTAGGATATATGACTAAAAGGGTTTGTGAGTTTGAATTGGAAAACATTAGAGCTCATTGCAATCCACCCACCCACCTCATGGAGGAAAGAATTGAGACTCATAGCGGGTAAGTTAGGTCATACAACTAGGAAAGGCAGAGCAAGGACTGAAATTTGCCATAAAGCTACACCTTACTGCTCACCACAGCTGCCTCTTTGTGGGGGCATTGCCCAATGCTGGTAGCAAGATCTATCCACTTGTTCTGTGTCTTCTACAATATAAATGTGGGTAGCTGCTTTCAAATATACATGGTCAAGTTATATTGCCCAACACCTATTGGGTATGCCACATGCTTGGAAATGGGATACAGAAATAAGGAGAAAGTCCTTGTCCTTTTCATGTAGGACAATATATAATTAAGATTCGTTAACTATTGCCACCAGATTTGTATTACTGTGTTCGAAGTTGTAGTTTTGCTGTGTTATTTTGGGTAGTTTCTCCTTTAATTTCTGTATTTCAAGAAAAATAATAATTTCTTAATTTAAAAAAAGATTAGCCACAATCTGTCTTTCAAAAATGCACGTGTGGGTTCAATGCCTGCCTGAGAGCATACAGTTTTATTTTTATATCATTGACATGAATAGGCAGCACAATCAAGGTTCTTTCTCTTCCTCTCCCCACATACTGCTCTAGCCAACCCCAACCTTCTTGACATTCACAGAACATTTACTGCATCTATCCATTTAAGCTCCTTTAGTTTATAGTTATTTTTTTCTCCTCAAGGGATGCCATTAACCTCTACACCTATCCTTCACTTACCCAGACACAACCCCTCATTTATCCACCCGGCTGCAGTCCTGCCCATTATTCCAAGCCCAGCTCGGCTCCCATCTTTTCTGCCAGATCTTCACAGATCCTCCCAGGTAGAATGAATCACTGCCTGTCCCAGGCTTTGTATCTGTATTTATTGTCTGTAGTTAGTCTGTCTTATCTTGTAATTACTGTATAAGTACCTGTCTGTCTCTGCTGCTGAAGTGTGAGTTCCTGGAGGGCAAGGGCCTTGTCATTTCAATACTTTCTACATAGTAGGTGGTCAGAAATAACTCATCAAAGCAAAATTACTTCCATTGGTGACTAATGCACTCATGGCATCTGTACTAGTCAGGCTCTCGGGGAATTTCTGCACAAATACGACAATGCTGAGCACGAGGAGAAATTAGTACTTTAGGCTAATATTATTTTCTCTTTATTTGATATTAAAATACAAAAATATCATTAGTCCATTTTCATTTGATATATGGCTATTACAGAATGCTCACAAAACCATGTCTTTCCTTTCTCCCAAACTCAACTTCTAATTACCACTTGTTTCACTCTGTATGTACTTTGCCTAACAGCATCAGACTTTACCTCTTTCTTGGCAGAGTAACCACTTATGAAGGGGGACGTTTCCATGGGAATACTAAAGGGGAGGGCATATTTATATTAATGTATGTCTTTGCCTCAGAAACCAAGGGGAAGTAGGCATTGCAGCTAATTTGGAAAAGAGCCCATTTCTATTTTGACTGACTTAGATTTCTTAACATGGGATTAATGAGGAATAACCTTTGCCATTGATTTCAAATTCAGTTGTGTCTGGGCCTTACATTTACAGTTGAGACCAACAAGTCATTTTAGTGTTAAATGCCCTTGAGAGAACGTATGTACTCTGGTTTCACTTTCCTTGGTGGAGCTCTAAGTGATGGGGAAATACAATATTGATTGGGTCTAATGAAAAAGGTTCTTTCTGTCAACTCTTTATTACCTCATTGGTTTTTCTTCTTTTCTCTTCTCTTTTAAAGCTATTAATAGCAGCATTAAGTAAGTCTTCTGTGTATGCTACAATCCGCTGTATTTATTCTTTTGCTTGGTTTGAAACCCAGCCTTTTTAAAAAGAAGATATGAATAAAAGATGTTTTTGATTCAGTCTAAGGTGGCATGGTGTCATAGGAATAACACTGGACCCAGGAGTCAGGTCCTTGTGACCTTGAGGCAGTTGTTTTTCTTTTTCAGCTTAGTTTCCTCATTTTCAAAATAAAGGTGATTTCTGAGATTCCTTCTAGCTTTATTATTCTTGATGTGTATTTCTGGTGTTAATACTAATAGGTGGATGGATTCCAAAATATCTGTATGTCAGATATAGGAAAATAGCTTATTAGTATATTTGACATGATGTTCTAGATTTAACATGGAATTCAAAAATTTAACAAATATATTTTTGCTTAACAGGTCTCTTCTATATTCTTTATTTGTTCTTAGATTCATTAATATAATTGAACATAAATTGACTATATTTCCAAATTTTCCTTGTATCATTTTAGTTTCTAGAATTTCATTAGGCATTCAAGATAGACTATTACATAAGTTTGGACCTCAGCCCTGGAAGGATTTAATAAAATGGTGGAACTGGTTTTTGTTTTAATGGAAAATACATTTATTTATTTACTAGTGTAGTCTCGAAGAGAAGATAACAATAAAAAACAGGAAAGGAATTATGTGATAATGAGTAAAAATTGGAAACTTATTTCTGAATAGCTATTGTGGAATGTCATATTTCAGGTCAGTTTTAAATTAAGCAATGGAAATGTGGGAAAGTAGAGAATGACACAGGAATTGGAATTCATTAATACAATGAATTAATATATACAGAGGAAAGTCATGACTCAATTATCAAGTTTTTAGATTTCATACACGTTTTTAGGTATATTCTCTCCATCAGAACTTCATCAATTAAGGAAGGAAGAAACCAACATTTACTAGATATCAATCTTGACATTCTCTTAAAATCATAACATTTAATATTATAAACAGCTTGTGAAATTCAGTTGTGCTCACTTGTGGTAATATTGGAAGCTTTAGAAAGGAAGGGTGTAATTAAAATATTGCCTAAAATGATATTTTAGAGTTTCTTTGAGTTTCATTTATGTGTATTATCCATATCATCTGTTCCCATAGGTGTTACTGGTATCTGACCTTTTTCTTCTTTATTTTTTCCCTTATGTGTGCAGTATGATTACGATATATATAGGGAAGTTCAGTTTTATCTTTTGTACCATTGATCATGTTACTTCACCAAAAATAAGCTTGGCCTGCTCCCTGAATTTGAATTCTAACACAAAGTCAATTTTAACCATTCCATGAGAAGGGCTCTTTTTGTTTCTGAAAAGAATGTCATAACAATCACTTAGAGGCTACTTCATAGTATGTACTAAATAAATGTGAGGAATCTTTAGAGAAACAATTTGGAGGGTTCCTATAATAGAATTATTTCTCCCTATATAGATATGAATTGATTGTGAAGGTAGAATTCTGTTGAATCACTGGTTGGTTTACCGTTTAATTAGAACATGATACCAATAAAGTCATTTCTTGAGGTTAGTCCTTACGTAGAACATGACCATTAATCTATTTCATGCTACAGGACAAAGCCTAGCATATTGCTTGACACACAGATGTCACATAAAATATATTTGTTTAATGAATAATCTTACCAATGACGTAGGTGCAACAAAACCAGATAAATCCAAATTGTTACTCCTGATGGAGAGGGAGAGAGGGAGGCACCCAACAGTGTTTTATGGGCATCCACAGAGTCAGCTTCATATACACCATGGTCCTTTGGGAAGTTTGAGTTTGTCAGGTAAAATTTTCTGATTCAGCTCTATCCCACACATAGGTAAAATTAAAAGTGAAACTATACCCCATTGATATTATAATCATAGAGTCTCAGGGTTATAGGAGACTTTAAAGGTCATGTAACATTATATTTGAGCCCTGACCTTATCATCTCTGTTCATTCAATCACATTTTCAGTTACTGGACAAACATCCATTGTCTACCTACATATCTAGTATTGAAGTATGGGTCAGCAGAGAAAACGACACAGGGACACAGGCCTTTCTCTTTAGGAGGTTATGAGTCAGTGGAGTAGAGAACACCAAATACTTCATGTGTATTTCAGCTTTCTACTTGAACCTTCCTATCTCCAGTGGCTGCCCATGACATGTGCTGTCAACTTTGATTATTAAATGAAGTTTTCCTAGAGTTAGTTCAAAATCTGTCTCGGAAAGCTTCTTAATTCAAGTCATCTGAGAAACAAAAACAACAACAGAAAAAAAGCTCTAATCCCTTTTCTCTGTAATAGTTGTTTAGATCAGTGCTTCTGAAACTTTAATATACATATGAATTACCTGGGGATCTTGTTAAACTGTAGATTCTGATTCAGCAAGTCTGGGGAGTGGTCTTGGAATTCTCTCCCAGGTGATACCAGTGCTGCCGGTCTAGTGACCACACATTGAGTAGCAAGGCTTTATACAACTCAAAACTGATTATGCCACATCACCTCACTTTCCTTCCTCTCCCGTGTCTTATCCCCTCCGTGTTAAGTCCTCCCTAGTTTCTCAGTTCTTCCTTATACAATATGGTTCCAAGCCCCTTGACAAACTTAGAGGCTTAGAAAGGCATGGTCAAGTAATTGAATCTTTCTGATCTTCAGTTTTCTAATGTCAAAATTAGGGCACCAAATATATACCTGTCCTGAATTTGGAAATAAGTAATTTGAGATGAAGCTCCTAAAATTATATTTCATATAGGAGGTGTGTTGACCTCCAATTTGTCCATATTGTAGAGGATGTTACTTGGAATCAAATACAATAATCCAGTTTTAGTCTGATAAACTCAGAGTAAAATACCCTCAGTCTAGATTAGAATTTCTGTGAGGTCAGTAGGAGATCACTTTATCTCTCTGCACAGTAATATTTGGTTAGCTATCCTTGCAGCTGGTGTTTATAATGTGCTTTGAAAAACTACATTATAATTTATAATTATAATGTGATTTTTATAATTTCACAGTAAGGATTTTATTTTTTTTTTATTGTTAACCGAACTCTTAGGATGTTCATAAGAGGTTTTTGCCTGCATTCTAAATTAAGTCTCCAGTTGGTCTAGACCTCATCTGAATTGATTCAGGCACTTTCACAGGTAGATTTCACAGCATGTAAACTAAATGCTCAAGGGCCTTACTGTGCTTAGTTTTAAGAGTTCTGAGCATATTGTTATTCACCATTTCACTGTTTCAGTCTGTGAACTAATGTAATGAAGAGATATACATTTTGCTAATCCCAAGACAGTAGTTTTCTTTGTCCTCCTTGTGCTCATGCTTTTCTCTTTTCTCCATTATGGTGTCTCCTTGGATAAGCTCATCTTTATTAATTTCACTTGTCTCCTTTATATTTCTGATCCACAGATTGACATCTGACCTCCTCATATAAATTTCCAGCCACGTGTTAGATACCTCCATGTAGTTGTTCCACTGGTAACTCAAATGCAGCTAGCCTCACTTTGAATGCATTATTATCTTATCCAGATCCCAATCTGCTTTGTATCTTGAGTTTCCAATCTCGGTAAATAACATTACTAGTGATACCTAGGAGACAGCAAATATTGGTAATTTTCTGACACCAAACTTCATGTGTGTCAAGTTGGGAACCCCACTTATCTTTTACTCATCTCCTCTTTAGCCTCATATCCAGTTACACACCTCATTGATTTTATCGCTGTAATGTTGCATTTCTTTGTTTATTAATCAGGTACTAACTGAGGACTTTCTGGGAACCATAAGGGATAGTAAGATGAATCAGGCACAGTCACTGACAACCTTTGTTCTGTGTTATCTTGTTTTCATCCTTCTTGCTGTAATTTAGGGGCGTGTTGTTACAACCTGAAATGTTGTAACATCTCCTAACTGGTGTTTCAACCTCTCTTTTCTTGAATCCCTGATCATTCTTTACGTAGACTTTTTAAAAACATACTTAATATCATATTATTTTCCTATAAAATCCTTTGCAAAGGTTCTCAACTGCTTACAAAAGCACCTTTTAAATGGCAAATGACTGTGCCTCCCTGAGATCTTGTCCCATCCAGTCCCTTTATCCTGTCAGTACACATATCCACAGCCCCTATGGCATTTGATCCTGGCCGAGGAAGATGAGAGGAATTTCAATAGGCAGTAAGTGTGGGTGGTAAGCACATGAACAAATAAATGAATAGAGAAGGGAAACTATGGCTGCATGTCCCAGCAGTTACTGGAACTCAGAAATACGTGGCACAAAGGGCTCTCCCTTATCCCTCCATTTTGATGTTTTCCACATAGTTTGTAACCTAAGCAGCCATTTTGGTTTTGTTCTAAGGAAGGAAAACTCATGGACATTTGAATATTTTTCCTACACTAAGTGAACTAAGTCAGTGATTATGAGTCATCCTATAGTAGAGCTCTTTCTTTATATACCTAGGTTACCATGGCGCCTTTCTTGGTTTAGATTAAATATTTTAAAATCCAAATGAGAACCTTGGAACATGATAGTTAACTAAAGGAAGTTCTTTTTATTGCCTGGATATGATGATCTTAATCAGAAATATAATATTTTTTTCATCATTTGTTCCTCGGATTGAACAAATCCATCATTTAGTCTAATTGTAGCTTGTACCTGATACTTGTGATTTATAAACTCTCATAGAAATTATGCATTTTGCAAAGGGGGTCGTAAGAGAATGCGTATTTATTAACCTTTTGTGTCAAACAAAGATTTTAAATTGATTTTAAGTAGAACCAGAATAATGTAAAATTGATCTAAATTTTTTACTTTTGCTCCTTTTTTTATTTTGCTAAGTCAATTAAACACTAAAGACTAGGAATGCTCAATATCCTTTCTAAAATTCAGGGGTAGAAAAAAAAGTACTCCTGCTGAAAGGATAGCGTTAAAATATATGTAAGCCATCTCAACCTTCCCCTTGAGGAAATGCTCAGTCCAGATTGCTCCAGATCTCAGGGGAAAATTATGGAATATGTATTGTTTAAGTCTTTTCACATTGGTTTGCCATTCAATTCTGTCTCATTATAAGAATATCTTTTTTTTTCTTGGTTACCTTGGTTTCCTTCTTATTTTTTGGCTTTTTAAAATAATTTAATATTATAGACATCAGTGTCAGTAAATAAGTAACAAAATTTTGACACTGCTTTGTATTTCCTAAGACATAAGTGAAAGCTTTTGCTTATTTTGTTTTTCTTCTTTTCCATGTTTAATTTTTTTAAAAACTGAATATCTTTTAAAATTTATGTTTCTGACTTGAATATTTATTTATAGTGTTCCATAGTCTGGCATCATGTAGCAAGTTGCTTTAGAAAATGTGAAATGTTTTTAAAATATAAATTTATGATGACTTTAAATAAAAAACAAATGGTACCAATTTATGAATTTTTATTTTACTTTCTATACTTTATTTTCAACCTTATTACATTTATTACTATATGGAAATTATGTGATTGCAAGTTATATATCTCCCTTAATAGACTTAATTCTCTTAGGGTATGATTTATATCTAATTTCTAATTGCAACCTCTGTAACATCTGGTAAAATATCTGGCATATGATTATATTTCCCTGGGAGGAAAAAAATATATACATATATAGTATCTATATATCAATCTCTATAACTTCACATATTTTAAATTAAATGAAGTATAAATCCTAATACCCTCTGATATAGTGATTCATTTTCTGTAGTTGAGATTCCATTGTACTGATTGGTATTGTCTTTGCTTATTTTCATAAACACTTATGTTTTATGTATGTTCAATTACATAAAATAATTAAGAGTAGCTGTAATCACACTTTAAAGTCATGACATTTTTATTTTGTTACTCTTTTATTGAAAATATCCTGATTTATTGAAAAAAGACATAAAATAAAATATATTTAAAAAAATTATCAAAGATTATTCAAGCAGACCTGATTTTCCGAATTACATTATTAATAAGCCATTTTCCTTCTTCCAACCTAAAAAGAGAAGACGTTTTTGGATGTCTAGTCATCTATTCATGGTTAGATATACTTTTGGTTCATCTGAACCTTAAAATTCTGAGCTCCTGAGTAGTTCCCAACCGATCTGGGACTTGTCACATCTATTCTGTGAAATCGTAAAAGGGCCAACTATGAGATGTCATTCAAGTTCTTCCTCTGAGATATCATAAAATATTAACCAGCTCCTCTGTAGGGTGTTCCCATAGGCAGGGAGGCCAGGGCACATTATGATTTACTGAAAATAATGGAATCTGATTACGATCCTAGGATTTGCAGTGCAGAGATACCATATATGAGACAGAAGCACCACAGACGTGCAGGGGGTATACCCACTGCCTGAGGGGTATACTCACTCCTTCTTGAACACAGTGGAGATCCCCACCAGCAGTTGCCCCCTTTCATATTCACATTGCTGTTTATTTATGTTGTACAATTTATAGAGATATTCATATTAGAGATAAGGAAACAGCAGACAGGTTCATGTGAACCAAATGGAAGGTCTGATATTTTTAACAATAAGGTAGACAAAGGCCCTAGCCCTGTACCTGGAATATTGTAAGTGTTCAATAAACTTTAGTTTGTTTTTTGCCTTCCCAGCTTTTGACTGTAATTCCAGTGTTCTTTAGATTATACAAGGCTGTGTCTCTAAGAGTTACCTCTCTATTGGGTAGGTCAGAAATAGTTTTTTTTCTGTACTTAATTGATCATTTTCACTTTGTGTTCTTTAGACACTTCTGTTTCTGTTCATGCATTGCCTTGTGTATCGAAGGAAAAATGGAAAAATATAGATTATATAAATCACTCTAATAATGATTATATCAGATCCTTCCTTTAACTTTCATATTCATTTTTATTCTTTTGGATTCCAGTTGGGAGATAGAACTTTGCATATACAATAAATTTAAGAAAATGAGAAAAGTAATTTTTGATGAGATTTGAATATTGTTTTGGAGGGTGAGGTTTATAAGCATTGAATCCCCAGGTCATAAGTCACTCAGAATTTATGACAGATGAAGTTTGTGTGGGGAAAATCAAATAATGAAATGGAAATTAAAAAATTACTTCTGCAAACTGTATTTAAGATATGTTCCCAAGATAAACTGCAGCTAGCCATATAGTGTGTTGTGTGTGTGCGCACATATGCACATGTATACTTATACACTAACATGAACATAAATGTTTGAGTGAATGAGCTATCAAGAAGTGTATTCAAAACCATAAAATCCCACATAGCCGTGTGTATTAAGTCAGCCTGGAACTGCAGAATTAGCTCTGGAGTGAGAAAGAGAAGATTATGTTCATATTAGAGACAATGCCACTAATTAGGTGTGTGTCATTTATTCTTTGTTTATTCACCCCATATTGGAAACTTAACATGTTCCAGTAATTGGGCTAAGTAACAGGTGCTTAACCTTTTTGAACCCCAATTACTTTAATGATAACCCTAGTTAAAATAGTTTAATAATAATCCCAGTTAAAATAGTTTAATAAGAACAGTAATGACTCCTTTTTATTCTTATACAGAGGCCTTTGTCCTGGACTCTACTCATACCTTCCTCTGGGCATGTTCTTCTCCAGGGCCAAGGAGTCCAAGGGATTAAAGTGACCTGTTCCTTGGGAGCCCCTGCTTCCCCGTTCTGTGCCACACTCTGCATATGTGGAACCCTGGAACTCCCTACCCAAACATCACTGAGTCCCATTCCAGGAGCTGTGTGGGCCTCTTCCTTGTCTTGACTTCCAAGGGCCAATTGCACTGCAGCAGGTGTGTCCCCTAGACCTGAAGGTTCTCCAAAGCTGTTTGCAGGAAGTATGGATGGTGCTTGGATGTATAAGCTTTTGTGTCCCTGTGAATCCATATAAGGCCTCTGGTAATGCTGGTTGACTGGAGCCCGGGGAGGGAAAGGAAGAGATCTGTACTATGAACTGGGGCTTGAGTTCTCTCAGTCCTGCCCTAGTTGGTGAAAGACTGTGAGGATCCCAAGAAATCTGTTTCAATTAGGGAGGTCAAGTTAAAACCAAACATATTTTATTTGCCAGTTAGTTACCTTGATTTTTAAGTTTAAATATTAAACATATGGCATCTAGGTCTCCATTTGTTCTCTTTCCCTGTGTCCTACAAATATTAGGGTTGGGTTTGAATAATGCCTACCTTAAAAATGTGTTTTATGGGACAAATGGGATATATATGTTAAAATTTTATTTAAATTGGAAAAAATCTATATAAATATAAGATATATTGTTATATCATAAAATAAAAATAAACACTAACAGAGGGAGCCCAGTGGTAATGAGATACTTGATATTTTACATATAGCCTCAGTGCATAGTGCTCAGGTCATTGTGGATACTCACTGCTGCAGACACATGAAATTTACTTAAACGTGGAAAGCCATTTCATAACTGAGTCTGTGCACATGCTTCCTGAAAAGTCATTTATTTTCCCTTCTTCATTGAATCAATCAATCTGTCATCTATCTACCTACATATCTGTTGTTACTGTATACAGATGAGGATATTGTAAAACAGAGAAGATAAGTGACTTACTCAAAATGAGAGTGACGGAGTTAGGAATTGAGTGAAGTCCTCCTGACAGTTAAGATAGTCCCTTTTCACCCTTCTTGCCTGCGTTAGGTACACAGAGGTAACTGACCATCTCGTATATCCATGTGGATGGTGCTCTACACAGTCAATTCTAGGGGTATGTCACTCACATGGTCATCTATGAATGGCATCCCTGGAGCCCGGCGGTGGGACACCTGTGGTGGCTCAGTAAAGAAGCCATTCTCAGGAGATAGTCAGTGTAGTCTGAGAGATACTCTGTGTGTGTGTGTGTGTGTGTGTGTGTGTGTGTGTTTTCTTTTTTCTATTTAAAAATCTTCACATATGTATTGGAAATCTTGAGAATTACCTGCTATAAAGAGGAGGCACCACATTTGGGAGCTCCTCAACACTTTTGCATGGGAATAAGCAAATTGACATCTGTTCTATCTTTCTTTCCTTCTGTTACAATGAAGATGTTATTTCTTCTAGCTGATTGGTATCTCCTGTGTTCTAAGTCTCATCTCCTCCCACCTTCATAGGGAAGATACATCCCCGTCAACCACCCTCTCCTGGATTCTTACTGTTTTCGATTCAGCATGCTTAAATCTTTATAAAATGTCAAATAACCTTCCCACAAGCCCCAATCCTTTTTCAAGATTGAAAGAGTGCCTACCACTCTTCTTTTTGATGTTTAACCTCTTAGAAAATCCTCTGTATTTACCGTTAACTTTTCTTCACTTCTTACTCACACTTTATCTCTTTCTAATCTGGCATCTATACTCAATACCAACAAAACTTCTCTTTCCATCATTACTAATGACTTTTCATTGACTAAATCTAGTGGATGCTTTCCAACCTTCATTTACATGACCTCTTGGTACCACTCAACACTGCTGGTCAATCCCTCTTTTTGAAATATTCTTTACTCCCATCTTTGGGTTGCCCCTCAGTCTCCTTTGTCAGTTTATCCTCTCCTGTTCCGTCATTAGAGATTTTCAGGTCTCAGTTCTGGGTCCTAAACACTCTGTGTATTATCTTGGCTTTACTTCTCAAAAGTTAACTATTGCCACATTTATATCCTCTGTCAAGATCTCTCTTCTGAGTTCTTAACCTGTATATACAACTTCCACTTGGTGCCTCCAACTAAAAATATCCTAAACCGAATTTGTAGATTTACTCCCAAATCTATTCCTCTTCTAATGTTTTCCTTCTCAAATAATGCCCTAATTCTGCATCTTGTTTAAATCACAAACCTCGGAATCAAACTTGTCATGTTAAGGGAGGTCTGACCACAAAGGTTACCTGAGCTCAAAGACTGGTGAGAGTGACCACTGGGACTTGTTTTAAGATTGCCTTTTCTCCCTTTGGTTGGCTATCACACCAACATATGAACAGTGCAAAGGCTACAAACATGAGCAAGGATGCAGGTTAGCACATGCAGCTCCGCATGGGCTCCCTAATATCTCGTAGAGGCACGCCGAGCTCAGGATCAGTGCAGCTTACAAAGAGAAAGGGCTCTTTATAAGCTCAGGGAAGTATAAACTCTGGATTTTGTCTTTCATGCCATACTGAGGATGTTATTTTGGAGGGAAAAGACCAGTTAAGGATTGACTGACTCTATTATCTTATAAGAAAGTCTGGCTGTGCCATGGTTACATACATCCACTTTCTATTTTCACTGCCCTCCCACACATTTCCCTTTCTGCCCACATGCCATTAACAACTAAGTCAAGACAATTCTACATCCTAAACTACTTGCTGACTTCATAAACACTCCTTGATCCAAGTCACTGTCATCTCTTGATTGTTCTACTGTTGTTAGTGTCATTTTCTAACTTGTCTCCCTGACCATCCTCCTATCTGTTCTCTCTCTAGCAGCCCCTACTGAGTTTTTAAAATACAGATTAGATGACATCAGTCTTATACTTAAAACTTCCCAATGACTTTTCATTACTCCTTGCAAAGTCAAAAGTTTAAAATATAGGCATTTCTCCCATAGGGTTATTTTTATAACTCAAATTTAATAATTATATATTTTGGATTAATATAATTTATTATTTAAGGGAAATTATTAATGCATTATATAACTAGGAATTATAACTATTACATAATTATAATTTATTTAGAATTAACCTCTCTGATTGATTAATTGCTTTAGGTTAGTAATAGCGAAGGAGGAAAAAATGCCATTGTTTGGGTAAACCAGCTGATTTGTTTGAGAGACTTTGTACTTTGCTTTTTCTAACAATGTGTTTTGTTATTGCTATAGGCAACAGGGAAGAAAACCACACAATAATTGGTAAGAAAAGAAAGGCTTTTATTCTTGGACAAAACGTAGATAAAAGCAAAGGCTAAATTTGTGCAGTGGTGTTTAGGTTTTTACAGTATATCTGAGGCTCCATACCATCGGTAAGGTGGGAACAGGGGCAGCTAGCCTGGGTATGGATGGAACACTGTGTCAGTGTTTGGTTGATGGACAAGTGCGTTACCCTAGGCTGCCGTTTCTGTGTGTCCCACGTGTCTTTTGCTTTTTCTATTCAGAATTTCCTAAATGACCCTTGCTTTTACACTGCTTTTTCCACCATGGCCTCTAGCATTCTGAATAATCTGGACTCATCTTGGGCCACCTTCCATACTCTTAGTCTCTAATTAACTCCAGACACACTTTCAATTGTTTAAACTCATCAAAGTCCTTTTTTCTCTTGGACCTTTTTTCTTCTGCCCTTGTGTGGAATGTTATTATTTTCCAATTCCCATGTTTTTTCTACCTACCCATTCCCTTTAGCTAATTCCTTTTCCTTCTTTAGGACTCATCTTCAATGTCATATCATGAGGGAAGCCATTCTTGAGTCCCTAAAGATAGGTAAGGTGCATTCTCCATAGCTGCCAGGACTCCTTCAGAACACTTCTCATATTTGTAATTAATTAATTAATTGTAGAATTATTTTTTAAATTTTCTCTTTTCCACCAGAAGGTCAACTTCATGATGGCACTAACTATAGCTGTGTTGTTCATAGTTGTGTTCCTTGGCATAGTACCAAGCCCGGAGTATTGGTGGAAGAAAGATCAATGTAAGGATAGAAGAAATGAAGGCAGGCAGGCAGCAGACTTAGGACATTATTTTTGCCTTGCACCTTCCTTTGGTATGTATTTTTCAGAGCATATGTGGTCTTTGGTTACCTGTGCCTTGTTATTCTCAGTATTCACATTATGGGTCACTGAAATAATTGTTGCTTTGTATTAACATGAGAGTTGATGAGGTGCTTTTTGGAGAAATATATCTGTCAACTTGTTCAACCATCTAAGGCTGTGTGTCCAATGTGGTAGTCATTAGCTACATACAGCTTATGAGCACTTGAAAGTGGCTAGTTCAAATTGAAGTGTATTGTCAGGGTAAAACACATAGTGTATTTTAAAGACTTAGTATAAAGGAAATGAATGTAAAATATCTCAATAATTTTTACATTGACTGCATATTTGGGATGTATTATGTTAAATAGAATATATTATTAAACTAATTTCACTGATATATTTTCCTTTTTAAAATGTGACTACTAGAAAACATCCATGTGGCTTGCATTTTATTGCTATTAAGTATAACTATAGGCATAGAATGCAGCATCCTTTGCATCGCTGCTAGACCCCAAGGGAGATGAAAATCATTCTGGTGAAATGAAGTAACTGCTTTCAAAACTGTTGTGCTAAGAAATCTAAGAAGTTCTACTGTACTCCTTGTTGGACTAGTACAGGCTGATTTCCCTGAGTTATTTTTATTATCTCACTATCATAAGTAGAATTTCTATACATGAATATCATTTTTGAAATAACATAGTTGTTACCTTTTCATAATGTTTTACAGTTTAGATTATTTATTTTCCCCTGTGAGTTTCTACTTTGATAGCCACTGTCTATATTTCCTTTGCTAGATTCTAGAATGTGGTTTGGTATTTTTTCACTTAGGCAAATGACAGTGTATAAAATTTCAAGCTTTGAAATAGCCTGAGAGTTTTCCTGATGTGAAAGAGGATGCTGAAGACAACTATAAATTATCTTGCAACCAGTATTAAGTTCTAGAACTCTGAATTCCAACAAGATGCCAGTCCATTAAGCAAACAGATGAAATATGCTTTGCCTAAACTATCTGCAGCACAGTCAATTATAATTCTTAATAATGAGACAAGGAAGGGAAGCTTGGGCACCTGGAACTGAAACTACATATCACCCACTTAATTATTAGTGGATATTTATGATTATTGCTTAAAGTTGGAACTGATTTAGTGTTCTTAGAGATTTCTGGCACAGCCTTCAATTTAAATCTCGTTGTTAATTTCCGGTTATTTTTTACTCCAGGCACTGAGCTGTAAAATATGTTATATAATACTGTTTGACTCTGTTCAAAATCTATTTTTTGGTATCCAATAACTAAAACCTAATAAAAAGATAAGTCAGGGCCCTATCATTACCACCATTATTGTTTTAAAACCATAGAATACAAAATACAAAAAATATCTTGACAGTCCAACTCCTTTAGTCCTACATGAGAAAACTGAGTAATGAAGTGAATTGCTGAAGTCGCAAAGCGGGGACTAGGGTTTAGCCTTCTGGTTCCCCGTGTAGTGTTCTTCCTACTGACTTATCCTGAGAGCATATTGGTGCCAAAGCGCAGTGACTAGATATCAATATTGTTAACTGGGTAAATAAGGAAGCATCCTCACGTATGTTAAGCATCCTTAAGAAAAATCTACAGTTATTTATTTGTGTGTGTGTGTGTGTGTGTGTGTGTGTGTGAGATTTCCATGGCATTTTGGGAAGGAGGCACTTTATAAATATCGTTGCTTTGTTGAAGATTTCCAAAAAGACTGAGAGATTTTTTAGTGTTCCCCATGTCCTTATATTTCTTCCTTTTATTTTTTCAGATATGAGAGTACAAAAGGACATTTTTGAAAAATAGACTTTATTTTTTTTTAGAGCTGTTTGAGTTCACAGTAAAATTGTGTGGGCAGTATAGAGATTTCCCATTTATCTCCCACCCCTACAAAGGGACATTTTTGACATTTTGCTAGGTTATCTCTAGATTATGTGTTTTCATTTGTATTTATTAATGTATTTATTTGATAGTCATATATAAATATTTGTTACATAGTCATTTGGGAAAGGTAGGATTGAAGCCTGATAAGAAGTGCTTTTGATTCTGTGGAGTTGGGGGAAAGAAGATTAAAAATAAACAACAAAGAACAAATAAATGTGGTTTTCTTAAGTCAGAATGTAAACTTGTGCCAGAGAATATCTTAAAGAACTGTTTGGTAAAATGAAGAAAATGAATCCCTACTCTGTTGCTTTTGGAAATCTTCAATTTAAGTTTGCTAAAATTATGTTTATGAATAATCTAGGGTTTACCTATTTAAAATTGCAACTTCAAAAGTAGTTATGTCTGTATCTTTGTATTTCCAGAAAGGCTATTTTAATAGTTAGAAGAAAGGGGTCTGGTTGAATTATGATGAGTGTGTAACATCAGAAAAGTAATTTTTTCCTGCCAGGGCTTCATTCTCTCGTTTGTAAAATAAGAAGGGGGAATAAGAACAGCTTTCCCAACTGGTGGTTTGCAGATTTCTATGCAAAATATCTGTTTGAATTCTCCTTAAAGCAACAGGATCGACTATTTTAAAAATGTATTTTTCCTTTAAGATTTTAAGTTGGGAACAGATAACTAGTGAGCTCCCTACTCTATCCCAAGCTTCTTGCATGGTGCCTGGCCCTGCTAGACTTTCAATTACTGAATGCTTGGCATTTAGAGGGGATCAGACAGGTGTGGTCATGTTAATGTCCTATTTGCATAGT
Source organism: Eulemur rufifrons (assembly GCF_041146395.1). Lineage (NCBI taxonomy): Eukaryota > Metazoa > Chordata > Mammalia > Primates > Lemuridae > Eulemur > Eulemur rufifrons. The sequence goes on from NC_090989.1 coordinate 72,280,843, forward strand.
TCTAACTATGGTGACTATGGTCTAATTTTGAATATTATGCAATTTTAATGTTATTCCTATAAAGTATCATTTGTTAAAGACAGAAAGCATAATAAACATTGATGCTGAAATGATAAGTCTTTGACTCTTACAATCTGAGCTGTTACAAAAGGACTCTGCTTCCTATTTAAAATAGGTGAATCTGCTAGAAAGAATTTAACAACATGGAATAAATCAAAATGCATAGTTGAACTCAAAACCGAAGAGGGGAAATCTCCATGTGCTGGAAATGAAAAGATAATTTATATTCATAGAGATGCACAGGAACTGATAATGTGTGCTTCAAGGGGGATTATTATCAGCACCAGACACAGGCATTGACAGTTGAGCACTGGGCTCCCTTATGTAGGCACAGGAAATGAGGCCTCAGGTACGTGTTAGGCTGGCAGACACCTGTATCAGAGACATTGCTCCTCCTGAGAAATGGTGATCTAGAAAAAAATGTTTACTTGCCAAGGAAAACTGAAAGCTTGAAGTCCACCTAGGGCAGTGAGTGGAAATTGTTGCCTGTGAGGCATTAGAACCCTGGACCACTTCCAGGGTGAGATCCAGTATCAAACTCTCCTTGTTAAGCTGGAATTCTAATCTGAGAAGTTAACTAAAAAAACTTCTCTGTAGCTGGGGAAATCCACAAAGTATTGTAAGAGCCCACTGCGAAGCCTGCCTGTGGGTTTCATAGGCCAGGGCAGCACAAAACCACTTTCTCTGAAGAAAATATCATAGTCCAATAATTGAAATCATGTAAGGATATAAACCATAAAAAGGAGAGTAAAGCATAACGAATTCAATAATCCATTTCCCTAAGTTCTAGATATTAGATAAATCTGAAATATATTTTAAAATAAGAATATTTTGAATGTTTATTAATTAAAAGAAGCAGAAACCACGAGGTAGGAACAGGGCAATATAGGAAACAGGTAATTTTCTTTTTACAAAATCTAAGAGTAATTATATAGTATATATAATAATAATATTAAGAAAGAAAATCTATGCATATGTTCAAAAGTAGGTTATATACAATAGAAGAGAAAATGATTGAATTGGAAATGAAATCACATAAATCATTCAGGATGCCTCTCTGAGAGATTAATAGATGGAAAACATTGAATGAGATTTTAAAATATATGGACTATAGAAAAAGAAGCTCCAGCATGAATTTGATAAGAGTTCTAGAAAAGGAGAAGAGATACAATGCCAGATCACCCATAATCAAAGAGATTAAGCCAGATAATTTGCAGATCTCAAAAATTTATATGGCCTTTTCTCATCATGTGTATTCTTAAAAAAATCCATGCCTGGAAATATTGTAGTAAAACCCATGTTGCAATAAAAACAAAATATCTTAAAAGCAGCCAGAGAGAAAAGGCAGATTAACTGCAAGCGAAAAATAGCTAGATTCATTGCAGACTAGAAGATGATGAGATAACATTTTCAGAACACCAAGGGAAAGTCAGCATCATTTTCATGTTGTACATCTGGTTAATTAAAATGGTTCACAAAGAACAGGTTGAATCTTGGAGGAAAGAGAGATTAAAAGATGCAATGGTGAGTGGAAAAGATGGCAAGCATATTGGTAAATTTTTGTGATGATTGAAAAGAATCTTATGACAAATTTTTATGGGTTTTAAAAACTGGAACTAAAATACTAGACAATGATAAGAGTGGGTGGATTTAAGTGTTTGTATTATTTGTTAGGAGCTTGGTGATAATGGTTACACTTGGACTTTGTTAAACTCCAAATTTGTGTTAAATATATAAGGGTAACCACTAAAATAATAGCAATAAAACTATAATTTCCAAATCAAAATAAGAGGTAAAAATTGGAGGAGGTATAAGGAGTAGTAAATCAATCCAATTGAAGGAACATAAGGATCAAGTAAAAAAGCAAAGAAATGCGTAATAAACAGAAAACAAAAACGAAGATGATAGAAATAAAAACAACTAGCTCTGTAAATTACAATGAAAGGAAAGTGATTATAGTCATCAATTAAGGGACATTCAGACCAGATGAAAACTCAAAATCTAAATGTATGATATTAATATAATGTTGAATGAGATAATCAAATTGCTGAATGATATGTATGGCCTGGTTGTTTTTATGTAAAAATGTATAATATGCAAAATTGCATACTCTTTATGGATACATACAGACGGAGTATAGAAACAAAAATATGAATAGGGAAGCTACATCCCAAATTCAGAAATAAGGTTGAATCTGGTTAGGAAAGTAATAGAATGGAAATAAGGAGATGACGCTTTAATTTTGTAAAAAGATTTGAAGCAATTATGGAAAATGCAAGTATTTGTTAAATTTGAGTGGTGAGTATGTGGATATTTGAGAGATAGTGAGAATGGCAGTCTGCTCTGTGGGTTCTGGAGCCAGACTGCCTGGGCTCAAATCCTCATAGCTGTTATGCTTATGAAACGTAGAACCTTGGGCAATCATATCACTTCTTTGCTCCTAGTATCATCATCTACAAAATGAGGAGAAAAAAAAAAGAAGAATACTAACCTCATAGAGCTGTTACAAAGATCAAATAAGTAAATACTATGTATAGAATCAATTGATAGCCCTGGCTCACAGTAAGACCTATACAGGATTGTTAGTATCTCTCTGTTTTCTACGTGTTTGAAATATTTCATGCTAAAAAGAGAATTCAAAGAAATGAAATAGTTAGTGGATAGGTGAAATTATAACAAATCTGCAAATTGTAATCAAGATAATCTTCACCAAAACATAAATTAAAAATCACTGATGAAAATTCTTATGTGCACATCAAGAAGTTTAGAGCATCAATATCAAAGTTAAAAGAAAAAAAATTTCATGAACATTCTGTTACACTTGATTTCCCACTTATGACAACAAAGATGACCCACATGTAGAATGGGTTATGTGTGAATACATACTTGCAAAGAGCTTCAAATTTATTCTCTTGTCATTAGAAACAAAACACAGAAATTCTTAAATTAAACCAGTTTTTTAATAGAACTAAGTGTAAGATTTGAAATATCAGATAAAAACAATGTTTTTTTTTTTCTGTTTTTGATTCTGTAACATATAGAGAAAATTCAACATACATTTAAATATGTAGTTGTTCTCCCAAACAAACACATACTCTTAAAGGGCATATGATTTGTTGACACATCATGCCTTTTCATAACAGAATGTGTCATATATAAGTGGAAACTGTTGACAATTTTTAAAATAGGTTATGGATGTTAAAGTCTAGCTGGCCTCCTCTGCAAAATTTGGGAGAATCACTGATCTATCTCTATGGATACATCAGTCCCTGCTGTATTGAACCCTGAAGTATGCTGCTTAGAGTCGTCCATGAAAGAAGGCTTTTGGTACCTGTACGTCTGTAATCACAGAAGCCACCCTTTCAAGTATTGGCTTGGCATTTTTGTCTGAAACCTCTGCTTCATTTCTTTTTTCGTGGGATCTTAGCATCTATTCATGGCCCCTCACTATCAGTCACAGTGGTAGTCCCTTGCATCCGTGTTTAACTTGTCCTCCCAAAGTGAACTTGGGTTATAGCACACAATCCATGTTTACATCCCAAGTGTACATACTATCCACATTTGAGAAATATTTTCATTTCTCTTTTGTGTGTAGTATCAAGTAATAAATTGTTCATAGAATTTGTATACATTGTAATTTAATTGAAATTTTACCAATCTTCATTGGTTTTTCAGTGGTAAGAGATGTAATCTATTAGAAAATTCTTCATTTTCCAATTCTAACTTATTGAAAATAGCTAGTAAATATCTATTTTTACCTTTGAGTCCCCTAGGTTTTGGGGATCCTAGACTTGCAGCCACTGAACTATTCCAATATGGACACTTTGTAGAAGAAACCTGAAGCCCAGAAAGAAGAAATCAGTTCATTGAAGAAATATATGTGTTTCCTTTTTACGTTATGTTGTGAGTCACTGTGCTAAGTACTAAGTTTATTGTGATGGATAAAGCTAACACAGTCTTACCCTCATGGATGCTACAGTCCAGACGGGGAAATACATATTAAACAATAAACAGAAATAGATATCTAATTACAAATTTGGATAAGTGCAATGAAGGGGCAAAATATATTGTGTCCTAGGGAATATGAGTGTGAATATGGAGGCAGATTTAGATTGGAGGCCTAGGCAAGACCTTGTTGAAGTGCTATGTAAGCTGTGACTGGAATTTATTACAGGAAGAAATCAATTCGGGCAGAGGGGAACGCATGTGAAAAATTTCTTAGGTCTGAACAGAAAGAGGGAGCATGTGCCTAGAGCTTAGTGAGCCAGGAAGAGAGTAAATTAAGATGATGATGAAATGGTAGGCAGGAGCCAGATGGTGCAGAGCTCTCCAGGCCATGCTAAGGGTTTGACGTTTTATTGTAAATGAAATGGGAAACTATTAAAGGGTTTAAGCAGAAGAGTGGCATGATCCAATTTGTTTTGTAAAATATTACCTCGACTGTAGTGTGATTTGGAAGGGAAAAAGGGGAAGAGTGTTAGTGAGGAGGCTGTTGGTGGAATCCAGCCAGGAGCTCTTGATGGCTTAGACAAAAGTGGTGGCAGTGGGGGTGTAGAGAAGCAAGCCATTGGGATCAGACCCCAGATGTCTGGATCCCTCTGGCTTGTATATCCCACTGCGCCACACTGCCTGGCCTGAGCTTGCCAGGGATAAGGCTGATGGATGTGCTCTTGGAGTTCTGAATTGCTCTTTTGCAGAAAATATTATTACCACTTGAACTCACTCTAGTTGACTGTGCAAATTTTTTTGGTGGATGTGGATGACATTAAAAAAAGATGATAGACAAAAATCACATTTTATAACAGTATCATTTTTACCTGTAGATAATTTAGATTTGAGATGTATGAGGGAATTCCTCAGGCTTGCCAACATGGATAAACAAATCTCCTCTGAAATACAGGATAATTTCTGGACAAGTCCAACATTTGTGCAGCTCCTCTGATGTCAGGAAACTGTCATGCCTGTGCTCTTCCAAATAATGTGTCCTGTTCATTTATTTCTGGTGCCAAAAGATGTGTCTGTGAAAAAAGAGACTAACTGAGAAGATTTTTCTGTGCCAAGTAAGGATGCTTTTATTACAGAAGACTTTCTGTGTGCATAGAAGTGTCTACACTTCCCCCTCTTATTTTTTTTTTTTTTTTGTATCAGGCCAAAAGCCATGTTTTCAACTCCAGTTTAGTGTTTGCTATGTATTTCTGCCCCTTGCTTTATACATTTCTAGTTTTTGTGGTCTGATCATAATCAAGGAAAAAGACAGCTATATCAGCACATTAGACTTCTTCAAAAGCCAATTGATGATTAGCAATGATAAGGTGTAAAGAGCAAAGGGATATGGCTTCAATCCTGGCTCTGACATTTATTTATTTTTATTTTTGTTGTTTTAAATTGAATGTAATGTATGATCCTGAACTGGATCTTATACCAGAAAAAAATTATTTTTGGTCCTCCTTATTAAATTAAATTAATTAATTATTTTCATTTTTATTTCAGAATATTAATGGGGTACAAATGTTTTGGCTACATGAATTGCTTTTGTACAGTTTGAGTCAAAGTTATAAGTACTCTCATTACCCAGATAGTGTGCATTTTACCCATTAGGTGTGATATTACCTTTACCCTCCTCCTCCCTCCCACCTGCCTGATTTCCATTGAGTTTTATTTCCATATGTGCATGTGAGTGTTTATCGATTAGTTCCAGTTTAATAGTGAGTATATGTGGTGTTTGGTTTTCCATTCTTGTGATCGATACTTCACATAGGAGAATGGTCTCCAGTTCCATCCAGGTTGTTAAAAAAGGTAGTAGTTCACCATTTTTTTTTAGTGGCTAAGTAGTACTCCATGGTATACATATACCACATTTTATTAATCCATTCATGAATTGACAGGCACTTGGGTTAATTCTACATCCTTGTGATTGTGAATTGTGCTGCTATTAACATTTGAGTGCAAGTGTGTTTTTGGTAAAATGGCTTCTTTTCTTTTGGGTAAATACAGTAGTGGGATTGCAGGATCAAATGATAGGTCTACTTTTAATTCTCTGAGGAATCTCCATATAACTTTTCATACAGGTTGTACTAGTTTGCAGTCCCACCAACAATGCGTAAGTGTTCTTTTCTCTCCAAATCCACACCAGCATCTGTTCTTTTGGGCCTTTTTGATAAAAGTCATTCTGAGTGGAGTTAAGTGATATCTCATAGTGGTTTTGATTTGCATTTCCCTGATGATTAGAAATGTTGAGCATTTTTTCATGTTTATTGACCAATAGCCTATTTTCTTTTGAAAAGCTTCTGTTCATGTCTTTTGCCTAGTTTTTAATGGGGTTGATTGTTTTCTTGCCAATTTACTTGAGTTCTTTGTAGATTGTGAGTATTAGCCCTTTATCGGTTGTATAGCATGAAAATATTTTCTCCCATTCTGTAGGTTGTCTGTTGGCTTTATTGATTATTCCCTTGGCTGTGCAGAAGCTTTTTAATTTAATCAAACCCCATTTATTGATTTTTGTTATTGCTGTGATTGCCTTTTAGGGTCTTCTTCATAAATTCTTTGCCTAGGCTGTTATCTAGAAGAGTTTTTCCAATATTTTGTTTTACAATTCTTATAAGTTTCATGCCTTAGGTTTAAGTCTGTTATCCATCTTAAATTAATTTTGTGAGTGGTGAGAGGTAAGGGTCCTGTTTCAATCTTCTACCAGTGGCTCTCCAAAAAATCCCAGACCAGATGGTTTCACAGCTGAATCTTACCAGACTTACAAAGAAGAATTAGTACCCATATTTCAGAAATTATTTCATAACATTAAGAAGGAAGGAATCCTCCCCAATTCATTCTGTGAAGTCAGTATCACCTTGATACCAAAGCCAGGAAAGGACACAACAAACAAAGAAAACTATAGACCAATATTCCTTATGAATATAGACGCAAAAATTCTCAATAAAATTTATCAAACTGAATTCAGCTGGACATAAAAAAAAAAAAATCCTCCATGACCATGACCAAGTGGACTTCATTCCAGGGATGCAAGGATGGTTCAGCATACATAAATCTGCAAGTGTGATTCACCACATAAACAGAAGCAAAAACAAAGACCGTATAATTATCTCAATAGACACAGAAAAAGCATTTGACAAAACTTAGCACCATTTTATGTTAAGAACTCTCAACAAAATAGGCATGGACAGAACATATCTCAAAATGATAAAATCCATATACAACAAACCCACAGCCAACATCATACTGAATGGGGGAAAATTGAAAGCATTCCCACTTAGAACTGGAACTAGACAAGGTTGTCTACTGTCACCACTTTTATTCATCATAGTACTGGAAGTCCTAGCCAGAGCAATCAGGCAAGAGAAGTAAATCAGCAGTATCAAAAAGGGGAAAGAAGAGGTCAAACTATTGCTCTTTGGTGATGATATGATCTTATATCTAGAAAACCCCAAAGACTCTGCCAAGAGACTCCTGGAAATGATAAATTCAGCAAAGTCTCAGGTTACAAAATCAATGTACATAAATTAATAGCATTTCCATATACCAGCAACAGTCAAGCTGAGAATCAAATCAGAGACTCAATACCTTTCACAATAGCAGCAAAGAAAATAACGTACCTAGGAATGTATTTAACCAAGGAAGTGCAAGACCTCTTTAAGGAGGACTACTTGGAGAGGAGAACTACAAGAATCACTGAAGAAGGAAATTGCAGAGGATCTAAACAAATGGAAGAACATACCATGGTCATAGATCAGCAGAATCAACATTGTTAAAATGTCTATACTTCCCAAAGTGATTTACAGATTCAATGCAGTCCTCATTAAAATACCAATGTCATTTTTCACAGATCTAGACGAAATAATTCTACACTTCCTATGGAACCCAAAAAGAGTCTGAATAGCCAAAGCAACCTTAAGCAAAAGGAGCAAATCAGGAGGCATCAATTTACCAGACTTGAAGCTATACTACAAGACTATAGTTACCAAAACAGCATTGGTACTGACACAAGAACGGAGACATAGACCAATAGATTAGAACAGAGGACCCAGATATAAAATCATTCTCATATCGATTGCCATTTGATCTTTTACAAAGCAGACAACACTGGGAAAAGAATCCCTATTCAATTAATGGTGCTGGGAAAATCCGACATTCATTAACTCTGGGATGTACCACCAGTCATATAACCTCTATAAGCCTCAGTTTCCTAATCTATATTTAAAAAGAAAAACCTTATGATAGTACTTGTCTTACATTATTTCCATGAGACTTTAGAGAAATAATCCACATAAAGTACCTGGTATGTGGTAAGTGCTTGGCATTTGCTATTGGTGAAAGGAACTCAGGAGAATTTGCCCATTTCTACTGCTATAACCATGGGCCTTCCTATCCACATTAATTCTGCCTAAAAGTTAAATATACCATGTAAGCATGGCACACTATCATGTGCTTTCCTTAATTTCTTAGAACAGCTTTCAGAAGTAGGTTCTAGTCATCCCAACAATTACACAAGAAGCAAAGTTTGCCTATGCATGAAGAAATGAAATAGCTTTCTGGATACCAGTTTGGGACAAGGCCAGGATACCTCTGGGAGATATTAAAACGGTTTTCATTTTAAGGGGCACAGAACAGAAAGATCATGCTATATTAAGGAGCTCTGATTCCAGGCATTGGGAGATGTGCTGCCATGGGACTCTCCCCTCTCCCTAGTGTTTTGCTGCTTTTTGTGTAAAATGAACCTTGAATTAGATCACCCTGAGTGGCTTTTCTGGCTCAGAAATCTTCAGATTCTAGGATTATCTTCATATTTGAAGTGTCTTGTAATCTGCATTCTCCAGCAGTTGCTCTTGAGCTGCCTGGAATGCCGTGTCCCTTACAGATGTACTTCTTTGAGTGATCATCTGAGAAAGACCAAGGAGTTGCGACCCAGTGAAGTTAACCAGAGCCAAATTCCCCTCAATGAACAGAGATCCTTAAAAGCAAGAAATTGTTTGGCTTCATGGCAATGCCTGAATTAAGCTTTATTCATCCATACCTTCCATGATATTCTATATTGAAATAGGGCTTCCATAGGAACCTAATGGTGGATTTGGATTTAGAAAGTGAGAAATTGTGCATCTTTTTACAACTGAAAGGAGACTACTCATCTTTTATCCTTAAAGTGCCTGAAAGTGAGCACACCAAACACAGTCATTCTGTCCTCAGGCTGACAGCTTTTCTCCATCCCCCTGGTTGCCGCCTGCCTAATACTTAAGGCCCTTATTAAATGGATTAACTCTCTAAGTGGCTCCCATGACCACACCATCACCCCACTCTAATTCAGCCTCCTCTATTGTCCCCGATTTGACTTTCTAAAATACTGCCCTCATAATTTTATTCCTTGACTTAAAATCCTTTGAAGTTTCCCCATTGCCTCATACAGTGGTTTTTGAAGTATGTGGGGCAAGACAGTCCCTTTGGCATATGGGAAGAAACCATTGTAACTTCTGGTTTGTGTTTAGTACTGACCTCATTTAAAAATTTCTACTTTGATCTATAATGTACATATAATTTACAGAGTAGTATATGCAGGTGACTTATAAATAATAAACAGACATATATGGAAGCTATAGATTTAAAATATTTTACAGATAGTGATGTGTAACCAAAAAGATTTGGAGATCCTTGGTTTAAAGAATAAAGTAAAACTTAACTAGTAGCTTTGCTTAAGAACGCTCAAGTGTTCTGGACCCTCCTTTCTTTCTGCTGTCACCTCTAGCCACTGGATCCATGCCCTTATTTCCGCACACCCTGACCATGCCCTTCTGCTTGCCCAGCCCTGAATGTGCAAGGCACATGCATCCCTCTGTGCCTTTGCTCCTGCAAGCAAAATCCTGCTGTCTATTCTAGGCTGCATCTAATATGGTGCTTCATCTTCAAAGCCTTTCTTAACTGCTTCTTGTCCCAGAACCCACTATCCCAGGTAAAATTAGCATCTCCACTCTGTGATTCCATGGCATTTTGTTTGTTCCTCTGTGACAGCACTTTTCACGTTCACTGCCATAATGATTAGTTGTGTATGTGTCTCCCTGACAAGGCTGTGGGTGCCTTCAAGACTGGAAGTGCATCTTACTCATCTTTGTACCCAGTACCCAGTGCATGTTTAAAGTCAATAAATGGTGTTTGAGTTATTTTAAATTTTCCTGAGCATATTACAGAGGACAGTCTGAGAGTTAGAGGGCCAATGGTATGAGGAATAAAATCGGCTAAGTACAAAAATCCTGTCCCTATTGGCATTTTGTATCTTAGCTCCGTGCTTCTGCCCTGCTTCTCTTGTCTTCCCCAGCTCAGACTGCTTTGGTGAGTGAAGAGGATACTTCAGAACAGCGTGTCTTTTCTTTCCCTTTAGCTTTGAGGTAGCATGAAGGTTAAGGATTGCCTGTCTCAAGGTCATTTGGTTCCCGTTGAAGTGTGAGGCAACTCAGGGCTTTGGAGACTGCATTTTATGGAGGACGCTGCTGTGCTTGTCAGACTGTTCAGCGTGGAGGGGAAATGGAAAGAAACACACTGAAGGCTGGAGGCATTATATTAAATGGCTGTAAACAGCTCTTTCTCCAAATGAGAAGCTCCTCGGAAAGTCAGAGGTGACAATGGAAAATGCCAGATATAACTTCTTTCTTTCTTTCCTTCAGCATACAAACACTCTTCATCTACCCTGTGCCTGGCACTGTGTTAGGTGCTGGGAGACAGTGGTGAATAATTCAAGGTCCATGCCCTTGAGGAGCTCAGAGTTCAGCAGCAGAGACAGAGGTGTAAGCAAGCAGCTGAAACAGTGTGCAGCTCTCCTAACCTGTGCACAAAGGAGCTCTGAACAGGGAGTGATTAATTTTGCCTTAGGGTGTCAGGGAAGGCCCTGTTGGGAGGGGGGGGAATAGATCTTTGAAGACTGAGGGAAAGCCCTGGGCAGAGGAGGAAAGCAGGGGTTGTACATTTCAGGCAGAGGGAACTACAGAAGAAAGAGTCTAAAGCAAGGATTGGCAAATTTTCTCTGTAAAGAATCTCTTAGTAAATATTCTGGGCTTTTCAGGCTATAGGGTCTCTGTTGCAACTACTCATCTCTGTTGTACGAAAGCAGCCATGGGCAACACATGAAGGAATGGGCATAGCCCATGTTCCAACAAAATTTTATTAACAAAATTGGCAGCCACAGGATTCTAGTTTGGATTCCTGGCCTAGATGAAGGACCTTCAGAGAGCCCCTAATCTCATGATTCCTAATCTTTTCATGTATTAGGATTACATCACACTTGCTGTTTCCTGCCCTTGGACCACTTTTCTTTTAGATCTTCCTAACAGTCTCCTCCCTCTCTTCATTCAGCCCTCTGTGATGTCATCTGCTAACCACTTCATGCACAATAGCACATCCATCTCTTGTATGCTGTATCATTTTTGATTGCTTTAATTTTCATCATAGCACTTAGATACTATTATACATTTTATTCTTTATGTTTTTATTTTTCTTCTTTCCTGTTAGAATGCAAGCTTCATGTTTTTTCTCTGTGATATTCAGTGGTGTACGGAGCTGATGGTACTCATCTCTACCCAGCTCCACCTGTACATTCAGTGACGTTAAGTGGTAGTTTTAAATTGGGAATATTTGTACTATAGAAATCAGCCTTATGGAAATCAGTTTTGGGTTTTCTTTTCTGGTCTTTTTTTTTGGCGAGGGGGATGGTTTTCTAACACACAACTGATTATCCCCTTTGCCTAGAAGAATAACCACCACAAAGTCTGGTACTTACAAAATAAATAAAATGTTTCATTAGTGTCTGTTGATTGAGAACATGGATATACACTTAAGATACAGAGTCCTCTTGGAATCCTTATTACCTCATGGGGAGAGTCATGGCCCTCAGGTGGGTAAGTGCTGATGGTGTCCATCACCTGTATTTGACCAATGGGGAGATTGAGGATTGGGGATAGGGTGTGGCTCTCTTTACTCCACGGAGCAGATTCTTCCAGCCCATGATGACACATCTCTGACCTTATACTTTCGGTTCTGCAAGGTGCTCCTTTAGGTCTGCTTACTGCAGTCTACTGCATGAATGAGGGGCCTCAGGCTTGCTTCACTTTTAATAAACAGCATGTATTTTTAATGCATTCCCATAGCTCAGTATGGTTGTAATTTTTGCTTTGTGTTTAAAAGTCCACACAAATTCTGTCCCTTTTCATCTGTCTTACTGTATCTTGCTTCTGATTTTTCTGGGACTTTGATTTATGGTATGCAAATGTGCCCTAGTCTATACCCTTTAGCTATGATTGGTCAGAAATGTATTTTTTAATGAACACTTTCCATCCTTAATAGTCTAATTTTGAAATCTGCAGCAGTTTAATGCCCCAGAAGAACTAGACAAGAATCACATTTAACAACCTTTTCAATCTTAGTTCCTTTAAGTGGGCAGTATTAAACTTTAATACAGAAGGCCCATTTGTAAACCCACAGAGACTGATTAAAAAACCCATCAAACTACTCCAGAATCCATATTTAACATTTACAAAGAACTTTGCATTTTGAAGATGCCTGGTAAACAATCATTTGCATTCCCTGTCCTAAGCACAAGCTGAGGAAACAGAAAAGAGAATTTGTATTTAGCAGGCCATTCGGTTTAGGGAGGGCCTTTCACTGTCACTCAGGATGTCTCAGCTTTTGGAGACATCCGTGTCCTTCACAGCCGCTCTGACCTGTAGTTTTTCTGCTGCTTCTTGGTTGTTTATGTGCAGTGATAGAAAATTCACTCTTTTCCTAGGCAACCTGTTTGTCCTTTGAACACAATTTGTTTTTTTATCTGCCTTTTCATAACTTTTACCCACTAGCCCTAGTTCTGTCCCTGTGGAGCCCCTCAGAACAGATTGGCTGCTTCTTTCTGCTGTGGGCTCTCAAGAATGTGGAGACGGCTCACATCCTCCAACCCCCAAACCTCCCTTCTCCAGGCTGCATATCAACTGTTTATTCAGCCATTCTTCATATGACAGTTCTTAGAACCCTCTTTATTTGGCTTGCTTTCCTCTGGACATGGTCCAGTTTTGCCAGTGTCCTCCTTAAAGTGACTGAACAATGCTGGAGAGTGGCTAGGGCCATCGACTCTTAAGCTAGACCTGCCTCTTCATTTTAGCTCTGTGACCTTGGGTGAGGTGGCGTCTCTGAATCTCAGTAATCTCATCTGAAAAATGAGAAAAGGGTACCTCATCCATTCATTGCTGTTAGTTATAAATAAAACCATAGAAAAATCCTCAGGAGAGTGCCTGGTACAAAGGAGATGGATTCAAAATATGGCTGATTTTATTAAAAATGACTATTAGTTCTCTAGATATGACCTCTATAACAAAATTTGCATCACTGTTATATTTTTCATTTTAGATTAGAGTTTACATGGAGGCACTTTCTCTAAGTTTAGGCACAATTGCTGATTAGGCTGGTCCTAGATAAATGTAATCCAATTTTAGTATCAACGATTTCTTGCCTAGTTTTCTATAGTCCCTTTTGTTTCTATCACCCTCACACTCCTATAACTGATACAAAACTAGGTGCTCCTCCCCTTCCTTCTCCTCTCTCTTCTACCTACTTGCTCTCCAGCACCCTGGCCTGCATGAGATGAGGGTTATGTCTTGGTTCCTCTTTGGAAAGGAAAGGGTGATGTCCACTCAGTATGTAGGAGATGAGTTATTACCCTAACTCATTCGTGTGTTAGCTGGGTGACCTTGGACAAGACACTTTCCCTGTGAGCCTCAGATTTTTTTAATATTTAAAGTTGATGAAAGAAAGTGTTGATTCTTCCCATTTCTAAGATTCATTCTCTTTTCTGTAATGTAGTGTTCATCTTGAGATGTGTGATCAGACACCCATGGCTCTTTCTTTGTTCTGGGTTTCCACTGTGTTCCCAAGTAATGCTCCATAGCACTGCATCCAAGCCAGCCCGACTGGTTAGGTGGTCTTTCAGTTCGAGGATCCCATCCAGAACACCACATTACATTTAGTTATCGTTGTCTCCTTAGGCTCCACTTGTCTGTGACATTTTCTCAGACTTTCCTTTTCTTTGATGACCTTGACAGATTTGAGGAATACTCATCAAGTATTTTGTAGAATGTCTTTTAATTGGGATTTGTCTGTTGTTTTTCTCACGATTAGACCAAGGTTGTGGGTTTTTCAGAGTTAGATCACAGAGGTAAAGAGCCATTCTCACCACATCATCTCAGGGGTGCATAGTATCAACATGATTTATGACTGTTGATGTTAACCTTGATCACCTTGCTGATGTAATGCTTTGTTTGTCAGGTTTCTCCATGGTAAAATTACTCCCTCTCTCCCTTTCCATTCTGTATTGTTTGGAAGGAAGTCATTATGCACAGCCAATGGAAGTTTATTTATTATACACCTCACTGTCCAAGGTGGATATTTCAATGGCTTTTGTCTTTTCTCCAGTAGTTATTCAGAGAGCAAGCATTCTTCCATTCTGTTGCTCCAGCATCCCCTAGGGCTTTGTCATCTTAATCCAGCCAGCATTAAGGAAAAGAGAATGTGGAGGAGAATGTTTGCTTTCAAAAAGCCTTGGCCTGCAAATGGCACACATCACTTTCGCTTACATTCCATATGACACTCATTCATCTGCCAAACCTAACTGCAAGGGAGGCTAGGACATATGGTCTAGCTGGGTGCCCAGGAAAAAGAGGAAATGGATTTGAGCGAAATGCTAGCAGTATTTGACACACCACTTTAGAGCACAAAAGGTAGTAAACCAACCCTTCCTCCCCCACCGTCTCATAATACAGCCATCATTTCATAAAAACGCAAAAAAATGGAAGAACATAATCTTAAAATCAAAGAGAGTCATATAAATTGAAAACAAATTAGCTTAATAAAAACTTACTCCATTGACTCTATTTTTATTAATTACAGTATTAATCTGTGAATGTTTTTTGAGAACAAGCACTTACTTGCATGTCTGCATTTGAGAACCTCTGCCCTGTATTCTCTCTGTACCAGACTCTGTATCGTTCCCAGAGTGTGCTATGTTTTTCTGCCTGGAATACCCTTCTTCTTGTTTATTTGCCTAGGAAAATCCTACTCATTCCTCAAGTGACAGATGAGGTGCCTTCGCCCAGCCTCCAGAAAGATTAAGTCTCTTGCTCCTTGGTGCTATCACGCCATTCTGCTTCACCCTCTCTCATTTACCAGCTCTCCCACACTAGTGTTATATATAAATGTTTCATGCATTAGACTGGGTGCTCCCTGAGGACAGCACAGGCTTTATTCATCTCTTAAGGCCCCAAGCATAGTCTGACAAATAAAACGTGTGTTGGTTGCATATACCCATGATGCTAGATGGGCTAATTTTTTAGCCTCTATGTTTAAAATACAGCACAACTTGCTTTTTCCCTCCCTAATTATAAAAGAGATCGTCATTTATGATAGCCAAGCCTTCATGGAGGAGGTGATCTCGAGGTGAGCCTGGAAAGGCTGGTAGGGCTTGATAAATGGTAATAGAGGTACAGAAAGCTGGGCAGGTTTTACAGTTTTCTGTGACCCATCTTAGGTTCAGGGCATTTGTTCAATAGATGCTCAGGTCTCCTTTGAGACTTCTATAGGGCAACACATTCACTTTCATAGATCATCACGTAATTAAAACTCAGACTCTGAGCTTGTTCTGGCACTGCTCTCAGTGGTGCAGGTTGGTATAAAAGTCTCATGCTCATTATCCTGAACGGGAGTTACTAACTTGAATTCCCAGGGCTCCAACAGGGGAATGGCTTCACCATGGCAAAAGAAGTGTTTAATTACCGATACAGAAAGAGGAGCATGAAGAAAACAAACAATCATTTGCAGGCTTTAATGACTAAGCTGCCATACATCTCATTGCTAATGAAAGCATAACTTCTTAAAGTGACCGTATCAAACTTATTAGAAATAAAATATGAATTATAAGACAGTTATCCCTTTCCTTTCTTCTATCACTTTCTATCGTCTACTTTTAGCCCACTGTTTACTCCAGTGGTTTTACAAGCTCAATTAGTATTTTACTAAAACAGAAACCAGGAAGTAGAGTCTGTTCTCAGAATCTTCCCTTTACCTCACTTACACCGTTTCCTTGATTTTCATAGTGGAAACATTAGACTTTAATTAGGACTTACATTTTTATGGGATCTTCTAGTTCATACTATCACATTCTTGTTCACTTGAAATTCTCAATGATTATAGTGAAGGCTGGAATCACTTTTTCTCATTATACAGATACAAAATCTGACGCTCAGATATTAAATGACTTGCTCAGGACCATACATTTATGGTTCAAAGCTGCGTCTTCTGACTCCACATCTAGAGCTGAGAGTGCCACATCAGAAGCTGCCTGTCAGCCAGGGAGCCTCCTGGCAGAGGCACACAGAATGCTGTTTGCAGTGAGGTTAGCTAGCTGCGTGTTTCTCTGAAACGTCCCTGGCAGGTGGGATTGGATGAATCCATGGAGAAAATGCACTGAAGGTGAATCTTTTCCTATATTTCCACCACCGCTCAAGCAGAGGGTTCTAACCTGCTCAAGGGAATAGAAACTCATAGGAGAGACCTAAAGATCATTTATTTAATTTAACGTTCAGATATTATTGATGAGGAAATTAAGACCTGCAAATTAAATAAATTGAATGTATTTAACTTATGAAGATAACACAAAGCTGTTCATCAGGATGCCTAACTTTCAGTTCAGTTCTTTTGTCATGACTCTGCTTCCTCATTCCCAGTTTTCTTGACATCTCTTTTGCTTCTTAGGGCCACGTTGAAGAAGATGTGTTGATAGAGGCATTGCCCCATTTTCTTAAATAAGTGTGATGAAGTCACGTGTGCAAAAGTCCAACCATAGACATATGTTATAGAGAATAGGCCCATTCCCAAAGAACTAAGCATATCAAATGTTCAACTGGAAAGCTCTTTTAGACTTAAACATCAATAAATGTGTTCACCTTAACACACAGTGCCCAGCTTATTGCCTGGCAGAAGAAAAGAGATTCTTGGTACATATTGATTGAATAAATGGATGAAGGATAAAGTGATTATCCTTCTAAGAATACCATGTTGCTACTTCAGCAATCATCATTTCCATCTTTGCTTCAAATTTTATCACTAGAAGCAGCACTTTTTTTTCTTTTTCTCTTCATTTTAATGAAATAATTAGGGCTATAAATACATTAGAATAGTTAATTTTTTCTAAACAATAGAGACAAAAGATGGAGAAACTGTGGAAATTAGATTGTTGCTGGCAGTCCCCACCACAAGGAGAAAGCTTTAAATACTTATTTCAGCTGATGTACAAAAATTCAAATGTGGTATACAAAGGTTAGTTTGATGGTATTTGTGAGTAGAGAGTTTTTAAAAGTTGAGGACTACTTTTAGTTTGAAATACTTAGAGAAATATGTATGACTTGATGTTTGTTTTTATTATTATTATTTTTGTACTGGAAAAATGGCCTTTGTAATATCGGGGCTTCTTTCTGCTGAAGTATTTAGTGAAGATGAAATCTGGATTTTCAGATACTTTCCAGTGACATCTCATGGCCATGGGGGTTTTGCTTTTGCCTTGTGGTTCTCATCCAAGCTATTCTTTCTGGCTGAACTGGATCAGAATTTTAAAATTCAGGAGTTTCTGATGGATAGCTGACACACAGCAGAAATAGAAGTCTTCAAGGACCTGATTATGACTGCAGGAAGCTTGGGAATTACAGTGGCATTTTGGCCTAAACAGTGATTCTGGAATGGGACTATAAATTTGGTGATGTCTTGCCGTCAGTCACCAGATGCACAAGGAGGGAAATAACTTTTTTAGCACACCTCTGTATTTTCTTAATCATGAGTAGCTTTTACTTATTTACATTTATTAAGCCTCTGCCTCTAGAAGGAAAAAAATAAGTAGAGATATGTTACTGAAATACCCCACTCCCAAATACTTATTTCAATATTTAAGCCATTAGCATTTATGCGTTTACTTACAGAATGGTTTTAACAATTTGCAAGTGTGCATATTTATAAACAAAATAAAAATTTGAATAATTATTTCATTTTGTTTTGCAGAACCCCAGCTGAAAGGAATTGTGACAAGGTTATTCAGCCAGCAGGGATATTTCCTGCAGATGCACCCAGATGGTGCCATTGACGGGACCAAGGACGAAAACAGCGACTACAGTAAGAAACATTAACTTCTTGCAATCTGATTCTAAATCAAATGTATGGCTCAGTGTATCTGATATTTAAAGCATGGCCAGGCTATCTTTTGAACTTTTAACTCTTCATAAGTAGTGTTTTTTCTTTTATCCTTCTTGCTATGATTCCCTACAGCAAAGAGGCAGTATGGGAGAGAGGTCATGTACTAAAAGAGAAGGTAGGTAGGAGGCTTGAAGGAGTTCCACTGGTCAGTAGACAAGGATATGCTCCCATGGAAGTGTTTTTAGTCAGGATAATGATAGTCCCTCATAGGAACAATACAGATCTTCCAGCACAAAATGGTATTTAAATCCTGGAACCAAAAAATGAACAGGTTATAATAATTCTCAGAACATAATTTCTGGAAGACAAAAATTACTTCTAAAGATGAACATTGAATACATGCATATGTATATTATATGTTATTTTATTTTGATTAAGGACAAAATTGCTAATTTTGAAAGAAAAATGTATTTAAATATGATTATCTTTTGCAGTAAATATAAAAATAATAATAATACAAATGAAGACTGGTAGACCTGAAACAGAATTTTTAAAATAATTTTTTGAAATAAAAGTACTGAATATTAAAAGATTAATAACAATGTTCTCAGTTTTTATCTAATTTAAATTTGAGTTGATGAGTTCAATAACTAAATGCAATCATCAAGTTTTGATGGAGTGTATTTGCATTTTAGAAACATTTCAAATACAAGCTTCAGAGGCAAAAATGGTATCTCTCATATATTTCAACTTCTGCATAATCATATACAGATACCTCAGGGCAAATTCATGTTATTCTAAAACTAAGTAGGATGCCATATTGTTTCTTAAAGTTTGTCTGTATTCACTGCTAGATCTTTAGTGTTGAACACACAGTAAGTACTCATTAAATGTGTCCATTAAGTTGTGATTCTGATGGATGTGATTTTTTTATCAGACCGACATTCTACCAAACTGTGTAATGTAATCTAGGAAGGCTGATATCTCATTAATCTTTTAAATTAATAAGAAGATTTAAAGAAATATTAAAAATCCCTAATGTGTGAAGGTGCTCTTGTCAACCCCTCTAAATTATTCTTTGTTCACTTAATATTACACATTACAAAATATGATTTACAATAAAGAAAAGATCTTATTATGAAGAATTTCATCCCAGTGTTCTTGCTCTCAGTTTTTTACAAAGTAGTTGATTGGCTTATTGTGGTTTGCATTGTTGGTTTGTGTTTGTGGGAATGCATTCTGTAAATGATTCAAGTTTTCAGCTCAGTACAGAAGAATGAGGATGCTTTTCTCTCCATGTAGGATTTTCATTATTGCATCTGTATTAAATGTAGATTTAGTGAAGCTACAAGTACAGATGGAAAGAATCAGATAATTGCTTAGTTGTGTCACTTACCTCTGCTAATTCTAGATCTCAGTTTCTTTATGAAATGAAGTGGCTGGAGATGATGATAATATCAATATCCTTCGTCAGCAACATCTATCCGATATAAAAAAAGATTGAAAAATTATAAATTGATGAAGATAGAGTCAATCCTCAAGTAGCCAAATGGCCATACACAGTTCTACAAAGTGCTGCCTTAACCCAGCCAGCGGTTCTGCAGATGTATGACATTATCATGGGTCAAGGGTAGAAAGGGTGGGAGTGCAAGTGTGAGGTCAAACTAACACAAATCCTCCCTTCACTGTTTGTAGAAAAATAATTAAAGTGTTTGCTCTGCTGATGCTGGGTCAACTGCTAGTGTAAATCTACACCCACAGATACATATATACATTTATACACATGTACATATATATATCAGCATAATGGCATTATGCATACCACATACATATACACACACATACACACACACACCAAGGGTGATATATTCTGTCAAATATGGGCTTTTAGAAACTGTATCAACTCACAAATTTAAGCTACGTAGTTTTTTTATTAAGATAAACTACTCACATGCTTTTAAATACATTGTTAATAAAATGGTTTAGACGTACAAAATGTAAAGAGTAATATAAACTCATCTGGATACCTACCATCAACTTAAAAATTAATTAAGCACAGCAGTACATTTGAACCCCTTGTGTGATCTCTCTGATGAAATCCAGCTTTCCTTTGTTCCCAGACATAAAACTGTCCTGAGTTTGACATTTCTTATTTCCATGTAATTAAAAACTTTTTTGCTATATATATGCATTCATATAATATTGTTTTACATATTTTTAAACCTTTTATAAGTGAGAGCAGTGTCATATATATCTTTTATATACTTTAACCCTCAGTAGTATGGTTGTGAGGTGTATATATGGTAATATATAATACTTGCTTTATTTAATTTATTTTTGTAAAATATTCCACTGTATGAATATATCCAAATATGTTTATCCATTCTCCTTTTGGGGAATAATTATTATTTCTATTTTAAATCAATCCCAAACAGTGCTGCTAAGATCTTTCTTAGAGATGTTGAAGGGGCCTTCCTTGACCATCCTTTAAAAAATTATACTTCTCACCTATGCACTCTTATTCTGATACCCCACTTTATTTCTATTTATAGCTCCCAAGACCATCTGACATATGTATTGTTGCTGTTTATTTGTTTACTTTTGATCTTCTTCCCCAGGAGAATGTAAATTCCACAAGTGAAGAGATTTTGTTTTGATCCTTCATGTACCTTTAGAACCTAGAGTGGTCTCTAACACATAGGAAACATTCAATACAAATTGAATGAATGAATGAATGGATGAATGTCTCCTTGTGAATATGTGCAAAACTTTTTCTAGGTCGTTGGCTCAAATACTTCTGCCTGCCTATGTATTTTTTTTAACTTTTTCTTTTGAAATTGTTTTAGACTCTAGAAAAATTAGAAAGTAATATAGCAAGCTCCTTTATACTCTTCACCCAGCTTCCTCTAATGGTATCATTTTACATAACAATACTAGAATTATCAAAACCAGAAAATTAACAGTGGTATGATACTATTTACTGAGCTATAGTCTTTACTCAAATTTCACCAGTTTTTCAACTAATGTATTTTCCTCTGACGCTCCTCCCCCATATTTTAATAAAAAATTTCAAATGAAAAGAAATAATTTTATGTATACTTTTTCTGAGTGGCGATTAGGGGTAAAAATATCAGAGAGGGAATTTAAATTCTACTCATGTTTTTTATAGAAAAATTATAGGCCTTTAAGTTGTTAAAATGTCTTTCTTTCTCCACTTTGTGTGGGTTGGAGTAAAAGCAGTTGATTGTTTGAAAAAAGAATCTTGTTACTATGAGCATCTGTCAGAAATGTGTTGCTTGGTTCACTAGACATCATTAGGGCCAACCAACTTTACCATAATATCTCACATAGAATTGATAAAGACACCTGTTCTTTTGTTCATGAAAATAGACTAATTACATGTAATTGAGTACAAACACAAATGGGTTTGTCAGCAGTAACAGATAAGAATCTCTGCAAATGTAATGATAACAAAAAATGCAAAACTCTGTTGGAACACTGGAACAAAAATGACAATAGCAGTTTGGAGGATATTAACAGGAATATTTTACATAAAATTAAAAAGCTGATTATTTCTGTTCCACGAGTTACAAGTTACGATAGGAGAAGATACATTTGAAGAGGTCAAAAATACTGGGGAGAAAACAATGGAGACATCATAACCAAATGCATTGTTCTCTTTTTCTTCTGAACAAAAAAATATCAAGAGCTATCTGACTATGGAACAGGGTGCCTAACAAGTTAGTACAATGGTGAAACTGGAGATACTCAAGCAGATGCTGTACACTTCTTGCCACTTGAAGTGAGGGGAGAGGTTCACAAAAAAACCCCACTGGTGTAGGAGTGGGAAGCAGGGTGGTAATGGGGACAGTTTCAGGACTCAGTGACTTTTAAATTCCTTTAGTCCTGAAGTTCTTCTAAAAATAATTTTGAATAGATAAGTTCATGGTACAAAATTGTAAAGACACAAAAGGGTATACAGTTTAGAAGGAGCAAAACAATCCCTGACAGCCAGGAAACTGGCTTGCTTGGTACTCCTAGTAAGCCTTGGTGTCCTCTGTCGAATATAGGCACTTTCGCAGCACACACAATCAGTTGAGGCCACTATGCCGTGATGAGTCAAGGTAAAAGCAAGACCACTTTGTAATCAAGTCTAAACACAAACACAAAAACAAACAAACAAACAAACAAACAAAAAAACATTATCTAAACTACAAAATTATCAAATGTTTCTCTGTCCTATGTTATGAGTGGCCACTACTGCTTTTATCAAACACAGCTTTAATCTTGCTCTGTTCTTCTTGCCTTTTAGATAAGAATTATTAAGATATTAGTTAGAGAATTACACCCACCTCCTTAGAGCATTCAATCTGGGGAAAATGCAGATTTCTTTGAGCCCTTCCTAAAATCACTTAAAACACAATCAAATCTTATAAGTCTTTTTTTTATATACCCTCTTACTAAGACACCGCAGTTTCTGTGACGGTGTGTATTTTTCCTCCCTGTTGCAAATCATTAAACCCAACTTCGTTCAAGAATAGATGTGTTTCTAGTATTCTTTGGCTGGAAGTCAGTGATACAGTCAAAACCAATTTTCTTTCTCTCTACCCCCACCCACCACCTGGTCACATTCTTGGTATTTGTCCAGATACAGTATATGCATTTATCAACATACACAATACTCCATCATTGGTCTATATTTATCTACTACATCTACCTTTCTATTTCAGTACCTTTTATTAACTTAAAATGTGTATGTGTAAGATTTTGCATATTAATACATATTTAAATAGAATAATTTAAATACCTAATTTCCCATTGATGGACATTTCACTTCTTTCCAATATTTTGCTAATATAAACAATGCTGTAAAGAATATCCTTATATATAAGTCATTTTTCATGTGTGCAAATATATTTATAGGGTGGTGGCTTAGAAGTAGAATTGTTCCATCATGAGTATGTGCTTTTTTAATTTCTAAAGATAACATCTATTTTCTCTCCTTTGTACGAATTTACACTGAGAGTGTCTGTTTCCTTATCTTCTAGTCAACACAATCTGTTATCAAACTTTCGGTTCTTTGTTACCTTAAAATGTAAATTTTAATTTTTCTTTATGAGTTAGGTTGAGTACTTGTTGATGTGTTATAAGGGCGATCTGCACTTCTTTTTCTATGAAATGTCTGCTTATATCTGATTCTATGGAAGTCTGTTTTTTATTTGTAGGAAATTTGCATTTAAAAATAAGTTGTTTTATGGATTACCTTTTTTTGCTTATTTTGTTATCTTTGAATTTTTTTGCCATACTTTATTCTTTTTTATTTTATTATGCTCTCAGCTTTTCTTTCCAATTTAAAAAGGCTTTAGTAATTCCAAGATTATCAAAAACACAGTCTCCTATGTTTTGCTTTTGTTTTTCATTTTTTGGTATTTCATATCTAATTAATCTGAAATTTATTTTTGAGATTCTTTCATTATAAACTTATAATATTTTATATTTCTATCAGTTGCAAATACAATTTATTCAGATTGTATTAATGTATGAAATTGATTGTGAGTTCAGTATAGAGGAACATATTTCAAAATGATCTGTGTCTGATTTTCAGAAATTCAATTGGAAATGTAAAAATTTAGTCATCGAGTTATGTTTTCTATACAATACCAAACATATGATGTTTTGATACCACCAGCCACAAGTATATAGACACAGCCAAAGTCAGCAGAAGCTTGTATTGCTAAACATGATCCAAATGGTTAGTTGGGGGAAGTTATGAATGAAATCTTGTGTTTCTTATTACAGGTACTGCAAAGAATTATAAAAAAAAAAGTTCTTTCTCCCTAACAAGGGGGTCTTTCTGGCCAAGAAATTCATCTCTTTTACCTACTCAAGTATACACATTTATATAGTACTCATGGGAGAGTGAGGACTATGCCATATCCGATTATAGGGTTATTATTTTCTTCTTGTGTCATTTATATTTTAAAAATATGCCATGAATTTGTATGTATGAAATTACACCTTTAAGTTTGGTTGAAGAAAAAAAAAGAAATGCCTGCCTTATCCTGCTTCTGTTCTGTAAGCAAGGTTGTTTGCATCATCTTGAGGTATACTTGGGTACGTGGAATACTGTCACTCTTATAGTGGCATATCTTTCCAAGAGCAACATTAATCTTCAACCTTAGCTTGTGAATGTTTACTTTATTCGTAGTAACTTTACTTGATGTTTTTAATAAAGGAAAAATGTTTCATTTTGATTTTGATATCTAGAAGAACAGTTATGGACATTTGTGTCAGGCATTTGGTAGAAATTTATGTTTTTGTTGAATTTGTTTTAATTTTAAAGACAATGTCTTCAAATAATATGTGTGGAAAGATTGAATGAGAACTAATTATTTCCTTGAATGTTTACTCCCTCCCATAAGATCATAAGGGGATAACACCTTCAGTGTTTTCTGTAATCTTACCTAGTTGCTCTATGACTACGTATGGGCATATTTATAGGCAGAATACATAGTGGTAAAGATCTTATGGTAGCTACTTAACCAAGTGTATTCCTAGAAAGAGCTGAGGACTGGGGTTGTCTTTGGTCTATTTTTGGCTCTGTGAGGTGACTGGTGCTTTGGCCTTGGGCAAGTCACATAAGCTTTCTTAGATTTATACAAACTCAGATTGTACAAAATGAGAACAGAGAATCTCTAAGGTTTTGTTAGCCTTTCGTTTACTTCTCATACAGAACTAAATGTATGCTCAGAAAAACTGATTGAAGGCTTCCATTTCCCTAAGTGCCATTTGTTTGTTCTGAAGGGTATGTTGCCGGCAGGCAGGAAATCTTCATTTTACAAATCCCTGCATGATATTCTCAAGGTGTGATAAAAATCTGGAGAATCACTCACATAAATAATAGACCCAGAATCTGAATTCAGGCTATCTGACTTGAGATTCTGTGCCTTCGGTTTAGTTATTATATTTATCTTTGTGTCTTAATTTCCTCATTTATTAAATGAGAGTAATAGTATTTAGATCATAGGGACGTTGTACAGATGAAATGGCTTGATTCATGAAAGTGCTTTAAACAGTAATTCATGATAAATGTCATCTGCTCTTGTTTTTAATTTCATAAGCAGGAGTGAGATAGGCCAGTTTGCAAGGAGCTCAGACAGTGGCCATTTCAACAGAAGCAGACTTCTTAGCAATGGCAGCTTTTGTTTCTTTGAAGGTGTTTATATTGGAGGGTATGGAAGAGTACTCCAAGTCAGTGGTTCACAAAATGTGTAGTCCCTAGACCAGCAGTATCAATGTCACCTAGGAACTTGTTAGAAGTACACATTTTCCAGGACCACCCCAGACATGCTGAATCAGAAGCTCTGGGGCTGGGGCCCAGCAGTCTGTGTTTTGGCAAGCCCTCCAGATAATTCTGATGCACTGCAGCAGGTACAACTGGTAAGTCTTCTCTGCCCCCAGGATTTGGAGTACTCGCTTTTGCTAATGAAGGCAATCTCTGATCTGGGGCTGTTCTACCTAGTTCTATGGGTATATGACTCCTAATTTAACAGAGATCTGCAGGTGCTGAAATTCAAACTTTGTAGTATCTTAAACATGTGTGGAATCTGTTACTTTTTTTTGTTTGTTTGTTTGTTTTTGAGACAGAATCTCACTCTGGTGCCCCGGCTAGAGTGCTGTAGTGTCAGCCTAGCTAACAGCAACCTCAAACTCCCGGGCTCAAGCGATCCTCTGCCTCAGCCTCCCTAGTAGCTGGGACTACAGGCATGTGCCACCATGCCCGGCTGATTTTTCTATATATATTTTAGCTGTCCATATAATTTCTTTCTATTTTTAGTAGAGACGGGGTCTCGCTCTTGCTCAGGCTGGTCTCGAGCTCCTGAGCTCAAACGATCGGATAGGGCTCAAACAGGTTTGGGGGACTACAAAAAAACCCATATGTACCACTTAATTTTATGTCTTAAAGCTTTTACACATGCTAACTGCTTTTGCTTGGGAAGTCTTCACCAATCTTGTCCACCTGGTAAGCCACTCCCACTCTTCAAAACCCTCCTGAATCCTTACCTCCTTTGTCTGTGTGAGGCCTTCTCTAGGGATCCCCCTCAATTGCTGCCCGCCCCCCCCAACAGAACCCCACATTAATCACTCACTTCACTCTACTGCACTTGAGCCTTAGGCGTACATTTACAGCTGCACAAGTCACATACTGCGGTTCTTTATCTGCATTTGTGTTTTCCCTAATAGAGTATGACGTCTTTATTTGCCTTTCTGCCTAGCACAGCAATACACATTTTCCAAGGTCCTAAGGGCTACAAATGTGTTTCATTTAGCTGGCACTCTTTAGGGAGGAAAATGAGTGTATTCAAGTAATGGACACAACGTCTACTTTTCTCCCTCATTTTCCTCCTACCTGCTTAGGCCCCTAAGACTTTTCAGTTTGGAATTCCTGTAGCTTTCACTCAGTGTTTGTGAAATCAGAATAACTGAACACAACTTAAAGGAACGGTATAAACCAGTTAAATATCACCAATTGTGGGACAAAGTAGCTTGGGCTGCTAGTTACCCTTCCTGTCCCAATTCTTTCTCTAATTAGCTGAGTGATATTGTTTAAGTCACACAAACTTTCTATTCCTTGGTTGTCTTTCTTTCTTTTTTTTTTTTCCTTCTCATTTCCCCTTCAAGAATGAACTTTGGTTTTCTACTCTGTAAAATGAAGTGTTTGGAAAAAATGAACTCCAAAGTCCCTGACAGATCTGAAATTTTGTAAGCCTGTACATTGACAATGATACTTGTTTTTACCTTTGAAAAACTTGAAACTTTTTTCTTTTAAACACATTACAGAAAAGGGCAAGATCGTAAGAGAATACAGTTCAATAATTTTTGCATGGGATTTTTAAACAATAGTGAATTCACCTCTACTTTCAATATGAATGCAGATTTCTACCACTTCTAAATACCCTTCTTGCCCCTACCTAGTCCATGCTACTCTCCTGTCTGTGTGGACTTTTGCAATAGCTTCCTAACTGGGCTCTTCAGTGCAGCCTGTTTTCCACACATTAGTCAGAGTGACCTAGTTAAAACATAAAGTGAGACAAACTCACTTCTCTGCTCAATCCCTTCATCACACACCATTAAGAGTAAAAGCCAATGACCTTTTTACCTATGATCAATAAAATTTTATAACCCCACCTGTTGCCTATTGTCTCTCCTCCTTCCTTCCCCTGGTCTCCTTGCTGTTCCTCAAGCACACCAACCATGATCGTCCTTGAAGGTGTTGGTGCCCGCTCTCCCCACATCCTGGAATCTTCTTCTCTCAGGTATCTAAATAGCCCACTCCCTCATCTTCTTCATACCCTACGCAAAAGGGAGGGCTTTTCTCAGGGAGATCTTTTCTAGCTCATCTATGTAAATTTTAATTCCTATCCTCAATACTTCAGACTCTCTTGGCTACTTGAATTTTGTTTTTTTCTCCAGAACCTTTACCACTGTGTAGTATACTTACTTAATTATCTCTCTTTGCCACTAAAAAGTTCCCTATATATACCACACATTTTCTTCATTCTGTATTTGATTATGTTATTTCTTTCAGTAATTATGCCATCCTCTAAAAGCAAGATTGATTGTCTTTTGTCTTTGAAACCTTTTTCTGATTTCTTTAACTATAATTCCTGCTTTTTCTTCTGAACTGTACATCTCTTAAGATTTTATGCTGTTTCATCTGTATGCATCTATTATATGTATGACTTATTTACTTTCTTTAGGTTATGAATTCCTTGAGGGTATTGACTATGCCTGCTTTATCTCTGTGTTGGCCTGTAATAAAGTCTTAATAACGGGTAAGGCCTTAATAATGAATATGGATAGGTTAATTGATACTATAATAACAATAGTACAATCAGGCTACCAATTAAATTGAAAGACTTAATTAGAATGTGATCTCCACAGGGTGAAGAGCTTTGTCTGCATTTTGCACTGTTGTATATCCGGCACCTAGAATGGTACCTGGCGCATGTTAGGTATTCAGTATTTGTTGAATAAATGAATGAAAGTGAATTCACAGAACAACCCCATCAAAAATGAATGTACTTTTGTGTGACAACACCCATCTTGAAGAATAATGGAAATTGGATCATGCTTGCATTTTGTTTTGAGAATGAATGACAGATAATTTAAGAGAATTCAAGGGATGGATAAGGAAGTCATTTCCATTATGAAAATAAGAAGAAAATTGAGTATGCTTAGTCTGGAAAAGGGAACTCTACAGCAATGATAGAAAAAGAAGACACTCTTAAACAGTGTTACATATATCTTCAAAGTGTTATATGAATATATATTCGTGGTGTAATTACAGAGACATCATTTTCTAAAAGTATGTAAATGGTGCATTTGAGAAGGAGCCATTGCTTTTATTTTTTATCTAGGACCAGCAGTCTAAATTTAAGCTTATTTTGCTGGAAAAAGAAAATATACACTCAGGTGTTTTAGGAATAAGAAAATAAAGTTGGGGGCGGGGGAGTGGTTCCTTGAAGTAATAGAAAGGGATATTAGAGTTTCAATGAGTTAGAATCAGAGATTATTTGAAAAACAAACAAACAAACAAACAAACAACTCCTGGAATTCATTACCTGATTTTGAGGCTCTGAAATGTGAGTTGATTTGCTCAAAGTTTAATAAGTAGAATTCAGTTTTACTATATCCATATACTGTGCTACTTCCTCTACATAAGTTACTGCTTGTGAGGCTGTATGGATTTGCCCATATTCTTAATGGCAGTGGAGTTTGTTATATGTGGCTGGTTTGATTAAACATTCAGTTTATAGCCACCAGCTAAATAAGTGATAAATCATAATTGTATGCTCATGTGGACTGGTATTTTCCAGGTCATGCTACCATGAAGTATAAAGAAAATTATGTATTTTCAATGACGGATTTGGAAAATAAAATGGTCACCTGTGTGCTAAGCATTATTTCTTAATCTATGCTTTTGGGACATATCAGATAATATTTAATAATAGCTAATGTTTATTGAATGCTTTCTAAGTGTTTAGTACATGTATGAAAGTGTTATAAGTTTTATTCATTTAAGTCTTGTCACACCCCTGTAAAACAGGTACTGTGATCATTCTTATTTTGAAGGTGAATAAACTGAGGCACAGGAAATTTAGATAGTAAGCCCATGGCCACACAGATATTAAATGATAGACCCAAGATTTGAACTCAGCAAGTTTATTAGTAGTTCCAGAGTTAATACCATTATCCAGTCTACACTGGATCCCCAATTTCTCTTTTCTGGTTAATATTTCCCAATGCATAATCAACATTTCCTTAAATCATACCTCTTCCTTCTATTGACAATACTTTTAAAAAGCATTAAGAAGGGAATATAGTTTAGTTATAAGACATTATGGTGGTTTACTTTATATGGACTAAACACTGAACTTGCAAGAATTTCTCTTCAATGTATTTGATGTATTTTAAATGTAAATTAAAACATTTTTTGGAAATAGTAAATCATTATACAATAATTTTAAAGATCTTAAATAATCTGGTTGCCTGTTTCATATATATGACTTGAGAAGTTTGAGGTATGTAGGATGTGTGTGTTTGTGTGTGTATATATATCTTTTCATGTATTATTCAGCAGCCTAGATACAGTGGTACTGAGCAGGTACCTAGCCAAGATCTAGTGAGGTTTCACTTAGTACATCTACTTCCCCTAACAGTGAGACAGAATATGAAACACATACCCATGTCAAAATATGTCTGTACAGCATTATTAAGCCCACTCTATAGCATTACAATTGAATTAAAAAATATTCTAAAGAGAACTTTTCCTTGCTCCCTCTTAGTTAGGTATTGACAGAAGACATCATTTTTATTGTTTCTTTAGTATATATCTGGTATCATTTCCCATACTCGAGGAAGCAGTGTAATGAGCAGCCCACAGGATTTTAGGGACAGATAATCGTGGATATTAATATGCATTTCTCCACTTATCAGCTGGAGAAACTTGGGAAATTAGCACTTTTAAACTAGAGTTTCTCATCTGAAAAATAGGAATTATGTGCTTAAAGTTGATAATATCAAATTTACTCTCATGAAAGAAGGTAAGGTGTTTTGGAGAGTATAAATAGGAAAAATCTATGCTGGCTGAAGAGTGATCAGGAGTAATTTCAGAAAAAATGGAGGACTTGAGCAGAGTTTTGAAGAATGGGGTAAGAAACCATTTTTGAACCACACGTGCAGTTTTAGCACTCTTTTAGGCTTTCTTATCTTTGGGAGGATTGATCAAAATCTAATTTAGACAGGATTAAACCCCAGTGCGTTTGGGGTCTCCCTCTGAAGGTGTTGGAATGGACAGAGTGACATAGGTAGGGTCTTTTCTTAGTCCTTGACACTGCTGACAATCTGAGCAGGGAAAGTCCTACTAAGATGCAGGGTAAGGCAGCCCACCTTTCCTCATATATCCAATTTCTCTAAAACAATGGCCTCAAAATTTTTGCACATTAAAATTACTTGGATAATTTAAGACCTGAATCCCAGGTCTTGTTCTAGAACAATAAAACCACAATCTCTGAGGAAGGAACCCAGTTATCAGTGTTCTGTTAAAACAACTCAGATGATTTCAAAATGCAGTTAAGTATAAGAACAGAGATTTAGTCTAGAATATTACTTCTCATACTTTATCATGCATCAGAATCACCCGGAGGGCTTGTTAGACT
Source organism: Eulemur rufifrons (assembly GCF_041146395.1). Classification (NCBI taxonomy): domain Eukaryota; kingdom Metazoa; phylum Chordata; class Mammalia; order Primates; family Lemuridae; genus Eulemur; species Eulemur rufifrons. The sequence continues at coordinate 72,311,832 of NC_090989.1, forward strand.
ACTGTTTGCTGGGTCTTACCCCCAGAGTGTCTGAGTCAGTAGGTCTGGAAGGAGGTTGGAGAGTTTTCATTTCTAACAAGTTCTCAAGATCACACTTTGAAAGCCATTGCTCTAGAACAATGCTTCTCAAGCCTTAAGTGCATTGTAATCAACTGAGGGTCTTGTTAAAATGCAAATTTTGCTTCAGTCATTCTTGAACAGGGCCTGAGATTCTGCCTTTCCAGCAAGCTCCAGGTAAGGCCGATGCTGTCCACACTTAGAGTAGCACGATTTAGTCCATTGATTGGTAAGGTTTGGTAAGAATCAACATCACTCTGGGGCTCGTTAGAACTACTCCAGACTATTGAATATGAACTTGCTTCTCAACAGTGCTGCACATTGGAATAATATGATGGAGTTAAAAAGATCCATCTTCAATACCAAAGATTTTTGTTTAATTAGCGTAAGTGTGACCTGGACATTGGATTTTTAAAAATCTTCCCAGAAGGTTGTAATATGTAGCAAAGTTTGTGAACTATTGAGTTAAATTATCTCTGCAGTTTTTTTATTTTTTTTTTTCCAGTTTTTAAAGTTTATGTTCTAAATTTGGATTATTAAAACTTTGAGAAAAAGTTATACAATAACATTCTTATTTTAAAGTGCAGTGCAAATCATTGCTGTTCTTTTATGGAAAGTTTTGTGATAGTTTATTTTAAAAGGAGGCCTTCAAGCTGGAGATGGACAATCAATGGCTCAAGTGCCCTCCTCCTGTGTCCATGACAGAAATCACTGAATTCTCACAACATTCATTGTCACCTAGCTTCAAATGTCTTCTTAAGACATTGTTTTAGGCAGCTACAGCCAGATGATTGGGTTTTCACATATGTCTGCCATATGCATGCTTTATTTTCATTAACACCAGCATATTGAGGGCCAACTGCATCCCAGTTATTGGGTTACAAAATGAATCTGACACAATTCCTGCCTTCTTGCTGTTCCCAAAGCAGAAGAAGTTGGATTTTAATGTAAAAAAAAACTTAATGTAAGGTGTCACTGGTACTAACAAGTGATTAGAAGAATCAGCAGATTTCAGGAATCAAAGAAATCCCCAAAAGCCATGGTACTCCACAAAGGTTGGTTTTAAACTGAATCTTGAAGAATAGGAAAAAAATACATGAACTAAGATTAGGAGAATTGTGTTTCCGATAAGGAGACACAAAATCAGGAAGTGGAGAAAGCTCCTGCCATGTTGGAGAAAAATAAGCCCACTAGCTTGCGAGAAGTGAAGAGATTGTGTGGAGGTGTCAGAGGACCACAGTTTAGACTGCCTTAACTGACACTTAGGGGAGTTTAAACTTTATATTGTAGGAAATAAGGAACTGATACTGAGCAATGAGTGAAATGCAGTGCTTTGGAAAATTTTTCTAACTAGAGATTATAGTAGAGATAGGTTGAAGGAGAGATTTTAAGGTAGAGAATAATGAGGACAAAATCATCATCTTATATTTCAAGTCCTTTTTTTATCTCTCCATTTCTAAAAAATAAATCTTACCACATTATATATTCATTTCTATTGATCTGCTTACAAATTTTGTAATGAGACAAGTGTATTTTTTTGTTTTAGTATTAATGATAACAAAGTGCAAAGCTTTGGTTGAGCATATCTAAGTCAACTCAAATAAGTTTCCTTGTATTGTCTGTGTATAATTTTAACTAAGAAGAAAAATTCTGCTTGGCTGAAAAATTCCACGTAAGGCCTTCAAATTTTTAAATTATAGTTCTACATTTTATTATTTTTTTCACAATTACTTGAATTATGATTACTAGTATTTCTGTTTTCTTTTCTTTTCTTTTTTTTAATTTTTTTTTTGAGACAAGGTCTAACTCTGTTGCTTGTGTGCCTGTGCTAGAGTGCAGTGGCATCATCACAGATCACTGCAACCTCAAACTCCTGGGCTCAAGTGATCCTCTTGCCTCAGCCTCCCAGGTAGCTGGGACTACAGGCACACACTGCCACATGCAGCAAACCTTTCTATTTTTTTGTACAGATAGGATCTCCCCATGCTGCCCAGACCAGTTTCCAACTCCTGGCCTCAAGCGATCCTCCCCTCTTGGCCTCCTAAAGTTCTAGGACTACAAGTGTGAGCCACTGTGCCTGGCCCTCTCTTTTATTTTTTAAGAGCAACAATTTTTAATAGTTTTATAGGCACTACAACCTAGGTTCAAATCTTAGCTTTTCCACTGGCTGACTTTATGATCCTGGGAAAACATCTTTGAGCTTTAGCTCCCTGATCTGTAAAGATGGATATGTGGAGTTATTTTTTTTCTATTTTGAACTTTAACTGCTATGATTGTAGGTACCAAGCCTGTCTTTTTCACCACTGTATTATAAGTGCCTAGCACAAGGTCTGTAATATATGTGATGAATTAATGAATAAACCTAATAGGCCATAGTATTGATTTTGGCAACATAGTGTTGGCTGAAAGATTTGTAAAAGATGCAGATCTGAAAGCTTCGAGACAGGCAAAGATATCTTGGAGGATGTTTTTGCCCACTGATCTGTGGACTGACACCTGCGCTATTCACTGAATTCAGACACACTGTGAGACAAGTCTGTGTAAGACTAATGGTTGCAGAAGATGAGTAATGACAGGCATTTGCTTTCATTATTGATAGTGATATGCTTCATTTTTCATCTTAAAAAAAAGAATCACATTGAATTGATTTGTTAATTATGCAAGTTTTTGGACATCTTTGAAGTATCATAGGAAAGGTTATATGTTATAATTAGAATTAAAAGCCAATGGCAGGACTGCTGCCAGAGCTAAGGAATTTCTACTTGCTTTTGTCAAAGAAAGGGATCACAGTGTTGCTCATTTTCACTGTGCTGCAAACCCACAGTGTATGCTGTCAACCAATGCTTAGAAGAAAATTTTAGTCTCTAATTCCCAAACCACTAATCAGTTCCATAAATCAGTAAGTTCAGTGAGGAAAATAAATCAGTCAACTGGATTATTTGACCAGTGGTTTGTAACACAGTGCATCATACTGAAAGCACTGAATCAATATAGCTTAAAGTATGCTGACTTTTACATCCTTTACGTTGTTTTATTTTAAATGCATAGTTGTTCTTTCTTACTGGATGTAAGATAAAATACATTGGTTTTTTTCTCTCATGACATTTTAAGAAATTTAAGATGAAATATGGGATAATGATCATCCAGCCCACTTCCCCTTGATGTGAAAACTCTAGATTTGGAGATAAAAAGAAACAGTAACAACAAAAATCAATCAACAACACTAATAATGACTCTTTGTATCCTACTTTTATAGTTTAAGAAGTGGTTTATTTTTTATTTTCTTACCTTAATTGATCTTCATAGCAACCCAGTGAAGCATTCAGAGCAAAGAAATACCCAGAGAGGCTAAATTACTTGGAGTTACTAAGGTCACAAAACTGTGAACTACAGTTCAGTTCTCAGTCTAGTATTGTTTTATTTATTTAAAAGCTAATGGAGGGCCGGGCGTGGTGGCTCACGCCTGTAATCCTAGCACTCTGGGAGGCCGAGGTGGGCGGATCGTTTGAGCTCAGAAGTTCGAGACCAGCCTGAGCAAGAGCGAGACCCCATCTCTACTAAAAATAGAAAGAAATTATATGGACAGCTAAAAATATATATATAAAAAAAAATTAGCCGGGCATGGTGGTGCATGCCTGTAGTCCCAGCTACTCGGGAGGCTGAGACAGGAGGATCGCTTGAGCTCAGGAGTTTGAGGTTGCTGTGAGCTAGGCTAAGGCCACGGCACTCACTCTAGCCTGGGCAACAGAGTGAGACTCTGTCTCAAAAAAAAAAAAAATAAATAAAAAAAAAAAATAAAAGCTAATGGAATAGGGGGAAAAATCACATCTTTCGCTTAAATTTTGTAAGAACTGCTGTTTCAGAGAGTTAAATTCGGTAATAATAATTGTTCAGTTTTCTACTGTGCAATGCACTCTGGATGCAAAAAAAAAAACCCATATATTTCATACTCTTAAAGACTTCCTAGTTTGCAGGGAAACTCAAACATGTAAATATGAAGAAACAATGTGATAAGTTCTGTGCATGGAATGCTATGGAATTTGGGTGAGAGAATTGATAATTTGCCTGGGTGGACATTCCATTGTACCATAATTTATATAACTACTTTTTTGTTGGAGGATTTAAGAGCTCAGACCATCATCCTTCTTTGCTGAATATTCAATAATAGCATTTTCCTGTTGAGAATGGGGGTGGTGGTGAAGAACTGACTTAAGAAAATGATAAATAAGTAACAGAAATAAATATTAATTTCATGACTAAGGAAAAAATGATTGGCCTGCAAATATTATCATAAATATTATAATTACAGATATTATGGCAAGAGATTATAGGATTATAGGAGAAAATAAAGAAAAGAACCAGGAACCATTTTTACTTTTAGGTTAAGATTTTGTGGGATATGATCATATTCACACTTTAGCAAACTATCTTTGTTGAGAACATTTTGAGATATGGGAAATGCTATTGGATTTTCTAGGGAATATGACATTAAAAATGCACAAATTATAAACCCAAATATCTCCAGTCTCTCTCAATAGCTTCCACATGGATTTTTCATAGGTCATAAGATGTATTTTTTTCATGGCCTATTCTACAAAATAAACCCAGAATTTCATAATACAGCTGTACTCTTTTATAACTTTTCTTGATAACAAGCAATAAGGAATCTGTCCTTAGAAGTTACTTGGGAAGATACTGGATTTACATGTTCAAAAGACAGTTTGTAATGAACCTTCTTCTCCCTTCTTCCCTCTCTCCCCTCTCTCCCTCTCTTCTTTTCTTCTTCTTTGCAACTTCATTGATTGTCATGTTGTTTTCTTCTGTGTGTTTTAGATTGATTCTTACCTTTTTGTTACTGGAATAATCTGATGTGGATAATAGGTAGAAATTAAGTTGAATAGAACATAGCACTTGTACAAAGTGCATTTTTCTGGTCAAATATCATTTTACAAGATATTTAATATCTCAATTGTAACATGTTCCCCAAACTCTTTCCTTCCTTTTCATTCCCTCCAACCCTGTAACATCCTACACACATGCACACGCACAAATGAACCTATGCACACACACACATCAGTCCCGTGCATCCTGTGATTTTTGCCATCTTAGACTTTGTACCATGTAGTTTTTCTGCCTTTCTGTTTAGATTGCATATTTGAATATATTATCTGGTAAATTTTGTCTTCAGTGTTTTCTTACATGCTTAATTATGGAAATATGACCTAGAAAAACCATGAATAAGTATACATAAAGAGAAACTATTGCTGATTCATTTATTTATTCAGCAAATAGTGAATAATAGCTTCTAAGACCAAGATATCATGCTAGGCAATGGAGATAATAAAAGTTTCTGGTGCATTAAACTTGCCCATAGAATAGTGGGAGCCTCAGAAAGATTCACAGAGGAAGATGTATTCACCAGGGATCATATCTATTAGGTTCATTGTCCTTTTTTTAGCTCAAGCATGACATTTGTCATATAGTAAGTACTCAATAAATATTTATGAGAAGAATGACTTTCAAATCAGGGAAATTATGGAGGTATTTACAAGGTGCTGTCTGAGAAATCAACTAAGGCCAGAGTCGTACTATAACGTTTAGGATGGCAGTTTTCATTTCCTTCATTTATTTACTTTATACCCAAAAAAGAAGTTAGAACTTTTATATACCATGTAATAAAGCCGAGTAGTCAAAAACTGTGTTTATAATAAAATGACATTTTGCATGTCAAAAATGCTTAGCATAAAGAAAAAAAAAGAGGCATTCAATGAGTATAATTTCTTGAGTTTTTCTTTTCTCATTTGTTACTTTCATTCTCTCCTTCCACTTAAATTTCAACTTGAGATTGATTGAGGTTTTGTAGGTCCTGAAGCTTATCTGATTTTGGGTACCCCTTTGAAAAAATAAACATAACATAATGAAATAAAAATTAAGTACAAGAGTGAGTATTTAAAGTGAGAAAATAAATCACAAAAGTTTAAATTTAAAAAAACTGGGAACTACCATAAAGATTATAAAATATAGGCAAATAATAAAATATTTTAATTAATTACCTGATAGCTACAAGTCTATAAATTTCTTTTATATTATTTTGGATATAGAATGTTAAAGATAAGTCAACCTTTTTTGCAAAATGATTAATCAAAATTGATCCTTTTTTAATAACTTAAAAATGTTTCTTTTAGTTTCACAGCTCATAATTATCTGATGATTAGTGATGGTGAGCATCTTTTCATATACCTATTGGCTATTTGTATATCTTTTTTAGAAAAATGTGTGTTCAAGCCCTTTGCCCATTTTTTAATTGAGTTATTTGTGTTTTTTGCTATTGAGTTGTAGTAGTTCCGCGTATTTTGGATATGAGCCCCTTAATAGATATACAGTTTGTACATATTTTCACCCATTCTGTAGGTTGCCTTTTCATTCTGTTGATTGTTTCCTTTGCTGTGCAGAAGCTTTTTAGTTAGATATAGTCCCACTTTCTATTTTTTGCTTTTGTTGCTTGTACTTGTACTTTTAGTATCATGTTGAATAAATAAATCATTGCCAAGGCCAACGTCAAGAATTTTTTCCCTCACATTTTCTTCTAGTGTTTTTATAGTTTCAGGTCTCATGTTTAACTCTTATATCCATTTTGAGTTGATTTTTGTGTATGGTGTAAAATAAGGGTCCAAAAATTTCATTCTTTTGCCTGTAAATGTCCAGTTTTCCCAACACCATTTGTTGAAGACTATTCTTTCCCTTCATTACCTTTTTCCATATCTTTTTTGCATGTGGTTTTATAATTGGACTTGGTTTGTTGATCTCAAGAGCATCAGCTGTGTTATTTTCAAAATGTAATAGTCAACTTTATAACATGATTTAGAATGAGATACTCCTCTTGGAAAGGACAAGATTAAGAAGATTCTTGAATGTCAGATTAGATACTTGGACTCTATTTGTCATGTAATTGTAATCTTTATTCAGCAAATGTTTACTGGGATCCTTAATATGAATAGAATATATACTACCCTGCATAGTCTCTCTCTCCCTCTCCCTCTCCTTCTTCCTCTCCCTCTCCCTCTCCCTTCCCCTTCTTACCCCTATATTATACAAGTGTATTTTTTTTTTTTTTTGAGACAGAGTCTCGCTTTGTTGCCCAAGCTAGAGTGAATGCCGTGGCATCAGCCTAGCTCACAGCAACCTCAAACTCCTGGACTTAAGCGATCCTACTGCCTCAGCCTCCCGAGTGAGCTGGGACTACAGGCATGCGCCACCATGCCCAGCTAATTTTTCTATATATATTTTTAGTTGGCCAGATAATTTCTTTCTATTTTTAGTAGAGACAGGGTCTCACTCTTGCTCAGGCTGGTCTTGAACTCCTGACCTCGAACGATCCACCCGCCTTGGCCTCCCAGAGTGCTAGGATTACAGGCATGAGCCACCGCGCCCGGCCTATACAAGTGTATTTTAGATATGATTTCTGGTTTGGAAAGATTACCGTTTACTTGTGGTTGGGAGAGAAAACAAGATATTTTAAAGGAATAAAATTATAAATTGTGATAAATATATTCTAGATCTAGGAATAAGGCAGCTAAGAAATGAATGAAAGCACTTGGTATTTGGTATGTCATTTTAAGTGTGTCATGGATTTCAGTGTGAAGATATAAGGGGTGTGACATTCCAAGCTGAAGGAACTAAGTTAGAAAAACTTGGATTTTAGAAGATAGGAGGAGGAAGATCATATTATAAGGAGCAGCAAATAAATACATTGGATTAAAGGTGCCAGGCAACAGACATGTATGTGTATACATAACTTTGAATATCAGGCTGAGATGCTTTAAGTGTTTTATTTCATTTTTATTTTAAAAAATGTTTGTTCCAATAAGGAAACATAAATTCCTAAAAATAATGTCTTTTCATGACCCTTTTAATCAATAGCATTTATTTAATCCATAGCATTTATTTAATATCAACTATGTACATATAACTGGGCAAGATGTTGCAGGGACTGCCCTCAAGAGTCTTGCATTGTAGGGATGGAGATAGAGGTGTAAACAAATAACTCTAAAACCATGTTCTAAATGCCATTATGGAGATATGCACTTGAAATAAGAAATTCTGGAAAAGAGAACTACTGTCTCTAACGGGTTTGGTCAAGACTTATGTGGGAGTTCAGTAAGGTAGGCCTTAAGGCCTTAAAACCTTAAAGGATGAAGAGAGTTGGCCAAATTTAGAGGTAGGAAGATAGGCTTTCCAAAAAGAGGGAATAAAAGTGGACAAACTCCAGCCTAGTTGAAGTTCAAGGGGAAACTTAGGAAATGACAAATGCTCTATGAAGCTGGTTACAGTGGATGGAAGGGGTGACAGATGATAAGCTGGAAGTGTGGATTGGAGCCAGGTTGCAAAGAACATCAGACATAGGGAAGAATCAGTGCGGTTTGTAAACAGGAAAATGACATGAGTCATTTGCAGGGGACTTGAAGAATGGGTGGGCTCAGCTACTGTGAGTTAGGGCAGTGGCTTTGAGGATGGAGAGGAAGACTGGAAACTAAGGAGGAATTATCACCGAGTAGTGAAGGGCTCCCTTGAGCTGGCACCAAAGTACACTACACTGAAGATAAATAATAGATAAGGGTAAGTCACTTGCCACTTTTTGGGATTTTAGGAGGCAGATGAGGACCTCCCAAAGAGAATAGCTTTCAGCTTTTATCTATAAAAAGTCTCATTTCAAATTGTTTACTGATTGTTTTTTTAATGGACTTGGTAAGTCTCCCAAAGCATACCATCTAAAAGCCATTACCACCTTGTGGTTCATATGAAACATTCACACAGTTTTCTCGTTTTGTCCCTGCCTAGTTTTAGCAGTTTTCTCTTACTTTTCACATAAGAAAAGCTTTATAGTTGCCTTTTTCTTCTATTCCAGCTACATGAACTAATGTTCTTAGCATTTGTCCTGGGAAGTCTTTACTTTAGAAAAACATTATGCATAATTTGGGACTTCATTATTCTTTCTCACAAGAATTGCCACTGAACTTGATATTTTCCAGTAGCTGCTTTTATTTACAATGCATAAGTACCTTGCATTTAGTTTGGACCTTGCATATTAATTCTGCTTTCATTAGCAATCTCTATTGGTTAGGATTAGGGTTGTCTCTGCATTGCACAGACTAAAATAACAAGGGCTCATTTTCTCACCTAAAAGCCAGACATAGGTAATTGAATGCCGGTTGGGTGCCACTGCTCACAAAGTTCTCAGGGACCCAGCTCCTTCCAGCTCACCTGCCACTGCTCACTCGGGAGTAGCCCTTGTTTTCATGGAATGAGATGATCCAGTTACCACCTCCCTGTCTAGGCAGCAATAAGGCAAAGGGTTGAGAAAAGGGACAAAGGACACTTACAAGCTGTCATTAAGGAAGGATTCTTCAAGCTTATTTGGACCTGTTGGCCTGTATCTCATTAGCCAGTACTAAGTCCATTGGAGCTACATCTGGAATATGTAGGGAAATGTAGCTAAATCATCTATTAGTTTGCAAGAAGGCAAGAATGATATTAGGGGAAATTAAACTTAAAAGAACAAGAGGAGGAAATATGGTATTTTGGGCAGATAACCACAACAGAGAGCCAGAAAACCTTTGTTTAGATGCAGTTTCCCCTGTGTTACTTTGCTAAAATTTGTTTATGCTTCTAAAAATTAAGGTAATCATTCTGTCCTAAATTCTTTTTTCTTTTCTTTTTTTTTTTTTTTTTTTGAGACAGAGTCTTGCTCTGTTGCCCGGGCTAGAGTGAGTGCCATGGCGTCAGCCTAGCTCACAGCAACCTCAAACTCCTGGGCTCAAGCGATCCTACTGCCTCAGCCTCCCGAGTAGCTGGGACTACAGGCATGCGCCACCATGCCCGGCTAATTTTTTCTATATATATTTTTAGCTGTCCATATAATTTCTTTCTATTTTTAGTAGAGATGGGGTCTCGCTCTTGCTCAGGCTGGTCTCGAACTCCTGAGCTCAAACGATCCGCCCACCTTGGCCTCCCAGAGTGCTAGGATTTGTCCTAAATTCTTTATAGTGTTTATGGTTGATGATCAAATCCAACTGACGAATTTATCAGCACTTTGAAAATTAAACGTTGCACAAATACAAAGCATTATCTTCTAAAGCATTAAGCAAGCTGTTGAAAATAAACTCAAAGAATATTGCTGAGGCAACATTTCAGTTTTTTCATCAGCCCCATGGTAACCTTATTTGACAAGCAAGAGTGATCAGGCATTAATGACGAATAATTCTTATGTAGAGAGGACACATCTTTGTTTATAAATTCCTTTCAGGAACACAATAATGCATTTGATTCTTCTATCAACTCTGTGCAGAAAGGATTATTATGCCCATTTTAAAGACAGGAGAACTAAGGCAAGGAGGTTAAATGTACAGCTCAAAGCCGTGTAACTGAGTAGTGGGTTTAAAAACTATGTTGTCTGGAAATATCTTACACTTTTATATCTGTGTTGCTACTCTAGTCTTTATATGTCACATGTCTTATTGCCCATTTGGTAAAGTCTAGATCTCTAAGATTAGAGTGACAGACTCTCAGTTATTTATCCTTACTTTAGTTGCATGGTGTTCTTTCTCATTTCTCCCCACTGTAAATCAGATCCTCCAATCTGCCAATCCCTTCATGCATACACATGTTACTCTGCAAAACCACCTAACTTGCTGCTCCAATAAAATGTTCTTCTGTTGTTGGCTTTCTTTACGTCTGCCCCTTCTGTAAGTGCCAAGTTAGGTTCCACCTGTGGGAGGCACTTCAGGCCACATAGATCTTCCATTTTCCTGAACTTCTTAACACAGAGAATATATATAGAATGCATATATTACATTTAATTATAGAACTAAATTATACACTGTATCAGATTATTCCATATGTCTTAGATTTTTCTCCGCAACTAGACTTTAAGGTTTTGTATTTCTTACATTATTTTAGTAGCACCAGGACAATGGTAGGAATATAGGAGAACTAAAACTAGTTCAGTTCTAAATTGAGCCAACGATCCATAAGCAACTACTAAGATTTAGTCTCAATTTTCATGACAAATGAGGAAACAGGTTTGAAGAAGCAAAGACTCTGATCTAATGTCAACAGCTAGGAATAGAATCCTGCTATGTTAAACTTGTTTACTAAGGCTTGATTCTCTGCTACTCTCAATTCAACATTTGACTAAAAGCCAAATACTGTGTGTACACCCGTGTGTGTGTGTGTGTGTGTGTGTGTGTGTGTTTAGCTTACTGAAGCATTCCTCAGTAATAGTAGCCCTTGGGTTAATTTACGCATGTCTTTTATCAAAAACTGAGAAGACAAGAACTGATAGGAATTTTATCAGTAGAAAAGGTAGATAAGAACTTTTAATTAAGTCAAAATATAAAAGTTAACTACAGAGATATTCTCTTATGCATGTAGTCATGAGATATTTAATTCATATCCATGTTGCCATCTACAGGGCCTAACTATACAATTGCTTTTCTTCCATATATAATGTAAATTGTTTTAGGATGGAGGCAGTGTTATCTGCTTATGCTCATTTTGTAATCCTGAAAGTAACTGGAATAATGCCAAGCATGTATAATTATAGAAGTACATTGTCAGAAGAAAATTACAAGATTATCTTCTTTATCTTTTTTCTGATGTATGAATTCCTCTTCCAAGTGAATTTTATAGACTGTTGAGTATTTTGAGTGTTAGGCAACTAAAATATTTAAAGAGAACAAGTATGTTCGTATTTCATCTTAGGATATTGAATTAAATTTGCCAAGTTAATTTTTAATGGTTTTGAATATACATATATAAAATATATCCATTATAGCTTAAGCTATCAGTCATCTATCCATTTATATATCTTTGTTTACATGTGAAAAACTGAAATATCAAGAGAAAAGTTTTGTGCTCATTGTTACAACCAATGAGTCAGTGATTTCTCCATTCCCCTTCTGTGTTCAAGATAATATTCAGAACCACAAGGAAAAGACTGAAAATAAGAAGTTCTGCCATATATTTTAGAGATCATATTTTATTATTCCTTATGACTACACATAAGTTTTTTACAGTTGAGGATTTTTTGATTCAAATTATTTAATTGTTAGAAAAAAATCATCTTATGTTATACTGTTTGAGTATGTGTTCATTTTGAGAAGCAAGGATGCTGGACTCTCAGATCCAGTTGGGACCCTTAGAGACCTTCTAATCTAACTGCTTTATTACACATGAGTCTATGTAACTTACCTGAACTTATATAGGCAATCAATGGGGGGGCAGAGTCAAGAAGTCAGTTCTCCTCATTTTTAAACCTTCTCTATCTGTCTTTCTTTCGCTTTCCTTTTCCCTACCAATTTTTATTAATAGGTTTTAATTCTCAAAAGAATCATTGTATGAAGCAAGACAGTTTATTCAAGAGGTCACTAATTCTTCTTTTCTGTCTTCTTTTTTGCCTCTTTAGCCCTCTTCAATCTAATTCCCGTGGGTCTGCGTGTGGTGGCCATCCAAGGGGTGAAGGCCAGCCTCTATGTGGCCATGAATGGTGAAGGCTATCTCTACAGTTCAGTAAGTACCATGTAGTGTGTGTGTGTGTGTGTGTGTGTGTGTGTGTATGTAAACTGCCAAAACACCCGATGAGAGGTCACAGAATAAGCGTTATTTTAGGGAAGAAAATTGGAAATTGAAGTCATTTTATGTTTTCCGATCCAGTTCAGGATTATTATGAGGATTTTATAATTTAGGATGTTAAAGATCATGTTTTGTTAAATGAGAAAAAGCCAGTTACTTTCCATGCAATATAAATTCTCTATGTCTAGCTTCCACTTCTAGAGAATAGTCTATCTTTTGAATTTTACCAGTTTAATTCAAGAAGTAAGACATTTTTCCTTTCTCTTGTTATCACTCCTTCAAGTACAGAGGGTAGCTTAAGAACAGAAATTCTTCAATAGACAAATTGAAGGGAGTCTTTTCAGTCCTATTGTGGAGAAAAAACTTTCAGAATAGATTGTATTTGTTTGTATTTAATAAATGTGTAGTATCTAATGCATCAGATTCTCAGAGTAACTGCTTAATTCAAAGTCAATATGAACTGGATTGGAGGCAAGGATATTTTGTTTTCATTTGCATTTCAGTTACTATCTAGATATTCCTTTGGGCAAATCACAGCCCATCTTTGGCTTTATTTCTGGACCTTTTAAATGAGAGTGGTGGACACCATGTTGTCTAACATCCCTTTCAATTCCCAAACTGGTGAAATTAGGTAGCATCAGTGGCTACATTATCAGCACTAACATGTTGTAAATTAGTTAACACTATTCTGATGCCTGTCTCACTCTCAAGATAATAATTTATGCATTGAGAGGATGTGGCTGCAGTGAATGTTGTGTGTATATATATAATTTCTGCTTTCTCATAAGAGAGTTGGCTATTTGTAGTTCATGAAAAAAAATTCCTTGAAAATCATGGTTGCAAATTGCCACCCTTACTTTCCATGATCTTAGTAAATAACACAAGGTGACTTGGGAAGTTCATGTATGCCTACTGGATTTTAAATTAGTTATTGACTAGTTTTTATTAAGCTCTTTCATTATTCAATTAAACAAATATCTGGTATACTGTGGCTCTGAAACCAATACCCTAAAATATGGCACTTTGACATGTTGAACTGGATCAAGGTCTCCCTGACCTTCCATCCCCCTCCTGTCTCTCAGTCCTGTCTCTCCCAAAGCACAGAATGAAGTTCTTTTATCTGCCTAAAGTTTGGACTGCCAAGGAAGAAAACAATTACCTCTGGTCTCTTGCTTGAGTTTTTCATTAACTGAATTCATATCTCAGGAAGGAAGACTGAAGTCTCTCAACAACACCTGAACAGAATTTTGTCACAAACCACTGTCTGCTCTGTGAGCATAACAGACTGTCCCAAGCCATTGAATGCCCCTAAAAATCATTTACTACCCCCCTAAAATCATCCATACTTCCCCATTTCCCTTTTCCTTAAGAATAATGGTGTATAACCATCTATATTGCATGGTGGGACAATCACTCTGTGATTTTCCCCTGTGCACATTAATAAATTTGCATGCCTTTACTCCCACTAATCTGTGTTTTGTCGGTAGATTTTTGGTGAACCTTCAGAGGGCAAAGAGAAAGAATTCTCTTGGCTCTAAAACATACATTATTCTTGCTTACTAGTAATATGTTTGTCATTCGTATTAGAATTCTAAAAGTTACTATTTTACTGTTGGATATATTTTGATCTAAATACACAATTGTATACTATATGTGTACCTATGCATGTTTTCAACAGTTTTTACTCAAAATAATACTTAAATACATTTTCAGTCAAAATACTGGGCTTCATTCTTAAAGTGTCATAGTTCTAATAGTTCTTAATGTCCAGTTATGGTGCGTCCATTTTAAATGCAGGAATTAAAATAAGAGGAAAAAAAGGTAACAAATTGCTGTTTTGAATAATTCTAATTAAACATTTTTTTATAAAAAAGCTTTGTGTTAAAAATTAAAACATGGAGATGGTCTTAGGATAGTATTGCTTTAAAGATTTAATCAGTCATTAAATAAGCAGCTAAAGGTAGATTGTATTAATTATATTTAAATGGTCATAATTCAGATTGTAATTCTGCAAAAACTGTAGAGTTCAGATCTTCAGCCTAGAGTTGATTTCCAGAGGCCAAGGAAGAAGAAAAACATAGAACGTTTGACAACAGTATTGTAGGGAGGAAACCGTTATGCAGAAGCCTGTGTGTATGTGTGTGTGTGTGTGTGTGTGTGTGTGTTGGGGGGGTTGGTTTCATTCTCTGCAGCTATTTCAGAGATGCATTATTTCTATCCTTCTTGCTTAGAACTGAGGTGAAGCTAAGGCGGGAGTGGGTAGGGGGAGCACGGTGGGAGGGGTTAATTTTAGAGAATTTTACTGCAGGATTTTTTTGTAATGGTGCTGACCAATTGAGTTACCTGTTTTGGGTACATCGATTTTCAGTTCTCTCCACTTAAATCAAACTTGCCTCAAACCAAGAATCACAATGCTTTCTCTTGGTGAGTTAAAAACCAGCTTCTAACATTGGCTTTTCTGAGGTGTTATGTATGTATTAAGGCTGGAAGTCCTCTGAAAAGCAGTTTCCTATTTGACGTGAAGCAGTGTAGCTGGCCACACCAATAAGGGCTTTAATTGGGGTATGTGGAGGGACATCAGGGTGGCTGGGACAAATGGAAGAGGCCCTAAAAGAAGCTAAGTTAGAATCCAAAAGAAATTCACAAAGGTATCATATATCTTGTGTCAGTTACCTGGCTCTATTCATATTTAAGCTAGGAATGAATTCCCTTGTAACTTTTGATTTCTCTTCTTTCATCTGGAGACAGGAGGAAAGAGTGGTAAAGATGGAGTGACTGTTAGGTAGCATAGAGTTGTAGTTTTAAAATCCATTCTGAAAATCTGTGTTTTAATAGGTGAGTTTAATCTGCATATATTTGATAAGGTTATTGATGTATCTGAATTTTTTACCATAATAATTTATATTTTTTAAATCTACTTCTGCTTCTCTTTTTTAAATTTCTGTTGCATTATTGAAATTTTTTTCTATTTTTAAAAATTCTTCTGCTAGTTTGTAAACTTAAGCTATATTTTTATTCCTTTAATGGTTTATTCTTATTTTTTCAACATACATAAATAAATACATAGTTTGCTAAATATTTTTAGTGTTTCTGTCTTCCTTCCAAACAGCTCATGGCCTTTAGGATGTTTGCTTGCTAGTAAATATCACAACTTGTCCTGCCAATGTGATTAGTTGAACTTTAAAATAAAATCATATGGACAATTAGTTATTTTATAGCTAGTCATTTAATTTATCAATCTTTTGGATAATTTCTATGCATATAGTTTTTGTTTGCATGTATATGTATATCAAATGTGGTCTCTCTGGGTTCACTTCTAAACTAAATGTTTAATTGCTTTGTGTAAGGGAGGGTCTGTAGATGGTGAATTCACTTGTTTTGGTATCCTTTCACTTTTGCTCTTGAATTGCAGTTTAGACAGATAGAAATTCTGAGTAGACCAATATTTTTTCTTACCCTGTATATATTTTATCTTTCTATCATGCTTTCCATTATCTTGTGCCGAAAATTTGAATATAATCAAAGAATGTTAAATTTTAAGTTAGAACTGCTTAAATGAAGAGAGAAAAGCCCAAGCAAGTCTCCTTTTTCCATTGTCCTCCATAAATTAACTCACGTTGGTATCATTTTATATTTAAGCAGTTTGAACTGAACCTTATATACATAAAACCATTGGAGTTACACATTGTTTGGTATAAAATTATTAAGCTAGATTATTTTCAAATTATGATTAGAAAATTGATTATATAATATTTTGGATAATTATATGAAGTGATATATGTAGTAATAAAATAAAATATAAAATATAAAATATATAAAATAAAAATAATATTTATTATAGAGGCATCACTGATGCTGTCATATTTGCCTTTTTATGTTGTGTATCTCTGTAATTCATAATCTTCCTTGTAGCTCAGCTCAAATGGTTACCTGATATGTCACCTGTCTCCATTCCATTCTCAGGTGGGAATTAGATGCTATTTCTGCTTTAATATCACAGCAGTTGGATTTTGTTTTGCTGGTGGGCAGGAACCATATCATATTCATCTTTGCTATCTGGGCCACACAGTTCCCTCAACCACAGCATTAAGCACTTTCTTTGGGAAAGAATTCTCACTAAAGACTTGTTGAATTTGAAAGAATTGCTTATTCCAAAATGGATGGAACAAATTTCATAGACTAGTTGGACAATTAACTATGATAACATCAATTAAACCTTTATTGGTACACTTACAAATCACTGCACAAATGCTATTTTGTTCTCCAAGTCAATCTTAGTAAACCTAAAATTCACTCAACGTGTGTTTGTTAGAACTCTGCCACATACCAGGTGCTACGCTATATACTGAGTATACAAAGGTGGGTAAAATAGATAAGTTCCTTATCTTCTTAGAGTTTGCATTTATTGCCATAATTAGCTATTGCAAGGAGTTGGGGCCAACTGCAAAGTTAGAGGGCACAGCCCCCAAGACCACCAAGTTTGAGGGGTTCACAGAATCACTTTCTGGTTTGATAATTTGCTAGGACTGACAGAACTCAATGAAAGCTATTATTTTTAATACTCCTGGTTATGCTTTATTACAAGAAAAATGGTATAGATTAAAATCAGCCAAGGGAAGAAACACATAGGGCAGAGTCCAGCAGAAGTACCAAATTCAGAACTCCTAGTGTCCTTTCCCTATGGAGTGAGGGTCTTTTGTTACTATTGTGTCTTTTGGTACCCATGTGTGATAATAGGCATGGTGTATTGCCAACCAGGAAGCTCACCTGAGTTTCTATGTTAAGAGATTTTATTGAGGTCCATTTTGTAGGCAGGATTCATTGATTGCCTGTGTGGTTGATCTCAGTCTTCAGGTCCTCTGATACTGAGTGACCCTAAATCACATTGTGGTCCTTTGATTAGCCCAAGGCCCTCACGCAAACAAAGATTACCTTCCAGAAGCCAAGGGCAAAGGCTCTTTTTGGGCAAGGTTAAATTCTTTATGCGTATACACACCTGTCCAACATCCAGTTGAGGTGAACGCCATATTCCATGAATATATTTCTCTGACTCTGCCTCCAGCGCCACTCCCTTGCCCTTCTGCCTGCCATCTCTTTTCTTAACCCAGCTTGAAAGAAGGAAATGATGAAAGGAAAGAAAGTTATGGGAGTAACACCTGGCACATCAGCATTTGGGAAATAAAAATATAACTCGATGGTTTGGACAACTTGAGAGCCCTGACATTTGCGTTTGGGAAAATGACGCTTAAAAATAACAATGCAATTTGAATAATTTGAAACATGTCTAGAACTTGTAACAAGGCAAAAACTCTTCAATCTTTTTTAATGAATAGTTTGATGTACTTAGCACACATATCACTGGCATTTCAGTGATTAATAATGATTAACATGTTTTACAAGGTTTATTTTTCCTAATTACAGCTATTATTTATTCACTTTATAAACTTAAAACAATTATCATCCTAATCTGAATTAGATAGTTTATGAATTAATGGGATTTTTTTCAACTGAGGGATAAATTAAAAGTCAAATTATATGAACACAATTTTGCATTTTAACACTGTCTTAACCCTTACCAATTATATCTGAAGCTAAATCAGTGATAAAGTCACTTCTTTAAGTGACTATGTTTTAATAAATAAGTAATATTATAAGTTATCCTGAGAGTAGCTATAAAAATGATAGTCATAACAGCACCATTATTAATGGCTGTGCTGGAAGAAGTAATATACTGTACTGCACTTTGTTTAGTTTTTGTTGTTTCTAAAGGGCATTTAGATTTGTATTTAATTTTCACAGCAAGTCTGTGAGGATGGATTGGAATGAACTATTAGATATTGATGAAAATCTGAGGCTTAGAGAGGTTCTTTTTTTTTTTTTTTTTTTTTTTTTTTTGTTGAGACAGAGTCTCACTTTGTTGCCCAGGCTAGAGTGAGTGCCGTGGCGTCAGCTTAGCTCACAGCAACCTCAGACTCCTCGGCTTAAGCGATCCTACTGCCTCAGCCTCCCGAGTAGCTGGGACTACAGGCATGCGCCACTATGCCCGGCTAATTTTTTCTATATAGATTTTTAGTTGTCCATATAATGTCTTTCTATTTTTAGTAGAGACGGGGTCTCGCTCAGGCTGGTCTCGAACTCCTGGCCTTGAGCAATCCACCCGCCTCGGCCTCCCAGAGTGCTAGGATTACAGGCGTGAGCCACCGCGCCCGGCTGGAGAGGTTCTTAATTTAAATAAGCTCATCCTGGTGAGTAACAGAACCAGAACTTAAATCTAGGTCTTAACTTCAAAAACCATGAGCTTTTCATAATATCATACTGCCCTTGGCCTTATGTGTAATGAAACCTTTCCATTGTGGAGTGTTTCTCATTTTTTTTCTTGAACTTTCATATAAACTATCTCATTTGAGCCTTGTGATGACTCTGATATTATTATTGCTGAGTGACAGAAGGTATGGCTGGGAACCAGAGAGGTTAAGTGACTAAAATGAGGTCACTCAGTATAATGAGGAAGGTTAAGAAAAAGCAACTTCTAGTTCAATATTCATTTCTTTAATCGGCATTGCTTCTCTTATTTGCTGTTGCATTAAGGATATGCCACTCTGTTACAACATAGCATCAAAACCATAATTCTTTGAAAACCAGGGCAGTCTATCACCTTGTTTATGTTGACTTTGTTTAAAGGTATCGATAATGTAACAACAACAAGAAAAATGAGAGAGAGAGATTCCTAGACTGATGCATGTCCTCTTGCACCATTTAGAATTCCACAACTAAATCTGGTGCTTCAGTCAAAGCAGAAAATGTCAAGATTGTTAGACAATACTGATTTTATATTAAGAAACATGGAGGAGTCTCTGAGGAAGAAGAAAAGAGAAGGCCACTAGTGAGAGCCATAAGAGGAAGACTATCTTATGCCGTTGAGATGCTTTCTATTTTGCTCCTCTGATTTCTTTTCCTTCCCCACCATCATGGATATCCACATTTTTCCATCATTCAGGACCCAATAAAAATTTTCCCAATTTCTGCAGTCAAAAATAACTTTTACATTTTGTACTTTGATAAGACATTTATCTGTATCTCCTTTCTTTTTTTGTTAGACTTATTTATATTAATGCCTTATCTGTTCTATCAGATGCGAATTCCTTGAAGTTAGGGATCTTATCTAATATATATTACTCTCTCTCATCACTCTGGAAGCTCTAATTCCCCTGTGAAGGCATCTGTTAAAATCTTATTGAATCAGCTGATGGCGGCATCCTGCAGTTAATTCTGGCAATAATTCATTGGTTGACTGGTCTTAATGGTCTTTATAATAATGTTTATGATTGTGACCCTACACAATTTCCAGTTCAGTTACTAGTCCACCTTTAAGTAGGCTGCGATTGTTCTTTTGAACCATGTGAAGTTTGCTAGAGGAATCTTACTGTTCATGCTTCTCCTGTGTCGAGGCTGATGTTGTGTGGTAGTTTTAAGAGCTGATGTGGCCACGTTTTTCTTTCTATACTAAGTACTGCTTATAAAAGCTGAGGGAGGGAAAAAGATTAGCCAGGACATCTTCCTGGGAAGCCACCGGGTCATTACAGTTCTGTTTCATCCTGAAAATAAATGACAGATTTTTTTAAAAAAACAAACATATCTAAAATAGAGGTACAAAGCTGGTACCCACTCTGGATTTGAAATTTCAGTTTCCTTATCAACTTATTTCCTCATGGAAAGTTCTGAAATCTGAGGCATAATCAGAGATGTTTCTTGACACAGCAAATGCTATCTCTGAAAAGTCAGAGAAAGATAATAAACTATTGTCAGCTATAGTTGCCCCATAGCTAGAAGTTTTCAAATGCTCCCAACATAAAGCAATGATGAATATTTTAGGTGAATCTTATCCCAGTTACCCTGATTTGATCATTGTATGTTGTGTGCTTGTATCAAGATGTAACATGTAATCCATGAATACGTACAATTATTATGTATCAATAAAAAAATTAAAAAAAAAAGTCAGAGGAAGAGAGAGATAAAGAGAGAGAGAAAGAGAGAGACAGAGACAAAGAAAATGCAAACGTTAGCCATTAATGCCAAATGAATCATAGAGTTTTGAAGTTAAGATGCCTGTGTAGATGAAAGTCAAAGGCCAAATCACAGAGGCTTATTCAACAAATAGATTGTTAAATATTCAGTTTAGATCATTTACATATTTTTTTCTTCTCATGTACTTGTGATTTCCTTGAATTTTGCAACAGTTCTTTTTTTGTATTAGAGTACTTTTTGTCCATAGCACCTAGAAAAAAATCACATATTTTGCCTATTTCTCCTCTCCTCTCCCCGCATACTAACTGGACTGAACTGGAGTATTTTTTTCAACTATAAAAATAAGCTATGGAGTCTGTTCAGTTCAAGGATCTTATAGTTGTTGCTTGCAAACAGGTGACATGGATTTTTGTTGTTGTCATCGTTGTTGTTGAGATTATATTGCCTTTCTTCTGGAAGAATCAACAGATCATTAGTTATACTTTCAGTAGGGATTGAGTAATGGTAAGCATTCATTTTTGCCTTATGATGATGTAGGGAGTAGTAAGTAATGTTGGTTTTATTCTAAGAGTTCATAACTGCTGGAAAATATTAATACTTCAGCTCCAGGGCTACCCTTAATTATGAAAATTAGCATATATGTTTCTAGTAACATTTTTCATTCAAAAATAAAAATAAGATTCAGCTTCTAAGAGCAACACTAATGAGGACCTTTGGTTGAATTATTTTAAAATGATGCCAAATTTTATTTTTTCCCTTTCCATCTTGCAATTAGGCACATTAGGCCAACAAGTAGTTATATTTCCAAAATTTTTAGATTATGTTCCTTTATTCATCAATGAATCAGGCAGTATTAAGTAGTAATTTTAAATGTGAGCTTTAGAAATAAAACTATGTATGAACCATATCTCTGTAAGTTATTTCATATGTGACAAAATTGAAAAATTTCTGAATTTTCTGGACTCAGTTTTTTATATGCAAAATGGTGGTAATAATGACAATGACTGCTTTATGAGATTATAGTAAAGATTAAATAGAAAGACTCATGTAAAGCCCTAGCACAACGTATAGTATATAGTTAACACTCAGCGTTAGCCATAGCAGTAACATAGTAGCAATAGCTATATTAAAGAAGATACTCAGTATACTCTCATTCGGTCCCTTACCATCAATTTATGAAGTTTTTGCAGGGTTAATCCCACCCTTAGTTTTAGTGTCAGTTCTTGGTTTTTCTAATCTAATGTCTTTAGCCACCTTGGCCATGGTGGATTGGTTGTAGAGTATTTCTCAGGTAATTAGGGCCAATTAGTTTCAGGCTCAGGACTTTATCTGTTGAAGGAAGTTCCCCCATTTCTTTTTATGTTTTGAAACTGGATTTGTGACAAAATTGGATTTGGAGCTAAGAGTATAAAAGGACCTCAACCATCTTAATACCACAAGCGAAGATCCTGTCTGAGAATGATTCTAACATTCAAAGGACAGGAGATCCGGATCAAGAGATGGAGCAACTAGGTCTCATTCACAGGCTTTGAATTTGTACATAAACTTGAAGCCAGCCCACCCTCTGAAGTTTTCAGTTACATGAGCATATAACTGCCCTTCTTATGTAAATCAGTTTGGGTTGCATTTTTTTAAAATCTGCTAAAGTGATAAAGAGATGAACAAATTTTCAAAGTAGTAAGACGTTCTGGAAAAGCTGAAGCTCCAGTTAGTCCATCTGTGTTGTTCCTGCTACGGAATTCCCCAGCGGCCCCCTCCTGAAGAGTATGACCTTGCTATGGCTTTCTGGTCCACCCTGATTTCCAAAAGAGATTTTCTGTCCTTGTTATTTCTGCTTTTCCTTGCCTGTCCCCTCCCCCCGTAAAAAAAAAAAAACAATGTAAAAATTAGTCATTTCATGTTTCAATGATTCTTAGGTTTATAACAAGAAAATCCTCAAAAGGTATGGATCAATTATTTTTGCTCCCCTCCCCCCCCCGAAAGCCCCACATGAACCACCTTTTTAACTCCTGATGACTTTTCTTCTTGGAAATACCTTCTTGGAGGGAAGCAGACCACATAAAATAAATCTTTAGTCCATGGCTTTCATAGACATCAGGGAGAGGAAAAAAGAAGGAAATTATGAGTGCTAAATCCAAAGCTAAAACCAGTGCATTTTCAATTGAAATTTGAACGAAATAGAGATGGGGTGAAGCAGAAAAGCAGAAGCAAGTCATTCTTATGACCAAGTCTGTAGAGAAGTTGGCTCTTTGACAGATAGCGCTGAGAAAAAGAACATTAAAAAACAAAAAAATAAATAAAAATAAGAAAAAAACCTGTGGTAAGTGGCCAAATAAGAACATTGGTAGATACAGACCACAAAGTGCTACATTCTCCTTAAGCCCACAGTCTGTTGTGTTTATGATGTACTTGAAGTTTATTTCTGTACCCCACAATAAATAAATAAATAAAATCTAGTGGTTAAGTTGGGGAAATGAATTCCATATATAGAAATGTAATTCCATATATTTCAGTCAGGTCCAACTGGAAAGAAAGAACTTTGTTTTGAATTTCAGTCTCTTATGGGGTAGCTAACTATATGTCTGGATTCATCCAGAACAGGTGCATTTTATGCCTGATGTCTTTGTGTAATTATTGATAATACCTGTTTAACCCTCAAGAGTCCTGGATTAGGATTTTGACAATAATTTTGCAGTCACTATACACATGCCTTACACATAATCCTATATAGGACTTAGTGAGTAATATGAGATGTCAATATATGCAGAAAACCTCACTGACTAATTTGAAAATTCCCTCATATGATTTTGATTTTATTTTTGAAGACCAATTCATGAGGACAAATTTCTTAAGTTTATTTTCTTGTATCAACTAGGAATTGAATTTGTCTGTGAGATTCCTATAACAAGGGTTTAAAGAGATCAGAGGCTTAAGTTTCCGTACATAACCAGAAGTCCAGAGATTGATAGTTACTGGTGTTGGTTCATTGATTGGCTCAACAGGCCCATTAGGGCCAAAGCCTTTACATTTATTTGGCCTTTTCCCCTTGGTACAAGATGGTTTCTATATCCCCAGCTAACATGTGCACTTCGTAAGCAGTAGAAAGGGGTACAGAGGAAAAGATAGTACCTTTATCAGAAAGCTAATACTTCCCCTGAAGTTGCAGCAGATGTCCACTCATGAGTCATTGGATAGAACTGTGTCACATGGCCACCCCAAGTGGAAAAGAATAGGCTAGTGCCTATTTTATTGTTTTGTTTTTTTTTTTAATTTTAAGCTATATACTTTGGCGTTTCTATTGAAACCAGGATTCTCTCAATCCATTAATACTGTGGACTGAGTGCCTTAAATAATGGGCATTCACTTCTCACAGTTCTGGAGGCTGTTAAGTCCAAGATCAGAATGCCAGCATGGTTGGGCTCTGGTAAAGTCCCTCTTCCTGGTTTACAGTTTGTCATTTTCTTGCTGTGTTCTCACATGATGGAGAGCAGAGAGAGAGTAGGCAAGCTCTCTCCTGTCTCTTCTTATAAGGGCACTAATCTCATTCATGAGGGCTCCACTCTCATGACCTAAGGCCTCAACTCCAAATACCATCTCACTGGGCATTAGACTTCAACATATGAATTTTTGGGTAACATAAACATTCATTGCATAGCAAAGTTTTGTTAATAAGAAGGAAAGAATGGATACTGGGGAGGCACCTGACAACTACCATACCTCTCCAGACCAAAAATTTAACTGTACAAAGTGTCAGACTTTAGGACAAGAAAGAGAAAGAGACAGAGAACAAGTGAGTAGATTGAAGCATAGATATGCTTATGTAGTCTCTTCATTAGATTGCATAGAAGTTTTTGAGTCACTGTAAATATTGGTTGACAAGTTTATGAGCTTCTACCAGGAAGCTAAATATTGAACTCTAGAGACTATGGGAAAGAGAGATTACCTCTAATTTTATTCAGGTCCAAATAGATTATAACTCACATAGGATTTGGAGACAGATGCTTTCTGCTTATTGAGATTTCATTGCAGATTGCTGGATATTTCCTCTACATTTTTTTTCTATAGCTAGGGCAAAGATGAATAAGCATTACTACTTCAGCTTTCATTCTTCTATTTCAATAGATGGGAAAAGGTTTTCTCTGCAGGGAACTGGGAGAGGTCATGAGGGAACTGAAAGCCACTGTGGAGAAGGACATAGCAATGACTTTGTGCAAGCATGTTTGCCTGTGGTTTCAATATAGCTATTCCTAAAAATCCAGGTACCAGCAGGTCACCCGTGCTCCCACTTATCCAATCATCTACTACCTATTTATTTAGAAGTAGTAATGTGGCACACATTCTCTTAGAATTGGAAATAAAATGAAAAACATCTCCAATGTAGTGGGAGAGCAAGACAAGATGTAAACAAATAAATATGAAATTTACTCTTTGGGATTAGTATTATGGAAAAGATAAATACATTTCTATAATAGAGAATAATAGAGGAAACTAACTTAGACAGAATTGGTATGAAAATTTCTTTTAGGAGATGACACTTAAGCTAAAAAGTAAAGGATGAAAAGGACAGAGATCATGCACCAAACCAGGAAAAGAGCAATACTAGTAATACCAGTGCAAAATGGGAAGAGCAGTGTAAAATGTTTGTAGGAACGAAATGTTTGGAAACCTTACTGGTTTTCACCCCTTCTATCATATTTTTTGGCATATACAGTGCCACTTCTAACATTCATTCATTTTAATTTGTTCACCTATTCACTTTTAAATATGTGCACTTATCATGTCCCAAGTACTATTATGGATGCTCTGATCATGAGAGAAAAGAAAAGCAAATACTGTGCTTTCATATTATAATAAAAGATTTAAGTTGTTAAGTTCCATAAAAGAGGGAAGCAGGGTCATAGAAGCATACATTTTGTGTCTAGGCATAAAATTTTAAATTTTTCATTAACTCTCATGAATTCCTTTCTGTTATGTATTTTTATTATCTTTGTACTCTGACTCATTTTGCATAGAATCCAGAAATAAGATGTTTAATTTTTAAAAATTTGTATACTGCTTATTGAAATACTTTCTTCATTATTGATATGTTTTTGGGATTTCCATGAACATTCTTAGTTATTGCAATAAAAATACTTTCTTTGGCATTATCTTAAGACCTTAAGAAGTCTGATTATCATCATTTTGCCAAAAAAAGTATTATAAAGGCTAATTTTTCACACCATATATGAAAAAGTAATTCAAAATGGATCAGAAAGCTAAACATGTGAGAGCTAAAACTGTAAAACTCTTGAAAGAAAGCACAGGGGTAAATCTTTATAACCTTGCATTAGGCAATGGTTTCATAGATAATGACACCAAAAGCACAACCAAGAAAAGAAAAATAGATGAGTTGAATTTTTTCATAATTAAAAACTTTTGTGCTTCAAAAGGCACAATAAAGAAGAGAAAAGTCAATTCACAGAATAAGAGAAAATTTTGAAAATTACATATCTGATAAAGAACTTGTATCTGGAATATATAAAGAATTCTTACAACTCAATAATAAAAATACAAATAACACAATTGAAAGTGTGCAAAGGATCTGAATAGATATATTTCATACACACACACACACACACACACACATTGTATATAGTCAGTAGCCACATGAAAAGATACTCAACACCATTAGCCATCAAGGAAATACAAATTAAAATCACAATAAGATACCACCTCCCACCCACTGCAATGGCTATATTAAAAAAGACGGATGACAACACATACAGGTGAGAAATTAGAACTCTTATATGCTGCTAGTGGGAATGTAAAATGGAGTAGGAATACAGTTTGGTGGTTTTTCAAAAGAGTAAACATAGAAATATCATATGACCCAGCAGTTCCACTGCTAGATATGTACCCAAGAAAAATGACCAAATATGTCTACACAAAAACTCTTTTATATGAATATTCATAGCAGTGTTATTCGTAATAGCCAAAAAGTTTAAAGAACTCAAATGCTCATCAATTGATGAATGGATTAATAAAGTTAGGTATATTCATACAATGAAATATTATTTGGCAATAAAAAGGAGTGAAGTACTAATACATGCTACAACATGGATGAACCATGAAAAGAAGCCAGTCACAAAAGATATATTTTATCATTTCGTTTTTATGAAATGTCCAGAATAGGTAACTATTGAGACAAAAAGTAAATTAATGGTTATATAATGCTGAATGGGGATGGGAGGAATCAGAGGGGTTCATGGCTAAATGGGGTAGGTTGATTTTTGGGGTGATAAAAATGCTCTAGAATTAATTAAGGTTATGGTTTCACAGCTCTGTGAATATATCAAACACTATTGAATTGTACACTTTGAATGGGTGAACTGTATGGTACGGGAATTATATCCCCAAAGTGTTATTTAAAAGACTAATTTTATTTAAAATATGAATTTAATCATGCTTTAATAGATTAAACAGTAAATTAAATCATTTTTCATAATGTATTCAATACACATTAATTGAATTGCATTTTTTATTTGCTTAAAGTAACACAAAGATGTGAATTTCCTAACAATTGGGGAGGTGAGACAAAATTTTAACACTCTAGTGTTAGAGCAAAAAATTGGGAAAAGTAGTGGAAACAGTAGAATCCATGTTCTCATTGTGAAGCTGTGTCTTACAACTGTAAACACTAGTGATTTTGACCACAGAATACTAGCTATGAGAGAAGAGTTTTTCTAATAGGATTAATATTTGCTAGGACTGGCATTTAACTTTACTTACTGAGCTTTGGTTTCTTAATTATTATTGTCAGTTCTTTAAAAATTTATGTATATGCATGCTTTCTCTCAATTAAAAATGTATTGAGAGATATTTTATAATATTTCATACCTTTAAATAGCACCTTGGGTCTATTTAATGAAAAACAGATATAGAAATATATGTTATCTATTTAGTAATGCACATTTTAGTGCCTTGCATCTGAGTATATTACTTCCTAATACACATTTGGAAATTTCAACTTACAGTGTGGTTTTTAAATATAAATATTTTAAACAGGATTTAAATGAAGTTTGAAGCCAATTTGAATATTTATAGAAGATACATGAAGACATATTCTGTATAATTAAATATTTATATTTAGTTTTTACATATTATGATAGAATTACTTGAAGATCATCTCTAAGACACCAAAATAGCATACAGTTGAGGGGCAACATGTGTCTTGTGCTCTCAGTTTAGTTTGTTTCGTCTTCTTCATCATTAGACACAATAAGCACATCTAAACTCATAATAGAAGCCTGTTTCATGAAGCGTGGCTATTAATTCAGGTTTTATACTACGGCACTGTGACAATTATTTTATCATCACTCTTTTGTGTTCATTACAGCATTCTTATGTCTGTTACTCAAGGCTAGTGGGTGGGTTAATCAATATTACTCTCTGTGAATTGGATGAGGTTTCATTCTCAAAAAATTTACCATTTTAAATATTGTATATTTAGTTAAGCTTGTCTAGTTTAACTCATGCCTTTAAAAAAAAAAGGGAAAAAAAAGAAACGCTCTAAAACAAATACTGAGAACTACAGTGTTTTAAGATAGATAAAAGACTTTCAGTATAATTTAGTGTAAAATAACATTTGATGATTGGTTCCCTCTAGAGAGCCATTCAGTCTCTGCTTGAACACCTCGAAGTCTGTAAGGGCCCAGAAGGCTTCTCATGCTGTGGTCCAACAGCTTGGTAGAGTGTGAAAAATAGTGTTTGGAAGTGGTAATACTTGGGTTGTAATTTCATTTCTACTGTTGGCTGAGTTTGGGTGATTTACTTTATTTTGCTGAGTTACTCTTTATCATTTTTAAATTGGATACATTATATCTGCTTTATAAGTTTGTTAGAAGGATTTAGAAAGATAAAATAATGGGTAATACACGCAGATCAATAATGAACACCCAATAAATACAGTCCTTCCTTCCTACTCTGTATAAATGTCAAAGCACTTGGCAAAATACAAAATGTCTTAGTGTACTATGTGAAAAATTTCTTATTTACCTATTTTAAGTGAAAATACAGTAATGCTTTTCGTCTGTTCATCCTTTCCCTTAACTTGCTTCATTACCTCTGTTTTCTGTTCTCTCCTTTCTTCCAAATCCCCACCCATGCCAACTCTGGAAGAGCACCTTATGTTGTTGCCCCTGCTATTTTGTATTCCACCACCTCAGTGGTAAACTAGCCACTTTCTGCCTCAACAACCTTCAGTGAAGTCTAGAAACTCACAATATAAAATCTGAAATTCTTTGGCTAGCTTTCAAAGCCCCTTAATAGTCTGACCCCAACATAACTCTCTGGCTTTATCTCTGTTCTCCTTTCCTTTTCTGACATGTTTTTCTTTCCATTTCGGTCATTTCATGTATCTGACCTGTCCATGCACTCAGTGCTAATGCCTTCCTCTGTCTTCTTTACTTATCAATATCCTATTCCTCCATTAAGCCCCAGCACACCTCCATCATGAAATCTTCTCCATATTCTCTGTTGAAACTAAAGAAACCAGTTCTGCCTTTCCTTATCCTTCTGTAGCTTTTTGCATATACCTCTCTCCCAGCTCTTTTTTCTGCCTTGTACATTTGTCTCCACACTGAATTACCAGCATCTTGAAGGCAAAGCCTGATTTATCCTCTTACCAGTTTCCTGCAAACTCTCCCACCCCATCGCTCACCCGGTGATACCTCCACAGAGATGATGGAGTTGTCTGGTACTGTAATTTCTTTAGCTTCCATTTTTCTTCAAACGCATGGAAAAACTATGTGTCTTGACTGTAGCCACTTGTGAAACTACATTAGATTGAATATTTGGGACTTTAATCTTAATAAGATTGACACAAGCTATGGTTTCTGGTTTGGCTTTTCCCTATGTGGTACCGATCACAGAGGCAGCCTTTCTTTCCTTCAGCAGCTATATCATGCTCTCCTTTTTGTTCTCTTCTCTTTTATGCTTTCTATATATTATTTTTTATAATCTATTTAATACATATTTATGATTATACCTTTGCACTAAAGTGATCTGACAGACAGAAATGGGGTTATTCCTGCTTGATAAGCTGAGTCTTTAATTTATGAAAACCATGTAATATTTCTGTAAATGAAATATAACATTTACATTGTATTTTTTGGTTTACAAAGCATGTTTGCATCTATTTCATTTGTTTCCTCCCCTTATGAAGTAAGCAGAGACGTACTTCATTGAACTAATTGTCCAGTGTCCATGTTGTATAATGCCAGAATATTTAAAATTCACATAATTTGATTTCTTAAAATTATTTATCTGCATTTTTATCGCCATGTTTCATCAAGTAAAATGAGTTGCTGTAGGTTTAGTAGTTGAACAGACCTCATGTGGTTTGAACATTTCTTTGATATTTTAAGTTATTTGTTTTACCATTAAATTTGCCAATGTCACTTACCCTCCAACATGGTTAATATTATATTAGTTTTGAGTGCTCTAGTAATATCTGAGGTAATATGTGATTGGGACGGTTGCAAATTGATTTCTGGATTTTATTTCAAGGTTTACATTTGTGTTGTTTTAATGCCTGCTTTTTAATGTGGATATTGTCTGGGTGTGGCTTTTATTCTTAAAAGTTTTTAATGGTTTCTGCTAATTCATCATTCCAATAGTTATTGACATTATCATTGTAATCTGAAATAAAAGTATGTAGTCCGGAGCAGTAGATGATTATAGTAAAAACACATTTCTTAAGACTTCTTAAGTCTGTTTCTTGGTCCTTATTCTCAAATCTGTATTTACTAACAGACTATATTTTTGGTGTCTTATTCTCCGTGAAATGAAGAGACACAGGCAAAGACCCCACTGTCTAAGATGAGTTGTGTGAAAAGTTAAAATGGAGTTGTACAGCCTAAGTCTCAGATGAAAAATGTAGAGGGAAGTAATTGGCCAGATTCCAAACTCTTTTGAGAGACTAGTCCAATAGTCCAAAATGGAAAATCAAGTTTCAGAAAAACCATTTCCCAAAGAGGCATGTTTCATCTCGTGTAGCAGTAAATATACATCTTTGAGTACTGTCGTTTATTTGGCCTCTTCACTGGAGTCCGTGTTCCTATCTCTGCAAATCAGCTTCTTGGCAAACTCTTAAAACCCAGCCCAAATGCTTCCCCTGACAACAATCAGCTGTTTTTTTGTTTGTTTGTTTTGTTTTGTTTTTTAAATTCTGCTTGTAGCATTGAGAGACATTCCAAATCTACTGGTTCTGTCTCTGCTATCTAGCACCATGGCTATCTAGCCCACTCTGGCTTCATTTTTATTTACATTCAGTTAACGAAAGTGACAGTAGAGGTAACTAGACTTAATCAGTGCCTCTTTTTTTCGTATTCACTAAAATTAGAATCCAACCGTTGCTGAAACATCTCTGATATTTGGGGCTTTATTCTGTTAGAATCATCTTCTCTTTATTGTGTCCTTTTATACACTCTGGAGTCACAGGAAAATACGATAATTAATTAGCACGTACTTGGCACATGGCTAGTATTCTAACGCTATTGGCTGTTGTAAATGAATTTTTCTATCTCTGTCTCCATTTTATCTCTATCTTGATTATTATCCATATCCATTTCTCTCTATATATTTACCTTCCATCATGTGAAATGATGCCTAACGCATAGTAAAAACTTTAAAAGTGTTTGCAAAAATTATTTCTCACATAACACATTTTTAACAATTTGTTGAATATATTTAAATACTATGTGATGTGTGATCATAGTTTACATGACAGTATTAACTAAATCCAATCTTTCACAAGTACTTTCCTTATTTTAAGGAAGTAAATATTTTTTAATAAATAAATGAAAAAGTAAACAATAGAATCATTAAATTTTAGAAATGAAAGGAAACTTATAAATTATTTGCTTCAACCCATACTGTTTTTTCAGATTAGAAACTTGAAAGTTTCTAGACTTTTAAAATCCTTTCATCATCCACCGTTCGCTCTTATTTATACATATCTCTCTTAAAATGTGGTATTAGTTTCTGCCCTGGGTTAGCTCTTACTGACTAACCCTTCTTGACTTTCTGGGGCTACCAGAAAACCATTTATGGTCAGTATATATTGATCAACAACACAGGGCTGGAGAATTAGAATTCATTCATCTACCCCTTAGAAATATGTTAAACGAATTTTCTGAGATTGCTTTAGTTTAAGACATTGACTGATTTTTCCCCTGAACATAATAGTTTTATGAGCACTCTGGTGGTCCCCAATGCTAGTTACCTGATTTTCTGATGTATAATAATGTACCAGAAATGTATTTTTTTGTTGACTTTATATTGGCCCAATAATGGCCTTGGTCTTTATTATGTTTTAAAGGGTGGCTTGAACTGGATCCACGACAAATTGAATCCATGCTAAGAACAACTATAATGTGGGGTAACAAGATGGTGTTCTCATTATATATGCATTTAACTTTCATTTGGTAGTCATTTCTGTAAGTCTAAAGGGAATTTCATGCTGTTATAAAAGATCTTCCCTAATTGATATAGACTCTTTAGGCCCTTCTTAGATGTGTATTGCACCTCTGCTAATTCTTTTCTCCATGCTGGTCCTAACCTTATTTCAGCAGAGTTGAAATCTTTGCTTCCCATTGCATATCCCTACTTTGTATTCTCACTTACTCCACTTGTCACTGAAGCCTCCTGGCAGTCTCGATCTGTATCTAATTCTTCCTCCACGTATCCACCAAAGGCCCTTTTCAAAAACATTTCATTCTCAGCTTACACAGAGGATATTTCCTTGACCAGTTTTTTGGTGGTCATTATTATGCCTCTTAGAAAAATGATATCCTTTTTTGTGTTCTCAGAGTATTCCATCATTAAAGAATCATAACCTCCAACTCATCTGAGCTGGAGACTGAGGCATGTTTTTATATATACTTGATGGAAGTGATGGAAATCAGTGGATTAGAGCTTCTGTAATGGATGGATTTGTGCAGGAATTTCCGACTTATGGTTTCCTAACATATAATTGAGATAATATATAAACAAAAATATGACTGTGTGCTTTTGTGTGCATTATTTTCATTTATGTTCAAGGAATTTTCATGTTTGTAATGACATTGGATCTGCATAAAAATCCCGGTAGATTTATTAGACTGATGCAATTATTGCTATATTAGAAATATGGTAAGTTACTAAAAAAATAATAGGGATCACTAATATCAATGTCATATATAAAGACTAGACCTCTCAACTCTAGATCTAGGAGTCTTTTCACCCCATTTATCGTAAGATTTTCCTATTTTATACCTAAGCCTCTTCTCTCTCTCTTATATTAAAAAATAAGGGTTCTATTGCTTGAAGTATAGAATTTCAATTTAAGACTTTACTTGTTTATTTTTTACTTGTGGCCAGAATATTGTCTAGCATATGTGTCTGGAAGAGTGACATCAACGGTTTCAAGACGTAAGAGCTGCGGACTATCGCAGACTGCCATGTGGAGTCTGGCTGGAGGTGGAGTGGGAAATCAACCTGTATTTCTTGGAAAAAAAAGTAAAAACACAAACAAAAGAATTATACCTCTGCTTGAAAGTTTGTTTTTTTACCTTTAGCGTTTTGAGTTTGTGTGAAAATTAAGCCCATTAAAATTCCATTTTTCTTTGATACCCTGTGGTGGTGCCTGTCATCCTAAAGATTAAGAGATGATATATGAGTGGCAATAGGAAACAATATTATACTCTGTCTGAAAAGTGGTCCAGGGATTTTATTTAAAGTATTCAAGCAACCTTGAGATCTCATGCATCTATATCTTTTCCATCTTCTTTCTTCAATTTCTATCCTGCCTTTCCTCCTTCCTCTCTTTTCTCTCTCTCTGTCTCTCTTGTTTTTCCTCCATTCCTCCAAACTTCCCTCCTTCCCTCCATCCCTTCCTTTTGTTTTTGTTAATATTTATTTAGTAGACATTCATTAAACATGTATTAATACTATGTACAAAGTGAGCTAAATGCTTTGGATGTGTGTAATACAAAAAATGATATAAAACTTCTCTCAAAGAAGACTATAGTCCAGCAAGGTAGGTAGACAGTACAAAAGTTAAGACATCCAGAGTGAGATCCACTTAAGTTCTGAGTATGGAATAAGCATTATGGAATGAAGAGAGTATTTTAAATTTTGGCCTAGAAATACAGTTCATGTCAGTAAGTCCTACTGATTTGGGTCCAGGAAAACACTGGCCATCATAACCTGTTCTAAGCTGTATAAAAGATTTTATTATGCCATGTAAAGTATGGTATACGTGCTAATGTATATCATAGTTTTTTTGTTTGTTTGTTTGTTTGTTTGTTTTGAGATGAAGTCTTGCCCTTTTGCTCAGGCTGGAGGGCAGTAGCACAATCACAGCTCACTGTAATCTCAAATTCTGGGGTTCAAGTAATCCTCCCACTTCAGCATCCTGAGTAGCTAGGGCTACAAGTGTACACCACCATGCCTGGCTATTTGTTTTTATTTTCTGTAGAGATGGGGTCTTGCTATGTTGCCCAGACTGATTTCAAATACCTGGCCTGAAGCGATCCTCCCTTTTCTGCCCTCCCTAAATGGTGGTATTATAGGCATAGCTTTTTTAACATTAGAAATTACCATGAACAAATGGTATTGAGTAAGAAATGAGAAACTGACTATTCTAGGTCCTTTAATAAAAATCTTCTGTTCTCTCCCTCCATGCAGGAGAGCAAATTGGTAATAAGATAAAAAGTAGATAATCTGTTTAGAAAGGCCTATGAGGAGCTGTGTACTTGGCAGGACGACTTAATCAAACATACTATGGGCTATCCCAAATTTCTTTTTATGTGTAGAGCAGGAGGGTGATAATTTCAGGGAACGGTGAGGTCATATGGGGAGGAGACAGTGAAAGCAAAGTTAGTGCTTGATGCCCACCAGGAAAGTAGAAAGCTTGGGAAGAACCTCTAGCGTGCATGAATATGTTTAAAAGCTGTGGAGGGCCAAGAGAGTTTTATGCAAGATGCCTTAGATATGTGTATTTCTGGTTCTCCAGCCCATTGCTTTGGGGCCATTTAGTAGGAATAATAGCTCTATCCAATTTAACAACCTTTCAAGTTCTCATAGCATTAAATGATGGAATGATAACAATTATGTTAGTTAATATTTTTGAGTGCTCACTATATATCTGAATTTTATAAGTTTATTGATTCAGTCTTCACAGCAACTCCCTTAAATCATGTCCTAGTATTATCTTACTTACACAGGTGAGGAAATAAAGATGAAGTGACTTACCCAAGATTACCCAGATGGGAGCTAAGGCTATTAATTATGTGAAATACTGTTTCTCTAAGAATAAGAAAATGTCAGTTAATATTTATTTACATGGTACTTGGCAATTTCAAAAGGCTCTGATATCTGCTCCGTTTTATGATTAACACAACACCCCTGTGAGATATGTTGGGTCAGGCAATGTCTTTATCTCATTTTAAAAGATGAATAAAACTAAGACTTAGGAAAACTGTGATGCCTAAGAATACGTGGGTAGTAAGTGATAAAACTAACAGTCAACTTCAGATCTCTTTATTCTAAAACCTAAGTCTAGTCCATCACACTCTGATATCTGTTCATAGCTTAAATACACATAAGCCGTGTCTAATTTTACGCAATTTTCCAGTCACATTGGCTAAAATCTAATAGTTTCTGGTGCTTGGGAATGTAAATTTCAGCCTCTTAGTAATTATCGTGTGCACTATACCATCTTCACTGGAGTTGCCAGATAAATGAGATGTCACTGCACTTAACAGCAAGGATCACTGCTGCTGGCTTTTGATTGGCTCCATCTGTTGCTAAGGAGGAGTTGCCATCTCTCAGAAGCTGCCAACCAAGCAGACCTTTCTGAGTGGAGCTGAGCCCAGGTTGACAGTAGCTAGAAAAGAAATGCGTCCTAACCTGGCAAGGACATCCTTCAAGTCGATGTTTTTGTCAACTAGGCTGACAAAATTCCTGATTTTGATGCATTTCATTGCCTTTTGTAAAGCCCATTTTTATCTTTTTTTCCCTTACTTGAGTTTGCTTAATTGCTGACAGACCATTTTCACGCACCTTGCAAAGGAATAAGTAAATTCCAATTAAAATCTGAAATGCAGAATTTGGTTCCAGCTCTAGTGGGAAAGTGATATATTATTTGATTAAGAGAAATAAGAACTATTTCTTCTAAATAAGGACTCTGGGCACACATCATCTTCCTGGCAATTATAAAAGAGATTTTTAAATGTTCCCTTTAGGATTTTGATGAAAGAATGAGGATTGTTCCATTTGGATGGCTTCCCATGTTTAAAATCCTGTTTATCTGCAATGTGACTGAAATAGATGCTGGGGAAGGAAAAGCATTATGTTCATTCTTTCCCTTCTTGCCTTTACATATCATTATCTGTCTGCCTGGAATGTTCTTCACCTTGCTTGGCTGACTTCTCTTCATTCCTTATGATCAGGCTCCAATGTAAGACTTGTTATAAAACTTTGCACATGCACCTCTACCACCAGCACTTATTCAGATCACCATAGTGTCCTCAGAATACTTCATTTATATTCATATTTGGGGACTTAGCTAGTAAACTATCTTTATGGTCACCATTTTCTGCATGGACATTTTCATTACTAAGCTGTTGAATGTCTAAGGTTCGAGGACTATATTTTATGCACTTTTGATTTCCTAACACCTAGAGCCATGTGCCTGGCCCTAGGGGACACCTTTCCTTAAACTCCCAACCTCAGCCCCAAGACATTTAGTGAGTTAGCAAAGTGCATATTATGATATATCATTCGCCTTAATCTCCAAACAGCCCAGTTTGGGTTCAGGGGTCTCAAAAACTAGGTTTAAAAGGAAAAAAAAAAAAAAAAAAACCAACAACAAAACCATAATTATATCTCTGGCCACTGAAATATATAAACTGCCTCCAAGTATACACACACTTGGAGGTATTTGAGCATTTTCTAATTACAGAGTCTGGAAAATGGAGCACAGTCTGTTTAATCTGGAAGGAACTTCAGAAAGTCAGTTGGCCTACAAGCTCTTTAACAGATGTGAAAAGAAGGCTCCCAGAGGATGCCTGATCTGCCTAGGGCCACCCAGAGGGCTGCTGGCTGAGCTCTACTTCAGCCCCTAGTGGGCATTGAATTAGGTTGTTTTTCTGCTTCTTGCTCAGTTGTTCTGCATTGTGCTTACTTTTGTATTCTCCATAGCAATTTATTAGTTGTACATTTTGGACTCTCAGGAATATTTAAATAAAATAGGGTTTCTCTTGCTCTCTTCCTCACATTCTCACATTCTCTTCACTGCAAAGGGTATAAAAGTGAAAAGGTAGTTCTGATTTGAAGACTAAATGAAAAAAGAGATTGCTCAGCCTCCAATCAAAGGATTAGAAAGCAAAAGCCTTCTTCGTTCTTATTTCTTTCCCTGCCCCCATCCTTATCTGTTTTCTACTCCCTTACTCTCCTTTCCTCTTCTCAAGGTGGAGAATCTACCGAATTTGTCCAGTGGGTTGAAAGTATAATTATTCATAATACTAAGTAGCACCAGCCTCTTTCTGTTTCTACATGCTCGTCCCCTTACCTGGACCACTCCTCCCTCCACTCTGCCTGGACAATTCTTGCTCGTCTTACAGGTGAAAGCTTCAGTTTCACTGACTACCAGGCTATATATGCCTTCGTTGCCAAAGTACTCCTTTCCTGCGTAGTGTTTTCCATAATTTTTAATTTTTTTGTATTCTTATTCACTTAATTAATACCTGTTTCTCCAAGTAGACTCTAGGTGCCACAAAGTCAGAGACCATTTTCCCTGTGTTCTACCATTGGCTATCCATTACCTAGCATGTGGTACATGACACTTAATAGGTGCCCAGTAAAATTTTACTTAATAGATAAATTGATTAATTAATTAAGTAAGCAGTAATTACTAGCACTTGTCTATATTTGCCGATCAAGTATTTAGTGGAACTCTGTTCTCTTAAAACGCTACCAGCAAGATAAAGAGAGGATTCATGTCTTCACTGAGGCTTGTCCTGGAATGATTTGACTCTGTGCCCAGTGATTAATTTATCTTTGTCTAGCACTTATCTATCCCCTTCCTGACATCACAAACTCCTTTCTATTGTCCATTTTTTCACAGCAAAATTTTAGGTCCATGTTTCTTTAGACTTTCAATACCTCACTTATTTTTCTCAAGAATAGTGACTTCTCTCCTATTTTTGGCCTAATGCATTTGGCATGCTCTTACATGAACTGATTTCTGGACAACATTTAGGGGTTCTTAACCTTTTTATGTCAGGCATCACTTTGGCACTCTTGTGAAGCCTGTGGATTCCCTTTTCAGAATGATAATTTTTAATGTATAAAATAGAAAGTGTATGAGATTACAAAGAAAATGAATTATACTGAAATATATTTATCTACGACACTCCACTCTCACTTCTCCTGACTGCCTCTGGGAAAGAACTGGTTTGACCAAAATTGGATCCTATCATGCCATCCCGATGTTCTGGCCCCAGGCAATTGGAAGTTAATAGATTTATTGTCCAGGATTGTGATGTCAGTCTGTCTGTGTTTTAGGTAAAAATCAAGGTAAACTGTTAGGTCCCTTCCAAACAACTTCATTGTTAAACTTTAGATAGCCTTTAAAAATCAGCTTCAATGAGAGATATGTTCCAGCAAATATCTACATTGGTTTTAAAGTCAGTTACACCAGTATTTATTGACATTTAAAGTGGATCATTATAATTTAATAAGTACCACTGGTGGCTGGCACTGAGAGGAGGGCTGCTCTGTGATCGAGTAGGTAAGATTTTCCATCTCAGGGCACCCAACCTGCAGGTGCTATTAGCAATGATATCAGTGTCTTCCTGAGCATGTCCCGAGGTGGCAGTGGGGATTGCCTGTACTCCCCCTAGGTTTTGCTGGAGTTTCCATTGGCTTTTGTGGGAGATGAACACAAACTGAAGAGGAAATAGGCCCCAGTGGGACAGGTAGAGCAATGAGTGTATGGAAGAAAAATAAAGAACATAAACGCCTGAGGCAGCTTTGTGATTCTAATCCTGAAATTAAGTCCTTCTAATGAAGAGATGCCCAAAAGAATTGAGGTATCTGGGAAGCATCTTAGTCTTGGAGCTGGAAGATTGAGTTCAAATACTGGCTTGGTGCTTTGTGCCTTGCATGGCGGGCACTATCTAAAACTTCATGTGACATTCTAGTCCTCCTCCTCATAGTCCAGAATCATCCTTACTTACTTCCTTCAAACTATAAACTCATCAGAGAATATTTAATTTAACAAGAATTTATTGAGCATTTTTAGTGTGTCAGCACTTGTAAGGCATCCTAGGAACTACACCATATCCTGCATGATGCCTAGAATAAAATTAAGCATGCAATGTGTATTTGAGAAGCGCCTGTAGACTTATGTTTCCATATGAGTAATTATGGTATGCTATGCCATGTAAGTCTTTCGGCTTTCTATCCAAAAGATACCTAAGTTCTCCCTTTTTAAAAATACAGTATACATTAGGAGAGGAAACAATCTTAGGAATATCCAAAATATATGAAAGAATAAGCTATCTCCTTAAACACTATGGAAGCACACATTTGCATACAACCAATTTGTATGGTAATCAAGGCCATTCTCATCCAGAATTTCTCAGCAACACAAATCGAGTTTGAATTTGCAGGGTGTAGTCACAAGTGATATAATTTCAGCTACAAATTTCAACAAATTGGTGGGAGCAGGAAAGTTATTTCTACATCTTGGCCTTCCCTCAATCTACAATGTCCTCCCCCAATTCCTTCTGCCTGTCAAAACCAGGCAAAAGCCAAGCAAAGCTACATCTTTTGTGAAGCATTGTTTTGAGCCTTTGCCAAATATAAGTATTTGTTCCTTCTTTTGTGCTCCTGCTGTCACCTCTATTGTTGTCTTTAATCATCTTCATTTTTCATTGACCTGCCTCTAGTTAATTATAAACTTTATGAGATCAAGGGACAGATATATTTGCAACATATTTGAGAGCTCAACATATAATGATTGATTGAAGGAATGAATGAATGAGTGGATGAAGCTGAGAGAACATTAGTTCTTCTTTTTTTTTTTTTCTTATTTTTAGAAAGAGGGTCTCACCCTCTCACACAGGCTGGACAGTGGTACAGACACAGCTCTCTGCAGCCTCAACTCCTGAGCTTAAGGGATCCTCCCAGCTCAGCTTTCCAGGTAACTGGAACTGCAGGTGCATGCCACCATGCCTGTCTGATTTTTCTTTTTTCTTGTAGGGACAAGGTCTCACTATATTGGCCATGCTGGTGTTGAACTCCTGTCCTCAAGCAATCCTCCTGCCTCGTTCTCCCAGAGTCCTGGGATTACAGGCATGAGGCACCTCACCCAGCCTTATTAGTATTTTATTCAATAAAGATCTGTGGAATGATTACTAGCCACTGTGTGTCATACACTGTGTTCAATATTGGATATATAGTGGTGACTTTGTGCCTGCCACCACAGTACTAACGGCTTGATATTTTAGTTAAGTATTACCAGTGTCTTCTCAGTGATAAAGAATACATATCCAGAAATGTAGGGATTCTACCATTTTTGAGAATGAATAGAAAAATCTGTGTCTCTTAAAAATTTAACACTCACTGAAGTATAGAAATGAGCTTTTGAGAAATACAGTGACCACAAAAAGACCCAGTATGATTCTGCTGTCAATGCCTAAAAAATATTAAACATGTGAACCATATCAAAATTAGCACTGCTAATTTTTGAGGATGCTAGAGATTCTATTTCAGTCTCCAAACAGGGATTTCTTTTTGATCTTATCCAAACCATTTATGACTTGAAATCCTCAGTTTTATAATCAATTGCTTATTCTCCCCACAAATGAGTATTCTGAGGATTGATTATTGTAAAGCACTTTGCAAATAAAGGCCTGTATAAATTCTA